>NW_026947507.1:6522500-9022500 GCF_034190915.1 Cavia porcellus | reverse complement strand
TATTAACAATATCTTTAACATAGTTGTAAGTATGTAAAGCACTGAAAAAAGGATTTGATGTTGAAGAAAATATAAGAAAGTACAATATATTGGTAAGGACAGGGCTTCTTACGCATCCATACTGTCACATGATTATGAGCAAGTAAAGTGGTAAATGTTTGCACTTGGGATATCTCAGCAGGATACTATGAGGCTCGAAAAAAAAACATGACTACTTTCATATAATCCAGAATTCTGACCAAATCTGTTTTTTTTTTTTTTCCCTAGAGTTCCAGGACATGAAAAAGACAGAAAGCATTGGTTAGGTATTTTGGTTACTGGAAACACCACATCTTAATAAACTAATCAAAAAGTGAACTCATTACTGGTAGTATCAACAAACTTACGCATGATGGTTTAAACTCACATTTTTCATTTGTTTTAAAAAACAGCCATTCAGCAGTGGTCATAAAAAATGTTGATCAAAAGTGAACAAGATTTTAGATCATTATCCTTAAGTGTTTTGGTTTTATTTTCATAAGATGTTTTTTTATTTAATTCTCAGAATTTTTAATCTGCATTATCAATCAGAAACATAGATTTCCTATATATTAACACTAACTATTCAGCTCCTGAATCTTTATTGACAATTCAATGCAAAAGTCTAGTGCTCTATGAAACTCACTTTTATAAATTTACTTTATAAATTCGTTTCAAGGATTTGTTTTTATACATTTCACATGTATATAAATAAAACAAAATTACAGAAAGATGTAGAAACTCAATTAACAGTTTTAATAAGAGAATGTAAATTATCAAGACTGTAATTGATAATGATCACAATTCTACTTTTGTCCTAGTTTTTTTTTTTAAATGTAAGTGAGAAATTGGAGTGAAAATGAATAAAGTTAAAAACTGTGTTTGCTCTTGGCATGATAGATGCTTAATGAACGAAATGGTTTCATTGTTTAATATTTTAAAAAACTACTGGAACTTGGTTTCCATCTGAAATCATCCATTGTTTTAAACATATACTCAAATAATGAACAAACACCAGTAAAAAAATAACTTATCACCTTAAGTTATTTTCCTTTCTGATCATTATATCTGTATAAATGTCACTACTGTCCTCCTAGTTGATTAAGAGTGGGACTACTGAAGAGATATGCTCTTTCCCTTAGACCAGACCAATAGCAAGCTATTTATTGGTTCCATCTCCAAGAACGCTTCAAATTCATCCAATCCCATCTCTATTTTACTGTCTGAGTTCATAAATTTCATCTGTCTTACCTTGGAGGCAGTCACTCACCAGTTTACCATAAACATCAAGTTATCTTCTAAAGTATACAATTTCCAAGTAGGAATTAAAATAACAGAACAAATAATAGAATGAAACATCTTTCTGTTCAAAACTTTGAGTATCACTGCAATCAGATTTTTTAGTTTTCATAGAAACTTTTATGACCTATAAAAGTGATGGTAAAACTCTTAGAGACCCAGTGCCCAAACCGCAATCCAAAATGTACGTATTTATTGCAAAGTGCCAAGAATAAAATTAAACTTTAATGCTTGGCTACTGGGGTGATGTTGGGGTGACTTAGCTTTTCTAACAACAGAGTTCGTTCTGCGTGTTGCTGTGGTGTATATGCCATACATTTGTCACCACTGACTTATAATGACTCCTGTGGAGTCTTTTTTTGTGTTTCTTATTTCAGATTATTGCCTTAACAGAATACAGAAATTCTTTCCTACCTTAGGGCTCTGCATGTTCCCACTACAGATTTAAAAGACTCTTTTCTTTTTGTTTGAAAATCTCACCACTTCTCCTCTGTCTTATCTCAACCTCTGTTACTTTTCTTTGAGAGCTTGTCTGAGAATCAGATCAACTCTTTTCATCCGTTCAGGCCCTCAGTATTCTCAGTTAAGGTTCTTTGTTTATTTTACAGAATTTCAGAATTTTAGTTTTATAAGTTTGCTTTACATTCTAAGTAGGCATGGATCACCTTGTGGAGGACCAAAGCTCCGTAACTCATTCCTCAAGGAAAATCCTTCTCTGTCCATGTGGACTTGCTACATGATTTGTTTCTCTAGTTGATCCCCATTTAATCACTATTAGCCTAGTGATTGCCTCTTGTATACTTATTGTTTGCCATAGATTTGTCATCTCACACCTGTCCTATGATTTTCCATTGGATCAATATTACCTAAGCGACTATACTTGTAACCTTATTGATTGATTATAGTTCTGGTCCACGTTAAGCCCAACTTACTTCATGATTTTGCTTAGTATATTACCTGTGAGAAATGGGATAGTGGGCAATCCACATTCCAGGCCTCCTTCTCTCTCTCTCTCTCTCTCTCTCTCTCTCGGACACAAGTTTTCTTTCTCTCAATGAATTTGTCCTACTCTTAATAAAATTGCTTTGTAGGTTTATTGTTCATCTCCACCTAGCAGATAATAACTCTTAAGAAGACATTTGGCTTGCTTTGCTCTCAATCATATACTCGGTTCCCAGTACTTGCCGTTTATACACCTCTCTGTATGTGTGCTCTGAATGAATAAATGTTCAGTTATTGGGTCTTGGTTATTGTACTATATTTTTCAAAGGAGGGAGGGTTTCCTATCTTATCGTTACTTCCTCTACCCACCAAGGTAAAGAAAAATACTGAGAAATATTTGTTCTTTTTGTATCACTGATTCAATTGAAGGCAAAGACAAATTTTGCTAGGAGTTAGACTCCCAAGAGAGTTGGGCTGTGTGTTTCACGCCACACTGTTAGCAAGCAACAAGGCCAGCACAGGCTTCAGTGCTGCTGTGATTTCATACTTAGGAATCACTTCAGTCATTCCTTTTGAGGATTCATTTAGACGAGGGGAAAATAAAAAGTTTTTTCAGTAATATAAATGCTACATTTCAGTAAGTTTTAAATATCTTACAAGGAAATATAGAATAAAATAGGCTTTTTCTTGCTTTTCTTCTTGGAAAGAAGCTAACATTTATACATTTGATAGTTCCTGTTGCTTGCTCAGATGCCTGGCACCACTCAAGTGAGAAATTTTCCCAGCTTTCATAACCAGTATTTGACATTTCGCTAAAAGTTCTTCAGACTCTTTCTCTAGCTCCAAGGCCTGCAGTTCTCATAATATTGCAGTTTACATGTGAATTTACTTTCACGGCCTGGAGGGAACCAAAAATGAATAAAATTTGCTTTCTTAAGTCACATTTTTCCACAAAGACTGTGTAGAGAAAAACATCATGAAGAATATGTCAGAAAATTTATGCAGTAATTGTCAGAAACATGTTTATATTTAAATCTAAATTTTGGAAGACACACACAGGTAATTAAATTAACTTTAATCATAGATATTCATTGAAATTAAGCAGTTGTTATTAAAATACAGAATATCATTTTAGTTTCCATTAGACCATAATAATGAAGTTTGCTGCTTTAGATAATCTTGAAGCTGGATACATCACTTCCGATACAAAGGTTAAAACATAACATAATGATATCAGACTTCTCAAACATAGAACAACTTGAAATTTTATATGATAATGACAAATTGTTCATTTTGATGATGCTTTGAAATAGTCTTTGAATGAATATCTGTCATGTTTCATGAAACTCAACTATCTGAGTCATCTATTGATCAGCAATAAAATTACTACCACAGGTTAAGATTTGCTGATCCCTTATCTCTGTTTGCTATGTCTGCAGACAATGCAATATAGTAACTTGATCAAGAGAAATAGTTAAGCAAGAGAAATGTGTTGTCTCACAATTCTGAACTCTAGAAGTCTAAGTCAAGTGGTTAACAAGCTTGGATTCTTCTGATGACTATGGGAGAATCTATTCCGTGAGTCTTGTCCAGTCTTTACAGGGTGGATAATTACCTTTTTTGCTTCTTGGCTTATAAAAGCTTCCCTTTGGTTTCTGTCTTCATCTTCACATGACATTTTCCGTGTGTGTTGCTTTGTGTCCAAGTCCTGTCTTTCCATCAGGCCACAGTTACATTGGGTTGGAGCCCATCCTCATGACTTAATATGAATTTTCCCATATCTGAAAAATTCGATTTCAAATGAGGTCACATTTTTAAATACCAGGGGTGAAACTGTCAGCATGCTACATAAATTTGCAAGGCCAACTCATAACGGTAACTATATGCTAAGCAGTTACCTTTTATTGTCTCATTTAATCCTGAGCCAGTGCAGTGAAAGGTGTTATTTTTCTCACTTGATAGTGAAGAAAACAAAGACTTCTGTAGGGTAAGTACATTTTTCAGAGTAAAGTAGTAAATGTCAGATTCAGGGGAAAAACTAGGTTTAACTGACTTTGAATTCCATGTTCGTAAAATGACATTTTAAAACACCTAAACGCAATACAGCTTTTAAACAAGTTTCATAATGATTTGAGTGGAAGTAGCACTTTTAATTTTGAAATATCATTATTGAAAATGTGGTACAACAGGGAAAAGTAAATCAAAACAAGCAATAGAAGGAGGGAAAATGACAGGAGTAAAGAAATGGTATGCAGATTTTTTTTAAAAAAATTTGCTGTTTATCTCTTAAAACTTTTGTTAAAAGGATGGCTTCTTTGTTTCATAGAGATAAATAATAGAAATAAATAAATAGAAGACAACATTTAAAGTTGGTTTTCATAGTCAAAATTCAAAAAAAGAAAACCAGTAAGACAAAGATACAAACATACAAGTGATACGTTTTTTTGTTTGTTTGTTTGTTTTTTTGTACTGGGAAAGGAATTGAGACCTTGGACTTGCCAGGCAGGCGCTTATGCCACTGAGCTGTCTCCCACAAGTGATAATTTTGATAGAATCTCACCTGCAATCCAAATAACTGTTTGCTCATTCCATCTTTAATAAAATTTTAGATAATTTATTTTTTAAAATCCAAATTCTAATATGGGGAAATACTGAATTTATTTCATTATAAACCCTTTCCAACTCATTATCTTTTCTTATGAATATATAACATTTGGACCTTGCAAATATGGATAACTTCACTATGATAGTCTTCTGTAGGCAAGCATATATACACTTGATTTTTTTTTTTTTTTTGGATAGGATAGAGGGAGCTTGGTGGCACTATCTTGGTTGCTATTACATCAGCTTTTTCTATAATTATTCCTCATCTTTTTGAACATCCAAATTGGTAGACTCCTTCTGAAATATTCCCTCAAACTTATGCTTATGAAAAATAAAATAACTTTCCTATCCTAGTCTAATGTTAAAAAGTTACTGAAAATAAACAGAATTGAACTGAAACACCTACTTCAAGAAAGTCTTGTGTGTGAGAGCCGCTGAATCAATCAATACAGGTAACTTATCAAGGCTAATGATGTGTCTTCAAGAGCCACTTCAAGAGCTTCTTTCTGCTGTGCTGTCAGTTTGAAGGTTTTATATCACAACTTCTGTCCACTTCTAGTGAGTTTATACCTTTACAAGTGGCACACTAAAAGCATCACGCACCCCAGATTCCCAAACAACATACATACTAATAAATATCTCCTGATGTCCTACTTTTATGACACTACTATGATTATCAAAGTAGTGTTACCTTTTCTTTCAAAATGTGTACAGAATTAATCTTTGTTTATAATAAAATTTTCTGGTGGTGTTTTTCAGAGAGGGTAGTCAACAATGGAAAGCTAGCATTTGGAAATACATCAACTTCTACTTGTAACAATGTAGGCATACCAACAGTGTCCATAGTAGAAAAAGCTTTAGAAATAGAAGCTATGTTGGCAACAGCAAGTACTTCAGATCCTTTCCTTTTAGGAATATGGGGACTGGGGGTATAGCTCAGTGGCACAGCGCCTGCCTGGCAAACATGAGATCATGTGTTCGTTCCCTGGTACAAACAATAAATAAATTAGGAATATGGAATTCATACAGTCCACATAATTAAAAAGATATGTAGTTGGTATGTTTGCAGATTCTCAAACTATATCAATAATTTTAAAATAATATTCAAGCCAGGGATAGTAGTACATGCCTGTAATCCCAGCACATGGGAGGTTGAGGCAGGAGGATTGTTGCTAGTTCGACACCAACCTGGGCTACAAAGTGAGCTCAAGGCCAGCTTGAACTATGTCTTTTTTTGTTTGTTTGTTTGTTTGTTTGTTTGTTTGTTTTTATCGGTACCAGGGATTGAACTCACGACTACCTGCTTACAAGGCAGGCGCTTATGCCACTGAGCTAAATCCCCAGCCCAGCCTGAACTCTGAACTGCATGGCAACACTCTGTGTCAAAAAAAAAAAAAAAAAAGAAAAAAAGACTGAAGTAATGTTTAATCTTCTTTTAAAATAATAAACAAACATGAATTCTTCAAGTATACACAGATTTTGTATTTTCTAATTTACAAGTATCTCAGAAAAACTCTTGTGAGTTAAGTAAAATTATGCCCATTTTATAAACATAAAACTCAAGATAAAGAGAAATTCAACATTATGTTGGGTACTATGTGAATAAATCCTTCAGATTTAAAACCCCATGTTCACTTTTCCATGTCACACTGTACATTCAATACAATATTGAAGCTTAATTCACTCCCTGGAATGACATATTATTTAGTACACTGTAGCTACCTCTATGAAATGAAGCAACACATTATCACCCTTGTACATTTTATGTTGTGCTAAAATAAGTATAGCATTTTCAATATTATTAGCACTTAGTTCATAGTGAACTCACCTGCGTGTATATTTATCTGCTCAGTGTCTTTGCATGAGGCATTCATCTTCATATTGTTCACTGACTGATATCTGGAAAATAGGGAGGTAACAGGGAGTTATTTAGACTTGTTGAATGAATGAATGCGTGAATGAGACCCGCGAAAAATTGAATGGTTTGATTGTATAATTTAGTATTTCAAAAGTATTTCAAAAGGATTCTGAGTATTTTGCATGTGAAACTACGATTCCAAATATGTGTTCTTAGATTTTTGCATACTGACTTCGCCTGCAATAAGTTCTTGTTTTGCAGTACTGTTATCATATACCTTTGCTATGCACATGTTAACAATTGTCCACGGCAAAAAAGGACAGACAGAAAGTAGCCAGCAGTGAAATAGCAACCAGGAACTGTCAGTAACCTTTCTGTCTGTCACTTTTATATTCTGGCTAAGCTATCTGGCTTAGCGAGGGTGCAAAACTAATCATTGAACTAATTTAGAAATCACACACCTTTAGATCTATTCTCTTTCTGATTATACCATGAAATAATCACACATTCTATATTCAGTATGGTCTGGAAAAATCCCCCTTAAGACTGCATGAGGCTTTTGGGGATATCAAGTAAGTCGTAACATTTTGCCTCTAATTCCCCTCTAATTCCCCAAAGACTCATGAACATCTTATTATTAAGAGGCACAGGGGTTGAGTCCCTGAATTGCTGAGCACACTTCACCCAATTCTAAGGAACAAATCCTGTAGGCAACCAGCATTCTAAAATGGGGTGCTCTGGGCCCATCTTCTCAAAGCAAAGTCTTTTATTCTTCGGTCCAGAGTCTAGAGTTCTGAGATGGGTTTTGTGATGTCCACAGGCCATCTTTTCTGTTTTCTTCTGAAATACTTGGCTTTGTCTTGATAGTCTTTTCACCAACAATTTTTTTCCTTTGTTTCATCTCTGCAGGCCACAGCTATACTGGAAAATCCTTTCTGGCCAAACTCAAAACATTTTAAATCATTCTGCTGGGCTCTTTGTTCTTGACTCTCAACATAAATCTGGCTAAAAGTCTCTAACAATAGTCACACCACCATCTCAACATTAGACTGCTTTGAAATTCCTTCTGCAAAAATAGTCTGTTGTCCTTAATCTCAGTCTCAGGCAATGGTACACAGGAGAAAAACGCAAGTAAGTTTCTGCCAAAGTATAGCACACAGCATCTGTAGGCCAACAACTAATACAATCTTCCCTGACAGAAACGTCTTTAACCTTGTCTAGCCTGGTATCATTTCTACCAACATTCTGGTCTTCTGAGATCTGACCAGAATCTCAAGGACAGAACAGTTTGATGCTCGCCAGGGATTTTCTTTCAGTTGGTATCTCCGAAAATTTTCAAAATCTTCCCACAACCCAGTTCAAAGGCTTCTGAAGCACAAGGCCAGGTAGTCACAGCAATAACCCCACTTTTATGGTACCAGATTCTGTCTTAGTTACATTGCTTATTGGTGAGATAAAATACGCAACACTCTAAGAGCAAATGTTTATCTGGCTCACGATTTGTAGAGGTTTCAGTCCATAGTTGCCTGACTCCAAAGCAGGGTGGGATTACAGAGGGTCATGGAAGAAATTAAATAATCCATGACAAAGCAGGGGCAGGCAGACGGTAGCCAGCAAGTGGCAATAGCACCTTCCTTGTCCCTTTGATATTCTGTCCAATCTACCTGGCTTAGGGTGGGTGCCAAAAGAATCAGTGGACTAATTTAGTACTTATACACCTTCAGGCTTAGTACCCTTAATTCTAGCATTGCACCACGAATCAATTTCACTATCACACACTCTAGATCTAGCCATCCTTGAAAAAGCATCACCTATCACCTCATGAGGTTTTGGGGAACATCTAAACACAAACAATAACATATAATATATGAAAAGAATGAAAGTGAGAAACAGATTATTCACAATCAGCCCAAGATCTACAGTTTAATACATTTGTGCAGGTATAGCTGTATGCATTTTTCTTGGTAACTTACAGATATGTATTTTTTTTCATTCAATAACTTACCTTGAGCAAGTTTTGAAGTTCACACTCATTTTTATGATCTTGAATAAATATAACATAACCCTATGTAGATCAATCAATATACATTTTAGCTAATTTGCTACAGATATATCTTTGTAAAAAATGAAACTCTTTGTTCTAAAATAAGATGATTACTCATGGTACATTTAGGTTGTAGAAATTTTTTGTTATAAGTATGCACAGATTTAAGTGTCTAGTTAGTAATTGCCAAAGTATCCTTGCAAGGATTGAAAGAATTACATGCAGACTACAATTCTCAAAACCTCATCTCTTTCCTATTCTGAATTTCCTTATTGTTTTAATCTTTGTCAGTTTCCCAGTTATGAGTAATAGTAAATTGCTTTGAATTGTGTAATTTTGCAGCTCTGTAAAAAATGATTATACTAAATTGCCTATACGTGCCTAAATCTGAGTCTAAACTACTGTTTTGCTTTAAGAATTTTATGTTTATTCTTACATCATAAATGTGCTTTTATAACTATAAAAGTGCTTTTATAACTATAAAGTTAAAAATAATATATATTTCCCTTTATCCTATTTTGTATGTGTTCTTCTATTTCATTTGTTGTTTCATGTGATTTTAAATATTAAAATCATTTTATAATATTAAAATTAAGTCATTGGAATTTCAGTGGCATTATATGTAGTCACTAATTTGGCAGAATTAACACCTATATACTTCATATATTTAAATCTCCAAGTGCATTAATTCCACAGTTACTCAAATCATTTCTGAACTTCATAATAAAGTGAATCAATTTTTACTTGTCTTGTACTTTCTTAATGTTCTTAAATTTATATTAAATTTTAATCTAAGTTTTGGTACCAAATACTACATGAATTTTGAAACTTTCATGTGTCAGGATAATTTATTGATGTTTTCTTCATTATTTTTTTAATTGTTCACTTTTTGTACTCTAATTTGTTCACTATTGATCTCTTAGCTTTCTTAACTATGTTGTCACAACACTGACAAATACTTAAAATTTTATATCTTTTTCTGATTCTTCTGAACTTTTATTTATTTGATTTTCTTCCCGAATTGTCTTAAACTATAATGGAGGATGTTTAGATCTTCTTCTGGACTTTAAAAGAAATTGTCTTTATATTTTACTGCTGAGGGTTCTGTTTGATTTTGTTTTGAGACATTCATTCTCATTTAAAGGAAGTTCTTTTGATAATTAGTTAGGAAGTATTTTAATCTCAATGAATTAACTTATTTTTTTTGGTAAAGAATTGCTTTAGGCATATGTCTAGAATGTGATACTTTCTGTTATTTGACATACTCATGAGATGATTTGTTAACAGATTCACAGTTTGGAGCCATTCTAAAAGTTTTAAAATAGATCCTACTTAATCATTCAAGTTACTCGTTCTTTTTGGACATGCCTTTTTATCAGAGTTGCATTAGCTTTAAACAATGTACTAGGAATGGCTCTTATTATTTTGGGATAGTTTATAGAAAAATAATTTTGTTCCAACTGGTTTGATATTTAATAACCTTATAAGATTGTTTAACCGAGGCGCCAGCCCTTTTTGCCGATCTCATCTCAGAGCTTCCATGAAGGGTTGTTGTGACTGTGGAGGAGATAATAAACAATGCAATCACACCAACAGTAGTGAGCAGAATAATTTATTTCTTTTTTCTTTCTTTTTCCTCTTTTGTTTAAACCATTAATCTCCATTCTGGAAAAGGTAGGTCCCAGCACTCAGTCCGGATCACCTTTTCTGCAATAGTTATTTAAACATTTTTATTTCCTTCCCTTCCTCTTTCTGAATTAAAAAAAAAAAAAAAAGAACAAAAAGCAACAAAAAAAGTGTAACTTGAAATTTTTTTCAAGTAATAGTTTGGTAGATATTTCATTATATTTCTGTATCATTGATATATTCAGATGTTCTCAGTATTCTCAAGCTATTTAAAAGTATATATTGACCATAAATTCAGTCACTTTGTCAATATTTTTCAAATTTAACAGCTATGTATGTATTATTCTTTTAAAATTTAAAGTAGTGCTTTGGATGTACTTCTGTTTTTGTACTTGATTTTTGATGGTTGTAATTTTCTGTTTTGTAGGATTAGAAGTTGCTGTGTCTTATTGGCTTTCTTATTAATTTTCCCAAGTCAATCATTTTAAAGTTCCTCTATTTTTTCCATTTTTAAACTTATTTACTTATTTTTTAATTTTAAAGATATTAAAAGTAAACAATATATAATTTAAAAATAAGATGATCAGAGTTTAACTATAGTCACTACATTACACATTGTTATCTTTGAAATAGTTGCTCAGATTAAAAGACAGAGGCATGCAAAACAGATCAAACAATATAAGCACTCAGTTTCTTTCATGAATTAATAGTATTAGTAGTACAATTACCTTAGCTATCACTGTGTGTGTGTGCGTGTGAACTTTCTTCCTTCCTTCTTTTTTTTTTTTTTTTTTTTTTTTGTCTTTTTCGTTTTTTTTTATCGGTACCGGGGATCGAACTCATGACCGCCTGCTTACAAGGCAGGTGCTTATACCGCTGAGCTAAACCCACAGCCCCCTTTTTTTCTATTTTGAGCAGTTTCTTTCTCTTTCATAGTATCTTTTGGATTTTATTCACTCTTTCAGTTTCTTAAAGATGTAAATATTAAAACTGAGACAGTAGATTTGCTGGAAGATAAAATAGGTAGACTTGAAGACATAGAGATGGCAGGGAATTCATGAACAAAAACCAAACTGCATAGGAATTACTTCCAAGAATCAACAACTGGGATCTCATCTTATTAAAAAGTTTTGCAAGCACCTCTGGCATGGGCCAGGAGGAGAACTAGTGCTTCTGAGATGCTGCAATGGTGGGACTTAGGCAGCTTATTTTTCTGCCCTCTTGGAAAACAACCCTGGTGTGGGCCAGGAGGAGAACCAGCTCTCCTGAGACCTGGCCATGGTGGAACTTAGGCAGCTTGTTTGCCCACCCTCTTGGTAAGCGCCCCCGGCTTGGGCCAGATGGAGAGCGAGTGGCTCCTGTGAGCCTGCTGGTTCATGGGTTGAGAATCAAACCCCTCTCCCCTATAGCATCTGCAGATAAATGTCTCAGCATCTTTTGGGAGGATGACCATATGCAATATAGCAAATATGGGGGATTTCCTTCTGTCTTCTGTTTGAAGGCAAAGGTTGTTTTCACTTTTTTGTTATATTTGTTTTGCTGTAGTCAATACTGTCTTTCAATTGGTTTTATAATGTTCTGGTTTTGGTTTGATTTTGCTATACCTAATTGACTGAACAACTATTGTGAATATAACATGATATACTATAGTACCTATTACTACCATCACAGTATCCTGCTGAGAAATTCTGTACCAGTTTCACTGCTTGTCTCGAATGACTTTGTTCTGTTGTATTTTTACTATCTTTGAAAACAAAATAAAAAAAAATATAGTTTTGTATGTCAAAAGAAAGCATCAACAAAGTGAAAATAGAACCCATGAATTGTGAAAAATACTTGGTCAAATATCCTGCAAATAAAGGATTTCTACCTAGAACACATAAAGAACTAAAAAAAATCAGGCCCCCCAAATTCAAAGACCCAATCCAAAAATGGGCATCTGAGATGAAAATAGACTTCTCAGTGAAGAAATCCAAATGATCAACAAATATATGAAAAAAATATTCAATGTCATTAAGAAATGTAAATTGTTTACTTATTTATATGTAGTTATATATTTTTGGATTATACTCTTCTGTGAAGCTATTGGGAGAACTGGAGTAAGAATGAGTTTGAAATGTACAATTACCACTTATTTTATATCTGACTTCACGTATTTATTTGATGTTTACATACCACAGTTTCTGTATTATTGACTATTTAGGGCTTCCATAAGAATTACATGACTTATAACATGCAAGGTAATTTGAATGACAATTGGCATATTATTGATGGTCAAGACAGTAACAATCATATTACCTTCCCTCCATTACTTACCTGTAAATTAAATTGTTATGTCTATATGCCTTAGTTTTAAATCATTCTGTCATCACCTCTTCTTTTAAGGCAGCATCTCTGATTTCCAGCCTTGCAGGCTCAGGTAGAATTCAGCTCTCATTTCTTCACAGCCCCAAATATCTGATTCATGAGTCATTCATGGCCCAAGAAAGTACCAGAATGTACTCATTTTCATAAATAAGAGTGTATTTCCTTTTAATCTCTGAGAATCAGAAATAAAATACTTTAAAGATTTTATTTCATCCAACTTTATAAAATTAACCCAATTACTCCTATGTAAAAGCATATCAGAAATATACTGACTGAAGCGCAATGATTTCCCTGGTGACTTAGAATAGATAATCAATAATACACCAAAGTGATATAACCATAGGTAAAATTGATTTAAACTATGATAGTTACTACTGATGAAAATGAAGCTTACAGTATTTTAAGTGAAAATTTGATAGCTTCCTAGTGAATGGACTTAATTTTTTCAAAACCTTAGTTTCAAAATGTATTATTAAGACTATGGTTATAGTCTATAATTTACTTTATCTAATCTGAGAAAAAGCCTATGAATGAGAAAAATGTTTCCAAATAGTATGTCAAAGTTCTAAACATTTTCTGGCTATAATTTATTTGTGCTTTGCCAATAATTTATACTGTATTTAATCATGTCATTCTTTTTCTCCAAATTGAGCTCTGAATATTTTCTGATGCATGTTTAGACAGCTGCTTATAATTTTTTACTAATTGGAACGTTTTCCTGAATATTCAATATCTACATTTTGACCTTATTAAGAATACATGAATTAAATGAAAGATAATATCTGTAACCATCTTTGTATGTGTTTTTTCAACCTAAATGGCAGTGAAATGAAAGTCAATAAAAAGATTTGTAACTCAGTAAATAAATCCAGTAGCTACAGATTAAACCATTTATGGATCAGTGATGCTAACTCATCCAGTTATGATGAAGTATTGATTTTTTTAGTATTATAGGAGACCGAACTTTGAATAAGTATTGTTTAGATCCTAAAAATAATTTACTTTGCTTTTCTTCACACTACATTAATTTGGAAATTTTAAGCTCCCTATTTTGTTATGCTTTTAAAGAAAGGTGAGACTACTTATTGTTCACCCTAACACAGAAAGTTAAATTAACAAAATTTTAATTACTCTTATTGAGTAGTCAGAAAACCTTCATATAAAAAAACGACCTGTACTTATAAAAGCTGCTGACTGAAACAGAACATGGGGGATTCATAACTTTGTACTACATTATCTGAACTCTTACATATCATTAACAATAAAATCACAAATTTGAAAATGTTTGAAGTATTATTTTAATTAATCTGTTCCTCACTAGATTTATCTACTTTCTAATGAAAAGATAGACTGGTTCATGTATATCTTTCTAGGACAGCAAGTGGTATGTCTTTTAAAAAGTTTATAATCCATTTATGTACTATACATGACCTTTTTATATTTGAGGGCAATGCTATTTATGATACATCTTTCTTATGAGAAGAGTATTAATCTCTCACTCAAAGTACACCTTTTAACATGGGCTATGACAAAAGTCTTCTTTTTAAGTACTTTTTGCAATTTCATGCCCTGTGCTGTTTGAAATTTGTGTTTACTGCAATGCCAATATATTGTCTATTTAAAAAATAAAAAAAAATTAATTAAAGTTTGAAAACAAAAGGATTCATATTCCCATTACCAAGATGGCAGTCTATATTGGATAACAGTCTTACATGCAAAAATCAAAATTCACCTTGATTACTTTAAGGCAAGTTTGAGTTTTCAGGGATTATAGATAGCTTTTAGGGTAAACGTGAATACTTGGTGGAGGGACTGGGGCTCTGAAAGTAAAAAATGCGTGGATCTACTCTGCAGAAAGACTTTTCCTTTCCATGGAATTGTTACCATGTAATTATTGTCATGCTATCATTCTCATAAGGCACTAATGCTGCAAGCGTTGGAATATTTTTCTGTGTTTGTACTATGTTTGCATTAATAGCTAAGCCTTTTAAGCATTGTTAGTCAATTCATTGACCTTGGGTTGTATAGCTGTGAGACCATTCATAAAGGCAAAATGCAGGCTCTATTTAGTAGACAGTTGTGTCATTATAAGCTCTCTAATCAGGGCACAGCACACCAGTTCTTTCTAGTGATTGAATCAGTCAAATGGATGTGTCATCATTTAATTGGATTCCTTAATGTTTTCAACTTTATTTGATTTTTTTTCATTTTGCTATTGAATATTCTTGGACACTGATGGATATAGATACATATATACATGTATTATCTATCTATCATCTATCTATATAACATGTATTTTAGTATGTTTCTTAGCAGCAAAATTAGTAGGTTAAATGAAATGTATGTTTTAAATGTAGGTTATATTATTAAACATTCTTTAAAGACTTTTACCAATTATTATACACTCTGAATTTATTATCATGAATGTTTCTTTCATAGTTACAAACACTGGTGCTAAAAGTGATAAACAACTAGTATTTACTTTTTATAAAAAGAGCATGTTTCTGACTTTTCTAATTTTTAATATTTTAGTGTTCATTTGTTAAAATAAAGAAAAATTGTCATATGTTTATTATATGTTTTCAGTTGTTTAGGGTACAGCAATTACAATCATCCCTTGGTATCCATGCTTGAGCCCTCTATAGACTCCAAAGTCAGTGAATGTTCATCTCATACGAAAAACTAAAGCACTTGCATCTGACCTCACATTTTATCTAAGCTATTTATAATACCTAACACAATTTACATGCTACGTAAGTGGGAGTTTTGTTTGTTTGCTATTTTTAGTTATTTATTTTGAAAGAGAATCTCACCTAATCACTAAATTGCCAGCTCTTAAACTTGTGATCTTCCTGCCTCAGCCTCCCAGAGTTCAAACAGTTGTTCTATTTTTTAATGAGAAATGACAACAAGAAGAAGTCATAAGGCCGGGGATGTAATGAGCAGCACCAGTGCCTATGTGGCGAGCGTGAGGTCATGAGTTCGATCTGTGGTACAAAAAAAAAAAAAAAAAAAAAAAAGTGAAAGAAAAAGAGATCTTACATATTTACAGAGAAGTTTTGCTTTTTGAAAAATATTTTGAATCTTCATCTGGGTGAATCTAGGGATAGATAAAGGTGTTCTGTACTTTGTTTGTTTGTTTTGTTAAGAGATTAGGTGGGGAGTGTTCGGTTTTATGTATTTTCTTCTCAAGTGGAAAATCACTACTCTCAGATTATTCAATTTATTACTAAAGAATTTATCTTTGTAAATCTACTTAAAATGACTTTTTGTATGCTAATTTTATGTAGAAGTACAATTATTTTCTGGTATTGATCTTTGAATAGTTTTATAATAAACTATTTTGCCATTTTTATTCATTCTTTTTTATCATTATCTTTTTTATATTCATTACAATTATTTCAATTTTCTCTTTTTCTTTTAAATGCATATTTTCTGTGCTCATTTCTGTAATGAGATTATCGTCCCCAGTGTCTAACACGATCTATCTATTTCTGCCTTTGTCACCATTTTACACTTTTTCCTGTTCCATCTTGTCCTTTGTTTCATCTATACTAACAACTCTGTTTTTTTGCCCTTCCTTTTCTATTAAGCATGTTTTTCTTAATTGTGCTTTTCTTTCCATTCATTCTTAGTACTGATTTTGTTAATTTTCCATTTAATTTTATGTTTTCTTTTCACATTTAATGTGAAGAAGTCTCTTATTTTATGTAAACATGATATATTATGCCATTTTTTATTTCCATGTTTTTCTCCTATCATCAGAGAATTATATTTCTTTATTTTTCCACATAGTGTTTGTTTGTTGGTTTCTTTTAGCTGGAGGTTTCAAGTGTCCAAGACAGAGAGCTCACCTGTAACTGTGGAGGTCTTTATGGATTGCTTCAGCTTCTTTTCATTGTGTAATGAGTATCAGGAGACAGACTAGGCAGTCTGTGGGTGATAAAAAACATGTAGTCTATTCTGGGCTAAAGTAACTTTGTTTTTATTTTAACTATAGATTTAAATATTGCCTCTGTGGTTTAAACACTCATTTCATCAACTGATTTATATTTACAATTTTTAACCATTAGTATCTATTGTTCTTTACCTTTATCTATCTCTGTGTGCTCACAGAGCCTTAGGGAGGTGATTGGATCATCAGGGGTTGATACTCATCAATGGCTTAGTTCACCGATGAATTTATCCTACAATGTGACATTGGGAAGCGCTTCCTAATTGGAAGAGGTGGCCTGGTCTAGAAGTATCTATCCCCTTCTCTTCTCGTTTGACAGTACTCTGTGTTGTCACCGTATCATGGGCTGTTTCTTTTCTCCCATACCTCACTGTCATGTCATCCTTCCATAGAGACAGCAGTCTATGCAATAAAATCTCTACAGAGTATGAGCAAATACAACACTCTTCTTTTTTAAATTCTAGGTTTTATATATTTTTTGTCCCAGAAATGAAGAAAAGTAACTAAGACAGATTTGATACCAGAAAAGCAGGGAAATTGTAGTGATGTTACCTGATCATGTGATTCAGAAGACTTTGAGTCTGGCTTGTAGGAGGAGAAATTTGCAAAGATTTTGAGATAAAGGCTGATGAACCTACCTTAGAACACACTAAGCTGAGCTTGGTGGAATATTCCAGCCAGAGTTCAGAAGACAAGAATTCTGATAAAAATGTAGCTAATAGATATCAGGCTCTGGAAGTTTCATTTGGGAAAAAAGATATTTTGATTCCCAGTCATCTGTGTAATGCTCTATGAGAAAATTTATCTGTATTTTGCTCTTGTCCTGAGATGTTGCAACAGACTGAGATTAAGGTGACGGACTAATTAATCTGTCAGAAGAAAATTTGAGGCTACCTAATGCTCATTAATCTAGCAGAAGAAATTTTAATGCAGTTTAATGTTGAGGCTGAGACAGAGCTACTGTTGCCAGCTCTATCTTGAGAATTAAGAGAAAAAGTTACACGTGGAAGATTTTTAGAAGTTTTGAGTTTCCAGAAAGGAAGCCCCCGTAAATTCAAGACCTTCAAAGATAGAGCAGAGGAGAACCTGGTTGCTGAAAAGATTAGTCTTAAAAAGAAGTCAAGTAGTTTACCACAGGACAACAGGAAAATCATCTTGAGGGAATGCAAGGAACCAGCAAGCCCTACCACCCTGCCTTTGCAGGTTCAAACTTGGAGAGGTGAAAGACTGCAATGAGAGGAGAACCCCAGGGCAATATGCTGCAGAATAGTGGCAGACTACGGAATGGAAATTGATTCCGTGGGGTGCAGTGTACCATGCTCAATGAGCCTGGTACTCAGAGGCCTCTGCAACCAACATGAAGATACAAAAGGGCTCAACTACTGCTCAAGCTGTTAGCAAAATCTTGATATTGTCCACACAGCACTGGTATTATGTGCATATGTGCGTTGTGCAGTCAGGGAATTTTTTACCAGATTACAGAGATGATTGGGAGGTCAGCAGTGTGACCCTGAGTGGGCAGTGCATAAAGCCATGAGGGTGAATCCCAAAGTGCAGCGGAGAACCCAGGATTTTGAAAAAGACAAAAACATGGGGCACTGGAGGAAAGCAGCGAGGAGTGAGCAAAGCTGCCCCCAGAAAGAGATCATGAGGATTCCAACTACTGACAGCCCTGTAGGGGATAGGCCACTCAAGACCATTGAAGTTCACATCTCACCCCAAATCACCCCAGGTGCTGCTGATGAAACTATTGGATTTAATGTTTGCCCTTCTGGGTTTGTTCTTGCTTTGCTCCTCTTTCTTTCCATCCCCCAATTCTCTCTTCTGAAATGATCGTGTTCACACCGTGTCATTGTGTGTTGGAAGTGTTTAACTTTCATTTGTACAAGGGCTCATAGATTGTTTTAGCAATCCTGAAACTTCTGAGTCTTTGGCAACTCTTGGAGATGGACTGTATGCCCTTTGCGTAAAGGATGTACATGAGCCTTTTGGGGACAAAAAGCAGAGTGCTATGATTTGTATCTAGATATCTCTCTCAAGCTTCATGTGTTCCTTTCCAGAAAAGATTAAGTCATGGGGCACAGACTAATTCACTGATGACTTTAAAGCTACTGGTGATGTCTGGTGCTGAACTGGTCTGAGGAGGAGGGACACTGTGTGGCCTGCAGAGGTGCATCTCCCTCCTGTCTGCCTTGATTGTGTGCTGCTTCCTGCCACCCTGCCATGAGCTGTTTCTCCTCTGCCGTGCTCTGCAGCCATGCTGGCCTTAGAGCACTGAGCCAAAATAAACTTCTGCTTAGGTTGTAGCTGTCCAGATTTTTGTTCCAGGAATGAAGACAGTAATTAAAACAAGATACTAATTTTTTTTTTGAATAAGGGAAGAATAGTGTGGCTCTACCATAAAATAGAAAAAAATCACCAGTCATAATGTGTTGAAATGCTTCCTACCAAAGCTTTTTGGTGTATGTGTAAGTATATATATATATGCCATATATACACACATACATATGGCTTTTCTAGTTTTATTTGCAGATAAACATGAAAATGAATATAAAATTTCTTTTAAATTAAAAATTAAAGAATTTACCAAATAAGAACATATATTTCACAAATAAAAAGTCAAATTTTAGAATCTATTATAAATGTATTCCAGGGACTAAGATGATATTAAAGGGTGTAAATAGGCAGCATGGCAAGGAAGGAAAAGCAAAAGCCTACAAAGACTACTTGGGGGTAGCTGGATTGATAATCAAAGGTAAATATGACATTCCTCTAGTAAATTAGCAAAATAATAAGTTTATAGTGAACATGATACATACAAAATGAAAGATAATGAAATTATAAAAGTAAAAATTAGGCTGTAGAAGATGTTTTTCATCCCCGTTAGGTACAATGGGAAAGTATATGGTTTAGAAAAAAATCTGTGAGGTAAAATCAGCCACCACACTCTGCTGGGCATTAAGAATAGAGAGAAAGGAGAACAATAACCAGCACTGATGTCATGGAATTGTGCATTGTTATGTATTAATGACCTTCTATATAGAAATCAGTTAATTACACACAAAACAAAAATTAATGAACAACTTAAATGTTCAAACTCCGAAATACATGCAAACTAAGGCATAACATAAACTTGCAAAGAAATATTATAACCATTCCCATAATATATATATGAAAAAATACTAAAATAAAATAGCTTATGTGCTGCAATATACATATTAACAAAACATAGAAAGTTCCAGGATAATGTTAGCTTAATCCTTTAAAATACACATTAGTAAGAAAATTGGTTGAACAAATATAGAGCAGTAAAAGAAGATAATATTTCTTTATTTGTATATTTGCAGTGCCTATGATTCTCTTTTATAGTAAAATGAAAATAAAAGTCATAACAAGACTATAGGCAATTTATTATTGGTTAAATTTTACTTTGTTTAAATAGACACATATGAGATGATGTATAATTTAAAATTATAAATGGTATATGGTAGAAAGAAATCTCTTCCTTCCCCCTTCCCGCTTTTTTTCTCCTTTATTAGAAGGAAACACCTTCCCTTCTTTGCCAGTTACTTGTACATCCTCCTGGTGACAGTCTATCACTGTCTCTGTCTTTGTCTTTGTCTCTGTCTCCTTCTCTCTCTCTCTCTTTTTCTGTTTCTGTCTCTGTCTCTCTGTTTCTCTGTCTCTGTCTCTCTGTCTATATATATATATATATATATATATATATATATATATATCTCCATAATATGTGATTCATTGTCCATAGATTGTTTAGGTCTCTGATGAGCCTGTTTTTATAAGAGAACTCAGTGTAGTGCAAAGGAAATGACATTATGGAATGAGAATACCCAGACATGTTAGGCCTACCCTTAGGGGTAGCATTTACAGTAGCTTTGGACTCCTTCATGTTTTAGATCTATTACACACACATGAATACAATAGCCTCCAGTCTATGAATATCACAAGATAAATACATGTGATAAGGGTGTACTGTAGTTCAGAGAAGGAGTTTAAGAGTCATACTGCACATGGTCTGAGGAGGTTCCCGAAAGAGATGAGGATAGTAACTCACACCTCCTATAGGACAGTTGATAGGTTTCTTGATTCTTATCAAATAAAAATAATTTTCAAGATGACCAGTGACCATAAAAAGGCTTATTAGGCAGTGGACATGTTTGGCCCCTTTATCAAAGAAGGTGTCTGAGTATGTTTGTAGTTGTATCTTCTAATCTATTCCATTGATACTGAGGTCTTTCTTATTCCATTACCATGCTAATTTTATTACAAACCAACATCCAGCATCATGATAAATGGTCCAAAACTGAAAGCCTTTACCCTAAATTTAGGAATAAGACAAGGATGCTCATTATCACCACTCCTATTCAATATAGTGTTGGAAATACTAGCCAGAGAAATTAGATAAGAGAGAGAAATAAAAGAAGTAAGGATAGGAAAAGAAGAATTTAAATTATCATTACTGGCAGATGACATGGTACTCTACATAGAAGACCCTGAAAACTCTATTAAAAGACTCCTAGGCATAACAAATAAATTCAGTAATGTAGCGGGATATGAAGTCAACACTCAAAAATCAATTGCATTCATATACACTAACAACAAAATCACTGAAAGACAAATGAGAGCCACACCCCTCGCATTAGCATCCAAAAAAAGGGAATATTTAGGAATCAATCTACCAAAAGATATAAGATCTATTGAGGAAAAATTACAATACCTTGAAAAAGAAATCGAGGAGGATCTCAGAAAAATGGAAAGACATCCCTTGTTCATGGATAAGAAGAACAAACATTGTGAAAATTGCCATTCTCCCATAATTGTCATACAGATTTAATACAATTTGAATCAAAATACCACTAGCATACCTCACAGATCTAGAGACTGTAGTTTTTAAAAAATTAGGGTTCAATTCAATTGTAAAATTTTCATTGATAAGGTTTTAAGGATTAATTTATCCTAACAAGTTTTTTTTAATTTAAATTTTTCTTACTTAAATTGATGCTTTGAAAGAAATGTTTTAGTTAAATTTTCAAATTTATTGGCACTTGCATCCATAGCATTTTCTTAGAGTATATAAAAGTGTTATTATTTATAGTTTTATGCTTGACATAGAATTCTTATGGGTTTGTATTACTTAGAGCTCAGATTTTATATCACACATGTAATGGATTCATAAGGTAAGTTTACAGTGACTACCTGCATAGTTCAGGTAGAAGAATGCAATAATGCCAGCTGAATGCTTAAGAGTTGAAATCAATGACTGAAAGCCTGGATCTCACTATAGACTCTCATGGAACTCTGGTTTTTGTTGTTGTTTTGTCTTTTTGAGACAAAGTTTAGCTACGCAGTTTAAGCAGGACGTGAGCTCACTTTGTAGCCCAGACTGGTCTCAAACTTGCTACAATCCTCTTGCCTCAGCCTCCTGAGTGCTGGATTACAGGTGCATGTCACCATGCCTGGTGTGACTCTATTGCACAGGGAACCTGAAGGGTCTGCATTGGGTGACTGAGGAGTTTGTCCTGCAAGATAAAGACAGACATTCCAAGATGATGGTGAAGACTAAAGCTCCTCTGCAGCAGTGAAGTGAGCCTTCCCTCTTCTTTCTTTCCCTTTTTATTACGTGGAGACTGCAAGCCTATTGGCTGGTGTTTCCCACAAGGGTGGGTCTTCCCTCTTAGGTCATCAGTCATCCAAACACACTCAGAACAGTGCTAATCTGATTTGATTCAAGTTGGTACAACAATTAACTATCAGGCCCTTTTCCCTTTCACATTTAAGCAGTCTACCCCAAAGAATGTTTTATAAATTATGTTACCTACATAAAGTGTACTTTGGTTAAATCTGGGGGTTTTTTTCTTAATTTTTTATCTTTTGTCTATGTTATCTTTTTTTTATTCAGTTTG
The DNA here is from genome assembly GCF_034190915.1 of Cavia porcellus. NCBI lineage: Eukaryota > Metazoa > Chordata > Mammalia > Rodentia > Caviidae > Cavia > Cavia porcellus. The sequence goes on along the minus strand of NW_026947507.1, from coordinate 8,999,866 downwards.
CTGTTTTCTCTTACACCTCCAGTTGAATATTTAACTCTTTTATTTAAAATTATAAATTTACTTCTGATTTGAGCAATAACTACACTTGAATACTTTGCCACATAAGTTTTATATTGCATTCTGGTTATGTAATTTTGACATTTCCTTTATCAGGCTGAGTGCTTTGTGTTTTTAGGTTGTGAAAATGTTTTGTTAATTATTAAATAATTGATTATTGTAATTTTTTAAAATTATGGATTACTATAATCTGTTTTTGATATTCTGCATTTAGATTAGAAACAGAACTTATATGACAGCAATTCAATTAAATGTCTGAGAATTTGCTCATGGCTAAATCTTTGCTTAACTTTTGTTAATACTCCATGTTTACAGGAAAAGAAGAAAATTCTATTTTTCTGCCATATAAATTTTGAATATTAATTAGCTAATGGCTTTACATTTTTTGTGTTAGTTTTTCTATCTCTACTAATGTTTATCTGCTTGATTTATTTATGCTATATCAAATCAATATTATGAAGTTCAAAAAATTCACCATCTTTATAGGAAATCTTAGTTTTTTTCTTTATGTAATTTCAGATTTCACTAAATATGGACTCACCATTAATTAATATCATACAATGTTAATATACACAGTGTACACCAAGAAAATTTAATGGTAGAGATAGTAGTGTCTATTTATAATTTGTGTCCTTAACACTAAAAAGAATAAGTTTATTCATTACTGATTTATTTCCTTTATAATTTAAGTCTAAGCAAATTTTAAAAGATGATTATTGACAACAATCTTTAATAAGGAAACACCCATATGGCTGCATTATATTTTATCACTATGTAGCATGTACAAATTCAGACACTGGAGGAAAAAAGAGAAAAAAAATTGTTTTGGTACAAAACTGAACTTAGAACCTCGCATATGACAGGCAAGTGCTGTACCATGGAGCTACATCTCTGTCCCTAGAGATTGAATTTAGAAACTGAGGCAATACCACTTTAAAAAGCATTAATTTTTAGTCTGAAGTTAGAAAAACAATTAATGTTCTTCAGGGCACTTGAGTTTCAGAGAAAAAATTGAATGCCTCCCAATGATCATTTAGTTATAAATTAAACACTCCCCTAATTTTCCAGGGAAAGAGTGTAAAAGCATATATGAAGAGAATGAGAAAGTAGAAAGAGGGAGGAAACAGATTTAATTTGTAGGTGCCTGCATGCTTTGCTTGTTACTTGTTTACTTTAAAATCATGCAGGAACAACCTGAATTATGTTTGGAAAAAATCAGGAGAAATGTTAAGCTAGAAGTGTAATAGTGTCAGATACCAATATTGGGCCATCTGAAGAAGGAAGGATTAACCTAATGAAAGTCTTCACAATGTTTAAGGTAGAAAACCGATGGTAGTTTTGAAATTAAGCACTAAATCTGAGAAGGCTTTTGGTATTGCAGAATATCTTATATAACAGATTAAATGTCTTAGAGTTTTAACATAAGGAAAGAGCAGAGCAACAGAAGCTCAAACACTACATCTATCTGAAGTTTTGTAGTAATTGTAATCTAATTTTATATTAAAAATTAGGGCAAGACCTATGTTCTTTTACTTCTTCTTCTTCTTCTTCTTCTTCTTCTTCTTCTTCTTCTTCTTCTTCTTCTTCTTCTTCTTCTTCTTCTTCTTCTTCTTCTTCTTCTTCTTCTTCTTTTTTTAACCAGGAAGCGAACTCAGGACCTTGTACTTACCCCAGAAGGCACTTATGCTACTGAACTATTCCCCTGGCCTTTTTACGCCCATCTTATGTGAGTGGTGTAACTGATGATTTTTAGCTATCTTAATTTGGAAAATCACCATCACTCGAAAGGAACCCATAGTACTTACCAATGCCTCATCTACATGCCTACCCTTACATTCCCTGGGGCCAGCCTCGGGCAAGACCAAATTACACCATGGGATAACAAATTTGCTTCAGTTTCTGCTTTTGGTTTCCCCACTGAAGCTGAGCTTGAGCTGAGATCATATCCTTGGTCAGATTTAATTCTCCTAATTTACTCTGTCCTTTCAATTTATACCTCTGCCAATAAATCATTGGTACAAGAATCCTGCAAAATAAGGGTAATTAAAGGCACAAGATACAGTGAGTATCCTTTCTTGAGTACTGGTTAAATCCATAATCACAGCCACTTTATCAAATTCTCTCCCCAGCCCAGTTCACAAACACCCTAATCTTCTCAAGGCCAAGGACAAGACACTGGAACAGCCCTTCAAGATACAATAAAATTATTTCAATGAGTTTGGACCTGATCCTGTTTATTCTGTCTCTTTTTCCTTCTACAGAAGCCATGATGACACTGACCTGCAGTGTTTTGCTCTCCTATGGCTTCGTGGCCAAACTGGGCGATGCCTTCAATGGTTCCTGTTATTCTCAAGAGAGATAAGTATTTAAAAAATCCATAACATTCTTTCCAGTTTCTCTTCACTTACATCTGGTCCCTTCATATCTCACCTCCCAAAATATGGTTAAAATAAATCTCCACCTAAAATCATGATTCTAGGGAATCTAATTAAAATAGATGACAAAGTCTGGGAATATCAGGATTATACATATATTTTGTGATAACTGTGATCTCAGAGATCATAGAATTCGGTGATTTTTAGTGTGTGCTGTATGTATGAATCAAACATCACTGAAGTAATAATGTGTCTGTGAGTATGCATGTCCATTGCTGTATTCCTGTAGAGCTGGACTGAGTGAAACTGTGATGAAGCTCTGAGCTTCCATGGTTTCAAAATCTCCATACTTGGTGATATGGCACCAACTTTGAAGAACATGAATGAACTCTTTCATCTTCTGTTTTATAACAGATACATCTGTGTATGTATTCATTATGTTAATGCATATTAGAGGTGAGAAAAGTGTTAGACACCTAATATTGTCTTACCGCAATAACTCTTTACATCTCTGGTCTTTAACTTTTTAGTTTGTTTCTTCTAAACTGATCAAACTTTAGTTCTTTTGATCATTTTATTTAACATTGCAAAAATTATCTCACCAACATATGTTTTTACTGTGTGTGTGTGTGTTTGTACCGGGGATCGAACTCACGATCTTACGCTCGCCAGGCAGGCACTTTCGCTGCTGAGCTAAACCCACGGCCCTCTATGTTTCACTTTTTCAATAAATTAAATGACTGCTACATAATTTGCCACATAAAAGACATACTTAAGAGAATTAGTATAAAAAGTGCAAGTGTCTACACAGCAATTACTACAGAATAAGTACTAAATATAATTTAATAGTTTGTTCCTCTCTCCTAAGTCTTTGTTTTCTTTTCTTGCTTGTTAAAAAAATCAATCCTTGACTAATTACAATAATTATTCTCTGATATTTATATTACTAACTTGCTTTGATGTAATGGCATACAATATATACTCACCTATCACTTTGATGGAAATATATATATATATATATATATATATCCCTGAGTTATAATAAAATAACATGGAACTAAATAAAACCTTGGGGAACTGAAACACAGAATTTTAAATAAATAAGGTTTATTGAACATTAAAAAGAAATACATTGGATTTTCCACAGAGAACAGTTTATCGCTGGCTACACTGAAGATAAATATTAACAGCACAAATAAGATGCAAATATACATTATTAATATACAAAGCATCAATTTTATTTGGCTTACAGCTTTGATGTTGTAATGTTAGTATTCACTGACATTTATTTTTGGGTATAATATTGTCTCAGTCGCTGTCTGCCTTTGTAATATATAATGCAAGTTATTGTCAAAGGTGATTTTAAGGAGCCTTAAGGAACATTCATTAAATTTATAGCAGTTATAGAAAATAGAGGCTGGAAAATACAGAACAAATATTACTTACTTTTAAATTTTTTTACACAAGACAACTTTCTTGTGACTCTTTCTTACCTCCTCGTTTGCCCACATCAAAAATAATTTCTTGCCTCCCTCCACATTTTCCACCAAAGATAAGTCCTGCCTAAGAAAACTCTGTAACAAGTATTCTTTTCGATCTAATATATACTACAATTTACCTCATGGATTTCAAATAAAATGCCCAGTAAATTATTTTGAGCAATGATGGACGTTTGCTTTCTGTAGGAAAAAGTACCTAATAAGTGCTCATTTCTGTTTCTTCACCTTTTATATACATGCATGCTAACCAATATCTACATATTTGAGAACAAAACATGTTAAAATTTAAGGCAAATGAATATTCTGATTCAATAATAATTAGAGTTTAATTCATTAGACAAAGTACCTTTATACCTTGGATAGACATTTGTGCATTTAAACATATGTGAATCGTTAGGTTAAATTATAAAACCTTAAATTTTAATTACTGAGTTAAATTTTGATATTTCTTTGGGGATTAAGGGGTTGCCTCAAGATTATCTAGTGTAAAATCTTTTAGAGATCAGTGGGGGGCCCTATCACTCAAGAAAAATATTCTATGTTTGAAACAGTTTAATAGGGAAAATAGCACATGTAGAAATAATAGAAAATTTAGAAAATAATATAAACATAAAATATAAAATATAAACATAAAACATAAAAAATAAAATTAAAGCTGAATCATATATGGTAGACATTTAGCATAACCAACATAAAATTTTTAAGTTGATACTCTGCTGTTTTTATATATGAAATATAACTTTAAAAGATGTATCTTTCCAAATAAAACAGATTAAGGCACTAAGTCCTGTTTTAAACTAAGAAGTTTGTGAGTTGGTGTATTGTTTTGTTTTAATTTCTGTATTTTGACACTCACAAGATTGAGTAATTTCTTACTGAGTTTATAGTTAATTTTTAAAGTTAAGTTATTCTTTTGTATGTATTGATCTTTAGTTTTAACCAATGGATTACAGTGCCTAGGTATTTGGTTAAACATGTGTCTGGATGTTGCTGTGAAAGTATTTCTTCAGATCAAATTAACTTTCATATCTGCAGACAATGAATAAAGTGCAGTACCCTCTACAAGGGAATATCATTCAATCCATTGCTGTCCTGGTAAAGAAAGCCTGAGGCTTCCTGAAGCATAGCGGGTTTTCCATGAGCAGCAATAAGGTGCTTGGCCTGAGTTTCCGGCCTGCCCACATCACGCTCAATGCTACGACACCAATTCCCCTATTAATTTCCAACTTTTAGCCTGCTCTTCTGATTATAAACTTGCCAGTGCCCACAATTACAAAACTAATTCTTCAAAATGAATATTCTGTCTCACACTTGATACAGCTATAGATACATACAGATATAGACATAATATAGACTCTTGACTTACTGTTTTCCAACTTGCACTTTGAGATACAAGATAACATGTGTTCATTAGAAAAAAAAACTTTGAAGTTTGAATTTGGTGATATTTTTTCAGGCTGACAATATATGGTATAGTACTTTCTTGTAACAGCAAGCGACAACTCCCAATCAGCAAGAACATTATTGCATAAAAAACAAAATATTAATAATGTGCTGTATTAAACTACAGTGTTTAATAAGTTAGATATCTTAAGTGCATTTTTCATTCCCATTATTTTCCATTTAAAATGGATTAATTCAGATACAACCTCAATTTAAGTCAAGGATCATCTCTAAACTTACGGGTATTTATTTCACTCTGTAAATAAAGTCAAATATATATATATATATATATTTACATAATTTATTATATGTAATATGTCATGTGTATGAATGAAGACATACAACTTATTATGTCTGATGTTATAGGTGATATTTTAAATAGAGAACATATTTAGTTTTTCTTGAGAATTTTAATATAATACTTTTATCTATTTTGATGGTATACTTTCCTAGCTCTTACTGAGTATTTGTTTAATAAACTGATTTTCAAATTTGTCATGATGCAATTATGTTTTTACATGTGTATGATTTACTTTGTTAACCCCAAGAATGGAAACTTACATTAATGGAGCTTTTTTATTTTTAAGTTGCTTCTCTATCACAAGATCAAATATATTGTAAATTTTGTTTTCTACTTACTGTTTTGTTACATTTAATTTAGTAACCCATGTGGAACTTCTATAGGTAATACGGTAAGAGATTAAAAAAAAATATACTTTTCCCTCCACGGTTTATCCATTAGTTTTAATACTAATAGTTTTAGTACTATTTTAAAAAAACAATTTGTTAATTTGAAGCATCTAGCTTAGGCTAGCTTTGCAAAATTTAGCAAATAAAAACAAAATAAGCTGTTGAAATTGAATTTCACATAAAACAAATATTTTTAGAATATGTGTGCCCTGTGTATTATTTGGTATATACTTACATTAAAATTTTGTTTACTTGAAGTTAGTATTATCTGGATGTCCTGTATTTTACCTAACTCTTCTAAATTTTATTATGAAACTTTTCCTGTGCTTTGTGTGCATTCTAATGAGACAATGCGCAAGGAAAAAGAATATAGATAATGAAGCAAATACAGTGCAAGGCATCAAAGGTAAAATAACACAGGTCTCTCTCCTACTATCCAGTCACATAAGCGATAAATTCTTACTAGTATTCTGAGCTGTCTACAATACTTTCTAATATTAGGAGCTAAAAATTATTCTAGCTAACAAAGGTGATTTTCTTATACTGGAAATTAATGTGTATATGTTACTTTATTTGTGATAAATAACTAAATTATTCTCTAAAATGATCATATCAATACCTTTTTGGCATAAGTCTAATTTTGCACACATTTCAGCTTTAATTTACATGCGGCAATTCTAGCTAATATGTAACAGTAAACTTTCTGATACTCGATATCACCACTTGAATTGTACAACATGCATGAAACCTACAGTAGATGAGCACCACTTTTCAGCAGGACTGTGCTTTGTGCCTTTGTAACCTTTAACTATTTTATTGTGCCTCTCCTGGCCTAAGTGGGCACTTAATCTTTTAAAGTAGCAATAAATTTCTAACATAAGATTTACCTGAGGGACTAGAAATGGATCAGGAAAGATAACTAATTAGGAGCTAAACAATGCATTATGTATGTGTCTACTTTTTCCATTTTCTCCACAATTAATAGAAATAATTCTATTAGAAAGAAAGTACTTCACAATACTAAGGGTAAGCTGAACAACCTTTATAAACTCTAAACAGTAGTGAGGCTTCCGTAAGAAAAAAAAATGAATTTTTGAATGTGGTAAAAATCAGTGTTCTTTAAGGAGAAGTTGTAATTTCACTATAAGGAATAGAAGTTTCAACAAAATTAACAAAAATTAGGAAGAAGATTTTAGCATGTTGTGATAATGTATAACATCACTCTGGATGAAGTTCCCAATGTCTTCAGTCTTCCATGTTATTAGAATGCAGTAGCAAATGGTGTGTGATAATTATTAGCAAGAAGATTTTAGCATGTTGTGATAATGTATAATATCACTTTGAATAAAGTTCTCAATGTGTTCAGTCTTCCATGTTGTTAGAATGCAGTAACAAGTGGCATGTGATACTTAATGCAATTTTACCCATATGATGGTTGGACGCATTACAAAACTTGTGTTTTTTATTAATTAAGACTATTATAATTGATAATTTCTTTCAACAAAATTTTCCATTTTGCTGAGCTACAATTTCATGCCTAAATTGGTTTCATTTTATTTTCTTGTCCATATATTGTAAATGATTTGTAATTATCATGATGCATAACTATAAAATTTTCATTCAGATTATATTTTCAAAAGCTTGCTGTAAGAATATTTGCCATCAAGCATCTCTGGTAATGTTATCATATCACCAACCTAACATAAGGTGAAGTCTAATTCTTTACTACCTTGCATTGGCATGAACTCTTTTGATCTATAAAGGGAAATGAAAAGATTGTGTAACTTCTGAGGTTAGAACATAGGGCACCAAATCTTTTTTCTGTGCCATTTGGAATGCATACTGTTAGGAAGATACTTTTGGAATGTAGCTTTCTAGTAAGGACAGTTTAAACCACAGGGAGTGCCAACCCCTGCTTCACAGCTCCAAAAAAGTTTTGAAATCATCTCAACCACCAACTGCCAGAAATTTACAGAAGCCTTATTGGACAGTCATGCTCTGAAGTGACTTCAGAAGTGTTGGCTGATTTCTCTTCTGATCTGCATAGAAGACCTTAAATAAGAGATTCACAAAACAGCTGAAGCAACCCAAATATAATGAGAGCTAGTAAAATTTAATGGAAGTTAGGATGATTATCAGCCACAAGAGATAACTAAAATAGATGCTTACAAAGATGCATGAAATGGGGGGAGGAGCAAGATGGCAGATAGATAACAACTAGCTACAGAGGCTCTCTGAGATAGTCAAGTTAGAATTCAACGTAGTACAGAATGGGGAGTCCCAAACATAGGGAGGTGAATTCTGTCATCCCAAGAAGAAATTAAGGCGACTTGCTGACCATCCGAGGTCCCAACATGGTCCTGCTGCAGCTTGCCAAGATCTCGCCATGGCTTGTCAAAGTCCCGCTGTGACTTGACAAGCTGTCCAAGGTCCCACTGCTTCGACATTGAATTTGGGGGCTGGTGAGCCAAAGGGACAACTGAGTTGGCAGGGTGCCTACATCAACCTGTGGAGAGTGATGGGAGTGGAGCCATTCCATTAATAATGGGGCTCCAGTGGATGACATTATGGGCCTGGGCAGACTGGGAGGTACAAGGGCAGCAGTGACTTCAATCAATTGCTCCCTTCATGAACGGGATTGGTGGAGTGAGCTAGGCCTGGGTCATATGACCTGGCTGAGACCCAATAGGTTATCTGAAGTCAAGTCCCTACAGTGGTTGTGCACACTAACCACACTAACCCAGTGAAATCTCAGAAGTTTGACTGACTGTGCAGGCCACAGCAGCTTGACTGACACAGAGGGGAGATGGTACAAAGAAATGAAGTGCGCATCACAGCAACTTGACTGATCCCCACGCCACCACATTCCAGCCACTGCCTGTGGCACCTTGGGCTGCCAGTGAGACCTGTCACCATGGGCCCCTGAGTGACTGGGTGCCCACCGGCTTGCCCCCGCCCCTGACCCAGCCATGGCTGCCAACCCGGAGGGGAGGTGATGCAAAGTAATACAGTGCAGGCCACAGTGCTTGCTTGATCTGGAGGGGAAGAGCCACCATACACTGTCCCTGACTGCAACTCACTAGCACACTGCAGTGGTCATCTAGCCAGTGCACTTCAGAAGAATTGTAACCAACAAAGAAAGAAAATGGGGCTTCCTGGAAGAAGCAAAAAAGATGGGAAGAAGAAGCAACAACAAAAGTCCTCAGGTCCCAACCCTGAGAACACTGACCCAGGACAGGGAAATACAAAGGGGAACGAGAACAGCAAACATGCAATATCAGGCACAGTGCCAGTGGACATCAAGAGATGTATTTGGGACCTCATAGAAGAGTTCAAAAGTGAAATATTTAGCCAAATAAAGCAAGATATAAGATGTTAATTAAAGAGATACTAAGCATCTCTCAAGAAGACACAGATGTAAGAAGGGAGGAACTCAAATAAAGGAGAGAACTATTTGATGAAGAATATAAAACAATATAGATAACACGAAGCAAATTCAAAGAGATCACCAGGAAATTAAAACCTCTTTGGAAAAACGGCAAATCAGCTTGAAAGAAACTAAAGATAGATTATCCAAACTGGAGGACAATTTTGCAATGTGGGAGTATGGGAAAGGAAAACTTTTAAAAACATAAGGAGGAAACAAGCAGTAACAATACAAAGGCTAGAAGATGACAAAAGGATCTATAACTTGAGAATTAGGAATGTGATTGAAGAAACTGAGGTACAAGCAAAGGAGCTACAAAGGTTATTCACAGAAATAGTTAAAGAAAACTTTCCAAACATAGGAAAAAGAAATAATATTCTGATATATGAAGCATACAGAACTCCAGCTACCTACAAACAAAACAGAGCTACATCCAGTCATATAATAATGAAGATCCCAGAAATTCAATGTAAGAACAAAATATTAAAAGCTGTTAGAGACAAGACACAGATAACCTATAAAGGAAAGCCCATCAGAATAACAGCAAACTTCTGGACACAAACCATCAAGTCAAGAAGAGCCTGGAGCAAAGTATTCTAAGCCCTGAAAGAAAATAACCTCCAGCCCAGATTGGGCTCCAGCCCTGCTAAACTGTCTCTACAAATTAATGGAGAAACAAGATGCTTCCAAGACAAAGAGGAACTTGGGAAATTCACAACCACCAATCCAACTCTACAGAGAATACTGCAGGGCATTGTAGAAGAGAGAAAAGTACTAGGATTCCAGGAATAGTGGCAGAGAAGCTTCAATGGGAGCAGAAAACAGAATGAAGAAGATAAGCAGACAACTGATGGCAAACAAGAGCATAACAGAAATGAGGCAGAGAAGATTTTATTCAAAACTGATATGATTGATAGTATCAAGTCTGAGAGTTTAGGCAACTACACTAAAGATAACAAGACTCTACGAGACACATTCTGGTTTGATACTGCTGGTTTTTGAAGTTCTATACTATATACAAAGTTGTGTTTTTATTAATACTGTTATGTACTGACATATTCAATTATACTATGTCTGATGATATAGCCAATTCTATTGGAGATAACAAGAGACAACACAGGAACCATGGTAGAACTCTTTGTACAATGGTCCTATATGTTTATTTCATTTCATGTGTTTATAAGAATATGTTTTGTTTTGTTTTGTCTTGCTTTGTTTTGTTTTTCCCTCTAATATAGAAAAGATAGAAATACATGTTAAGACCATGCATGTGTAGAATCTATAAACAGTTTATGAGAACAGATGTTATGACGCATGATGAAATGAACAGATACTCTAAAGCAAAAGAGACACTAAAATACCCAGTGCTGATCCTGGAGTGACATAATGTGACACCCAGCAATAGTATTATTCTTTGTTCAGAGTGATATTAGCCTGCTTGGGTTTATTCAACCTCAACATAATTGAAGAGATGGATAACTGCATGTATGTTTAAGTGTATTGGATTGATTATCATATTTCTAAGTTTTTGTTGGATAGTTGAAAAGAATTGGTTGCAATCTCACTGTTTGAATCCCCACTTTATATGCCCCACTTTAGTATCTTGAATAACTATTTGTAAGAAGAAAATCTGTAATCATCAACTAGGGATTTCTTAGTTTATTTTTTCTTTGAAATTATGTATTATTTCTACCCATTTTCTGGTATGTTTAGTCTTTCTTTAAATTAAATTTAAAAAGAAGACACTACAGGACCCAGTGCTGATCACAGAGTGTCATAATGTGAAATCCAGCAATACTATTATTCTTTGTTCAGAATGATTTTAACCTGCTTTAGTTTGTTTAATATAAACATAAATGAAGATATGGATAACTGCATGTTTGTTTAAGTGTATAGGATTGATAACCATGTTACTAAGTTTTTGTTGGACAGTTGAACAGAACTGTTTGCAGTTTTGCTGTTTGAATTCCTACATTATATATTCCACTTGTACCTTGAACAACTATTTGTAAAATGACAATATGTAGACATCAACTTGTGATCTCTTACTGTTTATTTTTTTTTCTCTGAATGTATGTATTATTTCTACCTATTTTCCGTTTTACTTGGTCTTTCTTTAAATAAAATTTTTAAAAAAAAACAAAGATGCATGAAACACTCTAGGTACAATAATGAACTCACCATTTCAAATGTCACCCTGTATTCTTCAAACCAACAATTCTATCAAGTATTTTTATATAATTTCTTGCTTATCACCTTATTTTCATATCATTAAAATTAATTACACTATTTCTAATTTGCAAATAAATAGAAGTAAAATATGCTTCATTGTTTTCTAGTTCCACATTTGTACAGTTGCAGTAGCACACAGATGAAAAGAAAAAACATTGGTCTTCCCAGAAATGTGATAGTGCTCCTTTACCTACAGGTATTGCAAGATCAGGTTAGGAGAAACAAATTCAGAGAATGCTTTTCTGGCTTTTTTCTCTGTCCTGAACCTTGGAGACACATAAATGAACTTCTCCTGTATGTTCTCAAAAGGGTATTTTGTAGCCAATTAACAATAGACAGGCTAAATGTAGAATATCATTTTTGTAACATAAAAGATTTAGATATTACTGGAAAGTAGCTACTGATAGCTATCATTTTCTACAAGAAGTTCCTTCAATGTGACACAATTGTAAATGAGAAAAATGAAACAATTCAAGTGTCTATTTTATCACAAGATAAGAAATGTACACATATGGAAATACCTTTAGATGAAATGAGAAATGTAAATGTATATGTTTAACTGAATTATGTAAGTGTTAACATTAAATTATTTATTTGTGTTTGCTTTTACAGGATAGTCAATAGTTGATTAAATATTATGTACAACAATAAATTGGGTATGATCCAGTTTATGATTATTTTCTGATACACAAGCAACAAAACTATTGGATAGTATTCAGAGCAGTGGTATTCCAAGAGTGTGGTATTCCAACGTAAGAGGTGGTTTGCATCTATGTGTATATACTATCTGTCAAAGATGGGTGTCTTTTATTTTAAAATAATGACACAGTTAAATGAAGAGCTTTTTAACTATTTTAAAATGTCTTTGAAATAGTGCTTTTTAGAATTGAAAGGTTAGAAATATATTCAATTGGCTGAATTCTGCCTCATGATACTTACAAATACCTTTTGACTGGTTAATGACTATGAGTAACTGATGTTTTTAAGCATTAGAATTGAATTAAACTATATTAAATGTGTTTTGTAATTCTATTTTTTTAAAATTGCTGAATAATTTGTAAAAATTCATTCTCACTTTTGATTATAGAAAATCATTTTAAATTCTCGTCAGTAACAGTATGATGAGCTCACCTATGAATTTATGAAGTTATTGTGTTTAGTTTCAGCTGTCAAATATTGAATTTCTTCTTTTACATGAGGAAAGCATCTTCAAGGGATACTTAAAATGGTTTTGTGAAATTTGGGAAACATAGAGAAATACCATTTCCATCTTCACAACAAACCAAGAACTAAATATAAAGTGAATATTGCTTACAAAATAAAAATGAACCTAGTGACAAGTCAATGAGGATATTTAATGAAGTGAAAGGATACAGAAGCATTTATTTCAGATTCAGGCTTTCAAATTATTTTATTATTTGTAAGTACTTTGCTATATAAAATTATTCATAGGTTTAACGGTCATTCAGTTGACATATGTGAAAGATCATTCTGCTATGCATGCTAATTGTTCTTGGCAGAATATGATTTTTAAAATATCTATCTTCTTATACTGCATTGTAGATGGCAAATTGAATTGACAATAAAATTATGTGCATGTCAAATGTGGTCCGTTAGTGCTTGACAGGAACATATTAGCTGATAGAAGTATCAAAAGTCTTATTCAAAATCCCATTTTTTGTTTAATTACTCATAAAGGCTAAGTATGAGATGTCTTATATTAGTTTAATCTTTCCCTTTTTGTAAGGATTTTGTAACAAAATAAAAATAATCTTAATTTAAATGTGTCTGTCTTTAGAAGATGTTTGGCATGACTGGAAGGAATTATTCTACTCCTTTACAGAATGTCTTAATAAATTGTGAATTGAACATAATGTACCACAATGTCATTTTTTTCTATAAATAAGACAAGATACACTGCTATACATTCATGTTTCATTATTCTACTTTCTTTAGACATTTTACCACATTATGATTTCTACAAGGAAGTCATTAACTTTTTTATAAAGAAAATATGAGGCAAGTTACTATTTCATTACCCATATTTCAAAAAAATTAAATGATCTAAAATTTCTTCCCTAAAAGATCATTGCATTTGCTTGTCTGCCTTCACAAGCACTATTATCCCTAGATATAATTCAGTTTTGAATGGCAAACATGAGGTAGAGTAATGTTTACCAAATTTAACCTTGTTCATTTTAGCGGTCAAATTAAATCCATTTAGTATATTCAAAGAAGGCTTAAGTTCCATTCAAAAAAAAAAAAACTTTGAAAGGCTAAAATGTTATTCTTGTCTAACAAGCACTAAATATATAAACTATACTAGCAAAATAATGTGTGTAATAACTGCAATTAATACAAGGTATATTTGAACTTTAAAATACTTTCTTTGTCTCATAATCCAGTAAAATTTGAAGCAAAGAAAACTCAGACTTTGAGTCCTGCTCCTGGCGCAGTGACTATTAGTTACAGTGTTTGTCTTGGTGTCAAGATTGCTATGATATAGTAACCAGATCTCTATTCAAGGGAAAACAAGTTGTTTTTTGTTTGTTTGTTTGTTTGTTTGTTTTAGCAGATCAAAGGCTGTCCAGCAACTGACCTCAAGTGCTAGAATGTTCTTAGATTTAACCTCATCTGAAGATAGCTGAGACACATCCTTTTCTTAAGACAGGGTACCATGGAGAAGGGAACAAAATACCTGGCAGGCAGTGGCTCCTGAAACTAACACACTGTATCTCATCCTGAGATGGCAGTCACACCTGGGGTGACACAAGTGCTATCACAGTTAGATGAATCCTGGGTCAATAAGTCTAAACTAATGTGCAGGTGACCTTGTATCAAATGATCTTTTTAGCTTTTTCAGTAGTGGAAAGAGATGCTACATGGGGTTTTGGACATTATCCAATGGAAGAATCATAAGGCAAATCCCTGATTCTAGAACAATGTCATACTATCTTCAAGGGAGTGTTATCCACCAGCAAAGGAAGATTGCAAAGCATGGCTCACTGATGTGTTCTTGATATAGCTCTGCTTGCTTATCAGTAGTCTTGAAAGACAATTGGGAGTGGGCATCCTCTTATAAGCAATGAAAGGTATTCTTCAGTTGCTTAAATTGCATAGAAATGATATCTTTTGGTTAGAATATATGCTAGCTTATGTGCAGTGGTGATAGTTCAGTACTGATACAAAGGCTCATGAATAGAGGAGCCAACATACAATGCTTTGAGGCTATGCATGAACCTAAATGATGGTCTTCTTTTCATCATGTTTTTTAAATTGTTACTAGTACATGTTTACAGCACATAATGACTATATTCCTTGTGGGGAGTTAGTACATGTACATAAAACATCTTGATTCTTTCCTTTCCCCTCGCCCTCTACCTCCCTTTTTGGCCAGTATCAGATTAATTAAAATAATGAAAAGAAAGAATGAATTAAAGAGAAAAAGAAAGAAAGAGAAAGAGAGAAAGAAAGAAAGAAAGAAAGAAAGAAAGAAAGAAAGAAAGGAGGAGGGAAGGAAGGAAAGAAGAAATCAACCAGTAACAAATGCTGCAGAGGATACACGAAAAAAAACAAAACCTTCTTCATTGTTGGTGGAAGTATAAAATGATACAACCATTATGGAAATCAGTAAGTAAATTCCTCACAATACTAAAACTAGGAATGCCATTTGACTGAGCTATCCAACTTCTAGATATCTTTCCCAAAAGTGTTAAAGATATATCACAGTGTTATATGCCTATCCATGTTTATAAGCAGCAAAATTCATAATAGCGAAATCTTGGAGGCAGTCCCTTTGTCCATCAACAGATGCATGGGAAAGGCAATGTCATATTTATACATAGTGGAGTACTACTCTTTCATAAAGAAGGATAAACTTGAATAATTTGTAGGTATGCACCTTGAAATCATAACCTTAAATAAAGTAAATCAAACCCATAAACTTAAATATTACATGGTTTCTCTTATATGAGAAACTCAATATAAAACAAAGTGCCAAATAAGGTAGACTGAAGGACAAAATAGGGAGAACGGATTATTTTAATCCAGTATGGACAATGTACCTGAAAGTATTCCTTGATTTATTATAATTGTGTTATGTGTTTCATGTTTTTTGGACAGGCAGTCCTGCTGTTAATCTGTGTGTATAATTATTTAAGGACTTCTCACCATGTTTGGTCTATTACTGTTGTTGCTGAATGTCCTACATGCCAGCAAAAGGGTGACTATAAGTTTTCAAATGAATCTTAGTCCTTAAAAAGAGAATCAGATACATGGCAGTGACTACACTGCCCTTGCCTCACTTTAAGATAGCAATGTATATCCACAGGAATATCTAGGTAGAGACTCATATTCTCTCTCAATTGGGCTTTAGTCCACACAATTATCAAATATTAAGTGATTTTCTGACTGACCAATTACTAACCCATATAGCATCAGATCAAAAACTCTGCTTTATAATAAAGGAAATGCTCCAGTAGTGAAAAGATAGGATGTATAGATCCTAACTCTACACCATTCAGAAAATGTGGACTAACTAAAGTGATCAGCTAATTTTCTGAAGATTAGGGGCTGCTATTCCTGATGTCAGCTCTTTAATGATCATTGTGTACTATAGTGCTGCTTCCTCAAAGGGGGGAAATTCCTGTGCCTGAAAAGCCAGGGTCAGAAAATGTGGTTCCACACACTGACACCAGCAGTGATTCACTTTGTAATTTTGATCTTTCTTTCTTTGAAACTCTAGACTCTTAGAAATTGTGAGTATTAAAGAGATGTTTCTACAAAAGAGGTCACAGCAGTGATATTAAACATAAAGCTGGGTCTGGGGTATTACTCAGTGACACAGCACCTTCTTGGCAAGCAAAGGTTGTGAGCTCAAACCCCAAAACCTAAAAAATCAATCAATCAATCAATCAATCAATGAATAAAATAAAACAAACATAAAGCTGAAGTTGGCATTCAGAAAGTTTAGACTTCACTGGTTAAAAGAATATAAAGACAACTTCGGGCCACACTGGACCAACGCTGCAGGTCTTGGGCCTGCCTGCACCCACTTTCTGGCTTCCTGCCAATCTCTGCTGGCTCCAGGGAATTGAGTCTGCCTGCTCCCTCAACTCTGGAGACTGGGCAGCCTGGGGTGAGTGCTCCCAAACCATCGCAAGCCTGGGAGTTTAAGATCCTTGCTCCTGCCTGCCAGCCTGGGAACTTCACAACTCCCTGCCACACTGGACCAACCCAGCAAGTCTTGGGCATGCCTGAACCAACCTCCCAGCTTCCTGCAATGCTCAGTTGGCTCTGGGGAATTGAGCCTGTCTGCTCCCGCAGTTCTGGAAACTGGGCAGCCTGACATGTGTGTCCCTGCACCATCTAGAGCCCAGGAGTTTGGGATCATTGCTCCCACCAGCCAAGGAACTTCACAGCTTCCTGCCACATTCCACCAGCCCTGCAAGGCTTGGGCCTGCCAGCCCCACCCCCAGTGACCCTCTCTCAATCCGTGGATCTGGGCAGCCAAAGTCCCAGGAGCTGAGGGCAAAGAAGAGGATTTCCAACAGGCCCAGGGGAAGCCTTGGAATAACACTTGAAACACAGAAATATGGGAAAATGACAAAACAAAAGACCAAAACACAATTTCAAACCTCAAGCTCATTCCAAGAAACCTTAGAAGCTATGTACATAGAAAAAAATATATGCCATACACCTGAAATAATAGCAACTGAAATAAAGAAGCAACTCTGGGAAACTTTAAAGGAGTTCAAACTAGAAATAATCTCCCAAATGAAGCAGAAATGATAAAAGAAATGAAAGAGATGCTGAACATATCTAAAGAAAACACTGTTGAAAAATTGGAGGAACTAAACAAAAAGATAGAATTCTTGGGTGAACAACATAAGAAACAAACAGAACACATAAATCAGATGCAAAGAGATATGCAGGAAATCAAAAAATTTCATTGAAAGTTGTAAAAACGACTTCAATGAAAGTGAAGATAGAATTTCGGACCTCAAAGACAAGATTTCAACTAGTGAACAGGAAAGTAAAGATCTTTTAAAAATAACAAGAAATCAGGAATTAAGAATTCAATGACTGCAAGATGATGCAAAGAAAACAACATAAGATTGATAGGATAAATGAAAAAGAAGGGGACAACATAAAGGATGTCAAGAGGATATTTAGAGAAGTAATAGCTGAAAATTTCCCAAACATGAGAAGTGAAACTGACATCAGGTTCAGTGAAACATATAGAACTCCAAATAGCCATAACCAAAATAAAACTACACCCAGACATGTAATAATCACCATCCCAGAAATCCAACATGAGAACAGAATATTAAAAGCTGTCAGAGAGAACAGACAGATCACCTATAAAGGAACATCTATCAGAATTACAGCAGACTTATCAGCAAATACAATAAAGCCAAGAAGAGCACGGAGTGAAGTATTTCAAATCCTAAAGGAAAATGATGTCTAAACTAGACTGATGTACCCTGCAAAACTGTCCTTCAAAATGGATGGAGAAATAAGATACTTCCATGACAAAGAACAGCTTAAAACTTCAGGATCACCAAAAAAACCCTTGAAAATTCTGAAAGATAGTTTAGATACACATACGAAAAAACCACTAAGAAAGAAGCCAATTAAGTAGAACAGAAAGGTAAAGATGTGACAGCAGAAAGATAACTTGTCAACAATAAACCAATATATAACAACTATAACCATTAATGTAAATGGTCTCAATTTACCAATTAATAAAACAGACTGGCAGAATGGATCAAGAAACAACATGCATTGTCTACAAGAAACCCATCTAACTCAAAAGGATACTCACAGACTGAAGAGCAAAGGATGGAAAACAATACTTCATGCAACAGCAAAAAAAAAAAAAAAAAAAAAAAAAAAAAAAAACAGGGGTAGCTATTCTGTTTGCAGACAATGTGAACTTCAAACCAAGAATGATCAGAAGAGATAAAGAAGGTCAGTACATACTGGTTAGGGGAAAACTTCAAGAGGAAGAGATAATAATCTTAAATATATATGTACCAGATTCCAGAGCATCCAGGTATATAAAGCAAGTATTAATAGAAATGAAAAACCAAATTAACAATTATACAATTATAACAGGACACCTTAACACACCATTGGCACCAAGGGACATATCAACCAAACAGAATATCAGCAAAGGAATAACAAAAGTGAATCACACCTGTGAACAAACGGACTTGATAGACATTTACAGTTTTCCACCCAACATCAGAATACACATTCTTCTCAGTAGTACGTGGGACATTCTCTAAAACAGACCATATTCTAGCCCATAAAACATATTTAAATAAATGCAAAGGAATTGAAATTGTCTCATGCATATTATCAGATCATAGCACCATGAAACTGGAAATTAATGATAAAAGATAATGCAAAATCCCACAAACAAATGGAAACTGAATAACACACTCTTGAGTAATCAGTGGGTCACAAAGGAAAGTAAAGAAATTAAACAATACCTAAAAGCAAACGCAAATACAAATACAACTTACCAGAATCTGTGGGATGCAATGAAAGCTGTCCTCAGAGGCAAATTTATTGTACTGAGTTCCCACATCAGGAAAACAGAATTAATGCAAATAAATAACCAGATGCTGCACCTCAAACATCTAGAAAAAGAAGAGCAAGTCAAGCCCAAAGCGAAAAGAAGGGAGGAAATTATAAAAATCAGAGCAGAAATCAACGCAATAGAGACTAAGAAAACAATCCAAAGAATCAATGAATCAAAGATTTGGTTCTTTGAAAGAATAAAATTGATAAGCCCATAGGCAACCTTATTTAAAAAATAAAAAGCTCAAATTCATGCAATAAGCAATGAAAGAGGCAAAATCACTACAAACTCTGTAAAATTACAGAAGATCATCAACACATATTTCAAAAACTTCTATTCTCAAACGTTTCATAACACAGAATAAATAGTCAGATTCCTAGAAACCTATGAAGTACAAAAGCTAGTTCAAGAAGATGTAAAACTGCTGAATAATCCAATTTCTATTAATGAAACTGAAAATGTAATTAAGTTCTTACCTGCAAAAAAGAGCCCAGATCCAGACGAATTCAATGCAGAATTCTACAAGAAACACAAAGAAGACATAATGCCAACACTCCTCAAACTCTTCAATGAAATTGAAAGGGAAGCAATCCTTCCTAAGTCATTCCTGGAAGCAAATATTACTCTAGTACTAACCCCTGAGAAAGGCCCAACTAAAGATGAGAACTACAGGCCAATCGGCCTAATGAACACAGATGCCAAATTCCTCAATAAAATATTGGCTAATATGATGCAGCAAATATCAAGAAGATGATACACCATGACCAAGTGGGATTCATCCCAGACATGCAGGGATGGCTCAACATACATAAATCAATAAATGGTATCCACATATCCATGTCAATAAAGACAAAAGTAAAAATCACATGATATTTCTATAGATGCAGAAAAAGCTTTTGATAAGGTCCAATGTTCATTCTTGATCAGAACTTTACAGAAAATTGGAATAGATGGTCTTTATCTCAATATGATAAAGGCCATCTATGAAAAACCAACAGCCAGTATCATACTAAATGGCCAAAAACTGAAGGCCTTAACCTTAAAATCAGGCACAAGACAAGGATGTCCCTTATCATTGTTCTTATTTAATACAGTACTTGAAGTACTAGCCAGAGCAAATAGACAAGAGAGAGAAATAAAAGGGTAAAGATAGGAAAAGATGAAGTTAAATTATCATTATTTGTGGATGACATGATACTCTACATAAAAAAACCCCAAAACTCCATTGAAAGACAACTAGATGTAAAAAATAAATTCAGTAAAGTAGCTGGATACAAATTCAATACTCACAAATCAATAGCATTTCTATACACTAACAAGAAAATCACAGAGAGAAAAATCAGAGAAACCACACCCTTCACACTAGCAACCAAAAAAAAGCCAAAAGAAATACTCAGGAGTTATTCTCACAAAAGAAGTGAAAGATCTATATAGGGAAAATTATAATACACTGAAAAAAGCAATTGAAGAGGATCTCAGAAAATGGAAAGACATCCCTTGCTCATGGGTAGGAAGAATAAATATTGTGAAAATGGCCATTTTCCCAAAACTGCTATGCAGACTCAATGCAATCCCAATAAAAGTACCATCAACATACCTCATAGATGTAGAGAAATCACTCCTTAAATTCATTTGGAATCAGAAGAGACCTAGAATAGCAAAGACAGTTCTAAGAAGCAAAGGCAAGGCAGGAAGCATCACAATCCCTGACTTGAAGTTATACTACAAAGCAACTGTAGTAAAATCAACATGGTACTGGAATCAAAATAGAGCCGAAGATCAATGGAATAGATTAGAAGATACAAACACAACTAGAAATACACTCAAATACCTTATCTAAAGTGGCCAAAAAGGTTCACTGGAAGAATGATAGTCTACTTAATAAATGGTGTTGGAAAAACTGGCTCTCCATATACCTAAAACTAAAACTAGACCCATGCCTATAACCATTTATTAAGTTAAAATCTAAATGGCTCAAAGATCTGAATATTAAAACAGAAACACTAAATCTATTGGAAGACAAATTGAGGAAAAATCTTGAAGACATAAGGGTAGGTAAAGAATTCATGAACAAGAATCAAACTGTACAGGAAATACTTCCCAGAATCAATAACTGGGATCATGTCTTATTAAAAAGTTTCTTCACATCAAAAGAAATCTCCAGTATAGTGAAAAGCAAACTCACAAACTGGGAAAAAATTCTTAGTGAACTGTCCCTCAGACAAAGAACTTCTATCTAAAACATATGAAGAATTAAAAAAAATCAGCCCCCCAAAATTCAAAGATCCAATCAAAAAAAGGCATCTGAGATGAATGCACAATTCTCAGATGAAGAAATACAAATGGCAATAAATACATGAAATAATGTTCATTATCATTACTCATTAGAGAAAAACAAGTTAAAACCACACTGAGATTCTATCTCACTCCTGAAAGAATGGCCAGGATTAAGACAACTACCAACAACAAATTTTAGACAGGCTGTGGGGTAAAAGGAACTCTCCTGAATTGTTGGTGGGAGTGTACACTGGTGCAACCATTATGGAGGTCAGTCTGGAGATTTCTCAAAAGCTGGGATTGAAAGTCTCATTTAACCCAGCCATTTAACTTCTGGTCCTATTCTCAGAACTGAAAACATCATACCACCGTGATATGTGCACCCATGTTTAGAGCAGCACAATTAGTAATAGCCAGATCGTGGAAACAACCTAAGGGTCCATCAACTGAGGAATGGATAAAAAAGATGTGATACTTTTATACAATGGAGTACTACTCAGCTATAAAGAATGATCATATTGAAATATTTATAAATAAATGTATGCAGCTTGAGACCATACTCATAAGCAAAATAAATGAAACTCACATGTATAAATACCGAATAGTTTCCCTAGTATAAGAAAGGGTAAGAATTCATAAAAGTAGGTAGCAATCATGACTCCCCATTATATTGCTTTGAAGCCTTATAATGTTTTCATTCATTAATTGGAATGGTTTTATTCTGTGTTGTTTGATTTTATTGTCTGTGATGGTATGAACAGCCATTTTGAAGAAAACAAGACATCAAAATAGCTAGTGATGATAAGTCCCACCAAGCTTTTGTTCTTCTGTCTCCATCGGTTTTACTATGTTGTATCTTATTGGATTTTATTATGTGATAGTATAAACAAAAATTTTTATAGACAAGGAGATAATGTAGTAACCATTGTTTGTTTTCTGTTAGTTGGCTCTGAAACCCTGTAATACGTTCATTCTCATGAATGTTTTTACACTGTCATGTTGTGATTGATACTATACTATATGAGTATACCTATATGAAGGTATACTCAAATATTTCAAGGAAAGAGACACTATAGTCGCTACTGTTATGCTGGGTTGTCTTGTGGTAAAACACTGTGTTGCTTAAATTATTCTCTTCTGAGCTGTGTTGTTATGCCCTCTTTTATCTTAATCTTTTTTTAATAATGAAGAACAAAATAAAAAGAAACAAATTGAAAATGAAAATGATTGACTCTCATTGTCTTTAGGAGATAGGGCACTTACAGTAGGAATGCTTTCTTTAACATCCATGTGATTCACTTGGGTGCATCTTAGGACTCATCCTACTTTTTTTTGTAAGTGGACAGAAGAAAGCCGTGGTAGTTAGAGCTTTGGGTGTTTCAGGGAATCAGATCTGGTTAAGATACCTAGACCAACAGAAATAATAGTCAATTCAAACTATTTAATCCAGCATTTTATGATTTATCTTATTTTTTGTGTACCTTCTTACCAGAAATTTATTATTTTTCATTTCAATTCCTATTTTGAGTTGTATGATATATATTTCCATAATTGTGAAGGAAAAAAATTTTTTTTGTCTTTTTCCTTTTTATCGGTACCAGGGATCAAACTCATGACTGCCTGCTTGCAAGGCAGGTGCTTATGCTGCTGAGCTAAATCCCCAGGCCCTGTGAAGGAAAATTTTTAAAAATTTACTTTTTTACAGTCATTATTGAGGTAAAGCTATCAATGTAAATCGTAGTTTTTGTTTCAGTTTGATTGTAACTGAAATGTTGCAATTCAAAATTATAATAATTATAAAAATTATAATAATTCACTTCAGATTATTACTAAAATGTTTTCTTAAGTAAATTATTCCATTATGCAATTAATATGTAATTCATGCCAAACTTTATTTTAAATGCCAAGATAATTAAGAGCAAACTATTTGAAAACTAGAAACACAAAAGCAAGGATTAGTTTGTGACACGTTTAAATTCTCATGTGCAATTTTGATTGCACTCTCTCTGTGAAAGTAATTTGGTTCATTTGGAAGTAAATCCTCCAAGAAATTTCCTGTTCACTTATAAAGGTCATTTAGAGCTTTGGGTCAGGATTTCAGATTTTTTCTTTTAGTCCAAATATTCTTAACCCTATGTCCTGTACTATGCTCAAACTATGACTGAGGTTAGTACAGAATTCATAAAAGTAGAATAAAAAGAGTTAATCTTTTTATTTGATAGATGAAATTTAAAAATATACCAAAAGAAAAACATGAAACATAAGCTATCATTAAAGTCACATTGACTTTTAAAAATTAATCAAGAACTTTAAAACCAAACTAAAAATAAAATAGATTAGAATGATAAAATGGAAACAAATACAGATATTAAAAATACAAAACTTGGTTTCGTCTGGGTTATACCATGCTAATTATGTTCATGACAACTTCTTCAAATCTAAATGAAGACAACATGGCCATATAATCTTTTTCTACCCATGAGCAAAACTTTGTTTCTTCACCTATAAAACCTGAAAATTCAACAAATGATCTTTCAGTTTCATATTTTATAAACCCAATATTTGTCTTTCATAAACTAAGACTTTAGAGAGTCAATAGACATTGAATGCAAAATGAATTTAAAATCTCCAATGTCATGAAATTAAGTTACTAATAAATATCTAAACTTTTTGTACAAATAAGCATGACACAAAACAGTGAAAACATGGCAATCCTTTCAATGCAAAATAAGTATTAAATTTAAAAACTATGCTAACATTTTAAAAAAATCCATGATAAGATGAAATATAATTACCACAAAAGAAATGAACAATTTAAAAAATATAATAAATACACCACATTTTTAAGATCTTGCTGTAATTAAAAAGTCATTATTCACAAGAATTTGACTTCAGACTAAGAGGCTTATGGTTTGGAAAAAAGTCAGCATAAAGGATCTAGGTATTAGGCTTATGGTTTGGGAAAAAGTCAGCATAAAGGATCTAGGTATTAGAAACTCATCCCCAAAAATGTTTACATTGAGAGTGAAAAACTCATCTTCAGTCTTAAAATTTTGCTTTAGGTTATTTGACCCTTTTGTGCCCTGATAATTGTTTATAAAAGTCCATTTATATGTAACTTTATAAAGTCAATGCTGTTTCATGGTGTTTGTGTCTACAGATGGAGTTTTGCTTCTTTTTTCTTTCTTCAACTCATATTTATTCCCTCATAATCCTTATTTCATATTAAGAAATTTCTAGTAGAATAATAGAGTAATTGCAAACTTCTCAATAAGCATTAAAAACTAATATTCTTGCTCTAATTTATTTTTATTAATATGAATCTAAGGCTCACTTGAGAACATGAAAAAAATTAATTTGCATGAGCATTTATTCCTGGATCAAATTCTCAAAATGAAAACGGTAAGAAGGAATCCACCAAAGCAAATCTGTTAGCACTTGTTTTGTTCAGCTGCCATAATTCTTTCAGTCTTGTTCATTACTGTTGTATTTTGATGGACTTTGCTTATACTTTATGTGTGATTTCCTCTATAGAGACAAAGAGATAACTAAGTTTATACATTGGCATTAACAATTCACTCTTAATAGCAACTATCTCAAAAGAAAGTAAAATAGCATAAAATCTTCACCACTCAAAAATGCCCAGAGCTGACACAGCAGCATCACAGACTGATTCCCCAAAACCTCTACACTGGGAGTGAAGAACTCATTTTATAATGTTGCTCCAGTAGTGACCTGTAAGGCCTCTCGTGCTCCTCATATTCAGCATACACAGCAGCAAAGCAGGAAACTGCTGCGGTCTGAGCAGCTTTCAGATGAAAAAAAAATGAGTTCAATTCAAACTGTGGACAGTTAAAAAAGGATATAATTATAGTGAGAGAAAACCCAAATAGAATGTTTTAGTGTCGTGTTTATTGTTATCCCAATTTAACCAGGCTGCTTGCTCATCCTTCTAGACATGTGAGTTTAGTTTTTAAAATACTGTATTATATGTTAATGAAAAATAAATTAAAGAAGGTGAATTCACGCTTTCAAAATCTAAGATACTGAAAAGCATTCTGTCCTTTTCTAATCGGTGATTTCTAGTAATCTAAGATATTGAGGTTTGTGTCTTTTAATTTCCTGTAGTTCGTCATCGTTTTAGTAATTTATAGCATTCTACACCCTGGAACTACCAGAAATCAATCATGTAAATAATTTCTCCCACTTCTGAAATACTATCCCAGCAGATGTTGGGAATGTGCAGGAACTGTACTCTGGATAATATAATAAAGAATCTTCTTTCTAAATGCCAACAATTTCAATTTAATTTGTAATACTGGAAAAATAAATATGCAATATTTTGTATATATCAGAAGTATGCACATAATTGATCTTTCAAAAGTTTAATTCCAGCAGCAGACAAAGATTGAGGTTTAAAAATATACCCAACTGAACTAATACAAAGTTGGAAACCCCTAAAGCAGTTTTCATTAAAGCATGACTCAGAGGTAGAGAGGAAATCTTAACCCTCTGAAAGAGAGGTGGTATAGAAATTCTGTTTGGTATAAAAAGACATTCTGTTGGGTATAAAAAATATAGAAGCTCCTTGATAACATGTAAGATATATTGGCTCTTAAACAGGTTTAGGTTGGAATGCATAATTCACGAATTTAACTCCAAAAATGCAAGGTGAAGATTAAATTTAAATATGTCCTAGGTTAATAATGTAAATTATTATATCTAAGGTAAAATAATTTCTGTGGGCTAGAAGAATCTTTATTTGTTTATTTATTCACTTATTTATTTATTTTAGAGTAAACTGTATTTACTGTGAAAAAAAGCTTCTGAGACAGAAAACGTCCTGAGTGGGTTGCCCTAAAAGAGTCTATTTTAAACTGTTTCATAAAACATATATATATATATATATATATATATATATATATACAACAAATATTATGCAGCACTTGTAGAAACAAGTCAATATGAATGAGAGCAGGAAAAAAATCCAAGAGTAACTCTCTAATATTAAAAAAAGATATAAATATTTTTATAAAAATAGTTAAGCAAATATAAGTATTCAACCTAGAATAAGAACATAGGAAGGTATAAAAGTATCTTGAATAGTAGAAAATAATTTGAAAAACATTTCTAAATAGAAATATGATTATTGACCAAAAGTTGTATGTACTAATTACAAGGAGCTTAAGTAAGAGATTACTTTGTACTAAGATTCTTTTTTATGTATTGCACTATGTGTAACTAATTGTAAGTTTATGACACATAGTACATTAGCTATCCTTATTGTATTATTATTTTGTTATGAAATTTTGTTTCTTTTATAAAATAGAAAAGTAAGAACTGAGTTGGCAGCATACACAGATGTGAAAAAAGAGCATAGGAATGTAGTATAAAAGATGATCATTAAAAATTATTGTTGCTTTTCTTATTGTCTGGTTTTGAAGACCCATAATGCTTTCATTATTTTGTTTTGCATGGTTTTATATCACTGTTGTCTTGTTTTAATACATAGTATGTGAAGATATGGACAACTATTTCAAAGAAAACAAAAGACATTACAGTAACTACTGTTGATTTCCTATTATCTTGATTTGAAATTCTGTGTTGACTGCATTGTTCTGCTCGTATCTGATTTGTTTTGTTTTATTCTCTTTAAAATAAAAAAAATTAATTAAGTAAATAAAAATATGGATAAAGTACAATAACAATAGAAAAATGAGCTGATATATAGCATAAATTAGAAAAAGTTTGAAGAGATATTGGCTTAAAATAATTAAAAACTGAAAAAAAAAAGAAAAAGAAAAACCAAGAAAGAAAGAAAGAAAAACATTCTGCCCACATACATACACTAATTGGTAGATCCAGGAAGAACAAAATCCCTAGTGAGACTAATACAAAGAAATCATCACTTGGACAGATTATTGTAAACTATAGAACACAAAAACTGGGGGAAATCTTACAATAAATCAAAGAGAAAGAGTTTATCATCACAAAATGACATTTAGTTGAACAGCTTATTTCCCAGAAGCAACATTAAGCTATTAAAACAGCAATATAATAACTTCAGTACTTACACAAAAATAATGGTTAATTTCACATTATTCACTCAGCGGAACTATCTCTAATGGAGAACTTCAAATATATTTAGATAATGTCAAAACATTTACAAGAACTTACAAATGATAGATTTCAGGGAAAAAAATCAACTAGTGGGAAAGGTGTGTAACAGAAAAAAGAAAAGAAAAAATTGAATTTTGTAAATCAAAATGAACATTGATTGTATCAAATAATGATAACAATGAAACTAGTATATTTCACCTTAAATATATATATATATTTATTTTAGATCCTACTAAAGATAAAGAGCATTACTATGAATAAAAGTTCAAATCATCAATCAAATATAGCAATTGTAAAATGAAATGTTTTTTAATTCATACTTTCAAGATGGAAAAATATCACCACCTAAAGGAGAATTGTAATATATAGTTAGCAGCAATTGAATACCAAATAATGAAAAATTTCAGGTAAGAAATGAATTTTTTCAGTGATATCTGTAGGAATATATGAAACATCAAATTTAGAAATGTGACACTATCCACTCCTTTCATGGACACATTTGAAAAAACATAAAAAGGAAAAATTATAACTCATATCTTGGCAAATATAAAGTAGTATCAGATAAGAAATACTTTATGATCAAAATAAACTAAGCAAAAACATATTTAAATTTCTGAAATGCACAAATGTACATTTCACACATTACAAATGGCAAAACAGCTTTTATCACATTGAGGAAAGATAAATATGGTGAAAGTACAAAGATACCAAATTAATTATCATTTAACTAAAATATTTGTATTGCTAATACAAAATAAATACATGAGATGCAGTGAATATAAAGTTTACGGTGCAATTGTAACTTAAAAGTACTTCTCTAGAACATGAACATATCAAAATACAAAAATAAATGATAATGACCAAAAAAGAATAGTAGAAAAACTTTTAAAAGCCTGAGGATAATTTTTTTTCAAAAAAAAAACAATTAACAAAAGAAAACCTGCACAATCTCATCATTACAATGATAATAAAAGAACCATTGAATATTGGCATTCTTTCTTTCTTTCTTTCTTTTTTCTGTACTCGGGTTTGAACTCAGGGTTTTATGCAAGCTAGACAAATGCTGTGTCACTGGCACAGTCCTGAGCCCTTGAGCTTTTGATTCAGTGCCCTTTCAGTGACTAAATTTGCAAAAGATGGACCAGAATATCTTAAAAACAAATTATAAGGATTGATGGACTTTTGAATATATATGGATAAATGATATCTCTTCATAATTGTTATGTAGCACAAAAATGTTGGCAAACAGGAACAAAGCATAAAGACATCCATGCATTTTTGGCAGTAAAAATTGCTGTATTTTCTGAGACATTTTTCCCTTGCCATTCACTCTTGACTCCTCTCTGTCCCTCTCATTGTGTCCTAAGGTGAATTTTAATGCCCTATGTTGATTATATCCCTTGCTATCTGGCTTCCACTTGAGTGTGGCCAGTAGAAGACACGAACAGAAGATCCAAAGGTACTAAGAAAACAGAATCAGGAATTTTATTTCCCTAATGTATGTTAGGCCAAAAAGCTTGGTGGCATCCCAAGAAAGGCCCCAGAAACTGAAGGAGCTCTCTCCACCTGCTGCTGTCTACTATGTTTTAATAATTGTTCATCTCTCTCTTTCCTCCATGACTAGATGGAATAAAAGCTTCCAGATATTTCTACATTAGCCTCCTCTTTTGCCCATCTAACAGCTACAAAACTATTAATTTATTTTTGCTAATTTTGTTTCTTGTTGCTATTTTGACTAAACTATTTTCAAAAATCTTTCTGCCATTACAAATATTAATATAGTCTTTCCCCTAAATTTCACAATCATTGCTGGGTAGCATCAAGAACATATTGATCCGTGAATGCTTGTCAATTTATCAAAATAAACTCATAAAATTTGCAAATATCACAAGTAAAAAACATTTAATATACCTAATCTAGTACATGGCTTAGCAATATGGTACAGTAGCGTGAAAAGTTTAAAGGTGTGCCTGGAACCTCGCTGACCTCAGCTCTCAGGGAGGGAGAGCAGGCCATGAGGCAGCACCTGCTGTGAACAGCTGGTGAAATGTATGTGTTTCATTCCATGGAGATTTGAGAAAAACAATTTACTTCAAGAAAGTCCTCCAAACTGCAATATGAAATAGGCATGAAGATATACACAAAAAATAAAAATACACTGGAGAGCTTTTAGCAATACACTGGGGAAAGGGAAAGAGGGTATGAAAAGTGTCAAAGAAAACATGCGTTTAAAAGAAAAAAAATAATGTGTACAACAGCTTGGTTACAGTGACAAAACCCTTTAAACAACCTAAATGTGTCTCAACAGAGGAAAGAACGGTTCCATGAACATCTAGTCTGATGATTTATGGCAGCAAGTGTGAATGCTATGAATGGTACATGGAGTGCATGATATTTGCAGCATGTTACATGTTAAAATGAATACATTTTATTTCACTTGAGCAAAAATATTATTAAACTATATACAATTTTTCTGTATAATAAGTTTTGTATTTGCAGATTTAAAACTGTCATGGATTTAAAATTTTCTTTAAAAATGGTGTCTCCTTCTCATAAGAACTTTACATGCCCAATAAGCATATGATGTTGTGTTCAACACCAGGGAAATGCAAATCAAAACTGCATTGGAATTCCATCTCACCCTGGTCAAAATGACCATCATCAAGGATATAAAACTTACAAATGCTGGCAAGGGGATTGAGGAGCAAAAGGAAACCACCTACACTAGATTGTAAATCAGTGTAAGTACTATGAAAACAGCCTATATAGCCCTCAAATAACTTTCATAGAACTATCATATGACCCCCTATACCACTCCTTTGTATACATCTAAAAGAATTAGAGTCATTACACTGTGAAGGTACTTACCTATATATGTTCACTGTAACACAATAAACTGTAGCTAAGATTGGAAGCAGTTTAGGTGATTATGAATGAATGATTTGATTAAATATATATATTGATAAATACATACAATTAATATATGTGCAGTGAAGTGTTGCTTGGTTAGAAAGAAAATGAAATTATGTCATTTGCAGGAAAAATGGATGGACCTAGATTCATTTTGTTAAGTGAAATAAGCCACACTTGGAAAAACAAGTGTCACATTCATTTTTCTATGTGAAATCTTAGAAAAAGATTCAGTAAAGTAAAAGAGATATTATCATTAGAAGAAATAAGTAAGAAGGGGGAAGGAACTGAAAGGAAAGATTATGGGGAGCTGAGTAGGAACAAAATATATTACATGTATTTATGGAAGTAAGAAAGACTTTTATCTTGTGTTACTTTCTAAACCACAGATGCCATCTATGTACATGGCGCTTACATTGTATTTGTTATTATAAGTAATCTAGAAAGGATTCAATTACGTGGTGGATATGTGTAGGTTATATACAAGCACAGTTTGATCATCCTTAATCCAAAAAACAAAAAATCCTCGAAGTTTTGAAACTTTTCATTGCACACATCATACCACAAACAGAAAATTCCACATTATGAAACAGTCACATGAACAAAACTAATAAAAATTTTGTAAGAAAGTAACTTATGACTATGCATAAAGAATACATGAAACATAGGGGCGGGCATTTAACTCAGAGGTGCATGCTTGGCAAGTGCGAGGTCATAAGTTCCATTCCTGGTACAAAAAAAAAAAAAAAGAATACTTGAAACACAAATGAATTTCCTGTTTAACTTTGGTGTTCCTCAAGATGTCTCATTATGTATGTGCAAATTTTCTCAAATCTGAAGATGTTTGGATCTAAACATATGAATAAGATATATTCAACCTGTACCACACCATTTACTCTGAGTGTCCTTAGATTTTGACATCCATTTGGTATTCTGAAGCTGGGTCCACATATTAATCAAGGGGAATTTGTTTACTCATTCCATGAGCACCCAATTTTAGTATGTGTAAAACAAGCAAAGATTTAGTTTAAATATACACAAAATTAATACATTAGAGAGAAAATAAAAGAACATTTGGTGCACAATTAATAATTGAGATGATGATTACTTCTAGGTCACTACAGAATAATACATCCTGGAATAGGGAAAGGGGCTTCCAGTCACAATAATGTTCTATTAAGCAAGCTGGGTGCATGAGTGCTCATTTTGTTCTTCATCAATCTCAATAATTGTACTAAAACTTCACTTTTTTACATATAGCATATCTTATTACACAGCCTGTTTGTTTTGCTTTTGCAATCTGATTATCATATGTCCTTAATCATAAAAGATTCCATTAAGTTCTACATAGGTGACACTTGTGAAGTGGTTGAAGAAAATAATATAGTGGTTGAAGAAAATATAGATAATTTTAACAAATATTTTGTATTTTTAAAATTTATTTATTTATTATTTTTTTTTTATTTTAAAAGTATACAACAGAACAAGTGAGAATAAAGCCAACTAAGATCATACAGTGAAATTGGTACAGAACTTCACAGCAGGTCACCGGGATAACAGTAATAGGTATCACAGTATATTTTGTTGTCTTTATAATAGTTGTTCTTTCAGTCACGTATATCAAAATGAGATGAAATATAGAATACTACAGAACTTATCAAAACAGAATATTGAATAGAGCAGTACCATTAATCTGAAAAGAGCAAAAGAGTAATAAAAATATTTGCCTTCAAAGAGATGGTAGAAGGAAGTCCCCCTTATTTGCTATGGTCAACCTCCCAGGAGATGCTCAGATTTCTGGTTCCCATTTGCTAATGGGTGGGGTGCGGGGGGAGGAGAAAGAGGATAGGGGAAATGGGATATTTGACTCTAGGCCATGTAGCAGTAGGTTCACTATTGCTAAGCAGGTAGCCAGAATGGTCATTTGTTTTCAAAGCGTCCTCAGTTCCAGCATGGCGTGGATCTCAGGAGACACTGCTGGTTCTTCCCCTGGAAGGGCTACAGTCTTACAACAAATACTTTGTTTTGGAACACAAAGAATCCAAAAATGGTATTAAATATTGGATAAAATTATATTAAAATCATACACTGATTTGTATTTTACCCTTTGCCTCTTCTAGTACCACTCAAAATGTAATTGGCATAATTAGTGAGCAGTTTGATAGAAGAATCAGTGCCAGCAGTGAAAAGAAGTGGTTTTGTGTACCACACTTCTACCACAGCAAGCCTTAGAAAACTACTGTTTGCAAAGAGCAGAGCGAATGATTGACACTTTGCCCACCTCGTGTTTGTATTTGATTACTTTATCAAAATTATGCCCATGAGAAGGCTTAAGATGCCCATAAGCTTGTAACCATGCCCAAGGAATTCTAAAATTAAAAATAATGCTTTCAAGAAGGATAATTGAATTAGCAATAAACCACAGTGTATAAATCTGTACAGGTAGTGCACAGGATTAAAAGCACTCTTGTATAAAGCTATGTTTGTATGCCAAATTTTTACTTGCTTAGATTTCTTACATTCTCTGTCAGGGGTAACACTTTGCTTCACAGTAAGAAAGAGCATCCTCATTTAACTCACCTTGGCTCCTTGGGGAGAAGGATGTGGGAAACACAGGCACAGGGAGCAAATGAGGTACCTGCCACTAACACAGCTGCAGGAAGGAAGATGAAGGGAAAGTTCGTTGTCAACAAGTCCATTAATAGACATTTTCTGGAGTGAAATACATCATTTTACTAGCATGAATTTTCTTATAGAATTTTTGTTTAGAAAAAAACAATGCAGAAATCCTGAAAAAAAAAAAAAAAAACTAAAACTGGAATGACCATAGGATCCAGGCTTAGCAATTTTTGGTATATACTCATGATAATCAAAGTCAGCAAGCGGTGCTATTCAAGTATCCATGTTTACTGTGGCTCTGTTCACAACAGCTAAGAGTGGAATCAGTCTCAGTGCCCTTCAGTGGCTGAAAGATTAAAGAAAACTCATATGTACATGATGGAGTATTATTCAGTCATAAAGAATGAAATCATGAATTTGCAGGAAAATGATCTTATTAAGTAAAATAAGCCAGATTCAGAAAGAAAAGTACTGAACATTTTTTCTCATCTGTGAAATTTATGTTCAAAGAGTCAAAAATAAAAGGAATGTTACAGAAGAGGAAGGAGATGGAAGAGTGGAGAAAGAAAGCCCAGGATGGCTATTGGCAAAAGGCTATAATCAGAGTGTTACATGCATGTAAAATGTCTCCATATAATTAATATGTGATAATAAAATTAGGAATTATTATTATTATCACCAAATATTGTTATGTCCAGTTAAAATATGGAGAGATAAATTTCCAATTGGAAATGTTTTGCTTGATAATAAAATATGAAAAATTGAATTGTAACTCAAGACATAAACACAAGCCAGTGTGAGGCCTTGTGTCTAAAGAGCAAGAGAAGGGATGAGCATATTACTGGGAAAAGAAGAAACAGCATTAAATAGTTTTCAGAGACTGTTAAGTGGTGCTGGTGACAGTTTTCTGGAGACAGTGAAATCTGACAGTAAATGATCATTTTCATTAGGCAAAGCTTTTCTTAAAGACATAGAAAAACATTTCACTAGATTGAACTTGAGAAATAGTTCCTGGAGCAGTTATTGTGACTTGAATGTTCTTTTTTGTGGTTGCTGGCTATTTTAGTAGAATAGAAGAAAGATTACATTGGTATAGACAATTTTCATGTTACCAATGATCTTTTATTTTTAACAGTAATGGTTATTGGTATGTCACGATTCTAGGCTGTGCCTCCTAGTTGTGGAACTGTTAACAGCTTCCTCAGCCTTTTGGAGCTTATCCCTCTGTGTTTGTAAAGTACAAATAATGCCTGATTTATGAGTTATATTATGACAAGAAAGGGAAACTGATCATTGTCAAGTAAAACTTGTGGAGATTAAAAAAGACAGTCTTATATGAGGGGTTTCTATCATTTCATTCAATGAATAATTTAAAAGTACTCAGAGTGGTGAGAAACCAGATAGCTTGTAGGACACATACAGTGAATATTACTAGATGCTAATTTCACTCACTACCTTGACATATTTTTCATGGCTTTTCAGCTGATTTACTCTCTCTGTGAGAGCCAATTCCCAATTTCTGGCAGGTAAATCTGACTGCTATAGCTTGACCATTTAACAAGAAATGTAGGGTCATTTGTGTACACTTAACCTCTATACACTTAAACTTAAAGGTGAGGCAGTCTTTGTGATTTCACTGAAAATAACTCATGAAGTTGGATGTCCTTAAATTGTTGTCTTAGAGGGTATGCAGCTGCTCAGTTTATTTATTATGACTTTCATGCTAGAATTTATTGGTGAATCCCTCACTTTGATAAATCGACATCTATTCTTTCCTGGTTTTGCTAGATGAAAACTGAGTTTATAGACATTCTAAATCATACTTTGACGACTTACGTGTTATACTGATATGCAGATGTGTGCTATTGGTACTGCCTATCTTCTTAATGTGAAATTAGTTCACAACTCCCTCATCTAATAATGTGGTATAAAGTGATTTTTTAAAAGCACAACGCCATCGTCAAACTTAGGAGTCAATAATATCAATAACAGATGCCAGAGAAAATGCAAAATGGAGAAATGAAAGGGTCTGATCTATAGAAGTAAATAATAAAATTGGACTAGAAACCAGGTGTTCAGACCTCAGTCAAGTGTTTTACCCTTAAACCATGCTTTCTCAGGTGAACTAAAACTAATAATGTAATTTAACATGACTTGTTATATGATATGTAGCAAAGGAAGCATGCCTTCTATTTTTTTCTTTAATCTCTTTCTGATTAAATCATTTACTTATTAAGTACTAAAAGCTGCTTTAAAATGAGTCATTTAAAACAACACAGTGTGTAAAGTAGCTTAATAATATGTCTTAAAGGTCCTGAATTATTATTGTGTTAAAGTAAATATTTTCAAGTCTTACTGACAGCTTTTAAAATAAACATTGGCTTTCTTATATGAAAAAGATATATCAAGAATATCTAATAATTTAATTGAATAATATTTCTCAAAACTGAAGGGTTAACAATTTATGATGATCATATTCTTAAAAATAGTATATATATTATTTATCTTCTGAAAAAGTCATATATGTGAACAGAATAATAAACTAAGTATGTCTCATATTGTCAGAAAAAGTAAACATTAAACTTTATCCAGAAAATTTTTTGTAATAACTTGTAACAGTGAAATACAAGGAACTTTCTAATAATTTAGAAAAGTCAAAGGATAATTCAGCTGATAGGGGAAAGATAAGTTAAAGGGAAATAGAAATACCCAGAACAATGAAGTCAGCTACATAAATCAGCAGCGTGTTTTAAATTAAACTGATTTCTCTATAACATTTAAACAAGAGAAGAAAACTTGTCAAAATAGTGGGCTAGTTATTTGTTTTTATGTAATTGTGTCCACCTCCATATCAGGCAGTGTACTCAATACTAACGATGAAAAGATGAATAAATCAGGATCTGTGCTTTCTTTTATTGTGACAGGAAAGGAGGAATGAGAATCAATACTGATCAGTTTACAAGATATTGCTAAGAAGTTAAAGGATTCTGTTTTATCTCTGTGCGTTGTCTACAATCTTCAATAGAATGTAATATACAAATAGTTGAAGGAGACATCTCATTTTCCTGCTTTTAGGGAAAAAGCATTGAATTCTTAATCTATCTTGTAGTCATTCTCTTCTATTTTTAAAGGTTTTAATCATGGATAGATGTTAAATTTTATCTAGTGTTTTATCCGTATGTAAGGAAATAATTCCATGTTTACATGTTGATATATGTGTTGATAAGGTGGGTTATATTGACTGGTTGTTTAAATCATCCCAACTTACATTCTGGGAATAAAAACTACTTGGACATACTGTATTGACCTCTTTATGTATTTCTGGATTTAATTAGTTACTATTTCCTTAAGGATTGTTGTCTATGTTCATGATGGATATTGATTTGTAGTTTTCATTTTCTGTAATATTGGTCTTTTAGAGTGTTCTTACATATTCCATTTTGTGAAAGAGGTTACACAAAAATCAATCTTTATTCAAGACCTTTCTAGAAAAGTCCATAGGCTTTAAAATATGGGGAAACTTGGACTAATTTTAACAGATCAAGGATTATTAAAGTTACCTATTAGTTCTATGTGGACCTTGTATCTTTCTTTCAAAATTATTTGTATCTAAATCATCAAACTTAGCATAAAGTTGTTTTCTTAATATTCTCTTATATTTTAAAGTCTATTAGATCTATAGTAGTGTTTTATCACATTTCTAGTAAAATGTGCTTTTTCTCTCTCATTCTTTTTTATTGTCTTCATTTTTGCTTTCTGAGACAAGGTCTTCTATGTAGTTCAGGCTGGCCTGGAACTCACTTTGTCACCCAGGCTGGCCTCAGACGCATAGAATCCTCCTCTCTCAGCCTCCTGAGAGCTGAGATTTCAAGAGTGCACCACCACACCTACATTTCCTTCATTCTTAAGCAATATAATTGGAAATTTTTGATTTTATAGATATTATCCAAGAAGTGGATTTTGATATTCTTTACTATTTCTAGTGTTTTTCTGAATAAAATGTTACTGATTTTGCCTCTCACTATTTCTTTCTTATTACAAAATTGAGTTTAATTTGGTCTTCTTTCTGATTTCTTAACATGAAAGATTGCACTAATCCTTTGAGAATTCTCTTTCCAATACATTAATTTTATGCTATAAAATTACAATCCAGTGTTTTAGCAGAAGCCAACACAATTAGACATATTGTAATTTTTAAAATTCATTTCAAAATAGTTTCCAGTTCCTTCTTTGTATTTTTCATCAGTGGATTATATACTTAGAGGTTGACCATTTCCACATATTTTTTATATTCTAGAGATTGTTATGTTACTAGACATTTATGATTTAATTTTGGTTAATTTAGCATTAAACTTTGTGTGATGCTTAATTATTTTCACTTTACAGACATACAGTTTACAAAATAATATGAGGTTTCTTTGGGTGAATAGTAATATGTTCATCTAAAAAGAATGTACATTCTGCTCTAGGCTGAATTGGTCTATAAAGCTGTTGTCTTTTTCTCTTTAATTATTGATTCTTTCCATGCATGCTTTGTCAATAGTCAAGAGAAGAACATTAAAGTCTTTAAGTAGATATGGTTTTACCTACTTTTTTCTGGTAGATTTAGTGTTTCTGGTTTAATATTTAGATCTCTTATCCAGTTTGACTTTACTTCAGTGTATAGTGATTGACATGTGTCTTGTTTTAGTCTACAGGATGTCGAAAGTCAGAAGACTGACAGAAATCCTGCCAGTCAGGAAAAGGATCAAGAGGTTTCTGTTAGTAATAAGGGCTGCATTGCCTGTTGGACTCTAGATTTTATGTGTTATGATTTGACAGAAAGTTTGTCTGGATTTTGCTCAGATATTTTACCTGAGACTGAGATTAAGGTCAGCAGACTAATCCGGCAGAAAATATCAAGGCAGTTAAATGTTGAGACTGAGGCATGGCTCTTGTTAGTTACAAGGTTAAAAAGATTTCCATCCTGATGTCAGAAGGCCTGAGAGGCCAGGCAGCATGCCACTGAGCAAACAGTGTGTGAAGCTGTGGATATGAAGCCAAAGGTGCAGTGAAGACCCCAGAAGTTCAGAAAATCCAGGAATATAGATTGCCTAAGAAAAGCTTCAAGGAAGGAGAAAAGCAGACCTAAAAGAGAGCTATGGGAACCACAAGCAATGGAAGTGCTGTCGGGGTGGAGCTACTCAAGCCATCTGGAAATCATAACTTGTCATAGATTACCTTAGATACTGCAAATGGAACTGTAGGACTTAATGTTTTGCCCTGCTGGCTTTTGGACTGGCTTTGCTCTCAATCCTTTGTAACTTTTGGAATAAAATATTTATCGTGTAAAATTAAATGCTAGAAGTGTTTAACTTTTTATTGTACGGAGGCTTGCAGTTAAGAGCTTGCCTTATGTCTCAGAGAAGACTTGGGAATTGGATTTTTCAGCAATGCTGAAACTGTTAGGACTTTGGCAACTGTTAGACAGGTACTGAATGTCTTTTGCATAAAGGGAATTTCATAAGTCTTTTCTTGGCCAGGGGTGAATGCTACGGTTCTAATGCACTATAATGTTGGTAGATTTAATACTTGTTCTTCAAGATTGCTAAACATGATTATAACGTTCAAGTTGTGAAATGATAAGAATAAACATGTCTTTGTGTTTAGAAAAAGGTTTAAAGAAATGTATCTGCTTTCCAAGTTAACAAGAGGTGGATTGTAATGGTTGATGCATTGTGACAACTTGAGAATCTAGACGCTTAACTAAGTAACTCAGCAGCTCTCTGTCCTAGGAGGTAGAAGACTTGCCTTAACTCTCTAGAATGTTCGCTGTGTTAACTTGAGAAGTTTAAAAGATTAACTAAATGACTCAGCAGGGAACTAGGATCCTTACTTCATAAGTATTCTGAGTCTGTGCAAGAGGAGAGCATGGAAATGATGGGTAGCCTTTATACAATATAAGGGATTAAAAGAGGCTTATTTCCCACCTCCCTTTTTGTTCTTTTTAGTTTGCTGTTTTTCATAGTCATGAACTGTTGCCCCTCCCCACGCCACCCGACCTTAGAACCAGCTGATTACAGACTGAAACTGCCACAAACTGTGAGCTAAACTTTGGGTGTCAGGCATTTTGTCCCAACCATGAGAGAAAAGTAAACAAGACTAAAATAAATTAGATTAACCAAGTAATCTAGTTTTCTGTCATTGTTAAAGTGGAAAAGATGTTATTTCACAGCTTTTTACCTTCCAACTACAAATAAGTCTCTAAAAGTTTGTATTTGATGACTTTATCTCATTATAAGTCAACAGTATTGTCTATGAGTGAAAAGTATGGTAATGGGATGAAAAATGTTAAAATTTTGAAGAATATCAGGCATAGCTATATGGTCAAATGAAATAGCTATAAGGTCAAATGAAATAAAAATAGATAAATAGGAAAATTTGTCAGATTAGAGTAAAAATATGTTATTATGTTATGCATGTTATAAATTTGCCATGGCATGATCTGATTCATATTGAATATTTTCCATGTTACTGTTTTAAGCAGAAAGGAGAGAGGATGAGATAATGAGGAACAGTGACTTATGTGTGATTACAAGTTAGGCATACCATGGCTTCCTACAGTCAGGTGGTTTGGAACATTGAAAATATGATATCTTTCCAGTGGGGACCCAAAGGATCCAGTCAAACATCAGAGTCTGGTCTCTGATTTTAGAGTTTCATATGAGTCCATACCAGAAACTTGAAGGATTATTGTTGCAGGCCTGAAGAAGTTGTGCCAGAAGGCTGAATATTGTGGTTTTGAAGCCTGATGGTGCACATTAATGCTGCCCATACACAGAGCAAATCTTCCCTCTTCAGGAAATCAATCATCCAGACTGGCCAGAACTGTGCTAAACCAATCTTCTAGGCATTTCTTATTCAAACTGACACCACTATTGACTTTTACATCCTTCAATCCCATTTTCTGGCATTGACCACTAAAACTCTAGGACTCTTCAAAGTCTTTTGGCATGCTATTGGGTTAATTGATGGCTGGTCAATCCTGTGTACTAAAAATGGGAACAGTTCACCTGAAAGAACAAAGTCAGGTAAGAGAATATAGGATTTTGAAACTCTTCCCTCATACTCCTGGGAAACAGAGAAAGACTGAAGATAAACTGATCTAAAATGAGTAGTGATTTATCCAATTGTGTCTATATGATATCCTTCTGCACAAACACAGAAGGATAAAATGAGAGAACATTCGGATAGCTGAACACATGGAGTGTGTTGTAACAGGAGAGAGTATGGAAGTTCTGCGCACTATTCCGGATCACTCAATCTGCACTTCTCTTATTCTAGATACTTTGTAATGTCTTTCACAATAAACTGGTAAACAAAAGTACTTTCCTGAATTCTGTGATACACTTTAGCAAGTTACCTGAGCATGAGAAGGAGATGGTAAGAATATCAATTTGAACCTGGTTGGTCCAAAGTACAGATCACAATCTGGTGATAAAAATGGGAATGTGAACTTGTTGAGAGGATATCTTGAGGACCTATCCTTTCATCTCTGGGATCTGAATATATATATCCTCACAAATACTGTCAGTATTGAAATAGAAAACACTGAGTCTTGTACAGAACTGACTCTTTGCTTGTTAATGAGGAGAAATCTATGTAACTATTGTTGCCACAAAAGCCTTCTGTGTTGACCACAGAAGAGGGGGGAAAACGAAATTTTTCCCACATACTTGTATTTTAAATTTTTTTTTTATTTTAAAGAGATTAAGATAAAAGAGGACATAACAAAGCAGATCAGAACAGAACAATGTAAGCAACATAGTATTGCACCATAAGACAATGTTCTATTAACAGTAATTAACATAATGTCTCTTTCTTTGAAATAGTTGAGCATAACTTCATATACAGTAGCATCAAACATAACAAAATAGTATAAAACCATTGAAGAGAATGAAAGTACTATACAGCATTCAGAACAAAATAACAGAGAATGAACAATGGCTACTGTATTATCTCATTTTCCAAAGAAAAATTGTTTATCACACATAATAAAATCCAATGAGATACAATATGATAGAATCAATGGAAACAGAAGAACAAAAGAATGGTAGGACTTCAGAGCAAGATGATATTAAATCAATATGGGCTACTATATGTCTTGTTTTCTTCAAAATAGTTGTACATACTATCATAGATAATAAAATCAAACAAATCAGGATAAAACCATTCCAACTAATGAATGAAAACATTACAAAGCTTCAAAGAAATGTAATTGGGAATCATGATTACCATAAACTCTTATATATTCATAAAATTTCTTATACTAGGGAGACTCTACGGTATTTATATATATGAGTTTGATTTATTTTGCTTATGAGTATGGTCTCAATCTGTACCTGGTTATTTATAAAAATCACAAAGTGATAATTCTTTATAGCTGAGTAGTACTTCACTGTATAAAATATCATAACATTTTTTATCCATTCCTCAGTTGATGGACACATAGGTTGTTTCCAAGAT
Source organism: Cavia porcellus (assembly GCF_034190915.1). NCBI lineage: Eukaryota > Metazoa > Chordata > Mammalia > Rodentia > Caviidae > Cavia > Cavia porcellus. The sequence goes on along the minus strand of NW_026947507.1, from coordinate 8,958,121 downwards.
CTGGCTATTACAAATTGTGCTGCTGTAAACATGAGTGCACATATCACTGTGGTATGATGTTTTCAGTTCTTCTGGGAATATGCCTAGAAGTAGAATGCTGGGTCGAATGGAACACCCAATCCCAGCTTTTTCAGAAGTCTCCAGACTGATCTCCACAGTGGTTTCACCAGTCTACACTCCCACCAACAGTGTAAGAGAGTTCCTTTTTCCCCACAGTCTCTCTAGAATTTGTTGTTGGTAGTTTTCTTGATTCTAGCCATTCTTTAAGGAGTGAGAAGGAATCTCAGTGTTGTTTCAATTTGCATTTCTCTAATGACTAGTGATGATGAACATTTTTTTCATGTATTTATTAGCTATTTGTATTTCTTCGTCTGAGAACTGTGTTTTCATCTCAGATGCTCAATTTTGGATTGGGTCTTTGAATTTCGGGGATCTGATTTTTTAAAAATTCTTTATATATTTTAGACAGAATACCTTTGTCTGAGGGACAGTTCACTAAGATTTTTCCCAGTTTTTGGGTTTTCTATTCACTGTGCTAGCGATTTCTTTTGACATGCAGAAACTTTTTAACAAGACATGATCCCAGTTATTGATTCTGGGAAGTATTTCCTGTGCAGTTTGATTCCTGTTCATGAATTCTCTACCTTCCCCTATGTCTTCAAGATTTTTACATACTTAGTTTTCCAACAGATTTGGTGTTTCTGTTTTAATATTCAGATCTTTGATCCATTTAGATTTTTGTTTAGTACATGGTGATCGATATGAGTCTAGTTTTAGTTTTCGGCATATAGAGAGCCAGCTTTTCCAGCACCATTTATTAAAGAGACTGTCTATTGCAGTGAACATGTTTGGACCCTTTATGAAAGATAAGGTGGCTGAGTGTGTTTGTATTTTATTCCAGGACCATATTGATTTTATTTCAGTAGCTCTGTAGTATAACTTCAAATTAGGGATTGTGACACATCCTGCCTTGCCTTTGTTGCTTAGAATTGCCTTTGCTATTCTAGGTCTCTTCTGGTTCCAGATGAATTTTAGGAGTGATTTTTCCAAATCTATGAAGTTATGTTGATAGTGTTTTCATTGGACTACATTGGATCTATACAACAGTGTTGGGAGAATAGCCACTTTCACAATACTTATTCTTCCTATCCTAAAATAAGGGATGTCTTCCCATTTTCTGAGATCCTCTTCAATTTCTTTTTTTAAGGGTATTATTACTTTCCCAGTATAGGTCTTTTACTTTTTTCATGAGATTAATTTCAAAGTATTTGATTTTTTTGGATGCTAGTGTGAAGGATGTGGCTTCTCTTATTTCTCTCTGAGTAATTTTGTTGTTAATGTATAGAAATGCTATTGATTTTTGAGTATTGATTTTGTATCCAGCTACATTGCTGAATTTATCTATTATATCTAGGAGTCTTTCAATGGAGTTTTGGGGGTCTTCTATATAGAGTATTATGATCTGCAAATAATGAAAATTTAACTTCCTCTTTTCCTATCTTTATCCCTTTTATTTCTCTCTTTTGTCTAATTGTTCCCTTGTATTTCCAGTAGTCTGACGAAAAGGAGCAGTGATAAGGGAAATCCTTGTCTTGTGCCTGATTTTAAGGTAAAGGCCTTCTTCAGTTTTTGGCCATTTAATATGATGCTGGCTGTTGGTTTGTCATAGATGGTCTTTATAATATTGAGGTAAAGACCATCTATTCCAATTTTCTGTAAGGTTCTTATCATGAATGAGTGTTGGAACTTATCAACAGCTTTTTCTGCATTTATAGAAATGATCATGTGATTCTTACTTTGGGCTTTATTGATATGATGGATTACATTTATTGATTTACATATGTTGAACCATCCCTACATGTCTGGGATGAATCTCACTTGGTCATGGTGTATAATCTTCATGATGATTTGCTGCATCCTGCTTGCCAATATTTTATTGAGGATTTTTGCATCTGTGTTCATTAGGGAGATCGGTCTATAGTTCTCTTTTTTAGTTGGGTCCTTCTCAGGTTTTGGTACTAGAGTAATATTTGCTTCCAGGAATGACTTTGGAAGAATTGCTTCCCTTTCAATTTCATTGAAGACTTTGGGGAGTGTCAGCATTAAGTCTTCTTTGTATTTCTTATAGAATTCAGCAGTGATTCCTTCTGGCCCTGGCTCCTCTTTGTAGGTAAGCTCTTAACTTCATTTTCAATTTCATTAATAGAAATTGGGTTATTCAGCAGTTTTACATCTCCTTGATGCAGATTTGGTACTTCATATGTTTCTGGGAATCTGTCCATTTCTTCCCTGTTATTCCTTCTCTTATTATTCTCTTCTTTGTTATTGTTTCTTCTCTGTTCCATTTCATCTCTGAGAGTAGAGATGTTCGAAATAGGTGTTGATGATCTTCTGTATTTCCACAGAGTCTGTAGTACTTTCGCCTTTTTCATTCCTTATTGCATGAATTTGACCTTTTTCTTTCCTTTTTAAAATAAGGTTGGCTAGGGGCTTATCAATTTTATTTGTTCTTTCAAAGAACCAACTCTTTGATTCATTGATTCTTTGGATTGTTTTCTTAGTCTCTATTGCATTAATTTCTGCTCTGATTATTATAATTTCCTCCCTTCTTTTGGCTTTGGGATTGACTTGTTCTTCTTTTTCTAGATGTTTGAGGTGTAGCATAAGGTTATTTATTTTTATTCTTTATGTTTTCCTGTTGTAGGAACTCAGTGCAATAAATTTTCCTCTAACTACTCCTTTCATTGCCTTGCACGGATTCTGGTAAGTTGTATTTGTATTTTCACTTGCTTGTAGGTATTGTTGAATTTCTTCTTTAATTTCCCCCATGACCCACTGATTGCTCGAGTGTGTTATTCAATTTCCATATGTTGGCGGAATTTTTGCAGGTTTTTTTTATCATTAATTTCTTGTTTCATGGTGCTCTGATCTTCTAACATGCATGGGATAATTTCAATTCTTTTGCACTTATTTAAATATGTTCTATGAGCTAGTATATGTTCTATTTTAGATAATGTCCCATGTATTGTTGAGAAGAATATACATTCTGATATTTTTGGATAGAACACTGTATATGTCTATCAAGTCCATTTATTCACAGGTGTGATTCAGTTCTGTTATTCCTTTGCTGATTTTCTCTCTGGTTGATATGCACCTTGGTAACAATGATGTGTTATATCCTCCTATTACAATTGTGTTTTGGCTAATTGGATCTTTCATTTCTATTAATAATTGCTTTATTTCAGTTACTATTATTTCAGGTATTTCAGGTGTATGGCATACATTTTCTCTATGTACATGGCTCCCAGGCTTTTTTGGGGTGGGCTGGAAGTTTGATACTGCATTTTGGTCTTTTGTTCTGTCATTTTCCTATATTTCTGTGTTTCAAGTGTTGTTTCAAGGCTTCCCATGGATGTGTTGGAAATCATCTCCTATGCTCTTGGCTCCTGGGACTGAATAGAAGTTGCTGAGCATGGTCCAGTCAGGCCCACAGGAGTTCCTGTGCCACCTCCAGGAAGCTGGGAGGGCACCTAACCACTATGGATGATTGTTCAAAGCTCTCCCTGGCAAGGACAAGTATGCTGGAATTCACTTCATGTGCTCCCAACTCTCCTGATTGAATAAAGTCACTGAGTGTAATCTAGTCAGGCAGAAAAACCTCCCAAGCATACTCTAGTGGGGTTGGAAGCTTGGCGGGTCCTTGACCACTGGAGAGATGGTCTTAAACTATCCCAGGCTCAGGATGTTGTGCAGGAACTCACCTCCTCAGGCAGCACAGTTCCCTCCTCCAGCAGCACAGTTCCCCAGAGTTAAAGAAGGTCACTGGGCATGGCCCAGGCAGGCCTAAATCCTGCAGAGCCCAGTCTAGTGTGGCCAGAAGCTGGGTGCATCCTTGACCACTGGGAGCGATGATCTTTAACTCTCTTGGTGCTTGGGATGTTGTGCAGGAACTCACTTCCTCCAGTAGCACAGTTCCCTCCTTGGCAGCCCAGTTCCCTGGATTGAAAAAGGTTACTCTTCCTACATACTTGTATGAAAGTGTTTTGTTGATGAGGCATATAAAAAGAGTTTGAAGATAATGATTGAAATAATTAATAAAATATAAGCTTATCAAAGATGAAAGTGAAAGCAAGAATTAGTTTGTGGTTAGGAGGAAAATACAGCAGTCACTAAATCAGGACCAGGAATAGAATATGTTCCAAGACTACTAATGTTGAGGTGTTAAAAGAATTGAGACTCTACTATTAGATGAGTTATTCATGTAACTATATCCACGTGGTTTATAGTAAAACACAAAGACAAGAGAAACTCCTCAATGAACAAGTGACAATGAAATACTTTTTTTAGTATTATCAAAAAATGATAAGAGATGTTCAATGAACTAAGAGAAACTAGTGGTATAACTATTTTGCATTTTCTCCTTTTCCTGTGTAGTGTCATTTAGAGAATTTTTATGGCAATATCTTATTCCTGGAGTAACCACATTGAGGATGACTATATGTGACATATTAATTAATTTTGTTCTCCTATTATTTTATTTTCTCATAAATAAAAAATGAACTGAACATCACTAACTACAAAAAAATAATGGTTGTCCAGTTATAGCCTACAAGAGACACACACTATGCACATCTTACTTATATATATTTTCTGTGGCAAAGTGATGTTTTGAGTTCAGTGCAGAGATATGGAGGAAATTTTAGTAAAGAGATTAAGAAATGGAAAATGCTTAAAAGAAATTTTTGGAAGGAAAAAAGCAACTGACATTTGAACAAGAGAAGAATGAGTAATAGAAGAGTAAGAATGATTGAAGGGGTTTGCACAATTGTTTTAACCAAAGACCATACCAATGTGAGGTCCAAGGAATCTGGCAGTTTGTAAGTGGTGTTTCCCAAAACTTCTATGCAACTTTTATTTCATATAGGGAAAATAAGGGATTCTGAATTGTGTGTACCAAAAATGCAGTTATTATTCATGTACAGTAGCAACACTGATTAACTGATTATCAGGAAGAGTCATTTTTGAAACCAGCACAGGATTTTTGCATTTGCATTCTCAACTCCCTTTACAAAGACTACAGCGGCTTTTCATACAACATTAAACACACAGAGAAAAATGGAGTTTTCTAGTCTCAAAGCTCTTTTCTTTCCTTAAAATGATCTGCATATTTAAACTCTAATTTCAGAATGTTTGTTAACCAGCATTATCTCTTTTTAACTTTTTTTTTTATTTTAAGGAGAATAAAACAAAATAGTACAAAGCAAATCATAAAAGAACAATGCAAGCAACACAGGATTTCATAAGACAACAGGAAATCAACAGTGGTTACTATGACGTCTTTTGTTTTCTTCAAAATAGTTGACCCCTTAACACAATAAAATCAAACAAAACACAATAGTATAAAACCAATTAAAACAAAAGAAGAAACACATTATGGGGCTTCAAAACAAGACAACAGGAAATCAATGATGGCTATTATAATGTCTCTTGTTCTCTTCAAAATATCCATGCATACACTCATATACAATGAAATAAAATAATAGAAAACAGACTAAGAAAAATCAAAACAAAAGAGTGAAAGTATTACAGAACTTCAGATAACAGGAAATTAACAATGGTTACTATAATGTTTCATTTTCTTCAAAAGAGTTATATTGATGGAATTGTTTTTTGATCCACCCTCCCTAGGTTTTTCTTTATTGATAAATTGAGGACATTAATGTACATTAATGGTTACCACCAGCATACATTGGTTTGTCTCTGCCATGCTACTCTCCTGCTGTTGAACCTTCACTTTCCCCTTCATTTAATTGCCTGTTCTGTTTGGCAATTCTCCTCTGCTGCTGCTCCTGGAACCAAGATCATCTTTATCTCCCTCTAGAATATCCTTTAGCACTCTTCTATAGAGTTGGTTTGGTGGTCATGAATGCCTTCAGTTGTTCTTTATCATGGAAGTATCTTATTTTTCCATTAGTTTTGAAAGATAGTTTTTCATGGTACATCAATCCAGGTTAGAAGTTGTTTTCTTTCAGGACTTGAAATACTTTATTCCAAGTTATTCTTGACTTGATGGTTTGTGTTAGGAAGTGTTTTTTGACTCTGATGGGTTTTCTTTTATAAGTGATATTTTTCTTTTTTCTAACAGCTTTTAATATTCTGTTTTTGTGCTGAATTTTTGGGATCTTGATAATTGTATGTCTAAGTGTAGATTTCCTTTGGTTATGGCTAGTTGAAGTTCTATATGCCTCACTTATCTGCAGGCCAGATCCTTTTCCCATGTTTGAGAAGTTTTCTGCTATTACTTCTGTAAGTAGCTTTTTAATTTCATTTGCATTGACCCCTTCTTCTTTACTGATATCTATCACTCTTAAATTATTTGTTGTTGCATCATCTTGAAGCCATTGCTATTTCCTGGTTCCTCATTGCTTTTAAAAGAATTATCCTCTTATAATCACCAGCTGCAATCCTGTGTTCAAGGTTTGAAAGTCTATCTTCAGTCGCCTTTAGAGACATTATTTCTGATTTGATTAATTTTGCAGTCTCATGAAGTTGTTTCTTTTCTTCATTATCCTTGCAGAGATTTCAGGTGTGTAACTTTCATTTTCTTCTATGACTTTATCTCCCACACTTGTTCTGTGTGGGCTGGAGGTCTGAGATTGTCTTTTGCTCCTTCATCGTGACATTTTACTGAGTTCCTCCCAATAGGCTGAGCGTGGGGTTCTAGGTACTTCTTACGTTGGATATCCCTCATCAGTGTAGGTGAATGGGAGAGGCACATGTGCTCCTCTGACCCGGGTTTATAGGTAGGTGGCAGGGCATAGGGTGGGCTTCTCCAGACCTGTGCAGCTACACTAGTGTTTCCTCAAAGGCCAGGTAAGTGTGGTAGTGTTGCTGCTTTTCTCAGCTTGTGTGCCTACCTTGGGAATCCCCTGATGGTGGCAGGCACATAGGAATATGTTGGTCTGGTTCTCCCAGTGGGTAATGGCTGTCCAAAGGAAGCAAGGACCTCCAACGACAGGCTGCAAGTGGGGTGCATGCGGCTTACCTGGCTGCATGTCCCTGTTCCCCCTGGCTACTCCCGAGAAGCAAGGCTTTTACTGTTAGCAGCCCAGCAGGTGGAGGTTGAGCTACTGGTTCTCTCTGCCTATGCTGGCTGCCCACAAGAAGGAGCCTTCTGGTGGCTGGGCTGGCAGGTGGGAAAAGGTTTGCTGGCTCTCTCTGCATGCACTGGATACCCATCAACAAATATTAAATCTTTAGAAGGCTTTTTAAAAAAAATTTCAGATGTATCACCTGTCTTTGTCTTACTCCAATTGTCAATCTAGGAAATTTTTGGTGATTTCTTTAGAATCAAACATATGCCCACCTATGTAATTCATCATAAGTCCACTGTTTATTTCAAATACACATTATCTCTTTTAATGTCTATATCCTATTCAATACATTCATGATATAACTGGATTTCTGAGACAGTAGATCACTTTCAGAGATACATGAGCCAAACTGTGCTCTCCCCATCATCAAGTAATAATATGGGCTTCATGGCATTATCTGTGGCTCAAGAACAGTGGACTTCAACTATCTGTAGATAACCCAAATTAAGGCTAAGATTAGACACATCTTTTTGAATGAAATGATATTCTTACATTTAACAACTATATAGTACAGCAGTTAACTGGCTTCTCAAATATGACCTGATCTTACTTCACAGAAATGTCATTTGTGCTTAAGAAAGCTAAGTATCAAGTGTCAGTGCTTCCAGACTAATTTTATACATTCAATAATCTCTAACAAAATTCATGTATTCTCTTGTAGAAATAAAATGAGATCATTCTAAAAATTTGTAGAATATTGGGAGGAAGCCACCGAGCTCTGCTCCAGCTCAGGCATCTGGGTGTGCCTGTGCATCTCAGCACCACCACCTCCCCTGGGTGGAGGAAGAATACTGACCCTCACCCCACTTCAGGCCACTGCATGCCTCAGTGCCCCCCTCACTTCTGCACAGAGGAAGATCACCGAGCTGTGCCCCAGCTTAGGCAGCTGAGCTGGCCTGTGCACATCAGTTTCCTCCCACTGCCACGGCACATATGATGAGCACTGCGCTCCTTTCAGGCTCAGGCTGCTGAGCTGTGCCTACAACCCAGCACACTCCTCCTACGTGCTGACCCAAAAGACCACTGCATCCACCCTGGCTTGACCTGCTGCCTTCAGCTACCTTCTCCATCTCTTAGACCAACCACTGCTGTGAACGTTTGGGTCCTACTCTCCCTCCCAGAGCCTGGAACTGCAGTGGACTGGAAGTACTGGTTTGATGGGAGACTTGGTGGCCCTTGGCCAGACAGAGGACTCCAGCAGGTTCCAGTCACTATGTACCCAACAATCAGGCAGACAGAACCACACAGTAGGACCCTAGGACATACATTGCCAACAGTTGTGACTAGTGGGATTAAATAACCAGATATTGGCCCAGAAGGTGAAAATGACAAAACAAAAAAGCAAAATTCAGTCTCAAACTTCTAGACTATTAGGTGCAAAAACAAGCAATAGTGAAATAGAGGACTTTAAAAGTACATACATCAGAATCTCTGAAAACATAGCAAAGAAAAGACATGTATCCATGAGGCTATAGAGGAAACCAAATTAGAAGTAATGTCATATGTAAAGACAGAAATAACAACCTTAGTAAAGAATTCGCTCAACATAGCTAGGGAAGAAATAGATTAAAAAAAAAAAAAAAAACAGGAGCATGGGAAATTGATTGAAACTTTGAATGAACAATGTAGAAAACAAGCAGAATCTATGAAACTAATTCAAAGACATATCCAAGAAACAAAAATTCTATAGAAAGCTGGCAAAATCGTTTAAATGAAGCTGAGGATAGAATTTCAGACCTTAAGGACAGGATAACAGATAGCAACCATAAAAAGATAGAACTTATAAAAACAACAAAGCAGCATAAAAATGACAACCCAGAAGCTTTAAGATGATGCCTAGAGAAACCATGTAAAACTAATAGGGAACAGTGAGGATGCAGGAGACAACTTATGTTGTCTAAGCTATTCACAAAAACCATATCAGAAAATTTCCAAAACATGGAAATTTCCAAAATCTGACCTACAACTAAGTGAGGCATATAGAATGCCAAACAGTTATAACCAAAATAAATCTACACCCAGATATATAATAATAAAAATCTCAGACATATAGCATAAAAACAGAATACTAAAACCTGTTAAAGGAAAGGTACCACTCACCTATCAAGGAAAGCCTGTTAGAATCACAGCAAACTTCTTAGCACAAACCTTCAGGTTAAGACAACCTTGGAGTGATGTATTTCAAGCCCTAAAAGAAAGCTAATTTCAACCCAGACTGATGTACCCAGAAAAATTGTTTTCAGAGTTAATGGAGGAACAAGATACTTCCATGACAAAGAACAACTGAAGAAATTCATATCTACCAAACCAATCCTAGAAAGAGTATTGAAAGACATACTAGAAAGAGATATGAATGACCACAACCTCTACAACAACAACAGAAACCACTAGGCTGAACAAGAAAATAAGCAAGTGAAGAAAGTGGGAAACCAATAACAGGAACATAATATGGCAAAGTCAAGCCAGTATATATCAGTGATATCCATAAATGTAAATGGGCTCAATTCACATGTCAAAAAAAGCAGGTTGACAGAATAGATCAAGAAACAGGACCCACAATATGCTGTATACAAGAAACATGACTAACTAAAAAAGAACCCGTAGACTAAAAGTCAAAGGATAGAAAACAGTATTCCATGCAACAGGAACCCAGAAAAAAGCAGTGGCAGCTATTCTGTTTGCAGACAAAGTGAATTTCAAACTTAAAATGATTAAAAGAGATAAAGAGGGCCACTGCATACTTGTAAGTGGAAAACTACCAAAAAAAGAACTAACAAGTATAAATATATATGCACCAAATACAGGAGCACCCAACTATATAAGACAAACACTAATGGTCATGAAAAACCAAATATACAACACAATTGTAATAGGAGACCTAGCATTCCACTGTCACAAAGAGACAGATCAACCAGACAAAAAGTCAGAAAACAAATAACAGAACTGAATCACACCTGTGAAAGAATGGATTTTGTGGGTGTTTACAGAGTGTTCCACCCAACCACTTCAAAATATACATTCTTCTCAGCTGCACATGGGACATTCTCCAAAATAGACCATATATTAACTCATAAAACATTCTTAAGTAAATGCTAAGGGAGTGAAAATATACCATGCATAATATCTGATCATAGTGCAATAAAATTGGAAATCAATGGCAAAAAACTCTGCAAAACCTGGATAAATACGTAAAAGTAACTCCTTTCTTAACAAACAGTGGGTTACAGATAAAATTAAAGAAGAAATAAAACAATACCTACAATACAATGAGAATGCAGACACAACATGCTGTAACCTATGGAACACAACGAAAGCAGTCCTAAGAGAAAATATAGAGCAATAAATATTCACATTCAGAAAGTGGAATGAGCACAAATAAATAAACTAATGCTACATCTAAAGCTCCTAGAAAAGGAAAAGCAAGTCAAACCCAAAGCTCATAGAAGAGAGGAAACTATAAAGATTAGAACAGAAATTAATGTAATTGAAACCAAAAAACCATAAAAGAATTAATCAGAGAGCTGTTTTTTTGAGAGGACAAACAAAATTGATAAACCTCTAGCCAACCTTATCAAGAAAGAAAACGTCAAATCCATGCAACAAGGACTGAAAAGAGGGGAATTACTACAGTTCCCATGGAAATTCAAAAGATCAGGAACACCTACTTTGAAAATCTCAACTCAATAGTGTGGAAAACACAGAGGAAGTGGACAGATTTCTAGAAACATATGAACTACCAAAGCTCAATCAAGAAGATATAACAACTTTGAATAACCCAATATCAGTTACTGAAATGAAAACATGATTAAAAAGTTATCAACAAAGAGAAGCCTAGGTCCTGTTGGATTCACGGCTGAATTCTATAAGAAATTTAGAGAAGATTTAATGCCAATGCTCCTTAAACTCTTCAATGAAATTGAAAGAGAAGCAGTCTTCCTTAATTAATTTTTGGAGCCAAGTATACCCCAATACCAAAACCAGAAAAAGACCCAAGCAAAAAGGAGACAAATAGACCAATCTCAGTAATGAACTTGATGCAAAGATTCACAATAAAATATTGGCAAATAAAAATCAGCAAATCATCAAGAAGATTGTACACCATGAACAAATGGGATTTATTCCAGGAATGCAGGGATGGTTCAACTTATGTAAATCAATAAATGTAGTACACTCCATCAACAGAGCCAAAAATTAAAATTACATGATCATCTCAATAGACACCAAAAGCTTTTGATAAAGTCCAACACTTGTTCATGATAAAAACCCTACATAAACTTAGAATAGCTGGTATGTACCTGAATCTCATAAAGGCCATCTGTGACAATCCAACAGCCAACATTAGGCTAAAAGAACAAAAACTGAAAGCCTTCACTCTAAAATCAGGAAAAAGATAAGGATGTCCACTATCACCACTCCTATTCAACATAGTTCTAGAAATATTAGCCAGTGCAATCAGACAAGAGGAAGAAATAAAAGAAATAAAAATAGGAAAAGAAGAATTTAAATTATCATTGTTTGCAGAAGACATGATACTGTACATAGAAGACCTCAAAAACTCCATTAAAAGATTACTAGAGGTAATAAATAAATTCAGCAGCATAGCTGAATACAAAGTCAACACTCAAAAATCAATAACATTCTTATACACAAACAAAAAACTCCATGAGAGGGAAATTTTGGAAATATCACCTTTCAAAATAGCATCTTAAAAATTCAGATACAAAGGAATCAACCTAAACAAGAATGTGAAAGATACATATGCAGATAATTGTGCTACTCTAAAAAAAAGGAGATTGAAGAGGATATTAGGATATCGAAAGATATTCTTTGCTCATGGTTAGGAAGAACCAACTTTGTAAAAATGGCCATACTCCCAAAACTGTTATACAGATTCAATGCAATCCCAATCAAAATTCTATCAACATTTATGCATATCTAGAGAAAATATTCCTAAAATTCATCTGGAAACAGAAGAAACCTAGAATAGCAAAAGCAATTCTGGCCAAAAAACGTAAAACAGAAGGCAGCTCAATTCCTGACCTCAAACTACAGAACAAAGCCACAGTAATAAAATCAACAAGGTACTGGCAAAAAAAAAAAATAGATTGAGGATCAATGGGACAGATTAGAAGTTTCAAATATTAGTACAAAGATACTCAGCCACCTTATATTTTACAAAGGGGCTAAACATGATCACTAGAAAAAAGATAGCCGCTTTAATAAATGATTTTGAAAAAAATTGGCCTTCCGCATGCTGAAGTCTGAAAATAGACCCATGCCTATCACCATATACTAAACTAAAGTCAAAATGGACCAAGGATCTAAACATTAAAACAGAGACACTAAATCTACTGGAGGACAAGATAGGTAGAAATCTTGAAGACATAGGGGTAGGAAAAAAGTCATGAATAAAATACAAACTGCATGGGAAATACTTGAAAGTATCAACAACTGGGATCTCATATTACTAAGAAGTTTCTACATTTCAAAAGAAATCACCAACAAAGTGAAAAGAACACCCAAAGAATGAGAAAAAAATTTAGCCAACAATCCCCCAGACAAAGCATTGAGGTCTAGAATATATAAAGAACTGAAAAACATTAAACCCCCAAAATTCAATGACCCTCTCCAAAAATGGGCACTGGATATGAACACACAGCTTTCAGATGAACATATACCAACGGCAAATAAATACATGAAAAAATGTTTACCCTCACTGGCTATTTGAGAAATGCAAATTCAAACAGCATTGAGATTTATCTCGCCTCAGAAATAATGGTTGCCATCCAGAAATCAACTGATAACAAATCTTAGTGAGGATACAGGGGAAAATGAACACTGCTACACTATTGGGAGGAGTGCAGACTTGTACAATCACTGTGGAAATCAGTATGGAGATTACTCAGAAAACTATGATGGAAGCCCCATTCAATCCAGCTATTTCCCTCCTGGGAATTTTCCCAGAAAAAAATGAAAAGATGATGTCACAGAGATGTATGTGCATCCATGTTCATAGCAGCACAATTTGTGATAGCTAAATATTGGAAACAAAATTCACATCAACTGCAGAGTGGGTGAAAACAATGTGGTATTTTTATAGAATGAAATATTACTCAGCTATAAAAAGGATGATCTTGAGGTAAATGAATACAACTTGAAAATATCCTTATTAGTGAAATAAACAAGACTCACATTAGTAAATATCACATTGTCTCTCTAGTGTAAAAAATAATAAAAACTGACAGAATAATGGAATCTCAAAAAATTAATAGATACTGTGAAAGCAAAAGGGAAGGAAAGTGCTCTAAAGAGTAGAATGGTATGTATACTGTGTAAGATAGATGACCATATTACTGAATTTCTGTTGTAACATTGAATAGAGGATTTGCACTGTCAATGTTTGAGTGTCTAGCCACTATATATGCTTTGATTTTGTGACTTTGGCAACTATGTTGTAAGACAACAATGAGTAATGTATCAACTGGTGATTCTATGATGATAATTGTTTTGAATTTGTATTGTTCTATGCTTATTTTCTGTTTTTCTATTTTCTTTTCTTTCATTGAAAAAAGGACAATATGCAATATAACAACCACTATTAAGTTTCTTTCATTCGGTTTGAAAACCTATGTTGTTTTTGTTTTGAGTTTGCTGTTGTTGTTTATGTATTTTGAATTTTGTTTTCTATTCTGACTTTTCTCTTTTAAAAAAATTAAAAAAGAAAATTAATGTTGGCCAAGATACTTTTGAAGAATAAAGGGAAAAAACTTCCCATATATAATATCAAGATCTGTTATAAAGCTACTTAATTAATACATTGTGGAGAGACAATAGACCAATGACTTAGGGTAGAAATCTAGAACTATATCCATACAAAATGGATTCATCAAAAACATGGAAAAAGAATTTCAGGGAAAGATTTTATGAATTTATTTATTTAAAAACCTAAACCTTAATATATGATGTGTGCCAAAATTAAGTTCAGATTTGATTATGGTTTTAAATTTAATAGAACAAAACATTTCCAATAATAAATATAGAAAAGCACTGGTTTGGGGGCAGATTATTTTTTAATATTCAGAAATGTTTACTCAGGGAAAACCTATGTGAATTAGACCATGCTACAGAAATTCTGAATGTTAAAATACCCTTTTTATTGAAAGTCTCCTGAGAAGAAGATGATAACACAGTAATCGATAGTATGTTTATTTAAACAAAACATTGTTATTTACAAGTGTAAGAGCAAGAACAGGGAAAGGTCAGATATCAACTGAAAGAACGTATTTCTTCAAGTATACTACAAAGGTTTTATGTTCAGAAATAAAATAACTACGTTTGAAATATATGGCTGGATTGAAATTTAAATAAAATTGGGCTTTATTGACATATAAAAAGAGGACTGATTGAAATATATAAATAGGTTTCCAAATAAATTCTTCTCAGTAAGGATACATGTAATGAACATTAAATATATTGAAAAAATAATAGTCTATTAGTAGTTAGAGGATGTACACTGAAACCAAGAATAGTACTTCCCTTTTTATAGATGCAAAGAGAATAAAAATGATGACAGAATTTCAAAACAAAATAATAGGAGATTAATACTGGTTAATATATTGTTTATTTTTAACTTCAAAGTAGTTTTAAATACCTATCAAATGGGTTACAGTTGAAATGTGTTTAAAACCAAGTGTTGATAAAAGTATGAAGCAGAGATCAGTGTACAAATTAATAAATTTACTTTAGAAAACTAAAGTATAAAACATATAAGTACACTACGACCCTGGAATTGCACTCTTGAATATAGGTTCAATGACAGCAAGTACATGTGGGACAAATGGCATAACACTATTTTTAGTTAGAAAAATAAGAGCATATACAGATATAAAAATGAGTGATGTTTAAACATGAAAAAAGATACATCTCACAAAAATAACACTGAGTTAGTCTACTACAAAAAAGAAAGAAAAGAGAAAGAAGGAAGGAGAGAGAAAGAAGGAAGAAGGAAAGGAGGGAGTAAAGGGAAGAGGAAATGAGTGAGGAAGGAAGGAAGGGTGGAAGGGGGGAAGGGAGAGAGGGAAGAGGAAATTCATGTGCGTCCACATATAAAATATTTACAACAGTTCTAGTACACCGCAACTACTACCTTTTGGAAGAGAGAAAAATAAATAAAGAAGAAATGAGAAATAAAGGAAAATTTGGAGTTGACAGTGATGATTTATTTCTTGACTTGAGTGGAAACTGTACTGTTGTTTTTATTATATTATTATTCAGCTAAATATTTATGATTTATAAGAGTTACTGGATGTTATACATCAAGAAATTGTTAATTGAAAATAGGATACATATTTATTTTTAAATAAATTAAAATGTGAGTTAATATTAAATATAATTCAATATTTAATTTCTGGAGAGATTAGTATATATATATATCAGTATAAGTCTGTAGTACATAATGGTTACAGTGCTCGTGAGGAGCTGGCACACATATTTAATGCATCTAAATCTTTTTTTATTTCCTTCCTCTCCTTTCTCACCTCTTTCCTCCATCTCTTGGTCCCCTTGCTATTTACAAAACATCTCTCTCCCTGATTTCTGTTATCAGTCTTTTATTTTGCTCTTTATTAATATTTTGGATTTTTATGTAAGAGAAACTGCAATATTTATGATTCCGTGTTTCACATTTCATGTAACATTATGGTGTCAACATGCATCCATTTTCCAGTGAAAGAATGTAATCTATCCTTTATAGCAGAATAATATTATATTGTGTATAAATTTCACATTTTCCTTATCCATTTAAATATTGATGGTCATATGCACTGCTTCCAAGATTTAGCTATATATCTCTGTAATGTGACATCTTTAACTCTATCGGAAAGACTCCTTGAAGGCAAATAGCTGGGTCAAATGGAATTTCTTTTCCTTTTTTTTTTCCAAATCTTCATTCTGATTTCCATAATGTTTATAATACTATACATTCAAAGTATGAAATTCTTATATAAATAATTTGACAAAAAATAAAAGATTAAGAGTATAGCTTCCCTGCAAGAAAGGGAAGGGTGGATTAAATATGACAGATGGGGGTATACTATACATTCCAGAGGAGAAGCCTGTGTCAGGAGAGCAGAGATAGCTGACAATTATTGGGTGACTAATGCAGTAAACTATACTGAGGTGAACAAAGACTTCAGTTTGCACTACAAGGATACAGCCCCCACTGCATTACAGAATAGGGAAAAGAGAAAACAATTTATTTTATAATGAATTCTGAAGAATGTGAAAAAAGCCTTCATCTTTTTTATATATGCAAAGACGTGTCATTTGCTCTTTGCCTTTTATATAATGATTGCTTTCCATGCAGTTCTATTCTTTTACTGAGCCATAAAATATATTCCTCACATTGAAATGTTGATAATAATGCCACAAGCCTTGCATGCAAGACAGATTTCCTTTGTCAGTTAATTTATTTATGTTCTTCTAACATGTTTTCTTTATGTTTGTTTTATTTCTATAAGGTTGTTTTAGTGAGAGAATGCTAGTAATTATGATTACATCAGGGTTTTACTTTTGTCACAGGGAAAGTGTTATACAGAAAGATATGTAAATGTCCTGTGTTTAGATATCATGTGAACTCTCTGGATGCTAAATATTTTGATAGTCTCCTTGTATGTAACATATAGCTAATAAATTGCAGTAAATGTTTTATCTATATTATGTGAAGCCATTTAGACTTGAAATAAATTTTTCATTGCAGGTAATGGAATGAAATTCACATATTAAATGTAAGATTAATAAAGACAGAAATAACCTTAAGACAGCTGTAGGTCAAGAGTCCTAGTTAAAACTAAAAAAAATAATGTATGGGACTGTTCTAATTACAGAAAAAAACCCTTTTCTTATATTAGATTTTGAAAAGAAAACCATAGCATTGTAACATTTAATGGAGTATCATTTTATTTAAATACACTTATTGCATTAATATTTTATGCATTTTTTATTTTGTGAGCTAAGCAAACAAGTGTATATGAAAACTTCTTACCAAAACACTTTGACATACATACATGCTTCTTTTAGCCATATTACCTGAATTAGCTGAGAGCAGACGTTACTGTTGATTGTGTACATAGTGATACGATACCCAGGGATATTTTCCTCAAGTGTCTCACCTACTCAACTGCCCACAGTATAAGCATTCCAAGAACTTTCTCGCTTTCCTATCATTTGATGTGTGTGAGTGGCAAGCACTTGAGTTTATGTATATAGCAGGAGCAGCCCTCTGCTTTGGAAAAGTGTAATGATTCATGAGAAAGAGAGAATGCACAAGCGGCACTTCATTTCAGCAAAATATCAAAGCAGACAGAATCCTGGGCTTACAGATAGCATATTCTAAAACACATCATGCAAATTAAAGGTTGGATTGCTTAGTTTGCACTATGTGTTTCCTCAATCATCTTTTATATCTTTGATAACATGTGAAAAGCTGGTCACCAGGCACCAGTTGGGACAATGTACATTCCAACTGTCAAAAATCAGTATTAACTGTTAATGTAATGGATAAGAAGTTCTATGTCAGGTGGTTTTGGGAATGAAGGAAAAACAGATGGCAAAGAAACCCAGTTCTGGTTTGGAGGTACAAGTGAGCTCATAAAATGTCAATTCACATTGATTATTTTCAATGGTCCACCCAAGACAATGAAAGTAATCCTATCCTTAGCCTTCTGCCTGAGGGCCATCTGCAGCACTGTGATCTATTCCAGATACAGAAAGCACCAAAGTGTGTATGCAAGAAAGGGAAATGCAGACTCAGTAGTTTTCACACTCACTGATTTGAAAGGGATGAGAAGGGGTAACTGGCCTCTGTGGCCTTAAACTTCTTCAGAGGAATTCCTGAAACATTTCTATTGGTCATTCAAAAAATTTCTTGGCATGTTTTGACAAATCAAAATTGGGAATATAAATTGTTCATTCTTCCTGTGAAATTGAGCATTTGCAGAAATTTCTTAACATCTTCATCCTATTATTTAACTATAAAAATGAAAAGCTTACACTCAATGTTTTAAAATAAATATTTTTTATTTTATCACCTTTCATTTTATTCCTCAGTAATAAGTATGTCTAAAAAAGATTGACACAAAAGTCAAAAGAAGTAGAATTTTTTTTTATAAGCCAAGAATTTCAATTCAGATACACTGAATGAAGACAGTAATATTTAGACAAACAATGGGATTTGTTCGTTTTTGGAAGCAGTGTTTTGACTGGGCAGAAATTCTAAACTGTAGGCTTATTTTGATTGTTTAGTAAATTAGGTACTCTCGGATGCTGACTTTGGTTGTTTATCGAAGTCTGTTGGGATATAGCATAGTTTGACCTTCCACATGTGTGTGCAACACTCTTACAACCTTGCAAGTCCACTTTAGAAAGACTTAGCCTGAGTTACTTCATTTTCTTTCACATCATTATATTTTTCTATTGTTCCCAACCTTCTAAAAATGTATCGCCTTATCCTTTTCCTTTTAAATTTTGTATTAGTATTTGTTTTTAGTGCATAATTATTACATTGATGATCGGGAGTTGGCACACGTGCACAACACACCTTAATTCTTTTGCATCCCTTTCTCGCCCCTTCTCCTCCTCCCTCCATCTCGATTCCCTTCCCATTTGCAAATCTTGCTGTTTCCTATCAACTATCTTTTGTTTTATCTACTTGGAAATGCTTGAAAGGAATGCATACACTAGATGTATAAATATTTACAGGTGATATAGGAAATCTCTGTAATATTTATTTTGTCTTCTGAAATCAGAGTTCAGTTACTAGCTTTAGATAGGCCCCCTTTCTTCCTGTACCATCCCATACCACTGCCTGTGATACCAACTAAAAGTGATACTAGCTATTAAGTAAGTGGAAGAAACATGTGATGTGATTTATAATAAGAAATATATATGTTGGTCTCAATACATAGTTTCTGCAAAAGATCTCCTGGAACCCTTGGAAACTTTTGAAAGAAGAGGTATTAGGCACAACTTTCATTAACCTTTTGACTCTGGTTCTTATTATGTAAATTCCTAATCTATCAAAATATCCTAAGGAGCACCTTTTATCTTAGTGAAGTGACTGTTCATGGGCTTCTAAATGGGGTCTGGTCATCAGAAAGATGATCAAAATTTGGAACATTCTCTCCTCCCCAACCTCATCTTCCAGGAATTATAGAGGGCTCTGTACAGTCAATGATCAATGATGCCTCCTTAAAAGAAGTCTTCATAAGAATGAATTCTACTCTGGCAAAAACATCTATATATGGGGAAGGTGATACACTCCACTCAACTCCAGGGCACAGGGGAACCTGAACTGGGCCCTTCAGGCCCTCATCCTATCTAAATAATAAGTAACTATGTCAAAATGATTGACATGAAGCTAAAAGAAACAGTATTTCTTTGAGAAATCATGTGAATTCTGTGTAACATTCTTTGTAAAGGACTAGGAAACACATATTCTGCTCACTGAGTTCTGTGAGCTGCTTTAGAAAATTAATAGAATCTGAGATGGGGATATAAATTCTCAAGTTATATCCAGTTAGTAAGGTCCAGATTTCTCAGTGACTTCTGAAAAACAATTTGGTTTTTCCTCTCACATGGAAACCAACAAGAATTCAGATTTTTTGTCACAACAATTGTTATAAGTTAGATCTGAAGCGTCCTCCAAATATCTCCTTTATGAGAGGTGGGCTTTTGGAAGGTGATTGGATGGTGGTGATGCTACACTAATCAGTAGGTTAACGCACTGGTGAGTTCATACCTAAACATGCTGTTAGAAGGTAGAGCATGGGTGGAAGACATATATCACCAGAGCATATACTGGAAAACTATATTCTTCTCCCTAGTTTCTCTCATCTTTCTTTGACAGTTCCTGCTCCCTGTGCTTCCGGCATGCCATGAGTTGATTAGCTTTGCTCTGCCATACCTTTTGTTATGCCATATCTGTTTCTACACTGATACTGACAATGAACTGGAACCTCTGAAAATATGAGCCCACCGTCTTTAAGTTTAGCGTGGCAGGTTGTCTTCCAGTGATGACAAGGCTGTTAGAATAACGGTTTTGATGTTCTTCAGAGGATATAGATGCTTTCTCAAAGATGTCTATTTAACTCTTGCTCTCCCACTGCTGGCTCTCAAAGTGTGTTCTTAGTCTGTTTAACCTCATATGTTTACCCTAGATCACTGGAGGTAGACTTGGTTCATAGGTATGATTCTCAGCCTTCTCCCAGTTTAACTGCTTCTTCATTAACCAGTATAATTTCTATATGTGTATCAGTCAGCCTACGCTTATTATGCATTCAATTAGGAAAACACTTTGGGGACAAATCAAGGGGAGAAACTTATTTTCTTTATTGATCTTTTGTTAGTTTACTGAAATGAAAGAACATTGGGGAAAACAAACACATTACTAACAACTGGAGGATTTTTAAACCAGATGAAAAATGGACAGTTTAGATAAATATTATAGGATATAAAAGGAGGACATAAGTCAATATAGATTGTGTTTGTTAAAGAGAAAGTCAGAAATGATCAATTTGAAAGAAAATTAGTTTATTACAAAGATAAATGAGTCAAATGTCAACCTATATAAAAGGTATGGACAAAGAAAACTCACAAATCATATTTAACGGCTAAATTAAAGACTTTTAATAGATGAACATTGGGAATTAAGTTTATTGAATAGGTTAGATCACATCATAAAAGCTCTGAGTGCACTACAAGGGAATTTGGTACAAATGAGAAATCACCAAAGTCTTTCATGAAGAGAATGACACAATGGAAGCAGTGAGCAGATAAACTTTGCATCAATGTGCACTGCATATTAGAGTTTGAAAATCGGATCACTGTGTCATCTTTAGTATTTAGCATTATCTATAGCACAAAGCTTTGGAACAAAAGGTCCCCCTGCCTATGTCATGTAGCTCGCATCATGCTTCTGAATAGCATGAACTCCTCTTAATAGAAGTTGTCAAAACATAAAGCTTTCCTCAAAACTACTCTACTTGTTGAAAAACACCCATCTCTGAATAAGCCAGTCCTACCTGGAATAACAATATGTTTATCCTAGAGTAGAGTATGGCAGTGCTAAGACATTTTCAATTTAACTCTTGAGTTATAGGATAATATCCTTGATATGTACAAAAATATTACTAGTTCTTACATGGAATTAGTAGAAGGCCCAATAGTTTCTTTTTCCAAAAAAACGTTGCCTTCTAAAATGTTTTATGGTAAAATCCAGACAGCTTATATGCTTTAAAAAATCCTTCTATTTTGCTTTCTAAATAACAATTATGTATATCTGAAATGGCAGGGAGCAACATAAAACAACTAGCCTCCCAATCAAGTGGAATGCAATTTTAGGAAACTTCTTGCTTTAAAATTTCGTGGCCCACAAAAAATTTTGTGAATGATGTTATAGTGCAGAAGATGTTAATTTCACTGTAAATATCACGTCCAATTCTTACAGATGCTTATTTTCAGTTCTGACTTCCAGATAGATGTAGTTATATAGCCAAGTTCAAAGTGAAATAATTTGATCAGAAATTAAAAGTGTGTTCTGAGCCTAGTTCTTGCAGATTATCTTCAGAAGTCATGTATGGTAAATGGCAGAACATCCATTAACTCACATTCTTGAAGAATAGGAGGACATGAATCTTTCCACTGGACTCTCCCGTTACCCACTAATTTTACATGAGAAAGAAATAAACTTTCCCTTATGTCAAGACTATTATACACTTTGTATAAAGTATTTGTTATAACAATTTAGTCTTCCATAGCATGCATTTATATATATATATATATATAGGGGAGATAGAGAGAGACAGACAGACAGACAGGGAGACAGAGAAAGACAGAGAGAAAGAAAGAGGGAGAGAAAGTCAGTAGTTTATTCTATTGAGAACAACACAAAATGGTTTTGAAATAAATAAATTTGTGGAAAAATTTTTACTAATAAATTTTGTAATTAAAAGCTTAAACTATAAAAATAGAAGAGACCTCTGGTTACATAATATTTAAACATTTGCCACATATTTAGCATAATTAGATATATTTAGATAACTGATGACTAACAAAGATTCTTAAAGTGTATTTTGTTGACAATAGCATTTACAGGGTTTATAACTTCATTTTATGCTGCTTTTTTTTTTTTTTTTTTTTTTTTTCAGAGACAGGATCTCACCATGTAGCACAGGCTGGCCTCAAACTCATAACAAGCATGCACACTACACTTGGATTCATTTTATGCTTCTTATGTGGATATTTTAGGAAATTTAAGACAATTAAGAGGATTCTAGAAAATTAAAATAAATACAAAAATAGACTGAAATAAGAGGAATAAGTGTAGTAGAATCTTTCAGTTTAAAGACCCTCTTACACACTTTATGGTGAACTAAAGTAGAGAAGTTTGAAGACTCTAACCACTAAGAAATATTACATTTATAATAAATAAAAAATGTTAATTAACCTGATACATTAATCATACATTGCCTACCAACATTAAAATAATCAAATTAGAACACATAAACATATATAACTACTTTGTGTTGATTAAAACTAAAAAAAAGAACATTTTGGAAGTGAAGAAATTGTTACTGTAGTTAAAATTTAAAAATAAAGAAATTTCTTTAATCATGACTATTAAGTATATTTTCATTATATGGACTGTAGTTTTCACTATCTTAAGAAGTTGTCTATTTTGATTAATTGATTGAACATGCTTCAAGTGTAAATACAGAACATGATATGTGTTTCACATGGTTCCTTAGTATCTTTTCTAAAGCTGTTAAAATGATACAGAAGGCTAAAACATAGAAATACTTAGTAGAACTAGACTTCAAAGCAACCATTATCTCTAAATATTAAGGTAAAATGTCAGTATGGATATATCATAATATTTGTCATTTACAAATTTAGCCAATAAACTTATTTAAGAACTTATTTATTGTTACATAAATTCTTATGTAAGAATTTATCTTTACATAATAGCTCCTTGTTTTCATTTACTTAATATTTTGAAAATTCACACAATTTTTCTCTTTTTTTTTTCTGTCTCCAAATGACAAATATGAGGTAGAGTGGAACTTTTGTTCAAAAAGATACTAGGCCCCCAGGTAATTTTTGAGAACTATAATCTAATAATTTTTCTAAATAACTTCACATTCTAAGGGGAATTTTAGAGCTAGGCTTACTCACAGTAGGTTTTGTGTTGTTTCTAGTGGGTCTTTTGTTTGTTTTATCTTTACTTTTGGTTTACAAGTAGAAGCCACAGACAATAGTGTAGCATATTTTATGATTCTTATTTTGGGACATGGGCCCAAGTTATAATAGTTTATTTTAGTAACGTAAAAAAATCAGCATTCGTTAGGAATGTATTAGTAATATCAACAGATGCTTCGTTCTAAGACTTCTATAATGCTTGTATTCCTTATGGGGCATTGTTACATGTATAGAACACATTTAATTCCTTTTTTTTTTCATACCCTTTACCTTTATTCCTCCATTTTTCATCCATTTCTTGGTCCCTTCCCATCTGAG
Source organism: Cavia porcellus (assembly GCF_034190915.1). Lineage (NCBI taxonomy): Eukaryota > Metazoa > Chordata > Mammalia > Rodentia > Caviidae > Cavia > Cavia porcellus. Next base: position 8,934,395 of record NW_026947507.1, on the reverse strand, counting down.
AAGGATATATCTAGCTACTTTTTATTAGGTATTTTTATTTAGTTCTTTACTAATATTTCAGGTTCTTTATGTAAAAGAAACTACCAATATTTAAGCTTGTGTGTCTGATTTAATTCACTTAATGTCATGGTCTCAAGGTGAACATTTTTTCTATAAATGACTCAAGGTTAAACTTCTTGTAACAGAGAAGCATTCTGTTGTGTACAAATACCACATTTTGTCCATTCTTTTTTTTTTTTTTTTTTTTTATCGGTACCGGGGATGGAACTCATGACCGCCTGCCTGTAAGGCAGGTTCTTATGCCGCTGAGCTAAATCCCCAGCCCCAAATACCACATTTTCTTTATCCATGCATCTTTTGATGAATATATAGGTGGCTTCCCAGACATAGCTATTATAAATCGTGTGGCTATAGACATTCTTAGGAATTCATCATTTTAATATCATGTCTTTTACTCTTTTGGAAAGATACCTAATAGGGAAGTAGGTAGATGGGATTTGTAATTTTAGTTTTTTGAGGAGTCCCTATATTGTTTTCCATAGTGATTGTACTAGTACATTCCCACCAACAGTGTTAAGGTGTTCTTTTTTCCTGCAACCTTATCAGCATTTGTTATTATGTGATGCTTGACCACAGCTCTTTTGGGAGGGATAAGGTGGAATCTGTGTGTTGTTTTAATTTGCATTTCTTTAATGGCAACTGGTAGTGAATATTGGCCATTTACGCTTCTCTGTGAAGTGTTTATTCATTTCATTTGCCCATTTTTGAATGGCTATTTTATTTTTCAGTGTCTACATTTTTTGAGTTCTTTACATATTCTAGGTGTGAGCCCCTGTCTGAGGAATAGCTGACAAATTCTTTTTTCTATTCTGTAGTTTTCACATTACTAACTCTGTTGGCTTTTTATTTTGCTGTGCAAAAATATTTTTATTTGATAAGATCCTGTTGATTCCTGGTACTATTTACTGTGGCAGTGTTTTCTGTTGAAAATATCTTTGCCTGTATCTGTTGAAGAATTTTATGTATTTTACCATCCAGAGGGTTAAGTGTTTCCATTTTAATGTTGAGTTACTTGATCCATTCTGATTTTAGTTTAGTACATGGTAAGAGATATGGATCAAGATTCAATTTTTTGCATGTATACCATGTATTAAAGAAACTATTTTTCCCAGTGAGTGTTTTTGGTCCTGCAACCAAAAATCAAAGAATTGTATGTGCTTAGGTTGTTCTTCCATACTCTGTCCTGTTGCATTGATCCCTGTGTCTTCCCTCCCCCTGGTACCATGCTGTTTTAATCTCTGTAGTTTTGTAATATAACTTCAAGTTACGGATTTCCATGTCTCCTGTTTTATTCTTGTTACTCGGCATTGCTTGTGCTATTCTGGGTCTCTTTTGGTTCCACATGAGTTTAGCATTGTTTTCTCAAATTCTGTGAATAATGATATTGTTATTTTGATTTGGATTGTGTAAATCTGTATATTTGTATATCAAGTTTAGAACTGTAGCCATTTTGCCTATATTTGTTTTTTCTAGGAACAGGGAATCTTTCCTTTTTTGCTTTTCTTTTTCAGAACATGACAGTTTTCATTGGAGAGTTCTCTTACTTAGTCAGTTAGGTTAATTCTTGAACATCTAATTTTTCTTGGTAAATGTTAATTTTCCATAACTTCTTTCTCAATGAGTTCATTATTTGTGTACAGAAATGTTATTGATGTTTCTGCATTGATTTTGTGTCTTGTTATATTGCTAAAATTGATTCTAGGAGGAGACTCTTGGTGGATTTTTTAGGGTCTCTATGTACATGATTATGATTTTAATGATAAACTTTTCTGAATATGACCCTATTTGTATTTTTGGGTATTTGGTTTAGTATTTATCACAAAGATTTTACTATATGCTTTCCAGGATTTATTTCGTTCTGTGAGTTATATCTCATATGCATTTCCTACAGAATTTTTCCTGTGCTTGGTACTGTATCTTCTTTTTACTAATATTGATTATACAAATTGTTGATTCAAATTTAAGTAATGGTTGCAATCTATTTTCTAATATATTGCTGAAGACACATATGCAATACATTGTTGAAATATGTTGGCAAATCCTTATCACTGACCTTAAAGCTATCCTGTAATATTCTTACTCATTCACTTGCTATTTATTTTAGTGGAATTCTTATATGTGTGGTGTCATCACTGTCAAATCTAAACCACTTGCCAATAATTCATTCTAGCATCGAAAAAGAAAATGTGAGAAAACCTAAGCAATGAAACATTCAGTCATCACTGTGACCCAGCATCAGCACCTAACAAGAGAAATGTAATTCTTCCTCCTCCTCAGATGAGTATTTCTAATAAATACGTGAATTTCTAACTTCTGTCTCTTAAAATGTAGAACATCATTTAATATTGTCATTTGCTTAAAGGAAAAACATGCAAAAACAATGGAATTCTTGAATGAGGTTTTATATACGGTGAGAAAATTTAAATAGGTGGAAGAAAATCATTTTGCAAAACATGAAATGTATTTGCAATCAAATGCATTGTTTTGATCACTATAACGTCTACTAAATTTCACAATGAAGATTGTATAATATAAGTTAATTCATCACAATTACTTTTAATTTTTCTTTGTGCTAATTATTTAACTTTAGCACACATAGTATGTTATTAATGGTGTCAGATTTTAAGTGAAGTTGTGTGCATTAGACATTTTTACTTTTTTGAGCTGTTGAGATAAGAAACAACTATCAGGGATAAATTCCAAGGTTTTCCCGTTGTTAATGGGAAGACTCTGAAGCACCATGGAGGTAATAAGCCTGAGATCACCCAACCCTGAAGGTAAGCTGCACTTCAAACATCTGTGCAGACTTCCAGCTTTTAACCACGTGTGTTGTGGTGAGTCCTCAGATATTCCAATGATAATTCTGTCTTTATTGTCAATAAATATAAATAATCACTAAGCTGTTAACTCTACTTTCTCTACTTTCTTTCCAAAGGCAAGCTTGCTTCTCGCCTTTTCTTAGAAAATTAAACCAAAGAACATCCAAGAAACTTATCTTTTTTTATTCTTCAAAGTCAAGACTTGATTTTTTTCGAGTTTATATTTTATTTATTTAATTTTTAATTTTTAAAAGGTGGCAAGGAAAATACACTATTATCATCAGACTCAACTGACTGTGCCAAAACATCACTGGGTAGCTCCTCCTAAAAGTGGCTCACCAATTAAATGTTTCTGGGTTCTGGGATATTTCCTTCTACTTCTGGAGCTGGATTCTAGGTCCTTCTCATCTAGCACAAAGAACTGAATGAAACCAAAAAACAAAAAGCCCCCACAAAGTTCATTTGAAAAAGTAAAGGTGAAGATTGAGGAAGAAATTGGCTCTACAAATTAGCTTGGGCCAAGTAAACGTAGAAAAAGCAATAAACAGACACCCTGGAGATAGCAGGGTGGACCATCAGGAAGAAAGGTCATGACAGCCAGCTCTGGTTGGACCCGTCCTCCTTACATGTTGTCCAAATCTTGAGGAAACCCATGAGAATGTCTTTATCCGGTCTGAGAGCAGCACTAGAATCCTGCACCTCAGGCTGACATCAGGCCTAGGCCATCCCACTCAAAACCTGCTCACATCCTTGTGAGAAGCCCACATGCAGGGCTTTGGGAACTGTTCTGCCATGTGTCCAGAATTCTGAAATTAAAGATGGTGCCTTCTTATCCAGCCAGCATTATTCCAGCTAATCCCTTATCTCAGTATAACATTTACCATTTTAAGTGTTCAGTTTTGCCGTGTTACATACATTCTTGTGGTTGTGGAAACAGAATTATTTTAATCTTGCAAACAAAACTCTATAATGATTAAACAGCTTTCTCTTATCTTTTACCTCAAGACCCCAAAATCATTATTGTACTTTCTATGACTTTGATTACTCTTGGATCTCACTTTAGTAGAACTGTATAATATTTACCTCTTTGTGATGCAATTATTTCACATATTATAATGCCCTTCACATTTAGCCATGTTTAGCGCAGGGCAGAATTTTCTTCCTTTTAAAGCCTAAATAGTATTCCATTGTAGGAATATTTTACATTTTGTTTCTCTATCTCTCAATTACTAAGCAGGTGAGATCTTTTCTCTTTATTTTTAAAACTTTTTCCACTCATTTTGCCTCAGCTACTGCATGAAAATCCCTTGTAACACAAACCTCACCATTAATTATATGTCTAAAATTTGGAATCTCACAGTGTACGGATAATCCAGGATGACTAGGAAGTTGTTATATTTTAATTATATCTATTTTTAAAATTTAAATTTGTTTTACTGATTTATAAAAACAAAAACATTCACATAACTGTAAAGCATCACAGCATGATTAAAATGTGTATTGTGCCTTGTTTAAATAAAGTGAAATATATCTGTCCTCTCAAAATGTATTCATTTATTGGGGCTGGGGATTTAGCTCAGCGGCATAAGCGCCTGCCTTGCGAGCGGGCGGTCATGAGTTTGATCCCCGGTACCGATAAAAGGAAAAAGACAAAAAAAAAAAAAAAGTATTCATTTATTTATGATGAATATCCTAGTAGTACCAGTATCACAGTTGGGGTTGGAAGGCCATTCTCCTTCCACCCACCTGAATTTGGGCTCAGTACTTGCTCAGTAGTTTTTATCCTCAGGAGGGGTTATTTTTGTGCTTGAAATACAAGTAAGATTTGCCATGTCCTTAGGAGTGCTGAAACATGTAAGAGAAAGTTGACCACAGCAGTGCCATTTTGTGATTCAGGCTCCATCTTGTGCTGTGGTGACCACAGTAAAAACTTGTGACAGACTGAAAGAAAATGACATGCTGAGAAGGAATTTCCTGAAAATCATATATTTTCCTGCAATGATATATGGTCTGAGTCAATCTGTGCTGAACCAGTGAACTCTAGAAGTGAATTTACACTTCAGTCGTAATCATTCACAAATAACCTATGCAACCCACTTAAAATTCCTCTTCCTACCCTGCAGAGAGCCCTTTAAATTTATCCCTGGTGAGACACACTTCGGTTTCTCCTGGACTCAGTAAATTCTCAGGGACCAAATAAGCATCTTTTTGATTAACAGATTTCCTAAGCCTATTTAGATTGACAAGTTAACCTCACATCTATCTTGTTTTGGAAAATCAATTTTGATTTGGCAAATAGTTTTCACCACATACACACACAGTATCAACTTGCATTTAGAAAACAAACATATAAAAAGGAAATGCTTAGAAAAATTGAAAATCATTTTGACATACTTCATTGTAAAAGGGTACATTTTGAAATCTGGAATATCTGTAAGTCCAGCCTTACAGCTCATCATCTCTATTTTTTGTCAGTAGTCTTACCACAAAGGACGCTCCCATGTTCAAATCCACATGTGTGTACTTTGGACATGGCCTCTTCATTGTCACTGGCTTTGTCTAGATTCTATTTTCAAAATGGGAATTTTCAAGGGAATAACTTGTGTGCCATATACTTTTGGAAAATTCAGAGGTTAAGCGTAGTATTCAGGTATTTTAAAGCCTAGGGACCTCTGGTGTTCCAAAGTATCTATTCATCAAGAGTATCATTTGACCCCAGAGTTTCAGTGAAACATATTGTACAGAAAGGATTTTTTTCCAGCATCATCTTCTTAGGACCGAGTAAAAACATCTATATAATATTTCCAAGAAATCTCTTCTCTTAAACCAGCCAGTTTTCAGATTTTCATTTGTGTTATTCTTTGAAGTACACAGATAGTAACTTCAAAATTGGAAATTCACGAAATGTTTCTAACACCTGTGCTGCTTCAGTCCAATTTGTACCCTGTTCAAGAGAGGGTGTCAGACTTGCAAGTATTCTGTTCCCATCAGCAATATTTCTAGCCCAGTTAGTTAACTCCACTAGATCAAATCTGAAAGAGCTTCAAGTTGTCTTGGAAGCAAACAAATAGATGTAGCTGATTCCACCTTTCCTGTGACTTGAAGGACTTTTGCTACTACTGAATCTCCAGCAAAAAATTTGTAACATTTTGTGACTGGATGTGTTTGCAAAATTACTTTACACCATTAAATGTACTGTTTAATAATAAATTTCACACATAATATTTTAGTTTTATAGAATGAATGTTTCATTTCCCAAAGCACAAATTTAAGCTCCTCAAATCTGACTTTTTGTGCTGTCGCTTTTGTTACACATGATCCTCATTTTTACTCCTGGGTTCTTTATGGCTGTCCTTGTCCTTTAAAATTCATACTTCTGAAGTAGAAACAATTTTAAACACATTCCAAATATGTATATACCTGTAATCACACTATTTTCCTGGAAGATTTTCATCTTATTTTATCATTAAAACATCTCTTTTGTCCTTGTCTTCTGCTTGGATAGTAGTTGCATAAGTAATGATGAAAAACTTTGCTTTAAGGAAACAGAATCACATCAAGCTACTTACATGATGATCCAATGTCTATAACATAACAAACTCAAATACTGTAAAAAGAAATCCTTGCAAAATTATAACAGAGTCTGAGTCATTTGGCACAAACCAGTACCTCTTTGAAGAGATCCTTACAAGTGTTGCCTGATTTCACCACTATATCCATGGCTGGACAATATCAACCTGATTACAAAATATATGAGTGGAACCATTTCCAATTTACTAAATACTTATCTTTGAAGTACAGTGATGAGTAAATGTGACTTTATGTATCAAGTATTTTTCTTCTGAAGCCAGTCCAGCTTGCTCTGGTGTCTCCACAGAGTCCTTATAAAGTAAATGGAGTTAATTCAGTATATGACTGCACTCAAGAGTGCCAGTGAATTGTAGATCTACATTAGGAAGAAAGACTAAGTAATCCTGGGGAAAACAATGGCGTTAAAATACATGCAATGCTTTAACAAATCATATATTTTTAAAACCTCTGTAAGTGAAAACCAGACAAGTTCTGTGATTAACCTGGGGACTAATGACCTGTATTGACTTTTAAAACCTGACTATAGGTGCAGTGTTGCTGTCACATAATTTATTGATGTTAATTTGGCACCTGGGTCACCAGAAGTAGTTTTAAATATATTTACAGTACTATTGTTGCCCCTTGCCATTAATTCTTTCTAGCTATGATGGTTTCCAGATCAAACCCTCCCAGATTGAGGTGGACCCCAGGAAAGAACAAACATTTTAGTTTCTGCTTTAATCAAATATTACATTCCTATACAATTGTATGTACATGAATAAGAATGAGTGTCCTCATTTTTCTATGACAATAATGAGCAATTTTCCCTTTTAATGCCATCTATAAATGAACAAAAATGAAAAAATGCTCATGGCAAATATTAATTAAATAATTGTATCTACTAAAGGCATTATCTTCAAATTTACAATCTTTGTGAAGAACAGAGATTAGCGGCAATCTACTCTATTATATAATGAGCTTAATTAAGAAGCAATGCAGTTTTAATTGCTTAGGGAAAATATAAGAAGCCAAGGGATAAAGATGCTTTTTCAGATTAAATAATGAATACAATCCCACAATTTCTTCTAATATACAAGTGCCTCTGGATTTGATTTACATAGGTTTTAAGGCTATTTCTTAATTCTTCCTCAACTTACGAGTTGTGTAAGAAAGATGGGTAAATGCAAAAGAAAAAAATAACATTGGGAATTTCAAACTTTTTATACAAAGTATACTAAAAATATAATAAAATGTAATAGAGTCAGTAAAACTGTTAAAGAAAAATTTGACATTCCCTAATAATGGGCTGAAAATTTTCAGAAATAAGCATACTGATTCCTCACTACACTCTGGGAAATCTTTAGAAGCCACATCTACAACTGAGTATCTCAACATATGAACTAGTAATTTAATATATTCACTGAAAGGTCCAATAAGAGTTAATGGTTTTATGCAAGAGCCTACTTTAGAATATTGTACTTTTGTACACAAACAGAATCTGATGCAGTGTGAAAAAAGGCAGACTTACATTCCTGTCAAACAAAACAAACAAAAGCATATATCTTTTTAATTTTAGCTGAAGAACTGACACACAAAAAGAAATTTTAATCTTAGATATTACTTTTACTGCACAGTCAATCTTAAAATATGGCTTACTATTAACTTGATTTTAAAAGTAACATTTCATAACCCTTAGGGTCAATGTACATTGAAGATCTAGACAACATTTTTTTGTTAATATCATACTTTGCATACCTGGCTGTAACATTGCTGGTTTATGGATATAATGATAGATGAGTTTGCAGCTACTATCTTATGCATTTGAACATTGTTGAAGAAAAAGTCTAATTTACTGAAGTTACAGAAAAATTAGTCAAGGTCAGAATTAAAAGAAGAAGGCTCCAAAGTCAGGGGTGGAATGTTTTATTTCAGAGGAAAATCAAGGACATTTAACATTGGAAAGTTGCTATGTACCTTGCCCTATAAATTAAAAGAGCTTTCTGTGTGTCCTTTCTCAATCAGTTGTAAAAAGAAATGATCTCAGTCACATTCTTTTTGCATTACATTTCACTACTAGGGTGCTACTCTTAGAAATTTTAAATAATAGCAATGGTACTATTGGAGAAGATTCAAAATGTAGTTTTTTGTCTTTAGAAAAGCAAACTATGCCACCCTATTAAGGTTTCACTCCAAAGGAGATTTTAAAACATGTGGAAGGATTTGAAAAATGCTGTAGATGCACTTTAGAAGTGTGGATTTTGAAACTCCCTCATAAATGCAGATAAATTTTATATTCATCCTTTACAGTTTACTAACCATTCAGAAACAATATTTAAAACCCCAACAACTCTCATACTGCAGTTTCCTGATACAACATTTCTCCAAGGGTAAACAGAAATAATTAAGGTAATTATCGTTTGGGTCCTGTGGCAGCAAAATACATGTTTATTTTAAGCAAAGGATATTTAAAAGGATGTTTGAAAATTCATGATTTACCTGAACCACAGTTTCATAAGGGAAGAAGAAAAAATATATATCCACAGCAAGATTTTTACAAGCCTGCAGCAGCCTTTCTTGTTCATGTAAATAGTTTCACCACCAAGCGCTGAGCCATTGCTTTTTCCAATAGTTTGTCTCTAAGAAAAAGAAAACAGTACTTTTCCCCTCCAGAAGACAGTACAAAGGCTGCTAATTAGCGCGCCTATGGGTGACATTTGGGACTTCACCAGGTCAAACATACTATACTGTGGGTAGAATATCAAATTAACCTTAGAAGGCAGCCTCCTACGGGTTGCAATATACCAGGAACACCCCCAGCCCATTTTGTATTGCAGGATGAGGAATTTGAAGGACTATTAAACACTCTGTAAAATACTAACAGCAGATCAGCATAAAGTCATACAGTGCAGGTGTTTCTGTAATTGGAAAAATGCTCTGTGTTCAATGGTGCCTCAAATTCACCCTTTCTTGAGCACTCCTTTGGGTTTTACAAAGCAGTTCAGGAAACCTATGTGCTGACTGGACTTTTCTGAAAATTCAGGCCTCCACATTTTGTGTAAAATCAAGAGATGGGTTTTGTTTTTCTACTAACATTTACTTGAGGAGCTGGCATTCCTGTTGATGTGATAATTCCTTTTACGAGTCAACCTAAAATCAAAGATTCAAGATACATAAAAGGGTTACACATAACAGATTAAAGGATGTGCTGTGTGCATAATATTTAAAATATTACAAGCTGCTTTATTTTGGAAACTAGTTTACAGTTTTAGAGCTAACAATATTTGTCGAGTAGTCTACAGATCAATTTAAATATTATGAGTAAATGCTTTATCTGCATACTTGCTTTAATAAAAATGTCTTAAATTGTTGGGTACTACCTTAATTTCTATTATTTTTTAAGATGATGAGCAACATACAAAGAACAAATGAATGCAGACTATGGGTTGGGCATTTCGCAGCCATGGTGTATACTATTTGGTATGTCTTCTCGGCTGTACTGTAATTCATCTGGTGAGCCATGTTCTCTGACTGCCACAAGAAGCATCTGTTTATCATGCTTTATAGCAAAGTCTCCACTTCTCTTCCTTGCTAAAACTTCCCTCCTTTTTCAGTTGCCGATAATGAATCAGTGCAGGAAAACACTCAGCTCTCTCGTTTGTCCACTTGCAGGCTGAGCACCTTAGTGGTGCAGACCTGCTCCTCATAGACAGGACCTTCTCTGAAAACATGCTTCAGCGATGTGAAACTCTCCACTATAGAGAGGTTGCTCATTGAAATGATCATTTACTTAAATTCAGGCTTCTGATGCATAATAACAAAAGGTGTAGATCAAAGAATCCTCCAGACACGAGAAAGACAAACATGCCTGCAAACTTACCAAGTCTTTTCTAGGGATTAGCAACAAAATCTGAGACCATATTTCTGATTTGTCAGTTGAATAATCAAGTATAAACGAAAGGAAATTGGAAGGTTATTTATGCTCTGCCCCAAAAGTAGAAGAAATAATAAGTTTTTAAAATGTGTTGCTTATATAATTAAAGAAGCTTTTTCAGAGAAGATGGAATATTAGACTATTTTCACGCAAAACTTGTCAAGATCTCTTATGAACAGCCTGGTTTCCCTTGTTAAGTTATTACAAATGATATGATATATTAAAGAAGATTAGTATATAAATGAATATGATAATGTAGTTGTTTACCAGGAAGATCATATCATTGCCTTTATGGAGTATTATTGTAAGACCACAAAATATTCTTGTATTTCATACTTCATTACAGCATCTGAAGTAAAAATAAAACTACAGTATCTGAAATGTTGTTCAAAGCTGACAACAGCCATAAGACTGTATCTTATCATTTTTATCATTTATACTTTATAAATACATGTATCAACATAAAAATTACCTTCTATGAAGATGATGTATCAAAACTGAATATAAAAATTAGAGTGTTTTTAGTATTTTGATATACATTCAATCTATTAATAGTCTTGAAGATATACTCATATATTATATACCATTATAAACAAAAGATTAATTTCATTATTAGAGCTGCTACTGCATTTTAGATTAGTGCTTTACTGTCATTTTCTTATAACCAGTAAATGTGTCTTATTTTTAATTGATCAATTATAGATTTATCTAAACCTATAAACTGAGAGACTCAAAATAGTATATGCAAGAAAAAGCTCAGGTTATGAACATTGTACTGTTAATGAAATCTGTAGCAGCATCAATAATATTGCACTAATAATATAATGCTAAAATATATAACATTTAAAGATTAATATTTTTTTTTAAAAAATCGAGCACCTCAGAGTAACAATTCTAATTACAATGAGATTTTTAAAAGGACAAATTAAAAGATACTAAAAGGACAAATTAAAAGATACTATGAGTTTCCTAGCATTATACTTGCAACTCAGTTATGCTTCATTTAGCACAGTGGTTGGATTCTACTACAGCTATTTCTTTTATTTTATGATAAATTATTCATAAGTTAAGTACCTCAGGGAATTAAATGAATCAGATAATGAATTGCTTTGTTAATATAAAAATTAACTTAAGTCTTCTTGTTAAATGAGATTATGGTTAGAAGGTTAATTGTAATGCTAACTTAAGTACTGCAAAAACCTATATTTTCAGTCATGTGCTGGCTAATATTCTGGTCAATAAAAGACTGCGTATAAAATGGTCATTTCTGATGCTTAAAAATTGTTCAGTTCTGACCTGTGTTGTTCTATTGATATGTTCTTTTTTTATCTCAATCTCTCCCCCCTTTTTTTCTTTTTTTTAAAATTAATTTATTTCTTAGTATCTTTTAATTAAGGGAAAACTAAATTAAAAATCGCGGGTATATTATAGTAACTTTTTCTTTTCCTATTAACCTGATTTGAAATCCTGTATTGTTCTCCATCTCTTGTTCTGACTGATTTTATTGAATTCTGTTTTCTTTAATAGTATCAAATTTGAGGGTAGAGGCAACCACTTTGAAGGCAACAAGATATTCTATGATGCCCATTATGGTTTGACTATTATCTTCTTTGGAAGTCCTGTAAGGTCTCCAATGTGGGTTTTATTGGTCTTGTTCTTTACTGTTTTTTTCTTTTTTCAATTCTTTTATACCAGATGATACAGGCAACTCTTTTTAGGATAGCAAAAGGCATAATGGTAACCATTGTTGATCACCTAGTAATCTCTTTTTGCATTATATACTATGTCCATCCTCCTGTTCTGACTCTGTTTTGCTTTGTCACATTGGTTTTGTTGTTGTTGTTGTTGTTGTTGTTGTTGTTCTGTTTTGTCTTGTTTTTTGTTTTTTTCTTCTTCAAAGAAAAAGTTATAAGAACTGTGGGAGTAATGGAACCCAAAATATGTGATTGCTATCATAAAAAGCAGAGGAAAGAAAGTGATCTAAAGGATACAACTGCAAGTATCTTTAAGTGTGTAAGATAGAAAACCATATTACTGAGTTTTTGTTGGATCATTGAATAGAACTGTCTGCAATCTCACTCGTATTAATGTCCACTTTGTATGCTTTAATTTTGTAACCTGGACAACTGTTTCTGAGATGACAATATGTAATCTATTAACTAGTGATTTCTTACTGTATATTTTTTTCTCTTGAAATTCTGTATTACTTGTAGCCTTTTACCGTTTTGTTTTGTTTTTCTCTTTAAATAAAAAAAAATGGTCATTCCATTAGGTTATATTATTCATTAATCTCAGTCATAACCCTCTTAGTTTGTCTAACTATACTCTGATGTTCACACAAGAGCAAAAGCATCTAACAACTCATTTATACAGAAAAATTCCTGTCATTGAGAGGTATATGACCAAATGTTTAAGGTTTCTGTTAGTGCAAAACCTTAGCAAAATGATACACAGTGCCCTGGTTGTGTCATAGTTCCACTTCCTCAAGTTATAGATAGTGACCAAGAGAAACATACTATTCAGCAGCATGGTAGCTTCATGGGGCCAGTGCCAAATGGATTTATGTTTTTTAAACAGTTTCATCTAATTTTACTTGTTGGTTCTAAAAGCAAGATTTGAAAAAGCCAATGAAATCATGAGATTTGCCTACTTAAATACATAATTAAGAATTTGGAAATAATTGAATGTTAAAGATACAGATGGTTGAAGTAAATTTTTTAATAATAAAATTATTTCTTTTAATTTCAAAAATAGTCTTTCATACATATAAATGCACATACAATATAATATGTACTAAATAGTCTTATAAATAAGTCTTTTCTCCTATGTGATGAGAAATAGACAAAACTGTATATAGTTTCATAAATGATGAACTTTTAATATGTCTTTTCTATTGTTAATTGTCAGAATTTATTGAAATTTTACTGTGATGTTTGTATTATAATTTTTAGAACAGTACAAACACAAAAGGGGCATTATTATAAGGTAAAAAAACACAGAGTACAACTCTTGATTCATATAAAATAAGACAGAAAATTAAGAATATGACAAAAAATTAAGACTTAAAAACATAAGCTAAACTGGTAGATTTATAATCATACACGTCATTTCTTACATAGGATAAACTGAGTAAACTATGTGAAAAGAAGCAATAGTTGTTCTAAATAAAACACTATACATGAGTTAGTTTATTTAAAGGTTTAATTTAGCAATATTATATTTAAAGAAGCATGTTTTTAACTATAACGAAATAGACAACTGAGAAGCATAAAGAACCAAAGAAATAGACCAAGGTATTATTAAGCACATGAAAAATTGTATATTACTTTTTAAAAAAGTAGACTTTAAAAATAAAGAAAAAAATTCATGATAAGGAACAGACAACCATGAGCAATCTTAAACGTATCTAATAACTGTTCTAAATAATGTGAGGCAAATCCAGCAGAAACAATGACAGAAATTTTAATATTTTTCCATAATTGTAGATTACAGGAAGAGAGAAAATATAAGCAATAATATAGAAAATTTCAACAACATAATCAAATGGCAATTCTAGAACGTTATATCACTTTAGAATATACAATTATCAAATGAACATGGAGTTTTCAAGATAAATAAGAGATTAACTGATATATCACATCTTAAAAATTTTTAAGGGATCAAAATAATTTATAAGTACATGTTTTGATTCTCTGTCTACTGTCATATTATACCTAACGTCCCCAAATTTTTAGAAATTAAACAATGGGTTTCTAAATTATCCTGATCAAAGATGAAAGCACAGGGAAATTGAAATGCATTTTGTGCTGAATTAATTTGAATCATGAATGATTCAAATTAATGAATGATCCAAGCTTGTTCCTTAAAAGGTTACAATATGAGGAAGCAGATTAATAAAAAAGAGATCAAAGAAAGGATTCAATAAAAATGGTAGTGAAAATAAAATAGAAAAACTGACACGAGAAAATTACCAATGGCAAATCTAATGCTTTGAGAATATTAATAAAACGATTAATGTTTAGCAAGATTGATCAAGAATTAAGAAGCCAAATTATTTACCAATATGAGAAATGAAAGAAAGGTTGTCACTATGTATCATAGAAACACTAAAATCTTTATTCCAGTTCAACAAATTAGGTGAAAAGCCCTTTTTAGAATACAAACGAATAAAACTGACACTTCAAATGTAGAACAAAATATCTGTGCAAATTAAATTAAATTCATAATTTAAAAAGGCACTATTGGCTTCATTGTTAAATTCTATCAATCATTTCATGAAAAAAACCATCATTTCGTGATGAAACACCAGCCTTATAATCATAGTGAAGGTAGGAAAAAATGATAAATGATACCTTGTTTTAGGCCACCAAACAAATGTTGGAAATGATATTTTAAAAAAATTACAAAGGGGCTGGGAATGTAGCTCAGTGATAGAGATTTTGCTTTGTATATACAGGCCCTGGGTTAGATCCCCAATACCACGAAAGAAAAAAAAAATTACAAAAAAGTACCTGGCATGAACAGATTCAAAAATTTTAAAATATGTAAGAAAATAGAACACAGCAATAGATCAAATGCAAGGATCACATGAGTTTGGTATCTAAGTAAAATTAGTTGTTTTTCTAAATAAGACTAGTTAAACATTGAAATATCAACCAATGTATTCTTCACATTAACACAGCAAAGGAAAACACTTTCAAAAGATGGCAAGAACTAATTTTTAAATATCATGTCAACCATCAGGATCAAAAAAGAAAGCCATTGACTAGACAAAGGAAATCTGCAGAAAAGTTAAAACTCTACTAATAAATGCTAAAATCTGGAAAATTGAAGGAAAAGAAAAACTGAACATAAAATTATGTTGAAAGATTAACCAGGAAAACCACAGAAAACAGTAGTACCCCATTAATATTGAGTGAAGGCTTCATTGAAGTATCAGTATATACTTGGGATATAATTCATTTAAGAAGTTATTAGAATCTTAAAGCTATATTTTGAACCAAGAAACATGTTGCTAGTAACAAAATACTCAGAAACCGTGTGACTTCTGCAATTGACCTATCTAGTCACATCTCAGAGGACTGATGGTTTTGTCTGGAGTCATCTTTATGAGTACAATCTTCAGACTGAGTGACTTGAGTGAGCATGTCACCTGTCTTTCATCAGGCAGCAAGCTTCTTAACATAACAGTGGTAACAAAGATCCCAAGAGGAGTGAGAAAGTGAAGAACAAACACACTTGGTGATTTCTCATTTTTGCTTTTGTCCCTCTACCTAACATCTCATTTATCAAAACTAGTCATATGGATGGAGCAAAAGACTCCATCTCTAAATGAACAGAAGACTTTCAACATCGTGTTGTAAGGGTAGAAACTCAGGGAAAGTTGTGGCCATTTTTATAATCTATCACAATCAATTTAGGAATTTGTTTTTTAAATAAAGCAAATTTTATGGGCTGGGAATTTAGCTCAGGAGCATTAAGCACCTTCCTGGCAAACACAATGTGTGAGTTCGATCCCTGCCACCAAAAACAAATAAATAAATTAATTAATTTAATTAAATTAAATTAAGTAAAAAATGGCATAATCACATGCAGATACTGAAATTTTTAAAGGAAATAATAAAATATAAGATATGTCTTGATAAATTATATATGTATCATTTAAAAATTATAAAGACATAAATGATTTAAGTGACATAATGAACAATCATAAGCTACTAGAGGCATAAAACTATGTTTCACTTAATCAAAAATATATTTATTCTGAAGCACACATAAAATATTAAAATAAAAGTTTTGATGAACCACATTTTGAAGTTCAGTTTATGTGAAGTAAGTTCCATAAATTTTAAGTGATTTTACTAAATGGTTCATGGACTGAAATTTCCAAAAGTGTGACCCAAAGTAAACTCTTTATCTTCTTAAATTGATTATCTCCTGAACTTGTTATAGCTGTGGGAAACTAACATGTAACTTCTATCTATTGAAATATGGCATACTGATTGTTTTTGGTTTTCTGTTTCTTCTTTCAGTTTCTGTTTGTTAGAATTTTGTATGCTTTTACACTTATTTTGAAATTTCATTTTTAGATTAGAACTTGGTTTAGAATCACAGCATTGACATCATTATGTGCTAATGGTTATATTTTTCACTACTATATGCCAACAGTAATATAATAAAATACAATGTTATTTGATGATGTACTCAATGAAGCAGTTGAAGCTGGCAATTTTATTGAAATTCAACTGTTAAGTACATGACTTTTTAATGCAATTTCATTTTTACTTGTAACAACTTAGATTTTTTTAATATGGCCTCAATAGTTATAATTCATATAAAGAAAAACTTTGGATGCCCTCCTCAGTAATTTTTCATAGTGACAATGAATCCAAATATCAAAAAGTTTGTAGATTTGCTAGATTTGTTTAATATAAATTAGATTTAATATGTACAATTTAGTTTTGTTCTATTATCATGTATTTATCCACTGTAATAAAGTCTATCTAATTTTCTCAAAATTATTTTCAGGTTTATTAATTCTCTTTTTACCTGAATCTAATTTTCTCTTCACTCTTTCCATTGACTTTTAAACATCAATCACTTTTCATATGAAGGCACTTTAGGATTTGTGTTTGATAATATCCTCTGTGTTGTAGATCTGCTAGACTGTAATTCCTCATTTATTTGGTTTTTTTAACTGTTAAACCTTATCTGTCCAAACCTGAATAGAAACTTCTTGGTTCCTGGACTGAGAATGGTATTTCATAAAAGGATATTCTATTACCCCTGACAAGAATGAAGAGGTGCTCCCCAGCTGGGATCTCTTTCACCTCCATATTTATGGGTAAGATTTTTCTGTTGTACAGGGGAGTAATGGGATTAAACTCACACCCACCCTATACTATGTGAGAAAAGCCTACCAAATCTCAGAGAAAAATTATATCATCTCTTCTTTAAATTTTAAAGTGAAAAAAAAAAAAAAACCACAACAAAACAGTTTCAAAGCAGGCTAGCGGGAGGCTAACAATAATTGACACATTGCATATTTCTATCTTCATAGTAGTTATTCATAATATAAGATATAGGCATATCTTATCCAAACAATGTCAGTACAAACCTTTCTTTTCAATGAACTAAGAGCAGCTAGCTGTATAATTACCTTAACTATCTTGTGTTTAAATACATTTTTTCTTTTTCCTTCCTTCCTTTACTCTTTTCTCCATCACAGATTGTCTTTTCATTTCAACAGTTTTTTTCCCAATTTACAATGTCTATGCACATCTTGGATCTTACTTACTGATCTAGCACCTCACACTAAAGAGACAATATTATGTTTACACATGTGGGTCTGATTTCTTTCACTTATGAATATGATCTCAAGTTGCACCCACTTCTATATAAAACCTACATAGACAAATTCTCTTCTGGATAGATTCCATTCATTCCCAGGAGAATAATTCTCAAACTCTAGCATCTTCAAGTATCCTATACTAATTCAGCATTCTCAGATTTTTCATTATCTTTGGCTTGGGATGAAAGCCAGGTTCTCACACATGCTAGGTTAGCACTTTACCACTGAGCTACATCCCCAGCCCAAGCACTTTGAGGTTTAAATTCTACTGTCTGCCCAGCCCATGCCTTGCGTGCCATTCCTCAATGCTCCCCATCCCTTCCATCTTCACTGGCACCCAAGAAAACTGGAATGTCCATATTTATTCACCATACTGATAACAGTTTACTCTTTGGGATGTATAGAGGTTTCTGGGGATCACCACTGGCTTTTTGTAAACTCAGCAAGGCTTTAAAAGTTTATAGTTGTAATTTATCTAGCATCTGCATGTTTTCTGCCAGAAAGGGATTTTAGAATATTTACTCTGCCATTCTGATGGAAATATAAATCTAGACCCTACAGCATTTGATTACTTCCTAAAACAATTTCTAAAGTATTTTATAATGGCACACATACAATGATAAAACTTGGCATACATCTAAATTGTGGAACATGTACTAACTTAGTTTCACAGCATTTGATATTGTAATTAAAAGATATTTGTTAACCACAATTATTTAGTTTATAAAATTATTTCATTAGAGTTGGAAAGGCTTGGAAACTGCTTAATTTCAAGTAACCAGACAGAGAAGAGGAAAAGTGCCGTTTTAAGCATTTGAACCCTAGGAAATATGGTTCACTGTGTACCTGTTTTGCAGAAAAGATAAATTTATACAGCTGTGAACAAAACCACTAAAGTTCCATTTCTAAAGCTGCTAAAGCTCCATTTTTTGAAATAGTCTAAGTCTTTACTTTGCTCTGAGTCACACAGTTCATGAGAACAAAACAAACATTCCAGCTCTCCCCTACTGTATTTTAAACTTTGTGATTTGTTGAAAATTACAGTGCTGACAAGCCTGATAGGATTAGAATGCTGACACATGGATAATCCAACTGTTTCTTTTAGCCCATTCAGCTCATGTGGTTTGGTGTAAACACTGTAATATCACCTGCCTCCTTCTGCATGCCCATTAAAAAATACAAATAAATCCTGGCTTACTTCGACTTTAATGGTTATGGTGTCTGCGTTTTGTACTATCTTGGCATTCCTCTACTTCCAGTCAAATTATGGCCTCCTGAAAACTTTAACTTCCTTGAGCACAACTTTTTTTTTTTTTTTTCCAGTGCATGACTAGGGAGTTTATCTGGTTTCAGTCAGTGAGCATGGTGCATTCACTATATGCATTGATTATATGACTTGTGGCGAAGGAATCATTAACTAATTTGAAGTCAGAGTATTCCTTTTATAATACTGTTAATATAATCAAATCCTTGAAGTTTGAAGTTTCCTTTTTAAGGTTTCCAATGAAATGTGAGTACTCTGAAAAATAGAAGTCTTAATAACAAAAATACTATGATGAATATAATATGCATAATACTATGGTTCACTAAAATAAGATGAAAAGATATATTCCATTAGCTAAATGTTTGTTTCACACAAGTATGGATAGCTCAAAGATGTTTTCAAACTAGGATTTATGGCATACTGTGTATTCATTTGAATGGGTAGTTGACTCTGCTAAATATTGTGTTTTTATGTCTGTTTATGACAGAAATGTCCTTGGCCTCTAGAATAAATCACCAAGTAAGCCACTTCTCCTCCTCTATGAGATGGAGGGCCTTTCTTCATCTTCCTTAGGCGTCCAAGAGAGCTCTGCCATAAGGCATTGGGGGAGTTTTAGTACCATTTTGTTTTTATGGACTCAGCAATATATTTAAATGTTTGTGGTTGTAATTTATCTAGCATCTGGGTGTTTTATGACAGAAAGACATTTCAGAATCAGTGTTCATTCTGAAAGAAATATAGTCTGGGTTTTTAAAAAATAATTTATAAATATAATTCAAAGGCAAACAGAATGACGAAGCCACACATGTTATCTATTCTCAAAGTTTCCTGCTTGATTCCTTGCATAATCAGACAAGCAACTATGGAGCTAAAACGCTTCAGGGAATATTCAGTTCTCCAGTACTGACTATTGAAGGCATTCACCTATAGGATTATTGTGGATTAAACTGTTGTTCTTTGGCCCCAGATTTCCTTGGCGAAAATCTCTGATACTCAGTGTGTCTATGTTTGGAAATAAGACCTTTAGAGATGAGTGAAATTAGAGGAGATCATAAGGTGGGATGCAAATTCAATGTGACTGATGCCTATTTGAAGAAGAGGAAGAGAGCCAAGGCCAATGTGACGTGGAGAAAATGATGCAGGAACACAGCAAGAGGCTGGCCACCTGCAAGCCGAGGAGGGAGGCCTCAATAGAAACCAATCTTTGCCACCACTTTAAACTTTTAGACTTCAGAATAATTACAGAGAACAGTGTTTTCCAGTTATTGGTTTCAGTGCTTCTCAACTTGTGATACATGAATAACATACACTTCAGAGAATTTAATTCATTTTTAATGACAGTAGAAACAAAATGATTCCTATAGTAACCTCTACTCCAATACACTATTTTGATGATAATAGTGACAACCATTATTATATATAATAACAATTCAAGAACAGTATAATTGCATAAGATTTGTTCTAACATAATAACTAATATTTGGTATTTTTTCTGTGTCAGCCTTGGTACTTACTTCACCCATTTGTTACTGTGATTACAAAATTATTCTCATTTTCTGGTGAACAAATTGAAGTTCAGAGATACTAATTAACCCACAAATGGTCATAAAGTTAATAAATGTCTGAGAACGCAGCATATTCTCTGGATCCATTTGGGAGTAACCCACAGAGAAATATTATCCATCACTCATTTCAAACCAAAATAAAAATTATACATAAAAGTAGATGGGTCCAAATTTTATATTTGACAGATGACTAAGCAAATTGCCAAGAAAATTAAAATCTATCTCCAAAAATAGAAATCTAGAGAAAATTGGAATTAGAAATAAAATCTAGATGAATGTAAAAAGTAACAAAATTATTTTCCTCTCTTCTGCACAATGAAAAGTTATATTTTTATAGTGCCACTTAATGAAAGTCAAATATGTTTCTAGAAAATATGAAATCCAGTCAAAACAAAAGTCGAGTAACAACAATGCTTATGATTTATCTTATAATTAGATATGATAAGGTACATTTTATACAATTATATAGGAACACCTAAAATTAACATTTTTGAGTTTTGTTTAACATTTACTATTCTTCGTGTGGGGTTGGTGCATGTGCGTAACACATCTTAATTCTTGTTTTCACCCCATTTCCTTTCTCTCCTCCCTCACCATCCTCCTAACCCCCTTCCTGTCTAAGAAAGTCTCTCTCTACTCCCTACTATCTTTCGTTTTACTCGTTATTTAAAATTTAACTTTCTCATCTAAGAGAAGCCATGTGATATTTACGCTTGTGTGTTTGATTTTTCAATTTAACATTTTTAGAACCGTCCATATAACTTAGTTATTTGAGAGATGATACTGAAGAGATATGGATCCCTAGAAACAAAGTAAAAAAATAAAGTAAAAATAAATCATTTTGAAAATGAAAGTCAAAATATTTGGGGATATTGATTATTAAGTGCAGACTTTAAAATCCAAGTTTAAGTATTCAGTTACTAAACATCAAAGAATTTATCATTGAAAGCATCAGATTATAAATTTAGTTATTAAAGACATGAAATATATTGAATTCTAGTTTGTTTTTTAGATTTAAACTAATAATTATTTCATTTATTGCTTACCTACATGATCTGACTCATGTTTCAAGAAAAAAATCATACAGTTGGACTCTTCAACAAAAAAAAGTCTTATGAGTCAATCCTACAAAAAATCTCAGTGGTATGTTTTTATCTGACTTAGAAGGCCACATTTTGAAAGAAAATAAAAGACTTTGACAGAATTATTATGCTCTTTTTTGCGATATAAAAGTTTGCTAGATAGTTAATGGTTCCCAGACCATGGAAAGTTTACTATTTGAAAAAAATCTTATTAGACAAATATTAAGTCGGCATCTCTTACTCATGGGGCCACTCCCACTAGGAATGCCATGTGGAATCTATCATGCTATCTGAAAAACATCAAGCAGAAGAATGTGAATTCACTTATTTTGCATATATCAAATGAAATCAAATATTGGAAGTCTGCTAAATCATACCTAAAATCTAAACCAGTTATATTTCTCTGTACAATGTTTTTTGCATAATATAGAAAATAAGTATAATATTATTGCACTTAATGGCATTAATAAACTAATAGTCTCCAGAATTTGAATTTCAGTGTGGCTTTTAAAAGAAAAAGTAACATTTTATAAGAACGTTAACTTTCTTAAAATATAAGACCCATGTACATAAATAGATATCCAAAAATAGCTAGCCACTGACAAAATTACTAAGACAAATATGAAAAATAGTTGTGGTATACTATTGATAAAATGCATTTGGAAAATATAAATTATATAGACAAAACATTTTTAATATTTAACGTTTAATATTTTACACAATATATTTTTACTTAACTCAGTGTTTTAAGTGGTTGATGTAAAATAATCATAACAATGATTATTTGAAAAAAAGATGAACTTCAGGGGTTGGGGATTTAAATCGGTGGCATAAGCGCCTGCCTTGCAAGCAGGCAGTCATGAGTTCGATCCCTGGTACTGATAAAAAGGAAAAAGACAAAAAAAAAAAAAACTTCAACTTTATACTTTATATATTCAAATATTCAAATAATTATTAAAAGTTGACTATCAACAAATTTGACTGGTAAAACTGCACAACTAAAGGCATCCAAAACTATCAAACAACAGATGGCCCACTCATCACACACTAAAATTGAAGGATAACCAATGGCTAGTTTATACATAATCAAATTAAACATGTAAGAATTGACTTTGTCTATCCTCAATTGCTAAAAGTTTTTCTTTTCTAAAAGTTAAATGCCAAAATTTAAGTATACCCCATGTTGTATTACCTGAAGTTACTGACCTGCTTATCAAAGTCAAGAGAGGTCAGATCGACTAGCAATTCAGAATTTAGTGTGTTAATAAGCAATGACTTAAGAGCATTAAAAACTGAATCATCCCTAATTATGAAGCACTTATTTAGGCATTTTTCATTCTTTTTGACTATATATTCAAAAATAACAATGGATTTCATGTGAAATGATTTTGCTTCTAAAGAACCCAAAGAAAAATTCTATGGATGAAATTTAGATTGGGCTTATAATAAATATTATGAAAAACAATGAATATTAATTTCAGAACCTTACGTTTTAAAGATGAAATATTTGTATATGCACAATACCAGATATTGCAATATTTCCTAAGAATTATTCTCTAGGAATAAGTTCTGCTTTAAAAATGTTATAATTTCTAAGAATAAGTAGTTTTGGACATTGAAATTTCATTTAAATAACTAAAACATTTCACATATAGCTACAGTAAAAAGAAGGATGTATGAATTCATATTGTTCTATTACATCTATCTTTCACTAAAAATAGATTTTTTAAACCAGTTCATAAATTTTTCATTTAGAAACATTAGTTTTTGAAAGAGAACTCTTACCTGTGAAAATAAAATAGAAAATAAAGGAAAAATTTAAAAATAACATGTAAATTTTATGTAAAACTAGCATTATGTGATTATTTATTTATATTGATTAAAAAGTCACTATTATAAAATAAGAGAAAATTATAAGTGGAAAATATGAAATAATTATCTATGAATGAAAAATTGTATCTATGTATTCTGTCTTGGGTTCACAAATAATCCTATTGTTATAATTTTTATCGGAATTCCAAAATTGCCAATCAATTCTTTTGAGAACAGCAGAATTTTGTTCAGAAATTATTCAATTACAAGATGAGATACAGCTATACTATGTATGACTGTAATACGCCCTTAAGTAACTAACCTTTACACTGATTTTTTTTCTAAGAATGTGAGATCAGCCTAAAATATCGACAGATCACTAACACTGAGAATCAACAAGAAACAATCTGAAAACATTGCCTCTCATTAAGTACAGGTTATCTCACCCAATTTCTTCAGTAGCTCTTTCCCAAGTGTTAGCTGTAATTTCTTTTTTACTATAGGACTCCATCTATTATGCTTCACCCCTACACATTCACTCATATACTATAATTGATTATAAGAATGTGGAGGTCAGAAAGGACATTTTCTTTCAACACCGTAATTCACTTCCTTCACAATTGGCTTGCCCACTGCTAACATTCTGCATGGTACGTTCACATGCATTTACAGTTTAAGCTCTGTAGCTTTGTACCTTCGAAATTGGTCTTTATTTTCCAAATTTGTGTTATTGGTAACTGTAAAGTTTCAAGTTAACTAGATTTGGGGAAGGCATTGAAATTGTGATTAAAAATATATCATAAAAAAGTGATTGTGAAAAAACTGTCCTCCAAATGCTGTCAACTCACTGTTCAGAAAATCTGAAAGAGGTTACAGAATTTTAATGCCCTGTAGATCATGTTGACTGGCTCAGACTGGACCCTCTGTGAAAAAACTATGTTTGAAACAATTATAATAAATCACTCCCATTACATTGGCTAGTCTGAGAATATTATCTTTAGTAATGAGTACAATAAAAGTTTCCAGAATATTTTAGAGAAAAATGGGAAAAATCTCCCTGAAGAATGCTAAGCACCTCAGAGATCATGAATTAATGCTGGATAAAGCAATCAAGCTGGCAAACACAGGCAACATCCTTAATTTTCTAGTTAGAATTCTTTGTGGGTGGGCAGGTTAATCATTGCCATTTAAGTCCTCACACCTGTGCATCTTCACAGTGTGGATCAATGACAAATTTAAAAACAAAAGAAAACAAGCTTTACCTCCAGAAAAACACAACCCTTAGAATGATGAGTGACAAGTCCTACAAAAGCAAGTGCTTTCTCCCGGTACTCTTATTTTTTTCATTTTTAAAAGAGAGATTCATGTTTACTGTAGGCAGGCGCACGTGTCTTCGCATACTGATGAGTTTTCAGGTGCGTGTCACTGAACTTGAGAAAGCGAAGCTTGCAAAATGGAGGAAAGCAGTTAACTAAAACTGATGCAGATTGCAACCACCTGCTCTCAGCCTGCTTCGGAAAGTAAGTGCTGGAGAAGGCTACTGCCGAGTTCTCAGCAAACAGATCGACCAGCGCTCTTACTCTCCTGGAATATCGATGTGAAGCTGTAATTTTTCTGAAATTTAAACAAATTTCACTGTACATAGATCTCCTAACAAGGACATTTGGAGTCATAGTCTTGTCTTAGTAGAGGTTTTGTTGGTAACTACACAGACAATAACTAAAATTATAAACTGTGCTTATAACTTAAGAAAGATATACTGAAAAACATTTTAAACATGTATTACATATGATGTGGGTTATTGTCCCTGGATTGTAGTGATGGTTTGCATTTTTTCCTGCTTTGTTATCTCTGTCTCTAACATTAAAAAAAACTTGCTCATGGGAAATACTTGATAGAGTGAGTTATATACTCAGCTTACAGTATTGTTAACAAATGTATGTTTTCTCTTTCATATTCTGAATATTTTAGTAGCTTTGTGTTTAGAAACCTAGAAATAGTAAGTGCTCCTACCATGTACCAACACGTTATTTAATGTTTATACAAATTTATCACAATTCTAGTTTTTTATGTCACAGATAACCCAAGTGAAATTCAAAAGATCAGATAGATTAACATTCACCTACCTGGTAAATTCTGTTTGTTTTTTTTTTTTTTTTTAAGCACCCTGTTAGCACTGACATAATTTAGATGTTGGAATGCCAGGGTCATGTCCCATGGTAAAAAAGACAGAGGATGTAGGGAGCCAGTGCATTTATTTAAAAGATTCAGATCAAAGAAGTAAAAGATATAAAGGCAAAAATAGGACTCTGGGTAGCTGAGACAGGCCTGACCAAGAGAGCTCTTTGTCCAGCATTGCAAGGGCTTTGGAAGAGAACGAAGTCCTTTGCATAAAGCAATATTTTTATCTGCCCTATTTGCCATGTTTCCAGGATCTAATCCACACAGTGTTCATGCAGTGCTACGAAGGGGCCATCGCCCTTGAGTCTGTGGCCTACCTGACTGTGCTCTGTGAGGTCCCTGACATCCTCAGGTGCAGGTGTTTTGTGAGATCCTTGTCGGGGCTGATTCAGCAGACTCCATCTAGGCTTCTAGACTCCGTTTTGGTGCTGCTATCCTTGCTACCTATAGAATCCTAACTGTTGTTTTACTAATTCCTGTCTCAATATGACATATTTCTCAATATTTTCTGGCTGTTATTTGAGTCTGTTGAATTTTGTTATCTCTTCAACTAAAGAGACGTGTCAGGAGCAGTATTTACTCACTTGGGCTACTTGTAGTTGTGTTGTTCCTATTCGGTCCCTGTTTTCAGCTTTTTTATGATTTATATTATCAGGAGAAGCAGTGTGCTCCCTGCTCCACAGTCATCACCAAAGGGGAAGATGTTCAAAAGGGGACACCCAGCAACAGACCCCAGGAGCTGGTGCTCTCTAGTCCCATGTAACATTTTTGAAATATTTTTAATCCAGATTTTACTTTTATTGGTTGAAAATGACATTTCACTTTTGGGGAACTTTACACTAATCATTAGCTAGAAATTGCAATTAGAAATATATTTTAGCACCATGTATCTCCATTAGCTAGTAAATGTTTCTTATGAATTAATTTTCAGTTATATGTATAAGCTGGCTGGTCTGGAGATACTTTCCCCTCCAAAATCTTCAAATCATTCTCTGAGAGTGAATTGCATCAGAATTATATGGAGGTCATGATGATCCACACTCATAATCCCAGTAAGAAACACAAGTTTGAGCTCAGCCTGGACAATTTGCCAATTTAGTAACCCTCCCATTCTCTTAAGGACTAGGTGTGTAACTCAGTGAGAAGGCCCTGGACTCAATCCCCAGTATAAACAAACAAGCAAAAAAATTACACAGAGTGCTTACTAAATATCCAAATTGCTGGGCATATCTCTAGACTTTCTGATTCAGCACACATGGGACGAGTAAAGCAATTTCAGTTCTAATGAGATCCCCAGTGAGGATGCTGCCATCACTGAGATTATACCATTCAGTGACTGAAATTGTATCTAATCATGTGCAAACCTACCTGCCTTACATTTTTGTTATAACTTTTTCTTAGTTATCATAATTTCTTCAGTTATTATGATCATTAAATCTGCCTGCATGAGCCAATACCCATAACCCTTTAATCCCAATTTAAAGACATCATTTATTATTGATTCCTGACATTTATGAGTATCGCAATTATAAAGTCATTGTTCAAGTCTAGGAACTTTAAAACATTTTAAAATTTCAAGTTTTGGAAAGCATAAACTCAGAAAAGTGAAGAAACTTATAAAAATAAAACTCTTATTTATCACCCAACTTCAGCAAGTATCAAACTACAGATTCTCCTTGACTTAAAATAGTGATACCCAAATAAAATTGTCCTCAGAGGAAATATCCTTATGCCAAAATACATTTAACAAGCAACTTGCATAGCTGATACCGCTTTGCACTGCTGAGAATTTATTTTTCACCCCCATGATCTTGCAGTAACTGGGATCAGGGGCTCATACCACTGTGTATCATGGAGTATTCTGTAGCTTCAAAAGAGCACAACTGAATACACGATTTCCACTGAGTGCTTACTGCTTTGACATCATCCTACAGTCAGAAAATCTCATGTCAAATTTTTGTAAATGGAGGAGCCTTTTTACATATTAATGTGCATTGTCTCTTCTTTTCCTTGTCCCCTAAACTATTTTAAAAATATATGCCAAGGATTATGTAACTTCATCTGTACATATTTAAGTATGCATTTTAAATGACCAGGTGTATAAATTTTATATAAAAATTTGTTTCAATCAAAATCTAGATGATATTTGTATATAAACTGGATATGTTTCCTAAATAGGTTGCATAATTTTTAGGTGGAGAGTGGGAACTTGAACCCAATGCCTCATGCATTGTAGGCAAATGCTCTACCACTGAGCTATGCTTCCAGTCTTTACTATTTATTTCTAAAGTTTAAATACAAAGTCTCATTTTTAATAGGAATAGGAATATTACACCAATTAGAAATGTGATCTTGAAAAATTGTAGCAATAAATTTGATA
The DNA here is from genome assembly GCF_034190915.1 of Cavia porcellus. Classification (NCBI taxonomy): domain Eukaryota; kingdom Metazoa; phylum Chordata; class Mammalia; order Rodentia; family Caviidae; genus Cavia; species Cavia porcellus. Next base: position 8,906,380 of record NW_026947507.1, on the reverse strand, counting down.
ATCAAAAAGTGAGTTGAAAATGAAGCAAAATGTATTTTATAATTTACAGTACCCTAATTTTCTATTTCATTTTGTTAATTTGGACAATTCATGTTTGGTTTGTTTTTTGATTTTTTACTTACTACTAATATTCTTTTCCAACATTTCAGTGTGTACTCATCAATTTAAAATTCCCTTCTCTCTGTATTGCAAAATATTAAGCAACTGAACTTTAATATGAGTAGCTTTTAGCCACTAGGTTGTGAGACTCAGTCTAGTGAAAAATGATGGACTTGATATCTTCTCTTGGCTGAACTAGTTTGATAGATCATGGATCTTATTAGAGACTGGATACACACAGTGGAAATTTACAAGAACATTGTATCAGCATGATTTCACCTTCCTGTAACGTTCTAACAAGAAATAGGAAGATTTGGTGTTAACTCCCTGTCAGAAAAGAAGCAAATAAACAAAACAAACACCAAAATGAGAAAAAAGTGTCGATTGCTGGATGAGTGAAATCTTCTACCAAAAACCTATGGGCTACTCCAAGGGCGACATCCACCAGCTGTTACGTGTCAGGGTAAATACAATGGTTGCAGGCCTGGAAAGCTTTCTTAGCTCAGAGTAGACTGATGTTTATCTGTATGTGGGAATAGCAATAAATCATACTAAATAAAAGGCCATACGTTACTGACTACACAAAGAATTGAAGGATTGTCTTTCTTTAGACCAAACTCTCTCTAGAGCGTATGTAGTGTAACAGAAGTAGGCAGCTTTGTCCATATACAAATGGTCTTGTGTTTTACATCAAGACTTCAAAATCACCCCTCAGCAATGCCCTTCAGGGCCAATTCATGAGACTGACATTTATAAATGTAGGCATCAAACTGCAGGTCATTTTAAACTGTATGTAGTGAATGAATTGTGTATTTGGAATAAATGGAATTGGCACTGAGATTCTCAGTATACGTTCTTTCCCACATAAGGAGAAATAAAACTGGGCTTTTTGACAATTGATTCAATACAAAATAAAATATTATAGGTTTAACTTGAAGATAGACACTGATTTCAGTGAATAATTATTATTATTTTCTCTCATTAATAAAGACAACGTGGTGAGATGATGTAATACAAACAATATGATTTGATAACCAGAAGATTTAAAAAATTATATGTGGGTTATAGTTCAGCCACAGAGGAACAGAAAAAAACCAAGACTCGGTGAGGTAATTAATCAAATTAAATATCATAATGCTTTAAATTTTGTATGTTCTTCTGTTCCTATAAAGACAAACCTAGCCTAGGAAAACTAGAGGAAGATGCTATCACTATACTTGCAAATGAGAAAACTATTCAATACACTGCTGGATATTTACAAAATCAATGGTAATATTTCCAGATAAACTGATGACATGGATTACATACAAAACTATAAAGCTTTTCTCCTAGATTTTTAATAGGAGATTTAATTTAAAGTATGGATGCCTAAATTATTTTCTCAAATTACTAAAAAAAAATTTTAGTAACCAGATAATTAACCAGATAATTGATAATGCTTCAAAGAAACAGGGTAAATTTATTTTCTCTTTAAGAAATCTGTGCATCCACCAAATAATAAATGTACAAAGGTTTCCGAGGAGTTTATCATAATTCTCTTACTCACTTATAATCAACTAAACAGCTTCTCTCAAGCTCCTGAATTCAAAATTCATCGAAAATAAAATACTATCTGGCAGCTTCTCAGTAAGTGCAACTTAGTAAGTGACAAAAGATCATGCACCTGAAGACCCGTCCTAAACTTCAGAGCTAATGTACAACAGTTGCAGACTGCATTGAAGGTCAAAATTGAACAGAAAGGCAATTCAGATGATTTCACATAATGGAGTTTTTTAGACACAATCTTGGACATTTTAATGTAGTTATTTAGGAAAAAAAATTATGCATTTATGATACACAGACAATATAGATAATGAACACACTAAAATGCATTTATCAAGGGAATAATTATAAAGTGAAAATCCAAGTCAGGTTTTACAGAGTACACTGAGGCCATGACAAGCAGATTTCACTGTTAAAATGGATGCCTAATGTATAAGACATTGTATCAGCATGATTTCACCTTCTTGTAAGTACACATTAAAGGTTCTATGATATAGGTTCTAGAATTTAAAAAGAAGGAACAATTAGAGTTAAGGAACAAGATGTCATAGTAAAAGGTTTGCAGAAATTAATCAGGCATCTGCATATAAACTCTGTTGCAATTGAATCTGAACCTGGGAGATTATGAATATATTTTTACTAAAATATAGTGAAGAAATCTAGTGTATTGGTCATGGGAATTAAAGGAATGAAATGAAATGAGGTAAGAAATATAACTTTAGAAGTCTTCACACTATTTAATAATGAATGGAGTTTAATTTGGAGTTCATGTCTCTAGAATGTAAACCATTTGTTAAGAAAATATACTATTATTCCCAGAACTAGTAAAAAGAAATGAGTTAGCATGTGGATTGTCAAGAAAAACTGCTTGGTAGATTTCTTATCTCAAAAGATCACTACTGAGAAATCTTAGGCAAGTTATATAATCTTTACAAGATTATGCACACTCAAATCACTTAAACTTACACAGTATGAGTACAAAATATGGCAAATATTTAAATTTTAAACATTTACTATGATAAAAGATATATGACCATTGATCACCCTCAAATGTTGTCCAATTACTTTGCTTCAACACACTTGTCCCATGATTCTTGCCACTTTGTGGAGCAGTTCTGCAAGTCCTCTTTCATGAATGTCTTTACCAGGTATAATGAAAGACACAGTGAATGCTGTTGCCTAGTGCCATCCAAGGGAAAGGCAGGCTCATGAAAATATTATAATGTACTTTCATTCACTTTATTGGCTGTTTCTGGCACCATGTAATTTCTTGCTCTTCCATAAAACCCAAAAATCCAGCAGAGTTAAACATTTTGAATAAATCCAGGATAGAAAGTCCACAAGGAGAGCACGAAGAAATGAAAACACTCATTCAGAATCACTTCAGACATTATAATAATGATTGGATAATGGTATGCAAATCGAGGGGGAGTATGTTGTGGGGATAATGGTAACATGTCTTTTAATATAATATAGTTTTAAAACTTAAATATTCATGTGAGGTTTTATTTTTACCACATTGTATATAAAATGGAATAGTAACATTGCTTACCTGTTAGGTTTGTGGAGATTAAGATATCCCATTGTTGGTATTTGATTAATAATGTCTTGATAAATTTTAATAATGCTTGTTATGCCTGTTATGGAGACAATTATGTTTGGAAATCAGCTAAACAATCAATAAAAGGACAAATCTATGTGGGATTTAAGCATATCTTTCCTACTGAATATTCTAGCAGACCACGGGAGACACTGAGGTTTTAATACAATTCATAGTTTCAGACAGGGACTTGAGAAGCACACTTAATTAAAATAAGAGTAAAGTTCACATTATGGAATTGCATGGTGAAATAAATCACGGTTACACACCAGGGATTCAGCAAACTATGTCTTAGTTCAGAAGTCTAGGAATGCATGTGCCAATATATACTTCTGAGATGGTTATTTTTCTCTCATTGCTGAGACAAAATACCCAATTTCCAAAATTAAGGAAAGAAAAGTCTATTTAGCTCATAGTTTGTGGAAGGTTCATACCATACCTCACCTGGTTCCAAGGCAGAGATGACAGGTCATGGTGGCAGAAGACAGCAAAACAGAAGAAGCATGAGAGCAAGCCTCTTTCTCTCCCTTATATTATATGCAGCTATCTGCCCCAGGATGGGTGTCGCACTGACACCCATAATCCCAGTACTGGGCCATGAATCAAACACAAACTCTAGAACCCCCCACGGCTGCATGAGGCTTTGGTGGACATCTAGACACAAATCATAACAACTCCCTTCTTTAAAGTGGTCAAATACTATCACCTTGGTTTCTAAAGTGTTTACTACAGAACACTAGCTCCACCAGTATTTAATTTGAAGAGTTTTCATCATCTGATATGTTTTGAGAGGATATTGAAAGCTCTGAGATGTCCTTGAGAAAGAATCTCTTTTTATCTTAATTAAAACAGCATTTCTCAAAGAGAAATTTTAGAGAATTCTCTCCTCTTCTGTACAGTATCTAAAAATAGGCACAGATATATGGCCTTTAATGGTCAGAATCCTTTCAAACTTTCCTAACCCTTATGAGCAGGCAGATACAATCAGCTGGTTTTATACTTTCAAAGACAAGTAGTTCCAAAATCTCCAAAATTTTATTGAATGAAAGATACAGCTGTCGAGCCCTGTCTTTTATCTTCGTTTTTTTGGCCTGTAGTGATTCATGGCTTTGAACCTATGTGTTCAGACCTTTAAGATACAGATCTATTGTACCCTTTATTCCTACCGAATTCAAACTACTTCCAGGTTTATATCATGGGTACTTTGTACATTTAGATGCAAAATAGAAAGGAACATATTGACATAAGTGTACAAAATTGCAAGATGTATATGTATTTCAACAAATTTACATCTCTGATCTAGAGATAAGAGAAGTACACAGGAAGAACTCCCATATTCTACATGTTACTGTTCTCAGTTACATTTTTTTTCCTGGAGCACCAAAATACATACAGATGACCATTCTCTCTGGGAAATAATGGCATCTCTCCTGTTGCAAAACTTTTCTCTTACACCTTCAAGACATCACAATAAAGATAGTGCCACCATGACTCTTTGCTGTTATGGTGAATGGCTTATTCTTGAATCCAAGAATAAGAACAACATATGGATAAAATTTCAGATTGTAAGAGAATGTTCTACTAACTATTCAGTTTTAATTCTGCTGATGCAGAGAGAAAATATACATGAGAGAATAAAAAGACAATAGAGATAAAAGGATTTTGCGTTGCTCAAAATCAATAACACCTTTCAAAACACTCTTGGTTACAAACTCTAGAATTACACAAATTCAACATTATGCATATTGTTTCATAAAATATAATAAACTTTTATAGAGGTATAAAATTTTACATTACTTTGGGAAGTACAAAATAATCTGACACTGCTCAGACACTTATGTTTGCAAATGCAAATCATGCCACACAATAGTAATCAGCTGATATAAGCTTTCTTTTCTACAGGGTTTCCCTGACTCACTGTCTGTAAGTCAGGTATCTAGGCCATAATATACAATAAATAAAGGGTAACTATTAATATAAAATTTGCTCAAAATTTTTAGAATCATGAATGCATATGTGTGCAGACTACTTTGAAAAGACAAGCAGCTTTATCCTTATCCAGTTCACTCAGGATTATTACCAAGGCATCAAATTTTAGAGTTCAAAGGAACCAAAGCAGCACGTTCCTATATCAGAAATTGATGTTAATATTGTAAGAATTGCCTGGATATCAGACACAAAGATTTAGCTTAAAATATCTGTTATTGATAAATACATTTTTAGATTAATAAGCTGCTTCTTTGTTATTCTGAGCCCTCACTGAAAATGACTACTGGTCTGGTAATCATGTGACTGGAGTTTGGGGAAATGAGGACTCTGACCATATTTCATAAATTCCATATTTTGACAACCTTTGGTACAGAAGGGCTTCAAATACCTCAAGTAAAGTAACTGTGGGATAGAGAATGCTAGAAAGACCATATGTTAATAACTGTATAGAAGTTTCTGCCACCACAATCAGAGCACAATTGGAAGGTATCACTCAAGAGCATTAAATTAGACTTTGTGAATCACTCTTGAGGCATGAGGGATGGATTATAGCAGGAAAAATGGGAGGTATGCCACTGTAGTTTCTTAGGCTTTGTTTAATCAATTTATAGTAACTTCTGGTTCCCAGAACTCTATACTTGACAGTCTGACACCATATTTTCCATCACATCTCTGCTTCTCAGTAAATCTCATTCAGAATATTCCACTAGTAATCAATGTATAGACTTCATTTAATTGTTTTCTTATCGTTAGAGATAATAATATTCATATAAAACTTCCTAAAAAGAAATTAAATGAACAAACCTGGTAATTTGGTTAAAAAGAAGAAATTTTGTCAGGTAATATTGGCTGAAAATAAGTGAAAACCTAATTCAAATGAGCTTAAATAGTAGTGTAGGAATTTACTAGGTCACCTAATAATAGGTGCAGCATTGGGTAACTCCTGCCATAGTTTTGCCAGAACATTCTTCACTTGTCTGTAATTCTCTTGGCTCTCTCACCTTCCTTCTGTTGACCTCAACTTCATAATGAAAGTATGATGCTGGAAGCAACTTCAGAAATCACATCAAGAAACAACCAAGGCATAAAGGGACTATATTCTCTTTCATTATATTCTTATTCATGGGAAAACACTTATCTATAAATCACTACACCCTTTCAAAGATTTTTCCTTAATCTCATTGACCACAAGAGACTCCATTATTTACATGCCCATCCCTATACAAGTCACAGATGAAAAGAATGAAATATAATCTTTGGATTTGACTAAAAATAGTAAGTCATGAGCTTGGAATATAAAGCAAATTGCTTAAGTCTGGGTGACATAGAAAACAAGATTCTGCTCCCATAAAAGAAAGAAAGAGCCCCAGAGTAGCAAAACAACAATGTTTGAAACCTAATGTTCTGAAAACTCAAGAGCCTGTATCAAGAACACAGCCTGGGAAGATTCTGAACTTCACTGGAAGGAAGATCTTCCCCATGATTAGTTTTTGATGGTTCCCAAAATTCTACATTTCATAGTCTGAAACCATATTTTCCATCATGTCTTTACTTCTCAATAAATCTTGTTCAGAATATTGCACTAGTCATCATTAGTCTATTCTCCTTTCTATTTTTCATTAATTTGCTTAATTTCCCAGGACAGGCTCAGGCTTGCAACCTTCTTGTCTCAGCCTGCCAGAGTGCTGAGATTACCAGTGAGCACCACCATACCTGTTGTTCCCTCCTTTTAAACATTTACATTGTCTCTTTGCTTTTATTGGGCATTGTTGTTTCTAACATAGCAGTGTTGACTGAGAGTGAAAACTTCACTATTTAGTCAAGGATAGTCATTTTTAGATAAATGATTCAAGCATTGGTTTCTAACCCAGTATTTCACAGATAATATAATGGCAAATGTAATGGAAATCTTAAGCAAATTAAATATCATCTCTTACAAGAACTCCATAGTGTCTAAATAGTAGTTGTTTGAGTTCCGTGTGAAAATGAAGTTCACATATAACCAGTGTAGTAGTTTTAAAGTTGCTAAGTAAAGATTTGTTTTTTTCTCTCCTTTTTCTCAATGAGATTTCTTATTTTCAACCCATTCCTATCTGTGTCATAAATCCTAAATATATCCCATGAAGTTGAAAATAATGAATGACCTTGATATTAAGAATATTTTATTAAAATTACATGTAAACGTACATAGATCTTAACATTGGTAATACAAATCAATATTAGTAAGTTAATTATCAGAAAATCTGTTTCTTCTTGAGAATGCACTAAATCATTGTGATATGTATATGTGTTTGTATTTTTATATTTCAGCTTTATCACAAACTATTAAACAAAATAAAACTAATTTGATCATTTAAAATAGTATAATAGTATCTCAATAGGATTTGCATTAAGTAGTTCAATTTGAAGATGTAAAATCAAACAAAATAAGTATTAAATAACAAAATATGACTTGGGGAATCACGAGGACTTAGACAAACAAGGAAGATGGAAAAGACAAAGCAATGGAGAAAAAGAATAGAAAGCAGGAAAGGAGGAAGAAGTAAATTTAGTATAGTTTAATTCAATTGTGAAGGTGTTTTATCCTGCAAAGGTTGGTCTAGTCTTTATTACATTAATATATGCAAATTTTATTGGCAGAGTATAACAACATATAGTATGCTTAGACTAAATCAAAGATTCTAATATAAACTGTTATATTAATGCAAAGGAAAATATGTGGCTTGTCATAAATTACCTATTCCAATTATATTTCTTATTTGTCAGCAGAAGTTTCAAATTACAAATGAGTGACTCAATATTCACACTACAAATGCCAGTTAGGGGAAAAGATGATTTCTCCCTGTGCCAATTTCATGATTTTTACAAAGTTAAATTATAAAATAAGCAATAAGTTACAAAGAATAAAACTTCTAAGAATCCAAAATATTAACATATGGTGGGATCTCAATATTTATCATTCGATACATTATTTATTACTTAGTCCTTTCATCCCCATTATGCATTTTCTAGTGATTACAGTTGTCACTACTTATACTTTCCACCTCACAGTAGATTGATTTACTATAAAATTTCCCAATTTCCATGAGACCTGATATTGAGAGGACAAAAAGCAAAGCTCATAAGGAAGAACTGACAAATAGGACAAGCTTCTATGTGAACACTGTCATTGAAAAAGCAAGTTTCAAACTTGTATTTTTTTTAATTAAACTTTTTCAAAGTAATCTTTTGTGTTATTACTGAATACAACTATAAGGTTCTTTTTTAATGACTTGGTAGAAACCAAGTAAACAACAGCAAAAAATCTGACAAGATCTTCCTTTGTCAGAAAGAGACCATCTGTGAAAGTACTTCATCCTCCATAGTGTCAGAAGGACGTCTGGAATGCTGCTGTACAAGCAATCACCAGGGCAAAATCAGAGCTTTGACGTTACTTTATTACATTAATTATCTCTCCACAAGGCATTTGCTTCTCAATTTGTGAACACAAAAAGAAAGGAGACTTTTGAACACAATGATTGGTTTGTTGTTGCAAAAGTGTTTATTTCTTTTCCAGAGAATGAAGAGAAATATGAAGCCAGCTAAATGCTGGTTGTTCCTTGGATTATCCCTGCCTTAAAGTCACTGACCATAACCAGAATAAAAATATCTAAAATACTCTTTATGGAATAGAAGGAAACCACTGCCCAGATCATAAGGAGATTACTTGTGTACACATCAGATAGGGGATAGGAGAACAAACCAAATACTGCATAAATCCAAATGATTTTCAATTAACATGAGAGAATTCAGGAAATAGTGTATGATTTCAGAGTAAAACAAGGCTTAGAATTCATTTCCTTATGGAGAGAAATTATATTTTCTGATAAGAACTGTAGATTTGCAAGCAGGCAAGGTTTGCTTTGATGATCACAGAGCTCTTGTATTCACTCTCAAACACAAAACAAATGAATGTCTGAAGAGCATTTCACCTAGGTGAGCAAATCTGGGCACATTTAGAAGGCAGCCCTATTTCCATACCATTTATTGCACTCATGGCAGTTTGGGGCATATGGTGTATGACAGGCAGTCAGTTAAATAGAGATTAGTGTGTTGTTGAGCAATAATTCAAATCAAGTGAACCTGAAATCTTAAAAGGCAGAATAACTCCAGCTTTCCTGTTCTCATTCATCATTCTCATTCAGGTAAGGAACTAAAACCACAACTTCCAGCATTCTTATATAAGAATATAATTTGGTTTCAGTTTTCAAAAATAATATGAATCATGGATATTCTGTATCATAAATATTCACCATATTAGCATAATAATTCCTATCATCTGTAGAAATTCTTCTCGTGGGATTTGCAAATTATTTTGCATATTCACAATACTGTACCTTAAAAGAGGCTCATACTGTTTTATCAGGTCAGTGAAATGGTTTCTAGCACTTGGAAATTTCATGCATTGAATGGATCCAGTCAAAGAACAAATGTTCTTTTTCAAAATAGTTGTAGAGAAATATCAAAAGTGGGCTACCTAGTCAGGAATCTCTATTTTACTAAGAGGAGCAATGGGGAATTTTTTGACATTTCCTCATGGCTAACACACATGCCTAAAGATCTAGAGACAAACAGGCAGAATAATGTTCTCTCAATGTTTTCCAATGTATCTTGTTACATACAACTTTCTAATACTCATTATGTGTACTTTTAGCATTAATTTCTGAAATCTATAGTATAAAAAACAAGCTAACACAGTTGGAAATGTTCTGTCTGAGCAGACAAGAAGGCGTGACCATAAACTTTATGTCAGCAGGGATTTATCCCTGGATAGGCAAAAGGAATATGCCAGGGGGCAGAATACAATCTACTCACATAATTACTGATTCCATTTGTAAGAAAATTCATAAACATTTATTGCACAGGTTAGTAACGGATATATCAATTCTCTTAATGTGATGACTATAAAGAATAAGAAAGATCAGCATTTTAAAGTATAGACTACATTACCACTGGTTTAAAATAATTTTGTCACATTGCTTATATACCATTATTTTGCATTCCTACTTTGCAATCTGCTAATAGAGGACTCTGTCATCCAGAATAAAAATACTGTATTTCTTTTGTATAAATTACATAAGTTCACTTTCACTCTGAAATTATTATTTTAACAGAATATTTTTTTAAATCACAAAAAGTTGATGTAATTAGAACTCAAGTAGGCTACATGAAAATCTTGGATAGAGGCACCCAAAGGTAAATTTCAGACACGCCAATGATAAGTCACAAACCTACAGTCTCTTGAAATAAAACAAGAATGTTTATTTTAGTAATGGAAGTTATAGGAGTCTTAAAATGTGGAAAGAGTCTTAAAATGGAGAAAATCTAGGTATAAAAGGGCAGGTAAGACAAATCAATGGTGAGACAATGAATCCAGAATCTAGGATGTCTGTTCAGGAGAGACAGATACGGATCAATAAAGCAATAAAGTTACTTCAGAGTAACATCACGGCTACTGTCACAGATCTGTTCTCTAAAATTTGGAGTCCATAATAAAAATTCAGGTATTGCTGAAACAGAGGAATTAGAGAGGTTAAATAATAGTGGGCTATAAGAATTATCAAAAAACTGGAGTCGAACAAAATAATTAAAATAAATATGGATGTTGTTGTAGTGCTATTTGTCTGTAGTCCTTGGTTCTCAAAAGGTTGAAATGTGAAGATCAGTTTATGAGTCCAGGAGTCTGAGACCAGTGTGAGCAACATAATGAGGCCTTGTGTCAAAAAATACATAGGCCTAGGGCAGAGCTCAGCGTTTACCTTCATACACAGATGGTGGATTTGATCCCTCACTGCAGAGAAAAAGGAAGGGAAAAAAGAATGGAGAAAGCAGACAATAGGAAAGAGGGATGGAGGAAGGGAAGAGGGAGAAGGGAAGGGAAGAGAAGGGAAGTTAAAGGAATAGAGGGGAGAGGACGGGAGGGAAGGGGTGGAAGTGAAAAGTGTGGGAGAGGACAGGGTAGGAAGGCAATGAAGGAAAACCCACCTACGACTAAATCTGCACACAGTCCTACTGTCCGAAGATGGAATGTTGATGTAACTCAGAGTGGCATAGAAGTGGAAGACACTCGAGAGGATACTACTCTTTTATTTTGCCTCCACAATGGATCTTTTACTTTGTCCTGTGCATCTGCTTACAGAGATACAGCTCAGCGTGTTGAACAAGTCTTCTGAATTAGCTAGACCAGCCCAAATAGACATAAAGTGAGTTTTATGAAGTCTACTCCATCTCCAGGTTCAGACCAACCTTTGTACTTACTGAGGAATCATAAGGGAGTGATCTCAATCAGTCTACGAGGTGGGAGTCCTTGTAGACTTATATAGTTGATTTTCTAAAATATTTGATTATTTTCCATAATTACCAAGAAAATAATAAATGCAGTAAGGAATAAATAACTACAAAACCTTCTTCAAATGGACTTCATTTAGTTTCAAAATATGGATGCAGTGTAGTTTGGGATGAAAAGTTTAATTTTCTATTAATAGTAACATCTTTTCTACCCAAAGAACAGGGATATGAAACTATTGCTAATGTAAATTAAAGAACTATTAGTGAATTTCACTATTTATATAGCATCAAAAATGTGAAGAGTCAAAGTAAGTAATAAAACAATTTTGACTTTTTTTCAAAATTATTCATAAATAGCAGTAACACTTTAAAATACAATTTCTTTTAAAATGTTCACTAAATGGTGCTAGCCCTCAGTATCTGTGAGGAAATGATTCCAGCACATCCTGCAGATACCAAAATCTAAGGATGTTCAATGTTCTTATATAAAATGGAATAGAATTTTCATGTAATCTATATGTCTTTTTTTAACAACAAAGAGATAGTTTTTCTTTTATTTTTATTTTAAAATGAAAACAACAAAAATAAAAAGAATAAAAATGATGTTTCAGAATTAACAAAAAAGGAAATTAACACTAGTTAACATATTGTGTATTTTTATCTTTAAAACAGTTATTCAGATTATAAGATTCTATATATATGGGATAGATAACTGTATTACTTGTCTCTGTTAGTTCATCAAAAAGAACAGTTTATGCTTTCATTGTTTGATCATTTTTTCATGCCTATATACATCTTTAAGTCATCTCTAGATTATAAGAACAGCACTCAAAATGGTATGTAAAGGTTATATGAAATTTTTTAGGGAATAATGACAAGAAGAAAGTCTATGTTCAGATAAAATTTTTAAAATATTTATTATTCATAATTATATAAAATGTCAGACTAGAAAGTTGCAGTTACACAGGGAAGACTCTATATTCCTTTTATCCAAAAATACTTCTTGATGTTCACTGTATGCTATATGCTTTTCTATTTTATCTATCAGGGATACATCCGTGTTTAAACATAGCAATATCCTTTCTTCCTAGAAGTTAATTCTAGTAAGAGGAAGGAAAAAAAGTAAGTAAAAATAAGAAGTAATTAGAGTATACTTAGTCACCCAGCAGGTGTGAGTGTGGTTCACAAGGGCTAAAAGAAAAAGAAGAGACAGGAATGCAGAGATCATGGGGACCCGTCATGGAGGGCCCACAATGAGGAATGAATTTATATTGCAGGACACAGAAAATTGCTATAGGTTTTATTTCTTCTTTTACCAACATGTATTTGCAACACCTAATAATCAGGTTCATTTTGGGGAATTGATATGCATGTGTACCACATCCTGTTTATAATGCTAGCCTCACCTTCCCCTGTCCTATCCTCTCTCCCCTTCTACAGATCTAATTCTCCATCTCCAAGATGTCTGCCTCCCTTCCATCCTTTACTTTATAAATTATTTTTATCTTGGGCTTATCATATAAGAGAAATCAGCCTTTGAATGAAAATAATGTGATAAGGTTCGTATTCTAAAAGGACCTTTTTTTTAAACACTGAATTATTCTGTTGCCGATTTCAAGGACAATTTGAAAGAATAGTAGGAATGAATTACCACTAAAACAATAATATTAAAAGAAGTAAAACTGATAATTTGAAAGCGAGACAAGAGAGAATATCATATAATAACAGCTAAAAACAACAAATACCTGAACCATTCATTATGTGGACAAATAGTTTTAAGTTACTTACTCATTATCTACCAAAATAAGGTAATAAATATCTAGTTTTTATTGTAATGTAAAATTGATTTAACTACTCAGATGATTGCAAGCCACTACTGTATTTTAGTAGATTATAGTAATAATTACAATAAATTATTGTGAGTTAAAATTTTATAGGTTATTCTTACCTAAAGCCTTCTTGGGAATCATGAGCAATAACTTTATGATCATTTTAGATTTTTTAAAAATAAAATTACTTACTTAAATAAAATGTTTTTCAACCTTAAAGGGTAAATTTTACTTTAAGTAAAGTTTTACTTTTTCAGTAAAGTTAAAAATAATTTAATACAAAATGAGTACTAAATAAGTTGTTAATCTAACCTTAGGCCTTGAATAACTCTGCTCCACTTGAGGTTTGAAATAAAAGAATAAACCTGATGTGAATTGACATAGTTTTGCTTACATCAGAAAAATGATTAAATGAAAGGATTTTTCCAGATTCAACGTGTAGAGAAACAAGATAATAAAAAAATGTGGAGTCCTGAATACATAGCACTCATCTCCATTCCACACCAAGTTTCTTTTAGTGCACTTCTCCGAAGTGCAAATCATCACGATATACAAAGCGCATCAATGACTCTATTTTCTTAAAACTCTCAAACTACCATTCCATAAGAATCATATGCCTTGAATATTCCCTCCAACAGTAAATCACACCCAACATCGCAATGAGAACGTCTCGGTTAACCTGGAGTCAAACATCAGTAAACGCCATGGGACATTTAGAAGCCTTTCATTTTGTGTCCTTCTTTGTATTATTTCCTTTAAATGCTCCTGTTTCTTTGGAGGCTTAGCCACGTACCAGATTTGAAATGGTTTAGTCATTTTAGTTATTGGTGTTCTTATTCCTTCGAAATTCAAAAAAAAAAAAAAAATGGAAAAGATTATTTTTTAGAGATTTCCAAAAGGAACACCTTATTTTTTTATTTTTTAGATTGAGTGTGGAAATGTTGAGTTCTAAAGCAAATTGTGAATATCTAGAGCGCTGAAAACATGGGATTTGAAGTACAGTGTAAATCCACACTGTTATTTATTCTGTTTAAATTATTCTGTTTGACATTGTAAATACTGTTTGTTATTCTGTTATTCTGTTTGACATTGTAAATACTAAATTTAACACCCAATTTTTTTCCTAGATTTATTTTTATGTACAGGTCTATGCTGTTTAGATATATATTAAAAAGTCAATTCATATTATTTTTTACTGGTGAAATTTAGTTAAAAACCAAAAAAATAAAATAAAAACATAATGTAAAGGAAGTTTAGAGGGTACATAATTACTTTTTACTGAAGAGTAGTATCTATTAACTAAACAATTTACTTGTGTTCATATAAATACGAATGTACAATCCAATGTAAAGTAAAAATTGCTTTTAAAAACTATTTTCATTTAATTTTGTGGGTACCTTTTTGATATGTCATACTACTAAGGCAGCAAAATAAAATCACCAGGTTTTAGCTGTCCCAGTTGCAATTACAGATGAATTTCCTAGTCAAATAAGTAATAATGTAATACTGACAAACAGAAGGACCCATTTCAGTGTCTCACTATGTCTTCCCTTTAGGCATAATCAATTGCCTAAAATTTTCAATGTGTGGCCTTTTTATAAATACAGATTTTTATACAACAGATTCTGTAATATTTCCATTTTGAGTTTTATTCTTCTTGTAGCAGGCAGTGATATTTGGAAATTTCTGTTTCTCTCATAACAAATATATCATCGATTTTATATTTTCTTGGGTAAAGTTGGTGTAACAAAGTCCACTCTTTTGTAGAGAACGTAACCATGTTCCCTCCATCCCTTCTGCTCTCTCCAGTATGGTATAATTTCCACATATATTCTGAAATGAATTATGGCATGTGAAGCACTGGAATAATTTTAGGAATGAGCTATTCAAATGGAAATTATGAAAGGGAAAAGGAAGACCTTCTTGAGTTCAAATGTCACACCATTAGTCTAACATGCTATTTGAGCTCAAAGTTTAATTTAGGTATCTTAAAACTTTTACCTCCCAAGTTCCTATAAAAATAAAAAATGTTTAAGAGTGTGAGGGACATAAATTTAGAATAAATTCTCTCAAACTATTCCTGAAAGAGCCTACTGGAATAAAACAGAACAATCTATATTATGATAGCACTGAACAAAGGTATATGAGAAAACATTTCTACATTCATGCAGATTTTAAGGGAAACAGATATTCAGAAAGACTATTAAGTGAATGAAGGCAACTTTACTGCTTCAAATGGGTCACCTAATAGAAGCTTGGTCCAAATTTGGTAATTATTTAGGGACAATTTTATATTGTCTACCACTAAAAAATTTTCAAATTACCATTGTATTAAGTCAATGCCAAAATTATTTTGATTCCTTTGATCATCCATTGATATATTCAAATGTTAATATGAAGATTATACCAAACACTCCGCAGTATTCCTAAGGCTATAGAAATAAGCAGGACAAGGTCTTCTTGCTCAAGAAAGTACACTCCAGTAAGAGAGATAAATAAACGAAATGATTATAAGAACATAGAAGGCAATTGAGAGAGAGAGAGAATCTTATGATACTGCATAATATGGAAAGGACACATTTAACTAGAGAGACTAAAAAAGTTCTTTAAGGACAAGATAATTTTCAGTGATTTGGGAAGACAGATACTTCTTAATGGGGAACTCTAGAGACAGTGTTGTTCACCACATATCAAAGAGTAACTGAGTGACTTCCAGTAGAAGATTAACTGGACTAATGCCTGTTACGAAATCTATTCCAGATTTGCTATATATTCTCCTGGGCAAATTAAGTTGTTAGAGCTTTGGTTTCCTTATCTGCAAAGTACGAGGATTAGACTAATTTCTTTTCACACTTTTTTAAATCATTATATCTGTATGAAGGCATAGTGTCTGTATGTGGTATCCTACAGGGAAACCCAATTGCTCTTGACACTGTGTATTCCATAATTGTTACTCTAGATGGTTTACCAAACTTCGTTCTACTTCCACCATCCCACCTCATTGTGTAGGAGCCAGAAAGGTTGTGTGGAATTTATTTGATTCTCAGATTCAAGGATTCCCCCTGATTTCTCATCATGCTGTTCATAGTAACATTGCTTCTCCATTGTCCCACTTACCTCAGTCTTAAATCATGCCAAGATATTATGGTGGCATTGAAATTAGCCCAAAGATGAGCATCTGTAAATAAC
Organism: Cavia porcellus; assembly: GCF_034190915.1. Taxonomy (NCBI): domain Eukaryota; kingdom Metazoa; phylum Chordata; class Mammalia; order Rodentia; family Caviidae; genus Cavia; species Cavia porcellus. The sequence continues at coordinate 8,889,805 of NW_026947507.1, read as the reverse complement.
CTGGTAAAGGAAAAGCCAGGACATTTATTCAGCAATTAGGGATGGTGTTTAGTTTACTCCCAGGGGAAAAAACCAAACAAACAAACAAAACAAAACAAAACAAAACAAAAAAAGTGATAGCCATCGCATGAGCACAAGGATGGGATCTTAAGGCCAAAGATGCCAGACCAAAGATGGCAACGCAAAAACATCAAGACACATGTTGTCATGTCTGTTTACAATTTGAACAAAATCCAGTTTTTTTCTTGAAAATTTCATTTGTGAGCTGAAAAAGTCTCCTTGACTGTTTAAAACACACAATCTTTGTTTTCCTTATCTAACATCTATTTCCAGCTACTAAACCACTTCAAAATATTTGTCTTAAAAAAAATGTTTTCCTAAACTACTTCTCAAAGCAAGGCAACCATAAAACTATAAACTCAAAGACACACATTTTCAATATAGAGAGTTTACAAAAATGCATCTGACAAAATCCCCAATGAAGAGGCTGTGACTTCCCCTCTGATGTAGAAAACACCATTAACTTTATATTAAGAGCTATAACAAGAAAATAGACTTTGAAAGGATAAAAAGAAGAAAATACCTTTTACCTGGAACTTTCAATCACTCTGGTGCAATTTTAGCCCAGGCTATCTTGGGTGTTATCTTCCTTCCATTTCTTTAAACTTTAACTCCAATTCTTCTGTCGGGGATTGCAAATATTTTGAAGGATCAAAAATAATAAGCAAAAAATTTCACTATCCTCTTCTCCATATTTTTTTTTACACTTGGGATAACCTAAAGCTCAAATTGGCCCACTAGCAGCCTCCCTGGGATGGGCTGGTGTCAGACTAGGGTCAGGAGCTCAGATATATGTTGAGAATCCAAATTCCCTGCTTCATTATAGCTGCAGGATGCTCTGATTCTGCCACTGTGTGTGCTAACAGTTATATACACATGTTGCAACTCACTCTGTTTTCTGTTTATTTCCCATGTATCAGATTACTTACTCTGTTATGATTTGTGCATAGACTTCCCGAAAAGCTCCACGAGGCTTTTCAGAGGTGGCTGGATCTAGCATGTGTGATGCCAGAATTAATAGTGTGTGTTTACTAAATCAGTCTACTGATGGGTTCAGTACCACCCTAATCCCAAAAGCCTAGACACAATATATATTGTCAGAAAGATGTTGCTTAGTTCCCTTGTTGGTTGGTTTTGCTACCTCCTGGCTGCCACGAACCATTCTCCTCTGCAAAGCTACCCTGCCTTGTGGCGGTCAATTATAGACTAAAACCTCAACAAATGCAAGCTAGTTAAACATTTTCTCTCTTAACTTGTAGGTGATGGGTATTTTGTCTCAGAAATGAGAAAATTAATGAACATACTTCCACTTTACAGTTGAAAAGATTTAAATGTAAACATTGAAAATAAAAGTGATCTCCACTACACAATAGGCATATAGTTCTAGGTACAATGCCATAAAAATGTTTGAGCACTGAGAAAAGGTTAATTCACAATAATAGGTTTTCATATTTTTTAACAATGCTTGTATATATTAAAATCCGAGTTTTTTTCTCTGATTTTCATATATACGGTTATTTCTTTAAATAGTGATACTGTCTCCAAAATTCTATTAGTATAACATTTACTGACTGTTCATAAAATATCTTTTTGAATTACACAAAGATAGCTTACTATATAATAAGTGCATACTGAAATATGAATACATATGAAATATGATTACCTCTTTTGTCCAAGGGTAATTTTTAACGATTCTGCATTTCTTATAAAGCATGCCAGGAAGAAAGTACCATATCATATATTAGCCTGTCATATTTATGCTTTGTTTTGCTGGAGAATTTTAATTACTTATTTTATCTCAGTACTTAAAAATTTCAAATTATTTTCTTTATACTTTCAGATAACCAAAACATTCCTCTCTTTATGACCTGAGGTAAGTATAGATATTGTGAGTCTATGTTAGAAATGCTCAACCATATCATGCTGTAAGATACACTGAGCTGTCTTTAGAATTTTGAGAAATTAGTTGCATATTTGATTGACTTACATGTGTTATGAGAAAAACAATGTTTTCTGTTGAATTAATTCTGTTTTCTGACTAAAATAGTTATAAAATAATGGTCGATTTAGAATGAATTGACTTAATCATGTTGCACAAAATTTAAAATGAAGAAATTTGTTTCCTCCAATTAGCTATACATCAGGAATAGAATATTGTTTGGATGTCTTTAGTCCTAGACAGATTTGTGTTTAAATTTTAGTTATAAGACTTCCTTATTGACATTTAGGGAAAATCATTGAACTATTCTGGCTCTTCAAAATGGTCTTTTGAGAATAAGGCATAACATATCTGTTAGGTAAAGAGATTAACAAATTGTAGGCATCATATGTAGTGAGAAACACTACTTGTTCTATTTATAAAGATAGTTGAACAAGCCATTGGGGGCTTAGGTTGCTCAGATATTTAAAAACCATATCTGATTTTATCAACACTATAAAAACACAATCACTGTATTTTTGTTGTAAGTTATTATTAAAACATATCTTCCTGAGTCATCTGCCTTAATAATCAAATAGAACTGACAGTAACAGATTAGATTGCTTAGTAGCAAAAATATATCTGAACTTAAGATTTAGTAAATAACACAGGTAAACATGACCTTGGTTACTCAGAGCGTCCATGAATTTTTACTTTCTACAAAGACAGATCATTTAAAGAACAAAGACACAGACAAATTTAACATCAAACAAGATGATAATTTATTTACATTAATTGGTGGAATCAATACAAAGGAGTTAAACTACAAAAATAATTTAATTTATAAACTGAAAATGCTAGTAAAAAGCTTTATTCTTCTGTTATTTCTTTTTTAAGTAACATTTCTTGCAAATTTAATGTTGTATTATAATATAACCTGACACTTGAAGAACTACTGTTTTGATTATTACAGTTTCTACAGATTTGTGGTTTTTTGCTTCAGAAAATCTCAGAATATACTTAAAATTTTCTGCCAAAGAAGTATACAATGAATTTGATTTAATTTCCCTACATGATTTTTCATTGTTAATCAGTTTCTCAATGTCCTTTTTGGTATGTTCCCGCTTTTATCTATCTTTCCGATTGCTTAACCATGTTGTTAGCCATAAAGCAGAACATATTATATGCTAAGAAAATGTAGAATTAAAAAGCATCATGGGAGAATTTAAGTACAGCAACAGTTTGGCTAAGGTCATGCCACAGTGAGATACAAAGTAACCCATAATGTGAAAAATCACTTAAACCTAATAAAGTTATTAATAAATCAGGAGAAATCAAGTGTGCGTGAAAAGGCTGAATGTTATGTATTTTGTGTTCTCAGATATAAGCTTTATTACCTGTGTAATTGCTCTACCATGGAGGGTATGCATTTGAGCAAATGTTATAAATTATCCTCAAGTGGGTACAATAAAATCTCTTCATTATATTTCCACCCTTAATAGTTTTCCATATGGAGAAAGCCCTGACTTACATAACCCTCATACAGAGGAGTAATCTTTCAGACTCAGGCTCCATGCCAGAGCTATAGAAATCCTTCCAATAATTTCTCAGTGTGGTTTGAGCACACATGAGAGAATAAAAATAAAAGTTAGAGGGACGCACTTCATCTCAATTTGAAAGGTAGATAGCAGACTGCCACTGGTACTACTATTACCGAAGCAAGTGGTGAGGCTACTAATAACAAAAACAATAGGGAGCGTGTGGATTTCATCCAGACAGCTGTCTTACAAATGAACAGCATTTTGTAAAATAATCTTTCCTTTAGCAAATCATAACCTTGAACAAGTTACTTGTGGTACGAATTTCTGTTCCCTCGCCAGGAAAATACAAATAATAGCGATCTCACGTGGGATATTTTAAGAGTTGAAAAATAAAGGAGATATTTGGTTGTGGGCCTGGAGCCATGGAAAAACTCCATGAATGGGTGCTTTCATGGCTCTTGTTGCTACTTATTTTCTATTTATTGCTTTTCTCTTATTCTTATGACTACAACACGAATTTAGAAAGCCTCAGCACTCAAGTACATCTCAACCTATGTAAAGCCTGAAAATATGCAGACATACTTAAAAATAATACCAAATGTTTAATGTGATAATTAAAATCAAAGCTATGAAATCCATACCAAAGATATAATTTTATATTTCCATGTAGATGTTCTTCTCTAAAAGAATAGTCAACATAATATTCTTGTTCATAAAACAGATCAAAGAGGTAGAAAATATGTCATATGCTATTTGAGCGTCTATGATGTATACCAATTTTCCCTAAAACACATCCAAGATAGAGATATCTAAACATAAATAAAAGTTTTCAAAAGACATATTCAATCTAATTGCAAGTTAGTACCTAATCAAGAATACCCAGGACAAAAGTAGCTTAATACATAATTGATATGCTTATAGGATTTTTCCTTTGTAGTATTTACAGTAAACTTCTATAGAGTTATTGACTGTATTACATTGGCTATCCATTCAACTTTGTTGATAAAACAAATTGAAACCACTATGACTGTAACATTCCTAAATTTGTGGTGATAACCATGGCCACTGACAGGACAACTTTGACTTGAACTGACATCTCCTCTGACAAAGCTGCTTGTTCTTGGCTAACGCTTATTGATTGAATTCTGTGTGTGTCAGCAGAGTCAGAGACTATTTTGAACTGATAACAGGAAATGATCGACTTACCCAATGAATAGGTGGGGATGGGATGCCGGCACAGAATATCTTATTGGCAGGTCCTGGTTCAATCTGAGACCGACAGGGTAAAGCATTGCAGCTGTTATAACTTTGAGGTCATTCTGAGCCAGACAAACACTCAAAGGAGATAACTAGTTATCCCTAAGGTTAGATTGGTCCTCATGAACTTCAATTAAACATTATGGCTGAAAATTAAACATTATGGCTGAAGTGATAGCGAACAACAGCATCAATCTTTTAAATGAGTGTCCTCTTAGTTGCTACATGTGTCACAAGCAGTAGAAAATTAAACATTACTAAAATACTGAAAATAGGACTGTCATGGTTTATGTTGGTGGCCCCCAGGCCTCATGAGTTTGCATTGTGTATTTGTGATTGGCTCTTTGTCTAGTGCTTGAATTGATGCTGTCAGTGCTCCACCCACATAGGGGTGGAGCCAGGATGTGATGTAATGGCAGGAAGAAGGTGTGTCTTGCTCTTTGCCGGTTCCTGCTTGCCATGAACTTGCGGCCAGCCATGCCCGCCTGTCTTGGAGCCAACTGAGTGTGGACTGAAACCTCCAAAAACTGTAAGAAATAAACCTTTCCTTTCCCAACTTGGGCATCAGGTATTTTGTCTCAGCGATGAGCATAAAGTAACTAAGACAGAATTTGGTACCGAGGAGTTGGGTCGTTTGCTGTGACTATACCTGACCATGTTTCTCAAGAGGCTTTGGAAATATCTTGTGGGCAGAATTTGGAAAGGTTCAGACATGTTGCCTGTATGCATAGAGCTGGAGCAGCTTAGGCTGTTCTGTAGAGGAGATTCTGGTCAGAGCTCAGGAGACCAGAAGGCTGATAGAAAGCCTGATGGTAAAGACCAGGCTTGGGAGGTTTCTGCTGGGAAGGACTGCATTGGTTGATGGACTCCACATGATGTGTGTTATGGCTTGGCAGAAAGTTTGTCTGCATTTTGCTCCTGTCCAGAGACTTTGCCTGAGACTGAGACAAAGGGCAATGGACTGATTAATCTTGAAAAAGAAATCGAACATTGAGACTGTGGCATGGCTATTGTTGGGGGCTTTCAGCTAACTTTGTGTTTCAAATCAGGAGCAAAGAGCCCAGCAGGATAATGTACAATGCTGTGAGTTTGGCCAGAAGGAAAATTTCAGGAAGGGTGTGGATTATAAAGACAGAGTTGAGATTTTGATTCCTGAGGAGAAACAGAGAGATAAGAAAGATGGCCCCGGGGCATCCCAGGAAGCGGGTCCCCATCCTGTGCAGCCTCACAGCAAAGGTGAAAAAATTTACTCAAGGGGAAAAGCTGCAGAGCACCATGTCCCAGAATGGCGACAGTGGCCAAATGAGGTTCCAGAATGGCGGCAACATAGAGAAGCTTTTTCTCGCAATCAGGTAAACAAAGCCCTGTGATCCAGGCAACTGACCCCAACAGCCAAGAGAGAAAAAAGCCTGGGTACTGCTTCAGCTAGCAGCAAACCTTGGCGGCATCCACAAGGTGCTGATTTTAGGTGCAAGGAAAATGCATGAATACTGAGGGTAAGATGGCTTCCACCTCAATTGCAAAGGGCCTGGGAGGCCAAGCAGTGTGCCCCTGAGAGACAATTTGTGAAGATGTAAGTGTGAAGCCTAAGGTGCAGTGGAGACCCCAGAACTTTGGAAAATCCAGGAATGTGGATGATCCAAGGGAAGCTGCAAAAAGCGAGCAGAGAAGATTTAAGAGAAAAGCTGCGGGAGTTGAAATCACTGGATGTGCCCTGGGAGTGGAATCACCCAAACCTTTTGGAGTTTGCAACCAGATTGCTTCAGATGCTGAGCGTGGAACTCTAGGACTTAATGTTTGCCCTGCTGGATGTTGGACTTGCTTTGTTTCCAATGCTTTCTATTCTATTCCCCTGTTTGTAACTTTTGGAATGGTAATGTTTATCTTGTGCCTTTGCATTTCAGAAATGTTTAATCTTGTTTCATTTGTATAGGGGTTACAGTTAAGAGTTTGCCGTGGATCTTAGAGGAGACTTGGGACTTGGACTTTTCAGCAATGCTGAAATTTAGGACTTTGGCAACTCTTGGAGGTGGACTAAATGTGTTTTGTATAAAGAATGTACATGAGTCCTAGCAGCCAGGGGTGGAATGTCTGTGTCCCCCAGGCCTCATGAGTTTGCATTGTGTATTTGTGATTGGCTCATTGTCTAGTACTTGAATTGATGCTGTCAGTGCTCCACCCACATAGGGGTGGAGCCAGGATGTGATGTAATGGCAGGAAGAAGGTGTGTCTTGCTCTTTGCCGGTTCCTGCTTGCCATGAACTTGCGGCCAGCCATGCCCGCCTGTCTTGGAGCCAACTGAGTGTGGACTGAAACCTCCAAAAACTGTAAGAAATAAACCTTTCCTTTCCCAACTTGGGCATCAGGTATTTTGTCTCAGCAACGAGCATAAAGTAACTAAGACAAGGACCATAAAAGTCTTTGATTTTGTAACCTAACTTTCTAGTTTTGTGATATATAGCATACATGTCACATTTCAAGAAATGATGAGAAAATAATTATTAAGAACTAGTATTCTATCCTAGTCATATGAATTGCATTTGAGATTTTAGAGCAATCTGGCACACTGTTGAAGGCATATCCTAATATACTGGGTGACAAAAATTTTTGATAAATCACCTTCCTTCCAGGTTCACTTATTATTTAATTTATTTATTTTTATTTCAGTAGGAAAGTATGAGTAGAGTTTGTAGCATGGTCTTATTAATAGGGATAGAAGAGGTAACAAAATAAAAATGTGACAATATGTCAAAATAAGTAAACATTAATTTTGAGAAAAAATATTTAATGTAATATCTTAAATACCAATGGCATAATGCTATCCAATAATCATGCATTGTACAAAAGATCTACAAAATCTGTAGAGATGAGTCTTTCCCAGCTGTATTTCTATAAAATGATATCTTAACTTCATTAATAATGTGCTAAGGTATTGCTACATAGTAAATAGGGTCTCAGTTGTAAGTATTCAGAAAGAATGTTAACGATCATATTAACCTTGACAAGGAGCCAAAGGTATAAAAATGGCTTCATGTACTTAATTCAAAATGTATGAAAAACATAAAATCAAGGTCCAGAAGTTGAGGATAGGACTTGTAAATTCCTAACATAAACAAAAATGTATTTTTATTAATACCAACAAATACAGGAGTGGTATTTACAAGTCTGCTACACAGTGCATATTTTGGAAAAATTGAGATTATTCCCAATGATCTAAAAAGACATTTGTCCATAAGGAGCATTTGTCATAAATATATGCAAACCTTAAGTTTAGTGGAACAGTTAAAGAAATGAATTTAAATGTGTGTTATGTATCAATAATAGAAAGTAGGAAGTAAAATACAAGTCAGCTGTGCTGGCACTCAGGAAGCTGGGAAAGTAGGATTAGAAGTTTGAGGCCAATCTCAGCTACACAAAGAAGCCTTGGCTCAAACTAACAACAAACTTTGTGCAATGTAGGATAAATTCTATATGCCAGATGAACTACTGTATTCTATTGCCTGTCACTGACTAGAGATGTCAAGACCCTGTGATAATACAACATCGTTAACATGATCATTTTAATCTCTGGAATTATGCTTGTTTTTCTCCAGATTAACATGTAGAAATCATTCTCCACTCAACAGAGATGAACCATCTTATCCACTTTATGGTATTTTAATTGAATTTTAAGAAATGAATACTCAGAATAAACAATCTTTATTTTGAGATTAAATATTACGAATCAGTCTCGGAAACCTGACCAAAAAAGCATCCAACAGAACACAGACTCTTGATTCTCCACCATGGGTACAATTACATGAGCAAGTACTGTTGCTTGTAGAGATTACTAGTTTACCTTTCACAACCTCTTAACTACAGCTCATATTAATAATAAAAATGCTTCTTAGTTTATATTATACATATGAACTAGCTGAACTGAAGAATTGAGCTAAGAGAAAATTATTTAAAATAATAAGCATGTGCATAGTTGTTTATTGCTCTTTGTACAACTCCTCCCCCAAATAGTGACATAAATTTGATTTGTTATATGCAATAATTCTGTGCACTGACAGTTTGGATAGTTCTGCTGATCTCCCTAGATTTACTCATGCAACTCTAGTCATCAAGGAAGCATCAGTCATCTTTGCTACTATTTCACATACCTTAGTCTCTTCCCTTTGGCTCACATTCTACTGTCACAGCAAATCAAAAGGCCTGTCTTCTATCAAAGAACAGGAGAACTAGACGACTCCTCTTCATTGTCAGATGTGTGGATTCACAATACTTTCTTCACTGAAAACATAATTTATCCCCAATCCTTTCTATGGGTTTATTCTCTAGTAGTTCCCACTATATGCTCTACCTCAGTTCAAAACTTTACGAAGTCTGTGTGTACAATCTAAGGAAGCAGAGTCAAGGACAGGAATTACAGCAGTAACTGAAGTTATTTTATTGTGTTGTTCGAAATCCAAGTTTCTCTCTTTTTTAAAATTTAAAGTTCGTAACACTGTATTGACTTTCACATAGAAAGAAATCAGCCAGATACTTCAAGAATTTATGGAAGACCCAGGGATTTAGCTCAGCAGTGTAAGTGCCGGCCTTGAAAGTGCTCAGTCATGAGTTCGATTCCCATAATCAAAAAAAAAAAAAAAAAAAAAAAAAAAGGAATTTATTGAAAAACAAACCCTAAAATATGCTCTATAAAGTAAGGCATTCTGGCAAATAAATGTCTATTTTAACATGAAAATAAGAAAGTTGCAATTTATATGTGACATGTATTTCATAAATCAATATTTTGTGAAAACTTTAAAGACAAAAACTTGTTCCAATAGCTATTCATTTTCTGGGTATTTTCCCAGAATAATTGCAAAGATCATGCTATGCTATAGTGATATATATGCACTCATGTTTAAAGCAGCACAATTTGTAAAAGCTAAATCTTGGAAGCAATGGAAATGCCCCACAATCGTAGAATGGATAAAAATGATGTGGTACTTTTATACAATAGAGTATTACTCACTATAAAGAAGAATAAATTTGAGGCTTTTTTAGTTAAATGGCGGCAACTTGAGACCATATTCATAAGTGAAATAATCAAACTCATATGTGTATCATTTGGTTTCACTAGTGTAAAAAAAAGAAAGAGTATTAAGATCCAAAATCATACAATAAATACAGTGAAAGTGAAAGACAGAGAAAGTGTTCAAAAGGAAAGAGCAACTGGGACAGGGGAAAGGAGAGAAGAAAGAAGGAAAAAGATTATATGCATATAGTTATATGTATGTATATATATATATATATATATGTGTGTGTGTGTGTGTGTGTGTGTGTGTGTGTGTATACAAAATAGATAACTATACTGCTAATCTCTGTAAGCTCATCAAAAAGAACAAGTTTTGCCCTCATTGTTTGAATTTGATCATCTTTTCATTCTTAAAACTTGTAACCTGAACAACTACTTCTAAGACAACAGTATGCAAAATATTAATTAGTGTTAATTTCCTACTATTTTTTGAAATTTTCTATTATTTCTATCTTTTTTGTTTTTAAAGTAAAAAACTTGTCCCAGCTAACTTTTTCATGATTTTATAGTTTTTGTTGTATAGCAAAAATATTTCCCTTCTATAAATCAAAGTTGTTAGTGTTAAGAAAAATATAAATAAGTTTATTGCCCATAATATAATGGAGAAAAAAACTACTTTTCAAGTCATTTTAAATGAAAAAAGTAAGCAATATAATTTTTTGTGTAAAGTAAAAAGAAAATAGGAACATAAGAGAAGCACTAGCAAAAACATCAAAGAAAAGGAATATTAAGTACAAGAGAACTTAATAGTAGCTAACAGTGAGACTGATGATAAGTGAGGTTTCCAAGGCCCTGAACAACTTGTGCTGTTTTAGTCTTCAGTTTCAAAGGAGATACTGAGCCACTGGGAAACTCCTACCCACGGATGTCCAATGGCCTCCTTTTGACTAATAAATTCAATCCTTCCCTGTGGAAGTGAGAGTTTCTCCCTGCAGCTCCCACTGAAATTGTCAAAGTTGATGTGTCCCAACTGGCCAGAAGGAAGCCTTTGCCAGTTCAGGCTCTGATTTCTCCTCATCAACTTATATCTCTTGTAATGACTTCCCTCTCCACATGTTTGTATGACCCTCCCTCAATTGTATTGTTCATTTGCTAAGGATGCAGATCCTACATATGTTCCAACATCTACCTACTTCTAACACCTCTGGTAAACTCTCTGTGACTGTTCTAGGCTATTTTTGCCCTCCTTTTCCTGACTTCTCTAGGGAGTTTTCAGTCATCATTATTCATTTGTTCTGAAGACACATAAAATAATTAGCAAGTCAGCAATTGCTCAACTTGGTGCTAATCATATCCCAGTACAGTCATTTTTGGCTTTTCAGTTTCTTTTTTTAAATTTTAAATAGCACCTATACGCCCTGTATTGTTAAACAATGATCTCTGCCTCTTTATGAATGGTTTTGAGTTGTGAAAAAGTCCAAGGAAACATCTCCCAGTGAGAAACCAAAGGTTTTTCTCATCTTCTTCCAGAAACTCTCAGAAAGTAGATACCTTCCTTTGTATCAGTGGTGCGAGAATCAATAGAATGGCCAGAATTTACTCATCTTCGCTGTGGTGATCACTGGATTATATTCTCAGCATCTTGTCTCAGCCTTTTTAACCTAGAGAATTGTTGTCTTGTTTCCTTTTCTCTGCTTTTGTTCCTCAAGAATTTGTTGTTCCTTATCATTACTATATTTGCTCTGCAGGTCTCTATTGATTCTCTGAGTTCTTTGAAACTTTTCTTTTCAAAAAATGTTTTCAAAGCAAGAAAGTTTCATCCCTTCAATAAACCTGAAACACTTTCAGTTATTCACAGCCCAGCACTATAGTGAGACCAGAACTGTAGATAGTATGGAGGTTCCAAGTATAGTATCAGGTTGTAGATAGGCCAGACCGAAGATAATGCTAAAGTCAGAGTTTTCAAAGAAAACAAAAGGAATAAAGGACACATAATTTATAGAATTATTTTATAATAGTCACCCAAAGAGTTAAACACCAAAACATGCAGGAAATCTGTCCACACACTAAAGAATCAAAGAATCCTGTTGAGGGCCTGGATCCCATGGTAATGTCCTTCATGAGTCCAGCTGAAGACCTAGAGCCTTTGACAATGTCTCATGCAAATCTGTTTCATGAATCTGTGCTAGGAAGTCCCAAAAGTTAGCAGCAGAAGCTAGAAAGTCTGTGCCAGTTGGATGAAGTGTCTGTGCCAGTAGGTTGCAGATTCTGTACTGGATCCAGAAAACAACACTCAAAGAAAGAACCAGAGCTCCCTTCAAAAGTACCACAGCCATCCTAAATAACAATGAGGTTCTGAGCTCCTCCAATGATGAGAACAGCTGAGTTGATATAAAGAAGCTGACATGACTAGCTTCGCCAGGCATTCTCCAGGCAAGCAGCACATCACCTTCCCCTCCACAGCCAGGAAGGGATGCTTAAAGTAAGGATCAGAGCTCCCACAAAGTGAACCACAGCCACCCTCAGCAACAACAAGGTCCTGAGCCCCTCTGATGATGAGAACAGCCAAGTTCGTATCAGAAAAGAATCTCAACAGGCTCCTCCAGGAGAACCAATGGCAATAGAAGAACCAAAAACACCACTTTTATCCATCCAATTTTACTTTCTGTGTTGTTGGCAACAATACTCAGGTGGGCCTTCCACCCCCAGTACTATGCTGATTCAGTGAAGCTGGGTGTTACAAGTTCACCACCAGTTATCAATCCACTACAGATACCACTTGGTATTCCTATAGCTGTTCTTATTGTATATGTTTTTCAGACAGCAGAGATCTATCGTAGTTGATCAGGAAAAACTCAGTCATTTCAGTATTACTTCTAAGAAAAAAAAAATCTCATAGGTCTCTTTCCAGGTTCAGTACTTACAAAGACTATGGGTCAGACTAGGGACCTGTTTCTTGGTACTTGTCATCTTTTGGGATGCCTGATTTTCTTTAGGATTCATCAGAATTGTTAAGTACTGAATTGTGTCCTTTCAAATTCATATGTTGAAGTCTTAACACTCAGAATTTTAGAATATAATTATATTTGAAGCTAGGCCCTTTTACATGTTGATTGCATTTTGGTAGTATGTACATTTTTTTAGGTTTTTATATTTTATTAGTAAATGTTCACATTATACAATGATCATATTTGTTGAGGATTTAGTACATGTACATTACATTTCATAGTTCCTTTTTAAACCTCCTTTCCTCTCCTTCCTACCCCCTCCATCTCTCAAATCCCTTCTCATTCATAAAAGAACTCCATACTTCATATTACCTATCTTATTTTTCTCTTTACATCTAGTTTGGGTTTCTCATATAAGAAAAACCATGCAATAGTTGAGTTTATGTATCTAGTTTATTTCACTTAACATTATGGTCTCAAGGTGCATCCATTTACCTAAGGGTGACTCAAGTATGTGCTTCTTTATGGCAAAGTAGTACTCCACTGTACGTAAATATCACATTTTCTTCATTCAGTCATCTGGGATGGGCATATAGGTCATTTCCAAGGAGATGGGAACATACTTTTTCTCTCTGAGAGTGTATTAAATTTAAAGTGAGAACTGTAATGTGATCCTTAATCCAATGTAGCCATTACCTTTGTAATATGATATTAAAATATGTAGAGGAAGTCACCAGAAGTGCGTATTCACACAAAGGATGTGGTAAGAAATTACTACCTGCAAGTCCAGAAGAGAAGGCTCAAAAGAAATCAAAATTTCCAACAGCCTAAACCTGGATTTTAACTTGCATTAGTAGGAAAGATAATAATCTGTTATTTACACTACCTAGTCTATCATATTTTGGTATAGCTACCCCAAAATTAACATAGCCATCATCCTATGTTAATAATTATACTTCTGTATGACTAATTCTGAACCTCTTTTACATACTTCTAAAATCATGTGAAACCCATAGTCTCAAAAATTAGATTATTTCCCTATAAATTATACTGACTTTTGCTTGGTTCAAGCATAGACATATTATTGTATCTTCAGTGAGAAATATATGAATTTTTATTATTTGGTTTCAAAATCGTATTGATGACTAACACTTTTCAAAACTGTAGACCTAATTTACTATTTTTGAAGATTTGATCACTTTGGTCAAGGATTCCTGAACTCAGTGAAAAATATTTTATTTATCAATGAGATAATTATTGAATGTGGGGTTCACCATATCTTGATAACTACTTTAATCAGAAACATTCAGTTCAAACATTTTTCTAGTTTGATCTACACAAAATAAAATTGATACAATAACTAAATTTGTATATAATTATTTTATATAAAACCTGTTAAATGTGATATTATTGAAGAATCTGTAGTACTACTAGTTTATGATCAAATTCAATGCCATATTGTGTATTGGGCTAAGTGATCACTTAAATAAATCTTTAATAATTGATACAGATCATACTTAATATTAACTTTTGATTTGATGAAATTAATAATTTATTAGATTTTTTTCACTTTTTCACTTTTGTTTTCACTTTAGAAATAAATAGGAAATTTTGATGAAGTGAAGAATAAAAGATAACTGCTTTTCCAGTTGACAAATGAGAAAAATATCAGTGAACAACAAACATCTGGTATCAGTTAAGTTTACTCCAGATAGGAAAAAAAATAAAAATTGTTCCAGAGGGAGCAACCCTGTCCGTGCAGGGAAATGAAGGAGATGAAATGGCAGGAATTTCCCCCAGGGATTAAAAACCTTCCATTTCTACACAGACTAATGATAAGTAGAGCATTTATCTTTGTTTCACTTTTGTGTTTTATGATCAATACACAAACTCTTGAGGAAAAAGTGCTAAAATTCCATTTTCCCAGAAAATCATGCAGGAAAATGTCCTGCAAGCTTTCCAACTCTTTTACAGTCTACCTTCAAAGGTAACCATAGATGTAAATGCAGAACATTCAAAGGTGAAATTGGGTGATTGTTCTCTGTTATAAGGAAAGTAAAAAGGATTATGGCCTTTCAAAGTCGATGTATATTATTATCAGGAAATCTGGTCACATTCAGTTCACTGGTGTTGGTAGTACAGATGTAAGTAATAACATCCATATAAATCAGTCTTGAGCTGAAAGTTGCTCATTTGCCTTTCTAGCATTGTTTAGGAGGTCAGGACTTAATGTATTTGTATTGTAACTACATGACTGCTGTGTGCAGAAATAAAAATTCCACACCTGCGTAGCAAAAGAAATCCCTTCACTAAATCACATAAGCCTAAGGCAACCGGGATGAAATACTGAGTCTTTTGGTTTTGCAACATAGGATCCTTCATTTGCTGCAAAGAGTTTAATCGAGGCTCATTTATATGATTTTCACTCTAGCCAGCCTATTTAATGAACCCTTTGAGCAATTATAATACTGTTCTCAGTTCTATATGACTATACTAAAAAGCTATGAGTTATAAACTTTATAACATAGTTAAATTATTGATACTAAAATAAAAGTGAATGCACTAAGAATGGAAGCTGACTAGCTGTAGGGATGAGTCTCTCTCATGGGGAAAGCTAGATTATAAGAATCTAAATTTCATGTATAGGTGACAGAAATGGAATTATCTTTTTATGTAGAAAATATATTTCCTACAACAAATGTTCCCAATAACTTAAGACCTGTCTTTCTGGTCTCAAATACCATATGATTCGAGTATAGCAGGTGATTCTGGGCAAGAAGCTATACATTTTGAAGATACTGGAAGATGTAGATACAGATATTGATGTAGATATAAATTAGATATGATCAATAGGAAAATATACACGATATAGATATGACAATTATTAGCAAATATTAAATGTTTTAACAGGTAATAATTTTTCAGATACTTACCAGTTCTTTCTTGTTGATGAAAAGAATTTTATCTAATAAAGAGTAACCTATTTCTATATGTAGTCTCCAAAAAATATTATCTACTTCTCTATCGTACAGAATTGTCAAAAGTGAGTTAAGAGTTCTTTTGTTCAATTTGAAAAACAATCACAAACTGCTAAGATGACACTTCCTCACTCCTTGTGGCACCTGATTTTATACCCATATTTCTCAACACTTAGCGTAGCAACTGTTAGTATTAAGATTCCTGGTGGCTTCTACCCTTCTCAGCTCCACAGCAGCCTAACTTTTAGCCATATCAGTATCTCTGTAGAACTTTTCCAAAAGCTTCTGCCATATCTCTGAGGTTCAGATGCATGAAGGTTTGCATAGGTCTTGGCCAGTTGCCACAGATCTCTACCAGTGTCTGGAATACTTCATGGCTAGTAGCCCCTGGTAGCAACCAGCTCTTTTTAGAACAACCCAGTTAGTTCACTCTATCAGATATAAGAAGCATGAGTTAGCAACAGAACCACTCAAAGCTTTCCTGGGAGCTGTGCTGCAGCCCATATAGGTAGCACCTATATAATCACTAATAGCTTTGTCTTTAGTATTTATGTTCATTACGTTTGTCCAAATACAAATATTCTATTGTAGGAAATGTAAGTAACAGTTTCAATTCCTTCTAGGAAACACTGAGTTAAATATGAACACTAATTAAACAATATAATGGAGAATCAAATAACACATACAACAAAATATGCATGTAATTTATTAGCTCAAATATTTAAATTTCAAAGTATGGATTTGTTGATTAGAGATAAGTAATTTTACACCTCTGTGTGTATGAAGAAGACAATACTTTTCATAGATTGAAATTGGTAAAATTGTAATAACTGGCAGCAAGGACAGAAAAATATTTTTTTAACTAGAGAAATGATTCTTAAAATAAAGATTAGAATAAAAATGCAGAAAATAATAAAGTAATATTTCCAGTCAATGCTGTTTACACAATATGTACAGCCAACAATCACTGAGCACACACTTTATCCAGTCTTGTTTTTTGGTACTGGGGAATCAAACTCACAACCTCATGCTTGCCAGGGAGGTGCTTATGCCACTGAGCTAAATCCCCAGCTGCAACACATACATTATCAAGGGTTTATGTTACACAGTTCCTTCCCTAGCCAAATATAAGTGGATCTCTGAATCCCTTCAAAGTCAGTTCCCATTGTAACTCATGCAGCTGCTGTCATCTTTCACATTTTCCTCCAGGGTTCTTGGTTGTCTTTTTACCTTTATAACAAGAGGCAAGTGGAGAACCTGGTTCCTTCTATTAACTCTGAAAGTTTCTGTAAGGGTATGAACTGTGAGATGTGATATGTTATCCTTTTTTCTAATAAAGTCTTTACTTCTATTAGCGTTGTCTGTCCTCATTAAATTATTGATTTCTACTTTGTTGTTCTATTTCCAATGACTTTGCTGTGTTGTTTTGCTCTACTATGTCTTAATATACTGACTCACAAATAGCTTCATTCCTCAAAAGGACCACTACTCGCAAGAGATTTTTCTGAAATTAGATTCATAAGAGGAATTTCAGAAGGTCAGTCTACCACTAACAGCTGAAAGTGAAATGGTGTGATCCTAATAGTATATAGGCTATTAATCTGCAAGATACGTGTTACGTTAGTCCTGGTTTATCACTAAAGCCTTAGTCTATTTGAGGAATATTTTTTTCTCCTATTACTTTTCCATTTTTAGGTTCCAGTCTTCAGCCTCCATATTTATGTTAGTTTCTTATGCAAAGAAATTATTTTCTATTACTGTAACCATAGGCATACTATTTTACAAAGGAGTAAAAAAGCAATCCTCCCATTAAATAAATAGATAATATCTAGATCCACTAGTTTTTGAACATAGAAGAATCACAGTGAACATGTATTTTTCACCCATACAAAACAAACACCTAGACACTTCATTTTTTGCTATTGTTATTTGCCCACATGAATTATCACCTGCAGTAGACTATGTAGCCCCTGAGGTCAGCATTTGGTTTTGCTGAATTGTGGAATTGTGTAACTTGGCCTACAATGCTCGCTGAAAGGTTATAGAATACATGGAAAATGGCAAATATATAAATATAAGGCATGCAAATGATCTTGAAAAATTAAAACAAAAATGTGGTATAAAACTATAGAAAACTTCTATTGTTGTTGGCTTTACACTTTGTATATACTCTAAGGCAGTGGTGGCAAATCTGTGGCGCATGTGGAAGTGGGCATGCAGAGCCCTTTCTGTTGCCACAAGTTACCCCAGTGTAGCCCCAGCAGCTGAGCATTGGATGAAAGCATGCACTGCTGGCACTTTGCAGTAAATAAGTGGGTTTTGGGTTGCAGTGTGGGGACTCAATATTTAAAAGTCTTGCCACCATTGCTCTAAAGTGACTACGTTGCTAGGTTCTGCAGTTCTTTGTTCAGAGTGTTCTAGTGGGGGCCATGAAGTAATTTCAAAGGAAGCAACAAGCACAGCTATTGCCCTCCTGAACTATAATATGAAAATAACAGTGGAAAGCATCCCTTTTGAGCTTTGAATATTTATGGGAAGTTTAAATCATGCAAATATCAGTGTTCTCTGCATTATTCTACTTGGCTATCATTATAATGAAAAAACATCAGTTTAACAATGGAGACACTGAGGTGGAGAATGAGATGATCCTTTTGTCTGGATTCCTTGCTGACCTGCTACTGCACCATGGTGGTAAATTACATGGTAACCCAGGGAGAACAGCAGACCCTAACCATTCTAATTAACTCCCAGAAGCAATCATTAAAAGGACTTCCTTTTCTACCTCACATGACAATGAATGCAGAATAAAATAACTTACACTCTGCTTTAAACTTTATCCCATGTAAAACACTACAGTTGAATGCCACTCTTCCATCTTGTTAGTGGAAAGAAAAAGAGGCCATGCATAGTAGATTCCTTGACCTGGGATATGAAAACAAAACTTTGGGGTCTGCATCATGCTAATGTATGTGACAGTGAGTAATTGCCTTTATGGTTATGTCTCAAAGAATTCATGAAGCAAATGAGTTAAGCTGGGTCTGCAGGAAGACTCAGTCCCCTACATGTTATATAAGATTGCTAGGGCTGCCATACTAAGTGCTACAGACTGGGTGGCTTAAACAAGAGATTTGTGTTACCACAGTTCTAGAAGGTAGACATCCAAGATTAAGGTATTAGTAAGTTTGGACTCTCCTGAGGCTTCTCTCCTGGGCTTGCACGTGACCACAGCCTTCCTTTGTCCTCACTTGGCCGCTGTTCTGTGCAAGGACATCTTATGTATAGTATCTAGATTTCTTCTTCATCTACTACCAGTGTTACTGAATCAAGGTTCAATCCAAAGAATCTAAATTTCTTAACTCTTCAAAAATTCTACCTCCAAATAAGGTTGTAATCTGAAATACTGGGAGTTAGAATTTTAACATATGGCTTTGGGGTAAATCAAGTCATCCAGTAATAGGTGCCAGACAGTTCAAAGAAATGGGCAGAACTATATCATGAGTCTTGCTTGTGTGATAAACTGATAAACCACACCTGCCAGGTGGTATTTACTATATCAAGTAAAAACCTACTAAAAATCTGTACCCAGTCCACATATTGTTTCACTAACTTGTAATAATTTTATGAGTCATTTTTGGAGTGATTGCTAAAATAATTTTTTCTCTCTAGGAAGAATATAATAATTCATTGTAACTATTGCATAATTTTGCAAATATTAAAAATTAAGCTGAATAATAGGTTACTGTAAACAGATATTTAATATTAACTCTCTGAAACTTCTAATTCTGATACCATACAATCGCATTTTATGCTTCAGGTAAGCATTTGGGAGAAAAAGCAAACTTCAAATTGCAAATTGAAGCTGGGTGTGGTGGTGCATGCTTGTAATCTCAGCACTTGGGAGGCTGAGGCAAAAGGATCCTTGCAAATTTGAGACCAGCCTGAGCTACAAAGTGAGCTCAAAGCCAACCTGAACTGCACAGTGAGACCTGTCTTTAAAAAAAGCAAACTATTTCTATTGAGTAAATTCTGTAATTTTTTATACAATACAAGATGACAATATAATATCATAAGCCCAAAACTTAAAAATTTATTATGGTTCCAGAAAAGATACCACCTCTAAAGATAAAATAAAACATGGGAAACTTTCCAAATTAAATTCTAAATTATTACAAATGTAGAAAATCTTACGTTGATAAAAATTAAACATTAAAACATTTTTACAAATATATTTTAGGTAGCTTGTACAGTTTAGTTCTGTTTTTTAAATGTCCTTTTCATGAATTATTAAGACTTTACAATGACATTTAAGTATAATTCAATATTTAAACATAAGCCACTTTTGAGTCATTATTCTTAAATTTTGATCAATTACTGCAATGTTTTTCTAACTCTGAAACAACATAGAAATTTCAATCATGCAAGGAATTTATCTACCTGAATGAATGGGCTTTTGCTCACCTAGCGTCATTCAACACTTACATTTAAAAGACAGTGGGAGGGTTGGTTTTAGATCTGACCATTAAGCATTTTAACATTTATTTGAGATGACAAAAATCATCCTTATAATGTGGTATATGTTTCTTTAGAAAAGAAAAAAATTTAAATCACAGGAAATAACTAGTATTTCATATAATTGTTAATATAAGTAAAATGGTTTGCTCCTAAATGACCATAATTTAATCTTAGGCTTATTTTTCAGTATCTCAATAATTTTTTGAATGTTACAACCAAATACATAATAAGATACTAGGTAAACTGTAATTCATGAAATGAAACATATAGTTCTCCAAGAAGTTACACTATGACCTAAAAGTCAACAAACTTCATACCATGATATGAAATGTTCTGAAATAAAACACAGGTGAGATACTAATGTAAATATTTATAAAGTTCAAGCAAGGTAAAGGACTTGCTGTGGTTTAAGCAAGAGAAGGCATCTAATAAAAGAAATAAGTAGATAGAATTTAAGAAAATGCTTAGAGTTAAAATATAGTTCATGTGTATAAAAACAGAAATTAGGAGTGAAGCACTGAATTCCAGCTGGAGGAAATAATATAATCCTAGGCATTTAGAAGTTAAGTTTTGGAATGATGACAAAAGGATACATAACTTAAGAATACTTAATGGAAACATCTTATTTCTCCATTAATGTTGAGAGAGAGTTTTTCTGGGTATATGAGTCTTGGTTGCAAATTATTTTCTTTCAGGACTTAGAATATTTTCCCCATTCCCTTCTCCATTTGAGAGTTTGTGTTGATAAGTCTGTTGTTATTTTGATAATTTTTCCATTGTAGCTGATCTGCTTCTTTTTTCTGGCTGCTTTTCAAATTCTGTTTTTTTTTTTTTTTTTTTTTTTTTTTTTTTTTTTTGGTGGATTTCTGGAAACTTGATTATTATATGTCTGCATGTAGATCTGTTTTGTTTGTAGGTAGCTGGTGTTCTGTATGCCTCTTTTATCTAGATATCATTTCTTTTTCCTATACTTGGGAAATTTTCCTTTAATATATCTGTGAATATTCTTTGTATTTCATTTTTGGGTGCTCCTGCTCCCTCGTTCATATGCTGTATCCTTAAGTTATGTATCCTTTTGTCATCTTCTAGCTTTTGAATTTTTTCTTTCTGGTTCCTCATTATTTTTAAGGGGTATTTTCTTTCACAATTATATATCATAAATCTCTCTTCAAGTTTCAAAAGGCTGACTTTAGTTTCTGTCAAGGCATTTTGCCAGTGTTCAATGGAGTTTTTAGTTTCCTGGTAATCTCTTTGGATCTGTTTCATGTATTCGAGGTTATGTTTAAATTCTTCAGAAGTTTCTCTTTCTCTTCTGATCTCCTCCATTATTCCATCTGTGTTCTCTTGGGTGGAGCTTATCAGTTCTTTAATTAATCTTTTTATATCTTGCCTCACTTGGATCAGGAGTACAGCTTTAAATTCATCTATGAGGTCATGAGGCATTTTTTTATTTTGGTTAATGCTGTGTCTAATATTGGATGGTTACTGTGCTGGTTCTCTTCTGTTTTCTTATCCTGGGCTTATTTTCTCACGTTCAGCAGATGGAGATTTTTTAAAAAATTTCTGTCTCTTGTCATGTTTCTGGTTTCTTTCAGACTGGAGTATCCAGGGGATCTCTGGCCCTCTCTCTATTGCTTGGGGCCTTTCTGAAGTGTGCTGACTTGAGTTTTTGCTGCCCTCCCCAATTTGCTGTTATCTGAGGTAGGCAGGGATGTAGGGATGGTGCAGACTAGCCTCCAGCCTCTGTGCCAGTCAATCTGTCAGTTAGGCTGTACATTGTGGACATCACAAAGTTGCAACTATTTTGTATCTGCTTATTCGGTCCCAACCAGAGGCTTGGTTCAGCCCCAGCAGATCCTGCCAGTTCTCTCTGTGCCAGAAGTGGCTGACTAATGTCAGTGCAGCACAGGGGTCTGCCCAAATCCTAGCCGTCCTCTACCAGACCTCTATGTGCCAGGAGTGACTAATGTCACCATGGTGCTGGGTCTGCCAATTCCAAGATGTCCTCCACTGGTCCTCTCTGTGTCGCTGACACCATCATGGCACCAGGCTCTCCCCAATTTCAAGATGTCCTCCACCTCACCTCTTTGAGTCAGGGGTGACTGTGTGATGTCACCAAGGCACGGGTTCTGCCCAACTTCAAGATGTCCTTCACCAGACTCTCCATGTCACTGATGCCACCATGATGGCAGGCTCTGCCCAATTCCAAGAGGTCCTCCAGCTAGCAACAGTAGCCTTGGAGGACCCAGTCCCTAGTACTCACCAGGACTCAGTGCAGATTTTCCTCTTGGTTTCACTGCACATTGTGCTGCTTGTCTTCACTGTGTTCCCAACATAGTGTGGAATGGTCAGAAAACTGCACTGTGTCTGGCTCAGAGCTCCAGAACTTCTCACAGTCTTCTCCAGTGCAGCCAGGCATCCCTGGCTGCTTCACAGGGTCCCAGGTCTCAATTTCCAGCTGCTGCCAATAGCCAATACAGCTTTTTCTCTTGGATCTGCTGGTCAGTGTGCCATGTTAAAATACGGGATTTGCAGACTCCCATTATAGGCAACTGCAGTCTCAGCATGACCTTAAAGCCTCTGGCTGCACCTAGTACAACATGAAACAGGACTCAGTGAATACATCAGGCTTCAGCTCTCCATCCGCACTTTTCCTTCCTTTTCTCAGTTCTATTTTTCCCTTTAGTTACCACCTTGGTTAATAAGAATCATTATCCATTCATCTGGCCCTCTCCATGTTGTCATATTCTAGCATCTAATATGATTTCTCCCACAGAGACTCTCCACCCAATCCCCTAGCAAGCCACCATTTTTGAAACTCCAATTTAATTTTCTAATTTTTAAGCCTGATTAAAGATAGTTTATACTCATTAAACCAATATCAACTTAACTGAAATATAAATGGTCATAATTATGATCAATGGTACAGACATTGAGATCACAATGAAATTTATTAACTACATTATTCACTTGTGGATAAGAGTGTTCATTTTTGAGAGGGAGATAACTTTATGTATAATTCTTTTTAATATGATTCTATTTATTCATATCCAGTTCTTTCATTCAATTTTAAACTTCCTGTAGACAATAACAATTCCTTTTCTATTTCTACTAAATGTCCTCATATATCAGATAAAAAGCTAAGATTGATTGACTGAGTAAGTAGTGCCCCATTAACGGAAGAAAACTGCCATGGGTATACATAGAGCAGTGATCTAAGTCTCATGCATATAAATGGTTTAAAATGTGATATATCTACCACTACCCTAACACTATGACACATCTAGTAATTTTCTTTATCAGCAACAGTACTGTTGTCTCATAGGCCTCATTCTCAACCTTTTTATTATATCATACTTTTTCTACAAAAGGCCAATCTCAATGGGGAGTACTTGAGGAAACTATTCATTTTTTAAAGTAGAACTATATTTCTTCATTAAATGAATTAATTGAGTTTTCAGTGCTTGTAGATGGCTTTTTGTTTTTACCAAAATTCTTGTCTTGGAGAGGCATGACAAGGTAGAAAAAAAGCAACATTAATATCTTAAAATCACAAACTGCCTATTAAAACTGCCTATTTGCTTTGTTCATTCATCTCTGTTAGATTGGTTGCCATATCTAAGGAGGTTACCATGCCAGTTAATCTTGACTGTCAGCTTGACTGGATTTAGAATGCTAGAGAAGTGGCAGGAGTAAGTGGGCACTAACCTTATCAATAGTTTATCCCATTCATGAGTTCACTGCTGATGGGATACTAGGAGGAAGTGAGTCATAGAGGCTGACCTTGAGGGCTGTATTTGACACACTGTCCTTCCTTTCTAGCTCTTTTCCTGCTTTCTGCTTCTCAGCTACCTTGAAGTGAGGAAGCTTTGCTCCATCACATCCTTCATGCATGAAATTCCACCTTACTTCAGACAAACAGCAATAGAAAAGCCTACCATGACTTGAAACTCAAGAAACCACAAGCCACATAAATCATTTCTCTATTTAAATTGTGAATGTCAGGTGTTTTGTCCCAGCAATGGAAAATTGCCACTGCAATTATCTCTGTGTCCTTTTAACAAATTAAGATGGTGGTTTCCTATATTGCTAAGTATTTTACCTTGAATGTTTGTCATAATAATAGTCTTACATTTTTACAGTTGTCATTGTGACTTAGTAAATTATTGGAGCAGTTATGGCATCTGCTGCCTTCCTCAGTGACTTAATCTTTAATTAGTGATAGAAATTAAAAAGAAGTCAGAGTGTTTTCACATTTACCACTTATATCTGGTAAAATAAAAGTCAGTTTTTCACTGTTTAAATATTTTGACTGTGAAATAAAATATGCAGATATATGATAGGACACAACCATTTTCAGCAAAAGATATTGTATTAAATCAGAATTATGTTACAGTGTGAGTCTGAGCTACTGGCTTGATTTTTGCTTACCCAATTTCTTTTCATCACTTCTTTCTGTTGTCTCATTCTTTTACTGCTAAATGGGAAGAACATAAAATATGTTAATACTTTTCTTTTTACAGCATATTTTATATGGAAAACCTACACTTGTTTTAAGTACACAGTTAAACAAGATCTGACAAAATGTATTTACATAACACCTTATAAAACATCCAAAACTTTTCTCTTGTTGTCAGAGAACCATATATTTGTCAATATCATTTTGTCTATTCTAAAATTTCATACCATGCAGTCCTATATGACAATTTGTGTCTTGCTTCCTACATCTAGAAATATATTTTTAAATTTCATTGCAATGTCTTTATTTTTCATACATGTATCAATTATTCATTTCTATTCACTCAGAAATAGTATTCAGTTGAGTGAGTTGGGTTTTCTTTAAATACACTCCACTGTTAAAAGACATTTTAGTTGTTTGTAACACTTGATTATTATGAATAAAGTTCTGCCAAACCCTGAATTACCATCTTGTTTTGTATGCATTTTCATATCTCTTGGGTAAACACCTAGAATGAGCCAAATATTTCTGAGTCTCACATGTTATACATATGAAATATGATTAAAAGTTACAATGACTTTTTAATGAAAACTATTACAGTAAACTTTACATTATTATTAATTCTCCTAAAAAACACACACATCCCATCATTCTTGCTACTTTCTGAAGCAGTTCTAGGAGTCCACATCCATGATTGTGTTTACCTGCATTGGTATGGCTATTTTGATATGTTGAATTAATTATTCAAAACATTTATCTTTCACAGTGGGTCTAGGGAAGAGGCAGAAGCCGCATGGTAAACAAGGTGGACGAGGACATACCATGATGTGTTTATGAGATTGCCTTTCTGTTGGACGGTGCTGGGCTTCAGCATCTACTGTAGTTTTCATCATGCTTTATATCTTAGTTACTTTTTCACTGATAGGACACAAAACCCAACACCCACAAGTTGAAGGAAGTGATGTTTATTTTAGCTCAAAGTTGAGTTCATTATCAGTTGGCTCCATAACAGAACCAGCATTACAGAAGGGTGTGTGCAGAGAAATTGTTCATACCATGGCTATCAAGAAACAGAGAATGGAGCCAGCTTAGAATCCAGGAATGGTACGGTGTGAGGAGTCCTAAGCAAGGAGAGATATACCCTGACCCAGGAATGAATTAAGCTAAGAGAAACTAACTGGAAATGCAATCCCGATGCTATGACCAGAACAGATAAAATCTGAGTGCCAAAGCTGGAACCCATGCCTCTGGAAACCGCGATTTGAATTTCCTGCCACCGCTGCTGCATCTGAATCAGCACAGCAGGGATAGAAACGTGAAAGCTCTGAGAGTGGAAATTGGTGAACTGAGTTGAGAGCAGGACTGGTGGGGAGCTCTGCATTGACCTGTGGTGAGTAAGAGGAACGGGGACCCTTTCATAGACTAGGAGGCTCCAACAGAGGATATTCTGGGACTGGGCAGACTAGCCAGAACAGGATGCTGCTGTGACTGTAGTAGCATATTCCCCCCTCAAGCAGGATTGGTGGGGACCACCTGACCTGGGTGAAGCTGTGGTCTAAGACCCAGTAGGCTAAACCAAAGCAGGTCCCAGTGCCTGGCAGTGCACTCTAGCAGTGAAGCCTTCGGTAGGTGGACTGACCTGGAGAGGTGGACCCAACATATGCTGCACCAGTCTGGGTCTCCCTAATGCACTGCAGTGGGCAGGAACACCTAGTCGGTGGATTGACACAGACTGTAACCCACAAAGAAAGAAACTGGGCCTCCTATATATGCCTGTATGGAAGGAACAAAAATATGAGAAGAGGAGGCAACAAGAAAGGGTCCTTGGCTCCCAATCCTGAGAACACTGATCCAGGAAAGGTAGCAAAGGAGAATGAGGACAGAAAACATGCAATATCAGACACGGCACCAATACACATGAAGCGACATCTCTGATGCCTCATAGACAAGTTCAAAAGTGAAGTATTTAATGAAGTAAAGCAAGATATAAGTAGAATAGTTAAAGAAATGCTAAGCTCCACCCAAGAAAAAACAGATCATGGAATGGAAGAACAGAAAAAAAAGGGGACAATTGTTTGAGGGAGAAAACAGAGAAAACATAGAATATGTGAAGCAGGTTCAAAGAGATTACCAGGATACTAAAACTCTATTGAAAGCTGGCATAACAGATTGAAAGAAACTAAGGATAGATTATCCGACCTGGAGGACAGATTTGTAATGTGGGAGCATGAAATGAAAAACTTCTTAAAAATAACAAGAAAACAAACAGCAATAACACAAAGGCTAGAAGATGATAAGAGGATCTAAAACTTAAGAATTAAGAATGTAAAGGAAGAAGTAGGGACATAAACAAATGAACTAAAAAGGCTATTGACAGAAATAATCCAGGGAGATTTCCCTAATTTAGCCAAAGGTAAAGATACTTAGATGTATAAGGCATACAGGACCCCAGCCACCTACAACCCAAATAGAACTACAGCCAGGCATATAATAATCAAAATTCCAGAAATCTAATATAAGAACAGAATATTAAAAGCCATCAGAGACAAGAAACTGATCACTTACAAGGGAACACCCATCAGAATTACAGCAGACTTCTCAGCACAAACCACCAAATCACAAAGAGCACGGGGGGAAATAATTCAAGATAATAACTTCCAGCCAAGATTGATATATCCTGCACAACTGTCCCTAGAAATTAATGGAGAAACAAGGTGTTTCCAGGATAAAGAGGAACTAGGGGAATTTGCAACCACCAATTCAACTCTACAGAGAATGCTGCAGGACATTCTAAAAAAGAAAAATACCAAGATTTTAGTAACAGTGGCAGAGAGGTCACATGAATGGAGCAGAAAGCAAAATGAAGAAGACAAACTGACAACTAATGACAGAAAAAGAGCTCAACATAAATGAGGCAGAGAAGGTTGGATGGTAGGAACAGCTATTTTGGAGATAACAAGACATCATAATGGCTAGTGCTGATTTAATATCATCTTGTTTTGAAGTCACATCAAGCTTTTGTTCTTCGGTTTCCATCAGTCTTAACATGTTGTATTTATTGGATATTATTATATGTGGTATTATAAAGAAAAACTTTTATAGACAAGGAGATTATACAGAAGCCATTGTTCGTTTTCTGTTACTTCATTCTAAATACCCTGTAATACTGTCATTCTCTTGAATGGTTTTACACTGTCTTGATATGCTTGATGCTACAGTATATGGAGTTATGCTCAAAGATTTCAAGGAAAGAGACACTATGGTAATTACTTTTATGTTGGAATATCTTGTGGTGAAGGACAATTTTGCTTAAATGGTTATGTTTGACCTGTACTGTTTTTTAAAAATTTTATTTAAAAGGAAAAAGAGAAAAAGCAAAACAAAACAAAGTAGTGTAAGGGTACAAGTAATACAGAACTACAAAAAAACCAGTAAGAAATCACCAGTTAATAGATTACACATTATCATCATAGAGATAGTTGCTCAAGTCACAGTATCAAAGCATACAAAGTGAATATTCAGAGAGACTGCAAACAGTTGTGTTCAATGATCCAACCAAAACCATTAATATGGTCAGCTATTTAACATCCCTAAACACACTTGCAGTTGTATCCTTTAGAGCACTTTTTTCCCTCTCTTTTTTACAACAAAATTTTTGGAGATAACAAGACATCATAATGGCTAGTGCTGATTTAATATCATCTTATTTTGAAGTCACATCAAGCTTTTGTTCTTCGGTTTCCATCAGTCTTAACATGTTGTATTTATTGGATATTATTATATGTGGTATTATAAAGAAAAACTTTTATAGACAAGGAGATTATACAGAAGCCATTGTTCGTTTTCTGTTACTTTATTCTAAATACCCTGTAATACTGTCATTCTCTTGAATGGTTTTACACTGTCTTGATATGCTTGATGCTACAGTATATGGAGTTATGCTCAAAGATTTCAAGGAAAGAGACACTATGGTAATTACTTTTATGTTGGAATATCTTGTGGTGAAGCACAATTTTGCTTAAATGGTTATGTTTGACCTGTGCTGTTTTTTAAAAATTTTATTTAAAAGGAAAAAGAGAAAAAACAAAACAAAACAAAGTAGTGTAAGGGTACACATTTTGGGTTTTATTACTCCTTAGTTCTTATTACTTTTTTTTGGAAGAGAATAAAGTCAAATATGGCAAAACAAAGCTGTCAGTCAAAACCAAGGATAGACATAGTACATGATGTAAAAACAGAGTACAAGGTTATCAACAATAGTTACCATAAGGCCTCTTGCTTCCTTAAAAAGAATTGTCTATCTCATCACGTATTATAAAGTTGAACAAAACAGTAGAGAACAAGACCAATAAAACTTAAACATTGTAAACATCACAGGACTTCCAAAGGAGATAATAGTCAAACCAGAATGGGCATCAATGTGAATCTGATTGCCTTCAAAGTAGTTGCCTATACCCTCAAACTTGATACTATCATACAGAACGGAATAGAGTCTAATCGGTCAAAACAAGATAGAGGGAGTATTACAGGACTTCAAATCAAGTTAATAGGAAATCATAAAAGTTACTATAATGTATCCTGCTAATCTTTTTATTTATCCCCTTAATTAAAAAAACAATGAAAAATAACTAAATAATTTTTTAATGAATAAGGGAGAGATTGAGATAAAAGAGGACATAACAACAACAATACAGGTCAAAGCATGACAGTTTCAGCAACCTGTGCTTCACCACCAAATAACCCAACTTAATAGTAGTTACCATAGTGCCTTTTTCCTTGAAATGTTTGAATATAACTTCGTATACTATAGCATCAAACATATGAAGATAATGTAAAACCATTCAAGTGGATGAAACCACTGTAGGGTATTTAGAACCAGCTAACCTAAAATGAACAATAGTTTCTATATTATCTCTTGGCCTATATCAATTTTTGTTTATACTATCACATATAATAAAATCCAGCAAGATACAACATGATAAAACCAATGGAGACAAAAGAGCCATAGTTTGATGGGGCTTCAAAACAAGATGATATTAAATCAGCACTAGCTTTTATGATGTCTTGTTTTCTTCAAAATAGCTGTTCATTTAATCAGAGGCAATAATATCAAGCAGCCCAGAATAAAGCCATTCCAATTAATAAGTGAAAACTTTATAAGGCTTTAGTGCCACATAATGGGGAATCATGTTTACCACATACTTTTGTATATTTGAATCAGTTCTTACACTAGGGAAACTATTTGGTATTCACCCATAAGAGTTTAATTTATTTCACTTATGAGTATGATTTCAAGCTGCACCCATTTATTGATAAATATCTCAATGTGATCCTTCTTTATAGCTGATTAGTACTCCATTCTATAGAAATACTACAACTTTTTTATCCATTCCTCAGTTGATGGACACTTGGCTTGTTTCCAAGATATGGCGATGATGCTTTCAGTTCTTTTGGGAATATACCTCAAAGTGTAATAGCTGAAACAAATGGGACTTTTAATCCCAGCTTTTTGAGAAATCTCAAGACTGACCTCCACAATGGTTACACCAGTCTACCAACAGTGCAGGCAAATTCCTTTTTCCCACAGCCTCTCCAGCATTTGTTGTTGTTGGTTTTCTTGATCCTGGCCATTCTTTCAGGAGTGAGATGGAATCTCAGTGTGGTTTTAATTTGCATTTCTCTAATGACCAATGATGCTGAACATTTTTTCATGTATTTATTTGCCATTTGTATTTCTTCATCTGAGAAGTGTGTATTCATCTCAAATGCCCATTTTTGGATTGGATCTTTGAATTTTGGACGTCTGAGTTTTTTTTTTTAATTCTTTGTATGTATTAGACAAAAGTCCCTTGTCTGAGAGAGAGTTCACTAAAATCTTTTCCTAGTTTGTAGGTTTTCTTTTCACTATGCTGGAGACTTTTTTCCACATGCAGAAACTTTTTAATAAGAGGTGGTCCCAGTTATTGATTCTGGAAGGTATTTCCGTGCAGTTTGAGTCCTGTTCATGAATTATCTACCTACCCCTATGTCTTCAAGGATTTTACCCAATGTCTCTTGTGGTAGATTTATTGAATCTGTATAACAGTTTTGGGAGAATGGCCAATTTCACAATATTTGTTTTTCCTATCCATGAGCAAGGGATGTCTTTCCATTTTCTGAGATAATCTTCAATTACTTTTTCAGTGCATTATAATTTTCCCTGTATAGGTCTTTTACTTCTTTCATGAGAGTAATTCCTAAATATTTAATTTTTTTTTGCTTGCTAGTGTGAAGAGTGTGGCTTCTCTTGGTTCTCTCTGTGTAATTTTTTTGTTAGTGTATAAAAATGCTATTTATTTTTGAGTATTGATTTTGTATCCAGCTACATTACTGAATTTATTTATTATATCTAAGAGTCTTTCAATGGAGTTTAGGGGGTCATCTATGTAGAATATCGTGTCATCTGCAAACAATGATAATTTAACTTCTTTTCCTATCTTTATCCCTTTTATTTCTCTCTCTTGTCTAATTGCTCTGGTTAGTACTTCCAGTACTATATTAAATTGGAGTGGAGATAAAGGACATCCTTGTCTTGTGCCTGATTTTAAAGTAAAGGCTTTCAATTTTTGGCCATTTAGTATGATACTGGCTATCCCATTTGTCATAGATGGCCTTCATTATATTGAGGTAAAGACCATCTCTTCCAATTTTCTGTAAAGTTCTTATCATGAATGTTGAACCTTATCAAAGGCTTTTTTTCTGCATTTATAGAAATGATCATGTGATTCTTACTTTTGGCTTTATTGATATGGTGGATTACATTTATTGATTTACATATGTTGAACCATCCCTGCATGCCTGGGATGAATCCCACTTGGTCATGGTGTATCATCTTCTTGATGATTTGCTGCATCCTATTTGCCAATATTTTATTGAGGATTTTTGCATCTGTGTTCATTAGAGAGATTGGCCTATAGTTCTCTTTTTTAGATGCGTCTTTCTCAGGTTTTGGAATTAGAGTAATATTTGCCTCCAGGAATGACTTAGGAAGGATTACTACCCTTTCAATTTCGTTGAATAGTTTGAGGAGTGTCGGCATTAGGTCTTCTTTGTATTGCTTGTAGAATTCTGAAGTGAATCCATCTGGGCTTAGGCTCTTCTTTGTAAGTAAGAACTTAATTACATTTTCAATTTCATTAATAGAGATTGCACTATTGAGCAGTTTTACATCCTCTTGGTCTAGTTTTGGCACTTCATATGTTTCTAATAATCTGTCTATTTCTTCTGTGTTATCCAACTTTTGAGAGTAGAGGTTTTTGAAATAGTTGTTGATGATATTCTGTATTTCTATAGTCTGTAGTGATTTCACCTTTTTTTTATTTCTTATTGCATGAATTTGAGCTTTTTCCCCCCTTTTTAAAATAAGGTTGGCGAGGGGCTTATCAGTTTAATTTATTCTTTCAAAGAACCTACTCTTTGATTCATTGATTCTTTGGATTCTTTTCTTAGTCTCGATTGTGTTGATTTCTGCTCTGATTTTATAATTTCTTCTCTCCTTTTGGCTTTGGGCTTGACCTGCTCTTCTTTTTCTAGCTGTCTGAGGTATAGCATCAGGTTATTTATTTTTATTCACTCTATTTTCCTGATGTGGGAACTCAGTGCAATAAATTTTCCCTTGAGGACGGCTTTCATTGCATCCCACAGATTCCAGTAAGTTGTATCTGTATTTTCATTTTCTTGTAGGTATTGTTTAATTTCTTCTTTAATTTCTTCTGTGATCCACTGTACTGCTGAGAAGAATATGTATTCTGTTGTTGGGTGGAATACTCTGTATATGTCTATCAAGTCCATTTGTTCACAGGTGTGATTCAGTTCTGTTATTTCTTTGCTCATTTTCTGTCTAGTTGATCTGTCCCTTGGTGTCAATGGTGTGTTAAGGTCTCCTGTTACAATTGTGTTACTGATAATTTGATTTTTCATTTCTGTTAATAGTTGTTTTATATAACTGGGTGGTCTGGAATTTGGTGCATATATATTTAAGTTAGTTATCTCTTCCTCTTGGAGTTTTCCCCTAACAAGTATGTAGTGACCTTCTTTGTCCTTTCTGATCATTGTTGGTTTAAAGTTTACATTGTCTGCATACAGAATGGCTGCTCCTGCTTTTTTTTTTTTTTTTGGATTCCTGTTGTGTGAAGTATTGTTTTCCATCCTTTGACTTTCAGTCTGCGCTTGTCCTTCTGGGTTATATGTGTGTCCTATAAACAGCATATGGTTGGATTTTGTTTCTTGATCCATTCTGCTAGTCTGTTTCTTTTGAGTGGTGCATTGAGACCATTTATATTAATGGTTATAAATTTTATGCTGGATTATTGTTGACATGTTATCTTTCTGCTGTTGCATCTTTATCTTTCTGTTCTAAACTGCTTTGCTTAGTGGTTTTTTCCTTTGTGTATCTAAGCTGTCTCTCAATATTTTTTTTCAGGGTTGGCTTGGTGTTCATGAAGTTCTTCAGCTGTTCTTTGTCATGGAACTATTGTATTTCACCACCGATTTTGAAAGATAGTTTGCAGAGTACATCAGTCTAGGTTGGAAATCATTTTGCTTTAGGATCTGGAACACTTCACTCCATGCTCTTCTTGACTATTGTTTGTGCTGAGAAGTCTGCTGTGATTCTGATAGGTTTTCTTTCATAAGTGATCTGTCTTTTCTAACTTTTAATAATCTATTCTTGTGTTGGATTTCTGGGATGTTGATTATTATATGTCTGGGTGTAGTTTTACTTTGGTTATGATGATTTGGAGTTCTATAGGCTTCACTGAACCTGATTTTGGTTCCTGATCTCATGCTTGGGAAATTTTCAGCTATTACTTTTCTAAATATTCTCTTGATGTCTTTTATGTTGTGCCCTTCTTTTACATTAATCCCTATCAATCTTATGTTGTTTTTATTTGCATCATCTTGCAGTTGTTGAATTGTTATTTCCTGATTCCTTGTTATTTTTAAAAGATCTTTCCTTTCCTGTTCACTAGCTGCAATCCTGTCTTCAAGGTCTGAAATTCTATCTTGACTTTCATTGAGGTGGTTTTTACAGCTTTCAGTGGAGTTTTTGATTTCCTGTATATCTCTGTGCATCTGCTTTATGTATTCTGTTTGTTTCTTATATTGCTCATCTAGGGAGTCTATGTTTTTTGTTTAGTTCCTTCAATTTTTTTTTTTTTTTATCGGTACCAGGGATCGAACTTATGACTACCTGCTTGCAAGGCAGGTGCTTATGCCACTGAGCTAAATCCCCAGCCCCCAGTTCTTTCAATTTTTTAACTGTGTCTTCTTTAGATATATTCAGCAGCTCTTTCATTTCTTCTTTTACCTGGGAGATTATTTAGAGTTTGAATTCCTTTAAAGCTTCCCAGAGTTGCTTCTTTGTTTCAGTAGCTATTATGTCCCGATATTTGAGGTGTATGGCATTTTTTTCTTCTATATACATTGCTCCTAGGTTTTCTTGAGATGGGCTAGAAGTTTGAGATTGTAATTTGGTCTTTTGTTTTGTCATTTTCCCATATTTCTGTGTTTCAAGTGTTATTCAAAAGCTTCCTCAGGATCTGTTGGAAATCCACTTCTATGTTTGCAGCTCCTGGGACTTTGGCACCCAGTTCCCCAAGGCTGCTAGGCCTTTGGAACCTGTGGTGCTTGTATGCCTGCTTAGAACTCCACAGTCCCAGATAGGCTGGGATCCAGGGACAGTCTGCGCCCGCCTGCTTGCTTGAAACTCCATGGTTCTCTGAGTGCAGCCAGGATGGGGAGGCGGATGTAGGCACCTCGGACCCGCCTAGCCACTTCACTGCACCTGGAAGGCTCAAGGATCCTGAACATGCTAGGCTTGGGGAGAGTGCACTGGGCACTTACCGCAGGCCGCGGGGCCTCTGGAACTGGTGATGCTTGTCTGCTTGCTTAGGAATCCACAGTCCTCCAGAATCATAGGGAGGCAGATGCAGGCACTCCAGACCCGCCCAGTCGTTCCACTCAACCTGTGCTCTTTTGTTGTTATATCCTCTTTTATCTCAATCTCCTTTTTATTATTTACTTATTTTTATCTTTTTAATTAAGGGAAGAAATAAATAAAAATAGCAGAATATATTATAGTAACCCACTTTGATTTCCTATTAACTTGATTTGAAACCCTGTATTGCTCTCACCATCTTGTTTTGACTAATTTTCCTCTATTCTGTTTTGCTTGATAGTACCAAGTTTGAGAGTATAGGCAACAACTATGAAGACAATACGATTCACTATGACACCCATTCTGGTTTGACTATTATCTTCTATGTTTTAGTTTTATTGGTTTTGTTCTTTACTGTTTTGTTCAATTTTATTATAACTGATGATATAGGCAATTCTTTTTAAGATAGCAAGAGGCATTATGGTAACCATTGTTGATCACCTTGTATTTTGTTTTTACATTATGTATTATGTCCATCCTTTTGATTTGACTGACTCTGTTTTGTTATGTCACATTTGGTTTTATTCTCTTCAAAAAAAAGTAAGTATATCTGATGATATAGGCATCGGGTAGCAGACTTTCAGTGAGAATCAGTGCTTACTTATTTCATACATGGATCCACCCATTATTTTATGTGCCTCTTCCATTCATGGCTCTTTCCCACCCTGTCCTCTTATCTCAATCAGTTTTAATCACCTTACCAACTAATCCTAGCTAAAATGATTTTCAAAAAAAGTATCACTGGAGAAAAGATGAGAGGATAGGATAAGAGTCTAAGACTGCCAACAAAAACAAAGTTGTATTTAAATGAAAATACAAGGTCCCAATTAAGATATAAGTTCAGTACAACAGATGATTTTTATTCTCTGAATCAGCTTTATATAATATGTGATGGCCCAACTAGCATACAAAGCCATGAAAACTTCAAAACTGGTTTGTCACATGCAAACCAAGAACTCTGCCTTCAAAGACAAACCTTTGGAGTATTGCAAAAGACAAAAATATGATCATATATAACAGAAGCAATTATTGAAGGCCACTAGTGTATCAGATGTGATTGCACTCATAACATCAATCTTAGTGACTCACCATTTTGCTTAAGCTAATAATTCCTTGGCTAATAGATGAATAGTTGTCACTGCTTGCTGCTAAGGATATTTTTTGTGAACTTTTAGGTGAAATTACATTCAAAAGATGCCACATATTCCTATTTTGCAAGCACCATAATTAGACAAATTAGTGAAATAGCAGAAGACATGTGGCTACAATTATTCATAAGTCACCATGGTGTGCAATCAAAGCAGATGAGTCTACTAATGTTAACAAAAAGGCAACAACTCTTGCTTTAGTGTGATATTTTTCAGAAGGTTGTGCATGAGAATGTTATGTGCATTTTTGTGGGAAACTAGCACCATAGCTGCAGAACTATTCAAGTCTTTGAATGATTACATATCAGAGAAACAAGAAGTTCATTTTGTGTCAGTATTTGCACAGAGAGCTGCCGTGACTGATGGCTTTCTGGTTTCACAACTCAGGTCAAAGAAGTCACTTTTAATTTTGAGTCTCTGTACTGTGTCAGCCACCAAGAAATTTGCTATCCAAAACTGTCAACAGGACTTAGAAACATTTGGCAGGGTGTGATTCAAATTACCAACCCCATTACAGTACATTCCCAGACCTCACATTTATTCACATCACTTTATGAGGAGATGGACATAGAGCACATGTGTATTCTCTTATACAGAGAAATGAGATGACTTTCTAAAAATAGATCACCAGCTGGAGCTTTTTGTATTTTTAAGAGGTGTGTCAGAGTTTTCTTTCAGAAAAACAACCATCACATTAGCAGGGGCAGCACATTTAAGTGACACATATTATTCACAAACTTGCTTATTTATGTAACATATTCAATCTGCTCAACACACTGGATCTATCAGATTAGAAGACAATGGGAGCTGTATTCAACTCAGAAGATAAAGTAGATACATTCAGATACAAATTGGAATCATGAGGTGATGAGTGAACATTACAATTTTTAATATGTTTGAAACATTAGCAGAGATACTGAAAGGGATCAAGTGAGAGCCTTCTCTCTGTCATCTCAGCTTTCAAAGACGTTGGAAAATTATTTGCCAAATACAAAAGATTCTGAAACTGTAAAGGAGTAGGCTGACCAGCCACTCGTGAATAATCCAGGTGATTCAACTTTGGTCCTACTAGAAAAGGATAAAATTTTTGAGACCACAAGTGGCAGTAACCTGGAAAGTATGTTTGAGGCCATCTGAAATCTCCACATGCTCTGGATTAAAGTCAAGGTAAGAGATTCTGAGATTGCCACAAAAGCTCTGTAAAGCCTGTTCCTATTTTCAATATCCCATCTTTGTGAAGCAAGATTTTCTGATAAGAGCAGATATTACATTTGACCTTAGCAAAAATGCCAAGAAGCAATAAGTGAAGCAGAAGTTTTTACACTGACAGTATCCAAAGCAAGATGAAAGAGTACACAGGGCATCAGAGTATATTTCAGGTGTCACCATCTCCCTTCATGCCTAGAGAGGCCCATCCAGCTGCAAGAAGTAATCTCAGTGCTCCCACTCACACTGCATTATGCTGAGCTGTATGATTCTTTTATTATGTTTTACAATGTAATAATGATAGGAGTAAAGCTCACAATAAATGTAATGTGTCTGAAAAATCCTGAAACCATCACCTGCTCTAATCTGTGAAAAAGAATGTGCTCTATGAAACTGATCCCTGGCGCCAAAAAGGTTGGAGACCACTGTTAATAAGCTACACCATTACCAGGCTTAGCTCATTAACAGCCCCGTAAGCATTTTACAGAAGTTGACCCTCCATGATTCTGCAAGGATGCTTTCCAGTTTGTCATTACCTAAAAGACAAGTGAAACTACCCAAGACAGTGTTCTAAGACAGTCTCATCAGGCTAACCTTAGCTTTTTACAATAACAAATATATATATATGTTTCAGTGCTAAGCATTCTAATAGGAGAATGCCTAAATTTGAATTTTATAATGATCTCATAAACAAATGACTTTTCAATATATTCTTATTTCAATTGTAGATAAATATAGTAGTTCTATGTTCAGATATGACTTAAAAATAATAGTATATCTATTTAAATGACTGCTCCAAGTATCAGTTTTTCCAAAATCTAATTTTGGGCATTAGGAAGATACTGAAGTGTTATACAGAATGCTTGTAATGATTATTCAGCTGACATTTATTAAGTATTTAGCAATGGTATTGTTGGTGAAGTATAAATTAGCACAGCCTTTATGGAAATCAGTATGAAAATTCCTAAAAACAACCAAGTGAAAATAGAATCTTTACATGATCTAGAAATTGCAATTCTGGGTACATATTCAGAAGAAATCAAGCCTGTATATCAAAGAAGAATTTGCTCTCTCATATTCCTTGAAAAATAATTCATAAAAAACAAGAAATGATAATAAATCATGTGTCCATTAACTGATGAATGGGCCGGGGAAATATAATACGTATATACTCGATAGAATACTATTCAATCACTCTAAAAACCAATCCTGTCACTGTAAAACATTGCAGAGAACATTATGCTAAGAGAAATAAGTCAAACACAAAAAAGTGAGTGCCACATGATTGTACTGATATATGGAATCAAAACCTACTGCTCTTAGAGAGGTCGAAAGCACGACGGTGATTACCAGAGATGTGGGAATGTGAGGTTGTGAGAGGAGGAAAGGTTAGAAACAGATATTAAGTTATATCATTAGATATGAGTAAGAAATGCTGGTGTTCTATTGCAGGGTGGTGGATTATAGGTGACAAATTGCTTTATATTTCAAAAACCTACAAGAAGGACTTTGTGTGTATTCACCATAAAGGGATAATAAATGTTTGAGGCTATCAGTATGTCTAACCTGATTTAAGCATTATATAAATATGCATGTGTTGAAACATTGTCAGATATGTCATATTTGTATAATTTTATGACTCTCTCTATATAAGCTAAAAATAATGCAAAAAGTTAGTAACACTTTTTCCCAAAGAATTGCTCAATACATTTATAAAATTAATAAATACAGGTAACACAAGCCATATTAAATGGTTTGGCATTATAAAACATATCTCACCACTCACCATGTAGAAAATCTAAATTTCTTGTAAGCCATATGTTTTCAAAATATGCTTTTTTTAAAAAATGCAAATTTTTATCATTTGTTCATATCTCTTTCCCTTCAATTATTTTATTTAATGTGATATATCCAGTTCAGTGGCTCTAACATACAAAAAAATGTTGAAAAGATAAAGTGGTATGTTCTTCCCACATAAACTAGCACTTCTGTTTACTTTTTAAAAATTATGAATACTGAGACTTTATCTTACACTGGAAAGAATGCCAATCATCACAAATCCAATATAACAACTAATGCTGGTGAGATTGTAGGAAAAATGACCTCTTATCCATTGTTGGTGAGAACACAAACTGGTGCAACCACTTTAAAAACCAGTATGGAAAACCCACAAAAAAATAAAAATAGAAATTTCCTCAGTTCAGGTAAACATTTTCTGTATATATTCTTTAAAAATTTAAAATACATAATACTGCAGTATTAAATGCATACTCATGTTACACCAACACGATTCATAATAGCTAAATCTGAAAAATAGCCTATATGACTACCTAAATGAAAACCTAAAGAACATGTGTTACATATACACAGTGGCGTTCTATTCTGCCATAAAGAGTAAGTTTGGGTCACTTTAAGGAAAATAGTCACATCTCTTAGATCAAAATGTAAGCAAATAAATCAGATGCAAAATGTTTAATGCCACATGGTTTCTCTTGTATGAAAAGCCTGAAGTATAAATAATTTACAGATCAAAATAAAAGACAATAAAAATCAGGGAGGTAAATTTATAAATGGGAAAGGAATCTAGGGCTGGAAGGAGAGAGAGGAGAAGGAAAGAGGAAATAAAAATGAGTAAGATATAACATGTATATGTACCAATTCCCCATGATAAATATTTTCATCATACATTGTAAGTACATACTAGTAAAAGTTTATATTAAATTGTAACAATATTTAAGAATTCTGGCAATATCTTAATGACAAAAATAGCATCCAAGTTTATCTTCCCTATACTTGCTAGTCATTTTTTTTTGCTTGCTTGTTTTGTTTCCTTCTTTTCTTTCTTGCTTTCTTTATTTTTCTTTCTTTTTTGACAAATTTTTGTTTTGTGTTGTAAAAGACATATATTATGAACACAATACTACAATTATAACAAATACAAAATACTTTGCCTACTCTTTAGCTTCTGCTCAGTAAGTGCAGTACTTATTATTGAAGTACTTTTGGAAATATAGTGAAACTATCAGTGGTCTAAACAGTCAGTAGCCCTAACCCTAAAAATGAAAAAGAATTCCTAACTGTTCAAGTTATTGAGAATACTTCACTGTGTTTCTGAATCCTATCCTCTTGGCTGCTATAATAAAAGTAATTGGCATTTAAACTTCAGAGTCTCATATTTTGCATGCAGTAATTTCTTTTTAATTTCCTCAAAGCCAGACTGCATCTGGAAGCCCCAATTGTGGAAAAAAATAAGATAAAGTAAAGCTAAAAAAGCAAAAAAAAAATCCACATGGAATTCTGGGTTTCACAAACTGCAATAGCAGTTTCTTATTGTTCCTCTTTGTCTTCGTCTTCCTCCTCCTCTTCCTCCTCCTCCTTTTTCTCCTCTTCCTCTTCCTCCTCCTCTTTCTTCTTCCTTCTTTCTTCTTCTTCTTCTTCTTCTTCTTCTTCTTCTTCTTCTTCTTCTTCTTCTTCTTCTTCTTCTTCTTCGTCTTCTTCTTCTTCGTCGTCTTCTTCTTTTTCTTCTTCTTCTTCTTCTTCTTCTTCTTCTTCTTCTTCTTCTTCTTCTTCTTCTTCTTCTTCTTCTTCTTCTTCTTGAGACAGTATTTCACTATGCACTTCAGTTTAGGCTGGCCTCAAAATCATAATCATCCTCCTGCCTCAGCCTCCCAAGTGCTGAGATTACAGCCAGCTGTTACAGCAGTTTCTATACCCACTAATATGATTCTATCCAAAGTTCTTTACTTATTTATTTTCATTACTTTTAACTCAGTTTAAAAATGTGAAGTGCATCTCAGCCAGATTTTCTATGCCTGGAACCTCTACACATATCATGGAGTTATCAGAGAAGAGATTTTCATAAGTCTATTTAGCATTTTTCTATTCATGTAAACTGGGTTGTCTGTAAAATAAACTTGATTTTCCGTTAGTGTAAAATTAGTCTATTTTGGAACTTTTAATTAAAAACAGAAAAAAACCAACATTGGATATGTGTCTCACATCTTTGAATAATTATGTTATTTCATTAGGTGTATGATTTTTTAAAAAAACTCTATGTTTGGATACGCTATTGTTGGGGTTTCTCATACTGCAACTCCACAGTGTTTTATGAACATTTGTCAGCAAACCTTAAAATGAAGTGTTATTAACATCTCTCTAGTACATAGTATAGAGTATTATAAATGCTCTAAAAGCAGATAATTATCAAATTGTCTGATTAAATTATTAATTCACTAGAAGCAAATGAAAATATAAAGAACTTAATTTTTGAAAATAGAGAATCAGGCCACAGTAGGTAATTTTCATATTTTTAAAATTTCTACTAGAACTGATCTTTTGTATTCTTCTTTGTCACATTGTATTTCTCATTAACAAGATTTGAGTTGAGGCAAACAACTTTTCTCATACATTTACAAATTCAATGAACTGGAAAATGTTGTGAGCTCCCGGAAATTGACTATATGAGGATGTGAAATAAAGAATATGAAGTTTAGACATAATGTGTATTTTATCTCCTCCAAAAATGTGTATTCTTTATTTTGTCTACTCCAAACTTTTCCTTTTCTTTACCTTTCTGTTTTGGTATCAGGAATAATACATAACAATAAAGTAAGGCTTCAAAATCAAGCTTGTGTAACTCTCAAAAATATGTGAGAGAGGAACTTTTATTAGAGATCATAATTTTTAACAAACTGCCCAAGTTTAGAAAGGTTAAGTACCTGGCCCAAGGACACATGAAGGAGCAGAGCCAGGATACCAACATGGATCTACTTTACCCCCAATACTATGATCTCACCTTTCATGTTGCATTGAAAAATTGTTGGCCGTCTTCATTTGGTTCATGACCAGAGCTCCTCATTATTCTCCTTTTCCCCAAAACAAGATCTCTCTTTTTCTACAAACTGCATCATTCTTAACATTCAAAATATCTGATTTGTCTTCCACAGCTTTTATCAAACACGCTGAATTTTGCTTAGAATATTTATCCAATGATTTTCATTTTTAAAAGTTTTTTTCTAAATATCCAGTCTTTTTCTACCAGCCTACATGTTTATAATCCCTGTATCTTCTTACAGGTATCTCATTGTTTAACATCATATAAATATCTATCCAAAACAAAGCCATTTCACTTCTTTGTTCAACATAGAGTCTACAACATTAAACAAAACTGGATCATTATTATTATGACTAGACATCTTTCATGTTTCTTGCAAATCTAAGAATTATAAATCATCAAATTTCTCATATTAACTTGCTTATAATTTTCAAGTTACAGATAAAATAAAGTTACAGATAAAATAATCATCCACATATTTTGTCAAAAGAGAGCTGAAGCTTGAGATATTGAGTACTTGGTCACAGTCACAGTGTTAAACCATCCAGCAGAGAAAGAACCTGACCGTCAGACTTTTGTGTGAGTTTGTTTCTTTAATCTGTGCTGTCACAGACTATTTCAGTGTTCCTTTGGATTCTTGGTAAAATTTACATTCACTCTACAGACCCACTACCAAAAATGCTTATTAATAAGTTTAGAGAAACCAGACTGAAAATTGTGTAACATCTAGTGAATTTTATCTTATTTTTAGAATTTTAATAAGCACAGAATCTGATATGATGCAGATGACACACTAA
The DNA here is from genome assembly GCF_034190915.1 of Cavia porcellus. Taxonomy (NCBI): domain Eukaryota; kingdom Metazoa; phylum Chordata; class Mammalia; order Rodentia; family Caviidae; genus Cavia; species Cavia porcellus. The sequence goes on along the minus strand of NW_026947507.1, from coordinate 8,847,166 downwards.
TTAATAGACCAAAATTCATACATAAAAGCCATATTCAGTGTTTTTACCCCTTCGATTAACTGAATATCAAATAGTATTACTAATGCTAGAGTAGTAGAATTAAGATGGTTGTATATAATGGAAAATCTAAAGTAATAGTGACTTAACCATGTACATTATTGTTTCATGTAAAAGAAATCAGAAGGTCATGGACCAAAGCTTACATTAAGTTTCACAAATGTATTGTAATTCTGGATATTTAGCCATTGGTGTGTTTTCCAAGGAGCAAAAAAAGAAGACAAACACAGAACTGTTCAATTCTTGAGTGAGTCAACCTTTAAGTAATCTTCAAAGATGTTTCACACAGTGCTTCTCCTTGTGTGTCACTTGTTACAACATGAACACACGGGCCACACTTGCCTACAAAAGAGACTGCAATGCATGCTGTATGTGGTTACATAAAAGAGAAAGGGCGGAAAGGAAGTTCAATTTTGTTCACAGTTTCAGTAATCTGATTCTCTTCATGATCTGTGGGCTCCAGAAAGGAGCCATGCGGAATAAGGGTCTAGGCAGAGGAAAGCTGCTTATATCATGGTGGGCAGAAAGCAGAGGGACAAGTCAAGAGCTGAGGCAGGAGAGCTTCCCTTCCAGATATGCCCCTGCTAACCTGCCTCTTCAGCCAAATCCCACCTCCCAGCAAGTCAGCTGCATGGTCCCACAATTCAATCACCTTGCAAAACACCACCCATGCACATGAGAGCTCTGGAGAATATTCTTGATCTAAAACCATAACAGTATCTTTTAAGAGCAGGCTACCAATGACCTATTCCCTCTACCTGAATCCTCTCTACTCCTCTACCTGAACCCTACCTCCTAATAGCCTACTGAACTGTAGACTCTTAAGTGAATTCATCTATCAATAAAGTCGGGCTTAAGTCACAATAAAGTTTTGAGGTTTGAGCCTATCTTTGAACTTCTCTGCTTTTGTGGAGTCACTAATCCCTTCAGGAATCTTTGGGAGTGACTTCATACTTAAGCAATAAGTATCCAACATCTACAGTTTAGTCAATAAAGCCACATGCCACCTAAGTTTTAATCAAGGAAAGTAAATCTAGTATGTTCACCATATAGTAAAATGAGGTTAAAATTATACCTCAAGTACTGTGACATAATTTCAGATATACTACTAAGAAAATATATCTCAAGGAAATCCTTGAAAATATATGTGCCTTAATTAAGTCATTTGTAAAATAATTTAATAAAATCTGCCTTTCAACTCATGTAAGATAATGGTAATGATAGATATCAGATGTGAAATGGTTTCTCAAAAGATATTTTTGCTGTTTACATATTATTATTTTCTCAAATATACCTTAAATGTTGAATCAGATCAGTATACTTGTTTCTGAATTGACATTATCAATAAAAGGATTGCAGATCCAAGGGCTAAGACATGGGTGAAGAGGTATTCACATTTTCACATTACCTATTCAACCATATCCTTATACCATGTTACCTCTCCTATAGAGGCCTTTTGGTTGTCTTTGGTTTTGTTTCTCAATTTTTGAGCACAGGTTTTTCTTAGCAAACAGTCTTTGTTCCATTTGAATTCCAGACTGTTTTATTGAAATCACACACATGAAATATATTCTAGTACAACTAAATTAATAATGGACTCTTGCTGCATCAGCATTTTTGAGCTATGCCCAAATTAAGTGTGACCATTTGGTCCATGAAATCAAATGATTGATTATGTCATATAATATTTAAACAGTTTTACTGTTAAAAACTATAATATGATATGGCCCTGTAAACATCAGCACAAGATATTTGGCTAACTTTAAACTGGGAAACAATGGTTTTAGCACTATATATTATTTGGCTGTCAACTCAATGAACAAGTCCTTTGTTTATTTTATTCTTTCAAAGATAGTCTGCTACCTTAATTCATGATCTATCTCAAAACAGTTTCAGTTTCTAAGAACAAAACAAAACACAGCTCTATTCAAATGAACAATACAATTAGCGCACATTAAGAGAATTCATATAGGCAAATCAGGTTTCAAGTAGTAAAGCTAAATGTTTCCTTCTAAAACTAAAGAAATGTAAATACTAATGAAAAGTTTTTACAATTAAATTATGACACAAAACATCAAGAAAATATTTCCTAATTAACATACAACACTTAATTGTGAAAGTTCCAAATTGTCAAATATTACAAAAGTACCACTTGCAGAAGCTACAGATTTTCTTTAAAAATCAGTATTCATTTATTCCTATAAATATTCCATATGTATTGTTAAATATTAGAATACTTACCATTCAGAGTGGGTGGGTATTTATTCTGCTTTCAATTTATCAAGTAAGCATTTATTTAGATACAATTTATTTTCCATTAAATTCAATAGTTAATATATTCAGACTTGTGTAACCATATTTAATTTTTAAATCCAGAATATAATATTAATAGTAAGTATTGATTTTATTTAATATCTTCTTTAGTAAATACAGCAACTGCACATCCCAATATTTTAGTTGGGAATCTGTAGTCTACATAGCTAATAAATATTGCATATATGTTTATAGAGTGCAGATTACAAGAAATATGTGAGCAGTCATGCTTCCTTTCTAAGCAGGAATCTAATTTTTAAAATGCAAAAACGATTGCTGAATTTCTATACCTTGCAGATAATTGTACAACACTGATTCAGAACTCTTTCTCCCCCACAGAAATTTTAACTTGTGTAAATGTACAGCATCACTTTTTAATCATTATCTCTGCTTCATTACCCTGTATTATTTGTCTTATCCATCAACACCTATGAGTACTGCTCATTTACTGCTTATTCCTTACCTCTCACCAAGAACAAACTGTAGAGCCTTTGTCTTTTCTCCGTTATTTCATCATTCTCCAAGACTGACCCATTCCTGGAATGCTGTAAGTACTTGACAAATGATTCTCCACACTGCTATCTAAATGCTCATTTCCAAAGGCAAACTTGATAATGAATCTTATTCTTCAGTTTAGAATCCCTCAGATTTGCCATTACTGAGAAGAGAAAGGAAAAAAAATTTAGTCCCCCAGACATAGGGCTTCTATCTGGAACGTATAAAGAATTGAAAAAATCAGATTTCCCCAAATTCAAAGACCCAGTCCAAAAATGGGCATGTGACATGAATATACACTTCTCAGATGAAAAAATACAAATGGCAAATAAATATATGAAGAAATTCCACATCATTGGTCATCTGAGAAAGGCAAATTAAAATAACACTGAGATTCTATCTCAGTGTTACCAGAAAAAAATGATCATTATCTAGAAATCAACCAGTAACAAATAATGACAGGGCCATGGAGAAAAAGGAACACTTCTCCTCTGTTTGTGGCAGTGTATACTGGTACAACCATTATGGAAGTCAGTGTGAAGACTCACCAAAAAACTAGGATTAGAGGTCCCACTTGACCCAGCTATTCTCCTGGGTATTTTCCCAGAAGAATTGAAAACATCATATCACAGCAAATATGTGCACCCATGTTTATAGCAGCACAATTGGTAATAGTTAAATCTTGGAAACAACCCAAATGCCTATCAACTGAGGAATGAACAAATAAGATGTGGTACTTTTATATAATAGAGTACTACTCAGCTATACAGAAGGATAAACTCAAGGCTTTTATAGGTAAATGAATGCAAATAGAGACCATACTCACAAGTGAAATAAATCAGATTTGCATGTGTAAGCACTGGCTTGTCTCCCTAGTATAAGAAACTAAAGGAGTAAATAAGATACAAAATCTATACTAGATATTGAGAAACAGAAACTGCTCACAATGAAGGAACTGGAATGAGGGAAAGGAGAAATGAAGGAAGAGTAAAGGAAAAAAATATATATGTATATGTATATAACATAAGCTAACATAATTGTAATACTAATTTCTTTTAGCTCATTGAAAAGGTTGGTTGGTGCTTATATTGGTTAATTAATTTTGCATGTCTATGTCTTGTAATCTGAGCAACTACTTTGAAGACAACAAGTTGCAATATGTTAATCATTGTTAATTTCTTATTTCTGTTTTGAAGGTCTATATCATTGTTTTTATTTTTGTTTACTTTTTTTTCTTTAAAATAAATTTTAAACACAAAGGTCCAAGCCCATGGCATGATGTATGAAGTCCCTCCAGTCTATAACTTCTCTGCCTGCCTCTGTCTGTGCTCTTTCACTGCATTGGTCATTTCCTTTTCCCCCAAGTGCTTCTATCATTCCATCCCACAGCCTGGATAAGGCTCTCCCCCGACCTCACACCCCCTTTACGAAGCCCCAAATTTGAGATTCCAATGCAAATGCCATATCCTGAAGGAAACTCTTTAGGTATTTTCCTGATTGGATTAAGAGTCTACAGGCAACTTGTCATTTAAGCTTCTCTTTCATGGCATTTATCACTTAAATTATACATTTGGAGAACTATATGCTTAGAGTGGAATTTCTTCCAAATTTTAAAGGTCCGTGAAAATAAAGACATTCTATCTTTACTGCATGACACAGATCAAGTACATAAAATGTATACAATAAGTATCTTTCAATAGATACCAATTATATAGACATTTGAAGTTTTATTATTATCTCATAGAAGCCACATTGCTACCTTTGTGCATGAATAGTCTTTATATTAGTTTAGGGAAGAAGTAAAATTTCTTAACTCACAGAAATATTTCTTTGTCCTCATGAACATTTTCAATATGCTAATTTTGTTTAAGATCACGTAACATGAGCAAGTACCATTGAAAACTGTATTTAGTGTCACAATAAAGAATAAACTGTGTAAGAATCTTCACAATATTAATGGAACATATAATTGGTATGTTCCTACAAGATAATCCCTCATCTGTAAAAAAGAATATGAATCATTCCTGGTAAATAGCATTATTTTTATAAAATCACAAGAAATACTTTTTTTATTTTTATAGGTATAACTCTTCAGTTTCTATCTTCAGTGATAATTTTGAAAATTTTTTCTCATTATTGATATGTTACTGATATTCACTGCATCTTTAACAAATACTGCTCTTTGGGATTCTCTGTAAGAGTATGCATGCCTTCAGTGAAAGATAGACCACTAATCTCCAGCTACTGTTTTAAGCTACAACCTTGAACCACTTACCCTAAAAGTCTCACACAGAAAGCCCAGAAGTATACTTTTTATGCCTACCATAATTGCTCTCAGGAATTAATTCTTTTTAAAAGCATTGAGAAAGAAACTTGTGATGCCATGATTATACCTCTGTGTTCTTATGTCAAAATTCAGCAAACTGAACACTCTACTTGATATTTGTCATCTACAACATACAGGTCAATGAAGCTGAATTTAAAAAAAAAAAGACAAAAGAAAATTAGGCCAAAATAATATCAATACTTTTCAAAATGTAGGCCACATAAAGGTGCCAGCAGACAGAAATGGTTAAGGAGATACTTCAAGAGACCAGAGGAAATGTATCTGGAGAGTCTCATGCACCGTGGGTTGGGCCAGGAGCTGGGTAGCTGGCTGTTGCTACATTGTGTGTGCCCTGAAACATGTGCTGGTAACACAGGGCATGTGCTGGACAGCACAGTTAAACACTGATTAATAAGTGGCAGTCTTCTAACAAAAGAAAGCACAGAAATAAGAGGGTATTTCACATAAAAATCTAATTTGAACACTACTCTTGATAAATGGGACCTCTCCTTTGAAATGACAAACACCAGAAAGTGCTTTGTATGGACTGCCCTTTAGATGAGCCATGCACTCCTCTGCTGGTTCAGCTGCATGGCACACATCACTTGGTGCTGTGGTCAGCCTGTTCCCCGAAAACAGTGTACATGTTTCTGGCCTACTTCCTGCCCTCACAGCCCCTTTTGCCTTCTGCATCTGCCTGCCTATGGTTTCTGTTGCCTGCATTGTTCTCACAACTTTCACCTTTCAAAATCCCCTCTGTTCTTCAGAGCCAAACAGAAATGTCTGTGTTCTACAATTATAAATTAATAATGCCATGCTTAACCTTGTTACAAGATTTAGTTCATGCTTTACTCTATATTTTATTTCTGCATTCTGATTCCATTGTTAATTTTTAAAGTAAGGTCTTCTTTTACTTTTTATACATACAAGTAACTCATTTTTATCTAAATTGAATAATTAAATAAAATTGAGGAAACAATCATGCATGTACTTGTGGGACATAATTTGACTGTTTTATATGACCAATGCTTACAATGCCCATTTTGGGAAAATGTCACAATATTAAAGTTTACTGTTGCTGAAATAGGAAACAACCTATAGGTCTTTTATACTATTTTGTTTTGTTTTATTTTGTTTCTGAGCTACAAAGGTTTTGTCAAGCATGCTTACTGCCTTCCATTTGGGCTAAAAAAGAAAGTAAAAGTTTTCTTTCTTGATTGCTTTGTTATCTGTGCAATGGATGATCATTCATTTTGTTCAATAAAAAAGGAAAGTAACTGTGATAAACTTCCTCAAACTTGTATTTATTGTGCAGAAAATGCTATTACTGGCTGAACTTCTGAGAACATGCCACCCCTGTAAAGGATGAGCATTCAAAGTGCTAGAAATTTAATTCCAGATATACAAGCAATAGTTCTCAAACTGTCCAGTTTCTGCTAATATGAAATGGCACATTTGGGAAGAAAGCATTCATTCCCTTCCTGGAGCATTTTCAAGTTTTCAGAGCAGTTGAAATTTTCTATTACATACAAATGATCACTAATGCTTTTGAATGGTTGTTACTACATAATCCCCAGGGCTAGAAAATAAGGCATCTCTCACAATGCCTTCCTCACAAAATGCTCTTGCTGTCTGTACAAAAACGATTAAAACTTTAATCCACAAAGAAATAATGGAATAAGTGATGTAACAAGTTAATTACAAGGGATTATAAGATTCTAAACAAGCCACAAGTATAAAGACTTGTGGGAGAAATGAATGCCAAGCTAAATGCATTCAGAGAAATTTTTCCCAGTATCAGCGTCCCTATTGTTAAATATTTAATGAATGAATCAATATACTGCACTATAGTATCTACAGATGTCGAAGACAGCATTACTCCACCACAATTGATTAAATGTATGCCAATTTATTCATCAGAATATTTCTTTCAATACTCATTACTTATTTTCATGTACTTATTATATCTTCATTTTAATAACACTTTTCAAATGAAGTATTTAGTCTTTACTGCTGTTTCTCAGATTCTCAGACAATGGGATATTTTTCTGGCAGGAAGACATGGTTAATATGGGAGGACTGTGAATCTTGTCCTTGAACAGCAGGCAGGCCCTGAGAGCAAGGAGTGCAATGGCTCTTTAGTTTAACTCACATTTTTCTTCCCCTTTATCTCCCCTATCTGTGGGGCACTGATGTCGGCATTAAATTAGTCATCAGAGTGATGTACTTGTTAAAAAATGATGCAAATGATATTAGGCATTTGGAATATAATATTTGCTAAATCTAAATGATGTTAAAATTCCATATTTCACTAATGTTCAATGTCCAGAATTTTTACCTATAATTCTTTAGTCCCTCTGGGTAAAGAATCAGTTAAAAATAAGGTGGGTTCCTAGAGAAATTTCTGAACTAAAAAGACTACTATAGTAAAAACTTAAATGGTCTTAAGCCATTTATATGATTATATCTTGTTAGTGCACATGAGCTTCCAGTTAATGATAATATCTGGTTGAAATTCAACATTTGTTCTATTTTCTAAGTGGCTTGCCCTGGCATGAGATTACACAGCCCTGGAGCAGTAGTCACCCTTGGCAAATTTCATAATAATACATGGTGTACACACTAAGTCAACTCACCAACTGCACAGGAAACACCCACTCAGGGGAAAGTACTTTTCCTCATTTGAACAAAGTCCATTTAGATTAGCAACACTAGTTCATTTGTCTAATTCAGCTTGCTAAAGATTAAGCATTGAAAACTAATATTCAAATAAAGCCAGTTATTCAAGAAGATGAAAAAGTGGGCTTCCACTGGTAGAACAATATAAAATTTCAGAAGCATTTCATTGGGACCAGCAGGTCCACGTGAGGTTTGAAATATGTGTCACATTTTAAAGCATGATAAAGTCATCCAGTATTGGTACCTGGGATACCACATTATCTCAAAGAAATATGGTAAAGAATTCCCTCAATGTAAAACTGTTTAAGTTCTTTTTGCCCCACAGGACTGGTTGTGATCTTGGGCAAGGTAGAACCATGAAGAGATTCCTGAACTTTCTGTGGCATGTTTAAGGAGAGCAGAGAAACTGAGAAGGGTATTAAAATCCCCTGTCTCTCTCCAGAGAGAGAGTTGTTGCACCAACAACTGGATAGCTCCTCAGATGCATTACATACTTTTATCAGAGTTACTGTGTCGATATTCTGTGTGAAACAGGGCAAAGTAGAATGCTTGAAGATAGGTGAGTTTCAATTAATCACTACACATTTTAATGGTAAGCACATCTGCTAATCTATGCACAGAAAACAAGTCTGTATTCTAGGCTTTCCAGTCACCTGCAAATTTTTCCTTCTTTGTTCCTTTTTGGGTACACAATACATTTAGTTTCTCAAGTGAATACATAGAAGAGGTAACATTAGGTTTTATACCAAATATTTCTTTTGTACTTGCATGGTATTGTGCTAAAGATCACAGTCATGGGTTGATATAACTGTCAGTTTACCTTGCTGAATATCACAGCCAGTGACTTCATTTTACTCTGTTAATGCCCATTCTGCAAGAAACCTAGTAACAGAGAGCATATCATATACTGAATCAGTGCCTCACCATGGGCAATGAATTCAAGCAGTCATGCCTGGTAGGGGAGAATGTTGGTATATAAGGAACAGCGCCACTCATTTCTCTCATTTTATGCAGCAAAATGTTTGAGCTCCTGGTATGCACTAAGCATAAACCTGTACCTCCTGAAGCCATGAGATTTAACTTTACAGTTAAGAGCCCACAGTTCTTACTGTGGTATTATCATTGGAAAGAAAACATTTTAGGACTCTCCCTCAGAAAACAGGCAATCCAACAGCAGAACTCTGTTTTCTACTAGTGAAAATCACCCTCCTGTAAAGTGCCAGCATATATCTATCCCATATCTATATGTATATCATCTATCTATCTATATGTTCAAGATAGACATTTAATCTCACACCTTAAATATTGTTTGGGCAATAGGAAAATAATGCTTGAGTGAATCAGTCTAAATTGGAATAAGTAATTTATAGGTTAGAAATTCTAGTATTGTTATTCTATGGGAAAAAATTCTAAAGCAGCCTCACAGCTTCGATCTGTTTTTAGCACAGCTGCAAACTGTTCTTTATAGATGAAAATGATTATGGAGTAGAGTCTCTGGGTAGAAAGACTTGTGGTTTTGTTCTTCAGTCAAGCAATAGCAATATCAATATGTCCCCACTAGGCATTTGCTCTTGAAGGGAGCATGTTATGGCTCTCAAGGGCCTCCTTTACTTGATGGATGCTCTCGGTGTGAAGTTATCTCCTAAGAATTCCCAGATGATGGAGAACACGCCAGGGTCAGTGCCTAACCTATGGGCTGGATGTTTACTAGAAAGGACCCAAAGCCATGTGCTTGAGCATGAGATACCCAGCTCTGGCCATCACTCGAGAATCGATGCATCACTCTGGGACAGAGTCCACTTCCCTGCATTAGTGACACCCAGTTTTTACTTCAGGTGAGCCACTCTTCCATTCATAATTTTGTATCATGTCACCTGGGAGTTTCATTTACTAAATGTGATAGATACTTTACTCCTGCCCATCAGAAAATGTAAATTGTCCACCCCAGATTCAGCTCAGTTTATATCTTCAAACTATGCACTGCAAGAGCTAGCGTAAACTTTAATAATTACTTAAAAGAATCAAATGACATTTGTCATCCACTTCTGCTTAGATCAAGGAATTGCATTACTTACATCACAGGTGTATTGATTATTGCACTCAAGCCTCATCTTGTACCTCAGCTTTCTAAACATCTGCAGTGACAAACTTCATGCAACTGACACTTAAGATAATGAAAAAAGCTTTTTTTAAAAACTCACTGCACCAGAAATTAACTCTCAAGCAAGCAGATTTCAAGCATTCTAGATTTCCTACATTAATAACAAATGTTTTATATCAAAGATACTCCTTTTATTTTAAAACAAAACAAGAAAGAAATGATACAGGATTTTAAAAATTGATAGGAAGTTAATACTAGTTAATAAATTAAATATTTTTATCTTAGAAACAGTTGCTTGGGTTACAATATTTAGACATGAAAAAAATGATCAAACAATCCAACAATGAGAGCACAAAATTTTTTTTGATGAACTTAAGGATATTAGTAGTATAGTCAAAGATACTCTAATACACAGTATATAGTATATATGCATAAATGGAAAACACAATATGTAACTATTGACTATTTATTCTATGTCTTTATATTTCATTGCTCAAAACATGATAGTCACATACCAAGTGCTTATTTTATGATCCACTTGAAAGATGAAATGGAATTTGATTAAAAATTCTAGATGCTCAAAAGTCCCTTGATGAACAGCATCTTTCATCAGCTAAACTCACTAAATGTACACTTCTGTAAACTCAGATCCCCAGTCTGATTGTATATGTCACATACGTTGCCTGTCACTATGTCCCCTTTAACCAATCTTCAAGTGTTTTTCTTATTCATTTTAAAGAAGACTTTAGATTTTTCTTCACCACTACATTATGCATCACCTTCTGGTTTATTATAACTGGCAGGAAAAATAAAACGTACCTGCATTCAAATCTCCAGTCATTTTTGACATTAGTTTTATTTTTAAAGAGAAATAAATTCCAAAACAAGATACAGGGTAACAATGGTTAATACACTGTGTGTTGTTGTCTTTTAATTAGTTATTCAGGGTACAAGATATCAGAATTTAATTACCAAGTAATATTAGCAAAAACCTTTCTTTTCAATGAACTAAGAGAAATTAGTAACATAACTATCTTAACTATCTCTAATATATATTATTTCTTTCAATCTCTCACACGAGGGAGATAATACAGTATTTACTCAAGTGAGTCCAATGTATTCCACTTATGAGTATGGTCTCTGGTTGCCTCCATTTACTCACAAAAATCTCAAGTTTATCCTTATTGATGGCTGAGCATTATGCCATTGTATAAAAATACAACATTGTTTTTGTTCATTTTTTGGTTGATGGACATTTGAGTTGATTCCAAGATTTAGATATTAACGATTGTGCTGCTATAAAATGGGTACACATACATTATTGTGGTATGATGTTTTCAATGCTTTTGGGAAGGTACCCAGCAGAAAAATCTAGGTCAGTTGGGATCTCCAACTTGAGTATTTTAAGGATTCTCCACGCTGATTTATACAGTAGTTACTCCAGGCTACACTCCCAACAGCAGTGGGTGGAGAAGGGTTCCTTTTTCCCCACAGCCCCTCCAGCGTTTGTAATTTGTTGGTTTCTTGATAATATCCATTCTTTCTGGGATAAAGTGAACTCTGAGTGTTGCTTTGATTTGCATCTCTTGAATGACAAGTTATGTTGAACGTGTTTTCATATATTTATTTTCCATTTGTATTTATCTATCTCAGAGGTATGTATTCATCTTAGATACCTATTTTTAGATTGCGCCTCTAAATTTATGAGGTCTGATTTTTTTTGTGTTCTTTATATATTGTTGATAGTAATCCTTTGTATTAGGAACAGCTGAGAAACATTTTTTTCCACATTGTGGGTTATCTTTTCACGCTGTCACTGGATTCTCTTGCTGTGAAAAAGCTTTTTAATAAGATGAGATTCCAGTTTTTGATTCTTTGTCATTGTTCCTGTGGAATCAGGGTTTTATTCATAGTCTTTGTCTACACCTGTCTTCAAGAGTTTTACCTAGTCTACCTTCCTGAAGATTTAATGTTTTTGTAAATATTCAGATTTTTGATCCATTTCAAATTTAGTTTAGTACATGGTGAAATATATGGGTCCTATCTTTGGTGTGTGCAAATTTTCATCTTTGGCATGTGTAGAACCAGTTTTCCAGCACCATTTGTTAGAGAGGCTTTCTTCTAGTGAATGTGTTTTGCACCTTTGTCAAAGATGAGGTGTTTAGTGTGTCTGGAGTTATTTCTGCGTCATATAATCTGCTTGATCTTTGGGTCTGTTTTTGGTTTTTTGGCCAGTACCATGCTGATTTGATCACTATAGCTTTATAGTGTAAGTTCAAGTTGGGAATTGTGATGCCCCTGACTCTTCTTTGTTCTTCAGAATTGCCTTTGCTATTCTACATCTCTTCTGGTTCCACATGAATTTTAACTTTTTAAAAATTTTATTTAAAGATAAAAAATCAAAACAGAAAAAAGGGTAGAAATAGTACAGAATTTCAAAAAAATAAACAGTAAGAAATCACTAGTTGATAGATTACATATTGTCATCTTAGAAATAGTTATTCAAGTTACAAATTAAAACATACAAAGTGGACATTCAAACAGTGAAACTGCAAATAGTTCTGTTCAACAATCCAACAAAAACTTAGTAATATGGTTATCTATCTTACACATTCAAACCTACATGCAGGTATATCTTTAGAGCACTTTCTTTTCCTCTCTTTTTATAACAATTACACATTTTGAGTTACTCCTTCAGTTCTTATTACATTTTTGGAAGAGAATAAAACCAAATGTGGCAAAACAAAATAGAGTAAGTCAAAACAAAAGGATGGACATAGTACATGATGTAAAAACAAAATACAATGTGATCAACAGTGGTTACCATAATGCCTCTTGCTATCTTCAAGTGAATTGCACATATCATCAGGTATCATGAAAATGAACAAAACAGTACAGAACAAAGCCAACAGAGATGAAGCCAACTGGAGACATTACGGGGCTTCAAAAGAAGTTAATAATTAAAGCAGAATGAGTATCATATTGAATCTTATTGTCTTCAAAGTAGTTGCCTATATCCTCAGACTTCATACTAGCAAACAAAACAGGAGAGTAATATCAATTAAAACAAGACAGTGAGAGCAATACAGGGCTTCAAAATCAAGTTTATAGGAAATAAAAAAATTACCATAATATATCCTGCTATTTTTGGAATATCTGTCCATACCATCAAATTTAATACAAGAGGACAAAATGGAACAGAATAAAACCAAACTAAACAGAACGATGAAAACAATATGGGTTTCAAATCATGATAAAAGATAAACAATGGCCACTGCCTTCCCTTTTAACACAATTGCTCCCCTTTCACTTTTTATTTTATTTTTTAAAAATAATTTTCTTTAAAGAAAGACTAAACAAAACAAAAACTGGTAGAAATAATATATACCCTCAAAGAAAAAATAAACAGTAATAAATCGCTAGTTGATGTTTTCATATTGTCCTCTTACAAATAATTGTTCAAGATACAAAAGTGGAACATATAAGTGGGAATTCAAACAGTGAGACTGCAAATAGTTCTGTTCCACTATCCAAAAATACTTAGCAACACATGGTTATCAATCCTATACATTTAAACATATATGCAGTTATCTATATTTTCAATTATGTTGAGATTAAACAAACCAAAGCCAGTTAAAATCACTCTGAACAAAGAATACTGGTATTGCTCGATTTCACATCATGACACTGCAGTCAGCACTGGGTACTGTGGTGTTTCTTTTTCTTCAAAGTATTTGTTCATTTCGTCATGCGTCATAAGATTTGTTCTCATAAACTGTGTATAGGTTTTACAGCTGCATGAGTCTTAACATGTATTTTTTTTTTATCAGTACCAAGGATCAAACTCATGACTGCGCATTTTCAAGGCAGGCGCTTATGCCACTGAGCTAAATCATCTGCACCTATGTATTCCTATTCTTTCTGTATTAGAGAGAGAGACAAAACAAAGCAGGACAGAACAAAACATATTCTTATAGACACATAAAATGAAAGACATATAAAACCACTGTACAGGAGTTCTACCATGATTACTGTGTCTCGTTATCTTTGATAGAATTGGCTATGTCATCAGACATAATATAATTGAATATATCAGTACATAACAGTATTAATAGAAACACAACTTTGTATATAGTGTAAAACTACAAAAACAGGTAGTAATCAAACCAGAATGGGTATCATAGTGAATCTTGTCATTTTCAGTGTAGTTGTCTATAGTCTCAGAATTGATACTATCAATCATAGCAGTTTTGAATAAAGTCTGTAAATAACAAATAGCAATCAAACAAACCAGATTTAACTAAGATTAATCATGATAAAACAGTGTAAGTTATACAGGAGTCCAGATTAAGTTAACAGGAAGTTAAAGATGACTACTGTGCTATATCCTGACATTTTTGGGATAGCTGTCTGTGTCCTCAGATCTAATGCTTGTAGACAAACTGGGACAGAATAAGTTCTATCTAAGCAGAGCAGTGTGAGTAATATGGACTTAATTCCAGGTACACTATTAACAATATCTGCTGCCATCTTTTTTTAAGACTATTCCTCTCCTTTCACTCCCTCAGGGTACACTGTGCATTTTGGGGTCTCACCAATACCCTCTGTTTTAAATTGGGGGAGCAACCTGCTATTTACTTAAATGGTTCCGAACTTCTCTCTCCTGAACTGGATCTCTGGTTGCATTTCTTTACCTATTAAAGCCTGTCTTTCCAACCTATTCACAAATACTGGTCTAGTTGCCCCTGTTACTCTCTGGTTCCCTGTCACATAGTGTTGTTTACTTGTATTTGATTTTTGATCTATATACCCTGTTTCAGGTTAATTTTATTTCCTATAAAGAGCATCTCAGTAGACATTACCTTCTGATCTACTCTACCTGTGATTCTCTTTTTTCTTTTTTTAAATTTAGTGTATCAAGGCCATCTATGTTAGAGACTATAGCCAAACTTCTCTACCTCGTTTCTGTAGTGCTCTTTTTCTGTCATTAGTTGTCTGTTTGTCTTCTTCATTTAACTTTCTGCTACATTCATTGAGGCCTCTCTGCCACTGTTCCTGGAATCCTAGTACTTTTCACTCTCTCTCTCTCTCTCTCTCGAATGTTCTACAGTATTCTCTGTAGAGCTGGATTGGTGGTTGTGAATTTCTCAAGTTCCTCTTTGTCTTGGAAGCATCTTGTTTCTCCATTAATTTTTAGAGACAATTTTTCAGGGTACATCAATATGGGCTGGAGATTATTTTCTTTCAGGGCTTGAAATACTTTGCTCCAAGCTCTTCTTGATTAGATGATTTGTGTCAAGAAGCCTGCCATTATTCTTATCGGTTTTCCCTTATAAGTAATCTGTTTCTTGTCTCTGAGAGATTTTAATATTCTGTTCTTATATTGGATTTCTGGGATCTTGATTATTATATACCTGGGTGTAGCTCTGTTTTGGTTATAGGTGGCTGGAGTTCTGTATGCCTCACACATTTGAATATCATTTCCTTTTCCTATGTTTGGGAAGTTTTCCTTAATTATTTCTTTGAATAGCCTTTGTAGTTCTTTGTTTATACCCCTGCTTCTACATTCACATTCTTTATTCTTAAGTTATAGATCCTCTTGTTGTCTTCTAGCCTTTGTATTGTTACTGCTTATTTCCTTGATATTTTTAAGAAATTATTCCTTTCATGCTCCCACATTGCAAACCTGTCCTCCTGTTTGGGTAATCATCCTTAGTTTCTTTCAAGCAGTTTTGCCAGCCTTCAATGGAGTTTTTAATTTTCTGGTAATCTCTCTGAACCTGCATCATGTATTCTATGTTTTCTTTATATTTCTCATCAAACAATTCTCCCCTTTTTTTGTGTTCCTCCATGCTTCCATCTGTGTCTTCTTGAGAGGTGCTTAGCATTGCTTTTATTAACCTATTTTATCTTGCTTTACTTGGTTGAGTATTTCACTTTTGAACTCTTCTATGAGGTCCCGAATATATCTCTTTATGTCCACTGGTGCTGTGTCTGATACTGCATGTTTGCTGTCCTCAGTCTCCTTTGTATTTACCTTTCCTGGTTCAATGCTCTCAGGATTGGGGGCTGGGAACTTTTTCTAGTTGCTTCCTCTTCTCATATTTTTTGTTTCTTTTAACAGGTATATATAGGAGGCCCAAGTTTCTTTCTTTGTTGGTTACAATTCTTCTGAAGCATGTGTACTCTCCCTTCCTCTCTGGGTCAGTCAATCTGCCGATGCCTTCACTGTATTAGTGTGCGCTGCCTCCCCTCCTGGTCAGTCAACCCGCTGAGGCCTCCACTGTGTTAGTGTGTACCATGGGGCATGGGAAATTGGGTTGGAAAGACAGGCTTTAATAGGTAAAGGAGCTTATTGGGTCTCATCTAGGGGCATGACCCAGGGCAAGCACACCCCACCAGTCCTGTCTGGGCATGGAGCAGCTGACTGAGGTCACCGCTGCTCCTTGTTCTTGCCAGTCCTGCCCAGTACCAGAATGTCATTCGTTGGAGCCCCTGTTTTCTGTAGAATGGTTTTATTCCTGGCACTCACCACAGGTTAATGCAGGTTCCCTGCCTGCTTAGCTCTCTGTTTGACTCACCAACCCCTGACCTCAGTGTGACTGCATTTCCAGTGAGTTGAAGTGGTGGGTATTCGGATGGCTTGGTAAGTTGCATTGCATGAGTTTTGGCACTGCAGCAGGAGCGCCGAATCTTTAACTGTTCCAATAGTAGCACCAGGTTTGTATGTTTGATTGGTTCTTCTCATACTAGTTTCTTCCTGGGTTGAGACAATCCATCTCCCTCTGTTCGGGACTCCTCACACTATATTATTTTGGAATCCAAGTTGACTATCTCAGGGAGCCTCTGTAGCCTTCTGTTATCTATCCACCATCTTTACCAGAACTCCTCCAGATAAATTTTAAAATAGTTTTCTCTATTTCTGAGAAAATTAGAATTTTCTTTAAAAATTGCATTAAGTCTGCATAACAGTTTTGAATGAATGGCCATTTTCACTATACTGGTTCTTCCTATCCAAAAGCAAGGGATGTCTTTACATTTTATGATAGGCTCTTTAAACTCCCTTTTCAGAATACTGTAGTTTTTCAATGTGGATGTCTTTTACATCCTTCTTTAGATTGACTCATACATATTTCATTTTTTGGATGCTATTGTGTAAGGTGTTGTTTCCCTAATTTCTCTCTTAGTGAGTTTGTTATTCATGTAATGGAAGGCTATTGATTTCTGAGTGTTGACTTTGTATCCAGCTATGCTACTAAATTTGCTTATTAAATACAGCAGGTTTTTTAGTGGAGTTTTTGTGTTGTTCTATGTACAGTATCATGTCATCTGCAAATAGTGATAATTTAACTTTTTTCTTTCCTATCTTTATTCCTTGTGTTTGTTTCTCTTACCTAATTGCTCTGATGAAAGTTTCCAAGACAATGTAGAATAAGAGTGGCGATAGTAGACAATCTTGTCTTGTTCCTGATTTTAGAGAGAAAGGTTTACTTTTTGTCCATTAAGTAAACTTTTGGATATTGGGTTATAGTAGATGGTTTTTATCAGATTATATAAAGATCCATTTTAATTTTCTGTAGAGTTTTTATCATGAATAGGTGCTGGACATAGTCAAACTTTTTTCTGCAACTTTTGAGATGATCATATGATTTCTGTTCTTAGTTCAGTTAATATAGTGTATTACATGCTTTCGATTTACATATTTCCATCACTTGGTCAAATCCTATTTGATCATAGTGTATAATATTCTTGATGATTTGATGCATCCTGTTTGCCCGTATCTTACTGAAAATTTTTGCATCTATGTTCATAATAGAGATTGGCCTGTAATTCCATTTGTAATTGGATCCTTCTCTGGTTTTGGTATCAGGGTAATGGTTGCTTCCAGCAGTGAATTTGAAATTATTGCTTTCCTTTCAACTTAATTAAAAAGTTTGAAAAGTACTGGTGTTATTTCTTCTCTAAATTTCTTGTAGAATTCAGCAATGAATCAGTCATGACCTGCACTTTTCTTTGTTGATAGATTTTTCATTGCCTCTTTGATTACATTGACTAATATTAGTCTATGTAGCATTTTTATGACTTCTTGATGCATCTATGGAAATTCTTGTATCTATGCATATGTTTATATATCTAGGAATCCCTTTCTTTATTTCTTCTTCACTTTCCATTTTATTAGAATACAAGTTTTCAAAGTATGTGTAGATGACCTTCTGAATTCATTCAGGGTTCATGTTATTTCACCTTTTTCATTCCCAATTGAGTGGATTTGATTGTTTTCTTCCCTTTCTTGATAAGGTTAGATAAGGGTTTGTTGATTTTATTTAATCTTTCAATGATTCAATTCCTTGATTCTTTGTATTTTTTATTCTCCAATGCATTACTTTCTGCCCTTTACAATTTCCTCACTTGTATGAGCTTTTAGATTGGCCTTCTCTTTTTTCCAAAAGTTTGAGGTTCACCATTAAGTTCTTTACTTGTGATTATTCTGTTTTCCTTATAACAGTGTTTACCACTATAAATTTCCCTCTTAGGACTGATATTGTTATGCTCCACAAGTTTTGAGATATTTTATTTTCATTATCATTCAATTGTAAAAACTATCTGATTTCTTTTTAATTTCATCTGTGAACCACTGGTAGTTCAGGGGGGTGTTATTTAATTTCCACGCATTTATGAAGTTCTGGAGGTTTCTTTTGCCATTGATTTCCAATTTCATTTCACTACGATCTGATAATATGCATGGGATAGTTTCACTTCCTTTTCATTTGCTTAAGCATGTTCTATGAGCTAGTATGAGGTCTATTTTGGAGAACATCCTGTGTGCAGCTGAAAAGAATGTGTATTTTGATGTTGTTGGATGCAACACTCTGGGAACATCTACTACATCCCTTTGCAGAAAAGTTCAGTTTAGTTATAACATTTTATTGGTGATTTTTTGTCTAGTTTATCTGTCTTTGTGTGACAGTGGAGTATGAGATCTCCCAATAAAATTGTATTAGTGTTTATTTGTTTTTCATGCCCAGTAGTATTTTTTTATATAGTTGGGTGTCCTGGTATTTATTGCATATATACTTATGATTGTTATCACTTCTTGGAGTGTTCCTTTTACAAGGATGTAGTCACCTTCTTCATCTGTCTTAATCAGTCTTGGCTTGAAATTCACTTTGTCTGCAAATAGAATTGCTACCCCTGCTTTTCTCTGCATTTCTATCTCATGGAGTATTGTTTTTTGTTTTGGCTTCCAGTCTATGAATTTCTTTTTTAGTTAAATGGCATTTGTATGCAGAATATTGTTTTATCTTGCTTCTTGATCCATTCCACCAGTATGTGTCTTTTGATTGGTAAACTGAGACTTCAAACATTGATGGTTATAACTGATGTTGTGATTTATCTTTTTCATGTTATTTTCCTGTTATTGTTTCCCAACCTATTTTTCCCTCCTGTGCTTGATTGTTTCCCTTTCCTGATATGTTCCTTCTGTTGGAGTTCTTAGAGTTGTAGTCCTTGTTATCTCTCTCTAGAATCTCTAGGATCTCTTTCTAGAATTTTGGAATTGTGGGTTACAAATTTCCTCAGATGTTCTTTGTCATGGAAATATCTTATTTCTCTATCAGTTTTGAAAAACATATTTCTGGGGTACATCAATCTGAATTGAAGGTTGCTTTCCTTTAGAACACAAAGTACTGCACTCCTTGACTTAAGGGTTTGTATTAAGAAGTCAGCCATGACCCTGATGGTCTTTCCTTTGTAGGTGATTTGTTTCTTTTCCCTAACAGGTTTTAAGATATGATTCCTCTGTTGAATTTCTGGAATCTTGTGTATAATATACTTGGCTATAGAATTTTTTTTTTATCATGACCAATTGGAGTTCTAGATGCCTAACTTATCCGTATGACAATTCTTTTCCTCTATGAGGGAAGTTTTCTGCCATGACATCTGTGAACAGAATTTTTTTTTAATATCACTTGTGGTATCTCCTGCCTTTTCACTCACTCCAACCAATCTTAAATTATTCTTCTTTGTGTCATCTAGTAGCTGTTGGATTCATATCTCATTGTCCATGCAATGAGAAATCTTTCTTTTAGATCAATAACTGCAAGCCTGTCTTTTTTTTCTCTGATACTCTGCCCTCACACTGGCTTAATCTGCCATGAATACTTGCAATGGAATTTTTATTCTCTTGAATATCTTCTTGAATCTGCCTTGTGGATTCTATTTCTCTCCTATGCTGAGTATTCATGGCTTCTTGTAATTTTCTTAAGCTCCTCTATTTTTTGTCTGTATCTGCTCTAGCATCACTAAGCATGATTTTTATTTTAGACACCATCTATGCGGCTATCTGAGAGATTATTTTTGATTTGATTTTTCCAGAGTCTCATTCAATTGCTTTTCTACTACCACTTCAGAGAGGCCAGGTGGGAGTCTTTTGGTTTGTCCTATATCAATGCTTCCTGGGTTTGCTTTTGGTACACTGGATGTATGGGGTTGCAATTTTCTCATTTCTTTTCCTTTTTTATTTTACTTTCTAGAGTGATCTGCATAAATTTCCTGTGACAGGAAGCTTTATTGCTCATATTTATGACCCACAGGTAATCACTACTTCTCAGAGTTTTCATCTAGGTGTAGCTACTTTCAGGATTTTCAGTCTGTTGGAAGATCCTATCTCTCAAATTTGTTGGAGATAAGAAGTTATTGATTTTTTGGCTCAGTCCCTGGTTCTTTGGAACTGAGCCACAATATTTTCTGTAACCTTAGTCAGTCTCAGTCATGGATTACCAGATAGAGCAGCTTTTGTGACTTTTAACTATACTGGTACCAATAGGATCAAACACAGCCTAGAAAATGACAAACTGAGCTAACCATTAATTTGCACTTTTAAATGCATGAACTAGATTTGTGATTATATAATAAAATTTAAAAGAAGCAAGTAAATTTCATGCAGTACACAAGTCTTTAATAATGTCAATTTTGTCCTCAGGGGTCAAAACTTAAAATGGTAAGTTTTGAGGACAAAGGGACATCAGGCTAACTTTGAGAAACTGGTGCAGAAGACTGGAGGAAAAGAAAAAGTAAGACATAAAAATAACAACAAAAATTCTACCACAAAGCGGCTAGAAATCATGTTCATACTTCCATAAAAACAAGATCAAGTAATGAAAAAGAAAAAGAAAAAAGTAAAAATCAAAAACCCTAACAAAACAAAACAACAGTAAAACAAATGAGAGAAATAAAGAGGTCCACTTCCACCTTTGTCACTGCTGTTACTTGGAGACAACATGTGGGACAGGGTTCTGATCCATGCTGCTCTATCCTAGCAAGTCAGCAATAGCTTTTTTGGTAGGGTACAGGATAATCTCAATGAGCCTGCACTTTCTGGCCAAGACAAGACTCATTTGCTCTACAACTGCCAGTACACCTTCTGTGAATCTGAGCCCAGATGGGAGCCACTACATAGAGCTGGTGGCAGCCCTGAGTCCTGAGAGGCATCACAGAACTCCAAGAGAGATCCAAGCCAATCTCCCACAGGATGATGAAAGCCCTCAGCACTCACCCCCAGCTAGTGTAGAGTGTATATCCACTGTTACACTCCACCATTGTGTCTCTCCAAGGAGGCCTCTGGGAGCACTAGCAGTCACTGTATATCTACAGCTTTGAAACACTGCTCTTGTGCAGTGAGTTCAATCTCAGAGAGAAGGCACCACCAGCTACATCCTCCTTCACTGGAGGTTGTCTTTTCACTCTCTCTGATGGCTTATATTTGAACTTAGATTCTTCTTGGGTCCAGGGGACTCATTCCCTTCCTTCTTGTCTTCCTCTCCTTGCTATATTCCATCATCAGTACAGCAACTTTCTAAAAGGCTCTTTCTCTTCTGCTTACCACTCTGCCATCTTCATGATCCCTGACATTACTTTAGAGTCATTTTCCAATTTGAACCTTCCAGAGAGATGAGAAGGAGATAAGATAAGAAGAATGACATAGAGAAGAGCCAGCAGGAACTGTGTCACAGTTCAGTTCTGGGATATGTCCCAAATGCTTCATGTGTTTAGATGTGGGGATTTTGGAAAGTGACTGCATCTTTGAGGGTGCTACACTCATCAGCAGATTTGTCAGTATCTTCATGCTGATGCTAGTATTAGTGTTGGGCTAAGTTAGAAGAGGTGAGTCAAGAGCAGTGCACCTGGAAAGATGTGTCTCCCTCTCCAGCTCCTCCTTCAACTCTGCTTTCTGCCCCCATAACATGAGCAGCTTTCCTTCACTATATCCCTCTGCCAGGCTATTTCCACTTTGGAGTCAGCTGACCGTGAACTGTACATGTGAGTTCAGGTAAACCTCTCCTCCTTTAAGTTATACATGTTGGGTATTTTCCCAGCAATGCGCAAGTAACTAATATAAGTATTCCAAGGGCTGAACAGCTATGTAAGACTCAGGTAGTGCTTTATATACTGCTATAAGACACGGCACAATATTGCTCCAAACTGTCCTATGCTACATTCTGAGATTTCTGCCCTCACCCACAAACTCTAAGCATTGTCACCATTTTTATGTAAAGACCTATCGTGACAAACAATTGACAGAGACACTTATGCATGTTCCATAGAAATACAAGATTTTTTTTTATTCCAAGCTGACTTTCCTTCTTGGTATTTCTCTGGCTGTGACCCTTCCAGCTATAACATGTTTTTATCCAGGCTACACATTTATTTGAAATAATTTTCTCTAATCCATGGATACCCTTTCTCCATCTTAAGTAATGTTTAAGGTGAATTTTACATATAGATACTAGTATATATTTTATATATAGATGATGGTATATATTTTATATCAATATATCAATGTTTAAGAATCTATTAATTGTGCTGTAAATATTCATCAGCTTCATATTAACTAATTACATCCACATAAAATTCTAAGAGGGTTAATTCCAAGTATATGCAAAATGATGAAGTATCTCTGAATTTTGTCTCTGTTTTCATGGTTCAAGTTTACTTTGATTCCTGCCTTACAAGCAGATACAATATTGAATGTTGATGTAAAATTTTCTATGTAGTAAAATGCAAAAACTTAAATCCAAATTCAGTAAATATTGATTATTTATGCAATCAAATAACCAAAAGCCTAAAAACAGATGCAAAATATTTCCAAGTTACCATTTTTTCATCTCTCCTTATAAGCAAACATTGTTCTGGTTTCCATCATTATCAATTAGTTTTAAGCCTTAAATAAGAAGCATAAAATGTACCTTTTACCTAACTGAATTTGCTTAAGAGTTTTGAAATTTACTCATGTTATACGTATCATTGGCTATTTTGCTTTTATTGCAGAATGTTCATTTATATACCTATATTCTCTTGCTGATGGACATGTGGTAGATTTCAGTTGTTGGGGACTATACATTAAAAACTCTATTTTATGCAAATTCTGTGCCTGTACTAGGTGCAATCAAAACATATGGTAAACATTTAAATTTGAAAAATTACATTAAAGAATACATTGCCTTTAAGCCCTTCTCAATATATCCTCCAGTGACTGTGAACACATTTATTGCATTGTATGTGCCCTTGTCTGAAACATTTCTCGAGTCCTTGCAAATGAATGTGTTTAACCCAATCCAAAAATGGGCAATTCTCAGATGAAGAAATACAAATAGCAAATAGAGATATATTCTTGATACATAATTTTGACTAGCCTTGACCTCACTATGTAGCCCAGGCTGGCCTCAAACTCATGGTGATCCCTTGGCCAAGCCTTCCTAGTGGTGGAATTAACAGGTATGCATCACCACACCTGGAAACTTTGGAATTATAAAAATCAAACATCAATACTCTTATGGTGAAACAAATATGTACTACAGAAAATTATAAATTTTCAAGAAAACTTCTGAAGTAGTCATACCAACTCAGTTCTGATGACTTATTAGTAAAAGGGAAACATTAAAAAGTGGCAAAAGAAGAGAAACACTTTTTATCTCAATCACAATTTCATTTAATTTCATAAAACCCTCAGAAACTCAGTTTCTTTCTTTTCTCTCTCTTTCTTTTTTTTCCATTGTTAATCTGGCTCTAAACTAGTTCTTCTCTAGAAAATAAGACCATATTGACTCCTAAACACAAACATAAACTGAAAATCCAAATTCGGAGTCTGCCAAGTTAAAAGAATCTCTGTAATTGAGTCAATGCCATCTTTTGGAAAAAGTTAAACCCTTTAGAAATCTATCCAGGAGACAGACTCAGTGTAACTTTAAATAGTTATCCAGTAGGAAATCAACAACATTTAATAACCAATTAGAAGACATCCATACAGGACAAAAAGGAGCTGGAACTCAATCTGATCAACACCAGGTGTGACAAAGTGTCATGGATTTATCAACTCAAGGCAAGCGCAGTGTGATCTAAATACTGAATTGGGCACTGCTAGGCTTGAAGGGAGAGGTAATTTTTGCCCTGTTCAGAGATAAAAGTTACAAAAGCATGCCATCGAGTTCTAAGAATTCTTACCAAGAAGTTGCATCACAAGCTACAGGAGAAACCAGAGTGAAAAGAAAAAGAAATTGAGAAATAGGAATTCCACTTTCAAAGACAGAAACTCAATAATAAAACATCAAATAAACACTAAAATCTTAGTGTTGTTTTACAAATTACTCAAGTGAAAAATGCCTCTTTCAAACTTGCATAAATTTATTAAAATTTCTCATATTAAAAATCTTTAAACATATTTTTGTAAGAAACTAAAGATTGGAAATCCTATTATACTATAATTTGAATTTCGTTTGTTGAAGGAGACCAATATGTAGAACCCATCAGTCATACTGCAGCAGAAATTCACTTCTCACTCTTATATTTTTGGATATACACCCATGATCAGCACTTTCAGAATGTGTATTTGTTGGAAAATGATTTTTCTTAAAATCAAGAATGAATTTAGGAACTACGAAGTAGAGCAGGTAAGCAGAAATCTCTTCTTGTTTTGTTATAGCTTATTTCTTTTAGCCTATATGAACTCCTGACAGGACAGTATACAGAGCTAAATACAGAGGACTTGACACTCCAACAGAAACCTTGATCACCAGAGACTCTCAACCCCACGTGGTACCAAACTATCAATGACCAGATCCCTTTTTGGCTTTAGAATTACTTGAGCCTCCACTGCCATTCTGCTGTATTTATTAGATATTATCAAGGACAGTTTGGTGGCAATGTCATTGCACCCAAGTGAATCCCTTCACTGTACCAGTTGGATTTTTGTTGGACTTTGGCCTGTAGACTTAATTGCTTAGCTCACTGACTGAAGAATGCATTCTGACTTTAATTTGGTGTTGATTTATTTCTTTACTTTTGCAAACATAGTTTAATTGTGGCTGAAATCATCTAATAACACACGTTCCATTTACTAGGTGGGCCACCCAACAGCTGGCACTACTCTGCTCCCAAAGACTAATCATTCTGTGAGAGATCATTCTCATGCTAAGCCAAGATTTTTGTCTGCATTCATCAATTATGTAAAAATCTGTGACAAATGACATACAAACAAACTGCACAAAAGAGTACCTGTAGCTCTTACGGCAATTAAAACATAGCTTAAAAAAGTAAGGATAAACATTTTAATCACAGACACAGTGTACACGTCTCTGTCTACATGACTGTTTACACGAAATGCATACACATACACAGCCAGTCATAAACACATTCATTCTTCAAATATGTAGCCAAACATGACATGACTTATTCATGACTTTTCTCAAGTACTTATACTTGAATTCATTTGAACTTCTTGAAAAAAATAAAATTTTCAGTGTTCAGAAAGTCTGAAATAAAAATAAAAGACTTACTGATTTGAAATCTTTAAATCTTTGTAAAAAGAAGTATAAAAGGAGGTTTGAGGCCTAGGGGGGCAGAAAATGATAACAATGACAAAAAGACTTTGACAAAAGACAGTGACTCCTGTCCGCACGATTTAAGAATTACCCTTACTGTCTACTGCCATACCACCCTGAACACGCCCAATCTCATCTGATGTTGGAAGCTAAGCAGGGTCGGGCCTGGTTAGTACTTGGATGGAAGAATTACCCTTACCAATTCCAAGGGTTTTTCTATTTTAACTCTGATGTCCATATCCTGGCTGATATCTCTATCTGCTATGCAATCTCATGATTCTCAGGTTTCTTCCAGGTGGTCATTGCAAACACTAGCCTAGCCAATGATACATCAACTTTCAGCTTTGTCACGTGATTTATGAGCAGAGCAACTTGGCATGTTTCCTACCCATACATAAGAACAATTCTTTTTCACGCTTAACCTCAGTTTTTCACACAAGACTTCATTATCTGTTAGGCCATAAAAGAGTGTGATTAGATAAATACAATATATTTTCTTCTTTGCAATAGCTTACTTAATATAGCAGAGATATTATAAACAAAGCTTAAAGGGAAAATACCAAATGAGTAGTCCTAACAAATATTATGGGAGTTACAATCAAGGAGACAGAATGTTGACTCAGTATGGAAAAATCTTCATAGAATTGAAAGTGCTTGGAGTGAATTTAGAAGGTGATGCAAGGTGAGAGTATTGAGTCTTGGAAAGACTAATGTCAGTGAACACTGCACATAGAGGAAGAGTATCATGTCAGTAAAAAAGGAATATGTTTCCATGGAATATCAAGTATCTTGCCTTTGATGGAGTGAGAAGAGGAAGAATAGACCATATGGCGGGAGAAAAGTAGCTGTGTAACTTCTTGATTATTTTTTGTCAAGGTATATAATCCATATGGGCATAATATAATGCAGATATCAAAAACAGACTATAAAGACAGATATTTGAATGGCAAAGTAGAAGATACCAATATTTGAGGTGGAAATCAGTAGCAAGATCCTGAATCAAAAGTAAATATAAACTGGAATGAAATTTCAAAAATTAAAATCTGCTCCATGCATAGAATGTTATAACATCATTTCAGAATAAAGACATAATCAAGCCTCAGAATTCAGAATTTGTGAATATTATTACCAATAATCAATTAAAAGAATACTTACCAAGCACATACTATGTAACATGAATTATGTTAATTGCTGCTTTGTTTCTCTTAAACAAAAGTTTATGAAATAGAGGTAATTCATAAAAGCACACTTTTAAATACTTTCATTTTATAAGGATATGTTTTAGCTATTTTTTTCACTTTTAAGATAACATACCCAACACTCAGAGTTACAGGATGAAAAGTTTACTTAACTTACAGTTTCTGGAGGTTTCAGTTCATCCCTGGCTGGCTCCAAGGCAGGGTGGCACACTGCAGTGGGGCAGCAGTTCATAGAAGCAGAAAACACCAAAAGCAACATGTGGCAGAGAGCAAAAGGACAAGCCAATGTCTGTCTCACTGTATGCAGGTCACCCGTCCTACAGCAGGGGTAGTACCCACACCCTTAGTCCCAGCACTGAACCATGAATCAGTCAGAAACTCTAGATTCAGCCACCTCTAGAAAAAACCACCACTCCTGAACACATGAAGCATTAGGGGAACATCTAGACAAACATGACAGGACATAATAAAAAGGGAAACATTAGAAAATCTGTAGGAAAACTCAAATGCTATTTAATACAAAATATATTGTTTTAAAAATATAAAATTTACAAGAGAATCATTTAAAGTTAATTAACTCAAGTAACTAGAAAAGTTTTGTTAATATTTCAAAGCAAACTGGAACAGATAGAAACATAAATTATTAATATGAAAATTCAAAATAGTGAAGACCAGGAGCTACTTTTTACTATAGAATAATAAAAGGAAATAAATAAATAAAACCACTGACAAAAGACAAAATATAGCTAAAGATAAAATAAATTTAAAGGTTCTAATAAAATGCTATAGACTTCTATATGCTAACATATTTGAAAGGAAATATGAAATAGCTAATTCCTAGGATATTAATGATTTGATACAGTGTCTCAGAAAGGTTCATCTCTTTCACTGTGTCTCATTTTTTTATCAGCCTCTATTTTATTTCACTTGTCGCCACAAAAGACCTGCACATTCATTAATATTTTAATCACTGAAAATAACTGCTGTTCTCTCTGTTTAGAGTTCATTAGGCCAACTACACACCAAAGTACTTTTCTCTTAATAAAAAGCAGTTTTCTCAACTAATGAATCTCAAGTTAATTGTTAGAGAGAAAGTTAGTGGATGTAGAAAAAACGATTTTAAAATTTAAAATAACTGATTTTGTATCACAGCTAAATTAGCCCAACCAAAAAAAAAAAAACACATGAAATTTAAATAATTCACTTAATGGATATGATTAGTAAATGTCAAAGTGAAATGAATCGTATTTTCAGAGATAGTATCTTTCTGAGATTACCTAAATACATACATACATACATAGAAGCATATATTTTGTATTTTGTATTGATGCCTTCTGAAAAAGGCATCACTTTAAGACCTAAAACAATTCATATTGTTTCAGTTTTAAAGTAAATATATGAAAAGCATTTGCAGTAGTGTATTTTGAGGTCTTGCTAAATCATATATATCAAACTATTGAAGTACACCAAGTCATCTTTCAAGAATTAGTTGCCAATAGCTTTAGTGATAAGTGTTATTACCTTACAGTTTTACACTGAAAGTAACTAAAAGGCCATTTTATGTAATTTATTATATAGATGTATTATAGAAATACAAATGGGTAATAGCATTATTTAAACACACTAGCCTTCAACTGGAGTGCATGTGTCTGTTTTATAAATAATTCAAAATGAAATAACCAAAAACAATAACAAAATTTATTTTCCTCTCAAATCAACAACATGAACACAGCTCTGTTAGTTACTTGGTTTTTGTGCTAGCTTTGCCATTATCAAGATGGAATACTTAACACCCACACCTTCAAGGAGGAGAGATTTAATTTGGCTCATGGTTTAGGGGAGTTACTCTGTTGTCAGCTGGCTCCAAGGCAGAATCATCATGGCAGAAGGGAATAGCAGAGCACAAATTCTTAGTTGGTGGCATCAGAGAAGCAAAGTAAAGGAACTGCAACCTGTCCAGGTATATCCAGGTATAACCAGAAATGTGTTTTACTAATCCTCAGAGCAGCTTTTAAGTGTAGTTGACACAATTAACCACCACGACTCCACTCCCCTTGGGATCAGATGGGAAGCCCAAAGTCTTGGAGCTGCAGTCATGTGAAGCCTCACTAACCACACACTTGGCACTTGGTTCTTGGTATTGCTGAGATCCTACCTAGTGTTACTTTCCCAAACAGCTGCATACGATTTTTCAGCACACTCTGAGCTTTCTTTCCCTTTGTTTTCTGTTTTGTACTATGGATTAAATGTAAAAACTCCACAATGAGCTCCATCTCCAGCCTCTTTTTAAATTTTTTTTTTGTTGTTAATGTGCTAAGTTGTCCAGGCCTGTCACCACTCCATTCCTCCTACTTCAGTCTTCCAGAGTGGTGGAATTAAAGGCAAGTGATGCTATAGCCAAGGTCTGAGCTTTTTTCCAACATGGTGCCTGCATTTGGAGAGCTGGGGAACAGCTCTATCATTTTAATTACAAAACTCAGTACCAAATCTGCCACACTATGGTCAGAAGCATTAGGAAAATAGACCTCACCCCTTCATAGGATTACCAGCCACTTTATAAGACTATCTGAAATGGTTTACAAATATGAATGTGTGTGTGCATGGTGTATGTGTGTACATGTTCCATACACATGTCAACCAAAACACATATATAAAAACCCTGGAGGGATGCAATCTTTTCTTTTTTTTTTCTCACTTTAATTTCAGTGGAAATATAAGATTTTAATACCTTATGGAAAATGGCAAAACTCTTTTAAAAGTTGATGTCAGGGCCAGGGGTATAGCTCAGTATCACAGAGAATAGCTGGCAGGCGAAAGGTTGTGAGTTAAATTCCCAGTACACACACCAAAAAATAGAAAAGAAAAGAGGAAAAAGAGGAGGAGGAGGAAGGGGGAGCGGAGAGGAGAAGAAGAGGGAAAAGAATGAGAAGAAGAAGAAGAAGAAGAAGAAGAAGAAGAAGGAGGAGGAGGAGGAGGAGGAGGAGGAGGAGGAGGAGGAGGAGGAGGAGGAGGAGGAGAAGGAGGAGGAGGAGAAACAGAAAAAGGAGAAGAAGAAGTTGATGTTACTCCAGGAACTATTAAATGAGTGGTGGTGGGGACATTTCTACCATCACTGTCAGTTCAGTGAAAGAAAGATCAAATTAAGAATGTCAAGATAATGCCAGATGTAGTGGCACACATACCTGTAATCCCAGCCATTGGAGGCTGAGGTGGGTGGATGGTAAATTCAAGGCCTGCCTGGGCTACATGACAAGAGCCCGTCTCAAACCCCACTCCAAACCATCAAAAAAGAGAATGAAAATTATCACAAAATGGCATGCTTAAAAGTTGTTGCTCATGCCAATGCAACATATTTTTTTTTCAAATATTATGACTTCTAATGGGGATTATGATACCTTCTGGCCCTGGTGATAGTTACTAATTCAAACCTAACCAATAAGATTAACTGATTCTCTTGGTCACAGTGATGGACTTAGCTATAAGATATAGTCAGTATTTGTCATTTCTTTTCTTAACTTTGTGTAAAGATCTAATCATTTCTTTTTGCAGCAATCAAGCAGATGGGGTATAAGTCTGTATCTAATACTGACAGTTTTACTAGTGAAATAAAATCATACAGAAGAATGCAAAAGTGTCCCAAATAAGCACTCAATAGAGTCATTCAATTTTAAAAGAATGTCAGGTAAGCTTTCAATATGAATAAATTCATTTCTTTTTGCTTGTCTGTTTGTTAATTCAAAACAAATGGGATCTTGTCAGTTCTTAGAAATCAGGAATGTATGCTGGATGGGAGTTAGCAGTACAGAAGAACTGGATAGATTCAGAGTGCAGGTAGAATGAATTCATTCCACCAATTGTAAAAAGGTGGATATACATCCAAAAATCTCAGTGAATACATGAAACACAAGTAAATAACTGAGCATGGTGGCACATGCCTTTCATCTCAGCAGTCAGGAGGTTGATGCAGAAGGATTGTTAGAAGTTCGAAGCCAGTCTGCCTCACATAGTGAGGCCAAGGCCAGCCTGAACTACCTAGCAAAACCTTGTCTCAAATACAAAATGCAAATGGAATCAATTCATTCAAGAAGATATTCAGATTGTAATTTAAAAACAATCAGTTGAATGTCATTATGAACATTTCCATTTATTTTATCCAATTATTTTATGTAAACAAAATATTGTCAAGAATTATGTCCCTAGATCTTGATCGATTTTGGCAAGAGCTCCAAGACTTAGATCCATTATAACCTATACAGAAACAATACTCAAGTCCATTAATTTTTAAACCCTTACTAATGTTGTCACTTTTCTGAATCCTTTTGCTTCCCAGAATGACAAAGTGAGGAGTTCATTAAGTCTTTCCTCCAAATTCAAAACAAAACAAGCAGGTGACCTCGGGGATGTAGACTTTCACCATGCCCCCTACCTCCTACAGAATCCACCACCTCTTAATAGTGCCACATGGAGACAAAGCCTTTATCACATGGAGGCTTAAGGTACACTCGTCCAAACCATAGCAAATATTATCCAGTAATTTAAGAAATGAAGCCCTGTAACAAACTATAATATGAATAATGAAAACATGCTAAATAGAGAAGTGAGTTATTAAAGACCACACTATGTATGATTCCATTTACACAAAAATTCGCAAGAAGCTGATCCATGGAGTCAGAAAGTGACTAATGCGGCTGTGAAAGAGTCAATGTGCACACGACAAGAGGAATTCAGAGGAGGAATGAAAATGTTCAGAAATTGGATTTAGATAACGGTGACACCTCTTTAAATTTGCTACAAGTAATTGAATTGTACCATTAAAATGTATTCTGTGCACATTATATCACTTTTAAAAGAATCATTTGAACAATTTTATTGCAACAAGCTAACCTAAGTATATTTTAAGTTCTAAAAATAAATAAAATGACATAAATGATACTATATTTTGTCCACTGAGAGAAACATATACCTAGAAAATGTTAAGGAAACATGATATATCTTTGAGATATATGGCATACTATAATTGTCTGCAACATGGAAATTAATTTGAAACATAAACAAAATTATTTGATTAATTATAATAATGTTATGAAAAGGGTAGAACACTTTTCATCCTTTATTAAGGAAAAATTGCTTCATAATATTTTTATTCGAAATAATCCACTCAAAAAACTTCAAATCGGTGGCTGGGTTTAGCTCAGAAGCCCTAAGTGCCTGCTTGGTAAGCATGAGGTTGTGAGTTTGATCCCAGGTACAAAAAAAAAAAAATTCAAATCTATTGTGGTTTTGACTTTATTTTTCTTGGATTTTTAATTTCCTTGGAATATTACACAAGAATTTTAAATACATGCTGATATTTTGTACAGCACATAATTAAATTTTATAAATTGTGAACTGAATGCTGTATAGCCAGATAATTATATCACTACTTGTTATCATGGATTTTGTTAATTTACAGCTTACAAACACTGTTTCATTTATTTATTCAATAAAAATTTACTGGCTACTTACCACGCATCAGAAAAACTGTAATGTCTGTAAATATATTACTAGTAAAGTAAGACCACAATGTATGAATTTGTGAAGCTGATATTCTAGGAGGGGAAAATTTACTTCCTCTTCTTTTAAAATACTACCATTTATAATTTGTTGTATAAAACAGCTAACTGCTGAAAAGACAAAAAGTATATTGGCAATAATATTTTGCCTTAAAGCCAGTTGAATAGTGTAATCAAAATATGTGTGCATGCTGTAGGTTACTCAGGTTTGTTTTTAAATTTCAATATAAATCATTAAAATGTACATTTTTTACATTGAGTTATGATGTCAAAAGAATGGTTAAATACATTAGAGATATATAAATCTAATAATTTCACTACTGAAATCTTAACATGATAAAAGAGAAAAGTACCAAAATGAAAATATTAGTACAAATTGAAATGCAAAAATAAATTACTATTTATGTCACTTTATCTTAACATATTAAATATTCTAAGCTAAGTAGTTTAGTCATTAAAAAGTATTAAAGTATATCCCTAAGAGAGAACTTTTCAAAATGCTTATGAAATACATTATAATGATTACTAGACTTGGATAATTACTATAATTACTATGAAAATTTACTTTTTTTGCATTATCAATTTAAATTTTTAACATAATTATTGATAAAGTACTCGAAATATAATTGAACTATTAGTGAGAATTTTAGTTTATTGATTTTCTTGATACTTATAGTTACATAAGATTTACTGGCTATCTGAAATATTAATATTTTACTAGATTATTTTGGTTATTCATTTTGTGTTATACATTCTCTATTAGAGCTCCTAATATAGATTAGTTTAAATATATAGATTCATATAGATCCATACATCATTTAATTAATCTTCACAAACTTTCTGAGGAAGGCATACATTGGTTTTCATATTTTTATTTATAAGGCAAGTTGGGGCTTGGATAGAGAAATATTGTCCAGAGCCACACATCTAGAAAGAGTAAATCTATGAAAAACAAACCTGGAGTCCTGCATCTATAGCCCTCTAAATATACATCTTACATGTCTGTTATATACATTATTACTTATTCATTAAAAGGTGTCCAAATGGGTAAAGGCATGTATTTATAGATTTCATGGATTACTAGTTTTGTTTTAGATATTTTTCTTTTATGTCAACCAGGAAATGATGTATCATTTCAATACAATTTTCCCTTTATGTATTCAAAACCACCTACAAATCTATTTCTATGGCATATTTGCTTAATCTTTAAAAACAATGATGTATAAGTCACTCTGAAGACATCTGTGGAGAACCCACCCTCTTCTCGTGGCAATGGCTGCACATCTCTTTTCATATGCTTTATTTACATGTTAGTGGTTGGGGATCCTGAATGTTTTCCTTTTCCACTTGTGAAGTGATCTTTTGGAAAGTAAAATGATGCTTCATATTTTATGATAATCACTGTCTTTCAAATTTCTGTGGCTGGTTGATTTTTCCCATTTGGGGAATTATCCAAATTTCTTTGCAATTGCTCAGAAGATGTGGCCATGAAGTAGAATCAAATAGTTAAGAAAATGGATTCTGTGTAGTACAGAAGAACTTTCATTCTCATCCTTCCATTCGCATCCTGAACACCTTCAAAAAGAAAATAGCCAGGAAACCATGAAAGAGTGTTATACGGCAGTGAATGATTTTTATACAATTATTGGGGTGATCATATAATTTTTTTTACATTTTATAGTGTTTATGTACACAATTGTGTTTACATATGAAATGTAAATGTTAATTCTGCTCTGATTTTAATGTATATTTCATCACTATTCACATATATTGAGTTATCATATTATTCCCCATTAATATGTACAAACATTAGATGTTAATTTACAAAATAAAATTTAAAAAATAAAGCAGTGAGTACACTATTCGTCTGCATTTGGCATACACCTTTCCTGACATCTCAGTGCACACTGTGAGATGTTGCCTTAGATGTGGATGAAAACAGTTTAATTCAAAATCAGGTTTGAAGCTTGATTATTACACAGCATAAGACTGTATAGTTACTGAACTAAAACTTTTTTGATGTATGGGTCATGTAATACACAAATCACCATACAACAACATGGTTCCCAGCAGTGAATACAATGCGCATACAATCACACAGATGATTCTCACATGAAGTCAGATTCCAAAGGCTACATACTATATGCACCTAACAATTATACATCTTATCAAAGGCAAACTTACGGAGCTAAAGAACTACTCAGTGATTATTAAGAGCTTGTAAGCCAAAGGAAAAACTTGACAGCATGTTAGAACTCTTCTATATTTTGGTTATGCAAATACATGCATTGTTTAAAACACACAGCTCTATACTAAAAAATATGAATTTTACTGTAAACTAACTATACTTCAATTTAAAAATTAAAATAATGAGTCTCTATAAGGTGTTTCTAAAGAATAAGAAAGTAATTTTGACTAATACAGAAAAACAATTGGAAAAATGAGTCACAGTCCCTGCCATTCCAAAATTGTTGTGGCAGTCAAAGCAGTTCTTCCATTAAACATAAAAATGTTACTGAAAAGTGACTTCAAACAAGGTTAGGCTGAGACCATTTATTCAATGAGAAAATGTAAGGGCATTTTTAAGTTTTGCCTAAGAACCAGATCACTGTCACTCACAAAATATCAAATGATGGAGACAAAAAATTATACAGTGAGTCTAGGGAACATCCATGCTTGTTCTTGCCCTGCCCTTGAACCAGATGGGGACTTGGAAGCTCACTGCTTTTTTCTGGTCACAGCTGGAAACCGCAGGGCTAATGACTGCTGTGGGGCTCACCAGGCAAGATAAGACCTGCTGGATGTTAAGGCATCTGGGAAAGGTATAGTTTCCTCCTCGCCCCCGTCTTGTCCCTCTCTTTGCAAGAATGCTTTATTCTTCTGACTAGCCCACTATAGTTCCTGGAAACACTCACTGCCCATCACTGCTGTCTGACTCAGATGTAATAACTAAATACCAAGATTTTGGGTAACTCATGGTCTTTTACTCCCTGAGAACAAATGGTCATCCCAGACACCCGCCTATACACCTATTTTGTCTCTTACTCTTTCTTCCCACTGCATGCCATAATTCCAGGCAGGAGACTGGGGATTTGCTGCAGGTGTCCACAATAACCAGCACCATGGAAATGGTCTCTAATAATCACCATCTCCCTCTATAAGCTCATATAAGTGGTATTTGTTTAGTATTGTGCATAAAGGCCCACTCTATTTGACTCTCCTTGTACATCGATAAGATTTATGAGTGAAATAATCAGTCAAAAATAATTATTTCTGACAATTC
Source organism: Cavia porcellus (assembly GCF_034190915.1). Classification (NCBI taxonomy): domain Eukaryota; kingdom Metazoa; phylum Chordata; class Mammalia; order Rodentia; family Caviidae; genus Cavia; species Cavia porcellus. Next base: position 8,811,286 of record NW_026947507.1, on the reverse strand, counting down.
CAACCCACAATTACTCACCCCCAGTTACTGGTCTCTTTCACGAATCACCAATCTAAAGTCCAAGTCATATATTAAATTTTTCTACCACTCTTTTACAAAAACTCTCACGGTTTCCTGAAAATGTGAAGTGTCCCTCACTGTAGCAAGAACATCTCAACTGTGCAATTGTAGATGTTTTCCTGGTGACATTTAGCTATAGTGAATTTATGCTAAAAATGAAGCAGGATTTGGGGTACATGCAATGAATTTAAGTGGGAATTAGTAAAAGATCCACTTGTATTATTTTAATTAAAACCCCATCATATACATTCCTTTAAGGTCTGAAAAATCTTTATTTCTTACTAAGTAGGAAAATAAATTATATGTTCAATTATGGATTAGGTATTATTTTCAGAGTTAAAAGTTTAAATAACAAGGTTACTTTGCATATTTGGGGCCCATAAAGTGATCAGTTATAATTACAAAAGTGTTTTTCATTGGTTAATTTTATGATGGTATAGAAAAGTGCTATAAAAATAATTTAAAATGAATATTTATTGGGTCAATTTTAGTTTTATACTTTTTATCTTGGACTTTATTATATGAAGACTGTATTTTTAAATAATTGCTTGTGGTATTTTATTATTGGTCTATAATGAAAAGTTATTGTTTGGAACAAATTAGATAATGTTTTAAAATGAATATAACTATTCAGTACATAATTTTCTTTTCTCTCCTTCCACTTTAAGCTTAAAGTAATTAAGGATATTTATTACAACTGTACTATGGCTTCCAGTAAATGATTGAACAAAAACTATTATTGCTAGTTATTAAGAATCAAATAAAATACTACAAAGAGAACTGGCTCTATGTTTTAAATTGAATAAGTTCAAAAATAACTGGTTGAAACACAAGCATGATCTAAAGTTATCTAACAATGTAGAATGCTACAGACTATCCTTCATCATCTTCATGTTCATAGTAATGAACTTTGCTATGATAAGTTCCATAATCTTACCCCATCTGCTGTTTACTCCAAGACTTCTTCATCTTTTGGGCATTACATTAAAAACCTAGGATTCAACCTTCTCACTCTATGACTTCTTCAAATGTACTGAATTTAGAATCCATAATTATATTTACCTCTTGGCCTTTGCCCTCAACTCTCTTAAACCCATTCCCAGGAAAAACCTTATCTTAGTAAAATGTTGGCCTTGTCATGCTTTTTTCTGATACCTTAAGTGAAATAAACGAGGCTAGAAAAAGTGCTAGAATCTTGCTGGTTGGTCCTACTGGAAGTTCACAGTCACAAACCTCATGTCAGCTCTTAATGTTTCACGTTATCACAGCACATTTTCCCGATCCATTCATTACCTCTTCTAGGACATTCAATTTCAATTTCTTTTTCAAATTTCAGACAAATACAGATTCCTCTGTTCACAAATTTGTTCTACAGTTCTGAAAAAGATGGCTACTCTTGTGTTCATATGTGGGAAAGATGGCTGCCATCATGTTCTTTACCCGATGCAGAATTCATAAACAAAAACAAAATTTTGCCATTTGTTTCTGTTTGTGAACCAAATTATTCCCAGACAAAGCAACCTGAATTGATAACGTCTTTCATTTCTTTTGTGATTTTAATTAGAAGAGTATTCCAATGATAATTCCACAAAATTTTCTCCAAGTTTCTCTATCTTTCTCATTAATCCTATCATCATGTCCTTTGTGGAGATAATTCCTTCCAATGAAGTATTTGACCCCACATTTAATGGCAACAGATACCTTTTGTCCATATTATTGTTGACAGTCCTTTCATTAGAGATTCCCAAATCTTTTTACATCAGGAAATGAGAGAGGATATAAATAGTTTATTATTGCTATCACTCTTTGGAAAAGGGACACTTAAAGTTCATCTTTTTAAATCAATTGTGAATGCACAAAGAAATGGAAAGGCTTTTAGAATTAATGTTAATTTAACATTCCTCAGTGAATTTGGAGACCCTAGAAAAATGAGAACAATCTTTCTTATCAGATTGCTTCTGTGGAAACAGTAAGTGGTGGATGAAGAGAGGAAGACAGTTCTTGAGTAAAGCAGGGGAACTCCACTAAGCTTTCCAGAGCTAATATAAAAACAGGATGGCAGAGGAAACTCTCTGCACACCATGAGACTGTATGGAATTTAATGCCAGAGAAAACTATATCTGCAGTGGAATCTGATAGGTACAACCAGGACAATCCTGTAGAAAGCTTTCTGTATCATATATCAGAGAAAAAGCAGAAACAATGGAAGTCAACAAAGAAGGGTTTAGGTACCTAAAACTCAGATAGTATTCAAGCCTGTTCTATTTATATATATAGCTCAGAAAAGTCATCCAAAGTTACTGATGACAAAAAACACAACATGACCTGGTAATGTGATGACCTTAAAGATGCCTCTGTATCAGAGAAGATCCTGATAAGTTAGAAGGGAGGCAGGAGACACAATTGAACTTACATGTATTTATTGAGATGATATTTTCAAATACTAATAGTCCTTGCTTTATTTTAAGAGGTCTTTCCCCTTAGCTCATTTAGGTGGTCTTTTTCCTAGCCAGTTGGAAAAGGCTTCATTAAGATTTTATACTATGTCACTTAAATTTAACAGGCAGGTTATAAAGGATTTCTATATTTTTATTTTTCTATAGTTTATTTTTCTTTTACATTTTATTTTAAAGAAAAATACAATAAAAACAATGGTACAAATTTTCAAAATGAGATTGTAGGAGAGTACCAATAGTAAGCACATTGCATATTGTTATCTTCAAAATAGTTGCTCGTATTACAAGACACAGACCTGAAAATTTGATCCAACAATATAGGCACAAACATTTATTTACAATGAATTAGTAGCAATTAGTAGTATAACGATCTTAACTATTGTGTATGTGGCTATATATTTTTCCCTATTTTTGTTTTTTCACAGGGCTACGAAGATTAGTCAAGAAGCAAAGCTATGTTCAGTTTAAGCTGTATAACATGGAATTGGGAAAGGCCTGGAGGAAGAGTTAAACTCCATAACTTATCTCTCTACTCTTGAGAAATTAAAAACAAATATTATTGTGCACAGATTAAAAGATGGAACAGGAATGGCTGTGACCTTGGAGGACCTGAGTGGGCCTGTATGGTGGGAGTGAACAGATGAAAGCTAAGCCAGAGTCTTTAGCATGCTCCATCCCTGAGAGAGCATCACTTTTCCTAGTGGAGTCACTGTATTAGCTTGTTTCCTAGTATATGCGGGTTGTGTCCTGCCTTTAAAAACTGGGCATGTGACACACTAGGCTACATTTCAAAGGTCTTGAATGAACATCCTTGCTTCCTGGTAGAACATAAATAAAAGAATATCCTTGATCTTGGTAGCAAAATAGTAAGCATTTATGAAGAAGGAAAAAGTATTCACTGGTATGTGAATAAGATCTGAGTAAATATTACATCTGAAATACCGGACAAATTGAAGACAATTGTGTTTTCCATCAAGCAGAAAAAAGGAAACACATTGAGTTCGGTAAGACAAGAAGACATACAATGACAGTTTGAATCCAAGGTTTTGAGGTTTGTCAATGTTAAATTTTCTAAATTTTAATATAGTAGATTTAGTATAATATTTTTCAAGTTTGCCCTCCATATTATCCTGCAAGTGTTCCTGGTCTTTCTAGCTTGAGGACCTATTATTAGTATGCCATATAAAAGAACCATCAAGTGACAAGATCTTCAGCATGATTTTTGCCATTTCCTTGGAAACTTCAGAAGTGTGGGCAGTAATTAGGAGACTCATTAGCACAGAACACACAAAGCTCAGGCGTTCGTAAGAAGAATCTTGAGGGAAAGGTGATAATTGTAAAAGAACAAGCTATTCCATAAAACTAGGGAAATAAATTAGACTAAGGGAATTTAAGAGAACTAATGGAGATATTAGCAAGATTAGTGAGCAACTGTGCAAGAGTGACATGCAGTTTAACACTTCTACCTGGAAGCTAATATTAAACAGCAACAGAAAAGAACATTCGAAAACAGTCAAAGGCAAGCTCAACTTAGGTGTGAAAATGAAATATCTAATACTTAGTAACTGGCTGCACAAACCTGCTATGGTTTCTAGTACATTTGTAACTAAAATTTGGTGTCACGACCCCTTGAAAGCCTAAACCTGTGGATGGTCAAATTCCTCATACAAAATGCATTATTTTCTTTTATTTTTTTTTTTTTATTTAAGGAGAAAAAGGAAAAAAACAGAAAAAGGGTACTAGTAATACAAAATTTAAAAAATAAACAGTAAGATTTTTCATGAAACCTTCAACATTCTTCATATAGCTTGGATCACCTCTGTGTAAATAGTATGCTTTCTGATTTATAGAAAAAGGGCAGAAAAGAGTCTGTACATGCTTAGTGGGATTTCTCCAGCTACTCTGCCATTAATCATTTTAAATCATGATGTGGAGTCACAGAATCAGAACCAAGAAATATGAAAGACCAAATCTATTCTATTTATGGTAACTTATGTTCTTCGATTGGGATGCGGTAATTAGATTAGCGAAGGATAAGCTGACATAAAATATTATATTGCCTTGTTCATTCCCTAAACATCTGTGAGAAATTCAGTTATTAATACTCAAAAAAGGGTGATTAGAATTTGGGGTTTATGCATTTCACTTAGTGAGGGAAAAGGAAGAGAAAAAAAGTCTCATGAAAAAACAAAGAACTCCTTTGAAAAATAAAGAGCTCTTAGGAAATCAGGTAGGAAGGAAGATACATTGCTAAAATGTCAGTCTGGTAAAGTTAAAACTCCTCTCCAAGAAAACATGAGAGTTGCTCAAAAGGACAGAATGTCTGACCAGTGAGTTATTTTTAGAGGTTCTGCTTTTAGACAGTGTATTTCATGAACCAAACTGCTTTTAGTTTAAAATCATTCTTATGTTAAATCTGAATATTTTCTGGTGGCATGTCTTGATCACCTTCAACTGAATCATTTCATTATTTTTCCTTACTTTAAATTATTTCATTATTTCCTTTTCTTTTTTAAATTAGCCATTGTCTTCTCAAATCTTAGTGTTGTTTTTATTTCCTGCACCTCTCTCAGCTGTCCACATTACACGATTCCACTAGACACTGTGAATTCACTAGGAAGTCAGTCTTTTCTTTCCCAGCGACTTCTAGTGTCACATCAAAGTACGCAGACATCAGCAAAATTTACAAATAAGTGAAACACAAACCCTTTCTCAAAAAAATTTTAGTCCATATTTGATTAGAAATAAATATTAACAGTTCTTCAGTGGAAATTACCAGTTATGCTGCATAATTAGGGGCATCCTTAAGTCACACTATATTAAATAGGATTCACATAAAAAGAAATTATTTTAGGGCCAAGGATATAGCTCAGCAGCACAGTGCCTACCCGGCCAGTGTGAGGTTGTGAGTTCAATTCCCGGTACAACAAAGAAAAAAATCACTTTCAAAGAACAAATTAAGACAAATGATTTCATACATTTCAACCTTTATCTTGTAGTTTTAGCAAAATATTGCACACGTTTGCTACTGTTCACACTGATTGATGCCCTATGAACTACTGTGACAAATTCCAGGGACCTATTTTCTTCTTCTCAGACAGTGATTTTCAGGTTACACATGGCAGCACAAGAAACTGTAAGAACCTTGAATTTGGTCCTGAAAACATAGCACTGTTCAGCACTGGCATCTCCTTAGTCCCTTTCCAATCCGCATCCTCAGTCCCTTATACTATAATAATTAAGGTGACACCCAATCAGAATTACTGTTGGGGATGATAGCAGCGACTATTTTTCCAGGCATTGCAGTGCCTGTTAAACTTTAATGAACTCATGAAACTTTTATAGCTCTCTCCTTTTTGATGAGTGTGAGAAATAACCACCACCACAATTTTTTTTTAAATGGGGAGAAAACCGGCAAAATAAAGCATGAGAAATGTCCACAAACATCCCACCATTTTTGAAGTTATCATGCCACTGAAACTGAATATTTTCCCTGTGACTGACACCAACACTAAGGCACATACACAACCCTCTGAAAGAACAAACGATTTATATATTGTCATGAGAACTGTCAGTTTTTAAGTTACAAACACTGATGCCACTCATTATCTTGGCTACACATTTTGAAAAACCAAGAACAATTAATGATTGTTTTTCAGACTTTTTGGAATCTTTATTACAGGTGAGTGGTCCTCAAGTAAACATACCTATGCCTTCAGAAGTTCAAATTTGGCATTCAGTACTTTTTTTCCTTCTTCTCTCTTCTTTTTAATCTCAAGATTTTTCTGCACATGATTTTGGAGACAGTATTTCAATGCATTTCTTCAAATATATATATATATATATATATTTGAAGAAATGCATTGAAATATGTATATATTAAGCAAATTTGCCACTTTTAGCATAAAAATCTTCAAATGTCTCTCTTTGAATCATTCCTTAATCTCTTTAAATTAATTCACAGTATTTTTTCTTTGTAAACAACACATCTCATCCCAGGGAAAAAAATAACATTAAAAATAACTATTCAAAAGAAGTTTAAAAGGTGATCACATTCTGTCAGATAAGTATCAAAATATTTTATTTAAGTTTTAGCTACATTCACGTAGAATCTGATCAGTGTGCCATGTTTGATACAATGAAAACCCACAGCACAAACATTAAACACAGGCATGAAAGCCCAAGAAGACCTTTGTTTGCCCAAAAGGTAAACACAGATCATCATAGTCTATCTGTTTTTCCATTTTATCAATAAATGTAAGGCAGGTATCATTATAAGAGAAGTATTAAATGATTCTAATATAACCCTGGGGATGGGTTACCATGATAGGGTGCTAATTACTGCCTTTGGGCATTGAAACCCGGATACTTCAAGTACTATTTTATTGGAGTACCAGCAGCAAATCCATAAAGCATTCACATACTTGAAATGTAGTAACAATGAGAGTACAAGTTTACACTCTATTGATCTCTTTGTGTTGCCTTTTATGATCATAGAAACATATTTGATATTCTTAAATTATATCACTAAAATTAGACTTACACACTAAAAAAGATTTTTAATCTATCAGTAGAAACTAATTGCATCACCATAAGTGACTGCAAAACCCATCATTATACTTAGAAACAAAAAGAATCTTCACTTTGTAGTGTCATGGGTTTTAATATTTCAGGTCTAAGTGTTCTTAAATATTCACTGTGCATCATAAACCAGAGCAACTGAGCTGTAGTTGAAGAGTCAATGGGAAATTTCAATTAGTTATGAATACATTGTTAATAGTGACTCAAGGGACCTTCTAGTCAAGTACAAATATGATATGTTTTCTTCTTTTAAGTGTCTCAGCACTCAAAATATCTACTTTTTGAAACTAAAAATACTAATATAACACAATAGTTAGAAAGACTTCATAATAGAGGTCATTTTCCCTACTGAATTATTTTGCATTTTTAAAAACAGGAACCAATGATACAACTTATGGGAATCCTTTAAGTAATATTACTGATAAGTAGCTAAAATCTAGGCATACATATACATATATGTATATGTATAGGTTTATACTTGGCCAAGTAATTCTCACAGCAAGGAGGAATTTTAGTACACCATCAACGTTTTTTAATTTCCAGAGTATAAAATATGGCCATATTTTCATATTTCCAAAAGAATATTTCTAAATAATCCCAAATCCATATTGCATGCAGTCCTGATTCTCCCAGGGCTGCTTGGCTTCCTTGTCTGTTGTAGGCCCTGCAGTATCACTGTGCTACTCTGTGATGCAAGCGTTCATCTGATGTTGTTTCTGGGCCCTCGGATCAGATACATACAACTGCAAACACAGCTGCAGTTGCACACACAGGTATCACACACTAATATTAAAAGCATGAAAAGTTTTTCACTTAGCATTTCCTCTAGAGCTATCAAAATACAAGTTGTCTCCAATCATAAGCAAAATGTCATACACGTTTTCTCCAATAATGACTGGACCTGTATTTGTATCTGTTATCTAACTGTATTCTAGCACTTGTGCGTGACTGTAATGACATAAATGAAAATTCAGTCTTTTAGAAAGTTTGGAGGAAATAAAAAGAAAGTCATATACTAAAGAATAAACCATGTGTCTACATTAGTAAAATTATATTAAGCAAGTATCTATTATAAAATCCTGCTCTTTTAAAAGTAGTGCTAATTGCATCTAAAATTGGGAAATAGTTTTAAACTCAGTTCTTAACACAATATATGTAAATTATATAAAACTGTCCACTAATTATGTTGAAAGTGGGTTAGTAATTCTGTTAATCAGCCATGTCCAATGAACATCATTAAGAGTCAATAAAATTGACCCAATCGTAATAGTCTACTATGCTTTTATACCTATAATTGTTTTTATGTCCACAATCCACAACGATTAATAATATTAATCAGTGCTATGACATTTTTCCTGAAAAAATTATATTCAAATATTTAAAGATTTTAATATTAAGCTGTATGGAATTGTATGAATTATTAATTGGCCAGAAACTTTTATAGTGTCCTAAACAGCACATATGTGGTCCAAGAGTAAAACTCCCACAATAGCGCATTAATGTTGGTCAAAATTTTGTTAAATAAATGTATTCTACATTTACAAAGCTTTTGTTTTTCTAGTATATCCTGTGTATAAGCTCTCAATGCCTTGCATTTGTTTAAATGTTATTTCGCTTTTAAAATTTACTAACATAGCAAACTGGCACATAGTTAGAAAAGGACATTTGAAAAAGTATATGAATATGAAAATCTCAATCATAACAGAAGAGGGAAGCTGTAGCTGGCATGTTTTAAACAATGACCAGCAAATCAATCATCCTAGATCAAGAGAAAGGTGGCTAACTCAGAGCTCCTAAGATAAGACAAGAGCTCATCACAGTCACCCGATCCTGACCTGCTTGGTCTTCAAATTCCCACTCTTCTACATGCTGCATAATCATGTGTTCTTATTATTTGTGGCTTCCTTTTGCCCCATAATTTTTATTTGTATGTAACTTTAACTTGTTTCAGTGTCAACTGTATACTAATTTAGCATTCATTATCTCTGATATCTTTATTTCCTATCAAATTTTTAGGAGATAACATTTAAATAACTTAGACCCAAGCAGCTAAAGTTAGAGAGGCAGACTCAAATAATGTTTTCCTCTATGCCCAATCACATCCCCTGGGGAAAAAAAAAGGATAATGGCTGTAGACAGTACATTTAAAAATGATCACGGCTGTGTATCACCACACCTGTAATCTCAGCACTTGAGAGGCTGAGGCAAGACAATCCTTGTGAGTTCCAGGCCAGCCTGCACTACACTGTGAACTCAAGGTCAGCCAGAACTACACAGCAAGACCCTGTCTCAGAAAAAAAATATTTCTGATGAAAAACAATTCTTGCAAGATTAGAATGCCAAGCAAAAAGTAATGCTTAAAAATAAAATCAAATTGTCATGCACTAAGAGAATACTTTATAAGACATCTACAATATAAAATGCACCTTAAACATAGGTCATTTATAACAAATTGATAGCCATAATTTTATAGGTGAAAAGCAGTATCGAAAAATTGCTGACAGTATACTTACCTGAATGAATGAAGTACCAAAAATTGTAATGTTACTTGAAATGCAATGATCTGGATTCAAGTTGTGTAGTAAAATATGCTAAATATATATATACAAATATATACATATACATGCATACATATTCTTTATATGTGCTTTAGGTAGATGACAAGTAGATAGAAATAAAAATAGAATTAAGAAGTGCATAGATGAATGGATAGATAAATAGATATCGACATGATTGGAAGAGAAAAAGAGAAAGATATAAATACCATATATATTTCTTTGATTTCACTTTTCAGCTAAAATATGAATCAGGAGGAAATATTTTATATCCAATTTATGTTTCTTGAAGTCCATAATGTAAGCAAGAGAAAGAATATGAAAATTGTGGTAAATTTCACCTCATTACTGTTAGATATTCTGAGAAAGGAAAAGATACACAACATGCAAGAACTATATTTATAATTGGGTATGATTTGAAAAAAATTAATACTCTTTTTCTAAAATTATGACATCATTAAAAAATGAGTTTTGGCATTAATGAACTGATTAGTTTCCTAAAAGTAGAATAAGGGATAGTAATGATAATGAAATAAGCCTAATTGAAGAGTTGATAAGTGATGAGTGATTATTTTACATCTCTCATTTTACTTGTCAATAACTCTTATTGTTATTATCTACATTTTATCAAAAGGGTTAAAAAGACAAGTCAGTTCCAAGGACACAGTGTTAGTGAATAAATGTTGGAACCAAGCTTCAAACTTTCATCTCAGAGTAGGCAATTGTTAGTCTGTGACTTTGAAAACTCAGTCATGAAAAGAAGTGTGGTATTGTTCTAACAGTTTCAAAATTAGTCCTAATGGTACCTATATCCTCTCAATGTTACATTAAAATAATCTACAGACCCAGGTGTGGTGGCACACACCTCTAATCCCAGCATTTGTGAGAAAGAGGTAGAATGATTACTATGGGTTTGAGGTCAGCCCAAGCTACATAGTGAGTTCAATGCCAGCCTGTACTACAATGTCTCAAAAAATTTTAAAAAATAAGCAATCTATGGCAACTAAGAGCATAAACACCTAAAACACAAACAGACAGGTTTGGTGACACACACCTGTAATCCCAGCACGAAGGAGAATGAGGTGGATGGATCATCATGACTTCAAAGCCAGCACAGGTTACATAGTAAATTCAAGGCCAACCTGAATTATATATCAAGATACTGTCTAAAGAAAAAGAGTTAAAATATAATCAAAAGTTATTTAAATTTTCATATTTTTCTTTAAATATTTTTAACAATAAAATACATGGAAGGAATCAAGCCATTCTATTTTGATAATGTTACTTCCCCCTGAAGGAAGCATTTTGTCAGAAGATAAATTAGGAAACATATTGCTTACAAGTAAACATAGAAAGATATATTTAATGGTCTGCACAGGTTTCTTGTTTATTTTTCTTTCCTGGTAGTGTGTGTGCATTCTTTAATATGTTAAAAATCTCCAGAGAGTGAAAATATAATGGTAACATAAAACTGGCATAAACATTAGTATCACATTATAACTTATAAATGACTAAAGTAGTGTGGAAAAGTAAATTTTTAATTTTGATCCTTCAAGGTCAAACCTACTAAGATAAAATATATCCAATCATAGTCAAGTGGCTGTCTAGGGAAAGTAGCATTTCTGGCATTCTGGAAACCAGAGAGGAGAAAAAGTATTCTGCAGTCAGTAATATTCAGATTGTGGGGAATTCTCCTAAAAATGTCTCAGACTTATTAACAAAAAACAATTAAAGCCAGAAGTGGTGTCCCACATCTGTAATCCCAGAACTCTAGACGTCTGAGGGAGAAGGTTCAGAAATTCAACCCTAGCCTGGACAACTGAGCAATTCAGCATGACCCTATCTCAAAATTTTAAAAAAGGAGTTGGAGGTAGGGGATGTAGCTCAGTGTAAAGACTCTGTGTTCAATTCTCAGTACAAAATAAAGGATATGCAGAAATTATAGAGATGGCAAAAGATAAAAAAAAATATAACATTCATGCCTGTTTTGATACCAAATAGTCTTTCAAAGCACATTTATGAGAAAACTAGAAATTTGCACATTGATTGGAAATAAAGGATCACTTATAACTTATTTCACATGTGAAATGATATTATAGTTGCATAAACATGATAATTACTTTCTTTTAGAAAAATTACACATTTGCCAAAGTAATGTTATTTTTGGGATTTTACATCAGTATAATACAGGAATGGAAAAAAGACTAGTGGAAGAAATATGATAGACTATGAATAATATGGCACCTTATTATATTATACACAGACTACTGCACTCATATTTAAATATTCCATAATAAAAACTGTTGAAGAAAGTATCAGACTGCTTAAAAATATGCATTTACTAGGAGATTCTTGTTGATCATCAAACTTTTATTAATCTGTCTAGCTCTTTAAATATCTATACCACAGTCAAAAGCTTTCAATTATATATTAAATATGCATGCTGATATGCACATATACAAACGTGTATGCTCTACATATATCTGTACATATACATATGTAGATATGAAATATAGTCTACCTATAAAATATTAGTTATTGATTCCTCTAGTGAATCTCTTTATTCTCTCACAAACAACTTTCTCCAAGAACAGCTGATCATAGGAGCAAATATATTTATCATTTAATGGGTAAAATGGTAGACTGAAGAACTTCCACGGCCACATCAGGCAGTGTCACAAACATTCTAAAGACTTCAGAAATGAGGACACTGTTGTTATCCTATTTTCAAGCTCCATGGAGTTATGGGATATCAGAACTTGAGGTTAATTTTTATTCTAAAAAATTACTTGCAAAAAAGCTCCAGTTTGTCTCAATAGGGTCCTATGACGATGGCCTCTTCTTTTTAAATATTTTACCACCTATGTGTTGCCTCAAGTCAGAAGTCTCTGGTTTTTAAAAAAGGAGAAATGGTTAAGAAACAAGTGATTTGCTGTTGTAAATCATACAGTTAATGTATTCTCTAACTATGACTTTTTAAAAAATGAAGTATTCAAATTCTCAGAGTCTTCTGTAGAAGCTGAATTATGTAATACTGTTTTCATCACAAATATATTTTGAGCTCTATTGTATAAAGTTAAAATTGTTTTGAACCATAACAATGCCTTGTTTTAAGAACCAATTAAATATTATATGAAAATTTAGAATTAAGACATAACCAAAAAGTAGAACATGAATGACAATTGAAAATTCATATCCTCGGTATTATTGAAATTATTGGGAAGAAGTGTATTATGAAATACTTAAGTGATTTTAAGAAATAATACTTCTTAGGAATTATCTTTATGTCAGAAACACAGAAAGTATAATTTAAAATAAATCATTGTACAATCTGAAAGAACTGTCAAAATTATCCATAAAGAACATGTAATATTAGAATTTGGAGTAAGAAATACATAAATCTACCTTCCCTGCCTCCCTCTGAATTCTGACTAAACCATTACTATGAACCATACAACTATAAGGACTACAATGAAATGGAAAATGGATTAATCTCACTTTAGCTATCACAAAGGCCAGATGCAGATAAAAGGTAGTGTTAGAATAGACCATGAAAATAATTTTCAGCTAGAAGGAGAAAATTGTAAATGATTTATTGAACAATAAGAAAAAATGTGTTGATAAATGCACTACAGTTACCAAAAGAAAATACAGACACTTCAAAAAACAAATAGAGGGTAGGAAAAAGGAGATTTTTTAGCACCCAAAAGATTTTCAGAACACCAATAAGGTGGTCTGAAGGCAAAGACAATCAGAGGTCAGAAGTTAGCATTTCTGAGCAGTTTGCCTTATCCCTACCAATAAATCCAAATGGCCAATTAATTAATAAACTCCACATTCTTGGACAAAGCTGGAAAAATGATATAAAGAACAAATAAAACAGAGAACTGAAGCAAAACACAAAAAAAATGCATTACCAGAACAAAGAAAACATAATTTTAGAAACATAACAAATATCATCAAAAATGAAATGCCAACCTTAAAATCATATGGGAACTTAATAAAATAAAAAGAGTAGCATAATTTGCAGAAAAATCAGAAAATACGAAAAAGTTCTTGAAATTACCAGGATAAAAATTCAATATAAGAAATGGACAATTGAGTTCAATAATTCTCAGAGAAATTGGAAGAAAACAATGTGAGTGGAAAACAAATTAAAATCCTACCTCAGGTTTAAAATTGGTTTGAGCAATGGAAATTTATCTCTGAATCATCTCTATGTAGCTGATAAAGCAATGGCCAGGGGTGAGATTGTTAATAGAGATAATGATCTAACAAAAAAGTGCCAAACAAATCTCCCAGAACTTCAAAGTACATCGATCTAGAGAACAAAATGAACTTGGAAACACACAGAAAAGGTGCAGCTGGGAAGGTCAGAGATGAGGCAGGAGATAGAGGTATACCCCAGCTCAAAGAAAAATGTTCAGCAGTAGAAAATGTTAGCTAATCTCGATGACTCACACTTGTAATCCCCGCTGTTGAGTGAGGCAGAAGAATGCCAAGTTCGAGGCCAGCCTGAGCATACTATGAGAATCTCTCAAAATATGCGTAAAATTCCAAAGAGGTAGAGATGTAGCTCAGTGGCATAATGCTTTTGCACGTGCAAGTCCTTGGATTCAACTACTTACACTAAAAAAAGCAAACAAACGAAATGCTGAAAGCAGGGAAAACGAGAACAGAACACAATTTAGTGTGGAGGTGCTGGCTGACATTAGCAAAAGTTATTTTGCTGATGTATTGAAAGTAAACGTCAGACTGTAGGAGATAGAGAGTAAATAGAAACATGTAGAAGAGTCAATAGTAGGAGAAACCCAGAACACTTTGGTATAATTTTTAAATCTATGTTTTTTGTCAATCTCATAACCTAGACAATTCTTAAAGCGAAACTCATGAAGTATGCTCAGTATAATCAAGAACATTGCAACATAAATGGTTTATTGGAGGTGGTAATCTTGTGTGTGTGTAAAGATGGAAGTTTTGTTTATTCTAAACGTATTCCTGTTTAAATGCTTTGCCTGCTGTCAGATTTCACACCTATGCAGATGACTCAACATAGAGCTTCTTGCTATGTGACCAACAGGCTGCCTCCAGTTCCAGCTACCCATTGTGAAATTCACTTTCTCCCTCTGCTCTTTCCTGACCTAGTGAATAGTACTGTGAGTTCTAGAAAAACAATTTCAGTGTAACAATCAAATGAGACAGGATCACCATTCTCTAATTTAGAAGGATAATGTGGTGATGACATTCCAAATCTTTCCACTAGATCTTCACTCCAATTCAGAGTAAACTGAAGAGAGGAAGTAGCTTCTCTTGACTGACTGTTGTTTTTTCTAACAGGTAAACATTTTCTTAGATTTTCATTGGTTAAGGAGTCAGGATTATACTAAATGGCTAATTCTGACTTCCTGACTGTCACATCTCAACAAATTCAAAAGAGAATGACTTTATCCAATAGCAGTTCTCAAAATCAAGCATATATTCTGCTTTGGATTGTACATTTTAGTGGCCAGTGTTATCACATGGCATTAGGTCTACCTTGTTACCCTTGCAGTCTCCTTAAATATTTAAAACTTTTGTTTGAATTATGTACAGCTGACTAAAACAGGAAACAGAAACAGTTATCATATGTGTCTAAGAAAATATGATAATCATTTTTTGTAGATTATAGTACAGTTTAGAAAATACAGGTAAAATAATTTTAAATTTCTGAAATTGATAATAGGGTTCTGTAAACTCATTATAAAGTGAACACGGAAATAAAGCCTCATGTTGTTTAAATTGGAGTAAATTGGGTAACATCAAATTTAGCTGAAGACATTGCCAATTCATTCTTAAAATCTCTACACTTCTACAGAATTCATCAAGAGTCTTAAAGTGCTGCTAGTTCTTTATCCAGTTAGCCTACTTCAAAAAATCCATACTTTAAAAATACTTTTGAAACTACACAAGAATACACGTTGTAAAATAATCATTTAAGTCATATTTATCTGTTGTAAAAATGTGGGCACAAAGATGGGGTATGCTTTAAAATGTACTATTCCACAGACATCAAATATATTTATATATTGCTCCCTGCAATGTAGAAAAAGCTCATGACACAATGTTAAATTTAAAAAACATAAATTTATTTGCATTTAAACCCAACCACATCCCACGTGCCTTTTTGCTTCAAGAAATTGGAGGCCAAAAACATATCAAATACCCACGACCCTAAGGTTTAGTCATACTGTTAACACAGGATGCGCTTGCGGATGATAAAACCAGGAGCTCAACTGAAAGCAATCACATCTTAAATTTTGGATTGACGATCTTATTTTTTCTGACTTTTTGTTTAGAAGAAAGACTATAAGAACTGCCTGGAATTTCATGTAGAGAAAGACGAAGTCCTCGAGAGAGGTAAATTTAACAGTAAACCTGAAATATAACTAAGTTGTTTTATAATTTCACTCTAGTGAATTCTAGTTTGTATCTACCATTTGTATGCATTTAAAATAAAATTTGAATGTGACAGAAAATACTAAGTATCTTCAAACAAGATATATGGGTAGTTTTTCTTCCTATTATTTTTTGAATACTATTTTTCACTAAAGAACACCAATTCTAAAATTTAAAATTTCATTAAAAATACAGTAAGCCAAAGGATAGAAAATTAATTCTATTTCCATAATTTCTAGATCAGCCTTCAATTTTCTTTTAGTCAACTTTCCATAGCTGTGACAAAATACCTAAAAAGTCCATTGAAAGGGCAAAGTGTATTTTAGCTTATGGTTTCATAGATTTCAGTCCACTGTTAGTTGGTAGCATTGTTTCTGGGCCTGTCGTAAAGCAGAAGGTAACAGCAAAAGGGTGTGGTGAAAAAAAAACACTGCTCACCTTTCGGCTACTATAAAGCAAAGAGAGATGAGCCATGCACGGGAGTCTTCCTCCACTTTTATCCCATAGGGTACCCCGTTTATTGAATAGTCTTGTTCAAGTTCTAGAAAGGTCTCCCCTTACTATGTTGTCCCACATACCAATTGTATTGGGAAATATCTAGAAATATCCTGAAACTCATATCCAAAAATGTAGTTTACTAATTTCCCAATTCAATCAAGTTGACAATTGAGATTAATCATCAGAACTTTCAATATAAGATCCACCATCCTTTGGCGAATTACTAGTTCTAGGATTTAGTCAATTTAGACATTATTTTGACTAGGACTCAACAATCTAATTTTGCATGTATCTTGTGACACTTTTAGTGCTTATTTGGCTAAGCGAATATTGAAAGCCATTTTCTACATAAATTAGATAAATTATGCAAACACAAATACAAGAACAGAGTGGTATTCAATATAAGCTGCATAAAACAAGAAAAACTAATTTTGAGAATTATTGTTTGTCCAGTGAATAAAAATGAAAGCGTTTCTAAAATGAGGAATGTATGCAAAGCAACTTTCTATCATCTTACTAATTATAGCTAGATGGCTGATACATGTTGAATATTTATTCCATAAACAGAAACCTGTGATAGCCCCACAATTCTTAATGGATCCATCGGAAAAGGCCTACTTGATTGCAATCCTTAATCGGAAGAGGAGGAGCATTCCTCTTTTATTGTTCATTCATGTCTATACATATTTTGCTTCAAACAGAATGTGTCAATTACATTTTTGTACTATGCATTGTCTACAGATTGGGTGTCCTCAGTAGCTGTTGACATCAGCCTTGAGTTTAATTGTGCTATAAATTAGAGCAGATATCTAATGGAAAAGGGACAGTCATTTGCAATTTCAATTCATTTTCAGCACTGGGCTTTTTTCTTCAACTCTTAAAGTACTCTGCTTGTCAGCAGTGTAAGTAATTAAAAGGTTCAGCAGTTAAATATTGCTACAAGTAGTTCAAATATAAATTGTCATTTAAAAAAATACAGACAGATAATAAATGCATGATACATGGACTATTATAGAAATAGAATTCTCCTCTATAAGAAATAGAAATAGAATTTCTCCTCTAAAAGAAGAGAAACAACTAAATTTAAAATTGGAGGAAACTCATAAAGAAACAGGTTATAATAGAAAGGCACATAATCCTATTCAATGGTAGTACTTTATGAGAGAAAAAATCAATAGAAACATTACATTTGCAAACTAAATTCTGGGCTATTGTTTCATTTGTCAAGGTAAGGAAACATTTAAATGAGCGATTTAAATCAACTTAATCTTTTTGAGATTGTTCGTTTATTCAAAGCATTAAATTTAATTGATGCTTTAAAAAAGATTACTTTTTCTTTTCTGTCTTAGTTGTCTGAACTATCGCCACTGCCTTCCTGCTGGTTCCTTTTATTAGACTCCTTACGTTTCATAATCGAGGTTAATGTGTATTTCCACTATTACCACTAGGCTTGCTAATTTGTGAGAGCTCTGAAACATTACCAAAATCTCCCAAAGGAGATACAAATATATAAATGATAAATATAGAATCTGATTTATTTTTAAAGATAAATTCATATCAAAATGTTAATTCTTTTCTGTAGAAAAATAACTCAAAGAATTTGTTATAATATGGTGTTAAATATCATTATATTGTTTCTGGTTTTTTCTTATTTTTTAATACTTAACCTAAAAAAGCAAGTGCAAGGGAAATGGTCACTTGTAAGTATAGGTGTTTGATCTTCTCTTTTCTTGGATTTTTATCTGCAATATACAAAACAGAAGATAAAGATTTTCATGGAGCAGAGAGAAAAATGTTAGGTGCGTGATAGCTTGCTCCTGCTGGCCCTGGCATTGACAGTTTTTTAGAAAAACTTATGTCTTTTAACCCAGTCCTCTTTCTCACATGGAATGCTTTCTATTATCTAATAGTGTTTTTATGTGGCTCCTATTTTACAGATAGGAACACTGATTTTAGAAACTTAGAATTATTTACCCGAGATTCATACCTAGTATGTACAATCATGAAGCTTGTATTACTTCCCATCTCCCTGACTGTGACAATTAAAAGAGCTTAGACTTTGCAAATTTAACTCTTTATAAATGATTATTATACCTCATAGGTTGTTCTGCTACAGTGAAAAAAAAATTAACAATGTTTTGGAGTATCATGAATCAATATTTTCTCATTGTACTAGTAACAAAACACTCACATCAAAATAATCTAGGTGTTGATTAGAAGGAAAACTCCTGAACCATATCTTGAACTTCCTAATTAAAATTGCATAAATGGAACCTAGAAATCTCAAGTATTAGCAGTTTCCCTGCTGAATTTTTGACCACATTAATTTTCTGAAATATCATATAACCTAGTCAGTTTTATTTATGTAATGTTAAATGACACTATGGAAGATTATACAGATACTTAAAATATTATTGATTATAGAAATGATGAAGAAAATGAATAATTGCGTATTTTGGTAACCAAGTCTTTGGATTTTTATGACATTCTAAGTGAGAGATTTAGGAAATGACCAACAGTTTTTCTTACTCTATATATGCAACATTTTTATGTAAATATTTGTTAGAACATAAAAGAAATAGTACGATAACCAAGACTTTCATACATTTTCAGGGTCCTTGTAATTGGTTTTCATTTAATACAGAGGGATGAGTCAGGAGCCTTTGTAAAGATTGTTCTTAGAGCTATTTAAACCAATTACAATGCAGTATTCTTAATGGTCCAAGGACGAAGGAGACAAAAGCAACCTGAAATTCGAAAACTAACAAATGATGCACATATGGTAAAGCAATTGATTTATTAAAACTAATAATAATAGAAACACTAAGCTAGAATTAAGAATAAAGTTTCAGTGTACATTGAAATCTATTTTTTAGCATCAATATTTTACAAATTTTGGTGCAAAGGTTTACGTCACACATCTCTCCTCCCTCAACCACTTCCTTCTTTCCCTTTCTTCACTATTTTGTCTCTGATTTTCCATCTCAGATGCTCAAAAACTAATCCAAAATGCTTAGTTACCCTACTAAACAAGAAAAATTATGCATTAGCAAATCCATTAGATAGCAGTATTCCAATTATATGGTTATTTTATATATCTATAGGTTAGTCACTTTCTAGCTAAAATAGCCTCCTCTAATAAGTTCCAACATTTCCAAATTCATAGGTGGCACTATAGAAAGAATGTAAGGTACATTTATCACTGTGGGTTCAGGATAATAGGTCAATTATCACATGATTAGATTGTTAAATCTGTAAAGATAGACAAGTTGAAGCAGAGTTTTGGTGTAAATGTAAAAACTGTCAGATATTGACAGTGAAATCACTGAGTTTCATAATGGCCTCCTAACATTGTTTTTGAAATAATGATTCATGCTTTATGTCTTCAAAGACCATGAAAAAAATGGCTTAACACATATGTTGTGGTTTTTGTCTAGATGTCCCTCCAGAGCCTCAAGTGGTCATGGGGGCAGGCCTTTCAAAGGCAACTGAGTCTAATATCTGTGATTGGTTCATTGTCTAGCACTGGGATTGCTGGTGTGAGTGCCGCCCCCACCCAGGGAGGTATCCGGCATACAATATAAGGGAAGAAAGGAGGCATGCCTTCCCGTTTTAATCTTTTGCTCTTATTGCTTGCAGCCACCATGAATGGTTGACCCTCAGGCCCCACCCTGCCTTGGAGTCAGCTGAGTATGTCCTGAGACCTCCAAACACTATAAGCTAAATAAACCTTTCCTTCCTTCATTTTGGATGTCAGGTGTTTTTATCCCAGCAATGAGAGAAAAGTAACCAAGACAACATTCATTCACATCAATGTTGAAAAAACATTAAGACTTTATAAAAATGTATTTTAGATGTCAAAAGAATATGATACCAGGGTGTTTTATGGTTTTCCTCAAAGAAATTCCTGGTATGTTTTACCTCTCTCTGTATTGATTATCATCAACTCTACACACAAGCAACTGTACACACATCAGTAACCCTACACACAAGTTTGAAATCATTGTAAACACCAACTTATTTTCACTCATTACACAAAACTTACAATTCCAATGTGTCATTATTTTATTTAACAAGTTAAAAAATGACTATAGATTCCATAGTTTTTCATAAACACACAAATTTAAGTATTTGAGCTCTCGAAATGCGAAAGAATAATTCAGTTATTATTTTGCACATGAAAATTAAAACTCAAAACATGGACAGTTTCTTGAGGTAGTTAGAGAAACATGTTCTGTATCCAAGTTCAATCAATATGACACCCATTTTTCAGATGGAATGCAAACCATGAAAATCAACTATAGAAATCTTCTTTCCATGGTTTTCAGGATAAAAAGAGCTGCAAATTTCATGAACTCCTGCTAAGAGAAAATGAGTGTTTGAAAGTTGAATCAGTGGCTTTTTCCATTCTGAGGATAGCCCGATATTTTCCGATTTCCTTTGAGTGTGCAGTTAGCTTTCAATATCACTCACATCCCTTCGTTGGCCTAAGCAGGGGTGGCACACATAAAGGGAGCCGCCTGCCCTGACAGCAGTGTCTGCCATTCTTCCAGAATGTCTTTGTGTGAGTGACATCTCAGTAAAGAAGGGGTTTAACAGACAATTACTAATTGAAGTATGACACTCCTTAGAGAAAACTGTTAGGCAAAGGGTTTACTATAATTAACCAAAATATTTTCATGTTCTTTAGTTTTACAAATGAATCTAAAACTTAGTCAACATGGTATAAGGATACTTATATCACTGTGAAGTTTGTCAAACTTAATTGTTTCTATATTTGTGTTTAATTTAATTTATGACTATTTAGCTATATAAACTTCCAAAATGCATAAAAGCTGATATTAATAAGCACACGAAGTAGCATTCTAAGTACTTACCTTATTCTAAGCATCCTGCATGTATGAACTACTTTATAAATTATAATTACAAATTATATTATATATTTATATATAATTACATACCTCATGAATAAATTTCTGTAAACAAATTTCTATTGATTGATGACATAAATTGTATTTATATAAGTTAGTCCTTTCAATGGTTCTGTAAAGAAATTAGTAGGTTATTCCTCTCATTCAGATGAGCAACTATGGAACTGGGAGATCAAATAAAGTAATAGAAAGTTCTGTATTTACCTTATATGATTTCTTCATCTTAAATTAATTTAAATTAGCTTCCATTTCTACACATGTTTACCACCTTATGCCATATGTATGAGTAAACTATACATAAAAGATGGACAAATTTCAAATTCATGCATGCATATTATTAAGTATGGTTGATATGAACTCTCACTTTATGCTTGTCTATATTGTGGATAGGATACTTCCCCTGTATTTTAAGGTAATTAAAATTTAGGTTTATTATAGAAGATATCATTATTACATGCATAAATCTCATGTCTACCTACCTGACACAGCTTGAGATTTCCCAAAAGGCAGAAGTCAGTCTTGACATCCTTTAATTTCCAATGTCTCTAATGTGTTTTTTAATCTATCTGGTGCTTAAATTAAATTGAATGAATGCCTGGATAAATGCAATAACTCATTACACTGAGAAGATTATTAGCTTTTGTGACTCTATTTCCACATCTGAAACAGAAGAAAATTAGCACAAAATATTCAAAATAGTTGTGAAAATCAAATAGATATAAAAACTAAAATATGTTAGGAAACTCTACTGATAATTTCTGTAGGTACTAAAATGATTACTTTCGCTGTTTCCTCTACTTTTATAACTTTGCTTTCCTAAAACAATCACTCACTACAGTTCTCGTCATTCCAGGTATTTTAAACCACCTCAATCCCAATATCTAGTTTAGTATTAGCATGTAGTCAACAACATCAACGTCTGCACTTTCCAGAAACAGACAATCAACAAAGAAGACAAATGATGACTCAATGTGCCCTGTAGACCGAACTCAGCTGCAAAGTCAGTTGACTGCTTCAGTTACCTAAAAATTGAATATTCAAACTTGTTGCAGCAGTCACATTCATTTACGGTGGTTGTACCACAAATACAGTTATTTTAATAACTTCACAAAAGTCAGATGATCAGCCATTTTCCTTAACAGTGTGAAACTTGTTTTCAAAATAGCAACAATTGTTGGTACAGTTGCTAAAAGGTTCCACACTAAACAGTTTAATTTTAATTATTCCATGTAGATACAATCCAAATGTACCAAACTATTTACAAATCAGTAGTATGCTTCTCATATATTATACTCACTTTTAGGTAGCATGGTGACTTTTAATTTCTGCTGGAGTTTCCTTGTGTCCAAACATATGCCTCTTTCTTCTTACAAATAACTTTTAGAAATTGAATTATAACTAAGGTTTTATGGCTCTTTGTTTCTCAATTCATAAATTATCTGCAATCCAGACACTGATTAATGTTGGCCCAGATTATAATACATACATATCAATTTTTTTTTAAACCTTAATATATCCTGACTATATTCATTCTCTCCATCTCCAAATTGCTGGACTCATATTTGTGATGCGGTTCCATTATTTTACAGTATCAATTTCTTCAAAGCAAAAATTCTACTATAAGATTTCTATATATTCTGACCTTCAAAACATTTTCCACTCTTCCATTGGCCTTTTATTTTTGGAATCATATTAATCATTTTATCTTGTTCCTTCTACTTAACAGATTCTTGAAACTAACTTCAATTTGAACAACAATTAAGCATGCCCAAAGTTATGTGTCCTTCCATGGAAAGGCTGCATTGTTTTCTCTAGACATGATTGTGCATGTTCTCATGTTGGCAGCACTGGAAATTTTGCAGCTTGAATTGATTTTAAATGCAAATTTTCAATGTTTCCATAAAAATTAGTATAACTTGCAAACTAATGCAGGCGTGAGAGACAGCTGGTATTCATTATGTTAGTTTTCTTTCTTTTAAGTTTTCTGGATTCTAAATGTTATCTCAGAATTCTGAACTCGAAAACCTGTCTGCTTGGAATTCTCAGTTTCTTAAATTTGTATTGTTACGTTTTGGAAAAAATATATTAAATAGCATATTTTGATCTAGAATTTTGGGATTATCAACATACTTATGGCATTCCTTTTTTTTTTTTTTCTTGAATGATGAGCCCTCATTTACTCCAGAACAGAAGCAAAATTGGAAGTCTTATCTTTAGCACTGTGTCTTGTTTGATTCTCTCTAGCATGCTAATCATACCCCTCTTGTTGCCTCTAAAATATAATTCTACATAGTCACATTAAGTCATTTGATTATCCTTTCTGTGCCCTTTTTAAACATCACATTCTTAATGAGATATTTTCGGATCAACTCATCTCCTACTCTCCATCCCTACCTTTCCCTTCATCTTCCACTCAAATTTTTCTCCAAATGTATTGTTCACCCTTCAATATTGATATTTCACTAATTTGTTTTTGTCTGTCCCCTCCTAGAGAATGAAAGTTTCTTAAACACAAGGAAATTTTTTTCTTTATTTTTTGCTATAATTCTAGGATTTACAATAGGCTGGCACTGAGAGATAGTAACAAAGATTTTTGGAAAGAATGATTGAAGTTTTAAGGAGCCACATGAGATTCTTAGGGAAATATTTCCAAGTATATCAAAAAATTTCAAGAACAGATCATATTTAAGTTAATATTTTTGTAACATTTATAGTTATGATAGGAAAAATGTTCTGAAGTTTAATATGGGAAGGGATGACATCATGAGGTCACACCCCAGAGTGTGTTTAGTAAACAGTGAGCCACGCTCAGCCCTTTGCTTCTACACCTTGAGGAGATCGCCGCTGCTCCTGTGCAACTGCATTCCCTGTTGGTGATGGAGGTAAAAACACAGTAGCTGCAAATTACATTTAACAACAGTACTTTCTCAGAAAAATCAATATATTTCAGTTTTAACAAAAGTACATTTATACACATTTAATAATACAGGCATAAATTCAATTTGAGGTCCAGAAAAGGAAAAGGAAAACTCTATAAGGCCCATGCATGTCAGTATTATTAGCACATATCAATTCAGTCAGATCTGGCCATATAGTTTGTAGGTAAATTAAAATCATTTTTATAACCCATGGAAGAAACATGAACCTTTTTACTGCTTTGTTGAAAATTCCTAGATAGTGGCTTATCATCCACAGACGGCTTTTTTCCAGGGAAGATCCTCCATTTTGAGGTCTATAATAGATTTTCAATGACAAATATTGTGGCTGTATGACTAGGAACTCTCTTTATTTATGACAAGATATATAACTTCAGCACATAAAATATTTACATGTAGATAATAACAGTAGAAGACATAAGTAAACTTTATAGCTGACAGAACATACTGCACTTTAAAATTTTTGCCAAAAATGTACACTAAGTATTTTTTCAAAGTTAACTACCTGGGCTGGAGATTTAATTCAGTGGCACAGCAGCTGCCTGGCAAACCCAAGTTCTTGTGTTTGATACTCGGTACAAAAAAAAATAAGTTAACTACTCACCTCTTTGAAAAGAAAAGCATTAATGAAACAAAAGGGAGAATTAAATCTTAGATCCAAGATATTTATGAAGCAATTCCATTGACCTTTTGCAATTATTCCCAAAGGATGCATTCTGAGTACAATGACATTAAAGACAACGTGAAACAAACACGGCATGAAAAAATTCAAAGTACCTCAGCATGATGTGCTTTTACACTCCCAAAAGAAGAAACTGATGGTAACCACAGTGATCCAAAATACATGATGTCAGTCATCAGTTATAAAAAAAAAAAACATTAGGAGCACAATAAAAAAAAATGCTTACTTACCAAAATGAAATCTTAATCACTTCTCTATTATGTACCATATGCAAGCGAGCCCCACTTTTGACATGTAAGTATAGCAAATTATAAAAAATTTAAAGCACTATTAGGATTGTCAATAGAAATATTTGGCTCATACTTACTTGAATCTTATTGAGTTTCAAGCTGGGTATTAGAATGACTATATCTGATAGAAATGTTTTCTGCAGTAAGATGATGCCAGTTAAACATCTTACTCAGAGCACATTCTCCTAAGACAAACATTTCAGAATGAATTGAGCTCCCAAAGTAATATTAATTCTTCTCTGTATTTAGAAAGACTGATGAGCAGAAGTTAACATATCATACTGATATAGTGTTGGTTATCAATATTCATGCATGATAGTTTCTTCTCAATCATATGTTTTCTATTCTCCACTTATGTCCAGAAACACAAATAAAAGGCACTAAACAATGACAAGTGATAAAATTCTGGTTCTTGAGAGAATGGAATTTCCTTTCTATCTTCCTGATATGTATTTTCTTGAGCTAGAACTTGGTTATTTTGATGTTTTCCAAGTGTACAGATACTAACAGATACTATCTCAGCTTCTCTTCATGGGTCACAAATGGAAATCAAAATTTTAAAATATATTCTAACTTTAGAATGATTAGTACATGGGAAAGTACGTACCACAGAATCAAAATAATCTAGTGGAGTTGTTATGCAAACTCAAATGAATTCCATCTAAAAATTTCAGTGGCCAATACAGTATTTATGGCGCTATTTTTACTCCTAGCCAATCTATCACATGTTCATAAACTTCAGTACATTCAATAACTTTTGGAAATTCTACATCATGGTTATTTTGTATTTTTAAATCCTTCACTATGAAGAAAATTCTTTAGAAAGTTACCTACTAATAAATTTCTTTAATGAAAGATTTTTGAAGCCATTAAAGCAATGGAGGTATGGTAAAATAATTGTATGAAATGTTAACATTAGTATGAAGACAAATAGTACATAAAATATCTAAAGAGTTACAATGGTATTCAGTGCAAATGTGAATTTCATAAAAGAAAAAAAGCATTCTTTCTTTTTCTCCTTTTTATCGGTATTGGGGATCTAAATCAGGACTGCCTGCTTGCAAGGCAGGTGCTTATGCCGCTGAGCTAAACCTCCAGCCCCCTTTCTTTTTCTAATATGTTGTACATATCAATCCGAAGAAAATAAAAGTTTTCCATTCGTTCCTAATGCTTAACCATTAATAATCTCCTGAAATAAGGATATGGAAAAGGGGCTGGGAATTGAGCTCAGTGGCCTAAGTACCTGCCTGACAAGCTTGAGATCATGAGTTCAATCCCCAGTACCATCCAAAAAAAAAAAAAAAGGATATGGGAAACACATTACATAATGCATTGCATAATGAGTCAATTATCATGTTTCAGGTACACTAAGAAGAAATTATGATACCCCATCAGAAGTCTCCCATGCTATAAGGTCAGAAACTATGATAGATCATTTTACCACTTTAGGCTGGTGGCTGAAGTTTTTCCTTACTGCAAATTAAACAACACAAGCTTTTACTTTCATAAAACTAGATAACCCTACTTGAAAGTACACCCATGAGGTTGGATTTCACTTGATAAACTCATGCTCCATTTACAATTAAGTAATTTAAATCCATACCACTGCAACAGTGTAGAGTAACTGCCACCTATAGACATACCAGACTCAAGAAACAACTCAATTCCTAAGAAAAATGAGAGTGTTTCAGAATTTAAATTAGAAATATTTTGTTAAACCAGCACCTCAGCAAAGAAAAATTGCAGGATATAACAGCAATCCTTCAGACACAAACCTTGTCTATTGCTTTACGGCCTGATCAAATCATTTATTCAAAAAGACATCAATGTTACCTATGAGATGAATGAAGTATGTTTACTTATATGTAATACATTGAAGTTCCAAAATATTTATTTCCCACACAGTTGGAAACCTGCAGAAATAATGTATACAGTTTCCTCATTTGTTTTCTGGGAGCATCTTGCTAAAAATGTAAAAGTAACTGTGATTGTAGAATAAAAATGAGTCTATCTTCCCTAACATAAGCAAAGAGAAAAGTAAAATTTGCAATTGCTAAAAGAAAATAATATACTCAAGCAAAGTATGATTACAGTACTAAACCTCTATTGATGTATTTCCATATTTATATGAAAACAAATCATTCCCACTGAAGGCTGTTTTCAGCAGATCAGCCAGATGCCCAACAGGGAAATACCATCTTGTGCAAGAACTTGGATTACAATATTTCTGACACACTCATACTAAAACATGGCTCTAGATACATTTTTCGTTCTTATATTCTCAAGTAATTTCCAGATAAGAGAGATTTGGTTGCATTTGGAACTGAACATAAATACTGGTATTTACCCACACCAGTTTGCACATTGTTAATGCCAGTCTTCTTTGCTCTTAACCTGGTTATTTAATACTGCTCCCCTGTTTTGGAATTGTTTTGATCGGGGAAGAGAATTGGCCTAGAATCAAAAGTGGATTTGGTAAGAATTTAATGGATATAAGAGCCACACCATTCATTAACTCTCAAAAAAGTAGGAACTATTTCTCCGTGAGTTGTTATAACAAGAGGGTAAACCCACATCCCCCTCTCAGTGATGTTTTTCATGATGGTCTGCTTTAACTGATCACAAAGAATCTTCAGGAAACACACCCCATCTATAGTACAAGCCACACCTTTCCCTGCTTAGTGTGACTCAGAGTTACCACACAAGGTGTTCAGTCTCAAAGTCAGACTTTTTAAGCTAGAAATCAGTTTCTAGTACTTTGTCAGTGTAGCA
The DNA here is from genome assembly GCF_034190915.1 of Cavia porcellus. NCBI lineage: Eukaryota > Metazoa > Chordata > Mammalia > Rodentia > Caviidae > Cavia > Cavia porcellus. Next base: position 8,783,090 of record NW_026947507.1, on the reverse strand, counting down.
AATATTAGGCTAGCCTCAATAAACACTATGAAAGAACAAAACTTCAAACAACCATTTATTAATTATCAATTTAATCACATGCTATCTGATTTATACCAGATATAACCATTGAGCCTGGTAAGAATTTGGTAAGATTTAATGGATAGAAGAGCCACACCGTTCATTAACGTAAATTCAAGGTGAAAAGATGCGTTCTCAATATTTCAAAAAATGATTTAGATTTTGTTATTAAAGCACGAGGTGATATTGGATTCAATGTAGGCTTTGTAGGAGGTAGGGGGTTGTTCACCACACATCTGCCCATAGGAGAAGAATATGCTAGAAAAATGACCATAAGATTGATACCATAGCTGTGAGCCTTTGACCTATGTTGAGACATTAAAACCTTCAATGCACATTTTATCCTGGAATCCTCAATTTATGAAGCAGTGCACAAATTACATTGTGCACTTGTAACAAAATGGTGCTCTTGTCTTTCTGTTTTCACTTGAATATGAAAAATAGGAACTTCTTGACGTAAAATAGGCAAAAATAATTCCATATTTCCTCATTAAATAAATATATATATATTTTCACCAATTACTCAAGACTCTTTGTATAATTTATATTAATTTATAAATAAGGCAATATGCACCATAATAATTATTCTGCATATCTACTATAACAATTATCACTTTAATAAATTAAAAAACAAATAATCATTTAACCTCAGTAGTTTGATCAAGATCAGTTATCTGGTATTTGAAAAACAGGAATTTGAACCCAAGTTTGAATGTACTATTTATATTACATTTCCTGTAAAACTGAATGGGTGTATTTGGGCCACTACAACTCAAAAATGATAAGATTTACTGGCTTAATAAATTAATGGCCTGCCATCTACCTTCTTTACAACTTTTTTGGATAATCTATAATCTGACTTCACTTATAGGAAGAAAATAAATGAGTAAGAAGACTGTATATTATTTATGTTTAGAGATAATAGATAATATATACCTATTACTTAAAATTACAGAAATAAGTAAAAGCTTTGAAAATAAATCAAGGTATCATGTAAGAATTATATTTAACCTTCTTGAACTTCAAATCAATCTCTACAAGTTAGAAATACAGAAGATATAGTCACATTTTGCAGCAGGTAAAATCAAATATTAATACATATCCTCATATAAATATCGTTGTACAAGTTAAATTGCCTCTTATTTAATCAATGAACCAAAATGATTTCAGATAACAATATACTAAAACTTTGTGAACTATATATAAAAGATCATTTGTTTCAAAAGCATTGAAATATATGAACCATCTACTTCCTATAAAACAATCAAATTTTAGTAACTTGTCACACTTTTGTTTGAGTGGCCTTGAACTATACTTGAAGAAAATGTCATAGTTTGAAACCCAGATACAGGCAAAGTAGATTTCAAACATAGAATATGAGAGAGAATTAAAATCCCCACTTATGAACAATTTAGACCTATACTGGCTTAAAATTTGTAGTTGAAAGAAGGAATAGAGGTCAAGGAGGATTTTTTTCTACAACAAAGTATTTTATAGATTTTAAAAAGCTAGTGTATTTAAATTGATATTAACCTGTTAGAAAATGCAGGAGAATGCACAAAAACTTCAGAAATTATAATCATTTTGTAAGTAGTTTTATAGTAGTACAAATACATTTGTATTGAACAAGTTATTAAATATCAGCATGCAAACCAGCTCATTGTAGGCAATTCAGTTCATTTCATCTGACCACAAAACTGCACTGAGCATATGTTCAATAATGACAAGGAAATAAAGCGATTGTACAGAAATAAAAATGCTTATGGCAACCCAAATATCTACCCTCAACTGTGAACTATAAAAATGAGAGCACCAAATTCTGAGAGCATTTTCAGCATAAGCTATGCTTCTGGCATCAGCATAACTCAGATCTGTCATGAAGGTCAGGACACATTTACTGAATTAACAGGTAGGTCACAGTACGGAGCTAGGATAATGCATGGTGTGCCTTTCAAAGGCATGACATAAAATTCCAAGTGTGTACTAGTTTTTACAGGGTACCAAAATAAAATCTACAAAGGACAAACGATATTTGAGTTTCACCTTCTCATCAATTTCATCAACTGTGTTTTTACGTAACATCTAATTCAAGTCCTTTCATATCTCAGAATTAATAGCCCAGGTTCTGAATTCCTAGCGAGGTTGACAAATTATTGTTCCTTACAGCCCCAATCACACTTGATCATAAGTACCTTCTCTACACATAACTCTCCTTCTATAAAATTGAGCCTAATTTTATTTGTCTAACACAAAATGCCAAAAAGGCTATGATGTGCAATGAATCAAATGCTCTCCATTAATGAGCAAATGTTTCATGTGTGGGAAATGATTCTCCAGCTTCCAAATGACTTCATACATACACAAGACTGCTGTAGCTAGTATTTTCTTTTAGAGTACATGTGTAGAATTTTTGGAGTAGCATTTAGTTGTTTCCAAGTCACTGAGCCAAGAAGCACTGAAATATCACAGACTACACATTATGTCTGTAAGATATTCACTATAATAACATAAGGCATGCATTATAAATGGTGGATGTTTAATTAAAAATATTTCTTTCAACACTTTTAACATGCTTGCCACTTTCAAAGCAGTTCTGGAAGTTTCTTTGGTCTTCTGTTGTGCTGCAGTAACTATCTCAAACTGTTGAATCAGTTCATAAGATTTATTTTCTTGGTTATTTTGAGTTTGGAAAAAAAAAAAAAAAAAACAGCAACAAACAGAAGTGCGACCTGCCAGATCTGTAAATCAGGTGAATAAGGAACCCAGTACTTTTTCTTTTACAAGTCTGCCTTTCCATTGATGGCACTTGGCAACAGCACTCACTGTATTTTTTAATCGCACATTGCTAATCCACTACTTTGGAAAGGGACAAGAATGATAGGTGTATTTAAAGCAACAGGGAGAATTTTGAAGAGTACTAATGGCAATGTGCCTTTTCCTGTAACAAATCTTTTAAATTGAAGCATTCACGTTATTTTTCAGTCACACCTGATGTGCATCTTTTTTTTTTTTTTTTATTCCTTCCTGGAATCAACACACACTTTTTTTTTCTCTACTTTTTAAACTTTAGATTCTATCAAGAGATTCATGTCGCACTTTTGTTCAATTCATAAACATACTTTTAAAGAAGAGAGTATCTGGCTTTTTCACATCTTCAATTTCTGCTAAATAATTTAAGCAAAATAAAACTTACTGCATTGTTTAAGAAGGAAATGGAACTTACAAGGGCAAAACAACAGAAAGGACACAATTAAAGTCATTTCTCCTTTCATGTTATTGGTCTAGTCATTTACAAAAGAATTTAGTAAAGTTTAAATAAGATTATTTCTCTAAAATACAAGAATGCACACCACTTCATCAGTGCTCAGTAGTCATTATTTTACTTTCTCCTTAATATTCTTATGCATTTCAGTAAGATCTTTAAAAACCCCTTTCAATTTAAATATACAGTGAATAGTATAAGATCAAAGAAATATTAAGTTTTAAGCTTAAAGAAAAAAATTTTAAAAATGTCAGTTTTCACATTTAATAATAAAGGAATAAGTTTGATATAAATCCTGTATTTGTCATCACATAAGGTTTTCAAAATGATAGGGCTGACCCAATTCCTTAGCGCTGGCCACAGCCCAGGCTGTCACTTCTCCCAGTTGAAAAGCCGAACTTCCCCCTTTTTATCTAAGCAGCTCTTATTTCATAATGATGAAAGTCAATCAAAATCTGATAGAAATCCATTGCTGCAAAGTAAATAGACTGGGCCATCTCACTATCTGCATGCTTAAGGTAAATATGCATCTACAGTTAGACCCCACTAACATTAACAGATAAGACTTTCTGTAAGGAGAAAGCAAAGATATCTATGGGTTCTGATTATAACTTGGAACTTAGGACATGTCCATAGCAACTATCTGTAATCTACAGCTTGCCTAAGAGTGACAGTCTCTCAGACTTTACTCCTTTCCTCTTGGTGTCCTGGACACAGTGAACTCTAACTTCACAGAGGGCTTCAGAAAAGCTAAAGATTAAACAGTGATCAGAATGTTAGCATTAGCAAACATTTATTATTGGAGTCCATTTTAAAACTGATAAATCATGTGCATATAAAGTTTAAAGCAGCTATTTTCATAGTTTAACTGGAAAATTTATTTCATGACCTTCACTATCACAGAATTCTGCACCCAAATATTACAATACCAATGTAAATGAAAAGAAAAAAGAATACACTGGTTTAAGTACAGGAAACTTTATAATGAAAAATGATTTCTTTAAACTTTATTGAATAAGAATGAAAACTCAAATTTTTATACTTATATTTTTACACTAGAGCATGGTCAAATTATTTTTAAAATTTTCTAGTATTAATAAACTAAACCATCTCAAGCAATAATTTCAGCAAAGCCTAAAGATGCTTTTGAAGGAGATTCAGTGTCTCTGTAAATCCCACGCCCTATCTTCCATCATAGGAACTAACTGCGCTTCCCCAAAATACATTTGGTTTTATAATGAAACAAATTTATGTTCAAAGACATTTTCTCAAAATGCACATTCAAGTTTCCTTTTTGAAACAGTTGAGTGTAGGGAGCAGCTAAGCTGCTGCTGAGTAGAGGTCAGCGAACTCCTGGGGACCTAAGCAAAGCCAGTCCAGCAGGTGTCCAGCCTTGGCGTTCACCCCGCCGACTGCAGCACAGACAGCTCTGAGAATGTGTCACTTTCAGCTTTCTCAGCAAACACTGAGACCCTTGCCCTTTTGACTCCGATGCACACTTCCCCCTTTTACTGTGTATAAATAAAGACACAGGCCATGCTGGTTGTCGCTGCCTCTCCAGCAGAGAGGTCACGTCCCACCTGGTCTCAGCTTTCTTTTCGTGTGTTTTGGTTCTTAATCTCCCATTGCCCCCCTCAGGACACCACTCTCCGTGCAGGTCGTTACAATAGAGGAATTAAATCCTGTAACATTGCAAATTTAAAATTACACAATTATACGTCTTTATACCTTTTTTTGAATAGTAGTTTTAGAACAAGATTGAAAACAAGATCATGAGGGATTATGTATGTAATCGTAGCAATGTCTTTTGAATTCCTTCTTGAATACCTCTCCTTAAATGTCAAAGTCTTCACCCAGATTGAAATGCTTTTAAGATTTGTGTGACTGGACCTCAGACTTAAATTCCTGAGCTGAGATCTCAAGGAGAGATCACAATCCCGATACAATATCCTGGCTGCTGACATTATGAAAGGTGATAAAGCACACTCAGCCCCTCCAATCTGTCTAACACAGCACAAATCTGGAGACTATTGTGAAAAATCGGGTCTTGACAGTATCTTACTCTTACAGATCTCAGCTCACTCTGGCCCTACGATCAGATTATGCTTGATCGGATTGGACACACTCCCAATGTGCATGGAACACAATACGAATTGTTAAGAGTTCTTCTGAGAAAATAACAAGACCAAGAAGAAAACTATACAGCTTTTAAAAAATCTTAAATTTAAAGATATTACATGAACACCTACAAAGAATAGAATTTGGAATGAGGGCAGCTTCAGGCTTTAAGACATCACTTCAGCCACAGTTGTGTATCAGGAACTCAGTGCTGGCTTGGAAAAAGATAAGTTCGCTTTGAAGCCAAGTATGTCCTTTCTGACAAAACCATTAATATTACAGTAATGGTTTCAATTTATTTTCTCAACATTATCTTGTAAATTTATTTTTAAATTTTATCTACAAATGTATGAGGTAAAACATCAAATTCAATATATGTATACAATGAAAATGATCAAAATAGAATATAAAACATTTCTCTCAACTTCAGCATTTTCTTCATTTTTAATTAACACATTATAATTGCACCTATTTATGTGATACAGTGTGATATATTAATAGACATATTTGGTATGTAGTGTTCACAGAAGGTAGTTAATGTTTTATCATTGCATTATGTTTGAAACCTTCAAGATCTTCCATTCTAGTGATTAATAAGACTCATGCAAGATTATTGCAAAGAAAAGTCACCTGTCTATGCTATAGAACACTTAGAACGCATTACTCTTATTTAACTGTGTTTTGGCATTCATTATTCCACCTTCCTGTCACTCACCTCTCCCCACCTTCTGAAAGCCTTTTCATAACCTGTGTCATACATTCCAATCAGCTTGATGTTGCCTATGCTTTGCATTACTGAACTGAGAGGTAAACCAGCTATTTACACTATAGATTAGTGAATGTGGCATTATTAGTTCTTAGCTCAAATGATAGAAGAAAATTAGACTGGTGACCTATATCAAAAGAACTCCAGATATTACTTCTCATCAACTCATCCTTCCAGGATAATGCTAAAGTCTGAAAATTTCAGCTACTGGTTCTAATTGAAAGTCGATGTATTTTAAACATTTTCTGGAAGACTAACACTAGCAACATGCTTAATGAAAATATCAAGTATAAATAATATTTCATTTACCTTCTTTCATATTTGCATGTACATACATGTAAACTTACAAATGTTCAGTAAGGAAGAATATCAACCGCATGACACAAAGGCCAACGTGCACTGAATTAGTGCTTGAAATTCACATGTTTAAATATGTCCTCAAGATATCCTTCTTCGTGATGAACCAGAGTGCATTTTATTAGTAATAAAGCCCTGGTTATTAAGCTGAGTATACAATTTTAAAGGTTGTGATCAATAATTCTTCTCAGAAAACATTGAAATTATGTATTCAGTAGATACTGAGATTTATATATTATAAACTGAAAGATTCTATTTATTCTATTCTTTTTTTTTTTCTGAGACAGGATTCACTACATAATTCAGCCTGGCCTTGAACTACGTAGCCCAGGCTGGCTCTGAACTCATGGCAATCCTCCCTAGTGTTGGGATTATAGGCATGAGCTACCATGCCTAGATCTGCTCTATCTTATTAAATTCTGTGTTTGCAATGTTTAAGTGTAAAGGCAAGTGAGTATTTATGACTTACAGTTGTACTTCTCAACAGCAAAAGAAATTTCTAACACTCCAGACAACTACTTTAATGACTTCAAAATGTAATACCAATTGTTTTATAGTCCACACTGTACATAGCCATTTCCCTTATCTGCAGTTTCAATTCCATAGTCATCTGTAGTCTGGAAATATTGCATGGTAATTTTCAAAAATAAATAACTCTTAATTTTTTTTAAAAAATTATGACTACATTACTATAGTTGTTTTACTTTATTATTAGTTCTTTTTAGCCTGATACTGTGCCTCATTTAAAAATTAAACATTATCATATGTATGTAGAAGAAATCAGTATGAATAGGGTTTGGTGCTATGTTCAGTCTGAAAAAATCCTTTGAGAGTTTTGCAATACATTCCTCATGGATAAGCAGACAGTACAGTTACATGAACTTCCTAAAGTTTTATGAGCCAAGTAAAGGTTGATATTTTTATTTTATTATGAAGAAAATTATAGTTAAGGATTCCGAATTACTAGCTTATGTTAATACCTATGAATAAAGTCAAATCGTGAAATCTATCTTCCATTTCCTCACAAAATTACTAAGTCCAAGATGATATGTAGCTTCTGGTATAATCAGACCCCAGAGTTCAAGAAATCCACCAAATGTGTTGTCTCCTCTTCTGTCTCTCTGATGTTTGAAATTTATTGGTCACTCAGTCTTATATTTCAGTAGATAGACCTTTTGTAAAAAAAAAGTTGATAGCTGACTTGTTCTTAAGGTTTATGACAACAAAGTAAGACAAAGACTCTTTGATCCTCAAATTGTAAGTTGTGTATCATTAAAGGCTATCAATGCATATGTCTTTCCCCCAAAAGAACACTATGATCAGTAAATTGGGGGTTTGTTCAGCAAGACCTCAAACATATGCACATATAGAAAAAGGCGACACACAATGTCACTTTACTTGAACTACATGAAGTAGATCTCTTAGGAGAAAACTAAGTGGGTTTTGTTTTCTTATTTATTTATCTATTTATTTTTGCTGTTACAAGAAAAGGAGACATCGTACTCACCACCACCATTGACTACAGAGATGTCTAGATGTCTACATGACTTACATTTTCCAATTTTCTTAACACTTAGCAGTTTTAACTGAACTGCTTTCATTTCTACTTCTATTACTTAGGTCAGTATGCAGACATTTTCTAACAGTTTCACTGAAGAAAACTTTAATATGCATCAAGCATTTACTATGTGCTAGCCATGGCACTGACACTTTCTTTACATTGATTTCCTCTTAATATGAAAATAAACTGAAATGATAGATACTCCTTTTTTGTCATTTTACAATTTGAAAAACCTATATTTTAGAGATTAAAAAACTTTGCCCACATCAATTGGTCAGTGAGTAACTGAGCCAGGATTCCAACTCTGGCAGGCCAACCCTACAAACCCATTATGCAACACTATACATACATTTAGTAGAAGACCTTTGATAAGGCTTGATATATGATAAGAGCCATGCGGTCTGTGTGTATGTCTGTGTGTGTGTGTGTCTGTGTGTGTGTGTGTGTGTGGGTGTGTGTGTGTGTGTGTGTGTGTGTGTGTGTGTCTTTGTGAGCCTGTGTGTGTGCTGTATTCATGACAGTAAATAAGAAATAGGAAACTATCAAGTGCTCAGATTCAACTCTTACCTACATGGATTGAAATAACTCTGAATGAAGAAAATGTCAGACAAGCAAATATTTTATAATGCTAAACTTTTCCATAATCACTGGAAGAAGGATGTAGCAGCAGGCAACTGAGCCAGAAAGAATTATAAAGATGCTAAACCCTTTCTGAAGTAAACATACTTTAAAATATAGAGAAGTCCACATTGAAATGATTCAGCTTCATGGCAGTGGATTATAAAGATTAAACTGTGAAATATTTTGGGAATCTTTGTGTACAAGTCAAAATCCAAATGTCATGTAAAAATATTTCACAAAAACATTACTGCCAATCACAATAAGTAATTCTAAAAACTAAAAAAGGAACAATGGCATTTATCATGCATGAAACATATGCAAAGATAATTAGAAGTAATTATGGGAAGGCAATATTCTACTTAGGCACATAGATACATTAATAAAAAATTTTAAGATAAAAAATTAAATGGACATTATGTAACAGTCATTGCTAAAACATGACTAAAAACACTTTAATATTTTCAACATGAATGCTAGTTGAACCTGATTAGCTTATTTTATTCCTGTATAAAATATTGGAATTGCTTGCTGTTATGATATTTTATAAAGATGCATTTGCATGTACAACTTCTCATTAAATACCTGTCGAAAAGGGAGGGTGCACGGGTGTGCACTGTGGGCTGGGGTAATGAATCAGTCTGGCCTTGTGCTAGTAATTTGGCAACACGCCTTGAGTTGTTATTTGGCCAGTGAGAAGTTCTATGCCAGGCAATCAACAATTTTCTGGGCATCTATTAACTTGTCATTAAGAAAATTCCAGTTACTACACTTGGCAATCTGTTTTGTGTTAGCTTCAGTTTCTGATACCAATATACTTTGAATTTCTCCTGTCCTCTTAGGAGATTAAGAGTGAAAATCGTTATGAATTTGCTTCTGAGACAGTGACTAGAGGCACTATTTCCTTTATGTGACAAAATTCAAATGAGGGACTGTAATTCTTAACACTTTTCTTAATGTTCATGTAAAATATAGGTAGAAATGTGCTCACTTTGGCAGCACATATGCTAAAATACAGATAGAATGGTAATTTTATCTTACGTACATTCTGAATGTGTTTATAGTACACTCTTTAACTTCCTTATCTTTGTTACCATTCTTGTAAGTGTTACCACTCCCAAGGTTATTTTTCTTTCTTTTTAAAATCAGTAAATATCCTAAGTGATTTCTGTACCACTTGATACAGTTTAAGTAAACAGCATCCTATACAATGTATCTGTCTCTTTCATATGTCTTGACAAGTGATGCTATTGGTTCCTATACTCCTGATATAATTAATCTAGCCTCAATAACCTCATCATCAGCAAGAATTTATGAGCATATAGTATATTTAAGTCAGTTACACCATGAAGCCTGGCAAAGTACTGACATATATTTTCCAGATTCAATTAACAGTGTCCCCCTGCTGAGTTTTCTGCAAAAAGGAAGAACTCCAATGTCTCCAAAGTTCTGCATTCCTTAAAGAGCCCTGGATTGGAATACATCTTCTCTGAGGGAGCATTGTGGCTCTCTTCTGGGAATCCTGGGCCTTCCCAGAATGTTATAAAATTTCCATCAACTAATATAACCACTTCCAGGGGCAGGTGTGGTTTCCATTTTGGTTTAGTTTCATCACTTTTTCAGTTACAAGGAGCATCTTCTCATTTCCTCTAATTGGGAATCATGCCATTTATATTACTTATTCAAGTGCTTTCTCCTCCTCATTCTTCACCTCTTCCTGTTTCACCCCCCCCCCCACATACACATATACACACGCACACAAGCACACTCATGCACACACACACACTGGAATTAGAGAGTGTCCTGAAAGTACAGTATCTTGCCCCACTGATACAACACTATCAAAACAAGGTGCCACATTCTGTCATCCTGACTTGTTTTCCCCCAGAGCTTTTAGCACCTTGAAATGTTCCCTGGAGATTAGGGAGCAGCATTTGTCCATTGTCTCCAGATTCGATGAAGGTATGATTTTAATGTTGGTTAAAATCTCCAATATATTTTATCCTATGGCTCACATGAAGATTATAATAAGGTTATGAAGTCAGAATATTTAACAATGTATCATGTTTTGGTATAACTGGGGAGTGATTTCAAGGACTTGTACTTACATTCTTACTCCTTTTCATTTTATTTTTCTTTTAAATTTGAGACAGGGTCTCACTAAATTGCCAGACTAACCTGAAACTTGGTAATCCTCCTGCCTCAGCCTCCCCAGGTTCTGGGTTTATAGGGATTAGCCACTATATATCTGATTAATGTTTTGACTTTTAAGGTAGTTTATTAAATCCTGACTCGATGACACACATTTGTAATCCCTGTACTCTTGAAGTTGAGGCCCATTCAGAGAAATGTATTAACTTGTCTCAAAATGAAAAATATAAATAAAGAATAGGTATGTAGCTCATTGCAAAGTTCAATTTTCAGTATTTCAAAAATAAATAGATAAACAGCTAATATAAGACAAAATTTTGGCTAAACCTAAAACTCTTACTACATACTAGTAATAAAAGTTTCTTTCAAAGAAGATAGGAATTAAAAGAAAAAAATGTAGTATGAGACAAGACTTTTTCTGTTGATGCTCATTAATAGGAGTATGCCTCTCCCTCCACATGAGTGCAAAAGTATTGTTCAAACTACCGACATTATGATAAAGGGTTGGTATTCATTATTGTAAGTATTAGTATGTGCTCCTACCCTGGGATAAAATATCCAAAACTCTCAATTTAAAGAAGGAAAGAATTGTTTTGAACTGTAGGTTAGCTCATTACATGCCTGACTGGCTCCAAGGCAGACACAGTGTGGTGGAAGGGCATGGTGGAGGAAAGCAGCTCGATCCACAACTGCCAAGAGGCAGAGAGAGAAGGCACAGGGGATAATAATATAACTTCTTGGTCAAACGCCAGTGGCCCACCTCCTCCCACCAGCCCCAACTCCGAACAGCATATTCAGGTATGAACTATGCAGTAGGTCAATCCCCTGATAAATACAGAGCTACTGTGATCTATTCCCCTTCCAATGTCTACCTCTAAAGATAGACATTGTGGAGAATATTTTAGATATATATACCACAATATTATGTCTACCCAATCACTACTCAGTCAAAAAAGGGGGAAAAAAAACTAATGAGCAGAACCATGCAGAATCTGAGAGCTTTGAATTACTTGTCATTTCCAAGAGTATGAGAAAAATAAATGTAAAAGTAAGTGATACATGGATGAATGAGTAAAATATTATAATGCAGACACTTTTAAGATGACTTTATGTTTTCAATACTTTATCAAACTGTCTTTCATTTACTATTACTGTAATTTTAATACTTCTGTGCCCATAATTTGTCTATAAATTTCAGGGGTTTTTTTTCACTGATATTCATCCTATCTAGGCATAGTGAATATATGAGGACATGTAGTTTCTCTGGAAAAGTGCTTGTTTGCCACACAAAGCATATAAATTACTTAATCAAATCATTCATAGATTTATTAGGTTGGATTCCTTTCACTTTACTCCAAAGTAAAACCTGATTTGCATGCATGTAGTTTATTAGGAATGTAATGCACATGTATGTTTTATGCTGAATAATAGTAGTTATCTGGGGTTATTGGCCCATTTATTCTGGGAGAATTTCAAAGATATATATATATATATATATGTCAAATGTGTTGGTTGATCTAGATACGAAAGAATAGAATTAGTTATACAACTAAGTTTTGTTTACCATTAGACAAAGATTTCCACAAATGTTATTCCTTCTTTCCTATGATTTGTACATATGGGCTGTCTGCAGAGTTCAGCAATAGTCCTACACATTGACAATATCAAGTCAAAGAAATATCTTATACAGACCATGTGCTATCACTCTGAAAGTGTATGTAAGCTGCTAAAACAATGTTGAAACAAAATTTTGGATGAAATATATGTGAAACAGGCCATAGAATATGATCAGACATAGTTCGTCACTTGCTTTATTCAGTATAGTCGTATCATGTTAATTCATTCTTTGTGAGAGTGTTAAAAAATCCAGAAACTTTGAAAATCATTCAAAACTAAAGATCTCTAATAACATACCATGTTTGCTACATTAGTCAGTCCTAAGATCATAACTGGTACTCACTAATTTCCTCCTGTCGTGCCCATTGCAATGTTTCGTCACACTCGGCCAACCCTGCAGTGGTGTATGCTGCTAATCTGAATGAGCAGCAATGATTTTCATTCTTAATGTAGCAAACTTCTGGTTTGCTTTATCCTAGTTGTTTAAGCTTACTTCATTTTTGTGTAGATGGTACACACTGGAAGTACAAAGATCCAGAAAACAGTTGTGAGCATCCTTTGATTTCAGATCTACTCTTGATTTTATATTAGTGTAGTGGCAACACTTACGTTCAGGATATTATATTTAATGCTTCCTAATATGGCAACTCATTTCTTCTCCAATTGATACTTTGGAATACAAAAAAAATCAAACAAGGTGGTACTTAAGCTTTGGGATCAGTAAATTATTTAGTCTGAATTCTGATGCACAGTGTGCTGTCCTGGGAGCCAAGACTTTTAAGCCAGCACCTATACAGGTTGGAAGAAACTTCCAAAAGTGGGCCTTAGAATGGTCTAAACTTACTTGTGTATGTTTGTTTTGAGTCAAGCATTTTTTCAGTGGGGACATTTCTCTGTATAACCAACATTGACTTACTGTTTTTATTTGTAAGATGTTGTCTGTGAGCTGTCACCTTAGATTAGCATGTAACATGCCAAATTGGTATCCTATTAGCCTGGCTGTGCAGAGTGAGTGAGTGGCAAATAGAAAACTAAGTGGATTCCATGGTTGTGTCACGCATGCTTAGTTATAAATGGGCTTCACTCATGTAATACCATATAGGATTTCATATCATGAAGTCTTTCAATAAGCCTCAGAGGGCAGCTCTAGAAGAAGCTTGGCAATGATAACAAACCTGATTTTGAGCGGCTATCACTACTGAATAGGATGAATTATCACCCCTTGAAGTTCTGGAAGGATTCTCACTCAAGTATCTTCCATGCTTCTTCATCCTGTACCATAGTGTCTCTGTTCATGGCTCCATACATCAAAATGGACTGTCCATGGTTCCCATCTACTTAAGTTTAGAGACAGAAAATATAACGGCACTAAAGAACGCCCATGATTTTTGTTCTGTCCTATGACTCCATCTACATGTCTTTGCCTAGCACCTCCTAAATCCCACTGGATTGCTCCTACCCAACCAATCCATTTACCACTTCCCAGTAATAAATCTCCTTCCTTTAGGCCCCTCCCCTTTATATAAAAGTTGATGACAATCTGCGCTAGAAGCTCAGCTCCCTGGGAAAGATTTCTTCATTTACATTCAGAGGTACTCCTGGGGAAACTTCAGTTCATACATCTCTTTTTGGTTGATATCAATACGTTGGAGATATTTATATTTGGAGCTCAAGTTTCTTCTGTTAAGTGGTCATAAAATCCACCCCAGAAGCTGTAAGTGCCAAAGGAAATCCCCTTAGTGAAATGGTACACCAGGGGAAAAATGATTACTAGAGAAAGAATTTAACGAGGAAATTTGAGAATCATAGCTTTGTAAGCTCTCAGATGAAATGTTTTAACTACAGTCTTATGGAAAGATTGTTGCAGATGCTGAAAAGAGTTTAGAATTAAAAAATCCTATAAAAGACATTAATGAAGAAGAAAAATTAAAAGATGATGTGAGGTCAATTAGCATAGCTTGAATCTGGACCTTTACAAGATAATAAAGTTAATGTGTGAAAATTAATATGGCTGTATTGAATATTGTACTTGTTCTGTGCAGATATATATGAAAGTATATAAGGATAAAATATCATAATCTTTAAAAATTTAAGATGCTTTAAGAAGTTTAATATACTTGTGTGTGTGCATGTATGTTTAAATAGAGATTGATAAAATATCAATTTGTAATCCTCATGACACTATTCTTTCAATTTTTCTTTTGATTTATTTTTTTTAAAAAAAGAAACAAAAGAAAAAATGTAGGAGAGGCCCCGTGGCCTGCGGTAAGTGCTCAGTGCACTCTGCCCTCAAGCCCAGACTGTTCGGGACCCTCCAGGCTTCCCGCCTCAGTGAAGTAGATAAGTGGGTTTGAGGCATCTACACCCGCCTCCCCAAGAAAAAATGTAGAAAATATAAAGAAGGTTGAGGACAGGGAGATTGATCAATGTCACATACAGGAAAAATAGGCTCTAGACTTATATTACACAGCTGTGTAACTATAGCAAACAACAACGTACTATACATTTCAAAACGTCTAAAAGGGTATCTAAATGCTGTCACCACAAATATAAAATAAATGTTGGAAATGATAAATATATTCTTTTTACCAGATTTGGTCATAATACATATATTGGAATGCCATATTAATATATGCTGTGCATATGATTATTATAGACCAATTTTAAAAAAAAGATAAATCTTTTAAAAATGAAATATAAGAGATTGGGGAAAGTTTTTAAATTTCCTGGTTAAATATTTGTACATAAAATAAAAAGAATAGTTTGATAATTTGAAAATTTATCAAAAAATAGCATGCATAAGTATACAAACAAGTGATTAGGAGGTTTATTGCTTTCATTTAATACAAAATAGCATTTTGTATTGCTATGATTTTTATTGTTACATATTTCATATTATAGATATTTATTTTAGAAGTAGAAGGTAATAAGAAAAATAGAACATATTTAAACATGTCAACTTTTCTTTTTCTCCCTATTTAAGACAGAATTATGTATCATATATTATCAACAAATAACTAATAAATTTTATTTAGGAAGGATAATGTTATTTCTTCTAGAATGAGTAATCCTGAAATGATATTCTCAGGGACTATTTCAGTTTATAACTTACAGTTTATAGTCACATATTGAGTCTGAGCCCCTAATCTATACCACAGTAACTGGTAATTTTTCAAAAGCTGAAAATGCAATTTATTGTAATTATGATTTCTTAACGCTTAAAACTGGAGAAGAGGCAAGTTTCATCTTAATTCATGTTGTTAAATTATTTTAAATATCATGTTTGAGAATTCTTATATCATACTAAGTAAATTAATTTGATGAATGCAATGTATTTTATCCAAGTATATTCAGCAAAGCAGTATATCATTATCTTATGTATTTCATATATTAATTGAAACTAAATCAAATACTGGACTTAAGTAACTGAATTAGCAACTTCAATAATTCTAATATATAATGAAGAATCTGCACATTGTTTATGGCTGTGACACATTCCATAATGCAAATAAGGCTTCATCAAATGAGTGTTTCATATTTCTGTCCAGAAAGCTTTCTTATCTGACAAAATGTGATAGGATATGAAACTTCTGTTATCTTTACTAAATCTTCAAAGTCAAAGATAAAATCATCAAGAATATTTTGTAAAATGTGGCTTTTTCTCTTGCCTTACATTTTCAACCCTTCCCCAGCTTTAGGGCCACTGCACAGACATTGTTGAGAAGTTATATCGAGGTGAACCTTTGTTTGATGTACGATCTATGTGAAGACTTTGGACAGCTGCCTCTCAGGCTGTATCACAAATATTAGCTCCAAGTCAAAAAACAAAAATGTGAGGTAAATATCAGTACCTACCATTATTGGAAGGGAACACACCTAAATGAAGTTTGAGCACAAATAGCTTGAAATAGCTAACAGGAGGTTCAAATGAAAACACACTAACTACAAAGTCAGCATTTAAAGATCAATAGTATTCCTGTACACCAGCAACAAACCCATAGAGAGAGGGAATACAGGAACGCAATACCTGTGACAATAACAAGAAAAAGAAAGTAGTTAGGAATTAACCTAACCAATGAATTGAAAAACCTCCATGATGAAAACCTGAATACTTTGAAAAAATATTGAAGAGGATTTCAGAAAATAAAGAGATATCCCCTGTTCTTGAAAAGTCTGAATCAATATGGTCAAAATTGCTAAACTATACTTCCAAACTGTTACATAGTATTAATGCGGTCCAAATCAAAACACAAGTAACATGTCTTTCAGAGCTGGAAAAAGCAATCCTAAAATTCATATGGAACCATAATAACACAAGCAATTCTGGGCAATATTGGCAAGGTAGAGGGCATCATGGTCCTAAACTTCCAAATTATACTACATAGCTACAGTATCAAAACGGCACAGTATTGGAAAAATTAAAACCTGATTTGTGAATCAAAGGAGCAAAAGACATAGAAACAACTCCAGGCATACTGAGCTCTGTTATTTTTAAGACCAAATCCCTCAGCTAGAAGTAAGTCAGCCCTTTAAACAAGGCTGCTGGGGAAACGGCTGCCCAAATGCTAAGATGGAACCTCACACCGTGAGCTAAGTCAAAATCAAAATATACAAAGATCTAAACATTAGATTAGAAACAGTTTGCTAGATGACCAAATAGGTAAAACTCTTGAAGGCATGAATGTAAAATAATACCAAGAATCAACAAATGGGATCACATAAAATTAGGAAGCTTCTGCGCAGCAAAGTAAACCACTAGCAGAATGAAGACACAACCTATAGAGTAGAAAAAGATTTTGCTGGGGGCTGGGGATTTAGCTCAGCGGCATAAGTGCCTGCCTTGCAAGCAGGCAGTCGTGAGTTCGATCCCTGGTACCGATAAAAAGGAAAAAGACAAAAAAAAAAAAAAAACAACAACAACAAAAAAAAGATTTTGCCACCAACTACTCGGACAAAGGACTAATTCTGAGAATACGTACTTTAAAAACACAAAATTTTGACTTCCCTAAATTTAAACATCCCACTAAAAATAGACATCTGAAGTGAATAGATACTTCTTAGGTGAAGAAATACAAAACATCCACTGGAGATCTACCTTATCTAACTGTCTCTAGCTTCTTACAAATAGTTGTCCCTAACTTCACCCACTTTAACTTTAATTCTATAACCTGAACAGCCATTTCGAAGATGACAATTTGTAACTTATCAACCGGCAATTTCTTACCTTTTGTTTGTCTGTAATTTAGTATTATTTCTACCCTTTTTTTTTTTCAATCTCCATGTATTTTTTTTTCTTTTTTCGTTTCCTTTTCTTTAAATAAATAAAAAAAAAAGAAATATAAAACATCCATAAATACATGAAAAATTTCAACATCATGGCTATTCAAGACATACAAATTAAAACAACTCATCTCATTCCAAAAAAACTATCAGAAAGAAATCAACAAATGCCAATATTTTGTGTGTCTCTGAAATTTGATTGTTTTCTCAAACCATGGAAAAGAAAAAAAAATCATATAGAATATGCCTCCACTATGTTGACTGTGTTGTTTGAACTTATTTTTTAAATCATTCACTAAATAAAAATGATGTGTTTTTAGATTATTCTTTTTTTAAACTCCTTTATTTTTTGACCATGGAAATAAGACATCTTCTGATCTATTTGTCAAGTATTGTCATGGGTGTGTGCATAAGGCATTTTAATTTACCAGTGAAGTCATTTCTGGACAAATTTTTCATTCCAGGAGAGATTTCAACTATGGATTAATTTATTTAATATACATAAACTAATCTTTACTTTCCGTCTTTCAAGAAATTCAGTCATCACATATATTATGTACAATGTAAAGGCCTAAAATAATTCCTAATCTGTTTCTTTTTCATCCTTTAAATCACTTAAGGGTCTCGAGTAAGACTTTTATTTTTAAAACATTGCTGACATTGAAACTTGTGTCTTTTCTCTTCTTGGTTGTTATGGGTAGATATTTATTAAAATTTTTGTTCATTTTAAAGAAATTTGTTTTAAGCTTTTTCCTTATTGTTTGTTTTCAGATTCAGTAATTTCTTTCTTCTGCTTGCTTGGTTTTAATTTACTGTTATTGAAAGTGGAAGTTTAGATTATTGATATCTGACTTATTTTTTCTAATAGAAATACTTAATACAAATGGAATGATCACAAATAAATAACCTAATACTACACCTTAAGCTTCTAGAAAAGGAAGAGCAAGTCAAATCCAAAGCTCATAGAAGAGAGGAAATTATAAAGATTAGAGCAGAAATTGATGCAATTGAAACAAAAAACAATACAAAGGACTAATGAATCAAAGGGCTGTTTTTTTTGAGAGAATAAACAAAATTGATAAACCTCTAGCCAGCCTTATCAAGAAAAATAAAGAAAACTTAAATCTATGCAATAAAGACTGAAAAGAGGGAGATTACTACAGATCCCATGGAAATTCAAAAGATCATGAACACATACTTTGAAAATCTCTACTCACAAAGGGTGGAAATCACAGCGGAAATGGACAGATTTTTAGAAATATATAAACTACCAAGGCTCAATCAAGAACACATATCACTTTTGAATAATCCAATATCAGCTACTGAAGTTAAAAATGTGATTAAAAACTTACCAACAAAGAAAAGTTCAGGTCCTGAGGGATTCAAGGCTGAATTCTCTAAGAAGTTTAGAGAAGATTTAATGACAATACTCCTTAAACTCTTCAATGAAATTGAAAGAGAAGGATTCCTCCCTAAATCATTTTTGGAGGTAAGTATTACTCTCGTACCAAAACCAGAGAAAGACCCAACCAAAAAGGACAAGTGTAGGCTAATCTCACTAATGAACACTGATGCAAAATTTCTCAATAAAATACTGGCAAATAGAATGCAGCCAATCATCAAGAAGATTATACATCTTGACCAAGTGGGATTCATTCCAGGAATTTAGAGATGATTCAACATATGCAAATCAAAAAATGTAATACACCACAGCAACAGAGCCAAAAATAAGAATCACATGATCATCTCAATAGACACAGGAAAAGCTTTTGATGAAGTCCAACACATGTTCATGATAAAAACCCTTCAGAAACTCGGAATACACACTGCCTACCTCAATCTCATAAAGGCCATATGACAAACAGCCAACATTATACTAAATGGATGAAAGCTGAAAGTTTTCACTTTAAAATCAGGAAAACACAAGGATGTCCATTATCACCACTCCTACTAATGTAGTTTTGGAAACACTAGCCAGGGAAATCAGACAAGAGAGAAGAATAAAAGGAATAAAGATAGAAAAGGAAGAAGTTAAATTATCATTATTTGCAGATGTGATATTTTACACAGAAGACCCCAAAAACTCCATTAAAAAAAAAAACTCACTGAGAGAGAAATTATGGAAATATCAAGTTTCACAGTAGCATCTAAAAAATCAGGTACTTAAGAACCAACCTAACCAACAATACAAAACTGAAAATTATATGCTGAAAATTATAGTACTCTAAATTGAAGAGGATATTAGAAAATGGAAGGATATTCCTTGCTCTTGGTTAGGAAGAACCAACATTGTGAAAATGGCCATACTCCCAAAACTATTACACAGATTCAATGCAATCCTAATCAAAATACCATTAACATATCTTACAGATCTAGAGAAAATATTCCTAAAATTCACTTGGAAATAGAAGAAAGCTAGAATAGCAAAGGTGAGTCTGGGCAACAACAGCAAGACAGGAGGCATCTCAATTCCTGACTTGAAACTATACTACAAAGCCACAGTAATAAAATCAGCATGGTACTGGCAAAGAAATAGACCTGAGGATCAATGGAACAGATTAGAAGATACAAACACTACTACAAAGACCCTCAACCATCTGATATTTGACAAAGGTGCTAAACATGTTTACTGGAAAAAAGATAGCCTGTTTAATATGTGGTTTTTGTAAAATTGGCTTTCTGCATGCTGAAGACTGAAAATAGACTGATGCCTTTCACTATATGCTAAACTAAAGTCAAGGATCTAAATATTAAAAACAGAAACACTAAATCTACTGGAAGACAAGGTAGATAGAAATTTTGAAGACCTAGGTGTAGGAAGAGAATTCATGAATAAAATGCAAACCACATGGGAAATACTTCAAAGAATCAACAACTGGGATCTCATATTACTAAAAAGTTTCAACATTTCAAAAGAAATCACCAACAAAGTGTAAAGAACACCTACACAATGGGAAAAAATTTTAGCCAACTATCTCTCAGACATAGGACTTATATCCAGAACATATAAAGAGCTGATTAACATCAAACCCCCCAAATTCAAAGCCCCACTCCAAAAATGGGCATTAGAGATGAACATACAGTTCTCAGATGAAGATATACAAATGGCAAAAAACATATGAAGAAATGTTCACCATCACTGGTCATTCGAGAAATGCAAGTTAAAACAGCATTTAGATTTCATCAAACCCCGGAAAGAATGGCCACCTTCAAGAAAACAACAGATAACAAATGTTGGTGAAGATCTGGGGGAAAAGGAGCACTTCTCCACTGTTGGTGAGAGTGCAGACTGGTGCAACCACTGTGAAAATCAGTATGGAGATTCCTCAAAAAGCTAAGATTGGAGGTTCCATTCAATCCAGCTATTCCTCTCCTGGGCATTTTCCCAGAAAATTGAAAAGGTCATGTCACAGAGATAAATGTGCATCCAATTTGTGATAGCTAATCTTGGAAACAACCAAAATTCTCATCAACTGCAAAGTGAATTTTAAAAAATGTATTTTTATACAATGGAATACTACTCATCTATAAAAAATGATGATCTTGAGGCCTTTATTTGTAAATGGAGGCAACTTGAAAATATCCTCATTAGTGAAATAAACAAGACTCACATTAGTAAACATCATATTGTCTCTCTAGTGTAAAAATAATGAAATTTCATAAAATAATGGGATCTAAAATATATAATAGATATTGTAGAAGTGGAAGGGAAGGCAAGTGCTCTAAAGGGTATAATGGTATATATAGTGTGTAAGATAGATGACCATAATACTGAATTTCTGTTGGATCATTGAACAAAATGGTTTGCACTGTCAATGTTTGAGTGTCTAGGCACTATTTATGCTTTGATTTTGTGACTTTGGCAACTATTATTAAGATGACAAGAGTAATGTATCCACTAGTGATTTTATGATATTAATTTTTTAAAATTCTGTATTGTTCTCCCTTTTTTCTGTATTTCTATTTTTAAATTGTCTTTTCTTTCATTATTCGAAAAAAAGACAACAATATGCAATATAACAACCATTGTTAAATTTCTTTCATTCTGCTTTGAAAACCTATATTACTATTGCTTTTAGTTCATTGCTGTTGTTTATCTTTTGCTTTTTGTTTTTCTTTTCTGACATCTTTTTTCTCTTGAAATACTTAATGCTACAAGATTTCTCTCCAAAAATGATTTTAACATTTTCACATTTTGTAATCTTTTGTTTTATTTTAGTAAACTCAAAATATTTTAAAATTTTATTAAAATTTTTATTTAATCTATGGATTACTTAAACTGTTTTAATAACCACATTTTCAGATATTTAAAATATACATTTACTCTTTTGATTTCTAGCTTAATTACCCTATATCTAGAAAGCATAAAATACTTGATTTCAATTCTTTTAAAAATGCATGGTCTAACATTGTAATAATGTATTGACACTCAAACATAATATATGTCACCCTGCTAT
Organism: Cavia porcellus; assembly: GCF_034190915.1. NCBI lineage: Eukaryota > Metazoa > Chordata > Mammalia > Rodentia > Caviidae > Cavia > Cavia porcellus. The sequence goes on along the minus strand of NW_026947507.1, from coordinate 8,760,843 downwards.
TGTGTTAGCTGTTTCATTATTGCATCCAGTATGCTCATGATTGTTTTTGGGATATTTTGCATAATACTTTCTTCTTGTTTTATGATAAACAGAAAAATAAATAAATAAAGCAAGAATTTTATTTTATATTTGTATGTGAAATTACCAATGATAATTCAGCATGCTTCTAATGAGAGAACTTCAAAACATGTAAATCAAATCTTTAATAGTCCCTATGTCTCAAATGTATTCTTCTTTATACATGAGTGCCATTGTATAAAAAAACCACATGTTTTTTATTCCTTCACCGTATGAGCGTTTGGGTTGTTTTCAAGATTTAGCTATTACAAATTATGCTGCTATATAACATGGGTGCACATATATCGCTGTGGTATGGTGTTTTTAATTCATCTGGGAAAATACCCAGAGGGGAATAGTTGGGTTGAATGGGACGTCTCCTCCTAGTTTTTATCTGAGGACTCTCTATAGTGGCTGCACCTGCTATACTTCCACCAATTGTGGAAGGTTTCTCCCCACCTCCATCCATCCAGCATTTATTATTGTTTTATTTCTTTCTTAGTAGCTATTCTTTCCAGAATAAGATAGAATATTACTGCTGTTTTAATTTGCGTCTCTCAAGTGACCAATGATGTTGAATCTTTTTTCATATATTTATTTACTATTTGTATTTTTTCATCTGAAAAGCATATATTGGTCTCAGCTGTCCATTTTTGGATTGGGTCTTCGAATTTCATAGACCTGAGTTTTTTCAGTTATTTACATTTTCTAAATAGATGTCCACAGTCTGAGGCACAGTTGGCTAAAATTTTTCCCACTCTGTGGGCTCTCTTTTCACTGTATTGATGATGTCTTTTGATGTGCAAAAGCTTTTTAATAAGATGAGATCCCAGATGTTGATACTATGAAATGTTTCCCATGCTGTTTGGGTTTTGTTCATGAAGTCTTTGCCTCCCCTGTGATGTCAAGATTTTTCTCTATTTTCTTTTCCAGTAAATTTAGTTTTTCTCTTTTAATATTTAGATCTTTGATCCATTTTGATGTTAGTTTAATCTATGGTAATAAACATGGATCTAGTTTTAGTCTTCAGCATGTAGAGTCAGTTTTTTCACCACCATTTATCTGAGGCTGTCTTTCTTCCAGGGAACATGTTTTGTCCCCTTTTCAAAGATAATGTGGCTGAGCGTTTTTTCAGTTGTGTCTGTAGCTTTTAATCTGTCCCACTAGTCTGTAGATCTGTAACCATCCTGATTTTAACCCTTTAGCTTTGTAGTATAATTTCAAGTCAGAGATTCTGACATTTCCTGCCTTGCTTTTGTTGCTCAGGATTGCCTTGACATTTGAAGTTTCTTCTGATTCCAAATGAATTTTAAGAATGTTTTCTCTAGATCTGTGAGGTATGTTGATGTTATTTTGATCAAGATTGCATTAAATCTGTGTAACCGTTTTGTGAGTATGGCTATTTTTACTATGTTGGTTCTTCCTATCCAACAGCAAGGGATATCTTTCCATTTTCTGATATCATCTTTCAATCTCCTTTTTCAGAGTACAGTAATTTTCAGTATATAGATTTTTACTTCATTTGTTAGATTGATTCTTAACTATTTTATTTATTTGGAATCTATGTGGAGGCTGTGGTTCCCCTAAGTTCTTTCTCAGTGGGTTTGTTTTTGGGGTATGTATTAATGATTTTTGAGTGCTGACTTTGTATCCAGTTGCATTACTCGATTTTGTTACTAACTCTAGGAGTCTTGATGGTGTTTTGGGGTTTATTTCTCTCTCTTTTCTAATTGCTCTAATGTTTCCAGAACTATATCTAATAGTAATGGTAGATATCCTTCTCTTGTTCCTGATTTTGAGTGGAAGTTTTCAGTTTTTGTCCATTTAATATAATCATGGCTGCTGGTTTGTTAGAGATGGCTTTTATCAAATTGCAGTAAAGACAATCTGTTCTCATTTTCTCTATGATTTTTATCATGAATGAGTGTTGCAGTTTGTCAAAAACTTTGTCTGCACATATTGAAATGATCATGTGATTTTTGTCTTTGACTGTTGATAGAATGTATTACACTGTTGACTTGTGTATGTTGAGTCATCTCTGCACTGCTGGGATGAATATCACTTGATCATGGTATGTAATCTTCTTCACAATTTGCTGCATTCTGTATGCCAGCATCTTATTAAAGATTTTAGCACTTATATTCATTAAAGAAATTGGCTTATAAGTATCTTTTTTTGGTTAGATCTTTCTCTGGTTTTCATATCAGAGTTATACTTGCCTCCAGGAATGAGTTAGGGATTATTGCTTCCTTTTCAATGTCATGAAAGTGTTTGTGGAATACCGACATTAATCTCCTCTAAATGTCTTACAGAATTCAGAAGTGAATCTATCAGTATCTGGGATTTCTTTGTTGGTAAGTTTTAAATTACATTTTCAATATCATTAACTGACATTGGGTTATTCAGAAATTTTGTATTTTATTTATTCACCTTTGGCAATTCATATATATCTAGCAATCTGTTCATTTATTCTGTGTTATCTATCCTACGAATTTAATGATTTTCAAAGTAAGTGTTAAGGATCTTCTGAATTTTCACAGGATCTGTAGTGATTTCACCCTTTTCATTCCTGAATCCATGAATTTGCATCTTTTTATTCTTTTTTTGATAAGGTTGACTCAAGGTTTATCAATTTTTTTATTCTTTCAAATAACCATCTTTGCTTTGTTAATTCTTTGTATTATTTTCTTGGTCTCCATTACACTAATTTATGCTCTGCTCTTTATAATTCCTTGCTTCAGATTTGTCTTTCTCTGCTTTTTTTAGAAGTTTGAGGTATAACACTAGGTTGTTTATTTGTGCTAGTTCTGTTTTTTTTGGGGGGGTGGGTTTATGTGAGAAATAACATATATAAATTTCTGTCTGAGGACCACTTTCATTGTGGCCCGGTATGTTGTATTTGCATTCTCATTTAGTTGTAGATATTGTTTAATTTCTTCCTTTATTTCATCAGTTACCCACTGGTTGTTTAGGAAAGTGTTATTTAATTTCCATGTGTTTATGGAGTTTTTGTGGTTTCCTTTGACATTAAATTCCAATTTTACTGTACTATGATCAGAAAATATGCATAGAATAATTTGAATTCCTTTGTATTTGCTTAAACATATTCTGTGGTCTAATATGTGGTCTGTTTCAGTAAACTTCCCAAGTGCAGTTGAGAAGAATGTGTATTCTGATGATTTTGGGTGAAATATTCTGAAAACATCTACTAAGTCCATTTGTTCACAGATTTGATTCACTTACGATATTGCTATGTTGATCTTCTGTCTAGTTGATCTCTTTGTGACAATGGGAAAATGTGATCTTCACTTACAATTATATTACTTATTTGATTTTTCCTATTAATAATTGTCATATATAGTTGGCTGCTCCTATATTTGATGCATGCATATTTATGATTATTATCTCATCTGCTTTAGGTTTTCACCTAACAAGTGTGTAGTGACTGTCTTTATCTCTTTTGATAATTCTTGGTTTCAAGTTCACATTGTCTGCAAATAGAATATCTCCCCCTGCTTTTGTATGGGTCATGTTGCATGAAAGATTGTTTTCCAATCCTTTGAATTTGAGTCTATGCATTTCTTTTTGAGCTACTTGTGTTTCTTGTATATAGAATAATGTTGGATCTTGTTTCTTGATCCACTCTAATAATCTGTTTCTTTTAATTGGTGAATTCAGGCTGTTTATATTGATGATTATAATTGATATGCATGGACTTATCTTTGTGATCATGTTTTCTTGCTGTTGATTCCCTGATTTTCCCCTTTGTTTAATCGCTTGCCCTTTCTGGTGGTTTCTTTTTGTGGTTTTTCTTGGAATTTTGATCATTTTTATATCTGTCTATATCTTTCAATATTCTTTGTTTTGTAGAGTTGATTTGGTGCTCATGAATTTCTTCAGTTATTCTTTGTTATAGAACTATCTTCTATATCCATTAATTTTGAAAGATAATTTTGCAAGTTACATCAATCTGGATTGAAACATAATTTCTTTCATTCTAAGGTCTTCTTAAGGGTTTGTGTTGATAAGTCTTCTGTGATTCTGATGGACTTTCCTTTGTATGTGTTCTATTGCTTTCTTTAACAGTTTTTAATGTTCTATTCTTTTTCTGCCTTTCTGGAATCTTAATTATTGTATAGTTTGATCTTGGTCAAAGCTCTTTGGAGTTCTCTATGCTTCATTTATTTTTCTGTGTCAAATTTTTTATCGATGATTGGGAAATACTCTTCCACTGTTTGTGTGAAAGCATTTTTATGACACATATGTGCTTTTTTTAATGACCCCAGGGCTTTTTTTTTGTACTGGGGATTGAACTCATGACCTCATGCTTGCAAGGCAGGCACTTATGCCACTGAGCTAGATTCTCATTCCAACCCCAGTTAATTTTATGTTAATCTTCTGTGCTTCATCTTTTAGCTGTTGGATTAATTTTTCATTGTCTTTCCCATTTTTCAGATATCTTTCTTCTCATTATCACTAGTTGCAATTCTGTCTTCAAAATCTTCAATTCTATGCTTTCCTTGTTCAATATATTGCATATACTTTCAATAGAGGTTTTATTGTCTTGGATTTCTGCTCGGACCTGTTTCAGGGATTTCATTTCTTTCCTATGTTGAGCACTTTTTGTTTCCACAATTTTTCTAAAATAAGCTATTTTTTATCTGTGTCTTCTCTAATATCTTTGATTTTAAGCAACATTTCTTTTTATACCTCAGAATATTTTGCCTGTAACCTTTTCCACTTATATTGCTATCATTTCAGAAAGGTTCAGTGTTTGACTTCAAATTTCATTCATCTCATTGGGTTGTGGGCTTTTTCAAGGTGCGCTGGATGTCTGGGCTTGCATTTTGTTTTTGTGTCTTGTCATTTTATATTTTATCTTCTTTTTATTTTGTTTTCTGTGTTGATACTTGCCAATTTCTTATGATATATAGTTTTATTACTAATGCTGATGTATCTCTAGGAGATGTCATTTCTTCAGGGACATCCTCTAGATATAAATGGTTCTTAATAACTGTCTCAAGATCCCACCTTCCAAATTCACAAAGGATGCAAAGTTCTTACTTGGCCCAACACCTAATATTTTGATACTGGGTTCAGGTGATGATTATGACCCCATACAATCTCAGTGTTATCATACAGCGGAGAAAAACATTATAGTATATATGAAATCATGGAATATAGTACAGTTAGTCAAAACAATTGCTCCAAGTAGAGTTAATTACCAACAAATTATCATAAGCATTAACCTGTTACTTCCAAACACAGGAGCAAGCATCAAAGTTGTATAACAAAATCAAAGAGATAGTACGTACTTGTACCCTCTGATTTTTCCCTTAGTGATGTGACTATGCCCTTATTTGGGGAGTGGGGTGTTAAAATTGGTAAGGAAGGAAGAAAGTGATTAATGAAGTCAAATATAGTAGAGTCAAGGCTGGAGGTCAAAAGTTGATCGCCCAAGTTTTGGGGAACTGGAGGATGCAGGATTGAAAAAATGAAACACGAAACACAATGTGAAAAAGAGATTAGGAAAAGAAGGGGCAAAATTTACTCTCTTGAAAGTTTAATTTCAATAATTAGTTGACGAAAGAGAAAAGAAAATCAATAAAAAAATGAAAAAGAAAGGTAAGAAACTCAAACATTGAAAACAAGAACGAAGAAAGAGGAGTATAAAAAAGAGAAGAAAAGAGAGAAAAGGACCAGAGAAAGAGAAGTGAAAGAAAAAACTCACAAAACAAAAATAACCACAAAGTACAAAACAAAACCAAATGACATCTATCCAGACAGGAAAGGGATAGTCAATCAAACAAGAGAGAATAAAAGTAGTAAAACACTTGTGATATTTACAGTTCTGTGCTAGTATCCGTGTTAGGTCCCAGAAATGTGCTGGATATGGAGCTGATCTTGGCCTCTTGATGTGAGTGGTGGGACTGGTCCTCTGTTGGTGGAGGTCTCCACAATTCAACAGCTGGCTCTTCACTGATCTTTCAGACCCTTAAACATTGCTGGTCTCACTGATTACTCTGCCTTCCAAAGGTTTGTATATGCACCTGTGCACCAGGGGCCTGACTGTCGTCCGAGATGTTAGGGTTCTGGTCAGTCCACCTGCCAAAGATGTGTGTCCTTACACTCTTCTCACAGACCTGTCATGCGAGGGCAATCTATAGATATTTTAAATCCTTAGATATTTTTAAAAGTCACAATTTCTTCATTTTCTTCATATGACATAAAGAAGAATATTCTATAAGTTAAATGCAATTTATAAAATTTTAAATAAATGATCATATTATGATGAAAAGTTGAGAGATAAGACTGAAAAACAGAAAATTCAACTCTTTTAAGTGCGTATTTCAGTTTTTATTGTGTATTCACAGAGTTGTCCATTCATCACTTATTCAAGAATATTTATATCATTCTTCCTCCAAATAAACTCATACTCTATAAAGTCAAAGCTCACATATTTCTGCTTCTTTCAGTCCGTGAACCTGCCTTTTCTCCACATGCCTAAATGAATGAAACGTTTAGATTACTCTTTGTGACTCACAAGACTATCATCCATGTATTGCAGTATGGATGGATGTTATACATTGTATGGGTATATCACCTTATTCATTCGTTAGTTGACGAACATTTGATTTGTTTATAGTTTTGGGCTACTGTAAGCCAAAATATGCATATACAAGTTTTTGTGTAAACATATGTTCAGTTTTTTTAGAGAATTACAAGCCATAGGATATCTATGTATTATGATAAGTGTATATTTTTATGTGAATAACTTTCAGATTGCTTTCCAAAAAGAATTATTGTTTTACATTACTACTAGAAAATTTTATGGACTCCAAAATCTGTGCACGATATTTTCTTTTTACTTATAGACATACTAGTGAGAATGGAGTAATATCTCAATGTAAATTTAATTTTTATTTGCCTTTTAGCTAATAAGGTTGAGTGCTTGTTTATACAGTTGACAATTTGTGTATCTGCCCTAAACAAACAGAAATTATTCCTATTATTGATTTTTAACTTTTTTCTACTTTGACCTGGAAACATTCTTTGTATATTTTCATTTGTTTTACATTTATTGAAACTAGTTTAAGGTCTAATTTGTAATATATCTTGAATTCTGAACAATGTTTTATGGGCATTTTGAAGAATGGTTATTCAACAATTATTGGGAGGAATGTTCCACAGATGTTGTTTACGTTTAGGTAGTAATACTGCCATTCAAGTCTTCTATAATCATGTTGATTTTCTTTTGATGTTTATTCCATTACTAAAAGAGGTATACTGAAGACTCCAAATAATTGTTTTTGCATTTCATATTTTTCCTTCAATTCTGTCAGTTATGCCATACTTTTTGTTAAGAGTACATATGCTCATGATTATTACTCTGTAGATTGACCCTTTTCATCATTATATAGAGTTCTTTGTGACTAGTAACAGCATATCTCGACATCTATTTTCTCTAGTATTACTATCACTATCTTGTCCATTCAGTAGTTACTGCCTACCTGTTTATTTCTATTCTTCCACATTCATATATTATTGTTTACTAAGTGTGTCTCTTATAGACATCAGGTAGTTGGTTTATATTTCAAATTCAGCCTAACCATCTATACTTTTTAATTGGAGTATATTCAATACATGTACTTGTAATATAATTGTTGACAAGGTACAATTTATGGCTGAACTTTTTCTATGTATTATGTATTACATTCTTTTTATGTTATTGTACATTAAATAGATATGTACTACATTAATTCTATGCTCTTTTTGTTTCTATTTTTGAACTTTTTCCTTAGTACTGCTCTGGGGATTACAATTAGTAACTTAACTGATGATGGTATAATTCACAGTACTTTTGCCCTTATTTTTTCTGCTACTATTGTGCATATTATGTCTCTATATAATATGTGTCCATCAACACAGAATTATAAATATTTCTTTATGTAATTTTTGTTCAAAGCAGAAACAAGAAGTACATCCTGAACAAAATGTTTTGTACAGTAACTTTTATATTTAGCCAAATAGCTATTTTTACCTGTGCTCTTTATGTATATGGGAAGTATTCCCTTCAACTTTAAGAAAGGCAGTTAAAAACTCTTATGTTTCACTTCTTGCATTTACAGAAGAACTTTAGTCAGACTTAAAATCAGGGCCTTCTTGATTCCTTCCTGAGCAGGCACACAATCCTCGACATATCCATAGCCTGTTCACATCTTCTAAGTATCCAAATGATCGTGAAGCTTTTCAGTGTTCTGTGTAGGCATCTCATTCTCCATTTTTTTTATTTAAAATTTTTCTGCTACAATTATTAAAATGTAGATTTATACCAGCTATTATCTAGTGCTGCCAGTACCTAAAGTCTTAGCTTCTGTTTCTGACAAATATCCCATGGGGCAAGTCTGTTTCATTTGAGCTGTTGTTATGGATTAAAAAGTGATGGTCAACTTAACACCTGAATTAAATCATCATGGTGCTGAGCATAGATGTTGCACCTGAGGAAAGTTACCAGCAAAAATATTGATGTGGAGAAGGAGAAACAAGGTGTGATTTCTCTAAGTGTTGCTGTTTGAGCGATTGGTACTCCTGGAGGAGCTTGTCATGACTAGCTTCCCCAGTGTGAGTTTGACCATTGTCATAGGAGGAGCTTGGGACCTTGTTGGTGATAGTGGCTGCGGTTCACTTTGGAAGAGCTCTGATCCTTACATCAAGCATCACTTCCTGGCTCCAGAGAGGAAGATGTATGCCACTTAATCTTCAGGACAAACTCATCATGCTGGTTTTCTGGCATGTGCTCAACTGTTCTTACCATTAGAGGAGCTTGGGACCGCCATGTCATAGGATGGCTGTGATGCTTTTCTGGATAGCCCTGGTCTTTATTATGAGCATGACCTCTTGACTCCAGAGTAGAACCCTCAACCTACCAGCACAGCTCCTTCATGTCACTGGCATAGACTTTCTAGCTTCCACTGCTGACTTTTGGGCCTTCCAATACCAATCCATAAAACAGACTGGTGTGAGTCCTTCTTGTGGGCACTAGACCTCAAGTTGGACTCATGGAAGGCATGTTATGGGCTCTAGGTTTTCATCTGGACTCATGTAGGACATTGCTCTGGGATCCAGGCCCTTGACTGAATATTTTGTGTTTTTAGTGGTGTGCACAGATTTCTTGTACTTTCTTGCGTTAAACTCTGGGTAACTATCATAAATAATATTGTAAATTCTGTGTCCTGATTCTGATTGTTCTTCTCACAACCCCTGACTACAACAGTTGTTGAAAACAAGATTTCAGACAAAATAAATTATTGTTATAAACAGCATATTCTGAGGAGCCTTCAAAACATGTGATGATCATAATTATATGAGATTTTGAAGATGAAGGAGCTCCAAAGCCATTCCACTCCTCTCAGGGATGCTAGTTTTCACTGTGATTATGAGCTTTGAGTTTTTAAAATCAGTGCACAGATGGAGAGAGCAAAGAGGAATGGGGTGTGGTAAACACAGGCAAAGCTTCCAGTTCTCTCTGAGCATCAGAAGTTTCTGTAGAATAAATCACTGCTTTCATTTCTGCAAGTCTCTGCTCAAGCTTCAGAATCATAAAGTGGATTTCAACAATTTTGCCACTGATTTCATGAATTTTTGTTCAAGGGAAATTTGCAGTCCTTATTTGCTTGATGTCAGCTCAACAATGAACCTTTGTTTAAAAACATATTCTAACAATAAAAGAACTTTTATCAAGTATTTCAGTAAAAGGTGATTTATAACCTGTAGCTTTTTTCCAATATTGAATATAATGACTCTTTGAGACTAAAGACTTACACAGATAGTCATCTATCTTTGAAGCTCTTCCACTGACATAGTCTGATGCCTACCAGATAGACTAACGATAGTATACAATTTAGAACTACTTTTAAGAATCAATACATTCATTTCTCCTCTAATTTATAAATCTTCCTTTCATAAAAACCACTTTTTAAAAAATTTACTTTTTATATCTAAATTTTATATAACAAAGGTATGTTGAGGGACAAATACAAATATTTTATAATTTCTGTCACTTTTATGTTCTTATGCTACATGTATAATTCAAAAGTTTAAATTAAACACAATAAACTTTGTGTAATTGTTCATGTTTATTTTTAAGTTTCTATCAAGGTAATATTTTGTGAATATTTAGGGTGTTATTAAGGCCAAGTCCAACAAACTTGCAGTTTAAAAAGAACATGATAAAGCCTGTGTGCAAAGGTGATCCTCGAATGGAAAAAAGTAATTTTAAAGAATTTTTGCATGCATTTGTGAAATATCCAATTATAAAACATTAAGCATGAACTATTCATATTATAATTTTCTGGATTAATCAATAGGTTAAACTCCAAACACTGAGAATCTTAATCTGAATCATAGGAAAGACATATTTACTTTATATTTTATCCTTTCTAAATCTGTTGTAATGTGTTTAATTCTGAGATACAAACCTGAAATGCCCATTAAACTAAGTGTCAAGGCAGCACCCAGAAAGCTAAATAAGCCAAGGAATGATCTACATGTAAAACAAAATTGAAATGATCATTAAATTTAAGCATAGAGAAGATGGCTTAACCAGAGAATCCAATAGCTTCTTGAAGGATACATTATTGTTGAAAGGATTGTAATGATTCTATGCTATCCTATGAGATAGAAACTAACAGAAGATGAAACCCATGCAAGAAATTTCATTACTAATTGATCTCAGCTTCACAGATAGAATAATACTTAAATAGTGAGAAATGTTCAAACAACGCTGTCCAGGCTATCCCGGCAAAATAGGACAAAAAGGTATGAGTAAAGATTAATAAAAATCCCCGGATATTGAGCTAGATATTCTAGGATAAATAAATGCTTGACCTCCAAATACTCTGGCTTCCTACTGTTGATCTATCAAAAGTAGTAATGGCAGGCAACAAACACTATAACTAATTATAAGGACTTGGCTAAGTGCACTGTAGTTATTCAGTTAGAAATTTAAAGAATAAAATACCATTACTTGTTTTACCATCTTTTGTGTTTCTCCAAGAGTCCAAAGTTTTTCAAAATAGTCCTAGCATTTGTTATGGGCACAAAGAGACTTAAGGAATACCACAGGAATCTCTCATACCGATAGTTGGTAAGAAATTTTATTTACTCTCCACATCCATCACAATAAAATGTGTTAATTATGTGAGATATGAAAAAACACTTAACAGTAACAATTTTATTATTTGAAATTCTATACAGGCTTCTCTTATTCTTGTATTCCAAAAGCTCATGTTTTTGTTAGAAGAAGGCAAAGGAAACAGGAGAAAGGAAGGGTTTTGTGTATAGCTCTTCATTTTCATACATTTTGTAGTCTAGACAATCAACTTAGTGGTTAAATCCCTATCCTTTTCTGAGGAAATGCTTTTTACAACCACAATTTTGGCAGAATGTCTTCATGTTCTGAGGATCAGGAGTAAAACAAATGTTTATTGTTATAATCTGTCTGACCAGGAAAATTATCATAGCAGAAAATACTTTCCATAAACATTTTATTCATGGACTAAAAGGCAGTGTTGTATTATTTCCAGAAATGATGCTATGAGCAAGTAAAATGCTAGTTGGAGACAATGTGGTCACAGAAGGAAGACCATAAAGAAAACCCAAACCCAAACTGGACACATAGTCAAGCAGCCCACTCAAAAATGTACAAAGATTGCTTTGTGGTTCGGGACCATAATGATTATGTTTGGTGGTAATTTTTCTTATGAAGCAAATTTCACACTAGCAAAAAATGTTTAACTGGAATTCTTGGATGTCTTATATTTGTTAAATTTTATTTTGGAAGCTATCTTATTCATCTCCCCACCAACTTTGAGTGAGTGAAATGTACAAGAAGAAAACTTAGTGAATGGAAAAATTTGTACCTATATTAGAAGAAGTATAAAAAGTTATTGATAGAAAAGCAAACAAAATAAAGAAATGTTGATCATTCATGGTGGACTCCTATTCATTTTGCGTTTTTTAACATGTCTAGATTTACTTATCACTCTGTACCCGGAACCTTGAGACTGGAAATGCTCAATGGGGAAGCATAAGTAAAATAATGTTGGTTTCTATCTTTCCATATGTTTCCCTTATTATCTGAAAACTTTGAGTAAGACCCTTTCTCAGTACATAGGCTTGTTAGTCACTTATGTAGTACTTGTGTTACAAATTCATCTACCCTATCTCCTTCCCCTTCAATATTGAAGACACCAAGATGGAAGTAAATAAAATTACTTTTAGGATTTACAAGGAACCCCAGTTGTCATCTTTTACAGTGTCCATTTCCAGACCCCAGGAGTGCTTAGATCTCTCCACTCATTGTCCTAATCCTATAGTCACCTCATGTTCAAAGAAAAGCAGAGCCCTGCATATAGCCAAAATGAAGCTACTCTCTACATGGTGGCAGTTACCCATGATCAGAACTCAGGCTGCCCCTTTAAACAGGAGCTACCCCGTTCTTGTGGAGCCATCAAGTGATGATGGTTTTCTCCAGGCCTCACAGAACCAGCCTGAATACTCATCAAACAGACCATGGCCTGTCCAGGATTACTTACAGTGTCAGCTGCACAAAATCCCAGTTATGCAAAACCCAATCCCTGACTTTACTCTTCTCTAGAAAACCTCAAACTTTCTCAGTCTCTTGAAGACAAACCTTGAAACCGTCTGTGCTTCTCAATATGAAGTCAGAAGCCTGTCTGTGCTTCTAATATCTTAGCCATGATAACTAAAGCTCTTTCTTGCTCTGTACCAGGGTTCATCTATTTGATTGCCTTTATGGGATAGGTGGCCAAGCCTGGTGCTTTAGAATTCCTAGAGCCAGAGACTTTCCCCTAAAATTCCAGCCTATAGTGAATTTTTAAATACTTACTTTGTATTTTAAAGACTATGAATTATTTATATAACCCTGAATGCTACAACATTGTGATATTCCAGAATTCGTAAGCTTAACATTCACTTACTTTGCATGTGTGATAATTTGCATTATGGAAAACTGTGAATTCTAAGAATATTTACTAGAAATAAATATTCTCATTTCCATCTCCAAAGATTATCCAGAGATGCTAACAACAAATAAACATACATCACAAAATTTTTCTATAGATTACATCTACACTTGACCAGACTGTTTTAATGTTATGAAAAGCTTTGTAATAAATTCAGAATCAGGTCTTGGAAACTGAGCTAAACTTAGCTAATGCTGTTATCATCATTAAGAATCATTCCATGTGATTTGTGGTTTGAATTGGCTCTAATTTAAAATAATTTTGCACTTAGCATGTGGTTTATCTGTTTTAACACTAATGCTTTATGCACTGATTTTTATAAATTACAATGCTTTTGTACCACTTAAAGGAATTTAGAAAAGAGTGATCAAAGCTTGAGGGAATTGATGAGATATATTTAATTACTTGGGAACAAAATCTAAGAAAGGTTATTTTCTCTTTTATAGATGCCAATTTCTGGTTCATTAATACTTAACATGAAACAAGTAACCAGATTGAATATTATTACTTTAGAGAAAATTGTGTGAAGTAGGAGAAAAAAATGAAATATTGTCACTTCATTTATACCTAAAAGAATTTATTTAACTAGATTCAAACTGTGTGTTAGCTTTTATTTGACTTTGGTACATATTAATGTGGGACATGTTCAGTTGTATTTCTGTTGATATTTTGAAAGAAAATTCTTAGCTACGCTGCAGTGAAAAATAAATCTAAAAATGTGTCAAATATTGAATCCAAGCAAAAGTACCCTTACTAATCCTAGCTTTGCAGTGTGACTCATTATTCTATGTTCTCTGAATTGATATCATTCTCCATAGTCTGAGAGAATTGTTTTCAATACACTGTTTACTATAATTCCTATGCAGATTTGCAATATTGAAAAACTATCTGCATGATTTACTGCTGTTTATTTGGAAAGACACATTGCAATTGAACTTAACAGGGACATATTTGCAGAAAATTTAGCCTGAACAGTTCAACACAAATACCTTAGATTACTTCAATACTGAAAGAGAAAACACATAGGTATTTGCTTGTATATTGATACATGCCTTCCACAACAAAAGAAAATCTAACTGCAAAAAGGCAACTTTATAAAAACAACGTACCACTGCTTTGCTAAATCTTCCTCTTTTGATTTACTAAGAAATATAATACAAAAAATATATGTGTTGACACATTCATAACACTTTAGGGAATAAAGAAAAACAACTGAATTATGCCAAGAACATAGCATGTGATGCTGGTAACCACTAGGATATTTCTTACTCTGAAAATTGTGTGAATATTTTCATGTGAGCTCCATTTTAACAATGCAGTGTTGCCTCAACTTAATTAGGGTTTCAGAAATACTCCTTTTACATGTATCTTAATGAGACAAAAGTAATAATGAAAGAAGAGAGAAATTTTTCTGCTGTGGTATGAAAAGGTCTTACACTTATAAAATTCTAACTTGCTTATTATAGTCTTTAAATTATCTTTTAAGGACTCAATAATAATTAAATGGGCATGTCGTCTGATTCAGAATTTTGGGTCATGACTTAATATCTTTTATTATGCTATCCCAAAACTAAAACATATTTCTTGGAGTCTTATGCTGGCAAATTTGGAACATAAATAAATAACATGACTAAAATAATATAACCTAAATATTGAAGATGTGAAAACTTACTTTAGATAATCATTCATTTATTCAGTGGAAAGTAATTTCATATCTTCTCTCTCTTTTTTTGTCACTATGTTGTAATTTAGAAATCCTCACCACATTTCACGCCCTCTATTCTAAGGAACATATTTATGTGGGGAAGCACATGTATAAATTACATAGACGTCCAAAAGAATGAAAAGCAAATTCCTCAGAAGTGGGAATTTTATGATTTTAAGGGAATGGATGTGATAATTAATTCCAAAAGTTGCCATTTGGAGTAAAATCAAACTCTTTGAATATTCAAGTAAAATTTTAAAAACAAAATTTGAAAAATACATATCTTTATTTTTTTTTATATTTATAATGCGACCAATTCATACTTTTGCCAGTTGTAACACAAAGAGTTTTGGCCATTAGGGATTTGGGGAATGGTAAGAGAGTAGAATAGCAGATTCATTTTTACTTTTCACAAACTATTTTCCAAATATTGAAGACTCTATTACAAAGACAATATTTGGGTTCTATATTTGGTAAAAGGCAGTAGAAAGAAATCGGGAAATTTAAGTCTGAACATCCTCCACATATAAATAATACAGAGAACCATTTTAAGGAGTTTTAAACTGATCCAAGGCCAACAGTGCCTGTGCAGTTTTCACCCATGGAAAACCTCTGCTGCGTCAAGTTTAAAGAGTCAATCTATTCCTTAGGATGTTCTCATGCTCTACAACTAAGAC
Source organism: Cavia porcellus (assembly GCF_034190915.1). Classification (NCBI taxonomy): domain Eukaryota; kingdom Metazoa; phylum Chordata; class Mammalia; order Rodentia; family Caviidae; genus Cavia; species Cavia porcellus. The sequence goes on along the minus strand of NW_026947507.1, from coordinate 8,745,358 downwards.
AGTGCGAGCCCATGGGGTTATGAGCCTGAGGCAGGAAACAAGGTTGAGCATAACCAAGAAAGCAACTGGACATTTGACAATTATATTTTTGAAGTCAGAGTCACTCAGAGAAAAAATCACATTAATGGACTGAAGCACTAAACACAACATTGAACACATTTTCACTGTGCCTGCATGCAGGAGATGAAATTGCACACAGTAAAACTGAAACCCTGGGAAGAACTGCAGATCTTCTGTACCTCTGAATATCTTTTCACTCTAAATAATATGAATGGTAGAAAATGGAAACTTTTTTGACTTATGGAGTCTCATTATGGCCTTTGCATAAATACTGCTATAATGTGAGACAACACTGTAAGGGAAGGCTTCAGAGCAGCAGGCATAAACCAACGCGCTTTACAGATGCCTGCTGTATGATCTTAGTGGATGAACACTATTTTGCAGTTTTATTCTAAGCAACTTAGTTGAATATTAGAGTAAATCAAAACAAAACAAGAAACTGTCAACCTTCAGTAGAACAGAGAAGGTTCATATATTCTGCAATGTATATTCTACATTTCTATATTCTATAGAAATAGTCTATATTCTCAGGTTTCAAGTAAATAATACATAGATACACAGGCAATAATATATATATATATATATATATATATATATATATATACACACACACACACACATAGCTATAATATTAGGAAAGTGTCGATCATAGTCAGAAAAAAATAAAAACAGACTTGTGATGGAATACAAATGTTAAATTTTTCTGGAAAGTACTTCAAATAAATATTATAAAGAAAGTTAAAGATTTTGAGGATACAGGTAAATAATATAAAAAATTTAAGCCATGAATAAATTGGGGATCTTTAATGAGAAAGTAGACATTATGAAAAAGAAGTAAAAGGTCCAATATTAAAAGGTATGCTATCTGCAAAGAAAAGTCACTTGAGGCCCTGAGAGTGCAGATAAACAATGAGTGGGTCCAAAGTTAGACAAAGAGAAATCATACAACATGATGAAGAATGTTTTAGGTGAAGTCAAACAAAAGTCTCTGGAATATGTGCAATAATTTCCAATACAATGATAGCTGAATCCTTCCAAAAAGAGAGATGTGGGCAGAAAACAATATAAATGTAGTGCCCTGCAATTAACAATTTTATAAAACTTCTAAACTTGTAAGTCCTAGCATCTCGATAAACTCCAAGAAGACAAATACAAAAAACTCATAATTAAACATTTAGACAATCTTCTGTTAGTAACCAATAAAAAGCAAAAGCAAAGAATTGCACACAATAGAGAGGAGAAAACATTGCATTAAAGTATTCAAACTATGGAAAGGAAAAATAATGAACCAAGTCATATATAGCCACCAAAACTACCTATTAGAAATGAGATGATTTAAAGCAATTCCATGATATCAAAAATTTTGAAGAGTCAGTTGTCAGTAGTCATACACCATAAAAAATGATAAGGGAAGTCCTGCAGTTTCTGATAAGGTAAAGCATATCAGAAGAGGACTTGAATAAACAAAAAGAAATTTAAGACATCAAAATATCTGCTCCAAAATCAACTATCAGACATGAACACAGACCTAAGCATTAATGTGTATTTGCATGTATTCTTTCTTGTCATCATTTAATTTCGTTTATCACTACATGATTACATAATGTGAAAATTACATTATAATTTCCTTTTCTCTTTTATGCCTGTATGTATCTAATATTTGACAATAAAAGCATAAAGAAGTAGAAAGAAATGATTCAAATTCTCTATGTATTACCAGGAATACCTGGCATTGATTTGAAGTAGATTTTTTTGTTCTTTTGGTACCAAGAATCAAACTCATGACCTTCTGCTTGTCAGGCTGAAGTAGATTTTGATAAGTTAAATTAATATTATTATCACTAGAACAACTTTGGAAGAAATTCAAAGATAAACAGCTTAATATCCAGTGTTGAAGTTCAAAATATATGGGAAATTTAAATGTGGAAATTTAATGATAGAACTTTTTTTTTTGCTAATTTTCAACAAACAATCCTAAATCTGCACTCTATGATTAGATGGATTATCTACAAAAACTATGTGGTGGTTAAATTTTGATTACAGAAATACCCAGTGACAAAGTGACAAAAAAGACAAAATTTTCTAGGATAATTATTCTAATTAAGGAGCTTGTACCAGAATGTAAATCACTTGTAAAGTACTTCATTGAAAAAATATAAGATTATTTTGATAATGTGCTTACTGATATAGATTAATTGTAAATGATATAAAGTCTGATAGATATAATTTTGTATTTCCCCTACTATTTAGTAAAAAAGAAAATTATGAAATTTATTTATGAATTGATGGATGGATTGAGATAGAGTCATGTAGTTCAAGCCATGCTTGAACTCTTTATGTATTCTAGGTGGACCTCAAACTTGTGGCAATCCTCCTGACTCATCCTCCCAAGTTCTGAGATTACATGTATACACCACCATGTCTAGCAAACATTACTGTAAATTTTAAAAGAAGATATATTACTAACATGTGTTTAGAAAAAGAAAGAGAAATAAAACAAATGAAACACAAATAACAAGATGACTGCTTTAATCAGTCTACCCAAAAACACTAATATACAAAAATAGACTATAATACCAGCACATTGTAAGGCTGAAGTTTAACAAGACTTTGTCTCAAAAGAAAAATTTAAAAATCTTGAAATTAAATTTAGTTCAAAGGCCCTGAGCTGTATTTGATTCCTACTACTAGAGAAAAGAAGACAGAAGAGACAAGAGAGTAGACAGGAAAAAGGGATAAAAGGGAGGGAGGGAAGGAAGGAAGGAAGGAAGGAAGGAAGAAAGGAAGGAAGGAAGGAAGGAAGGAAGGAAGGTAGGAGACAGAAAAAGAAAAAAGAAGGAAAGAAAGAAGAGAGGGAAAGAAGCACTTTAAAGAAGCACTTCAAACTAAAGTTAGATATTGTTAGTTTCGAGAAAGAGAAAAGACAGAAGTTACAAACACAGGAATAGCCTTAGTTATCTATTTTAACCTAATTAACACAAAATATTCTCCCTATTACTGAATAATACCTGTTTTTCAGATATGCATGACTATGGATATAATAAATATGATACTATGGATCAAAACTTAACATGATTAATAAAGTGAGGCGCATGTTCTCTGAAAAATGATTTGTGAAATTAACAAATAAGTGGTAATTAAATCACACACTTCTATCCAAGGATCAAAAAATGCTAAAGTACATTAAAAGACATTTTAAGTGAATGAAAAGGATAATACACCAAAAATAACACAAATCAGAGGTAAAAAAGTCATTACAGGTAAATTTCTAGCTTTGTAAGGAACTAATTTTTCTGCATAATAAACTATGAAGAAAAGAATGAACTTTATCAGCAAATGAAAGTTTCTACCAAGAATAAAAATGATAGACAATGAACAATGATAGAAAATCGATAAAACTAAAAGCTGATTTTAAAAAGATCAATAAACTTTATAGAGTTCAGATAAATTTGTCAAGAAGGAAAAAAGAAATTATGAATAATAAGAATAAAAGACAAACAGTTATTTAAAATGTGACAGACATTTACAAGTTAACAAACGTGAACTACGAAAAATACTTTACCAATTTATTTGCAACTTCATTAAACAGATTTCAGGTGAAATTAAATAAGAAATTTAAATGTCTCTAGATCAAATAAGGAATTAAATCATTAATGTAGTAATTTTGCTACAAAGAAAACTCAGGTGAGTGTTGCATCCTTGATACAATTTTAAAATTTATTTTAACACTTAAGAAATAAAACCAACTTTCCATAAACTATTTCAGAAAATAATGTAGAAGTATTCCCAGTTATTTTAATGAAATCACTATTATCATTATATTAATGTCAGACAAATATATTTTAAAACAAAGAGAAGTCTCTGAGGTCCTAAATTCTTCAGAACATTGATGCAAAAGTAAAATCTAAAATATAAGCAAAATGACCCTCTTCACAGGAGGAAGCCAGATCAGTCATCAACCTGCCCCATGGCAGTTCAGGGTACTTCTGGAGAAGGGTGAATGTTATAGGCAGCTGAGTTAATTGGAAATACAATAGCCAGTCAGACAGGGATAAGTCCTAGAAGGAACCAGGACAGAAGACCAGATATCTGGCAGCCTTGGAGGAGACAGACATCTCCGGCTATGGCCAGAGCTAAAACAAAAGATCAAACAGATACACTCACATCTGGAGGACTGATATTCTAAATAGTCTCTATCACTCTGAGGTAGCTGAGAGAATCACTAACCCAACCCCCTACAATCAAAGGAATGCTCTGTATTCATGCCTCCTTGATATGTGACTCTCCTTCTTATTTGATCCCAATTTAATCAATTTTACCTGAGTGATTACACTTGCAATCTTATGGGTTGACCATAGTTCTGTCCCACCTCAAGCTCCCCTGTCTTGTGAGTCCCCACTTTTCTCCACCTTGACCTACCTCACCTTGTGGTTTTGTTCTATAAAAATGTCTAGAGAAGGCCTGGTCCTCAGCAACCCACTTGGGATTCTGCAAGAAAGAGATACAATCTCTTTCTTGGACAGAAGCTTTCATTCTCTCAATAAATATATTCTATTTTTTTAAATGTAAGCAAAAAAATAAAAAGGAAAAAGAAAAATTAATCTAAATGAAACTTAAGACTACTAATGTATTATAAACAATTGGAATTATCACAGATATATTTTAAAAATTCTAGAAAATCTAAGGAAAGCCATCTTGCAAAAGTCCTCCCACCACCTGACACTTAATAGTTAAAAATCAACTGCTTTACACTTAAGATCAGAAATGGGACAAGAGTGTGCTTTCCCACCACCTCTGAGCAACATTCTACTGAGTATTCTACCCAAGCCAAACAAACACAATTCATGCACATTGGAGAGGAAATAAGTAAACTACATTGAAAGACCTGCAATCACATTTGTAGAATATCTTAAAGAATCTAGAAATTAGTAAGCAGAAGAAAGTATCAAGGTCACAAAATAAAATATTCATGTAGACATTTAATTATATATACATAGAAACAAGTTAAAATTAGAAACAAATTGTTTTTAAATATATTCCTCATCGAAGTATTCTGGCCTCACAGAGCTTTGCTCTTTAAAATTCATCAGGGCATTCTTAAACTTTCATTGACCTACTTCCATAAGTATATCCCAGGGCATATCATCATTTAGAAGGATTTTTTTCTCCAAAATTGCAAATTCCTAGATTCTCTTCCTTTTCTTTTCATTTTCCAATATTAGCAATCATATTTAAATAAGATACAACCAGTTATTAAGGATTCCTATTTAGAATGGAACATGGAAATTATCCATCAATTAAGTGGAACACCGTGCTTGAAATAAAATGCCAGTATTATGACCAAAATTTACAAAACTCAAAGGAAATCTGTGAAGAGGTAAAGAAAACTGCACTAAAGAAGACATACTTAAACTGGCATTGAAAATTTACCAGAAATTCCCACGCTGAACAGGGGTGTTCAGTTGGGTGCAGGAAGAAGGAAGATAAGCAAAGACACAGAGAATTAGTCTTCAGGGTCTTAAACAACAGAAATTTACTGTTATACAGTTTTGGAGGGGGAAAGTCCGCCATCAATGTGCTGACAAGGTTGGTTTCTCCTGATGATAACCACATCCTCCCTGTGTCCCTATATGACATTTCTGCTGCTCTGACATCTCAAGGGTCTCTGCTTCTTGTACATCAGCCACATTGGAGTAGGACTACATTCTTATGACCGTAATCATAACTACCTCTTACAGGCCCTATCTCAAAACAAATCTGAGGGTTTAGACACATGAGTTATACAGGGCAACAATTTGCTATAACACACAAATATTAAAAGAAATGCTGGGGAATAGAAAGAATGGCAAGATTTAACTGTACCTGGAATCCTGATCCAAAAAGTGTTTGAAAACTAAATTGAAACCCAGTCATTGAATGTTGCAGTTTAGGGTTCATTTGTGGAATGTGAAGGAAGGGGAAGCCTGCAAGTTCATACTTGGAATAATCGTGCTACAGCTCTAGATCTAAATTCAAGTTGATGTGGGTTGAAATGAAAGGCAGATTAAGTGAATAGCTGTTCTAAGGAGATTGAAAATGAAATCACTCTGAAGGGGAAGACAACATTTCATTGGGATCATCACTTTAGGTTGAGGAAAACAACAAATGTACCCAGACAGATGGTTGGACTTTGGCCCTAGAGGATGAAAGGGAAAACAAAACCCCAAGAGTGGCCCTTCAGCAGCAGTGGATGCATGTGTTTGGGGTAGGAAGTCCCTCTGTGTCACAGGAGGGTATGATTCAATAGGGCTGATATGCTAATTCTTAAATGTGGTAGCTGTGTGATCGCATTTTGGAGAGTTCAGAATCTCAATGCTCTGTCTACTGCCCGCCTTGTTAGGTCCTAACAGAAGGCCCTGAAAAGATGCATTCTGGTTCTGATGGTGATGATCTGATGCCAGCTCTCCCTCAGTTGTTAAATATTTTGAATATTGTATCAACCCAGGGTGTTACAGAATCAAGTACTAATTTGGATATTCAATAAGAGAAACTGGAGTTCATGACTCAAAATTTTAGTGATTATATATTAAAATCCATATGGGAATAAATAAATAATTTGGATAGCACAAGTAGAAAGGAAAGAATCTATATGATAGATCTGGGATTTCTTAAAAGGTCTTGAAAATCAGCTTGAGATTTGGACTTGTGCAAGTATCACACTGCTGTCACTCAGGAGCGGTATGATCAAAACTATGGTTAATACTTAAATTAAAAATTTATAGCAGTAAAAGAATTCACCTCAAAATGCTCCTGTCCAGTTCAAGCACACACACACACACACACACACACACACACACACATCGTACTTGCCACTCTGAAGCATTTCTGGAAGACCATTCTTGTGAGAGTCTTTCCAAGGATGATCAAATACACCGTGAGTGTTGCTCCCATGTGCCATCAGTGGAAAGGTAGGATCCTAAAAATATTAAAGTGCATCCTCGTCAACCTTATGCATCAGATCTGTCACATGTGAATTCTGACTCTTCTCCAAAGTGGAAAGGAGCATAAAAAGTAAAATTCTTCAATCAATTCATGATATCAAGACAGGCAGGACATCACAACTAAAGGCACTCATGAAAGGAGATTCCAGAACTGCTTTAGAAGGTAGCAAGAGTGATGAGTTAAACAGGGTGAAGCAAAGAGGAGTGTTCTGCTGGGGATCGATAGCCACGTATATTTTACTAACATAATTTTTTAAAAAGTATCAGAATTTCCTTTTACTTTAATTCCTCCTTTTATGTGGCATTTCCTAAGAGGAGATAGGAATACAAGTTAAACTGGACAGGTGGACTGCAGTCCTTCCAGGGGGAAAACCAGCAGCAGCTCCTGAGATCCAAACCGTTTTGGAACCTAGAACCCTGGGAAGCCAAGCAAGCACCTCCCCTCCCTGGTAAGCAGTGGTGGTCTGGCAGACTGCGGCCCCTGCGGGGGGAGAACCAGCAGCAGCTCCTGAGATCCACACCATGGTGGAGCTTAGGACGCTGTGAAACCAAACAACCAGCCTGCCTCCCTGCTAGGCAATAGTGAACCTACTGATGCACGGCATAGAGTCACATATCCCACTTTCCCTATCCCCCTTCCCCGCCCCCACTGCCCATTACAAGTGGGAACCAGAAATCTGAGCGTCTCCTGGGAGGCTGACCATAGCAAATAAGGGGGACTTCCTTCTACCATCTCTTTGAAGGCAAATATTTTATTACTGTTTTGCTCTTTTCTGATTAATGGTACTGCTCTATTCAATATTCTGTTTTCATAAGTTCTATAGTTCTATATTTCATCTCAATTTGATATACGTGATTGAAAGGACAACTATATAAAGATAACAAAATAAACTGTGATACCTATTACTGTTATCCGGGTAACCTGCTCTGAAGTTCTGTACCAATTTCACTGTACAATCTTAGTTGGCTTTATTCTGTCTTGTTCTGTTGGATACTTTCAAAATAAAATTAAAAAAAAACTGGACAGGTCATTTGTTGGAAGGAAGACAGGCAGAGAAATGGAGGTTCACTGGAAAGCTAGCTTAACAGATTTTGATGTCAAAGGCTAGATGGAGAAGGATCGAATTCAAGAGAAAGCAGACACCATGGACAGGGGTCAGACTTGGGAATGACTGTCACCATAAAGTCACCACAGCTTTGTGAAAAAATTTAAGGACTGAAATGCTGATGCACAGAAACAAAGGAGTGGAAAGAGAATCTCAAGATGATGTAGCCTGGAGATCAGTCATAGGAGAAGGCTAAGTACCTTCTGGAGTCAAGAGCTGGGCTACGTGAGGTCAAAGTGATAATTATCAACATGGGTGCTGTAAATTGGCAAGAAAAGTGGAAGGAGACAGAAGAGAAAACTAACAAAGCTAAGCCAAGTAATTAGAAATGTTACCAGTGACCATTTGAAGGATGCTGGTGCCAAAACCTGTGATACTTATGACAGAGGGTAAATGGGACAGATTCTTAGCCTAGTTATATGTCTAGTGGGATTCAAATAGGAGGCCAGCAAACAAGTAGGCTTATGACTGCACGTGCTTCACACTGTGCAATAATAACTGTTCTTCCTACAAATTTTGTTTTCTAGAAACACGATCCACATGGGTGTTATTTGCTAGAGGAAAGGTGAAGTGTACCCTCTGGACATATTGATACAAAGGTGGACCTGAAGTCATTCTGTTTTGAAATAGACTGGTAAAATCTAGCTGCCTGGGAAAGTATAATACTGCCTTTCTATGCAAGGCTGCAATGTAACTCTTGCAGTTATAGGAAATGAACAGCGATTGTCATTCTCAAAAGCCTTGTTCCTTGGGGGAACCTGTAATGATTTGCTGGGCTTTTTATTGCTTGAGAGAGTAAGGGGAGTGGGGCTGCTGAGTTATTATAATAAAAATGCTTGCCCTGGTAATTTCTGCGGCCACCAACCTGACTGATAGGTTACAGTCTCTGGTTCAGAATTTGCTTTTTCATAGTGATTTTCTTTTGTGCATAGAAATAATAAATAACACATCCTTCATATGTCACCCGTAGCCATACAATTCTAAAGCCATTCAATATCAAATTTGCTCTTTGGAACTCTAAGTGTGGAGCTGTTGCTTGAGATGGCTACTTCCCCAGCCCTCAGTAATAGAAGTTTAAAACACCAGTGCTATGTTATAAAGCAAAGAATAAATAGCAATGCAAGGCCAGCATAATTCAAACATGGTATCTATCTCAAACAGTAAAAACTCCAGCCCATTAAAATGATTAATAATATGGCTCAGTATTTATACACTGTCTCTCTGCAAAGGAGTTTAAAATGCTTTACTAACATTTTCTCATTAACTGTAACTTCATCTCCATGAAATACAGGGGGAGAACTGTTATTCCTATTATTCTTTCCTTTTTCTTTACCCATGGTGAGGCCATAAGCCCAAGGCTATTCTGTGAATTGATCATTAGAGTTCCTTTTATTTGTTTTCCCCTTTTGATCTATGTTAGTGATATGTTCAAATTTCGCTTTCCAGTTCTCTTAGAGACAATATATCTAGTTGAGAATTTGGGGACTGAGTAAGGTCATACAAAAAATTGATGACAGTATTGGCAAACTTCCATTTATGTAAGCTATTTGTCATGAATTAAGTACTCAGACAATAATTATCTATCATTTCTCTGATAGGCATTGAAAAAGATTATTATGAAACATACAAGAATAAAATCATTAATCAGCTCCGTAAATTTTTGTTCTGAAACAAAAGGAGAAAGAAAATCACTGGAACACAGGCATGAAGAGGCTGAGAGATACCTGCTGCTCCTCTGTACCTCGTGCGGGCAAACTAAAAACCGCTACTCATGAACCAGAAAGCTGACCTCACCAGATACCAAATATATTGGAACATTGATCTTGGACTTCTGAGCGTCCAAAAGTATGGATGGGGAGAAAAACTAATACTGTTTACAGGCTGCTGTTTTATAAAGTATGATAAAATATGATGAATGTTTAACTTTTAAAATTTAGTACAGTAAAAGCAGATTGCTGCTAATTTCCCTCACTTAGAACACACTATTCTATCATTGTTGCCAATTTATGCAGCAATTCTGGAAGTTCTCTTTCACGAGTCTTCTTGTCATGGGTGTGTCAGTGTCCTCAGTCAATTCAAAGCACTTACATTTTGTGCTCATTTTGACTTTGTAGAAGAGCCAATCTATGCCAGATCTACTGAATAAAATAAACGAAGACACACTAATATTTTTACAATCCTGCCTTTCCATTTGGTAGCACTCAGCAGCAGCATTCACATAATATTTTTACCTTATATAGATAGAAGATGTCCAGAACTACTTCAAAGAGTCCCAACAGGGCTAAGAATATAGCTCAGTGGCACAGCACCTGCCTGGCAAGTGCAAGGTTGTGAGTTTGAGCCCCAGCACTAAAAAAAAAAAAAAAAAAAAAAGTCCCAATCATCAAAAGTATATTCAAAATGATAGGAAGTACATTGAATGGAGTTTATATCTGTCAGCATAATAAAATTTTTAAATGTATTTGCTGCAGATTCTGATCACACTTCACATTTCAAAGTATTTTTATGGTATCTTCAATTTCAAGTTTTCTAGTATTTCTTTATATACAAGCTTTTACTCTAGACTATGACTTGTGTATAGGGGAGGGAGTTTAACTTACTAGTCAAAGTTCCTGTGCTTGGGAAATTATATACATTTAACTGTACAGAATGAATGATTTAATCAATTTTTACTAATTTTCTGTGTCTTATTCCACATGTATAATAAATGGATCTATAGCTAGACAAATAATAAACAAATTAATGCATGAAGTCACTTAACTGATTGCTAAACATATGATGATAAACTTCAGTCTCACTCAGGGGGCTTTTAGTAGACCCACTGTACTTCTGCCCAAGGTTGGTTTTCAGCACCTAAAAATCATCAGGTCAAGTGCAAACTCAGTTATTTGACTGGATGTAATACCCGTCCAGTGAATAGCTTGGCCTTCACAATTATTCAAGGTAATGAAAAGTAGAGCTACTTTGTTCTACAATGCTACAACATTGTTGTTACTGGTGCTTATGGCACTATTCAGTTACATTTACTGGTTTTCAAAAATATATCAGTTGATGTTTTGAGCCTTTTCCATTAATCAAGTACTTGCACAGGATTCAATCATTCTCTTAATCCCACTCTCCCTTCTGTCCCCAGACGAAAGTAGAATCACAACAATACTTAAAACCATTCTGTGTTTTCACATGAACTGAATAGTTGAGGTCCTGACACTAGGTTAATTCCATGCTCTACCAAGGAATGGCCAATTTTTTCTCAAATCTGTTTACACATGGGTCACTGTGCCTTCTCTTTATCATTCTTTGAGCTTTTCTGTCACACAGACTATTAGACTATTCCTCTTTCTCTCTCCCTTCCCTCCTCTCATATATATTCTCTGTGTTATTGTATCTTATATGTTTTACATTGTTACTTTTAACAATCTTTTTCACAGAGTGGCCATTCAATATGTATTTTAAAATGTATTTTAAAACAATTTCTATCGGAGGGAAAGGTGATCTTCAAAATTTGTATGACTCTAAAAAGGCAAACTTTTTCTTTATCTTTCTGTTTGTTTCCTAGAGGGCCTTTTAAAACTCCATGGCAGAAGACTGCTTAAATATTCAAACTTCATTTTATACATATATATCTCAGCTACCTGTTAAAAGAGTGGTAAAAATATGTTATCTCAGTTTATAGATTGTCAAGAGAAATATTTTGGTATAGAATTTAGAAAAAAATCATAATCCTGTTAAAGATATCATTTTTGCACCATTTGGTGTTAAACTGTGCAGTGTGATATTAAAATATGCTGTGACAAGCCACCGCAATAAGAAGTTTTCCCAGATAGTTCATTATGCATTGTCAATCAAACCAAAAGGAGCAGTTACTAAAGAGGTTAAGAGTATTTTTATAAAGTCCAATGACTTAGTATCCCACTCAGCTCAAGGAACGCAAAGCCCCAATTAGAGCCTTTAAGGACACAACTACCACAATCATATTAATTCTCAGGAAAAAGAATTTCACAGTCAGGGAATATAGCCCAGTAGCTGCTCTGAAATGATGTGGAAATAAAAGCAATTAAGTGCAATTATATTGATCAATTGGCAACAGTACAGTTAAAATGATTGAAGCGGCTATTAAGAGTCTTTCCAGTGATAAATTAGAGTTTATTTATTTATAATTTTGAGAAATCAAAACACATTTCTTTGTTTTATACTAGATATAGCAAATCCCCAGCTTATGAACAGGTTCCACCCCAAAAGAATCTTCATAGGTTAAATTCATGCATAAGTCCCACAAAGTTAGTATTACACACATTTGACACAAATAAGTTATGTGTGCTGCTTGTTAGTTCCTAGCAGTGTCCTTCACATCACTGCAGCTTTTTTCTCGTTTCTGAGCATCCTGGGATTCAGTTGAGCCCTGTATTACTGTAGACTATCACATCATACAGCAAGCACACAGCAGCACAATTGTGACAATGTCTGGCAGACACATGAGTTACTTCGGCTATTTGTTGGCCTTTATGTTCATTATACAAAGTCCAATGGTAACTGTGAAAGTCAGCAAATGCAAATTTTGTGATGCAGAAACTCACTATATTAACTTTCCAAAGGCTCCAAACACACTTAGTGAATATTTTTTTTAGAGTTTTTGATTTAGGGTATAAGTGGATAAAGGGGTAGAGCACAGTAAAGAAACCCTTTTACACAAGATGTTCAGAAGAACCTCTCCAAGGAGGTGGTTTGACCAGAGGTGAAGTTAGGTAGCAAACCACATGAAGATATGAAGAATGAACATTTCAGGTGCAGAGTAGAGTGGGAAGTCTGATTCTTTTCAGTTCTTTACATGTTCTAGATATAAGCCCTTTGTTCAAAGGACAATTAGTAAAGATTTTTTTTTCCTACTTGATGGGCTGTCTTTTTACTCTGTTGGTGATTTATTTTGCTATGCAAAAAGTTTTGTAATAAGATAAGATCCCAGTTGTTGATCCCATGCAATCTGGATGTTATTCATGAGGTCTCTGCCTATGCCTTCAAGCATTCTATTTTCTCTTCTAGCAGAATTAGTGTTTCTGTTTTGATATTTAGATCTGATCTATTTTGATTTTAGTGTAGTGTATGATGATAGAATGGATCTAATTTTAGTCTTTGCATGTGGAATGTTATTTTTTCCAGCACCACTTATTAAAGAGGTTATCCTTCCAGTGAACGTGTTTGGCCACTTTTGTCAAAGATCAGGTGGCTGAATGGGTTTGGAGCTGTGTCTATATCTTCTGACCAGTTCTACTGATCCTAAGGTATGTTTTATTTTGTTTTGTTGCTGTTGTTGTTTCCAGGACTATGCTGGCTTTTTTGAATCACACTAGCTCTGTGGTATAATTTCAAGTCAGGAATCATGATTCCCCATGTCTTGTCTTTGTTGTCCAGAATTACTTTTGCTATGCTAGGTTCTTTTGGCTCCACATGAATTTTATATTATTTTCTCTATTTCTGTGAGGTATGATACTGGTATTTTGATTAGGATTGCATTAAATCTCTATTTAACTTTGGGAGTATGGCCATTTTCATTTTACTGGTTCTTCCTACTTAAGAGCAAGGGACATATTTCATTTTATGATATTTCTTCAATCTCCTTTTATAGCTTAGTGGGTGCACCTTGAGACTGTAATCTTTAGGGGAAACAAACTGGACACACGTTGTTATGGATTGAGAACTGGTGGTCAACTTAATGCCAGCTGGATTACATCAGCATGCATTGAGTGAAGATTCTCCACCTGAGGAGGGCTGCAGGGTAAATAGATGGAGAAGAAGGGAGGTGTTGAGGGTTGAGGCCTTAAGGAGGCATTATGGGTTCTCCTATGAGTTGCTGTCTGAGCTGTTGGTTCTCCTGGAGAAGTTTTGGTCCTCACATCGAGCATTGCTTTCTGGCTCTGGAAGGGAAGATGTGTGCTGCTAAGTCTCCAGGAGAACTCGTCACGCTGCTTCCTGGCATGTACCATGCTGTGCTTGTCATTGGAGGAGTTCGGGGCCTCCGTGTCGCTGCGGACAGTTGTGGTGCCTTTCAGGATAGCCCTGGTCTTTGTTGTGAGTGTGACTTCTCAGCTCATCTCACTAGCACAGCTCCTTCATCCTGCTGGCATAGACTTTCTGGCTTCCACTCCTGACCCTTGGGTCTTCCCAGTACGGATCCGTAAAAGAGACTGGTGTGAATCCTTCTTGTGGGCACTGGACCTCCAGTTGGACTCGTGGGAGGCATTGTCCTGAGCTCTGGGTTTTTATCTGGACTCATGTGGGACATTGCCGTGGGGTTTAGGCTCCTGACAAAATAATCTATGTCTTTGGTTTTGCAGATAGATTTCCTGCATTTTCCTGTGTTAACTTCCAGTGACCCTTATAAAAATGTTATAAACTCCATGTCCTAATCCTAGTTGTTCTCTGTGTATAACCCATGACTACAACACACGTGTAAATATTGCATTATCTCTCTGGTGTAAGAAATTGAAAATGTAAATAAGAACATAAATGTACAATAGATATGGTAAGATAAGAAAAAAAAACTGTTCAAAAGGAAAAGGGAACTAGGCAGGGAGGAGTGGGGAGAGGAAACAAAGGAATTTAAAATGACAAAAGAAAGAAAAAATGAAAACCAAGCTCTGTGAATGAGGAGAGGAAGAGGGTACAAAAAGACAGCATGGGAATGGGGGGAAAAAGACAAATCAAAATGTATCATGTACAGATACAAATTTCCTATAATGAATGTAGTCATTCTCTATATCTAAATTGTATCAGTAAATTTAAATTACAATAAAAATTGTTCTTTAGCTACCTTTTCACTAGATAAGAGATAGACAACCACAATAATGTTACATTTAAGGCAAAGATTTTTGTCAGTTTTCTTAAATAATTCTCATCCCTAAACAATAAGACAATATTTAGTCCTTTAACTGAAATATTTGAATTATTTTAAATAGGTGAATAATGAACCAATGTGAATTCTCACTTATAAAGTCCATTATAATGGGCACATACCTACTACGTAGGTGTACTACACTCACAATTCAACTAAGTTAAAAATAGATGGATGCTTCTGAGATGAAATAAAATCATAATGAAATAAATAACAAAAATATATTGCTAGAGGAATGCCACACCACCCTGGGACCTTAGCCTGCACCATCACATACTCCCTGTGCAACAGGTGCTGGCCTTGGGGAATTCCTCCTCCCCTCAGATCATGGCCCATGCAGGTGCCCACTTGCTATGTGACTCCAGCCATCAGTGAGGAATGCCATGCTTCCCTGAGACCTTGGCCCATGCCCATCAGATGCCCAGACCCAGGACATCAGATGCTCAGACCCGGACCCAAAAAAACTACCTACCTCCTGGACCTAATACTGCTGTTGATCTTCAGCTCCAACCTTTCTCCCAGAACCTTGGACTACTACGGATTAACTGCACTAGCCTGAAGCAAGATTCAGTAACTGCCTCACCCAAACAGAAGATCTCAACAGACTCTAATCAATGTGGTGAGTAAGCCCCTAAAATAGAGGTGTACAATGTGTAAATAGGACCAGTAGTTAAGCTCCCTCCAACTAACTATAAGACCTTGGTAAGTCTGAGAATAGTGTGGGTGACCCCGTTCTCCACAAAGAAACATCAAGCAGGGTGAGGAGTGTGCCAATAAGGACTGCCTCAACTTGGAGAAAATTAAAAGGGCTTATGAAACACACAGGTACACAAAAGAGATACAATAGGGCCTCAGCTGACACAAACACTACAGACAAGGGATTTGGTGACCTGGAATAACCTGAAATTAAAGTAAAAGCAGAACCAAAAAGTTGACATACATCAATATTGCTAGGCTTGTCAGCCCAGAATATAGGACTCACTCAACAGGCCCTGCAGTGGGAAGTCAGGTGACTGGCCCACCTATTCATTGAGGGACCCAGCAATTAGACAGACATCAGTCTTCACATTAGGACCCCAAGATGCACACTCACAACAGGTAACACTAGTGCAATTGAAGGACCAAATATTAACTCAAAAGGGGAAAATGGCAAAGCAAAAATCAAAATGCAGTCTCAAACATCTAGTCTACCAGGAGCAAGTAGAGGAGACACTGAAATAGAAGACTTCAAAAGTAACACACCAGGAAATCTCTGAAAAGATAGCGAGTGAAATAAAAAAGCAATTCCATGAGGAATTTCTGTAGAGAAAAATCAAATTAGAAGTGCTCTCCCATGTAAAGATAGAAATAACAACCTTAGTAAAGCTATGCTGAGCATAGCTAAAGAAGAAATAGAGAGAAAAGTACAGAAGCATGGGAAACTGATTGAAACCTTGAATGAACAATATAGAAAACAAGCAAAATTAATGAGAGAAACTCAAAGAGACACCCAAGAAACAAAAAATTCTATTCAAAGCTGGAAAAAACTGTTTAAATGAAGATGAGGATAAGATTTCGGACCTTGAGGACAGGATCACAATTAGCAATCATAAAAGGATAGAACTTTTAAAAATAACAAAGCAGCATGAAATGACAATCCAGCAGCTTCAAGATGATGCCAAGAGAAACAATACAAGATTAATAGGCATCACTGAAGATGCGGGAGTCAATGCAAATGACATAACTAAAATAGTCACAGAAGTAATAGCAGAAAATTTCCCAAACATGTGGAAAAAATCTGATATGCAGGTAAGTGAGGTATATAGAATGCCAAACAGTCACAACCAACATAAATCTAAATACAGATATATAATAATTAAGATCTCAGACATACAGCATAAAAACAAAATACCAAAAGCTTTTAGGAAAAAGACACAACTCACTTAACAAGGAAATCCCAGAAGAATCACAGCAGACTTTTCAGCACCTCAAGACAAGATGAACTTGGAGTGAGGTTTTTCAAGCTCTGAAAGAAAACAATTTTCAATATGGACTGATGTACCCAGAAAAACTTTCATTCAAATTTAATGGAGAAACAAGATACTTCCATGACAAAGAACAACTGAAGAGATTCACATCCACCGAAGCAACCATAGAAAGAGTATTGAAAGACATACTAAACAGAGATGAAAATGATCACAATTGCCAAAACAACAACAGAAAGAAATCACCAGGTAGGACAAGCAATTAAACAAGGGGGAAAAGCAGAAAGCAAACAATGGAACATAACATAGCTAAGTCGAGCCAGTACATATCAATGATACCCATAAATGTAAATGGCCTCAATGCACCTATTAAAAGAAAACTAACAGAATGGATCGAGAGACATTATCCCATGATATCTATATACAAGAAACACATCTAACCCAAAAGGAAACTCATAGATTAAAAGTCAAAGGATGGAACACAGTATTACATGCATCAGGAACTCTGAAAAAAGCAGGGATAACTATTCTATTTGCAGACAATGTGAACTTCAAATCTAAAATGTTTAAAAGAGATAAAGAAGGTTACTAAATACTTGTTAGTGGAAAAATTCAAGAGGAAGAACTAACACTTATAAATACATATGCACCAAATACAGGAGAACCCAACTATGTAAGACAGATACTAATGGACATGAACAACCAAATACATAAGAACCCAATTATAACAGGGGACCTTAGTATCCCATTGTCACAAAGTGATAAATCAGCTGGACAAAAAGTTAGCAAACAAATAATAGAACTGAATCATACCTGTGAGCAATTGAACTTAGTCTTAGTCTACAGTGTTCCACCCAGCCACATCAGAATACACATTCTTCTCAGCTGTATATGGGACATTCTCTAAAACAGACCATAAATTATCTCATAAAACATTCTTAAGTAACTGCAAAGGTTTTGAAATTATTCCATGCACAATATCTGACAATAGCACACTGAAATAGGAAATTAATGGCAAAAGGAATAGCAAAACCTGCATAAATACATGGAAATTAAATAACAACCCTTTGAACAACCAGTGGGCTACAGATGAAATTAAAGAAGAAATAAAGCAATACCTACAATTCAGTGAAGATGTAGAAAGGAAACACTGTCACCTGTGGGATGCAATGAAAGTGGTCTTAAGAGAGAAATATGTAGCAATAAATTGACATATCAAAAAACAGAATGAGCACAAATATACCACCTAATGCTTCATCTCAAGCTTCTAGAAAAAAAGAGAACAAGTTAAACCCAAAGCTCATGGCAGAGAAGAAATTGTAAAGATTAGAGCAGAAATAAATGCAATTGAATCTAAAAAAACAATACAAAGAATTAAGGAATCGAAAAGCTGGTTTTTTGAGAGAATAAACAAAATTGACAAACCTCTAGCTAACCTTATAAATAAAAAGAAGAAAAAATCCAAATTGATACAATAAGGACTGAAAAGTGGGAAATTACAACAGATCCCATGGAAACTCAAAAGACCATGAATACCTATTTTGAAAATCTCTACTCATAAAGATTGGAAAACACAGAGGGAATGGACAGATTTCTAGAAACATATGAACTACCAAAGCTCAATAAAGAAAACATAACAATTTTGAATAACCCAATATCAGCTATTGAAATTGAAAATGTAATTAAAACTTAACAACAATGAAAAGTACAGGTTTGATGGATTCACGGCTGAATTCTACAAAAAATTTAGAGAAGATTTGATGCCAATACTCCTTAAACTCTTCAATAAAGTTGAAAAGGAAGTAATCATCCCTAACTCATTCCTATACCAGAGAAAGACCCAACCAAAAAGGAGAAGTATAGGCCTATCTCACTAATGAACATTGACGCAAAGATTCTTAATAAAATACTAGCAAATAGAATACAACAAATCATCAAGAAGATTATACATCATGACAAAGTGGGATTCATTCCAGGAATGCAGGGATGGTGTAGCATACACAAATGAATAAATGTAATACATTTATGTGATACATAATAAATATGATCAATAGAGCCAAAAATAAAAACCACATGATCATCTCAATAGATGCAGAATAAGCTTTCAATAAATTCCAACACATATTCATGATAAAAAAAAAAAACCTTTCAGAAACTCAGAATACATGATGTAGACCTCAATCTTATAAAAGCCATCTATGACAAATCAAAAGCCAACATTATACTAAATGAACAAGTTAAAAGCTTTCATTTTAAAATCAGGAACAAGACAATAATGTCCACTATCACCACTCCTATTCAATATGGTTCTGGAAACACTAGCCAGAGCCATCAGACAAGAAAGAGAAATAAAAAGAATAAAGATAAGAAAGGAAGAAGTTAAATTATCATTATTTTCAGATGACATAATACTCTATATAGAAGATGCAAAAAACTCCATTAAAAGACTACTAGAGATAATAAACAAATTCAGGAGTGTAGCTGGACACAAAGTCAATACTGAAAAATCAATAGCATTTCTGTACACAATGAAAAAACTAACCAAGAGAGAAATCATGAAAAATGCCCTTCACAATAGCATCTAAAAAATGAAATACTTAGGAATCAACCTAAGAATGTAAAAGACATATATGCTGAAAATTATGCTACACTAAAAAAGGATATTTAAGGGGGTATTAGAAAATGGAAGGATATTCCTTGCTCTTGGCTAGGAAGAACCAACATTGTGAAAATGGCCTTACTCCCAAAACTATTATACAGACTTAACACAATCCCAATCAAAATATCATTAACATATCTCACAGATGTAGATTTGGAAACAAAAGAAACCAAGAAGAGCAAAGGCAATTCTGGGCAAAAAAGGCAAGGCAGGAGGCATCTCAATTTCTGACTTGAAATTATACTAAAGCTGCAATGATAATATCAGCATGGTACTGGCAAAGAAATAGACTGAGGAGCAATGGAACATATTAGAAAATGCAAACACAACTACAAAGACACTCAGCCCCTTGATATTTGACAAAAGGGCTAAATATGTGCACTGGAAGTGGATAGCCTCTTTAACAAGTGGTGTTGGAAAAACTGGCTCTCCACATGCTGAAGACTGAAACTAGATCCATGCCTATCACCAGGCACAAAACTAAAGTCTAAATGGACCAAAGATCTAAATATTAAAACAGAAACACTAAATCTACTGGAAGACAAGATAGGAAGATGTCTTGGAGACATAGGGTTGGCAAAGAATTCATGAACAAAATACAAACTGCATGGGAAACACTTCAAAGAATGAACAACTGGGATCTCATATTATTGAAAAGTTTCTGCAGTTCAAAAGAAATCACCAACAGAGTGAAAAGAAAACCTACAGAATGGGACAGAATTATAGCCAGCAACCCCTCAGACAAAGGACTTACACCAAGAATGTATAAAGAATTGAAAAACATCAAGCCCCCCAGATTCAAAGATCCTCTCCAAAAATGGACATCTGAAATGGACACACAGTTCTCAGATGAAGATATATAAATGGCAAATAAATACATGAAGAAATGTTCACCATCACTGGTCATTCGAGAAATGCAAATTAAAACAGCATTGAAATTTCATCTCACTCTGGAAAGAATAGTTGCCATTAAGAAATCAACTGATCACAAATGTTGGCGAGGCTGCGGGGGATAAGGAACACTGCTCCACTATTGGTGCGAGTGTAGACTGGTGCAATCACTATGAAATCAATATGGAGAATTCTCAGAAGACTAGGATTGGAAGTTCCATTCAATCCAGCTATTTCCCTCCGGGGTATTTTCCCAGAAAAACTGAAAAGGCCATATCACAGTGATATATGTGCACCCACATTCATAGCAGCACAATTTGTTATAATTAAATCTTGAAACAACCAAGATGCCCATCAACACAGAATGGATGAAAAATATGTGGTATTTTTTACAATGGCATATTACTCAGCTATTAAAAAGAATGATCTTGAGGCCTTCTATCCTCAGTGGTGAAATAAATAAGAATCATATTTATAAATATCACATTGTATCTTTAGTGTAGAAAGTAATAAGAAACAAGGGAGTAATAAAACCCAAAATGTATAAATGCTATTGTAAAAAACAGAGGAAAAGAAAGTGCTCTAAAAGATATAACTGCATACATGTTTACACGTGTAAGATTGATAACCATTTTACAAGGTTTTTGTTGGGTCACTGAACAGAACTATTTCCAGTCTCACTGAATGTCCACTTTATATGTTTTAGTTTTGTAACTTGAACAACTATTTCTAAGAGGACAATATGTAATTTATCAACTAGTGATTTCTCACTGATTATTATTTTGAAATTATGTATTATTTCTACCCTTTTTCTGTTTTGTTTTTTTTTCTTTAAAGAAAATTTTTAAAAAATTATTGCCTTCTGTATATAAAAGCAACACAATTATATGACTTGTGCTTCTTCCAAAGTATAGTTGGCACTGTAAATTGTTTTAGAATACAACATAGATAACTATTATATATTTTCATATAAAAAGTGGTTTATGATGAAGCAATTAACATGAATTGCATCGACGACATTTGAATCTACCTCACTTTCCAATCTGTTTATTACTCTAGGATAGTGGCACATATTAGCCTTACTATTTATGAAAACAAATCACAGTTTTTATCTGTTATGGCATCTCAACAAGAAAAGTTGTTTTCAGCAGAGAACTGTTTGGATAGCACCCAAAAACTAATTGTATGTAGATATACCAACTCCCCATGATTGAGAAATGCAATCATCATGTACACCGAACATGTATCGGTAAAAAAAAAAAAATTACAAGAGCTAGTTATAAAAATATAAAAGGAAGAATTTTGTGTACCACACAAGCTGTGAGAAAAATAATTCTGTCAAATTATAAAGTATTAATTTTTATGTTATGCAAAAAACACCTCTTTTCATGCATTTTCTCATACCTTAAAAATATTGCTTCTTTTATTATTAATAACTACTCTTTAAAAACCTGCAACTAGTTTATTTAGGATCCTTCATGCCCAGCAGTAATACACATAAATTATTTTGTACTTCAAAAGAATGAGATCTGAAAAACAAAAGTAGGATTATCTGGAGTCATTGGAGAAATTAAAAGTTTTTACATACAGATACAGAAACAGAAGAATAAATTTCCTTTGAAACTAATAGATGAAAGGAAACAATCTTCGTGTTCTACTTGAAATCATCTCATAAAAGCCGTACGAAAAAGCAATATAGTCTATCTAAAAATAAAGTCCACAAGATTTGATATTATTCCTATAAATATTTTTGATTTTCCATTCATTTTAAATATATGCCTGGAAAGGAAAATCTATCTTGCAAAATAAATAGGGGAATAACTAACTCATTTAGTGCATTATGTTGTTTTATAGAATTGATGACACTGGATAATTTGATAACAACAGTTCTGCTACTGCAAAACCAAAGTTTAAAGAATCTCCAGTACTTCATGGAGATTCAAGTTAACTTCAAGCTGTTCAACTGAGCTCTGTAATTAATTAGTGGGTAGTGCAGTCAAAGATTGTGAAGAGAACAATTAGAATTAGGACATAGAATTTATAATATTATTTTTATGATGTTACCCAGAGTTTAACACAAGAAAGTACAAGAAGTCTATCCACAACACTAAAGGCACAGAATATTCAGCCAAAGGCCTGGATCCCACGGTAATGTCCTGCATGAGTCCATATGAAAACCTACAGCCCATGACAATGCCTCCCACAAGTCCAACTGGAGGTCTAGAGCCCACAAGAAGGTCTCACACCAGTCTGTTTTACAGATCCATGCTGGGAAGGCCCAAAGATCAGCAGTGAAAGCTAGAAAGTCTATGCCAGCAGGGTGAAGGAGCTGTGCTGGTAGGTTAAGGATTCTACACTGGAGCCCAGAAGTCATGCTCTAAACAAGGACCAGGGCTGTTTCGAGCATGAACAAGGACTACAGCCATCCTCAGTGACACGAAGGCCTGAGCTCCTCCAATGATAAGAACAGTGGAGTACGTGCTGGAAAGTCAATATGACAACTTTCTTCTGGGAATTAAACAGCACACAACTTCCCCTCCAGACATAGGAAGCAATGCTCGATATAAGAACCAGAGCTCCCCCAAAGTGAACCACGGCCACTCTCACCAACAAGGTCCTGAGCTCCTATGACAATAGTCTATCTCACACTGGGGAAGCTAGTCTTGATGAGCTCCTCCAGGAGAAGCAATAGCTCAATCTGCAACACTTACAGAAACCCACAACACCTAGCTTCTCTTTCTTCACGTATCTATTTATGCTGGCAGCTTCCCTCAGATGGAACATCTACGCTCAGCATCATGCTGATTTAATTCAGGTGTTAAGTTGACCATCAGTTTTTAATCTGTAACAATTGATGAAAGTATTGGTAGATATTTCATATGTATTTTTAAACTCGGTGGTGGTTCATGACAATAATCGCAGTACTCTGGGAGGATGAGGCATAAGGATAGCACACTCAAAACAACCTGGGCAATTTAATGATGTACCAAGACACTACTTCAAAATTCAAAACAAAAAACTCACAGAAGGACAGGAATATGGCTCAGTGTGAAAGTCCTGCATTTCATTTTCAGTATCACAAAACAAGTACATATAACTAAGTGAGATGTGTAGATAAGTGTGTTTCAAACATATACCTAACTACAGAAAGTTATTTTTTAGCAATTCACTCGCTGTTAATTATGTAGAGTAACAAAAATATAATACAAAGTAACTGTCAATATTGTACACATACATTGTGTTGATAACTTCATTTCTAGTATTTCAGGTTTAACAGACAATTAAGCAGTATTATTCTGATTTTTTTCTGAGTGCCTCTCTATTTTAATATTCACATTTAAAATCTCTCCATGCAAAACACTGATCTATAGAATGGCAAGCAGAAAAATCCAGTTAGGATTACTGCAAAGATAGATCTTATTCTGTGAGTATGGTGTGTGCATGTGTGTGTTTGTGTGTGTGTTGAAATGGAGAAAATGTGAAAATTCAAGACAAAAATGTTGTCACTCTATATGAGCTCATATGTATATCACTCATTTAATATTATATGCTTATAAAAATATCACAAAGATAAAATGATGTGATTTGACTCTGTAATCTGACATATTCATTAAAATAATGGAATTGGTGATGGTTTGACTTAGACAAGATTTTGGAGAAATGTCTTTTTGATGAAGTGAAGGAGACTACAAAAGGATGCATGGGATTGAGACTGAGAAACATTCTGCTTCACAGATTTTATGTGGAGATTTTTAAACTCAAGAGTGATGATGGCAGTGAAAAATCTAAGGTTTGCACATGCAAGCTTGATTTATTTAACTTATGAGTATGGTTTCTAATTGCATCCATTTACCTATCCAAGCCTGAGTTTATCATTCTTTATGGCTGAGTAGTATCAATTATATAAAAAATACCACATCTTTTTATCCATTCCTCATTTGATGCAGATTTGGGTTGTTTCCAAGATTTAGCTATTACAAATTATGCTGCTATAAACATGGGTGCACATATATCACTGTGCATGTTGTTTTCAATTTTTCCAGGAAAATATCTATAAGGGGATTGCGCATTGTCTCACTAGCATAAAAAATGAAAGAGTAAATAAGATCCAAAAGTTATAATAGATATAGTAAAAGGGAAAGAAACTGCTCAAAGGGAAATTTTGTTTGATAAATCTCACATGCATGTATCTGACAGCCTGAGGAATTACTTTGAGGATAACAATATGCACTATAACACTATTTTAAACTCCTATGATTTTATTTTGAAATCCTATATTTCCATTGGTTTTGTTGTTGTCATCGTCATTTTGCTTTTGTTATTTGTTTGTTGTTATTATTTTTTTCTCTTAAAAAAAAACCTAAGGTTCTCATGAAGGAAAGTAACTAGTTTCATGATTTTGACTTCTTTATCTTATATTGATTTTTTGCTGATTGCTCATATCTCAAGGAATATAGTGGTATAATAATCTAAAATGCTGGTAAGTGTATTATTTTAAAAGAAAAGACATGAGACTGAGGATTTAGTTCAGTGGCATAAGCGCCTGCCTGGTAAGCATGAGGTCATGAGTTCGATCTCCAGTACCAAGAAAAAGAAAAGGAAACCTTACTGATATAGTAAAATAATTGTGGTGTAGAGTTTTAAACATAAATTTGCCTTGCTCTAAGGTCTCAATCAGTTTGGATTGCCTGTTTAACTCTTCTCTTACATGCAGAATCCAAAAGAATGAAGTCCAGGTGGTATATATTGCAGTAGCTTTGGGCATTGTTTACATGATCTGTCTCCGGCAATAGCGAACTAGAAATATTTTCTTTATGATATTCACCCAAAACGAAAGCTTGGGATTTGTGGCTATGTAATATTGGTCATTGACAAATCATATCATTGCAATGGCATTCTTAAACTATTAGAAAGATAACATTTCAGCCAATTCTAAAATTTTTACCATAGAAATATTTTTAAAAATTCAAAACTTATGTCTATCCTTGGTTTTGACTGACAGCTTTGTTTTGCCATATTTGACTGTATTCTCTCCCCCCCGCAAAAAAGTAATAAGCACTAAGGAGTGATAAAATCCAAAATGTGTAAATTTTGTTGTAAAAAAGAGAGGGAAAAAAAGAAAAAAGAAAAAGAGCTCTAACGGATATAACAGCAAGTGTGTTTAGGGGTGTTAAATAGCTGACTATATCAATGTTTTTGGATCATTGAACACAGCTGTTTGCAGTCTCCCTGTTTGAATGTCCACCTTGTATTCTTTGATACTGTGATTTGAGCAACTATTTTCAAGATGATAATATGTAATCTACTAACAGGTGATTTCTTACTGTTATGTTTTTTTTTTTTTTTTTGTAGTTCTGTATTACGTGTACCCTTACACCTCTTTGTTTTGTTTTGTGTTTTTCTCTTTTTCCTCTTAAATAAAAAAAAATTCAAAACTTACTGCCACAGATAACAGAACTGTACTACATTTTAGTATATATTCAAACCATTTCCTTTGAGTTACAAAAACAGATGAAAGATATTTTGTGAAAGAATAAGAATATAATATTTTGTGAAAGAATAAGAATATAATATTTTTAAGCTTTGCAATGTTGTTCACTAACCAATAGCTGTTGGATATATGCTAAAAATAAAAATATCTAGAATAATTCCTTCAAAAATAAAGCATAGGACAAGTAAAAATCTTTAATCATCATCTGATAAATTTATTTCTTACGGACATGTAAAAATGAAATATCTGTTCTTAAACTATAGAATTTTATCATATTTATTGTTCTTCAGTCATTTAGTTATTTCACTGCCTTCAAAAAGTAAAGACAAAAGCAATATCTCTTTTACGTAAAGTATTTTTTTTCTTAAGAGAAGGTAGGCAGGCAGAATTCTGATTTTCATTCACTAGTGAACAAACTAGTGTCATTTTCCATTTGAAGTTTTGAATTTATCTTCCCATCTACACTGAGAAAAGCAATTTGGCATCGATTCAAGTTATTATTTGTCTTCTTTCAGCACAAGGTATATTAAATAGTATGTAAATAAACATGTCAAGTAAAACCTATTTATTGTTGCAGAAAAGTCATTTGGTAGACAGTTTGTCAGAGAATGGAAAAATTAACATCTTTTCTCAAGCACTTTTTCTTCCCAACAGGTTGCTATGTTTAAGACAAACACAACATATACTAGTGTCACTAAAGTTATAATTAAATTTCCTGCATTAATTAGTAGGAAGAACTAAAATATTTCAAATGCAGTCATAGCTCTGACACAAAAGAATGTCTTTTAATTGTATTTTAAATATTTTACAAAGTATTCACACCTGCTCTCATTACTATAAAATAAAGAAATTGCATACTGACCAAGCTTGCCAGTTACAAAAAGCAATAAAGATACATCAACCAGTTATTAACATCTTTATTTTTCATTGCACTGCCCAGTTCTCTTCAGTCCTAGAAACACAGCAGAGAGAGAACTTATTTCAGAAATATACTGCAAGATGTCTGCTGGGTGGGGACTTTAGTGAATATCTTTACTTTGGAAAGAGTATCAAGTTAAATATTTTTTGATGCCCTCAACTTACAGTTAAGTATAATGATTAATGAAACCAATAGCACTTACAAAAAGGAATGAAAGATGATATAAAACCTTTTGTTTCTTGTTCTTCTAATTAAAAAATACATTAGCACAAACTAAATGTTATAGCCCACACAAACAAACACCTATTGAGCATTTAATTTAGTTATGATGTGGTAACAAATACATCAAAGTCTTAAAAACTCAGTGGTTTAGCAAGATATTTGTTGATGGATTGTTTTATTATGATAAGTTGTGGTAGTAGCAGTAGTAGTTGTCGTCATAAAAACAATTTTGGAATTGAGATAATCCATCAATACCATTTTAGAGTCCGACTTACATCTCCATACAGAAAGGATCACCAATGTGGGCAAGAGCTGAAGTTATTTTTTTAATCAGAGAATCATCCCTTTTCTTGATCAAAAATCATTACATACCAAACTTACAAGACAATTGGAAGTTCAAAACTTTCACTATTTCTCTTTTTTAGCAAATCAACATAAAGTCCTGAGCTTGTAAGCTGACAAAAGCCCTCTGTCTTTTCATGTATATCAGTTTTGGGGGAAGAAGATATGAAGTAATAAATAGACACAGCTGAGAATTGAAAGTCTTCACCTTTCATTTAACAGTATTACAGAATGAGTCTCAAAACTGATTTTCACACACAGAGACACATATACAATACACACACTCACACACACACACACACACACACACACACATCCTGCCATATACAATTTGTTGTTGCTTCATCAATAATGTCTCAATATTTTCCCTTTTGTTCCTCTGTAATGACCTAAATGGGAAGATGCACAGAACAATTCCAGGAGCAGAATTTAGACATTTTTCTCATGGAATCAAGTGACACTATAGAATGGAAATTTAAGGCCAAATGTACTTACAGCAGTGTATGTTGCTGCCCCCTAAGTTCTCATGCTTATCTGTCCAAGAGTAGAAGTGTTTTGCATTTTATCAAGCCAATTCACATTCAAACATGAATATTTGTATTTCTAGAATTCTTTATGTTGTGTGGAAAGGAGAGAAAGGTGTGGAGTAAGTAAGATGTACTAGAGCTACATACAGGAACTCTCTTTGAGAGTGAATCCTCATAAATCTTACATATAAGATAAGACACTGGATTGTACATGCTTGTTTCCTGGTACCTCAAATATTTCCTAAAGTTAGTTTGTGATAGACAAAAACTAAAATCTTTCTCTAACACATTTTCTGTGCTAAAGTTTTTTTTTAAATAAATGACACATACAAAATCCTGTATAACTCTGATCTCTTTATATTCCTTTCTGTAACTTCTAATCTATATGCCTTTGTCAATTAACTCAACAGACTTTAATAAATCCTGTGCATTGTTTACACCACATTATCCATCTGCAAAACTTATTTCCCACTGTCTGTAATCTAAAATTTTTATTCATTTCTGTGTACTTATTTTTAAACCACTTTTGGAACATTTGAATTTGCTATATAGTTAACAGTTGTGAATACTACACACATCTTATATATTTAATAACAAACACTGCAGATTTGATAAGAAATTTTATTAATTCTTATTATTACTATATACCTATGAGACACATTTTATATCCTAAGTAATGGAACCAATTAATACATTTTGTTCCAGAGAAAAACAATGTGATGGGTACTATAGAGGATAAGTAAATTTGTTTTTAAAAGGTCTTAAATAAGGAGCCTTCTAAGTTGGCTTAAGAGCATCTGCAGCCTTTTTTTAGGAAATACGGCATAGGCAAGATTACAGAATAAATAGAAACTATTTAATTGAAGAATGTGTCATAAAGATCCATGAGAGACCTTATAAGTCTTTATAAGAACAGATTCTATTCATACTTTTGTGCCTGGCCATGCCTATAAAATGGCCGTGGTAAGAAATTAGAGTCATGCATTGCAGAATGTGGCTGTCACTGAGATTGGAAATGCATGGGGATGGTTTCAAAGAACCATAGAAAGATCACTCTGAGTGACTGGCAGACAGATTGAAAGGGAGGACTGGAGAGAGGGCCATGAGAATTGCTAATAGTTCAAGTGAGAATGGCCCAAATGAATCCATGGCAATGTGGACAGAAAGGACAAAATTAGGGCAAATATGATGTTTAATTAAAAACCACTGACAGAGTGACATACAGCAAAAGAATGAAAGAGAAGAGAGTTGACAGTTGAGATGACTTTCAGGCTCATTGTGTAAGTGTTTCTTTGTGCCACAAAATAGAAAAAATAAATACAGGAAAAATCATCCTGTTCAAGAGACAGGGAAATGACAGTGATCCCAACTTCTTAAAATGTCATTTTAAGAGGATATACATCTATCAACAGATGAATGGATAAAAAATGTGATATTTACACACACTGAAGTGCTACTCTATCATAAAGAAGGATAAATGAGTCATTTGTAGGAAAATAGATGCACCTGAGACCATAATGTTACCTGAAACAAATCAGACCACAATTCTTAAACATCACATGGTCATTCTCTAGTTTAGAGAAATCCAAACTAGAAATAAAGAGCAAAATGAAAGATAGGTAACAAGAAATAACAAGATAGATCACTCTCAAAGGGGAAGGAGATCAAGCTATGGAGGCAGAGGGGAGAAAGGAGATGAAGAGGAATTAAGATGTGTTATGTACATGGACCAACTCCACACAAAGAAAGCAAGCATTGCATAATACAAACATGCAATAATAAAATTAAATAAGTGTATTTATGATGTCTAAATACTAGATTTTAAAACTCATGGGAGAAGATTAGATAAACATGTAAATTGTCATTATAGAGTAGTAGACAGAAAAATGGATATGAGAAGGTGTACCTGGGAAAAGCAACAAAGTCGGAGTAAAAGACTTAGGTTTCAGTCCTTGGAAATACAATCATTTAAGGGGGAGGGCAACAACAACACAAAAATAAACTAATTAAAGGTACAGAAAGGGTTTTGGGAAACAAAAGTTAGACAAGAGAAACAGGGAAATGAGAAGCAAAACAGAAAAGATTTGCAAGATAAAGAGTGACTGTGCTGTCAATTTTTCCAGGAAAGTAAGTAAAATAATAAAAGGAGGGGAAGTAAAATCCATTGAAATTGTTCCTAGAAATTCAGAGGTGGCAATAGTGAAAATATTTTCAATGAAACAAAGAGACAAAATATAGATTTAACACCTTGCTCGATATTGCCTTTATTCTCTCTTAAGTAACTTTGTCAAGTCATAATGACTTGGTGCCATGGAATGAACTGATGCCCCTCCCAGAGTCATATCTTGAATTTCTGTATTTGTAGGCTAGACTTTTATAAGAAGGTTTTAAAGTTAAATAAGATCAAAAGAATCGGGCTCTAATCCAGTGGCAATGATGTCTTTATAGGAAAGGAAGCTCATGTGATTTTTGTCTTTGGCTCTGGTGATATGGTGCATTACATTTATTGATTTGCATATGTTGATCCATCCTGCATCCTAATTGTTCATGATATACAATCTTCTTGATGATTTGCTGCATTCTGTTTGCCAGTATCTCATTGATGACTTTTGTACTTAGGTTCATTAGAGAGATTGGCCTGCAGTTTTCTTTTTTTGGTTAAACCTTTCTCTGGCTTTGGTATCAAAATAATACTTGATTCAAGGAAAGAGTTGGGAATATTGCTTCCTTTTAGACTGCATTAAAGAATTGAGGAATAATGGCATTAGGGCTTGTCTAAATTTCTTGTGGAACTCAGCTGTGTGTCCATCAAGACCTGGGATTTTCTTTTGTTTTTTTTTTTTGTTTGTTTGTTTTGTTTTTTTTTTTTCAGTAGGTTTTCAATTAATTTGAAAGTCTTTGGCTAATATTGAGTTATTTAGAATTTTTATATCTTCTTGGCTCAGCTTTGGTATTTTATATATATATCCAGGAATCTTTTCATTTCATCCATTTTCCATTTTATTAGAAAAAAACTTCTTGACGTAGTTGGTGATAATTTTCTGCATTTCACATTTTATTTCTAATTGCATGAATTTGAGTATTTTATTTCCTTTTTTGCATAGGTTGGCTAAGATTAAATTTTATTTAATCTTTCAAAGAAACAACTCTGATTCATTGATTATTTGTATTCTTATTTTAGTCTCAACTGCATTAAATTCTGTTCTGCTCTTTATCATTTCCTCCCTTGTATGAGCTTTGGGCTTGATTTCTATATTTTTCTAAAAGGTTGAGATTCAACATTAGAAATTCTCACAAAGAATCAAAAACTGGGATCTCATCTTATTAAAAAGATTTTACACACCAAAAGAAATCACCAACAAAGTGCAAAGGGGAACCACTGAGTTGGGAAAATTAATGTCGCCTGTTCTTCAGACAAAGGACAAATATCTAGAATATATAAACAACTGAAAAAAATCAGACCTCCCAGTTTCAAAGACACAATCCAAAACTGGGCATCTGAGATTGAATACACAAGTCTCGCCAGAAGTACAAACAGCAAATACATACATGAAAAAATGTTCAACATCACTGATCCTTCAAGAGGTGCAAATTAAAACAATGCTGAGGTTCCATCTCACTCTAGAATGAAAGGCTATCATCAAGAAATCAACCGATAACAAACGTTGGTAGGACTGTGGGGAAAAGGAATGCTTTTTCACTTGTGGTGGCAGCATAGACTGGTACAACCCCTGTGGAAATCATTGTGGAAATTCCTCATAAAACTAGGATTAGAGGTCCTATTTGACACAGCAATTTCCCTTCTGGATATCTTCTTAGAAGAATTAAAAGCATCATACCATAGTGACATTTACACAGCCATATTTATAGTGGCAGAAATTGTAATAGCTACATCTTGGAAGAAAACCAAATGCCCATCAACCAATGAATGGATATAAAAGATGTGGTTATTTGTGTAATGGAGTATTACTCAGCATAAGGAAAGATAAAATTGAGACATTTATATGTAAATGGACCTTGAGACCATAATCATAAATAAAATAAATCAGACACACATGTACAAGTATCACATTATCTCTCTGGTGTGAGATCTGCAATCTGGTGTAAATAAGAAAAAATGTGCAATAGATATCATGAAATATGAAGAAACTGTTCAAAAGGAAAAGGGAACTAGGGAGAAGAGGAATGGAAGGAAAAGAAAGAAAAGAAAAGGTGAAAACAGATTTGTGAATGGGGAGGGAGAGGGGTTTAAAAGGAGGAGATGGGGATGGGAAAAATCATGTACAGGTACAAATTCCCTATAATTAATGTGAATATATATATATATATATATATATATATATATATATATATACTGTACCAATAAACAAACTAAAAGAAAAAAATCTGTAAAAGTGGAAAAAGAAATAGAAGAAAGAGGAAGAGAAAGAGAAAGAAAGAAAGAAAGAAAGAAAGAAAGAAAGAAAGAAAGAAAGAAAAAGAAAAGAAGGAAGGAAGGATTCTTTGTCTCCCATGGAACACATGAACACATGAGAAGAGGCCACAGAAAGATGGCAGCTACTTAGGAGCTGACAGGACTCAGCTAAATCTCTTTTGTTGTCACCTCCTTTTTTGGACTCTCCATCCTCCAGAATGATGAGAAATGAAGTTTTGTTGTTTGAAGAATTCATTCTATCACCTTTTCTCATAGCAGCCCACACTACTGCATTTGATTCCTACTGTAGCAAATGAAGGTATATCTTGTCTTTCCTTATTTGATTTTGTTCATAATATTCAAGATAATAAATGTGAGCCACAGCTCAAGTGGAGAATTCATGTGCAAAATTTATTTTACTATATAGAAAATCTGCAATCACATTCTCTGAAAAAAATTAATATAGATGTATCTTATCAGTTATAGTGTAATTTGTGGCAGATTAATTAATGGTCAATGTAGACCTTCAACACCCAGCTGGACTGAGTCAGAGTGGTCCTGCATAAGGAAGGTCCACTGAGGACTCTTGCCAACAGCATAAAGTATGACTGGGGGGTGAGATGGTGTGCTGGAGAGGCCTGTCATACTGGGTTTCCTGATATGAACTGAGTTGTTGTCATTGTCAGAGGAGCTTGGGACCTTGCTGTTGCTAAGGATGGCTTGTCGTTCTTTCTAGGGGAGTTCTGCTCTTTACTATGAGCATCGTTTTCTGGGTCCAGTCTGCATGCCTCAGCTTACTGGCACAGATCCTTCATCCACTTATGTAGACTTTCTAACTTCAGCCATTGACCTTTGAGTCTTCCCAACTGCAGATCCATGATACAGACTTACATGAGTCATTGCCATGGGCTCTACGTCTTCAGCTGGACTCATGCAGGACATTGCTGTGGGATCCATCTGGATTCTTTGGGTTTCTAGTATGTGGACAGACGTTCTGCAGTCTTTTACATTTGACTGTTTGGGTGGGTATTATAAAATAAGCCTGTAAATTATGCATCCTGTAGTAAGTTCTTTCCTTTGTAAAGTCTGACCACAATACTTTCTTATGTTTTACTTATATGTAAGTACAAAAGGCCTCATAATAAGGTCTAATATAGGAGGGAATGTGGATGCTGAATGTTATTTATGGATGAAAATTGTACATTTGAAATACTTGTACTTTTTGCTGCTAACTACAAGGATATAGAAGAAACCTAGAGTCAGAAGCTCAGTGGCAAATGTTTTATGAGAAATTATGAAATTTATGAGAAATTCGGTCAAACAGGAAATAATAAGAGCGGCAACACCATTTTCAGTGGCTGTTTATCATAGACAGTAACTATCTTTGGCTCGCCAGTGAACTTTGGCTCTGAGGAACAGACAAAATGAAATGTCTTCACATGACAAAATTTTTTCTTCTGGCACCCATATGTTTTAAAATTCAAAACCCAGCCATGATCAACTATACAGTTCCCAGTGAATCTCCCAAGAGTCATCTGAAGCCTTTCTATCACTTTCTGCACTATATGTTTGTTGCTCTTATCATTTTTGCCTCTGGACCAGAATGACAATATACCACCAGTGACTCTGGACTGAACTAGATAAATAATTAATCCTAAACTCAGCCAGAAGCCACTACAACTGGCTTCAGTTGACAAAAAGCAAACATTACTCTGATTCTAATGCTGAATGCACAGCATGGGAAAAGCTCTGGACTGTCATGATATTTGCAATATGTATAAATGATGATCTCCTTTTAATATGGTTTCTTACGTCCTGTGCTCTCTGGTTATATGCCAGTAACCAGGAACAGGCTGAAAGAATCTACCATTCTCTAACTCTTTCCTTCCTTACTACTCTATAGTATGATTCTTTACTGTTCTAAATATCAGGAGGACCTAACTCTTTACTATGTAATATGTTCTTTATTACTCTTAATATCAGGGGACCTGATTAAATGTATAGTACTAAATGTTCAAGACTGGCAGAAATTTAGAAATCTTTCCCAACATAAGACCAACTTCAAAGACAGATCTTTGTACTTAATCATCAGTTATTCTATTGTATTCATAAGGTGGATAAAAAGATCAATGTGAAAGGCTTAGTTCAAGTGGGAATTTCTTTTTCAAACTTCAAAACAAGGTATATTGGTTAGCAACTACATTTTTCTCCATTTTATAGTAAACTTATAGTGTATATAAGGAAAATAACTGAAAAATAATGTTAGTCAAAATGACCCCCCTTTTAAACAATTATATTTATATATATCAACATACAGAAAATCTATACTTTACATTTTTTCCTTGTCCTCCTTAATTTTTTTTCAAAGCATTGATTCTGAGTGAACTAAAGACAAAAAACTTTCATAAAAGTGCTCAAATACTATAATGAAATCCATTTGTCATCCATCCAACTGTGATCACTGGTGACGTCTTCATGGATTCTTATTGGTTACTTGAAGCCCTGTAGCTCTCTTCCATCTTTACCTCAGGGGTAGCTAAAGGGCCCGCAACATTCATTTTTCCAAAGCTATCTCCATCCAAGCATTGTTACTGTCCCTCCAAATGTTCTGCATGGCTAAATAGGTCCTGAAAACTATGAGAACTACATTTTATCAGTATCTGGAGAAATCTCTATTCTCCTGCTACATTCTGATCCTGTGCTATGTCCCCTTCAAGGTTTTTTATCTTTGTACACAGTGGAAGAAGTTCTTTTCCTTAAGTTTATTTCTGGGTAATAAAAACCTCTGAGATAAGAAGATAATAAGATTCTAACTATCTAGATGAAAGGATAGAAAAGAACTTTGGGAAAGAGAAGTCAAAGAAGAAAAGAAAAATCCGTATCTCAAAAACATATCTTACTGCTCTAGTGGTTAAGAGCCTGAAAAACTATCAAACCCTGTAATACTTTCATTCTCTTAAATGGTTTTACACTGTCTTGTTATGTTTGATACTGTGGTATATGAAACTATACTCAAATATTTCAAGGAAAGAGACTATGGTAGCTACTGTTATGTGGGATTGTCTTATGGTGAAACACTATGTTGCTTAAATTGTTTTGTTCTGACCTGTTTTGTTATGTCCTCTTTTATCTTAATCTTTTTTAATTAAGAAAAAAATAATCCTGACCCTGCCATTTATAATTTGTATGACTTTGACTAAGACATTTAACTTTTTCCTAACATTTTATCAAAAGAATTAATATATGCACAGATACATTTATTGAAAGAAAATACAATCACCTCAAGTTGTATGTACAGCTTAACAGTCTCATGAGGTACGGAAACGTAGGTAGCCAGGACTCACATCTAGAACTGTGTCCTGCGACCCTCTCCTTACTCCTTCTCGTTTTTATTGCTCTTTTCTGTTTGCCACCTCCAACTTCAAATAGTAGTTTGCATTGGCATCAACAAGTATGCTACTGAACTAGTATGAGAGTCGATTGAATGAACAGAAAAATCATAGTGTCTAGTAAGCATTCTATATGTATTAAATAAGAATTTTTTTAAAAAGTAACAGTTAAATATAAGTTGTATAACCTTAAAACTATGAATTGAGATTAAAAAATCTAGTTGACACACGGTAAAAAGTATCTACTTTAGATAAACTGATGCTTAATTTCACGAATGTACCACTACTGATAGAGTGACCTTAAAAATGAAATTATATACATTTTTCATTGTTATCTGATTGAAAGAACATATCAGTAATAGCAGAATACTGTTTCTTTCTGAAATGTAACATTTTGTCTGATTATGAACCTTACAGGTCATGTTATGTGTCACTTCAAAGAATCTGTAAGTATTGTTTAACTTGCTCTATTAAAAATTTTGTATGTTGTGCCTTTACAAGTATTATTAAATTTCTAAAAATAGAAAATAGAGTTGCAAATCTCCAGATTAAGTTCACAGAGGGTGGATTTTAAAATATACCAATATCAAGGCAATGCATTTATCTGGAAAGGAGACAGCCAATAGATTTAAACAGTATACTGTATACTGAAAATGGCATGAGATTGATGTTAAGAATCCTGTTTCATTTATCACCACTTCATTCAATTGATCTTATAGCCTTAGAAAAGAGGAAATTTTGTAACTGAGCCACTGGATGAAAGCATGATTTGACACTAAATACTTGTTTTTTAAAGGAAAAGAAAGCACGAAAAAAGTTTTCTAAGCTAAATGAACATTATATAAAATCTCAACTTCATGTAAATTTTATGATCTTTTGATTTTCCCTTTTTCCATAATTGAGCATCTATTGTATAATTGCCTTAACTCTTACAAATATTTCTACTTAACTTGTACATTATGTTCTTGGCCATTTAGTGACACTGCATAACCCAACATGAAGGAACAATACCCAATGTCACATTCAGAACAAATTCCAAATTGACCAATAATACTGAATTATAAAGGTAAGAAACTGGGAAAACATTTAAAATTAAACTTGAAAACACACCATGTCAGATTTAGAAGTACACATTACTAAGGATAATTCTCTGAAGTTTCTTTCCCCAAAATGAAACTCCAATAGTTCTGAATCATATTTAAAAGCCTAGAAAGATCAAAGAAAAGAAATTAATATATATTTGGCAAAGATACTATTATTTTGAATATTTGTGATGATGTGCCTGAGTAAAAATATCCAAACTTATTTAGAAAACAAGAGTGCATTTTGCTTTAGAATTTTTGCTGTGGAACTTTTAGGATACTAGAGGTGTCCAGGGTTCACAATGCACAGACCAGGCAGTTGTAGGGCTGTCTGCCTTCAGAAGACCCTCAGGCACGTGTCCTGCCATGGCCATTTAGAAGCTCTTAACAGCTTTTGAAGAAGAAGCTTAGGTATCTTTCACATTAAGACCTGCATGATATGTAGTCTGTCCAGATTATAGGGCTGCACAGTGCCCGGATTTATACATCTCACACACACTGTGCTCATTTCCCCAAAGGCCATCTGAAAAGAATATAAGCAGCAGCACTTGCCTTCCATGATTCTGATCCATTCTTTGATCCATGCAGATGGCTGCATGCTTTGGTTATATTTTCTCTGTTTCCAGCAAGAGTGTTTTTTTGTGTGTATTTACAGTAAATGTCACATTTCTTCCTATGTCTTTAAGTTCGACTTCTTCATACCATTTAATTTCAAGCCAAAAAAAAAAAAAAATGTCCAAGTAGCATCCAAATTTAGAAGAATGACTATTCCTTCCACTTAGAAATATATGATTTCGGAAATAAGAATGTGAGGCATGATGTCATTTTTGCCTTATGAAATTAATGTGAATTCATTGTAAAACCTTAAAAAATAATTCTAGGAAATAAAACTTATCTATAGTTTAGCAATTAAGAAAAACATTGCTTAAAGGCTCTTATATTTATAAGGTTAAGGTATTGTTTAGCTTTCAATATTTTTGTGTCTGCATAGGTGGTGTCATAGTAAGGATAGAATAAATCCTGACTATGATACACCAAGGAGCCAACTCTAAATGATACGGTAATTATTATATTGTATTATAATTTCACAATCACCCTTTAGTGGAAAAGAATTTAAACTTGATGATGCAGTGAAGTTTATTGATTTGATTGCATCTCAATCCCTAAGGATATGTCATTTATTATTCTGTGTGACAAAATGAAAATATTCATAACGTGCTTAGGTTGCACACCATAGTAAGATACTACCTGAAAAAAAAAAAAACACTTGTGCTATAGTTTGCAGTGTGAGATGACCCAATAACTTTTTCTTCCAACAACATGACTGCCAGAAAATTAGGTTTATTTGGACCTGGGTATTTTTTAAAGTTTTTTTTTTCAGAAACAAATATAATGTGTCACTTCAAGAGAAAGAATGAAAATACTTGTCAATGACAAAAGTCATGCTTTTGATTGAAAATTAGGATTTTGAAGAACAAACACTCAAAACTGTGAGTTTTATAATTTTGGAGTGTTCTAAGATTTTTCTGATTAGAAATGGAACAATGTAATAAAACTGGGAGTATTTGATAAAGTATCATTAAATGTATTGTTTTCAGTATATGCAAAATCCAATAAACCACTATTTCTACAATCATATATGACTAACATCCATTCAGAGAAAGGTAGAATAATGGTTTATGGCATGATGCCATAAAAATTAATTAATATGATCACAGATTCCATACTGCAACTAGCCTCCAAGAAACAACTACCTGTCTAGTTACAACATAAATCAAATAAAAAATATTGACAATTATCTACAAAACCTACTTAAATGTAGACCTTTTTTCTAAATAGATGTTTCTGTAAGACTGGATTTTCTTTATGTCTTTCAAATCAAAAGTACATTACAGCATATAGCATACATTACAGCGCTTGCTGGCCATTTGTATGTCTTCTGTTGAGAAATATCTTTTTAGATCTATTGCCCAGTTTTGTTCATTAGACCATTTTGCCTCTTTTAGAGTTTTATGAATTCTGGATATTAACACTATCAGCTGCATAGTTTGCAAAAAATAGATATGAGAATTCCTATAACAGAAGTTTTGGGGAACCTTCAGTAATTTTATGAGCACAAAGTTTTTTGAAATAAAAAAGTTAAGAAAATTTTCAAGGTTGAGAATATTGGCTACTCCATATAATTTTTAGTTAACATTGTTTAAATGATACATAAATTAACTACCCTTGTTACTTTTTATTCTACTCTAATTAGAATAGAAAATATTTGAATTTGAATCTTATTCATAAAGCATTCCCAATTTATATGTCGTATAATGTTTATTGAATGGACAGAGAGTAATAAGATAAAGAAAGTATGTCAGCTGTAGTAACTTCCACTAAATTTTAATTCATTTGTTCTTGAGACTAACCCACATCCAGAAATGGTTATTATATCTTCTTAATGTTATCATGTTTATAAATTATTCCCTGGGGCACATTTAGACAAATAATTTCACCGTGAACTACTTTCAGTGAGTGCATGCAGTATAAAAAATCTCTAGCTATAGAAACCTTCCTATACCCTAGCCCACCAGAATGCCACCTTCCTCACTCTAAACATCTATTAGGCAACCATTCTTTATATTTTCCCCAACACTGTTTTATTCTCAAATTCTGAAATCAAGTTTTTAAACCTCCTTATGTTAGTAAAAATGTAAATCTTGTCTTTCTGTGCCTGTCTTCATTTAATATCATAATCTCCAGTTCCTTTCATGTTGTCACAAATTACAGGATGTCATTCTCTTTATGGCAGAATAATGTTCCATTGTAAATCTGCATTGCATTTTCTTTATCCATTCAACAGTTGATGCTTACTTTTTCCATCTCTTGGTGTTGTAAATAGTGTTGCAGTAGACCTGGGCTCTCAGCTATGTTTTCAACCTGCTGATTTCATTTCCATCAGATACAGACCTATAAGTGGGATTGATGGTTCATGTGGTAATTCCATTTTTAAATTTTGAAAAACTTCCATACTTTTTCCTATAATGGATATATACAGATAAATAAAGATATTCCTATCAATTATATAGTTTCCTTTTCTCCATATACTTACAAGCCCTTACTATCTTTTGCTTTTTGGTAGTAATCTTTCTTATTATGATGATACTTTTCCTACTGGTGCTGACACTAATTTCTCTGATGATTGATGGTGTCAATCATCTTTTTATGTACCTTCTGGCCATTTGTATGTCTTCTGTTGAGAAATATCTTTTTAGATCTATTGCCCAATTTTGTTCATTAGACCATTTTGCCTCTTTTAGTTTTTTTATGAATTCTGGATAGTAACATTATCAGCTACATAGTTTGCAAATATTCTCTCCTGTTCTATAGGCTCCCTGTTTACTTGGATGATTGTTTCCTTTACTGTGCAAAAGCTTTTCAATTGATGCAATATTATCTTCTAAGTCTCCTGTTTCCTATCCTTTAGGGGTCTTTTCCAAAAGCCCTTAGATGTTAAAATGTCTTCAAGAATGTCCTAGGCTTTCACTTATTATCTCACTATTTTGAGTTTTTCAGTCAAGTTTTTAATGCATTTTGAGTTGATTTTTGTAACTGGAGGGTCTAGATCTATTCTTCTGTATGTGGATATACAATCTTCCCAGCACAATTTTCCAATTTAATATACCATCTCTGATTTCTACCGTTGTTTTAGTAAGAAAAATAGTGCAAAGATACCTGTTAAACTGCCCTAATTCAACTACTTATTCTCAAATTTATCATTTTGTTTAACAGACAAATCATAATTTTGAGTCCAAAATGACAAAAACAAATCTGAAAGTAAAAACATAAAAATAAAACTTGCTAAGTATGTAATCCACTAATGTGAGTCAAATTACTTGGACATTTACTCAGGAGTGCACCTCCTGGCTTTCTGTGTTCAACAAGCTGTGAGTATCAATCAAAACAATCCTAGAGAAATGAAAAATAGTAAATAGGTTTGCAAGACATTTAAATTATATAAAAAGTTTTCTCTTGTATTTGCAAAAACATGGAAAAGACATGAAGAAGTTGAACAGATAAAGAACTTCTAAAGCCCAGGAAGAACATAATATCTAAGACCCCTCAAAAAAGACTGTCTGAAATTTCCAGAACCTCATGATTCATCCTAAAGTTTTCAAACTGTCGGCCTAACACCTGAAAAAAGAATACTAAAATTAATTGGCAGCAACTATTAGAGAACAAGCACAATCTATCAGTGAGCAAACACTAGGTGACTATAGACTTTTTCATGTTCAAGGGGAAATAATTAAATAAAAATAAATAACAGCAGAGGACATAAATAAGAGATATGTTGAAGGATATTTTTCAGAGTTGATCATCAGAATTCATTCTGAAATTACGAAGAGGAGATATAAGAAAAAGAGTCTACTATAAAAAATCTCTAAAATTCTGACATAATGTTAAAATGTAATTAGTTGAGGGTTTTGACACTTTTAATATACCGTTATTCATTGTAGATGTATAATCATAACTACTTGCTGGAAATTCCTCATGGAATTGACATGCTCAAAAAAATTAGGAAATGCCCCTTCATTGATATGGAAATATGTGTGAAATTAATTACGCAATTGAAATTTCAGCCTCAGACATGGTTAGAAAATAAATTTCAGGTAGACAAATAGATAGTTGGAAAGTATATTATAATTTGTAAGGAAGAACATTGATCTTTAACACCCTTATAATATGAACTTAATCTATAGAAACAGAATGCGGGTAAATGAATAGCAGCATTATGAATAGAAAAGTCAGTGAAAGTGTATAGCTTATTATAACTGCAGGAGTTTAACTCAACCTCATAGCAAAGTCTTTTTGAAATAGGATAACTTTAAGACTTAGCTATCAATAATTGGCATGTTCTCTAGGCGAAAATAATGAGGTAGATATTTATTAGAAGACTGAAGATGATTGAATTTTGTCCTCCATACTGACAAGAGGTATGATCACCGTCTACCGTCATAAAAAATGTAATATGTGATAGCATTATCCTTGCAACCAACCACAGATAGATAATATTAGGAAAGTAAATTGCATCTGAACATGCATAGAGATTTTCCTTATCAATATGGTATAACAACTATCCACATAGCATATATATTATACCAGGTGTTGTAAGTAATCTAGATATGATTTAAACTGTACATGAAGATATGCCCAGATTTTATGCAAACACTACACCATTTAAATCATGGAATTGAATTTGAATATGCACAGAGGAGACTGGAACCAATCTCCATGGATACCAAGGCATAATTTCCATATATGATGAGATGGGAGTGGCAAGAGGGATTGCTTGAAGCTTAAGAAATTATTACATCTGGGGCTGGGGATTTAGCTCAGCAGCATAAGTGCCTGCCTTGCAAGCATGCAGTCGTGAGTTCGATCCCTGGTACTGATGCAAAGGAAAAAGACAAAAAAAAGAAATTATTACATCATAAAAACTCTACAAATTTATATAAGAAATGTGAATTACATTCCAGAGACAACAAAAAATAAGGGAAATATTTATATACATTAGACCAAAAAAAATACACCAAACAATTGTGAAGCCATTGAGATTTCAATTATAGTAACTGTCAGTTCACTTGAGGAAAATTAAAAAGATGCAAGTAGCTAGAATATTAGATATCCCAATATTTGAAATTGTCATGTAGATTAAGGAATTAAAGAGAAATGATGTAGAGTCAAAGTATCAAAACTCTTAGCTATGTAAACTATTAGAAAGTGATTTTCCCCACAGTGCCTAGATAGGTAAGTGACTGAACAGAGCATAAAAACCATTCACAATCACATTGCTTTCTTGATTCCTATAACGAAGAATCAAAGAGTATATGGCAGAAAAGGAGCAAAATCAAGAGGTGTCAAAGACACTCTCTTACTAACAGTATGCATGGAGGAAAGATGAAGCTAAAATGTAGAGCAAACGATATAGTTACAAAAATATGCAGAAAAGTAGGAAAACACTGCCATTAAAATAGAATCAAGAAAATTTAACTATGTATTAACTTAAATAAGGCAGTGAAAGACCTCTGCAGTGAAAAGTAAAGTACTGTGAAAACAATTAAGCAGGCCATTAGGAGGTAGAAAGATATATCCTATTCCAGGAAGCAGAAGCAATATAATCAAATGGCCACACTTTCACAGATGACATATAGACTTAAACTATCTCAATCAAAATGTCTAGAGCATTCCTCACATAAAATGCCCAAGCTAACAAAATTCTGGATAACTAGAACAAAGTAGGAGGTATCACAATGCATGAACACAAGTTATACCAGTGAACTACAGTGAAAGTTTAACACCAGCGTATTGACATAAAAACAGATACATGCATCAACTGAACAGAAT
Source organism: Cavia porcellus (assembly GCF_034190915.1). NCBI lineage: Eukaryota > Metazoa > Chordata > Mammalia > Rodentia > Caviidae > Cavia > Cavia porcellus. The sequence continues at coordinate 8,702,039 of NW_026947507.1, read as the reverse complement.
AGAGGATACAGAGCATTAGACACATCCAGCCATTTTGATCTTTGACAAGGGGACCAAAAACATGGAGGAAAATTAGTCCCTTTAATAAATGGCCCTGGGAAAACTGTCTATCCATGTGCAGAAAATTTAATATCTGTTTCTCACCATGTATTAAGTTAAAATCAAAAAGAATCTAAAATCTAAATATTAAAGAGAAACACAACCTACTTGAAGATAAAATAGATAAAACTCTGGAAATCATTGTAGGCAAGGAATTTCTGAACTGCAATCACACAAGAAATAAAACAAGAATCAATAGATGGAATTATATCAAAATAAGAAGCTTCTGTTCAGCAGAGGGAACAATCGACAGACTGAAGAGACAACCTTCAAAATGGGAAAATTTTATCAGCTATATATACAGTACTTTATATGTAGAACATGTAAAAAATTAGACACTTAAAAATAACAGACCCATTCAAAAGATGGGCAAGTGAAATAAATAGAAAGTTTTCAAAAGAAGAAAGAAACGGCCAATAAGCATATTAAAAAGTGTTCAGTATCTCTAATTGTCTGAGAAGTGCAAGTTAAAACAACTCTAAGATTTTATCTTATACCAGATAAAAAAGTCAGTTATCAAGAAACAAAGTAACAAATATTGGAATGGCTATAGTGAAAAAGGAACTTTTCTATATTGTTGGAGGGGATGTAAACTAGTACAACCATCCCTGAAATGAGTATGGAGATACATCAAAAAATTACAAATAGAATTTGCATTGGACTCAGTTATGCCCTTTCTAGGTGTCTTCCCAGAAGAGCTGGAGACTTCATTTCACAGTAATATATGCATGCTGTTTTTTATAGCAGCAATTCACAATGGCTAAATCCTGAAAGCAGCCTATATGCCCATCAACAAATGAATGGATAAAGAAAATATGTTACATATTCATTGTAAAACTCTACTCAGCTATAAGGAAGGGTAAATTCAGGACAGTTGTAGAAAATGGACACACTTTGAAAACATAATTCAGGGTAGGGGAGCACCAAAAGATGTAAGATGCATAATGTACATACAAACATTGTATGTCACAAACATAGACTGAAAATAATAACAAAAATGTGGTAAGGCAATCTAAAGACAGAAAGAGTGAGGCAGGTCTCGAGAGTAATGAGAACACAAAGAATCTAGTTACGTTCGGTACATGTACCTATTCCTTAAGATGAATGTAAAAATCATGTACTGTAAATGTGCTAAAAATAATATACAAGAAACAATGGATCAATGGAAATAATTGAAACAAAATTGACTTTCAATTTTTGTTTGTAGGAGAGAGACAAAAAGAGAAAGAGGGACAGAAAAATTAAAAAATAGAAAAATTAAAATATGTCAAGAAACTGGCAATGTTAGCACTAATTTTTTTTAATCTTTAGAAATTAACTCAGATAAAACATAATCAAAAACATGATGGTATTTCAATGAATTTTATCAAGCCATTCACATGGAAAAATGTGATAAAGTGTTACGACTATCTATAATTGAATTATAGAAGAAAAGGATAAACAAATAGGTCTTAGGAGTTCAATAGCAGGAGATAACTGCAAAGAAATTTAGGGAAAGGGTCATGACAAAGTGAGTAGACATTTAAAAGACAGAGAAACAGAACATGTATTTTTTAAATTTGCTGTATATTATGTGAAACATTGAAGAGAAACAGAATTATGGAAAATTTTTCTATCTTCTAGCATGTGCAAGAGCTGTATTGACAACAATAGAAGAGTGAGAATATGAAGAGGAAAAAGCAGATATTTTGCAGCATTAGAAGATAGATATCCTAGTTTGGGACCTTCAGCTTAATTTTTTGATTATCTAAGGTATATCTAACTGAAACATGCTGATCCTTTTCCCAATTTCTTGAGTCCATTTTTATTGCCATTTTAATTCACTATGAAGCTGTCCTTAGTAATTTGTTACTTGGGTCAGAAAATGTGTGTTCAGAATTTATCTGACTAAATTGAACTGCTAATATACATTCTTTACCGGAGACAATGACTCCTGAATGCACAGCAAGAATACAGCACGAAATGAAATTGCTAATCACTTACTCAGACCCATTAAAGGAGTAAAATGAAAGTTGATTTTAACTAATGCATAGGTGTGCACATTATTAACTGGAACAAAAGAAAAGAACATGTGATTATATCAGTCTACTCACTGATTTTTTTTAAACAAATATAGTTAGAAGAAAAAAAATATTTAAAGCACTGGATAACTAGTCTTTGATATTCTAGTCTCTTAGCCTGAATACTGGTTTTGCAAGAATTCTAAAAAGATGTTTCCAATGAGTTCCCGGACCAAAGTTTCAAAACTCTGAGAGGATTTCTTTTCCTTTATGTTTGCAATTTTAGACAACATATTATGAGAGTGGTCATCATCTGGTGACCTGCAATAGTAGGGTTACAAGCCAGATTCTTGACAACAGCAATAAACATAATATCTGTCAACCACACTTCTCATTCCCTTGGACACTGACATTGACCAGTTAGTGAAATCCAGGCCCAGCTATTTTCTGAGAGGCCAAACTTAAACCATGATTATGTGTACACTGACAGCACGGCCCCCAAGGGAGTTGAGTCATGGTGCTGTGTGTGCCCTGCTGCAGTTCAAGTGCACCTCCACCAGTGGGGACAAAGAAAAGCAGAGCAGGGAGATGCTCCCTCAACTACCTGTCACCTGTGGCTGACAGATGATGTCTTACTAATGTATTAAAACTTACTTGTTGGATATAAAATGCAAACAAGACAGAGACTGCGTTTCCTTCATAAAAAGTCTAATGTTCAAATGTTGCTTATCTGTGACTTGTTTCCTTTAACTAAAACCCTTAGAATGCATAAATCCAAAACCCTAAAATAACTTGCACTTTTATAGTTAAACAAGTCAGTGTCAACTCTTTCAATAAACCATAAGGGCTTCCTAATGGAAACACAAATTTCTGGTTTTGCTTTATCATTATAAAGGGTTTCAGCTGTGGTTTGTGGGCCCTTGAAAACCAAACCTCATGAAAACAGTTCATTTGTGATACTCACAGACACAATGCATTGAACTGGCTTTAAATTCTCTCTTCCATACTCTCCTTTCATGTATGTGAACATAAAGGCATCCAAAATACCCAACATTCTAGGAACTGTTTTGGCAGACACCGAACCCCAAGGGTAGCGCTTCTGGCCTGAAATCCCCTGCTCCGTGGGCTCCTCCCTTCTATCCTGTACTCCTTCTCGTCTGGTTTCTTTTTGTTTCCTGCTTGACCATCTTTAGCTGGCCTCCACCCTGACTTGCAGAAGCCTGACCCATTCTTTTCAACACCTCTTCACCTTGTGTTCATTTCTCCAGAAACAACCATGCCTGGTTTCTTCCCAGCAACCAGGCCTCAGCTAATATGACAAATTGCAAAAGGCCTGCTTTCTAACACTCAAGAGGAACCAGGTTCAACTATAGTTTTGCTTCAAGAGTATATATGCAGGAATTTAAGAATAGAAAGATATTGACCTTGATATTAAATGAGAAACGTTTGTATAGTTTACATTTTAGTATTATAAATTTAAACATTAAAAATAAAATAACAGTTTGGACATACTAATGTTTCATTTTGAAAATTTAATGAAATAAGCTTCATTAATGAAGTAATAAAATACCAAAATCTGAACCAATCGATGCTGGAAGTGATATATAAATACAAGTGAAGCAGAGATATCAGAAAATGTATCATTAGATGTGAGATGGCATAGTATCAAAAGATAGTGCACTGATTTATTCTTAAGTGTCGTGACAGATCAAGAAGCCTGAGTTTGACATTCTGAGGTAAGCACTTTTGCCAAATTTGCTGCCATCTTGTAAATTAATGTCAGACAATAAGAGTTAACTAGATTTACTAGTACTCCAGAAAACCTATTTAGTACTGTTTTTCAAGTATTCCTGGAATTTTTAAAAGATAAATATTTCTTTTTTTTTTTTTTTTTTTTTTTTGTCTTTTTCCTTTTTATCGGTACCGGGGATCAAACTCACGACCGCCTGCTTGCAAGGCAGGTGCTTATGCCGCTGAGCTAAATCCCCAGCCCCAAAGATAAATATTTCAAAACAGAAATATTCTATAAAGTAATAGCTAAGAGATGTCACGTAAATATTACTGTATAAATGGTATCCAAGAATTTTTATGAGTGATTCATATCTTTGTGAGTTTTATAAGTCATTTATTAATTATTGATTGTAATTTTATAATTGATGTTGATAGATTGAAGGAAAAATAGAAAAATAGATTTGGAATGTGGGTTTTTTTTTTGTTTGTTTGTTTTTTATCAGTACCAGGGATTGAACTCACGACTGCCTGCTTACAAGGCAGGCACTTATGCTGCTGAGCTAAATCCCCAGCCCCTGGAATATGGTTTTACAAGTTCACATACTTATAGAAAACTAATTGTCTTTGAATTTGGCTCTGTTAATTATGGATCATTAGTTATTGAGCTAAGTAATGATAAACTCAATTTATATATTAAAAGTCACTTTATGAACAAGGTATTGTCTGGCTAGTTCTGGTGAACATGGGTTACAATCCAGGGACGTTACACTAGTCTACTCATACACCATAGGGCTTCAAATGAATGTCCTGTATTTGAGGCTTTTACAAAAGAATGGAACCTTTTTCAGAATAAATACTATTTAACAAAATGCATGTAGCTCAGAGGCACAGCACCTGCCTGGCAAGTGTAAGGTACTGAGTTTGTTTACTGGTAACCCCTCAGAAAAGGAAACATTCACAAAAAGAAATGAAATGTAGAAAAATATATAAAAAACAAAACTGGAGGCCAGAAGCCATCGATGTGAGTCACACTGTAGAGGTGAGTAAATCCTTGAAACTGACCAGGTTCTAAAATGAAAGATGAACAAAAGAGTAAGTTTATAGAGAGCCTTCCCTGCCCTTGTCACAGTCCAAGAGGTTTATCTTTGTAATCCCAAGCAAAAGTTACCGGAACTGCAACAAGTTAATTCCAACAATCTACCACTTCCAGGGCAACCCACAATGAGAATAAAGACAGTAAGACACATTTATAGTTTTGGGAAGCCAAGGGGTCCTATGTGGCCAGGATGAAGGTTCATGGGAGCAAAGGCCTTGACCCAGGGCCCAAACTGGATTTTATTAATTCATGAAGGAAGTGGCTTGAGAATGAATAGCTGTGAGAATGGCAGGAAACGTGTGAGCACTGGGGGCTACACTAGATAGAAAGCCGGAAATCACCTCTGCAATTTATGCAGAAAGGATACACAGAAAGACTAATCTGCATAATACAACTGAGGTAATATCTAATGTTTTGGGGTCAGTGCTTCAGCTCTGATGTGTACTTTTCTGTCCTGGTTAGCCATCATCCCACCAGCATCAATCACGCTCTTTAGGAGTCACAGGGCAGGGAAACAGAGACTGTAGCATAGCCTAGCTTTAAAGATTACACATGAGTACCTCAGTCATCCCGGTTTACATGTCTTAAAGCCAAATGAAGGGATAAAGAAAAGGCCTAGCCAACTCCATACATGGCAGCACATGGAGATAGGGACAGATTTAAGGAGAGTCACCCAGGCAGTCCTCCACAAAGGTAATAACTGAATTTCAAACACAAATTTAGGTAGTAATGCAGATGAAAATGGATATTGAGCCAAGATAATACATAGAAGAAAGCTTAACAGAGACCTTGACTGCACTTTAAGTTTACATCGTAAGGATAATTAACTGCCTTCCACCAGGAGAAAATATACACAGGGTGTTAGGATCTATCCTTTACTCCTTTGACTGCTTGAAGGTATTCTCTTTATCTGTACATTCAGATGAGTTATCAAACCACAATGAACTATCGTTGCTTTATTTCCCAGTTTTAATTAGATTTTTAATTGTATCAGATATTAGCATCATTTGCCAGAGTCCACCAAGGCAACATGAGTCCCTTAATTTTTAAAATGGATGTAAATTAATTGATTTTGATTTGTCTTCTCTATATCTAACTCATGTAGATCAATACATCAAAAAGGGAATAAAAGTAGTCAATGAATACAGATCCAAGAGAGAGAGAAAAGCACCTTTTCTTCACGACCATACTCTCAAAAGCAAAGCTGGTTCCTCTTAACACCTGTTCCCTGGCTGGACAGCAAAGTTCACTGCAGGCAATAAATGCAATCACTGTCCAGGCCAGTGCTCCCACAGAGGCACACCACATCAATAAAGTCAAGGCATAAAGTATTTTTAGAAAGATTTAGGGATATCAAGAAACTTAAAAGAATTATAACAAAGCTCCAAAAATTAAAGAATCTTTATGGTACTAATTTTCAGTAGTTTTTGAAAATGACTCTGTAGTTTCTTTTCATGAAAAACAACATTTGCAAAATATTATCTTTTGCATTTTTTTTCTAAGTACTCACTCTGTGGTGGTCCAAACTGTTTTGGACATTGACGATATGGCATTGTATATGATGCAGTTACATTTGTGTAGAGTTTAGTGTCTGGTAAATGAAAAAAGAAATGCAACAAATAAATATACACAGTAATTATAGGGTTTAGGGCTAAGAGGAAATACAAAATGTACAGACAGAAGTGATTAGGAGGGAGATACTGGGAATGATTCTGGTGAGTAAAGACCTATTTAAATTGGAACATGCACACTAAAGTATAAACACTGGTAACAAACCCAACTAGTTATTTGTCTAGTTAAACTATTTCCATCAGGAAAGCAAGTGAAAACTGAAATGACAAACCCCAACAACTAGCAGCAGAAATATCGACTGGCATAAAATGAACAATAGAGAAATGGCATTTGAGGATGATGTGGGAGCCATTTGCAGATAAAAACCATATGAGAAAATCTGAATTTAATCCTTGGGCAAAAGAAATGTTTTCAGTGTCCTCAATAAGACATAAACTGATTGACTTGTTGAACCTATGTAGTTTACACACTGAGGAGCTACTGTAAGAGACCAGAGTCCCTGCTGTGTTTTTTCCAGAATGACAACAAGAAATAATTGTACTGCTTTCTCTGAAAAAAAGCAAGGGATGAAAAATACCTCTGAGTTTGATAGGTCAAGTTGGTCCTTCTAGGGAAGAGCTTTTCACTAAAAAGTAATCATTGCTTTCCACTAGGCTTATGAGGTCTTTGTTAAGTGGAATATATTTCCTTGATTCTTATATGTACATATACTTTCGCTTCCTTATTATGTTAGCTAGAAGCAATAACATATCCTAAGAGGTGCAATTTTAGTGGAAGTTATAGTGTACATATTCTCAGGTAGAATGTCTTTTGGAATTTTCAAAAATTACAACCAGATCTGCAGCAATAAAATGGAGGTGGCAGCCCTTGCTAAACAGAATACATAGCACAAGTAAACATTTTTCCAGGACTGGAATAGCAAATATGTTTTATATAAAACTTGCACCTGCACTCAAATTTTGCTTTTGAGCTGTTAGCCCCAAAGTGTCTCTTTACAAGTACCAGAAAAAGATGTTTGACACAGTAGTGATGACCAATCCATGTAAGTGAGTAGCTTTGAACTCTGAATTACTTCACAAAACATAAACTTCAAGTTGCAGGAAGTTGTATTCAACAGCAAAATTTCTGGAAAAAATAAATATTATTACATAAAAAGAGTCATTGTAAGCAATCAATAGCAGCATGTTCTTTTCTAATGGCACTTGGAAGACAGGATATGCAAAAATGTATCTTCATCTGTTAATGTTTACTTCACATTAATTTGCTGATCAGTTTCATCAAAGAAAACATATGATCTGTCATTTCATTCTTTAACAGAGTGGTTCAAGGTAATTTCACCAAAAGAAGAAAAATTAAAACTGCATGAGAGAGTACTTCTAGAATGTCAAATTGACTTTTAGGTACCTATTTGGATCAAAATATCAGCATTATGACCATGAAAACATTGAAAAATATTTCTGCCATTTAAACTTATCAGAATGATAATGCCAAAAGAGAAACACAATTTCCCTCCCACTATGACTAGTATGGTATGTAGTTTTTCAAGGTTATGGGACCAATAGACTTAATGACTCCATTGTACTACACCAGCTGAGATTTTGAGTTTTAAAGAAGTACCATGGAGAGTTCTCAGCTAGATGAATGTTTTGCTTGATGTTTTGCTTGTTAGTTGAGCACATAGATCAAAAAGGTGACACATCTTTATGAAGCCAAAATTAGAACGGTTACTCATTCTGAAATGAGTCAAGCCTTATGATGAAAAATATTCTATAATCTAAGTATGCTAGATAAAAAAGTTTATATTGCTCTACGTTTATAAACTTGGACAGGTCTTTGTCATTATTCAGAAACATAGTAGGTCTAGCATTAGACGGATAATACCTTATGTGGGCAGTATTACCTAGGTTTGCAAGAATAATTAGTAAAATCTTGGTTTGCAAGAATAATTTGTTCTAGAAACATGCTTATAATCCAAAACACTTGTACATCAAAGTGAATTTGCCTATAAAAACTCATAGGATTCGCTCTACAACATAAAGTGAAGTGATTATGACATGTAATATAATACAAAATAAAAAAGAAAATGCAAAATATAAGGAAAAATAAGCAAATAGTCCTGCACTTAGCTTTGTAAACCTTCCAGGCTGGTGTCAGGAAGGTAAGAAAGAGGTTCAATAAAATCCTTTTATTTGTGTGCAGCTTGAACAAGAAAGCTATCAAATAACATTTGCTTTTGCCTCTTTTTGAGTATTTTGCAGAAATGTGACACCACATTGTTGTTAGATGGATTCAATGCTACAGCTTTAGTCAGTGGTGTTATTCTACACAATTTTGCACTGTTCCCACATTTTACATATCTCCCTAATCTCATCTGAAGTAAAAGATTCATCTGCCTTTTCCTCCTCCTCTCTAGATGAGATCTCCTCCAAAATATCTTGCTACTGGGAGACATTCATCCACAGTCCTTCAGTGAGAGAGAGAGCCATTGGTTCGGTTGTGATCATGTGACATTTAGTAACATGTACAAGACACTGCTTGCTTATGAAGTTAAAACTTATTTTTAAAAATTTGTTCATCACCCAGTAAAGAGCGCTCCTTATCTGCAACAAACTCTTTCCACTATGATTGATGTTTCACCCATAAGACATAAGTGAAAAAAAAATAAAGACAAAAAATTAAAAAGGCAACAAGATGGCATACAAAACCCATAGTTCCCTAAATTTGAAGACAATCAAAAACCAAGCAGCTGAATTATACAAAGGCAACAAAGAAGAAATAGTAATAAAAAATATCAATAAGATACACACTGAGCTCAAAGATGAGACAGCTGAACAGTTAACTAACTGAATAAGCAAAAATATCAGCTGAGCTTAAAGAAACTAATGCAAGATAGCTGAGGTTTAAAAAATGATGAAAATGTAAATGATCATCAGTTCAGCAAGGAATTAGAGCTCAAAAAATGTACTAAACAGAAATCCAGGACACGAAATTTCCATTGAAATATAGACAACAAAAGTGATTAATTTGAGGAAAAAGTGTCAGAATTAGAAGACAGATGAGCATGTACTCAAAGATACCTTAAAAAACAAAAGATCTTGGAATATGAATCCAAAGCTGCTAGATGATGCTAAAAAGACTAACTTAAAACCAAGTGAAAGTAGTGAAAAATCAGAAGATGTCATTAGTGCCATATACAAACTGCTCATAGAAATAAAAGCAAACTTCATAAACATTACTGCATATAAAAGATAAACTAACTCTTTTATAGAGTGAGATCTTGATATTCTATTATCACCAATAGATCCACTAGACATAAAAAGAATTATCAGAGTTGAACAATATATTTAAACAAATAAATCTAATATATGTTTATAGAGTGTTACATCCAACAGCAGAATGCAGATTTTTTATGAGCAGCACATGGAATTTTCTCCAGAATAAACAACATGCTAGCCAATATAGTATGATTAAATAAATATAAAATAATCAAAATCATCCCAGACATCTTATCAGGTCATAGTAGAATGAATCTAAATATCAATAGCAAAAGAAATCACAGAAATTATGTAAACACATGAAAATTTTAAAATATACTCATGAATAATGAATGGTTTAAGGAAGAAATCAAAAAAGGAGTCAATTCCTGGAATCAATTCCTAGAATCAAGTGATAATGTCAATTTGATTATATCAGAACCTGTAGATCACAATGGAATCGGTCCTAAGAAAAGTTTACAGTTGTGATCTCTCACATCAGAAAAACACAATGAACCCAAGTAAATAGCCAAAGGATGCTCCTTAAGGTGCTAAAAAAAATAAGAACATTATAAATGCAAAGCTAGCACAAGAAATGAAATTATAAAGATCAGAGCAGAAATTAATGAAATTGAGACTAAAAGCACAATACAAAGAATAAATGACTCAAATAATTGGTTCTTGAAAAGAGCAATAAAATAGACAAACCCTCAGCCAATCTCTCCAAAAGAAGAAAAGACTCATATAAACCAGAAAGCTGAAATTGAAAAGAAAACAACAAAATCAGAAGATTTTTAGTAATCACGTTAATGAGCTAGAGAATCCAGAAGACACAAGTATATTCCTAGGCATATTTGAATTATCAAAACTGAAGCAAGAAGATAGGAAAACCTTGAATAATTCAACAAAAGTAATGAAATTGAGACTATAATTTAAAAAACTTACCAACAAATAAAAGCCCAGAAACAAATGGATTAATCACCAGTTTCTACCAGAACTTCAGGAAAGATCTAATACCAATACTCTTCAAATTCTAACAAAATTTAAAGGGAAGAAATGCTGCCAAACTCATTCTGGACAGTGATTTCAAAAGCAAAGACCTAACCATAAATGAGAACTACAGGCCAATCTCTTTAATGAAGATAGAGACTCTGTACAAAACACTAGCAAACAAAAAGAAATAAATCATCAAAAAGATCATAAACATTGACCAAGTAGCTACATACACTGGATGTAAGGATGATTCATCATATACAAATCATAAATACAATACAACACATAATCAAAAACAAAAACAAAAGTCACATTATCATCTCAACGAATGCAGACAAAATCCAAAATTCATTCAGGATAAAACCTTAAAGAAAACAGCTACAGAATGGCTCTATCTCAATGTAATAAAAACATTTATGAAATACTTTCTGCAAACATTATATTAAAACTGGAGAATATTAAAAGTTTTCCCTGTAAAATAATGAACAAGTCAAGGATATCCATTATCATTACTCTGGTTCAATACAGTAATTCAAATACATGCCAAAAATGAAACACAATGGAATGAACCAATTCATTAAAATAAAAAATTACAAAATTTGATAAAATCTAAAGTTATTTTAAAGAATATAATACTTAGCCCCTCAGTTTTACATAAGAGAAAGTTGTTAATAATAAAAAATGGTAATTGTCATATTCATACTATCATAGAAAAAAGAAATAGAAAACAGCATATAACAAGGTACAGACATGTATAGTACTTTTTATGTCACAGTATTTTACTTATTTCTGTGGGATATAATAAAAGTGCCATACATATCTAATTTTATTGTTACTTGTGTACCTGAGGATGTTATAGAAAGTCAGCTGGGATTCTCTGGTCGTATGAAAGGCAGAATGAATAACATGGTCACAAACTATAGAAATAAATACCACTCCCAGTATTTACTATGTAAGTCTTCTAGGCCTTCTCATGCTTTCAATTAAAATATTTTTAAAAGACAATGCACCTTGGATTCTCATTTTTTCATGAGATGTTATATTACTTACACTTTTGAAAAATCCACTTGTAAGTACAAACTGGAGACCTTTAACTTTAACATGGATTAGTGTGATCCAAACAGCTTCATCCAGTCGATTTAGCTTTCCCTGACCATGCAACGTTTCCTTGAAAAATACCTGGTATGTGGTGACAGTAAGAAAGAGTTGCTTTCAGGAAACAGCTGAAATGTACAATGAAGCTAGCGAAGGTTGAATTAGAAGGGCTTAGATATATCCACTGAGAGCAGAAAGAACTTCAACAGTGTCCATTCACAAACATACCCTGTGTTCTTTTGAATACAGAATACAAACAATGAGACTGTCACTCCAAATCAGACTGCTTAAAAATCAGCAACAAGATATTACATAATTTTTAATATGGTAGTCCGGTGAACATTTGCAGAGAACAACATGAGCACTGTAATCTGCAGTTTGTCTTGACATAAGAAAGACCTCAGTCTCAAGTTTGGCTGCTCATTTTGAATTTGCACTTCCTCCCATCCAACATGTACTTTGCAATCCAGAGGCCGCTAGGGAATTCAACAGATATACAATGACTTCTCACTGATAGTGAGGTTTTTTAAATTCATAATTTATTTTTTCGGAATTCTCAACACCTCTGGACTCTTCCATATTGCCTATATAAATTTTTATAGAAAAAGACTTTGAACAAGCAATGAATACACTTACCAGTTGCAAGATTTTAGAAGTGAGTAATTTTGTCTTATATCAAAATGGGGAAGAGGAAGAGAGAGAACAGGACTCCCTCAAATATCGAAATTTTCACAACATACAATCTAGCAACTCTGTGGTCAAGTAGTAGACACTTTTTCAATGAAACAGTCTCCAAGTAAAAGAACATTTCCAACAAATATTTAAATAACAAAATGAAAGATATTTTATATTCCTTATTCTATAATTTTCTGATAGTATCTAGATATAAAGGCTTTCCTCCAGCCAGTTATAGCAATTCAAATAGTCTTTCATACAGTTTTAAAAATATATGAGTTTTAAATCAAATTAATGAGATTCCAATAGCATAAGATATATCATGGGTTCTTTTCTTTAAACTGATATACTGGAGGGAAGGAGGAAGCTAAGGAAAAGGACTAAAAGCTGAGATGTGTTATGTAGGTGAATCAAGTCCCTCGGAGGGCTGCAATCCTTCTGTGCCACAAACACACAGGAATAAAAAATTAAAACTGAAAAAATGCATAAATTGATATATTTTATTATAAAGTCCATTAAGTCAGTAACATTCTCTAATTCCCCAAACTGCGGAAAGTGCTAGAGAAGAGGGGGGAAATTTTTAGGAGTTTTGCAACTGTTTTGAAAAATTACTTTTAAATACATGAATCATTTTCAGAAAAATGTCAGGATGTTCTAACATTAAAAACTGATTATATGCTGCAAATTTAAGATAAAAGGGACAAATAAGTTGTTAGAGGCTCTCAAAACAAACGAGAGGTAAACATTGGTTTAGAAAAAGAAAAGGTAAATCCTTAAAAGTTCAAAAAATTAGAAAAAGCACATAAAATAGGGACATAAAAAGGAGAAAACCATTTATAACAATCTAGATCTATACAAAGGATAGAATCCTTTCAGGAAATTGGAGGTGAAAGTGGAAGAAGAACATCAAGAACCCCTGATGCTGGGCCAGAATATTTAGTTTAAGAGGCAGGATGAAGGCTTCCACCGGAAGGGACCTGCAGGAGGACCACACTGATGCTGAGTGCTGACCTGCCTGGGACAGATGTGGATGTAGCACTTCAACATGGCCCATGCGATTGGGGTATTTATTTGCACACCTGCTGTGTGCTGTAATCAGTTTCTATTTTTCTTCTCTACAATGACTTCATTGACCATTCTATGCAGTTTGAATAAAGCAATCAGATACAAATTGTCACGTGCTCACCATAGCTTCTGAACACATCAGCTGACACTGCATGCTGTTTTCACATCCATTTCAATAAAAATTAAGCTGCCTAAATTCTTAAGGATACACTGTACCCAAAAAAGCCATACTATAACTACCAGCTCAATTCTGAGAATAAAACTAAAATGAAAAGACTATACGACAAATGAAGTTTTTAATATCATAATGATGGGAATAAATTCTAAATTATGGTTGATTATTAATAACTTTACAAGATCCCAAATTTTCTAGCTGACTTCTTGCCTTCCTTAGTTTAATATTTAAAATATAGCTACTATCCTATTTTTGATGTCAGTATTTTCAATTTTAACTTACATTTTCCCCAGTATTTAGGATTAAAACTAGGGCCTTCTCACAGAGCTATAGATTCAACCTTTTAATTTTTAAATTTTGAGACAAGTCTAGATAAATTGCTAAGTTTCCCAGGCTGGACTCAAAATTGGAATCCTCCTGCCTCAGTTTCCCAGAACATTAGGATTAAAGGCATGTGCCACTATGCCTGGCCTAACAGTTGTTTTTATGTTGCCTGCAATTTCATTAGACTTTTGTATATATATATATATATATATATATATATTTTCACAGTTCAAAGATCAAAATGGTTATTTAAAAGTAAGTTCAAAAATATCTTGATTCTAATTTAAACTTATATACCCTGCTACTTCATATTACTCTATTTTGATTAGTTTTTAGTTTATAATATTTGGAAATATATCCAGTGTGTATTTTCAGTTCTCCCTTTAAAAAGTATTATGGAATATCAGTCTACTGAAGTTCTTTTCACTCTATGTGTGTGTGTTCTTAAACTTGATGACAGTCCACTAGGAATGTACACTAGATGAAGACATTAATTTTATTTCACAACTTTTTGTTTTCGAAAATAAAGACACTTTGAATAAATCTTCATATTTGAAGAAATAAATATTCTAGCCAAATTTGTTGTAGTGAGATTGCTAGATCAAGAAGAAATAGATTTCCTAGACAAACCAAGTTAGTCTCCCCATAGAAATTTCATCTCTTTGTACCTCAACAAAAATTTACAGAGCAACTGACCCACCAACCCTGCCAACAGAGTGTATTTTCAAAGTTTTCTATTCTGTTGACCTTATATGTGAAGAATTATATTCAGTTCTAAAGTTTTTCTGAACACAACAAATTAAGCATATCATAAGGAGTAAAAACTTATCAATTTCACAATTTGGAAATGCTCTATTGTTGAGAAATAACTCTTTAGTGTTCTAAATTTACAGTATTAAAATACCAATAACAAACAGTATGTGTATGCTGATTTGCCAGCCAGGAAAAGAGCTGAATCTTTGTGTTTTCTAAAGGGAAATTTTATAAAGCACACCTCAGATGCCATTTGCAATGGAGAAACACTAAGTCATTTTCACTCCAATATTGCATAGAATGTGGTGTGAATACTGCATAATTGTCTTCATTGTAAAGTAGAACTGTTTCTTTTATTTTTATAAATAAAAGGACTTTAAGATGTTCTTCTAAATTAATCGCCAATCTCCTAAGATTTAACATTGAGTACACCATACATTCAATTGATCAAGAAGTGTATATATATTTTTCTTTTCATTGAACAATGGAATTTTATCTATATTTTTCTTTTCATTATCAAGAAATTTTATTTATAGGTTTTTAAAAAGCATAGGTTTAGAACACTAATGGATGACAGCACAGCATACATACAAAGCTAAATAAAATTTTGAATTTAGCTAAATTCAAAAACCACAATTTAAACTACTGATTATAATCATTGTGCCTTAGTACAAGCAGCTTTAGTTCATAAAATTCACCCACCTTCTCGCAAAAAACTATGAAGCTTGTACACAAGTTCAGTCATTTAATTCATAATAATGTTCTTTTGTGTGTCAGCATGCACTACTGCATAAACAAAATCCAATCTACAGGGGTTTTTAGTTTTGATCAAAATATATAATGCAAGTAGTAACAGGCTATATCCTTTAAGGGAAAGGCTTTGTTTGAGAAGCTTGCCAACTCTGCCATGAGTGGTTATACAGCTAATTGAAGGAAACTGGCAGTATCGAGGGAACTTCTTTTGATGTAGCAGTCTCCTCCGTGGCAGATGAGTTCTTAATTCCTATTACACTACAGACAAACATGCATTCCATTGCTTTGCACGCAAGATTTTCATCTTTTTTGGCATTTGTCTATCAGAAATAACCTAGCAGGCACTAGCGTAAGCTTTGTATGCTGTAGCAAGAGATCTCACGGTATAAACCCTACAAGTACTTCCAGGCTGTGCTGGTATAACTACATTTTTGATTGGAGGTGTAAAAGCTAGAAATGAAGGTGACAAAGCATCTCTGTCTCTGTTTTCCATAACACTTTTTGTCATACCTAATTTTATACCAATCATTATGGATTCTCCAATTATTCTCCCATCTTTGCTTAATGCTTGTCAGTCCTACAGTTTAGATAATGAATATACATCCAATTTTCTGTGTTTGACATCACATGTTTTAAGATATTTCCATGCTGTGCAAGTTGTAGTAATATATAGGAATCAGATGCTTATGGGAACCCAACACAGTCACCCAAGTGTCATCAAAGTGATCTTCTGAGGTCAGAGAATAGAAGTCGGAGTATAGAAAGGATCCAACTAGGCAGGAAATAGTGTTGTCTTTCTTGGTTGATCAATATTTGCTGGACTAAACACACTTTGCCCTGTTCCAGGTTATAATTCCAACAAGAGGGCATTACTAAAATATTTGTCTGTCTTCTTGAAGATAGAGATATTGATCCAATGCCATCATTTGACCATTGTACCGTTTGATTCTTCTTTTTGCCCATCCCCCTCACTTCCCTTCATCTCCTTTGCCCTCCCTAATTACAACAGCTTTGTTTCCATTTTCCCTTCTATTTACTTTTTTCCCTTCCTTTTTCTCCCTTTCCTAGCTCCCCTGCCCATTTGAACATTTTATTTGTTTCACAATATTGATTATATGTTTTCATCCTTATTTACACTTTCATTTTTCTCACACCAGAGGAAAAAATGATATATTTAAACATGGAGGTCCAATTTACTTTACTTAAGTGTATGCTCTGAAGGTGCTTATCCTTCTTTATAGAAAACAATTATTTTATTACAGAAAGGAACACATCTTTTTTTATTCATTGTTTGATGGGCATTTATGCTATTTCCAATATTTAGCTATTACAAATTCTGCAGCTATAAACATATGTGCATATATTTCTGTGATATGATCCTTATAATTCTTTTAGGAAAGATCAAGAAGGAAACTCCTCAGAACCCCAGTTTTAGTTTTTTGAGGAATGCCCACTCTGATTTCCACGTTGACTGCACCAGTCCACACGCCCATCAATAGGAGAGAAGTGTTCCTTTCTCCATGCAGCCTCTTCCAGCATTTGCTCTGGGTTAATTTCTTGATTGCCATTCTTGCTGAAGTGAGATGGAATGTTGGCATTGTTTTGATTCACATCACTTGAATAACCAGTGATGTTGAATATTTTTTCATATATTTATTTTCTGTTTGTACTTCTTCATCTGGTAAGTGTCTATTCACCTCAGATGCACATTTTTTGGATTGGGTCTTTGAATTTAGGGGTCTGATTTTTTTTAGTTCTTTATATATTCTAGATATGATTTTGTCTGAGGAACAAAAGAGAAGAAGAGAACAAGAGAGAAGTATTTTCAGACACTGAGTTGTCTTCTCTCTTTTTTGGTGATTTATTATTTATTTTGCTGTGCAAAACCTTTTTTTTTTTTTTTTTTTTTTTTTTTTGGTACCAGAATTGAACTCACAATTTTGTGTTTGATAGGCAAGTGCTTGTGCCAATGAGCTATATCCCCATCTGCAAAACCTGTTTAATATGATGATAGGAATCCTAAGTGTTTGGGATATGACAGTATCCCAACTGCTTAAATGGTGATATCCCAGGTGTCAATTCTTTATGAAAGTTTCCATGCGATTGGAGTTTTGTTCATAAATCTTAGCCTATGTTGTCTTTGAGAGTTGTGCCCATTCTATTTTCCAGAAGATTTAGTGCTTCTGTTTTACTATTTAGATCTTGGACCATTTTGATATTAGTTTAGTGCATGGTGAGAGATACAGTTCTAATTTAAAATATTTAGAATGTGGATAGTCAAATTTTCCCTGGCTATTTTCTAAAGAGGCTTTCTTCAAATTAATATCTTTGGTGCCTTTGCTGAAGATAAGGTGGCTGAGTGTGTGTTATTTTTGCATCTTCTAATCTGTTACATTGATCCTCAGGTCTAGTTTTCTGCAAGTACCTTGGCTGTTTATCACAGTAGCTTTATAGTTGAATTTCAAATCAGGGATTGTGATAACCTCTGCCTTGCCTTTCTTGCTCAAAGTTGCTTATGCTAGTCCAGGTCTCTTTTGAAACCAAATGAATTTTAGAATATTTTTCTCTAATTCTTTGATGTACACTATTGGTATTTTGCTTGAGATGGCATTAAATCTGCATATCAATTTTGGAAGTATGGCCTTCTTTACTATATTTATTCTTCCTACCCAACAAAAAGGGATATTTTTCCATTTTCTGATATCTTTTTTCATTTTCTCTTTTGGAGTATGCTAGTTTTTAATGTGAAAGTCTTTTACTTCCTTCATTAGATTGATTTCTTAGTATTTCATTTTTTCAGTGCTTTTATGCAAAATTGGTTTCCCTAATTTTTCTCTCAGTGAATTTATCTATGAACAGTAAAGCTACTGATTTTTGAGTATTGACTTTGTATCCAGCTATGCTATTGAATTTGGTAATTGAATTTAGAAGATTTTAGTGGGGTTTTTAGGGTCTTTTATGTAGACTAATGTCATGGTTTATGTTGGTGGCCCCCAGGCCTCATGCATTTGCATTATGCATTTGTGATAGGTTCATTGTCAAGAGCTTGGATTGATGGTGTCAGTGTCAGGGGTGGAGCCAGAATGTAATGTAATGGCAGGAAGAAGGTATGTCTCACTTTCTTACTGGTTTCTGCCTTGCTATTTGCAGCTGCCATGAACTATGGCTCCACCATGCCACCCTGCCTTGGAGCCAACTGAGTATGCACTGAAACCTCCAAAAACTGTAAGAAATAAACCTTTCCTTTCCCAACTTGATGCATCATGTATTTTGTCTCAGCGATGAGCAACAAGACAACTAATATGACATGTTCAAATAATTATAATTTAAGCTTTCTTTCCTATCCATGCTCCTATAATTTATTTCTCATATCCAATTTCTCTGTCTAATGGTTCTAGATCTATACTGAATAAGAGTGGTGATACTGGATATCCTTGCTTCTTTTCTGATTTTAGAGTGCATGCTTTAGGGTTTTGACCATTTTATATAATGTTTGCTATTGGTTTATCATACATGGCTTTTATCAGATTGAGATAAAGACTATATATTCTAATTTTATGTAGTTTTTGTCATGAATAGCTTTGCCAAATACCTTCTCTACATCTACTGAGATAATATAGTTTTTGCCCTTGGCTTTGTTAATATGTTATAATACATTAATATGCTATTAATTGCATATATTGAAGCATTTATGCATTTCTGGTATGAATCCTACTTGGTCATGATGTGTAATCTTCTTGATTGGCTTTGTCCTGTTTGTGCCAGTGTCTTGAGAATTTTTGTGTTGATGTTCAGCAGGGAGATTGACCTGAGTTCTCTTTTTCAGTTGGCTGTTTCTCTAGTTTTGTTATCAGAGCAATGCTTGCTTTCAGGAATGATTTTGGGAGTATGCTTGCTCTTTCAGTTTCATTAAAGAGTTTGAGGAATAGTGGCATTAGATCTCTCCAGTTTTCCTGAAGAATTTTGCTGTGAACTCATCAGAACTTGGAGTTTTCTTCATTGGTAGGTTTTTAATTACATCTTCAATTTCAGTAACTGATATTGGATCATTTAGAATTTTTATATCTTTTAGATTAAGCTTTGGTAATTCATATGTATCTAGGAATCTGTCCATTTCAGCTGTTTTCCATCTTATTAGAATAGAGGTTCTTAAAGTAGGTATTGATGATCTGAATTTCTTCAGGATTTGTTGTGATTTAACTCTTTTCATTCCTTATTGCATGGATTTGTTTCTTTTCTTTTTCACAATGATGGCTGGTTTAAAGACTAAATTTTATTTAGTCTTTTAAAGAACTAATTCTTTGATTTACTGAGTCTATATATATGTGTATATATATATACACATATATATACATATATAGCTTTAATTGTATTAAATTTTACTCTCATATTTATAATTTCCTCCATTGCATGAGCTTTGGACTTCACTTGATCTTTTTTCTAAACGATGAATTTAAACATTAGGTGTTTCATTTGAGCTCACTCTTTTTTTGATATAGTACTTTATTGCCATAAATTGTCCTCATAGAGCTGCTTTTACCAAATCGTGTAAGTTCTGGTATGCTGTATTAGTATTGTTTTTTTAATTATTAAAACTGTGTAACAGATTCTTTAATTTCTTCTGTGATTTGGCTGTTCACAAGGATGTTATTTAATTTCCATATATTTATGAAATTCCGTGATTTCTTTTCCATTGATTTCTAATTTCACAGCACAGTGTTCTGATAATATACAAGTGATAATTTAAATTCATTTGCAGTTCAATTCCTAAGCATGTGTTTGAGAGAGTACGTGATCTACTTTGGAAATTGTCCCTAGTGTAGCTGAGAAGAATGTATATTCTCATTTGATGGGTTATAAAACTCTAGATAGCCACTAAGTACATTTGTTCAAAAGTTTGGTTAACTTTGACTATTTCATTGTTGATTTTTTTTATCTAGTTGATCTATCTGCCTGTGATGGTGGCTACTGAGGTCCCCCATTAAAATTGTATTACTGCTTATTTGATTTTTTCATATCCATTAATAAACAGTAGCTATCAACTTGCCATCTTTAACCATATGAACAAGATTTATAGTTATACAACAAAATCTAAAATAAACCAGATAATGTGTATAGTAAATTTCCCCTCAGTATGGCTCTTTTATCATCAGGGAAGAAAATTTTAAATGGGTTATGTGAAGAAGTTGAGAAATGAAGAAGAGAAAGAGATTAGAAGCAAGGCTGAAGGAAAAGGAAGATTATGTTAAGTTTGGGAAAACTAATAAAAGACAGGAAGGAAAGAAAGGAGGAAGAAACAGAAGAAATAAAACAATAAAAAATCTTAGAAGCAATGTTCACACTCATATAAAATGTTCACACTCATATAAAAAGATCAAGAAAAAATTTTTAAAAATAAGCAAAGAATCAAAAAAAATGTCCTCTTTAAGACATATCTCTGCTGTCACCCATAGACAGAAGGGGGGCAGACAGCCTCGTCTGTACTGATTGATCCCAGCAGGCCAGTAGTAGAATTGTAGCAAGGTGAGGGGGACAGGTAATCCCAGCAAACCTGTGGCTTTAGTTCCACTAAAGTGAAGTCTGCTTCTGGTTTCTGGCTGTGAGATTAGGACCAGAGTTGTTCAGTCAGCTCCTCTCTGGGTGTCTCTTGCTGGATTAAAATTGGCCCTTCCAACTTGAACTCAGCTCCCTGACCTCCTGCCATCTTAACATGTCTGTATCTTTCCCTGACCCTGGGAGCCACAGCTACTCTGAGTTCTAAGCTTAGCTGGTCCCTTTCTAAAGTGGCAACCAGACAATTGTCCTCTCCTGAAGGATATCTGAACTAGAATAACTCACCAGCCACTGCGGATCACTGTGGCCACTGATCTGTTCCACTGGTGTGTTTTCCATGGAGGTCTGTGGAGTCACCAGGGGTCACTGTGTGTCTGCAGTTTTCGGCCCCTCCCACTGGGAACTGCTGCTAGGGGAGAAAGAGCTGCTTGCCATCTTCCCTCTTCTACACCGAGTGCCCTCTCTTCAATCTCTCTACAGGCTCCAGTTGTCACGTTAGATCTTTGCAGTGTCCTGGGGACCCACTTCCCTCCTTCACTTCCTCATGTTGGTGTATTCCAGAGTCTGGAATTCAAATCTCAGAGAAGCTATATCTCTACTCCTCACCACTCTGGCATCTTATCACAGTTATTCATCTAGATTTTCTGATTAATTTGGTATTTTACTTTGCCACTATAATTCAATCAAAGTAGCATTTCTGTCAATTCCTTCAAGGCATTTTATCATCCGTAAAAAGAGAAAATAAAATGAAAAATATTTCAATATGCAATTTTCCCCACAGGGATCTTTGTGCTACTAAACAGCAAGTAACAATTTAAAACTGGCATTTTCGATTTTTTAAGTGCCAGAAATTGAGTTCCTGCTTTTTGTTTCATTATATTTTATTCCTCACAAAATAAATGAAAGCAACACTAAATTACTTGCTAGCATCACTAGTTAGTCTGCAAGTGTCCAGCCACAAAATAAAAGCAGTTACAATTTTTATCATACTAAAAAATAAATCATTAATATTCTTATAAGCAAGGAATCACTACGTTCTAGGTCATGGTAAAAGAAACAACCACTTAGATATTAAATTATTTTATTTAACACTAAGAAATTATTTTATTTCTTAGTTATACAAATTTGTTCTGAAAAACTTTGTATCTTTTATTTTTCTAAGGAGAACCAAGGCTCCTTACAAATACAGAATCATGTCCATCATTAACTTTTTAATAGAGAAATAGTATAGATTAACAATCAATGCTTTACATTTAAAATAGTGATTAAATTTATTTGCCATAAACTCCCTTCAAGTTATGTATTCAGTAGGTTCCAGTGATACATCATTTATAAATCAGTCTAACACAGCCTATGTTTTAGTTTAGATATAACTTACATCTGAGAAAAAGTTTTGAAATAGATGAGTGATGCTTCAAAGTTAATTATTTGTAGTAGTCAATAGATACTAGATTACCTATACATATATATTATCAAGGTAAGAAGTATGGGTTAATGATCTATAGTAGGTAAAATTCAGGGAGAAAACTGTATGTGTGAGCAAAAATAGTACTCTCAAAAATCATACCTATCTATGCATATTTTGTAAAGATATAGAGAAGGTCTTGCCTGACAATATTAAAATATTTGGTTTATCTGGAACAATTTATGTCCCTTTTCTAGATCTGTGCTTTCTGATCTGGCAGTCTCTTAGCCCAGCTCTCAGATGCAGGGAGGACTCATCTGCTCCCTCCCTCTTTACACTGTGAAATGTGTCTGAGAACCTGCCATGTCTCAAGTACTAGCTTTAGGGCTCACCCATTGTCTCTGTTGTAGTCTCTTTCAGATCCTCATGACTCCAGTCTTCCACAGGCCTATAAATAATATCTTCAGGCCATTAATAGCCATTCTTCCTTTTCAGTTTCTTTCACAGTTTAGTTTTCTCTTTCAGACACAGTCACACACTTTCTACCACACAGTTCTGGAGATACAGAAGGCAACTTTCCCTTCTTAGTATATTCCAGGCACTTTTACGCCTCTTTGTTTAGCCTACTTTGATTTTGATTTCTTCTGCTTAACATCCCCAACAGACCTTCATACACACACAGGCTGCCACTCACTTCTTCGTCTCCCCCTTGTTTTGAGGCTGGGTCATAGGATTGGTTCTAATATAGTTAGTGAGGAATGCTACGAGCAGCTCTGCACATGCACTTCAAGAAGTAGTGCACATTTCCCAAATTCTACTTCCCAAATTCTACGGGTATCTTGTAGGCAGATGCAAAAGTAGAAGAATCCTCAGGAAACAGAAATTAGCAAGAAGGAAGGAGCACAGATTCCCAAATCACTATGTATACAGTAACTTCCCACTGATAGGAACACCCACATTAGGTTGTTACATGGGCAGTAATACAATATCAGTTAGCAAAGCCCAGGTATTTTGATTTATTACATCAATTTAAAACCCTAAAAACTGATGATGCTAAAAGAGAAAGAACATCCTGAAATATAGGGCAAGTGATTTATCCCTCATATTCTTTCTGCTTCTGTTAATTTAAGAAAAAAATTATTGGACACTAATTTCAATTAAAATGCTATGTTAAATGCGCTTGGGAATGTTACTGTGATCGAAGTGTAGCCTTAAATCTAGATGTTTCCTTGTTAACTTACAGTTTTTAAAAACATGTTATGTGTATAAAGATAAAAGCTGAATACATTTTCTAGTGTTATTTTATACATATGAAAGAAAATTTCTCTCAAATTTTACCTATAAATATTTCAATATACTTTGTTAAGACTAGACTATATGTAATGTGCTATACAAATCATCATAGAGACTTTATTGTGTCTTTTTTGTTTTCTTTTCTCGAGACAAGGTCATTTTATGAATTCAAACTGGCCTTCAACTTTCACCTTGCCAAATATGGCCTGGAACTCTCAGCAATCTTCCTGCCTCAACCTCCTGATTGCTGGGAGTACAAGCATGCACCCTTGCACCCAGATCCTCAAAGAAACTTTAGAAGGACATAGTCTGTTCATTAAATGTGTTTAAAAATGTGATGATAAGAATAAGAGATGGTCCTTTTATTCTCTTATATTTGATGAACATTTTGTATATAAAATAAAACTTTCAATATTAAACTTTTAAACTATGGTGAAATCAATTAGATAAAAGTAAAAAAGATAATTGAAACTTTATATTAAGATTTTAACTGAATCTCTTTTTATGAGACAAAAAAGTTTATCTATAACTAAAATAATTATCCCATTAAGAAGAAAATAAAGTACTAAGAATTAAAATTAGAAAACTATTTTTCAGCACCAGTAGTCTCCTGGGTTATTATGATACTGATAAAATTTTACAAGACTCAACTCAAAGTTTTAATTGTATTTTTGCCAGTCTTGGGCAACCCTTTTACTCAGTCCAACTCTGTATCACATTACCGTGTAAACATTATACTGTTCCAGAAAAGGGACATTATATGGTCCATTTAAACAAAAATATTCCTTAGAGAAAATTCACCTAACATCCTTCAGACTGCCTGCGCCACGGGAGAACCAGCACATGCCATAATAAGAAAGTAAGGATTTTCCTGACTTTCAAACAAATTCTATGAAATAAATCATTTATAAGATGTTTTGTGATGGGAAGAACCCCTCTTTTTACACTTAAGAAACCTAAATTTTCACAAGGAGCCTGGTTAGCGGTGGATTAAAATATCAAATCTTGTCAAGGGCAAGCACATAAGCGAATTCCATAAAGAAGCACATACTGTCATGCAAAGTAAAAGCAACTTACTTGTGTCTCAAATTTTTCCAACCTACATTTCACAAATCACATACTATAATTTTAGTATGAATGGCATTTCTTTGGCAAATGTCCAGTATTTGCTCTTGAATTAAGATCTATTTTTAATCCACATGATATTCAAAGTTTTAATTTGGAAACACTGTTGTCTCCTAATATAAGAATGTGTGCTGGTCTTGGTTGTTTTATATACAAGTCTTGTCACATGCACACATCTCCGCATTTTCAGTGCTGCAAAACAACAATGTCTTCTCACCAACACAAAAAGCTGCATTACTAAATGATGCCCATATTATATCCACATGATGTTTAGCAAAGCTACCTATACCTTTACTACTCATTAATGTTTTCCCGTTACATATGTACATTTTTGTGGTTTCATTTTGTGCAATATACTTCCATTAACCTTAATTCTCTCTTGCACTTAAACTGAAATGGCTGTCATTGACATATGTAAATTTTAAAAATAAGTTTACTCGCTAAAATATACTACACATGCAGAAAAGGAAAATTCTAGGTAATATCACATTTGTTAACATTTTTATTAATAGCTTAAAGACCACATAAAATTAAAATAACAACTTTGTATTTATTGCAAAGCTTGTTGGGTAAAACATTATAATTATAGTTTATTTAATAAAATAGTAAAGAATTAAAGTTTCCATTATGAGTTAAATATCTTTTTCAAAAATCGAATCTAATTGGCTTATCTTTAATATTCAATAAGAAAAAATCTTAAATAACTTTAACAGAAACTATGATACATCATATCATGTATAGTTTTCTTTGATACTGAAAAATTCAACTTTGCGACTTTTTTAAATAATATTCCAAGAAATAACTCTAGAAAAATATAGTGTTCTCTTTCATAAATTAATGAAAAATTATTTGTTGAGCTGAATCCACAGAAATGTGTGTACTGATTTGATATTATAGTATTCAAATTTGTATTATTGGACATTATTGTAACTCAGTAACACATATATCTTTCTGTGTAAAATGATAATTAAAGAACTCAAAGATTAAAGACATCATAAAGTACATAAAGTAATCTTTCTTTGTATTAATGATATCTTAATGATAAATTCTCCCTATCGCAGTTTGGACCTAGCACTCCTTTGCTAAGCCCACTTACTTCCACAACACAAGGAACAAAACCGGAGAGCATTACACAGTAAAAGAGGGGGCAACATTGTTAGTTTTTTATTTGTTTGTTTCATTTTTTCTAATGAACTTATGTCTTTCTAATTGCTTGCCCTATTCATTATTGTAATTATTATATGTTATATTTATGAATATATATACTTCCCTTATTAATTTCATAATGGTGAGGTCATCAAAATGTATTCTTCCTCAACACACATAGACTATACTTTCCCATACTCAGCTGCAAGTAGACAAAACCCTGTGACCAATTCAGCCAGTAAAACATCAAGTGCTATGCTCTACTTGATATCAAGGTCTTCGAGACAGCAGTGGGTCTCGTGTACATTCAGATGGGATGAAAATGAGCAGAGTAACCTTAGAGGTGAACATGAAACTGTGTACTGAGGATTACAAAGTTGCCATCTCAAAGACAAAATAATCATCAGAATCCAATTTCCTGCTTACTCAATAAACCTCAACAGAGACTGACTATACTTGACAGAGAAGGGAAATATTTTAATTATCTCGGTTATTGAAATACTATATTTGTCTTGGTATAGATGCTTACTTACTTTTACTAATCCAGGAATGTACATGTCTGGTGATACCGTAATGAAAATGAAAAGCACTTTCCTGGCTGCTAGGAAATACATGCTAAGAAAATAAATATAACTGTCTAAAGAGCTGAAAACCCATGGTATGTCATGATACAGTTTTTGGTCATCTGATCATGTGAACTAAATTAGAAAAGATTTCATTTTTCTCCAAGCCATAGATCACTAAATTCTACAGTTAGCAAGCCTAAAGATATTAGTCTTACAAGTTAGTATGAGCTGCACATTTTTTTCTAAGACATAAGAAAAAATAAGTTCACCCAAAACACAGCAGGTTTCAATCAATTGGTAAGAAAAATAAAGTTCACAAAATCACCTCACTATCAGATAAAATCATTACTCATGCATATTCATAAATCATGAGCTAAATCTGATAAAAGCCCTAAAAATAAAGGCCCATTAAGGCTTAGACAAACAGATGAACATCTATATGAAAAGAAAAAAGTAAGCTGACCTCTCAGGGAAGCTGTGATTACAGATGTCCTCGAAATGGCATTAGTTTTAAGGTAACCTGTGAGTCAAAAACAAAGTAATATAAAAATAATGAATTCCGAATCATAGGTTAGCTCTAACGAGTAGGATAGGAGATTTAAAACAGGAAAACACAGAAGAATTAAGAGAAAATGAAAGGAAAAGAAGTCAACGAAAGTGTACATTTTCATACAGGCTAGACTTCTGGATTCTGAAGCTTGACCTTGTTTTGGAAGACAGTGAAAAGATTTCACAGTTATCCTACTTGAAAGAGAAGAAATTGGTCACTTAAATGTCTTCATCTGTTTTGTGGTGCTATAATAGAATATCACAGACTGCATTATTAATTATGAAGACAAATGTATTGGTTAATAGTTCTGGATTCTAAGAAACACAGTACTGATGAGTTGTATTCTTTTTGCTCAAAATTCTTTTGAGAATTTCAGTGAAGAAAAAAAAAGGAAAATGGAGCATAAAAAGGAGAGAGTGGAGAGAAAGAGGTAGCAGAGAGAAAAAGAGGATGAAGAAGAGGAAGAGAAGGAGGGTCAGACGAAGACTCACTTCTGAAGTATGACATTTATCTACTCGTGAGTGCACAGGAGTCATTAATCACTTCTTAAAGGCCCCACACCTTAATAATGTTACAATATTAATTAATTTTCAACCTGAGTTTGAGAGGAGACAAACATTCAAACCATAGCAGGGTCATTAACTGCTTAAAAGTCTTGACTTATCTCACGCATATAGAGAAAAAGAAGACCATACAGGTATTGCAAGGCATAGGACTTCAGGAACACATACATGAAAGTTCTGAGGCTATATAGTTAAGTTATTCACAGCAGTTGATATTCTTTGCATGGTTATCTGCATGTGCAACAAGTTACAAACATACATCATAATTCTGCTTCATTAAAGAATTTGTATTGCAAAAGAAAGCACATATCTAACTTAAGAAAGCCCGTAATTTAAATCACAAGGTGAGCTTTCTATCCCACTCAAACTCCACACCTGAATCAACAGAATGTCATGTACAAATCAAAAGAAGGCAATGACCACTCAATCTCCATATATGACAATGAAAAGGAACGGATAGGGATGAATATCCCAGCTGTATGCATTTAAAGTATACAATGTGGTGCTTTCAGATATCTGAAATTATTTCACATTATGAAATAATTAGCCCAGTCAAACTAATTAACAAATCCATTTAATGTAATTACCACTATGTGTGTAGTGAGAATCTTTGAGATCCTTCTTAACAAATGTCAAGTGAACTGCACATTATTATTATTGTTATTATTAACTATAGTGCCTCATCGTTCATTACACAATGTGTGGACATCACTTGTCTGACTAATTCAATGTATGAAACTGAAACTTTATGCTTAAACTAACATCAATTGGTTTTTCTGCCCTCAATTATACTGTCACCTATGAATCCAATTTTTTAAAATTCCATATGGAGTGAGACTATGGTGTGTAATTCAGGCCTAGATTTCACTGATAATCTCCCCATTTATCCACATACTCATGATTGAAGAGTTTTCTTTTTTTATGAAATTAATAGTATCCTGCTTTTGTCTCATGGTAATACTCCTCATACAGAATGACTTTGAAAGTATTCCTCCTTTTTCTATTTTATATTACAGATTTCTTAGAATTAATTCATCTTTGAACATTTGGTAAAATTCTACATGTAACCATTTGGACATGGAGATCTTTCCAGGGAGAATTCTTTTAAATTTTGAATTTAATTTTCTTAAAAACCATAGGGGAAAAGACAACACAATCATCTCAATAAACTCAGAAAAGCATTTGATAAAAGTCAACATCTAGCCATGATTTAAAGAAGTCAAAAAAGCAAGTATAGAAAGTATGTAACTTGGCTGGGGGTTTATCTCAGCAGCATAAGTGCCTGCCTGGCAAGCACTAGACTAGGTCATGAGTTCCATCCCTGGTACCAAAAGAAAAAAAAATGAATATTGAACTATTGTTAAAATGTCCATATTACCCAAAACAACTTACAGAGTCAACGCAATTCATATCAAAATTTCAGTGTCACACTTCACAGAAAAAGAGAAAAAATATTCTCAATTAACTCAATTCTCAACAAAATTCTGAATTAAAAAATCTTAAGAAAAAAGAACAAAGCAAGAGGTATTATAATACTTGACTTCACAATATACTGCAAAACTATAGTAATCAAGCAGGATGGGATTCATGGGGAGGAGATCAAGAAGCTGTCCCTTTCCTGTGAATCAGCACCAGTTATGGGCTGAGAGGAGGAGAATTAGATTTCAGCCCCTTCTGGAATGAGGGCTGGGAGACAAGAAATGCCAATTTCCCACTGCCTTCCAAGTGACTGGTTGATCTGGAGAAACACAGGCTGAGATGATAGCTATTGAAGTAAATACTATATAAAGCCTTTAGTCTTTAGTGTTTCATTGACTTTGCAGCCCTAAAGCCAGTAGTTTGAACATCTATATAAGAATAAAAATACACAATACAGCATCTATGGAGGATCTCCTTATGAAGGTGTTAGTGAGTGTTAATTCCCCATTATCTTGTTTTAAAGTCATGTATCACTTTCATTGTTTTGTTGAGTTTTACTCTGTTTGTCTTATTTGTTCATTATATCTGATGGTATGGGTAGCTATTTCAAAGATTGCAAGATATATCATGGTAGTCATTTTGGATTTACTATCATTTTGTTTTGAAGTTTTGTATAGCATTCATTGTTTTGTTTCTATTGGTTCCATTCCATTCTGTTTTATTTTACTATATCTGATGGTATGGCCAGCTATTTTGAAGATGACAAGAGGAATTATGGTGGCTAATGTTGATTTCCTATTACCTTGTTCTAAAATCCTGTATTACTTACACCATTTTGTTTTGTTTGATCTTGTTCTGTTTTATTTTGTCTAGTTTTATTCTCTTTTAGAAAAACAGGATGGGGTTGAAAATAAAAAATGGAACCAAACAGACAGCCATAAAGATAATTTATGAGTTTACAACAATTCATTTTCAACGAAAATTCTAAGAGCATACATCAGAGAAGGATAATATTTCCAATAAATTGAGCTGTAAAAACTGGATACCTACCTAAGGAAAATAAAAGACTACTTATTTTTATTTAAAAAAACTAAATTCTAAATTAATTAAAGACTTAAATTAACACCTGAAACTAAAAACAACTGGTTTCACTGATTTTTCTCTGCTTTGTTCTTATTTTCCAATTCATTTATTTATATGCATATTTTATTGTTTCTTTTTTAAGGTATTTTGCTCTTCTAATTTATTTAGTTAAGAGTTTAGATTACTAAATTGAACTTTTCTCTTTTTAACAAATACATTTCATGCTATTAACTTCCATCTCAGGACTGCCTTATCTGTGTCCCCCAGATTTTAATATGTTGAATTTTCATTTTCAAAGTATTTTAATCTTTTAAAATTTTGATTCTTTTATTCATTAGAGCTCAATATTCAAATGTTTGGAAAATTACCTGTTAGATTTCTTTTAAATTCTAAGTCTTCACTGATGGTCAGATAACATATTACATATTATCACATTTTTGAGAATTTTCTGAGATTTTTATCTGGTTTTATTTGGTAATTGCTCTGTGGGGTCTTGGAAGGAAGTGTACTTTGTTAGTGTGAGTGGTATGCTCTAAACGTGAATTGTACAGGTTGATGAAATTCTCCTAAATTCTCACTGATTTTTGTATAGTTTTGTCATCATGAGGTGATGTTGTATTCCCCAATCATATCCCCTTTAAATATGCCCTTTTATTAGAAAACTATTTGACTCATCCACAAGGAAATATGTTATGATTTAAAACATTATTTTCTTAATAATGTATTTATTAAACATTAAAACAATATTTTAACCAATTTATTTTTGTCTAGTTTTTTACATTTTTACATATTTTCATTATTAATGACACTCATATTTATGTATCAGAAGGGTAGTTACCGAAAAAACCATTCATGCTGTTTTACAGAATCTATCATACATTTTGGTCCTTATTTATTCTTTTTTTACACCAGGGAGACAATGTGATGTTTCCACATGGGAGTCTGATTTATTTCACTTATGAGTATGGTCTCAAATTACATCCATTTACTTATGTTTCAAGCTTATCCTTCTTTATGGCTGAGACATATTCTATTACATAAAAAGACCACACCTTTTTTATCCATTCCTCACTTGATAGATGTTAAAGTTGTTTCCAAGATTTAGTTATTACAAACTATGCTGCTGTAAACATAGATACACTGTGGTATGATGTTTATAATTCTTCCCAAAAGGGGAGTAGCTGGGTCAAATGGGACCTCTATAGTTTATCTTAGTTCATTAAAAAGACAGATTTGAGCTAATAACATTTGGAACATTTTTATCCCCATATCTTGTACTCTGAGTAGTGAATCTGAAGATAATAACGTGCAATATAGTAACTATCGCTGTTTCCCATTATTTAGTTTTTAAATTTTGTTTTATCTGTGAAATAAAAACTTAAAAAAGAAAAACTGTTTTTGAACTATTCTCTCTTTAAGTAAAATTTCTAAATTTGCCACAGAGACATTAGTTTTGGAATGCAGTGTTTTCAAGCTTTTTGGAGAATACAGTACTAGGACTCTAGGAGATTCTAAAAATAAAGTTCACATATAAATAATAGATTAGGAAGAATGTATGACAAAGTGAAAGTCAGTTTTCTGTCCCCTACGTAAATAAAGATCCCTGTACTGGGAAGAAAGACAAAGTCATAAATCCATAGGTTTGTGCTGTGCAAATTACTGAACCTTGTACCTAGTAATTATGAAAGAACATAATGCAGAAAGCTAAGGAATAGATGAGAAAAGTGTATATCTTTTGTCATTATGAAGAGAAACAGCTAATCATATATGCCCCCATTTCCCCCAAAATTAAACATTCTTATAAAGCTCTACAAAATTTCAGTGAAATACTATGAAGTTAAAGGAACTGACTGAGTTTATCAAGAATTACATGAGATTAAATTTTAGCTACTAAAATAAAACCAAGCTCACATACAAAAATCCAACCTACTATAACATAGCAAAGCTTCATTTTTTTCAACTGTTTAGTTTGTGAGCTGTGAAATATGTAACAGCTTCAACTAGGTGAATCACAGAGATAAAGCTAGACCATTTAAGATCTCACCAGATTTTTGATAGCCAACATCACAAACCCTTTCCATTCCTGGAAACCTGAAGACGTTCAAGAACCGCAAGGATTCAAGTGACGTAATTACAAATGAAAGAAGTCAAGATTTTTTTTTAAAGAAAATACTTCTTTAGAAGTAAAGAAGAATGACATAGTAATGGTTTGGAAAAACAGTGTAAGTCTATTATCAGAGCAGCACAGTGAAAAGTGAAACCCATTCTACTGCTCAGTATGTGTTAGATTTTTCAAAATCTAAGCACCCTTCTTTATTAAAAGTGTACTGGGGAAAAATCACATAATCTGAATTGTATCCTTAAAATTTTGATCATTTGTTGGGAGCCGCAGCCCCGAGCCCGGTCGCCTCACTTGGCGGACGTGAGGCCTGTAGTAAAGAGTGAAGCCTGAGGTAGATTACCCCTCCCATCGAGCACGTTAGTTTCCTGCTTACCGCGTAAGCAACCCGCTCAACAATATAGTCTGCCTGGCAACTGATGATGTTAGCCAATCAGCTTGCCTTGCTCACTTTAACATGATTGGACACTGTATCCGTATATATACTGGTGCCACCCCTGGGGGGAAGAAGAAGCCCGGAAGTAGAAGCCCAGAAGGAGCCGCGGAGAGCGGACCGGTAGAGGCTTCGGAGCGAAGCCCAAAAGGAGCCGCGGGGAGCGGACCAGAGGAGGCTTCGGCTGGGAGCGATCCCAGGGCAGGCTGTACAGAGAAGAAAAATAAAAGAAAAGGTTGTCCACTGCCAGACTTTGTCGTGTGTCCTTCCTGCCGGCCGGGAGCGGACATCGACATTTGGAGGCCCGCACGGGGACTGATCACCCCCGAGACGTGACAGCGGACAACGCTCCAGTACAGAGCTGCGAGACAGGTGAGTTGGGGATAAGCCTGGGCTCTGGGTGGCGCGCACCTACAGGGCTTTTAGACTCCCCTCAGGCTCACGCGTAAGTGGCGGATTCCTTGGGCCTCACGCGGTGAGTAACATATTAAAAGATGGGAAACATGCTAGGTAGCAACACTAAGAGCGAGGGTGGTTGTGGAGAAAGCTCTCAAGAGCTTACAAAAGTATGCAGGGTATTTGAGCAGGCCCAGTCAGGGAGCTCCCGAGAGGGGCCCGTCAAGGGGAACAAAGATGCTAAGGAGAAGGACGGGGCTCTAGCCTCGGAGTCGTCTGACTCCGAGGACGAGGGAAAGTTGAATGGCAAGGAGGCCAAAGAGACCAGCTGTCAGGAGCCCAAGTCGCTCGATAAGGAGTCACAGGGTTCTTTTCCAGCGTTGCGCCGCGAAGTGCGCTCTGCTCAACCTGGTCTGCGGAGGAGTAGAGAGCTCCTGAGCGCTCCCCGGCGCGAGAGGGAGGCGATCCCTCGCCACGAGGCGGCCGCCTGGGAGCTCCCTCCCCTTTCGCCAGAACAGGAAGTGATGCACGGGCCCCCATTTTCCGCCCAATCACGGCCGCCGTCTTATGCTCCGCCGCCGGCGGGTCGGTATTTTTACAGGCGGCTTTGGCAGGGGGGACGCTTGTCTCATGAGGTACATCCACCTGGGATAGATAGTGGCCCCTACGGGATATTTCCTGTACAAGTAGCTATGGGCCAGGGACGCAATGTATGGGAGCCTTTTGAGATAAAGCAGATTAGAGAACTTAAAAATGCAGTTACAACCTTTGGGCCGACTGCGCCTTACACCATTGCCATGCTGGAGAACCTGTCTTCTGGGCCCCTCACCCCCGCGGACTGGATTCAGCTGGCAAAGGCGTGTCTGCCCTCGGGTAATTACCTGGATTGGCGAGCCTGGTACGCAGAGTTCTCTGCAGAGCAGGCTGAGAGAAACGCCAGTCGGGGAAACCGGGGGTGGAACAAAGAAATGCTTATGGGAGAAGGTCGGCACGCTGATGATCAGACTCAGTTCCCCGGCGCTGTCTATGAACAAATCAATGCCATAGGGCTCCGCGCCTGGAAGCAAGTAAGTGGTGCCGGAACAGCCTCCTTGTGTCTTTCAAAAATAATTCAGGGTACCACAGAGCCATTTGTTGACTTTGTGGCCCGAATGCAAGATGCTGCCGATAAGATATTCTCTGATCCAGGAGTGGCTCGACCGCTGGTAAGGCAGCTGATTTTCGAGCAATGTACAAAGGAGTGCAAGGCAGCGATAGCTCCTCATAAGAACAAGGACCTCAACGCCTGGATTAGGATATGCAGAGAGATAGGGGGGCCGCTCTCCAACTCGGGAGTGGCTGCTCTCCTGGCCGCGGCTGTACAGCAGAGGGGACCTCGCGGGTCAGGAGGGGAATGTAAGGCTAAAGGGTGTTTTGCCTGCGGGGAGCCAGGACACATTAAACGTCACTGCCCAAACAATGCAGATGCTAGGCCTCGCCCTAGGAATGAAGAACCATATGTTTGTGGGCGATGCAAGAGGGGATCACACAAAGCTGAGGAGTGTAGGTCGGTCTTTGATGCTCAGGGCAACCGTATTTGTGGACGAGATGCTACAGAGCCAAAAAACGGCCAGAGGGGGCCCCCTTCACAGGCGGGCCCCCGCCCCAGAGACAGGACAGCTCAGGATGGCAGCCTTCAACAAGGGCCACCCCTGGGTCAGCAGGTGTGGACCTCAGTGTCGCCTCCGGACTTATATTAGTGCCTGATATGGGTGTTCAAGTGGTTGAAACCACCTTTAAGGGACCGTTACCCGAAAATTCCGTGGGTCTGGTGATCGGGAGATCCTCCACGGCCCTTCGGGGTCTCACAGTAGTCCCGGGGGTCATAGACTCAGACTACACAGGACATATTAAAATTATGGTTCAATCTCTTGTGGGTACTATGGTAATCAATAAAGGAGACAAGATAGCGCAGCTCTTGCTGCTCCCCAGTCTCCACAAGAGATTTCCCTCAAAGCAGAAAATTAGAGAAAGTCAAGGTTTCGGTTCCTCAGGGGAAGTCTTTGAGGGACTCCATATGACACTTGGTAAAAGGCCCATGCTCTCACTTAAGGTCAATGGCAAGAATATAACAGGGCTCCTAGACACAGGAGCTGACCGTTCCATTATCTCCAGAAAGGATTGGCCCTCCAACTGGCCCACCAACACTGCAGATAACACGCTGCAGGGCCTGGGGATGGTGTCAGCTCCTCAGGTTAGTGCTTCAACCCTGCTCTGGTGCGATGAGGAGGGTCATCAGGGCCATTTCCAACCATTTGTGTTGCAGTTGCCAGTGTCTCTATGGGGAAGGGACATCCTCACTCAGATGGATGTCACGCTTACGTCAAACTGCTCCCCCCAGGCTAAGGATATACTCAGGAACCAGGGATATACCCCCGGCAAAGGCTTGGGCAATGCCCTGCAGGGTCGGACATCCCCAATACCAGTAGAGAACAAAAAAGGTAGGCAAGGATTGGGTTTTTCTTAGGGGCCGCTGAAGAAGCTCTCCTACCCACTTCGATCAAAATCACCTGGAAATCAAATGATCCGGTTTGGGTACCTCAGTGGCCCCTGCCTAAGGAGAAGCTATTAGCCTTGTCAGAAATAGTCAGTACACAACTTAGATTAGGACATATTAAGCCGTCAACCTCCCCATGGAACACCCCCATTTTTATAATTAAGAAAAAGTCTGGCAAGTGGAGGCTGCTCCATGATCTAAGGGCGGTCAACGCGCAGATGCAGTCCCTGGGGGCGGTCCAGAGGGGGCTGCCAGCTCTCTCAGCCATCCCTCAGTCCTGGCCAGTTTATGTTATAGATCTTAGAGACTGTTTCTTCTCAATTCCCCTGCACCCAGAGGACACTCATAGGTTCGCCTTTACTTTACCCACCATTAACCAAGAAAGCCCTGATCTCAGATACGAGTGGGTAACGTTGCCCCAAGGTATGGCCAACAGTCCCACTATGTGTCAGATTTACCTTGATTCCCTACTGGCCCCCCTACGGAAATCCTTTCCCAAGATAAGATGTGTACATTACATGGACGACCTTTTGCTCAGCGGCAGGGACCCAGACATGCTAAATAATATGCTCGGCCAGTTGGTCGAGGCCCTGAGACAAGCTAATCTGCATGTTGCCCCCGACAAGATTCAGGGAGGAGAAATGGTGACCTACTTAGGCGCGAGAATCTCCCCTATGCTAGTCTCTCCGCAGAAGGTCACCATTAGGATGGATGGCGTTAGGACCCTAAATGACATGCAAAGGCTATTGGGAGACATTAATTGGATTAGGCCATATTTACATATACCAAATTCAGATCTCAAACCCCTGTTCGACCTTCTAAAGGGAGACCCAGATATAGCCTCCCACAGGAGGCTCACTCCTGAGGCAAGAGCTGCCTTACAGAGAGTGGAAAAAGCCTTAGGTGGGGCTACCTTACACAGAATTAAACCAGGGCGACCCTTTGATGTCTGTTTGCTACAGACTAGTCTACAGCCTACAGCGGTGATTTGGCAGAAAGGACCATTACTGTGGATACACCCTAAGGTCTCACCTGCAAAAGTCATAGAGCATTACCCGGAGGCAGTCGCTTCATTGGCCCTTGAAGCGCATGATAGAGCTGTCCAACATTTTGGCTCAGGACCACAAGCCATCCGAGTACCCTATACCACCAGCCAGATCAAGACCCTGGCTGCCTGCATAGATACATGGGCCATTCTGAGATGTGTTTTCCATGGGGATATAAACAATCAATACCCTAAAGACCCTATCTTGTCATTTGTCACTCAGCACCCTATAATTTTTCCAAAGGTTACTGCCTCTGAGCCATTAGTCCCAGCAACTACAATATATACAGATGGCTCCAAGACGGGGATAGGCGCCTATGTGATCCTAGGCAAGCCCCCGGTTACCATACAATTTGAACCAGATCAGCCTCAGGTGGTGGAACTGCAGATCGTTAAAATGATTCTTGAACGGTTCTCAGAAGCCATTAACATTGTCTCCGATTCTAGGTATGTGGTCAATGCTATGCAAGTGCTTGAGACTGCCAGTTTAATTAGATCCACTTCCACAGTGGCTGGGCTGTTCCTGTCTATCCAGACATTGCTGCAGAACAGACACCATAAGGTCTTCACCACCCACATAAGAGCACATACATCCCTGCCGGGGCCCATGGCACAGGGGAATGCGGCTGCTGATACTGCCACTCGCCCGTTATGGATTTTTACCTTACTAACACCAATCGAGCGAGCCCGTGCCTTCCATGATAAGTTTCATGTCAATGCCAGGACACTAGCAAACCATTTCCATGTTTCCAGAGCAGATGCACGAGATATCGTGCGACTATGTGACTCCTGTGCCACATACAAACCTGCCATACCGATGGGAGTAAACCCTCGAGGTTTGATCCCTGGTGATGTTTGGCAGATGGACATCACACATATACAGGAGTTTGGGACTCTTAAATATGTTCATGTTTCCACAGACACCTGTTCTCACGTCATATTTGCAACAGCAGAAACAGGTGAAAAAGTGTCTAATGTGATCAATCATTGCCTGGCGGCTTGGGCCGCATGGGGCAAACCAAAAATATTAAAAACTGATAATGGACCAGCCTATATAGGCAAAGCCTTCAATGAGTTCTGCAAAATGATGGAGGTTCAATTAAAACATGGTATCCCATACAATCCCCAAAGTCAAGGAATCATTGAAAGGGCTCATAGAAGCCTCAAAGAAATTTTACAAAAACAAAAAGGGGGAGTAGGCCAAGGCCTGGCCCCAAAGGCACGATTATCCATGGCACTATTCACACACAATTTTTTTAAATTTAAATAATGATAATTGCTCCCCAGCTGTGGAGCACTGCAACCCTTCCCCCAACCATAAAGGGTGGGTGAAGTGGAAAGATGTCCTGACAGGACAATGGATGGGCCCGGATCCAGTGGTCAGCTGGAACCGAGGCGCGGTTTGTGTTTTCCCACAGGAATCGGGACGAGAACCACTGTGGGTACCGGAGAGACTGACACGGGCGACAAAGCCCTCGACTGAAGATCAGACCTGCCCTACCGGAGATCCATCACAGACCAACCAACAAGATGAATAGAAATAGCGGTAGCCCGAAATGGACAAGAAGATCCTCAGGCATATGCATGGCTCGCTCGCCTAGCCTACGACCGAGTCTAGGGACGGTGAGCTTCCCACACTCCTCCTCTAAAAAATTATGACATAGCTGGGTAGGAGAGTCAATGACGGGTAAGAGCGTACTCCCCCGGTGCGACTCAACCTAAGCCAGGCCCTACCCCATCCTGCACGTAAGCCGCTGGACTGTTAGATGCTGCCCAGGTCTAAATTTCTCTCCGAGGGGATTTCTTTACGGAGAGGAAATGAGTGCAAGCTTGTGTGCATCCAGGTTCCGTCCAGTTTGTGCCTGGCCCTAGAAAAAGGACGAGGGCCTCAGGGCCTTGGCAGACCATGGGACGGCCGACCAGGGTCTAAGCCAAGGACCTACGGTGGGCCTACACATAGGGCATAAGCCTCTGCACCCAGTCCAGAAAGGGCTACGATGCGCACATTCATAAAAAATAAAAAAGGGGGAGATGTTGGGAGCCGCAGCCCCGAGCCCGGTCGCCTCACTTGGCGGACGTGAGGCCTGTAGTAAAGAGTGAAGCCTGAGGTAGATTACCCCTCCCATCGAGCACGTTAGTTTCCTGCTTACCGCGTAAGCAACCCGCTCAACAATATAGTCTGCCTGGCAACTGATGATGTTAGCCAATCAGCTTGCCTTGCTCACTTTAACATGATTGGACACTGTATCCGTATATATACTGGTGCCACCCCTGGGGGGAAGAAGAAGCCCGGAAGTAGAAGCCCAGAAGGAGCCGCGGAGAGCGGACCGGTAGAGGCTTCGGAGCGAAGCCCAAAAGGAGCCGCGGGGAGCGGACCAGAGGAGGCTTTGGCTGGGAGCGATCCCAGGGCAGGCTGTACGGAGAAGAAAAATAAAAGAAAAGGTTGTCCACTGCCAGACTTTGTCGTGTGTCCTTCCTGCCGGCCGGGAGCGGACATCGACAATCATTTGTCCTCTTACGATAAAATATTTTAGTCATTTATAATGGAGAAATATATCTGTGGCCTCTGTTAATATTAAAATCTATACCATACAAATAAAATATGACCACCATTATCATTACATGAACATCATTATAAATTACTCCAATTCATCAGAAGCCCAACTACTTATTAAATGTAAAGTTTATGATAGGAAAACTCAATTTCAGGAATTGCAGGTCATCATATACAAATTGGCACAAAATTAATATACATTAAAATGTAAATATATATTGACTATTAAAAAGTAAATCACTTGTAAAATTAATCTACATATTATTTTAAAACAACAATAAAAGGTCAAATTTCCCCTTCTAAATATGCTATCTGTTGAAATTCTTTTTTGCTACAATATTCAATCAGATTTGCACAAATGGCAATGAGATTAAAAATTTTATACATATTTACGTCTTTTAAATTTTTAGTTCAGTGGTAAACAGTAAAAATTAATCACCATTTGTCTTCATCATTAGGGTGGCTAAGCAGATTGGAAATTATACAGGTGCATATTTAAAGTGCAGCCAGTTTCATTATTCCTGCATTAATTATATTTATCCTCTTTGCTTCCAGTCTGGAATCATATTATGTTGGAAACTGTAAATACTGAGAACATAGAATTAAATAGATTAATTCATAAACACTTTTTATTATAATTTTCCTATGTAATTTATGCATATATAGCTATAAAAGTATTAATGTAAATATTTTGTCTACAATATTGTATTTTGTGCTTCTCTGATTTGATTATAAGTTTATGTACCATATGCTTATTAACACTGGAGTTAAACTATGTATCTCTCACATGATCATCATGAATTTTATTAAATATTCTTATGTAATGCAGGAAACATCCTGATCTCGTGCATTATACTTCTGTGCAGTCTCTTAAATAAATTTATTTCAGAAATCCATACCTTCCTAGATATAAAATAAAGACATTTTTACCTTTAAAAAGAGAAAAATTACAAATTAAATTCAGAAGCAAAGCCTTTGTTCAACATTTTCATTTTTCCTGCCATATTCTCTTGCACAGCATTTAATACCATTGTAAGTTACAATTTAGAAATTGTTTCTGTATTACAATCTCTTAAAGATAGACTTGTCACACTATCTCAAATGGCTTTACATTTGGACAAGAATGATGCATGGGCTGTTTGAAGCCTAGAAATACTTCTTCCAGAAGCAATAGAACTACTGTGTGCCCAAATGATGCTTGACAGTGCACATTACGTGTGGAAAGAGGCTAGATCCTAAACAGTGATATTATGGGATGGTTTTGGAGGGACTGAGGTTTCTCTTGCCTCGAGGTAAAAAAAAAAAGACAAATTACCAGCTAAATGATAGTTTTCACATAGTTTCACATAACTCTCATTTACCCGTGCAAAGCCGAATTTATTGCTAGACAGAACAGACGGCAAATCTGTGAGGCAGGTGAGAGCTAGATGAAACAGTTTGTAAACAGCTTCAGTCTGAACTTGTACTTTGTACATCAGCCCTATTTGATCATAAAAGGAAAGAGAAG
The DNA here is from genome assembly GCF_034190915.1 of Cavia porcellus. Taxonomy (NCBI): domain Eukaryota; kingdom Metazoa; phylum Chordata; class Mammalia; order Rodentia; family Caviidae; genus Cavia; species Cavia porcellus. Next base: position 8,661,161 of record NW_026947507.1, on the reverse strand, counting down.
CACCAGAAGAGAAAGATTTTCTTGGCATTATTTTATAACTATGAAGAAATGTTCTCTTATTGTCAGTCAGAAGGGATCTGGGTTTGGCTTCACTTTTCATTCTAAAATTGTTGAGTACCTACTATACACTGCCATGCTCTAAGTGCAAGGTCACAGATTTTTTTTTAAAGACCAGAAGAAACCACTTCCCATCACAGAGATTTCACTGTGTGTCTGCACTCATTACTCCACTTTCCAGGTCATAATTTTCCCAAGTCCTAAACTTTAAAGATTTTTTTCCAAAGCTAATACAAATCTTATTATTCATTGTCTAGAATTTACACAGAAGTTGTAATATTCTACATAATATTTCTATCTCTTGTTTCTGACTTAATGAAGAGTTTCAGCAACATTAAATATCATCCTTGCAACTCGGATGAGTAAGTTGAGCTACTAACATTGATATGATGCATTTATTTATAGATCTACTATCATATTTTATACTTCCTTATTTTAATGTTTTCTGTCATAAGAACAATCTTATGTTATTTGTATTTTAACTGTATTTTCTTGCTAATGACACATTTTATGATCTATACTAGTAATTATTCTGGTGATTGTATTTATAACATTATAAAGTAAAATTAAATTTTTATATCTTGATTTATCAACTTGATACTGTATCCACTGAGTTCTCATAAGGAAACATGAGAAAATTATTTCATATTAATATACACTTAAGTTCTAACATTCTGCATTGCCTTGGTTATACTTTATTATTGTCCTGTTTCATTTTAGATTCTATTATTATACATTTTAATGTTAAATACAATATGGTATTTGTGAAAATGTATTAACTTCATACTGAGACACCTTTATATAAGTTTTAAGACTAAAAAGAAATTGTGTAAAAACAATGAGTCCACATATAATTTATAAATACCCATATACACACTTCCTCTATTGTAAGATTTTGCATTAGTGTAGTACATGTGTTATAACTGATTGATATTAGGATTTGCTCTTTGTGTTGTTCAGTTCTATGGATTTTGATAAATGCACGTCATGTATCTGCCTTTACTGTGTGGTATTAAATAGTTCCACTACCACCCCAAATCACCCTTATTTCACATATTGATTGCTCTTCTCTTCCACAAACACCTTGCAATCACTGATTTCTCACTGGTTCTACTTTGCCTCTTTCAGAATGTCATACTGGAATTATACAGGATATAGCCTCTGCAGATTGGTTTTTCACCTAACAATAAGAAGTTAACTTTAGGCATGGTGGTGCAAGCCTGTAATCCCAGCACTCAGGAATCTGAGGCAGGAGGACTGCTGTAAGTTCGAGGCCAGCCTGGGCTACAAGGTGAGTTTGAGGCCAGTCTGAATTGCACAGGAAAACCTTGTCTCAAAAAGACCAAAAAAAGAAAAAGTTAGGTTTCTTCCATGTATTTTTTGGCTTGATAGCTCTTTTCTGAATTGTGTAATATTATATGTCATTGTATGAATATACCACCATTTGTTTCTCCATCATATATTGAAAGGCATCTGATTTCTTCCCTATGTGGCAATTTGAATAACATTGCTGTCTACACTCATGAGAGTATTTCTGTGTGAGCATAAGTTTTCAATTAATGTTGGAGAATACTAAAGAGTTTTGTAAGGAACTACTAAAGTGTCTTCCAAAGACTCTACACTATTTGCATTTCTACACACAAATAATGAGTGTTCCTTTGCTCCACATTGTCAAGAGCATCTGGTATCGTCAGATTTTATCCATTTTAGTAGTTGTATGGTGGTATACCACTATTAGTTTAGTTTCCAATATTGTTTCACATATAATATTGAGCATCTTCTCACATGATTATTTACCATCTGTGTACCTTCCCTGAGAAGATGTCCAGATTTTTCTCCATTTTAAAATCAAACTGTGGTCTTATTGTTGAATTTTAGGAGTTCTTGGTATACTTTGTAAATAATTCAAGGAATATTTTTGTAAATATTTTCTTCCATTCCATGGCTCATTTAATTATTACATGGTTTTTTATTTTAAAAACAAAAAAGGATAAAAATTATACAAAATTTGAAAAATAATAGGAAATTAATGCTAGTTAATATTTTGCATATTGCTATTTTAAAAGTAGTACATGTTTGTAGTATATAACATTTGCATTGTGTTGGGTTGGTACACATATATCACACATTTTAATTCCTTTTCCATATCCTCTCCCTTATTTTTCTTGTCTCCATACACCATCTCTCTCTCTCTCTCTCTTAACTCTCCCCCAATTTGAGAAAAATATCTCTCCTCACTTTCTATTATCTACATTTTATATTATTCTTTATTTATGACTTGGGATTCTTATAAAAGAGGAATCATTTGATATTTAAGCTTATGTGTTTTATTTACTTCACTTAGCATTATGATCTCAAGTTCCATTGTCCTACAAATGACTTGTGTCTACCATGTTAAAATACCACATTTTCATTACCCAATCTTCAAAAGTTCCCTCAACTTCTAAGAGTAATATGGGAAGAGGAAAACTCCTTTAATAGGTGAGCATTTTTGGAACATCCCAGATACAAACTATTGAACTATTTATGATAAAAACTCTGCATAAACTAGGACTAGAATAGTTTCCCCAACTTAACAACAAACATCTATACAAAGCTATGCTGTACTAGATCAATGGAAATGTATAGAAAACCCAGTAATAGACTCATAAATATAGCCAACCAATTTTTGGCAAAGATACAAGGCGACTTGGAAAACTGTGTGACCAGAAAGGGAAGAAAGAAGAAAGATCAAAAGATACAACCAATGAGGGTGAATCTGTAAAAAGAGATGAATATGATTAAAAAGAAATCATGTTCCTTGCATAAATACCAAAGGAAAGATTCCTTGAGAGTGTTTCAGAATTGGCAATCCCAGAGCTGTCATAGGCTCAGAGATACAGATATAAAAACTTGTTTCAAAGACTTTCTAGGACAAAATCTTTTGAGAACCCCCTGAGTTACCCTGTTCCCATAGTATTACTTTGAGAATTGTCCCATGAGCAACCAGAAAGGCACTCAGAAGCCACTGTGTGAGTGGTTCAAGCAGAGCCAGAAGTATCTCAAGCTGCTATCCAAGCTTGGCATTATCCATATGATGCTAGTTTCTCAGTCATACAGAATACAAGGGTGTTAGAGCTATGGAGGCTGAAATTTCAAATGAAATCCTGAGAGGCTCAACAGAGTGTTGCAAGCTTGTAGTGCCTGCAAACAAGCCTGCAAAGACAATGCATGGAGCTTGGAGAGAGAAGCTAAAGTTACAAGAAGATGCCAAAAAGTCCATCATTCTAGCCAGGTGAAAGGTTCACCAAGGGAGGCTACAGACCGGAGCAAAGCCAGCCTAGGAGAGTGGTCATGCAGGCTGCAATCAGCAAAGCTGCAGGGGCAGCACTTTTCAAGTCTTTGGGAAAAAACATCTTAGCACACTGTGCCCTGAAAGCAAGACACGGAGTCACAGGATTCAATATTTTCCCTGCTGTAGTTCAGTCTTTCTTTTACCCCATACCAGTGGTGGGGAACCTTTTAGAGATTAAGTCCCCAAGCTACAACTCAGCACCATTTATTTATTGCAAAGCACCATCACTGCAATTAAACTTGAATACTGAGGTTTTGGTTTAGAAAAATCATTTCATACATTAACATCTTTTGCATTTGACTTGCTTTTGCACAAGTAATATGATCTTTGCTGTTATACACATGCTGATTATTTATCACACTTATGCTAAAGCAATTTGGCTCATGTGTCAACAGAGAAGGTCCGCATGCCCACCGCAACGCATGTGCCATAGGTTCACCATCACTACCCCACCTTTACTGGACCATTTCTATTGATTGTCCTGTTCTTTTTGAAATAAGAATATTAACCCCCGTACAACTTTAACAGTTTCATTTTGACTTCAAGTTTTTCATAAGTCTCTGTGATCACTTCAGACAGACTTCTGGGAAACTCTGAAGCAGTTAACACGTTGGGAACTCCTAGAGATAAAACAAATGCATTTTGTATTGCATTGGATACAAGGCTGTGAGGATGGCGGTGAAATGCTACAGTTTGTATTTGGTTCCCTAAAGACATATAAATTAAAGGCTTAATTCTTCAGCCTGTGGTGTTATTGGAAGGTTATAGAACCTTTAAGTGGGAAAGTTCTTGTGTCATGAGAGATATGCTGCCCTTGAAGGGAACTGTAGGACCCTGGTCTTTTTTTTTTTTTTTTTTTTTTTTTTTTTAATCCCACGCATGAGGTCAGTGAGTTTTCTATCAAAAACTTCTCTCAGGATGTCCTGTCTCACAATAATCCAATAGGAGCAAGCCAATTGATTATGTCTATCTTTTAAGCTTTAAAATTATGAACAAAATAAACTTCTATTTACAAATTGATTAACTATGATATTTGTTATAGAGACAGAAAGCTAACACCAATGAGTACTGAATTGTATCAGGCATGTTTTCTGAATTAATTACATAGTAATGTGATTTTTCTTCTTTACCCAGTGGCTATAAAGGATTGAATGAATAGTATTTGGAATTAGGAACTACTGTGCATGTATAAGGAAAGTTCAAAAATTAAAGTTTTAATAATCTATTATACATCATTAGATTCAATTTCTAATTTTTCAAGAATTTTTGCACCTATTTTTATGAAAGTTATTGGTGTATAATTTCCATTTCTTATCACATCTTTATCTCATTTGATATTAGGTTAATGTTAGACTCATAGGATAAGTTAGATAGTGGTTCCTTCCATTACTTTAAGAAAAAGATTAAAGAATATTTTAATCATTTATTCCTTCAGTGTTTGGTAGAATTCATCACTGAAACCACCTGAATCTAGTGCTTTCAGTTTTACAGCATTAATCAATAATTAAACTTCTTTAATCAATACAGGTCAATATTTAGTAATAGGGATCAAATCCAGGGCCTTGCACATGTTAAACAAATGTTCTGCCACTAAGCAATCCCCAAATCATATAGACCTACTCAGATTATATTATTGTGAATTTTGATGGACTTTTGCCTTTTAAAAAGAGAATTGATCTTTTCATCTAACTTATTAAATTTGTAGGCATATAGTTGTTCAAAAAATGTCCTTTTTTTTTTTTTTTTTTTTTTTTTTTTTTTTTGGTACGGGGGATTGAACTCATGACCTCATGACTGAAAGGCAGGTGCTTGTGCCACTGAACTAAGCCCCCAGGAAATTTCTTGAGTATCTTTTTAATATCAATGGGTTTGGCAGCTATCATCCCTTTCCATTTTTGCTGCTAGTAATTTGTTTCTTCTCTTTTATTTTCCTCAGTTCAACTAACTAAACATCTATCAATTTTATTGATCACTTCAAAGAATCACTGTTTGTTTTTCTTGTTTTTCTCTGTTAAATTCCTCTTTCCAATTTTATTGATTGCTGCTCTAAGTTTCATTACACCTGTTTATTATATATTTAATTTGTTCTTTTATAGTTCTAGGGTACATTTAATTGTACCTCTACATTATTTAATCATTCAACCTACTGAAATCTAACTTCTGTATGGCACAGAATAAAGTAACAATTATATTCATTTTTTAAGTTTAAAATCAAGGGTGATTTTTCATACACAATTTAGTAATAGGCTGAAAAGATGTGATATCAATTTTTAAAAGCCAGAATTAATTATGATAAAAAGAATTTTCTGATAATTTCAAATGTTAACCTTAGTGATTAATAAAACAGCTCCTAAGATTAGAAGGCAGAGGTTTTATAGTAGAGTGGTGTTGGCAACCACAAATTATAATTTAAGTCTGGGAGACTTCATCAACTTTTTTGGTTCTCTTCTACTATAAAACTATTATATGTCCTCATTATTACATATCCTCATTTAATTTCTCTTTATATCTAGTTCTTCAACTTCTAACCGTATTTTCCTGTAATCACCACACCAAATAATTTTCTTTCTCCACTCATGACGTAGCTTTACTTTGCCAATCTAAGAGTGAATTCTCACTCCTCGTTTTCCCAGTATTTGATCCAATGTTTGGGACTTCTAAGTCATATTTTTCAATTATGTAGGTACTTCCTGGACATTTGAATAGCTTTACATGCTTTATCTATCTGTACATTATGGAAATTCTCCAGAGTTTATTCCTCAGAGATCTCTAGTTATATTCATTCCAGAACTCAAATGAATTTAGCCCCATTCATAGATATAACAACTGCATACTAATGATTTCAAAGAGTCTGTGTACAGACTTCACAACTCAGTTTCATATTTGTGTATACATGGCCATGTGGAATCTATGAAAATTCACCAGTTTTGATAATCTGAAACAAAGCTCCCAGTTTCACTAAAGTTTCTCCTGCAACCCTCCCTGTATCAATTTATAACAACATAATTAAAACAGTACTAAAATAAAAATGGTTTGAAATGGGCCACATTTTACTTTTATCAATACATTTGACTCATCGGCTAACTGTATCAGTTATCCTCCAATATATCTAGAACTTCATCATTCTCTCACTTTCAACATCACTACCCTAGTCTATCTAAAATCATTTCATTTTGGATTACTGCAGCATCTATGTGCTGTCTCTGCTTCAGCTTTTATTCCCGGCGTGATAATCAGGCAGGGTATTTTAAGTGACTGAAAACACATTTCTGTGCTCAGACTCATTCAGTAAACTTCCCAGATCACTCAAAGTAACCATGTTCTTATTTGGGGGCGAAATATCTTCATGAATGCACCTAGTACTGCACACCCAACTTTAACCTTGAGTTCTTTCACGGTGGCTCCTCCTTGGCCTACACCAGGCACGCTGACCTGCCTACCCATCCTGCACCAGGCACGCTGACCTGCCTACCCATCCTGCACCAGGCACGCTGACCTGCCTACCCATCCTGCACCAGGCACGCTGACCTGCCTACCCATCCTGCACCAGGCACGCTGACCTGCCTACCCATCCTGCTTCCATTTTCCCCAGAATCTACTGGGTTAACTTCCTTATTTACTTCATACTCTGCATGATTCAATGAGGAAGCCTTTCCTTGATCATTGTAATAAAAAACATACCACACTGCAGGCTACTCAGGCACCTACCTCTGCCTGTGCCTGCTTTATCTGCCTCCATAATACACCACCACTGAACGCCCACTATTGTATTTATTTAGTGTTTATCACCTGCCTTTCAAACTCCATGAGGAAGGGAATATTGCTTCATTCTTACTACATCACAACAACCAGAATACTGCCTGCACATAATGGATGCTCACTAAGCTGAACATCTATATGAAAGATGAGATGAATTGCTACATATCAATAGCAACAAGAAGATAACTTAGATAAAATTCATTCTTTTAAATAGCAGGCTCATTTTAAGAAGTTGGAAGATCTATGTAACAAGCCACATTTCGAGAAATAAATCTTCCTTTTCCCCCTTTTATAGACCTTAAAATAGTCATAGTATTTTTAAAATTCACAATTCATACTAAAAATCTATTGGGAAATATGTTATGAACATTTCTAGGGTTTATACTTGTAGGAAAATAAATTTTAGAGTACAATCATAACTTCTATCTCTTGACAGCTGCCATCTCTGTATAAACTTGCTTTAGAAATGGGCAGACTGTCACCATGAAATTTGATTCAAAATGTTTTTTCATTAAAGTGTACTCCTAAATATACGTTATTTTGACTTTTACAGTGTATTTTGAAATCTTAGATCATTTAGATAGATATATACTTGTTAAATCAACTATTATTTTAATGTGTGATTGAACAAAAGCTTTTATAAAACAAGCAAAAAATTAAGCATGACTTGAGTATTTTAAAACTGGGTCAAATGAAGCTGTGTATGCCTTGGGTGAGAAATATAATTCAATATAAAAAGATTTTCATCCCATGAATGAAAAGCACCAGCTATTCATTCTTGATTCCAGAAGCCAAAACCACATATGCTTGGTTTCTGATAGTAAAAGTTTTAGTGCATTTCCAAATTAGAAATATCTCTGAAGCAGTTTTTCTGACTCTGAAGTGAATCTATAATGAAATATTTAGTCCCACAGCAAAAAGAATTGTAAAATTGTTCTTTTTAAAAATTTGATTGCCTTTCAACATATTAGAAAATGGATGTGCAAGAACTCACTATAATTCATGAAGAACTCTGAAAACTATTGTTCACTGTGTCCTCACTCCCCCTGAAAAATACAGAGCTGGACGGAATACACTAACCCAGCCTCTCCAGGTCTGAGGAGTGTGCGATGCACCAGAAGGTGACAAAGAGGGGAGGCCAGGTTCACAGACAAAGTGTTCAAACAGTAGAAATATTTCATGACATCCCAAAGAGCATATATAATAAACGTAATTCTTTTTTCTAGAACTTCTGAATTATCAGAAAAATAGGTGTATTTTTGATATTCTTGACTCAGGAACCCACTGAGGTTGGATTTTTGCACCATACTAGCTTTGCAATGGAAATAAATATTCTGCATGGTTGAAAGATCAAATAAACAATGAAAATTTAATCAAATATATTCCAAGCTCATGGGTTTAAATTAATCACATTTAAGAGTATTGGATCCTTTTAACTGAAGCTTGAATCATGTATTTGGAATTCTCATAAGCAAAGTTTGAACTCAACCACTATCACCAATCATACTATGGGCAGATTTTTCACCTTGACACTTAGAACAAAATACATTTCCTCCATGCCTTTTCAACTATAGAGTGCAGAATAGAATGACAATAAAATACCATGAAAAGTGATATTCCTGGATGAGTGTTGCAGACTGATATGATGAAAGAATAGAGATGAAAATGTTTTAATATTAATAAGTTATCTAAACTATATCATTTTCTTAGAACAATAAAGTCTTTGGAATCCATTCACCAAATAAGTAGCAAGAGAATATTCTAGATGTTACTAACACAACCTCAAAAACTGCACAAATATATTGAGTCATATGTAGAAAAGAAGTCCGTTTGAGCTGATTAGATCTTTGTGTCTTGATTTACTGTGGCGAACAGATTCACAGCAATCAGAAAACACATTTGTTGCTATTTAGATAATAGCTATGGAGTTCACCTTGGCGCTATAGAATGATGTCATATGATAGCTGATTCCTGGTGCAACTTTGTAGGCCCAATGGTTACATGACAATAGTTGTGGAAAGTTTTCGAGTAATTTTTAAAAGAAAGACATAATGTAAAGATTAAAAGTTACAATCAGCTTTCACAAATATATGAGGGTATACACCTACCAGAATGGTATGCTCATTGTTTCAATGTCCTAAATACCGTATGTACTCTGCTGAATCAACCAATCCTCCACCTGATTATTGTTAACTACCAATCATTTTATTGTCTCTAAAATTTTGCCTTTTTAATTAAGTCAGTATACTTTAATTTTTCTTAATGTCTTTTCATGACTTCATAGATAATTTTTTTTAGTAGTGATCGTGTTCTACTGTCATTATACTTTTGTCAGAACTCATAGGATGTACACTATGAAGAGCAAGCTCTAATGTCAGCTATAAACTTTGCAAGATGATGGGGCAGATAGTTTAATTGATTAGAACAAATGTGTTCCTGTGGTGTGAGATGTTAATAGCAGAGGAGACTGAACATGCGCAGGGACAGAGGAATTCTCTGTTCAGTTCTGTTGAACAGAAATCTAAATCTGCTCTTTGAAAATCAATCATTAATTGAAAATGTGGTTTTTAAAATTACCATGTGTGGTATGCCTTTCAATTTTAAGACAAGAAAGTAACAAAAATATAATAAAGTAGAGAAACATAATTAATATAATTTTTAAAACAATAGAAAGATGAATATATAGAGAAATCATTAGGCAGAAAGTTATGGAACTAAATAAATTTATATTATAAAATTATTTTAAAATTAATTTCAACTCAATGTCATTAAAAAATCCTGAAAAACGTACATTTCACATTCCTAACGACAAGACAAAATAGTCTTTTGGAATTTTTATTTGAATGTAAGAATATTGTAATGGATTTATAGAAAATTAGAACTTGCATAACATTTGTTGCAGGGACTGTCATTTTTTAATGTTCCAAATCACATGGAGAAAGCAGGTCTGAAAAGTTGACTCTGACATACCAAGGGTTGCAGTCTCTCTCTCTCTTTCTCTCTCTCTCTCTCTCTCTCTCTCTCTCTCTCTCTCTCTCTCTTTCACACACACACACACACACACACACGCACATGCACGCACGCACGCAAAACTATGGTCTTCAACTGTAGAAATCAATCCAGTGTCTAAAAGGGCTTCATAGTAAAACCTCTATTGGTGTGCGGATAATCCAAACAATGTGTACAAACATATATGGCTATAAGTTTACATGTAGCACTATGGAAATCAAAACTCAATTAGGTTAAACCCTTTGAAATGTTTAATCATTTAAAAGCTCCAGTCTTTTTAATTTTACTGGGAAGTATTTGTCTGAATAAAATAAAGAGATTCTTCATCAGGTCAAAAAGCCTCTTTAGAAAACTTTCTTCTTATAAAACTGCACTCAAGAAAATTTCACTTCCATTGCTATGTATTTAAAATGTAGTTGGCAATCATTTTCTCATTATGTAAAACTATTAATGTTACTTCAATGGAAACTTTGAGTTATTTTCACTTATAGTTTTATAAAATCTTAAAGGGAGTTTTAATACTCATAATCTCTGATTAGAATGTACAAGTTCAATACTTTATATGTATGCTATTTCTTTTCTGAAGCATATTTATCATTATTCATAATGACCAAAGATTTTTATCCCATAAAATTTAAATTATATGCTTTATAAGTGATACAAATTTAATTCTCTCTATAAAGAAAGACAAAAGAAATCCTTTTGATATGCAGATCTCTAGGTGATTTACCAAAGCACTCTGATTTTAAATTGCATTTATGAAGTGCATCTGTATTTCTATAAAAAGCCATATGAAAAATATATGTTTAAATCATTGCAAAAATGTGTTCTTAATGCATCACTAGTATTTTTATCACTTTTGCCCAAAGTTAATCTAGTTAATGTCATTATTTTCTGCAAAAAATATAAATTATATGCCCTATTTTACATAAATCGTGGCTATCATCTCTATTGCAAAAGCATGAAATGAACAGTATGTCAAACCATATATATTCTATTCATAATGTAAATTTCTACCTATCTTCTATCACCTAACAGGCACACAAAAGTCAAACTTTCTAACATTGTTAGATATATATTTACACTGAACTTCTGCTACCTTCAGCCATCACAGAAACTGAGTAAGGGACACAAAGTAACACACACACACACACACACACACACACACACACACACACACACACAATTGTACTATCGCCATTCTCTGAGAACATAAAGTAAGTATACTAGACTTCTTTGACCTAATTCATGGAGTCTACTGAAAAGTATCACTGTAGTTTGAGAGAGATGCCAGTAAGGGATATCCTAATTCATTGCTGTCTGTGTTGTTTACTTTATTCTCATTGATGTGCAAAATCTTGATGCCCAAAATTAAGAAAACAAAGTTTTGTTTAGCTCACAGTTTGTGGAAGTTTCAGTCCATAATCACCTGGCTCCCAGGCAGAGTGGCACATGGCAGAGGGACTACTCTTCATGGCTATTAAAGACAGCAAAAGCAACAAGAGAAAAAGGGGAAGAGCATGAGAGGAGATTCTTTCTGTCCTTTATATTGTATGTAGGCGACCCACCCTAAGGTGGATGTAGCACTCACACTCATAATTCCAGTATTGGACAATGTATCAATCACAAACTTTTAGCAGCCTGCCCCCATGACCACATGAGGCTTTGGGGAGACATTCAGACACAAACCATAACACAGCCATATCTTATTGAGGACTCAGCTTTTAAAATGTTGAAAAGAGGCCGATAAAATGTGAGGTAGATCAAAATCTAGGGAAAATGTACTGGTAGGTACAATGGCATAATATCATAGTGTTCTGTAAAATTTATATCTCAGTATCTACATCAGCATAGTTCACTTACCTGAAATTCTCATGAAGTTTCTGTGTAGGTTGACTTAAATCTTTCTATGAACAGAAATAATTAAATAATAAATGTATAAATAATAAAGCTATTTATAAATGGCTAACATTGACTTTGGTTCACCTATATAATATAGTTCTCTGATGTTTTACTCATATTCATGTTTATTGTACTTACCTTTTAATGTCAGCACTGGAGTCTATAATATGACAGATTTTTTTCTAGAACCTGACAGAAAAATGGATTTGGATTTTAGCTACCTTTTGTGTGTGAATACTTGTATTTTATTAAAATTTGTAAGTAAGATAGGTGTGAATAACTTGAATTGTATTTTTAGTCATGCTATTTCAATTTTGTTTCTAGTTAATCTTTTGAAGCTATTTTACTGTCCAGTTTTAATAGGTAAATTTGGATTCATTCTTATTTTTAATGGTTTATTGTTCTCATTCACATAATGTCCATGGTCTTTATCCAGTGCCCTCACTGATTTATTCATATTTGTAGTCAAATTAATATAATTGTGAGGGATGAAGTGGTAGCCATCCTGTGTCTAGAATACAAATTTCATAACTGCATACACTTTTAAATGACTCACAGACTATATAATGAAGTTTGTAATAGATATGCATGGTTAAAGTAAATTATTTTAAGCAATATACTCTATAAATTGGGAGAAAATTATTAGCATATGAAAAGCAAAGCAATTTCATCACAAATATGTGGTAATATATTAAGATCCTATCTTGTGTTTTTATCTTAGTAGGATTTAGGGATATTTCGGTGAAAGAAGAAAACATAACCATGGACAGTATTTATAATGCAGGAAAAGTTTTTGAAGAGTAGGACAAATCACACTATGTTGAGATGCTACTGTCTTAGATATATAGTTATGTTATGTCTGCCCTCAAACTCACAGGACAATGTTTCATTGTTCCGTTGAGATAACAGTCATGCATTCTGATCAGAATGGAAATGACACGTTGCACTCAGGCTATCGCATGGGAGGGTCCTTATATTTAGAGATACTGGAGCATTTCATTTTTTATATTCAGAGTCCAGTACAATGCCCATAATAAAATTAATATTCTATGTGGATATTAACTTTTGAAATGCACTTCTTTTCCAGGAAGAAACTGAAGTTCTAAACTTTGTATATATGGTTTTCTAGTGTCCAAATCAACAGGAGATTCAGTACTGCTGTCTAAACTCTAAATTCCTTTCTCAGATACCTTGTCCTTGCTATTTAAAGTGTATTGCTGGACTTGCATTTCAATAGAATGCCCCAGTAACTCATGTACATGAAAGACAGACAAGCACATGGGTAGCAGTCTCTCCACTGGTCACTGTAATAAAGAGATGCTGTATTTACAGTGGTAAAGTAGTCAGGATCTGAAGTCAGATGACATCCTTTTGGACTTGCCTTCACTTCTGACTGAGAACTTTGAAGTGTTACTTACCTTTGGTAGGCCTCAACTTTTTCATATGCAAAGTGAAGAAAGTGAGTCATGATAGCATTTGCCAATCACCTTAAGTAAGAAATAAAATAGCACATGTGAAACTTCTTCCCTATGGAAAGTGCACAACTAAATATTATTATTAACTCATTTAATAATAATATTTCTACACAAAGATCTTTTTTGTGAGCACACCATGTTCTACAATGAATCTTAATTTAAACTCCAAGAACTTTCTCACATCTGGCTTTCAATCAATTTAATAGGCATAAGGGAGACAATATAACTAAATAGGAGAATCCTCATTCAGAGCTACTAAGAGAAATTCAGCTAAAACCACAAGTAGGTGAAAGAAAGGGGAGAATGTACACCCTGAAACCAAAATCAACATGAAGTAGGAGACTCCCAGGTTAAGCAAAACATCGATAAAGGACTTAATAAGCAGCCAGCCTACTTGGCTGCTGGTGGGTCACCAGATCATTGTGACTGCCTGACATAATCTTAAAAGAAAGGAGAAAATGGATATATGAATAAAGGATGGCTAAGTCAAGCCATACAGGATAGACTTGGGATATAAGGTCCCCTCACTCTTCTGCCTTCCTACAAATGGAAGATGTTACAGTCAAGCAGTAAATTATGCCAACATACAGGAGGATTAAGTGAAGTGCTTGCTTCCTTCCTGAAGACTGACTAGTTTTCCTGAGTTTTTTTTTCCTTTTCCTTTTCCCTTTTCCCTTTTCTTGTCTTCCCTCCATTGTTTGTACAGAGCTGACTGGTACATCTAGGAAAAAGATTAAATACTACAGGGATAGAATGTGGAACAGCTAACCGCTACCCCATGACCTATAATTAGAGAAGTATAGGGAATTAAAGAGCTTTGTGTCATGGAACTGTGCAGTCTAGGGCCATCACCACCCCAGAGGCAAGAGCAGAAAGGTACCTCACAGAACCACCCCACTTCCCCAATAGATAAAGACTGGAGCAGAGCTGGGTTGCAGTCACAAAGGACCTTCTAAAGCAAAGAGCGGGAAGGTAGCACTCCCTTCTCAGGATCAGAACAAGAATTAAGACTGAGCAGTCTTGGATGGCAACAGCAGAAGAGGACCACATGGAATCCCACTCAACCCTGCAACAAATGCCCTGAGAGGACAGAGCCAGTGAAAGACGAACACACAGGATAAGCAAGGAGCAGGAGGAGCAGCCCTGTTTCTATCGGAGACAGCACAGTGATGGTGACAGAGACACTGAGAGAAACAGGATAACGAAGCAGATTGTTAAGGAACATAATAGACAGTACTGGCTGAAGATGCTGATTCTAGTTTTGCAGGCAGCTGAGCTAGTTAGAAATATTATAGGCAGTGAGACAGGGCTAAGTCCTTAATAGAGGCAGTGCAAACTCCTGGCAGCTGCCAAGGAAGCTGATGCCTCCTGCTGTGGGCCAGGCCTCAAAACAAAAGACCATACAAATGCACCCATATCCTGGGACTGATACCCTACATAGTTCCCATCCCCCTAGGAAAGAGCCACAACTCTGTAAGAATGCAGGCTTTCTATGTGACTCACTTCCCTATTTGTTCCTAATGTAATGAACTTTACATGAACTATTGATCTTATTGGCTAACTATATTATGTCCCACCTCATGCCCATCTGCCTTGTGAGTTTCCAGTCTTCCCCCACGTTGAACCCATTTACTCTACAAAATTTACTCCCTGGAAAAGACAATCCTCTTGTCTCCTTGGCAACCCTCTTGGGACCCCTTCTGTCTCTCTTCAGACAGAAGCTTCCTCTATCTCAATAAATATATTATACTCTTAGCTCCATTGTTCCTAAAATCCATTCTTTGACTTTAGAGAACACAAACTCACAGACAAAGTAGGTTGGGCTTGCATAACCCTCACACCTGGAAACCAAGATCAGCCTCAACTCCAGCAGAAACTCTACTGCAGGACTGACCATTTTATCTGGCAGTTTTGGACTCCTGGTGAACAACAGAGGCTATTTGGGTTTTTAGCTTATTTTATTTTTCGTCTTTCTTTGGTGCTTTTTTTTTCTGTTTTTCACCTATGTTTTCATCCCAATCTATTCTTCTTCTCTCCTCTATTCCTCAGTTCACCTTTCTAGATTTGGTCATATTTTCTTGTGAGTGAATAGCCTTTTTAATTTTTCTGGTTAACTTTAATAATCGCGTATGCTTTCATTATTTTTTTCTCTCCTGCCCTCTTCTCTGGTTTTCCAATCCTTGCATGATCATCGTTTGTCCTCCAGCCTTGCTTCTACTTCATTTTTTTTCAGTTATATCTATTTTATGCACTATCCTTCTTAAAGTTCCTCACCATAGGGTAAAATCATTCCATAGAGGAGAAATATGTTGCACACAAGTTCCCAATTTCAAGTAGTTCTGTTAAATAACTGTAGATTTGTTCCTATGGTTGAAGATATAACATTAATAGTTACCACAGGTCATCAGTTTCTAACCTGCGTTTGATGCTATTGTTATTGCTAAATATACTACTTCAGATAGGATGTAATATCTGTCGAGAAAAACTGATTGGATGTTCTCATTTCTGCAACAGTACTGGGAAGCTCTGGGGTAATCAACTAAACAAGGTCTGGTACCAAAGGAGTGGGGACTGAGCTAAACAGAAATCCACATCTCATTTTTAATGAATTGAGAAGATAGGATATTGGGACAGACACAGATCAAATACCTAAATACAGAAGACATGCCTGAAGAAGACTTTATGTACAGAGGCCTTGATATTAGTGATAAAGCTACCTACTACAAAGTATTACAAGGACCACCACAGGAAAAAAAATAAAAACCTGTTACAGGTTAAAAACTGGTGGGCAACTTAACACCAGCAAAATTAAATCACCAAAGTGCTGAGTGTAGATGTTTCACCCGAGCAAAGTTGCCAGCATAAATAGAGATGTGGAGAAGGAGAAGGCATTGAGGAGTTGAGGCACGGTGGGTTCTCCTATGTGTTGCTGTTTGAGCCATTGTTCTCCTGGAGAAGCTCTGGTCCTCACATCGAGTGTTGTTTCCTGGCTCTGGAGAAGAACACATGTGTTGCTTAATCTCCAGGATGAACTTGTCATGCTGACCTCTTGGCATGTACTCAACTGTGTTTATTGTCTGAGGATCTCAGGGCATCTGTGTCACTGAAGATGGCTGTGATGCTTTTCAGGATAGCTCTGGTCTTTGTTTTGAGTGTGACTTCTCAGCTCCAGTGTAGAACCCTCAACCTAACAGAACAGTTCCTTCACCCTTCTGGCAAAGACTTTCTAGCTTCCACCACTGACTTTTGGGCCTTCCCAGAGCAGATCAATAAAAGAGACAGGCATGAGTCCTTCTTGTGGGCTCTAGACCTCTAGTTGGACTTGCGGTAGGCATTGTCATGAGCTCTGAGTCTTCATCTGAACTTGTGCAGGACATTGCTGTGGCATTCAGGCCCTTGATTGAATATTTTATGTCTTTGGTGTTGTGGGCAGATTTCCTGAATTTTCTTGTGTTAATTTTGGGTTACCATCATAAAACATTATAAATTCCATGTCCTAATTTTAAGTGTTCTCTGTACAACCTCTGACCACAACAATACCTGTCAAAAGAAGGATGAGAAGACACAAAAGCAAAAGGGAATCTCAGACTTCCAACCGACCCAGAAAATGTCTGAGAGACAATGAGATAGAGAAAAATGAAAGACACATACCTGAAATTTCTAGTATGATCACAACTGATATAGAGAGACAAACTCATGAGGCTATAGAGTAAATCAAATCAGAAATAATATCTTGAAATAAAGTGCTTTAAAGGATATAACTGCATGTATGTTTAAATACAATAACTGTATTACTAAGTTTTTGTTGGATCATTGAACAGAACTGTTTGCACTCTCCACTATTTGAATGTCCAATTTTTATGCTTTAATTTTATAACTTGAACAACTATTTATATGATGACAATACATTATCTAGTGATTTTTTAGTGTTTTTTTTGAAATTCTGTTTTATTTCTACCCTTTTTTCTGTTCTACTTTTTTTTTCCTCTTCAAACAAATTTTTAAAAAAGAAATATCTCAGGTTAAAAAGGAACTAACAATTGTAAAGGAATTGTTCAGCAAATCTAGAGGTCAATAAAAAATAAGGGACTATGGGGCAATGGTGGTAACTATGAATGATCATACAGGAAAGACATAAAATGAATGAAATGAATTCAAATAGATATCTGGGAAATTAAAAATTTTATTCATATTTGGGAAAACCACTTGAACAAAACTAAAGACAGGCTTTCAGATCTTAAAGACATGACCACAGCTAGTGGTCAGCAAAGAAATGATCTCATAAAAATAAAAAGATGAGGAAATAACAATTCAACAAATACAATACACTATGCAAAGAAAATTAATATAAGACTGATTGGTGTGAATAAAAGCAAGAGTTAACACAAATGTTATAAAAAGACTATTTGCTGAAGTAACAAAAATTTTTAAAGCAAGGGAAAACAAACTGAAATACAGATAAGTGAGACATAATAATCTCCAATTACCCATAGCCAAAATACATCTCCACCCAGACATATAATAATCAAGATCTCAGAAATTCAGCACAAGAACATAATATTAAAAGCTATTAGAGAAAAGAAGCACATCTTCTATAAAGAAAATACTATCACAATTATGGCTGACTTCTTAATACAAACACACAAGTCAAGAAGACCTTGAAGTATTTAAAGTCCTGAAACAAAACAAATTCTGGGCCAAATTATGTACTAACTTCCAAAATCAAAGGAGAAACAAGACACTTCCATGACAAATACCAACCAAAGAAATTCATGAGCACCAAACCAACAATATACAGGGTACTGGAAGATATTCTAGACAGACATAAAAATGATCACAATTATAAGAACACCACCAGAAATAAACCACCAGGTAATACAAGCAATTAAACACAGGGGAAAGCACAGAACCAACAGGAGGAAAATATCATGCAAAAAGATAAACCAATATACAGCAGTTATAACCACCAATGTAAAAGGCCTCAATTCACCAATCAAAAGAAACAGACTGGCAAAATGGATAAAAAAACAAGATCTTGGGCTGGGGATGTAGCTCATCAGAACAGCAGTGCCTGACAAGCATGAGGCTGTGAGTTTGATTCTCAGTAACAAAAAAATGAATAAGAATAAATTTCAATTTTACTTAACTGAAATTCAAAATGTAATTAAATTTTTTCCAACAAAGAAAAACCCATGTGCTGATGGATTCACTGATGAATTATGCAAGAATTTTTTTATTTAAAAAAAGATTAAGATAGAAGAGGACATAACAAAACAGATCAGAACAGAACAATTTAAGCAGCATAATGTTTAACCACAAGACAATCCACCATAACAGTAGCTACCATAGTGTAGCTACCATCTTTCCTTGAAATATTTGAGTACACCTTTATATACTATAGTATCAAACATAAAAAGACAATGTAAAACCATTCAAGAGAATGAAACTATTACAGAGTATTCAGAACCAACAGAAAATGGACAAAGGTTACTATATTATCTGTCTATAAAATATTTTGTTTAAATTATCACATATAACAAAATCCAATAAGATACAACATGATAAAACTGATGGAGACAGAAGAACAAAAACTTGGTGGGACTTCAAAACAAGATGATATTAAATCATCTCTAGCTATTATAATGACTTGTTTTCTTCAAAATAGCTGTTCCTACCATCATAGATAAGAAAATCAAACAATGCCGAATAAAACCATTTCACTTAATGAATGAAAAGATTATAAGACTTCAAAACAATATAATGGGGAATCATTACCACATACTTTTATGTATTCTTATCATTTCTTACACTAGGGAAATTATTTGGCATTTATACATGTGAGTTTGATTATTTCACTTATGAAAATGGTCTCAAGCTACATCATTTATTTATAAATATCTCAATGTGATCATTCTTTATAGCTGAGTAGTATACAAAAATACCACAACTTTTTTATCCATTACTCAGTTGATGGACACTTAGGTTGTTTCCAAGATCAGACTATTACAAATTGTGCTGCTATAAACATGGGTGCACATATATCATTGCGGTATGATGTTTTCAGTTTTTCTGGGAATATGCCTAGAAGTGGAATAGCTGGAACAAATGGGACCTCCAATCTAAGCTTTCTGAGAAATCTCCAAACTGACCTCCACAATGGCTGCACCTGTCTACACTCTCAGCAACATTGCAGGAGAGTTCCTTTTTCCCCACAGCCTCTCCAGCATTTGTTGTTGATGGTTTTCTTGATCCTGACCATTCTTTCAGGAGTGAGATGGAATCTCAGTGTGGTTTTAATTTGCATTTCTCTAATGAGCAATGATGATGAACACTTAATCATATGTTTATTTGCCATTTGTATGCCTTCATCTGAGAATTGTGTATTCATCTCAGATGCCCATTTTTAGATCAGATATTTGAATTTTGGCAGTCTGTTTTTTTTTTTAATTCATTATATGTTTTAGATAGAAGTCCTTTGTCTGAGAGACAGTTCACTAAGATTGTTTCCCAGTTTGTAGGTTTTCTTTTCATGATGCTAGAGATTTCTTTTGATGTGCAGAAACTTTTTAATAAGACATGATCCCATGTTGATTCTGGGAAGTATTTCCCGTGCAGTTTGATTCTTGTTCATGAATTCTCTACCTACCCTCATGTCTTCAAGGTTTTACCCAACTTGTCTTCCAATAGACTTAGTGTTTCTGTTTTAATATTCAGATCATTGATCCACTTAGATTTTAATTTATTACATGGTGATAGGCATGGGTCTAGTCATAGTTTTCGGTATATGGAGAGCCAGTTTTTCTAACACCATTTATTAAAGACACTGTCATTCTTCCAGTGAACATGTTTGGCCCCATTAGCAAAGATAAGGCGTTTGAGTGTGTTTGTAGTTGTGGTTGTATCTTCTAATCTATTCCATTGATCTTTGGCTCTGTTTTGATTCCAATACCATGTTGATTTTACTACAGTTGCTTTGTAGCATAACTTCAAGTCAGGGATTGTGATACCTCCTGCCTTGTCTTTGCTGCTTAGAATTGGCTTTGCTATTCTAGGTCTCTTCTGGTTCCAGATGAATTTTAGGGGTGATTTCTCTTGAACTATGAGGTATGTTGATGTGTATTTTTATTGGGATTGCATTGAATCTGTATAACAGTTTTTGGAGAATGGACATTTTCACAATACTTTTTCTTCCTATCCATGAGAAAGGGATATCTTTCCATTTTCTGAGATCCACAATTTCTTTTTTCAGTGTATTATTATTTTCCCTATATAGATCTTTCACTTCTTTTGTGAGAATAATTCCTAAATATTCCATTTTTTTTGGTTCCTAGTGTGAAGGGTGCGACTTCTTTTATTTCTCTCTGTGATTTTGTTATTAGTATATAGAAATGCTATTGCTTTTTGAGTAATGATTTTATATACAGCTACATTGCTAAATTTATTCATTATATCTAGGAGTCTTTCAATGGAGTTTTGGGGTCTTCTATTAGAGTATCATGTCATCCGCAAATAATGATAATTTAACTTCTTCTTTTCCTATCTTTACCTCTTTTATTTCTCTCTCTTTTCTAATTGTTCTGGCTAGTATTTCCAGTACTGTATTAAATAGGAGCAGTGATAAAGGACATCCTTGTCTTGTGCCTGATTTCAAAGTAAAGGCCTTCAGTTTTTGGCCATTTAATATGCTGCTGGCTATTGGCTTGTCATACATGGCCTTTATCATATTGAGGTAAAGACCATCTATTCCAATTTTCTGTAAGGCTCTTAGCATGAATGAGTGTTGGACCTTATGAAAAGCTTTTTCTCCATTTATAGAAATGATCCTCTGATTCTTACTTATGGCTTTACTGATATGGATACATTTATTGAATTACAAATGTTGAATCATCCCTGCATGCCTGGGACGAATCCCACTTGGTCATGATGTGTAATCTTCTTGATGATTTGCTGCATCCTGTTTGCCAATATTTTATTGAGGATTTTTGCATGTCTTCACTAGGGAGAATGGCCTGTAGTTCTCTTTTTTAGTTGTGTCTTTCTCATGTTTTGGTACTAGAGTAATATTTGCTTCCAGGAATGTCTCTGGTAGGATTGCTTTCCTTTCAATTTTATTTAAGAGTTTGAGGAGTGTCGGCATTGAGTCTTCTTTGTATTTCTTGCAGAATTCTGCAGTGAATCTGTCTGGGTCTGGGCTCTTCTTTGTAGGTAAGGACTTAATTATATTTTCAGTTTCATTAATAGAAATTGGGTTACTTAGCAGTTTTACATATTATGACCTAGCTTTGGTACTTCATATGTTTCTAGGAATCTGTCAATCTCTTCTGTATTATCAAATCTATGAGAGTAGAGGTTTTAGAAATAGGTGTTGAAGATCTTCTGTATTTCTATAGAGTCTGTAGTGATTTCACCTTTTTCATTCCTTATTGCATAAATTTGAGCTTTTTCTTCCCTTTTTTAATAAGGTTGGCTAGGGTCTTGTCAATTTTATTTTTCCTTTCAAAGAACTAACTCTTTGATTCATTGATTCTTTGGATTGTTTTCTTAGTCTCTACTGCATTAATTTCTGCTCTGATTTTTATAATTTCCTCCCTTTTTATGGATTTGGGCTTGACTTGCTCTTCTTTTTCTAGATGTTTGAGGTGTAGCATCAGATTGTTTATTTGTATTTGTTCTGTTTTCCTGATGTGGGAATTCAGTGCAATAAATTTTCCTCTGAGGGAAGCTTTCATTGCATCCCACAGATTTCAGTGAGTTGTATTTGTATTTTCGTTTGCTTGTAGGTGTTGTTTAATTTCTTCTTTAATTTCACCTATGATCCACTGATTATTTAAGAGTGGTTATTCAGTTTCTATGTGTTTGTGTGAATTTTGTAGTATCTTTTATCATTAATTTCTAATTTCATATGCTATGATCTGATAACATGCATGGGATAATTTCAATTCCTTTGCATTTATTTATATATGTTCTGTGGGCTATTATATGGTCTATTTTAGAGAATGTCCTATGTACTCCTGAGAAGAATGTGTGTTCTGATGTTGTTGGGTGGAACACTCTGTGTATGTCGATCAAGTCGATTTGTTCACAGGTATGATTCAGTTCTGTTATTTCTTTGCTGATTTTCTGTCTGGTTGATCTGCCCTTGGTGTCAATGGTGTGTTAAGGTCTCCTGTTATTATTGTGCTATTGCTAATTTGGTTTTTCATTTCTATTAATAGTTGCTTTATATAACTAGGTGCTCTGGAATTTGTTGCATAAATATTTATGATTGTTCTCTCTTCCTCTTGAAGTTTTCCCCTAACCAGTATGTAATGACCTTCTTTATCTCTTCTGATCATTCTTGGCTTGTAAGTTACATTGTCTGCAAACAGAATAGCTACCCCGCTTTTTTTTTTTTTTTTTTTTTTTTTTTTTTTTTTTTTTTTTTTTTTTTTTTGGTTCCTCTTGCATGAAGTATGTTTTCCATCTTTGACTTTCAGTTTGTGAGTATCCTTTTGGGTTAGATGGGTTTCTTGTAAACAGCATATGGTTGGATTTTGTTTCTTGATCTATTCTGCCAGTCTGTTTCTTTTAATTGGTGCATTGAGACCATTTACATTAATGATTATAACTGTTATATGTTGGTGTATTTTTGACCTGTTATCTTTCTACTGTTGTATCTTTACCTTTCCGTTCTGTTTGTCTGCTATGCTTAGTGTTTTTTTTTTTCCTAAGTGTATCTAGCCTGGCTTTCAGTATTCTTTGCAGGGTTGACTTGGTGATCATGAAGTTCTTCAGCTGTTCTTTGTTATGGAAGCATCTTATTTCTACATCCATTTTGAAGGATAGTTTGCAGGGTACATCCGTCTAGGTTGGAAATCATTTTCCTTTAGGATATGAAATACTTCCCTCCATGCTCTTCTTGACTTTATTGTTTGTGCTGAGAAGTCTTCTGTAATTATGATAGGTTTTCCTTTATAGGTGATCTGTCTGTTCCGACAGCTTTTAATATTCTATTCTTATGTTGGATTCCTGGGATGATAATTATTATATGTTGTGGTGTAGGTTTTTTTGGTTATGGCTATTTGGAGTTCCATATGCTTCACTGATTCTGATGTCAGTTTCCATTCTTGTGTTTGGGGAATTTTCAGCTATTACTTCTCTAAATATCCTCTTGACATCCTTTAGGTTGTCTCCTTCTTTTTCATTTATCCCTATCAATCCTATCTTGTTTTTCTTTGCGTCATCTTGCAGCTGCTAAATTGTTATTTCCTGATTCCTTGTTATTTTTAAAAGATCTTTTCTTTCCTGTTCACTAGCTTTAATCTTGTCTTCAAGGTCTGAAATTCTATCTTCACTTTCATTGAGGTGGTATTTACAACTTTCAATGGAATTTTTGATTTGCTATATAGCTCTTTGAATCTGCTTCATGTATTCCGTTTGTTTCTTATATTGTTCATCCAGGGATTTTATGTTTTTGTTTAGTTCCTCCAATTTTTTAACTGTCTTCTTTAGATATTTTCAGCATCTCTTTCATTTCTTTTATCATTTCTTCTTTTACCTGGAAGATGTTTTCTAGTTTTAATTCCTTTAAAGCTTCCCTTTGTTGCTTCTTTTTTTTTCAGTTGCTATTATTTCAGGTATTTCAGGTGTATGGCATATGTTTTCTTCTATGTGCATAGCTCCTAAAGTTTCTTGGGATGGGCTGGATGCTTGAAATTGTATTTAGGTGTTTCGTTTTGTCACTTTCCTGTATTTCTGTGTTTCAATTGTTATTCCAAGACTTGTCCTGGACCTGTTGGAAATCCTCTTCTATGCTCTGAGCTTCTGGTACTCTGGCTGCCCAGTTTCCCGGATTGAGAGAGGCTCACTGGGAGTGAGGCAGGCAGGGCCCAGCTGAGCTGGTCCAGAGTGGCAGGAAGCCACAAAGTTCCCTGGCCAGTAGGAGCAAGGATCTTAAACTCTGTCCAGGGGCTGGGGATTGTGTGGGGACACTCACCCTCGGCTGCCCAGTCTCCAGAATTCAGGGTGGAGGCAGGCAGGCCCAATTCCCTGGAGCTGGTCACGAATTATGCAAGAAATTTACAAATACTTTAACACCAGTACTCATCAAACTTTTTAATAAAATTGAAATAGAAGCAATTTCCCCTAACTCATTTCTGGAGGCAAGTATTACCCTAATATCAAAACCAGACAAAGACTGAACACAAAGGAGAACTAAAGACCAATCTCCCTAATGAACAGTGTCGCAAAATTCCCAGTAAAATACTAGCAAACAGAATGAAGCAAACCATCAAGAAGATTACATACCATAATCATTGGGATTCATCTCAGGAATGCAGGGATGGTTCAACGTACACAAATCAATAAATGTAATACTACATCAAAAATTTAAGACAAAAATCTTATGATCATCTCAATAGATGCAAAGAAAACTTTAGATAATTCTAGCACTCATTTATGATAAAACCCTTCAAAAAATTGGAATAGATGGTGTCTACTTCAGTCTGATAAAAGCCATCTGTGATAAACCAACATCCAACATCATACTATATGGAAAGAAAATGAAAACTTCCATTCTAAAATCAGAAAGAAAAGAAAGATGTTCACTATCATCATACCTATTCAATATAGTATAAAAAACATTAGGCAAAGCAATTAGACAAGAAAGAGAAATAAAAGGAACAAGAATAGGAAAGGAACAAGTTAAATTATCATTATTTGTAAATGACATGATGCACTACCTAGAAAAATGACTTTAAACACTACACTAAAAGACTATTAGAGTCAATAAGCAAATTCTTGAGCATAAGTGGATACAAAGTTAACACTCAAAAATCAATAGAATTCTACACAAACAACAAACACACTGGGACAGAAATTAGAGCAATAACACTTTTCTAATTAGCATCCAGAAAATGAAATACTTAGGAATCAATCTAACAAAGGCTGTAAAAGATTTATATATTTAAAACTACAGTAATCTGAAAAATGAGATTAGAGAGGATATCTGGAAATAGAAAGATATTCCTTGCTCTTTGATATGGAGAACGAATATTGTGAAAACGCCATATTCCCAAAATTTTATACAAATTTAATGCAATTATATTCAAAACACCATTAGCATGCCTCACATATCTAGAAAATTCTGAAAATTCATTTGAAAACCGAACAGACCTAGAATAGCAAAGGCAATCCAGGGCAACAAAGGCAAGGCAGGAGGCATCAAAATTCAGACTTGAAATTAAATGAAAAAGCTACTATGATAAAAATCAGTATGGTACTAGAAAAAAAAAAAAACAGATCTGAGTATCAGCTGAACCAATTAGAAGATGTAGATACATCTACAAAGATACTCAGGAATCTTAGCTTGAAAAGGGGACCAAGTATGTTAACGGGAAAAAAAATAAACTCTTTAATAAATGGTACTAGAAAAATTTGCTTTCAACATGCTGAACACTAAAAATAAGCCCATGCCTATAGTCATGCACTAAACTAAAATCAAAATGGATCAAAGTGCTAAATATTAAAACAAAAACTAAACCTACTGGAAAAGAAGATAATTAAAAATCTTGAAGACAGTGGTAGGCAAAGAGTTCATGAACAAAATACAGACTGCATAGGAAGCATATCAAAAATCAACAATTGGGATTGCATCTTACTAAAATTTTTTGCACGTCAAAGGAAATCACCAATAGAATGAAAATAAAACCAACATAATGGTAAAAAGTTTTAGCCAACTGTCCCTCAGGACTTCTATCTGGAGAATATAAATAATTGAAAAAATCAGACTCCCCAAATTTAAAGACCCAATCCAAAATGGGCAGAAAAATACAAGTAGCAAATATATATATGAAGAAAAATTTCAGCATCATTGGTCATTCAAGAAATGCAAATTAAACAACACCAAAATTCCATCTCACCCAAGAAAGAATAGCTAGTATCAAGATATCAAACAATAACCAATGCTTGTGGGCTGTGGGGAAAGATGAACACTTTCCACTGTTAATGGGAATGTAAACTGGTACAACCCTTGGGAAAGTCAGTATGGAGATTCCCCCCAAAAACTAGGATTGGAGATCCCACTCCATTCAGCTATTTTCCTTCTGGGTATTTTACCAGAAGAATTCAAAGCATCATGCCACAGCAGCAAGTTTATAGCAGCATGATTGGTAATATCTAAATCTTGGAAATAACCCAAATGACTATCAACCATGGAATGGTTATAAAAGGTGTCATATTTTATACAATGGAGTATTTCTCAGCTATAAAGAAGAATAAGCTTAAAGCTTTTCTAGGTAAATGAATACAACTTGAGACCATACTCCTAAGTGAAATGTCAGACTCACATACATAAATATCATATCTCCCTAGTGTAAAAAACTGAAAAAATAAATAAGATTCAAAATGTACAATACATATTGTGAAGTAAAAGAGAAACTGCTCAAAAGGAAAAAAACAGAAAAGAAAGATGGGGGAAAATCTCTCTTGCTCTCTCTCTCTCTCTCTCTCTCTCTCTCTCTCTCTATATATATATATATATATATATGCAAGATAAATAAACTGTACTACAAATCTGTTATTTAATCAAAAAGAATAGTTTGTGCTTTCATTGTTCAATTGTTTGATCATCTTTTTCACGTCTATATCTTATAATCTGGAAAACTACTTTGATAACAGTATACAATATATTAACCAGTGTTAACCTCCTAATTTCTTTCCAAATTCTGTACCACAGTTTATTTTTGGTTTTTAAAATAAAGCAATAAATAAAAATAAGCAAGATTCAACAATACACTGTATACAAGAAATACATTTAACTCAAAAAAGATTTCATGGACTGGAAGTCAAAGTATGCAAAATAATACTCCTTGAAACAGAAACCAGAAAAAAGCAGGAGTAGCTATTCTGTTTGCAGACAATGTGAACTTCAATCCAAAAAGAATCAAAAGAAATAAGCAAGGTTACTACATAGTTGTTAGGGGAAAACTTCAAGAGGAAGAGACAGCAATCATAAATGTGTATTCACCATATTTGAGAACACCCAACTACATAAAACAAGGAAAGACAGGAAAAACCAAATAAAAGAAACATAATTTTAGAGAAACCTTAGTACTCTACTGTCACAAACAGATCGACTAGACAAAAGAAATCAGCCAAGAAGTATCTGAACTGATCCATACCTGTGAACAAATAGTAAAATCACTATAGATCCTGGGTAAGTTGAGAATTTCATGAATATCTACTCAAAAATCTTGGCTCCAAAAATATCGAAAGATAGAAGAAATGGACAGATTCCTAGATACATATGAATCACCAACGCTGAATCAAGAAGATATTAAAACTCCAAACACCCAATACCAGTTATGAGATTGAAAATGTAACTGATAACTTACTAATGAATTAAGTCCAAATCCTGATGAATTCACTGCTGAATTCCAAAAGAAATTCAAACATTTTTACGTCAATATTCTTAAACAGTTTAATGACATTGAAATGGAAGCATTACTCTCTAAATCATTCATGGAAGCAAGCATTACTCTGATACAAAAACCAAAGAAATACTTAACCAAAAAAGAGAACTACAAACCAATCTCCCTAAAGAACTCAAAAGCTAAAATCCTTAGTAAGATACTGGCAAATACAGTGTATAAAGCCACCAAGAAGATTATACACCATTATCAAGTGGGATTTATCCCAGAAATTCAGGGATAGTCCAACATACACAAATCACTAAACATAATATACTTTATCAACAGAGCCAAAAACAAATCACATGACTATCTCAATAGAAGCAGAAAAAAATAACTTTTGATAAAATCCAACACTCATCCATGATAAAAAAAAATCCCTTCAGAAAATCACAATAGATGGTTTTTATCTCAAATTGATAAAATTCATCTATGACAAACCAATAGCCAATATCATACTAAATGGACAAAAAGTGAAAGACTCCACTTTAAAATCAGGAACAAGACAACCCATTCCTATTCAATATAGTTTTGAAAACTAGCCAGACAAGAGGAAGAGATAAATGGAATAAAATGGGGAAAGAAGAAGTTAAATTATCATAGAAAGTCCAAAAACTTGAATCAAAAGCCTTCTAGATTTAATAACCAATTCAGTTGTGTAGCTGGATAAAATGTCAACACTCAAAACTCAATAGCATTCCTATACACAAACAACAAATTCACTGAGAGAGAAATGAGGAAACCATATCCTTTACAATAGTATCCAACAAATGAAATATGTAGGAATTAATTTAACAAAGGAAGTAAAAGATCTCTATATTGAAAATTACAGTAGTCTGAAAAGGAAGTAGAAATGGATATTCACAGCTTAAATGGAAATATAGCATTTCTAATGGACAGGAAAAAACAACATAGGTAAAACTGTCAAATTCTTCAAACTATTATACAGATTTAATGGAATCGTCATCAAAATACCATTAGCATACCTTACAAGTCTAAAGAAAGCATTCCGTAGATTCATTTGGAAACAGAAAAAGCCTAGAACAGCAAAGCGCATCTGGGCAACAAGGCAAGGTGGGCATCACAGCCTGATCTGAAATAATACTACAAAGTTACTGTGATAAAATCAGCATTTTACTGGAAAAAAAAAAACAGAGGATCAGTGGAACCCATTATAAGATAAAGGCACAACTTCAAACACACTCAGGGGAAGGGGAGAGAGAAGGAGAGAGGCCAAATGTTCTGTGGAAGAGAGGCAGCCTTTTTAATTAAAGATGCTGGACAAACTGGCTTTCTACATGCCAAAGCCTAAAACTCTATCCATGTCTATCACCATGCACTGAACTAAAGTCAGACTGGATCAAAGATCTAAATATTTAAACAGAAACACTAAATCCACTAGAAGAGAAAGGAGGAAGGAATCTTGAGGACATAGGTATAGGTAGAGGGTTCATGAAGAAAGCCCACACTGCATGGGAAATACTTCAAAGAATTAACAACTGAGACCTCATCTTATTAAAAGGCTTTGCACTGCAAAAAAAATCATCAACATAGTGAAAAGACAACTCACAGTGTGGAAAAAAATTTTAGTCAATTGCCCTTCAGACAAAGGACTTCTATCTAAAATGTATAAAGAATTGAAAAAATAGGTTTTCCAAATTCAAAGACCAATACAAAAATGGGTATCTGTGATGAATATATAGTTCTCAGATAGAGAAATAAAAATGAAAAATATATGAAAAAATGTTCAACTTTACTGGTCATTCCAGAGACACAAGTTAAAACAACTTTGAGATTCCATCTCACCACAGAGAGAATGGCCATCATGAAGCAATGAATCAACAACAAATGCTGGAGAGGCTGTGAGGGGAAAGGAAGCCTTATTGGTGGGAGTGAAGCCTGGTATAACTGCTGTGGAAATCAGTACGGAGGTTTCTCAAAAGGCTAGGATTAGAGGTCCTTTTTGACCCAGCTATTCCCCTTTTAGGTATCTTCCCAGAAAAATTAGAAACATCACACCACACTGATATATGTGTACCCATGTTTATAGCAGCATAATTTGTAATAGATAAATCTTGGGAAAAACCCAAATGTCCATAAACCAAGGGATGGATAAAAAAGATACGATATTTTTGTATGATGGAGTACTACTCAGCTACAAAAAAAGGATAAAAGAGGCTTTTATAGATAAATGGATGCAACTGGAGACTATACTCCTGTGTGAAATAAACTAGTCTCCCATGTATAAACATTATATTGTTTCCCTGCTGTGTGAAAGAGTAAATAAAGTCTAAAATGACAATAGACATTGTGAAATGAGAAGAAATTATTCAAAAGGAAAAATGAACTAGAATGAGGGAAATGTGACATGACAGAAGGGAAAAGAATGGAAGTCAGTAATATTATTAGTGTTTCTTAGTTCATTGAAAAGAAAGGTTTGTGCTAGTATCAATCAGAAAAATTTTAATGCTCATTTCTTGTACTGTGAGTAACTACTTAAAGATTACAATGTGCAATGTATGAACTATTGTTACTCTCTTGATATTTTGTTATGAAATCTTTGTACCTTTTTTCTAGAAAATAAAAAAATATGATACACAAAAATTACATGTTAAGAACATTCATTTGGGGAAAGTAATGGAAAATCTAAGCTATTTTTGTAGAACACAAAAAGTTGTTTTTAACTTACGAGTTGATAATTCCTGGCAAAAAGTTGATTTTTCAAATAAAATTTTATCATAGATTTTCTGTTACAGCACCATGAATGAAAACTTTTCCTCACCTTTCCAACAATCTGCAAAAGTCATTAGCACAACCTCCTGAGCATCAAATTAAAGGAGAAAATAAGACTGAATGCACAAGATAAGATTATGCCACCACTATGGAAATGTTATGATTTATGTTGCTTAGCCATCCGCTGAGATTAGGATGGATGAAATATGTGCATCTGGCTTCACAGCATGGACAGAGTGAAAGACCTGTGGAAAAATAGCATGCATTATATACTTAGGGGAGGAGAGGTATTTTATAGAGTGAGCTCCTGTTTTGTTGGCTTCTTTTATGCTCCATTGGTGAAAGAGAGAATTCAGCCTCAGGGTTCTGGGAGGTGGCTGAATACACAACATATAGCATACACAGATTAAGTTAACAGGAGATTTCTATCACAAATACTCAAAGCCCAGGCAAGGGTGACATAGAGCACCATGCAGTTTTTTGGTGGGAGTTGCACTTGGAAACAGAATGAACATGTAGAGAATATGGCAGGCAGGCTTCACAGTAAATGAGAGATGCGGTGACCTCTTACTCCCCTGGGAGGACGTGCATGACTGATTTGCACAGTATTGCACTTGGCAAGGAGGTGAAAGCTATTAGATGGAGCACTGAGAGAGTATAGTTTGTCTGACAGCACATGAAATTTTAGGATTCATAATGCAACTGACACATTTGATGATTCAAATATCTGCTGTGATGATGACTGATATCTTGAGAGGCTGACAAAGAGGACTTTTGATACATCAGAATAAATATTTAAAGATGAGAGAGGGTTAGGGTGGCCACAATTTTGAGTAATAGCTTGGAAATTTATGAAAACTTCCTCCTCCATCCCTTTAGCAGAATGCATAAAAGGATATTAGGTCCTCTGCAGCATAGTCTTGGATTTTCTTTTTTTAATATTTAGGAAACATTATGTGTTGCTCATATATATTGGTTTTTATTTTTCTTATAAGGTGTTGGTTCCTTCTTACTGATCCATAAGCACCTCCGGGCAGCTCAGGGGCCTGGTGGATGTCACAGTGTGAACTTAGAGATGGTGCTTCTGTTGACCAGATAAGACAGTTTAGGAAATTGTGTAACACTGAGGAGAGCATCTGTTTCTAAACAGTGCCTGTGGCAATAGGAAACTCAGCAGGGCAACAACTTGCAATTTTGTAACACAAATAGGACTTTTTTGATGAGTTCATTATGTCCCTCTATTTAAGCACTGCCTGGAGCTTATAGGGGAGGTGAGAGTCTACTGCATGGCTTCTTTAAAAGCATTGCATTGTATATTTTGAGAAGCAAAATGATGCTTTGGTGATTGCAAGTTTGGCTCTGAAGGTGGAAAGGAGTAAGAACACTGATACACCTGTTACCTTGGTTTATGTTCTGGGTATCTGTAAGATAAGAGGTTCCTAGAGTACTTGAACTCAGTATGGACACAATCCAGGGTAACAAAATCACATAAAATGCACTGATGGGACCAGTTGCTGCCCTGAGTGCTATAATGATAATTTAAAGTTCGGCCAAGCTTGTAAGACCTCGGAGTTCTACCCATTTATCAAGGAAATAGCAATATTCCATATCTCTATCACATATGATGGTAGCATTTTGGAACGCCATTTATAGAATTAACAAATACTATGACTGTTCACTCAATTAAATTAAAGAGGTTATTAGGTACATAAGAGGCCTAAGAAAACAGAGGAAGACCCCCAGCACCATGTCATCTTTAAGACACTAGGGACAAAAGAGAACACTGACTCCTACAGACGAGATGTGCTAGAGGGTGATACTCAGAAGCCAGGAAGACTTTGTAACCATGCTGAACCTGTGAAATGCTGTGCCTGAAGGCATGTGCGCAGCTGAGATGGATGCTCCTCCATTTAGGTGAGGTCTGTTAATGACATTTCCAGGACAACCTAGTAGTAGGAGATGATCAACAATGGTCACTCTAATGGCATATAGTACAGGGTTAAAGAGGTGCAGTTCCTTAAAGAGCCCATGGACAACTTATGCTTGCCATACTTAGTCCAGAGACTTTGGGAGAGAGCTGACTTCAAGGAAAAAAAATATCCTCTTTCTCCTTTCACATGCTGCTTCTAAGAAATGATGACAAAAAAAAAAAAAACTCCATTTGGTCTCTATGACCAGTATTTCTGTAACTTTCTAGAAGGAAAAGGATGACACCAGCCTTGAATAATTAAGCTCTAATTTTTAAGAAAATATAAATTTATAACTACAGAAAAGTATTCCTTAGTATAGATTGTTAAAAATTAGGTTCACCTTAATTACTTATTCAAAGGAAAAAATAGTTTGATTGGAAAGAAAGCTGTACAACAACCTCAGACATTATTTAAAGCTGCTTTAGCAAAGTTTAAAAATACTTTCTTGGGCTGGGGATTTATCTTAGTGATGAAAGTGCCTGCCTGGTAAGTGCAAGGTCTTGAGTTTGATTTCAGGTACCAAAAATAAATAAATAAATAAATAAATAAATAAATAAATACTTTCTTTTGGGCAATCCAATGTGAAAGTTGAAATTCTCTTTGCCAGTGTGTCTCAGTGAGAAAAATATTATTGGAATCTGATTTCAATACATCTATATGGTGGTAGATTATCCCACATATGGCAACTTGTCAGCAGCATCCTGTAGTCACAGTTCCCCCTACGATTCTCCAATGCATTTCTGCAAATAAAGCAGAGCAGTGGTGATTAAATAGCACTGAGCGCTACAAAAACCAAGGGTAACACTTTAATACCCTAATACAAGGCAGTGGTACTTTGAACAAGAGTCCAAAAACCCAAGCCACAAAAGCTAAAATAGGCACATGAGACCATATAAAACTGAGAAGGTTGTGTAAAGAAAGGACACTAATCAGCATAATTAAGAAAGCACACATCAGAATAGATCATTCCTACACCAAAAGATTGATATAATAACACAAAGTACTCAACAGCAAAAAATAAGTAGTCCGAGTTTAAAATGAGCCAGAGCCAAAGACATTTCTGAAAAGAAGATATCCCAATGTTCAATAAATCAATAAAAGACTGCACTCAACATCATTAATCATCAGGAAAATTCAAATCAAAACCATGAGATATCATGTCCTCCCAGTTAGAAAGGCTATAATCAGTAATAAAAAGTAACAAATGTTGACGTCATGTGAGAACAGGGAACTGCTGGTAGAAGTGTAAATTGGTGCAGTCATGAATTCCTCAATAAATGAAAACCAGAACTTGTATATGATTCAGTTGTCCCATTAATAGGTATACATCCAAAGGAAGTAAAATTCCATATATCAAAGAGATACATGCATTCCATGTTCCTTACAGCATTATTCTTAATAGCCAAGATAAAGAGTAACTAAGGTGTTCAGCTATAGATGAATGAGTAAAAACACTGGTATATATATATATATATATATATATATATATATATTCATTCATTAAAAACATGAAATGTTCTTATTTGTGACAATACAGATAGGACTGGAGGACATTATGTTAAAAGTAAAATAAAGAAAGCACACACACACACATACACAAAAACAATACTGCCTGTTGTTGCTCATATATGATGAAAAGGATCTCTTAGAAGTAGAAAATATATTAGTAGACACCAGAGATTAGAAATTGTAGGGGGAAGAAGGACAAAGTGTGGATGACAAAATATAGCTAGGAAAAAAAGTTTCTAGTATTTTATAGCAAATAAGTTACTATCATTTATATGAACTGATTACATATATTTTATAAAAACTAGAAGAGATCAAAGGCTACAAACCTTTAAAAATGATATATAAGGAGTTGAAAATGTTGAATATTTCAATTTGATAATTAGTTATCACATATGTGTCAAATTATCACAATACACTGTATATGTATGTAATATTCGATAAAGAAATTTT
Source organism: Cavia porcellus (assembly GCF_034190915.1). Classification (NCBI taxonomy): domain Eukaryota; kingdom Metazoa; phylum Chordata; class Mammalia; order Rodentia; family Caviidae; genus Cavia; species Cavia porcellus. Next base: position 8,626,516 of record NW_026947507.1, on the reverse strand, counting down.
GAAATATTTTGTACCAGGGATCAAACTCATGATCTTGCACTTGCAAGACAGGTGCTTGTGCTGCTGAGCTATATCCTTGGTCCCTTCTAAAAAGAAATTTAAATGAAAAATAAGTAGAATGACTTAAATTCTATTTTTAGGCATATATTAAAAGAACTTAAAACAGAGGCTCATATAGATATTTACTTATTTATGAACATTCATATCACTTTTATTCACAACAATCAAAAGGAAAACACTGTATAATCCAAATGCCCATTAACTGATGATTGGATAAAAATGTATACATCCACACAATGAAATATTATTTAATCATGAAGTAGAATAAAATTCTGATACATGTTACACTTAACAGAACCTTAAAAAGATGCTAAGTATCCAGAAACAAAATGTCACATACTATATTTCTTTCATGTGAAACATTTATAATAGCCAAATAAAGACAAGCAGAAAGTTGACAATGATTCAGGAGGAGAACAAGAAAGATCATATAACGTTCTCCTGGAGTGATTAAAAAGGAGTAAAAATAGGAGGATATGATGCTTACACTATCTTCTGAATGCATATGTGTAACTGAAATGATAAATTATATGTGAAATAAATCTCACTTCAAAAAATAATTTAAGAAAACCTTTGCCCAGAGCCAATGCTTTTCCCCAAGTCTCTTTAGGATGTTTTAGTTAGTTTACATTCCTCTTAAAGTCTGCCTCATATTAGACTAACACACCTGTTTACAGCGCTTATAATTTTATATATCTCCTAGATTTGCATACTTCATTGAGAAGGCTAAGGATATCTATTTGATTATATCAGACCACTTTCCACTTCAATCAAGAAACCTAAAAGCTTCAAGAAATCCACCATTTACTGGATACAGCTGGTGACAATCTCCAAGAGACAGGGGTTTCATCATTGTGTAATACATAGTTACTTGTAACAAAATATAGCATCTCCAGGTGGTAATGCCTTCAGTGCCCATGTCTTAGAATATTTGTAAATAATGTGGTGACTCCTTCCCTATCACATCCTTTACATAACTGATAGCTGCTTTATCAACAGTCCTTTTATTCTTTATGTCCACAGAAGTATCAGGCTTCATATACAGTGAGAGCTAACACGTCCTCAGGAAAAGCTGGACCTAAAGTTTGGCTTGCAAAACTAGGGTTCAAATAAATCAGCTAAACTGAATACTTTCACTATCACATTGTATTTGTCTTTTCATTCAGCAAACACCTTTGGATACCTGATTTCACTAATTTTAAAAAATAAACAAAATTCCTGTTCTGGTAGCTTTTTATATTTCTTCACATTCATGAGATTGTTATTGTTTTATAAATTGGCAATAAATAATGTTGTTTGCAAAAACATCACTGTCCATACAATTGTAAGGATGTTATCCCCTACTTATAAAACCATGTGTTAAAATGTTAACCCCCAAGCTAGTGATGCTTAGATGTAGAGTCTTTGGCATCTGTGCCCTCCCTCACAGAGGAGGCCTGAGAGACATTTGTTCCCCCCCCTTCTACCTTGTGAGTACACTCCAAAGCCCACTATCTATGAGCCAGAGATCTGCCCCCATCAGACACCAAATAGACTGCAGCCTTGGTCTTAAACTTCCAATTAACCAGAATTGTGGGAAATAGACTGATATTGTTTATAAGCCAAAGAGTTTATAGATATATGATGGAAAACTACAGTGAACATTTAAATTATTTTTTCTTTGAAAACAATTTTTATAGCAAAAGACACATTGTCATTAATCCTTCAGTTAGAGCACATCGTACCATTGCTCATGCCAGATTCTGAAGTTCGAAAAGTCCTCTTTCTTGAGTGTGTAGAGTTCTACTGACGTGGCTGCCTCAATGATCTGAATCATTTCAAAACATTTACCTTTCATGGTTGTTTTGAATGAAGAAGACCCAGGAGTTGAAAAGCGCCAGATGCTGTGTATAATGAGAATAAGAACACATTTAACCTTTTTAGAAGTCTGCCTTTGCATTGGATGGCACTCAGCAACAGCATTCACTATATTATACCTTTTTTTTTTTACACCTCATGCCTGTGGTGGTGCACACATTTAATCCCCGAACTCTGGGATGCTGAAGCAGGAGGATCACTAGTTTGAGTCCATCTGAGCAACTGAGTAACTTAACAAGACGATCTCCAATAATAATAATGATAATAATAATAATAATAATAATAATAAATCCTGAGAATGCTACTCAGTACAAAGGTCCTGGGTTCAATCCCCAGAGGAGAGGGAAAAACAATATGAATTCCAAAATAAAGTTCAATTTTTTTTATTTTATGTATTATGCTCTTCCTAAATGTTATATTCCAAAAGTAATTAATTTTATTTATTGCAACTTCTTTTCAGTGAGCATAAAACTGATAGCATTGTCATCAGATTCTTTGTGCCTCTACACTAAAGTAACAAGATCGTATTTGCCTGGGATCATGGATTTCAAACTCTCCTACAAACTGCAAAATTGCACTATACAGCTTCAGATATAAATATGGAAAAGGTACACCTTGAAATAATTTGCTATATATATGATCTTTTGCCATCTCACCATAAGCCAAGCTAAAAGGAAAACAGAATATATACTTTGTTAGGTGTGAGCATAAATAGCATTTTAGGTCATCAAGATCAGTATCGTGCAATAAAAATAATGAGTCTAATGTACAATTCAATATTTTCTATAGCTATATTTAAAAATTAATATATAAAATGAAATTTAATAATGTCTTCAATTTAAACCATCCTAACAGTATTATCTTGTACACTGATTATGTATCACTATAATTTTAGAGAAATTGTGATTGATTTTCTACTGTCTTTGAAATTAATTGAATAAAAATATTAACTAGTCACATTTCAAGTGCTCACATATGTCTATAGCTCCCTTTTTGAATAGCATGACTTTAAATCTTATTACTATAAATAAAAAGATAAGTAAATTAAAGGAAAAACCAAAAAGGGAAGGAAAAATAAATTTGCACACTCAAATGCACTTCTGATGCTTATATCACTAAAGTTGATTAAGTCAGAGTATCTTTTCTTAGAGGCGATGGAGACTTTGAAATAGAAACAAAAGTCAGGAAGGGAGAAGAGAAAGTACTCAAGATCCCCTAAAAAGCAATACAAGTTAAATATACTCAGGGCTTAGTGATGTAACTCAGGGGTGGAGTTAGTATTCTTAGTATTCTTAAGGCTTTAATTTTGATGCCTAATGCTACAAAAAGAAAGAAAGAAAGAAAAAAGAAGAAAGACAGAAAGAAAAAATGAAAAGGAATTGAAAAATTATATTACAAAGCATACTTACTGAACTCTAAAAGAGTGGGGCTATTTTATGTAATTTGTAAATTAATAATAAACTCAAACTTTAATAATAAAAATTAACACACATATTTCCAAGTACAATAAAAATAGCAGCCACTTAATACTTACAGATTTTAAGCAAAATTATATTAACTCAGATATCTAAAGATAACACACAAAATAATAAATAAATAAGTTCCACAAAATTTTGCCTTCTTAAAGACATGCCAAACAGAAACTAATAGAAGAAAATTTCCAGCTAGTACAATTCTGTTAAAACTTTTTAACCATGTTAATTCAATCCCCATATCACATACTTCCTTGTTTCAGTGAAATATAATATGTTTTGTCTTAGCAATACACCAGTGAGTATCCTCAATTGAGAAGACTTCACTGATTTATCTCAATAGCTTTCACTAAATAACAATAAATCTGTATCTCCAAAGCAATAACATTTTGAAGCAATGCCAAAATGATAAAAAAAAATTTACCAAGGATTATAAAAACTAAAGAAAAATTTCTGTCTACTATTTAAAATATCTTCCTGTGTATTGATGAAAATTTTTAAATGTAAAATCCCAAGCTCATAAACAGAAACCCAGTTTAGAGGATTTAGATACAAGTGACAACCGAATCCCCAAATGAGAAATTAGAACAGTGTTGAGTGAATCCTTGGTAATACTTTATAAATCCGGTTTCCCATGTGATCTGTGATTGAAGACCAAAAAAGGAAAATTCCATTTTCACCTGAAAGAATAACGTGTAGCTCTGAACACAGAGCATGCAAACAGCTCCTGTAAAATGGCCCAGAAATAAAAGAAGTCTTAAATCTATCTACGTATGCCAAATAGTGGAGCAATTTGACAAATTACCTTAATCACTTCATAATTCAGTCACATTTAAGGGTAACAGAAGAAGCTCACAGCAATAGTAAGCTTTTTCAATTTGCTCCAAAAGTCCTCCGAAAAATCAAAATTAGAAAATACCATTTAAAACACAGCAAAGCAGACAATAAACAACACAAATGAGCTTTTCAGCCTATACAAATGACAGGAAATCCCCAGACGTTTCAGAGTGCGGACAGGTGTGACTAATTAATCGTTAGCATTGGAAAGCACAAAATCAAGAGGCTGATGTGGGCAGAGACATGGAAAACACAATGGATATCTCTGAATTTGACAGGAAAAATCATCCTGAACCAAGCTGAGATCTAGCACTAGAGAAGGGCTATACTGAAAGATCGTATTTTAGTCATTCATAGTGGCAAGACAGATGGAGCCCCAAAGCTATAGAGCTAAGAGAATAACTTGTTGTCTTCTCCACCTCCACAGTGTGGAGGACAAGGAACTCTCTCCGATAGCATAAAAATCTATAATGACCTTTAAAAAAAAGGAAATGAACCTAGCAAAAATAGCCACATAACAGAAAAACACACAAAAAAAGCAGATGAGTAATCCTATATTGAAACATTAAATTGAGACATGATAAAAGTGTAGAAATAGCAAGACAATCATAAATGAATAAATTATTAGATAAGAATGATATAAAATAAGATCTGACAAAGAGAAAAGGATCAAAAGGAAAAAAAAAAATCTTTGGAGTAGCAAGGGGATGCCAAAACCCTGGAATACAATTTGTTGCACATGTATGTGTGAAAAACTGGCCAGAACTAAGTCTTAAATCTACAAGTACATCAAATAGTTCAACAATTTGACTCACATCAGTCATCATGTGTATCTTATTACAGCCATAGGATTTACAGGACAGATAATTTGCTATCCAGATCTCACTCCCAATCCATATCACTTACAAGGTAGAGTTTATCAAATTGGCTCAGACTTTGACAGTGTCGTCCACTTTCCATACCTGTGATACCATGAGTTTGTTCAGTCAATTGAAGATGAAACTATTTAGAAAAAATGTGCCTATAAGTATGCACAGATTTTTTTGGTCACCATTCCTAAACAATACAATGCAATAATTATCCACTGTCTTATGCATTATAAATAGTATGGAGATGATTTAAAATTTATGGAAGGAGATGCATGGGTTATACACAAACACTATGCTTTTTATGTGTGAATGTGTGTAGTACTAGAGATCAAAAGAACCTGAGTTTGTGGCAGTTCCTTTTTTGTTTCTTTTTATGTAATATCCTGATTCATTCCAGAATAATTTAAGCAGACTATCTGGAGATGACAATTAAAAATCTGTTTTTAAATAAGCTCCTTAAATGAATTGTAGGCACACAGGTGTCTGACACCCAATGCTATACTGGAACTTTAAACTTATACCAACCCTAAGTTTGTCATCTCACCCTAAAGATTGCAGAAGACATGATCACAGCACAAAAATCTGGGTAATGCTGTTAACTTGGAGCACTCAGAGAGAAAAGGAAAGGCTTGGAAACTATTTCTTTAACATGTTTTCTTGCCATGTAACTAGAATTTGCCTTTAAATGATGAGTCTGCTTCTTGTTTTCACTCTATGTTATTTTGGAATACTTGCCCATTTGCTGATCAATCAAATATTAAAGAATATATCAAATAAAGATTTCTTTGCAGGTTTTCCAGCTGTTATAGTCTCCTACTAGAAGCAACAGTTCAACAAGTCCGTATATCCCTTAAGGAACCAATGCATGCTCGTGCCTGCTTTTATTTGTGATTCTATCTGTGTGTATTAAAATCTAGAACCAGCGTATCTACAAAGGGCTTTAAGAGAGGTTACATTTTCATTTCTTTAGACATGAAAATTTGAGCTTCAATTTGATAGTCATACAAAATAATGGATGTTTAGTATGAAAGAATTCACTACAAAACACTGTGATAATCTCAGATATTTTTTAAAAAGATCAGTGCTTGATATTATAAGTTCATAACTCCTGAAAAAATGTCAGCTTAGACTAGTATGTACTCTTACACTGAAAATATTAGTTAAGCCAGGTAACAACTAAGAAAGTAATTATTTATTTTTTTAAAAACAATTTTTTATTCCTAAAGCAAAAAAGGGAAAGAGTCAATTATTGGCCTATTCCATTATAAGTAAATACTAGACTCTTTAATTCACTTATTGATTGAAGTACATGTAAAGAACTTGAATTTGTACAGTCGTAGCTAATAATGCTCTCAATTGAGATACTTTTCACACAGTCTCTTATTGAGATTCCTCAATTAGCAGCCTACTGACAATCTGTCTTTTCTCTAAGTCCAGAAAGTTAGATCCATCTCAAAGAACGTTATTTTTTCTGTGTCTGATAATGGTTCAGTCATTCTTCACTTTTATTGTTCTCCACCAAGAAACAATAAATCTATTTTTTTTTTTAGAAAATTGGTTTGTAGACACTGAATTTGAGTCTTGAACTTCCAAAGAGATGAGATTTGAAATAACACCTGTCAGGTAGAGATTAGAGAATGTTATTCACAGAGGAACGGTCTACAGCAGTGATTTATTGGATACACACAACCAAAGGACTAAAGGCCAGTAAGATTCCATTAAAAAGCCTCTTTTTAATGACAACAGGTGTACCCAAAATGAGACACTTGTCTACTGATGAGGAAATCTCCCCGAGAAATACTAGTGGTTGAGAGCATGACTTCCAGAGTCAATTCTCACCTCTATCACCCCAAATATAATCGATTCAGTTTTATCTTCAAAATACTGTTCTAACACCCATGATCATCTCCACTGCCACATCTCCTCGTCTGAGTAACCATCACACTCACTTGGCTTGCTGAGGCCATCTAATAAATTTTATTGCCTTTACTTAGTCTTGAAATCTTCTTTCAACACAGCATTGAGAGTCACTCTTTTGAAAGTCAAGTAAATTTATGTTATTCTCATGGTCAGAGCTGCCGTTTCCCTGATGGTAAGAGTGAAGTGCCCGACAGCTCCTCCCCTCAACCCATCAATTGCCTTCCTGCCCCACTGCCTTTGCACTGGTAGAGCTCTCCAAATTTTTTTCCTACATTCTCAGAATGTGGGCTTCTCCACTATACCTCAAACACATTGGAGCATGATCCCATCTAGGGTTTTGTGTTATTCGTTTTCTCTGTTTGAAAATGCTCTTCCTTTTAGAATATTCAGGGTTAATTTTCTCACCAAATTTAGATCTTTGCTTAAACATCACTGCATGAAGCTTTCCATGACCACTCTATCAATTTTGCAACTTTTCAGCTGTACTAATGATTAAGCTCTCATTTTTCCATAGCTACTACCACCTTCTAACATATTAAATAACTGCTGCATTTGTTTTATGTAAAAATTACTGTCTTCCTCCCACAAAAAGACTGCAAGTTAGATTAGCCTAGGAAGTTTTGTTGAAGACTTTTGAAGAAGCCCTGTAGTCTTCTTCATATGTTAAAAACCTCCATTCTTTTTAGAGTTGCTGGTTTCTAAGTACTTTGCAAATCCTAATAGTTATTATACATAACTATATAGAATGACCAAAATCTAACTTAATAGGAAGAATGTAGCCACTATCAGTTCCTTTACATATGTTTTCCTTTTCTTCCTCACTAGAATTAAAATATGATGTCATTGAATAGATTCTCATCTCTCTCTCTCTCTCTCTCTCTCTCTCTCTCTCTCTCTCTCTCTGTCTATGGGAATTAATTCTGTTGTCCAAGTTATCCTTCCTCACTTATGCAAATTACAACTGATTGTAAACTTAACATTTATACCTTAACAAAATCATTGATACTTTAACAAATTCCCTTTATTGGACAAAGTTAAGTAGAGAAGTACCTCTTATTTCTTCTGTAAACCAGATGAAACTGTCACAAATCCATATTGTTTTCAGCTTTAGCCAACTAAGATTTACAGATGCCTGATTACTTGAGGTTAACAAGAAGTCCACCATCATCTCTGCTATATGAATTGCATTACAAAAGGATTAAGCTTCTCCATCACCCAGCTAAGCCATTGCATAGCAGAACCACTTCCGTTTTCTCATCACGTCCCTTGATCTAAACCTGTCCACTAGGTTTCTATATATATCTATACCTGCCACTTTGTGCCTTTTATATCAGACTCATTGGAAAAATGACATATCGTTCTGCTAACATATCATCTTTATGATTTTCTTCTCAATATGTATTGAGAATACATATCATGTTTATTTCCTTAAAATTTAACCTTCTGCACAAATGGTAAAGTTAAATTCGCTGCAGTGTTCTGCAATTTACTGCCCTGCTGATTGTTCACTTTCTGTAAAATTCTATAAAACAAATTTCACAATAGACTCTATCTAGCCACAGTCTACAGTTTTATTAAATCAAATTTATATCTGGACAGCTAAGCTTCATTTTTCTATGCTATGTGTAAACAGTTACCAATATATTTATCATTTAACTATTAGAAACAACTTGATAAAAGATTAAAATATCATTATTCAACTTCTTCAATACTCACTTTCAAACTGAAAAAGAGTAGAGAAAAATAGTTTACAAAACAGGCTACTATCACATAAATTTATTCAAAAATAGAAAACATTAAATACAGTATTATAGGTAATTGCTCAAAACTATGAGAGTATTACGAAATACAAGTTCAGTACTTCTGTTAATGGAACGATTTGTAGTCTCAAAAACTTTTTAGAGATTTGTATGTTATTACTTAGACTAAATTATAATGCAACTATTCAAATAGGAAAAAAAATTAACTGAGAGGAAGAGTGTACTACCAACATTTAAACAGTTTTATTTCAGAGAATTATGAGGCAAAGGTCATCACTCATAAATTAATCTATTAAAGAGATGCTTCAACTTTTGCTAGTTAAACAGCAAGTGATGAAATGACAAAGTTTTATATTTCTACCTGTATTCACCTCAATTCCCAAAGACCTTTCAATTTTCAAATCTAGTATCACATTATTTCACACCATTCAGAATTCCCCATGTTATAGTTATATTAAACATTCTGTTATGCTTTATGGAATTAAATATACTATTTTAATTAGTTGATAATAAGTTGTACAGAACCATATTCTGGGAAGAATCAAAGGCATTTTTCTAGTCCACCAAATATTCACCTTTCCTCAGTATATATTGCATTATGACAGATACCTCTGGTGAGAATGAGGGTCAAAAAGACTCCTAGATGATCTTGAAAGGCTACTCAAAATAGCTTACACTATTTAATTTCTGAACAAATTTGAGACCAGCCATGATTTGACTTTAAGAGTTCTTCAATCATCCCTTGTTGATAGATGTATTTCTCTGCCTGCTGTATATTGTGAGCTTTGAAAGTATGTAGGGACTGGAATCCTTTTGCTATCAAACAGTAGAAACCGCCAAACACGATTAGACTTGGTGGTTCTACATGTTTTATAAGTCAATGATTTCATGACAGATGAGAGTGTTCTGCCAGAAAAAGTCAAAATTTCCTAGCATAAAGACACAGACAAATCACATGTACTAAGTATCATTTGATCTATATAATGATCTTAACATATTCCAGACTCAAAGCAGGAAAAGCAAATTGACAATCTCCGAGCTTATTATAACAAGACATTTGATTCAGAACAAAACACTGTTGGGATTTGCAAACTATTATAAGTTAAATAAAGTAGTTTGATATGTACATCAAGGGATATGTTCTTTTGTTTTTTCACTAATATCTCATCTTATAAAGCATCAAACAGCCTATTGGGAAAAAACAGATAAAAGCTAGTAAACAATACCTTATTTTTAATATTCTTCTTTCATTGGTGAATCACAGAAGTATTGCTCCACCAAGCAAATGAGTTGAGTGAAATATGCAGAGAGAACATTTTACCAAAACTGCTTCTTTTAGAGATAAAATTCCAGGATAAGTATGTCCAGGGGGGAAATAAAGGACGTCAGCAGAGATTCTCTCAGACAAATAGGCATTACACTTCACAAGGAAGGACTTTTCATCAAGCATAGTCATTTTGATAAAGTATAAACTAAACATTATAAACTGCATATGCACTTCACAATTTTTCTATTAATACTTTTAATCTTTACAGACTAATAGCCAATAAAGTTCCTGAAAAAAAAACAAACTTTGTGGATAATTGCTTAAGAGAACAATGATCAAACTCTCCTAAATTGGATTTAATAAAGCAGAATGAAATCATGATTTGGCTTTTATTTATTAGACATAGAGGAGCAGCCTCATAGTGTGTGCCACTTTCTAAATGGGTATGCCTCCAGCAGTTGTCTAGACCAGATGGAAAAGTGACAAGCTCCACTTAATATGTCACAGTGTCAGTACGGCCGTAAAAGAGTCCCCAGCATTTCTCTTCTGAACAGAAGCCACCTGTTTACTATAAACAATCCTCTTAGTTCTCAAACTGCAATTTTAATTTGCGACTTGCACCTGAAAGGTGGCACACATTTGAGTTCAAGGCTGCCGGGTTGCAAATTAATCATGAGTGTTTGAAGACTTCAAATCTTTGTGGAAGAATTTGGACAGTTTTAAATCTTTAATGTGTCCAGAGCTTGCTTGTAAATGATCCAATTTATCTTCTTTCAGAAAGGATTTTTCTCATAATTATAATTTCAGTTGGCATCTTATTTGGCTCTTGCTTTAGTCTACAACTGTGTTTATTAGAAACAGAATCAGAATTTCTTAGGTTATTAGAAACAGACTGGTTATGCTTTCTACTATATCTCAGTAGCAGAGATCTAGGCTGGAAAACAAGATTTTGCTCTAGCCTGTAGCTATAATATCTTCACAGAAAGGAGTGTTTCATCTGTCATCTGGGGCCCCTTGTTGTTCATTATGAGAGATCATTGGCATCTCTAGAAGTCTAGAAGGCATCTCTAGAAGTTTAGCAGTGATCATATGTCTCCTAGGAGGAAACAAAAAAATTACTTTAAAAATTGGAACTAACACATAAATCTAAAATCAAAGATAACAGGCATCACTTGAACACTAATTCATATTGCTGTGTTATAAATTTATTATGACAGACACACACTCTCTCTGAATCAAGAAATTTAGCAGACAAATAAAGCCAAAAAAGGAAAAAGTCTTTTTTAGATGATAAATTCTATAAAAAATTTATGGGATAGCTCAGTTTTTCTATTACAGATTTTATTAGGAGCCAGGGATTAAACTTGGGTCCCTTCAGCATCTAATGTACAATTTTTCTTGCCCTTTTCATTTTGTGTGCAAACTACCAACTGAGCTTAGCAATGCTAACTCCACAGTATGAAACAGGCTCCCTATATGCAGTCTTGTTTGAAGAAAGCAATTGGGGAGACAGAAGTCACTGCAGAATGAGAGTATGATACAAATTAATTGGACATTTCTGCAGTTGCCTATTATTTAGAGGAAAAAGGCATGAACCCTAGAATGTAACTACGTTGCATCTATACATCATGTTGGTTTTTCTGTTCTAAAGTCAAAGTTCGTTAGTCACAAATATGCAGATATGTTCTTTGTTTTTATTTTAAATCTATGTTGTCAATGTTTTTCTTTCAAAAGTACAAGTTTTCCAGTTCAGTTTAACTAATGACACAGCAGTGAAAGTATTGAAATTATTATTGAAACAACTAATCTATTACTTAAAACGTGTGTTAGGCACTGCTGCTCTGAATAATCATTATATTGTCAAATTATGCATTAAATCAGATAATCCACATGACCAGGTCACACATTCCTATTCATTTCATTTACATGGAAACCTCTTGCTATATGATCAACGAGATAGCATGTTTTAGAAGATGCAGATCAATGAAGTTCAATGTAAATTATTACAAGGGACACAGACACATAATGCGAGAGCCACAAAACCACTTTTTTCCTCATATCCTCCTCTGAAATCCCATTACAAATAGTCTAAAGTTGAGGATAAAAGATAAGGCAGCAGAAAAGTCCAATGTCTATATGCAAGTCACATGAAAGAGTGTATTTTGATCTCCAGCATCCAGCAGTTTTGTATGTTTGACCATATTTTCATCTTCTCCACTGAGAAACTCCTCTGCTCTTTCCCAGCTCAGAAGAAACAGAAACGTCTCCTCAGATGTATACTGTATTCAGAGGAAGTGGTAAAAACTAAAATGTCCCTGACTTCATGCATCCTATCACATAACAAAATAAAGTATTTCTGAACAAACATAATACAGTGTCCAAGAATAAAATTGGGAAATAGTCAGTTACACACTTATAGAAAAAATGTAAGAGCTATGTTTCTTCTTAGAAAATATTATTTTCACATTGCATCTAATAACCAGAGAGTTTTCTCCAATACATATAACATGAACTCACTATTTTTGCAACATTTCTAATAAATCTCTCTTCATAAGAGAATTGCATCATAATTAAATAAGTGTGTGTTTGTAATTGTATCTATTTTCTTAGATCATGAGGACAAGAATAGGACAATTTGTGCTTCTCAAGTAATAAAAGATGGTCTTTTTATAGTATTTTTGATTTGATATTTGCAAGGTGCTCAAGTTATTAGCATTTTCTCTGAATATTTGTAACTACTAACATTCCAATTTTACAGCTCAGAAATCAGAGAATAAAAGATTTATACAACAGTGCTGAATAAAGTGGGTACAGTGCAGGATTACTTTTCAAATCATTCTCTTATTTATAATTTTATCGAAATAGATAAGCAATGATCAATCAGATTGGTCAAGCAAATAAGTAATGGTCATTCAGATTTGATCAAGCAGATAAACAATGGTCAATCAGATAGTCTTTTTAGCTTCCAGAATGATGTAGTTACACGCTCATGAAGAGAGTCAATTTCATCCTAAAACCTTAAGAAAAAATTAATTTTAATATTCAGTCACTTACCTATATAGTAGATCTCCACTATGCTTTGTACCTTTGTCTACAAATAAACAGCATATTTTATTTTAATCAGTCCTGGTCAGTTTGAGTTTTAAAGATATTAAATGAACAGTTCATAACATTCACACTTAGGCAGTTTCACTTGAAAAAATTAATGCTACCTAATTTGGTATATTTTTATGTTAATATTTAGTTAGAGTAATAGAGTAAAAACAATTAAAATTATAAAATTCAGTTTCTTAGGGCTGGGGATTTAGGTCAGTGGTGTAAGCACCTGCCTGGCAAGCGCAAGGTCATGAGTTTGATCCCTGGTACCAAAAAAAAAAGTTTCTTCACTATAGTGATGTAATGAATAGGAACTTATTCATGTTAAAAGTTTTAAAAATAATTTTTATTTGCATTGGTTTTATTTTATAGTAAAATTCTTCAACCAAGAAAGGTTTGTTGACAATGGCATATTATGTGGGATGAAGGGCAATAGGAAATGAAGCTTGTTGATTTCTGTGTTAGTAGCTTCCAATCACAAGAGAATATTGCACATGTTTTTATTCTATTACCTACTTACATATACATTGATTGAGGTTAATTTGACTTTGTTCATTTGTTTGCTTTTTTTTTTTTTTGGTACTGGATATCAAACCCAGAACCTCCATACCCAGTTACCTCCTCCACCCTGTTTTTGTTGTTGTTTTGGAGACAGGATTTCATCACGGAGTTCAGGCTGGCCTTGGACTTACGATGCAACCCAGGCTAACTCTGAATTCACAGGAATCCTCCAATCACAACTTTCAACATGTTGCACTTAAAGGCATGTACTATCATACCAAGCTTCCAAATACTTTTTTATTTTCTATTTAATTTTGAGACAAGATCTTACGAGGTTGCCCAGGATAAACTACAATTTGTTGTTTTCCAGTATCAGCCTCCACAGTACTGGTATTAGAGGCATGCATCATCACAGTTGTTTTTTGTCAAGAATTTTAGCATTAGAAAGTGATGTCAAGTAAAGTAATAGACCCTCTTCGCTGACTTCTCGCCTAAAAATCAAAAAAATCATGAGACACGTATTGCTATTTTATTGACAAATATAGAAACTACAGTACTGATTAGTTGAATAATTTGCCTTAGTGTATCATTGCATTGAGTGAATAACAGACTCTTCTCAGACTAAAGCTGTGTGATATTAAAGGTTGCTTAAGTATGATTTTGAAAACTGAGTGTGCACAAAAAAAGATGTATTTCTGGCTAAGGTGGAGTAAAACATTCCTGATTTATGATCCTGCTTGAGTCAATTAAAAAGTTAGGCAAAACATATGCTACAACACTTTTTTGAGATACAGGACATTAGTTAATGAAGGACCTCAGCCTCTAAGAAATTAGAAATAATGAGATAAGCTGTACACTTGCCCTAACTTGCTGTCTAGAGGGACAGAAAGGAAGGGCAAGGCTGATTATGATGATTAATCTCTTACCATTAAACAGACAAAACTGAGAGACTAACAATGCCAATACAACTAGATTCTAGAGGAAAATACACTAGAAATATCTACACAGGCACAACTCCAGAGAACTTCTTGAAATGAATCTATATATTCAGCTTCTTGTAGCTTAATGCATGCACAGGAAAAAAATTACACAAGGCCAGGGAATGAGCCATGAGAAACAAGAATGAGCGCACACATAGAAGTAACATAGTTCCCACCCCTGCCAGGAAGTCTGAATAACTTACTGTTTCACTGTATAAAGTCCTCAAAAGATTGTTACCTCAGTAACATGGCAGACTACTTCTAGACTAGAAAACATTTTCATCAGCTGAATCACATTAAGGGAAATAACCAACTGCATTATATTGTTTTCAAATGAATGAACTGTCTCAGAACAAATTTCAAGAATACTTTAGAAAGCATCTTATACCCCAAAATAGCTGATGGCATCCCAACGAAGTTTGTTATCCAGAAAGACAATTGTGAAATATTAAAAGAAACAAAAATATGTCATTATGAGAAAATCGATCATTTAAAACAATTAAAATGAGTACAGATAATAGCATCAGTAGAAATATATATTCAATTTCTAACACTATTAACATCATATTTACTAGTAAAACATTAGATGCTTTCCTCCTGAGGTCAGGAATAAGATGTGGATATTCACTATTTTCACTTCTATTTTATACACTATTGTAGAGGTTTCATCCCCAGAAAGTAGGCAATAGAAAGATATAAAATTATACACATTATAAAAGAAGTGAATTTTTCTATTCACAGACAACATGATCTTATAGAAAATTCTAAAGAATATATTAAAAGATGATTAGAAAATATGCATGCATATAGCAAGTTTTCAGAATACAAGATCATTATTAATAGTCATGTAGCTGTGCTCCCGCAATCAAAAATTTTCAATGTAACTTCAGCAAAAATAAATTCAAAATTTAGATCCTGAAAACTACCTAAAGAACTAAGTCAATATTTTAAAAATCTCATGTTTATGGATTAAAAGATTACATTAAGATGAAAATGCTTCTGGGAAAAAATGCTTCTGGAACTTAACCAAAACTTTAATGTATACTCTGACCCATTTCCAGCACTTTTTTTGAAAGAATAAACAAGCTAATTCTAAAATTCAAATGGAATTGCAAAGGACTCAAAATAGCCAAAGAAAGTTTTTTCTTTTTTCCTGGAAAAACCGTATGTAATACAGAAACCAAAATTAATGTAAAAAAAATTAAAATGTAAAACAAAAAAACCTTAAATTCTCAGGAAAATTACAGAAGATTTTAAAGCTGCAAAATGATCAAGGTATAGAACTTTATCATTCTTGAAAATAAAAGAATAAAGTAGAAAGATTCACATTTTTCTGGCAAGACTCTGCTGTAATGGTGCAAAAATCATGTAAGTCAATGGGACAGTAATAGGAACTCAGAAATATAGGATCAACAGATTCTTAATGAGTTAATACTGATAATATCATTAACAATGAAAACAGGCACAAGGAGGGTGAAAAGAACTAAGGGAGAGAAAAAGAAGTAGATTGAAAAAAGAAACAATAAATACAACTCCAAAAACTTAGTAAGAGAAGTCATGACAATATTTGCTCTATACCATCACTTAACAGAGAAATGCAGATAAAAATCAAAATGAGCTTCAATTTCACATCTACTAGAATGGCTAAAATCAAACTGCTTACAATAGGATTGGTATGATCAAGTTGGTGGAATAGCAGTTTCCTGACTCTGTTGTAAGCATCCTTATGCTAGAAGTCCAACTGGCAATTATCTATGAACAAGAATATCTTCATAAATATCCCAACTCAGGGAAGAGGCTCAGATAACCAAGAATTGAGAAGAGCTGGGTTCAAAGTGTCGTCAGTAAGGTTCTTTTTGCCAGTGATGAAACCCCTCCCCAGCCAGCACAATGCCACACACAATTTTCCCCTGATCCACAGTTTCTACACAGAGAAAAGTGAATTGAAGATGGATAGTCAGTTTCCCAGAATTCTGAGACTACAGGAGACTCAATCCTGCCTCATGCCATGGGAAACTTTGGGACTCCTTGCAAGCCTAGATCACCTGCAGGTCAATTTGAAACAAAGAACAATTAGGGACACAAAGACAGAAATAGTCACTGGGACATATATGATTAATGATCAGTGTATTCCTATACTCCTATGTATTCTCACTATTTCCAAGAATCTCCACATCATTTGGTACAGGCCTGCACTGAATCTAGGATCCAATGACAAATGGAGCAACACAAAGTACTCTCAGGACTCTGGGCAACTGAACAGAATACAGTCTCTGGTGAGTCCACTTATAGAAAGGAGTTCAGCTCAGCTGTCTAGAGGATGAAACATGCTGTAGTATGGGGATTGCAAGGAAAATTATTATATACAAGGTGCGTAATTTATAGTATTATTTATAATGGTTATCCAGGAGTCAAGCACAAGGAAAATGTAGGATATTTGTCCATTCACTAAAGACCTAGAAAAATCTACCTGAGGGTCTGGATCCCATTGCAACAGCCCGTATGAGTTCAGCTGAAACCCTAGAGCCCATAACAACGCCCCCCCCCCATGAGTCCAACTGGAGGCCTGAGCCCACGACAATGACTCATGCAAGTCTGTTTCACTGATCTATGCTGGAAAGGCCCAAAAATCAGTGGAGGAAGCTAGAAAGTCTATGCCACCAGGCTGAAGGATTTATGCCAGTAGGGTGAAGAGTTCTGCACTGGAGACAAGAAGCAACGCTCAAACAAGGATCAGACTTCTTCTAAAAAGTACTACAATCATTCTCAATGAAGACGAGGTCCTGAGCTCGTACAAGGAGAACAGCCAAGTTCATATTAAGGAATCCAGCATGACAAGCTCCTCCAGGAGAACCCACATCTTCAAACAACAAAGCTTAGGAGAACCTACAATGCTACTCCTCCTCTCCAGGTCTCCTCTTCTGCTGGCAACTTTTGTCAGGTGGGCCATTTACACTCAGCACTGCTAATTCAGTTCAGCAGGTATTACAAGTTGACCACCAGTTACCAATTCACTACAGAGCATCCTTAAAATCGTTGCTGTGGATGCCTTCCCGATTTCTGATAGCAAAGACTGATAAAAATCATGGTGGAATCCTGCCTCTGTGGAGCAGTGTCTGTCATTTCCCAGGAACTGTACTTGATTCCTTGGGGACATATTAGAACCTAAAAGGAGTGAAGTGGGTGGGTGGATAGCACAATAAGAGAAACTGCTTCTTCTTCCAAGGTTGTTTTCTCTTGACAGGCTGTCACAGATTTTTTCAATGAAGCAGAGAAGAGTATCACGAGACAGGAAAGTAGAGGTTCTTAGTTTCATGGAATGGACTCAGGACTTCTGATCTTTCTGATTGAGTCTTTTTCCAAATGTACATTATAATCACCAAATATGTGCACTATCCAAACTATGATCTTGATTTGGTACTGTCATCCTTTTCTGAAAGAGATAGTTGATATCGTGGAATGCTTACAGGAACTGCTTTTTAAACATATGCTGGATTAAGACGGAAGTGTCAACTTTGCTGATTTATTTCCAACAAAGACAGCCAGCACACCCTTACAGCCCTGGCATTCCTCATGCCCTTCATGTGGATCTATAACTGCAGTAACTGCGATTTTTCACAGACAAAAACATCATATCCGATGGAAAATAACCAAGCTCAGGTTCCTGCAACCTTTGTACCATGTGGGGATCACTGATGTTACATCAATATAATTTTTGCTTCCATCACAATACGAATTTATTAAAAATTTGAATTAATACACATTATTCCGAGGAGGATCTGTGAGTCAGCTGAGAGATAAGGGTAGAACAAGTTCCCAGGCCCCCAGTGACAGGTTACAGGCTAATGCCTACCTCTTTGGTCACTAGCACCACCACGGCTGAGGCATCTGTCTCTGATGATGTCAAAGTTTTCATCTCTGCATTGTCCTATGCTAACCAGCATGTTTCCTTGCTTTTCTTTATCCTGAATTTATGTCTCGTATTGGTGCTTATGCTTGGCAGAGATATGCTACATTTGAGCGTCCTGGCTACCAGGAAATCTGAAGAACTGAGTTCTACCATGTGCCACGGAGATCACAAAAATTACAAAGTAAGAAAATTCTAGAGGATAAAAACAATAGCAGCAGTTCAAAAATATGGACACACATGTATTTCTCTAATGAAAGTGTCTGAAATACTTCTATTGCTTGATTTATCATATTTATATATATTCATATAGATGAATATGAAATGGTAGGCAGCCTAGTTAGTTTCTGGGATGAAAAAATAGAGAAAATGAGATGCTGTTCTGCAGAGCAAAGGCATTTTCTCTTTTCTGTTTCTATTCCTCCAATTATTTCTTTTATCTTTCACTCCCTGTGTCCTGTTTTCCTCATTATTCTCCAAACTGACTGCAGATACTCTCCCGAGGCAAGCCCTCCCTTTGCTTTCCAGTGCAGCCGTCGTTGTGAAGTCTGTGATCAGTCCCTGACATCCATGTGGGTGAGTGAGGAGGGCTGGAGGCGGGGAGGGCCCTGCCTGCCCGGCTCAGGGGTCTGCACACAGTTCTTTAACCCAGTGCCTGGTTTCCTGGCTTCACCTCGCACCTTCACTTTTTCACTCCAGATCTGATTTTTAAAAAAAATTTTATCCATATAAAACTTAGTTGTATTCTGTATATTATTTGTTTTAGAGAACTTTTGTTTTCTTAATTCTATCTCCACTGCTTTCTTCCAGAAATGTTTTGCAATATAAATGTTTTACAATAGAAATATTGAGGGCAGTCTTTCTTACACTAGATTCATGAATTATATATAGTCATTGCATTTTAAAGAAAATCAAGGTTTAGATAATTTAAGCAATTTTCTGAGAGTTGATAAGGAATGAAGGTAGGATTTTTAACTAGAAGTTGTTTAACCCTAGAACCAAAATCTTAATTGCTGAGAATCATTCCTCCCCATATTACATCCTAGAATGTTGCTCTTAATAAATTATTATTTTCCCTACCATTTTCACTGTGTATCCTAAATATTTCTATTAATTTGAAATTTTGAATATTATTGTAATCTGAACTATCATTTCACCTAATTGTAGGCACCGAGTTCATATCTGACTTTGATTTCCCATGAATGATGATTCCCAAAAGCCAGATACTCTTCTCAAATAATAACCAATTTTCTAAATATAATCTTAACTATTATAGAGGATCAAAGTACACCGGCTCAAACATATACCACTTCATCACACTTGTTATTTTTAGTTAAAGGCACTTGAAAAACAGCAAAGGCAAGAGTACTCTGACTTTCCATACCAGTCAATGTACACAGAGAAACAGATTTAATGTGAGATGTATAAGAATGTACAAGGTAGGCTCACAATGGCCACTTGTAGAGTCAGATATCTGCACACTGGAGATCCAAATGACACAGCCAAACACTGAGGGCCTGGAGCTCACTGTCAGGTCCTGTGCAAGTCCATATCAGGATCTGAGTGGTCTGCACAGAAACCAGGAGACAATGCCCAAGGTGAAGGTGAAGACTGGAGCTCCTCTAAAGAAGTACTAAACAAGCCTGACTTTTCATTCTTATTTCATTCCATTCAGGCTACGAGCCTATTTGTGCCACCGACTCCCATTCAGCCACCTGAGAATTACACTAGTTGTCTTAGTTACTTTTCTTTCATTGCTGAGACAAAATACCCAACATCCAAGATTAAAGGAGAAAAGGCTTTTTTAGCTCACAGTGGAGGATTCAGTCCATAATCATCTGGCTCCAAAGCAGGGGGGCAAGCCAGAGGAATAACAGCTTATGGTGGTGGGAAACAGCAAAAGCAACAAGAGCAAAAGGGAAAGAGCACAAAGACTCTTTCTTGTTCCTTATATTATATGTAGACTACTGCCCAAGGGTGAGTGTAGCACTCATGGCCATAACTCCAGAATTAGACAATCGATCAGTCACAAACTCTAGAAGCCCACCCCCATAACTACATGAAGTTTTGGGGGACATTTAGACACAAACATTAACAGTAGTACATTTTAGTTGGTGTTTCCTACTTAGGCTGACCAAAGGTACGTATCACACCTTCCTTTCTCTCTGTGAAACCAAGAAATAAAACTCCCACATGAAAGGTTCTTCTTTGTCACCAGGGATGAGTTCCCAAGCCTAGGAAAAATTTTTATAAACAAAATCTTATTAATCTAATCCTTATCTTCCTAGTCATTTTTTTCCCTAGTCATTTTTCTAAACTTAACTTTCCAATATCAAACTCCTTTCTCTTGCCACATTTTCACAATTTTCTTATTCTTTGTCTAATCTGGTTTGAAAGCATTCAGCTCTCACTGCTTGTGTGAACGTGTGTGTATGTGTTTTCCATGTACATGTTAAAAGTACCAAATAAAATATATGTGCTTTTCTACGGTTTATCTGTCTTATGACAGAGACCTTGAGAGAAGAGAAGAAATTCAGTCCCATCACATACACTATGATTTTTCAGTTAGGAATTTGAAATTTGAATTTGTTACATGAAAAATACAAGATTACCCTCACCACAAATATTGGAAGAAAAATGCCACCTATCTCTCTTTCAGGAAATAAGCATTTATTAAAAGTCCAATTTTGTAAGTGCTATCACTAGAAAGAGATGAAATCCAATTTTCACTAGCAGGAATCTCTAATTGCTTGAAGGATTAGTGAATATGAAGATAGTAAAGTATAAAAGAAAATGATACTCAGGTGTCTAAAACCTAAATAAAAGAGCTCACTTGGAACACAATGAGTACTGAGACCCTACACATGCAATTTAAGGCCGAATATCTTGCCACCTCTGGTATCAAGCTGTGACTTTATTTTGTCATTTCTCATCATTAGATATACTACAGAACTTACACGCTAGCATGCAATCTATCTAAAGTTCTGAAGAAGAGACAGGAGACGAAGAAAGAGGACTCTAAAGAGGCTTTCAAAGTCAAGTATCCTGGAAAAAGGAAAGTATTCAACCATATTTAATATATAAATAAACACAGCCCTTAAACTTTCTTGCAAAAAATTTCTATTTAACTATCATCACATTTGTTTGAATAAAAATCAAAGATACATATTTACTGTACTAAAATAAATATAAATATTTATTTTATATAAAATAAAGATAAATATCCCTGTACAAGAATTAAGGCAAGACATTAACCACTTAAATAATTTTTAATGAATTCAACTAGTGTTTTTGTGAGTATATTTAACATTTTCAGTGAAATTTCAACATTCAAAGCTTTGATAAACAAATTTACTATTTCAAAGAAGTTGAAATAACTTTGGTATGAAAATGACAATTAACAAAACTAATGTATTTTATGTTAAGAAAGTCATGGAAACTAAAAATGACTTCCCACTCTTCCCAAAAAAGAAGGAATATAAGAGTTAGTACTATAAGATACATTTAAAAGGAAAATATTTAAGAGTTGAGAAATTGTGGTAGTTAGTTTTCCTTTGCTGTGACAAAATACCTGAGATAAAGCACTTACCCATAGTTCATAGGTTCTGAAGGTCTCAGGGTGGTTGGTTTATTGCTTTGGGCTAAGGTAGAGGCACCACTGTGGGAAGATGTGGCAAAGGAAACTGCTCCATTCATATGGCCCAGAAGGAAAACAGAGACACCAAGTGCTTCATATCAATATCCTTTTTCAAGGGCACACCTCTGGTGACCTAACTTCCTTCTGCCATGCTCCACTTCCTAAAATTCTACCACTTTCCATTAGTACCAGAGGCTGGGGACCAAAACTTTCAGATATGGACATTTTGGAGAGCATTTTGTAAGACATTCTAAAGCCAAACTACTCACCGCAAAGTCAGAGATTTATATGTATATTTACCCACTAACAGTTCTGGCAGTTCTGAATCTTGTAAAACAATATAATTTTCAAGACTAAAGCTTGTTTATTTAATAAAGTCAAAGCAGAGGATACTTTAAAAATTCAAGGAAATATTTCATCCAAAAATAATAAATTTAAATGTCCTAAATTTAAATGGCTTAACCTTACCCCAAAATATCCTTCAGAAATAACATACATAAGAAAAAACTAGTCTCTTCATTTCAAAGAAAAACAAGTTACTATATATACATACTTACTAATAGCTTTCACCTATGGCCTTTCTTAAATCTTAAGCTCTCAAAATGTCTCACACATTCATGAATTCTAAATTTAAAGCCTGGGGCAAATTATGTTGTCTATATTTACAGAATATGTCCCAATGGTGTGGGATGCATGTTGAAAATAAAAAGCCTACAATGTGGCATAAATTAACATAGTAATCATCTCCTAGAGTTACTCATTTTTTCACCTGCTTGGCCAGATTAACTAAACTCTATTTATTTAGCACGAACTCCAAATACACTACAATTTCATTATGTGCAGTGCTCGTGTTGTGCACTGACCCTCTACACTTGTTCACCGTGTGTATTGGCTTCATCATATCCTATACCCTGCATCCTCCCATGGGAGCTTCTGTTTCGTTCTTTTCATCCACTAAAAAGGTTGCTATTTTTATTTTTGCAAGGAAAACTAAGTTTTGTTGATTCGATGAGGGTTTTGCTCTCTATTTCATTTATTTTTGTTTTATTTATTATTTTCTTCTTTCTACTAAATTTGGGTACAGTGTATTCTTCTCTTCCTAGCTTCTATCAGCATAACATTAGACTATGTTTTCGTAGTGTTTATTTCTCTAAATGTAAGTATTTACTATATCTTAGAACAAGTTTTAAGGAATGACATGGGCCTTTGGTATGATGCATTTCCATTGTTGTTTGTGTAAAAATATTTTTAATTTCCCCTTTGCTTCTTTTTTGGCTCATTTGTATGAGAAGCATGTTAATTACTACATATTAGTGAATTTACCAAAGTTGTTCTGTTGTTGATTTTTTACCTTCATGCCATTATTGTCTGAGATAACACTAGACATGATTTCAGTCTTTTTAAGTTTGTTAAGTGTTGCTTCTATGATCTAAACTTTTATATCTATATATAAATGTATATATATATATATATATATATATATATATATAATATTTTGAAATATGTGAGTGCCATTTCCAAATGTGTATTTTTAATGATTCCATCTCAGATGTGATAATCACATCTCTGGCTCTTGAGTTACAAATATGACATGTTTCATCAAAATAGAAGTGAAGCAATTACTAAATCATCAGTATTAATTTTTCTTAAAATGGTTATGACTTTCCTCACAGTCTTTAGCTGTCTAATTGAACTATTATATTTATTTAAGATAAATGACAAATAAGTTTAGCATATGATATATGAGACAAACAGTAAACAATGTTTTAGTATAATTATATCCCAATTATTATTTACTTACTTTAAAAAGTAAACATTTCTTAAATAAAATGTAAACTTAATTAGCATCATGTATTTTATCAGGCAACTCTAACTTAACACAGGTCAACCTTTTCCGAACAGTTTCATAATTTTCATTTGAAAGTGGATTGCTACTTTACTGAATTAGTACATTTAGACATATCACTGAACTTAACTTGTGTCACCAGATATTTAGTATTTGATGGTTTCATCTACATTATTCATTGGGAATTACATACACACTGTACTGACTACTAAATAGAAGTTCTGTGACACTTAGAAGTTCTGTGACACTAGTCAATTTTCACCTTTTTAAAAATAAAGCCACATAAAATTTCCAAATCTTAATCTAGGATAATTAAGTTAATATGTAAAATGCTTCCTGAAATGAGTGTCCTATGGCAAAAATTACATTGTTCTTTTTTATCCTTCCTCTTTCAAATACTATGAGTCAGGCTCTGAAAACAGCACCTGCATTACCTTTTAAAATTCAACTGTAATTTGCAAAGGTGAATCTTTCAAAGGTGAAACTAATAGTCTGATTAAATGAATTAGAAGCTAAAAGAGAACAAAGAGCGAGGTCAAAAATATCTCCAAGCTGTGGATAATGAAAAAGGAAACGAATAAAGTCACTGCAGAGAGCAAATATAAAAGAAAGCACGTTTGATAAAAAAAGACAAGGAGCTTTAAACCTAATGAGTTTGAAGTAATTGTGAATTCTTGTAAAAGCCCCTGATGGTCGCTTAAAACACAATCCCTATTATCTTAATTCTCTTATTCCATTATCATAATTCATCAATGAATGAACTGAGTAATGTGAAGCACTGAAAATATTACCTGGAATATAGTAAGACTGAATTAATGTTAACTATTACTCAAATTCTGCTGGCTATTATTATTTTGACCATCTTTTCAAATGACCAAATTGAAACTGTAAAGTCATTCTTCATTCCCTCATTTGTATTGCCTTAATTTTATGCTATCTTCTGTATCAAATTTATGATTACAGAGAAAAAAGAGAAATCAGTTTCTTTAGTTTTCTTTGGTTAAGATAGCACAACTCCAACCTATATGCTTGCTTTCCTACCAAAACATAGTTACTTCTGTTATCTACTATTCAGAATCACAAGATGTACATTTTTAAAAATATAATATTTTTACTTGTGTATTACATAAATATGTGCATACAGCATGTTGTGCTTAAAGGAATCTATGCTTGTTATTTAGAATTCAAAAAATAATTGTAGAAAAGAATGAAAATCAGCCACTTAATGGGATTACTAATCCACAATATAAACAATTAATATTTTCAGTATTTTCCTAAAGATTTCATGAAAATTCCTCCAAAATTTTCTAATCACATTTTATACCTTAGATTTTAAACTTTTATCATGTGATACAAATTTCTCTGACAACTATGGTCTGTTTGTGACTAGTTGCTTAATGGATTTATATAATGAGAATTTATACAACCATTGGATGTTTAAAATGAAATTTATTTAGACTGAAAATTTACGGAAGTCTCAAAAAAATAAAAATCTTTATACGTCAGCATTTGTTACACAAAATCTGTTCCTGGAAGCTCAGCTCCTGTCCTTTGGAGCCCACATAATCAACATAGATTATGGCTGACTCTGCCCAGAGAAATAGAAGTCTACATATCCTACTGAGTTTAGGAGTTCCCCAAGGTTGTCCATTTTCTCCACTAACAACATGATACCATTAGTTATTCCATTTCTGGCCTAACTACTAGACTATCACAGGAAATATTTCTTTTGGCAAACAGGTAGCTAACTAAAATCATCTAGTATCTCAGTCTTTCCATCTCATCATGCTCTGTGATTTTATCACCTTACCTCACCTTCCCACCTGCCTCCCAAATTCTACTGTTGGGATTAGCACTCCATGCTTAGAAAAAACACCTAAATCCTTAGCTCTCTTATCAAAAGTACCCTGTACTTTGTTGTTCATTTTTGTTGTTATTGTTTGTTGGTTTTTGGTACTGGGGATCAAACTCATAACCCTGGGCTTGCCAGGCAGGCATTTGTGCTAAATCTCTGGCTCTTATTTTTGTACCTTAACTGAAACCAATCCTTCCCCTGCAGACACTTCTTCCTTATTCCCATCTCATGCAAAAGCTGTTCGGCACAGCACAGTTTACTCATTGCCAAGTTGGGAGGGAGCATCAGTGATCTTGTATTAAAGGACAGATTCTTGTTCTTTGTTCTCTCACTTATTATCATATCTCCTGCCATGAAAATTATATTTGCAATATGTGCTCCTTACTGGTGCCATGCACCAATCACATTGCTTTTTCCTATGGTTTAATGATTGTGGCATTTAAATTCTATCTTCCTCCAGTGCCCATGAGGAAAATACATCTTGAATAATCTCCATCTCAATGACATTAAAACTTATCTAATTAAACCATGTACTTCCCTATACAGAACTAGGATAGTGGCACGTTTTTCAAATTACAAATTCATATACCCATCTCCTGACAAGTACTTTTCACTTTCCCAACTCTCTCATTCCCTAACTGTGTGAAGATTGCTAGTCACGGCCCCCTCTAAATTTTCCCATTCTTCACCTACTAGTATTTAGCCTTTGTCCTACCTAGATTAAATTTCAGTGAGCTAAAAGGATTCTCTCTTTGATAGCATCTCATTATATCTTGTGATATTTTAATTTCATTGAGCACACATGGAAAACCCCAAACCTTAATGAACCCAACTGTTTGCTTCTCTAAATCAAGATCAGTGATCATGATACTATAAAATGTAACCCATATGCACAGATTGGTGCCAACATAAATCCACAGTTTCCACCCTCATCTGGACTTTTAACATGTCTGTTAATTATTTTAACAATTCCAAGTCAGCTCTCTCTTCCATTTTCTTCAAGACTATATAATCACTCTCTGTTCTCCCCAATCCATTCATGTGCAGCACCCTCTACATTTTCACCTGCTTATTTTACAGAGAAGCCAGAAGTCACCAGTGCCATTCTACATAGAAACTTCCCTGAATCCAAACCCACTCTTTTTTTACCTTCTCCAGAAATTTTACTTTTTCAAAGACTTCCCTTTCTGCTTATTCCTGAAGCATCCATTTCACCTTTCCTAAAATGCTAATTTTCAATCTTACAATCAATTTTACATCTCAGTATTAGTTTTTGCCTCAATATAAAAATATATTTATCTATAATTTTAAAGGGGAAGAAATATCCTTTATCTGTTGATTCTGCCTCCACCAAATAGTTGTTGGAATATTATAATTTGTGAGATGTGTCACGTTCCTTCATTAAAATATCATATACATTTGCATACAGTTCTATCATCTTTAAAGCAGATTCCTACTCTACCACCTAGCAAGAATGTCTGTGTTCACTTTCTTCCCTGCTGGATAACTCATATTAGGTGGTAAGTTTCATTTCAAATATCTCTTCTGAGATTTCTCTGCCTACCTAGTTTGTAGCAGCTGTTATACTTGAAGTCATTCATACACTTAAATTGTATAGTAGGGGACTGGAGATTTAACTTAGCAGCTCAAGTGCTTGCCTAGTAAACACAAGATCCTAAGTTTGATCCTTGACACCAAAAAAAAAAATTTTTTTGGTCGAGGTTTTAGCTTGGTAGCCTATGCACCTGCCTGGTAAATGTGAGGTCATGAGTTCTATTCCTGGTACAAAAAAAAAAAAAAAAAAGGGTATAGTGGGTATTAGTTTTCATCTCTAAGTCTTAACACTAAGAGTTTCCTAAGACTAAGAACTGTATATTATTAATCTGTGTATTTTCAGTGTTGAGGTAATGATTTTGCTACAAAGAATTTCCTTAGGAAATGTATATTTGATGAATCAATAATCATTTCACTACAACTTCCTCCCATTAAAGCTGCTGCAATTACCATATATCATAGATTACTTATTGATCCTTTTTTCCATTCTGTGTCATTTCAGGTTTACACAGAAGATGCCAAGAACTGAGATATGTACATATTTAACTTTGAGAAACTCATGTGATAGATAAAAAAAGAAGAAAGGAAGGCAGGAGAGCCTTTAAACCATGGTGTATGTCTGATGTTTATGGAAGGAAAGACAGGGAAAGATTGTGTATAAGTCACTGCTCACTAGACAATTAATGTCACGTATAAACATATAGGGATTTACAAGGTAGGTTTACAGTGGCCATCTGTAGGGTCCAGTGTGGGAGAGTGCAGAAGGGCTGATTGTGTACTAGATCTGAAGATCTGTGGATGAGATCTGAAGGTCATTCCAGTCAGAGTCTAAAGGCCTGAAGTTCACTGTTTCATGAGAGTACATCAGGAGGCTGAAGTATCTGTGATGGAAGCCAGGAGATAACATCCAAGGCAAAGGTGAGAAGTGGAGCTCCTCTGAAGAAAACAGAAGCTAGCCTTCTTTCTTCATTTCCCTTTTATTCCACTGAAGTTCCAAGCCTATTACTTGTTATCACTGGCACCCAGGGTGAGTCATCTGTCGACAGTAAATGCCTTCAGCCACACCCAGAACTATGCTGATCCAATTCAGTTAGGTGGTACTTACTTGAGTTGATCCAATCAATTAATTGTCAAAGACTGGTTAGAAAACATCTGATTTCATTACAGTTCCAAAGTAAGTCTGGCCAGGTTGATGAGAAATCCTCAAGACAAACTACTTGTTGGAGAACTTCTTAGTTATCACAGCAGGAGACCTGCTTGAAAATCGCTGCCTAATCACTATCTGTGAGTGACTCGAGGAAGATGGAGCCTCAGATCATTGCTGTAACGGACCCAAAGAAGCAGAGATGTTACAACCCAGAGAGTATTCATGGCCACAGCACATTTCTTCTGTTTCATTCTTCTACTTCCAAATTTTAATTAAACACAAAGGGTGTCATGCCATTCCTATTCCAACCAATAACTATCTGGGTTACTAGCAAATAAACATCTCTGGATTGCCAATAATAGTCAAATACATATCCTGTCTTCACCTTAATATAGTGCTTTTTCAACTGAAGGAAGGACCAATTTTATTATAACTTATCACAGACTGATCATTATGCAAAATATAAGAAGTATGAATTTTTACTCACATGTAAAAAGAAGTTTTCCTTTAAATATCACACCCTGCATATAAAATTATACTGTCAAATTTTTGCAAAAATCTCTAATACACATTTAATTTTGAGCCTTATCAAGAAAGCCAATAGTTTGCAGACAGGAAACGATCATCTACTTCACTTTGAGTATCCCTATCATAATGCATGTATATCAACTTAGTTTTTACCAGTGCAGAGTGAAGTAACATATGTTGAAAGGTTTCATTACAATGTTTATTCTTTAACAATTGATTGTTAAGGAATACCCAAAACATTGGAACTAATGAAGATAGGCACCTAGTTTTATGTGTCATATAACCTATAGCACTTACTAAAACTAAAACTAAATAACAAATGGTGACTGACAGGTCATGATTTATATTGGCAAGCATACGTTTTAGACTGCTCTTATGCTTTCATAATGTAGCTGTTCAATGTAGACATATAAAATAATAGGATTAACTGCAGGATAGTATGGAGCTAACAATGGTAGAGATATCTGTGAGACATTTTCTTAAAAAATTTTAGTAGTTTCCATAAACTGTGTTTCTTAAAGAACTCTGATTTACAAAATTTCCCATAGGTTTCTTGGATCAAATGTTTGCCAAATTACCCATGACAACTCGAAGAAGAGTAGGTTGCTATATCAGAAGTTAACCCACAGTCTTATTACAAGTCAAACTTCAGTCGATTCCATCCAAATCCAAAGTAGAAAATGCTCTTAACAGTCATTCCCTAATTTGGCAATGGTAGTGATCCCAAATCATCCAATCATTTGTCAAAGGCCATGAGATAGTAATTGGTTGGAACAGGCATGACATCCCTTACATTTAAAAAAAAAAAAAAGCACTCTGATGTGCTGAGAATTGATTATTGGGGACAAAGGGAAACAGAAACAGAGACAGTGATTGTTAAGAGACAATTATTAATATGACTTCTATCTGCCTAGCTTTGGTAGAGGTGTGAGACATTTACGGAATTTGCAAATACTATGAAGTTAGAACTAAAAGTGTTTGTTGATGGGCTGGAGAGAGTCATATATAAGATGATAAACAATGAAATTTAATCTGATCACTTAAAGGGTAAATAGAGGAGAGAAGAAAATGGTGTTATGGCTTATATCTAGATGATGTCCAAAGCTGTATGTGCTCATAGGTGGAACATTTGGGAATGAATAAATCTTGGATGTGTGACAATGGATTTGGGATTAGTGCACTAACAGCTCTAGCATAGTTCTGGTTGTGGATGATGGATTTACAGAAGAGGGAAGAACCACTCTGGGTTTGAGGGACATCAACATTAGGCTTGTACTCTGGATAGCATAAAAAGTGAACAATGAAGGAAGGCTTGCTGCTTCTTGCCTGCCATGAACTATTTATCCTCTGCCATGCTCCCTTGCCTTGGAGTCAGACAACCATGGACTGAAACCTTTAAACCTGTGAAACAAAATAAATTTTGCCTTCTGTATCTAGTCAGGTATTGTGTCTCAATGAGGAGAAAATAATTAAGACAAATGGTTAGAATCTCTGATACTCCAAGTAAGAAAAAACCAGGTGGGAACCAGGCAAATGTCCAAGTAAAAGTAGGCAGTAAAGTAGAAGAACCAAGAGAAATTAATGTCATGGAAACTAAGTGGTGATGTGACAAAGAACGTGATCACCTGATCTAATATTGCTAAACAGTCAAGAAAATTAAAGCCTGCAAATTAATCACTGGACTTACAAACAATGGAAGTACTGTGTGCTCTTGAAAGAAAAGTTTTGTTGAAGTAAGAAGGAAATGCCACAAATAATTTTTTGAAATGGTACTATAGATAACTTTTCCAATGTTGTTTGCTATAAAGAGATCAGAAAAATGAGTCCTTAACTGGGACAGTCAAGCGAAACTTTTTTGGAGAGTGGGGTGGCCAGACTGGAAAAGTTAAAGTGTGTTCATACCTGATATAGGATGGGAGAAAATTGAAGATACAGAAGAAATAAAAAATAATTGCTAAGAGATTGTACTAGCAATCCAGAAAACGCCAATCAAAATGGCATGAGGTACTTATCATATCAATGAGAAAGGCAGAATGCAAAAGTTCTGCCTTACCAAATGTTGGCCAGAATATAGGAAATAACAAGCATATACACTGCTGGCAGGATAGTGGATGATAGCAGCCACTTAATAAATGCATTTAACAATATAGAGTGAAGTTGAAAGTGTTTATTTCCCATGACTTTAGTGATGTCACTTTCTGGAACACTTTTTACAGCAATTGTTTTCACACTTCATTGTGCATACTAATCACAAGGGTTTTTGTTAAAATTCAGATTCTGATCTAGGAAGTCTGGGAGGAGGTCCGAGGTTCTGCATATCTAACAGGTCCCATGCAATGCAGTTGCGGCTCTGCTATAGATACACCTTCAATGACAGGCTCTGCGAAAGCACTCACATGGGTGCAGTGATGCAGATGCTATGAAGTTCACAGCAGTATAGGAACAGGGAAAAGCTGCCAAAAGCCTGACAGTCCATTAATATGAAGACAGATTATATAGCATAATATATTCAAAGAAGAAAATATCGTACTAATTCTATTCTTGACAATATGGTGTTAAAATAAAAACCAATTTAAAAAAAAATGACACCCACAATCTGTTGCCTTTTATGTAAAGTTAACTTCTGAACACAAAAATACATAAATTATTTTAAAAAGTACAAGGAACTAATCACCTCTGTACGAAAAAGGAATGGAATGGGTAGAAGACACATTTATTAGACAAAACAAGTAAAATATTAATGTGTACAGATACAGCAGGTATATATGCTTTGTGTCATTTTAAATTTATGGGTTTATAAAAGTTTAGCTCTTAAACTTCTATAATTTTTGACCCTCAGAATAAGGGTCATTCATGGAAATTTATAAGACTATTTCTACAAGCCAGAATTATTCATAAAATAGACGTGTGTATGTGCATGCATAAATGTATACATACGTACCACAGAAGTTTGTATGAACAAAGTCCATGTAGATAGATATATACCAAGCCCAAATCTTCAGAAGAGTGGCAAAAAATTTCTTATGTTTTCATCACTGTATATCCTTTGGTAATCTTTTTCATTTTAAACAGTAGTTATGCAATAGTTTTGATGTATATCTTTAGAGAAAATACAAAGCAAAATATATTTAACATTAAATAAGTTTAACAATAAAAAGAAAACTCATAAGAATTAAAATGAGGCAATTTAAGAGTTAAATACTTGGTAAATTTTTCCTAACCAAAACTAATTAATATCAAGTATAACTCAATATTGAGTACAATTTCCATAGAATTATATCTCCTATGAAAATATTCTTATCCAAATTAGACAGAAAATATATAATTTGTGCTTCAAAATGTATGAGCAGGCATGCCATTGATATTCCAGCTCCCCAGTTACTCAAAGCTCTTTATCCCTCCTCTTTCTTTGAATAACTGCTAGGTCTTAATCCTTAATCCCATCCCATAACAACATACTGCTTACACTTCCTGTCTTGATTAAGTCACCAAAGGTATGTCTTTCCAATAATTCAAAGCACTTAAATCAAAATAACACCTCATTGAAATTCTCCTCTAAAATTTCTGCCTTTGAAAGGAATCTCATCATTATCAATATAAAAATTAGAATCAGTGCTGGCCTCCACTTCACAAAAGAGACTAAATGCTGCCTAATGGCCAGCTGAAATCGAAGAGAATGAAGCCAGCAATTTGCAGCAATTTAGTCTTTCAGTTCTTTCATGCAGAGCAAAAGCAGAATCTGATGTTGAAAATGATAGAAATGTAAAACACATTTGTTCACTAACAAATATATTATTATCCTGCCATGTTCCAAGCACTGTACTAAATTTGGGAAAACAAAAGCATAACTAAATGGTTAGCTTCCTGCCTTATCTTTCAATTAGTCACAGGCTATTTTCTTAGGGTTAGACTAGTTTCCCAGGAATGTCAAGGGTGTCTGTGTGTAACAGAGTATAAGCAAGAGATCAATTCGCAGTATTATTTTCTCTACAGATCTTGATTAAACAGAATGTGGTGCTAAAGAAGTTGACGGTCCCATTTAACTTATTCTGCTATTTCTTTAGTTCTTTCTTTTATAGTCTCTTTCACTCAAGTATCTGTTTCACAAACCTTTTCATTGTTCCATTTAGATGCTCCAAATGGAGTTAAACACCAGGAGGTTGAAAATGGGTACACACGTAGTTAAAGCAGGCTTTCAGCTTGAGTTTCTGCCTTTATCATGCCATATCTCTAGGATCCCTTGAAGCTGAGATTATCAAAAGTGGATAATAGCACAGAAAACTGGGGGGAAGGGAAATGAAAGAGCCTTATACTCAGCAAGCATGTAAAAAATAAGAGATGTGTCAAATGAGTACAAATTTTCATGGCTATGTGTGTTCATCTTTCATCAGTTATAAAGGAATCATTTCCTATATGCTGCGATGACCTTGTTTTTTATATGGTTGAATTTTCAGAAATCCTCTAATTTTCTTTAATTTTAAGACATTAGAACCATAGTGCCAGTAATTTGAAATAATTTTTGCCAAAAGTAATTCTTGGCAAGGCTCTCTACTGTGACTCAGAATCAAGAACATCTATTCAACATAGACTATTTTTTATGAACTTCTCAGTGAAATGACCTCACATACTATATTAGAAACAAAAACATAGGGTAGCAATTAAAAGTAAGAACAAAAGACAGCCTTTCTTCATATTTTTAACTTCTTCACATTACCCTCCCCATCTGAATTCAAAATGAAACCTAAATAACTTTAACATAAAACTACGTGAGCTTTTCTGTAGTCTTCACAACTAAAATTCCTGGAAGTGGGGACCCTTGTCTCATGATCATTTTCACTGAATACTGATGTATTCTTCTTGAGACTCTTCTGTCCCCAAACCCAATCAGTGAGGCTCTCTTGAAAGCTGTTTGATCAGTAAGTTCTCTGCTTCTACTCAAGTCTTCAGTCTATACCTCTCACCTGCTGACTGGAAAAGTTTTACAAAGGCCATTCTCATATACTATACTATAAAATTTTCCAAAGATATTTAAGGACTAACATAACTGTTACTGTGTGTTTAAGTAGATCATAGCCTACAAGAAGGCAAATACAACTGAAATACAATGTGACAAGAATAACCAGAAAGTTATATAAGGTTAAAAAAAAAAAGTTGAGATCAGTATGAGAAGCCAGGGAATTTCAAAGAAAATGGCACCAAGCTTTAGTTTTGAAAAATAAATAAATACTCAGCAGCAAACATTCTTTCAGAAAGAAAAAAAATAGTACAAAAGCTCCTTGTCTTATAATGGTGTGAAATTCCAGTAAACTCATTTTCAACTGAAAATACTGTAAATTAAAGATGCATTTGTTTTACTGAACCTATCAAACATCACAGCTTAGATGAAGCTGGCTTAAAGGTGCTCAAAACATTTAGCCTACTGATGGACACAGTCATCCAACGCAAGCCTGTTTTATATTTGGAAACCATGACTGACTTGGAACTGTAACTTGCTGCTTCTGCTCAGCATCACAGCAAAGAATCATAACTGCCTGGGAAAGGATCAAAACTCAAAATTAGAAGTAGCTTCTCTTGAATGTCAATCACGCTTGAATAATTGGTAAATGGAAAAATCATTAAACCGGAACATAGAAGACAAGGAACATCCATAATTGGGTAAATACTGTAATTACTAAGTCAAAGATGCATTGATTTTTAAGATTGTTCATTTTCATTATGTCATTCTAAGTAAACACAAAATATCAATTAAACTCGTACACACAAGCTATTGTAAGAAATATTATGACTTCAGAACTGTAGAAAATACTTTAACAATTTTGGTTTATAGTCAATTTAAAAACTGGCAAAATAGTGCAACTAAATTAAGCAAAATGGATGATATCAGGTACTGGAAAGTGTTATTCAGTTAAATTAAACTAGGATGATGACTTAAATTTGCTAGGTGATTGCTAGACATCAGTGGTAAAAAGCATCTTTTCTGTGGAAATGACATCAAAGAGACCAAAAATCTGAAGATGTGATGAATTCACTGAGTACTAATATTGTCTAATGCAAAGTTCCTAGGGTATCCAGGAATAATCACAACACTGTCAGAGACTGAAGAGGTTTACTATCACTGGTGAAGACAGTAAGGAAAAGGGAAGTGCTGCCAGATGAACTCAGAATATAAACAAGATCCAGATCTAATACGATGGGGTTTTTTCAGACACTTTAGGTTTCTTTCAAGAGCTAAAGGATGGTGCCAAAAGGGTTTAAAGAACAGTATGAGTCACTTTATCTTTTAGGAAGATAAGCCCAGCACACATGGATTTAGTTAAGAGTATAAAATAAGAGACTTGTTGGGAAACTATGACAGTAATACATGTGGCTTTGAACTAGGATGCCGCAGGTGGTACAGACAGAGAGAAATAGGTTTTAGTTGTATTTTGACGATACAGTTGACAGGGCCAGCTGATGGACTGGAAAAGTAAATAAAATAATGTGAAAATTGAAGGCTAAGTTTCCAGATTTTGGTTGGGACAACGATAGGTGCAACAGTGATATTTACTGAAATGGGAAAGACTTCCAGAAGAAAATATCTGAAGGAAAATGAAAAAATAATGTTGGTTATATACAACTTGAGATGCCTCTAATACTTCCAAATGGAAACCCAAGATGAGAGACCAGAGCTACAAATACAGGATTTCAGAGTGACAGGGCTAGAAATAGAATGCGGGAACAACATGGATATTATAGATACTATGTGATGCTATAAATAAATGTGATTAAGAAAAATTATTAAACAGAGAAATGAAAAAATACAGCCTAGAGACTTTGAGATCTCCAGCCTTGAAGATCAAAATATGCTGGGCATGTACAGTCAGTCAGCTCCTAGGAAAGCTAGTAGTCATGACACACTATACAAGAACATGATTTATGACAGAGGTAGCCATCTGAGTCAAAAAAATCTGAGAAAATAAGTAGAAAAGTATAGAAAAGCTTAATATTAAGATCCAAAATTATGTGTCCCCTTTACATATGCTTAAAATCAGAAGTCCTTGAATGGCCTAACTGCATCCCTCCACCCTGCTCCCATGCATATGGCACCCAAGTAAAATGGAACTCTTTACCAAGGGAACCAGGCACAGTTTCTGCCTATCTCTGAGTATGGCATTTATTTTCTCAAAATTATTAAAAAGCTAATAACAGCCTCCGCTGGGACTAGAACTCACCACCGATTCTTGATGCTCTAAAGCCTGCTTTCCACAGCCCCTATTGTTCCTATCTTTCTCCAGTATAACCTTCCTCTGACCACGCACAGCCAGGCTATGTGATCAGTACATGGCAGCTGATCTCAAGAGTCCAGTGTTGGGTGTCACACTCAGCAATTTCCACAACTCTGGGACAGAATCCTTCCCCTACCCATATGACTAATGAGATCACTGAAACAAGAAGTGGCCATTGGTCTTGGCAACATACATGGCTCCTGGAGTCATGAGTAACATAATTTGACAAAGAAATGTGAGTAATAGAGCTGGGAACTATAGCAATCTAAATGCACAAGTTCTACTATGTATGGAAGCAAACTGATTGGAGCTGAGAAGCAAAGTGATTTCAGCGATGGTATTATAAAGGAGGTGCTAGAGCATATATAATGAATGAAAATGAGGATGCATTAAGAGCACAGAAGTGAAAGTCAGTGGTTGCAGGGACAGGATCCTGAGAAAAGAGAGAACAGCTCCAAAACACAAAGTTTTCATAGGGAAGAGTGATCTCATCTATAGTAACGGGAAGATGAAACACAGTACAGATAATTACAAACGCGTTGCATTAGTAGACTTGCCAGGAGAAAGTTGAGTCTCTTTGTGCATGGTTGAGATTTTCTTCAGCTTCGTTCAACTGCTCAAAGACAAACAGAAGAGAAAAGTTGTGCTTAACTAAAACTTGAGATTTTTCTGGAAAGGGAAGTCAAGAATTTTTATATGAGACTGAAATATTTATTGTCTCAACAAGAAAAAAACTATTATTAACAAATAAGATAAATATGACTTTTTATTTTAAAAAAGTACAAAGTCCTATCCATTTTTAGATGAATTATCAAAGTGATCAGATTGATTTTCTTTTTGTTTAATCATTTATTATTTATTTATTTTCAAAATTATCACTTATTTTAAAAGTTAAGAAAATAGTTTAAAGACATCTGAATGTAATATGCTAGGTTTGAACTAAATTGCTGAATTTAATGCTACTCTTAACAATTAAATACATGCTTAGTCATCTTTACCAATACTTATATTTTATATTATTAAATAAGAGACATGGAGTAATAGGAGTGAGATAGTAATATAAGTTGATTTAGTAGCAAATAAGTCAAGGTGACCATCACTATGGAAAATTTCACATAGGAACAACGTTGATACCTCTGGTTCATGCTCAAGTGACTTTACTGTTACCTAAATAGCAGAATCAAAATTCCTAGGAAATAACATTTCTGGGAATATACATGTTGGTAAGTTATGAAAGACTGGACTAACTGCATTTTACTACTATGATTTAGTTAATTGAAAATATCAGTTGGATGCTTCAATCCATATCAAATTAGCTTTTAGAGTATGAGATAATATATGTAATGCTTTTAGAATAGTACTTGGCAGCTAATAAATGACCAATAAATGTTAATTATTACTTTAATATTGTCAGCAGCACTTGTCAAATGTAAGGATGATGAAAATGATGCTATGAAATGTCCATCCATCATCTTGAAAGTATTTTTATTGTTTTAGTAAGGAGAAAGCAATAACCATTCTTCTCTTCAATTTGTTGCCTCTTGACTTCTGAGCCTGGGACTAGAACATTACTGGAAACCTATGAAGATAAGCCTGCTTATCATGATAAAATAAATGCTAGGAAATTCAGTTAGCTCCACTTCCTGTTAGGTTTGGTATAACCTAACTGCATGTCTATTTAATCAAAAATTTTAAAACTTAGGCTAATTGCTACTTATATACTGTATACTGTTGTCAAAAGCACAAAATGAATAACTCTTTCTCTTTTACTTTTTAGTTTTTATGGTACTGAGAACTGAACCCATGGCCTTATTCATTTTCGGGATCACTCCACTGACTTCCACCCCCGCTCCTTGTATAACTTTTCTGTAAGACAAGTAGGCAAAATCTGACATGTTTGCAAACTTCTGGAAATAGAGGTTCTCTTTCTTAAAATCAGGTGTATTCAAATATGATATTTCTAATGATATCATTTAAACAACAAAAAATTTGAAAGAAAACGAATGTCCACTTATAATGCCATAGCTAAATAATTTATGTCAACGTAAATATCAATTTTAAAACATTTTAAAATATAGTGCATAATAATATCTATGGATACACAGATTCTCAATCTATTAAGAAATATAACTACTACAAATTGAGCATCTCTAATCTGAAACCCCACAATGCTCCAAAATCTGAAATTTTTTGAGCATCAATATACCACATGTGCATAAAATTATTTCTAAGCTATTATACAAGGTTTATATGAAACAAATTTTTTCTTTAGATTGGGTCCCATCCCTAAGACATCTCTTTATGTATACAAATATTCCAAAATCTTAAAAATAATTCAAAATCTGAAACTTTCCTAGTACCAAGCATTTCATATAAAGTACATTCAATCCACAATATCAAAAACTGACTCTGTTTTTTTTGTAAAATGTTAAAATAAGAAACACTGGAAATGATATAAACTCAAATTACAGCACTTTTATGTCTAAATGGTGGTATTAGAGGAAAATTCTACTTTTTTCCTTTTTCTCTATCTGCATCCTCTAATTTTTATAAATGGCATCCTTGCATTCACTTGGAAAATATAAAAGTTTTTTTGTTGCTAAAATGCAACAGATAAAGTGATGCATAAGAAACTTACTTCTGACAACATTAAAACTTAGTTTACTACTGACATGCATACTAATAGAAATTCAAAAACCAAGAGAAATAAAAAATATGTATTTAACAAAATTACACGATTTAGTCAAATATTTAAGACAAATTTTAGGTCAGGAACGAAGAAGATTTATGTAGTAATTATAAACACAACAGACAAGTTTATAGCTCTGGTACCATTGTTATCATCACCACAATTAACATTCATTGAGTCATTTCTCTAGGGATCTAAACCTATTTCTCAAAATTAGGCACATCTGGAACTAAAATTTACTTTTTCAGATTTAAATAGGATGATTTAGGAAAACTAAACTACGGACAATTACATAGTATCTGGTCTGCTGAAAGAGTTAATGTAGTTTCCAGACTAGCTGGCATGTTAAGGAGTGTCAAAAGTAAATGGTCAGATTATAAAACATAATCCTGTGACAATTGCATGGGGAATAGCATCACTCAAAGGATCTATTACCATTAGGAAGCTCCTGCAGGCACCCCCAACAGCCGATGAGCCTGTGTCCCCAGATGTAAACACCCGACTAAGTGCAAAGCAAAATTTAAGACATGTCATCTGAAAGCCAAGGTAAATAGTGTAGCAGAAGAAAAAAAAAAAGAAAGAAAGAAAAGGAAGGAAGGAAGGAAGAAAAAGAAAAATTAAACCAAGTGTAGAAGAAACTTTAAATTTATCAAAAGCTTCCAGATCATTCATTCAGCAAACAGCTTCGCCGTGAAAATTAACATCAATATATAAATCACTTTGTGACCGTTGAATTAGTCATGGTTCATGACATATTCTTTTCAAGACAATAACATTTTAGTTTAAGTTACCTAAAGATTCAATTAAATTGCTCCAGTTTAAAAATAAGAATGATTTGCCCACTTCTAAAAAGTAAAAACAAAAAGAACTTCTGAACTTTCCTTAGGAAATTTACAATGATACATATATCTGTTAAGAATAAAAGGTCTGTAGTCAAACTGCCTGGGATAAAACCCCAACTCTACCAATCATTATTCTTATCTTGTCAAAACTTCAGTTTCTTTATTTACAAAATGGGTATAATTGTTAATTGTAATAACTACTCAAAGGAATAGATGAGGATTAAGTAGTCCTGTGCACATAAAAGTTCTTAATACTTGATATTTAATAACTGCTCAATAAAGGTTTATTATTTGTATTCTATAACACATAGACATAATAGAATATAAGTTATTTTTAGTCCCTTACTTGAACAATTTTATTCATAGATTTAATATCTTAAAATTATTTAAGACCTTAGGTATGCCCACTCCTAGGCTTCTCCTGTTTTGCCTTTTCCTCTTAATTGCAATAAACTCCAAAATTATGCTTTTCAACCTACATGTCACTGAGCATGGAGAGACAAGTGTATGTTCACTGATAGAGCCAACATTCAAAACAATCCCACTAAACTATAAGTGTTGTGATGATATGTAGCATAAAGAAAAATGATACCCCACATGGGTGATCACAAAAATCAAATCTATAAATACAACATAGTGATGACCTAGGTCTAAACTCAATGGGCTATAACTGTGCTCTTCTAAAAGCATGTCAGTTTTTATCACTATGAAATTATAATTCTGATCTATATGAGCAATAAAATTGATAAAGATATAAGGAGGTGGAAGGCTCAATTGACTTTTAGAACTTTCGATTGAGAACATTCTGTGCAATCTCTCAAAGCATTATTATACAATGGATGCAGAATTAATTATGTCTTAGAGAATGAATATAAAGTGTGAAGAATTATCAGAACCAGTTCCTGAGTATCCCCAATATTTAGGGAGAGGCTAAACAAAGAATAGAGGACAAAGGACATTAAATCAGATAGTCAAAATACCAAAAGAGAAATATTATGGAATGTTATACAAATTTAGAAGAAAATATTCTAAACGGGAAGTGGTGAACTGTACTCAATACTACTGGGAAATCACAATCAAAAGCAGAGAGCTGCCCTTTGGGCTTGGTACTGATACAGACACCAGTAATACTCTGTCACAGGGATGGTAGATCCTGGGCAGCAAGGTGTAGAGTTATTCCGAAAGGATAGTTACTCAATCTGAAAAGCTTAGCAGTAAGGAGAGTATAATCATCTTCAGGAGATCTTGTAGGGCACAAGAAGAATTTTTTAGAGAAGGAATCTAAAACGCTTTTTAGTATCTATTAATAAATAAAAATTTTGGGAATAGTCAGACCCCCAGTGCTCCTAAAATTGAAAGAATATATAGGATTAGATTATTTGGAGAGAAATTAAAAAGGAGGACTCAGATAGCTTCTCCAAGCTAAGGATTGTTAGGAAATAAAAGAAATTCCTGGCTTTCTATAGTATTTATAATGGTTTCCTATTGCTTAGGATATATTACTAAAGTTTCTAAGGAACAAAATATATGTTTCTAAGAACAAAATATAATCAAACTATATGAACTGTAAAGCAAGATTCAACCTACTGCATGAAATGAAATGTAGCTACTTCTTGATTCATAGTGTTTCATGCGGGAATTTTAAAGTATTTTTTCAATGTCTTAATAAGATTGGCTACCATTTGTTTAAATCTTATTAAATTCCATATACTATAATGGGTATTTTATTTGAATCTTCACAGCAATTTTATTATTTTTTTAAGGTATACGAATCTAAGACACACATCAGTAGTCCTACACTCTGGGAGGCTAAGGCATGAGCATTGTAACTTCTAGCCCTGTCCGGACAACACTGTTGGGGAAAATATCAAAGGACTGGAGTTATGGCATGAAGCTCATTGTGAAGGTCCTGGGTTCAATCCTCAGAACTAAAAATATTTCTATGCTTCTATTAACAATATGGATGGTTAGCAAGAGAAAGTGAAGAGGGTGAGGTTATCTGTGTGAAGAGGTTGGAGATGTTGAAGGGCTTGGATTTTGAACTCAGAAATGTGAGATGGAATTCAGGTTTTACAGCCACTCTAGCATGTGGCCTTGACCAAATTTCCACCTAGCATGGGACTTGCAGTCATGTCTGTCCTGTAGTATTGTTGTAAGGGTCAAGAAGATTAAAGAAAGAGTTTAGAAAATGCCACTTATATTTTGAGCACTCACTATTGTTACTATTATTACCACATTTAATTATTTAACTTCATAACAAATTGTTGAGCTATTTAACACAATTTAAAAGTTTTTTTACGATTCTGAAACAAGAACACTTTCAAGTGTGCATAATTTGTGTTAACACACACACATATATATTCATGCACACATTTTAAGTCATCACATAAGTTCTATATGCTAGATGAGTGATATATGAACTCCGAATGAGTCACCAGAGCCCTTTCTTTCCATGAGGATATTTGTAAAGATTTTATTTCCATTTGTGAGGAAAAAGTCCCCACATGATGAACTACATCCAGCTTTCCT
Organism: Cavia porcellus; assembly: GCF_034190915.1. Lineage (NCBI taxonomy): Eukaryota > Metazoa > Chordata > Mammalia > Rodentia > Caviidae > Cavia > Cavia porcellus. Next base: position 8,584,098 of record NW_026947507.1, on the reverse strand, counting down.
AGTGACGACTATACCAAAGTACATATATGTAACTGTGGTAGTGATTATGAGTGGGTAAGTGACTACCATTTCATGGAAAAGCACTCCATTATTTTTTTTCCATTTATGAAAAGTACCTGAGATTTCAGGGACCATTAAATGAAATGTATATGACATAAACTGCATCTTGTAAAAATGTAATATATTATTTGCTGTTTAATATTTATTGAAACTGTCCCATCAGTTTAGGAACTAAACTGTAGTGCTTTCTGTGTGAATTTTTATGTTCTTGTTTTCCAGTCAAACAGACACATGCTAGTGAGATATTATAATTAGTTTGTTAAAGAAATTAGATGAAAAATAAAATTGTCTTTTTAAATCTTTATATTCAAGTTTTGCCTTTAGGATAATTTCAGATAAGAGACATACTGGAAACTATCTTCCATGAAGCAAACAAGGTGAAAAGAATAAAAAAAATGCCAGAATAAGAATTGGGTTTCTACTTTTAGCCAAATCCAGAAAATATGCTTATTTTTACCTCTTTCAATTATTTTTACCTCTTTCTCCTTCTTTGTCTTGTCAGTTATCTTAAACACAATCAATAATATTTGGAAATTTTAAGTGTGTATTTTCAGAAACATAAAAGTTGTAACATGAATATTTTGCAACTTAGCTAACTTCTAATCATCAGTTTATCATGATATAAACAAAATATTTTCTATCCAAAATTCTGAATAATTATTAACTTTCAACTAGTTAAGATTTTCAAGGCTTTCTAGGACAGCAGTAGGCTTCAAAGAATAACAATACATAACATATAATAATATGTTTGCCTCCTTTAATTAAACAGGGTAACTCAAGACATCTTTGATGAGACAAAAATATGTTTTGAGCACAACTAAATCTTAGTTTATAACTAAGAACCACACGCAATATTTTCAGCACAAATACATGCAACAATCTTATATATTAATTCAAACTCCTTTATCTTTGTATTTAAATTTCACAAATAGTTTGAAACTACAGCCAATTCTTTATTATAGGGCTTGGATTCTTTTAAACATGTACATTCTCTTGGAAAACAATAGTTTTATCTTTGAATATTCACTTGGAATTGAGCATAAATGACTTTTGAGATTCTTGAGGAAGGGAAATCACAGCATTGGGAGTATTGAAGGGACGTCCATAAAATTTATCTTCATATCAGTTTTGCTGAAAGCCACTTCAAACAAAAAATCATCCATAACTATACTAATATTTTGTATATATTGCCTTTGGAAATTCAAGAAAGAAACAATTGAATAAAAAGAAATCAGATTGAACACAACATTTCTATCCTACTCATGAAATAACACAAAAGATAAAGTTATTAAAGGGACAAAAATCAAGAAACAGGAAATAATATTAAAAAATGTTTTCTAAAGTTTAGGAGAGTAGACTTTAAACATACCACCTCTGGAAAAGAAATTATGCTACTGAACGAATGTGAGCCAGTTAAAGGTAGGAAAAGAATGTTCTGCAATGAGAGGGGGCCACTGAAAAAGTTTACAATCATCACAACATTAATGGCCAAAGTCATTTGTGTCCCCCTTCCTAAGGTTTACTTCATACAAGACCATTCTGTAGGTAACTCAATGATCTTGTGCCAGAAGAGTTGAAGCTAACACTTTCTGGTTGGTCTCAGGTGCAAAGACAGGGAACAGTTTTTCCGTGCATGAGTCCTGGACCTTTGTGATTGACAGATCACATCCATTTGTCCAGCCAGCTGGCCATATCCTAATCACCTCCTCAGAATAAATAGTTTGAATAACAAGCATTGTTTTCTAAAACTTCTGGAGGATGAGCAGCCCAAGATCCAATTTCAGTGGATCTGATGTCTGAAGAAGGCCTGATTCCAAAGTCAGAGAGTGCTCTCATCTCATTGTATTCTACATGGCCAAGAAAGCAAAGAGGGGGCAGCTCACATGAGTCTCTTCATACAGCAAAACTAATAGCACAGTGAAGTCTCTACCATCACAATATAATTACATCATAAAATGTCCATTTCCAGATATCCCATTTTTAACGTAAGGGTATTGGTGTATAAATTTTGGAGGGACACAAGGATCAATCTATAGCAAAAAATCTTTTAAAAAATGGAAAGCAGATTTAGTCACCAAAGAAAATAACAGAAAACAAATACCCTGGGAAAATAAAGACATGAACACAATCAAGAAAAACAATGATACTGATAGGGGAGTGGTTTTCAAGGTGCTTAGAGCTAACACTACACAAATTTGAATTGTGTTGGCAGTTATGATGGGCACTTAATATGGAAACTTGTGAATGTCCCGGACCCCATCAACTCTACATCTTCTTCTCTTTCACTGAGCAATGGTCAGGAAGAACATATACCTAGGAAACAGGAAGTAAGATTCCCTGTGCAAGGGAATGGAAAAGTGCCCTATTAGGTACTAACATCAGACAGCTATTGCATCCCAGTCACTCATGACCTAATCCTATAAACTTGTGCTTACTCATGATCTATTCCTATAAATGAGCTTGCATATAACAATCCTCAAATGAATAGAAGAATCCACAAGCAAAGAGTGTGTTAGAAACAAAACACATCAATCTTAATAAAAGAAACTGAAACTAAACGTAATCAACCAAGTATAACTAGTAATAAAGATTTTAAAGAAGACTGCAAATATGAGAATCATTTGTTGATTTCAGAAAGTTTTAAATGACTGACAAACAATTAATAGATGAGATAAACTATGTACTCCATTGAAAAGTCAACTCGTTAGCTGAAACACTAATGAAAAGACTCTCTCATGAAACTGTAATGGACCCAAATATTGAGGGTACTAAAACAATTAGCAACATGAAGAAAATTTCAAAGTTTCAGATATGGCTGCAGAGTGGTAGAAATTGGAAGTATACATTATTAAATAAATTCCAGAGATCAATTTCTAAAAATTTCTTAATATAAAAAGGAGTACTTAAAAATCTGTGTATTATATGTATACATGTAATTTATTCAGGACATTTTCATAAGTATGTACAAGAGAATTTTAAAAGTGGTAGACAAGAATGTTACCAGTAGTACTAGGAAAATTATTAAATTAGAAAATGATGAAAAGAGTAAAGAGCATCTTCATATAAGAATTGTTTGAATCTTTTATAATTAAAATGTCTACATGTATTTCTTGGCTAAATGTGATATATAATTTAACAAAAAGAACTAATACTATTTTAATTTAACAATATGTTCAATGTCAATATAGTGAAATTTTAAATTATGTAATAACAGTTATAATAATAATATATAATAGTTTAAATAATAGTTATAATAGTAATTTTTAAGTTTCACTTAATATTGCAATTAATTAAAATAAAACAATATAAAATTAATAATCTAATAAATATAAGAGAAAAAGTGATATAAAGGCAAGTGGATATGATAAAAATATGCTTTATAAAAATAAAAATTAATAAATAAAAAGCTGATTCAAATAATAATAGCAAAATTTTAAATTAATTTCAAATCTATGGTTTGTTAACTAATAGAACTTTTGAAATTAAAGGAAATTTGGAGCAATAAAGTTTAGTAAACAAAAATGCTTTTAATGCTGTATTAATTGTTGAACTTTCAAACACACATTAAGAATAGGAAATATAATAATCACAGTTTTTCAACAATATGTTGGCAGTAGTCCTGCACAAATTAAAGGGAATTCAATAAACTGAAAACTTTGCTGAGACTATAGCTCAGAGACAGAGCAACTAATGAGCATGACCAAAGCTGGCTTCTAAGGCCAGCATCACACACACACACACACACACACACACACACACACACACACACACACGAACCACACATGATAAAAATAAAGAGCCAGTATCAATTTCTAATTTAAAAACTACAGTTATCAAATTCCCTAGGAAGTGAACAGCATTCTGTTTTTTTTTTGAATAGCTGTTAGATCTTCTAATTTTATACTAAAATTTGTTTGATATCTCATTGGTTTGAGGAGTGAAGAGAGAAGTTGGTAAGCAGATATTCAGTTTTAAATCTTCTAATGGACTTGAATTCTAGACACTTACCCATCTCTAAACTTTCCTCATTTTCTCTGTAGTCCAGTCACATTATGTGTTTCTTTGGTTAACCCCCCCCCTTTTTTTAATGCCATAGGCTAACCTATGTGCTGAAAGATTCAGTTTAAGGACCATGCAACTTTCTGGCTCGCCCCACAAATCAAAATGAACATGAAAGGTAAAGTTTCAAATAGATTCAGAATATCAAGACAGGAATGGTAGCACAACTAAAAATATCTGTGAAAGATGACTTTCAGAAATATTTCAGAAAGTGGCAAGAATAATGGAGTGTCTTTGAAGCAAGAGTACATATTTTGAGAGATATTAATACATCTTTTACTGTACAATTTTTTTAACATTCACTATAGTTTTTGATCTCATGGCCTCCACTATAGTATCTAAAGTGAAAATATTCATTATTAGCTAGTGCTAAATTAACTTTCACTGGGATATAAAAGCTACATCCCCTTTCAAAATATAAAAATTTTAAAAGAATAGATGATATGGTGAGATCAATCCAAGCTACAAGTATCTGTTACTGATAGTATCTACACATAAAAACTCAACATGTTTTGAGTGAGCTAAAGAATGACCTAGTTCTAATAAACTTTTAGGATTGGCAATCTGGATTGTTATATTCAGATTGACATGACATAAAATTTTTTTACTGAAAATATATAGCATTTTGCTTCCAAGGCCATGTCTATCTGATCAGCTACATGATCCTGAGCCAATAAATAATTAATTTTCTGAGTTTATACCATTAATGTTATTCTTGCTTTCTTTTCCAGCTCAAATCAGAAGTTTATATGAGGTACATGTTAGCATTTAGGTAAAAGATATATTGTGTGACAATATAAATCATCACAGAACAATACCATAATTGTTATGTAATACTCTACTTTCAAACATTTCAAAGTTAAAGAAGAGTTTTTAAAGAGATTTTCTTCTACCCACAGTGAGAGGTCAAGGCAACAAGTATCAGGTTCTGCAAATATTGTCTGTGATACGTACAGACACATGAATAATGGGACATCGCTGTCTACAGCTGAAGTGTGCTCCAGCTGACACGGCACACCTGCACATTCAGCAGCATGTAGACTGAATCTTTCAGCACGTAGGTTAGCCTATGACATTAAAAAATAAATGAGAAGGAAAGTTAACCAAAGCAACAGACAGATGTGACTGGGTTACAGAGAAAATGAGGGAGGGTTGGAGAAGAATTTCACTGGTTGTATCCAAATATGTAATCTAACAAATTAAGATTCTTATTGTTAAAATATGCTGGAAATTAAATCTTTTGCAAATGTTTGGACTCGAATAAACTTTTAAAATTATCAGTCTATCTTTAGATAGACAACTCAAATCCAGTAAAAGGTTCAGATTTGAACTGCTGCTTACTAATTCCTTTTTTCACTCCTCATACACACTGAAGAAATGATTAATCAGTTTTTAAGTATAATATTAGAAAATCTAACAGCTACTCAAAAGAAAAAGGAATGTTGTTTGCTTGCTGTCACTTAATAATTTTTTCACTTTCAATGTAAACCAGAAAAGCCTGGGACCCTCCTTCACACTCAAAAAAATTCACATTTCATATGAACTATATGTCTTTAGCTATATAAAAACTTAAGTTGAAAAATAAGATAGATAAATATTATACTCAGGTGGAGAGAAAGTACACAAAAGATCTGTTTGGAATTAAACTTAATTCTATGAAAATATATTTAAGGACTAGTTAGTTCTGACTGAAGTGATAAGTATCCATAAAATTTTACTGAGTTTATGGCATATGCAGGGGCTGACTTCCACAGGTGACTAAAATAATGAGCAACTCTATAAGCCATCTATAAAAATTGATAATAATAGTAAGCCATGTGGTAATCACTCCTCTAAACACTTTTCATATGATAACTTAGTCTTTACAATAACCCTGTGGGATTATTGACATGACTATCTACATTTCAAAATGCAGATATTTAGCTATATAGAAATCAAAACTTTGAAATATCTAAAAATAGCAATAACCATGTGTGGAGCTGGTATTTTAGCTATAAACTGATCTATCAACTACTGCATGATATTTAGCTTTCGTGTATCCTAAAAACCATGTATTCACATACATAATTCACCCTTTAACCACCACAATGAATGTTACCAGAGGTAAAGAGTATTAAGACTCTAAGAAGAATCAATGATCAGCATCACTTTCTTTGCACTAATAGACCAATGAAAACTATCTGAAAGAGCTTATGTAGAAGACAAAGTAGGCTGGGATTAGAATCTACATATGGAAATATTAGCAATAAAGATAGACTGATAATTTTAAAAGTTTATTCGAGTCCAAACATTTGCAAAAGATTTAATTTCCAGCATATTTTAACAATAAGAATCTTAATTTGTTAGATTACATATTTGGATACAACCAGTGAAATTCAGGTATCATTTAAAATCTATACTACTTATCAATAAGTTCTTTTGTAACACCCAGGAATTTTTCATTTTTCATTCATTTTTTCTCTTTATTTTTCATTCTGAATAAATTTTTCTCAGAGAACACCATTTTCATGAAACATACAAAGGTTAAAAAGCCTTTTATTGATAACACAGTCATTTTTTAAATAACCTCTATAGGGGTTGGGGAATTAGCTCAGCAGCATAAGCACCTGTCTGGCCAGCATGAGGTCATGAGTTCAATCCCCAGTACAAAATAAATAAATAAATAAATAAATAAATAAATAAAACTTTGCTGCCAAATAACTTCTATTTAAATCAAAATTTATTATTATTTTATGTGACCATAGGACTTCAGGTATGTACAAATTTCTTTGGAATTATTATTAGAACCTAATTAAAAGGAAACATAAATTTATTATATTATTATTAACATTATTATTTTACTGTGCTGGAGATTGAACCCAGACCCTCACACTGAGCAACAGTCTTAGGATTTTTTTTTATTTAAAGGCAAGGTCTCACTAAATTGCTATATTGCCCAGGCTGGGCTGGACCTGGCATTTCTTCTGCCTCAGGTTCTGAGTGTTGTGATTACAGGCATGTGCCACCATGCATGATTACAAATATTTTAAGTAATTAATAAACCTGAAACCACTTTTCTATGGAAGTGCATCTCAGTAAAAGATAGGTTTTTATTTTCAGTTGTGTCACTTATATGTGAATATTGCTGCTAGAATAAGACAGTGTTCAGCAATTTTTTCCTACTCTTCCTTTTTATAGATATCTGCAAATTTTGTTCACATATATAAGTAGATAGAAATTGAAGGAGGTGGTTATAAAAAAAGTTAGTCAGTTTTTAGTCCTTTAAAAGTATTATTTTAAAAACTCCATAGCAACTTATTACTAAAATTAATCAGTGTTAATTATCTAGCAACTTCTTCATAATAAATCTGAATTACAAAAGTATATTTACTTGCATACGGATACAATGACCTGCATACAGATCATCTTTGCCATCAAAAACAGTATTGCAAGTCTTCTATGTCTACTACAAGGTTTTATTTTGGGCAGAGGAGGTTGCCCTTATATGTAGAATGTTATACTTTACTATTGGAAAAGGAAGATATAGGAAAAAATAGCTAGCTCTTTCAACTCAGGCATTATTTCAGGGAAATCAATTTTAGGGAAAACTAAAAGAAAATGGATTTGATAACTAGAAATTGTGCCTTTTAATACATCCCATGTCCAGCATTTCTTGAAAAGTCTTTGTTGGTACCCAGGAAACTTTCTATGGTTTAGAGAACATTATTTCAGTTTGCTTTTCTGTAAAAACAGAAGCAGGTTTTTTTCTCAAGATTCTGATAACAATGAGAGATAATGCATGTCAAGATCCTGGCACACAGTGTTTGATATAAAACCGACACTGGACGGATAATTTTTTACATTTTCCTGTGGTACTTGTGACTCTCGTTACCTGGAGTTCTTATCCCCGATCTTCTTTACACTGATTCTTTATTATGACTCAGAGTGAAGTTTAAAGATCTCCCCAAGGCTTTCCTACGTGAACACTCACTCATTCTGAAGCACCCCCAGTCACACTATCCCATTGGCTTGTTTTCTTTCCATCATAGTTGGTAATGACATCTAGTGTTGCCTTGTAATATGTTGTTTCTTTTCATTGTTTGTTTCCGGGACAAGAATTTAATCTCTGTGAGAGCAGGATGTGATCAATGCCTAATACTCTGGGCAGTATCTACAAAATGGTAGGTTTTTATACGTGATTGATTTATGAATAAGTGAGTATTATTTTGCAAAAGTTTACAGACTGAACAGCTGAAACAATAGACTTTTTTTTTTCCTCAGAGTCCTGGGTACCAGAAGTCCAGAATAACTCTCAAGCCTTCTCTTGATCTACAAATGACTGCCTTCTTCTGTGTTTTCACATGGTCCTCCCTCAGCCTTTCTATTTGTGTCTTACTCCCCTCTTCTTTTAAGGTTATCAGCCATATGGAATTAAGAGCTACATCTAAGCCTTCATTTTACCTTTACTTACTAAAATCCTTATCTCCCCAGTCACATTCTAAGGTACTAAGTAACAAGTTAGAAAGTCAACGTATGAAATTTGGGAGGACATAACTAAGCCCACAGCAGCGATTTTAGTTTCAAATTCTGAACTAGATCAGCCAAATCATTAATCTTCATTATTAATTTTAGGAAGCTCTGTTCACCAAATGACCAATGGGTGATATCTAGAAAACATGTAATGGATGGAATCTATTTTACAAGTAGAATCCAGTCTATGAATAAAATGACTTGCACACAAATGTTAATATCAACTTTATCATAACAGCTAAAACCAGGACGTAGACTAAACATTTATCTACTGGTAAGCGAACTTATATATGTTGTATCTATCTACACAAGGACATACTAGTCGGCAATAGGGAAAAACTACTGATATATGAAGCAATATGGGTAAGCCTTGAAGATGGGCAAGATGTTAAGTGACAGAAGCCAGACTCTCTCTCTCTCTCTCTCTCTCTCTCTCTATATATATATATATATATATATATATATATATATATATTTTAGAAAAGACAAAGCTTTGGGATACAGTACAGATCACTAGTTGCCAGGTGGAAAGAAACTGATTTCAAAGGAAAACTAGAAAAATAATGAAATAATGAGATGATAGAAAACGTTCTGAAACTTAATTTTACATATATACTTGAAATTCATCGACTCTATATTTAGTATAAGTTAAACTTATTATATGTAAATTGTACTTCACTAAAGCTGATTTTTCAAAAATCAAAAAATACAGTTCTTTAAAAGCTATGTTTCTATATGATAGCTCTCCATAGAATTTCTCACATCTTTCACATCTGTTTTGGAAAGAACCAATGTACAGAAGCATACACATAAAAGTTTATCAACAAAATTAGGCAAGCCGATTTATTACTAAAGTCCTAGAGAATGCTAGAGGAGAGCTGTGTGAGCGTGAACCTGGAATTCTCTCCTTCAACCACTGAGAAAGATGCCTTATTTCCTCTCATTTGACTCCCCAAATCCCTAAACCTCCCTGAGCCACGAGGCTGCTAGAAGGATTCCTCAAGCTACCACTATTCATCCCTATTACTAGAGCACATGTAATGACTTTTGTACACTTTTCCATTCGATATCACTTAATTTCGTATAACTTTCTCAAACAACAAAAAATACTAATACTGTAGACAAAGTAGAGCTCACTGGAAGGCCACAGAAGACTTAAATGCTTCAGTTGGAAAAGAAAGAGTGAGGGGAGCTCTGTCTAGAAAAGCTTATTCCACAGAGGACAGATGGAGAGGATATTTGTGTAATTTAAATGTTCTGCAAAAGATAACACTTCCAGCAGCACAGCAACACCCTCAGGTTTCTGGCAAGTGACAGGAACGCTTTATCCTAAATACTCAGCAGGATCTGAGACACGAAGAGTTTGAACCCATCTGGAGCTCGAGTAATCTCCTTGCAATGAGGCAAAGCAGGAAAGGGCTCTGAAGGGACTTCCACACATGCACCCTGAACACAGACACAACCCTGATCCCCGAGGTTCATGTTAATTAGAGATGCCAGGTTTTCATAAGCACTGACTCCGCTCTCTTTGGGGGCTGATTTGGTTTAAGGACTCCTGAAATCTCATCCAGAACAGTGAGCTTTTTTACAACAATAAAAAATAACAGCCTCTGTCTCTCTCTCTCTCTCTCTCTCTCTCTCTCTCTCTCTCTCTCTCTCTCTCTCTCTCTCTCTGACAGCAAAGTAGGTTTATTCAATGTTGTCAGACAGATGAGCAGCTATGACTGTCATGCCTACTAACTCCTAGCACAACAGGTGAAACATCAAGAATAATTATTTCAAACGGCCATGGAAACTGATTCACAGAATGCACAGGAGAACGCTCGCTTCCAACTTGACACTCTCTGGTGTCTTGTGCTGCCACAAGCAGCAAAGGAGCTCTCAAAATTTTCCTCTGCTTCTCATTTGAATGTGAGAAGCGACCAGAAGGAGTCCTCGTGAACAACTGGGATCTAACCCGACCAGTGTTACAAAGATTCTCCTAGGAAGCAACCCCTTCAGTGTTTGAATGAAGGTGAGTAAGAGTGCAGAAGCCTGCAGTGAGTGGAGGAAGGGCCCGTTGACAATCGGATGCTTGGGACAGCGTGGAATTGTTGAGATCAGGAGTACAAACGTGGATAATGGCACAAGCAGCTACCCTGGAGAGTCTGAGGGGGGAAAGGATTAATGACCTCTGAGGCTTGTTTTCCTTTCACCCTTTTCCTGAAATGCCAAACCGTGGAGCTAGTTATCAATCAAAAGAGTGAAATATATCAGTGGATGGATTCGCCTTGCTACAGTGACAGCCAGCTCCGCTTCTGAATACTCTTTGAAAACAATTTTTACTGTGCAATGCTGGAGAAAGCCAACAAATAATAAACCTGTCGCACTTCTCACCAAGTGCTCGTAAATACAAAAGCCAGCCTCGCAGCTGCAAAGGGAGGCCTTTCTGAAATTTGAGAAATTGTTAATGCTTAATTATTGCATCTGATATTAATTCCCACTGAAGGCTGCAATTGGGGTGACTCTTATCTTCAGCTCTGCAGGGGAGGGGCGCCCTGTTTCCTCCAGTTGTCAGGGGTGTAAAGGTACAGCTTTCAGAAAGAGGCATTCTTTGAGCTCTGTTTTTCCAACTGTCTAGAGTTATGGAGCAATAAGCTCATCTTTTCATTTAATTCAAAAAACATAGCTGGATACTGCTTGTCATGCATTTTTGATAAAATTTTAAAGGCATTAGAAATCAGTTTAATGAAAACCAGAGGCCCCTGGGGTCTCCCAAACTCCAGTGTCTTGTGCACCATGGAGGGCCTGCTCGTGCTTAATCCATTCTCCTAAAGCTGTTCTCATTATCTCACTGTCCTTACACATCCAATCCTTGTCTGCCTTCTCTACTAAATGATCAAATAAGCACTGGGGGGATAAGGGAGGGAAATCTTTACATGAACCCTTACTTGAAAGAAATTAGAGCTGAACCAGGGAACAGCGTGCTGAGTGCACATTTTGGACAGTCTGATAGCTACAGTGGGACTCAGAAAAGCAAACTCTGTGACCAGATTCTTCAAAAGAGGACAAGGAAACTGCCTGCCAGGTACTTTCTAAGTTCTCTATGAACAAGAATAGGTTGGGTCAACCAAGAAAAATGCTGTTTCCAATTAAGGTAAGGCTTCCAGGTTTTCAGAATTTTCTCATTTCCTAAAAGGAGCCAAGTAACACATTTTGGTGTTGAAACTAGTAAGTTATTGGATTTGGAAGTGACAGCTATCAGCATAGATCACTCAAAAGGGATTTTTCAGCAGTAAGAAGTGGTTTGTTAAATAAGCTAACTTTTCCACACTAAATCTGGACAATATGGGTAGTGCAAAGATTGAGATATCCCTTCCTGTATTTGTTCTTCCAGGAGGTAAATGTTTCTTTGAAACAGCTTCCATTCCCAAGCCTACACTTGCAGTTATTTTTAAAATAGCTTCCTCTTTTGAACCCCTGTGAATACAGTATGTAATCTATTTGTTAGTGTGATTTATCAGCCTTGTCCAAAATGGTGATCTAGGGTAAAGAAATAGATAAATTATTCTCACAAAAGACAAAGAATTAAACTACTTATAGCTTACCACCTGGTAACATACAACAGGACCCCAGATCCTGAAAGACTTCCTGCAGAGACCAAGAGCCAGGAAATCTCACTAGCTGCTTTTCCTAATGCATTATTGCTTTCAGTCAATGGTCCAATGGTCCAATGGTCCAATTTTACCAAAAGGAATACTCACCTCCAGCTAAGCATTACAACAATATGCATTTCTCTAATAAAGTAATACTCTTTGTCCAAATAGTTTGTGGACAAAGAGTTTTAAACCCTCATTTGTAGCATATTTTCTCATTAGAAAAAATAAAATACAGATAGATGTTCATTATATCAAAAATATACCCATTTTGACAAGCCTTGTTTCAAAAATAATTTACTCAGCTTCTACTTATTGGCTGACTTAATCAGTATTGGAGTTAACAAAAAAAAAAAAACTAGATTCATACTTGATATTTTTTTTACATCTAATTGATCCGAAACTCAGTTAACTCTACCTTAAAAATATGTGTATCATTTGACCAATTTGCACTGCCTTTACCATCTCTAATCAGTCATCTTCTGACAAGTCTTTTTCATACTTGCTGAGGACTAGTTTGACCCAGTTTAGAGTGGGCAATGATTAATATTAATAAATTGACACAAAAATACATGAAGAGTCTGTCTTAATCCTATATGGTTTGTGACAAGTCCAAGACTGGGTGACAGACAGGTTAATCCTTAAACTAATGGCCAGAACTGAGACTAGCAAACAGTCTGTGAAGTTCTGATGCCTCAAAATAAGACACATACCATGGCCACTGAGGACTTGACTTATTCAAATTCCTTCTAGCCCAGTTAGCAGACAATCAGGATACTAGTTAGCCATGTCTGCTCCTGTGTGCTTTTCCAAAAATGCTTTGTTTCTAAATTCTTGAACCTTGGCCACATCAGCAGTTTACCCCCACCACTTCCTGCAGCCCACCAGGATACCTCCAATTAAGCTGTGTGCCTAATACAGGCCAAGAATCATGCCTCTAGTCTTAGGCCTTACTGTATTTTGACCACCCTGGCATCCTTTGTAACTTATCTCTGAGCAGGAGATAGGCAGTCCTAGGCCAGGATCCTGATAGAAGTCTCTTTGTTTGGTCTTTCCCATCAGTTCATGCTACATCTAGCAGCCAGAACTTTTTGCAAAACATAAACCACAACATGACAATCCATTGCTCAAATACCACAATGGGTTATAATGGTCTATAAGAGGGGGAACAATTTTTTTCAAAAATTAAAAACAGCAAGGGAATAAATAATTTAGACTTTGTCAGTCACATATTTTCTATTGCAATCACTTTAATATGCATTGTAGACAAAGCATATATGAGTGGCTATGGCTGTTTGCAAATAAAAATTTTATTCACGAAACCAGAACTTTCTATGAGTGGAATAGAGATACTCTGGCATATAAGGCTACATATGATCTAAATTGTAGCTTCCCGTACTAATATTTTCCCCAGCTCTTATGGTTGATACATTGTGTCAACTTGAGCAGTTTTGAAGTTTAACTGAGAGATTCAGCAGGGAGCAGGAGATCTTACTTTGTAAATATCCTCATCTTGTGCAAAGGAGGGCAAGGAGATTTTGTGAGGCTAGCCCTGCCCTGGAGGATGGGTTTACCTGTGTACAACATTAACCAGGAGAAGATATTTATTTTCTCCTTTTGGTCTGGCTGCTGCCTTGAAGTATTGCCCATACCATGTCACCCTGCCTTGGAGCCAGATGATTATGGACTCAAACCTCTAAAAACTCTAAGCTAAATAAACCTTTCCTTTCTTCATTTTGGGTGTTGGGTATTTTATACCAGGAGTAAAAGTAACTGAGACACCAGTTAATAATTCCACTTTACTGACAGTGATCTCCTAAATGTTCCTGAAATAGGCCAAATACAACTGTACCTCTACATTTATGTTTTCTTAAAATACCAAATTTAGATATATGCTGCTGTGCAAAAATTCATACTGAAGCTCAATGTTTTAAACAACAAAGATGTTTATAGTATTTCATGGCTTCTGGGGGACTGGGTTCATCTGTGCATCTTTCCCATGTGATGCCAGTAGGGATCCCTTCACCTGGAGGCTCAGAGGAGCAGGAGCATCTAAAGTGGCTCATTTATCTGTTGGCAACTGGTGCTAGCTGGTACTGGGCCCTGATGGAGCCAAATTCTCCTCTACATGGTCTATTACTATGTCCTGAGCTTCATACAACACTAGAGCAAAGTAGTGTTTTGTTTTGTTTTGTTTTGTTTTGTTTTGTTTTGTTTTGTTTTGTTTTGTTTTGGTGTGGTAACGCAGGACTTTATGCTTGCCAGTGACACTGAGCTAAATTCCTGGCCCTCAGATGACTGCATTTTAAGAGAAAATATTTGAGACGCACAGAAGCAGGGCATGTGCTAAGTCCCTTCCTAGGAACTTACACTGCATCACTTCTATAGACCACTACCAAAGGAAATCATAGAGTGATCCCAGATACATGACAGAAATCCATTCTTCCATGAGAACAGTGTGAAAAAAATGTACAACCATCCTGAACTCACCACCAAGCAATCTCTTGCATCTCTGGGCTTTTTAAAGGTCTTTTTATTCGTACATTCCCTCTTCAGAGAAGCCACTAGTTCTGACTATGCTTACCCAGGATCCTATTTAATTTATCTTATTGCATGTATCTACATAAACATATACAAATGTATATATTACTTTTGTATTTTTATTTGTACTTTGTGTGTATTCACTTTTTGTCTATTTAGTCATTGTTTTTCTCTCAGCCTCTACAGTAATTACTGACACACACTATGAAGACATTCCCTATCTCCTGCATCAGTGAGTGTGACTATATGCACTGTGTGGTGCCAGCTATTGAGGATTAAAAGACTCAGCAGATACTATTCTGTGCTCAAAAACTTCAGTCTAAAACTAACAGCTTACATATCTGGAACTGATGATACTTCTCAATTCAAATAATGTGCAAGAGCATCACAATACTGGATAATTTAGAGCAAAATTCACAGTGCTCAAAAACGAAATGGAAGCATTAAATGCTTAAATGAGAAACAGCATGCTGTGCCCCCGACTCTGCAATGGGAGTTACTCCCAGAAACCTGTGGGAAGTGAGCTTTTGAAACCACTTCAAGGTTCAGCAGTGAAGAACATCAACTGATTACTACTTTTTGACAAGATTTTTAATTTTCCATAATTTTTCATTTACACTGAAATTTTGTTTATGGAATAAGAACTATACTGATTAAAAATACCTTTCTCAGTGATGCTATCCACGAGTCTCCAAAACTTCTACATTGTTACTTCACTCACTATTTTGAGTCCATTGCTCTCACCAGCACCCTGCAGCTTGGATCACCCCATACCGTCACACTCCCCTCCCTGGATGGGAAGGACGTGCATAGGACACGCAGCCTACGTTCATATACTTGACCTGAAATTGTAAAGTATCTCTGATATTTGCTTGTCTGTCACCAATATTTATCCCTCTGACTTACAACATAGCTCTAGTTTGGTGGCCGTGCACCCCACAACAACTCAGACTTCCATAGTATTAAAAAGAAAACAGGAGAGTAAGCACTGTGGCAGACCATTCTACAAATAGGAGCTTTTGGCACAGTTGACTAGTTTCCTGAACTTCAAAAATGACAAATTGTCTTCACTTAATCTAGATAAAGAGGGCCTTCTTAGTACCTGAAGAATTTAGGTACAGATTGTTTTCTCTCAGGAAAGAAAAATAAAAGGGAAATTACATGAAAAAATATCCCTTTCTCCCTCTCACTATATCGAATACAATACACAATCACACACATGCAAGTGTACTCATATTTCTGTTTGTATGAAAAAAACCAACCTACTGTGCAATATCGACTGATATTCACCTACACCCACACCAATTACTCTCCTGCCATGTTATAATGCAATGACTTATTACACATCTACAGAACTCAAAGTGAAATAACTCGGTAGTTTTTCCTGAGATTATGGGGCTCCTAAATGGTATAGCCAGAATTTGACTCTTTCTCCTAAATTTAATGCTAATTACCTCTCCAACTCTGAAAATCCCAGACCCATTCACCTCTTCAAGAATCCCACAAAACTCAAGTTATGCCACCTTTGACCCTCACCTGCTTTTGAGTGGCCCAGAGCTAGCAATGGTTTCTATAGTTTTAAATGATTAAAAGATTTTTTAAAAGAATAACACTCTTTGACATGGCAAAATTACATAAAATTCAAATTTTAGTGTCTACAAATAATATTTTGCTGGAGAATAGAAACGTTCATTCATTTATGTATTACCTGTGGTAGCTTTAGTGCTATAATAGCAAACTAGATTAGTTGCAAAGAGAGTCTATGACTTCTAAAGCTTAAAATATTTATTTTCTGGCCACTTACAGAAAAAGATTTGCAACTCCCGTTATATTCTACAGATTAGTCCTTCTTTCTCTTTTATATTCATTCCAGCCTTCTCACCAAATGTTCAACTATTGATCTAAACCATAGCCTGGTAACTTTCATTAAAAAAAAACACACAGTAACAAAACAAGAACAAGAACAAAAAGCTCACCACTCTACCATTTGTTTCCTTCCAACTACAAGCTTTATTATCTCTTTATGTAGCCTCTAGTTGGCTGGCCATGCCCCCTACAACAACTCTAGTAGTAAATTTGACTAGAGAACTTTCAAAATTTCTCTTCCACTCATTCTTTTAACCGCCCTATATTGCCTATAGACCCTTACATTTTATCATATTTATCTTTTCCCAGTGTCATTAGAAAATACAAATGTATTTGAGCCCTCATCTGTCATGTCTTTCCAGAAAGATTCTATACTATTAACCACTTTTTGCATTCTGAAGCCAGTATAGTCTTTTGTTTCTGTGTGCAAAAACCATCCCTACGTTTCCTTCCACTTACGTGGCTGTGGTTCATCTGTTCTCTATCAGACTCATTCTCCTATTAAAGAGTTTAGATAGTACAGTTCCTAAGCACTTAGATCTTCCTCTTTTTCCAATATTTGGAACCCATAGACTTCCCTTATGTAATTACAGTTTCTATTTCTATTTAAAGCAAATTCACAAACCCCTATCTCCACATTTTGATCCAGACCCTTGAAAGGAAATTGGTATCAGTTCTTAGTATCTCAAATGAACTTCAACATATTCACATACTACCTATATTTCTCTGCAAACTTCTGTTCCTCTACTATCTCACACTTTAATTTTTAATTTTACTTTTACACATTGACACCACCATAGGGAAAGTCTTAGTACTTGACACCATTCAAAACCA
Organism: Cavia porcellus; assembly: GCF_034190915.1. Taxonomy (NCBI): domain Eukaryota; kingdom Metazoa; phylum Chordata; class Mammalia; order Rodentia; family Caviidae; genus Cavia; species Cavia porcellus. Next base: position 8,566,594 of record NW_026947507.1, on the reverse strand, counting down.
CCTTTCTCCATTGCCCCATATCCAGTCAACTCAGAGATTCAAAACCCTTCTAGAATCCATCTACCATTATCTCACCATTATCACTAGTCCCTAAGTTCAAATGAACATAGCAATGTATCTGTTTGGGGAAAAAATATGATATATAATATACCAGCTTCCAAAGGCAAACTTTCCCTAAAGACCAAAAAAAGATAGACCCTATGACTGCACGAACTACAGTATTTATCAGGGACTTAAAGACAGAAGCACATGTTGCATAGTAACAAGACAGAAGGATTCCCACACCTTGTGACAAGAGGAAGAAGTCTGCAAGCTAAACCAAAGAAAGTTACCTAGTAGTCAAGTGCCATGAATCTGGAGTTTCTCAAGAACTAGTACCATTTATCAAACAGCAAGTAAGAAACTGTCGCAGTCAGTGGTATTTGAATCAGTTCCCTTTTCCTCTAGGATTTCAAAAGAGGTGAAAGAGGCAAAGGTTAATGGGACCTAAAGTGGGGCTGTCACCCTGTTAAGCTGGTCCCTACTGCTAATGTGCCTCCAACTTCTGTACTGCTCTCCAGGCCCCCTCTGATCTCTGCAGCCCATTCTCAGCTCCTCAGACAAAGTGGTCTTTGCTTTATCATGGAAAGTAAGAGTTTTCAAAACAGGAAAAAAAGTGACACATGCAGGAAAAATTGACAAAATAAAAAATAAGAAGAAAAAATTTGTTTAAATCAACTTGTCATCTGCAATAAGGAGTGAGGAAAACAAAATTTTAAAACAGCAAACTAATTTTAACCAAACTTGTTTTTATTTAAAGAACAAAAAAAAAAGAAAGGAAAAAATACAAAGCAGAAAAAAGGGTAAAGATTATACATAATTTCAAAGAAAAACGTTAATGCTAAGAAATTACTAGTTGATAAGTTTCATATTGCCCTCTTAGAAATAGTTGTTCAAGTTCAAAATCAAAGCATAAAACGTAAGCATATTACTCAAACATCCACAGTGCAAAGCATTCTGTTCAATGGTGTAATGAAAACTTAGTAATATGGTCATCTACCTTACACACTTAAACATACATATAGTTATATCCTTTAGAGTACTTCCTCTCCCTAGCCAAACTTTTATTTAATGCTTTATTCCAAGACTTTGGGAAAGGTATACAAGAGAAAATAAATTTGAATTTCAGAATTAGTGAATCTAACTTAGGAGCACAATGTCATCCACGCTGCTCAAGTTGGAATAGTCAGAGAACTGCACAAGGATTAGCAAGAGACAAAAAATGTGCTTTAATCACCTGTATGAAGAAAGAAGGTATTAGTTACAATGTGTAGAGATATTATTATTACTTTCCAAAAACAGAGATGTGATTAAAAAAAAAAAAAACTCCAGGTAAAGTAACACTCAAGCAGTAACAGAAATACATGGTCCTTATGAAATAAAATTAGATGCTATGTGATTTTTAGAAATTAGCTATTAAACAGAAATACTATATAAATGTAGCAGTTGAAATATTCACCTTTTAGTGGCCCAATTTTCCTTCCCACGTATATCTACATATAGTAACTGGGATACATTAATAAAGCTTGAAAATGAATCTTATTTTTATTTTTGTTTCCAGTTTTTATGTAAGTCCACATACAAGAAGGCAATATGATAATGTTTTTATAAAACTTCAAATAATTTTAAGTTAATAGTTGACAAATGACAATATTGTCAGTAACTGAGGTTTACAGAACAACACAGGAACATGCTAAATCTTGAATATATGAAGTAAGTGGTCAAGGTATATTATTTAAAAGTTTTGGCCAAGAAATTCAAATTTAAAAGTGCTATTATTGTAAAACATGAGGTGGAATTGAGCATGATCCCATCAAATACTGGGATAAAAAAGAAGGCAGGACGTGAGCAAGAACATGAAGGAGTAACTAAACTGGCTGCTGCTGTGACTGGGAATTATTAAATATTGCTTGTAGCTGAAATAACAATAAATTAATTTAGAAATGTAGTATTTGGGATATAAATGTGGTTACCAGGAGGAAATAAATCAGAGAAATTCAAAAGAGTGGAACAAAAGACTAGGAAATGAACTTTACTCTTTATTTTGTACTCGGAGCTCTTTGAAATATATATCATGTGAATATATTACCTATATAACAAAAGAAACCATAATTCAAAGCAGTAGATGAGAGTTTGACTCAGTTCAAACATGAAACTTAAAAGGAACACAGCTAAACATCTTGAGAAGTAAGGACAGAAGCCACAATGAAATAAACATATATTTGGAGGGATGGAGGGAGAGGACATAGCATATTGCCTTCTTGTATGTGGACTTACATAAAAACTGAAAAAAAAAAGATTCATTTTCAAGCTTTATTAATGTATATCAGTTACTATATGTAGATACATGTGAAAAGGAAAATTGGGCCACTATAGGTGGAGAGAGAGAGAGAGACAGAGAGAGACAGAGACAGAGACAGAGACAGAGACAGAGACACACAGAGAGAGACAGAGAGACAGAGAGAACTGCCAAAAGTGTATGCACATCTCAGGAAAAGAAAAACAGTATGTTTTTTAACAAAAGATGTTACTCTCTTATGGGAATCCTACAGGACGTTATATATCACAGAAAACCCACTACACTGTTGACCCTGGGAGAAGAAACTGGAAATTCACGTTCAGCAATCTCACTGACTAAGGTTGCCTAAGGAGTAGCTCGCTTGTACTAATAAATGTCTGGAAGCTAATGGTCACCACCTTGAGCACCTCTTGTAATTGTCCAGGCCAAAAGGTAACTTGTATTAATCTCATGATTATAAATATTTTCCCCTCAGGCATAAAACATGTTGATTTCACCACCAAGACCATATGATTCTTAATATATTCCTCATAAGGGAAATACTAAGACTATTAAATTCTAAAATGTCTTTCAAACATTGGACTCAGAAATATATAGCTGCACAAACACATTTGTTATCTTAAACAACAAAACAGCAAAACTGACTTCAGCTTTAGAATAAATTATTTTAAATGCAAAGAAACCTTATGCATTGTTTATCCAATGTTTATATATTCTTTTGTACTAGATTCCAATTTAAAATTCTTCCTTCCATAGTAAACAAGGCTTGACAGCAAAATGTAACATGCATCTAATATTTACTCATGGAAAGGCACTCAGTATATTCTGGAAAATCTTCTCTCTCAAGTTTTTAAATCTCCATTCTTTTTGTTCTTAGAGTTTCATGAATATCTTGTACATATTGAAACTGAAGAGAGGTAAAAACATAGTAACTATACTTAATAACTATACTTTGAATACTTTTTTAAATCACAAGCAATTACTATGGAATTTGTGCACATTTAGTGCTAAACTGTTTGAACCCTCCATAGTCATTTTGGTTTTTCTTGCAGTTAGTTTACTCCGACCTGTCCAGCGTGCTCAGCACATTTTTGGCACACACCCAAGCTCAGAGGCTAATATTCCAAAGCCCCCTCACTCGGGGAACAGCCCAAACCACATGAAGTACATAAATAGCTTCTCTTTCCATGAGAGATGGCTCACCAACATCTGCTTCCTCACATCCAATAATGAGATCACTCCAAAACACAACCTGATTTTCTTTCCTTTTTTCAGCGCATTTTATTAGTACACATTTTTAGTACAACATGTTTATATTCCTCATGTAGAGTGGGTACATGTGCATAACACATCTCAATTCATTTTTTCCTCCCCTTTATCTACCCTCCTCTCCACCCCTGTCCATCTTTTGGTCCTCTTCTTTTTTTTTGTACATTTGCTCTACACAATGATTGCATTCTAATAGTTAAGTAAGAATTTGTTATCATGTGGATTTTGATCTTTGATAATCATTGAGTAAAGGCTTTGATCACTAAATGAACTGAATAAAATATTTCATATATAATATATAATAAAGCTTAAAAGAATAAGCTGCCTTTGGGGACCATCAAGCTCTTCTTTTATATTAATTTAGTCTCATCATTTTTTCTTTTCCCTTCATTCTTTTTCCCCCATTCCTTCCCTAGTTCCCCTTCCCATTTGAACATTTTCTTTCTGCTTCACAATACCTGCTACCATTTGTCCCTTGTTTTTTTTTTTTTTTTTTTTTTTTGGTTTCTCACACCAGAAAAATTATGTGATATTTACATATGAGTCTTCGATTTTTTTACTTAAGAGTATGGCCTCACTATAACAGCCTGATTTATTGTTGATAAATACTAGTTATTTGAGTATTCTAGGTTATATTGAGTTGAAAGTTGCTTTGCTTTTTATTTTATAGGTCATTGTGCGGTCTCACTTTTCAGGCAACATAGAAAACAGATTCTCTTATACATTATGCTTCAAATATTCAAATCTAATCATGGTGTTTTGAAGATTTCCCTCAATTCAGTTAAATAAATTGAATTCTGACCTTAGCTCAGAACACTTTTTAAAAAATTAGCAGCATTCAAATTTTAAATCTTCCATTTGTGTGTGATGGTATATGGGACAAGTGACCTTTACTCTTGAGTTCTTTAATGTATCTAGATCATAGTAAGGAATGAATTATGAGTTAGTTGTAAGATGAATTGAGACTCAGCAGATGTGTGTAGATTACTTATCATTTTATAGAACTAATATTTCACACAGTATTATGAAGATCCAATGATGTAATCCATATGGCATTCTAAACTTTGTCAGTCTTAAAGCATTATTTATTGTGGTTGTTATTTCTAATTTTAAGACAAAACTAAGATTGTTTTACCCATAAGCTAAATATATCAACTAAAACTACTCAATATGCTATGTTTCGTATTTTATAAATATGTGGTAGGCATTAGTTCTCAAATAACCTTTGAAAGAATTTTTATCCTTAATGTATACTAATTCTCTAAAGATACTATGGTGAAATGGAGCCATCCAAAATTGAACACTCAAGATAAAACTTTTGTGGAGGAACATTCATAATACACAGTAGGACAATTATAGAACAAAAATGAAAGTTATTATTTTGAAAAATGAGTATTATTTTGACTATCTACTCAAAGACTTTATGACTTTCAACATGAGATAAGTTATTTTCTGTCTCTTTCATTGGAACTGCATAAGTACACAGCCCAATGACATGGCTGTGTCACTAACACATGACATTATGTCATTTTTATCTGCTGCCAAGAGTCATCTTCAAGGAAAAGCAGATCAAATTTCACTATAGCATGTTTTATGAAAAATTGGTTTCCTATTTTAGTATCTGCATCAATGGACTAACATAGCGCACAGTATCCCATATGTCACTGTGAAATTCACACAGAGCTGCAAGTGTCCAATGGGGAAAAAGAAAAAGAGGAACAAATGAAGGAAATACAGTGCCTTATTTTTCCCTCTTACAACCAGTCAAAGAGTTTTACTTCCGTAGCTTTAGTATTTAATACTTTAGAGATTCATTGTGAAATATTTTTCCAATCTTCAACCATTTACTTCTCTTAAGCTTATTTGTTTCCAAATATACAATAAAACAAACTATAAAGCATCAAACACAAAACACATACCATAACCATCTTACTATGAAGATTATATTCCAAAAATCACTGACTGATCAAAATAATCTGTGACTTAGTCCCTACATAGCATGATTTCTTTACCAGTCTTTTGGTTACGGGTGATTAGTATGTCACTTTTTGAATTTTCAGGGAGCTAACATTATGCAGTATTAGGTAAAATTGGGAGACTGCTTGAAAACAAAACCACAACTCAGGCATTATTCATTGGTTGTATTACTTATTCATTATCCTATTTATGATTAAAGGCAAAAGGCTTACCAAACCAAACCATTTGCTGGGGATCCCTTTATATCAAAACAAGGCATTCTACTCTGGAAATTCTTTACTTCACTATATCAACAAGATTACATTTCAAAATAACAGAGTTTAATATAGAATTTCACTCTAAGTTAAATGTGAAGATAACTAAAATTATGAGATACGTTATTTATAGAGTTGACTGTTTAGGACAGAGAAGTCAGAAAATAGCTGGGAAATACATTTAAAGCATGTAAAATGTTGAAAATAGGAAAAGCTTAAGTGACAAAACAAACAGTTAATGATCATATAGACTGAGGTGTGTGATTGCCTTCATTGGCTGCTCTGAAGATGTTTGGCAATAGGATTTCGGGACATAACTGGATGAGCTTCCAAAGGTAATCTTTTAGTGGGAATTGGTCCTCTAGAAAAGAGACTCAGAGAGGATATTCCCCGTCTTCACATATAAAGAAAGGAGCCCTCAAAGCCAGGAAGACCATACTGACACACCAATCTCAGATTTTCAGCCTCCAGAACTATGAACAACCAGTTCTCTTGTTAAATCTCCCCCACTCTATGGTAATTGTTAGAGGGCTCTGGCAAACCAAGATACACAGCATTCATTAAGCATCTATTATAATCCACACTGTGTGTGAAATGCTTTGCATGCCTGGTCCATTTATTCTGCACGAGAACTATTTGAAACAGTTGCTTTTATTAATCCATGCCATAGATGATTTTAAAATAACTTCAAAAAGGTATTTTAGCTTGTGCTTCTGTAACAGGATATAGTACTGAGAGTATTTATAAAAACCAGAAATTTGTTTCTCACAGTTCTAAAAGCTGGGAAATCAAACATTAAGCCTCCTGCAGATTTGATCTCTGACTCCAAGCTGAATTCTGAGTAGAGAATGAACTTTTTGTCCCACATGGCAAAAGTCAAAAGGGCAGTAAGCCTATTCCTTCTAGCTCTTTTTATAGTGACATTAACCTATTAATGAGGCAGAACTCTTCTGATCTACACACCTATCATTACAATCCACCTCCATATGCTGCTGCATTGCAAATTATTTCAACACATTATTATTGAAAGACATATTCAAGCCACAGAAAATGGTAACTTCTTCAAATTCAAATAGCTAGTAAATTACTGAGCCACAGTTCAAACCCAGCTCTATTTGAAGCAAACTACAGACCCATAACTACTGTTACATATGCCAGTGATTTCTAAATGGAATTGTAAAATCAATTTAGTCACTAATGATCAACACTAACAAAAAAATGAAATAGAGTTGAATTTAATGCAAACTATCACAATGTACTACAAGAAGATAAGTACTATTAAAAAGATTTTAGTTCAGAATTGAGAGAGACAGATAGACAAGAGATACATGAGAGACAGAGAGCAAGAGAGAGAAAGAGAAATCATGTAAAAAATTTCCTGCTGGAAAAATTCCATGTGCCTAAAACTAGTTATAGAAGAATGAGAGGCTATAGTGTGCTACCAGTACCACTAGACTATTGAATTACTGTAAGAATTAAATACAACAATAGATAGCACCTGAGATATAATGAGTGCTCAACAAAGTTATCATTATTCTTTATAGTGAAAACATAAGCTATCCCCCAAGAAAAGACTGTCTGCATTCTAGATTTTTGTGAGCTTTAAGTCCTTTCAATATTATCTAGTCTAGTAATTTTAAAGATTAAAATTCACTATTTAAAACAAATCAAGTAGAGTACATAAAGTGAAGGGAGGGTCTCCTCTCTGTGCAGGCCAGCTTGGCCTTTTGGACGGCTCAAGTTTTATGGTTTTATCATTACTTTGCCATCTTTGCTTCCTTTTTCTCCCTCCACCTCTCTATCTGTCTGTCTGTCTCTGTCTATGTCTATGTCTCGGTGTCTATCTGTCTGTCAGTCTGTCTCTCTCTCTTATCATTTCTTGTGCCCACTGTATTTCCTAACTCTTTGAGTTTGGTAATAGACCTAGTCCTTCCTCACTTTCCTTCTACATTGAAATCATCACTTAGATATCCACAACAAAGGGCTTTCCAGTCCTAAGACGATGGATTCTTGTATCCCTAGTCAAATTATTTGTTCTTGCTTAATCAGGACCCTACTACTGAGTTTTTACAGTTCCCTCTAGCATTATCATTACAATAATGCGTAAAATCTTGGAGGAGGCAAATAACTTTTCATTCCTCCAAGGAACATAAACTCTTCCAGACAATGGGATTTCATTTACCAGCTTAAGTAAGAAAGCATGCAAAATGGTCTTAGCCATTTCAGTTGGTAAACTGTCAATACAGGATTCCAGAAAAATCTAAGAAACTGTAGCACCTTCCCTGTCTAATTTAAATCAAGTATAAAATGAATTGAGAACTCCAGTCTATGGCTTTTCAGACACACATTATACTACAAAACATGAGATTTTTAATTCTGCCTGGATTTTCAAAGCTGGAATAAATTTCACAATGGTAGTAAGCTTTAGTCAGAATCATTCACTCTATTGAATTTCTCCTCCAATTCCCAACAAGGAGCCACCTAAAATATAGAGATTATATTTTAAGCAAATATTAATATTCCCCCATAGCCAACCAAAAAAGTAACAACAACATTCCCTGCCTCATAGAATTACAACTGGAAAGATTTTGGAAGAGCAGCAAGTCTACCGCCTCAGTGTTTGGAACAGGAAAGGTAAACTAAGAAATGAATGTGTCTCACACAACAATAAAGCAAAATAGAAGTGATGGTCAGATTCAAATCAGATTTGAGATACTACTTTGCAGTTTGATCAAATAAAATTTACGTACCTAGTTGAACCTTGCCTAGTCTAAGAGTTATATGACCTTGAAAACAAGGAAGACGTAAAATAATGAAGAATGTCTCTCTTGGAGCCTCTCAAATTTACTTTCCAGGAAAAGTCATACTCTGTGTAACATATTATATCTCTGAAGATGGTTAGAAATCTATTGATAGTATTTCATTAACAAAATAGCACTGAGCCTTGTTTCAGATTCTAACTTGCAAATGTGGAAAAATTGAATTTTTGTAGGTAATGATTCATTTACTTCGACTCTTTCTTTGCCCTGTTTCATTTGGTGCGATTGATTTCCTTTCTCCATATAATTTCACTTGTCACAATTCATGACTTGAGAATTGACCTTCTCCTCTCTTTGTACTTTCACTTATGAGCCAACTTCTGTTCTTAAAAATGATTAAAATTGCACATTAATGAATAATTATTGAAGATAGCATTTACAAAAATACTTGCCTCAGATCACTAATTCAAAGTGTTACCATTAAGATACACCTATAAAGATGATCAAATTACCATCGTTAGTTAAATAAAGGAAGAGAAAATATCTAAAGGCCAATCCTAACCACATCAGATCCCACACACAACCCAGATAAAGCTTAATATTTAACTTTCTTTTGTTCTGCAGAGAAGTGAAACCAGAGTAATGGAAACCCTGCCATTTCTTACTTTTAAAGAAAAAGACAGACAGAGAAAGAGAATTAAATAAAAATTTCTACAGCAGTTGCAGAAAAATAACCCTTCTAAAGTGCTGGCAAGCTACAGGGGCCCTTCTTTCTTCCTTTAGATGAAAAAGATGCCTCCTTGGAATGGAGCTTGTTTGAAATAACTGGTAGATCTCAGTGTTTATAAAAGTTTCCTGAAATATAAGTAGTTTGAGGGACTATTGTTCCAAACTGGTGATATAGGACCCAAAAACATACAGGCAGAACCAGACAAGGTAATCTGCAGCTGGCAAAGCTCCTACTGTGCAAATAGTGGCATTAGCCATGTTCTCCTCGCCATGGACCTCAGACGTGAGGGATACCACGATAAGATTCAATGCTCGGTTATTATGATTGTCTTTTCATGGTTTATTGGGTTACTGCTCTGTATATGAGTTCTGATGTTGAAGTTCTAGTGACGGGCATCTACTGTCTATGGGTGTGAAAATAGTTAACCAAATTTACTGCTCCCTTATTTCTATGACATGAAGTAAAACAGAGGAATCAGTATATAGGAAACACTACAGAGACCTTAGTGGTTTTCCATATTGCCTCTTTTAAACAAGTTTGTTCTCAAAAACACAATCTTACATTATGGAAAGGGTTCAGCTTCCCACAACAATGACATTTTATATCAAGATAATAATCCAAATTCTGAAATGTTGTTATGTATTTAAGGTGTATTTTCCAAGCCTTAAATGACATGAAGCTAATTTATCTAAAAGAAGCTTATCTATCAGGAAGAACAGAGGCCGGTTTGTCAGACATAATAATCATATTCAGCAAAGATTTGCCATAATTTCATTGAGAAATTCAACTTTGCTTGCTTCAGTTTCTTCACTGAGACAATAGAAAAATAATATGTGTTAGTTTTTCTCTGTAAATTAAAGCTAATGACTATAATGTCCTAGCAAGGTTGCTAGCCACTGAAAGAAAAAGACATCTTCTATTTCTAAGAACACATTAGAAAATTTGTAGAGGGAAAAATGAGTGTAACACTTAAGCTACCCATTTGGAAGTTAAGCATTGTATCCTAGAACTTGATAAGAGTAGAAGAGCTGTAAGCAGAACTAAATTCAAGAAAAACAGAGGCAGATTTGGATATCTAAACACTAACAAACATCAAAATTCGAACTCATCTAACAATGTCTTGGTTAGATGGAATCACAAGAAAAACCATCCAACTCAGTTTCTAAAGTTCTCCATGAAATGACCAGGCAGATAGAAAACTTGTGTACAATTTTCAGCTGTGCCAGGCATCAATAAATGCCAACTATGTACTGAAATAATAAAAACTATTTGTTGCATATAAGGAAAACATTAAAAGAAAACTGTTAGAAAGAATCCTCCCTTTGTCCCAAGAAAGCACAGTTCTCCAGGAATGGCACACACAAACTCACCCAGAGAGCACAATTATCAACCCCACCGTCGTCCCCAGTGCATTAGGAGCCACGGTACTGAGAATCCTGCCTAACTCTGCAACAGCTCAAATGCTATGTAGTGCCACCAGTGGAAATAGGAGCAGCACAGCCCACAAGAACTACAAAGGGCATCATACATGGCTTCTTCACATAGACAACAGAGATCTAAGCCTACTCACAACTTGTGCCTGGCTGATAGAATTTATTCTTGGCTTTAACAATATGGAGCTTTTTGTAGACTTTGAGCTCAATTTTATTAAGAATAACATCAGTAATATTTTAAATTTAAGGAAATAATTTTTAAGACCATTTGCAAGAATTGACCATATCCTATGCTGATAAAAGCAAGGGAAATTAGTAATTCTGATCAACAAATAAGTAAGGAAAATTTTTGTGGGAGGCAATGAGTGAAAATTTAGAAATTTCTCAAGTACTGACATGTAAAACATGTAAGTCTAACTCAAATTGCCTCCCTCCTCTCAAAAATGGTATTTTCCCCTCTTTCTACCTCTCCATATTATTTGTACCACATTATCCTCCTGAAATGTCTTTATGTCTTGCTTATTTCACTTGGTCTTCTTGTTCATGTTCTACCTCACATGCTCTATGAAGCTTTTCCTAACATCCCAAGCTAGGTAAGATGTTTCCCCCTCTAAATTCCCTTAGAGAAATATGTACTTATCACATGTCATTCATATATTTGGGTGACTCTTTTTTATGTCAAACTAGAAATCTTGAGCTACTCAAATACAGTTTTTAAGTGAATCAAAGTAAACTGTTTAACTGAACAGGAAACACAGAAGGGCTAGTCAAAAGGAAGTCATATACTCAACTTTGGATATACTGAGTTTGCAATAATGTACAATATCCAGGAGAAGGCTTCCCAGAAAAGTATTTAGGATGTTGACAAGTAGGAATTGACATTCTGGGATTAGAAAAGCCAGGGCAGGAGATAATATACATAAACTCCAGCTACTTATTTAAATGTAATATTTTATACTGTACTTGCAAATAGCAAGGAAAAATATGTACAAAGGAATACAAAAGGCAGATGAAGGAAACCTGGAGATTAATTTTAAACAGACATGAAGAAGGAAGTGTAAGCAATAATGAATCTCAGATCTCTTAGTTTCAAAAAGAAATAATCAATATGTCATTTTTGGTTGCTGTTGATTTTCTCTAGAGTAGTGGCTCTCAATCTAAAACAATTCTGCCTTCAGAAAAATCGGAAAAATGTCTGGAGATATTTTTATTTGCCTTTAGTAGAGAGTGAGGCTGGCATATGTGACAGATGCCACTAGAATCTAGTGAGTAGATCCCAGGGATGTGGCCTGTATTTCTTGCTAGGGCTGCTGTAACAAAATGCCACAGATAGATGGTTTATAAAAAGAAATTTATTTTCTCACACTTCTGGAAGCTGAAAGTCCATGGTATAGGTGACAGAATAGTTTGGTTTCTCCAAAATCTTTCTCAGTTTAAAGATGGCTACCATATTTCCATCTTCTTATCTGGCATTTTCTCTGTGCAAATACACCAGTGTCTTGTGGATGGTCTTCTCATTTTATATGAACACATCAGATTGAATGGGGACAACTCTAATTTGAACTTAAATACTTGTCCAACGGTTCTAGCTAAAGCATTTGGGGTTAGTGTCTCAGCAATGAACTTACATGTGTGTAATTCAGTTTGTAACACTGTACATTCTGATCTCACACATTTAATCTATATCCTTCTTACAAACAAAATATACTCACCACCATCCTCAAAGCCTCAGCCCATTCTATCAACTCTATGTTCCAAATGTCATCTAAAATTATGTCTTAAATCCAATGTAAGTGTGACCCAACATGTAATTCACTCAGAGACAAAAATTCTAGTTCAGCTATAAACCTATTTGAAACTACCTGAATATGCTCTTCCAAAAATACAGTAATGAGACAGGCTTAGGGCAGACATTCCCATTTGAAGTCAAGTCTAAAACCTAGCAGAGGAAATCTCATTATTTAAACTCTCAGGACATACCCTCTTAGGTTTAATGAACTGTCTCCTGAGCCAGTAGTGCGGTAGCCCTTCTCACAAGTCACCCAAGGACCAAGGGAGTCACAGTTATCCTCATAACCCAGACCACCAATCCTATACCTGTAGTGCTAAGCAGTGTCCTGGAGGAGACAGGCTTGGCTTCTTAGGCTTCTGGCTAGAATGGAAGTCCTGAGACTTATGAAGTATCTTCACAGTCACTCTCCCTTTTTCTTCTGCCTCAACCTCCAGAGGGCGGAGGGATTACATGCATGCACTACTCTGCCTGGCCTCTTTTCTTAGAGGACAATAAATGTTCACTGCTGCATGATTCTATTGGCCTACAGAATTACCAGACACTAAACAGCTTTCTTTCATTTCCCACCTTCATTTCCATCTCTAATTCCTTTTTAGTCCAATCTGGCAGTGTTTCTACTAGCAAACTTCATCCTCATTTCTGGTTCCTGCTGAGATGTTTGATTAGATCTATGGATTATACCTATATTCCTTTTTCATGGTATTGCCTAGTCATATCCTTGACATTCTCTCCAGAACACACTTTCTCACATTTTAGATAGGTTGAAAAATTTCCATATCTTCAAGTCATGAAGTTTTTTTTTTTCACTAAATAATTTCTTCATCTTTTTTCTCATATTTTACTATAAGCAACAAAAGAAAAAGTCTGAATTTTCAATACTTTGTAAATATTCTGAACTGAACACAACTTTCTTAGAAACTCAAACTTTCACAGACTATTAAAATACATTACAGCCTAATTATTTGCTGTTTCATAACAAAAATCACCTGTTCTCCATTGGATAATAGCATGTTCTTTATTTCCAGCAGAGGCTTCACTAAAGGGACTTTTAGTATTCACGTTTCTACGACCAATCTCTTCAGAGTAATCTAAGCTTTTTCTGCAATGCACCTCAGGATTCTTATCTTCTTCCACTCATCTGATTCAAAAACGACTTTTCCCCTTTAGGTACTTGTGATGAGGCCACCTAAATTCTTAGTTCCAAAGTCTGTACTTCTTAGGATCTACAGAGAAAAACAAGCAATGGGATATGTATAAACACAGAGAGAGGAGAGGTTTCATTTAAGCAATCAGCTCGTATTAGTATTGTTAAGGTTTGGAAAGGTTTGTGGGGTAAACTGGCAGGGGGAAAACTCAGGCAAGACTTGCAGTCTAGTCTGAAAGCAGCCTTCTGATGAATTCCTTCTTGTTTGGTGGAAGGCAGTCTTTGTTTAGTAAGGGCTCCAACTAATTGGATGATGCCCACTCACATTATAGTGGACTAATTTTTAATGCAAATTCTACTGATGTAACTGTTAATCTCATCCATAATATTATAAAAAACACATTTACAAAAACAACTAGAATAATTTTTTTACCAACTACTGCTGCAGTTGACAAAGCCCAATCTAAGAAGTTGTAGGGAGTATTGAAATAATTTTATATAAACAATGAGCATTCTATAAATAATGAATTCTATACTGTCACAGACAGAACTTAGAGTACTTAAATGCAACACTGTCAGTATTCTCTCTTTTCTGATCATGTTCACACAAAAATCAACAAAGTAAATCTCACTCAGAAAACAGTGAGAACTCCATACATGTTCTTGATTGACAGCACATGGACTCTAAGCATGGGAAACTGAGAGGAGGAATACCACCAGTATAAATTTTGTTTTCATATTCCATAAAATTTATTTATTGGCCATGAGTTTAGTGCATATATTTCAAAGATTGATTAATAAAATGATAGTTTTGACTTATTTCCCTATAAGCCCACATTATAATTGTCTTTTGTTGTGGTGGTAGACTTTAATAATCTGAGAGTTTATTATTGTCTTGGAGATAAATTAGAGACTTCTCACTTGGAAATAAAAGTACTTTAGTCAAATATACCTACATAAGGCCCACATATAGTCTATAGATTTAAAATTTAGTATTCTCACAAATAACAAATCAAGGACATTTGCCCTTAAAAATGTGACTTGAGTTTTTAAAACTAAAATATGCCTTAAAATTAATACAAGCTTTTCCCCATCTGCTTTTTTCCCATAATAACATTCAAAATATGTCTGTCTGTCTTAAAAACTTATAATTCAAAATGTCTTAATATTAGCTATAAAATATGTGCAGTAGTTTTTTCTGGCTATTTTTAATAGGTACAAATTGATCATTCAACAAAAATATTTCCACTAAGAAAAAAGTGTTATTTTGCATTCTCTATATTATTTGTCATGATTTATCTTGATCAAAGCAGTAAAGCTGAGAACATGATAAGCCCGCAAGAGTCTCACAATATGATCAGTAAAGTGCCAATGATATCTCAAAAGCTGTGAGGCTATCTGTGGTACTTATAGGTACAAACATATGGTCTAAAATAGAGTTCCTCCCCCCCCCCAGTAGTAAGCATTTGCTCTTATTTAACTGGTCTCATGGCCAATTAGTTCTAGCATTAAGTTTCTCAGAGAAACTGAATGATTGACTTTCCTTTAGGAATCTACAGCTGGCGTTAGCTGTATAAATATCACCCATCTCTTTACTAATCACTTCCACAGTGAAAACTACTGTGATCCTCAGATTCATTCTACTAAAGACAAATAAGTTTTATAGGACATTCCTTAGGCTTAAAGGCAATGCTCAGTGGTTGTTTGCACCAAGCAGTGTTAGTTGAGCATGATAACCATTTCCACAACTTTTACTTCTAACAGGAACAAAATTACATATTTTGTGTAACTCTCTTTGAAAACTTCAAATACTTTTAGTTAAAATAAAGAAACTCTAAGAGAAAATAACTAATTTTAAATCACAGTTTAAAGCCTGATTGGTGGTTAAGGAAAACTTTAAGTCACGGAAGAAGATACTGTAAATTTATATTCAACTAAAGATCAAGTGAAACTTTGCCAGGTGTCACTGATCATGACGTTTACTGCTTACCTTAATCATCAACACACCAGAAAAAATTTACCCTGGCTCTGAAATGCAAAGGAAATGCAAATCCATGAATTTATTGCTTTAAATGTGGCATTTACTATACCAATGTTTTAAGTTTCTTTCCTAGAAATATTTATCTTCATTTTTAAATTATTTAAAGACATGTTAGTTTCATTATCTCAATAAATATTACCTGATATCAAAGCAGAAGTGAAGTCTATATCTTCCTTGAGTTAAATTCTGTTCCCATTATAATTAACTTTTATTTTAGGAATAAATGTTTGCAAAAGTTGTGAGAAAGCACAGAGTTCTTACATCCTTGCTAAAATCACTAAGTGAGAGACTATGCTATTAGAATGCTTGTAATGTTAAATCCCCGGCCCTATACTCCAGTTTCTATAGGGAAAAATATCTATGGACTTCCATATGTTTATTTTATATTTTAGGTTGTTATCAAATTACCACATTGTCTATTTTATTTCTCAAATTGTTCCAGCATTGACACTTGAGAACTCTTTCAGTTTGACTCTTGACTTTTTGACATGATCCCAATATTAGTTTTTTACTACATTTTTACATTTGGTGCCATAAAATGTGTGACATTTAAAGCCAATAAAACATTAAGTGCTCACCACTGGTTTTGTTTATAAAGAGAAACAGCACTTTCTAACAACTTTTGCAATCTTGATACCTAAAAAATGGTATCACAGTTTCATGAAGTAATGATTTAACAAACAGCCAGCTTCGAGTTTTGTGAGACAGTTTCATGTGACCAAAATTTTCATGCCTCAGGCAGCAGTTGAGTACACTGAATTCTAATAACAGAATTAACAACCTTTTACTCCAACACAACCTCAGTTGAGATTATCAATTCCCTGCTGGTGCAGAGTTATATTGGCGGTAGACTTGGAGCTCGCTTCTCACTTACTTTTAATCTCGTCAGTGTTTGCAAATGTACACTTGGTGCTCTCTACAAAATCACCAATTGAATAATACAATATTTTCATATAACAATTTTAGCGTTGGAGACCTTAGAAAATTTTACACTGTAGATGTAGGTCATTTACTACAAAATTGAATAGAAACCAAGCAGTCTGAAAATCCTGTGCATACATATTTGGGATAAACATAATATTCAGGATTCTAACTTGTGTAATTGGTTTATATTTTCCTTAAAAGAAGGAGATAAAAGACATTTTCTTACACTGTTTTACTTCCTATAAGGCAGGCTTTAACCTTTAACTGCTTAAACCTAGTTGATCAACAGCACCCAATACTGAGTTAGAACTAAAGTTATTATGTAGGACAAGGACACTGTCAATAATACATGATATTTCACTTTCCTCACAGCACACACACAGATGTGTTATGTCAGCAGTATAGTGGTACTAGATGGGCGAGGAAAGTATGCTCAGGGTATTATCTCTATTCTGTGCATCAAGCAGCCCAAAGAAATGTGGTTTCATTTGTTTTTTCAATCATAATTGTTCATTTATAGAGCACAAGAATTTAGGAAACTTTGGGAATATTTGTTGAATCATTTTATATTTGCAATATGTGTGCAGAAAATCATAACATATGTAGTATATCTAAAATGTTCTTTAATGTTCTTTTCAAATATAATGAGGAAAATCTTAATGAGAAATTTAAAAACCAAATATAGAGTAGTCAACATTTCTCAAAACCTGCATTTATAGGACTATATATATTAAATTTTAACAGTCTGATTATCTAGACTTTTCCAAAATTGAATCTGGTGACAACAAATATTCTAATTCTTTAAAATGTAATGTCAAAGAAATTTTATATACTTTAAAATCAGAGTTAAAAATATGTGGAATACTTCCTCCAAAATAAGGAAGCATTTCAATAAAATGCATGTTTCATAGGAAAAGCACTGTGAGATTATAAGTGAAGAGATATGACATGATGTGCTCTTTTGTTTTTTGAATAGAATTTTCTTAAATACTGTATTTTATCTTGTTACTTCTACAAAAGCACTTAGCAACCTTTCATATTTCCAACACCACTATTTGACAAGACAAAGAGAAGAGTAATCTGTGGGTGGAATTTTGAAATTATAACTAGAAGAGTGTCATGAGAAAGAGCATCGTGTCAGCTACTAGAACGTTCGCTGACAAGGCCTCTGTGAGGATCAGGATGAGTGTCTGCATGATTACTTATGACACAGGGTGATTTTACTTTTGAAATCCAAATGAAGCCATTTATTCCAAAGGGTAGACTTTCTGTACACATCACATTCACCTTTTTAAGCATAAAGGAAGGGGGAGGAATTAAGTAACCAACTTACTTAAGCTCTTTGCTTTTAATGTTAGTCAACTTTTATACTTCCTTTTAACATAAATATGATATAAAATGTCACAGAACAGGAAAGTGGCCCAGGGTACATTGAACTTTGTCTGTCCAGAACCCAATACTGCTGCAGCTGAGGGATCCTGGAAAACAGGATTTTACACTCCAGAGAATACATGACATACAAGGCTATAGCCCTGAAGGATATCCTGCTTTGGAGGCTGGAGAAGGAGGACTATGTACTAGAAAGGAGCCTAGACTATTCTAGCCATTCTGGCCTTATATCAGAATGTTGCTGGATTAATCACTGTATTAATTCCATCTCTGGGACAAAATATGCAACTACTGAAATTTTATTTTGGCTCACAGTTTCAAGGCATTACTGACACGCTCCAAGGCAGAAATAGCATGATAGAAGGGCATGGTGGAGGAAACCAAGAAACAGAGAAAGAAGAAAGGAGCCAAGAACAAGAATACACCCATCCAAATCATGCTCCCAGCCACCCCCTCTGCTGGTCCATCCTCATCTACCACATTCAGCTACACTCCCTACCCCCACATCCAGTGATGAGTATAATGCCCCCATGAGTCTATCACTTTTCAACAACTCCACCTCTAAACACATGAGACTTTGAGGGTATACATGCTTTATATCCAAACCATAACATTGCCAACACATTCTTCGATATGCAAGAAGTAGGGGAGAGCTTGCCCAGGCCACAGCCACCTCTTAGCACTACCTGCACAAATGATGGCATTTCCAATTGCTCTTTTCTATTCCCTAGGACATGGTGATCACTGATTTCATTTACGTGTGAATATGCTGTATTCAGGTAACACATTGTTACTAGTATTCCTTTAGATAAAATTTCATTTTCTATTAATTCAGAGAGGTAGTTTTAATTTTATTTTCATTTACACTTTTCCAAGGTTTTTCTTTTTTTTTCTGTGAATCCAACCATCTGACCAAAATGATTTTCCTTCTTTCTGGGGAGCCCCCTTTAACTTTAAGGGCAAATCTTCTGCAGATGAATACTCTCATTTTTTGTATCTCCAAGAGTCTGTATTTCTCCATTTGGAGTTGAACCTAGGGTCTGAGCTACATCCCTAGCCTATTTTTTTATTTATTTTTTTTTAATTTGAGACATAGTCTCACTAAATAGCTAACTTGCCAAAGTTGGGCTCTAAGGTGAGATCGTCCTGTCTGTCTTCGCTGAGTGCTGGGATCACAAGCACACATCTCTGTATCCGGCTTTCCTCCATACATTTTGCAGAGCAATTCCTCTTGATATGTAGTCTTAAATTTGTGGCAGTTTTCCTCCTGTCCTCACTCTCTCCACTCATCTCTTCAGATGATTTCTGATGAAAAGTCCTTTTTCCTTTCTGGACAAAGTGGACCCTTGGTCTAGATTTCTTTTTATCATTAGTATTCTGTGGTCTTAAAGGTAACTCCTGTAGGGAGCCAAGTGACAGGCATTGCTGCCTCGATGTCTCTCTCTCTCTCTCTCCTATGGGCACTGCGTCTGCCTACATTAACCATAATCCTCTCCTGCTTACGTCACATATCCAGATGTGATGGTGACCCTGTTGTGTTCTTCTGTTTAACCTCTTCCTGTCCCAGCTCCCGCCCTTAGCCTATAAAAGGTGTGATTATTTTCTGAATAAACCGGAAGCTTGATCAGATTATTTCGTCTTGCTTTCGTCTCTCTTTTGTCTCCCCTATGTCTTTTATTTAATCCCCGTTTCCCCTCCAGGAGTTCTGAACTTGTTGATCTGCAGGCTGGATCAAGTGGCGCCCAACGTGGGGCTCCTGGCACAGAGAAGTTAACGAGAGAGCCGTTCGAGAGACAGCCGGCTTAAACTGAAAGTGAAAGCAAATTGAACCAGAGACCTCGGCCGAGGAGTGAGTAAACTGAATCAACGATTAAAGCTTAAAGCAACAGGACATTAAATTAAGTACCGAGACCTGCGCAGACAACTACCCGACGTCTTGCCCGAGTCACGGTGAGTGAACGGCAACCCCATTTCCCTTCCCGGACATAGGTCAAGTATTGAGCGAACACGAAGTGTTTGTCGGAGGCCTTATAAAGGCATGAAAGACAAGAGAGATAAGGGTTGAAACAAAAGAATTATTACAGTATTTTCAATTTATTCATAAGGTTTTTCCTAGAGGGTTCTATAGATACCAAGAGGTGGAATACAGTAAGAGATGCTTTAAAAGATTATTATAGAGTTTTCAGTCCAGAAAAAGTTCCTGTGACCACCTTTACATATTGGAATTTAATCTCTGAGCTGCTTGCCCAGAGGCATGCAGACCCTCAGGTTGAGGAGACAGTTACACTAGGTGAGGCTGCCTTGCGCGACTCCGTTAAATCTACCTCAAAACCATCCTCAGAAAAATCTGAAGCCTCTAATTTTTCAGATGTAGAGGTTAGAGGTCCTCATACATGGTGATCTGCCACCATTTCTACCTGTTGACATGATCAGCAGGTCCCAGGATGGCAGCCCGCCACTCCCTGTGCCTCCATGGCAAATTGGGGATTCATATAAGCCTTTAGAAACAACCTTAACTCTGAAAAGCTTGCAGCCACACAGCAGCTGGTTCCGGACCAGTTAGATGCAGGCCACATTGTTCCTAGTAATTCCCCTTGGAACACACCTATCTTTGTTATCCGGAAAAGGTCAGG
Organism: Cavia porcellus; assembly: GCF_034190915.1. Taxonomy (NCBI): domain Eukaryota; kingdom Metazoa; phylum Chordata; class Mammalia; order Rodentia; family Caviidae; genus Cavia; species Cavia porcellus. Next base: position 8,545,911 of record NW_026947507.1, on the reverse strand, counting down.
GAAGTGGAGGCTGCTACAAGACCTTAGGGCAATAAATAAGACAATGGTCTTAATGGGGCCCCTACAGCCAGGCCTCCCCTCACCCAGTGCCATTCCTTTGGGATTTTTTAAAATTGTCATAGATCTTAAAGATTGCTTTTTCTCTATGCGTTGCTACCATATGTCATGCTTCCCCAGCTGCAAATCTGTTCAAACAATTACAATGCTTCATACGGCTTCGCCATCATAAGTTCTTTGTTGGTCATCTGCGAGCTCATTCCAACCTCCCAGGGCCTCTTGCCCAAGGAAATCATTTGGCTGATGTTGCTGTACGAGCACAGGTTTTTATGGCTCAGGACTCCAAGATGTCTGAGGCCCAACAAGCCCATCAGCTACACCACCTCAATGCTCACACCCTCTGCCTTCTCTACAAAATTACCCGTGAGCAAGCCAGACAAATTGTAAAAAATTGCCCATCTTGTGCTATCCACTTACCTGTTCAACACCTAGGAGTCAACCCTAGAGGTTTAATTCCTAATGCCTTATGGCAAATGGATGTTACCCATTTCAATGAGTTTGGCAATCTAAAATATGTACATGTCATTATTGACACTTATAGTGGCTTCATTTTTGCCACTCTCCAGACTGGAGAAGCTGCTAAACACATTATAGCCCATATGCTGTCAGCCTTCTCAGTTCTGGGATGTCCTCAACAGCTTAAGACCGATAATGGCCCTGGCTATATCAGTACCTCCTTTGCTCAATTTTACAAGAGCCTTAATATCCTCCACACCACAGGTATACCTTATAATCCTCAGGGACAAGGCATTGTTGAATGTGCGCATCGTTCTCTTAAATTCACCATAGATAAAATAAAAAGGTGGACATGGTACCCCACCCGGGGGTCCCCTAGAAATGTCCTTTCACATGCTCTTTTTATTTTAAATTTTCTGACCCTGGATGCTTCAGGCTGCTCCGCAGCATTTCGGTTTTGGCATACTCAGACTCAAACACGGTTTGCATCTGTTTTATGGAGAGACCCACTAACCAATGTGTGGAATGGCCCTGATCCAGTCCTTATCTGGGGACGAGGTTCAGTGTGTGTTTACTCTCAACAAGATAGAGAAGCTAGATGGCTACCTGAACACCTCATAAAGCAAGTAGACAGTTCTTCAAAGACCCCATATAACGCCCAGGAATAATGTTATTTCCTGAGGCACAATCCCCTGTGTTCTCTTACAGGTGACACATCTCCCTGGAGCCTTATGCTGCTTAGTCAGCCTTCTTGAGCCACACCACACCCATGGTGAATTTCAACCCTTGCCAAACAGACTACAATTACTGACAGCCATGCACAGAACCCCATGACTGCGGAAGAGGCTCTTCTCGGTCTGGAGGAACATACACCAGCCAAATAGACTGCATCCAGTGTTATGCAAGGCATGCTCCAAGACACAGGAGAATGACTTCATACAGAGACACCAACAAATGACTGTCAACCCCTTCTCCTTGATTTGGGGGGGGGGAGTTTTTCCCTTACCTAGTGCCCCTTTTAGGTCCCCTAGCTGACCTATTGTTTCTCATTTCTGTGAATTCTTGTATTTTTCAGAGGATTATGATGTTCATTAATAACCGGATAGACGCATTTATGGCAAAGCCCATTCAGGTACACTATCATCAGCTAGAGATGGCAGATCAACAAACCTACCGGGAAGGAATTCCCACAGTGGCCCATATGATGATGTGGCCTAACTGCCCTGGAGCAATGGACAGGCAGTCAGAGACGGGCAACTAGGACATGCATGTTAATTCCAACGGCCACCTAAGACAGGCACAGGACCAACTGCTGTTCTGCAAGTCTATGACGGGTAAGGCTTGGTTGGGTTCATGCAATAAGGTCCTTGACCTAAGACAGACGCTGTCCTCACAGGGCCTGCCATACTCTTAATTAAATAATATAAAAAGGGAGGAGATGTAGGGAGCCGAGTGACAGGCATTGCTGCCTCGATGTCGCTCTCTCTCTCTCTCCTATGGGCACTGCGTCTGCCTACATTAACCATAATCCTCTCCTGCTTACATCACATATCCAGATGTGATGGTGACCCTGTTGTGTTCTTCTGTTTAACCTCTTCCTGTCCCAGCTCCCGCCCTTAGCCTATAAAAGGTGTGATTATTTTCTGAATAAACCAGAAGCTTGATCGGATTATTTCGTCTTGCTTTCGTCTCTCTTTTGTCTCCCCTATGTCTTTTATTTAATCCCCGTTTCCCCTCCAGGAGTTCTGAACTTGTTGATCTGCAGGCCGGATCAACTCCAGCTGTATTCACTGTTTTTCTTTCTTTTTTTTTTCCTTTCTTTTATTCTTTGTTTTCTGGTCTAGAGATTGAATTTACAGCCCTTGCCCTGAGTTACATGCCCAGTCCTATTTCATTTTTAATTTTGTGCAGGGTGTTTCTAAATTGGCAGGTCACCCAGGGTAGTCTCACTTGTGATCCTTCTGCCTCAACTTCCCAGAGTGCTGGGATTACAGATTTGTAGCACTTTCAAACCCATCTTTCTAAAAGAAGAAGAAGAAGAAGAAGAAGAAGAAGAAGAAGAAGAAGAAGAAGAAGAAGAAGAAGAAGAAGAAGAAGAAGTCCTCTGACCTAACCAGAGGTGTGGCTGCGTGTCTGCCACAAATTTTGGGAAGTGCTCAGCCACCATCACTTCTGCTCTATTCCTTGTCTTTCTAGTAATCTGGTTACATACCTGTTACATATGAAATAATCGTCTCACACTTGTTAGACATCCTGATGATTTTTTCATTCATTTTCTAGTTGTATTTCAGTTCAGAATGTTAATATTGATATCTAAGTTCACAATATTATTATCAGCTATGTACAGACAATTGATTATCCTGTTTTATTTCATCTTTATTTGTTACTCTTTTCTTGGTTTCTATAGATTCCTTTTGATTATTTTTTAGTTTCCATTCTCTCAACTAGCATTATTTATCTGGATTTGCATATAGCTCACTTTTTAAAAGTCTCTTAAAATACTAATCATAGTTACATTTCTTGCCTTTTAATTCCAAAATCTATCATTTTGATACCCATTCTGTATTTGCTTTATATCTGTCTCAGTCACTTTTCATCATTTCTGGGACACCTTTCACTTAAAGGAAAAGTTCATTTTAGTTTACATTTTCAGTTCAAAATAGTTGGTGAAAGACTGTGGTGGTACAAACGTGCTCACCTCATGCCTCATGGCAGTCAGGATGCAAAAAGGGAAAGGGAGGAGGTAGGGATTCACCTTTCCAGACCTCATCCCCTACAGCCTATCTCCTCTGCCCAGGCCCCACCTCTGGACAGAAAGTAAGCCCACAGCACCATGGTAATGCAGTCACTTGCCCGGGAGTGCATGGGACTCTTAAGGGAGATCTAGATATAAACCATAACACTTGAGCTTTCCTAAGTATACTCTATCAACATACTGGTAGCATTTGTTAAAGCCAGATAAATAAATTCACACATACATAATGATATAGATGTAGGCAGACATAGATAAATGCCAAAGTATAAAAAGCATATACATACACAGACAGATATATGTGACATGTAAGTATGTACATATGAACTGAGGTAAATTAACCTTCAGTGGGAATTTATGGTAACCTGGTGGGAGTTGGACTTTGTTTAGCATTTATTTATACCACTCAGTGAAAGGTTTCTAATTCTTCTAGTGTCCTTTTTTTCACATCCCTGGTTGTGTCTGTGTTTCCTAAAAGCCTTCTCCAACAGAGTCACAATGCTTTTCAACTCTTTCAGCCACAATTCACTGTTATTTCTCTCCAGGTCTATTGCTGTATTGACAAAATATGGGAAAAGAGAAGAATTCAGTCTCCTCACATGTGTTTTAGGTAACTAGTGTCCCTGATCTGTGACTGTATCAGTGTTTCTTCACTTTCCTTTCCTCCAAAGGGGTGACAGAGGAAGGCTAGTGAGCCTTGAAATTATGGCAATCCATATTCCCAGGTGAGAAGGGAGTCTTCCCCCGAGACAATGGGCATCTGTCAGGAAGAAGACTCTCGGTATATGTTATAAGAATGACTCTTTCTGCTTCCAGAGACACAAGGGACCTTCTCTACGTTCCTCACAATGAGATCCTGCTGGCATTCTAGAATCCAGCAGGAATAGAGAGGGAGTTTCCCTCTCTTAAATGAGTCCACTCAGTTTCTAGCAATTCATCAAAAGTACTATTTAGGTGTCCTGCAAGTTTGTGGCTCTACCTGCTTTTGCTCCCAGTAAATTGATTTGGACTATGAGTTTCTGTATTCTATCCCTATTTCAGGATGATTTGTCATGTGCTCTCAGTTCTCAGTTGAGTTTAAGAAAAATAATTGCTTTCAATTTATTCAGCTTTTTCTTGTTATCAGAACAAAGTAATGACTTCTAAGCCTTTTATATATTAGATAAGATTATAACCAGAGGTCTCTACACTTGGCATTAGAACATTGCGCTTGGTAATTTCTCACTCTGCAAAGTTCCTGAAATGTACCCTCACTGTCTTATTCAACACCAAAGGCACAGAAACTTAGTAATATATTCAGAAAGCCAAGTAATTTACCTGTAGGCATTCCTTACCTTTTAATTATTAAAGGAAGATACTTAATCATTCTCTTAAATCTGAAGTGAATTCAATTAATTTATCATTGGTACTGACTTCAGCTAATAGTAATAGTTATCAGTGGAAGTCTGGTCTACTCAAACATTACATTTTAAACTGAATTGTACTACACATTATACAGTATGATAGATTTTATGAAATTTGATTGCATAGATGTTATCTATACTATATATGTGTTGAGTGAATATGTACTGTAATATATGCCTCCATTTTGTAATTTTAAATCTATTCTCCATTCTTCTTCCCCTTCCTTTATTTCATAAGAAACAGATAAAAAATTAAAATGATTTCTGGATTCTGTTTAGATTCATCAAAGGGTAAGGATGAAATTGAGGCATTAATTCCCTCAGTTTATTCCCTATGTGTTCTCCTTGTGTTGAACATGTTACTTGAACACTTGGAGGACTCCTGGTCTTCCCATGTAAATTTCCTTTTAAGATTTCTTACTTACTTTGTTTGTTGTCCATTTACGTTTGGGTTATAAAACCTAACTGCCTCTCTGGTTAGCCAGTGAAGCAATTCACAATATCTGAAGCAAAAGAAAAATACACAGTGCAGGAGATCTTGTCATCCTCAACCTCCCTTCTGTCTCCCTAGTTGCTTTAGAAATTAGACCTAGTTACATTGTTCATGAGAAAGAAGTAACAGGTGGCTTTTTTAGTAACATCTATGTAGATCAGAGAATAGTCCTATGTTTTTGCTCTCTAAACCAAGACCAGAAGTTCCTTATATTCAAGAGACAATCAATTTTATTATCTTTGTTCCAAGTTCCAAATTTATTTTTTAGTCATTTCTTAGGGCACAGAAGGAGAGTAGAGGATAGATTTAAAATTGCAACATAGAAAAATATATTTATATTATAAAGAGCACCACAGTATATATTTGTTCAATACATATAAGGTATAGATAACATTTATGCAAACAAATTTCATAAAATCTATTGCATTATAATGTTCAGTACAATTAAGTTTAAAATGTAATATTTGAGTAAACCAGAGTTCTCCTGATAGCTACAACTATTAGTTGACATCAGTACCGATGATTAACTAATTGAATTCACTTCACATGTAAGAGAATGATTAGATATCTTTCTTTAATAATTAAAAGCTAAGAGATGCTTACAAATAGAATGCTTGACTTTTTTTTAATACACTACTAGTCTTATTTGACTTTTTGAGGTCTTGACAAATAATGTGAGAAGTTAGAAGAACATATCAGATAGTAAACCTATTAGGTTAACAATGATCGTTATATAAACCCTTCCGTGTAAGGCTCAAGGCAATATAGAACAAGCTCTTTATCTCTATTTAATGCTTGTGTTATCCTGCATAAATATCCCTGAGCTTCCCCACATCAGAATTTTAGTTTCTTCCCTTCTGTTGGGATTCTCTTAGCTCTAGTCTATTTGTTGAAATTCTACCATTTATTCACAGATTGTCACAGAAAGCAAGTCCCCTATGAAACATATCCTAGTGTCATCAATCAGATACTATCCCTTTCTTTGAACACTCTATTTTATTTGTCTCCCTTATTATCTTTTTATAATACATTTCAGAGTCAATTTCCATAATTTGTTAGAGTTACGCTCTGCAAAATTTCTGCTGATGCTGAATTAGCAAATAATGAACCCTTGTTCTTAATGAAAATAAAAGGTTAAATTTCTGTGAGTCTTTGTTCACAACATTTTTGTTAACTATTCAGCACAAAGTGCTGCTCAATAAATAATGTTATTTTATATGTGTTTGTTTTAAAGTCACATTCTTTATTTCATTATCATTGATTAACACAGTAGCATCATGCCTGTGTGAAGCTTACCTACTACAGGCATTTTTTCCTTAGGCCACATCATAGCCTTCTTCCGCTTATAAACATTAGGCAGAATGTCAGCATTACAATTTGGGGCATTTTAAACAGTGAAGTAACAGAAAGTTCAAGATGGAAAAATGATGCTAAATAGACTGTGAAAGGTACATTTGTTATTGTATGACAGTTAAATATGAGGCAGGGCAACTCTTTGCTGAACCTTAGCTGCAAATATTGGCAAGTTTTGACCACCTTACCCATCTATGAATGACTGTGAAAGCATCACAACTGTTGATTTTTATTACATGATGAATCTTGCCAAATAGATAAATTTTTAAATGTGTAGTTTCTGAATAATGAAGATAGACTCAGGCTTGTATGTGTAAATGCTTTGCTGTGTAATAAGTATCTGCTCTGTACCAGGCTCTGGGTTAGGTATTGTGAATTTATAAAGAAGAGGCATCCCAATATCAGAAGCAAGCAATCAAGTAAATTGATATTTAGAAGGAAAACATATAACACTATAAGGGTACCTGATGAAGCATGAAGATTTAATAAAGGTTTCCTGGAAACACTGGCCTATGAACAGAGTTCTGAAGGACAATGACAGGTGAAATCTTTAAGATCTTGTTCCATAGAATCTAATACAGTGCCTGGATACATTATCAGTAAACAATAAAGTTTTAATTAGCAAGGTCTACTTAGTTCAGAAACATAAAATATAAAAAAAAATTTAACTGAAATATGGATATGCAATTACTTCTGAAATCTTGCATCATTTCTAAATCTTACATAATTTCTAAAGCCACAGTGCCTTCCTATAGGACAGATAACATGATGAGATTGTGCATGACTAAATAGGGGCAGGCAAAACACTGAACAGATTGATAGCAACTAAAACTCAGGTGGGCTTTGATATCATGCAGAGAATATCAAAGGAAGTAAAGAGATAATCAGTGGGAGCACCCTAAAATCAAGGTAGAACTTTCATAATGGAGAGAGAGGTATGTGTCAGAGTGATTCCAAAAATTCGAAGGAAAAATGAGTTTCACAGCTAGAAGGTGATTACTGACTGTGGTAGAACTGAGGTCTATAGAGAATGAGAAGTAAAAGCTGGATTGTAGTGCAATAAAGAGAAATTAAATGGTGTGCCTTGTCCTGTAACTCTGCCACACTGGCCATTTCCATTTCTCAAACACAGGCTCATCTCTCTCGATTTAAGTTTTAATGTGCTGTGTGTTTTAGTCTAGTTTATACCTTCTGAGATTTCCTCAGCTTAGATGTTACAACCTCCACAAGGTCTTCCCTATACATTATCTAATATATCAGTTCATGTTGACACAGACTCTCAAAGCATCCTATCACAGATTCTGATTTCAAGTCTATCTGACAATCTGACTTCCCTTCTCACCATGAAATGAAGTTGAAATTGCTCCCTGTCTTCTTGTTACTGGTATCTGCATCACCTAGTGCTCTTTCTGGCATGTCTTTTTATTTGTTTTTTTCTCAGCTAATTACTCTTCCTCATGTAAAATTAAGAACCTTAAAAACTTTATTCACTCGTTTTATTTCTTTGTAGTGTCTTGCATATCCAAAGCGTTCAATAAATATGTTCAGCAGTCAAACAATAGTCAATTAAATTGCAATTTAAAAATTAATAAGTATTCTAAATTGTCACAGAGCATCTAGAAACATCCTCCAACACTGTATAGTTTCACTTTATTCATGACTATATCACCTTTGCCTAGAACGCTGCTTGGTAGAGTCAGTGCATAATTTCTTGTAAGTTATTAAAAAATTATATCAATTACAGTTATTCTATACCTTAAGTTTATAAATTTACAAGGTAATTTTTAATAAATTATTATTATTATTATTATTATTATTATTATTATTATTATTATTATTTTGATCTTTTTCATTTTTATCGGTACCAGGGATTGAACTCACGACCGCACACTTGCATGGAAGGTGCTTATGCTGCTGAGCTAAATCCCCAGCCCTAAAAATTATTTTATAAAGGAACAGCTTCTGTGACAATTCCATAAGACAGGAGATAATTTCACAACAAATTGTGGCTCTTAGTAGCCTATATTATGAGGAAGAAAATTGAAAGAAATCAAAGTAGAATAACAAGAATCTTTCTAGTAGATTCAGACTAGACTTTGTAGAAGACAACCTGGATGGCTCTCCTTGAATGCAGAACAACTGCTTTAGCATTATATAAGCCAAACTCTGTCTCCATGAACTGATACATACAGATAGCTAAGCTATTTCCTTCTCTCTTCAATTGGCTCTAAACAATATAAGTAAGTCTAGCCAGGTACAGATATCCATAATCTTTAAAGTCAACCGACAGTTTACTATTTCTTAGTATCTCCCTATAAATTGTTGAGCATAGCAGGATGGCAGAACCACATAGATCCAGGAATGTTAATTGTGTTCAAGCTCAAAATGGGAGGTTATGACTTCCCAGGGCACAAAAGTTTACATATCAGAAACCAAAGCAATAGTCTCCTAAACATTTAAATGCTACCCTCAGTTGCGTTTGCGGATTGGTCTTTCTGCATACCTTACTCTCTGTATACTGAAGAGGTGCTTTCTAGATTCCCAGAAAGCCTGGCTCAGACTTCACATAATTCCTGCCATTCTCTGATCATTCATCCTGGAGCTGCTCTATTCTTCACAAGTTAATAAATTTACACTTATTGCTTCAACGGGTGGACCTTTTATCAGCCCTATAATATCACCATCCACCTTGCCTCTTATTAAGGACACTGGGTTGGGATGAAAGTTCACTTCAGTGATTTCTCTCTTTGATCTTCAGTAACCCTTTTCATCTCTCAAAATCTCAGGTTTATCCTCTGAAAATAAGGATCATTTCCAAGGTCCATTGCAACTCTTAATCCCTAATACTCATGAAGCCTTTTTATGCTTGGCAGTAGTTTTGAGTTTTCTCCAAAAATAGTTTTTAATCTGCTCTTATGTTTGGTGATTTTGAGACTAATTGATATGTTACTAAGCATCTGATATTTGGTAATCATAAAGGACAAATAAATAAGGTATCTTTTCCAAAACACATTTAGTAAAGATCCCAGTTCATAATACTGTGCATTTTATAATACCCAGGGAGATATTTAAAAACCAAAAAAACCCAGAGAAAACATAAAGAATGAGGAAGACTGAATTTGTGTTTGAAATAATCTAATAATTAGCCTCTTTTTGGAGCTCTGTTTTTTAGTTTTATCTTTGTGACTGGGATTAGTTAGATTTTTCGGGGTGGCATAAGACATATCTTGATCATTTTCTACCATTTTTCCTCTCTTCTTTACTTCTCTCCTCCCTGACCCCCTTCCCTATCTCCAAGAATCTGCCTTCTAGAAATTTTGAACGATAAAAATGATATTTAAGTTACACTGAATGCCCAGAATTCTCTGATTAAAATTTCAAGAAGACAAAAACTGATTATGAGTCTAATGAGAGTGAAAGAAATGCTGGCTACTTCTCAGTTTACATTCAAGGCTAGTGGAATTAAGCACCATTCTCCAGTTAGTCCTTCTTTCTCATTACAATCCTCATCATAAGCAGGATCACCTTGATATTTAACTAAAATGCAAATGCCCCTCAACTTTTTGATCTTCTGCAATTATATCAGCAGGCAATTTTTATGATTTTATAGCTTTTCAAAAACTCACCTGTAAAGTTTGGAATACTGAAAGGGTCAAGGTAGCATGTGATATGGATAGGGACAGCAGATACAAATAATTTACCTGTTAATTTTATGTGCACAAAGATAATTAGAAAAATGTTTTTTAGGAGGTAATGAGAATAACTTGCGACTGTTAGTCTCAATTTCATTTCTCCCAGAGTTCCTAAATCTTAGGGTGCCAATCAACCTACAAACCCCTTTAATCATGTCTAGATGAGGACAGCTAGTTCAGAGCTAATAAGGCCTAGCATCACTTGTTCAGATAATACATTCTTTGGCTCATTGTAGAAAATGTGGTTCAGTGACTACTAAAACTCCAGAGTCTAGACAGTGTGCAAAATAGATAACAAATACTGAGTCTTCAGCTTCATTTTCAAAATTAGAGCTCAAGATTTCTAAATACATACTTTCTGGGGGAAAAAACACATAAAATTAATTTGGCAAATAATGATCACTGAGCGAAAGCTAGCAATACACTTTCTTGAGGTTACTGGGCTTCTCAGATTTGCAGATGAAAGACATGATAAATATTAAAACAGAAGTTCTAAATTTTTGGCACAGTGTTAGTGTGGAGCCCTGGTTCATTTCACCAATTTCCAATAGGCCCTTTGCAGACACATGAATCAGAAGGAGCTGAGAATTCACCTTGTAAACACCAAGGTGAACAGACAAGGGCCACATTTCCAAGGGGTCCTTTTCCCACAGATATACACATCAGTAGGAGCTGAGAATTCACCCATCACCTTGTGAACACCAAGTTCCCTGATCAAGCATAAATATCAAATCCTTCCCCCTGGAATGCTACACATTTGTATGTAGATCTTTCCATACCGAAGCATGCTAAAACCATCAATTCCCTCGATGTATTACCTGAGTCTCATATTCTGCTGAGGCCAAAATGTGTCAAATGGACAGATTACCCTGCCAGAGACGGTTGGACTTTGTCAAACTAAGAAAATTAAACACAGGCTCTGTCATAAAAACACAGCTTTTGAGCTTGCTGGATGCGCCCCAGAAGCTGGTTCTGCACAGCTGTACTCCCTCCTGGCATTTCAACACTGGCCAAATGTTGACTCAAAGCATAACCGAGTCAGAAATCTCTCAAACAATTTCTGCTTCAGCTGACACAGCTGACTGATTTTGGGTAAGTGGTGTTTGTCAACTTCTAGTCTGAATCGCTGACCGTAAAACACGAGATAATGAACAAAAATTAGCTCCAGAAGAAAAATCTCAGTCATCTGAACTTGTTTTGGGGGGGCCCTTGGGCAAGATAGGAATTTTTTTATTTCATCCTTCATCTCTTCATCTTATTTTAGTATTTTAAGAGAGTTTTGTAATATTCTTTTGTTTTCATTTAGAGTTAAATTCTATTTATACTATTAGTTGTATGATTCTGGCAATTAACTTAAAATGGTTAAGAATTCCTTATTACAGAAAGCAGTCAAAGTTTAAAATACACAAGGCCACAGCTAGCTATTCACACAGATCTACTGCAGTGCATTCTGAAGCACTTCCTTCTTGGGTGTTTCTGGGGTGTCATTGCTGTGGGGTCTATAAGTGCCTGTTTACTACACTACAAAGTGTACAGAGAATTATGGATAGATGCTAAGGTTCCTGCATAAATCCCATAGTTGTTTGCTTCCTCCACATAAATATTCAAATAAACAAGATGGCTGAGAAATTATTACATCACAAAGTAAGATAGAAATAGAAATGATCTTTCTTGCTCAATTAGTAATTGTCATTTGATGTTGGCCTATTTGAAAATAGCCAAATGATTGTCCTTTAGTCATAACTCAACTTCCATACAAATTATACACTCCATAAAGTTAGAAGTTACACAGATACTTTTGCATAAGAAGCAATGACTCCTTTAAAAAAAAATGACCGATTCTTTAAGGTGGCATTTTCATCAGGTCAACCTGGGTTTACATTTTGTTTCCAACCAAAAGGTCAATTTGCATTCAATCTTTTGGAGCATTGAAAAACTGAGTTCGCTATAAGTTTTTTCTCATTTGTGGATTAAATATGTTATCTTAACCTCTATCCTATTGAGTTCTGTGACTTATATAATAATTGAAAGAGTTTTGCCCTATAATAAGTTATAGAACATTAGAGTGGTGGGAGGCTGAATCAGGAGAGGTGGAATCAAGGGATGTTTACCTTTATTCCTTCTTCCTCCTAGCCATATTACAACTTCCTTTTTCCTTTCCCAGTGCATGTGAAAAAAAGTTCCAATCAGCATCTTGTGCATTATCAATGCTCGCCTAAACACCAGCCCTCGTCCGAGGTTAGATGTATATTCTGTACTCCATGTTCTGGTCAGAGGAACCCAGGCCTTCTATGGTCATGGACTCCTCTCCACATCTTTGAAATAAAGGCTATTTTTTACTTTATGTTTTCTCTTTTATCACACGAAAAACTAACAATAATCAACTATTGAGTTGGAAAAAGAATGATCCTTGTAGCCTAAAACTGTAACACCTCTGCTTATAATTTGCTGAAATTTAATATAAATAAAATATAAATATAAGCATCATATTATGTACCAGTAATACTGTTGTAGAATTAGCATTTAAAATAAACCTACTTTTTCATGTATCTCAAGAGTTCATTCTTCCAACATTAATTAATTAGTTATATATTTAAGCCATTTCTCTATATCCCAGGACAAAAGCAATAATCAATATTTAATTTGTTTTCTCAGTTGCAAGTAGGTTTGAACTAGAAAGCCAGAGGTATACCAGAACTGTCAAATCTACTTTAGGGTGGTTCACAATTAACATAAATTAAATGAACAGAACAGAACATTGTAGTTCAACTGTTACTGACAAAGTAGATGTTTGTCTGCACTAATTTTAAATTTATTGCTTATCTTTAAATAAATTTACTTTCCATTCTTTAAATCTTTCTTGGTCTACTCAACTGATAAAAAAATATCTTCTGAAATTTCTGAACTTAATCTACCCAGTTACTCAATATGCCTCTTTTTCTCTACTTGGACTTATATTTTACTCAAGGCAATTATTCACTCATCCTTGAAATTTTGACTTTTATTCATGGCATCTATAAATTTGATATGTAGAAAGATGATCACTACCATTCCATTATAATCAACCACATTAAAGAAAGAGAAGTGGTAAATATCATATATACATAATATAGGGAGAGAGAAACATTGAAATGGTCAAGGATGCAAAGAAAATATGTGAATGTGAGTTCTGATCTATGGAAGATGAAGGGACTAGCAAGGACACATCCCTGATTTTATAGCTTAAGCATTTCAGCTACAAAAGATAAAGCAGAAATGTGATTTGAAGCCACTGCAAAACACACCTTTCTTGCTAATATCTGGCACTTTAATTACCTCTATTTGACATAAGAAGCATTTGGACCTTGGATCTGTTGTATTTCTAGCCTAGGAACAATTGGGTATATTATTTATTAACTTACCAGGAAAGGGATCCAAACCTATATTTTTAAAACAGGATAACTGCTGGAGGAGTACCACTGTGCTTTTAGTTCTTTAATTTGCTTAACTGTTCAAATGATTAAAATATTCACTGTAAGAAATTTGTCAGTAAATACAATTCTACTCACTCCAAACAATTTAGAGGCTTTTCTGTCTAGTTTTTAAGCAATTCCTTTAGCAACTAAGCTTTTTCTTCAGTGATCTCACACAAAAAGATCTAGTTTGTAGAAATGATTAAAATAGTTCAGTGCCTGAAGCACCCCCTTTGTCCTCTAGAGCTTACAAATAGGCCCCTGTATGTGTGTACTCTTATGTACACAAACACATACACAGCGAGCCTATGGAGATTCAAGAAGACATCTGTAACACAACCCTGCTAAATGGTTTCCCAAGGTCTCTTCCAGATGCTTAATGCTTTATTTGTTTTTCCTAACGTGCTACTAAGACACAAAAATAAACAACAAAAGACCATAGGAAAAAGTAAATGGAGAACACTTCTCAAGAGTAACTTTGCTATTGCCAAGTTTAATTGTTTCTTGAATGCATACTCCTATGTGTTCTGACTTTAAAGCATACTTATGCCATTTAATAACTAGGTTAGCTTGAGGAATCTGCTTGCTCTTTCTGAGGCTGTGTGTTGTCATCAGTAGAATAATGTAATAACTGTAACTGTCTCACAGGATGATCGTGTATGTTAAATTATTTAATCCTTATGGAGTCTCATAGTAGTGGTTGGCAAATGTAAGTACTTACTGAGTTTATGTTACTATTATTACATTCAATAACCTAAGTAGCTAAAATGAATAAAGCCATTAGAATTTTAGGGGATAAAGAGAGTCATAATGCATAATCCTAGCCCACAGAGAATTTATAGCATTTTTCAATAAGAATGCAAATGATTGCTTGAAAAGAATATCTGAGTTTTATGAAGACTCAAATACCCCAAACTTCCTCCAATCCACTTAGACATAACTAAAAGGAGAAGAGATAAACCTGCTAAATATGATTCCAAATATCTTCCTTATGAATGATGGTAATCTTTCCATTAATTTGTAACTCATCCTACAGACAGTGGAGAAGCACTGGCCTTCTGTTGGAAACATTATGAAACAAAGATAAAAAAGATTTAATTGGCTGCAGAAGCAATTTAGAAGGCTACAGTAGTTGTTTTGATAAAGATATCACACACCTTTTTTTTCCTCTTCCAACCCATACATCTTATCTTCTTCAAAACTTGTATCACCTCAACTTTATAGATAAAAATATATGGTTTAGATGGGTATGGTGGCACATATCTGTGATCTCAGCACTCGAGAGACTAAGGCAGGGGGACTGCTGTGAGTTCCAGGTCAGCCTGAACTACACAGTGAAACCTGTCTCCAGATTATACGTAGGATTTCTAGGCAATATATCTTAGCACATAAACAATGTTCCTTATAATTCTTTTATTTTCATTCCTCTGAAACTATTCTCAACTCTAAATTACAGAGTTAAGCAAAGATTATCAGTTACTTGGTAATAAGAAATAAGAAAAGTTGAAGATGCTTGTACCAATGCAATGTCACATAGACAGCTAAGAACTTCATGTGTACAAGGTACTTCAATTAGTCAAGTTTCTAAAATGAGTACCATGTCTTGGGATTCTAACATAGTGTTATTTAATTTCTAAAACATCACTTAATCCAGTACTTGGAAAGAAATTAACTTTTAATTGTGTTGTCCATAAAAGTTAAACTTTTATGAATGACAGCTTAAAAAAAAAAAAAAAGAGCAGAAAGTTCTCACACAACAGATGCAGTGAAACAGATTCCAGTTCAATCACAAAACTAACCTCAAAGAAAATTCTGAATGTTTTTGCTTTCATGATAGAATTACTAAGACATTTCCTGAATTGATTAACTAGTTTGCCATTTTAAGACAATTTTTTTGTAATATAAAAAATTACTCTTGGGCTCTTCCAATCACAAGGATTTATGATATCAAAAATATTTTCCACAATGAAAGATTCCTTGCATAAAAATCAAATAGCTAAGAACAACCACAATCGAGCTAGAAAATTAAACAGTAATAATGTTAGTTCTATTTGTAATACTTGCTTTCATGAGGAACTACCATTTCTAATCTTGGTGTAAGAATTTAGATCTCCTTTCTGGGAATTCTGTATTACTGGTACTTCAAGAAGAGAATACTTTTTTCTTTTGGTACCCACTGTGAGAACTGAACTAAGGACCTTGCATTTCCAAGGCAGACACTGTGCCAATGAGCTGTATCACTGGCTTGGGAGAACAATTCTTATAATAAAAACATAGTAATAAACTGTTAACTTTTCAGAGGCCTTGGGGGTTTTGCTTATTCAAAAGATAGCCAAGAACACAGTCCTCCTCTAACGGCCAATACATTAACACATTGTACCTTCTGCCGAGTGATCACTCCCTCCTCACATATAATTTCTGTAAATTGTGCCACACATCTTAGAAGTTGACGGTTCAATAAAGCTTAAACAGAAATATTCATTAGTTAAATATTCAGTAAGTTTTATATATCCGGCTTGGTTTTATTCCATCTCAAAAGTGACGGCAAAGCAGGTTTTAACTAATGCTTCTCAAGATGTTAATTATTTGACACTTGAATGCTTTTAACTGGCTGCCAATGTGGCTTGATAGAGACAAAAATTTTCAATTACTTTAGAGCAAAGAGCAATTTTTCTTTAATTTGCAGAGTAAAAGTCCTCCAATTCTTTCAGTGTTCCTACTTTTTATATTTAGGCTCAAAGATGTTTAAAAATAACAATATCACATTTTTTCCTTCTATTGAACTTGATTTAACTTATTCACAAATAATATGCATAGTTCACAACTTTCTCTAAATTCCGATGGAAGAAAAGACAATGATTTCTCGCACTTCAAAACTTCCAAAGAATACTAAACCTTGCACCCCACCCCCACCAGCGAAAAGTAAGGGGACAATGTTATTTGTCCCCACATCCCACATCTACTTTCCCCCACAGAGGCATATATGACTATTAAATGAGGCTTTAGCAAAGACAGTCTTCCAGACTCATGATCATGTTCAAAACAGAGATGAGAAAATTCAGATCCCTCTAATCCATTGGTACATATATATTTTATGTTTTGTATCTACATGATTCTTCTCCCCTTATCTTCCTACTGCTCTCTAGAATTTCAAATGGCATAGAATATGGAGATACATTAATTAAAACACAATGAAATCAAATATAACTCTACATAGAAAAATGAAGTGCCACATTAGAGTCCCACATTAGCCCTAAAAGAAACACCAATAATGTCCCAGTATGGAGGTAAAAGGATAAAGAAAACATGGTAGTTTGGAGAAACCTTAACTAGCCATGTTACATTTGTTTCATTGTAACAAAATCTCTTAGTGATAGTAAATATTTATCTGAAAGAAAAGCATACTTGTATATTCTGCAATGCATCACTGCAGAAGAACTTCCTCACTGACTACATGAAGATGCAGTCACCTGAATGATCTTTCTCCTAGAAACCCCAATTGTGATCCCTTCTCCTCATTGTCCACGTCTGCACCAGCTCCATTCACAATGGTACCATGATCCTTTAGCTACCACAACACCTACCAAGTCAGATCACATTTTATCATAATCTTCATAGATATAACCCAGACTATTAACCCAATTAGAGATACTAAGGCAGTCAAGGGGAAATAGTATCTTACTCCAGAAATGGAGTCCACGCAAAGACCACAATAAATGAAGCACAGTACATCTGTGGGCCTCAGCCTGAAGGAAGAACCAGGTAAGATTCAAACTCTGAAGTTAAAAAAAATATGAGATATGCAATTATGGGAAGCCAAACATATTCTAAGAGCAGACTTTTCCAAATCTGAGCTACACATAAAGGTATGGAGTACCTATGATTTATGAGATGAAAGAAAAGCTTCCAAATTCTGGCAAAAGAGTTACAATAGGCTTGGAAGCTCTAGCTTCAACATCAAAATATAGTTCTTCAAAAGAGAAACTTATTTAAAACATAAGTTTTATCCTTCAGAAAATAATTTAAGATAGCTGACAATTATAATTCATTTGGGGAAAAAAATAAGCAAACAGAATAATATATAAATTTTACCAATTAATGACTAAGTAATAAATAATAAGCTGTAGAATAAATAATCCTTGGCTTGGGGATATAGCTCAGTGTCATAAGTGCCTGCCTGGCAAGGACAAGGTCATGAATTCGATACCTAGTACCAAAAACAAAAACAAAGAACTGAAAACCGTAAGGGTCTCACATTAGAATAAATAATCCTTTAGCTGAGCCCTGAAGTGTCAACATTGGCAGACATAGTGTATCTTTTATAGATGCTTGTTAATAACAGACTTTGGATCTGATAGATGCATTATGCAGAAACAAGCAGAAATCTAAGTATTGTAAGGTTCTCTATCTCCACTCACTGGTATTATTAACTCTGAGACCATT
This sequence comes from Cavia porcellus, assembly GCF_034190915.1. NCBI lineage: Eukaryota > Metazoa > Chordata > Mammalia > Rodentia > Caviidae > Cavia > Cavia porcellus. Next base: position 8,527,810 of record NW_026947507.1, on the reverse strand, counting down.
TTTTCAACAAATTTTGCAGCATTATTTCTCATAAATGATTTGAGCTTTTCCTTGACTCAAAATAGTTACTTAATTTTATTTATTTTTATTTTGTTTTTATCTTTTTTTGGTGTGGGTACCAGTAACTGAACTCAAGACTTCTCACTTGCACAAAAACTCAAAAAAATGAGGAGCCCAAAGCTGTATAATTGATCACTGAAGAGCTGAGCTCTAAAGTCAGGTAAATTTGATGAAATCCTTACTCTGACAAACACTCTTTGGTTTGGAGGGAAATTAATCTCTCTGCTTCAGAGAGATATTTCATATTTAAATGGTTAAAAGATTCATCTCTACCTTCAAGGTTATTGTGAGGCTTGGTTAATACAGTCAGTGGTCTGAGAAGGGTGGCTGGCACTTATTAAGTCCTCTGAAAATGTAGCATTAGTGACATTGTTAATATTAATATTAGATTAATATTAATATTATAAAGTAATATTAATATTATAAAGTAATATTAATATTATAAAGTAATAAAAAATATAGTTTTATCTGTATTCAACTTTGGTCAACATGAAACAGAATCCATTATTTAGAATAAAATGGGTAGTAAAGAATATTAAAACTAATTTAACTCTTACGTGGGTAAGAACCTGAATGGTCATCAATGTTAGATGAGGTATTGATAGTGTTCAAACACTGGTTTTTGGCATTATTTTCTTGGCTAATGTAATCAAGGTGCTATCATTTAAAAATCACAAAAGTTTTAAGAGACTGATGGGTTCAAGTACACTTATTCTGGCATTTCCAGGGTCATATTTGTTTGCTGGAAGGTAGCATAATTTTTATCTTGGGCATTTCCTTGCACACCTTGTGGCCTTCATTCCTTGGCAGGTTTGCTGTTACACCTCAACCAGTCCTCACGAGTGTCCCCTGAAAAGGTGGGAAGAGTAGACCACTCACCTAACCAGGCCACTCACCGGGCCACGTTTTACAAATGTTTTCGTCAGTACCTTTGATCTCAAAAACACTTCTGAATTGACAGATCACTAAGAATTTAATACATCCTAAACAAAGCAGGCAGAAAATATTCTCCTTACTTGCCTAAAAGTCCCAACACTAGAGATTTTGGCTGATTCCAGAAAGTCAGTGTAACCTACAATAAGATTAGAAAATACATTTTCCACACCAGTGGTAACTGAAGCATATTTATTTCCCTTGAGTACGGTGAAAACTAAACAGAATAACTTCTATGCTGAATTAATCTGTAAGCTTTGTCATTCTCTTTATACTATGTCTTTGGCAAAGATTCAAGAAAAGACAGTCAAAACTAAAGCCTGGAAACTGACCGGTCCAAGAGGCTAGATGTATGTCCAGCACTAAGTTGTTCAGCATTAAAAAGCAATCGATGGTCACCAGATCATTCATCCACTTATTCCCTCAGTTCTAAGGCCTATTATGTGCTAATCATTTTGGTAGGGGCTAAATATACATGAGTAACAAAACACAACCTTGTAATGCATTGTCTCTTCAAAAACTGGGCTTTACAGTAAAAATATGTAAATGTTATAACAAGATTAGATATTTTAGATAGAAAAGCATTAGCTAAGAAATTAGCTTACAAATGAAAAGCAGACAGAATTTTTTCTTCATACTCTTTCCTCATTATATATAAATATATTCATATGAAAAAAGACAGTGGAAAAAATGGGTAGAAAGAAGACTCTTTCTTTCTTTTCCCCTTAACAGAAGTACATTCCAGACCTTTCAGGGAATACATAGCCTTAATCCTAACACGACTCATAGAATTAGTCTCAGGGTCAGGTTGGTACATTGAGAAACTTCATATTTGGCACAATTTCAGTACATAGAATAGTGATTTTAGTGAGCTGAAAACTATTTTCTTCAATCAAAGTTTCTAAAACAATAAGCACTAATCTATCAATACTGGCAAAAGTCAGCATGAGGCAGAGTGTTATTTACACATTAAATGTGATAAGATTGTGGAAACCTAGGGAGCTTTAATTGCTATTCCCACAGAGAAAAAATGTTAAGGAGAAAACCCTTGAGTGACACAGCTTTAGAAATGAGCTTGTCCACCAAAGCCCAGTATACTGTACCTGTGCAGAGCTTTACCAAGCTTGAGATATATCTTTCAGCCTCGGGTTAGACAAATTTGGGAACTGCAAAACTAAGAAAACAGATGTGGACAATAAGACCCCCATTTTAAATCAAACAACAGTTATCCTGCCCTCCTGTGAGGGAACAGATGGTGGTAGGTAACAGATTTCCCCATAATCATTAAAATGAGGGCATGAAGCCAGATTGCACTAATTGAAGAAAAACATACTTACTAAAAGATAGTAACTTTTAATTGTTGCACCATCTACCATTTCTCAGAAACTAATTTTAAAGGGCTAGGAGGCTTTGGAAAGACAAATACAAATCAGTGCAAGGTGTCGCGTACTCAGAAAATTCCACATAGCATTGCTTCTGCTTACAAAAGTCAACTCTTGTTTATATCACTTCTCAGATAAACACTTTCCTTAATATCCCCCTGCTCAGGAAATAGCACCACAAACTATTGAATTGTCTGAGTCAGAATCCTGGAAATCTGTTTTGATCCCTTGTGTTCTCTTGCTCTAAATGTCCCTTCTCCCATCAAGTCCAGTTTATTCTATGTTCAAAGACATCGTGGGTCAATTTGTTTTTCTTCATGTCTGTTGTCACTACTTAGCCAGCTTCACCTAACACAGGAAAGAATAATCATCCTTGGAAGGGTGGTATCATGCAGAGAGGTTACAATTATTTTATGGATAATTAATGACATTCAATTTAAATAATACTGAGACAGACAAGAAACAATCTATGTAATGTACATCAAGTAGCACAAATTCAGACAAAGGAAAGAGAACTGTGGATAAATAAGTCATTGCTTTTGGGGCCGGGGGTATAGCTCAGCGGTACAGCACCTGCCTGGCAAGCATGAGGTCTTAAGTTCAATTTCCAGTGTCAAAAAGAAATAATAGTAATAATTTACTAACTTTTAAAAGATGAGAATGCTAAAATAGCTATGCTTAATATATACAAAAAATAGAGAAAATGATGGAGGAAATAAACTAAAAGAAAGTATTTATTCAAATTGTTAGCATTGTTAAAGATACAATATAAATTCTACTATAATATCAAAACTAAAACATGGGCTTGCAGGTTACACATACGTCTTAGTCTGTTTTCTGCTGCTTCAACATAATAGCACAGGTTGGGTGAATTATAAATAATAGCAATTTATTGGGCTTACAGTTTTACAAGTGGGAAGCCTGAGATCTGATGAAGACTTTGCTCCCTACTGCATCGTAACAGGGCAAAAATACAGCGAGGGAGAAAACGAGGAGGCAAAACTCCCTTTTTTAACCAATTATTTGAAACAATCATTTCAATCACATAATACAGCCTCATATTTCTTTACAAGAAAGAAAAATTAAAGATCAATGTCTTACCACAAAACACTAGTAGTTTTAAAAGTTGGGAAATTAAAACTAGCAATGTATTTTAAAAGTTAATCTGTCATATAAAAATGGAGCTTATTCCAGAAAAACAAGATTGGCTCAAATTTGAAATTCAGTACCATATTAAAAGGCAAAAAAGAGAAAATTAACAATCATACTCAGATTTCCAGGAAAAATTAATGACTAAAACACGAGTTTAGCAAACTAGGACTAGAGGAGAACATCCCAACACTTAGGATGTAAAAAAAAAAAAAAAAAGAAAATGGTGTACTTTTTTTTTCCTATAAAAAGTAAACATGACCATTTTAATTTCTGACTTTTTAATGTGTGGATCATATGACAAAGTATTCTTTACTAATCTTGATGTTTGGAAATGCGGTGCTATTGAATTTAATGAGGTAGATTCTGATATTTGCAGATACAGGTAATATAAGGGACAACATGATATGAGCTTTCTTGTAAAAGAATTAATGAAAAATAAAGGGTGATCAAAGGATTCAATGAATATTGCAATTTAATGTACTACCACATAGGATACATTGGCATTAATTCCCTCCGAATACTCACCTCATGGTTCTCAGGCTTTCTGAAGCAGACCTTAAAGACATCTTCTGTGAACGTCTTTTCGTGTCTGTCTCCATCCTGACAGTCTCGTTCTTCTCACATACTGAGACTGCCATTATATATTTTTAAGTTTTTCCCGTTCTATTTTCTTTATAATCAGCCATCTCTTGTCCTCTGTTTTAATTTAAATTCTTTTTTCCAGTCTATCTTTCAGTTCACAATTTGTCCTTCAGTTTTTTCTAATCTGCCATTACTGGGATTCCTAATTTCAATCATTGCCTTTTTAGTTATAGAATTTCTTTTTGATCTTTGTGTATAGATTCAAATTTTGTGCAAAATTTTCCATTATATCTATGGTATATCATTTATTTTTAAATTTAGGTTGAATAATGACAATACGTCAAGCACCTTTGGATATATTTCTACGGCTTATTTTTATTTAGCCCGGTTTATTGAAATATGCCAATTTTTTACTTTATATAAGAAAAGAATGGAGGTTTTGGATATTTTTTTTACCAGAGTGGATTCATCCTATTCTCTGCAAAGAGTAAACACAGAATACGTAAAACATATCAAATGTCTCTTTAAAGACAGACCATGGTGTTTTGAAGTGAAAACTAAATCTTTTTAAGGATTCTTGTTAGAAATTCCATAAAAGAATCTTGGTGTTGCTTAGGGCTTTCCTAATGCAGTTCTTAAATTTCTATTTTAGTTTCCTGAATACCTTATTATAATAACTTTATTCTATTTTCAGCTACTTTGATATTGGCTTTCTATGTTCCTACCATGCACATGTTAAGAATTCTGCAAACGAGTTGGCTGTAATGGCACAATGCTATAATCCCAGCACATGACTGTTGCAAAATTAATAATTAATAATAACAATAATAAAAGGCTGGGGACATTACTCACTACAGAGATTCTGGGTTTGATCCTCAGTATCAGAAAAGAAAACAAAAGAAAAGAAAAATTCAACAAATAAATTGTGAAAGACTCAGTCTTTCTGGTCCTTGGCAGACCAAGTGGTTCCCCAGCCTATGCCGCTCTGCTCTGACTTCACCCTTCGGGCTCCCTCCCCGTCCCTCTCCAGTTCCTGCCCCACCTCTCATCCTTCCTATATAATCTCTAGCACTGCTGAAATAAAATTAGACCTGGGCCATCAGCCTGGTCTCCGGAGTGACCTCCTCTGTCGCCACTCGTGGGCCCAGGTCCCTCTCGATGCTCCCCAAAGCGTCAATAATTTAATGGAGAAGCCAAGTATCAACTGTCCTTTTCTATGCCTTCTTCCACAGAGTTTGGCATTTCTAATTCTGGTTGTCTCTGCACCCTCAGAATACAGTTTTCATTTCCTCATTTCAGTCAGCTTCCATGAAGTTGCCAAAAACATCTCTGGCTTCTCTTCTTTGAGCAGTCACCCTCTTTCCTCATGACTCATAACTTCTTGGTCTCCATCCTCAATCCCTGTACGCAACAAATAGTTTAAGGTGAAAAAAGCACACAGAACATGGAATTCACGCTCAGAACCTCCCTTCTCTATTAACCTTGCTCCCTCAAAGTCTGGCTAAACAACAAACGGCACTTTGGTGCCCTTAAAAAGATGAGTTTCCACAGTTTACTTGCTTCTTTAGCTGTCTTCACATAGACTCTTGGTATTCATTATATGTTACTCTATTCATCATAGTTAGAGCCAGAAGACTAGCACTTTAAAATTTTGCTTAATTTATGAAAAGTTTTTCTTTGGTAGATGACATAAATGAACATTTTTTTCATTATACACTAAATTGGAAAAAATTAGAATACAATATTACCACATAAGGAAAAATGCATCACATACAATCTTGTTTGACAAAACTTTTGATCTCAAAGAGCAAACCTCATATTTGGCTTCACCTCCTAGCAAAACTCCAGTTGTGCACTACCATCCTTCAAATAATATGCTAAATTTTACTAAAGCATATTGCACTTTTTCTAAAAACACTCCACTACTTAGAATTACAAAACACTCCTCTCCTTAAAATATTGGAATCCAGAGTAATGTGCATTATTGGTGTGTCTTTCCCTTTTAAAAAAATTGTTCTATGAAAAAAGTTAACACAAAATTTTATAACAAAATAGAATAAAAATAATTAATAAAGTACATGTTGTTCTCTTTTAAAAAGTTGCTCAGAGTACAAGATATAGACATAAAAATTTCACCAATTAGTATTAACACAAACCTTCTTTTTTAATGAACTAAGACATACTAACAATATAATTGACTTGCATTATTTGTCTTTTTCCCTACTGTCCTTTCACTTATCATCCATGTTAGCTCCTTTTTCATTTGAGCAATTTCTTCCCATTTCACAATCTAATGTACATTTTATACTTTAGTCTTCTATATGATGTTTACATGAGAGTCTGATTTATTTTACTTATGAGTAGGGTCTCAAGTTGAATCCATTTGCCTATAAAAGTGTCAGGTTTAGCCTTTATGGCTCAGTTGTACACAATTGTATAAAATACCATGTACTTTTTATCCGTTCCTCAGTTGATGGGCATTTGGGTGCTTCCAAGATTTAGCTGTAGTATGATGTTTTTAATTCTTCTGGGAAGATATCCAGAAAGGGAATAGCTGAGTCTGGGTAGAATGGAACCACTAATCCTAGCTTTTTGAGGAATCTCCACGTTGATTTCCATAGTGATTGAACCAGTCTGTATCACCCAACAGTGGAAAATGATTCTTTTTGCTGCGCAGCCCCTCCAGCGTTTGTCATTGGTTGAATTCTTCATGATAGCTATTCTTTCTGGGGTGAGGTAGAATCCCAGTATTGTTTTAACTTGCATCTTGAATATTTTTCATATATTTATTTGCTATTTGTATTCTTTTCATCTGAGAAGTGTGTGTTCATCTCAGATGCCCATTTTTGGATTATGTCTTTGAATTTGGAGAGTCTGTCTTTTTCAATTCTTTATATGCTCTAGATAGAAATCCTTTATCTGAATGACTAGTGGCTAAAATTTTTCCCAGTCTGAGTTCTTTTCAATCTGTTGCTGATTTACCAAAAACAAAAGCTTTTTAATAAAATGAGATCCCACTTATTCTTTGAAGTATTTTCCATGCAGTCCAGGTTATCTATATAAACACTCTAACTACACCTATGTCTTCAAGATTTCTGCCTACTTTCTCTTCTAGTGCATTTAGTGTTTCTGTTTTAACATTAAAATCTTTGATCCATTTTTATTCTAATCTAGTGTATAGTGATAGACATAGGCCTAGTTTTGGTCTTCAGCATGTAGAGAGTCAGTTTTTCTAGCACACCATTTATGAAAGAGATTATCTTTTTTCCGGTGAACATTTTTGGCCTGTTAAAAATATATATATTTAAGGTAGCTGCGAGTATTTATAGTTGTGTCTGCATTTTTTAATCTGTTCCATTAATCCTCAGGTCTGTTTTTTTTTTTTTTTCTGTTTCCTTGGGCGGGGGCAGCACACAGTTGGCAACACCATGCTGAATTTATCACAGTACCTTTATAATTTCAAATCAGGGTTTTTGTTGTCTCTTGCCTTGCCTTTTTTGTCCAAGATTGCTATTTCTAATCTTAGTCTCTTCTGCTCCCAAATGAATTTTAGGGATGTTTTTTCTAGTTCTGTGAGGTATGCTAATGGTATTTTGATGACATTATATCTGTATTACAATTTTGGAACTATGGTCTTTTTCATTATGTTGGTTCTTTCTGTCCATAAGCAAAGAATATCTTTCCATTTTCTGATATTCTCTTCTGTCTCCATTTTTAGATTACTGTGATTTTTGTTAGATTTATTCCTAAGTGTTTTATTTTTTTGATGCTATTGTGAAGATTATAGTTTCCCTAACTTCTCTCTCAGTGAGTTTATTATTTGTGTACAGGAAGGCTATTGATTTTTAATTGTTGACTTTTTATCCAGATACACAACTAAAGTTGGTTGTTAAATCTAGAAGTCTTTTGGTTCAGTTTTTGGGGCATTCTATGTAGGGTATCATCTCATCTGTGATAATGATTATCTAACTTCTTCCTTTCCTGTCCTTATCCCTTCTTTCTCTTTCTCTCTGTCTCTGTCTCTGTCTCTCTGTTTCTGTCTCTCTCTCTCTCTCTCTCTCTCTCTCTCTCTCTCTCTCTCTCTGTCTCTCTCTCTCATCTATTTGCTCTGGTTTCCAGAACTGTGTTGAATAGGAGTGGTGATAGTAGACATCCTTGTCTTGTTAGAGTGAAACCTTTCAGTTTTTGTCCATTTTGTATGATGCTGGCTGTTGATTTGTCACAGATGGCTTTTATCAGGTTGAGATAAAGACCATCTATTATGATTTTCTAAAGCATTTTTATTATGAATGAGTTTTGGACTTTGTCAAAAGCTTTTCTGCTTATATGGAGATGATCATGTGATTTTTGTCTTTGGCTCTGTTGATATGGTGCATTACATTTACTGATTTGCCTATGTTGAACCATCCCTGCATTCCTGAGATGAAACATACTTGGTCATGGTATATAATCTTCTTGATGATTTGCTGTATTTTGTCAATATCTTATTAAAGATTTTTGCACCTATGTTAATTAGGGAGATTTGCTTATAATTCTCTTTTTTTGTTTGGGTCTTTCTCTGGTTTTTGTATCACAGTAACACTTGCCTCCAGGAATGAACTATGGAGAACTGCTTCTCTTTCAATTTCATAAACAAGTTTAAGGAGTATTGGTATTAGATCTTATCTAAATTTCTTGTAGAATTCAGCACTGAATCTATCAGGACCTGGGCCTTTCTTTGTTGGTAAGGTTTTAATTACATTTTCAATAACATTGACTAATACTGGTCTATTCAAAATTTTTATATCTTCTTAATTCAGCTTTAGTAACTAATATGTATCTAGGAACCTGTTCATTTCTTCTGTGTTTTCCATCCTATCCATGCCTTATTCTTTTTTACAAGCAAACCTAAGTGTCTTTAGTATTTAATGATCCTCACACCAAAGAAATATCTGTTAGGACTCATCTGTGATTCCTTTAGTAATAAATGATCTTCCTAGTTCATTCTCAGACCAAAAAGAGTCTTGAAGTACAAACAAATGTCTTCCACAACTACAGTAAATGCATGACACCAAAATTTCTAATTTTAATACAAAATTTTTAAAACTTCATAGTGTTTTATTATCATTTGAGAATTCTAGATTGTTTCTATGCAATTAACTGTTCCATATATATATATATATACACACACACACACACACACACACACACACACATACATACACACATATAATTTTTGTCTAATAGGTCTGTTACTAAAAATAAAAATACATTTTAAACTCTCAAATGAGAATTCTTTTTAAAATGACCATATGTCATTCATTTTCTAAATGGAAGCAGCTTGTAAAGTACTTTTCAGCCATGTAAATAGCCATAGGGTGTCAAATACTAGCCATGTTAACTAGTTCTTATCGCTTCCTTTATCAGAATTTAATAAAAGGACTGGCAAGTATTAATTCTTTATTAATATGTTAAACCAAGGCTGATTGATAACCCTCTCTGAGAATTTTTTGAATGTCTTTCTCACTAAATTACACCTTGCTAAAAGAGCCAACAGATATCACTATCAAATCTTACAAAATGAATAGAAATAGTTGACCTCTCTGTGTAATTATAATCACCAATCTAACATCACCCCATAAAGTACAGAGTAGCAAATTTTAAAATGTCAAGATTTCCATGCTTGTTCAACAAGGAAAGTTCAAGGATTGATAACTATTCACAAGTGAATCCATTCAGTTACGTTTCTATAGAACCCTCCCAAGATGGTCAGCATTACTTCAAGAACACAAAGAATAATAGGACTAGTACAGGCTGGAAAGATACCTGCATGTTGGCTTTGTCATTTACAGTCGAAAGGTCTTGGGACTGTTTCCTTTACCTCTTAGATTTCAGTTCCTTCAGTACCAAAATAAGAAATAAAACTGTGTCATGAACATTGAGCATTATGTAAAATTATTTGAATTACCAAATCATAATTATTATTTAAAATTTATTTAAAAGCTCTGCATCTATTTATAAGTGCCAGTATAATACAAAAGAATAAAAATGGTATTTGTGTTGTTATTATTATGCTGCAAGCTTAACATCAAACACCTGTAATTATTTAAAGGTGCTACATAGCATAACTACATTCTTGTTTAAAACTGGTCTGTTTCTCTCAAGAAACATGCTGTACAGTTTGTAGTTCATTACAAAAAAATATTCATTTCCTGCAAACTATTCAAGGTGCATTTCTATTTATGAACCTAATTTAAATCTTGCTGTATTTAAATTGTCTAACTGCATTCCAGGAAATGGTCACTTTGAAAAGCAGGAAGCATTCATTAAGGAAATAAAACTGCATCAGTATCATCATTACATTTGTACTGGTTTCTCCCAGCTTTCTGGTCCAAGCTATATTCAGAGAGGAGTAGCATGATAAAAATGTGTTAGAGAATGAGAACTGAATGAATTATTTTCCATGGCTCAAATGATGCCTGTAAGTGTAGCTTAAGATGCCATACACTTACAAAATTCTAGTATCAAAAACTAATTCTAAATTACCTGTGTTATTAAAAACCCAGCACTTTGTGATTGAATACCTTGTTCTCTCAAACAAACAAACAAAAAAAACATCTCTTCCTTTCTCCCTCTTCTTTCTTTCTTTCTTCCTGCTTTATTTATTCTTTCTTGTCCCAATGGTTCTATTTCTGGCATCTACTTACTCAACTATTCACTAACTTGCTATGGAATCATATTTGATTCCATTGAGTCTAAGTGTTATCCATCTCAGGAGTCAGGCTGCACACGGAATTTCTTCTGGGGCACTGACAAAGAGATTCTAGAATACTGTCACTGTTTAAAATATCTGTGAATAGTAAGTTTATTCACTTGACACATCAATCCCTTCCAGTGAGTGAGAACACATAAATGCATGGAAGTGTCTAAGAACAAACAAGTTGAAAGTAATACCAAAAAAGATAAATGAAATCAAGACCTGGACTAGGGGCTGGGGATTTAGCTCAGCGGCATAAGCGCCTGTCTTACAAGCAGGCAGTCATGAGTTTGATCCCTGGTACCGATAAAAAGGAAAAAGACCCAAAAAAGAAAAAAAGAAACAAAGGAGGGAATTACAGTATACCCTTCCAGGCCACATCCCCAGGGACCCACCTCTTCCTACTAGTCTTCACCGCCCAACATCACTTGTAGCTTTTAATTCATCAGTAAGTTAATCCACTGATGAGTATCCTACTCCCATGACTGACCACCTCCCAAACACCTTACTTATAAGTGCACGAGGCTTGGGAGGGCATACAAACCATAGCAACCATAGACTCTTTATGAAAAGTCTAATAATCAGAATAACCAAGTTCCAAATATCCTAAGTAATTCATGTACAATCATTGTAATTTTTGAAGGAACCAGTCCGCTAATTGAGTTTTGTCTAATGAAAAAGCCCGAAGTTATTCAGTCCTGCCATACTATTACTATTATGGCTTATACCTAGATGTCCTCCCAAAGCCTCCTGTGCTCACAGGATCATGGGTGTGTGACCCTGGGTCATTCCACTGATGGATTTATAGTTGATTATGATGTTAAGATGTGAAGGTTGATGGGAAGACATGGGTCACTGGGGGTGTAGCCTTCTCCTCTCTGGATCTTGCCCTGTTGCCTGCTGCCTGCCTGCCATGCCCTCTACCACGCTGCCCTGCCACTGCAGATCGAAACTTCTACAAACGGAGCTTTTAAATCTTTCCTCCTTTAATTTATGGCCAGCGGGTATATTTTCCCAGTAATGAGAAAAATAACTAGCATGATCTCATATCCTTAAATTAGTGTTTAAGGATGTCAAATGTTTTGTTTTACATTGCCTTAATTTTAGAATCTATAGAATATGAATAACATGTCAAGCTCCTATTGCTATATTTCCCATTTCAAATAATACTATTTTTTAAATTACACTGGAAAAATGCAAAAAGTGAAGCCATGAAAGCCAGAAAAAGCTTTGGCTATGCCACTATTTAATTATTAACATTTCAGTAACTATTATACATATACATATATATATATATATATATATATATATATATGTGTGTATCTATAAATAGATATACGTTCTATATAGTCACTGCCACTCAATATTAGATATACATATATATATATATATAAAAGCTCTTTATCTGTGTACATATAGCTGTAGTCCTTTTAAAAGGTAATTTTTTCATTTGTATATTCTACTACATATTATTTAAAACAGGACTTCTTATACCTGCCTCTTCCATTTTTATCATGCCACTATTTCTTTAGTCATATTCTGTTGGACATTTACACTGTTTCTCAATTTATTTACATTCATTGTTTCTTTTCATATTTTCTAATGTGTATAAACTCTAACTTTTAATTACATTTAATTTTAACTGATATTAATTTTATATATATTAGTGGAGCAACATGTGACATGAAAATACTTTGTGTAATACTTACATTAGGTTAAAGCCACTTATCTCCTTAAAAGTTTATCCTTTTCAAAATCCTTCCTGCTGTTTTTTAGATGTATACAAGAGACTGTGGTTATCTGTAGTCATCATATTGTGCACCAGAAGGTTTTTCCTATCCACCTGCAACTTGCTTTTTTTCAGAATGTGATTTTTTCATCTGAAAGCCAGCAACTGAGCTTTCTAACGCTTGAAATATTTTTGTAATAAATTCTTTTGCAAAACAAAAAACTTGTGGAAAAGACTGTCCGAGGTGAAAATTGTCACCTCACAACTTATTAGTTTGATGAAGAGGTGCTTATAGATATACTTAAGCTCATATACAATCAGATAGCTATTTCCTTCTCAAAATGTGTGATCATTTTTCTATGACACCTTTGATTTTTTCCCCTTTGACTGTTCTAATTTCCTTTTATATACTTTCATGTGTGTTAGCTTTAAAAATAATAAAAATCACACACTGAGATGATAGGCAAAAAAGCCTCTTTGAAAATATTTGCAAAAACTGCTATGTGCTCAGTGTGTCTACTATCCAAAGAGTACTCAGGCTTAAACCTGAGATATATGATGGTGTACTGTGTAAACATTTATGATTGCCAAAAGCACTATAGTGAATATGAATTGAAACAAAATAAACAGATTCAAATAGCTTCACTGCCTTCAAATGCCCTCAACCACTTTAGGCTTTTCTTTTTCTTTCTCATCTGTTTCTCTTCTCTTTTTCCATCTTCGTTTTGTCTTACCTTCCTCTTTCTTCATCTCCTCATCTTCGTTTCCCTTTTTCCTCCTCCTCCCCACTTCTCTCTCCCTCCCTCCTGCTTCTTCCTCTCCCTCTTCCTTTTCTCTCTCTCACTCTTGTCTCCCTCTCTCACCTCATTTGGGATAACAGCTTCCAATTCTAGGAAGAATTTAAAGTGGACTTTACATTTTGCTCATGATCACACAATTCCAATTTTGAAAAGCAGAAATTAAATTCTTCTGGGCAAGTTTAAAGCTAAGAATAGTAAGTAGTATATAATGCCAGATAACACCACGCAGATTCTCCTAAAATAGAGCAGAGATGTAACAAAAGAAAATTCATGAACGCTAGTATTGGACACGACTATTTTCCCTTTAGTAATGACATTTTTAATATAAAATCACCATAATCATTAGGAAATACTGTATGCAAATAGCATTCATGAAGAAACATTATTCAGCTTCCCACCTTATTTAAAGAAGTATGTAAATTGATTGCAAATAAAGCTGCCAATTAAACTTAGAAAATACTTTAAAAATATTGCTGTGGTGGAAGAGGCATAGACTTTTTTCTGTTTAATTTACTAAGACTCTAAACACACAGTGTCCATATTACAGAGAAGCATCATGCAATGCTGCATAGGAAACACACAAAAGGCAAAGTTATGGAACATAAAAGCAATTTGTTTCTTTCAGACATTTGTGTGCACGGTGAAAAGAAAAGCACATTAACAATGAACTAACAGAGCTACCTGAATTTTGTGGAGAATGACAACATTGCACGTTTCACCTGCCTGATAGAAAATTATGATGTTCACAATAAAAATAAAACCACATCTAAAGTTAGCCGGATTTTTGTTCTGAAAACTGACTAAACTACTCCTTCTTAAAACAGGTGTCATTCATTTTCAAGTATGTTTTTAGAACTGAAACCCTTTTGGCTTTTTAGTCTTAGGTCAATAGTGGAAATGTTAGCACAAGGAAAGTTAATGCCAATTTTCTTGCCTTAGACTAACAAGATTTCTGGATTGCATTGGCAAATGATACAAATTTAGAAAAGATGGTTTAAGAACAGGAAATCTCTTGTTAAGAAGGAAAAAAATACAAGAAAAAATTCTGGTTAGACAATTCTCATGTCCAATGGCTTCTACATTAAAAACAAATGTTTCATACTGTTAAAATCATTTCATTACCCAACTCATTCCTCCTATATGGAGGTAATTTTTAACAGATCCCAGCCTACTTTGCAGACACAAATTTCCAGCCACTCTCCTTCACGCCCCAAGAGGCCATTTCATAAGTAAGCTAACATCAATTCAACGAGATTCATTTTTTCCATCACTTTACACCCTTGAAAACTGATACAGACTTCTACAGATGAAGTTTAATACAGAACATAGGTTTATGAAGTGTGGAACCTCATTTCAAATGTACACATAATATATTGATAGAGACTTTGGGAACATTTTCAAGGAATACAAATGTGCTGGTTCCAAAGCTTAAATGCTCCTTTTCACTGATATACAGCTCATAAAAGATTTCAGAAGGAAAAAAACCGTCTAAATTTAGTGCCTTTTTTTGAAGAACTTCCAGAATGTTCAAATTTAGAAACTAAATTGTACATTCACCATGTGAATGTGTAGTGTAAGCAATTCATTAGATTAAATGAACTTGACAATTGGTGACCTGATTATCAATTTCAAAGCTTAAGTGCTTAAATAAAAAGTCCACGAGTAAAACCACAACAGTGATAAATAACATCTAATAATATATGAACAATAAAATATTCTCACAAATTGAAACTGTGATTATCTTTAATTAATAGAAATGCTCTCGGGGCCTAATTATTCAGATTCTCTATCCTGTCTGAAAAATATCAACAAGGGATCTGATGTCATAAACAAATCATCTTTTCAGAAACATTTTTCTTCAAGGCTTGGAGTTGTATCCTCAATCACATACAGTCTTTGTGTGGTTATTAATCTTTTATTATATACTTCTTTCATAAATTTATATGTTCATCCTAACCAATGAGCCCCCCAACTGAATAGATCTATGCAAAGCAATGAACAACCCTTACTCAGCCTAAAGTGCCCTTTCTACTCCATGATTTTGTCACTTCAAGATATGCATACTATTTCTAGCAGTCTCATGTTAGGATTTCAGATTTAAAACTGAAAAATTACTTTACCCTTTAGAAGATGAAAATTGTGAAATCTGGAATTAAATTTAGGGTTAAATGATATTGTTCAACTCCTATCCATATATTTTCGAATATATTTTATTTCTATTTGATTCAGTAATTTTTATGTTATGCTGATTTATAAACATGATCAATTTACAAAAACCTTCTTAAAAATACAATGGTTAATTTTATGTGACAATTTGCTAATGGCTAATGATAACTGATAAAACAATTTTGGTTTGTATCTGTGAGAGTCTTTCTGGAAAATGAAGATTTTCCTCACCAATGAAGTCAAATAGCATCAATCCCTTGAGCATCCCAGATGGAAAAAAAGAAAGGACAGACAAAGCGTGAATTTGTTCTACACTTGAAAGTAAAAATGATTTCCATCTTCTCCTGCCTTCAGACATTGGCACTCATAGCTCCTGGTCCTTTGGATTTGGGCAATCTCTTTTCAGATGTTCATTTATTTAACTATTTTTATTTAACATTTTGCCCTCAGAACATTGTTTGCCCTGCAGCCTGCTTTAAGAATAAAACATGTGTCTCCTTCTCTCCTCACTATTGTTTCTGGACCATTCTCCTATAAAGTCTCCCTTGACTGGAGTACATAGTCTAGTGCCCCTCCAAATTTTGGGTCACGTTCCTCCCCTCATTCCGCTGTCCCTTTGCCCACAATTCCTTCCTTCCTTTTGGTTGTTCCTCTAATTCTATGGTCACATCTCAGCCTCCATTACTGGTTCATGTTCTCCCTCTTTTCTTTAAATGTTGGAAGACTTTACTACTTAGTCCTTTGAAACAGGCCTCACTATTTTTCAAAGTCTTAATTACCTCCCAAGGAGGTTTCACATTGCTTTTCATCTAAATTAAAGGAGATTTCATTCATTCAATTACTGAGACAGGAATTAAAATCATCCTTTGTAGACTTGTCCTTGATTTCTCCATTCCTATTTTAAACTAATCCAGTGCATCAAAAAATTTACAGCCTAATACAAAGTTTTGTCATCGTAATATATATCATGTTTTATACTTTAAGATCTCTGAAACTTGTAAATAATAAAATCATAGGTCATATTGTCATTTCTAATAAAAAATTGAAGGGTACATATTTTCATTTTTGGTTAAAGTACATATTAAATCATACTATTATCTTGATTAGAAATCATCCAGTGATTTCTATGTCATAGTAAGTAAAAATCAAAATCATACATATTAAAATATGAGTTGTATTCTGCGATCCTTTGCAAATAGAATAGAGTATATTTGCTTGCTTGGTTGGTTGATTGTTTTCCTATTTTGCTTTGTTTTGTTGGCTTCCCTGTATTTTCCTGCCACAAGTGGTAAAACATGCTTCCCCTACTGCCTTATTCAATTGTAGTGGAAACAGAAAATTTCTCTTATCGTGACCTAAAAGCCTTTCACTTAGGTTTGCTAGGAGCAAACCAGTTACACACTTTGCCATGAACCAATAATTCACTAAGAAACGAAAGCCCTGGATTGGCCAGTGCCTATATTCCTTAACCAATCAGTTATGAGAGTTAAAATCCCTTAATTGGCTTAGTTTAATAAAGATTCATTTTTGGAACACAGTGGGGAGTGAACATATCTATTCCAGGGATTATGTATGAAATATGTATGAAATACATAATCCAGGGATTATGTACAAAATACATAAATGGGGTAAAGGAAAAACTCAAGAGTTTAATAAAATCAGAAGTGTTTTAGGAAAAAATAAAGGATAATTGGTAAGCAAATTACAAATGCCTATATAAAGAAAGGTACTTTGTGCCTTCCTAGTCTTATCTTTTTGTCAAAGAGGAACTCACTTCCATTAGTCAAAGATCAGTCCTGTCTTTTAGATAACTTTAGAAAATATATAAATTTAAATTTACTCTTTATGTCATCTAAAATTAAATACAATTTGAATTTCAAGTAGTTGTTAGAGGGTAGTGAAGAAACCAGTACAGGAATAAAAATATTAAAGCAAAAGTTTGACCTCTGCACTGAAGTCTCTCAAGGAAGCTTGGTGCAACAGTGAAAAGTCCACACTATTTCTTGGTACAACCATCTACTCTTCATGTGTATGAAGGCGCTAGCAGGGGGCAGAGGGAGGAGGCACTTGACACACTCATGGTAGCAAGAACATATCCCCATCCTCTGGGTGACTCCTCAAAAACCTCACCCCTCCGAGACAGGGAGGATTACCAAAATCCTGCCCGTTTCTTCCTCTAATTCTCTAAAGCTGGGACTACCTAAAATGAGTTTTGCTTTCCTAATCAATGTGCTAAATAGTTATCAGACATTCTTAAATTCGTACTCTATATATGACACCTTTTTCTAGGATCCAGTAATGAAGAAAATTTCCGCTGATTCTTCTGCCATTCTCTTGACCACTGCTCTATCAGTAAAAATTAAAGGACAGGGAAAGGGAGGATAAAAGACTTGGAAGATTCAGCCCAGATGAACTGCTCATGCTGTGATAAAAAGGGGAGACTGTGAAACCAAGTTGCAAAGGTCAAATCCTGGCGCTGCCATTTATCAGTCTGGACAGTTATTTAACCACTGGGACTTCCTGTCTACCTCTGTAAAATGAGAATTACAATAGTAATCACTCCACAGGTTTCACATCAGAATTAAACAATTTAATACATATAAATATTTAGAAGTATGCTGAAACAACCAGTATGAAACATTATTGTATTAAATCATACTTACAAAGAATTTCTATGTGGTTTTTCTAAAAATCTACATTTATACAGTAACACTTTGTGTCTTTTTTATTGACCTTTTCTGACCTGCTCTAGTTTTCATGAGCCTTTTTTTGGCATGAGACAACCGAATTTGGTTGATGTGCCAGATATTCAACAGTAGGATAACATACCTGTTTTGTTTCTAAATCTATTTCTAATTATAAATTAATGCACACTATGGCTAGCCTGTAAATATTTATATTAATCACAAAAGCTAATATATTTATGAATTGAATACCTAAAAATAAGCCTTTTTTTCAAATTTTAGTTTAGCTTTTGTAACAAATTAAAATATGATTCTCAATTTTCTGATATGTCTCCCATGGGTCATCCTCTTACAGCAAAACAATTTGAGAACTTGATTAATAAATTATAGTTAAAATGATGGCTAATGCCATTAGAACCATCTTCACCCTCGAAAACTCGCTTTGAAACCAGCTCACCATACTATAAGGCAAAACCCAAGTAGGCCTGAAGATGCCCATAGGAAAAGGAACAGAGGTCCCAGAATAAAGCCCATATGGGTTCAAACCAACAGCCAGCACCAACTTTACAACCATGTTAGGAAGTCATTTTGGAACTGAATCCCCTCATCAACACCTAGTCTATCTCAGAAGTTGCCAATTGGGGGAAAAAAAAAAAAAAAACTATCCTTATTATACCCTCTTCATATTGCAAATTCATGAGTGCCTTGGTCTGTTTTCTACTACTGTAACAAAATACCACATATTGAGTAATTAATAAAGAAAAGAAATTATTTCTCATCCTTCTATAGACTCACAATTCTAATATCCAGGTGGTGTTGGGTCCTTCTTGCTGTACCATAAAAATGGCAGAGGGTATCAAATAGTGAGAGAGAAGAGCATGCAGGCTCAAGCCCCTCTTTCTCCACTTACAAAATCACTGATCCCATCATAGAGGCCTACCCTCATGACCTCATCTGTCCCTCATTGCTTCACAAACGTCACTTTAAATACTAACATGAATTTGAAGATTAACTTTCCAATACATGAACCTACAGGGGAAATAGTAAAGCCATCGCAATAAATAATATAAATGATCATTGTAGTTTTGGTTATGTTTTGGGATGGCTTGCAGTAAATTACTGAAACAGACTATATTGTTTTACTACTTCAAATTATAGATTAAAATACATAATCTTAAAATACTAAAAATATCAAAAAAGTAATTTATTTTGGTCCTAGTTTTTCCT
This sequence comes from Cavia porcellus, assembly GCF_034190915.1. NCBI lineage: Eukaryota > Metazoa > Chordata > Mammalia > Rodentia > Caviidae > Cavia > Cavia porcellus. The sequence goes on along the minus strand of NW_026947507.1, from coordinate 8,508,359 downwards.
TTATGCCTCAATCTTTTCCAATCAAAGATCTACACGCTGAAAAAGCCACCACTTAATGAGTTCAAAGGTGATCCAAAGTAAAATAAAAACTGTATAAGCAATGTTGTTTCATTGAGATATAAAGTGAAATTATTCTGAAAGTCAGTATGTTAATATATAATACCCTATAGAAGTGCATATACTTTGGGCAAGCACACATTTTCTAGTAAAACTGAGAATCAAGTTATGCTGTCCATGTTATCAAAAGACCTCCTAGAAGTAGTGGACATGTCACTCTGAGTAGATCATACAGTTAGAGTTTTAATTTAGTCTAAAATATACTAAACCACATTTTGTGTCAGATAATGAATCACATGCTTTCACAGAATCATTTTGAATTGTTTCTTAAAATGCTGGATCAATTCACACACTCTTCTCTTTTTGGGGGAGGGGAAGTTTTCTTCTTACCTTGAAAGTTCCTTATATTTAAAAAAAAAAAAAAACAGGATAGTGTAAAAATTGTTCACCCCAGGATCGCCATGTGATTCACTTTACAGTTTTGTGAAATAGCTTTATGACTTACAGTAAATATATTTGAGCAGTATTTTTCAATAACAATCAGTACAGAAGACTTAAAGAGAGAAATTTACTTATTTTAGAAAGTATCATCTTAAGAAATTCTTTAATTGCTCAGCTAGGTACCCAAAATGGTCTATTTCTACCTTCAACATGCTAGGTTTTATTTAAAATGATAAAATGAGCAATAGCAATAGCAAAAATAATACAAATGAAATAGTTTATTCATAGACATAAGAAGTAAATATTTTAAAAGTAAATATTAATTTTAAAGTAACTCAGATACCAATTTATAGTGTTTCCAAATAGAGGCATGAATTAGTATAAATAAAGGTCATCTATTGAAAGTTACTGTATTTATGAATTTACACAAACAAATTACATCTTATTAAGAATGTATACTCAGACCCCAAGAGCTTAGGATTTTCTGATTCCAGAACAAAAATGGTGTGCAAGTACTCATGAGAAAATACAATTTTAGAAATAGATACTCTGGGAGTTTGAGTTCCAGTGAGCTCATGCCCATTAGATTTGAGTCCTTAGTTAGAGACTATGCACATTTTTAAATGAGTTACAACTCATACCTGATTCTCTTCAAGATCACATGAGCGATATGTCTATTTGTTCTATATCACACCTTGCCAACTTTGTTTTTAAAAGCCTTTCAAGTACAAACCAAAGATTCTCAAGAATATCTGAATCAGCAGCTTTCTTAGTGGGGCAGCTGGAAAAATAAAAGATGATTATTAAAGTGATGTCATCCTTTTAAGTCACTGGTCAGTACATGCTGTCCCTAGAGATAACTGGCATTACAACTTTTAGATATCCACAGACACATGTGTGCATGTAAATGACTAATAACATATGGTAAAAAAAAAAAACCTCTAATGTCTGATGAGTGTTATTAAGTAAAAAACAAATCTATTACACCACAGAGCAGAAAATAATTAATTCTGTTATTTATAAGTAAGCTTTCAAACTGACAGGATATGATTCTGGTTAATATCACTTAGAATGAAAATTAATTAAAGAAGCCATTTATCAAGGAAAAATTTTGAATGAGTAATGATATATATGCATTTATACAATATTTATGAACTATGAATGCATGTTTATGTGCTCCTTTTAAAACAGCTTAATGAAAGAGAAATTGGGGTGTCATTTTTTTCTTACTTATTCTTTAATGGCTTATTTTCTATTTGATATTTTACTGTCTACTGGGGACCTGACCTAGATCCTCAATCACCCAGACGAGTGTATGGTGAAGGCTTAAATAACTAAGTGTATGATTTTAGGCCTACAAGGATATCCAAACCCTTCTGCAGAGTTTGAGACTCTGAGGGTTAAGACAAGGAATGTCTCTGGGTGGCCCATATTTATTTAGTATTCAAGGAAGGGGTTAGAGTGGAAAACACAGGAAATTGGACAGACCTTGGGAAGTGGTTCAAGGACTTTGCCAGCTAACACATTCTAATTTAGAACTATCTGGTGAGAAGATTCCCACCTTACATTTCATTATAGGGTGAAACGCCTGCAGCTACAGTCTTCAGTTAATTGGAGTTGAAGCCAGGTGTCTTCAGCTGCTATCTTATCTTACCCTGGCCATGCAGCAGCCCTGCATGTGTGTTCAATTTTCAGTTTCAATGGCTTCCAACAACTGTCACTGGTATCAGTAAACTTTACTACTTTTTACATTCCCTTCTTAAAAGAAACGCTAGGTTTGTTTAGCTGCTATCTACACTACTGTCAGTACTGAATATTCCCAATGATTTATTTTTTGAACAGAATCAATAATGGCTAAAATTGAAAAATAAAAGGAATAAAGCAAAATTAAAACAAAACTAACAATGTTTCCTCAGAACAGAACAATTTAAGCAACACAGTGGTTCACCACAAGATAACCCGACAAAACTATACTTACCATAGTGTCTCCTTCCTTGAAATATTTGAGTATACCTTCGTATATAATAGCATCAAACATAACCAGACAATGTAAAACCATTCAAGAGGATGAAAGTAATACAGGGTATTTAGAACCAACTAACAGAAAACATCCAATGGTTTCTCTATTACCTCCTTGTCTCTAAAAATTTTTGTTTATACTATCACATATAATAAAATCCAATAAGATATAACATGATAAAACTGATGGAGGCAGAAGAACAAAAGCTTGATTGGACTTCAAAACAAGATGATATTAAATCAGCACTAGCTATTATAATGTCTTGTTTTCTCCTAATAACTGTTCATACCATTACAGACAATAAAATCAAACACCCCACAATAAAACCATTCTAACTCATGAATGAAAACATTATAAGGCTTCAAAATAATATAATGGGGAATCCTGATTAACACATACTTTTATGTATTCTTACCATTTCTTACACTAAGGAAACTATTTGGTATTTATACATGTGAGTTTGATTTGTTTTCCTTATGAGTATGGTCTCAAGCTGTGTCCATTTATTTATAAACATCTCAATATGATCCTTCTTTATAGCTGAGTAGTACTCCATTGTATAAAAATACCACAAATTTTTATCCATTCCTCAGTTGATGGACACTTAGGTTGTTTCCAAGATCTGGCTATTACAAATTGTGCTGCTATAAACATGGGTGTACAAATATCACTGTGGTATGATGCTTTCAGTTCCTCTGGGAATATGCCTAGAAGTGAAACAGCTAGAACAAATGGGAATTCCAATCCCAGCTTTTTGAGAAATCTCCAAAATGACCTCCACAATGGTTGTACCAGTCTACACTCCCACCAGCAGTGTAGAAGAGTTCTTTTTTCCCCGACAGCCTCTCCAGCATTTGTTGGTGGTTTTCTTGATCCTGGCCATTCTTTCAGGAGTGAGATGGAATCTCAGTGTGGTTTTAATTTGCATTTCTCTAATGACTAATGATGATGAACATTTTTTCATGTATTTATTTTCCATTTGTATTTCTTCATCTGAGAATTGTGTATTCATCTCAGATGCCCATTTTTGGATTGGATCTTTGAATTTGGGGGGTCTGATTTTTTAAATTCTTTATATGTTTCAGACAGAAGTCCTTTGTTTGAGGGACAGCTCATTAATATTTTTTCCTAGTTTGTGGATTTTCTTTTCTCTATGCTAGAGATTTCTTTTGATGTGCAGAAACTTTTTAATAAGAAGTGATCACAGTTATTGATTTTGGGAAGTATTTCCCGTGCGGATTGATTTCTGTTCATGAATTCTCTACTTACCCTATGTCTTCAAGGATTTTACCCAATTTGTCTTCCAATAGATTTAGTATTTCTGTTTTAATATTCAGGTTTTGATCCATTTAGATTTTAATTTAGTACACGGTGATAGGCATGGGTCTAGTCTTAGTTTTTAGCATATGGAGAGCCAGTTTTTGCAGCACCATTTATTAAAGAGACTATTCTTCCATTGAACATGTTTGGCCCCTTTATCAAAGATAAGGTGGGTGAGTGTGTTTAGAAGATACAATCACAACTACAATCTATTCCACTGATCTAAAGATCTGTTTTTATTCCAGTACCAAGTTGATTTTACTACAGTTGCTTTGTAGCATAACTTCAAGTCAGGGATTATGATGCCTCCTGCCTTGCCTTTGCTGCTTAGAATTGTCTTTGCTATTCTAGGTCTCTTCTCACTCTAAGTGAATTTTAGGAGTGATTTCTCTAGATCTATGAGGTATGTTGATGGTATTTTTATTGGGATTGCATTGACTCTGTATAACAGTTTTGGGAGAATGGCCATTTTCACAATATTTATTCTTCCTATCCATGAACAAAGGATGCCTTTTCATTTTCTGAGATCCTCTTCAATTTCTTTCTTCGATGTATTATAATTTTCCCTGTATAGATCTTCCACTTCTTTCATGAGAACATTCCTAAATATTTCAATTTTTTGATTGCTAATCTGAAGATTGTGGCTTCTCTTATTTCTCTCTGTGTGATTTTGTTGTTAATGTATAGAAATGCTATTGATTTTTGAATATTGATTTTGTATCCAATTACATTGCTGTATTTTTTTGGTGTATCTAGGAGTCTTTCAATGGAGTTTTGGGGGTCTTCTATGTAGAGTATTATGTCATCTGCAAATAATGATAATTTAACTTCTTTTCCTATCTTTACCCCTTTTATTTCTCTCTCTTATCTAATTGCTCTGGCTCATATTTCCAGTACTATATTAAATAGGAGCAGTGATAAGGGACATCCTTGTCTTGTGCCTGATTTTAAGGTTTTTGGCCAGTTAGTATGATATTGGCTGTTGGTTTGTCATAGATGACTTTTATTATATTGAGGTAAAGAGCATCTATTCCAATTTTCTGTAAGGTTCTTATCATAAATGAATTGGACCTTATCAAAAGCTTTTTCTGCATCTAAAGAGATGATCATGTGATTCTTACTTTTGGCTCTATTGATATGGTGGATTACATTTATTGATTTATGTATGTTGAACCATCCCTGCATGCCTGGTATGAATCCCACTTGGTCATGGTGTGTAATCTTCTTGATGATTTGCTGCATCCTATTTGCCAATATTTTATTGAGGATTTTTGCATCTGTGTAAATTAGGGAGACCGGTTTGTAGTTCTCTTTTTTAGTTGTATCTTTCTCAGTTTTAGTACTAGAGTAATATTAAACCTAACATTTCTTTAGTAATATTTGAGGGAAATAGTTGAGTCTCAGAATCAAGAGAATCAGAATTGAATTCATTTGCATTCTATTAGTTTTGTGACCCTAGATATTTATCTCTTTAATCTCATCCTCCTTGGCTCAAAAATGGGGTTCCAAATACCTGCTATATAAAGCTTTAATGTACATGTCCAGTCAATAAGAATAATTTTAGAGTTTAAGGAAAATAAACTTCCATAGAACTGTAACTCAGAATCTTCCCTATTAGTAGTCAATAGATTTCACTGTTATCATTTATAAGATAATCATGTTGCCTTATTTTAGTGCTAAAATATGAGTGTATAATATCAGCTCAAGGCATAGATTCTTAAGCTAGACTTCATTCAAATTCTGGGTCCACTACCTACTTATAATGTGATCTTGGAGATTTACTTACATTCTCTGTATCACAATTTATTTAGGTATAAAAAGAGAAACAATAATGATACATATCTTCTAGATGTTTTGCATATTAAAGAAAATAAATACAATAAAAGTGCTTTGGAAGTACATTGTGTGTCAAGGGACTGTGGAAGAGAACTGACTACAAAAGGTTGGCACAAGGAAATTATGGAGTGATGGAACCATTCTATATCTTGATTTTAACAGTGATTATGCCATGATACACAATTTTCAAAATTCATATGCAGGATTCGTTTTTTGTAAATTATTTCTTAGTAGAAGTTTTTAAATTATTGAAAGTCTAATAAAAAAGGGAAACCATACTGCTGTAGTCAGAATTTGCAAGAACAGTTACATACAGGACATAGAATTTATAATATTATATAATGGTCACCCAGAGGTATACAGAAGAAAGAGCAGGAAATCTGTCCACAACACTACATACCTAGAAAATCTAGCTGAGGGCCTAGATCCTACAGGAAGGTCCTGCGTGAATCCAACTGAAGACCTAGAGCCTATGACAATGACTTACACAAATCTATTTCATGGATCAGCTGTGAAGGACCAAAGGTCAGCAGTGAAAGCTAGAAATTCTATGTCAGTGGGGTGAAGGATCTGTGCCAATAAATTGAGGATTTTGCAGTGGAGCCAAGATGCAACACACAAAATAAGAATGAGGGCTCCCCTGAAAAGTACCACAGCCATCCTCAGTGACAGTGAGGTCCCGAGTCCCTCCAACGAGAACAGCTGAATGCATATAAGGAAGCCAGCATGAAAAACTTCTCCTGAAGATTAAACAGCACACATCTTCCCCTCGAGAGCCAGGAAGTGATGCTCAAGGTAACAACCAAATCTCCAAAGTGAACTGCAACCATCCTCAGCAACGTTTCCAAGATCCTCCAATGATGAGAACAGCCAACTTCATATCAGGGAAGAAACTCCACAAGCTTCTCCAGGAGAACCAAGAGCTCCAAACAACAAAGCTTAGGAGAATCCACAATGCTTCTTTTCCTTGCCAGGTCTCCTTTTTCTGCTGGCAACAATCCTCAGATGGATCATCCATGCTCAGCTCCATGCTGATTCAGTTCAGCTGGTGTTTAAGTTCACCACCAGTTACCAGTTCAATACAACCCACCCTTGGTCAACTTGATAACACGTATTTCCTTAAACCATAGTTTCTAGTGGCAGACTTGTGAAAAGTTAGCATGTCTTAGTCTATTCATATTTACATTAACAAGTAAAGATATACAATACTTGTTATGCTTATTCCCACCCCAAAAGCAAAATATTCAAAAGGTGACCAAAATTCAAAGTTAAAACACAATACTTTGATTAATCCAGTTATAAACCCATAAATATGACAGTAAAATCAAATTAAAAGAACTATTACAATCAAAGTCCTTGAATCCCTTTAACTTTTAACATGGCATGGCAAGACTAACACATAAGGATCTCCTGCAATTCAAAAATACTCTTCCCTTCGGGTGAAAGACTTTGGTTAATTTTTTCATTGCCCTGCTCTTCTAAACAACTGTGTTCTTCTCTGTTTCATCTTTGCAACCCACAGTTATACCAGATTCCTCCACCTGGCCAAACACTTCAAATTACTCTATTAGCTCTTTGTTCTAAATTTCCAGCATAGATCTGGTCAAAAGCTCTCAGAAGTAACCATGCTACTGTCCCAATAGTAGACTGCTCTAAAATTTTCCTGCCACTGGGGTAATATCTCTAAACACAGGAAAAATACAGACCAACTTTTAGCTAAAGCACAGCATACTACCAGAATCCAGAAGTCAATGCAATCTTTCTTAATAGATGCCTCCTGAGCTTTAACTGGCAGTATTTCCAGGTGTACTGATTTTCCAGGCTCCAACCGGAGTCTCCAACATAGTTTACAGCAGACAGGGACTCTTTGGCCAGTCTCTTGAAACCCTTCCAAATTAATTTTGAAAGCTCTTAAGCCAAGTAGCCAGGCAACATCACAGCAATAACCCCATCCCTTGGTATCAACTTTGTTTTGATTACTTTTCTCTCAGTGCTGGGACAAAAACCTAACACCCAAAATTAAGGGAGGGAAGGTTTATTTAGCTTACAGTTTTCTTGAGGTCTTAGTCCATGCTCAGCTGGCTCCAAGACAAGGGGGGTATGTCTGAGATTTAACTGTTCAAGGCGGCCACAAGGAACAAGCGCAAAAAGGGCAGAAAAAGAAGAGCACCCCCTCCCTTATATAGTATGCCAGCTCCCCACCCTATATTTTATGGGCAGGCACAGCACTCACACTGCCAATCCCAGCACTAGACAACGAGCCAATCAAAAACTAATTCAGCCACCATAACACACACCTTGAGACCATACTTTTAAGTGAAATAAAGCAGACACACATGTCTAAATATTACATTGTTTCTCTTGTGTGAGAAACTAAAAGCACAAATAAAATGACTGATACATATTGGGGGTAGAAAAAAATGTTCAAATGGACAAGGGAACATGAGAGAGGTGGGAGAAGGGAAGGAAGGGGAAAAAAGAATTAAAATGTGTTATGTACATGTGCCAACTCCTCATGATGAATGTAATCATTGCACTGCATATGTGTGCTAATAATATTTTAAAAGGAAAGAAAAACTGCTGTGAAGGAATTTCTATACAATTGTTATCTGCTATTACTAAGTAATAAAGGATATTTTAATTATGATTTTCTAAATTATCAGTTTACTGTCTGAATTTCAACTCTAGCTCTTCCCTTACTGAGTGGTCAACCTTTCGTTTAAAAAATAAAAGAATTTCTGATTCAGTTTTATTATGTTAAATAGTAAATATAATGTTAATCTATCAGAAGGTATAGGAAGTATACATATCTATGTAACATGAGTTATATATATATATATATTTTGGGGGGGGGACTGGGAATTAAACAGGACCTTGCACTTGCCAAGCAGGCACTTTGCCACTGAGCTGTATCTCCAACCCCAGATAAATGCTTTTAAAATATATGTATATATAGATAAAGATAAGTAGATAAAAGTATACAGACATAAGTACAGATATAGCTATCCTAAGACAGTGCCTCAAAATAGAAAACAGAAAAGATATTATGAAAATAAAAAACAATTTTATCAACATAATAATATTAAAATTGAATAAATTAAACTTTTTCAAAAATATAAAGAAATAAGTTGATAAATTACTAATAATTGTAATGGTCAAGTCAACTACAGTTTTTTGGTCTGTCACTTTTTTGAGACAGGTCTTAGTTCCCATACTTTCCTCCATAAGAAAATATGTTAGAAGCTAAAATATAGATTTATGTACAAATTTTCATAATCAGAAGCAAAACTGTCCAGCCTCTTGACAAGGATTAATGAATATCACAAGGCAAAAATTATTTCTGTAGGTTTAGACCAACTTTGCTAACTGATTTATTTGAGTAATTACAGTTTAATCCACTTCCTAAGATTATAGGAAATCCAGTGAAAGAGTTGGGATTGGAAAACAGGATTGACTAACATGCCAAGACTAACCGTAAAGTCTTTTGCTCAGAGAAGGTTTTTGTTTCCTTGCTATGACAAATGCCATATGCCTAAATTAAGTAACCATTAGTATAAAAAATATGAGATTAAATTTTATTAATCCTGTAAGATTCTTCAGGACCTTTCTTATCATCTATGAAAACCATAGCTCCAGAGTTTAAGACATAACTCTCAAAGAGAGAGTATAGAACAAATAAGTAAAAACCAGACCCTGGAAGTGAAATCATTCCAGGAAACATGCTGGAAATCGATCACCATATCCAAATGTCCTTGCCCAATTCAATCTGAGACTTGTCAACCCTCAAATCTAAAAACAGACATGTTTCTTCCATTACTTTTGAGAATAAAATTTAATCTGTTTTTCTTTGTTTTGCTTTTTAACTTCTTGGCTGAGTTATTTTGGGAAATCTAAGAAGTTTTAAACATAGTTATTTCTGGTAATGAAAATCTAAGAATAGAGCCACTCAGAGTTCCTGAAGCGTCATTACTACCTGGAGTGTAAATTGCACTTATGGAAATTTTTATAACATTCATTCCTTATGTATATAATTTATAATATTCATTCCTTATATATACATATATATGCATTGGCTATTCATATTTATGGAACATTTTATTCCAATCATATGAATTATTATGATAAAATAAATTTTTAAACCTAGATAACATGTTAGCATCACTGAAAATCATCACATTGCAACAGCTAAATGTCTCAATGTATTTCATTCCTTTCAAATTAAGTTACCTTACTTAGTAAGCATCTGAAAAACCTCATATTTCTACTTTGATCTGAAAAGTTCTCCTAGAGCATGTTAACCTTGTTACATGTTGGAAACTTCAATGTTGAAGTTTCCTAACAATTTAAACAGAACAGCAAACAAAGGGAGATCTGTAATGTAAAGATACCTAAGAAGCTAAGTAGTTTTATGAGTGTCCTATAGATTTCTCACCTTAGTCTTGTCAATGGGACACAAACTTGACCTTCCCATCTTAAAAAAAAGGAGAGGATTATTTTGGCTCATGGTTTCAGTCGATGGTTAGCGAGCTCTGGGAAGAAAGAAAATGGAAGAGGGGCGTGGTGAAAGCAAACGTGCTCAATCTATGGCAGCCAGGAAGCAGATAGAGAAAGGAGGAGCCACAAGAAGATATACTTTTCCAAGCCACAGAATCAGTGACTCACATCCAACCATGTGCCACCTCCTACCAGAGAATTTAGCTCCTGAGCTCATCAGGGGATCCCTTCAGTAATGAGTGTAGTGCCGCATGATCCAATAATTCTCCAAAAGCATGAAAAATGGGAAGAAAGATTGAGTGTAAAAAAGTTAAACACAGGAAAGATGTCTATCAGTATTGGTGCAAAGGAACATTCATTGCAGGAAGGACCTTCTCCATTACACTGGAGCTTTCCAGCTCAGCCACGCACATGCAGGATGGGAAAACAGAAGGCTTCACCCACAGGTCTCTGGGTTTGAGGAGGATTATAAATCATGAGATGATTCAAACTGGCTCTAGATTCTTACTGTATATTTCCATTATGGAGAACAGTGAATTATAAGGACAGAAATATTCTGTACATCCCACTTTTCTCAGTTATAGTCTTTTGAACGAAGCTTGAGAAGCACCTCGCATTGGGCATCTGGGTTAAGATTAAATAAAGAAAGGACACTGGTAAATTTGGGAGAATGAATCATCCATCTGCAGCAGAAATGCACAGGCCAATGGGTGCTCTTAGTAAGGAATCAGGCCATAAGAAAGCAGATACGAGATGGTATTCTGTACGCCAGGAGACTGAGTAGGGTAGATCTGGGTATTTCTGTAATTTCAGAATGCATGCTATTAACCTGGTGGCCCTGTAAGACCAAAGAGAAGTATTGTGCTCTGTAAAATGAAGCAGTGTTCCTTAATGGCTGGTAGAATGAGAAAGCATGGGACCAGGTTCTCTGTAAGAATTCTTCCTCATAAAGATTCTGCAGTTTAGCAAATGTACAGGAGAAGCATCATTCACACAAAGTTTGGAAATGGAAAAAATTTTTTTAGAAGTGAAATGTTTAGAACAAATGTACAAGTTAGTAAAATAATTTTCATGATCCAGGAGGATTTTTAGAGATTGAGATATATATTTTGAAAGCCTCAATGTGTCCTTCATCTTGTTTTCCTGGGAAAAAAGGTATTTTTATCTCCCTGGCTCAAAGCACATCAGTTTTCTATAAACCATCTGGCTAGGTTTCTAGATAAGGCACTTAAATCTATGAAACTCTTAGTCTAGGATGGGAGCCTTCATTGGGATCTATAAAATAAGTCTTCTACCTCACAAGCTGTGGCTTATCAGGGCAGGCCATCGTATCCTTCCTGCATGTTTCAGTACTTCCCAGGAGAAATGAGAACAGCTCTGGAGTCAGGTCTAGAGCCCTTGCTATGCAAGGACAACACACTTGAGGAAGGGAGAATATCCATTCTAACATATTAATAATAGAAACAAACACATTTTAAAAGGCTTTAAAGTAGTTTTTCTGTTTGTTTCCTAATAGTGCTTTTTTAAATTTTTATTTTGTACTAGCATATATTTGCGGTACAAAAAGATTACATTCACTATGGAGAATCGGTACATGTATATAACACATCTCTATTTTTTCCCTTTATTTTACCTTCTGCCTTTTCTGCCAGCATCAGATTCACTTAGTTATGTGTCCTTAAAAATTTGTTATCATACATACAGCTCAGCAACCACACCTATAAACTAAAAACCAAATAAAACAATTATAGTAAATCTAGGTACACATTTTTCTCTCTTGTACCTATTATCTTTTATTTTGTGTTTTATGTTTATATCAGGCTTGTAAAATGAGTGACACTATATAATATTTAAGCTTGTGTGTCTGATTTACTTACTTATATTATAGTGTAAAGGTTCTTCCTTTTTCCTTACAGCTGACTTGAGTTCATACTTCTTTATGGAAGAGCAGTATTCCACATTTTTATCCATTCATTTGTTGATGGATATATAGGCTGCTTCCAAGATTTAGCTATTATGAATTGTGGTGCTGTAAACAATGTTTTTAAGCAATGTGGCAAACAGCATGGAGCCCAGATCCATGCTGACAAATACCAGCAAGCCAGCAGTAGCTTCATGATGGGGTAGTGGATAATCCCAGCAAGCCTGCACCTTTATTTCCACTGAAATTTAGGCTTGGTTTTGGCAGTGAGGTTAAAACCAAACCCATTCAGCCTGAAGGAGTTCATGTGCCTAATATGGGCTGGGGCTCAGCTGGAAGCCACTAGATGGAGCCTGCAACTGCTCTAAATTCCAAGCTTAGTGGGCCCCTCTCTAATACAGCTGCAGACTAATTGACCTCTCCCATGGGACATCTGAACCTGAAGAACTCACCATCACTGCAGTTCGCTGCATCCTCTGCTCCATTCCACTGGTGCATTTCTCCATGAAGGCCTCTTGAATTCCCAGTAGTCATGGTGCATCTGCAAGCTAAAGCAACTCCTCTCATGTAGTGAGTCCAGGCTCAGGGAAAAAATATATCCTGCAACTTCCTTCTTCTTTGCAGTTGCTCTCTTTGACCTCCCTGTGGGATTCAATTCTCACTTTAGATCTTCCTGGGTCCCAGAAACCCACTTCTCTCTTTCTTCTCATCCCTATGTTACTATATTCCAGTGTCTGGACACCAAATCTCAGAGAGGTTCTTTCTCTGCTGCTCACCCTCCACCATCTTCCCAGAAAAATCTCCATACTGATTTCAATTTTCTTGATGTTATTATGGAAGATAAGGTGCTTAAAATGTATACTCAACAGCATTTAAATATAACTATTTAACATATTTAAATAAAACATTTAAGTTTTAAAGGGAGTTAAAATTATGGAGAAGCAAACATTATATCTAATTTCTCCAGTATATATCGAAGTTATAATTGGATATATATCTGATTTAAAGCAATACTTCTTTTTAAATATGTAGATGTAAAATATTTGATTCTGCTACAACACACCTATTGTTCTAGAGTTACCTTAAGACTTCACTCAAAATCTGTTCTGTAAGTTTTTCACCATTTAATGTAAGAAATCTGAAGGCTTTGGAAAAATTAACAGCCTTTAGGAAAATGAAAAATAGGATTCCTCTCCCTTTATGGTATCAAAGTTGTCCACTTGGTCTATGGGCATCTTGGCTTCAACTCTTCAGTCAATATTACCTAAGCTCATAAACTGAATGCTGCCCTCTATGTGTCAGGAAAAAATAACACCCAAATTAATGTTTTTAAACTTTGTCAACTATTGACACTTCTTTAATTAGCCTGGTGGAAGGGATGAAGTTGGTGAAGAACCTACCCAAAGGGATCCACTACTAGTGAAGGAGATATTCATTCAAAATGTATTTCTTTGTGCACATTTTCTACTCTCCTGAATTGAATTCTCTTAGGACTTTATCCTTATAAATTTACAAACTTAGAATTGTTTAAGATCATGGGAGTGGAAAGAGCTATCTGTGTAACATTAAACAAGTTTGTTTAACCTCATAGATGAAAAGGGTATATATAATTGATGAAACATACCCATTCTAATTTCCTACCAATCACGGCTTCAATTTCTCTTAGAAAAAGTAAGCATCTTCTCACTTTCAGCAACTGTGAAACTGACCTCAATTCCTGGCTAACAACCCTGCATGCCCCAGCCACAGAGATAGATTGGGCATCCCAATCTTAACCTGTGTGCAGTCCTCAAGAAAGAGGTTTTTCTTCCCTCTTCTAAGTAAGGTTTGCTCAATGGAGAGGGTTGAAAACCTTGAAATGCTACTGACCACTCTTGCCACCACACTGGGAAAGTTTAAAAATAAAAGCAGTGAAGAGAAAAGAAAGGAATGGGGCATCTTGGTTACTTTTGTCTCATTGCTGAAGCAAAGGAAAGATTTATTTAGCTCACAAATTGTGAAGGTTTTAGACCTTAATCAACTGGCCCCAAGGCAGGGTGACGTGGTATAGGAGCAACAGTTCAAGACAGCAGAAGACAGTAAAAGTCATAAGAACAAAACAGCCAGCCTGTTTTCCTCCCTTATATTGTATGCAGGGTTCCCATTTTCAGGCAGATGTAACACTCACAACATCTCCAATCCCTCCTCTTGCATAGGTGCAGCATGTTTACAGTGAGGACCTTGGCCCCCTGCTGAGTCAATTAATTAAATTTCTAAACTTTTTAAGTTAACAAAATGATCAGCACCATAGAGTGATTAGGACATGTCCTCTTCACCCTAGAATGCAGAACTTAGTGAAGCTTCTAGACTTCTCAAGTTAACACAATTTGTTAAACATTGCAGGAGATTACATAAATTTTTATTTATTTGACCAAGATATTCTTCCACTTGCAACTCAATGATGTTGGAGCCACTGCTAAATTGATATCTAGCAAAACTATAAAAATGAATATAAAAGGTCTTTGCAAACTCTACAGTACTACATAAAATTAAGACTAATTACTCTAAAATAAAAAGATAATACTAAGATTGAAAGTCCTATCCCAGAAGCATGAGTCCCAGTGATATCACAGAGTGACAAATTCTAGTTCATCAAACAAACAATTTATTTTCTCAATCTCATGGAAGCACTATTCAAGGCAAACTCCTGTTACAAATAGCAACTGATAGGTTTCCATAATTGAAAAGTTGTAATTACTGCTTCCTAGGATGCTGTTCCTGCACATTTTCTGCATGAGTCACTCTTGTCAAACTCAACTTTAATATCACCTTATCATAAGTCCCCTCCTGAGGCATCTGTCTCACATAAATGAGTATAATTTTCCTTGGTACTTCTTATTAGCTGAATGTTTCTTCTTTTTCTATTTAAATGTTCCTAGTTCCCATGATACAAGCACTCCATGAAGTTAGAAACCTGCTCTCTGTGTTAGCAGTGGGTCCTTAGAATTGTGCCTGAAATGCAGACGATGCTTAAAAAGTGTTGGTGAAATACACTTTTTTATATTCCATATTTTCCTTACACAGGATACCCAAGATGATATGAAGAAAAGAAAACCATCCCAGAGACCTCGGTAGTATAGCTGTCACCCACTGCCTGGGATACAAAGTTAGACGATACAAACCCGGGGAAACAAACAACCCTACTAATATACATGGGATCACATATTAGTAATAATCTTTCAGTTTAGTTGCTGACCAAAAACCACAGGAAATTTCTGTATGTGATTCCAAAGATTAAAGTTTGCTCTGGTCGACAGATGATTCTGGATATTAAAGACTGCATTGTTATGGGCAAGACATACTCAGAACTATAATTTCGCTTGCCTTGTGATTCATGAAAACTTTCTCTTTCTGCTCTGAAAATAACCTTAGAAATCAAGTATCATTAAATGTCTATCAACAACTGAATGGTCTGAATATTAACATATACTAAAGTGACTATTGGAATTTTAACTATAATAAAAATAACAAAATACAAAATAAAACAGTAATATCTTTTTATGTACACATGCCACAGATAATTTTAAATATTATTTTTTGATACTCTCTATGCATAAAATATTAAATGATCAAAAACCTTAAGATGGTAATTATGGGTTCCCTCTATCCCCCTAAATTCCTTAAGATCACAGTAGCATCAATGAAATTATAGAAGAAGTTTCAAAACAGCAAGGCAGGCTATTAACACACATTGATAAATTCTTCTAATTCAAGAGAAGTCACTTACAGTCCCCAAAATTGAAATAATGCTTTTAATATTCAGTGGGTGCTTACTGCCACGCAACTTCCCAGGTTCTTTTTCACAGAATTTGAATATATCAAAAAGTCATTCATCACTTTAAATGTACCTAATTTAAGTTTCATAATTTTAAATAAAATTTGTTATTTATATTTGAGGTTTAGATCACATTGCTCTGTTTTAAACCTCAAATATAGTAAAATGGTTACTGTAGGAAAGCAAATTAGCCTACCTATCATCTAACAGTTACTGTTTTGGTGCTGTGAAAGCAGCTCAAATGTTAGTAAAAATTTCAAGAAACAATATTTTCCTAATGCATTTATCACTTCATACATTAGACACATCTAATATGTCTGCTACTCAGTGTACTTGGACCTGCTTTGTCATTTCCTCCCCTCCTCTTCTCTGACTCCTATAAACAAATTTTACTCTTTTTTCTGTAGGTCTTAGCTGTCTTTTCTTTAAAACTCCACATACAAATGAGGTCTCGCAATATTTTTCTTTCCATGTCTGGCTTATTTCACTTAACATAATACCTTCCAATTTCACTCATATTGTGGTAAATGATGGTATCTCCTTTTTAAAGGCCAAATAATACCACTTTGCACATAAATATCATATTTTCCTCACTCATTCATCATTGATAGACAGTCTTTCTGATACTTTGGCTATTGTGAATAATATTGCTGTACACAGAGAATTTAAATATCCTTACTGGAATAATGGTTTCATCTCCTTTGGGTATATAACCAAAATAGGGGTCATATGATAACTTATTTTTTATTTCTTTGGGAATTTCCATGCTACTTTACACAATGTATATATTAATCTAATTTCCATCAGTGTATACTAGGGTTTCTTTTCCTCCACAGCCTCACCAACATTTATTATTTCCTGTGTTTTTACAACCTCACAAATTGGTGTCAGATGATATCTCATTCTGTTTTTAATTTGCATTTTCTTGATGATTAGTGATGCCGAGCACCTTCTCAGTATACTCAGTGGTCATTCTTATGTCTTCTTTGGAAAATGTCTTTTTAGATATTTTCCCATTTTTAAATTATTATTTTTAAAAATTATTATTTGATTGCTGCTATTGAGTTATAATCATTCTTTAAATGTGTTGGATAGTAATACCCTTTGAGATACATTGTGTACAAATATTTTTCTGGGTTTGTAGATTGCTTTTTTGTTATTTCCTTTGCTGTGCAGAAAACTCTTAGGCAAATGTAGCTTTGACTGTTTATTTTTGTCTTTGTAGCCTGTACTTCTGGGAAAAAAATACTTTATCAAAATTTTTTCCATATTCTTTCCTATGAATTTCACAGTTTTAGTTATTAGTTTAGGTCTTTGACATGTTTTAGTTGATCTATGTGCATTGTATCAGATAAGGGTTTAAGTGATGTTTGTTTTGTTGTTATTATTAGTTTGGAAATCAACTTTGAACAACACTGCATCTTCAATAGGCATTTCTGTTTCTATTTTGTCCCTTTGATAAGTTTATCAAAATTAGTTGACCATATATTTTGGAATGACCTCTGGATTCCATTCTGTTCTGTGCATCTATTTGTCTAACTTTATGCAAGTAGAGCTTTTATTATGACAGGTTTATAACATATAATTTTAATACACACATTTGATGTTACAGCTTAGCTTTGCTTCCTTAGTATTCCTTTAGGCTTTTTAAAAAATTTTGTATTGATTTGCTAAATTTTTGGACTTTTTTCTCTTTCTGTAAAGAATGCTGTTGACATTTTGAAAAGAATTGCTTAAGTCTGTGTAATTCTTTGAGTAGCCTAAATTTTAAGAAAACCAATTGTCTCACTATTCAAGTCATAGACTTAGGCAAGGACTTTCTGGACAGAACAGAACATCAGTGGCATTGGAAATAGTACAAAGAATTAAAAAACTTTTTTTCCCCTGTATTCAAGCCTTTTCACTTGATATGATCCCATTTTTTGAGAAAAAATTTCTAAGTGGAGAGTCTACTTGTTGTAACCTATATATATGACAAAAACCCTCATAAGTCTCCTTGGAGGCAAGAGAAAGATCAAAGGTAACTGTAAGAGCAGAACAGGATATCTTCCTAATCTAAACTTGCTTGTTTGCAGGGTAACTTGCTTGTTTGCAGGATAACTTGCTTGTTTGCAAGCTTGTGTGCCTTCCCCAGAGGATGTTTGCCGAATCTAAAATTGCTTGTTAGCCCACCTGAACCTTGCTCTTCCCAAGAAATGTAACCACCGTGTTCCTGTTCTGTAGTGCTCCGTAAACCCCCACCCCCCTGCATTGTGAGACCAGCAGCTGTTTGCAGTTTTACAGGATAAAAACCCTGCCCTTTAGCTGTTAGGCATGCAGTCTTCCATATTGGCTACTGGAGGCTGCATTGCCAGGCCTGTGCTTTAATAAATAATTTTTTTCTTTCCAAATTATTTTCTCTGGTTCCTTCATACTTTGGAAAATGGACCACCACATTTGGGGGCTCGTCCAGGATGGAATAATAGCCCAATGACTCAATTCCTGGGGACTGATTCACTAAGAGTAAGTACTGGAGGCCTCTGTTTGATTTAAAGTGGTACCACAAAGTCTTAAATTTGTTTAGGAAGGGATGCCCTCATCCTTGGGAGGATGGATCCTTGTTGGGAATCCTAGAGAGTTTGTTTTGGAATCTCTTGTCTCTTTGGATCTTGGACCCCAGCAGGGCTGCCCTCCAATTTGATATTGGAATTTGAAGGGAACCCTTCAGCCTAAATTCATTTATTTTGCCAGAGAAAGGTTGTTTTAATTTTTAACAGTACTGGTGGTTTTGTTTTTGTTTTGTGCCTTTGTGTAGTCCTCTCTTGTCTCATGTCTTTTGTTCTAACTTTTCCCTTCCAGGACACTTAGGCCTGAGAGATCACATGTGCCCTTGGACTAACTACCATCCATTCGCTCTGAGGGTGCCAACAGTTTTCTCTTAAACCCCAGGCAACCCTTGGACCAGACAAAGAAAATCCTAGGTTTTGTGATTCTCTCCATATTGTTCTGTCTCATCCTGCATTTGTTAACCTTTTCTCTTGATTTCCTCCTCTCACAGAGAACCACAGCAAGCCACAATGGGTCAGTCTGGTGCGAAAACCGCTCCCATGCCCCTTAGTATTGTCTTGGATCACTTTAAAGAATTTAAGAGTTGGGCTGAGAGTTACAGGGAGCCTGTTTTCAAAGGAAAACTAATGATTTTTGCTTCTCAGGAGTGGCCGATAGGGACAAATGGCATCTGGCTCCCAACCGGATCCTTTGACATGGGTACTGCGCCGGCTGTCCACTAGTATGTGTTTGAGCCCCCTTCTCACCAGACCAAATTGTTTACATTCAGATTTGGATAGATCTCATCTATGATTCTCCACTGTGGATTTATCGTTCTCCGTGGGCAGAGGTGGTGGCAACATTGAAAACAAAACCAAAATCACCTGCGCCCAACTCCCAACCCTCTGTGCCAGTTTTACCATCAGCAGAGGACCCCCTGGAAGACATCCTCCTGCCTCCCCCATATCCCCCTCCTAGAGACCTCTCACCCGACACCTTCCCCCGGCCTTTCCAGTCCAATCCAGACCTGAAGCAGACCATGGCCAAATTTGTCTGACTCCACCACAGTGGCATCAGCACTCTGTCCCCTTTGGGAGGTTCCCAACCCACAGGAACCAGGGGACTCCACTTTTGTCTGTACTCCCTTTGCCACTTCTGACCTGTATAATTGGAAGGCCCAAAGCCCCCCATTCTCCAAGGATCCTGAAAACCTTATTAGTCTAATTGAATCTATTTTTTCCACCCATCATCCCACCTGGGATGACTGTCAGCAGATTTAAGAGTTCTCTTCACCTCTGAAGAGTAAACTTGCATCTGTGCTCTAGGGCGAAAAGGCATCTTGAACATGGACTGGACACCCACAGCTGATCCAGAATGACTAGAGTGCTCCTTTCCTTTAACCCGCCCTGACTGGAACCCCAACACATCTGAAGGTAGGGAGGCTCTGACCCAATATCACCAACTGTTTCTAGAGGCACTCCGAAGAGCAGCTAAGAAGCCCATGAATCTGTCCAAGGAGTCAGAGGTAAGACAATTGGCTGATGAGTCCCCTTCTGCATCCCTGGAGCACTTTCTAGAGGCCAATAGACTTTATACTCCAATTGATCCAGTCATGCGTGAGAATGAAAGGGCTATTAATATTGCCTTTGTATCTCAGTCAGCCCCAGATATTAGAAAAAATTACAGAAACTGGAGGGATTTTAGGGGATTCCCCTAAGTCAGTTAATAGAGATAGCACATAGGGTGTTTGACAATAGAGAGAGCTGGCAAGAGGCAAACAATAAGAAGGTCACAAAGGTATTAGAGCTGTTGTGTGAAAAAGAAGCTAAGCAGAAACAAAAAGAAAAGATAGATGAGAAGACAAAAAGCGGCCCCCACTCGGAAAGAACCAATGTGCCTATTGTAAAGAAATAGGGCACTGGCAAAAGGACTGCCCCAAGTTAAAGGCAAAAACGGAAAGGGATGCTAAGACTTTGTTGAGCCAACAATGAGGGCGTCAGGGCTCAGATGCCCCCCCCCCAAAGCCCCGGATAACCTTGCAAGTGGGGGGAAAAAACCAGTAAATTTCCTGGTGGACATGGGCACAGCTTACTCTGTTCTAACCCAATTGTCAGGAACTCTGACTGATAACAAAGTAAACGTGGTTGGTGCCACCAGAGGGCAAAAATCATACCTGAAGATGGTGGCCCAGTTAACTCGCCCTGGGCAAAAGACCACTATGCATGAATTTCTATGGGTTCCAGAATGCCCTGATCCACTGCTAGGAAGAGACCTTCTTCATAAGTTAAAAGTCCAATTGAGTTTCCAGGTGGAGACCCCACAACTGATTCTGGGAACAACACCTGGGGAACAAATCAAGGTGCTTGCCTTCCTTCCTGAAGGGGAGAATCATTTCCGGCTGGGAGATAATCCCACTCCAGAGACTGATAGAGATCTCCTGCAGGCTTGGCAAGTGAAGATACCAGGAGTCTGGGCTGAAAATAAACCCCCTGGTCTGGCAATAAATCAAGTTCCTCTGGTAATAGAGTTATTGCCCCAGGTGTCTGACATCCGCCTTAGACAATACCCAATAAGTTTACAGGCCCATCAAGGAATTGCAAAACATATTGCTAGATTAAAAGATAGTAAGATTCTTGTACCTTGCATCTCTCCCTGGAATACACCATTGTTCCCAGTCCAGAAGCCAGGGACCCAAGATTACCGGCCAATGCAAGACCTCCGGGAAGTCAACAGGCAAGTGGTTACTCTGCATCCTACTGTTCCTAATCCCTACACCCTGCTGAGCCTTTTGAGCCCAGAGTACATCCGGTACTCAGTCTTGGACCTAAAAGATGCTTTCTTCACCCTCCCGGTGGCTTCTGTAAGTCAACCCATTTTTGCATTTGAACGGACTGATCCAGGGACTGGAGTAACTGAACAGTTGACTTGGATGCATTTACTACAAGGTTTTAAAAATGCTCCCAGTTTATTTGATGAGGCCTTAGCTAGGGACCTGATGGGGTATCAAGAAGATCACCCAGAGGTCATACGTTTGCAATATGTTGATGACTTATTAGTGGCTGCTAAAACCTTTGAGGATTGCAAGGAAGCAACCAAGGCCCTGTTAATGACTTTAAATGACTTGGGCTACAAGTTTTTAGTAAAAAAGACACAGCTATGTCAGCAGACAATGACTTACCTGGGATATCAATTACAAAGTGGAAAAAGGACCCTTTCAAATAAAAGGGTTCAAGCCATCCTACAGATACTGGCACCAAAACCAAAAAGCAAGTCCATGAGTTTCTTGGTGCAGTTGGATATTGTAGGCTTTGGATATTAAACTTTGCTGAGATATCCCAGCCACTATATGACTCTTTAAAAGGGCAAATGCAGGGCCCACTGGAATAGACAGACATGCAAGAGACAGCCTTCCAACAATTGAGGCAGGCCCTAGTGGATGCCCCCAAACTAGGAATCCCTAACAAGCCATTTTCCTTGTATGTGGATGAGCTGAGAGGGGTTGCAAAGGGAGTAATAACCCAGGAAGTGGGGCCCTGGCAGAGACCAATAACCTATCTCTCTGAGAGGCTGGACACGGTGGCGACGTTTGGCCACCATGCTTAAAGGATCATTGCTGAGGTGGCTATGTTGATAAAGGAAACTAAAAAGCTCACCTTTGGCCAGAAGGTCACTGTGATAACCTCTCACTCACTTGAGACTCTTATCTGGACCCCTCCAGATCGGTGGCTATCAAATGTAAGGATAATGCATTACCACGCACTGCTTTTAGATCCTGACTCTGTTGTTTTCAAGTCCTTGTCAGCCCTGAATCCAGCCACACTACTGCCTGATGAGGATCCATCAGCCCCATACCATGAATGCTCCATCTTGATTGACAGCTTCCAGAGCCTTTGATCCAACCTGACCAACAAACCTCTAGAAAGGGAACCATCATTCTTCTTAGACAGTAGCAGCTACATGTACCAAGGTAAACAAGTTGCAGGGGTGTCTGTGATCTCCAAGACCCAAATTTTGTGGGCACAGAGGCTGGACTCTGGCATTTCTACTCAGCGAGCTTAACTCATCACAGCAGATTAACATCTACACCGATACCAGATATGCTTTTGCTATTGCTCATGTACATGGGGCAATTTATTAGGAGAGAGGACATTGACCTCAGCAGGAGATAAAATAAAAAATGCCCCCCAAATATTAGACCTGCTGGCAGCAATTTGGTTACCTAAAAAAGTGGCCATCATACATTGCAAGGCCCACCAAAAAGGAGATGATCCCGATACCAGGGGAAACAATTTGGCTGATATGGCAGCCAAAGAAGCTGTCATAAAATCAGTGGGGTCTGAAGAAGGAGACATAGAGGAAACCACTCCTACCTTCTTGCTGATGCCTCCAATGTTATCAGAACGTGGTATAGACAAAAGGACCTCCACTTGGCCGCCCAACTCCAGGAAAAGCCCAACATTCCAGGAGGCTGGTATCAATTACCAGATAAGAGAATCTTACTGCCCGAAGTCCTTGGACAGGAGCTCATTAAGCAAGCTCAGCAGTGTACTCATTTGGGAGGGTCAAAACTAGCCAAACTCTTTTGAGACCGATTCTTTATACCCCAGCTGTCCAAATTGACAGCGGCTGCCAGTTCAAGATGTCCTCAATGTCAAATAGCTAACCCAAACGACAGCTCCACATGGAAACTACTCATTTTTTGGGAACTTCTCCAGGAGAACACTGGGAAATAGACTTTACTATAATGAAGAAGCCGCGTCTCCAGGGACACAAATACCTCCTATTGATAGTTGACACCTTCACTGGGTGGATGGAGGCATTTCCCACCAGGTCAGAATCAGCTCTCACAGTGGTTAAAAAGTTATTATATGAGATCATTCCTTGTTTCAGCCTACCTTTATCTATGGGGTTTGACAATGGCCTGGCTTTCATAGCCCAGATAACTCAAAAACTAACCCAGGCCTTACAGACTGATTGAAAACTTCATTGCGCATACCAGCCTCAAAGCTCAGAGCAAGTAGAGAGAATGAATCAGACATTAAAAAATATGATTACAAAGCTGTCTCTAGAAACCGGTGATAATTGGATAAGTCTCCTTCCTTTTGTCCTCCAGTGGACATGATGCACTCCTTATGTTTCTGGTATATCCCCTTTTGAAGCAATGTACGGGAGGCCCCCTCCTCTCATTCCAAAACTCTCTGAGGAAAAATTGGCGGAATTAGCTAACCAAGATCTCATTAAGTCCCTGCAGGCTCTTCAGCCATCTTGACCTCTATACATTGGTTATTCAGGCTGCAACATCCTCTGGTACACTCTCACTCTGAGTCCAGCCCACTGTTGGAACTCGGTACTCTGGTCCTAGTCAAGTGTCACCGAGACTCCCTTGAGCCTTGCTGGGAGGGACCCTACACCGTGGTCCTCAGCTCTCCCACTGCAGTGAAGGTGGCTGGAAAAATGCCTTGGATCCACCACTCTCCTGTGAAGGTTCTGGACAGCCAAGGAGACCAACCTTCCCAGGACCAGTGGACTGTGCAGCAGACTGGTAATCCCTTAAAGTTAAAATTGACTAAGCATAGTTAAATTGTATCAGGCATGTGCTGCTTTAGCTTGCTTGCTTTTGACCCTCTATCCCACTACTGGGGACTTTAATGGCGCTGTTACCAACCTCACACAATGAGTTTGGACCTCCTGTAAGCAAAGAACAGCTGTCCTGTTGCCTGACATAGAGGTTTTACCCGGGGATGAACCTGTTCCCATTCTTAGCCTGCATTACATTACAGGCTGCTAAAAGAGGGCAGTTCAATTTATTCCTTTATTGGTAGGTCTGGGAATATCAGGAGCCCTGGGTATGGGGACAGCAGGAATGGAGTCTCTGTTCAACTCTCCAACCAGATCATTAAAGATGTACAGGCATTATCTAGTACCATTCAAGACATTCAGGATCAGATAGATTCGTTAGCTGAAGTGGTCCTTCAAAATACAAAAGGGTTAGACCTCCTGACAGCAGAACAAGGAGGGATCTGTGTGGCATTGCAAGAATGATGTTGCTTTTATGAAAACAAGTCTGGCATTGTTCAAGATAAAAATCAAGAGATTGCAGGAAGACCTGGTAAAAAAGAAGAGAGCTATTTGAAAACCCCCTTTGGAGTGTCTGGAATGGAATCCTGCCTTATCTTCTGCTCTTGCTTGGACCGTTGCTAGGATTGCTACTCTTGGTTTTAATAGGCCCCTGTGTAGTCAATAGGCTAACTACCTTTATCACGTAGCAGGTACAAGATGTGAGGCTGATGGTGTTACACCACCAAGGTTATGAAATGTTACCGGTTCACCATCAAGATTAATTCTCAGGTCTTCCCCAAAGATTTGGAGAAGACGTAAAATCAGTGGGGAATGTTGTAATCTATATATTTAAAAAACCCTCATAAGTCTCCTCGGAGGCAAGAGAAAGCTCAAAGGTAACTCTTAAGAGCAGAACAGGATATCTTCCTAATCTAAACTTGCTTGTTTGCAGGGTAACTTGCTTGTTTGCAGGATAACTTGCTTGTTTGCAAGCTTATGTGCCTTCCCCAAAGGATGTTTGCCGAATCTAAACTTGCTTGTTAGCCCACCTGAACCTTTCTCTTCCCAAGCAATGTAACTGCCGTGTTCCTGTTCTGTAGTGCTCCATGAATCCCCCCCAACCCCGCCCTGCATTGTGAGACCAGCAGCTGTCTGCGGTTTTACAGGATAAAAACCCTGCCCTTTAGCTGTCAGGCGCGCAGTCTTCCATATTGGCTACTGGAGGCTGCGTCGCCAGGCCTGTGCTTTAATAAATAATTTTTTCCTTTCCAAATTATTTTCTCTGGCTCCTTCATACCTCAGGAAACAAACCACCACGTACTGAATTCTGCGCTACAGAATGGGAAAAAAAAAATACTCAGCTACTCCTCTGATAGAGGACTAATATCTAGAACATATAAAGAACTAAAGCAAAGCAAAAACATCAATCCCTCAAATTAAAATACCTAATAAAAAAAGGAGAAGTTGATATGAGCAGACAGTTCACAGAAGTACAAATGGTCAATAAATACATGAAGAAAAGTTTAGCCTCATTGAACACTAGAAAAATGCAAATTAAAACATGATTCCATCTTATCCCAGAACAACTGCCATCATAAATAAATAACACAAATGCTCGTCAAGGCTGTTGGGGAAAAGAAACCCTTCTACCCGTCTACATTGTTGGTGAGAATGTAAACTAGTAAAACCTTTATGGAAATCATTGTAGAGATTTCTTAAAGAACTAAAACTAGAAATTCTGTTTGACCCAGCTCTATAAACTGTGAGCTACAATAAACTTTTCTTCCCTTAAATTTGGGTTTCAGGTATTTGATCTTAGCAACAAGAAAAGTAATTAAGATATCAGACCAGATAATTATATCTATTATACTTCTTTTTTTCAGAACAGAGCAATTTAAGAAACATAATTTTTCACCAGGAGATAACCTGACAGTTACCATAGTGTCTCCTTCCTTGAAATATTTGAGTATACCTTCATATACTGTAGCAACAAACGTAACAAGACAATGTAAAACCATTCAAGAGAACAAAAGTATTACAGGGTATTTAGAACCAACTAACATACAACAATGGTTTCTAATATTATCCCCTTGTCTATAAAAAATTTAGTTTATACTATCACATGTAATAAAAATCCAGTAAGATACAACATGATAAAACCAATGGAGACAGAAGAACAAAAGCTTGATGAGACTTAAAACAAGATGATATTAAATCAGCACTAGCTATTATAATGTCTTGTTTTCTTTGAAATAACTGTTCATACCATCACAGACAATAAAATCAAACATCCCAAAATAAAAACCATTCCAATTAATGAATGGTATCATTATAAGGCTTCAAAGCAATATAATAGGGAATCATGATTACCACATACTTTTATGTATTCTTACCATTTCTTACACTAGGGAACCTATTCGTTATATATATATATGTGAGTTTGATTTATTTTGCTTATGAGTATGGTCTCAAGCTGCACCCATTTATTTATAAATATCTCAATGTGATCCTTCTTTATAGCTGAGTATTATTCCATTGTATAAAAATACCACAACTTTTTTTTATCCATTCCTCCGTCGATGGACACTTAGGTTGTTTCCAAGATCTGGCTATTACAAATTGTGCTGCTATAAACATGGGTGCACATATATCACTGTGGTATGATGTTTTCATTTGTTCTGGGAATATGCCAAGAAGTGGAATAGCTGGAACAAATGGGACTTCCAATCCCAGCTTTTTGAGAAATCTCCAAAATGACCTTCACAATGGTTGCACCAGTCTACACTCCCATCAACAGTCTACATCATTTTTTTAAAAAAAGAAGCTCTCTTTAAGAGCACAGACTCATTTGTGGGGTACTCCATCTTCTTAATCAGAGACATTTTACCACTTTTAAGTTTGTGTAAGGGTTGCCAGCAGGTATAGGTCCTTCAGAGTTGGAGCTTCCTAGGGAGATTTTTGAAATGGGAAATGGAAAGACCCAAATTAGAATAAAAAATGATTGACATACCCCCAGACAGGACTGCAACATGAGATACTATTCAGAAAAAAAAAAAAAAAAAAAAAAAACTCAGTCACTGAAGAAAAGAATATGAAATACTTTTTAAGAAATTTGACTCCACTTAAATTGTCAATCAACTCAAATTCTATTTTCACATGTTGTCATTTTAGAAATAGAAATCTCAGGTTTTGGAAGGCATGATAACTGACTAGTAAATAATTTGAGACAAAAAATATAAATTCATATAGTGTTAGAACTAGAAAGACTGCCAGAGACCCTCAATGGATGTGCAAATAAGCAGTCTATTAACATTTGAAAAAAGTTTGTTTATTATTAAAAGATTAATATCAATTGTGAGTTAGCCTGTCCTGATTTATGTAACAAGTATGCCTTTGGGTTCCCATAATACTCCCACTGACACAATTTTAAAGTAAATTGATTACTCTTAATACCATACAACTTCATATTTGTGAATTAACATTGGCCTTGTTGACCAGGAAGAAGTAGATTTGGCTCTTTCTTCTGTAATAAGGCATTAGCCTATGGTACTTACACATCACAGGAAGAGTGTGAATCACCACCCCAAACAGTATGCAAAGTGAGATTCAGCAGCAAGGGCAGTTACTGGCCGCAAAATGCTTTGAAAACTGAGTGAAGAAAAATCATATCAAAGCCTCAAATTCAGTATTGCTAAAAACATCACCTTTCTGACTGATATTTTATGTTTAAAAGGCATTGTCTTTTAGTCTGCTTTCTTTTTTCCTTTAAAGGAGCAACCATTTGCATTCACAAAAGCAACTATTTCTTTAAAAAAGAAACAAACTCACAATACAAATATCACCTTATTAACCTTCTACTTCTCCTGCATCCTTCTGGGGGTCTGAAATGTAAATTTCAAGTACACGAGAAAGGTTGAGGCCCTTTGCTCGAATTTTTTGATTTTTCTTTCTTTACCCTTTATTCTGCTACCCTTCCCCTTGTGGATTCTGTCTGCACAGTGACTACAAACATTCATTCTGAGCTCAGCTCAGTACACTTACTGGTGAAGGCAAGAACGTGGTAAACAGAGCTCACTGGAGATGTGAAAACACTAACATTTACTTCCAACTGTACTCCAAGTTACAACCACATGCAATCATACATGTGAAGAAACTGGAGGATCTGTCCTTACCTCTTGATTGTTTTTTTTTTTTTTTTCTCCTCTTTGTTTATACTCCAGCCATACAGAACAAGACGCCTGCCCTTGAACACTGTGACAGTTTGCCTGTG
This sequence comes from Cavia porcellus, assembly GCF_034190915.1. Taxonomy (NCBI): domain Eukaryota; kingdom Metazoa; phylum Chordata; class Mammalia; order Rodentia; family Caviidae; genus Cavia; species Cavia porcellus. Next base: position 8,480,101 of record NW_026947507.1, on the reverse strand, counting down.
GCTGCTCGTTTCACTACTCAGAATGTCTTTCTGCTCCTTTTCTGGGGAGTTCCTAGTATCTCTTTTAAACAGCAGTTTTCTACAAATGCAATCTTAGCCCTGGGTTTGGTTCCTTTTCTCCATATCTTCACAGTCCTTTGGAAATACATACATTTTTGATAGTTGTCAAATGTCATTTGTTTGTAACTGTGATAAAATACATACAATATGAAATCTACCATGTTAGCCACTTTTAAATACACATTTCGGTAGTCCTAAGTGTAATCCACGATGGATAATCAATCTCCAGACCTTTTTCATCTTACAAGCTGACACCGTACCTACTCCACTCTTATCCCACTCCCTCCCACCCTACCCCAGGCTCTATAAAAACCATCTCATTTTCTGTTCCAATGAACTTGACTACTCTATATACCTCATGTGCATGAAATCATAACATAGTTTTATCAGTGGCTTATTTTCTTAGTATAATGAATTCAAAATTCATCCATGTGGCAGTGTGTTCAAGACTTCTTTTCTTTTTAAGGCCAAATAGTATCCTCGAGTAAATATACACCACATTTTCTTTATCCACTCATCCATCTGTGGTCACATGATTGCTTATATCTTTGGCTATTTTGAATAAGGTGACTACAAGCATGATAATGTAAGAATCTCTTTGAAACTCTGCTTTCAGTTATCTTGGATTTACAGACAGAAGTGAAATTTTTGGATCATGTGATAATCCATTTGTCTTTCTTTTTGTGGAAATCTACTTGTATCTCCTTTGTTTTCCCTAATGTTTCCATTTACACAATGAGCACAGAAGAGTTCTTCACTTTTACAACTTTGGCCAACACTTGTTGTTTTCTACTTATTTGCTTTATGGTGTCCCTGCTAATAGGTATGACAAGATTATTTTATGCTACTTAAGTTCTGGTTCGCGTCTAACACTGACTTTCAGAGAACCATTTATTTTCAACTAGGCACACTCATTCATGTTACTACTGTCTAATCACATGCCTGGAATATGAAATGCCTTTTAAAAGAATAAATGTTTCTCCTGATAAAAATTGATGTGAAACTCCTGAGCAGCATTAGATTTCTTTAGGAACAAAAACAGGCAACTCTTGGATTCCAGTGAGTTGAGGAGTAGAGAAGTCATGATCAGACACTGCTGATGCTGAGGGTGGAAGAGGAGAAAGCAAGCCAGTCCCATGACCTTTTAGAGGAAAATAAGGAAGAAGGATAGAAAATCAGAGAGCTGATCAAGGATTGAACACCCTAAAGTTTTTATTAGAAAGAAACACAGTATTGCATAATCTTCCGTCCTTAACTTCAGGAGTCCCTATCTCCACTCACCTGGCTCACTTTAAGTTCTCCTGGCCTCGCCATAGATACTGTCTGGCCTATAGGAAGGGGGCATTCCTGATGCCCTAAAACAGTACAAAACCAGAGAGCTGTATAATTCCCTTTACTTAAGTTTTTGGAACCAAATGATATGGGACTATGGCCGACTGACAAACTGGGGAGTGCTGAAGTCTTTATCACAATATTACTTATGACAAAACCAAGATTCATAGAGGACATAAACAATGGGTAAGATCAAAGATTAGATCCCCAAGGTCCTGATCCGCACTATATTATGCAGCTTGACTTTCTGAACTCTATCAGCAGTTTAAGCATGCATTTGCATAGCTCATTGTCATGCTGTTAATATATTCCTTTTCCAAAGCTCAGCATTTCTAAGAGAGCCTAATTTCTCCTTTTATATTCTGCTTGTTATTACTACAGAATGAGCAGGTCCAAAGCTTTCTATTGCTCAATGTTCCACAATTTTAAAGAACAAGTCTTTCTATTCAGCATATTCTTTAAATAATTACAAATCTCTTTTATAATAAACCCTTCCCATCTTGTTACCAGTCCACATTCTATCTTCTTTTGGCTCTGCCTTTCAGGTTGTTTTAGCAATGCTAATTACAAAGAAAAAGATAAGATTGAATTGCTTTTCTTCCCCACTCACATCAGCTCAGAAAATGAATTGTAGCATTTTCCTTTCTTATTTGCACAGGTAGTGATGTATTCATTGTGGCAAAACCTTCACAGATAGTAAAAATCATATGCTTTTTGCAGATGTGCTAATTATCTCTCCTTGATCAAGAAAAAAATATTGAATCAGCCTCCAACTACACAGTTTAATTTGCACCCATATTTGATGCTGTCAAAAAACCTGAGCTATTTTTATGCTACTTTATTTTTTGGCCTAGAAAGAAAAATGCTATAGAAAATTATTATTTTAGAAAGCTAAAAACAAATAGTGCATAGGATCGGCTGTGGAAGTTCCTACCAGCTAAGTTATAATGTAGATGAAATGCAGAGAGATTTCAAAGAAACCAAAAAACAACAGAATGAATGATTTGCAGCATCCAACTTGAGTAATGGGAACTAATTCAATCTATTTTGGACATGCAGAGATAATTCTACTATAGAGTATCTATGTATAACAGGAAAGACACAAACAATATATTTTTAAGACATAAAAACTACTTTTTCCCTGGCAACTGAAAAAGGCTAACAATTTTCATCGTGTACCATTTTTTATTTATTTATATGTTTATGTGTATTTGTACAGCATTCAGACCAGAATTGTTGACTGCAGTAGAAAAGTTTTATTAAATTCTGTTGATACTGAACAATAGTTCTTTGTACTTAGTTAAGCAATGCTGTTTAAGACTATATTCTTAGAGGGGAAAAAGCATTAGTTCACCTCAAAGCAGTCATGGTGTGGGGTTTATGCCTAACATTGTCAATAGTATGAAATGTTGTGACAAACAAAAGGATCCCCTAGGGAAGGATAAAATGAGACAGGGAAATTCTTGTCTTGTATGCTGCAGTTTGGTTTGGTTTGGTTTGGTTTGGTTTGGTTTGGTTTGGTTTAATTTAGTTTAAACTAAAGCACTGGGAACCAAATTTCTCCTCTATTTCAACCTGGGGAAACTTTCAATATAAGCAAGGAAAAACTGGTTTTCATTTGCTTCTAATGAAAAAAGTCACAAACCAGCCAGTTCACAATTTTTTCACTCCTTTCCTCCCCTAGACTTATTTGTATAGATATTCAAACATCCACTGCAAGATTGAAGTGCTACTGAGCCCATCATTCATACATCATATTACACAAATCTACTCTTTTGGTGGTTTGGACATAAAGTTCACACCTACAAGACTGAATAATATAAAATATAAGGTAGATTGTCCTTGAAAATAACAAAAATCTCATATCAAAGTATTATGAATATGCCTCTCACAATAGTTTGGGGACCAAGTTTTCCCATCATCTGATATTAGTAATAACTTGTGAAAATCTCTTTGCGGAAAGGAAACCTCAAAACTAATCCATATATGAGCCCCAGTCCATACACTTGGCTCTTGTTCCAGTCAAATGGTCCCCAGTAAAAAGTTTTGCTCTTCCCGTGATGCTGGCGTCAGCTGCTGCCATGACAAAACAGAAGGATTTCATGCATTTGCTCTAGATCTTTCCCATCACTCATGATCTGAAACTAATTCTCCTACCTCCACCTACAACACAAGCCTTACCCCTCACTCTCCATGGTTATCATAAATGCCAAAGTGAAAGATACCATAAAATAGTCTCAAGGTCAATAGGTGGAATCCAGAAGTAAAAGGGAGATGAAGCTCTTCTTTAAATTGTGCTTATTGAGTATTTTGTTCCATTGGTGAGAAAAATGAAGAGCTTCATTTGGATCACCTGTGTAGCTCAAATTGGTTGGCACCAAGGCAGGAAGGCATGATAGAAGAGTCTGTCAGAGGAAAGCTACTTCCCCTCATGTTAGCCAGAAAACAGAGAGCCAAGAGAGGAACTGGTGAGGGAGATACACCTGAGCAGATCATGCTCCCAGTAAACCCACATCCTTGGTCTAGGCCTTATCTCAAAACATCACTTTGAGCAATAAGGCCCCTATGACTCAAAAGCTCTGCCTAGGGATAGCGATTTAGCTCAGTGGCATACACACCTGCCTGTCAAGTGCAAGGTCATCAGTTTGATCCCTAGTACCCCACCACCAAAAAAACTCTGCGTATGAGCACATGAATCTCTGGGGGGAGGGGGGACATCCAAACAAGTTTATAACACACCCCACGTGGTAATATTTGATCAGTTGAAAGCAGTTACTAGCAGACAAATTCTGTACTTTTCACATTTGAATGAACACCTTAGAGAAACGGTACCCTCTCAAGACTTGACTAATGCATTCTGTGAGACATAGCTGTGACCAGCTCACCAACAACTCCTCCACACCGGCAGCTCCTCCTTCTCTTCTTCACTTTCCTCGTCCCTTACTTTCCTTGAATTGCACTAGTAATAAATTATAGCATCTCACTTTGGTTGAAGCACTGTTTTGTAGAGAATTTAGGAAGACTAAATACAAAACAAGAAATAAGCAAAAAGATTAATAACAGATTAATGGTCTCAATTAATATAAAAATTCTAAATTTATATTGTTTGTCTGAAAAGTTACACAGTTTTCATAGTCATCCAAAATAAAAGTGAATAGGGAGTTTAGTTTATTTACTCATTCCAAAAACTGGATTTCCTATGTACCAGTCACTAGATTTATTATTCATTAGGGGTTCAAGGTATAAATGAAATGTACTGACCCATTGGGCTCTAACTGGTTCTTCTTTAAGAATTAACATTTTATAATGAAATTTCAAGTCAAGATACTCCAAAGTGCACATAAAATAGTATTTTTGAAGAGTAGAGAAGAAAGTAAATAATACATTAGAAGACTAGGAGGGATGAGGGAACTGAAGATCCTGATGAGATCACAGAACAAGTCATTAGAGGAGAGAACTGCATGCATTAACCTGGGAAAATGGGAGAGCACATCACACACATTAATCTATTCTGTTCACAGCAAAGTTCAAAGCAGTTACATAAGACTAAGAGGCACTATCGGAGGGGAAGTGAAGATTGTGTAAGTAGAGAAATTTAAACAACAATAAGATAAATGTGGGTCACGAGTCAGTGTGAACTAAAAACTTACCGGACGAAATAAAAGATGTTATATCTCACCTTAGTCTTCGCTCCTACCTAAACTTGGCTGAGCTAGAAAAAACATGCAAGTAAGAAGGAAAGAGGTTAAGGTCACCAAGTGTCCAATTAAAATCAGTATTATCAATTCAGCAACAGATGAAATTATATCTCACAGACCTCTCTGGATATAAATATTAACCATGACCATGTTGTTAAGTCAATTTCCAGGATAAGAAATGATACAAACAGCAAAAATGAGAGAAGGCAGGAAGAAATCACTAGAGAACAAAATATTCAGCCCTGTATAAGTGCAATAAATGTAGAAAGGAGATAAATAAAAGTGGGGAAGATAAACACGAAAGAAGCCATACCAACTACAGTACTCTGCATCTGATGATAAACGTAGACAGTGATTGCTACCACTGAAATTTTGGGTGGACTTTCCTACTCTCTGACTGAATTACAGTAATAATGCAATACCGTGCAGGGTTAAGGTTAATGCTTTATTTAACTATACCATTGGCTTCTGTAAGCAATGTCAAATCCTTCAAGCTGGGAGATTCTATCTTAATAAGAAGCCAGAAACACTCACAGTAAGTCATGCTGTGCTCCAGCTCTTGGGCCCACCACACTACCATGCCCGCTTTGCATTCTCCCAGCATCATGGACTTTAGAAACCTGGAGACTGCATTCACCAGCTTTCCTGGCCAGCAGAGCATGGAGCAGAAGCCCTTGTGAAGGATGTGGAACAGAGGCAAGACACAGATGCTCTACTAATGTTTCTTGGGTGTGTAGATAAACAACTCTGCATGTAGCAAATGCAAAGTTTTTGTAGTGGCCTCTGAGTGTTCTGAAAATTTCCTAACTATAAAAATTAATTAAAAACTAAAAAAATTAATCACTGGTATCCATTTTCTAGCTCAGGGACCTTTTAGTGATAGAAAATCTTACAACATACCTGAGAGTTCCCAAAATTTGCCCTGATCTTCACTTTTCCAACACTTCATGCGTTTGAAAGGATGCAATTCCTTATATGAACTATTATACTGATTGAAAAATCTAGTGTCCTTGCTGCTTCTTAGACAGAACTCTCATTCTTGTTATTCTTCTTTCTATGATCCATCTTAAACTACAAATTGGTGACTTTCTAGTATAATAATAAGTTTTTAAAACTTTATATTTTCATTAACTATAGGGTACATTTTATTACTTTTAATGAAAGTGCCAGAGATTAAACATAAAAATAAGATATTTCTGAAATATAAAAATTATATTATCAGAACTTGTTGATATGCTGTTCTTGCTATTACTGAGTCAAATGAATTAGTAATATACTTATTTCCTTGAGGTAAACCCAACGTTATAAACCTCAGACCTGATTTCTTCACTGCATAACTTAATGGAAGTCATAAAATTCATAAAATTGGTGCTTTTGCAATAGATAAAAGGAAAACTATTAATGACTACTCTAGCATAGAGGATACTTTCTGTCTCTTTCTAGGGAACATTGCTGAATTGAGGAAATAACTTAGTCATTTAATTAAAACTACAGAGAAATTGTTAATTAATACTACAATAATCCTTGCAAATTTAGACATAATTCTAATACATTTTCATTGCTTAACCTGAAAGTTGCCAAATTTCCTTTAAACTTTTCTTTACATTTTTCATCCTTCTATTAGAAAAATATTAATTACTTTTATTACTATTTCTGAGATTGAAGAAGATTACAAGTATCTTTAAAGCCACAGAACAGATAAATAGTTTTACCCACTTCAAGATTGTTGAGTCCACCTTGCAGAAAAGGACAGATCAAGGCACATTTAGGGGGAACTGGAGAGCAAGTCTTCAGCCTGGTCTTGATGTTGTAGAGACAGACACAGATTATTCCAGCCAAGAAAGACTAAATTATCTCCCTATTTCAGCCCCTTTCTTGATGCATAGCAGGCCTAGTAATATTAATCATTCAGATTCCCCAAGCATGTATTAAGAAAAACTTAATCTGAGGATATAATTCAGCAATGTAAGCACCTGCCTGACATGCACAAGGTCCTGAGTTCAAGTTCCAGCACCCCCCAAAAAAATCAAAGAGGAAAAACTCAAGAAAATAATCAGCACAATGAGAATAAGGGGTAAATTTGAATAAGCCTTTAATTCCTTGAGGTGAATACTCAGCAACTGGAAAGAGAGGGAAATAGACACCTGCTGCGAATGGGGTGGCTTCGAAGCCATCACAACTGATTCTATAAAAAACGACAAGGTTCATCCTAGAAAATGAGGTGATCACTCTTGTGATTATTTTTGTGCTCAATGTTATAACATCTTTACAACCCTAAAAATTACTTTGAGCCAAATATAGGGGAAAAAGTAAGAGTTAATTACACAAGCATGTATAATTATTGAGAAATGTCTTTACACTGCAGGTGGTCACCTTGTACACTCAAGAGAGCAGTGACCAGAAGAGTTTTATCACAGCGATGCCAGGTGATCAATGACTGAGCTTCAGAGCATATACTGTGCTATCAGGTCAAGTGCTCAGGCTGGGATCTTTGTTTCAGATTGATGAACTTCAGGTATCATTTAAATACTAGCACAAAAAGAGAGAGAGAGGCAGAGACAGAAACACAGAGAGAGGCAGAGAGACAGACAAAAAAACAGAGACAAAGAAAAAAAGACAGAGGAGATTAACACATGGTTCTTTCTCTTTTATTAACTCTTATTCAACCAAATTAGATAGTCCTTATAAAAGTAGTTTTAAAGGGAAACAATACTAACAACCAAATGTTTGTTTGTTTGACTAAATACCCTGTGAAAGATTAAAAATAGCCTACAGAGAAATAATAATAGGTCACCAAAGAAACCAACATTCCATTTACCAAGTTTTCTTTCCACATGGAATTTATAGTAAGTAGTGGTTGAGCTTTACACATGATGTAACTACATTCCACAGTTAACGAGGCTGAGACACCACACATCATCCTTCATTCCAAGGAAAGCTGATGAGTGGAAGGCCGGTCCAAATGATACCATTCATGACTGCAAAGATTCCATATGGAACACAGGGAGTTCTTGGAATTTACCATATAGTCATCTTTTCTAGGAGAATGAGTAAGCTAGAGAAAAGATAAGCTAGAGATATATGGATAAGTTCTTTGTTCAACTCCAAAAGAGATATTTGCTCCTAAGTTATCAAATACATTAATTTAATGACTACCATTGTCTTCCTTTAACTCTTTTTAATTAGGAAATGTACTTCCAATATACTGTAAACTCAGTCAATCATAGATTTATATATATGTATTTATCTACTTTTTGTACATCAATTTTACTTTTAATTAAAATTCCTATATTTTTAATTGACTTACAGAGCTTAGCATTTGTAAAGATGAACATTCAGAAAGCGTATCTGACAATGACTAAGTAAGCTGTGAGATTTTATGATCAGATTTAGCATATTACTCTCCCTTCTCCTTGGTCTCTAGCCTATTGGTCTAACTCAATCCTGCCTTTTCTTTGGCACCTACTTCAATAAATGTTAAATAAATGAATGAATGGATCAATTAACTGCAGTATATGCATTTTCAAGTTCTATTTTAAGAGTTTTTCTTTCAGGTTCTGCTATTAATTTATACAATTTATCTGATGTCATTGAAATGATTTTTAGCCCCAAACCCAAGGATGTAAGATGGAAGTTTTTATTTATCAAGTACCTTAGACTTCACTGATATAACTTGTACTTACTATACGAAAACTCAGACTATCTACAGCCATAACTATACCCTCAACCTCATATTAGCTTATGATCTATCACAAAACATGGCAAATGTTTGACAACTTCTAGATCTTTAATGTTAAAATATGAATTTATGCTAATAAAATTTACTAAATTAGTTTAATAGCATTTCTTTCTCAAGGACCGACAATAAGTTGAACGAAGTGCAACTCTTTTATCCTCTATACATGTCTGCAGATCTGCTCAGCTTCCTTAATATAAAGCTATTGTTAGTCTTCTACTCATTTTGATTAGACTCTTTCTAGTGGATTGCATTTACAATACAGTAAAAGGTAGCTACAACAATGCAAAGGATAAAAATAAGACCCAGTGTATAATTAGCCTCTTTAAATCTGTGAGAAATAAATAGGGCACATTTCTAGGATGAAAAAGCAAGTAAAGGATTTTAAAGATGAATAGTGAAAGTCAAAATTAGCTAATAAATGATGTCATTTCATTAGCAAATAGTATTTACAAATCATTCAAACTAACTCAATTGTTAAATAAGTTATGGTATATGTTTTTGTCTTAAAACCAATCTAAGACAAGCAGATTAAGTCCAGATGAAAGAATTTTACTAACTCACCGTGATTCACCACACATTTTTAGAAGACTGAGAATGAGAAAGGTAAAGAAAACTAATTCCTGATTTACATATTCTGTTAATAAAGTGGCAAGGTCTTATGGAACAAACACAACAGCTGCAAATTATGTAATTATGTATCTATATGCAAATTTGCAGACATCTCATAAATGCTGGAACACTATTTGCAATGCTAATTAAGTGGCTTTTATTGCAGCTGCATAATTCCTACATGTGATTTGGTTCCAGATGTCATTGTAGCTTGTGAAACCTTTATTGTCAGGTTAGCTGAGGTAGCACACATTACCACTACACATAAAACCTCTATTGATAATTAAATTACTTGCAGTGACTCGGTGATCTTTTCCATCATCCTCCTGCACAACCCTGTTATTCATATGCCATGTAGATTGAATTGCCACTGGAAGCTTGGACTGATGTTTATGTTTATATACTCCCATACAAGGGCTAATCTATTTAATCTTACCCACATAAACCAAGTTCATGTGTCAAATGAACATGAGAAAGTTCAGATTACAGACTGTGACACCAATATGGAATATTTTATTTTAAGCTATAAACGAATAACTCCTTTTGCTATAATCTAATATCAGTATTTTAATAGCCTGAAGTATTATCCTTTCTTTGATGATAATACAAGATGCATATGAGGGACAATAAGGAATTGGTAATACACTTTCATTCACAAGAAAAAAATATGACCCAAGGAAAAAGTATTTGAGCTTCCAGCACTGCAGGAACTAGAAAGAAGTACAATGCATGATCCTCAAATAGCTCAGAATTCACTTGGAAGATAAGAGATAAAAAAGATTTATAATATATACAAAAAATATGAAACCTGATTGTTTAAATAGAATAGAAACAAATAAATGAAATCAGAGGCAATGTTTAAAATTATTTTAATTTAACAATTTATTTCAACCTTTTTTCCTATTAGTGGTTCAATAATATAAGAAATATGAACTGATATGTTCATTGTCCCTTACTACTTCGTCTAAGAATCAGAACAATTTTACAGTTTGTCTCTGATATTTGAAATGCTAGCTTTCCTGTAGATAATGCCATACTGGACACACAAAATAAATGATTGTAAGCATAAAAACTATGTACTATAACAAGTTGCTGAGTGAAAATTCTCCTGGTTCCTAGCATTGTGGTTATGCTCCTAAAATAAAACTAACATACTAATTAAATCATATAATAAAATGAGAGCCCAGTAGCCCTGGTTCTGCCTGAGAGTGTTTCACTACCTGGAAACAGAATGGTTCTACTACCATTAGCAACCCCCCCTCTCAAATATCCCCAGTCAAAAAAACCAGCTAACGAGGGTGAGATTATACATCACTCTTGGGATGCAGAGCAGTATTCCCATTCTTGGTAAGGGAGTGAGAGTTTAAGATTAAGGAAGTGTGCAAGAACAGAAGATTGAGATATCGTTGTTTGCTTGATTCTCACACAGCTGGAGCAGCTATAGATCATGCTATTGCTGCCCCAGGACAGAGCTGAATAGAAGAGCCCTTACAGCTCCCTGAGGTCAGAAGCATTTGTGAACATAAAAACAATTGCTAATTTCTCAGTCACACAGCAAGCAAACAGGATTTGAAGATCTTATAGCGTATGTGAAAGAAAAGAATGAGGTTATTTCTGTTTGCAGTTCCCCAAGGCTCTGGCAATGCCTAAAATATAATTAGCAGCTCCCATGACTTCATATGAAATCACAGGAATCTCTAAGGAGAGGATGGAGTTATTTCATTGTTGACAGGTATTAACAAACAAATGAATGCTCCACAAAGAGACAAAGACATGGAGACAAAAATCAGTTAGTGGTGTAGGAGAAAAACTAGGCCACCCTCTTCTCAGCACAAGAGGGGGCCAGTTGAAGTTCAGCATTGGTCTGAGAAAAATGTGATTACCAGGTGTACAGATATCTCACCATAAGCCAAGGCTGTCAGCGCTGCACCAAAGCAGAGATAAAATAAAATCCATTCCTCTACACTAGCAGGCTCTACACTAGCATTAATAATATGGTGTCTTCTAATTTCATTATCTACCCTCTTTATTGTTCCAGTCCCCGGTTAAAAGACACAGCCCTAAAAAGAAAGGGATGTGGTTAGAGGTATGTTAAGTGAAGCCATACCTAGTCCCTAACTCTACAGAGGGAGGGAAGGAGGGAGAGAGGCAGAGAAAGAGAGAAAGAACTTTTAACAGGTGAGATTCATGTTCAAAAGACTCTTCTAATGTAGTTGGGCTGGCCAGTGGATTGAGAGAGGAGAAGATTTACTCTAAGACGTCTGAAAATAATAACTGAAAAAATTTTAGTTGTATTTTATAGATTCTATAATAAGAAAATGCACAATTTAGGAAAAAGAGAAACCTTTCAAAAGCAAAAGTTCAACATTTTTTAAAAATGAGATATAATTCACATACCATAAAAATTCACCTGCTAAGAGCTCTGGAGGATTTGGATATTCCTAAAGCTGATAGCCTTGTTCCATGCTTAGAAATCTGCATCAGTGGTGTTCGTCTTTTTATCAAGCCAGTGCTGAACTTCAAGTTGGGCCTCTCTCACTAAAGAGAGATAGTCTACTTTCCCTTAGGCATCCTTAACAATCCCTGTTCCCATGTCCCCTTTCCTGAATTTAGAGCCTCATTACCTGGCATTACCTGGGGAAACCTATAAGTCATTGATTTTTAACATATACACTGTGACCATTAATTGTGATAAGTGAACTTGGCTTGATAAGGATCACCTAGCTTATTAGTAAAGTTCTCCACATGTCTGTGGCATCCACATGTTTGCCAGAAAAACAGAGGGGAGGTCTCCCCCATGTGTGTGGCACTGTATGGTTGATACATTGTGTCAACTTGAGAAGCTTAGAAGTTAAACTGAGAGACTGGCAGGGAGCCAGGGTTCTTACTTTGTAAATATCCTCATCCTGGGTAAAAGATGGCAAGGAGATTTTGTGAGTGCTATGCCTGCCCTGTAAGGTGGGGAGTGGCCTGTGTAGAGTGTAAGGAAGTAGAAGAGGCTTGTTTTCTCCCTTTTTGCTCTGGCTGCTGCCTTGAAGGGTTGCCCCAGTGCCGTGGACTAAAACCTCCAAAAACTGTAAGCTCAATAAATCTTTTCTTCCCTAATTTGGGGCATCAAGTATTTTGTTTCAGCAAGGAGAGAAAAGTAACTAAGACAGGTACCAATCAATAGGCTTGTAGCCTGTATGAAATAAAAAGAGCAAGGAAGTATTCCTGTTTTGGAAGACTTCCACTCCCTGCCTGTAGACATCAGTTTCCAGTTTCTTAAGCCTTCCAACTCAGCTTTACACCCCGGACTGCACGGTGAACTTCAGATCTTTGGCTGATCTTCTGGTTTCCAGCATGCAGATGGCCATTATGGTTTCTCCCACCCCAGATCTTATACCTAATAAATCTCACTGCACAACTGTACATATATTTCCCACTGAGTCCATTCCTGTAGAGAACCCCAACTAATACACACACAGTGGTACAATTATCCCAACAATATAAACAATTTCGCTCCAAGAGAAGCCTCATATTCATCAGCAGTCACTCTCTATTTTTCATATTTCCCACCATTCTACCCAGCTCTAGGCAATCACGACTCTATTTCTCTGTTATTTGCCTATTCTGGATATTTTAGCTGAATGAAATCATGAGACATATGACCTTTTGTACCTGGTTCCTTTTCCTTACTGTAGTGTCTTCAAAGATCGTATATTTATTAATATAAATATTGCATTGCAATATATCATAATGGACATTTTTAAAATTTTATTTAAATAAAAAAGCAGAATAAAACAGTAAAAGGGTACAAGTAATACAGAATTTCAAAAAAATAAACAGTAAGAAATCACTAGTTAATAGATTACATATTGTCATCTTAGAAAGTTATTCAAGTTACAAAATTAAGCATACAAAGTGGACATTCAAACAGTGAGACTGCAAACAGTTGTGTTCAATGATCCAACAAATACTTAGTAATATGGTCATCTTTCTTATACACCTAAACACACTTGCAGTTGTGTCCTTTAGAGCACTTTCTTTCCCTCTCTTTTTTAAAATACAATTTACACATTTGGGGTTTTATTACTCCCACAGTTCTTATTACTTTTTTTTTTTGGAAGAGAATAAAACCAAATGTGAGAAAACAAAGCAGTCAGTCAAAACAAAGGATGGACACAGTACATGATGTAAAAACAGAATACAAGGTAATCAATAATGGTTACCATAATGCCTCTTGCTACCTTAAAAAGAAGTGCTTGTATCATCAGGTATAATAAAATTGAACTAAACAGTACAGAACAAAACCAATAAAACCTAAACATTGGAGACATTACTGGACTTCAAAAGAAGATAATAGTCAAACCAGAATGGGCATCATAGTGAATCTTATTGCCTTCAAAGTAGTTGCCTATACCCTCAAAACTGATACTGTCAAACAGAACAAGAATAGAGTAAAATCAGTCAAAACAAGATGGTAAGAGCAATACAGGGCTTCAAATCAAGTTAATAGGAAATCAAAAAAGTTGTTATAATATATGCTGCTAATTTTTTAAAACTTTTTCCCTTAATAAAAAAAATAATAAAATAAATAATTTTTTAAAAGGGGGGAGGTTGAGATAAAAGAGGACATAACAACATAACAATACAGGTCAGAAAAAAACAATTTAAGCAACACAGTGTTTCTCTACAAGATAACCTGATTTAATAATAGTTTCCATAGTGTCTCTTTCCTTGAAATATTTGAGTATAACTTTGTATACTGTAGCAAAACATATCTAGACAGTATGAAACCATTCAAGAGGATGAAAGTATTACAAGGTATTTAGAACCAATAACAGAAAACAAACAATGGTTTCCATATTATCTTTATGCCTTTAACAAATTTTGTTTTTATTATAACATATAATAAAATCAAATAACATACAACATGATAAAAGCAGTGGAGACAGAAGAACAACAGTTTGATGGGACTTCAAAACAAGATGATATTAAATCGATTCTAGCTATTATGATGTCTTATTTTCTTCAAAATAGCTGTCCATATCATCACAGAAAATAATATCAAAGAGGCCAGAATAAAACCATTCCAATTAATGAGTGAAAACTTTATAAGGCTTCAAAGCCATAGAATGGGAAATCATGATTACCACATACTTTTATGTATTTGTGTCATTTCTTACACTAGGGAAACTATTCGGTATTCATACATGTGAGTTTGATTTATTTCAGTTATGAGTATGGTCTCAGGCTGCACCCATTTATTGATAAATATCTCAATGTGATCCTTCTTTATAGCTGAATACTACTCCATTGTATAAAAATACCACAAATTTTTATTCATTCCTCAGTTGATGGACACTTAGGTTGTTTCCAAGATCTGGCTATTACAAATTGTGCTGCTATAAGCATGGGTGCACAAATATCACTGTGGTATGATGCTTTCAGTTCTTCTGGGAATATGCCTAGAAGTGAAACAGCTAGAACAAATGGGACTTCCAATCCGAGCTTTTTGAGAAATCTCCAGACTGACCTCCAAATGGTTGCACCAGTCTACATTCCCACCAACAGTGCAGAAGAGTTCTTTTTTCCCCACAGCCTCTCTAGCATTTGTTGGTGGTTTTCTTGATCCTGGCCATTCTTTCAGGAGTGAGATGGAATCTCAGTGTGGTTTTAATTTACATTTTTCTAATGACTAATGATGATGAACATTTTTTCATGTATTTATTTGCCATTTGTATTTCTTCATCTGAGAATTGTGTATTCATCTCAGATGTCCATTTTTGGATTGAATCTTTCAATTTTGGGGGTATGATTTTTTTTTAATTCTTTATATATTTTAGACAGAAGTCCTTTGTCTGACGGAGAGTTCACTAAGATTTTTTCCTAGTTTGTGGGTTTTCTTTTCACTATGTTGGAGATTTCTTTTGATGTGCGGAAACTTTTTAATAAGAGGTGATCCCAGTTATTGATTCTGGGAAGTATTTCCTGTGTGCTTTGAGTCCTGTTCATGAATTCTATACCTACCCCTATGTCTTCAAGGTTTTTATCCAATTTGTCTTCCAATAGATTTAGTGTTTCTGTTCTAATATTCAGATCTTTGATCCATTTAGATTTTAATTTATTACACAGTGATAAGCATGAGTCTAGTTTTAGTTTTTGGCATATAGAGAGCCAGTTTTACCAATACCATTTATTAAAGAGACTGTCGTTCTTCCAGTGAACCTGTTTGGCTCCTTTATCAAAGATAAAGTGGTTGAGTATGTAGTTGTGGTTGTATCTTCTAATCTATTCCATTGATCTTTGGCTCTTTTTTTATTCCAGTATCATGTTGACTTTACTACAGTTGCTTTGTAGTATAACTTCAAGTCAGGGATTGTGATGCCCCCTGCCTTGCCTTTGCTGCTTAGAATTGTCTTTGCTATTCTGGGTCTCTTCTGGTTCCAGATGAATTTGAGGAGTGATTTCTATAGATCCATAAGGTATGTTGGTGGTATTTTTATTGGGATTGCATTGAATTTGTATAGCAGTTTTGGGAGAATGGTCATTTTCAAAATACTTATTCTTCCTATCCATTTTCTGAGATTGTCTTCAATTTCTTTTTTTAGTGTATTATAATTTTCCTTGTATAGGAAAGGAATTCTTTCATGAGAGTAATATTTCATTTTTTTGGTTGCCAGTGTGAAGGGTGTGGCTTCTCTTATTTCTCTGTCAGTGATTTTGTTGTTAGTATATAGGAATGCTATTTATTTTTGAGTATTGATTATGTATCCAGCTGCGTTACTGAATTTATTTATTATATCTAACAGTCTTTCAGTGGAGTTTTGGGGGTCTTCTATGTAGAGTATCATGTCATCTGCAAACAATGATAATTTAACTTCTTCTTTTCCTATCTTTAGCCCTTTTATTTATCTCTCTTGTCTAATTGTTCTGGCTCATATTTCCAGTACTATGTTAAATAGGAGCAGTGATAAGGGACATCCTTGTCTTGTGCCTGATTTTAAGGTAAAGGCCCTCAGCTTTTGGCTATTTATTATGATACTGGCTGTTGGTTTGTCATAGATGGCTTTTATTATATTGAGTTAAAGACCATCTATTCCAATTTTCTGTAAGGTTCTTATCATAAATGAGTGTTGGAACTTATCAAAAGCTTTTTCTGCATCTGTAGAAATGATCATGTGATTATTACTTTTGGCTTTAATGATATGGTGGATTACATTTATTGATTTACATATATTGTACCATCCCTGCATACCTGGGATGAATACCACTTGGTCATGGTGTATAATCTTGATGATTTGCTGCATCCTATTTGCCAATATTTTATTGTGGGAGGGTAACACTACATACCAAGAAGTGAGGTTCTTTATTCACTGCTGTGAGACTCAGTCTTTAAATAATCAATTCCTTCCCAAATGGCTACTGATTAAATCATACAACATGGTGGGTGCTGCATTGGATTCCTTCTCTAACTGTTGCCTACTATTTGGAAGGAGTCACTTTTGGAGTAAAACCTCACTCTGATTTTACAGTTTACAACAGTTGTGGGATTTCCTTGGGACTAATGCAAGCACCCAGTCCATTATTTCTCCCTAGAGCTCTTTGCCTGGGGGCTTACCTTGGGTCTGCATAGAGAAGTTCTCCTCCATGGAAGTCAGGGTAATCTTCCAGACTGCTCTGTTATTTTCTATGTATTATGGTCTGTTTTGCCAACTTCCCCATACCTTCCTTCTAATTTTCCCATTAGCTCACTCCCAAGTCTGGAAGCTCTACTTCTTTTTACCTTTCTTTGCCAAGTTGTTCTTTTCCAGGAACCAGACCCTGGGTCCTGCAGATGCTATGATTTGCTGCTGAACACAACTCTGACATTTTGGTTCTGCTGCTATCTTTTAAAAGATAAAATAAATTCAATATGTCAGCAATTTCTGTTAATTTGAGTATGGCAAATTGTTTTGTATAAATTTCTATTTTTTATAAATTAGGTTAAGAACTTGTTAGTGCAAACATTGTGTTTCTTTTATCCTCATCCCATAATACCTGACTGCCCACAGATATTCTCAAAGTTCACTACATAAGCACATAAGAATTAGTCAAATATTAGCCAAAATTTCCAGGGTTTTAAAGTCTCATTCAGTTAATCAGAACTAAGCTGATCTATCTGGTTTAAGTCTATAAAACACAGAGAAATCTTTCCGTTGTTAGTCTCAAGGCATTAGACATTCTTACCAGAGGCAGTAAGATTATAAAAGTTTACTAAAAGCCAACAAGAGATGCTCACAATGACTAATCAAAAACTATGACACATGTTTATATTTTTAAAAAACATTTTTACACAAAAAAGACATTGTCATTAATGTGCCTTAAAACATTTCCCCTCATTTGGATGCATATCTTATTTCTTTTGCCACTTTCTGAAGCAGTTATGGAGATTCTTTTTCATATTTTTATGAGATACATTTTTTTAAAAAAAGAAAAAAACAGGGTGAATGCTGCTGCCACGTGGCAGCCAACAGAAAGGAAGGGCTGTAAAAAAAAAAACATACTGTGTCCTTGATAGAACTGTGGGGACTGGAGGTGACTGAAAAGATAAGAACTATGAAATATAAATGACCTTTATTATAAGAATGTGGGGAGAGACCCCCTGATCCCCTGGTGTGTGGCATCTCCCCCCAAGGTCTGCGATCTCTCTGTGGAACACGTGGAGTGGGGGTATATAAGTAGCCTAGGTTTGGGGTGGAACCTAAGGGGGCATTAGGGATGCACAGGTAGCCCATTGGTATTCTTTTGGCACCATAAGTAAATTCCTAGGGGTGGGGGAGATGGAGCTCTTTGGTTCCACCTGAGGCTTTACCAGCTACAGTGTCCTGTCTGGGCCAAAACTCTTTCATATCCAGTCTTGTGATTATTATGAAAAGGGGCAAAGATTTCTTTCTTTACTGCTTCCTGCTGGAAAGGGGCATTGTACTGGGATCTAGGAGAGTCAACGGGATGACAATTGATGCCCAGGTAGAAGCTGGTGCCAGGTGTTTTAGCCAGGGCAACTTCACTGGTAAATGCACATATGTTAGACTGGAAAAACAAAGAGACAAAATGTTATGAAGGGGCATGGCACTATCATATTTAAGGGCCCAGGTGAAGTAAAAGGAAAGGTGCCTTTGATTTAGATATGTCATTATATCAGGACCATGTTGAGGTAGAAACATTTCCACGGTAAGGCAAAATTCTGAAAAATAAATGTGGGGTTAGGAGGAGTAGAGTTATGAGGGGTGATTATACCCCCATCTGAAAGGCTAAAAGTTAAGAGGGTATACAGGTAAGGCTTGTCTCTGATATGCATGATGTTGGAGTCTGTAGGAAATACTGTTAAGGGTCCTGCCATAAAAAGAATAAGAAATTAGAAACCAAATTGTATAACAAAACATGACAGCCTGAGAGTTGTGGCTGTGAGGCCTTGGTAAGGCAGAGATGAGTAGGCAAAAGGATGGTTAGATCTAGGGCTGGAAGGGCACCACTTAGCCTGAGTGATGTGAAACCAGGATGGCAGTCTAGCAACTTTGATCACTGTTGAGGTTGCCAAGAATATCAGGTATGGGTCACTGTAACTTGGTTGTAGTCCTTGGAATGATTTGCTGTAACAGAACTTTAGTTAAGTATATTAGCAGTTTCCCTTGTTGTGCAAAAGGCTTTTATATATCCAGAAAAAGTATAAACAAAGTGAGAGGACAAAATGTATATGTCAGTCTTGACCAGGGTTGTCTGAGAAATTGGTGAATAAGAAAGGAAGGGGGCAGTCTAGTGATAACAGGTGTAAGCTGTTGAGGCTTCAGTGT
This sequence comes from Cavia porcellus, assembly GCF_034190915.1. Taxonomy (NCBI): domain Eukaryota; kingdom Metazoa; phylum Chordata; class Mammalia; order Rodentia; family Caviidae; genus Cavia; species Cavia porcellus. Next base: position 8,460,848 of record NW_026947507.1, on the reverse strand, counting down.
CTGGGTCAGCCTGTATAAACACAAGGGAATAAAAACATTTTAAGATTTAGGACTGTAGAGTGAATGGTGAAGGGAAGATTTGGCACCACTGGGTTGATAAAACTACACAAAATAGGCCCTGTTTGTAAATGACATAGGCTGACCATCAATACCCCCTAGAGTTTGAGGACTTATTATAGTAGCCTGAAAACTCAGGAAGAACTCTGTATATATAGCCTCTATGTCCACAAGTACAGAGAATGTCTTACCTGAGACTTAGTGGGACTTGGACTCTGAGACAGACACCCATAAAGGGGGCTGTTGTTGGCCCTGAGCCCCATCAGTCTTCAGCAGCAAGTTTAAGCAGATCTGTCAGCAGTGAATCTGGCAGTGTTGACATTTTCTGTGAGGGCTAGAAGTTAGGATGGCTTATCCACTCTCTGGTGGCTAGGACAGTCCAGTATCCCTGGGGTAAAGGAACGCCAGGATGGGGCCCAATGTCTTCTGCTGCATTTGAGGCATGGTCCATGGCGGAGGGGCCCAGGCAATTCCACCTTGTGTTGGTTTACCTGTCTCAGAACTCCAAGTGTCACTGTTATCTCTGTTGTTGAAAATATGAAAAGCCATATTAAGAAGGTCTCTGTGGAGTCTGAAGGTTAAGCTTTGCCTTTTTGTTTGGGATCTGGACTACAGTAGAAGGTATCTGTACCATTAAGTAAGTATGCAGGAGTCAAATATAATTAACAGGGTATTTATTTATATCATATATAAGTATCTCTTTATGTTATTAAAATGTCTAATGCCATCTGATTTTTGGAGGATGGCCTGTTTAATTAATTTTTTATCTTTTTATTTAGGAGAGAAATCATCTACACTGTTATTTATTATCAGTTGAATATAGTTAATTATGGCTCGGTAGAGGGCTGAGCCAGGGCAGGCAGACAGGCTGAGAAAGGTTTAAGTTTGGCTTCTGCCATAGTGTTGGTCTTGTTGTCAACTCTTGTCTTGGAAAAGAGCTAGTGGTTCCCAGCAAGAGGCATTTACAATTATTTTTTTAATTTTAGTTGTTAACTAGGAGATCGGTGACAATACAGTATAAAATAGGCAGTAAGCTTAACATAGAACATTACTGGTGGTTTATAGCAAAAGGAATTTATAAATACCTCTTAATTTTAGTTGTTAAACATTTAGGAGATTGCTGAAGGCTTTAATTGATAAACAAGGCTGATAAAATTACCAGGTGGCCACTTCCCCGTTTATCAGTTAAAGTCTTGTCTATTGTAGGCTTATTTAACCTTGATTAAATGGTTTGAGAATGTAAAAAAATAGCATCTCTGAGCTGAGCCGCGGAGCTGCTGTTTATCTGTGTTTGTGGTCCAGTGCTCAGGCAGAGCATGCCTAGTGTGAGGGCAGGGCATGCAGAGTGAGGGCAGGACAAGCGCCAGGACGTAGCATGCAGGGTGGGGCTGAAACTGCCCCAGAAATGCGCACAAGGCAGAGGCGGTCGTGGTGGCGGCAGGCGGGTGGCGCATGGGGGGGGTGGGGGGAAGCGGGGCTGGAATGCAGCCGAGACCCTACACACTGTGACCCTGCACCAGCTGGGGCACCACATGAAGCTGGGGCTGTTCTCAGAGGCGTGGCCCGGCACGGCATGAGAGCCGAGATACCGTGTGGAGTTGGGGTGCAGCATGAAAGCTTAAAGCAGCCCAAGGAAGCTTAAAGCAGCAGTATCTCCCAACACTGTTTGGGTTAAGAGGACGGCATGAGAGCTTAAAGCAGCCTGCACGTATCTCTCAACACTGTTTGGGTGTACCTCCCATCTCGGTGGGGAATGGATCGGCACGCACAGCGGGAAAGGGGGAGCGGCAAGGAGAAAAAAGGACGCTGGAGGGAAAGAACACACATTCCCAAACAAAGGCTTAAAGATAGAGTTTTGTAAACTTGTCGTCAGTGTGATAATCTATAGATAAGTATGTTTTTTTTTTTAAATTTAAGAGTACTCAGATTGGAAATCAAGCATTGCAAAGGTGTAATCTTTTGGGAAGTAGAAAAGATATTTTTTTTATGGCTAAATCTCAGGTGAGAAATGGGCTGTGGTCCAGAGGCTGGGCCGTCACCCATCCTTTGGGACAAACAGCAGTTAGGTTCCAAATCTCATATTTCTCAGTCGTCACTGAGAGATCCACGAGTGGATTTCACGTGGGTTTTAGTAACAGCTCTGCCCATGAGAGCTTAAAGCTCTAAACGACGTGAGAGCCTTTCAGTGTGAACCCATGTGGTCAAGAAAGACTCTGCCTTGGGCTATCTAAGGACGTGAGAGTGTCACGTGAACCCTGGGAAAGGGGGAGAAAACCTCTTGGGGCCTAGCCCAGCGCCAAAGAATTCTCCAGAGTTTGCTCACCTGTGATAAATTGGGCCAGTGTTGTTTGCGAGCGGGCAGTGACAAGTTTACAGCTCCGAATGTAGAAGTGAGGAATTAATGCAGGATGTAGTCCGGTCCTGGTTCTGAACGGCTGGGGACTCAAACTGGGAGAGCCCAGGAGTCTCTCGTCTGCTGTTCCTGGTCAGGGAACCATATGATAGAACTGTGAGGGCCGGCGCCATGGCTGAAAAGATAAGAAGTATGAAATATAAGTGACCTTTATTTGGAGAATGTGTGCAGAGACCCCCCCCCCCGACACCCTGGGGCACAGCATCTCCCCCTGGGGTCGGTGATCTCTCCGTGGAACATGTGGAGTGGGGGCATATAAGTAGTCTAGGTTTGGGGTGGCACCTAAGGGGCATTAGTGATGCACAGGTAGCCCATTGGCACTCGTTTGGTGCCACAGGTAAATTCCTAGGGGTGGGGGAGATGGAGCTCCTTGGTTCTGCCTGAGGCTTTACCAGCTACAGTGTCCTGTCTGGGCCCAAACTCTTTCAGTCCTTATCCACCTTATTCAACAGATCTGGCACCCAGTTACTTTTGGCTCTTTCCAAAGACAAAATAACCATGAAAGGTAAGCATTTGCAATTTATTCAGGACATGAAGCAGTCAAGAGATGGAGGAGACAGATACATAGAAAGAACTAAGATGTGTTACGTTCATGTACAACTGCCCATGATGAAACTAAACATTATGCACTAAAAACATGTGCTAATAAAACTAAAAATTCAAAAAAGAACTATGATATAAGCATGTTTGAAGTAAGGGGGAACATTTTGAGGGATATCAATAATAGTGATGATGATAATGTCTTTTTCCTTTCACTGTGTTTTTGTTCACTCTCTGTACACAGCTCTCTCCTCTGAAGCCACATCATTAATACCAGTGTTAACAGTTGTGAAGATGTATCCTATGGCTGCTGTACCTGGAGAGTACCTGAATCAACAGCAATGTTAATAGGATGAAAGAAATAAATAACATGTTTAAACATGATCATATGTCCTCAGGCTTATTAGTCATTACCCAGTAGGGACATATTTTACAGCAATTACGACTCTGATATAAAACTAGTTCGAGATGTTTTATAAATAGCCTGGGAGTTCCTTTCACTGTTACTCAGGCCCTGCAGTGTCTTCATTTCTATGATATGTGCAGCTCTTACTGGCTTTCATGTTCCAAAAGAAACCCAATTTTCCCTGTTGTGGAAAAAAGACCAGGTGGGAAGTGCTATTCATTCTGCAAGAAAGAAGGGAAGATTTTTTTTTATAAATCTTTAGCTCCTAAAAATCAGTGCTTTATATTCCTCTGGAAAACCACACAAGTGTTCAGTCATCCCTAGAGAAGCATTTACTTGGAACCTCCTCATGCAGATTCACTTTCACTGAACTCAGTGGAGCAGAGATACCTTTCTTTTCCTGCCAATACACATCGGCTTTTATACAAAAGATCCAAGGCACAAGCCTACAGGATATGCCTCAAAGACAGTATGCCCTTCTCATCTCACATGGCTGTCACTCTGTTTTTGTTGCATGCTAGGTATGGTGCAATGTCACTAGATTCTGTTAAATTCACCCAGCATCCACCTTGGAACTGAGTGTATTATCTGGGAATTTATAAATCTGAATTCTAACCCAGTCCCCATGTTAGCGTTGGAAGACAGTAGGAGACAAGAAAAGGGAACTGAAATGGGAATTACTATAGAAGCCTACTCTCAAGTCCTTTTCTGAATTCACACTAATCTACAAAAGAGCCAAACCCAAAGCAATCATTAGAGTTTATTTTGCAGAACTACATTGGAGACCCTGACATACATTCCTAAGGTCTTTTTTAGGTACTTATTTGCATATCTATTCTTGAGATTGTTAGGGAAGCAGGCAGCAGGAAGAAAGAGTCTCCCTAGGCTTCTCCAGCTCTGAATTTGAACAATTAACTAAATGTTGTGGGCTCCATCATGTAATAGTTGAAAGATGTTAAAACCTGAAGGGAGGAAAAAGAGAATCATGCTAAGGGAAATGAGCACAAGTCCACCAGAATGGGTGAAAGAAGGAGAATACAAGGGCAGCCTGGCAATCTGCACACTTGCTTTCGTAAGGCACAGTGCTCAGTGCACGGTATGAACAGGTTTCTTTTGAACTCGCTGGCAGACATTGCACTCTGGGACTGTTCTTTGGAACAGTTGATGAAGACCTGGGCACTAGCCTGAGATCTCAGGGACCAAGACCAAAAAATTGCATAGCACAAGTCCAACCAACACTTTCCACTTTCTTCCCAGCACAAGGGAAATAATCTGCAAAGGCCTTAAATCTACAGTAGGACACAATGGAGCCCATAATGTCACTTTGTTCCCAAAAATACTAAAAATTCAGGCCAAAATCCAAACCAACAATCTTTCTTAGAAATAGAGTTTAAAGACCCTGATGTATTTGCCTCACTTGACTCTAACACTCTCTCTCGCAGCTGCATATTGCTCTTCCTAAGGGCCTCCATTACTGAAGAACCTTAGAAGGCAAAATCATTGATTGACATTCATGATAAGGAAATTTTACTGATTAGCCTCTTCCACAGTCATTCACCATCCCAACCTCCACAACCCTCATTCATCCTTTCATTCATTCACTCATTCATTACCCAGCCCCTATGCAGTGCTAGGCATTATGACAGATGCTTCAGGCACCTGGGAACAAGGTGAGTTTACTTGATCTCTTGTGTGAATGGTCTAAAAATAGAACCACAAGAGAGTTACACAAACAAATCAGATTATGACAGATATTGAGAAATAGCAGAAATACCCATTTTAGGCACTGTTGTTAGGAGGAAATCTTTTGGAGTCCTTGAAATTTACATTGGGATCAAGAAGAGAAGAATAACAATTCACAACTAGTAAAGTGTGTCTGTGTGTGTGTGTGTGTGTGTGTGCGCGCGCGCGCGTGTGTGTAGTGGCTGTGGTGGGATAACCATTTATGATAGTGAAAAGAGTTTGGCTCAAAAATAAAGACAGTGCATTCAAAAGTAGAATTAAGGGAGAGAGGTCTTCTGCTGAAATTACAAAGGACCATGTTATTATAGCCATGGGAGAAAAGTTTGTTTTATTTAGGACAAATATATGTGAAATAGATGAATGCATGAGTGAGTGAATAAATGCATTTCTATTTTAGATATATCCACTACTCCCTTCCTCCCATCATCCCCCATTTGTTCTCCACAGATACTGCTATGCCTATCACTAACTTAGGGGGCAATGAGACTCTCCCCCATCTCCTTTACTACTGCTTCTTTCCACATGTACACTTCACCGAAAGAGGACAGCCATGTGCCAACAAGAAGTTACCCCACTTATAAATGCATAAACACACCCAGAATTGCTGGCTGACTGTTGCATTTGATACAAAAGTAGTTTTGCAATTTGCTCACTGCAGCTACTAGCCTCCTCCCTCACCATGATTCCCACATGTATCTACTCCAAGGGAGTAGAATGTGAATTTCTTTACTCAGTTCCACCCACAAATAAAGTTATGTAACTCTGCAAACCCAGTAGCAGTGCCAAATCTGCCCTCTGTGCTTACTGACAGGAGAGCTTACAGCCGCCAGCAATTCTCTAACACCTCTCTGAGGGAAAGAACAGCAAAGCTCCTAGGAGTAGCAGTTTTTAATGATAAATAAAATTGAAGACTGCTAGAGACTGCTATAAGTACCAAATTTTCTTAAGAAAGCACTGGGATGGACCTAAAGCAAAGGATCTTGATCAATATATCTTCGCAAAATTACTTTCTCTCTTCAATAAGGGGAGAGCTTTTGTTTGACTTGTCCAGAACATTTTTAGTTTCAAGTTTATATTTTAACCCAAGTTTGTTTTACAAAATTGGCATGGAAATCTCATGTGATCATAGCCTTTATGTATTTTTAAAGCATCCAAGGTCTGACCGTGTCTTCTGTTGACCCAGAGAAAGGCTTGTGGCCTCTTTCTAAAGCGGTAGCTCAAGCAGCACAAATTTTGCATAAGTTAAATCGTTAAGGTGCTACTCAAGCATTGTATAACATTCTGCATTTATTTTTCTTCTCTTCATGCTTTTTTAAAATCTCCTCTAGGTGATTCATCAAGCATAGTTCTTCAACCAGCTGTGAGAGATTAAGAAATGTTATTTGCATTCATGGGAAGAATTCTCAGGCAAAGGAACAATCTGCCTGTTGAATACATTCACATAAATAGAACAAAAGTTTTAAAGCTAAGCAAAACTAATGCAAGGGGCACAAGGGAGATGAAAGAAAATGAAATGAAATGAAAAATCTTTCAGCATGAACCATGCATGAACCATGCAAAACTTTGATCATAACTTTAAATGAGACTAGATCTTACACGTATGACAAGATGCCAGACCGAAGACGTCTGTAGCTATGATTTGGGCTCAGGCTCACACTAACAGGCAATTCTTTCTGTTTGGTTCCATCATCCTAGCTTTGGAAGGTCCTGCTTTCAAACATGCATTTTAACCAACCAGTGGGAATGCAGAGTATAAGGGAAATGCTAAACAGTTAGCAAAGCTCTTAGCTTGTAGTTAAAAAAAATCAGGTTCTCCTTTTAACCAATGGCAAGTGTAATTATAATTAGTAAGATTAAAACTCAAGGCACAATTTGAACAACAATAATAATAAAGCCCAAATTTATTGGCTATATTGTACATGTCAAGTAGTGTGACAGATGTTTAAAATATAGCTTTAAACAAGTTAAATTTAACAACTTATTTGAGCACAAAATGATGTGTGAGTTGGATAGCTCTATACATTCTGAGGGATTCAAATAGCTTTGCATTGCAAAGTAATTGTGGAGGAGGAGCAGTGAGATTTTATAGGCAGAAGACAAAAGATGAGTTGATGGGTTACAGTTAGAAATTTGTCTTAGTTGAACATAGTTTTATTAGTTGACTGTGATTGGCTGAGACTTAGGTCTATATCACATATCAGTTTATTTACATAGTAAATTGGGTTGTGGCTCATTACCTAGAAACTCAGTGTGGAGATAGCATCAGGGCAAATATAGTTTAACACTAGTTATTCTATAAATCTGTTCTTTAAAAATTATTTGCAATAGGATTAGATTTTTTTAAACAAATGAGCAATCTGAGATTTAGAAATGGAAAGTAATTTGCTCAAAGTCATTTTGCCATGAGATTTTGACCAATCATTTAAACTTTTCTGGATTTCATAAATTTGTGTCCTAGTTGGATTTTAATCTGAAATGTAGCATCGGAATAGCTGGATTTATTTCAGATCCAGCAGTGTGTGATTTTACAAGGTCTCTCCACTCCCTAAACTGTGTTCTCTGCATTTTGAGCTGCAATAAACCAGTTATACTACATCATTCTTTTTAAGCTCTTTAACTGGGACAAAAAAAGAAAAATAGAACCACTATTATAATAGAGGAAACTGTCTTAGATGACATCTTCCAGTCTTACAGTATTTGATACAAAGAAAGCGTTTGGTTCTGGCTTGTCATATGATTCCACCTGTGATTAGTCAACTTGAGGCATTACATTAGGGGATACTCATCTATATGGGAAAGTGTGCATTGCCCATCAATCACAGAGATCCAGAACACATGCACAGAACAGTTTCCAAGCCCTGCTCTTGCCACCATTCAGAGAATGCTATTTTCAATGCTTTAGGTATAAGATCAAGCAGGTTTCTGATAGAATGGCCTAGATCTGATGTCAGAATGGAGGATGTAAGAGGCAGTAGCCATTAAATTCTTCCACTCTCTCTTTCTCGGTGGCCCACTTTCACCCCATAGAGCATACATCTTTTCTTACTTTAATTGGCCCACATTCATTCTGAAAAGCATAGTTTTTCCCCTAGCTGTAACACGTTTCATAAATGTAAAACATTGCTACCTTTTGCATTTGTCACGTCCAAGTCTTTTTAGGACAACAAGAACAAGAACCTCTAGAGCCTGAAGCACTCAGAATTCTGGTAATAAAGTTTTGGTAAAACCAGTATGGATGAAAGAACAATTTTGCTTTGTTTGTGGGTGAGAAAATATCCCAACACCCAGCTGCTCACTCCCCTCCTGCATGCCACATTGCTGATATAGAAAAATATAACTCGCAACCTGCTAGCGGTCAGATGTACCATTTCATGTCCCCTGAAACTGAAGAACAAATTCCAAGAAACAATAGAGATTAAGTAAGAAAGATTTATTGAGAGAAATATAGGATGCACTCAAGTAGGGAGCATGGGTATTCAAGGAATGAAGCACAAACATTTGAGAACTGGAGGCCTTTTATGTGTTTGGGTGGTGGAAATCTGTGGAATTCAATAACTTGCAGCCTTAGTCTTAGCCTTAGCCTTAGCCTTTGCATTAGTTTTAGTCCTAATCTTAGTTTGTGGCAGAGATGGTCCATCCCTAGTGAGATAATGGTCTGTTTTTTATGGGAAACCCCAAAAGGATGGTACCAGCTGCAGTATAATTTCAAGATTCCATTCATCTCTTAAGGAAGTATATACATTTGGCCATGTTGACTTTAATCTTGAGTTGTTGCCTTCTTCAGATGTGCCTCCATTCACAGGGCTGATGTCTCCAACTTTCACTGACTTCTTTTGAAGTCAGTCTCTCTATTATTATTAACTTTTATATAATTGAGCTGCCTGTAATGCTGCTTTTCATCACATCTCTGTCACCCAAACCTCTCTACCCTTTACATAAATAGAACATGAGCTGAAAAACAAAATGGTGAACAAATATGGCCCTTTACATAGGAAGTGCCCTTTACTTAGGGAAATGCCCTTTACAGGAAATAACGTGCCTTGTTAATTACAAAATCCTGGAATGCATGTGCTGATCAGTTGCCAAAGTCCTGTACTTGGACTGCTCATGAGAATTCAAGCAGGTTTTCAAATGGATGGCCTATACCTGGTGTCAGCCTGGAACATGGGATCTGAGCACCACCTTGCTGGACCGCTATGTAGAAGTTGTCATGGGTTTCCTCAAGATTTGGACAGAATAAAAGAACACAGATGCCCAGAACTTGCTATCATGGCTTTGTTCATGATAGCCTTCCCTGTTTTCTCCAGAGTGGTCTTTTATCTTGTTTTTTCCAGTTTTACTCAACCTAAAGCAAATTTTTCTCTCGCTCTTCATTTTTACTTTTTCTAATTTTGTCAGTGTTTCTGTTCATCTCATTCAGTTCTTTTTTTAAGATGAGAAAAACCTGGAATCTTACTCTGGAAGGACATCCAAGCAACTCAGAACCTGGTACTGCTTAACTGGGGAGCCACTTTCAGAGGGAGCTGCCTATTCACACCATCTCCTGTGCACCATGCCAGGTAGGCTCATACCAAGACCTGAGGTGTGTGTGGAGGGGTCTGCCCTAAAGATGCATGCCCTGATGGTAACCTTTGGGGTGTGGTAGTGTCTTCCATTGTCTTATAGGTGGCAGACTCCCAGGGAATCTGTTAACCATCCTGTTTTGGAGCATACCTAGAGTTCAGTATGCCTTCTTCCTCCATGTTTTCATCTTTCCCTGATATGTTGTCTACCTTTCTCACTCTTTCGGATACCTTCTTGAGTAGCCACCTACCCTAGCCTGCCTCTTTTTGTGCTCAAAATCTCAACTGTGCTTTCCTCCTAGATGGCCTTTTATCTGTAGCAAGCCTCTGTCTCAGGGAATCATTCTAGCCCATATGGTTCTGCCATATTTGTTCACCATTTTCTTTTTCAGCCTATCTATAGAGAAGCCTCAGCCTTCAGGGGACATCATATGTCTCATATGACTCATATGTCTCATATGTCTCATAGACTCCTCCTCTCTTCTCTTCTGAATTGGGTTAGATCTTGTTCCTGGTTTTCTTCTAACTGAAATTCAGGTGATTTAGAAACATGTGCCTGAGGGCTTAAGTGAGAGGGAACAGCCACAAAAGGTCAACTCTATCAGCTGTGCCCATGCAAAGGTAGAGCCCAAGGATAGACAACAAGTCCTATGCTTGTACTTAGAACTTTTAAATTTTTTCTTTTTTCTTAAATGCTAAAAATAGAGTTTTCGCCCTCTACTGACATGAACAAATGTGACAGAATAAATGTGAGGACAGTGTTTCTCAGTGAAATACTGTTTCTAAGGAATCATAGTGGGCTTCAGGGTATAGAGAGTTCTAAGGAAGGAGAAACAAAACAGAAGAGCACTGATGGTGTTTACTTCACCAGAGCCACCTTGTAGTACAATTGAGTCTCATGAAGCATGCTTCTAGGAACTTAGTGGGCCTACTTTCTGCTGCATGGGATGTCCTCTGAAAGACCACAGAACTAGTCTCTCCCTCTCAAGAGACCCCGTGACACATCATGGGAAACACCCTGAAGATCCCAGCTACCTTACCGCTAGACTGTGTCCTTAAAATATTGGGAACAATTTGACCCTGAAGGAGTCATGATAAGTCACAGGCTATTGAGATGATTAAGAAAAGGTCAGAGACACCTGGTACCAGTAGTATAATTGAGTCTCATGGAGGACACTTCTGAGGACTCAGCAGGTCTGCAACCTTCCACATGGGAAACCATCTGGAGGCCCCCAGACCTGGTACGCTCACATGTCATAGAATACAAAATGCACCATGGAACACACCATGCAGATCTGAGTTACTTCAACGTTAGGCTGTATGCTTAAAAACTGGGAGCAAGTTGCCCCTGACAATCTGAAAAGAGAGCAACTTATTTTCTATTGAATTACTGTTTGGGCCCAACATGCACTAGGATATGGCAAAATATGAGTATAGAACGGCAGTCTAAATTACAATGCTATCCTTCAGTTATATCATTTTTGGAAGAAGCAAAGAAAGTGGTGTGAAATCCTTTATGTTCAGGCTTTATGGATCTTTATGCTAGAAATGTCCAAGAGCTATACTAATTAAAGAGGGCTTCAAGCAAGAAGAAATTGATATCATTGATGAGCTTATCTTCAGACTCTTGCCTATCAGTAGGGAGGCGATATGAGTTGTCCCCCCACCATCTGCTTCATAAAAACATCCACATTGGGAGGTCTCCTCAAATGCCTTTTATATCCCCAGGCCAGTAAATTAGCCTGCTCCTCATATTCCTAAGATCACTTTGAGCCTTGCAGGACATTTTTGAAGTAGAGTTTCTTACTCTTCTAACTCACAGCTCATTCTGCCCCTGATGATATAGGGGAATGAAACTTCCAACATACTAAATGTCCAGTATGAGTTCATGTTCTCTAAAATTAAGAATGAATTTTAGGAACAATGGAAGTTAAGAGCAGAATATATTTATCAAGAGAAAGAAAGCTTCTGTCTGAGAGAAAGACACAAGGGGTCCCACGTGGGTTGCAAAAGACCCTGTCTTCTCTAGATATGTTACAGAGCAAAACCGTGAAGGGAGATGGGTCCGCGATGGGAAAAATAGGAGAACTAGCAAGAGAGGTGTGCATGAGCTGGGACACAACTATGGTGAACAGATAAGATTAACTGTTTAGGTAAAACTGACCAAATCAGGGACAAATAGGGAAGTGAGTCACTTAGCAAGAAGGCAAGCTTAAAAAGCAGTGACTCCTTGGTTTTCTTGATCCTGGCCATTCTTTCAGGAGTGAGATGGAATCTCAGTGTGGTTTTAATTTTCATTTCTCTAATGACCAATTATGATGAACATTTTTTTCATGTATTTATTTGCCATTTGTATTTTTTCATCTGAGAATTGCGTATTCATCCACTTGAATGGTTTTACACTGACTTGATATGTTTGAAGCTATAGTATATGAAGTTATATTCAAATATTTCAAGGAAAAAGACACTATGGTAACTACTATTAAACTGGGTTATTTGGTGGTGAAGCACTAGATTGCTGAAACTGTCATGCTTTCACCTGTACTGTTATGATGTTATGTCCTCTTTTATCTCAATCTCTTCCTTATTCATTAAAAAATTATTTAGTTATTTTTTATGACTTTTTAATTAAGGGGAAAAATCAAAAAAAATTAGCAGGATATATTATAGTAACTTATTTGATTTCCTATTAACTTGTTTTGAAGTCCTGTAATACTCCCACTATCTTGTTTTGACTGATTAGACTCTGTTCCGTTCTGTATGATAGTATCAAGTTTGGGGGTATAGGCAACTACTTTGAAGGCAATAAGATTCACTACGATGTCCATTCTGGTTTGACTATTATCTTCTTTGGAAGTCTTGTAGTGTTTACAAGGTTTAGGTTTTATTGGTCTTGTTCTCTACTGTTTTGTTCAACTTTATAATACCTAATGAGATAGACAATTGTTTTTAAGGAAGCAAGAGGCATTATGGTAACCATTGTCGATAACCTTGTACTCTGTTTTTACATCATGTGCTATGTCTATCCTCGGTTTTGACTGACAGCTTTGTTTTGCCATATTTGACTTTATTTTCTTCCAAAAAAAAAAAGTAATAAGGACTAAGGAATAATAAAACCCAAAATGTGTAAATTTTGTTGTAAAAAAGAGAGGGGAAAAAAAGTGCTCTAAATTATACAACTGCAAATGTGTTTAGGGGTGTTAAATAGATGCCCATATTAATCTTTTTGGTTGGGTCATTGAACACAACTGTTTGCAGTCTCACTGTTTGAATGTCCACTTTGTATGCTTTGATACTGTGACTTGAGCAACTGTCTCTAGGATGATAATTGTAATCTATTAACTGATGATTTCTTACTTTTTTTTTTGTAGTTCTGTATTAATTGTACCCTTATACCACTTTGTTTTGTTTTGTTTTTTCTCTTTTTCCTTTTAAATAAAATTAAAAAAAAAAAAAGTAGTGACTCTTCCCTTAGGGCACTGAGCTACCGATCCTGGATTCCTCAAGGTTATCCATACCTATTTAGGATATCAAACCTTGATGTTTATGTTTAGGATGTGGTTGCATTTGTTTTGCCTTTTGTCTTGAGATCTGGCCTGTCTTCTCCAGAGCTGCCTGTCTTCTCCATCAAGGTCCCTGGTCTTCTGCACTGGCTCCTTTGAGAGCCCAGTCCTGTCTGACGGCCTATAATATTTCTAACTAACTCAGCTACCTGTAACACTGAGAGGAGTACTGGGAACTACGTTTTCAATGGCAGATGCCAACAATGCAAAGAATGGCTAGGCCAATTTTCTATCCTATTCTGTGAACCAATTTGAAAATATTTTTCTTTAGTAATCAAGTTAGACTCACTCATATTTATTAGTGTTCTATCGTGTCTACTCCTAACTCTGCCTCTCATGTTATCTAGTTTTTCAAGTGAAATGTATTTTAGATATACTGTTTTTTATTTTCTTAACATTTCTTTTGCTGTTTGAGAAAATATGAATGCTGACCTTTGTCTCAGCAGATAATTTTTAATTAATAGTTTTCTAAGCTTCAATTTTTTATTTCTTTTGTTATGTTGATTACAATCTTTTATGATAAATAAAAAATCTTGCTCTATTCACTTTTTATCTTCCTTCTCCCATTCACTATTTTTATGCCTTCTACCATGGTAGAATACACAATATATAATGTGCAATTCTTCTGTCCATGTCCCCACACCTGTATAATATTTAGATCTACAATTAAATCTATAAGTTACTCAGTCTTTCTGCAAAAGGTTTGCAAGCTACTTTTTGTTGAATGAAGTGTATTATGTTGTAAATATTCATTGTGGATAACTACATATAGTAGTCTGAGTTCTTGGACATTTGAAAGTGTGCCTTGACAGTGGAAAGACTCTTTAAACAACAATATTATTTTTGATTTACACCTTCCTTAAACTTTTTAAGAATGCTGCTCATTTGGCCTTAGTGCCTCCCTTTGAAGGCTTTGTTTTCAAGAAATCTAGTTTTCCTAATATAATTAATTTAATGTAATATATGTAATTTAATTTTTCTGCATGACAATTTTGAGAAATTTTAATGCCAAAGTCTAAGACCATTTTGCTAAGCTATGTAGCAAAGATGATTGCTCCTAGCCATGTCTCTTGAAAATGAAATGTTTTTCATGGTATAGTGTCAGGTTTTCTTTTATTTCTGGACAGTTTTCTGGTAGCTTTAAGTATTCAAATTAACTGTTTTGATTTTCTATTGTAGAAATATCAAGTATATGCTAGATCTTGTTGACTATCGTCCTTTTTCACCTCTTTATACTGTTTTTATTTTCTTAGTTAAAGTATTCTGGCACAATAAAGAGGCAAAAGTATAAAATTAACAGGTTTATTGAGTTGAGGACATGGAAAGGCGCACACAGCCCACGGCAGCTGGGCTGTCTTCTTTGCCCAGATAGAGAGGCAGAAAGTTATATAACCTCTGACTGAAGTGCATGGGGCAGATATTGATGACGTGTGAGGAACTGATTGGAATTCTCTGTGCATGCAAACAGGAAGAGGAGTTGCAATTATGGCTGAGGAAGAAGCAGGAAGTGGTAGGTGGTCCTGCTTTGGCCTTCCGCCATGTTAGACTCCGCCATAACTGTACAGTAATTTATACTAGGGCAAGAACCTTTCACTTAGTTTTTTTTTTTCTCCTTTTAATAGACATCATCAAATTTTCCTTTAAATCTATTGTTTTATGAGATGTTTTTCTTTTAGTCTTCATTTAGTATTAATTTTTGCTTTCTTTCTTTTCAAGTTAAATGAACTTGCTTCATTTCACATGTTTTCATCGTTTTGGGTCACAGTTGTTCATTTGTTTTTGTTTTTTCTAGTTCAAACTATTCATCCCAAGTCATTGTTAGACAATGTGTAATCAAGGGCAGAATGTTGTGTTACAGCTTTCTGGTTACCTTTAATCACAAATGCTTTGATTCGCACTTTTGTGGTTTCTGTACAAACTTTGTATGGAATTTTTTCTTTTTTCATGCCTACTCCCTTCAAGAAGTCTCCAGATTGACAGTTTCCTCCTTCCCCAGTTCTTGGCCTTTTGGAGGCTTTCCTTTTGTGGATAGTGGGAGTGGTGTGCTATAAAAAAACAGGAGAGGATTTCCTTCAGACCTAAAGGTTAGATTTTTCTCTCTGGTTTCTTATTTGCTTTCACTTTGTCCTTGAGCCTCATCCCCAGGTATCTGATTGTCTCTGAGCTTAAGTTCTTCACACTGAGCCCCTCCCCTAGGACATTCCTCTAAATTCTCAACCTGTGTCCCACATTTTGGCATTTACAGCTGTATCTTCCTTGCTGAGAAGTAATTTTCCTATATTTTATGCATTTTCTTTACTTTATGCATTTGACATTTTATTAGGGTCTATAAGCCCTGTCAGTGGAGTCTATGAGAACTCTGTTGATACTTGTTTATTCTGTTCTCCCGTGGGACTTTGATATTATTGATATTTCTCTATCTAATTGGATATTAGATATTAGATTCTCTAATTATTGATATTCTCTATCTTCTATTAATGCAGCAGATACAGATTGCATATGGTTTATTTGCTCTTGTGCTCATTTTGTTGATATTTTTAGAGGGTCTATAGGAGATTCAAAAACTAATTGCCCCTATTATTTTTCCAAACCTAAAAATCTGAGACAATCTTCCAAGAAAAAAATAAGGTCACTCCCATACACTCTCTGCTTAAGTGATAGTTGAATATAGTAACTTTTCTCCAAAAAAGTACAGTGTTGTTGATAGTATAGTATATTCTAAAAGTATAGTGTGGAAATGGTAAAAGCAGAGCAACTTTACAGTGCCAAATCCTGATAAACTCTATTTAAAAAGAGATTAAGGTTAAGATCAATAGGTCAGTAGTCATAAATCATGTTGATAGTATGTGCTCTAGATATGTTGTGATAAAAATGATCCTGCATTCCGTGGTCTTTCTCTGAAAACACATAAATCTAGTCTAATGATGAGAATAACATCAGACAATTCCAATAAAAGGTTTTCTATAACATGCCTTATGAGTATTCCTAAAAACTACACAGGTCATAAGAAACAAGGAAAGTATGAAAAACTGTCATAGTCAAGAAGATCCTAAGAAGACATAAAAATTAAATTGAATGTGATGTGGAACGTGAATCAAACCTGGACTAGGAAGTTAGGTTTAAAAAACTCTGAGTAAAATATAAATTTATTTAATAACATTGTACAAATTTTTATTCATTATTTTTTAAAAGATTATATTAATGTGAAATATTAATAGTAGAAATGAGGATGAAGTGAAGAGATTATTATATGAGAACTCTCTATACAATCTTCTCAACTTTTCAGTAAATCTAAAACTTTTTAAATAACAATTAAAAATAATAATTAAGATTAAAAGAATTTAATCAGGAAAGCCAACATCGAGTGATTAAGGAAAATGATATTAGATTTATTTTGAGGGTCATACACGTATTTTATAAATTGGCCAGACTTATTCCCTGAGAAATAAATTGTAGCTTTATAGGCAAATTAATTAGCATTTACTTACTTGTGTTTCTCTAGGAAAACTCAAAGATTTAGATTTGATTAGACATTTACCCTTTGCACTTCTTTTTCTTTTAATTTCTAAAAAGGAAAATATTTACCATTAGGGTATCTAGCCACTGAATGGGTTCCAAAACTATAATAATTTGAAAAACATATTTTTAATAATTTTATTAGAAATAGAATTGGCAAATAAATTAGTATAAATGTCTAATTTTAAAATAATAACTTTGATTCATTATTAATAAATAGGAAAGATATTGTGAAGATAATTACCAAAATTATTATTTTTTTTCAGAAGCACATTTCTGCCTGTTGAGTAATTTTGGTTGTAGATGCTGGTATAAAGTTGACCTTGGATTAGGTACATACAAGCCATGGTTTTCCCTTATTCTGTCACAGTCAGTTCTTGGTTATTAGAACTTATTACAACTGCATATTAATACATATTAATACATCTGCAAGAGTTTATATGTAGAGATATGCATTCACTATCATATTCAGATTCCCCTTCCAGAGTATTGTCTCTTAAATAGTAAACGTAATGCAGTCTTTTTACCAGAAAACACAGCAGAAGAAATGGTGTTACACACCACTTTTCACACACGTCCATCATTATGCAAAGTGTCTGTAAATAAGAGAAAGAGGATAAGAAAACAATATAATTTTAAATCTGTAAACTTTTAGTCTAAATAAATATTAAATCTTATACCCTGTTATGTTGCCAAAATTAAAAAGACAAGGACTAGTCTCACACTATTACAAACTTTTTTCCTCTCTTCTTTTCTCTTCTCATTTTCCCTTTTTCTCTCTTTCTCTCTCTCCCTTTCTCCCCTCTCTTGTTCTTCTTCCCCACATCTCTCTCCTCTCCTCTCCTTCTTTTCCCTCTTCCCCCCACCTCTCTCTCTATTTTAACAAACTCTAGGATTACATTCCTTCCTCAATTCTTTCGTCCTGAGTACAGGCTGAACAACTGCCTTTCATATGAATTTTTTCTACCTGTAAGTTGTTAATGTTATCATCTCAGCTTTGGTCCTAGTTCACTTTAGGTGTAGGTCTCATTTCCAGTCTTATGATCTAATTAGAATTTAAGTTTAAGCAGTGATATTGCCTTCATTTGATATGCAGAAAAGTTTCCCTAATTGAAAATTATTACTATGATTATTTGGGGATGTCAGATTAAATGGAAAGAATAAATAACATCATATTTAACACATGTGGATTTGGAAACGCATTTTTCTGCATGACAGGATGAGCTTGAAAGGACTTTTACTTTGGCAGCAACATCAAAATATTGTAATATAGTTTCAAAATTAGAGTTCTGGTTAATATTTTCAATAATGATTGAATTGTATCCCCCTGGCCAATCATTAAGAGAAAGAACACCTTTCCATACATCATACTTAAATCATTTTAATTATTCTTTGGGGGGTAAGTTTCCATAAAGGCAGATATGTGAAAATCTACAGGATTTTCCAGCTGAAAGGGAGAAGTGAGGAAAACCACCCAGTTAGTGTCTTCTCATGCAAGTGTTTAATTATCACTGCGGCTAACCTTTTTGGCCCATATAACCTGCAGTGTAGACATCTAAACATCAGATTCAACCTATAGTGCAGTTTAAAGAGATCTAATTAGCAAATGAATAGATATTCAAAAATCTAGCATCTGTGTAAGTTTACATTATCTTCAAGTCATCAAATTAAGAAACAGCAAAGTTAAAGAAACTTTCATTGTGGTAATCTGTCTAATCCCAGAGGAAAGACTCTTGGGTTTCGTATCTGAAAAACAACATTAACTTACCTTATAAATTTCAATGATATGGACCATCTGCTCCATGTGATAAAGTGAAGCTGATGATTTACTGCTGGGCCTTTTTCAAAATAATAAAACATAACTTAGATTTGCATTTTAGAGTAAAAATATTCACTAATATGGAATATACACAAAGTCTCCAACATCTTAATGAAGTCTTGATTGATCACTGTTCAAACTGTCCGTCAGACTGAGTAGGATTTTACAACATGAGAAATTAAAACACAAAAGATAAAAATTCTAATGAGACTAACCCAAACAATAAATTATTTGTTAGTCTATACCACCAATCTGAAGTTAAAATTGTGTTCATAATAAAATAAAAACTTAATTAAAAATTACCAATTTGGGAAAATGGAGAGGGATGTTTAACAAAAATATTAGAAGCTGTTCTGAAGATGAAAAATGAACTTCATTGAAAACAAAGGCTGCTTGTATTTTTCTGAATATCTAAGGAAACTATGACTTCATTTCTTTAACTTTAAATTTGACATGCTTTTAGCTTGCTCCAATTCCTCAAATGCTTGCAAAATTTTACCATAATCTAATCATGGTACATATACATTTTTGGAAACTTCTAACTTTTGTTAAGTCAACAAGCTGAATAAAATAAGCTTTTCTTTTTACTTAACCATTTATCTTAAATGTGTTCTCTCTTGTTCTTTCATTATAAGAAACTCCAGAAACATAAAAGTGAATTTTTGGTCTATTGCTGACCTCATAATTGTGGTCGTTAGATCCTGCAGTGAAAAATCACATTCAGTGGAAGTTCGATCTCAACCTTCAACATGTACTGTGATTCAAAGGTGACAGTTGATGCTCCAATAGGGCATCCTGTTTCCCTGTTGCCTTTCCAAATGAGCCCATATCCAACACCTTCCTTCTGATTTTTCCCATGAAAATTTTTTTACTTTGGAGAGATGGCTATGGTTAAAATAGCAAAGGACACCTCTTGCATATCAACATTCTCAGGGTATTACAGAATGCTTTTTAATAAAATTCAAACAGTAACAGCTAATACAAATATTTATCTGAATTAAATTATATTTTAATATATAGACTTAGGTGCTAGGACAGTATAATATATAGTATTTATAAACATTTAGTGAATACAAGTTTCTTCTCATTAATATCCACTCATCATACACAAAAGTTGAAAGAAATCTTTCTTACTAAAAATTCAGGTCGGGGATACAGCTCAGCGGCACATTCCTGCCTGACAAGGATGAGATCATGGGTTCTATCCCCAGTACCAAGAAAACAAACAAAAACAACTAAAAATACATTAGCAGCTTTAAAGGTAAGCATAGGAAAGGTTTTTGGTTCTTTGCAATTTTAGAACAAAACTAATCTGAAGAAGAACATAGGATAATTGTTGCTCTTATTGCTGCTGCTAATGCCTGGAGGAGGAAAAATTACAGCGACAGTGCAAAACTGAAAACTAGTCACTAATTGTCATGTACTGAGAACTTTCATTCTACCAGCAGTTCATGAACAGGAACAGTGTTGCTCAACTTACTGGGAAGTGCAGTATAATTCTATCTTTCACTTCATCAGTAACCATCACTATATCTCGAATAAAGATAAATTTGTAGCTAGAAGGATGTTAGAATAAAGCTATTATAGAGAGACTCTTCACTCTTCTCCACCACAGAAAATGAGATTCCAAAAAGAGTCACCTTTAATGATTATAAGGACTGCTAGAAAGGGAAATGGGCATTTTAGTCTCTAGCTACATGTCAGGTTAGCCACTACACTCACTACTTAGATCCTGAGTGCCAGTCAAGGCAAAGAGGAACCTTAGAGAACAGACAGAGATCACACTAATATGTGAGAATTCTATGAGTGTGGTAGCACCATACTCTGTGTGTTGTCAGGATTCCATTCAAGATATCCTGCTAGATGATGGCAAGCCCAGGAAGCATGAAGAGGAGAGGCAGATATAGTGCAGAGCTGAAGGGAGAATAGATAATTCAGTCCTGAGCTAAGAGCTGAGAGGTCCTCCTCCACCCATTATCTTATGAAGTATCACAAAGGCCCCACTCACAAAACCAGTATCTAAACATCCTCCAGTTAGGAGCCTTGATACCCAGCCAGCATGCACTGAGAAATGAGACAGCAACAGCCATCCAAAGAGAAGACCACAACCTTCCTTGTTAATTAAAGACATTTTCCCTTTTCCTTATATTCTCTTCAAACAGGAAGAATCTCCTAGGAAAAAAAAAGACCTGAAAAAAGGAATATTATCTTCATTTTTTTCTTCCAGACACACTTCAGGACACAGCGATATTAGCCTGTTTTAACTGCACTGGAAAAAGAGGAGAGTTTTTTTTATCAGAATATCACAAACCAATTCTAAAAGATATGTGTAAATGTAATGTACTAAAGATAGCTAAGGCAATCTTAAAAAAGAACAAGAATGGAAATTTTACATCAAATTTCAAGACTTTCTGTAAAGCAAGAACAGGTAAACAGATCCATCAATCAGAATAGAGAACCCAGAAATATAACCACATACATAAGGTCACTGGACTTAACCACAAATACTGGTATTGGCACAACAAAATAGCCATTCAGCAAGAAAGAAATCTCTCATTATGGACAAGTTAATTTGAGGTGGAATCTAAATTCAAATATGAAATGTTAAACAAATATAAACTACATGCCACAGTGCTTTGCGGTGGTGTGACACATCTGAAGGGTTCATATTTGTAAAGAAAACAGTGATATAAAAATTTGTCAGATTTCTGATAAGCTCCCAACTATAGGTTGTTCACAAGTTCAACACTGAACTATGCTACATCTATCTCATTCTTTCAGTGCAAAATTAGGCATTTAAAGTTGGCTACTATAAAAAGCAGAAAATTAACATGGAAAAGAGTGAAAATGTTGGTATACCATCCAATTCCAACATCTGAGAAGTTATTAAATGCAACAGGCGTATATCCTATTACTAACTGCATTTAGCTAAGAATAAAATATTAGTTTTCCTTTTATTTATACTATTTTTCCAAATACTGTTTTAGGACAAAAAACCTATAAGTTATTTCACCTGGCTACTTAATAAGTCGAACTGCTAAGTTTTCTTTTGGCTTTTAACTGCCTCCAAAATTATGAAATATTAAAGTCTTCATATACCAAGAAAGTTTCAGAAACTCTATTTTAGAAACAATACACACCCCAAAATTCATGCCCTTGGAATATGCAAATTTTCTTATACATAAACCAAAAAGAACCCTAAATATAAATGTCACTTAACAAAGTGGACTGTTAAATTTAGGAACTTCTGTTTACCCAAGACATTAAAAGACAGGAAACATTAGCAACAAACTTGAAGGTAATGTTCACAATGTGTACACCTCAAAAGGAATTAATATCTGGAATACATAAAGAATGCCTACAAGTCAATAAGAAAGAATTCTATTTTAAGAGCAACAAACTTGAATAGACACTTGAACAAAAACAATTATTGAAATAGCCAATAAGCTTTCCAAAAATCAGCTTCATTACTTATAAGATAAATACAATTTAAAACCTCAAATGAAAAAGATTATTACTGCTATCTGTAGTTAAGAATGTGAAACAATAGAAACTGTAATATATTCCTGGTGAGGACATACTTGGTTGGACCATTTTAAAAATCTGTTTGCAATGTATGAGCAAGGTAACATATACCTACTGTGACCTACCGATTCCATTCCTGGCTCCGTATCCAAGAAAAGTCAACATGTTTGCATTTAAAATCCATCAGAAAACATCTTTCAAAGCTATTTATACAGATTTATTCATAACATCCTGTTGTCATGTTGCTTGTTAGGATTTCTTTTTTATTTGGCTGAGGTCTCCCTTGGGAGGGACCATAAGCCAAGATAGCCACTCTCTAAAGATCTTTGATGGAGAGTTAGGTTCAGGGCTGTGTGTTTCTCTAATGACACAGGAAGGGAAAACAAAAATGGTGCAACAGAAGAAATTTGCTCCTTAAAGCTTCCTGAGAGGTTAAAGGAACAAACAAGAAGCTGATGAAAAGGCCAGAGGTGGCAGGGAGCCAGCTCCTAGGAGAGGAGGCAGGGAAAGAGAGAAAGGGAGAAAGACCATGACTATGGATTGCACCTTTCATAACATCCACGAGCATTATTCCTTAGGTTGCTCTGCAGGGATTCAGAGTGAGCTAGTTTTGAAGGGAAAAAAAGGAAAATTTAGTTCCACCTCTCTGATGCTGACCATTTGGTTTCACTGTGGAATGTGCTGGGTTTGAAGTCAGTAAGATGTGGAACAAGTGTGCAATACCTTAAATGCTCAGATGGGAAGGGGAAGTTTTAACTACACCCAAAGTAGGATTTGGTATGGCTGTGTTTGAAGTAATTTATATCAAGCTGGGCATGGTGGCACACATTTGTAATCCCAGCACTCAAGAGGCTGAGACAGGAAGATCACCATGAGTTCAAGGCTAGCCTGAGCTATATAAATGAACACAAGGTCAGCCTACAATACATAGCAAGATCCTGTCGAGAGAGAGAGAGAGAGAGAGAGAGAGAGAGAGAGAGAGAGAACAAAAGAAAGAGAGAAAAATGTATCAGGCCTAAAAATGGATGTTGAGGCAACAAATATAGAAAGCAAATGTGTAACACAGCCATAAAACAAATGACCACAAATATCCATTGATAGGAGAATAAGAAATGACAGGACTCTCAAACAACAGAATATAAACGAACTAGTGTTTCACACAACTACACAAATAATTTGCAGAATCAGTACTGCAAGAAATAACCTAAGCACTACAGAATATATGCTCTGTAATTCTGTTTACATGGTATCCAAGATGGAGCAAAACCGATGATTATGAGTTTGAATAGTAACAAAATCTTGGAGGTTCATGACTGACTGGGAAGGCATCTAGTACTGGTCCTTCAAGTGTTCTAACCTTCCAACTAGGTTACGCCAAATTATTTTGTATATATGTAAAAATCTGTCAATGTTGCCAACATTGTACTAGTCTTTGTTTATATGATACTTCAGTAAGTAAATAACAGATCTGAATTTTATCTCATACAATGAGATAATTCTTAAATGACAAGACTTGAGTAGTCTGACCAAAATAGTACTTCATGCAGGTGAATTCAATTTATTGTAATTGGTTTCAATTACTACAGATTCAAAACATCCAGATATATATCTCCTACAATTTGATATTTCCTCATACACAGGTTAGTGAGGACAAAATAGCTTAACACCTGAAGTATGAGTTTAGATTCTAACTACACTAGAGATTAGACAATCTCTATATAACTCTGGTAAGTTACCAAGCTTCTCTTTAAAATGAAAATGAAAGTGTTCCCTACCTTATTGGATTGTTGGAAAATTTAACATCATAATATGTCCCTGGCATAGGACAAGAATTTAAAAAATAATTAGCATTAGTCTCGTTTCTCCTCCGTAAAATTGTAAACTCATAAGTAACTTACAACTTGCTGTTGTAAATGATTTTCAGGATAAGCACAATTTGAGCCTTTCTGATTAAAGTAATTTTAAAACAAGAAAACCAGAAGAAACTTGGGAATAAAATCATGATGCAAGAGTGTAGGGAAGAAGATGAGTAAGAGTAAAGATAAATGTGTCATGAGTTTGAAGAAGAGTGTAGCTGGTACACAATAATCTCTCAAAACAGCACTCCAGTGCCAGGGACAAGCTGGCCTCAAGTCATTATAACCGAACCAAAGTAGTAATACTGTCTCCACTAGAGACAAGGCAGGATTGAGAACAGCCCATCTTAATGTGTATTTCTCTACTGACTAGCGATGTTGAACAACTCTTCATGTATTCATTGACCGTTCGTACTTCTTCTGTGAACTGTCTATTCATTTAACTTGTCCATTTTTGATTGAGTCTTTTATTTGGGAGGGGTCCAATTTTCTGAGTTTTTTATATATGCTAGATATTAGCTATTTGTGTGAGAAATAGCTAGCAAAAATTTTACAATTCCATAGGGTGTCTTTTTACTGTGTAGGTTATTTCTTTTTGGAAGAAATCATCAACAGATGAATGGATAAAGGAAATGCGGCATTTGAATACAAAGGAGAATGACTCTGCCATAATGAAAGTTAAACCTGAGTGATTTTTAGGATAGTGGTGTACCTTGAGACTATAATGTTAGAGACATAAATCAGATGCACAAACTTAAATATCTCATGGATTCTTTCACATGAGAAACCCAAATTATAAATGAAGAGCAAAATAAAAGATAATAGGAAGGAGAGAGACACATGTTTCTCAAATGGAAAGAAGATGAAGAGGTAAGCTAAGGAAAGGGGTTGGAAAAACAATCTAAGATGTATTACACACATGTACCAACTCCATAACAAATGTAAATGTACTGCAAACATGTAATAATAAAAATAAAAAAACTTACAAAAACACAAGTCACCCTGTGTCTCTGACACGAAGATAGTACCCAAAAGGTCGAAGAGGTGAGGAGTCATCATTTCAGAGTAATTAAATCACTATGGCAATGACCACTTGAGTATCTGACTAAAGAGGAAAAATTTCACTCAGTATATATAATGTCTGCAACAAAGCAAAAGTGATTCTTATTATATTTTTGAAATTTCAGGAGACTTTGAAATATTTCTGGTAATTATTAAATAATAAATGGAAATAATTTATGCTGTAGTCATTAATTTTAAGATCTATAAAATGTTTTGTGGTCCAAGTTCTATGCTATTTTATTGATTTTCATAAACAGAAAAATTATTCAGAGTTTCATTCTAGACCTTAGGCTTTCAGCCTTATTTTTACCTTATACTGCGTTAAATTCCTCTACTGAAACTTCTATCAATGATTCCGTCAGAACATTAAGCCTCAAAAGGGGTACATAATACTTTAACAAAACTTTATCCTGAATCAGTACCTACCACACTAAGAATTCTCAGTCCATCCAGTGGCCTAGAGAGTGTTTTTAATTCCTTTTTATTTATATTAAAAGAGTGGGCTTGATTCTTTCTGACTATTAAAAATAAACCTTATTTTATCCTTAGGCTAATTAGTTTTAAGTGGCTCAAATCTTCAACAAATGTATTTGTCAGCATTATGAAATCTAAACATTTTAAAGAGATACTATACTCATTGTTTAAGATAGAATTTTATGAGTGAAAATTATGAATATGATTAACTTTTACCTATGGATAGGTAAGAACTGGCTAATTATGTTGCCCTTACAAATTTCTACTCCTTGTGCTCATAAACCTGGACCCATAAATTTTTACTTTTTATCTGTTTTTCTATTGTAACTGACCTCTAAGTCAAACATGGATAAATTAAAAGGAGATATTTGACACATGTCATGGACCCCAAAATAATAAAACAAAGAAACCTAAGAGACTGGTTCTTGGAGAGGAATGTGAGGAGCAGCTGACAGTGCTCAGGATGGCACAGCTGAAATGAATACACTCACTGTTGCAGAAGGGGCAAAGCGCGATTGCAACCCAGCTGTGATAATAGGCGATCAGTGACCCGTGACTACATTTTTTACTGAATTGCAGGTCTTGACTCTAATCATTATGTTAAAAAGAGGTGCTGTGCCTACAAAAGGAAGCAAGTCTGGAAAAAGAGACATGGCAATATGTTAAAACCAAACTGTAACCTAAAATCCACAAATATATGTCATCCCACCTGCTATTTGTTTCTGCCAGAGCTGTCATCCAGTGATCTAGAGATGAGAAAGGAGAGCAACAGATTTTACAAGAAGTAATAACGTATGGTGTAAAATTGGCTGTGTTGCTGAAAGGCCATGTTTCTGGGTTGTGTTATTCTATCCCTGTAAAAAGTGTTCTGTGAACTTCATCACATAATTGAAAGTTGCTAGTTCAAGATGCTGACAGCATGTAGATTTCTTCTCTTTTCTACTTTAAATGAATAATAACGTTTCTCAAATGGTGTTTCTCGAATTTTGAGGAGTATCACACAATGAGAATAAGGTACTAATAAAATTAAAAACACACCCTTTTTATTGCATTATTTTCCCTATGTATATAGTACCTGTATTAGACCACAGCCCAGTAATGTCATTTTATATTTATATAATATTTTGCATTTTAAAAGTATTTTATATCATTTCTACAAAATAAGACTGTGAATTATGGGAGATTGTAGTTCCATCTTATCAATGGTGAAACTGAAATCAAAGAATGTTAAAGATTTGCTATAGTAAATATTGGAGGCCAGTCCAAAATGCAAGCTTCACATTCTAATCCAATCTTCATTCCACTAGACTTCATTATTTTTAAGAGAAATGAGGCCCTTCCCTGCACCTGAATCAGTACCTACAACACTAAGATTTCTCAGTCCATCCAGTGGCCTAGAGAGTGTTTTTAATTCCTTTATCAATGGTGAAACTGAAATCAAAGAATGTTAAAGATTTGCTATAGTAAATATTGGAGACCTCAGCAGCTATCAGGATCATCAGCTACCCTTCTCCCTGACCTGAAAGACTTCAGCAGCCCTCAGACCATCAGTGACCTTTTCCATCACTTGCAGTACTTTGGTGGGTCAATGGGAGCCTCCTCAGTGAACCCTCCACCTACAGAAGGGACCTTGGCAGGCCAGCAACAGTGTGGTGAGTGTCCTTCTCAAGTAGAGGACCTCAGTGGATCAAAAGGAGCCTCAATGAACCCTTCC
This sequence comes from Cavia porcellus, assembly GCF_034190915.1. Taxonomy (NCBI): domain Eukaryota; kingdom Metazoa; phylum Chordata; class Mammalia; order Rodentia; family Caviidae; genus Cavia; species Cavia porcellus. The sequence continues at coordinate 8,433,598 of NW_026947507.1, read as the reverse complement.
CCCAGCTGTATGACCTTGGTGAACCCACGAGAGTGTGAGTGAGTCCTTCTTCCATACAGAGAATCCCTACCTGGAGGAACCAGAAAAGGCCTAAGGGACTGCCAGAGATATAGTAGGTCCCAGCTGTTGGTGAAGAAATCACCAACAGAGAGAAGAAAATCCATAGAATAAGAAAGAATTTTAGTCAGCAGTTCCTCAGACAAATGACTTATATCTAGAACATATGAAGAATTCAAAAACATTAGGCCTCCCGAATTCAAAGACCCAATCCAAAAATGGGCATCTGAGATGAATACACACTTCTAAGATGAACAAATACAAACGGCAAATACATACATGAAGAAATGTTCAGCATCATTTGTCTTTCAAATTAAATCAAAATTGAGATCCCATCTAACTCCAGAAAGAATGGCTGCTGTCAAGAAATCAAATGAAATCAAATATTGACAGGGCTTTGAGGAAAAAGGAACACTTCTCCACTCCTGGTAGTAGTGTAGACTGGTACAACCACTGTGGAAATCACTGTGGAGATTTCTCAAAAAACTAGGATTGGAAGTCCCATTCAATTCAGCCATCCCCCTTCTGGGTATTTCCCTAGAAAAGATGAAAAGGTCATGTCACAGTGATTATATGTGCTCCTATGTTTATAGCACAACAATTTTTAATAGCTAAATCTTGGAAACAATTCATCTACAAAATGAATTTTAAAAATGTGATATGTTTATACAATGGAATATTACTCAGCTATAAAGAAGAATAATCTTGAGGCTTTTATAGGTAAATGGAGGCAGCTTGAGAACATATTCATAAGTGAACTAAATCAGACTCATATTTGTAAATATCATGTTAGCTCACTAGTGTAAAAAAACTGAAAGAGTAATAAAATCCAGAGTATCCGATAGATATTGTGATAAGGAAAGGGAAAGAAAGTTTTCAAAGGGAAAGAACAACTGGGATAGGAAAAAAGAGAAAAGGAAAAAAAGAAGAGATTATATGTATCTAGGTATACACATATGTATGTATGTATGATACAAAAGATAGATAACTATACTCCTTAGCTCTGTTAGTTTACCAAAAGAACAGTTTATGCTTTCATTGTTTGATTGTTTGATCATTTTTTCATGCCTATATCTTGTAACCTGAACAACTGCTTCTAAAATAACAACATGCAACATATTAGCATATCATTTTTTGAAATTCTGTATCATTTCTATCTTTTTTTCTGATTTGATTTTTAAAATAAAAAATTAAATTATATTAACTGTATTTCTGAAAAGAAAGAAAAGAGGAAATGAGAAAGAAAATCAAATTATTTATTTTTTATTTTGTTTTAAAGAAAATAAACCCAACAAACCAAAGCAGAATAAAGCCACCAAAATAAAACAGTGAAATTGGTACAGAACTTCAAAGCAGGATGATAGGAAAGCAAAAATGGCTACCATAGTGTATCTTCACCATAGTTGTCCATTCCATCAGATATAGCAAAATCAAACCAAATAAAACAGAATACAACCAATCAAAACAGAATGAGCACAGCAAAACAATTAATTGGAACAAAACAAAAACAGTGAATTGGATTTTAAAAACAAGATAGAAGGAAATCTCCTGTATTTTCTATATTGCATACTGTCATCCTCCCAATAGATACTCAGGCCTGCAAAATCAACCAAACAAAACAAGCATTCAGTTGCTCCTTGTACCTGAGTTTCCATTAACTCAGCCTGTCCTCCAAACCAGTGAGCTGTTTGGCAGGGTGGGGTGGGGAGAGTGCATGCAGGGGGATTGATATGATTCTCAGTCCACATCCCTCTGGGTTCATGGGAGGCATTATCTGACTTCTCTCTTCCTGAGCCCCACATAGCTTGCAAGTCTTCTCAAAAAGGCTGGCTAGCTGGCATCTTGGTGGGCTCTTCTTAGTCCTGATTCTCTCGAGCACCATTTGACTTCTTTCTTCCTTGGCCCAAATTATTTCTTCAGAGGAAAGTCATCAGAATCATTTGTTTTCAAATATATTATCAATAAACTAACCAAAATGATACCAAAAGGTAATCTAATTCAAATTGTGTGAATTATTACATAATGAAAACTTCTTCCTCTTAATTTAATTTGCCAAGTATAAATAGCAGTATAATTTATAATTATCTGGTAACTAGAAAAAATTTCTCTCCTATCATTTGTAGAACCATACTGTATTCTCAAAATGAAACATAATCTAAAGGCTATCTAGTAAAATGTCTTTCTCACTAGGTAATTTTTACATAAAAACTTCTGGAAAATTCTGATACTCTTGTCAAACACTGTCATGTCTAAGAAAGCAACACACACCCCAAAACTGTACTATCTAAGAGAACCTTAGCCTATGGACTCTGGTTTGCATAATGAGGATGAATACCCACATTTTCTACTCATGGGTCATGACAGAAATCTTCCCGAAGATACTAACTGGTGTTCAAGTCAAGTAGTAAATCTCTGGTTTTCCTCCATTTCTTTTCCCATGTCTTAGGTGTAATTTATATGGCTTATTAACACTGATAGTTCGAATACCAATAGTAAGCCGAGGTTCTAGTTACAATCCTTGTACTGTGACCTTACTGTAGTCTTGAAATCAAATCAAGTAGTAAACAACTTTACAATTTCATACCTCGTTTAAAGGTTGCCTTGGGAGGAGAGTGTGTGATGAGCAGAACAATGTACTGTTCAACTGATAAAAGCCACTGAGGACAGAAGACCAGACAGGCAGTGTCTGCACATGTACTGTACATATGTTTATTTTGTTTTGTTTTTAGAGAAAAAAGCAAAACAGAAAAAGGGTAGAAATAATACAGAATTTCAAAAAAGTAACAGTAAGAATTCACTAGTTGATAAAATACATATTATTATCTTAGAAGTTATTGTTCAAGTTACAAAATCAAAGCATAAAAAGTGGACAGACAATCAACAGGCACTGTACATATTTGAACAGGAGCACATGCAACTATCTCGGCCTCCTACCAAGCTTCTCCTTTATAGTCAACTCAAAGTTGCTATCTTGAAAACAGAATTTAATGCTGAGATTCATTACACTAATAGATTCTTGTGTCTCATTCCCAAAAATCAATATAGAAAGAACTACATACATGGGAGAAATGCAATGCATATTTCTTTACTGAGAGGTTGAGATTATAAAGTGGGAAAATAATGAGACTTTACGACTGAATGTTATTACAAATGCTTCCCATCTAATATCTGCATTTACCCTAATCATAAAAAATCACACAACCAAAGCTATTCTCCTTCAAAATGTTTTCCTACACATGAATTTCCTAGATAAGACTTCATAGAGCTTCTCTTTCCTCAACTGTCTGGTCTTTCTGCTAAACATTGTCAGGTGTTAGTGTTGATATTATTTCTCTTGATTTTACTGAACATTATATTCAAAGACTGTAATTTTAAGAACACTATTTAGGCTATCTTTAGTCTCTCATATTAATAGTTATTAATGTTCCTAAGAAGCTTAGGGAAAACAACAAAACAGTAACATTTCCTTATGGCAAAGGGTTTTAAAAACAACCAGAGAGAGACAGACCCCAGCCTCTCCCCATGAGAAAGCAACATTCACAGACTAGGAGGGTAGAGAGAATAAGGCCATACAGCAATCAAGCCCCATAAGAACCAGCACCATGTGTGGAACACCACTAGACTGGGAACACACAGACCTCCATCCTCTCCCCTTGGGCCACTATCATTCACAGACTGGGGATAGAGAGAACAAGACCACACCAGCAAGTAAGCCAGTCTGGGAGCCAGCACCAGGCCACTGTTGGACTGCAACAGCCAGAACCCAGCCCCTCTAGGCATGCAGGCTGGAAGCAAGAAGTACCAGTCCCCCCACCCCCATAAGTGACTGGCTTATCCTGAGAAACACAGGCTGTGATGACAGCTATTGAGGTGAAATGCAACTGGATGCCTGTGGTGCTTTAGTGTTTCACTAACATTGCAGGTCTAGGGCCAAGGGTCTGATCATGGGTTCAGAGGATAGCAGTACACAGTGTGGCATCTAGGGGGGATCTCCTTCTAAGGTTTGCAGCCATTGTTGATTCCTTATGGTCTTTTTTTGAGGTCCTATATTAATTGTTTTGTTGTTGTTGTTGTTGTTGGGTTTTATTCTCTTTTGTTTTGTTTGATTATGTTAAATCCAATGGCAGGAGCAGCTATATCAAAAATAGCAACATATATTATGGTAGCAAATTTGGCTTTACTATTGATTTGTTTTGAAGTCCTTTGCTGCATTGATTGTTCTGTTTCAATTGTCCCTTCTATTCTGTTCTGTTTGATTTTTACTATGTCTGAAGTTATCTGCAACTATTTTGAAGGTGTCAAGGGGCATTATGGCAACTATTATTGATTTTGTAATGTTTTGAAGTCCTGTATCTCTTACACTGATTTGTATGGTTAGTTTTATTCTGTTTTATCCTCTTTAAAATAAAAATTTAAAAATAAAAAAACAACCAGAGAATATGACTCTAATAAGATAATAAAGTTCAAAATATTTCAGAGTATAAAGTAAACCTGTCTTTGGGAACCAAATAGCAGAGGAGCAGATTTGAACGTAATAGTTATTATTGACATTGTAACACCTACAAAGAAAACTTGCTCTCCTAGTTTACTAATCCAGCTTATGTGTGAAACCACACACATACCAATCACTCCTTCAATCACCTTTAAGTCACCTAAAAATGCTTCCTACTCAAGCATGCATACTGGGTATTCCTTTTGTAATGGACAACAAAAGAATGACCTTACAAGAAACTAATGATCCTTGCTCCCCAAGAATCTCTACTGAGGCATGTAACATAAAATAAATCATAGCCAAGGAGGTCTCAAAAGTTTCTTGATGAGAGAATCATGACCTTTTCAAGTATAAAATGATAGATTGAATGGAGCAAGCGACATGTAGATTTTTTTTAAAACACATTGGCAAAATATCCAATGATGGATCTACCAAAGTCAAATGGAGTACCTGACCAGTGTCCTCCATCAGAAAACAGAATGACAGGTTAATCTGCCTGGAGCACAAGAACTTGTTAAGCAAAATCATAAAGTGAAAACCAAGTTCACTGTAGAGTTCTGTGGGTCTGGGCTAAGTGCTATATCAAAAGTACTCGGCATTTCTGAAAAGTAGCACTTGCAGCAAAGAGCCCACAGGAAGAACTTTGAAGCCCATGTTGAAGCAATGGCACAGATCCCTTTATACACCTCTGCTTGATGAAAATCTATGGCACCCCACGGGGACTGTGATGTTTGTAATCATCACTTAGTGGGTTTTACTTATACATCGCAGATTTCATTATACACTGGCCCTCAAAGAGCTTTGTAATTTGAATGAAAGAATTCAAATTCTTTAGTTACTACCCGATTCCACTTTTACTACTTTATTGTCCGAAGTACTCCAAAGGCATGAAGTCAATTTATTTTTCCATAGAAAATAAACATTCACCAAGGTACATCTGTTCTATTTTTTTCATTCTTAACTAGACATTTGATAAAATTGTTGTTTTCATTTTTTAAACTTCCCCGAAGTATCCATTCACAGGTTTGTGGAGCATTCTAATCACACTGGCAGAGATCAGACAGACTGAACAGACCTCAGACAGAAACTGCGGGCAGGGGAGGCTGAGTGCACCAGGCACAGCTCTGCAGAGGCATCAGCGCTGACATGTGAGCTGAGGTCTTTCTACTGCAAGAAGCTGGCTTGCTTTAAAGTGGAAGGAGAAAGTTACCCAGTGAAAAAGTTCCTTTTCTTCTTCAGCTCTAAACTCCCTAAGCGTTCCAGGGCCCCTTTCTCTGACTTTCAGAACAATGTCCACACTGTCTATTCTGAACAGGCAACATCTTTCTACCCCTCAGGCTTTACTTCACCTGCCCATGCAGTCCCCAGGCAGGTGCTTGTCTTGGATCCTCCACTAGGTCATGGTTGCTCTCCAAGTCCTTGGCTGATCTGCCCTCAGATTCTATTTGTCCCTCACCTTCCTTTGCTCTGCTCTGGTATCTCTGATATGATTCCTGCAACCTGTGTTGTGGGGACTCAGTTATCTTCTGGATGGATTCAGGAAACCGGATGTCCAGGCAGGAGTCTGGCAAACAAAAGAATGAAAGAGGAGAGTGAGGCTATTTTTCCTCCTCTCTCCACCTCACGAAGCACCCAGCGAGGTCTACATATTCTGCGTAGTTCATCAGGAAGCAAAAAACTTTAATTCTCGATCTCCTGTGTTCCCAAGGAATATGTTCCTTTGTGGTGCACATACTTATAATATTTGTAACTTATTTGCTCAGCCTTTTAAAATGAGACTGCAGGAGAATTTAAAATCAGAAGAAATAAATGAAAAATTGTGAACTTGCAAGTCATTGAGAGCACTGTGATTAGAAAAGAATTCGAAAGTAACTCTAGCAAGAATCCCCCTTTCTGAGAATACCCAGACTCTTAAACAGTGTCCTTCACAATGTCAGGAGTCACAGGTGTCACCTTTCAGAGCATTTCCAAAGGGAATCAATCTCTAGGAGCCAGCTCAGGGCCATGCTTTCTAACATTTAAACCCCACATGATTCTTCCTAACACAAAAATATAAAGACGACATCACATCAAAGTAGTGGACAAAAAATTGTTTTTCCCATTCTGTATACACTCCTACTTAAGAAAATACTGTCCAGAAAACTAGAGGAGGGTAAGAGGTAGATGTACTTTGGTACAAATTATAAAGTATGTCCAGATCCCCTTCTACTCAGTGGAAGAAAGTATAAGGAGTCAAAAGACTGTCATATTCCCCCCAAGAGAGACATTAGACTTGTAATATTTACAGACATTCACAAATTGCATCTAATTTTAAAGTAACTACTTGGACATTATAATGAAATACTGTGTCTCTCTTCTAGGACTTCTTTTGAGAAAAAATAGAGAAAGCTCTCAGTTATTTATGTTTCTCTCTTTTTCCATGATTCTAAATTATATGAAGCAACATTTTACTTGTGAAAGATCTTTGTGGCTTTTTCCCTCCAACTGTTATAATAAATATAGCTATCTAGAATCAATATTTTTCAAAACTGATGAGACCACATTCTTAACAAAATTGACACCTACAACAGACATAACTATCTCTGTCAAGCAGTCCACTTGGGTCAAAGGTAATTTCAGACAGAAGACAGTGTATGAATCTCCTTTAGAATATTTGCAACTAGTATTTTAATATTTTTCAGATTCTCAGAAAGACATATCTGACACAGAAAACCTAATCATTTCACTTGGGTTTAAATACTGATAATGCCACAAAATAGCTGGGTTTTGTTGTTGTTGTTGTTGTTGTTTTAAAGAGAAAAACAAAACTAAACAAAGCAAAACAGTAAAAGGCTAGAAGTAATACAGAATTTCAAGAGAAAAAGTATACAGTAAGAATTCACCAGTTAATAGGTCACACTGTTTGAACCACGTAATCTTTCAGGCCACCCTTACCCTTTTTTGTTTGTTTGTTTGTTTGTTTGTTTTGCTTTGTTTTGTTTTATTGTTTTGTTTTTCATTTTCAAGATAAAGAACACTTTCAATTTTAAAATACATCCTGCTGTGCCATAGAGGAGCAGCACATTGACAAGAAGCCTGCCTCAAATGATACTCTGTCTTGTACTTTCTTATCAGTCTGTCAAACCATAAGTACTAACTACAAAATGACCTGCTTTACTAACTACAAAACAATGTCTGGTTACTTTTCATAGTAAGTGATAAATTGGAGAATACCTGCCCTGAGGTCATGAAGCTTGACTGGGATTAGAGAAAAAGGAAGAGGATGGAATTCACATTAAAGAGTTGCTTCAGACTGGGACATGCTTAGTGATTCTCTGTAGGTCCCTGCTAACCCTAGAAACCCTCGTAATTCCCCAATGACCACCTGAATAGTAAGGAAGTTATAGAGATTTTAAAAGATACCTCTAATAAAACTAGACCCAAACAATTCAACTTAAAAACCCTTGAAATAGACAATTTTATAGTGACAACCCAAATTTCTCAGCTTTTTACAGGAATACTCTGAGGGGTTAGGGAACTGAGGCCTTACCTATACCACAGCTAAACTAAGTGGTTATCAGGCAGTACATCTGAGAAACAAAAGCATGGCCTAGAGTGGCCCCTAGAGGCTAACTCTGAAATTACTTCACCAATCTACCCATCTGGCAGGCAATTTTTTTTCATTCTCATCAGTGGGATATAAGAAGTTTCATTTAAATCCACTAACTTTGTTTCATGCAAGTTCAGAAATACAGATTTGGTGATATATGTTGATTTAAAATGAAATCACATAAACTAGTATCTTTTTTCTTGGACTTCTTTTCCTCATAATGTCACATGTGTGGGAGGGCTGAAGGTACAAGGGGGGAAAAAATGAGACATTAACTTTGAGATATACAGTGGCATTAGTGGTACTGTATACAGGAAACTCTCCTGTTTTAATTCAGTATTTGTGCCTGGGCTTAATCACTTTTGAAGTAAATGAGACCAAAAACTAAATAAAGAAATAAAGACACAGAAGTTTAAGCATATTACTTTTAAAACTTTATGTATGAGGAGCTGCATTTCAATAATCACAAGGACAAGCAGAAGGATGAGGTCATATCCTTGATTTACTCAAACTTTGACTTCGTTCTCCAGCGAATATATTACTGAAGGATTCAAGAAATTGAGGAGATTCTGTTCCGCCATGTACACTAAACACCACTCAGTAGTTGAGAAATTGGAAAACCACAAAGCTTGGGAAGAAAAATGAATGCTTTGGAGCATAAATTTTTCCATTAAATTATGCCAATAAACTTAGGACCTTGAAGGTTACTGTACTTCAATATTTTTTAAGTGGAAGAAAACTCTTTGCTGCCTTTAAATTGGGACTAGAAATTGAATAACTAGGATGGCAAGATTTTTTTTAATCCTGCTAGAATAAGTAAATAAATCTATGACTTTCCTGTTAATTTAATATCACTCAGTTTGAATGGAATGTATGTTTATTAACATAGGAGATAATTTTTCTAATTTTTCAGTTAAAGAATAAGCTTATGCATATTTCTAATTATATTTCCTCTATGTTTTCTACATGAATAGTTGTTTTTCCATTGGTTGATTAATAACAGCAAAGATGAATTTAAAACTCTTAAATTAAATCAGATATTTTATAAAGCTCCTAAGACTTAAAAGTCAAGGAAAGTTAGCTGAGCTCAGATATTTCCATCTCACACCATTTAAAGTTAGTGATAGCAGGAGACTACAGTTTAGGGTTGGATCACACTGCAGGGTGCCATATTCCTGCAGTAATATGGGAGCTTCTAATTCAGAAGATTTGTGAACTGACACAAGAGAATTTACCGCAGTGACTTTGCTGTTCCTTCATTTTTTCCTTCTCTTCCTGACTCTTCTTCTCCCTGTCTTACTCTCTTGAATAAAAACAAACCACTTATAGGATTCAATGGGCAGAATATGAATTAATAATCAGGTTGTGGATTCTAACACAGTTTTTGCCAGTAATTATCAAACAAATCATCCAGGTGCTAATTTCATTGTAAACAGTAGCAGTAGAAGTGATGACTTAATAGTCCCTTGTAAATTAAAGCACACTATTGTCAATTTCATTTCAAGGATGGATAAAATACAAGAGAGTAAATATAAAGCAAAGGAGAATAGGAAGGAAGCTTAACATTAAATTTGAGACATAACCTCAGTGTTATCATCAAAAGATTCTCAAGTCTGGGTTTGGTTATAGACAGATTAATATGTGTAGCCCTCTTGCTAGGATTTTCTTATCTATAATAGAAATATTAATTCCACTGTGACCTCTGCCTGTCTTGGATTTTAAAACTCCAGATGTCAGTGCAAGAAAAAATAAAATCACACTAACTAGACAAATGTGCTCGAGGAACATGTGCACAGCCACCTCTCACTGATGTGGCAGAGGGAGGACCCCTCCCTGTAGCTAAAATATGACTCAATTTCTAGGTTATTTTCTAACCAAATATTATATTCTTCCACTTTCCATTTCCACCCACTGCCTCCTCTATGCAATTTATGCAAATATCAGTGCTTTAAACAACCTTCTCTTCCCACCTACTCACACCTTTTTCTGCACTACTGTGCCATCTTGCTCATCCTGACCAACGATGCTCTACTTTGCACGCACTAAACAAAGCAGCACCTAGGCTTCACATGCTCCAGCCTCCACCTCTCCCTTGTCTACCACTTCAGTAAATGCTCAGAAGTTATACAGTCAGCTGAGCAGACACATGAAGAAATACACAGCTTAGCTACCATTCAAGTAAGGATGCACCAGTTAATATCCCCTGAAGAATAATCCAAGTAGAGGAAGCCCTGAACATCATTAGCAAAAACTTTCCAATTTTAGAAGTCATACCATACATGAGATGGGATTTATAGAACTACTGGTTGAGATTTAATTTTCTTAGCCATATTGGGACTCAATATCCTATCACAATATTAATATCTACAATATGTAAATATCAGTGAAATTACTTTGCAATCCTCCATTATCATGTGCAAAGCAACTTCAAAGATGGCTCTGTTTGGAGTTGAATTACCATCCCTCCGAAGTTTGGTGAAGTGTCAATTTCTGAAGTTGTAGAACAGACAGAATTACCTTTGGTGTGACATCGACTGCTAGGTTCCATTGATTGCTTTGTCAATTAGAAACTAAAGCATGAGAACTTCAAAAAGACACCAATTAACCCACAGGAATACTTGACCAATTTACTTTCTCAAATGACAAGTAAAACAAATAAAATAATATGCTATATCATTTACTAGAGCAAGAAAATGTTTAAAATACTCAAAGCAGTCTTGGCAACAACAAAAATTGAAATATTTTTGCTTTGATATTTCCTAAACTCTTTCATAGCACATAAAAGTGTTATGACAGATGTAGCAAAGGAAATTGCACGGAGTATATAGTCCACATCCTTTGTAAATACTCTGATCAAGGAACAGTATTATTAGAATCCAATATTACTTTGAATCAGCAACAATTATTATACACACATTTGTATGTTTTACATTCAGGCCTCTGCATGTTTTTATTTCCATTTGCTTAACTGAATGAGTAAACAGATCCTCCTACAGTAGATCCTCCAATGTGTAATTCACATTTTCCGCTAAATAAGGAATTCTTTCAAATGGAATATAGTTGATTAAAGAACCCAGACAATGCAATTCATTTTGAAGACAGAAATTTTAGCTGTAGAACATGATGGGAATGGGTCTCTTCTGAAACTTCTTCGATACTCATTACAATCCTCACCATAAGAATAGATTCATTTCAACTCCTGTTATTACCTTCTTTCAAATGCAGGCAGTATTATCATTTTAATACCTGTTAAGTTCTGACCACAAAATCCTCCACCAATATTATTTTATCCTTATGGATGGAGAATGTGCTCAGATCTATTGGTAACTCCTATGGGTCATGGAGCTATTAATAAATGAAGGTTAAGGAGCTGGAAGTTTAGCTCAGTGGCATAAGTGCCTGCCTTATAAGCAGGCAGTCATGAGTTTGATCTCTGGTACTGATAAAAAGGAAAAAGACAAGAAAATAAATGAAGGTTAAACTAACAGCCAATCAGAATTTTTTAAACTCTAACAGCTTATCATTTTACATCTTGGAACAAAATGACTATAAAAATTCAAATCATTCATTCTGTAACAAGAACAATAAACGCTATGCTTCAGCAAACATTGTTAACCAAAACACATTTTAAATTTTGGAAGAACAACACCCGCTGGCCCCTAGAGTGGGAAAAGACATCATCCTCCTGCTAGCTAGAGGAAGCAAACAGCACAATCATACTGCTAGAAGACAACAAAATAGATTCCATCTGATCACTATTTTTTCAGGAACCACATGTGCAGTTTACAATTTTCTTTCCAATGATCTGATTTCTTTTTTAATTTCAGAATTCAAAAATTTGAAAATCAATGTTGGCTCCATTCATTACTAGCTTTGAGACTGTCCTAATTCAAAAGGTGGACATAATAATAAATTCTGGCAAAAAATTTAAAGGCAATCGTTTTAACAAGGGCAGAGTGTTTGGGATAAGCATGGCATGATCACTACCAAAGCATCTCTAAATTGGAATGCAGTGACTGCTAAGTGAGCTCTCAGATTAGAATGCTATCATAAAATTTCTACCTGAGACCCCCAACTTTGAGCCAAAACACTGGTATCAACGTGTAGCCGCACCCTCACGTTGAGACAAGGTACTAGTATAGGAAGGAAGACTTTATGTTTTTCTTTAGCAATTTTTTCAGCTCTAACTGCAATGCTTTAGAGCATGGGCCAGGAACCATCCTTATATTTTCTGTGAGTTTTCCTTCAAAGCACTTCTTCTGTGACACGGTTGAAAAATGTGCAAGCTAAGGAAGATAATGCAAATACTGCCACGTTGTCACTTACCATCTCAGCCAGCATTGGCACTCAGAAAATGAAAAAGCCTCTGACATATCGAAATTTAGCAGCAACATTCTAACTGGGCCGAGAACAATATTTTTAATCCTCCCAGGAAAGATCAAATTAAATCAGTGGCAAGCTCTGCCTGATACAGCTCTATGTCACTGACTGCTCAGATGAGAAAGCCAGAGAAGTCTGCAGCTCTTGACTTTGTAGCCCAAGCCTTTTTGTAGAAATCCAGGGAGCAGCGATAAGCCATTCCTGCATAAAGATCAGCCTCCAGACAGGGAAATGGTGTCAGAGACGAGGGTGCAGAGCACAGACACACGTTTTGCCTGGCATTTAGATTCAGTTAAATGCCATCAAATTTCACAGCTGAACTTCAAATATGACTCAGAGGTTTGATTTTCCTTCTGTTTTCAGCAATGCATCACATCTGTGTATTTCAGCCCACACAGTTATGCATTTTAGTGATTTTATATTAAAAGCAGATTCTCTTAATCAATAATAATTCAGAAATTATAGCTGTATTCATTAAAAGTTCTATTTAACAGCAGTTAAAACCCAGTGTAGGGGTTTTCAAACTTTAGTATGTGTAAGAGACATCTGGAAAGTGTAAAAAATGCAGATTCTAGGGGCCTCCCTGCAGAGTCTCACTGAGTGACTCTGGAATGAAACATCAGAAATTGCATTTTTTAACAAGCACCCCAGGTGAAAGTTATTCTACAGTCTTTCAATTTTAATGTGATTTTTATAATCCCAGTTGCATGTAAATCCTTTGAAGAAATGAGAAAATGGAAGGAGATAGACAGCCCAAAATGTATTTTGACAGTTTTGTAGATAGTCTTATTCTGGATTTTAGAGATTTAAATCAAATTTTTATGGTATTCTAATCCATATATGAATACTCTTCTTGAGTCAGACAAAGCAAGTAAAAAAAAAAAAAAAAGATTTGCCCCAAGGAAATCATTCAGCTCCCCAAAGCAAAGATCATTCATGTGGCTATTTCAAGGAGCCTAGTTTCATAAGTTTAAGTTAATAGTCTTAGCCACAGCATTCATGTTTAAGATTTTAAGTTTTTGTGTTCACTTTGATAGTATAAAAAATGGAACTATAAAAGTAATATGACCAGCTCAAGATGTTCGTATATATGTGGCATATTTAATCAACAGTGAAATATGACTTCAACCCTTCTCCAAATATGAAGCCCAGTATTTGACAACATAACATTTATATCTACTTTTTTATTTTAAAAGTCTAAGGTTTCACCTGCTAACTTTGCATAATTATGGTGTTAACTATATTGATGCTAACTACACCAATGAACTAACAGTGTAATTCCTCTTTTCAACTAAAATTTTTGTCCTTTAGAAGGCACACTCCCTCCAATCCAAACATAGAAATTTATAGAATACTGTTTGGTTTGTTTCATTTCTGCACTTAAAATTGGGTTTATCTCTCAGAGTTTATTACTTCTGAACAAGGGCAGTTTCAACAGTGGATGTAGAATCTCTACAAAGAACAAAACATTTTAATTTTTGACTGTTATTGTCTTAAAATGATATCATAATTTTTGAGCGAGGTAGCATACTTTTATTCTTTCATTGGTCTCTCAAAAATATTATTAAGCAGAAGGATTAAGTACACAATTAAGTGTGATATTTAATGTTTTCTTCAGTGTACATTACCAATGTTAACACAATAAGTTGGTATGCCCATACTTTATTCATGTATTTTATTATATATATATATATATTTCATTGTTTATATAATATATAAATATTCATTATTTCAATAATATACACATATATAAATTGTCAACCATTGTATGACAGAAAAAATAAAGATGCAGCCTCTGTCCGCACAAGATTCCAAATTCAATCTCCCAGTGTTTGATAGCATACATTACATATTCCCCATGAGCAGATAACAATTTCATATGAATTTATTTATGTACTAACAAACACAATCACCTCTAATTCCAGATGCAAAGAGATTGGAACTACATCTTAAAATAAGGTAAGCTCAACTATTTTATACCATGAGAAAATAACAGAATTATTCACTATTGAGTTGATTGTGGTAGAGTCAGCCCCATCAGCAGGATTTAAAATAGCCCAAAATACTCTGCAAAAAACATTTCTTCATAACACTTAACAAAGACTCCTGTTATAGTCAGGATTTGCAAGTGAATGGATTTAATACAGGACACATAATTTATATTGTATAATATTCATCCAAAAGAGTCAAATGCAGAAACATGCAAGAGATTTGTCTACATATTAGACCCAAAAATTCAGCTGAGGACCTGGATCCCATGAATCAGCTCCCCAGGTCTACAGTGCACAATATCTCATTCAATATCTTTGGGCCTGCACTGGAAGTCCCAAAGATCCGTGATGGAAGCTATGAAGTCTGTACCAGTGGGATGAAGGATCTGTCTTAGCAGGATGAGGGATCTGCACTGGAGCCAAGAAGCAATGCTCAAGGTCAGGACCCAAGAGAACTACAGCCAACCTCAGCAAGAGCAAGAACCTGAGCTCCTCTGACAATGAGAACAGCTTGGTTCATATGAGGAAAACCAGCAGGACAAGCTTCTTCAGGAGAATCAAGAGAACACCATCATCCCCTCCAATTCTTTTTTTAATACTGCTGACATCAATCCTCAGGTAGGCCTTCCACACCCAGCACCACACTGACTGAGTTCAGCTGGGTGTTATGAGTTGCTCATTAGCTAATCCACCACAGCTCCAAAGACATAAAGCACTTTTCATTCTTTCACCTGAATATGGATACTAGTTCCTCCAGTGGCTAGATTCAAAAAATAAGGAGTCTAACTTCATTTTTTTTCTAGATCATTTCTTTCTTTTTTTTTTATGGAGAAAAAGAAAAAAAAACAGAAATAGGGTACACGTTATACAGAATTTCAGAAAAAATAAACAATAAGAAATCACTAATTAATAGATTACATATTGTTATCTTAGAAATAGGTGTTCAAGTTACAAAAGTAAAGCATATAAAGTGGACTTTCAAACAGTGAGACTGGAAACAGTGTTGTTCAATGATCCAACAAAACTCAGTAATATGGTTATCTATCTTATACACTTAAATATATATGCAGTTATATTCTTTAGAGTACTTTCTTTTCCTTTCTTTTGTACAGTGACAATTACATATTTTGGGTTTTATTACTCCCACAGTTCTTATTACTTTTTTTTGAAGAAAGTAAAACCAAATGTGACATAACAGAACAGAGTCAGTCAAATCAGAAGGATGAACATAATAGATAATGTAAAAAAAAAATACTAGGTGATCAACAATAGTTACCATACTGCCTCTTGCTATCTTAAAAAGAATTGCCTATATCATCAGTTATAATAAAATTGAACAAAACAGTAAAGAATAAAACCAAAACATTGGAGACATTACAGGGCTTTAATAGAAGATAATAGTCAACCAGAATGGGCTTCATAATGAATCTTATTGTCTTTACAGTTGTTGCCTACACTTTCAAACTTCGTACTATCAAGCAAAGCAGAATAGAGGAAAATCAGTCAAAGCAAGATGGTGAGGGCTATACAGGGTTTCAAATAAAGTTAATAGGAAATCAAAGTGGGTTACTATAATGCATCCTGCTATTTTTTATTTTTCCCTTAATTAAAAAGAAAAATTAAAAAAAAATTTTAAAAAAGAGACTGAGATAAAAGAGGGCATAACAACAAAACAGTGCAGGTCAAAGCATAACCATTTAAGCAAAATAGTGTT
Source organism: Cavia porcellus (assembly GCF_034190915.1). Classification (NCBI taxonomy): domain Eukaryota; kingdom Metazoa; phylum Chordata; class Mammalia; order Rodentia; family Caviidae; genus Cavia; species Cavia porcellus. The sequence goes on along the minus strand of NW_026947507.1, from coordinate 8,417,375 downwards.
TCACCATAAGACATCCCTACATAAAAGTAGTTACCATAATGTCTCTTTCCTTGAAATCTTTGAGTATAACTTTGTATACTGTAGCACCAAACATATCAAGACAATGTAAAACCACTCAAAAGAATGATAGTATTACAGGGTATTTAGAACCAACTATCAGAAAATGAACAATGGATTCTGTATAATCTCCTTGTCTATAAAAGTTTTTGCTTATATTATCACATATAATAAAATTCAACAAGATACAACCTGTTAAGGCCGATGGAGACAGAAGAATAAAAGTTTGATGGGACTTCAAAGCAAGATGATACTAAATCAGCACTAGCTATTATGATGTCTTGTTTTCTCCAAAATAGCTGTTCCTACTATCCAATCTTCTCTGCCTCATTCCTGTTGAGCTCTTTTTCTGTCGTTAGTTGTCAGTTTGTCTTCTTCATTTCACTTTCTGCTCCATTCATTGTGGCCTCTCTGCCACCTTTTCTGAAGTCTTGGTATTTTCCTTTTTTAGAATATCCTGCAGTATTCTCTGTAGAGTTGAATTGGTGGTTGCAAATTCCCCCAGTTCCTCTTTAGTTTCACACACACATGTGCCCTGCCAAGCTTTGAGATAATGGGGAGAGATAAAACCCGCCTGGAAGCTGCAGAGGCCATGAAGTGCAGTCAGCTGCAGTTATTCTGGAAACGTCACTTTAAAAATTCAGAAGAAAAAAAAAAGGTATTGAGCTCTACAGTGGCTGTGTGTGCACTTCAAAGAGAAAAACATCTATTAATGGATCTCACAGGAGTTTTCTGCTGAGACTTTAGGAGTTGAGAAGCACAGTGAACGTAACACACACAAGGATGGAGGCTAAGCCCACCCACTTGATGCTTTTCCTTCCATTCTTTCTCACCCCCAATGGCCCTGCCACTGATTCCTATTTGTTAAGTAGAAATTATTTTCTCCAAAGGCATCTACAACATCTCAAACACAACCGTTGCTACCATAATCAATCTCTGCCTCAAAGACTCTTTCAGAGTAAATTATTTTGTAGACCAAAGACTTTCAGATTTTTGATGTTTTACCACTCTATGTACTAACTTTAATTTTTCCTTTGAACAAGGATGAAAATCTTTTATAAAATGCATAGTCCTAACTTTATAAATACTGTATTTGATGGAAAGTATTTTAGGAATTTTATTATCCCTAATTAAATTTAGAGCACTGATCAAACACTTTATAATTCACAAATAGATGATGTAAATTTATCACATTCCTTCCTCAAATAATGAAACAACCACACTCCCCACTCAAATAATACATGAAGCTACTATTAGGTTGCTGAGCAAGTTATGAAAGCATAGTAATCCCTGAGAAATAATAAACAGACAAGTCTTATAATTTCCCAGCTTACTGATGTGAAAAATATTTCCAGGGTGTGATTCCTTAATGGTGGAACATGGGTAGATTTCTGTGAGTACACAGTAATCTCTGTGAGTTACAATGTGAGCCTGGAAGTCTGGAGAGACCACAGTGTCTGGAGAGGAGAATCACAAAAAGAACTCCCCTGTGTCGATTAGAGATTTCCAGAAAAACAAAAATATTAAGTTATATGAGTGAGAGAGAGAGAGAGAGAGAGAGGAAACAGAGAAAGAGAATGTTAATATTATTGTAAGGCACTGGTTCATGTGAATAGAGGCTAAGTCCAAATACATGCAACTGGCAAGCCAGGAACTAGGGAAAGTTATGTGATCTGAAAGCCACTAGATTTAACATCAAAGATGAACAGCTGAAGTCCAAAGGCTAGAAAACTCCAGTCTTCCAGCTCCAGCAGTCAAGCAGGAAGAGTTCCATCTTCACCTTTTTATTCTATTCAGTTCTTAAATCACTTCACATTAAGGAGGGCAATCTGCTTTAGTCAGTCCACCAGCTCAAATGCTAATTCTAGAAACATTCGCACAGACACTCCCAGATTAGTCATTGGCCAAATGTCTGGGCATTCTGTGGCCCAGACAAGCTGAATAAGAGGAAGCATCATATCCCCCTAGAGTACTCAGCAAAATACTGATCAAAATATCCGCATAAGTAAATTACTTTAGATAAGAAAAGGAGTATCACCCAAACAAATTAGAGGGGACAATAGAGAATGGTCTCTTTTCCTACAAGCCAGAGTGGGAAACTCAGCATTCACAAAGTACTGAACAGAGAACTCAAAAAGAATCTTAAATCGGCACTAGGGAATAATTAGCCCTAGACTAAATGTTACTGTATTACTATTTAACAGATCTTAAAATGAAGATCTGAAGAAATGAATGCTTTCTCACTAATACAAATATGTGTTAGGACAAAAATAATCAAGAATGTTTATGAAAATACAAAATTAGACAATGATCTAAATGATAAAAACTATATCTGACAATCAGCCAACAATCACCAAGCATGCAAAAAAGGAGTAAACTATATCCCATAATGAATAGAAAAATCAGTCAGTTCTAACTGAACCAGAATTTACACAGATGGTATAATGATCAAAAAGGCTCATTTAAAACTATTGTGGCTGTATCACATATTCAAAAGTGTAATTAAAGGCACCAAGCTAGTTAAGCAAGGCCCAAACTGAGATTGAGGAATAAAAATTAAAATTTCTTGAAACTAAAATAGCATACAATGGACAGAAAAGTAGCTCAATGGTATAGAACTTGCCTAGCATGAGTGGGGGTTCCATATCCAGCACCCCACACAAATACCCAACATGGAAATAACAGCAGCTTAGATATTGCAGGAGAAAATATTAGTAAATTTGAAATAATGACAATATAAACTATGAATCACATATCACAGAAACAATAATACTGTAACAATTTTTTAAAAGGAACAGAACATTAGTGAGCTATGGCATATTCAAATAGCCCCATACACAGTAATTAAAGTCTCCAAGGATGAAAACAGAAAAAAGTATTAAACACACAGGTCCCAAGAGCTCAACAAACCCCAAGCACAAGAACATGACAGAAACTATACCAAAACATATCATAACATATTTGTTCAAAACCAGTGATGAAAATAAAATCAAGAAAACACCCAGCAAATGTAGCATTTACAGAGGAATGAAGTTAAGGATGACAGTATATCTTTCATTAGAAATTATGAAAATGAGAAGACAGTGGTGCAAAAAAGCTTTGAAATATTGAAAATATTGAAATATTGAAAAAAAATTTCTCTATCATGGACAATGTCTTCCAAAAATGAAAATAAAAAGGTTTTCTGAGATATTAAAAACACAATTAATCCATTATCAGCAGACCACATAGCAAGAAATACTACAGATGATTGCTCAGTGAACATTGTGACAAAGTGCTTTATGAGACTTATTGAATTAATAGTTTTATTTTACTCCTAAAGTATTTACTGCTATTAGGTGTTTTAGTTTTATGTTCACTTCATATACCAGATTTAAAATGTTATTATTTTCAGGCTTTTAGCTAACATAACTATCACTGTCCTTTTCTGCTATAGAACTGTTTTCTACCCTAATATTCTGCTTCTAATCATTGGAGTTAGAAATTAAATGAGAAAATTTATTGAGACTGTGAATAAATGACTCAAAAAATGTTAGCCATACTCTGGAAAAATACTACCACAATTAATGCAAGACAACTGATATACATTGAGTATATATGTTGTATTGGTTATTATTTTAAATCCTTCATATGTTATTTCTTTTTCAGAGCATCTAGACTCTGCTTCCAAAGTAAGTATACTCATGACTAAAGCATCAGAACGGTAAGCTGCTTTAAAGCACCAGCCTTGAATCCAGACATTCAACATTTAAGACCACGGCTCTGTTGCCTCCTAACACTGATCCTATGAGCAGATTTTGCTCAGCCTCACCTCTTGATGGAGGCAGCTCCAAAGGACACTTAGGCGACACTGTAATTAGTGGAGGAACAATGCACAAAAGAAGTATGAAAATAGGACTTAAACTCTTTGTGTTGTGTATTTATTTATCTCATTTTCATAAAATAAATACAGGAGCAGTAAAAGTTGTCATTGCATATGTCCCCTCACCCTTGTTATTTTGATCTTATTCTACCCTATCATGAGGTCCAGGAAATAGAAAATTTCAAACACATGAATCAGATATCTCAGGGATAAACAGATTGATCATCAACCTCAAATAATCTCCCAAGGATAGCAAATGTCACCATCTCCTTAAGGGAGCCCAAAATCTGTCAAGGAAATCAGAAAGGAAAATTGGTCCCAGCAGAATGATAGATGGCTTAGCTCAGCCTGCCATTCCAAAGTGTGCTGCTAGAATAATCTGCAAGGACAGTGACTTAGCAGTCAACCATAACTCAAGAATCACAACCTGCAGTCACAACACTGAAATATCCCCTATTTAACTCTGATTCTCAAAACAGTGAACGGTATACTGCTCACTTCTGAAGGCACATTAATTCTGTCAATGTTCACTCAGCTTTTTACTGGCAGCAGTCTATAGGAATGTCATTTCATTTCTTCCTGTTCCAATATGTATTGAATTTATAGACGCTTTCTTTTCCAAATGACCAATAAATTCCAAATCCAGCCTTTAAGTGAGAATGAGAAACCTTAAGTACATATGTAGACCTAACCCTTCGATTTAATTTGGACCTCGAATTAACATTGGTGTCATCACGGAAACTGCTGTTCGTGGAGTAATTTATACTTGGAATTATTATGACATCCCATTCAGTGCTGTATCTCTGAGTTAAGAATGAAGAGCAGTGAAATATTTGAGTAGAGGCCAAACAACCCCTAATCTCAGAATGTACTGGGAGTTACATAATGGGCTGACGGCCAGGTCAGGTTGCCTGCTCACACTACAGGCTGGCCACTAGCCCTCTTTCTGAATCTCTTCCCATTATCTCTCTTACACTTTTCTTTTCCTCTTCTCTTTGTGTCTTTCTCTATTCAGCTGTCCTGGCTTCCTCTTTTTTCTCTCCTTTTCTCTTTTGTTCCTTTTCTTTTGCCATTTTTTCTCTTTCTTTTCACTGCTGTATACAACTTAAATTTAGATGTTGTGCTTGCTAAATTTCAGAGTTTTAAGAATTAGAACAAATTTAAAACTTTTATCCGTCTCAATGATTAAGTGGTTTTCCATGAGGTTCTTGATGGTTTTACTCCAGAATCCATGAACTTTAAAACAAGAATCAAAAGTCAGAAGCTATTTTTTATTCAGAGAATCAGTTTTTGAGTTAGTCTTAATTGCTGTTCTCAAATGTTTTAGCACCTAGTCTAACATCTCATTTTTTCATCTTCTTTTATAATCTTCTATTTCTAAGGAACCAATTCTTATCTTTGACTGAGTATTCCATTTCTTCATCTTTTTGGGAAAAAAACAGCTTATTTTTAAAACTTTACTTTTAAAACTATACTCTTACTTTAGAATTATCTATTTTACTCTTACTCTAGAAATATCTATTAGCTATTTTGATAGCTTCAAAAATTTTTCACTTTTTGAGAAGTTGAAAATGAATCTGAAAGAAAACCTGATATAAGATCATATAGTTAAATACATCATTGACTATGTCAAGAAATCCAATAAAGTCTTTGAAAAACATATTTGCGTATTATGAAACAACAAGGGGATATTTTGGGGAAATACTCAAGGTCTTTTCATAAAAATTGTCAGAGTAAAGAGGAGCAAAAATACCACAGATGATTTCAACAACTCCAGCCCTTTACAATGGGCTCTTAATTTAGATGTATAGTGATAACTTCCCAAAATAGGTGACACCTGTCCAAATTTCAAAGAGCACATTAGGATTTTGAGGAGATAAAAAGATAATGGGACACAATCTGTCATTATACATTTGAATTGCACAGATTTTAATAACTGAAAAAATGAGTTATTTCATTTTTTCTACCTCCATTTTTCATCTATATGATAGATATACGATGAAAATTAAGTCAGATTTCTAGAAAGTGCCTAGAATATAGTCTCACACAGAATCTGTCACATAGTAAGTGTTCCATATAATGCATGTCATATGATTTAGGACACTAAAGACAGGAAATAAAACTTTATTTTATGAAACATAGGGGAGACAAACTGCCAATAATATTAAACTATAATTAATTGCAAGATGTATCTTACAGAAAAAAATGTGAGGGGGAAAAACTATGTAGTTTAGAATACCTGACGTATGGTAAGTAGCTTATTCCCCAACCCTTGAGAAAGTCCAAGACTACTGTCAATTTTTGAAAGAAATATGAAAATTTAAACCAAGCATGCCAGTAGGCTGTTCTTGACTTCAGTGTCAGTTTTTCAAACCAGTGCATTTGCTTATTGCTTCATGATTCAGTTCTATATTAATAAAACATCAAATAATTATTGAACCATTATTGCTGTAATATACCAAAAAGCATGTTGATACCTGCATTTATTTGTTCCTTCAATAATTCCTTTTTCCAATTAATGGCATGCTATCTTTCTGAGAGTGAATGGTCACTTGTTTAGTATTTGAAGTCCTGTCACCAGAGAAGTAACTCTAGGCTAAGTCTAAGGAATCATGGTTAAAAAAAAATTGTCCACTCACAATCTATTTTACTTGCCAATTTAATGTCACTGTAGCCCCTGTCTGTAGACTCTGTGAGCTACTGTTTATCAGTGTTTAGGTGTATTCAATTAGCATCCTACATATCTTTCTAGATAGCATTTCTAAGCAATCTCAACCTTGTCTAGCTGAAGCCGTAAGGTTTCTTTTTTAAAAGACACTGCCCAACTTTCTATGACAGACAAAGTGATTTTTCAAATAAATAAAAACACAAAAAAGAAATAGGATATTTCAAAACTGACTTCCTTAATGCCAATTAAAGTAAATATTGATGATATTCTTTTAGTTCTAAATAAATACCAAGGGGAAGCAATAACTTACTGTTCAAAAGTCAAGTGTGAATTGTTGTCAATTGCTAGAGCAGCAAATTAAAAGAAAGGTCAGATACAAACTTGATGCCTGAACTAGAACTCCTGGTCCATGGCTGGGCATATAGCTCAATCATAGAGAATTTGTTCAACATATACAAAACCCTGGTCAAAAGCTCTAAAGCGTTACAAAAATATATATAGAACTCTCTACCCAACGTAATAGCAATCACTAAACTACAGGGGCTAGCAAGTGCTCAAAACATGGCCAGTTTAGATTGAAATGTGCTATAACTGTGAAACACACACTATGTTTTTAAATTTTGGTATCAAAAATAAAAATAAATTATACTAGTTTTAGTATAAAGTTTTATAATGATTACATGTTGAAGAAACATATTTGATACATTTATATCAAAAGTGTATTGCTGAAATTATTTGCATGTGTGCTTGTTAACTTTTAATAATGCATCTTTTGGAAAATCCTGAATTACACGGAGGTTTATATCTGAAGCTTACATATTTCCTTTGGACTGTGGTATGCTAGATATTGCCCCACACAGACAAGCATAATTTTCCTGGGAGAAAAATGTTAGGAGTTACAAGTTCACATGATTTCACTTCCTAATCATTCTATGTGGAGTAATATATGAAATGGATTCATAACACTTTTTGGTACAGGAGAAAGTGCTTATGAATTTAACATGCATATAACAATGCACAAGAAAAACCACTATAAAGTCTGCCACATTACCCTCAGGAGACCTCTTGGTGTATTTCCAAGAAAAGCTATCTGTAATGAAAAATTTTGTTCTTCCATTTCACAAAGTTAGAGGTTTCTGCTACCCCTCTTCTGTTTTACTGGCTTTCTGAAACATTCTCTCAAGTGTCAACAAAGTCTCAAGTTGGATTATTTTCAAAGACATAAAAAACATTACTTTAAAACACATTGGGTAATAGCTGCCTACTTTGGATGTTGTGAGGTCTTGAGACAATGAGTCTACTTAAGTAATAAGTTCAGAGATATCAGCAGTGATATTTGAATGTCCTTATTTAAGGGATTCACCAGTCCACAAGGCTTTTAGTCACTATGAGGGAGTCTGGGCAGCATCTCTGACAACTCCGTAACAACCACAACACCAAGTACTGAAGTGGAAGGAAAGAAAACACCCAAGTTGCCAGAGTGAGAGGTGGAAGTCACAGAGTTTATTTTCTGTGCTATTTCCCAGGACATTACTTCAAACAGCTTTCTGTTGCTGTGAGAAAACACACTTCACAAGAGGGCAAGTTTATTTTGCTTCACTGATTCAGTCCATGTTCAGTCAGCTGTATTGCTTTTGTGCCTCTGATGAGACAGAACATCATGGCAAGGAACACATAGCAAAGGAGTTGCTCACCTCACAGTGGCTGGAAAAGAAAGAAAGGAAGAGGCCAGAGCCTGAAAATCCTCTTCCAAGACATGGCCCTAGTGACCTAACTTCCCCTAAGCAGGCTCCACCGCTTAAAGGTTCTACCAACTCCAAACACAGTTATTAGCTGAGGACCAAGACTTTGACATATGCACCTTGGGAATATTTCCAAACCATGGCACATAGCCTGAGCCAGAATGTGCAGGAGATCTGGAGCATGACCCTGGCTGCACACCAGCATCATCTGCAGGGCTTTTAAACATGTAAATCCCCAGAGTCCTACCCTCAGGAATCTTAATTTATAAAATTGTTCTGCCTGTGGGAACAAAACATGAATAATTATTAAAGCCTTCTCAAAAGATGCTACTGTGCAAGTGTGAGGACCACTCAACCAAAACAATAGAAATCAATTTCAGCTTGCATCTGTGTAGCCTAGAAGACTTGCAGAAAGACCAGTCACTGGGTCTGAAGATCAGAATGAGATCTCAGACAACGCCTCAGATAATGCTGATGCTCCCGGCCTGAGGCCACATTTTGAGAGCCTCTCAACTAAGGCAATCCGCAGATCTTTTCTGCTTCATTCATTTCTCCCTCTGAGAGAAGGAGAAATGGAAAGCAGAGAAAAACTGGGCATGGTTAGCAAGGAAATTTTCTCTCTCTCTTTTCAGATATGTGAGTCGAGAGAGAAGATTCCTTTTTACCCATCTCTAGACTAGCTCATCAGTGCAAGCTCTATCTGCATAAGCAAGAGCAGTTTCCAGTTTTGTGTTTCGTTTTTCCTAAGGAATCATGATCCTAAGTTTAGAGAAAGTATTAGACCACAAAGCTAAGTTCAGTTCTCCAACATGATTGGAATTTTAAAACATATGACATATATTTTTAAATTTTGGCCCCCATTCATCTGTCTTCTCAGTCCTCTCTCAATATTTTCTGAACTCAAGATAGAGGAAAAGTTGAGTATTATATACTAGGTCCTTAAAATCCTAACATAATTCTCTCCCTGTCCAAATAGTTTCTCTTCTTGGCCCTTTGAAAGCAATATAAACAATTTCACTGACTTAGTAAATAGGACTGTAAAAAACTGAAATGAAAACATGGCCCATGCTGGATGGAATCAATTCTTTGAAAAAGAAGAAGACAAACATATATCACACGTTTGCCATAAACAATTGCTAAAATGTATGAATGAGCTCAGTGCTGCTTTATTCCACAAGCTTTCCACTTACTTATCTCCAATTTTCTAAGACTTTTATAACAAAAAGTACAAGAGAAATACTCTGGACACAGCTGGTAAAATCACCAAATAAAGTAGATGTTTACTGAAACATAGTAATAACAAGAGATATCTTTTTAAACACCTGCTATGTGCCAGGTACTGTCTTGACTGTATTCTGCACATACCACCTATTGAAGAACTCTGCTAAATAGGTATTGTGTGATAAGAAAACCACAGCATAGCCAGCTAGGCTTAAACTTGGTGAAAATAAGTAGAGATGAAATTTGTGCTCTGGTCTATTTGGGTGGAAAGCTGATGATCTTTCTATTACTGTGTATTCATACTTCTAGTAAAATATCATAAAAGTCATGAAAAAAGAAAAGAAATAAAAGATGTTACAGCAGCCCCCTAGCCTCAAAACATTTGTAGTCTACTTGATGAGATAACATTTAGGTAAAATAACAACACAATGCTATCTTTGACTCCACACTGAAAAATATTTCAAAAACAGTGAAGTGACAAGGAAAACCTAAACCCATAAAACACATATGATATAGAATAGAGTTAATCACTCATAGTCTAGTTTGCTTCCAGAAAAAAAAATTTATCTGAGTCTTTAAGACTGAAATTCATTGTGTATAATGTATTCTGCTTTCTCTAGTCTCCCAGTGACTCACTCAGGCAACACAGAACAACTACTTTCTTCATACATCATCGTTAACATGGCTCCACATGGCTAATCCCTTCTGGTCTCTTTTGGGTTTAATATTTTAATCAAAATTAGGGTTCAGTCCAGTTCGCTCAGAGCCATACTGCCTAAAAGAAGAATGCTCATCACTTTTGTTATTTTTGCAGTGGTTCTGCTTACCTCCAAATAGGTAAGAACATGACATGTTGATGGATAACAATGAAAAATATTAGAGAAACCTCCATCCTAGAAGAAAGACCACTGAATGTGATATCCATACTCAAACAAAATGAAGTACCCCAGAAAAAGTGAATTACACAGAGGTGCTAGAATCCAACGTAACACAAATAAGGCTAAACTCTAAGAGACTCATAAGGCAGAATTTCCAGTAGAACCTATCTTCTACTATGATTCAGTAAACAGATACAGTGGAGCATAGCAAAAAATTGAAGTGAGTTAAGGGGATTCAAGTATGAATCTACTTTCCCAAGAACAATGTGAAGTTAGCAATTAATTATACATCTCAGAACCTCAGTTCTAAATGGAAAAATGCTTATTTTCTATAATTTCCAACTAAAATGTATAATGCTTCCTTCAATTGTGAATATACTTGATAAACCACAGAATTGTTTGCAGTATTTGTGATTTTGTTCCATTATAAATTCCAGGTATTTTCACATGCCCATAGCTTTTACAGTTATCACAAAATGTGATTTGTGATCAGTGGCTCTTCAAATGTATAATCACCATCAAACTTGCAGCTGCTTCTTGTTACTTAATATATTACTAAAGAAGCACATATATTTCTGTATGGTAACATTCAGAAAAGTGTTTTAATAAATAAACATAATTGGTTTTTTTCCTAACCATATGTATATTTTTCTAAAATGCGAGTTTAGATTGCTAGCAGGGTCTCCTGGGATAGACAGGTCTAAGTCATTCCCTGCACCACTGTAGAATTCTAACTCTTGTATTTCACAATCAGGGACACTTCAATGGCTGGAGCACATATCAAGGATAAATAATAGAAAAGAATGGATGTAACTGCCTCATAAGGAGTAAGGTGACAACTGCAATAAACAGTGGTACTGGAATTAATTGAATACAACTTCAGGTCAGTGGGATGGCTAGGAAATATTAAGGGAAGACAGCATAAATGAAAGCTCACAACATCAGCTCACTTAAATCAGTTGTGCATTTGCGAGCAAATGCACAAGACAGTCAGAATGATGTAGACTACAGGACAGCTCTTCTCATCAAAAAAAGATACACTTGTATTGTAGTCCCAACACTCAATGGCAATCATTTCCTCATATGGATTATTAGCTGGCAGCAAGAAGCAAGTGAAAAAGTATAAGGGATGCTATATTGCTGTGACAAAATACTCATCATGAAAAATTAGAGGAAAAGGGTTTACTTTATAGATAGAGGTTTCAGTCCGTAATTATCTGGCTACAAGGAAAGGGTGGATATCAGGGGGACATCACAGAGCAGTCAGGAAGGAAAAGCAGTCATAACCAGCAACACACACCAAACAAGCAGGGACTGTCCCTCGGTGCCTCACATCTTACCCTCTACCCTCCCTCAGCACAGTAGTACTCACACCCAGGGTGAGGCGGTTTTGATCCTAGCATGGCACCGTGAATCAATCCCCGTATCACAGCCCTGATCCCAGCAGCACACACTCTAAATCCAACCGCCCCCAGAAAACCCTATCTACAACCACATGAGGCTTGGGGAACATCTACATATAAGCCATAACAGATGCTATGGGAAAACAGAATAGCTCTGATGAAAGTACAAAAACGTGCTTTGATGAACTGGAAGAACTGTATGTTCTCAGATGCAAAATTTCATGATCCTAGTTTGGATGCGTAAAGTAGAACTAAAATGGTGTTAGTTAATGGTACAGGTCCACCAGAATAAGGACGTAAACTTCTCTGCAAGTCCACTCTTCCTTCCGCTGGCATCTACAACGAGACACATGAATAACTTGAGATGGTTCCCAGCAGAGAGAATCAGAAGTCAAAGGCAATGAATAGGTTGGTCTCTTAAACTTTAATGTGCAGAAACAGTATCAGGGAGTTAGGTAAAAATAAGGTTTCTAGGGAACCTATGAGATCTGAATCTGGAGATCTCAAATTGAATTCCTGAAACTTGCATTTAGCAGGTATCCAAGTTTAAAGTATTTTGAGTCAAAAAAGTAAAACAAAACAACATCTTTGTAACTCCTTGCCTGCTCCAGCTCAGATACAGGGACAGCACTCTGTAAATGGATTTAAAAAAAAAAAAAAAAGAATAGAGTGTTAAGAAGGCAGCTTAAGGGCTGGGGATTTAGTTCAGTGGCATAAGCACCTGCTTGGCAAGCACAAGGTCATGAGTTTGATCCCCATTATCAAAAAATAAAAACATTTTAAAAAAGAAGGCAGCTTAAAGCCAAGTATAAGTGACACATGAGGTGCTAGGATGTTGACACAAACATAAAAAGAAATTACTTCTCTCGACCACTTACATAAAATGTACAGCCTTTTAAAAATTATGTTCCCTTGGTGAGTACTGGCTGATGGCTTCTAACAGGGAAAAACTTTGACACATAGGCAGTAGAGCCCTGAAGAAGACAGCTGCATTCAAAGCAAAAGTGATACCTGATAACTTACCTGATACACCAGCACCTGCAAGCACTAATTCAGATAGACTTTCAGCATTAAGATGCTCAGGCAGTCACTCTCTGTGATCTCACACAGGCTCCTATTTCAATTATTTAGTAGCTCCTTGGGAATAGTACATGGTCCAGTAACCTAAGTGACCTCCTGAAGACCACAGTGGAAGCAGAACGTTGGATTGATCTCAACAGGCTGGTAAAATAGTCCTGTCTCTGCCTTAGCAAAAAATTCAGGTCAAGTAAGTGTCACTTTGAGCCCATTACTAACAATTCCTTTGTGACTTCCTACTGAAGAAAGTCTTTTTTACCTGTCATCCCAATTCTTTAGTCATCACTCCTGTTCGTAGTACAGATAAAACAGCCTTTCGAACACAACTGATAAAAGGATTACAGAAAAGCAATCCTTGGAAACAAAATAATATTTATATTCATTCCATGCTTATTCAGAACTAAGTGTCTTTGGCTATTAGCTAAAAGGGAAATTTATGGCCTTTCATGTTAATTAGATCTTAGAAACCATACCTTTGAATTTAAAATTCTGGTTACCAGACAATGTGATTAAGCAGGAAAGAAATTAATATTTGTGGTCCACGTGCATTACAAGCTCCTAGATAGGTGCATTGTGTACAACATTTAATCTGGTAGCACTAACCAGTGATTCGGGAAACAGGGAAGTTAAAACTTAGAGATCACATTGTCAGAACTCTATCCTTGGATACCATTTGATCCAAAGCCCTCATTTTGCAAATAAGGAAACTGAGGCCAAGGGAAGGTGTGCAGCAGAGCGAGGACTTGTGTCTTCCCCATTTAACCTCTTTCAAAGTACCACACAGCTTCTCATGTGAGTAAGAGGTATGAATATCATATCAATTGCTCCTTTAGAATGAATATTTTATTAAATATGAAAGCAAAAGTACCAAATATAAACTTTACTCTAAAAACTAAGATGGAAAACAGTTAAGTTTCTAATTTTAAAATTATTTTTTTAATTTCTAGTACTTTAGGGGTAAGAAAAATTAAATCAGTTGATTTATTTCTCCTTGCCCTTCTCTAGAAACCATATCCAAGTTCAGAGGATCCATGATTTGGGAAAGCTACTGGTCCTACATGCCTCTGTCAATTCCAGCCATGTATGAGACATCTGTCCTCTTGTTGAGGTACTCCATCATCCATCGGTGCATTCAAGTCGCCATTGGCCGCACACTTCTCTGTGTGGATGTGCACTTTGTGCTGGTAGCTTTCCTGAATGCAAATGGACATGCGGGATCTGACCCTACGTTTCTGTGCCACAATATACTGTGACTTTATCAACAGGTATGCCAGGCTCCCTTCAGTCATCTCCCCATCGCCTCTCCTGGCTCTCTCCAGGTGTAGGTCCCCTCTGTTTCAGATGTTACAAACTCTCTTAAGATTCACACATAACACAGAGCTGTGCCTCAGAGATCCAAACAGGTCTTTACTTATCCAAAGCACTATATTCCTCTAGCCTACCATACTTCCATTTACTGGAGTTTTTCTAGTAGCTTTGGAACTTTTCTAGCTGTTCCTTTGTTACATGGAGTCTCTGATCCCTAGTATTTTTAAATACTAGGGAGCACTAGTATTTAAAAATAAAATTAAAGGAGACCAACTCGTACATTTTTACCCCATCACATGTCACAGCTGAAGTGAGGCACCCAGAATAGTTCAAGGTTTTGGACTCAGCAGAGGTGAAGGAAAGAAGCCTTGGAAATAAATGACTGCATGTATTTCTATCTGCTCTGGCTTACCTCCAAAATAAAGGCAATGGAATCAGGCATGCGTGTAAGACACTCACACAGGGGGATTTAGAATGTATCAAGTACAAGAAGTAATACTTTAAGTATTTTAAATAACATGACACACAATAAGATTTTAGACAGTTTACTTTTAAGATACCCACACTTCATTCCTTATTTGCTGAATTCTGTAACTTTTTTTCTCACATCAATTGTGCTTTAGCTACAGATTAACCATTTTTGCTGACCTGAACTTGGGTGAGCCAAAGGTAAGTGTGAAGCAGCTCAGTTATTGATCTGCTCTCTCAACAACCTGCTGAGCATTGGTGGTCCCTTTAGAACAAGAAGAAAGGACGATCCCTTAACTTTTCTCTTACCCACTCAGTCTGCATGAGAGTTGTATTTTTTAAAACTAGAAAATATTACAAACAGACCTTTGAATCTTGAGATTTGCTCTTAAATTATTATACATAAATAAAATGAACTTAAATTCTTCATTTGTTACAAAAATCGGAGTGAAATGGTAGTCTGGGAAGTGTTTAATATCTTTGTTGATAGCTTAATTATGAAGTCATTTTCAATAATGCTTTTAAAATTTTTTTAAATGCTTTAAAATACAACATTCATTTTTGCCTGAAAAACACAATAGATTTTGCGGAAGCAAATGAGAAACTTGCTTAAAAGACTAATTTTGAGCTTTCAGAAGGGCAATTGGGGGACTATGTCATTTCTGTTAATTTGAGAATAACAACAAATTTTCAACTATCTTCGCATTTATTCTGACAAGTACTTTGGACACTTTTTAAAAAGGAAGATTCCCTGCTCCATGACTTTTGGTTTACAAACCAGCATTATTGTGAGCTAATCATCACCCAAACAGCCTAATTACACAATACTGAGAGAGGCAGGGATCCTGTGCAGTCAGAGAGAGAGTTGGAAGCAAAGTTTACTTCACGCGGCCCCTACTTCTTCTAACTATTTGATTTTTATTTATTACAGCAGATTTATCATGTGCTAGATAATTTCACATTCATGGCTTTTCTAGTGCTCAATTTATCAAGAAGAGTGGTGCCACATCCTCCTGTATTTTATCGCAAGTATCATCAGGGTAAAAGAGACAGGTTCTGTTTCTCTGGCAGTGACTTTGCTGCTAAATCATAATTCATAATGATTCTTTTTTCTAGGTTCAATTTTTAATGTTGTTTCCCTTTTTGGAATGTTTACATAATAGGAAGAAAGAGGACATTATATATGAGTCACATCCATATCACTCATGAGTTCTTAACTGAGCGGGTGAAATCAGATAGCTGAAAAATGCTCAATGATTTTAGTCACTCAAGTTTGTGGGCCTTTTTTTTTTGGAAAGTTGCGCACTTTTTCATTATCAAAGACAAGAAAAATGAGGAGAAATGTGAGATGGCCTGAAATCATGACTTTGACTCTCCTCTAAGTTTAAAAAGTGAGGTGGCTTGTGATATTGCACATTGATCATACAATCCACCATCAGTATCAGAACCATATGTCTTAGTGCAGGGCAATTATCCATCAGCAAATAAAGCTCTTTTCTTTTTACACTATTCTTTACACTGTGAATACAGTTACTAATAAAATCTGTTTTACTTTAGAGAAAGCAACAAACCCTCTCAATTTCCCTTGAGAATAATTATTTCCTTTCTTCTGCCCTGAGTTCTTGGGTACTAGGGGGCTTTATCTATGCAAAGCAAGCACATGGTCAGTCACCTCCACCAGGGATTCTAACTCTGAAGGCCTCCAGTCTCATTTGTATAAAAATTAATGTAGGTTCTATAAATAAAGGTATTTTCAAGAAGTGTGGACATGAGAAAGCAGTGATTTTTTCCAAAAATATTCAAAGTTTCTCTGTCAAATGACTTCCAAATGAATATGGCAGGCAGTGTGGTAAGAGTTAAAGGTCTTGGGATAACCTATGTGGCTTTCATCAAACTGCTTCACCACTCTGAACCTCTGCTGCTTCATTTGCAACTGAGGAATATTCCCAGTCCTTGAATTTTGCGATTCCTTGACTAACAGTTTTAATTCAGCTTTACTGAAAAGAACTAGTTACACTATCTGTTTAGAATGGATCAACTTTATTCCAATTAATGCAAACTGTGGCTGCTAGAACATCATTGCAACACTTTTGTCACATTCATTTAGTCTCCTTTTGTACGTACTTTTTTTGTGTGTGTACCAAGGATCGAACTCATGACCTAGTGTTTGCCAGTCTGGTGCTTCTACTGCTGAGTTAAATCCCCAGCCCTGAATGTACTTTGTAAGTATTGACTTAGAATACTCAGACAATATTTTTCAAAACTTTAGAGGTTTAAATAAGATGGTAGTTGATGATTCTTAACAATTATGAAAAGTTAACCCCTTGAACATTTACATTAAGGAGACCCCTGTTAATAGTTTGGTAATGCTTTTAGCATTGTATTAGTAAGTTAATATCTGTTTATGAGTACTCTAGATATCAGATATTATCAACTCATTCTTTAAATTAAAAGCTTACCTTACTACAGTGATGCCCTAAGTTTCTCACTGAAAATAATTGGAACCCAGGGGTACAGATGAACTCAGAATTATCATCCTATGTAAGAAGCGTTTATAATACTAAAGATTAAAATGGCTAAGATATGTAATAGATCATGGATTTAAAATTTAAAAGCAGATGGATAAAAGTATATTACAAAAATATTTTGCAAAAGAAAAAAAATCAAAACAACCCAATGTTTTTAGTCATTTTAGTGAATAAATATGATCAATTAAGTGTAGAAGTTAACTGTCACAAAATGACCCCGAATGACATTACATTGTGTACAGAATTGGTGACTTCATAGTATTATCAGTACGTGTCATCTCTCCTCAAAGCAGTTCTTATTACAGAACCCGACGCTCAGTTTCCCTGCTGGAGGCAGTTTTACCACTGAAAAATAGACAATACACATAATTTTTAAATACTTTTAATTCTTGTTTCTCTACAGTTCTTATTGGAAAAGAAATTATTTCCATGAAAGATATTTCTCCCAAGTCTAGTGGCACATGCCTGTAATCCCAGCACTTGGGAGGCCAAGGCAGGAGAATTGCCATGAATTTAAGGCCAGTCTGGGCTACATAATGCGTTCAAGGAAAACCTGAGCTGCACAGCAGGACTTTACCAAAAAAAGAAAGATATTTCCCTCCTACAATCCAGTTTAGAGAGGTGTATTGTTTTGGATTTTATGGTGCTTTTGTTGCTTTGTTTTGTGGTTTATTGGTACACTCGTTGTTTACTCACAGAAACATTGTTTTGGTTTTTCAATTAATTATTGATAAATTTTAGATATACAGAATGACCACATTCATCATAGACAATTTATACCTGTACATAATACATCTTAATTCTTCCTTTTTTTCTTCTCATTTCTGTACCCTCCTTTCAACCTGTCATTCCCTCCATTTACAATGACATTGCTTCTATTCTTTCTTTATTCTTTTATTTTTCTCCTTCACCATTGTCTCTCTGCCATTCTAACTCCCCTTTCTGTGAACATTTTCATCCTGTTTCACAGTATCTATTATACATTTTGATCCTTATTTACACTTTTGATTTTTCGTGCCAGAGAAAAATGTAGTATTTACACATGTGAGCCTGATTTATTTCACTTGAGTATGCTCTCAAAGTCCATTCATTTACCTAGAAATGTCTCATTTATCCTTATTTATGGCTGAATAATATTCCATTGTATTTTTTTTAAAGCCCACATCTTTATTCATTCATCAGTTGATGAGCATTTGGGCTGTATCCAAGATTTGGCTGTTATAAACTGTACAAAATGTGTAAATATGAGTGTGTATATATTGCTGTGGGATGGTACTTTTTAATACCTTCAGGAGAATCTCAAGAAGGAGAATAGCTGGGTCAAATGGAATGTCTAGTTTTAGTTTTTCAAGGAATCTGCACTCTAATTTACACAGTGGTTCCACCAGTCTATACTCCCATCAATAGAGAAAGGTTTCTTTTTTCCCACAGGCATGCCAGCATTTGTTATTGGCTGATTTCTTGATAACAGTCATTCTTTCTGGAATGAATTGGAATCTCAGCATTGTTTTAATCTGCATGTATCAAATGACCTGTGATGCTTGAACATTTGTCATATATTTATTTTCCATTTCTACTTCTTCATCTAAGAAGTATCTGTTCATTTAAGATTTCCATTTTTGGATTGGATCTTAAAATTTGGTGGATATACTGTTTTGGGGTTCTATATATATATTCTAGATATTAGTGCTTTTCTGAGGAACCACTGACTAAAATTTTTTCCCACTCTGTGGGTTATCTCTTCACTCTTTTAATTTCTTTTGGTGTGCAAAAGCTTTTTAATAAGATGAGATTTCAGTTATTGATCCTTTGTAATATTTCTTGTTCAATCAAGGTTTTATTCATAAATTTTTGCCTACATCTATGTTTTCAAGAATTCTACCTACTCTATCTTCCAGTAGATTTAGTGTTTCTGTTTTAATATTTAGATCTTTGAACTATTTTTTATTTTAGTTTAGTGTGTGGTGATAGACACAGGTCTAACCTTAGTCTTCAGCATGTGGAAAGCCAGTTTTTCCAAAACCACTTATTAATGAGTCTATTCTTCTTCAAGTGAATATGTTTGGCCCCTTTGTCAAAGATAAGACATTTGGAGTCTGTTTTGAGTTGTTTCTGCATCTTCTAATCTCTTCTATTGACCCTTGGATCTTTTTTGGGTGTTTGGTTGGTTGATTTTTGTTTTGTTTGTCTTTTTGAGACACAGTCTTGCTATGCAGTTCTGGCTAGCTTTGAGCTTACTTTGTAGCCTAGGCTGATCTAAAACTTGCAACAATTCTCCTGCCTCAGTCTCTAGTGCTAGGATTACAGGAGTACACCACCATGCCTGGCATTTTGTTTGTTTTATTTATTTGTTTTTGAGGATTTTTGATTCTGTTTTTGTTTTTTTGTTGTTGTTGTTGTTGTTTTTTGCTTTGTTTATATTTTGCCAGTACCATTGCCATGTTGTTTATATCACAGTGGCTTTGTAGTATAATTTCAAATCAGTGATGTCGTGCCTTCTGCCTTGCCTTTGTTGTCCAGGGTGCTTTTGTTATTCTAGGTATCTTCTGGTTCCAAATAAATTTTAGAATTTTTTTCTCTAATTCTGTGAGGTATGCTATTGATATTTTGTTCACAATTGTATTAAATCTGTATAAATGTGGTAGTATGGCAAATATCGGTTTCACAATCAGTTCTTTCTACCCAAAAGGAGTATCTTTTCATTTTCTGATCTCCTCTTAGCTCTCCCTTTACAGAATACTGTAGCTTTCAATGTAAAGTTCTTTTACAAACTTGCTAAAATAATTCCTAAGTATTTTATTTTTTTCAGTGTTAATGTGAAAGATGTGGTTTCCCTAATTTCTGTCTTAGTGAGTTTGTCATTTATATACAGGAATGCTATTGATTTTTGAGTGTTGACTTTGTAACCAGCTAAACTATTGAATTTGATTTTTAAATCTAGAATTTTTGATGGAATTTTCAGAGTCTTCTGGGCTGAGTATCGTCTCATCAGCAAAAAAGACTAATTTAATTTCTTTTCCCAGGCTTACCTCTTTTATTTCTTTCTCTTGTCTAATGGCTCTGGCAATTGTTCTGAGAACTATATTGATAAAGAGTGGTGATAATGGGCATTCTTGTCTTGATCTTCATTTTAAAGAATGAAAGCTTTCAGGTTTTGACCATTTAGTATGCTGGCTATTCATTTATCATAGATAGCTCAACAAATTGAGATAGAAACAATCTTTCCCAATTTTCTGTAAGGTTTTACCATGATTGTATTTTGGACCTTATCAAATGCTTTTTTTTTTTTTTTTCGTATTTTTACTGATACCAGGGATCGAACTCATCACTACACGCTTACAAGGCAGGTACTTGTGCCGCTGAGCTAAAACCCCAGCCCCGTCAAATGCTTTTCCTGCATCTCTTAAAATGATCATGTGATTTTTGTGCTTGGTTTGGCTGGTATGGTGTATTATATTTATCAATTTGTGTATGTTGAATGGTTCTTGCATCCCTAGGATGAATACTATCTGTGCATAATGAATAATGATGATTTGCTACATTCTGTTTGCCAGTATCTTATTGAGAATTTTTGTGTCTGTATTCATTAGGGAGAGTGGCCTATAGTTCTCTTTTTTGGTTGGACCCTTCTCTGGCTTTGGTATCAGGGTAACACTGGCTTTCAGGAATGACTTTGGGAGTACTGCTTCCCTTTCAATTTCATCAAGGTGTTTGAAGAGTAGTGGCATTAAATCTCTAAATTTCTTATAGAATTCAGCAGTAAATCCATCAGTTCCTGGGATGTTCTTTGTTTATGGGTTTTTAAATTATTTCTTCAATTTCATTGATTGATTTTGGGTTCTTTAAAAGTTTTGTATCTGTTTGATTCAGCTTTGGTAATTCACACATATCTAGGAATCTGTCCCCTTTGTCTGTGCTTTCCATTTTATTTGTATGTAGGTTCTGAAATAGGCATGAGTTGTTTTGTGAATTTCTGCAGGATCTGTTGTAGTTTCAACCTTTTCATTCTTAATCACGTGAATATGAGTCCTTTTTGAGAAGGTAGGCTAGAGTTTTATCAATTTTATTTAATCTTTCACAGAACCATCTTTTCAACTTTTGATTTTGTCTCAATTGCATTAATTTCTGCTTTAATCTTTATATTTTCTTCCCTTGTATGAGCTATAGGCTTCATCTGATCTTTTTAAGAAGTTTGATGTTCAACATCAGGTTATTTGAGCTTGTTCAGTTTTCCTGATGTGAGGGTTCATGCTCTAACTACTGTCATTGCATGTTATAAGTTCCTGTATGGTGTATTGGAATTATCATTTAACTGTAGAAACAGTCTAATTTCCTCTTTAATTTTGCCTGTGACTTATTGGTTGTTCAGGAGGATGTTATTTAATTTCCATGTGTTTATTTAGTTTCTGGTTTATTTTGCCACTAACTTCCAATTTCATTGCACTGTGATTTGATAATATGGATAGAATAATTTAAATTTCTTTTCATTTACTTATGCATGTTGTATGAGCTAGAACATACCATGTGCAGCTGAGATGAATGTGTATTCTAATGTATGCAGGGGAACACTATGTAGACATCATTAAGTCCATTTGTTCAAAGGTTTGGTTCTGATACTTATTTGTTGATATTTTGTCTAGTTGATCTGTTTGTGACAATGTGGTATTGAGGTGCCCTGTTACAACTGTGTTAGTTATTATTTGATTTTTCATGCCCATTAATATTTGTTTTATATAGTTGAGTTCACTGGAATTTGCTGCATACATATTATCATGGTTTATGTCTGTGGCCTCATTAGTTTGCATTGTGCATTTGTGATGGTTCATTGTCTAGTGCTTGTATTGATGGTGTCAGTGCTCCACCCACATAGGGGTGGAGCCAGGATGTGATGTAGTGGCAGGAAGAAGGTGTGTCTCTCTTTGCTGGTTCGAGCTTGCTGTTGGCGGCTGCCATGAACTGTGGCCCAGCCTTGCCCACCTGCCGTGGAGCCAACTGAGTGTGGATTGAAACCTCCAAAAACTGTAAGGAATAAATCTTTTCTTTTCCAGCTTTGGGCTTCAGGTATTTTGTCTCAGCGATGAGTAAAAAGTAACTAAGATACATATATATGATTGTTATCTCTTCCTATTTGAAGTTTTCCCTTAACAAGTATGTGGTGACCTTTGTCTCTTTTGATCAATCTTGCCTTGAAGTTTACTTTGTCTCCAAGTAGAAGAGCTACTCTTACTTTTTCTGCATTCTTGTCACTGACATATTATTTTCCATCCTTTGATTCTCAATCTATGAATTTCTTTTTTAATTCAATGTGTTTCTTTTTGAAGCATATTTACATTATTTTTTCTTGATCAATTCTGTCCATGTATTTCCTTTTATTGGTGAATTGAGACTATTCACATTGATGTTTGTAACTCATACATATTGGCTTATCCTTGTTATATCATTCTGCTGTTGTTGGTTCCCTGTCTTTCTCCTCTGTTTAACTGCTAGCCTTGCCTGGTATTTTCTTTCTATTGGTATTTTTGTAACTGTAGTCTTCTTTATCTCTTTTGAGACTATGCTGCAAATTATTTTGAAGAGCACGTTTTCTGGTCATACATTTATTCTGAGAAATACTTTTACATACATTTATTTGAGAAATACTTTTGTAGGGTATACAAATCTGAGATGGAGATTGTTTTCTTTTAGGGCTTTAAATACTTCATTCCAAACTTTCCTTCACATAAGGGTTTGTGCTGAGTAATTTGTTGTGATTCTGATGGATTTTCTTTTATATGTGATTTGTTTCTTAACAGCTTTTAGTATTCTGTTCTTGTGGTGAGTTTCTAGAATCGTGATTATTATGTTCTGATGTAGTTTTATTTTGGTCACGGATAAATAGAGTTCTTTATGCTTCACTTATCTCTTTATTAAATTCTTTTTCCAAGCTTGGGAAGTTTTCTACCAGTAATTTTGTGATCAAGTTTTATGGCATTTGCACTGTCTCCTGCTTTTTCATTGACACTAGTCAATCTTGTATTGTTTTTCTTTGCATCATCTTACAGCTGTTGGATTAATTTTTCATGGTTGATTGCTATTTTTAAACAATCCTCCTTTTCATGATTGTTATCCTCAATCCTGTTTTCTAAATCTGATATTCTGTGCTCACCTTTGTTCATTCAACTGCATATACTTTCAATAGAATTTTAAGCTTCTGAGTTTCTATTTAAATCTGTTTCATTTTTTCCTATGTTAGGTGTTCATGGTTTCCATCATTTTTCTAATCTCCTATATTTTATATAGGCATCCACTCTCTAGTCATTGAAAAAGTTCTTCATTTGTTCATAATCTTTTTTTAACCTAAGAAATTATTTCTGATCTGATTTTCTCTCTTCAACTGTTTTTCTTTTTTTTACTTCTGCTACTACCATTTCAAAAAATTCAGGGAAGTGATACCTGATTTCCTCTGGGCTTCTCCTGGGTGGACTGGAAGTCTGGGGTTATATTTTATTTCTGCATCTTGTCATTTTCTATTTTTTAAAATTTTAATTTGTTTTCTGCATTGATGCTTACAAATTGCTTATGGTAAGTAGCCTTATCAGTAGTATTGAAGTTTCTTTAAGAAATTTATATTGCTCTGAAATATCTTTTAGATATAGTTGGTTCTTGGTCTTAGTGTCTATCCCAACATACTACCTTCCCAACTTACTGGAGATGAGAATTTGCTATTTGGGTCAACACTTTGCAATTTGGACTATAGTGATGATCATGACTCCAGATAATCAGTGTTGTCATAAAACTGAGAACAACTGATTGCAACAGGTCTGACACCCTAAATAAAATAGTACAATTAACAATAAGCAATAGCATCAAGCAAAGCCTAGAAAATGACAAACTTTAGTAACTATTGATTTAGTATCTTTAACCATAGTAACAATATCTACAGTTATATAACAAAATGCAACATAAACCATGAATTTATATGTTGTGAGTCTCCCCTTAGTAGACTGATTTTGTCCTGTGAGGAATGTGGACATGGGAATTTAAGAGAGATACAGAAAAATGGAAAGATGAATGAAGACAAATATAATAGAAGCAAATATGAAGAACAAAGAATGATTATCCAAGTTTTGGGAAAGTGGAGAAGAGGACAGAAGAGAAAGAATGAAAGATAAATCTAAAGAGTATTGAAGCAAACTGGAAAGGCTGGAGACAATGTCCCCTCAGATGATAATATCAACACACCAAGAAAGACTATTGGGAAGAAGAAAAAGATGGTGGATAGATAACAGCAGGCTACAGAGACTCTCTGAGATAGTCAACTTAGATTCAAAAATAATACAGCATGGGGAGTCCCAAACAGAGGGAGATACACCCTCCCGACCCAGGAACAATTCAAGCTGAGATAAACCAATTCAAAATATAGTCCCAGTGCTACAATTGAAACAGCTGCAGTTTTGGTGCTGCCACTTGAATTCACTGCTTGAACTTGCTGTAGCTGCTGCACATGAATTGGCACAGCCAGGATAGCCCACCAGTTTCAACTCACTGGAGATGCGAATGCACTGAGAGCAGGAGTCACAGGAGTTGGTGAACCAAATTGAGAGCAGAGCTGGCAGGGAATCCTGCATTGACCTACAATGAGTGATGGGAATAGAAACCCTTCCATAGAGAAGGGGGAGCTCCAACAGATGATATCTGGGACCAGGAAGACTGGCCAGAACAAGGGGCTACAGTGACTTCAGTCAGCTATTTCCTTCTCAAGCAGGATTGGTGGGGAGCACTTGACCTGGGTGATGTCATGGACTGGACCAAATAGGCTAACCCAAACCAAGTCCCTACGCCTGACAGTGCACCCTAATACATTGAAGCCTTCAGCAAGTTGACTGACCTGGAGGGGCGGGCCCACCATAGGTTGCCCAGGTCTGTACCTCCTAGTACACTGCAGTGGGCAGGAGCACCTAGTCAGCACACTTCATACAAACCAAAACCAACAAAGAAAGAAACTCCTATATACACCTGTATGGAAGGAACAAAAAATATAAGAATAAAAGGCAACAAGAAAGGGTCCTTAGTCCCCAATCATGAGAACATTGATCCAGGGAAGGTAAATGCAAAGGAGAATGAGGGCAGCAAACATGCAATATCAGACACAGCATCAACATACATAAAGTGACATCTTCCAGACCTCATAGACAAGTTCAAAAGCAAGATATAAATAGAATAATTAAAGGAATGCTAAGCACCTCCAGAAAAAACAGATGGAAGAATAGAAGAACAAAAAAAGGGGGGGAGAATTATTTGATAGAAGAAAATAGAGAAAACATAGAATACATGAAGCGGATTCAAAGAGATTACCAGGAAATTAAGAACTCCATTGAAAGCTGACAAAACTGCTTGAAAGAAACTAAGGATAGATTATTCAAACTGGAAGATAGGTTTGCAATGTGGGAACATGAAAGGAAAAATTTCTTAAAAATAATGAGGAAAGAAGCAGTAACAATACAAAGGCTAGAAGACAATAAGAGGATCCATAACTTAAGAATAAAGAATGTGAATGAAGAAGAAGGGGCACAAACAAAGGAACTGCAAAGGCTATTCATAGAAATAATTAAGGAAAATTTCCCAAACATAGGAAAAGGAAAAGATACTCAGATGTATGAGGCATACAGAACTCCACAACCAAAACAGAACTACATCCAGGTATATAATAATCAAGATCCCAGAAATCCAATATGAGAACAGAATATTAAAAGCTGTCAGAGACAAGAAACAGATCACTTACAAGGGAAAACCCATCAGAATAATGACAGACTTCTCGGCACAAACCATCAAATCGAGAAGAGCATGGGGTGAAATAACCCAAGCCTTGAAAGAAAATAACCTCCAGGCCAGATTGATGTATCCTGCACAATTATCCCTAGAAATTAATGGAGAAACTAGATGCTTCCAAAATAAAGAGGAACTGGGGGAATTTGCAACCACCATCCAACTCTACAGAGAATACTACAGGACATTCTAAAGAAAGAGAAAAGCACCAGGATTTCAGGAACTGTGGCAAAGAGGCTCCAATGAATGGAGCAAAAAGCAAAATGAAGAAGACAAACAGACAACTAATGATGGAAAAAAAGCACAACAGAAATGAGGCAGAGAAGGTTGGGTATAATTTCTAATATAGATGGCCTAGATACAGTAACTTAAGGGGAAAAAGAGAGAATTACAGGCAGAGTGGATCAAAAGGTAGGGACCACCAAGATGCTCTTTATAGGAAATATAATTAACCTGAAGAAGGGTATATGGACCAAAATCCATATACCATCTCTGTATATGAGAAAACAGAACTCAATGTGATAGGGAACCAGAGAGCAATAAGGGTAACTGAACCAGTTACCCCTAGACTAGAGATCAAGTCCAGGAGTGAGAAAGTTTGGAAACACTTAGGTAAATAGCAGGTTGCACCCCTCTAATATAAAACTGAGAGTTTTGGGGAGACCCAAAAATTCACAGCACACCCTGGGGGAGTGAAAGGGGAGGAAAAGTCTTTAAAAAGACAGAAGAAGATATTGCTAATAGAGTATCAGGAATTAAAACCCTTATTACTTGCACCACTCTGCTTGGATGGAACTTGTTCCATTCCAGTTTGTATACAAGCACTGGATCTGAGGGCACAGACAGCTGTCCCGAAGATGTCAGGACATAACACAGTGGTCATCTTTAATTTCCTATTAACTTAATCTGGATCCCTGTATGACTTATACTGTTGTATTATGACTGATCTTAGTTAAATCTGACTTGTTTCATTGCTGCTTATTATTGACAGATTTTATTCAAAACTGTTAGGTTGATGGTAATGAGTTGAAGAGTATGACAACTATACTAAAAATGACAATGATTCACTACAACATCCATTCTGATTTGATTACTACTTGCTTTTGTAGCTCTGTACTGTCTACAAAATTGTATTTCTGTTAATTCTGTTACGTACTGATATATTCAATTATACTTTGTCTGATGATACAGACAATTCTGTTGATGATAACAAGAGACAGCACAGTGACCATGGTACAACTCCTTATACAACAGTTTTATATGTCTTTTATTTTTATGTGTCTAATAGGAATATGTTTTGCTCTGTCCTGCTTTGTTTTGTTTCTCCTTCTAATATAGAAAGGATAGAAATACATGTTAAGACTCTTGCTTGCATAAAACCTATAAACAGTTTATGAGAACTGATCTTGTGACACATGACGAACTGAACACTTTGAAGGAAAAAAAGGGCACTGCAGTACCCAGTGCTGATTTTGGAGTGTCATGATGTGAAATTCAGCAATACTATTAATCTTTGTTCAGAATGATTTTAATCTACTAAGTTTTGTTTGGTCTCAACATAAATGAAGATATGAACAAATGTGTACATCTCTAAGTGTATAGGATTGATAGCCATATTACTTAGTTTTTGTTGGATATTTGAACAGAACTGTTTGCAGTCTCCCTGGTTGAATTCCCATTTATACGTTCCACTTTTGTATCTTGAAAAATTATTTGTGGAGGGACAATATGTATACATCAACTAGTGGTTTATTACTGTTTATTTGAAACTGTACTATTTCTGTCCATTTTCTGTTTTGTTTTGTCTTTTTTAAAATATTTTTTTAAAAAGGAAGACTATTGGATAAAGAGAAAAAAAAGATGAACAAAACACAACAAATAATAAAAGTAAAAAATTGGAACAACCAACACATCCCAAAAAAAGTTATAAAAGGAAAACAAACAAACAGAAAAAGCAAAATATAAAAAGATAAAATTCCTTTGATGTTCTCAGCTCTGTGGTAGATCCCAAGTCAGAGCACCAATCTGTGCTGGGTAACCCCACCAAGTCTGTATTAGGGTTATTTTTAGGAGATCTGATTTTGGCCCTGAGTGTGGGGGCTGAGGCCATAATATTCAGCCATGAATTTCTGGGTGTCCCTGGTGCCCCTCCTTGTCTCCTTACCCTCTTTCTCTCTGTGTCACTCTCCCAGGTGCTATAGAGCCTTCAGACAGAGACAGCCTGAGGCTTCTCCCAGTCCCATGTTTAGCTCCTCCCTCCCAGCCCTCGTGTAGCCTTCTCTGTTTCATACACCTGGCACACCTCTCTCTTCTCATGCTGCTTGGAGAAGAGCAGGAACATGATTGATTTCCAGCTCCTGGTCTCACCAAGCCTTAAGGATGTTTAAGCTCCGTGTCCGCCCCACTTTCATGCCACAGGGAGCATGGCAGGAGGGGTGCTACCGTTCCACTCACTACCTTCACCGCCACCACTGCAGTCCCTAACCTTCTCACTAGAGGTTCCGGGTAGCTGCTGTGGTGAACGACAAAAGGTAAATAAATAAATAAAAGCTGGTTTCTCACTGAGGAGAGAGAAACTTTCTGGTCACTCAGTTCTGGGTGCGCTCATGAAATTTGCTGCCAGTCTGCAACATCCTCTATTTGGTGGAAGGCAGAAGAGACACAATACCTGTATCCCAAATCTATCTTGCATGGCTTGGTTGTCTTGCTATTGCAGTTCATCAGTTTTCTTTTTATTTTAATTTTAGTTTTTATTAATACATGTTTGTAATACATAAATATGTTCATTGTGGGGAATTGGAACATATACATAACACATATTAATCCTTTTTACTTACTTTTCCCTTCTCCCTCAATGATTTCTCCCCCTTTGGTGTTTTTTTTGATTATTTTGAAGGTAGTGAAATACAACAGAATAAGACAGAACAAAGCCAATTGAGACAGTGCAGTGAAATTGGTACAGAATGTCACAACAGGTCCCCAAGAATAACAATATTAGATGCCATATCTTGCTATCTTCACAATAGTTGTTTTTTCAATCAGGTATAGCAAAATCAAACCACATATAGAACATTATAGAACTTATCAAAACAGAATATTCAATAGAGCAATACAGTTAATCAGAACAAAGTGAAACAGTGATAACAATATTTGCCTTCAAAGAAATGGTAGAAGGAAATCTCCCTTATTTGCTATATTGCATATGGTCATCATCCCAAGAGATGCTCAGACCTCTAGCTCCTGTTTGCTAACACAGGTGGGGATGGGTTGCTTCATTCTCAGCGCCATACAGCTTCACTCACAGCTGCTTACCGGGGAGGTGAGCTGGTTGCTTGGTTTCCCAGTGCCCTAAGTTCCAACATGCTATGGATCTCTGGAGATGCTGGTTGGTTGTCCCCCTGGGGTGGCTGCTGCTTGCCCGAGCAATGGCTGCTTACCAGGGAGGCTAGTGGATTGCTTGGTTTCCCAGAACCCCAAGTTCCAACCTGGCCTGGATCTCTTGAAATGCTGGTCTGCTTTCTCCCTGGGGTGACTGCCACCTGCCTGAACCACAACTGCTTACTAGGAAGGCAAATGGGTTGCTTGATTTCCCAGCGCCCCAAGTTCCAACATGGCATGGATCTTGGGAGATGCTGGCTGGTTCTCCCCCTGGTGCAGCCTCTGCTTGCCTGAGCCATGGCTGCTTACCAGAGAGGCGAGCTGGTTGCTTGGTTTCCCAGCACCTTACTTCATAAGTTTTTTGAGAACTTCCAAGAAAGATGTTTCTTGATCCTCATTCCAGTGTAGATCCCACAGCCAGCCCTGTGGACTGTTTGACCATTTTATAAAGCCCTATGCTTATGTTTTCTTTGATCTACAGTTTTCTTATTTCAAGCTGCTTTTGGCATCAGGATGTATGGCCCTCCCTTTATTCCAATGACCTGTGGTTTTTAGTTTGTTTTCTCTGAGTAACTCCAATGTGACTTCTCCTCTATTCAGCCATGTTGACAGCTTTTTTTTTTTACCATCATTAGTATCTCTGTTTCAAAGATCCTTTCTATTTAAAACCAAAAATATTCAAAGTTTTATGCTAATTAAATTATATTCTGATATTATAATTATATTCATTTTGCTTTACCTCAATTTTAGCTCTTACTATGTAGCTGGGGCATGGAAGTCCTAATAAAATTACACACTTACTATGGTTAATCCGTATGTGTCTATTTGTGCTTGTATATAGATTCCTACATGTATGTAACTATATATGTTGACATGTCTATACATATAGGTTATAAATTCAAATTTTAAAAATTATCACAACTAAAAATTGATTTTTTATAAAATAGATTTTTATTACTGAAATTTCTGTCTAAATTTGCTGTAAAGAATGTGTATTTCTTTTCTATGCACTATGAACACAGAGCTCTAAACATAATTTTTCTAGTCTATGAAAAAGAAGTAACAAATTTTACTCTAGACCAAGGATTATTCCTAAAGAATTATTTATCTCTTCAAAAATCATTGGCTCTAGATCTCAAACTGGGTTAGATCTCAAATTGGATCTCAAACTGGGCTTAGAAATGGCATTACTGCTCTAGGTTAGTCTGGTCTAAAGTATCCAGAAAGTATAAATGCACTTCTCAACTGGAGTTTGACTGAAAGGCCATTTGAGGGACTCTGGATTGGTGAGAGTACAGTCTCTAGTTTTATACACACACACACACACACACACACACACACACACACACACACACACAATCATGAAAAATACATGGTTAAATGGTTTTGTATCTGTGCAGTCCATGAGTATATTTTCACAGACCTAGAAAGTGCACCCAAAAACACAGCTGTACTGTATTGGTTACAATGAACCAGATGACACAAAATTAAATTAAGCACATAAGAAAATGATACAATCAAGAGAGATGGTGAAAACTAGCTGGATGAGGCTGCTGCTGGCATCACATGGCACTCTGTTTTATAGCAAATTCTTGTTTTATAAGTAGGAGTACATTCTAAAATAATGATTAAAAGTACAATATAATAAAAAAGTAAGCTGACAAGTAAACTCCCATTATCTATTGGGTTCTGATGTGGCTCCAGATATTAGAGATGAACACATAGAAAAGGATCCAATAAGGATAATGAAAATATGGTTTATGAAGAGTCCAAGAAGATCAGAATGCTCTTGAAGCTAACACAAAGACTTCTCTGGACCATCTGTACTTATTGAGTCCTTAACAATTCAGGGCTTGCAGGAAGTGGGGAGCACATGTTGGGTAAAAGCCCAAGAAAATGAGCAGGCCTTGAGAAGTTAGAACAGGGACATTCAAAGCAGTAAATCTTGCTAATTAAGAGAACTGTTTGATCTCTAAGGTTGGCAATTTATTCCTCTGTAATAGGGATTGTCAGCCTTGCAGCTTCAGTCTTATGCCTTCAGAGGCTGTGGAAGGGCTTAATTTGCTAAACATAGGCTGTCAGAGAACACTGTGTTTAACAAATTAACCTTTATACAGCCTGGTCTCAAACAAATATCAAATTATATAACTTGTACCCAATTATATGTGCCATGTTTATTATTCCACTGACCACACAGTAGTTTTGTTTACACCAGCTCTATGACAAACATGCAAGGAATGTATTATGTGTTTTGCTAAGGTATTGCAACAGGTCATAGGCCATAGAAACTAGATTGCAACAGATCACTATATCAGTTCAATGATGTGTAAGAATGAGTTTCCTAAAAACTTATTACCTAAAAACATTACTTTCTATTAAGAGCTTACTGTTTTTTTCTATAAAATGGAGGTCTTACAATGTATTTTATTGTATGGTTTTCTATTTCCACTGTGTATACATTCAATACCATTAAATATTTGTCTAAATGGTAGTTTTATGTATCCAAACAGATGTATTTACTTAAGAAATCCATATGTTTAATCTTTTATATTATTTCTAATTTTCCTTTTTATAAATAATATTGTCAAAAGCATCATTACACAAATATCTCTTTTATATCAAAGGTATTTTCCCTAAGACAAATTCCATAAAGTGGAATTGATAGTACAAAGGATATGAACATAGAAACAGAATATGACAAGTCCATTTTGGTTATTGGTGTCTCACTAAGATTAAACTCTGTCACATTTTTTCCAATATGAAAGAGTATATTGGAGTCAGTCATGGTTTCAAATTCCATCTCTGGATCAATTATCTTGATGAGACTTGCATAAAGTAGCCTCCAAACTTTGGTTCCTTCATAAGAAAGATGGACTAACAGCCTTCTTACATATATGGTTGATGTGAGAACCAAGTGAAAACTTGGGTGTATGATTCTAAGCAGTTTCTCATGTATTTCTAGAGTTGATAGCTATTTAACCAAGAATATATTTGAGGCTAGTACTGTAAATCTAAGCAAGTCAAAATTCTGTCATTCCTGACATGTTAATAAATAAGTCCGGTGTGAGCACATACCTTCTGACAGTAGCACAGTTCAATTTGACCCAAGATGCCCACTAGGTATCCAGAGTCTTCAATCAGATGCCCTGTGATCAATCCACCTGTACAATCTATGGTCTGCTCAGTGGAATAATTCTAACCTGATTTATCTTTCCTCTTCCATACTTCCCTGATTTCCAATGAGTGAACACACTTCTCCACATCCTTATCAATCCTGAAGCTAACCCTATGAATTACTTTGACCAGAAGCACATGAACAGACTTTAAGTATATCATATGCAAACAGAGGCTTTAAATGAACAATGAGGTTTGGACTGTCTTACTGTGCTCCTGGACCACACCACAAGAACAGAATGCCCTCCACCACTGTTTTTCCACCTGAGTCGAGAAATAAAAGTCAGATGCAACAATCTTGATACCAGCACAACCAACAATATTGTGTCAACAATAACAAGACAGAAATAATATTTATTTCTGTGATCTCCAAAATTCAGACTGCTGACTGGCTGATATCCAGGGCTGATACCAATTTCTGCCAACAGAAGCACATTTGACTTCAGAATAGAAATGTTAAGGGAGAGGAAAATGTCTCCAGAAGGAGCATATTTGTTCTGAGACCTTTACTAAAAGCAGAGCCTCCTTTCCCCCTAACAGATCCAAGGTAAAGTGCTAGCAAAGACAGAATGTTTGGGAAACTTGAGCCCAGGTCTCAAGGTGGACTGGCTGGTAATGAATGTCTGCCTTGTCTCACTTTCGTTATTTCTCTCCAGGGATGATTTACAAGGTGATAAAAGACTTCAAGCTGCAAAAGGTACTTAGGCTGTTAAAAACCAGGATTTTATGATCCCTTCTTCTTTATAGTACATGTTGTTTCATTAATCAAATGCTTATTCTATTAGAAGTCTCAAACCTCTAAGATGGTGGGACATTTCACTTTTATTGCTCTGAAGTGGCACTAACTCCCCCCACTCCGCCCCGTGCTCCCAGGCAGGCCACCAGTGACTCTTTCCATCTTACGTCTTCTTTGATCCTGTGTATTCTGTACTAATCTTTGAGATTTCAATTTTTTTTTTGCATTTTGCTTTGTGTTCATCCTGGAATAGATGCTGAACTATTAGCCAAAATCTCCTTTTTCTTCCACAGCCATATAATTGAAGTCTGGAGCCAGTCATTGATGTCATAATCAAGTCCGTGGATTTGTACCATATACCTCATCCCTTCTGGCCTCATTTTCTGCTGGCTCAGCTTTCTCTTCAGTCAGCCAAGAGCCAAGTCTGTCCTTGTCCTTCTCTGCCCTGTCAAAGGTGGTTTTTGTACTGGTATCTCAGTCTGTATATTTTCATCACCAACATGATTCATTTGCCATTTTCTAGTTTTCATTTTTTCACTGTTCCGAATAAACTTTATAACTACTTATAACTATTAATCTTCTACTTGTGATCATTACAAAATAGTACCTCAAATCAGGTTTTAGAAATAGAATAGGTATTAGATAGGTAGATAAATAAACTAATAGTCATAATTAATATACACAACATGGAATATTAAATTGTAACTCATAATATTTCAGAGCCTTTAGAAAAAATACCCAGATAAATTGATCCCTGTCTTCTTAGTACCTAAATTATGAAAGCAAAGATCTGAAGAACTTTTAAAGAAGTAGCAGGCTCCAAGCTTTCAAAATGTGGGACTGGTATTTAACAGATCTTGCTGGGAGGAGGGAAGCGAGGAAGCAAAGAAGGAAGGAAGGAAGGAAGGAAGGAAGGAAGGAAGGAAGGAAGGAAGGAAGGAAGGAAGGAAGGGAAAGAGAGAATGAAGGAAAAAGAAGGGGAGTGTAGGGGAAAGTAGGAAGGTGAAGAAGGAAGATTGACTAACCTATAATACAAACAGAAATTCACTAAGGAATATCTCCCAGTGCACCCTCTCTGGGGAATAGTGTGTAAATGGTGATAGTCCTTCCTTATAATTCTCCCTTCCTTTCATTTAAAAAAACCTTTTTATAATATTTGCAAATCTGACTTTGCTTCATATTCTTCTAAAATGACTTCTAAAGCAAGCAAGACATCATTAACTCCAAATTTGACGAACAGTTACGTTCCTTCCTTTTGATCCCTCTTTAAGGATGGATTTAACTGGCCTCTTGGTTCTTAAACTTTGATCTGATAACTGTCTCTCATTTTACTCCTTTCTATCACTGCTGCATTTCTGTCACTCGATATTTCTCTTCCCTTCACTGTGTAACCATGACAAGGACACATAATCTTTAGCCTTTCTACAGATTCTCTCTGCCTTTAAGCCCTCATGCATTTCCATCCTATTTATGAGGATGATTCTGAAACATCTGTGTTTAGCACTCTTCATATCCACGCCACAACCTGCAGTGACTCTCCGCTAGGATTAACATGCATCTCTATTCTCCTCTGATCTCAGTTCTCCACATACTTACTATCTACTTCTTAGGAACAGACCAATCAAAGCATCTTCCTTCCCATTTCCTTGCCAAATCCCAATCCAACCCGTTATCAGCTCTCCTGTGGATTCTTATTGTTTCCCTCTTAAGTGGCCTGAGCCCAGTCTCTGCCACTCTCCTTCTACCACGAAGACCAGTGCTTCTCAACAAATGGTGGGTTTAGAATCAAGTGTGGGACACGTGGTGCTTTTGTTTGTTTTATTTTAAACCATATTCCTGATTCCTATACATAAATATTCTTATTACTTGGCCTTGGGTGGAGCCCAAGATTTTATATTTTTACTTTTTAAAAGTTTGTATTTAGTTCATGAGACAGCTGAAAAAAGTATCACAAACCAGATGGTTTAGAAACACAGAAATATATTGTCTCACAGTTCTGAAGTCAAGGTGCTAGGAAACCTATACTTCCCCTTAGTTCACTGGGAAGTCATCTATCACAGATGTGTCTCCCGGTGTATAGTAGCTTATGACTCTTCTTGGCTTATGAAGGACTGTTTTTCACTGGGTCAACTTTAAAGACTCCACTTAATTCAATAACCTGTATAAGAACACTGTTTTCAAGTAAGGTCATAGTCTATGATGATAAGAACGAGGACTTCAGGAGATCTTTTTGGAGGAACCCAACTTGATCCTCAACACCAGGAAATTCTGATTCTACTCAAAATTTTGGAGGTGCTGATACAGATTAAGGATCATCAAACCATATCCTATAGGCAATTTACTGCCAACTTTTAGAAATAAAGCTTTATTGAAATACACCCACTTCTATTTGATTGTCTATTTTCTATGACTGCTTGCACACATTAGCAGAGGTAAGTAGGCACAATAGAGACAATCTGGCTTGTAAAGCCAAAACTATTAACAGAAGTTCTCAGATTCCTGTTGGAGATTATTGTTTCTCAATTGAGAACAAACAACTTCTAATCACATAGTGAAAATTTTATTCTTCTTAATTTTTATCATTATTGTTACATGTAAGAGAATACTTGTTTTCTCATAATTGTTATTATTTTTTTAAAACTTGCCTTTCTCTATAACAAACAGAAAACAGACCTCTGATTTAGAAACTTCAAGAGAAAATCATATCAATCTGAAACTCAACATTTTTCATTATGTCAATTTTTAATTTATTTCAATTAATGACAAATTGATACTTGTTTTTCATGCACAGTAATAATACAATTTTATTTTAAAATATGCCATTTTACTTAAAAATTAATTTAAAGACAAATGTGAATTAATGTGTAGTAAATGTTCTACTCAAATTTAGACAAAAATATCCCAAAGATATTCACAAAAGATTGAAGTTTTGGAAAAACTGTTATTCCGTAATATTCCTTTAATCTTTCCAAAATATCCTATCACTAGCTTCATGTCACACCCCACTCAAACACCTTCAGTGGCAGATACCTCCACTCTAAATTCACTTGCCATCTGTTCTTCCTGATATCAATGTTAGCCAACCACCTCCTACACTAGACAATAATCTCCCATGACCCCAGACTCCCTCATCTGTCTGCTAACCATTGATGATATCTTTGCCATATTATCTCTAATAAAGTTAGGTATTCTCCCCAGAACTGAATATCTTTTCCCCCATTCCTTGCTCTTTTCACTGTCTTGTCTTACCACATCCTGCACATTTCTGAGGACCAAGCTGAAGCCCAATTACAACCATAACACCTTCATAACTTCCTTTCAAATCTTTGTCTGCAACTCACTGTCCCATACAAATAAACATTTCAACTCTATTTGGAATAACAGCACTTATTGATCATTATAAATGCCAGCAAGGAAGGAAACTACTAGGTCCTAAAATGAGTTCCCAGGACTAGCAGCAGCAAACTGGCTCTTGATTTGCCACTAAATGTATGCAGAGCACTCTCTAAACCTTAAGCCTTGAGCTGATTGATAGGAATACAACAGGAAACATGACGGATGTGAGCCCTGCCCTCAGCAGGCTTATAGTCTTTGGACAAATAGGAGGCAAAATATCATCAGAGTATAGTAAGTGCTGAGCATCATGAGAGGAAGGTGCTATGAAAACATACACAAAGAGGAGATTTTAGCTATTTGAGGAAGTCAGATCAGCCCTTCCCAGGAAGTAGAAGCTGGAGAATAAAAACCAATCAGCCTGGGAAATAAGGAAAGTGGTAATGGGAAGGGAGTGGGAGTGTCAGAGAAGAGGTGGAGTGTTAGAGACAGATGGGAGAGAGCATGACATGTTTGAGAAGCTATATGAAAATGATAAAGATGGTATGAGAATACCAAGTCATCATTCTGGAGAGAGCATGGGACAATTTAGGAAAGCCTG
Source organism: Cavia porcellus (assembly GCF_034190915.1). Classification (NCBI taxonomy): domain Eukaryota; kingdom Metazoa; phylum Chordata; class Mammalia; order Rodentia; family Caviidae; genus Cavia; species Cavia porcellus. Next base: position 8,380,136 of record NW_026947507.1, on the reverse strand, counting down.
TGTCACCCTGCTGGTGTTGAACTCTGAAGCTCAGGAGTTGCAGTAATACTTTCTGAACTTGGCAATGATTTGATCAGGTTTTATTTTAGAAAATCCACTCCAACTTTGACATGGAGACTAGACGTTTAGGAGACTGAGGGACAGCCAGACAGAAGGCTGCAGTTTCAGAAAAAGAGCGCTGACTACAGAAGACACAGTGGCACTGGAAATTGAGTGGGAGCGAAAAGATTTGTGAGGTTTAGGAGGAAGAACACACATGAGTTAGATTGGGTGTCATCACAGTATCTGGCTCAGATAATCTAGTAGTCTGATGGTATCCTTTACTACAACAGTAACACAAAAGAAGGACGTGCAAAGTGTTGGGAGGGCTGGGAAACTGTGATAAACTAAGCATTATACCTTTTAAGTTCAAGCAGTTACAAGATCTACAAACTACAGTACCATAGAAGCAGTCAAATTTGGTCTCAGAGGATTAGGAAAGATACAGACCTAGGTATCACTCATATCTGTAGAGCTTCGATGTCTGAGTCATATGTGCAAACCTAACAAAATCTATGACAGTTGCACTGTGTCCCAGGCCCCTGAAGCATGGACTCAAACTAACAATTCCCAGTATGGATGGGAGGAGGAGCTTCAGTATTTGATAAGATAATCCTGGGAGAGATGAGGGCAGTATATTTAGGACATGGGTTTAAGGGACCCCAGTATTTGAGGAACCAGTTGAGAGAGAAGATCAACACAGACTGAGAAAGAATTGCCAAGGTAGTAGATGAAAAACTAAGCAAAAAAAAAAAGTGTCCTCAAGGGAAAGTGTTTTTCAATCAGTACCAACCCATCTGTCCATCAATGTCTGTCCTTTCTTTCTGTGTAACAGTGTGGCAAATTCTTTAAAAGAACGAGGCTATATGTCTTTAATATCCCTGTCATCTGATAATTGATTCACATAAGGAAAATGCTCCATTGATATGCAGTGTAGACAGTGAAGCATTAGTAGCCTAAACCTGACACAGATTTCAAATAGTAAAAGCAAAAACTAGCCTAATGAATTTATATAAGTTGATAAAAAGAAACAAAATTCCCAGATGTCCCACATTAAATAAAGGCCAGAAGGTGGAGGGAGTAAGTTATAGCTTAATGGGTCATTAGCTGCTGGAAAACAACAGCAAAAAGAGTACTTACGATGTTCTTAGCTTACATCCTGCTTCTACAGTCCACCACAGCTGCTGTGCTGGTTCCATATAAACTACAGGTACTGTTAACCTCAACCAGTGAGAAGCAAAGACTATTTTTCTCACAGCTATCATCTTATCTCAAAGGTCCCCCAACCATTTTCACTGTCTTGATCCTGCTAACTTTAGTCAAATAAGGTTACAGTGCTTTTCTTCCCCAAAGTTTACTAAAAGTTCTCTGAGCTCTCTCTGTTCCCATTGACATTTTCAACTGCCCCCTGAACTTCCAGCTATTGATTTCAGGAACCCAAACCAGAACATCATCCTTTCTGTTTCTGTCTAACATCTTCAATGACTCAATAAGCTCTTTCATTTCAGAGATTCCTTGGTCTCTAGACTTTTGGTTTAACAACACTATGTGACAGTTTACCTAACATACCCTTCACATTGTCTTCCCTAAATACGATTATAGAATTTTCATGTGAAGCTTCTCACAAATTAATATGAACTTCATCCATTTTATTGAAGATTGAGACTATTCAGAACACTGAGGGTACAGCTGAACTATCACTGAGCTGGGAATCAGAAGTAGATTTGAGACTCGGTTCTGTTATTATAACACAAATCTCTGTACTTTAATGTGAATAAGATTTATGTTTTGAAGCTCCATGTTATCAATTCTGTCTGTTTCCTGGTAAACATCAAGGATTCTAAAGATGCTCTCTTAGTTACTTTTCTCATTGCTGAAACAAAATACCTAGCACTCACAAGTTAAGGAAGGAAAGGTTTATTTAGCTCACAGTCTGTAGAGGTTTCAACTCATCATTGGCTGCCCCAAGGAAGGGTGGAATGCCAGAGCAAAAATAGTTCATGTAGGGAAGAAGGTAGCAAAGCAGGCCATGGATGATCTTTCTATCTCTTATATTTTATCCAGGATATGCAGGATGAGTAGCACTCACATCCTTAGTCCTAGAACCCTTGGTCCTAGCATTGAACCATGAATCCATCCCAGTGTCATGCACTCTAGATCCAGCCACCTCTGAAAATGTCCCACCTATGACTACATGAGGCTTTGGGGGACATCTAGACACAGGCCATAACAGATGCCAAGGTAGATAAGTATTGATTGAAAATTTTGTATAAATTTTATTTGACAATGCATTCCTTATATGTTTCAGAACAAAACCTATTGCTATGAAACTTGGTGAACCTGCCAATGTATCATTAGAGTTGCAAAGGATGGATTCTTTCTTTTTTGAGTAGTGTTTTACTAATTGTTTTGGTCAGCGAGCAATGGGTAAGAGTGGATGACTGTGATTAATTGCCAAATGGTTCTAATCTATTATCTAACACCATTCTACTTCTAATGGGAAGGGGGAAATGAGTAAATTTATCACTAATGTAAACCTAGCCTAAATAAAAATTAATTTTCTTTATAAAAAGCTAAGCTCATTGAATATATTGAAAGTATAAGCAGGAAAATAAAACATGACGCTAACAATAAACATATGGCATTCCCCTCTCTGTGATTATGCACACTTTGAAGTTTTAAAGAAACCACACAACACTCATGCTTTCAATTATTTTTCCAACGCAGACAGACACCAAATGTATTTTTTTCTTTGCAACTGATTACTGTTCCATTCCAATCCATGTGCCTGAGCTGGAAATTCACCTCAGTGAAAGAAAGAGAAATAAATTCCAGCTACTTCTTGACTTGGCACCCTTAGAAATACTTGACTAAATTTAAATCATTATTTGGCTTAGCCCTGTCTCCCTCTTTCTCTTCTTTAAGTGAAAATAGGGAAAAGGCACTCAAAGAAACTGGATCCAATTAACCTAACTTCGTCTTTTTCTATTGGAAAAATTTACTACACCAATACTATTAAGTACACATGGTATTTCTCATGATTTTTTTATTCCTTGTCTTTTTGGCTATATCTATTCTTCCCAAATGAGGGGTACCACACAAAAACACATAAATCTTTCATAAAGCATTCTAAATTGAATATTTTGTCTGCTGAGGGTTTTCTATGAGTGGAGGAAAAAAAAAGGAATTGCACTATTGTTAGCCTTCCGCCCCTCACACTGTCACACTAACCTCTGAGCCTCTTAGAGGTTAGGCTGCTTATGGACTCTGAATAGACACTCATCATTTGCTTGGGGCCACAGTCGTGAACTGCTGCACTGAGTGGCTTATAAACAGTAGAAATTTTGGAGGCTAGGAAATCCAAAATAAAAGTGCCAGTAGATTCAGTATCTAGTGAAGGTATCCTTCCTGAATTACAAATGGTGCTTTCTGGATTACAGCTATGTATTCACACAGCTAAAGAGGTAAAGGAACTCTCTAGAGTTATGTTTGATTGTTTGCTTTTAAATAAGGGAACTAATTCTACTTATAAGGATGCCACTTCCTAATTCCATCACCTTGGAAGTTAGGATTCAAACATCTTAGAGGGATACATAAGGTCTGTAGCAGATATTTTGTCCCAGAACTTCTACTCCTCTTGCAGCACAGGTACTGACCATCCACTGACTGGATCTGGTTGCAGAATTTGTGTTTGCTACTCCACATGTTGGCCTTTCCTTATGTGATGGTGAAAAGCAGACTGAGGAAAGACTTTTTTAGGCATATCTTTGTGGCCTAATTTGTTACACATTAGGTTCATAAAATAATCAAAGTGACCTACACTGTCATTTTTTACCTGTCTTAAGCTCTATCTCCTTCATTCTCCACAGGTAAACAGCCAGCCCTGACCTCCAACTGCTGCCTCCTGACACTATGAACACAGATCGTGTTTTCTGATTAAATCTTCTTCCAGGTTCACTGATGATTTATGCACACATGAAAGACACTGCATACCTTATAAATGAAAAGTGCCAAAATAGTAAACCTAAATGCAAAGACAAACAAGACATGGCCTTTGCCCTCAAGAATCTCTTCTGATGAATAATGATAAAATATTCCAACCCAGAAATCATGAAGCAGCATGACAACAAAAAGACTACAGGAGAGACAGCTGTTCCACATTACTTCACCTTTGCATTGTAACTTGTAGTAGTTGCATGTCTGGCCTTGGGGTTGTCCTAGCAATAGATTCTTGTTGAGCCAAATTGCCCAAATGACTCCTCATTTTAGATATCTGACACTCTCACATGTTATCCAAAAAAGCATGTTTCAAAGTATCATCTTCCAATTCTTTGCACAAATTTCCCGTCCATGTTATTTTTGTTTCTAAACACACCAATCATTAAGCCTAATGGTTCTCTTCTTCAGGTTCTCATTAAGAAGCTTGTTTTGTATTATTTTGCTTTCTTTTACTTTATTCTCTGAATAATCTTTTGCAGTCACTAGCTCTTGGAATCTCTTCTTTTCCATCCTTTCTGATTTTGTGATTTCTTGTACCTTGTCATACTTGGTGGCTTTCTTACAAAAATCATTGTACATAAAGCTAAGTACAAAGCATTCCCCTAGAGAATGCAGTCTTTGAAGACAAGGTCTATGTTGATTCTATCTCTAGGACCAATATGATAGCCAGCAAAGAGTAACCATTTACCATGTGTCCAAATAAGCAATTATTTTCTTTTTCAGGAATCAAATAATCAAAACCCATAGTATGTGGATTTTACTCCTGTCCTTAAGTCCTGGACTCAAAAATGTATCTAAAGTAACTTGTAGCAGTTAGCTCCAATAGAAATTAGGCCTCTAGAAAACCACTTTTATTCTTTTGAATAAAAGTACATATTTATATTGACAGTGAAGTCTGAAGAAAATTGTATTGACATTTCAATAACTCACCTTCACAAGTAAGTTTATTGGTCTCTGCACTGATGCTTTTTTGGGGGGCCTGACTTGACCAATAATATTTTCACTACATAGATTTTGAACCTATTTTTGGTCTTTGGACTGGAAATACCACTTGGAAATCTCAATTAAGCAACAGCATGTGGAACTATGCTCCAAGGCTTCTGCTTAATCCAACATTCAACCACATTCAGCTGTGGAGCTCCACAATCCACAGATGTGTCTGAATACCTGAGCTACAAGTGCTTAAATACAAATAAGGAACCCAAGAGTTCCTGCTTTGCCTTAAAGGCTTTCAGTACTTGGAATAGTGACACTTACTTTGGAGTTAATTTTTAAAGCTTCCATGATAACGTCACCAACTTTTCTCCCTCCTTTATTCTGCCCCAATCCCAGCTCTCACTCAGTGTAATCCATTGCATGATCTAAAGTACATAATCTTTACATTTAGATTTTAAGATGTGTGAAGACAGCTAGTATGTAATCTGGAATTGAGAGGTATACACGAAAGGTAAAAGGCTCCATCCCGTTTTTGTATTTCACACACCCTTTTCATTAGACAAAAAGTCATCAAGGGAACAGTGAAAAGCTGGACCATGCCTCTCCGTTTGAATCTGAATTGATGATTTAATAGAGTGCTTCCTGCACAGATGTAGAGAATGTTCTCCTAATTCATTAGCAATAATGGTATGAGCAGCCATTAATTAGAGAGAGATTAGTTTAAACAGAAAAGGATTAAATTTAGATTCACTTATTATTCTTCCCATTGTTAGCATTTTTGATCCCTGTTGTGGGTAAGATAAGCACAAGAGAGTGGTTATTGTATAGAATATGAATCAATTAACAACTGCTTTGTGTAAGAATTGCTTTTTTAAAAAGAAAAGGAAAAACAAAATATGATAGAACAGAACAGACACACATAAAGATGAAGGAGAGAAGGAAAGAGATCCAGATTCTACTTTTTCTTTTTTGAGTATGAAGCATAGCTTTTTCATCTATATTTACCTGTAGACCTTTTCCTCCTCCAAATATAGAATCTTTTTTCCCTACCCTAAAATCAGTAATGTCCCTGGTACCAGTTTACAAGTATTAGATTTTATTTCATAAGAATTGCTCTCATACAGCACAGCAGAGTGGCTCTCAATTCTATTAGACCAAAGCCTTCTCTTTAGGAAATAAAACTGCTTTAATACCCCATTTACTAACTTGAAATGAAATACTTAGAGAATATAATCCACCTGAACACTGAGTTCAATAGCAAAGGAAAAAAGCAAGCATTGGTTGTATAATAGTAAGTATAGCTGCCTTCCAAATTACCAAAAGAAAAGAAAATCAATATAATGTCATAATGGTAATATAAAAGAGAAATAAGAAGTAAAGGAAAAAAGAACTTTTAAGGTACAGTTTATATTTAATTTTCTCGACTTTTTTCTCTTTTCATATGAAATGGGTAATTTTTAGGTAATATCCTGTTAAAATGGTAAATAGTCTTTTAAAACATATTTTTATAAGATATGTAAAAATGCATGAACCAACTTTCCAAAATAAACCTCTCTTCTATAATATTAACATACACTAGTAAAATACTAAACAAAAAAGTACTTTCAGAGCCCATAATTTCAGCACCGGTCATTCTAAATCTTTCCTGAGACACAGACTTTTTGATCTTCTAGTGTACATTTTTCTGAAGAAAAATATATGAATGCACATAAACATTTATGTACAGACATTTCAACAGGTCACAGGGCCCCAGAAGTCATGCATAACCACATAACCCAGACTCAGATTCCAACACCCCAGTGGCAAAGACTTGAGCATCAGTTTCAAATGCAGTTATCTGGGCTCAATAGACGTCTCTCAACACCATTGTCTCATGGTTTGACTCTTTACTATTCAGGTACCTATATTTATTTCTCAAGGTTTAATTTTTTCAGTAATTCCTCTATATAGGAAAAAACATTGAGAAATCATTTGAGTAAATTCAATGCTCTTTAAAAATCTTTATTACAAACATATACAGTCATTGCTTCTCCTCATGGTTTTCTTCATGCAAAATTCAGGGAAGAAAACAGGTTTCTTCTTGTATTCCTTTTCGTCAAACATGGGAATTTTAGATAAATCCATGTTTCTGCTATATCATATTGCTGAAAATATCTCCAAATAGAAGAAGATTCTGATTTTTTGGCTTGCCTTTTTGTCTTCCTTCTCTGTCAACTTTGAGAAGGGTCCTTGATAGTCATACGACAAACCATGTCTCAGGGCTACCTTTAAAACCTTTAAATCCTTCTCATTCATTGACATTACAAGCATCTACAATCTCTGTGTATGCTGATTGCAGTCTGTGGTAACAGACTGGTGAGTCACTGGTGTGCAACAGCTACAACGTTTGGACCTAGAAGTCATCTGAGGTGGCCATCAGATACACTGCCTTATTAAATTCCTTGTCTGCCTTTGAGCACTGGTGGAGATCGAACATCTTAAGGCCAGAGAACCACATGTATGCTAAAGCATGAACACCCATTCTCACTTGGGCTTTCACAAGTCCCACCAATTAAAAAAAAAAAATAGAGTTCAATTGTCAAATGAGAAAGGTGCATTCAAGATCAGTGTCAAACAAAATCAACAGTTTCCATGAACCAAAAATAACCCATAGGATATTTTCCTGTGGCAATAGGAGCCTACAACATAAGATATACCTTTTGATGGTATAGCATGGTTTACTAATGGCCCTGACATCCAAAACTAGATAGGATTTAGAGGCCTATCAGGCAGTAGAGGCCTAACTTTTGACTGAGACTAGATATGAATGTTCCACCCTATAAGCTAAACTACATGCAAAGGTATGGCCATGCATGATTTCTCTACCTTGCTATATTTTCCGACTTCTGGGTTGTCATACTTCTTTTCACATATAAAATAAGAATACTTGTATCGTTCTTGCAGGACACTGTGAAAATCACATAAAATAATTCATACATACTCTACAAAAGGACATATGATGATGTCAGCAAATGCTGGTTCCTTTACCTCCTACTCACTCACCGTATGCCATCCAAATTTCTTTGTTCTGGTAGTTCAAAAAGTAAACAAGTGCCCAGTGTCAACTGACACAATGAACAAAAGTGATTCATAAATTTTATACTGCTTGAAAGGACTACCAATTCAATGCTTAAATGACTTAAAACTCATTTTTCAAATTGCTGTGAATGGGCAGCTAAGAAATTTATGGACTAGCATTAAAGAGATAGCTGTGAAATTCAGTGTATAAATGATTTTAATTATTTCCATCAATTTAAGTCATAAAGAGATGCCTTAAAGAAAAAAGAAACATGGATAAGAGTTGTTCTGCACAGATATAGAATAAAGTTGGAACAGCCATATCTCATCAACAAATTTTTAAAATATTATAGAAAGACAACCTCTAAGACCACAGAGAGACTCCTCAGGCAAAAACAAAAAGAAAAAGAAATAGTCTCAGTAGAGCTGATAGTAAAAACACAGGCTAGGTGGCAATGCCATTGATCCAGGGTCTGAGGATGAAAATACCAACTAAATAAGATCTGCCAGCTTTAGGGAGGAGAATTTCATAGAAAACCCATCAGTTCATCATACAATGCTCATAAATATTAATTCCTAGAATAGTTTGATTTTATATTATGTTATGACTTGTGTAGATGTCTTCCTAAAGCCTCATATGCTCAGAGATGAGGGCTTTTTCAGAGGTGGCTGGATCTAGAATGCATGCCACTGGGATTGATTCATGGTACAGTACTAGGATTAAAAGTATGAGTGCTACCTGGCCTAAGTAGCCTGGGTAAGATATAAAGGATAGAAAGATTTATGATCATCCCTTGCATATGTTACCTTCTGCCCTCCATGATCTCTTTCTGCTCTTCAGTGCCTGTCTGCCATGCCACCTTGTCTTGGAGCCAGCTGACGATGAACTGAAATCTCTACTGACTGAACGAAATAAATCTTTCCTTCTTTAACTCTGGGCATTGAGTATTTTGTCTCAGCAATGCAAAAAGTAACTAAGACATTATTTTCTCTGTTTACAAAATTAATCATGAGATGCTTTACAAATGAGGAATATATGGAAATTCATTTGGATATGTTTTAATTAAACTATTTCTCTTAGCTCTCCAAATGTTCATATCAAGGACCTAGTGAGAAACACAAATGAAGTTTATCATTTCTTTTGTAACGGTAAGATCTTTATAGAATATACCATACATGTACATAAATATGCAAAAGTATAGCTGAGTGAATGGGTGCAAAGTGAAAATATCCATCTAGTTGGCACTTGATCAAGAAACAGAACTCTATCTAGAATCCTTCAGTCTTCCAGTTATTGCCTTCCCCAGGCATAACAATTATTCCAATCCTCTGTTATATCTTGAATGTTTAATGTCCCCCAAAGATTGGTCTGTAGAGTTCTCCTGTTGGGAGGGGGTGAAACCTTTCTTTGGAAATGTTCTTGAAGGGCCTTGTAGGATCCTATTCCTTTCTTTTTGTTTCCTACTCATGAGGCAAGTGATTTCACTCTGCTGTACATCCCACTAAGATGTGCTGTCTGGTCAAGAGGCCCAAAGCAAAGGACTAACTGGTGCTGGACAAGATCCTCTAAAATGGCAAGCCAAAATAGGAATTTTTGCTCTATAAATTGGTTATCTCAAATAATTCTATATATAATAAAAATATAACACGCATTCTAACATTAGATTCATGTCACCTGGTTTTAAATTTTAAAAAATGCAATTAGTGTGTGCTTGCTATCCCTGTTTTACATTTTCAATGCAACATATATGAGATTCATCTATGCTACAGCCTGTGGTTATAGTTTGTTCATTCACCACTTAATATTGTCTATTTTTCACTTCAGCCATTCTGGTGGATGTCATGCATACTTACATAGAATCAAAGAAATTTATCTAAAAGGCAAGAAAAATGGTACTACTGTTTACCATTTGTAGTGGGTAGATATTCTCATTTTAAAAATAAATCCCAGTTGCTTTAGATGCAAAGTGTTAGTATATGAAAATTGGAATTAAACTGTACCAACTTAAGAGAAATAATAGTTTTTGAAAATTCCTATGCGGAAGACAAGGATGAGTTGATTTGACTATGTGCTTCAGCATAAGCTAGATTGTTTAATCTTCCTACCCTCTGTGCCTAGAGAAGCCATAAAGGTTTAGAAAGGTAGGCACTTTCCCCAGGTCATATATCTAATTAGTAGTAGACCAAATGAATCAAGTCTTTGCTCCCTTCCTCTAGGCCAAGAGTAATCAAGAATCAATCAAATTTTTCAGTTTATTTTTTCTAAAACAGGCCATTCCTGAATATGAGACCTGCCATTTGAGTAAAAACTACATATTTTCAGGATATTAAATTTTCTCAGGACCAAAAACAGTGATAGCCAATTTTTATACTGCCACAGAATGATTTTCTTTTCTTTTCAAAATATAGAATAATGATGTCCACCTTGGAATATTGGTACATGGATATAATAATTATACTTAATTTTCATGCTCATTACCTGTCATATTTTATAATATTTTTAGTATAGTGTTGAATTCTGTTTGCAAGGGTATATTAAGGACTTTTATATCTATGTACATCAAGCACATTTTATCATCTTTTTTTGAGTCTTTATCCAGTTTTAGTATCAGGATAATTCTAGCTTTATAGAATGAATTTGGAAGCATTCCTTAATTTTGTACTTTGTGAAAAAGTTTGAGAGTGTTGATGTTCTTTAAATATTGGTAAATTCAGTAGTAAATTTATCAGATCCTGAGGTTTTCTCAGTTGGGAGAATTGCAATTATTATAAACAATAATCTCATTGTTTATGATCTATTTAGTCTTTTTACATATTCTTGGTTCAAATCTGAAATATCTTATGTGCCTAGGAAACTATTCTTTCCTTTGATGTTTTGCAATTTATTGGAATATAAGTTTTCAAAGTGATTTCTAATAATACTCTGAATTTCAGTGATTTTGTTGTATTTTTTTCCCTTTTCATCTATAATTTTATTAATTTGGGTCTTCTTTTTCTGTTTAGCTAAGTGCTTATCAGTCTTATCTTTTGAAAGAACCAACTATTGGAGTCTTGGTTTAGTCCCAAGTGGATGGTGAACAGTTTAAATGATTTTGAGGAACCCAGGAAGGTCAATGCCCTCTTTCTGGAGTGAATGTAAACAGCTCCACCAGGTCAGCCGTATTTATTTGGTTTTCAAACAAAGGATGGTGATACTCAGGTAAGCACCACGAGAACAGAGCTGGACCTTGGAAGTTAGTTCAAAGACTTCTCCAAGCAATAAATTTTGCCAATTAAGAGAACCACTTGTCCTCTAAGGTCAGCAGGATTATTGCTCTGGTGTAGGGGTGTCAGCAGTCCATCTGTGTGGCTGCCTCAGCTGTGGTTATCTTGACCTCAGAGCACCATGCATATGCTCTTTTCCAATGCAAGGAAAAGAAGGTCCTGTGTCCAGCAACTTAACTCTACACGGCCTGGTCTCCAACGACCAACTCTTTCATTCATTGATCCTTTGCATACGTCTTTTAGTCTATTTTGTTGACTTCTACTTTATTAAATTTCTTTCCTTCTACTAGATATTGGTATACTTTCTTGTTTTTGTAGGACTCTAAGATATATTGTAAGGTTGTTCAGTTTTCTAACTGTCCTCATTGTGTCCCAGATTTTAACATGTTATGTTTTTATTATCACTGGATTCTAGACTTTCTAAAATTTCTTCCCAATTTTTTAATGATCTAATGATCATTCAAAATTGTATTATACAATTGCCACGTTTTGTGCAGCTTTTGTATTTAATATTGCTGCTGATTTTAAACTTTGTCAATTTTTTGTCCAGCTAACCTATTTGTGAGACTGACTTATTGAAGTCATCCACTATGATTGTATTGGGGTCTATCACATCTTTTATGTGAAATAATGTTTATGAAACTGAATTCACTGATGTTTAATACACATATACTGTTTTTAGAATTGTTATGTTTTCTTGGAGAATTGTTCCCTTTAGCAGTAGAGTGGCAATCTTTGTCTCTTCTGACTGATTTTATTTGGAAATTAGTATAGCTCTTGCTGTTTTCTATTGGCTCCAGTTTCTTGAAGTATCATTGTTCATGCTTTAAATTTCAGTCTTATGGATGTCTTTGTAGATGAGAGGCATTTCTTGGAGGTGTTTCTTGAATACATATTTGGATTTTTTATCCAATCTGCTGGTCTGTGTCATTTAATCAGAATATTAATACATTTTACATTAAATGTTATTATTAAAAGATATGCATGTTTGTCTTTTCAGTGTTTAATTATTCATAATTTCACTTATTTTCTCTTGAAATCAAATTTATTGTTTCTCTTGGTCTCAAGGGTGTGATTGTCCTCTTCCTCTGAGTTTAGGATTCTTTTAAGAAATTACTTCATTGTTGATTTACTGTTCATGAATTTCTTGAGTTTTTATTTATTTTGGAATGTCTTTATTTCTCCTCTAATTATGAGAAGTAGTTTTGCAGGATATAGTATTCTAGGTTAGCAATTACAGTTGTACCTCAGTTCACAAATTTGATTCTTTCTAAAATTCTAGTCACAAATTCAGTTAGATAAGAGCCAAATTCAATGTTTAGATTCAATGTTGACCTCATGGGGAAATTTGATTTAGTTCTTGTCCAGTTTGGTTTGCAGCCAGAATCTTGGTGAAAATTGAGTTCATAGACTGAGGTACCACTGTATTTTCTATCAGAGTTTGTAATGTATTATTTCAATCCCTTCAGAAATTAGAGTTTCTACTGAGGAATATACCGTTATTCTAGTGGGTTTTCTCATATAAGTAATTTCATGCTTCTCTCTTACAACATTTTACAGTCTCTGTTCAGAAGTTTAACAATTTGACTTTGTGAAAAAGATATTTTCTGGCCACATCTATTTGGGATTCTAAATACCTTCAATACCTAACCATCATCTTCTTTCTCAGATTTGAGGGATTTTGTGCAAAATAATTTAAGGAAGTAGACTTGTTGTACCATTAAACTTGTACTACCTTAACCTGTTCTATTAGAACTGTACAAGAGCTCTTCAGTAATATTTTCATTAATTATTATTCTTTTTTATTACTGCCTGAATGCTCCAGTCATCCAACTGTCTTCTTTTTGTTCTTCTTCTGATTGTCTTTCTTCTCATTCATATTCCCTATTACCAAGACTTTCTACTGAGTTTTTATTTGATTAATTGAAAATCTCACTATAATAATTTCTGTTTGGTTCTTTTCCAGCACTTCTATCCCTTTACTTTATTTGTACATTGTTTGAGTTCACTGATTATTTTACCTATCTGGTTTTAAAATATTTTCCTATAATTTCATAGACTTAAATATCTATGGAATCCTATTGGGGTCTTTATGAATTGTTGAAATGATCTTGTTGCCTGGTTTTTTCCACAATTGTTGCTTTTGTATAGAAGTGTGAAGATCCATTGGGATAGATATCTCTATCAATATTTGAGGTGGTCTTATAATAAGTGACTTTTGTGTCTGAGTGGAAGCACCTGCACAGCCTATTCAAAATGCCAGGTTCAATCTCTATCACTGCTTTTCAAGAAGAGGTAGATACCAACTCTATATTAACATATTGTATATGTTAACTATCTAAAGAACCAACCATATGTGAACATATATTTTAAAATTAATTTAAAACTTTCTCTATTGTCTTAATAACCCAGACCAAAAAAAGAGGGAAAGTAACAATGTAAGATGGGCTAAGGAAAAATACACCTTGATGGTATTTATATATAAGAAATTAAGGGGAAAGGATGAGAGAAAATTAAAGGAATGAAAGAAATGAAGAAAAGATTGGAGTGCAAATGAGAAGTGACAGAAGATATAGGGAGGTTGAATCCAATTAATAAATTAGCAAAACTAAATTGTTAGAAAAGCCTATGAAGAAAACTATAGTGTAAAAAAAGTCACAAAACAAGGGAAAACACAATGGAAACCAAAGTAATAACTACCAATTATGCACAATTATATACACATGCATGTACATATACATATACACATAAAAAATGAAAAACACAGACCAATATCCTTCCTTGTAAGGATATGTATACTGGCAACAACTATTCCCCTCTGCTTTCTATGATTGGATTCCATCTGATAAAATGTAGGATGTGAAAATGTTTTTTAGTACAGAGTTCTCATCCTATGTCAAAGTGGAAGTCATTTAGGGAAGTCTCATGGTTGAGCTGTGACCTTTCATGGTTACATGGAAATCTGTCAGTATCATGACTGAACCACATCCTAAAACTCAATCTCTTTTATATCTAGAAGTGAAGACATCTGAAAAAACATGGATGTCTGTCAAATCTAGCACTTGTGTAGTTTGGGGGAGACTTAGATTGTGACCCAAAGTTTTAGAACTCACCAGAACATGCTTTTGGAGGGATGACTGGTCAGAGTCTGCACAGTTCCACATTTAGCCTGCTTTGGGCAGGGCAGAGTCAGTTAGAGACTGTATCACTGGCTGGGACAGTTGAGGATTCTTACTTCCCTATTGCTGAAATAAAATACTCAATGCCCACAACTTAAAGGAGGTGTGCTTTATTTTGGATCATTGTTTCAGTGAGATCAGTGTCACCAAGGCAGACACTTCACTTGGATCCATGGTGTCAAGATTGAAGACAAACTGAAGAGCCAGTGACAGAATTACATCCTTCCAGGTCACCCTGTCAGTGACCCTCCTCTTTTGACCAGACCCCACCTTCTAACAGCACTTTCAGCTATGAGCTCATTAATAGGTTAATACAGTGACGCATACAATGCCCCATGATCTAGGTGCCTTCCAAAAGTCCCATTTCTGAACATGTAAAATTTTAGAGACATTTTATATCTAAATCATAACGGGTACACAGGGTCTGAACTGTGATAAGGTTGTGGGTGTCCAGCCTTCTACCCCCAGACTCAGACTCTACCATACTATGAAACGTCATGCAGCCATCACTGGTTTTTGTTTCTTGCCTTCGCCTCAGGCTTTCTCTCTCCCTGGCTGACTTTGTTCGCTACTTTCTGGGTTTCACATCATCTAGCCATCACACTGAGATTTTTCCAGCACTGAATCCAAACTCTTCTTAGACAGGAACTAGGGTGTTATCCTCATTCTTATGGTTTTAGTTTTTCAGGACTGCAGTTACCATTCTCCTGGGCCCAAATCTGCTACTAGTTAGGGTGCCCACTGGAAAAATAAGGTGCATTTCATATGAAGATATAAAATATGTATAGATTTTTTGTTTTCTCAAGCCATTTATTGTTTTCAACTAATATCTTGGAACATCATCTGAGTGCCACTTTTTCTCGAGTCCACTGTCTGGGTCTCAGGACACAGTTTTTATCCAGTTCTATCAATTAACTGAAAATTTCTTAAATGACAAAATGGTATTTACTGACATGCAACCTGACTCCATCTTGCAGTTAAGATTGTTTGTCATCTGTATCACTGTGTTGAGCTAGTATATAAACCAAACAGCAGGCCTGTCAAAATTGTAGGTTGATTCTAATACTGCCTAATAAGTCACCCCCAAATACTGCTGGCATAAATTTTTCAAGATCCACTGGGTTTCATGAGTGGTACTTTGTTGGTTCTGCATAAACTACTACAGGGTTGACATGAGCTGAAGGGTGAAGGGGACCTGAGCAAAGCTGGCATAGCTCAGTCTCTCTCTCCAAGTAGTCTTTCATTCTCAAGGAGGATAAATTGACTTCTTCATATGGAGGAAGCTGTTCTAGGAAAGAAAAGGCAAAGCCTGCAAGGTCCTTGGAGCTTAGGTTTTGTCTATAGTCTGTTAGCCAAAGCCACACACAAACTCAACCCTGAGTCAAGGAACAGACAAATAAGTTACACCTCTTGAGGATATCATAATGGATAAGAGTCTGCATGTGTTAACAGAAAGTAACCAAATGCCAATATTGTTTTATTTTAAAACAAAAAAGAATAAAAATGATTATATAGAATCCCAAAGCAAGTAATAGTAAATTAACAATGCTTAATATATTGTATATTGTTATATTCAAAGTAGTGCTCAGATAATAAGACACAGGCAAGAAAAAATGATCAATGAAAGCACAAACCATCTTTTTAGATGAACTAATAGAGAGTAGTATAATTACCTTTCTTGTAAATATATAATAAATATATATTTGCATATAAATCATATATAATCCATGTGTGTATGTATACATAACCTTTTCTTTTCTTTTCTTTTCTTTTCTTTTCTTTTCTTTTCTTTTCTTGTGTTTTCTCCTTTCCCCATCCCAATTGTTCTTTCCTTTTGAGCGGTTTCTTTCTCTGTCACTTTCACAATATCTATTGTACATTTTGGATCTTATTTACTCTTCTAGTTTTTACACTAGGGAAACAATATAACATTTACACATGCAAGACTGTTTTATTTCACTTAGGAGTATGGTCTCGACTTCGGGAGAACATGGCGGAAAGGGAGCAGCAGCTAAGGAGGCTCTCTGAAAGACCCAGCTTAGAATTCAGGAATGGTGCTGAGTAAGGAATCATAAGCAAGAGGAGACATGCCCTGGTGACCCAAGAACGAACTGGGCTGAGAGAAACCAACTGGGAATGCAATCCTGGTGCTATAACAGGAACAGATAAAGCCTCAGCGTGGAAGCTGGAGCCCGCACCATTGGAAGCCGTGATTTGGGTTTCCCGCCACCGTGGCTGCGTCTGCATCAGCTAGGCAGGGAGAGAGACGTGCGAAAGCTCTGAGAACGGGAATCGGTGAACAGAGTTGAGAGCGGGACGGGCAGGGAGCCGTGCATCCACCTCCGGTGAGTGAGGGAAAACTGGGGCTCTTCCCCACTGTCTAGGAGACTCCAACAGAGGACATTCTGGGACCGGGCAGACTTGCGGGAACAGGGCGCTGCAGTGACTTCAGTCACCAATCCCCCTCTCAAGCGGGACTGGTGAGCAGTGCCTAGTCCACGTGACACTGCTGGCTGAGACCCAGTAGGCTAGCACAGCCCATGTCCCAGCTCCTGAAGGTGACCTGGAGGGGCGGCCCCGCATAGGCTGCCTGGTCTGCAACTTCCTGGTGTGTTGCAGTGGGCGGGAACACCTAGCCGGCACGATTCAATCAGACTGTGACTGACAGGGAAGGAAGCTGGGCCTCCTATATACGCTTGCATATATAAGGAACAAAGAATATGGGAAGAGGCAGCAACAAGAAAGGGTCCTCGGCCCCTAATCCTGAGAAAGAGGCAATAGCGGACACCGCACCAATAGACATAAAGCGCCATCTAGAGAGCCTCATAGATCAGTTCAGGAATGAAGTTATTAATGACCTGAAGCTAGACATAAGCAGAATAGTTAGAGAAATGCTAAGCACCACCCAAGAAAAAACAGATGGTGGAATGGAAGAAGAGAAAAAGAGGGGAAAATTATTTAATGGAGAAAATAGAGAAAGCATAGAATACGTGAAGCAGGTTCAAAGAGATTACTAGGAAACTCAAAAGTCTATCAAAAACTGGCATAACAGCTTGAAAGAAACTAAGGACAGATTATCTGAACTGGAGGGCACATTTGTAATCTGGGAGCATGAAATGAAAAACTTCTTAAAAATAACAAAGAAACAAACAGCAATAATACAACGACTAGAAGATGATAAGAGGGTCTATAACTTAAGAATTAAGAACATAAAAGAAGAAGTAGGGACACAAACAAATGAACTACAAAAGCTACTCACAGAAATAATCCAGGAGAATTTTCCTCATTTAGCAAAAGGTAAAGATACTCAGTTGTATGAAGCATACAGGACCCCAGTCACCTACAACCCAAACAGAGCAACACCCAGGCATATAATAATTAAAATTCCAGAAATCCAATACAAGAACAGAATACTAAAAGCTGTCAGAGACAAGAAACAGATCACTTACAAGGGAACACCCATCAGAACTGCAGCAGACTTCTCGGCACAAACCATCAAATCACAAAGAGCGTGGGGGGAAATAATTCAAGCTTTGAAAGATAATAATCTCCAGCCAAGATTGATATATCCTGCACAACTATCCCTGGAAATTGATGGAAAAACAAGGTGCTTCCAGGACAAAAAGGAACTAGGGGAATATGCAACCACCAATTCAACTCTACAGAGAATACTGCAAGATATTCTAAAAAAAGAAAAATACGAAGAATCCAGAAGTAGCGGCAGAGAGGCCACAATGAATGGAGCAGAAAACAAAATGAAGAAGACAAACTCACAACTAATGACAGAAAAAAGAGCTCAACAGACAAAGAGGCAGAGAAGATTTGATGATAGGAACAGCTATTTTGGAGAAAATGACGTCTTAAGAGGTAATACTGATTTAGTATCATCTTGTATTGAAGTCTCATCAAGCTTTTGTTCTTCTGTCTCCATTGGTCTAAACAGGTGGTATCTTATTGGATTTTATTACATATGATAGTATAAGCAAAACCTTTTATAGACAAGGAGATTATACAGAAACCATTGTTCATTTTCTGTTAGTTGATTCTAAATACCCTGTAATACTGTCATTCTCTTAAATGGTTTTACATTTTTTTTTGTTATATTTGATGCTACAGTATACAAAGTTATACTCAAAGATTTCAAGGAAAGAGACAATATGGTAACTACTTTTATGTTGAGATAATCTTGTGGTGAAACACTATTTTGCTTAAATGGTTATGTTTTGATCTGCACTGATTTGCTGTTACCCCCTCTTTTATCTCAATCTCCATTTTATTATTTACTTTTTTTATCCTTTTAATTAAGGGAAAAATAAATTGAAAAATAGCAGGATATATTATAGTAACCCACTTTGACTTTCCATTATCTTGATTTAAAGCCCTGTATTGCTCTCACCATCTTGTTTTGACTGATGTCCCTCTATTCTGTTTTGCTTGATAGTACCAGGTTCGAAAGTTTAGGTAACAGCTGTGAAGATAATGGGATTCATTATGACGCCCATTCTGGTTGACTATTATCTACTTTTGAAGACCTATAATGTCTCCAATGTTTTGGTTTTATTGGTTTTGTTCTTTACTGTTTTGTTCAATTTTATTATAAATAACGATATAGGCAATTCTATTAGAGATAGCGGGAGGTATTATGGTAACCATTATTGATCACCTAGTATTATGCTTTTACAATATCTATTACGTCCACCCTTTTGATTTGACTGACTGTTCTGTTATGTCACATTTGGTTCTACTCTCTTCCAAAAAAGTAATAAGAACTGTGGGAGCAACAAAACCCAAAATGTGTAATTGTCATTGTACAAAAGAGAGGAAAAGAAAGTGCTCTAAACCATATAACTGCATATATATTTAAGTGTATAAGATAGATAATGATATTACTGAGTTTTGTTGGATCATTGAACAGAACTGTTTGCAGTCTCACTGTTGGAATGTCCATTTTATAAGCTTTAATTTTGTAACTTGAGCAATTGTTTCTGAGATGACAAAATGTAATCCATTAACTAGTGATTTCCTACTGTTTATTTTTTTCTGTAAATCTGTATAACTTGTACCCTTTCTCTGCTTTTTTTTCTTTTTCTCCTTAAATAAAATTTTTAAAAAATGAATTTAAAAAAAAGGAGTATGGTCTCAAGTTACATCCATTTACCTATAAAAGTCTCGTTTATCCTTCTTTATAGCTGAGTAATACTCTATTGTATAAAAATGCCACATTTTTATCAATTCCATGGCTAGTGGGCATTTGAGTTGTTTCCAAGATTTAGCTATTACAAATTGTGCTGCTATAAACATGGGTGCACATACAGCACTGATGTTTTCGGTTCTTCTGGGAAAATACCCAGAAAGGGAATAACCGAGTTGAATGGGACCTCCAATCCTATTTTTTCTGATTTCCAAAGTGGTTGTACCAGTCTACACTCCCACTATAATTATTACTAAAAATTATTAAATTTACATTTTTACAAAGTCAATGGTTTCTCAGTTATATTTTCCAATATACTATCAGTAAGATCTTTAAATTAACATCTTCCCAATGCCTTGCACAAAAGTACAAAGTTCATCTTTTGCTACTAATATTACTACAAAACCCTAACTAACGTTCAGGAATGAGTTCTCTGCATCACCATGGAGTGTTTTCTCTCCCTTCCTATTATCCCAGATTATCTTAGAAAAACATTGTTGACACCTGTTCCATCATACAGAAAATCTCCAGGTTCTGTCTTCTAATTTCCTCCTCAACTGCCTATAGTTATGGTCTAATTGGTTCAAGTTGTTTTTTCTCCAACAATTCAATCCTTTGAGAGATAATGCTTGATTTTATCTTCCTTCTTTTGTTATTGACCTTTGATCCACCTTTAACCACATCTGTTGACTATTCCTCATTTCTTTCATCGAAATGTGGATTGCTGTACTCTACTCCTGCACTTGACCTCAGTCCCCAGACCCTCCACCTGGCTCACAGCTTGGGATCAGTCACTTGCCAAGCATGGCTGATAGTTTATACTCCTCTGTGAGATCAAGTTATCAACATGTGCTCTCAGGACCACTGCATAACTGCATAGAACAAGAATACAATAAAATTCAGCAAGTAATTCCAAACAAGAAAGCTCTGACTATTCCCTTGAAAACAAACCATATTCCCATCAGTATAAGTAATATATTCATAGTAAAAATAGTAATTAGTATAAAAAATGTGTTTACAGCTTGGGGATTTCTTTGTTTATTCCTTCATAAGCACTTGGTTTAGATGATGACTAATAAAACAATAGTATACAATGATACTGGATCTTGACGTTCAAAAATAGATGTTAATTTGATCCAAATGTGAAATAATGTGTTATGGAAGAGAGTACCACAGGAGAAAACTGAAGAATATGCATCTCAATGCTGATTGCAGAATACACTGGGGGAAAGGAAAAGGGACAGAAATGCATTATTGTCATATTTCCAGCACACTTAGATGAGGGAACCTCTAATGGAAATATATCCAGAAATAGGGAAAAAAACAAAAGAATTTCATCAGCTACAGGTAAGACAATGTGGAGAAACAAGATGATAAAAATGGCCAAATTCGCATTTAAATCACTAGCAGTAATTATGAAAATGCAGGCAAAGCATAAAACAGGAAGCAAACTCTGGTTTTGGTGACTATTTAGTGAAAATGTTCTTATGATAGGAAAACTTTAAGTTCTGAAGAAAAAAAGTAATCAAATGTGACAAACTGTTTAGATAAAGAATATTCTCCAAAACTGTGCATGCCCAGAGGCGGGGCTTTGGAGAGTGGGTAGACAGTAGGAGCTCCGAGTTCAGGAGTTCATGGGCTGAGTGGCCTGTGGGGAGGTGGGCCCTGGAAGGAAGAGGCATCACTGGGGGTGTGACCGTGAAGCTCCTGGCTGTGCCCCAGAAATTATCTCCAACCCTGCCTCCTCCCTTTGTTCTCTGTTGCCTGGCTTCTGTGATGTTTACTACTGAGTAGGGTTTGTCCATAAGATGTTTGTCAACACTACACACCAAAAAGTTATCTCAGTGGCAGATGCTAGACGGCTGAGCATTCATGGCCTAATCTGTCATGACAAAGTTCTCTGCGTCTGTGTTCTGCCTAAACTACAAAGTTCATACAGTCAAGCAGTGACCATTCCCATGAGTTTTTACCATCATAACATTTCCAATACCAACCCTCAAAGGCAAAAAATAATAAATTCAACAAGGCATTTGCCTTAACCTATATATTGATTGATATTTAAGGCCCCTAATGAAAAGCTCTGAGATACACTTTTCACCTAACTTTTCTAAATTTTTAACATTTAGTTTTCAATTATGAAATACCATAAATATTTTATTATGGTTGTAGGTTCAATCTGCCATTTGCTTTACATACCCGAAGAAGGAAGAATTGATTGATTCATAATTTCTGCTAAGGTAAAACTGATTATGGAAAATCAATAGCTTATAATGTTTCAACTACTGCTTAAAATACTGCCTTGTAGAGCAAAGAGAGTGCAGAAATCCTGCACCTGTCTGACATGAACCACAAAAGGAATATAAATCCAGTTTAGAAATGTGGGAAAGCCTTGGCTTCATGGAGACTTTGATAGGTATTTATCAACCCCACTGTAAACATCAGGCCTTTACTTTTGCCTTAAATGCTAGCAAGATCTTCAAAACAACTGCACAACTTTTATACGTTAGCCAGTTCTCTCTTCCTCTAAGCCACCAGTCCTCAAACAGCCATAATTCCACCAGCAAAGAAAGAATCCTGGCCACATGCATTTTTCCTGCACCCCCTTCATCTCTTCCCCCTCCTTCCAGTATCTTGTCCATTTTTTGAATACGATCACCAGTCATGGACCTGCATCTGTGTCTACAGCACACACTGCAACAATCTAAAAGTAACTTTCTGCTGGTCAAGGATTGGAAAGAGAAGCAAGTCAGCAAGTGTGGGAAGAGTTCCCAGATGACAGTGTTGGAGAATAGTATGACCTCTTGCTATGTTTGGCACGTCAGTCTTGGGCTTATTAAAATGAATGTTCTCCAGAGGATTTAAGGACGGACTCATTTTATTTCTGTATCTTTGATGTTTTGTGATCTATTACTCTGATGACCATGGCTATTTTCTAGAAATAGCCAGCAACTCACCCAAGAACAAACCTTTCATGCATTAACCAGGCTATTCAGAGTCTACCCTTCCCATACCATAGAGTCCAAAAAGTTATCTCAGTGGCAGATGCTAGATGGCTGAGCATTCTATGGACTCTATGCTAATATAATCATTCTTTCAATGGAGTGAATTCATTTTCACTCTAGAAATGTATCATAAAATCAGAGTGAACTACACAAAGTTGTTGTACAAATTATTAGTTACAACATTATTCAAAGTAATAAAAAATATTTAAAATAAATTAAAAACTAACATGGAGAATTTGTTAAGTACATTTTAGTAGAACCATAGTAGCATAAGATACTATGTAATCATTTTAAAAGGATGCTACTAGTATATATGTATTGATAAGTAATATATTATTGGATAGAAAATTCACTATAAAATATTAGTTATTCCCTATATTTGAGGAAACAAGTAAAAAAGTCTACATAATGAAGGCCAATCCTTGTTATAGTCAACCAAAAGAGCATTGATTCCAGGATGCTAAAGCACTAAAATCTGTGATTGCTCAAGTTCTTTATACATAAAGAAATACAGTATATAATCTATGCATATATTCTTTATGTACTTTAAATCATCTGTAGAATACCTATAACACTTAAGATATTATAATCCAATGTTGATTGTTATTGTATGATGTAGTTTAGAAAATAATGGAAGAGAAAGCCTGTACATGTTTATCAGAGATGCAATTTATTCAGTATAGTACTTTTGATTCTCCATTGATTGAATAAAAAAATAAGAAATAATGGATACAAAGAATCAATTGTATGTAACAAAATATCAACAATGATTTTCTTTGGACATAAAATTATGTGTGATCTTAATATATTTATCTACATATCTGCTATTTCAAAAATGAACATATATTACTTGTATAAATTAAGAGGCATTTAAAAAGAAACTCCTAGGTTCTATCTTACTTTAGTAAGAATGGCTATTGTCAAGAACTCACAAAACAATAAATGCTGGAGAGGCTTCCCAGAAAAACAAACTCTTCTATAGTGCTGGTGGGGATCCAGACTAGTACAGCCACTATGGAAATCATTATGGAGAGTCCTCAGAAAATTAAATGCAGAAATTCCACTTGACCAGCTATATCTTTTCTGAGTATCTTCACAACAGAATTAAAGTCAACATATTGTACCTGGATCTTAGATTCTTGTTTTGAGTCAGTGAAGACTGAAACCAACAAAACAGCAAATGGCAAGCAGCGGGGAATCCCCAAATGTGTGTTTATTAGAAAGAATAGAAGCTCTCTGCTAGTTGGAGAAGGATGTTCTGTAAGGCAAACACTGTCCATGTTTTGGTCCATTGAGTTTTTATGCAGTTTTAGGGAGCAGGGTATGTAACAGAAAGCAGAGATATTCTTGGTTACAGGTTGGCCTTTGATGTCTGGAAAGCATTTTGCGGCTTACTTCCTTCAAGATCTCCCCCATTTGGTTAACGACCAGTTCTTTTGTATCTTGCATTTCCTAGGCCTTGATAGTCTGTTTTGGTATGCTAACTCACTTAGGCCCAGGACTCTTAGTTTACTTTGTTACCTATTCAGGACCTGTGTCCTGCTTGTCTAACTTCTCTTTATCTCCTGGCCTCAACCCTACAGTAATATGTGCATATCCATACTTGTAATGGCACCACTGACAACAGCTAAATTATATAAAATGCCTAATATTCCCATCAACAGATGAATGAATAAAGAAAATGAGGTATATATATACACCATGGAGTACTACTGAGTCATAAATAAGGATGTTAGAAACCCAAAATATAAACAATGCAAAATAAAAAAGAGATGGAAAGAAAGAGGGAGGTGGACTCTAGAGAGGAAAGACACCTATAGAAGGGAAGGGGAGGGCAGAAAGGAATACAAATGCTCAAGATGCAATATGTATTTGCACTAGCTCCTGCAAGATGGATGTAAATATTATGTATCACACATATATATTAATAAAAATTTTTAAATATAAACAAAACCTTAGGTAACTGTAGACATATGAACCATTGTATGGTTTACTAAACTGTCTTCTATTCACAGATTCCACTAATGTTATTAGATGATTTTTTAATGTACTTTTATTCTGGGCAACTTTACACATTTGCTGTTCATTATGTGCTAATCTGGGACAGCTGATGCTAATTCCCTAAACTCATTGGAATAAAACAATTAGAATATAGTTAGTAGACAGAAGCACCCTCAGCATTTTCATAGAATTCTGCACAGTTTTCATTTTTAAAAGATTATATTGTGTAACTCAAATTAAGCATATGATTCATAATGAGATCCACTTCGTAGTACACCATCAAATGAAATTAGTCACTTTTTCAAATGACAGACACAGAGGATTATATTGTATTGCACTTTTCTACTAATCCAGTAGGTTAAGGTAGTTGAGATATAATCGCTAAATTCATGAAAATTAAGCAAACATGAATATGCATTCTCTTAAAATATCACAGAATATTAACTAGGGCAACAGTAAACACAATAGTAGTGAATATTTTCATTTTGTTTTTCTGCATTGTTATAAGTAAAAAAATCCTTTGGAAAAATTTTTTAAAAGTTTACAAATAATGGGCAAATGGGAAAACTTCATTGCATAACTTCATACAAAATGAACTAATGAAGAAAGATTCATAATAAATTAATATATTAGCAGATCTAAACTCAATGGGATTACATTAAAATCTCATTTCATTCTATTAAAAATGAAACAGCGCCAATTAAGCGAGGCACCCAGTAAGAACAAAGAGATTTACTTGATATTTCATCTATTCTCCCTCATTATTAGATTTCATTTTTAATAGCTTGTTGACAATGATTCTCTCCTGACATTCCTGGCACCAGAATCATGACTCAGCTTTGCGATCAATCTGGAAGGATAAAATAATCCTCAAACTGCCACTTAGCACATCTACTTGTCCAGGTAATTGAGTTCTCATCAAAAATATATCACTGGAGATGGACAAGAAATAGCAGGAGAGAGAATGAAGTTAGTAGTAGGTGGAAACACTAAAATGATAGACTACAGAATAGTGTGAAGCATAAGAAAAAGTTTAGAGTTGTTGCCAAAGTTTCTATTCTCAACTTGAAGATTAGTCTGCAAAAGATTAATTTGTTCTTGTTTTTATTTTTCTGCCACAGGCTGCAGTTTAAAGAATGTGTTCTTCCTGGGCCTGCTGATTTTTAGTGTCATATTCCAGGGCTTAGACTATTTAAACACCCTGGTAATGGATCCAACCACACTTCGAAACAGTCCACCCATGAAGTCTCAGCTGGTTTGGTTCATTACAAAAATTCATAATCATTCTGCATATGGGCTTAGAGCCTACCAGCAAAGCACCAGCGGAAAGCAGTAACATGTTGCTAATCTCTAAGCATTTCAGAAGCAAGTGTCAGGGCAGATAACTCAGAATTTAAGTTTTTATTACAGTGCTGATATCTTGGATTTGGGGTCTAAACCTCTCTGATCAGGCACTGGAGTTTGAGTGTACTTTCCAGTCCCTTTATAACCTCACATCCTTTGAGATTCCAGAACAATGGGCATGTTTATTTTAATGGCTAAACTAATCAATAAAATTCCTAAAATTTGGCCAATAAAAATATTTGAAAGTGCTGAGATATATTGTAGCACCTAACACAGAGCTAGATCAGCATTTGTTGAGATGTATATGTACAGTAACTGTGCGATACATTTCTGTTAAATGAGTGGACAATGAATACCTTATCAGCAAACACAGAAGAAGATGGATCATCTTAAGTAAATCTGTCATGAAAGAAATAGGGCAATAATTCTCAGTTGATTATGATTCTGCCTTCCTCCAGCCCAAAAGGTATTTGTCAAGATCTAGAGACATTTTTGGCTGTCAACTGGGGAGGATGCTACTGGCATCTAGAGAGTGGGAATCAAGAACACAGCTAAAACATCCTACAGTGCTCAAAAGCCCTCACAACCAAGAACTATGCAGCCACAAATACCAATAATGCTATGTTTGAGAAACCAGAAGATAGATGCAGAAGAGAAACCCTGCCCCAAGACTGAAATGCACTGATACACTGATAACCTACAACAGTCACCAGTGAGTTCATCATTGTCTGTTGAGATTTGTGGAGCAGGAAGACTTGAGAACATGAACAAAAACATCTGGTTATAAGGGACATTTCCAGACAGGAGGGTTGAGAGAGTGTAATTGGGAAAATGTCACAGGTTGCTTGCATATCCACACCAAAGTCTGTTGTTTGCACTTATACGGAAACACTGTGCTGAAGACTCAAACCCAAACTGTTTTACACTTAATCCAGAGTTCATAGAAACATCCTTTTCTGATTGACAACTAGCAACCATTTCCTTTTTCAAACCAGATCAACCCCTTCCCCTTGGTCTCCGCAGTGTCTGATAACCATTATA
This sequence comes from Cavia porcellus, assembly GCF_034190915.1. NCBI lineage: Eukaryota > Metazoa > Chordata > Mammalia > Rodentia > Caviidae > Cavia > Cavia porcellus. The sequence goes on along the minus strand of NW_026947507.1, from coordinate 8,353,083 downwards.
CTAGTTTCAACTTCTATGTGATCAACTAAGTTACAGGTAGAACCTGTAGTTGGTAGATACAATCAACTAGTTGGTTGATAGAACCTTTTGGTATTCTATCACAGATTATGGTGATTAGAGATAATGACAATGTGCTGTAAATTCAAAAAATGCTAGAGGAAAGGTTTTCAATGTTTTTTCCAATAAAAATGATAAATATCTGAAGTAATCAATATGTCTACCCGATTTGAACATCACGCAATGTATATACTTACAAAAATATCACATAATATCTTCATAAGAATATAACATTTTTACATGGCAACTAAAATTAGTAAAATAATACAGACATAAAGACCTTTTAAAATGCACAAGAAACTCCCTATCACCTATGCCTGTCACATAAAAAGGAGAATGTCATGTCCTTCACATAATTCATTGAACCAGTTATTTTTGCTAACTGAAAAAGAAACACTGTTCTGTTCAAAAATAACAGATCTCTACATTTTTCCATACTTTATGCAGGAAACTAAACAACTCATACACACACACACACACACACACACACACACACACACACTGAAGATAATACATAGTATCAACTGGTTCTCTAGAGTTCCTCACTAGTGTCCCTCCCTTTCTCCCCAGAACTTCTGCCAAAAGCTGACTCTGGCATAGGAGAAGCCTGAGCAGGACCAGGCATCAGAAGGCGTAATGAGAGGGGCCAATAAAACCTCACTATGTTTCTTCTTACAAGTATACTCATGTATTAGCAGGTGCCAGCAAGACTTTATGTAACTCATCAATCATATATTTGATGATTGGCATAATATCAGACTAAAGATAAAACTTTTTGATATTTAGGGGACAAGACTAGCTTTTCGTCTATGTCCATGTTATATCAAAATAGCACTTCTGCTGGTAGGTAAGACTCTCCCGGACCTAGCTAGCAATAGATTTCACATTCCCTCTATAATGGAATACTTGAATACATCACATGCAGAGAGGAAGAGGACAGTATGGACCTCATCACACCATACATTTATGGTGAATTCTTCTCAAATATAAAAGGAAATGTCTCATTTTTTTAACTGTCATTCCATGGAGATTGCTACAACCCCACAGTGTTTTAAAAGAATTCTTGAAAAATGTATGACATTCGCACAAACGTGAACACAGAGGAAAGGTCTCCAAATCAGAATCATCTCTGTGTGAACTGGTGGAGCAGCAAACTCACTCCCCCGAGGTAGGGAGCAGGGTACCACAGTATCCAATGTTATCCTCTCTCTGTTTTTCATCTTTCTTTCCTCCTTATATTTTCCCTTTTTTTTTTCTTTTTCTTCACACATGCCATTTATTTTTGTCTATCTCATCTCTGACTTCGACCTGCTGGGATCCTTGGGGGACCCAGAAGCACAGATCAGCCCAGGTTGGAGTTCACCACAGCAGGCCTACCAGAAGAATCAGACTTCTGCATTCCCACAAAAGTTCATCATTCAAATACTCATCAACCTGTATGGGACATGACTCCAAACATCGGCTCAGATACAAAGATGAATGAGATATGACCCGGGATACAATGAGTTCACATGATTGTTGAAAACAGGAACATGAAAACAACTGGTAAAAATGAACTAAAAGCGAGATACAGGAGCAAGTGTTTTGAAGGCATTTAAGAATCCCATTAGAGGGTGCAAGGATGTTATCTACTATAAACCTGCACTCAAGAAAGTAAAAAGTTGGGTGTGGTGGTACATGACTGTGATCCCAGAATGCCGGGAACTGAGAAAAGAGGGTTGCAATGTGAAAACCATCTCTGGCAATTTTAGCAACATAATGAAATTCTGTCTAAACAAAAAATGAAAATGGAGTGAGGAGATGGCTCGGTGGAATAGCCCTGGGATAGATTCCCAATATTTCAAGAAAGCAGTAAGAAGCAAGAGAGGAAAGGAAGAAAGGAGGAGGAACAAAGGAAGGAATGAAGGGAGGAAGGAAACCAAGGACTATACCCCATCAAGGGGTAGAAGACACACCATCCAGTGTCACAGAAGTGTTAAGCAGAAGGCTCACTGTAGGGAGAGAACACACAACTTCTTTTGATTCATAAACAGTTTTAATGGCCCAATGAAGACGGTAGAACCCTTCTCAAAAAATGTTTACAAATGTACAAAATAAAATATATAGAATTAAGATGGAAACTAGTTACCTGAGAGCACAGTTCTACCCACAGGCTCATCAGTGGTGCTTGGGCCCCACGCAAACTACCCCCTACCTGGAGTTGAAAGCCAAATTTTAAGAGTTACCTGCCAAGCTAAGGAACACAGTGGCGATGCGAGCAAAGAGATAGAGCTGTTAAGAGGTCACTGCTGTCCCACCATAATGCAGAGGGAAGGGAGCTTACCCAATGGAGAGATTGCAGCTGTGTCAGAGATCCCTGCAGTGGGTTCCAATCTCCTGCGTGGAGTTACAGAACCTGATGGGAGGAAAGAACAAGAGACAAAATAGGGGTCCAGCAGGGATCTGGGATGAGAAGTTGTTCACAAAGAACCAAAGGCCACAAAGTACCTAGAACTTTGGTATTTATTTATTCATTGAAGAAAATGGTGAGGGGATTGTGGCTAGACATACTAGACAAGTGGCAAGACTAGCGAGGTTTGTGACAGAGGTAACGAAGCTTTTTTGCTTTGAGATGGAAACAGCCAGATTTAGGCTGCATTTAATGAGTAACTTGCTTTGTAGCCAGTTCTGGGAAGGAATTTTCCTATGGAGTCACGTAGGCCTTGGAGACTGGAGATGTTATCTCATATCTTATCCCATGGTATCACAGCTCCTTTACCGAAACTCAACCATGGCTGTTGATGATAAATAATGTTAGTCTATCATCAGCTGCCTGCTTTCATGAAGACATATAAACAGCTCAGGCCAAACTCACCAATTAAACTGAAAGCCAATTTAGAGACATTACCTTTACAGAGCCTGCACTGCTCTCAAGTAAACACAATCACACTTGGGTATGGGGAAGAGTGACATGGTGGTCCCCACACAGCTGTAGCACTTGCTTTGCTAGTTCTGAGCAAAATGAAAGCTGAGAAAATTGAAAAGACCAAATGCAATGAGTTATTTTTGCTAAGTTTGAACTTTGCTCTTGTTTCTTCTAAAAAACACTGATATTTTTCCCTGACAGATCATTCCCATATCATTGAATACCTCTCTTTGATATCAGAGCTGACTATGTACACTGTTCAATTTAGTCAACCTCTTCCTTCACTCTAGAAGATCAGTATCTCTGAAACTATAAAAATAACACGCTCACAAGTTATCTTTGTGGGTTATTGCCAGCTTCTGAGGAATCCAGGCTTCTAAGCTGAGAGGTTTGAAAGAGACTCAATTGTCATAAGTCTCTCTACCTATCCTAACAAACACCATAAGGAACTCTCTAATTGGGGCTACAAGTGGTTAATAAACCATGAGACTTGCCTTTGGGGTACCTTATACTCAACATCAACCTTGTCCATTCTAGGACTCAAAGCCTATTTCTGGGGTCATCCACAAAGAAAGTCTGATTGCTCTCAGGAGACAAGCTAATTCTGTTTTTGAAAAAAATAAATGACAGGGGCTACAAAAAGTTCACAGGGCCTATGTTGAGAATAAACAACCATCATCAAATGGGGATCCATGAAGTTCCAAGAATCTGCCTGTTGCTCTAAGAACCACGGTCATGTCAGTCAAGAATAGTTCTGCCTTGCCTACAGGACTATCAACTTTTTTTCCTGTTTCCCCAGGAAGCTTCCACAGCTCCCTGGAATGGTTCTCTAGCAGACAGCAAAAGTTCCTGCCCCAAGGCTGCAGCCCAGTGCAGAGCGAGTGTAAAGGACCTTCAGTTTTTGTCTGTGGGTCATGGTGGTATGTGAATGATGATCATCACAATTATTCAACCACTTCTAACTTACTGTAACAATATTCGTTAATTATAAATTGTACTCTCATGATGAAAGCTGCAGATCTTCATATATTTATTTTATTTTTTATTCTGTTTTGAGAGGAATGAATGGTACATTCATTAAGTGGCATGCCATAAGGTTCAAATACTGCTGTGAAAAAAACCTAGCAGCTTTCATCTCCAAGATATTTCTATGGGAAATACATGCCAATATACCACCATCCCCCTGTACAAATAACACTCCTAAGCATTATCCGTGGACTCCTGGAGATGAAACTGCAAACCACAGAGTACGTTCAACTTGGCAAACTGCAATTTAAGAAACCAAGCCACCATACAAGTTCAGAGCAAGCTACAGGAAAGTTAGAAAGTTTGGAGAACAGCAAAATAACGTATAACTTTTTCAACAGTACCTGGAGAAAGGAATGTGCAAATATCTACAGAAAACCATAAACAACAAATATGTATTTACTATCTATTTGAACAAATTAGTATATGGAGCAACAAATCTCTAACAGCCCAGGACTGCACAATTTAGATGTTTTTTGTCCCTGGCATTGTGAATAGCTCTTACACTCACTCTCTGAAATAAGGCTGCTTCATGACGATCATCCTTGATGGATCTCACAGGCATGAACCTTCTTGTTAACATTTGATGATTTCATGTTCCTCAGTAAAAGCACATTAGTAAAGATGAATTTTATTTTGAAGAGTAACATTTGATATTTTCATATTCCTCATAATAGTACATTAATACACATGAGTTTTATTTTCAAGGATAAAAAGAAAAAAGTTTCAATACAAATTGTGATCCATTAATAGCTTAAAACTTAGCTCTGCAAAGTTATGTCTGACTTTCAAGGAAAGAAAAATGCAAGAGTGGGAAAGAAAGGATGAAAGGAAATGAGGAAGGAAGAGAGGGAAGGGAAGAAGGAAGGAGAACGAAAAAGAAAAGAAAAAAGAAACTAAGCAATGAATTTGTCAACTTGTGATTTTTCAAGAATGTAACAAATGCAGTTGGTACAAGAATGTAACAAATCCTGCCTGTTTATATCCTCCAGACTTTGATAGAGCATTCTTACTTCAAATACATCTGAAGTAATTTCTGATATTAGACACTGCTGTCTCCATTAATGAAGGAAAGAAACAACCAAGGGTGGGTACACACAGCAGCCTCTAAAAGGAAACTCTGTAACTTTCTATTTCAAGAAAATCTTCATCTTCTGAAAAGGTCTGTTCAGCAGGCCTAAATACAAAAGCAATATTTGTATTTAGACAACATTTTATTTAGAAAGTTTAATCAGAATTATAAGTGGTTATGAAACTTTTATATATACACAAATTTAATACAGTATAGTGAATACAGTATGTCTATAGTACATGGTAAAATATTACATGATGAATTGTATATAACTTTAAAAAACCTAATACCTAAACATTTAAGAACTTTTAATGTAACATAATATGATATACAAACGTGGTTATTTTGTAAATTGGAGAAAAGATTGTCACAGAAATATATCCAAATTTTAACTCCTGATATTCTACTCATTAATTTTTTTATTTGGATATTGTTTGTCTTCAGATGTGTTGTTCTACATCTCCAGAATATTTTTTTATTATATCTGCTTTTAGTAGCTTTTACTGTTGGTGGAATTACTTTATTTTTTAAGATTAAACATTCTTTTAATCTAGGGTTATCATTCATCATCCCCCTCTCCCAGCCCACCCTACCAGAGTGAATCTATTAAAATTTTTGGACAAACTAATCCTTTTGTTCAGTCACCCACTCTTTAAGTTCAACAGCATGAATGGTGTAAACATACTGAGACAGAGATCATGAGTGTCTAAGCATTAGACATTATGTATAACCACTCTCGGTAATTGTCTTAATGAAGGTGTTTTGCAGTACTCGAGATAAATATTAACCTTATTCACTCTGCCACTCTAAAAATCAAAAGAAATGAAACCATTAGACATGGTTTTGAAGACAGAGGTATTCTGAATGAAATTTGAAATTACCAAGTAACTTCAAAGATATTAAACCTGAAATAAAATCATTAGATCTTCTAAGTAAATGAAGCCAATATTGGTAGATGTGTGTTTGCAATTGGTCTTTCTCCCACAGTCCCTAAAATTGGAAACACATCACTAAGAGGAAACAATAATATTTCACTCAAATATTCAAAGTTTGATTTTTTCTCACATTGATTATTTTTAACATTTTGAATAACATTTTATGCTTCCATCTGAAAAGTGCTATATAACTAGAATTTGGAGGCTGTGTAAGCTATAGTATTTGCAGTACCAGGGATTGAACTCACGACCTTGCACTGCTAGGCAGGCACTTATGCCACTGAGCTAAATCCCTTGCCCATTAAACAATAGTTACTTGGGGCTGTGATTTGGAAAAAGATTACTATAAGGATAATTTTTTAATCATCTTCAAAATTAATATTCCTCATTCTTGCCCTAATTCTCAGTAGTTGGAAAGCATGAAATTTCATTATAGGATTATCAGTTAGTAAACTCAATATAGAAAGAAAAAAACTCTACTCCAGACTTAATCCAAACTATTTGAGCTTTCACCCAGCTTTTCTCGATTTCTGTTTGTTTGGGATTTGTTGTATCTGAGCTCAGAAAATGAGATACCATCTCTTTTAAAAAGGAAAGCCTGAAGTCATTTCTCAGTCCTTGAAACTCTGAGTTAATTCCTTGCTGAAACAGATCAATGCCCATCAACATTGCTTCACACCTAGTCCCCTTCACACCTAGTCATTCTCAATGATAAAGCAGAAGAGATGTCACACATGGTCAGCTGCCCCTTTAGAGAGAGAAGCATGTTATCTTACTGGCATTCATTCCAAATCTACAGTGCATGACATGGCTATTTGGCTAGGAATGCTCTCTATCTTTGCCTACCCTATCACTCACGAAGTTGTCAACAAAATACAGCATTTGAATGATATCACAGGATTTCAGCAAGAGGCTATCCATGCTCCCAGAAGTTGTTTTGCAATTGTCTTACTATTGTTTATTTTCACCTTTGTGGTGTACAGTGTTGCCAATGTCTCAGAGTTCATTTGAAACATAAAATGCACTTGCTTTCTGTTTGCAATACCAAATTGTGGCCCTTAATATCTGTCTAGTCTTTTGCTGCAACTGGAATATAATAGTGCTGTTTAAATAGGATTGCAGACTCAGGGAATCATTGTTCTCATTCATTCCACAGACAAATGTTACCCTTCTCTGTGGCAGATGGACAGGCACTTCCCTAGGCACTAAGGACATAACACATCAGCAGTTATATGCAATAAATTGCTTTACAGAATCAGAGAACAGAAATGTGTAATACTTACACGGCACTAAATGGATAGTGGCAAGTCCATTTCGGCTGCATTCTAATCTGATCTAAAATCTTAAAATTTATAAAATATTGCCTATTTGATCTTCGTGATACTGTTAGGAATGATGTCCAATATTAGCTCTTTATCTGTTAAAAGGGCTGAAAGAAACCCATGAATCATGTTCTATGATTACATTATTATGGGAAAATACTAATGGCACTTGTTGATGCTAATCTTCTGGTAAGAATTCTTTTTTTAATCAACATATTAACCTAATTGATATTATATTTTTTGCTGTTTTATTTTTTTAAATTTTATTTAAAAGGAAAAAGAGAAAAAACAAAACAAAACAAAGTGGTGTAAGGGTACAAGTTAATACAGAACTAAAAAAAAAAACCCAGTAAGAAATCACCAGTTAATAGATTACATATTATTATCTTAGAGATAGTTGCTGAAATCACAGTATCAAAGCATACAAAGTGGACATTCAAACAGTGAGACTGCAAACAGTTGTGTTCAATGATCCAACCAAAAACATTAATATGGTCAGCTATTTAACACCCCTAAACACACTTGCTGTTGTATCCTTTAGAGCTCTTTTTTTCCACTCTCTTTTTTACAACAAAATTTACACATTTTGGGTTTTATTACTCCTTAGTTCTTATTACTTTTTGAGGGGGGAGAATAAAGTCAAATATTGCAAAACAAAGCTGTCCAACTCATTCAATAAGTACTACAAGCTCCTTATCTGTCCTCTCTGGGAAAATGCTTCATATTTGAGCTAATATCAATTATTGATTTGTATATCCTATTAATAGTAGGTTTATTTGAGATTTTCCATGCCCCTTCAGTAAAAACTATTTAAAGTAATAATAGCATATAATGGAATAAAAACACATTTAAACATCAAATTCAAAAGCAAATCTTGAGGTAGTTCTCTTCTCTCAGAAGAATCTATGTAGTCATGCTCTTGAGGCATGCCATACTTGTCAGCAAAGAATAGAACCTGACATAGACTCATATATGTGGATGAATTTTAAAAAACATTTCCAAATTTCCTCAAAGGTTCATCCAGTCAATGCAATAAGGTAGAATAGATGATGCCTCAGATAAGACTACATTCCAGAGGAAACAGTCCAGATTAAACTTGTTTTATTACTGAAATATGTCATTTTAATTGGGTTTAGTTTCTCTTAATTAGCAACATGAATTACCATATTTTAATCTTCAAAATACTGAACAGAAAATCAATACCAAAACAAAATTATACCTAAAACACTTTTTTATCTTCAGCAATTAACCATCTCTTAAATAAATTACTCTTCAAGCATGTTAATATATAACTAAGAAAAATGTGTGATTCTTAAAGAAATATATAAATTATAGAAATTGTTATTAGCTAACCACAAACCACTTTTTGGGAATGTGTGGAAAGTATTTTTTTAAGAACAGAATATATTTACTGGGGAAAGAAAGCATCTGTTGAGAATGTAAGACACAAGGCATCCCTAGTGGGTTGCCAAGGACCTTGCTTTTTCTAGGGATTTTTATAGAGCAAAAACTACAAGGTGAGGTGTGTCCAAGGTAGAGAAAAGTGGGAAATCACAAAACGAGCATGAGGTGGGACAAAACTATGGTCAGCCAATAAGATTATGAACAAAATTGTTCAGGTAATGTAGACAAAATGGGGATCAAATGATGAAGCAGATCATGTAGCCAAATAGGCATGAAACAGAACAGGGATTATTATCTCCAAAAAAAAAAGCCCACAAATATTTGGTTAATAATTTAGGAAACAAATTTAAGTGAAAATCAAGAGTATCTTTGAAAGTCATTTAGTGTTGTGGGAAATATAGTCAGATATACTGAATAGTATAACTAATATTTAAAAATCATCAGAAGATATTTTATTTTAAACCATCACTAACACCAAATCTCTTTTTAAAAACTCAGTAGGCTGAGCCTCCTTTACTTTATGGATCATGTATGTTTCTGTGTTCCGTGAAGGCAACAATTTCTTCATTAAATAGTTCAAAAATCTCAAAATCATTAAAACATTGATGCTAATAGCATGCTAGGTGGCAACACCAATAATTTTTGCAGATAAAGAAAATTTTAAAAATAAAATAAATTCGGACACAGAAGTACAATGTATAAAAACCAGACACTTATTTCAATTCTTTTCATTGCAACCACAGCCTCCACTTATTTCATATTTTCACTTATTTATAAACTCCAATTCACATAATTTCTTAGAATATAGAAACTTCCAGAGAATTAATATAGCTTTGAGTCTTTGTTTTCATGAATGTTTCTTTAATGAAGTCATAACTGTCTTCCTAAAGAGCCTTTTTACAAGTTCTATAGATTATTTCTTGATCTATATTTCTGACTATGTATGTTAAAAACTCCTGATTTGGTTGTTATAGGGAACAGCCTGAAAATTGAAATTTTTTAAAGCTCCTTGAGGGGTACAAGAAGGTTTGAAAACAATTCTTCCATACTACATATTCTATAGAAAAATAAAATTATACATATGTCTGGGTTGTTTCAATAATTGATTTAATTCTTCACTAAGTAATATAATTAAATTAATAGATACAAAATAGTTTCCATAAAAAACCATATCATCTCTTTATAGTTGAACTATAGATGTAAGAGATCACATTTAAATGACAAAACCCAACAATGCAAGACAAGATGATCAATGTTAAAAATTAACATGCGCAGACTTTCTAGAAATAACCGACATTATCTTCAGGTTTTAGTTTAGCTTTTCCAGACCTTCTCTATCAAGTACCTGCTCCCTTTATTTCATCCTAGCCAAGTGACCCTTTAAATTTTTGTGGGGAAAAAGATTCTGAAAAAAGATTCCTTGGTGGGTGACTCATGGCTTAGCAAAGCATCTGATTTTATTAGTGATAACTCCAGTCAATGTAGTGTTACCTCTTCTAAAAGAAGGTATCTCGTGGCCATTTTATTTCATATCTTCAGAGTGGCCAGTAGGGTAAAGCAAACTTTTTCCTCAGGCTCCCACTGACAATTGCTGCATATTTTAAGATAATTATCATATTTTTCTTTCTTCTCTCTCTCCTAGAAAGATTATAGTTAAATATTATCTACATCACTGCCCATGTAGAATATAACTACAATTTTTTTCATTCAGTGTTTCAGTGATATACTTCTACATTAAAAATCACCCCAAAAGTTGGTGGCTTAAAGCAACAATTTATTAGTCTACTGTACTTTACAGCTGTGTGGTTTAAGTAGATTGAATTTACCTCTTGAGTACAGTCTCTCAAATTGCAAATCAGATAGCTGTGGGAAAAGAGTGGGATGTACGCATACAGGTAATGGCTCCTTCCCTTCTTTGGTCTCTGATCTCTCTCCATTTGCCTTTATAATAGCTTTATGATCCCACAACCATTACAATTCTCCTGTGGTAGATGACTTCTGAAAAGTAGGGAGCAGTCGCTATGATTAGCATTTACAGGCTACACCAAGAACAGATACTATCATCCTGGCCAAATGTATCCCTGAAAGAAGTCAATATACTTGTTACAGGACAGTGGATGGAGATATGGAATTCATTTCTAGAGATTAATTGGAAAACAATACAGTGTATTATTGGTTACAACACACAGTTAGCCACATTCAGCAAAGCTCCAATTAATATTATTTGTCTAATTTTGAATGATCAAAATACAAGTAAGACGTGGACCCTGAATCACATGTATTTCTTTAGATCTTATTCACAGGAACTACTATCAGACTATTCTCTGATATTTATATTAGTATTTTTATCTATATTTACAACTTTTACTTTTATAAAATTTTACTTGCTTGGTCTCACCCTTTATTGCAATCTAAAAATAACATCTTGACTACTTATTTCACTCTTATGGTCTATAAGCATACACTCTATATTTTATGCAAATAATTAATTTGTTTATTTTAATACATGTTTATTGTTTGAAAACAATTCTCCCAACCACATATATGGAAAAAATACACATAATTCTGGGATGTTCCAATATATATAATATATTATATACATTCAAATATGTGCAATCACTTAACTTTTTGTCATATTGGGAGTCATCTCCTTAAAGTTAATATTGATTCACCAGCTCATCAAATGCAGATGTTCAAATGGACCAAAAACTCTAAGATGCATTGCCTCGGAGGGGAAGGAGCAAGATGGCGTATAGATAAGAACTGGCTACAGAGGCTCTCTGAAATAGTCGACTTAGAATTCAACATAATACAGAATGGGGAGTCCCAAACAGAGGGAGATGAATTCTCTCATCCCAAGAAGAAATTAAGGCAACTTGCCAACCATCCGAGGTCCCAACACAGCCCCGCTGCAGCTTGCCAAGGTCTCGCCATGGCTTGCCAAAATCCTGCCGCAACTTGCTGAGCTGTCCGAGGGCCCGCTGCTTCAACATTGAATTTGGGGGCTGGAGAGCCAAAGGGACAGCTGAATTGGCAGGGTGCCTACATCGACATGTGGTGAGTGATGGGAGTGGAGCCATTCCATAAATAGGGGGGTTCCAGTGGATGACATCCTGGGACCAGGCAGGACTTGCAGGTACAAGGGGCAGCAGTGACTTTAGTCAATTGCTCCCTTCCCAAACAGGATTGGTGGAGTGAGTTAGGCCTGGATCATGTGACCTGGGTGAGGCCCAATAGGTTATAACCCAATGAAATCTCAGAAGTTTGACTGACAGTGCAGGCCACAGCAGCTTGACTGACCTGGAGGGGAGGTGGTGCAAAGAAATGCAGTGCACATCACAGCAACTTGACTGATCCCTGCACCACCACACTCCAGCCGCCTCCTGCGGCACCTGCAGGGCACCAGCCTGACCTGTTGCCCCAGGCCCAAGAGTGACTGGGCACCCAACAGCTACCCCTGCCCCTGACCCCGCCAAGGCTGCCGACCCAGAGGAAAGGCAGTGCAAAGTCCACTGCCGTAGCGACCACTGCTGCCTCCATGCTCCAGGCACCACCACCCAGAGAGGAGGTGATGCAAAGTAATGCAGTGCAGGCCACAGCACTTGACTGATCCGGGGGGGGGGGGGGGGCAGCATATGCTGTCCCTGTATGCAACTCACTAGCACACTGCCGTGTGAAGGGTCATCTAGCCAGCATGCTTCAGGGGAATCGTAACCAACAAAGAAAGAAACTGGGGCCTCCTGGAAGAAGTAAAAAGAAGGGAAGAAGAAGCAACAACAAGAAGTCACCAGGTCCCAACCCTGAGAACATTGACCCAGGACAGGTAAATACAAAGGAGAATGACGACAGCAAACATGCAATATCCGACACAGAGCCAGTGGACATAAAGAGATACATTCGAGACCTCATAGACAAATTCAAAAGGGAAATATTTAGCCAAATAAAGCAAGATATAAGAAGATTAATAAAAGAGATACTAAGCACCCCTCAAGCAGATACAGAGAGAAGGGAGGAACTCAAACACAGGAGAGAACCATTTGATGAAGGATATAAAAAATATAGAATACATGAAGCAGATTCAAAGTGATCACCAGGAAATTAAAAACTCTATGGAAAGATGGCAAATCAGCTTGAAAGAAATTAAGGATAGATTATCCAAACTGGAGGACAGTTTTGCAATGTGGGATTATGAAAGGAAAAACTTTTTAAAAATAACAAAGAAACAAGAAGTAACAATACAAAGGCTAAAAGATGGCAAAACCATCTATAACTTGAGAATAAAGAATGTGAATCAAGAAGCTGGGGTACAAACAAAGGAAGTACAAAGGTTATTCACAGAAATAACTAAGGAAAACTTCCCAAACACAGGAAAAGGAAATGATATTCTGATATACGAGGCATACAGAACTCCAGCCACCTACAACCAAAACAGATCTACACCCAGGCATATAATCAAGATCCCAGAAATTCAACATAAGAACAAAATATTAAAAGCTGTTAGAGACAAGAAACAGATAACCTATAGAGGAAGGCCCATCAGAATAAGGGCAGACTTCTTGACACAAACCATCAAGTCAAGAAGAGCCTGGAGCGAAATATTCCAAGCCCTGAAAGAAAATAATCTTCATCCCAGATAGATATACCCTGCTAAACTGTCTCTAGAAATTAATGGAGAAACAAGGTGCTTCCAAGACAAAGAGGAACTTGGGAAATTCACAACCACCAATCCAACTCTACAGAGAATACTGCAAGGCATTCCAGAGAGAGAGAAAAGTACTAGGATTCCAGGAAGAGTGGGAGAGAGGCCTCAATGAATGGAGCAGAAGACAAAATGAAGACAATAAGTAAACAACTGATGGCAAACAAAAGCATAATAGAAATGAGGCAGAGAAGATTTTATTCAAAACTGATATGATTGATAGTATCAAGTCTGAGAGTATAGGCAACTACACTGAAGATGACAAAACTCTACGATACACATTCTGGTTTGATTGAAGTTCTATACTATATGCAAAGTTGTGTTTTTATTAATGCTATTATGTACTGATATGTTCAATTATACTATGTCTGATGATAGAGCCAATTCTATTGGAGATAACAAGAGATAATACAGGAACCATGGTAGATCTCTTTGTACAACGGTCTTTATGTTATTTCACTTCAGGTGTTTATAGGACTATGTTTTCTTTTGCCATGCTTTGTTTTGTTTCCCCTCTAATATATAAAGGATAGAAATATATGTTAAGACTCATGCATCTGTAGAATTTGTAAACAGTTTGTGAGAACTGATCTTATGACACATGATGAAATGAATAGATACTCTGAAGAAAAAGAGACACTGAAATACCCAGTGCTGAGCCTGGAGAGTCATATGTGAAACCCAGCAATAGTATTATTCTTTGTTCAGAGCAATATTAGCCTGTTTGGGTTTATTCAACATCAACATAATTGAAGATATGGATAACTGCATGTGTGTTTAAGTGTATAGGATTGATAACCATATTTCTAAGTTTTTGATGGATAGTTGAACAGAACTGGTTTCAATCTCACTGTTTAAATTCCCACTTTATACACTCCACTTTAGTATGTTGAATAACTATTTGTAACAAGACAATTTGTAATCATCAACTAGTGATTTCTTATTGTTTATTTTTTTTGAAATTATGTATTATTTCTACCTGTTTTCTGTTTTGTTTAGTCTTTCTTTAAATTAAATTTTTTTAAAAAGGCCCTACAGTACCCAGTGCTGATCACAGAGTGTCATGATATGAAATCCAGCAATACTATTATGCTTTTTCAGAATTATTTTAACCTTCTTTAGTTTGTTTAATCTAAACATAAATGAAGATATGGATAACTACATGTATGTTTAAGTGTATAGGACTGACAACCACGTTACTAAGTTTTTGTTGGACAGTTGAACAGAACTGTTTGCAGTCTCACTGTTTGAAACCCACTTTACATATTCCACTCTTGTACCTTGAACAACTATTTGTAAAGTGACAATATGTAAACATCAACTTGTGATTTCTTACTGTTTATTTTTTCCTCTGAGCATGCATATTATTTCTACCTATTTTCTGTTTTGCTTAGTGGTTCTTTAAATAAAATTTTAAAAATAAATAAATAAATGCATTGCCTCCAGCCCAATTTTCTGCAACTAGTTCAGAAGGAAATCATAGGAAACTTTCCTCTGTGCTATATCTGCCGTATCTATAAGAGAGCAGTATCTTACAAAAAAAGAAATTAATAAAGTTTAATGACTTAATGCAAATACAAAAAGATTCTAATATTTTTATATTTTATAATCTTTTCAAGTATGAACAGCTTATTTTATTCTACATGATCTTCAAAGCACCAAAACCTGTTTACCAAGAAACAATGATTGAGATGTCTCATTAATCAAAAACTCTTAGTTAATAAAGATTTATGAGATATGGATTACTGATTTCAGAAGAATTAAAATTTAATTAACATATTCAATTAATCATAAATTATTGGTCTTGACAATCCAGAATTCCATAGCAATATTGCTTTTTTTAAGGCATCATTAAATATAGCAACACTAATGACTGTACAGCAGGTATACTGTCTACAAAGAATTCTAATGGTCACAAATCAATAGACTAAAAGGGAGTTATCTATGAGACTGCTTCCCTAGTATGTGAATGAAACATAAATGATTAAAGGCTACACTATCCCACACAAAAACTTTTCAGATGAAACAAATACTCAACTTTAACTTTGAAAAACTGTAATTTCCCAAGACTTGCTCATATCAATTTGGCTTGCAGTAGGCAACTTTTTTTATTTCATTGTTTATGTATTCTCACAGCCAGTATCATAAAAGAAAATAAGCAATAAATTAGTCCCAAGTTCATTACCAACAAAAACAATCTAGATCCTCTATGGAATCAGCTCATTCTATAGTAGAGTTGTGCTATTTTAGAATATGATGCTTTAGGGTTGTGTCAAAGCTGCTTCAGAGGAAGTTCCCTGCTGTTGGGGTTTTTCTTACTGAACATGAGAAAAAACAAAACTCTGTAGAAGCGTGTTTTGCTGTATTCCTGGATAAAATTATGTTCCATTATCTATTTCATCTCTAAAACAGTTCTCAAATGTTAACTAAATGAAACAGGCAATTACATTAAGTAACTTCCTCAAAAATAGCGTCTACATTTTTTCAGAATTATGTGAACCTACCACAGACTGTTAATCTTGATGGCACCTGACAAATGTTACTAGTATATAACATTAAAAGTACTCCTATAGTTTACTGTATTCTGTTTTTTAATATATGGGGAAACTAAGTCATGGGCTTTATAACCCTATAAAGGATCAAAAATGACATTAACCCTAGTACTAAAATTAAAGGCTCTTAAGAGTCTAACTCATGAGTTCTAACCACCAGGCCATAAATTCTTTTTAAAAAATCATTAAATTCTCCTTTAGTTCAAGTGAAAGAAAAGTCTTTTTCAACCTAGAGGTCTTTGGTTCAAGTGCCAAAATGGAAGGATTTGTCATAAAACTACAAAAAGAACTTTGATTAAAGAACCCCTAATGAAGATCTGACATTTAATCTGCTCTTTTAGTGGATAAAATCTTTAAATATTCTCTCCTTATGAATTCATTTCATATTCGCTTCAAATAGTACTTGATCATAGGAACGTGACTGTATGCTGCTACCAAGAGAAGATAATTAAGCAGTATGTTCTGCCAAGGACATTACCATCCTACAGCATCCATCATCCTTCTTAGATAGTTAATAATTTCAGTAATGTTGCCATGACATTATAATGAGAATGTTTCATATCCTGCAGCTCCTTTGTCAATTGGAGTTGCTCTAAGGTCAAATGCTGGCAGCTTTGTAATAAAACTTTACACATGCACTGTGCCCCTTCTGAGGGGTTTGCCCCAATATCAGCAATGAAAAACGCCAATAGGGCTTAGTTTGTAGATAGACATCAGAGGACTGCCTCTTCCTACTCCAGTTGCCCCTGGGAACATTCTACTAACGTCCATGAGAAAATAACGGTATATGAACTTCTACAAAGTGTAAGGCAGACTATATGCAGCATCTATTAATACAGATATGCTGAGATGAAATGCTAAGCAATGGAGCCATATTTTAAGGGACAATTTTAAAATAAACCATTTTATGAAACTGACTTAAAATTGATGCTCTCTTAACACTTTGGTTTTTTCTATTTTTCCTTTTTATTATTTCCAGTTGAAAAATAACAAAATTTGTGTAACATCGAAGATAGTTCTAAATTTGAAATTTTTCCATAGACTGATTTAAAGAGTCACGCAAGACCTCATCTCCACTAATACGTCAAAATTAAAAATGACAATAGAATGAGAAATTGAGTCTTCTGAATCTCAGCAGAATGTATGTGTATGTGCATGTATGTGTTTCTCACATAAATATACCTGAAAAAAATTCCAGAAAAACACTCCCATAGTCTAAAACAAAATGGATTGCTGGTTAATAGTAGTCTTTGTTTACTGACAAAATAGTAGTAACAGATGTCTATCTGGATTGGTAGCTTCAAATTAACCTATGTATTGAAGAATATGAGCTTTTTGTGAACCGTAAGGAAGACAGAAAAGATGCTGGGCTTTGCTTTGACATCCTTCAAACTTACGAGGAACAGACGTGTGCCCATCAAAAAGACCTATTGCTTTTAAAATGCATTATTGACCCATTAAGAATATGTCACTGTCCCAAGTGACTTATACTCAACTCCTAAAGTCTGAGGTATGCAGGCAAAACATAGATAGGCATAGATTAAGGATGTCTAACTGCATTGCATTTTCTAATAAAAAATAAAAAATAAATAGAGGAGAGATGTCAGCAGCATTTTCTTGCAGAACTTAGATTTGTTCAGGTCATAAACATCTCTTCTCTTTCCAGGTGACAATGAATGTTTAAAGAAGTTTTTCTCTGGGTAAAACTTTGCCCCCATAAGAAATGTGATCAAGTTTGTACTTAAATTCCTCAGAGCACTTCTGTCATGGTGCAGGGGGAGAAAAATTCTTTTCTCAGCAAATACCACTTTCATGATTGAAACCAGTATACAAAAGGAGAGATTAACAGAAGTGTGCAAATTTACTGTTTTACGTGATTCAGGAGTTTTGCAAAATAAAACCCGAAATAAACAGAAAAACTTGAGTTCAGGTTTTTATGTTAAATTTGATATAAAAAATGGATGGTTGTAGAAAGTATGATTGAACAAAGAGGCTTCTAATCTCACAGTAATAAGCTGTAGGGGGCAGTTTTCTGGTGAAGTCTGTGTGTTCAGATCATTCTCTGTGTCCTTACATCTTCAGAGATAACACAGTCTTCCCTCTGAGCATGGGGTGGGCACCTCTCCCCTGAAAGTCATATGACCTAATTCAAGGGAAGGACAGACAATTGTTTCCTAGGTCTTATTATATGATTTAGCGAAGGACGGCAGAAAAAGGTCAGAGAAAGATTTTCTGCTTCCACTATTTTCTCAAATACCACAGTGCCACGTTTGGGGGTAGCATGTCCTGAACCTCATCATTTACAACAGGCTTCACTTGTACCTTCACATTAGACTCTGTCCTATGAGGTCCCATTACTCTATGTGGGAATCCCCACTTCCAAACATACTACTTGGCATAACCATCAGGAAGATGTGTTGTATACTGGTAATTAAAGGTGAAAGAATTCTCAAGATCAGGCTCTCGGTGAAATTAGAAGTATTTGGAACGCAGTGGAATTGGGCAAAAGCAAAACTAAAGAAACTAGAATCACTGCTAACACAAAAAATGAAATTCTCCTTTTGCTAGATAGAATTTCTCATTTTATTTCAGCAATCATGAAAACAACACGAGTCACTTAAAAGACACTCCAGAAACCTTAAGAAGTTCCTCCTGTGAATAAAGACAACTGTGGTCCTGTGAAGCATGTTACATTGTGTAAGGGCATTTATTCTTTTTATGAAAGATGTATTAGTGTTCTGTTTAGTGGTGTAAAGTCAACATCTCTAAATTGTAAATGTAACACTTTCCACATATTTAACCAGATATTGGAGTCTTTTTTGGATGGGTTTGCCTTAAATATTATTTTGATTTGCTTTGTTATTCCTGTACTTGGAATTGAATCCAGAGCATTTAAACTAAACTATGTCCCAAGGCCTTTCTTTATTTTTCTTCTCAGCTCGAGTCTCCTTCACTAAGTTGTCCAGGCTGGGTTTAAACTTTAGATCTTTCTGCCTCAGCCTCCCAGAGTGAGTACAGGTATGTGCCACTATGCCCAGCTAGTTTGTTAGTCTTTTACATAGTTTCCTTTCTTATTTTTCTTTCTTTTTGTTCCAGAAACTTAGTCCTCCCTTCAACTGTTTTCATTTTAAAATACATTTCAAAATGATGCCAGTTTCACTCAATAGGGGAGAGATATAATTTGGAATACTGAAATTGTTTTTTGAGTACCTGTGTATCCTCTTCACTACCAATTAGAAATTAACACAAATCCTCCATTTCTACATTTTGACATGACTGAGTCTATAAATTAACTATCCTAAAGTCCCCTTTAGAAAAAATGACAAAAGAATAAACTGAAGAGTATTTATTTTCTGATGTTTTTACCAATGCCAAAAGAGTAAGGAAGAAAATAACTTTTGCTTACCTTTCCCTAAAGAGACATCTGTTTCTCCCCCAAAACAGCAAATATTGCCTCTTTTGAGCACCTAAACCACCTTAAAATTCCTTCTATTTGGCAGTTTGCTCTTGCTCTGTAGTGTAACATTTATAAACTTTCCATATGGCAAAGCAGATGAGGATCCCATTGGGTATATCTTGTAAATACCAAATGAAATATCACACGTTGTAAAATGTTACAGTTGTCTAATTCTTAATGCTTCAAATGTTTTCCAAAGTCTTTCAACTGTGACCTCATGTGTGTAGCAGCAAAACTATCTTCCTTCCTGTTAAACTGGATTAATTGAATATCCACCTTTGATTTAGTAAGCTAAACGAAACACCACAGCTATAACACAAAAAAGAAAAAAGAAGGGAGAAAAAATAAAGGAAGAAATTTAACTTGGAAACCATGGGTGAATATAAATAAAGCAACACCAAGAGGAAATTCCACGTAAATTTAAGGAAGGGAGTGCGTTGCCAGGGATAATTAGTTGTCTGTGGGCATGAAAAATAGATTTTAAAATAAAACCCTAAGAAAAAAACTAAGTTCTTGATATCTAAAAACCACAGTCAAAAGGGAAATAAGTCATCTAAAAGGTTTTCAAATTATAAAAATACTGGAAACAATTCTTAACAAACTTCAAAATTTGAAAATGTCGACTGCCTGAAAAAAAGGGTAAAAATCCACGATAAATATTTCTATTTTTTCCACAAAATTACTATGTGGACATAGAGAAGTAACAGAGTCCTGAGATAAACACACTTGGTACATTACAGGAACTCTATAAATTAGCTAACTTGAATGAGATAGAATCATTATGTTATTATAGAATACAACCCATTGGCCATTAACTCTTTGATGAATATTATATTCTGGTTACAGTATAAAACCTACATATGGAAATGGTCCTTAAAGACAAAATTTCCATTTATAGACTTAAAAGGATATGTCCTCAAACCATAAAATGTATAGTAAAACAAAAATGCCAGTGTTCCATTCTCATAAGCTCAGCACTCCAGCAAACTGAGGCAGGGGATCACAAGGTTAAGCCAAGTACTTCTGGATTTAGAATACACCTCAAAAAATGAAAATAAAATAAAACAATCCATCACTGTAGCTTAAGGTAAAGGCTCTGGGTTCTCCACATGCAGTGGAAAAATTGGTCTCTATGACCCTTCCTAGATTTGTTTTTCAATATGGTGCCTGTGAGCACTATGTCTCTTTTCAATTATTTTTTTCATCCAAACAAAGTGGGACGTTGAAGTGATTTAGATAAAAGCATATTTTGCCAAAAATCGTCTAAGCACAGGTCTTAAATTTCCCTCCTTTCTAGTCGTTATACAGGTTTGCCTTTTATGCACTAAAGGCTCTTAAATCTTAAATTATATCAATCTCTAGTAATACAAATCATTAGTTCTACTTTAAAGATTAGAGTAAGAAATCGATGCATTTATTCTTTCATTTAAGACATATTTATAAGATAATTTACTATTTGTGAGATCCCCTGAAGAAGAGATGGGGACCTCAACTTGCCCTACAGAATAAATTAAACTCTTCATTCCTTTCTTTCTCTTTCTCTTTCTCTTTCTTTTTCTCTTTCTCTTTCTTTCTTTTTTCCTCTCACTCTCTCCTCTCTTCTTTCTTTCTCTCTTTTCTGTGTGTACTAGGGATTGAGTCCAGGGCCTTTGCACTGAGCTACATCTCTGGCCTTGTTTTATCTTTGATTTTGAGACCGAGATTCCCTAAACTGCCCAGGAACTTGCAATCCTCCTGCCTTGGTTTTTCAGATTGCTGGAATTATAGACAGGTGCCACCACGTCATACTGATTCAACTGCTTTTATCATAGAAAAACAAATTATTGACATGTCTGTACCAGGCAATGGGAGATTTATTAGAGTTAGAAAGAAAGAGCAAATAGGGAAACGGGCTTCAACTTCAAGAGCAGCCAAGGGAGGAACTCTGGTAAGGAGATGAGACTGCCTCTTTCACAAAAAGCAGGGTCAGCCTTTGTGGATTTGCTGGAGGGCCTGGGGCATGGCTGGCTGATTCTCACTTCAGTCTGCTTTTGTGGCTTCAGAGGGGCGATTTGGTTCCAACGAGATGGCTATTCTTACTTGGATGAACAGCCTGGGTTCCCATGACGGAGTAATTTCTCCTTCTCACCTGGGGAGATGCCTCATTGTGGGGTGCTCTGCAGTGCTCTGTTTTTCCTGAAAGCCAAAGTAATTGCAGGTTTAGGGTACTGACTGGAGACCTCTAGATACTACTTCAGGGTATCCGGAAGTGGAAATTGTAAAAGTTGGCCATCAGATGTCTCTGCAAATCCTGAATTATTTTAGTCACTCTTGGAGTTCTCAGCTGTCAATAGGCATGAAACAGGCTATGTAAAGTGACAGCTAATAAGCTGTGTAGTACAGGCACCTCCTAAGTGACTAAAATGCCTATGTACAGAGCTGAACAGGGATTTGTACCAAAGCTTTAAGGAAGTAAAGGAGAGAAAAACTTGAAGATGCTGATCTTGATTTTGCCTCTTTGCCTTTTTTGATTTTTTTTTTAACTTACCTTTGTGCCTTTTACCCTCTGGACATCTGCCCGCCCAGCTACTAGGTCCCTGTTAGAAGTAACCCCTCATCTTAGTTTATTCTTCAATCTTGAGCAAATTAGAGACTGTTTGGTCTCTAATAAATTTCTGGTTCTCTCTAACATTACACAGCAACTTCAGAAAGCATAATGGCCCTTTAGAAGTAATGTAAATTCTATATGGCCTGTCTTGCAAATTATAAATGCATTCTCAGCAATTTAGAAACTACCAAAATTTTCAAACGACTTTGCCAATGCAGAAAACAAGGAAATCTGTACTAGTAATTAAAATGATCCCAATCATTATACCAAAGTGACTAAAGCATGTAGTAATATTTTAAATAGTATTATTATCCTTTAGACCTTGTCTTGAATTTAGAGTATAATGCATAAGAGGAAAAAGAACAGGAAAGGGTGGAGGAAAGAAAAGGGGAAGGAGGGAAAGTTCTCAACAAGAAGGAAATAGTCTGTTGCAAGTAGAAAAATACCACCGCAGATTCTAACTAATGATTGGAGAGAATTTACGATTCTTTGAATATCTGAACACAGTCTTCCATATCAGAAGTAAAGGAAAAGGAAGAGCTTCGATACCTGAATTTCAGTAATAATGATGTGTCACTTCATTTATGTCCCTGTCCATGACAGATTTTATGAGTCATTAGCATGTGAAAATAGGTGATGTAATTTCCACTTGATTTTTTCCTTTGCCCTCACAAATCAAATCATTTATTTTCCTTGAAACCAAATTTCCTTCTTGACTGTCCTGTTTCTGCCAACTAATTGATTATGTGAAGCAGCATAGTCCCTGTCTTTCCCCACCCCAAATCCCAGTGTGCAGTTAGCTACCTAATCTTTCCAAAGGAGGCCTCCGGGCCACCCACCCTGAGGCCACACCTCACTCGGGATGATGCTACCGTAGCTTTTGCCTCAATCCTCTTTCACAAAATTAATGTTTGTATGTCAGTCTCCCATACAGAAATGTCCAGTGGCTCCCTGTATTTAACAGGTCAGAAATTAAGAACACTTCAAAACACAGTGCAATTTCTCTGAAACGTTGCCACTCTTTACCTAAACTACTCATCAAACTGCTGCTTCTTCTGTCCAAAACTTTTCATGTTCATTTCCTCACATGATTTTTCACAAAGAGACTTTTGCTGGAGAAAAAAATGCTTATTAAGAGAGGTCTCCAGAGGCTTCTCCAGGAGGAAAGCGCTGCCTCAGAGTGGGGCTGAAACTCCATGTCAGTGGTAAGTCCTGTCTTTAGCCTCTGCCATCCTCAGGTACAGACTCAACAACCCCAGCACTTGTCTGCACTGTTCTTTTGAAACTTTACACATGTCATGGCCCAACACTGTTATGATTGTGTGTGTATACGCATCAGTATAAATGGCCAAGCATAGATTATTAAATTTGTATTTGTGTTAGATATGTATGGATATGTAATTATAATATATGTAAATCGATAATTTAAAATTGTTAGGTATGATTTCATTAAGTAATATTTATGATTAAAATAATATGCAATATAATTATATATTTATACCATATGCAACATTATAATTAATAATAATTTAAAGTTAGTGGCTCATGTGCTGATAGATAATATACATCATATATTCTATGTATAATTATACTTCTATATAATTTAGATGCATTTAGTATACATTTATAAGAAATATGTATATTTATAACATAGATCATTGTTTTTCCTTACCAGGTCATAAATGTTATATTCTAATATTTCCTGTGCATCAAGTACAAGATTTTAAAGATAGTAAATGTCATGGTTTATCTCGGTGGCCCCAGGCCTCATGAGTTTGCATTCTGCATCTGTGATTGGTTGATTGTCCAGTGCTTGGATTGATGGTGTCAGTGCTACACCCACATGGGGATGGAACCAGGATGTAATGTAATGGCAGGAAGAAGGTCTTGCTCTTTTGCCGGTTTCTGCCTGGCTGTTTGCAGCCGCCATGAACTACGGCCCCACCATGATAGCCTGCCTTGGAGCCAACTGAGTATGGACTAAAACCTCCAAAAACTGTAAGAAATAAACCTTTCCTTCCCCAACTTTGGGCTTCAAGTATTTTGTCTCAGCAAGGAGTAAAAAGTAACTAAGACAGTAAATAAGTTATAACAGCAGCATAAGGAACAAAAGGAGAGAATAAGGAAAACAAGTTGCAACTATGTCTGAATGAAAGGATTAAGTAATTCTCCATCTCCCTCTAGTTTAGCCTATCAGTCTAATAATCCAGCACAGCCATGATCTAGGAAATCCATTCTAATGATCTAACTGGTCTAGGAGATTTGACTGAGACCAGGAGCAAGCCACTGAGAAAGAGCAGAGAAGCTGAAACAGTTTTCAGGTGATCTCTGTTTTAGTAGATAAAGAGTGAACAAGCAAAGAGCATTTAGATCAAGTGGAAATTAAGTTAGAATGATTCTCTCATAGAGTTAATATTTTTACTACATAAGATTTATTTTGAAATGAAGAACATTTGAAAAGTACAAGAGGGTTGGACTAAAACTTAGAAAAACAAATAAAAATTAGTCTCACAATCCACTAATGAAACTTAGAGTACATTGTTAAGTGTTAAAACATTTTTATTTAACAGCAAAAGTTGAAAATAAACCAAATCTTGAAAAACAGAAGAATGGTAGTAGCAGCTATAGCCCACCCAGTAATAAAATAAATACTATACAACAATTTAAAATGTAGGTTTAGATTTTTTAAAAATAGTATTAATATATTTAAATTTTGATTATAAATTAAATTATAAATTTAATTTATATTATGTTTTTAATATATATGTGTGATGCTGCTGCAATATACTATTTGTGTGACCTTAGGATGTCACTGCCTTTCCCACACTTTGATTTCCTCCAGGGTGGTGGAGATCTCATCATCACTAGTGGTCAACTGTTTGGGTTTACATTCTGGTTCTGCCACCTGTAACTCTTTGATGATGAAAGAAAAGTGGGTCTCTTCAGGCCTAAGTTTCTTATCTGTACAATGAGAATAATGATAGCATATCTTCACCAAGTGATAAGAAATAAGTGAATTAAATGACAACAGACTGTTCAGTGTTGTGTAACTAACTGTTAATAAGCTCAACAACTTTTCTTTAGCTCTAAATTTTTTTCTTCAATATTGGATGTCAAACTCAAGACCTTTGTATATCCCGAATCCTTTCTTACTTTTTATTTTGAGGCAAGATCTCACTAAATTGTTAAGTTGCCCAGGCTAGTTTCAAACTAGTAGTCCTTCCTCAATCTTGCAGAGTACTGGTATTATAGGCGTATATCTCTGTGGCTAGCTTAATCCTAAAATTTTCGAATGGGAGGGATTTTCGTTACTGAATGGGGTTGTTGTTTTTGGATCAAAAATTAAATTTTCAGTTTTAATTTAAAAACAAAGAAGAATATCTTTGTTTCTGTTGGTAAAGAGTTTAAAACTTAGAATTTAAGAATAAGCCTTAGAATATAACCAAGTGAGACTGAAGTCTTTCTGTTCACTTTGAGATAACTTACCTAAACAAAGGCAAAAATATTTTTAAAAATGATGACCATCAATGGCTGATCATACAAACCTAAAGTTTTGAAAAAATAATCACCCTAAAAGTAATTTATTGGACAGATCAAAAGATTTAGTTCAGTTACAAATCAGAATATTCTTTTTCACTGTGACTTCACATTTGGAGAAATGGTATTATTTCCATAAAGCCATGTACTCATATAAATCAATTCT
The DNA here is from genome assembly GCF_034190915.1 of Cavia porcellus. Classification (NCBI taxonomy): domain Eukaryota; kingdom Metazoa; phylum Chordata; class Mammalia; order Rodentia; family Caviidae; genus Cavia; species Cavia porcellus. The sequence goes on along the minus strand of NW_026947507.1, from coordinate 8,327,364 downwards.
CTGGCTGACCAATAAGATAAAGAGATGATTTTACCTATATAAATATCACCTATACTTTTGGCCACCATCACTCGTACAATATATACAAAATAGCTAATTTTTTAATCAGATGTTTTAGTTTCATTAACTCTTAGAGATGAATTAAAGATGTTCCATGTAAATTTTTTCATGCATGATATTTTTCCCCTAAGCTATAGCTGTCACTAGAAGTGTGGTGATTGAATTCATTTTCCTTTGCTGAATAGGACTGCCAAAACTTGACTAGGTATTTAAACAGAGAAGAAAATAGGATACTTAAAAGATCTAGAAATAATCAAATATTGGCTGTGGCAAAGATACATTGTTTTATCCAAAGCATTCTTTTAGTCCTAAAAGATACAGCTATGTGTCTTGGTATTTTGACTCCCTTCTTCCCACCCTGTCTCCCACCACACACACACACACACACACACACACACACACACTTAATAACTGGACAAGACAAAGAAAGCTGAAAATAAAGACCAAGGTTTGAAATGCCTTATCTCAAAACTAACAGTATGTATTACTCCGAACGGGCTGGAGGCAGGATAACACTGTAGTTTATCAAACGTGAGACTTCGTAACAGGTGAACCAAGAGGCTTCCCACAGTCCAGGAGATCACTGGGAAATAACCAGAATCTCAGTGCACATGGTGAGCTGCTCACTGCATTAATTTGCCTCAGCACCTCTTTTTCTCTGTGCACAGAAACCTTTACTAAAGAACGACGTCCCAGTATATACTGCAAAGATGCACTAAATAAAAATGAATTTTAAAAAGCCAAGAAAACAGTACTAGATCTCGATTGTCATCTGGCCTTCTCTTTGCAATCAGTTCAAAACCAAGATGAGAAGCTCTACTTACTACTTTTTCTTTGTTCTCAAAATATTAGTATGAAAAAAGAGTATAAGAGAATTCTCTCCAGATTCTCAGAAGAGCCAGCCGTGACTGTTGTGGTAAATTACTGGATGCAAAAAGTACATGCTGTGGCTGACAATCTCCCACAAAATCACAAAAGTTTCTTCCCCACAGGAGAAATCACAGAGGAATATGAGTAGATTACAGAGCACAAAAGATATCACAACCTTGAAAATGATTCCGAGCATCAAAACAAGTGACACAACAGTACAGGTGGTGAAAGCTTTAGCATCAGCTCCTGATTCTGAAAAATATAAATAAGCTACAGTGAAGAGGGCTGTGTCTCCACCAATGGTTAACTGCTCTCCAATGGAGCACAGCTTTTCCAGAATCAAATGTAAAAACCCAACGCTCTGCATTTGTAACACTCTCTCTCATGCTGAAAAATGACTACATCACATACTCCCTTACCAGAAATCTCTAAGGCTTGTACTTAGACATCATTGAACAAGTTTACATCAGTGTAAGCTAATTGTGAACGGGAATTTCTAACCAAAGTGAAACCAGGTAAAGACTAAAAGTGTCAGAAGTAACATACTAGATCTCACTACCCAGACATAGTTCCTTCCAAGAAAAATTCCTTTTTATTGGATAGGGTGATGGAATCATAAGAAGACACAACAAATTCACTGACTACCACATATGAAGTCAGCGGCTAGTCAGGCTGTATGGACAGATGTGAAAGAAATTGCAGTGAGTTTGTTCCTCATCCACAAATAGAGTGTGTTACGTAAGACACGGCCATTGTTTCAAAATCAGACATGCCTGTGTTTGAATCCACCTCTGCTGTGTTTTAGGTATGTGGCCTTGAGTAAGTTGTCCAGTATCTTAATTCTTAATCAGTTTCCTTATCTGATTTTGCCTCACACAGTTATAATAAGAATTAAATGAGGTAATCAAAGGAGAATATTGTGGCTGTCACAATCATAAGTATGAGCCTCATAACTGTTTGCTTCTTTCTTCCTTTTCTATTTTGGATGTCTTCTTTCCCAAATCATGAAATAAAAGTCATTCTGATATTCTTACAGGATTTTCAGCAGCGTCTTAGATAAACGTCAGCAGTCAGATATTTGGCAAGAAGGAAGCTTGACTTTAAAGCAAGTTGCACAAATTCTCCACAGTGAAAAAGTACAGCTAGGAAAGAAGCTGCTAATTAGTAAGCAGTGCAGTGATGTGTTGTGAGTTTCAAAAGTCAGGTAGCAAAGTCAGTACTGTTCTTGCTGTTGAGACAGTCAGCCTTCAGGAAGGGCCACATTTTCCAGTAATTTAATCTGAAAGACATAAATCATGACTGAAAGCTCCTTGCATCAGTAATGGAGAGAAAAACCTACATTCTAGCAGGGTTTCCTGATAAAAGGCAGGTTTCCATACATATGGGATGAGAAAAAACAATTATCAATCAAAGATAACCCCCTTGATACCTGTTTGAAGTGAAATTGGCCGTCAGTATGGGGGCTGGCAAGGTACTGGGTTGTCTCTACAATTTTAAGGAACTCATCACAAGAGATTCTGTTTTATAAAGTTTCAGCTGGATGTGATTTTTGAAACATTAATGATTTAATGCATGCCAGACAAAGAAAGAGAAAAGATGTCAAAAAATCAAAGACAGATACAACTGCATCATCAACATAAAAATGGAAGCTGACATCATAAAGATTAAAAAAATCAGCCCAGAACAAAAGTATGCAAACTAAAATAATGGTTGATGGGTAATCTTATAGTATTTTGCAAAAATACAACTGGAAATTGGTTTAAAAAAAAAAGGAAGCAAGAAAAAAGCAATGATCTGTAACATCTGATTGCCAGAGAATTGGGAGTTCACAGAGCAAAAAGTCAGAAGCTTGAGAAGAGCTTTTGCTATGCAAATAATAGGCAATACTTATCTAAATTCACTCTCTAAATCAGGATTATCCGTAATTCCCCTGTACTGCAGCCTATGGGGTATGGAAACTTAACAATATTAAACAATTAAGACCATCTGGGCTATTTGAGGATAAAACAAATTTTGGCTCCAGGTCACCATTCCTGCAATGTCATTCAAGACCAGTGATGTCTTGATAAACTTATCTATCCAAATATGTATTTAGTGACTAGTCACTGAGCATCTGTTTTGCCCAGAAAACTGAGCTATATAAAGAAAAAAATATTTAAAGTTTTAGCAACTACTAGACTGTAAAATACTTGCAAAACAGTAATTTTCTTGAGAGCCTTGATCAAGTTTCATTAAATTCCAGCAAACACAACAATCTGTCCTCTGGTGCTTTCTTAATTAAAACTAAGTGGAAGCTTCAATAAAGCAGGAGAGAAAATGGCCAAAGGGATTTAAAAAGAGAATGAAGAAAAGAAAAGAGGGAAGGAGGTAGAGAAATGGCAAAAAAGTAAGTGGCATGCCAATACTTAACACTAAAGTCTAGATGGTGGCATTTACATACACATATATCTATGTCAGAAAATCACACAAGGAATGCTGAATTGATTAGAGTAACAATGGCTACTATAACAATTCAAAATTTTGGTGACTTAACACAATAAAACTTCTTGCCTTGTTCATGACAAGTCATTGTCTATTTAGTGGCTCTCCTTGATTGCGTTTCCTCAAGTATAGCTAAGCTTTTTCCTATTATAACGGTGCCATTTAGAACATACAGGTACCTTGGTCCTTAGAGAATAAATAGAGAGAGATTTTGATGGTCATTACTAGAACTGACATAATTCCACCCATGTATTATTGGTCAGAACACAATCACACGTTCCCCCAAATAACCACAGGAGAGTCTGGGAAATGTAATTTTTGCTTGTTTCTGAAAAGAAGTAATTGACATGCAACACTTGTCAATAGGAGCATATGATCTGTATGAACACAGCATAGACTATGTAAGAAATATGGGACTTGAGCAGGAGGAAGAAAGGTGTTTCAGGCAGAGGGAATAACATGATCAAAAGCTTAGAGGCATGTTTGCAGAAGGTACCTCAGGATGATGGATTAGATAGGTCTGGCTGGAGCTTTCTCAGTACAGAAAGAACTGAACAAAGAAGTTCATTTACTAAGTCCTAATGCCAGCAAAAGTAATAAAGGTTCTCTTTTATAGCTACAAAGAATAAAGTATATCATGGATGCCTGTTGTCCATCAACAAGAAGGAACCATTAGCAGCAGGAAACCACGCAGGCTACTTTTGCAAGAACTGGATAATAGGCATCATTTAAGTAGTTTACTTTGTTTGCATTTGGACAAATCCATCAAGTCCTTGTGTCTCAGATGATTCATCCATAATATGAGAGAAATAGTGGTTAATGCACAACAAAGTCAGTTGTAAAACATGTGAAAGGACAACAAAGCAACTCCAGGACATGTGTAATGATGGCAGGATAGCAATCAGCCTAAACTAAGGTATCCAGAATGGTGCTATAGAAATGAAAACAGCAGCAGGTCACAAGGCATAAATTGAGAAGATTTAGAAACACAAAAATGTAATAGGCTTAGAATCAAAATATCACAAGTTTTCAATTCAGATCATTGAGAGAACAATAGTATCACTAAAGGAAATAAGGAACTTTGTTGAGGTCCATTGTTGGGGAAGACAAGGAGTCCATTCTTGGAGAAATCAATCTGAACCAGAGCAGGAAAGCAGTGCTGTGTACAGAGTAAGAGAAAACAAAACAAAGTTCAAAGTTTATAAAGTTTAAAAATAAAAAAACAATGTAAGGTAAAAGAAATGCAAAGTTTAGGAAGTGATTGTCACTGAAGACCAATTTAGGATCACTTGCTATCGAGCTCAAACTATAAGTGAACACTATGATCATTTTCAGAGTTTTGAATTACTCTAGTATAGATTTAAATTAATTTGAAAGAATGTTTTAAGTACATAGATTTATGTATCCCTCCTATTCTGAATACTCATAAAAATTAAAATCCAAACTAATATCAACATTTGAAGAAAAATCATTATACAATAGAAAGGAACAGCAGTGATTCAAATCTACTTGAGAAGCAGAAAACAAAAATAGTCTTCAGGCCTCTGCTCCAGCAAAACATTTCTGTTTCCATAAATAGCTCAGCTGAGCTCCACTCAGCCCAATCCTTGGAGATTTCTAGGGCCCAGGAGACTTAGATTCCTCCTTCTCCATCACTTCTCAATTCCATTCACTTTCCCTGGATGCTTTACAGTTAGGCAGGTCCATGCCTGCTGTTTTTCTGCTTTCTCTGGCTCTTCCCTTTATCCCTGAAATGCTCCAGGGTGGGTTAGAAGAAAGAGAGAAGCTTTGTAATGTGTGGTGAAGTTTCCACAACAGAGAATCACCCCTGGGTAGATCAGAGAAAAAAAAACTCTATTATGGAGTCATTGGTTTCTGGAAAATGAAGTTGATGACAGATCTCTGTGGTCTGATCCAAAGTACAAGTATGAAAATAAAACCAAAGGAAAAATAAAGCAAGGTAAATGAAATAAAATAGAAAAGAAATTTCACAGGGAGTTGCAAACTCTTGTTAAACATCCAAATTCTAAGCCACTCAACAACCAAAGCTTTTTCACAGCTATTTGTGCCTCAGGCTTATTTTCTAATTCAACACTGTAATAGAATCAAGTAAGTAAATCCTACATTGAAAAAGTAAAGTGCAATGCAAATTGATCTCTCACACTACAGTTAATTCATCTAATACATTTGCAAAAACTCTTTTTTCACTGACACTATTTCCTGCATAAGTGCTTTGCAACAAACTGCGAAATGACTGTAAGAAACAGTAATCTAAAGAGAGTGAAGGAAGCTGAGCACATCTTGACAGAGCACTTATCACAGTGCCTGCTGCAACCAAGGCACTTCCCTGCTCCATCTTATAAACAAAACAGAGAAGAGAACAGCTTGCCCTGAAACACATATACTCCAATGAGAGATCTACTCCGCCTTTGTCCCAGCAGCCTCTGTGTAAGGATATGGAAGAAGCATTGCTATGGATGGCATATTCCCAAAGAAGTTTGGACTGAAACATGACTGGCTTGGTGAAATCATAGGACATACTGAGCAGGTCCAGCCAGGGCCTAGAAGGAGGGGGAGGTGTTCTCCTCGTGGTGGTCTGCAGTAGACAAAGGCCAAGTGGCTGGACCCAAGTCATGTCAGGTTAGGTAAGACAGAGTTACAGCCAAAGAGATAAATCATAGAGCCATACCGAGTTCAAAGACAGGGATATTGCTGCTGTTGGCAGATGAATCCAAGATGGAGCACCAGACAGAAACTGAAACATAACCAGGCAGGTTGAAACCAAGTGATGAGTGCTCTGAGATATACCTGGGAGGAGCACTGGAATCTTGCTGGTCCCCATTTTTCAGAGGATACAAATGCACAGGATCAGGGCAGACATAAAAGGGATGTTTGTAGCACCACCTGTCATTTAACCTGCTAGAACCCCTCAAGTCTCATTTAACCTAAGACACTGCTCTTTCAATAAATGTTTACAACAACTCACCACACACGTGATTCCTATAATATACTACATTTCTAAGAAAATCTACAAACACAGAATGTCACAACTCAAGAACATTTGAGACATTTGGACAAAGGTTTAGAAATATCTTTCAGTAATGGACCAAACTGTAAATTATTTTGGTCTCATAAGCAAGAGGCAAAAATTAAAGATATTATGTAGATACTAACGAAGAAGAGAAAAAATAAATTTCCAAAAACTTTTGGATACAATTCTGAGTATAGCATAATCTAACTATAGTTCTGTTTTTTGTAATACAAGCCTACAAAGACAATAAATGGGATTCTTTAAAAAGGAGATAAGCGTTCACTTACTTGAAGTTCAAAGATAGTTCTCAAATCAATCATAAATTCTCTAAATATATTTCTGAGTTTGTGTTGCCATGCATTAAACAGTGGCAGCTGGATTTGATCTGTGGGCTATATCTTTCCTACTCAGATTTAGAATAACTTTCTATTTTGTATATCAAAAATTTGATTCTCAGAGATTTAAGAATTGTTCAAAGTCACAAAACTTGAAGAAATAGGACAAATACCTAATGCCAGCTGAGCAATCATGTGTCTGGACTCCAGGACAATTCTGGCAACATTAGAATTTCAGATTGACTGTGCTTATTCATTTTATGGGATCAGACATCAGTCTCCAGAGATTTGTTCTAGCATTGTAAACATATTGTTTCTGTGAGGGTGCTTTGGGAGGAAATTAGCACTTAAATCAGTGGTTTTTGAATAAAAATTTATTATCCTCTGTAGTGTGGGTGGAACTCATCCAATCAGTTCAAGGACTCAGTGTACCAGAGTGACCATCTTCAATCAAGAAAATCTGCCAGCAAACAGACTTCAGATTTGAATTGTAACATAATGTAGACTCTTTCCTGGGTCTCCAGCCTGAAGCTTTTTGAACTTGAGATGTAACATCAGTTCATCCCTGATCTCCAACCTGGCAACCAACCCTACAGGTTTTGAACTTTCAATCTACATATTTAGGTGAGTCAATTCCTTTCCAAAAAATCTCCTTGTCTCTGACACACATACAGTTCATGAGTGAGCCTTGAACAATACCTAAAGCAAGGTATTAATTTCATGTATAGTGCTATAAGAGACTCTAAACACACACACACACACACACACACACACACCTTTATGGTCATTCTGTGATTTGGCAATTAAATGTTCCTGGAAGGCTTAAAACACTATTGGGAAATGATAGCATCTTTAGAAGTTGGGGTCCAGTGGAAGGAAGTTAGGTCATTGGGGGCATGAAGCTGAAGGAGGTATGACCCCTGCTGCTTTCTCTGTTCCTTTGCTTCCTGGTTACCAAAACGTGAGAAGCTTTGCTCCACCACATGGCCTACATCAGGATGCTCTGCCTCACCACAGTCCTAAAAGCAACAGAGCCAGCCAATCATGGGCTAAAACTAAAACTGGAAACCAAAGTAAGTCTTTCCATTTTTAAATTGATTATCACAGAGATTTTGTCATAGAGATTGAATGCTAACCAATACACATGATAATAACTATGTGAAGATACAACTAAATCTGTTATAAAGCCATGCCTATGCTAAAAGGAAAAACCAAGCAAAAGGTAAAAGATAAACATTATATAAACCAAAAATAAATGAAAATTGAAAAATGGACTGAGTAAAAATAAAAAGGGTACTGGAAGAGAATAGTAAGGGAAACCAAGAAAGCCCTGTCAGAGCTCAGGTCTAAGGAGTCAGGAGTTATTTAGTGTAATTTCAAGAGAGGTAAAATTGAAGCCAAGGAGCATGAACAAATAGGCCTGAACCGGAAAATGATTTAGTCTCATCACAGATCCAGAAGATCAGCTGTACACGATAAAGTGTGAAACAGAAAACAGGAATTTGGCTCCAGAGATGGCGGTGCGAGAGGTATCACAGTGTTACAGCCTCCAACACTCGTCCCTTTGTCTTCACCTACTGACGTCAGATTGCCCTACAAAAAGGATCAGAAGAAAAATGTATCATTCTAATTGATCTTAAATGGGCTAACTCATAGGGAAAACTGTTCCTCATGTTCTACTTCTGCTGCAAAGAGGGCCTTCATAACTTCACTGTGTGAATCAACAGGGAAATTCTGCATTCAACAAGAAAGGGCAAGCTTGAAGTAAATCTTACCAGATTTGGGGGAGGGAGAGTTGTGACAAACTCAGGTGTTTATATCCAACACCTGGAGTATAGCAAATGTTCAACAAATTTTATAGGATGCTATTCAGGGTTAGTTATTGAGGCCTATTAAATACTAAATACATGGATAAAAGCAGTATATGTTTTTATATGTATGGATGTGAATATAAATATTCAGCTTTACCTCCTACAGTTAGTATCCTAGTTACTTTGATGTAGGCCAAGTTCTACCAAAAATCAGCTAAGCCATGAATTTTCAGGCAACATTCCTGGTGATGTAATCTGATCTGGGAAATGTTACTGAAACGCAACAACCCTCTATATTTTGGAGGCTCCTTCATGTGCTTATTTCTTCTCTTTTTTAAGCTTATTGAAAATACCAAATCAAACATTATAAAAGTTGGCAACAGATCCTTATAAGTTTTAGGAATTGCTTTGTGTAGTTTGGTTTTTCCACTTCTTTTTTTTAAAAATTAACTTTATTGGTACATAATGATACACAAAATGATCACATTCATCATAGGGAATTTGTACCTGTACATGATACATCTTAGTTGCTCTTTTTTCCTCATTCTTCTCCCCTCTCTTCAAGCCCTCTTCACATCCTTATTTACAAAACTTAGTTTCCATTTCTTGAGCAGTGTCTCCCCCCTCTCTATGTGTATGTATGTATATATGTATGTATGTATATATGTATGTATGTATATATGTATGTATGTATATATGTATGAGCTGTTATCAGTGGTAGTCAACACATAAAGAATGGATCTTCAAATCCCCACATTGGTCATGTGGCTTACTTTACCATTTAGATGGTCTTCATGCAAAACACTTTGGCTTTAGTTATTTTGGGAGATTCCTTTGTTTGTATATTTAGAGGCAAAGGTAGTATTGAGTTATTTTTATAATTGTTTCTATAAAGTCCAGGATTTTAAAAGCCTAAAATGAATGAATGAAACAGAGAATAAACAGAAAAATGAGTTTTGTAAAACAAATGATTCTCAGAACATATGTTAAAAGATCTCAGTCTTTTATATGAAATCCACTTATGGAGTTACTTTGACCTGATCAGTATAGTTAGAGACTCCATTGAGACCTCAGTGTCAAATTGGATCGTTCTGAAAACCAAGTTACTTTCCATCATGAAAATATTTGTAGCAAGGCAGATCAAGAAATAATTTACCGAATTACCTGAGACATTGGAAACAAGTGATTAATTCAAAATTTTCCTCCTGTTCTCTGTATTACCTTTTTAAATCATGAAATTGAATTATTTTTAAAAACTCTCTTAAAATCTACATTGGAAAAAGACCCAATAAGAGTCTAAGGAGTAAGTACCTGCTTTTGAATTGTTTAAAACATAGCTGACCCAGGCTTTCAGATCCTACTGTCCCATGTCTGTAAGGATGACACTAAGGGTGCCCTCTCATTTGCAGGAGAAAGCCTGCACCAGATCAGAAGAGACTATCTTTAGATCAGGATCCCATCTAAAGGGTACAATAAAAGGCAGAGAATTATGCCACAAAGAATCCTTGGATGTTTAGCACCCATCATTCTGTCTGTCCTTCCACTGAATATTTTGACTTTCCTGGAATGCAGTTACCCTATTTTTGTTTTCTCCAATAGTTTGGAAACGCTACCTTACAAATCAAGTATTTCTGACAATATTAATAAGATTTTTAAAATTTTTGACCAAGTTTTACAAACATAAGACAGCATACATTATTTAAATATTAACATGTATGAACTAGAAAAAAACCCCAGCATTGAATTTGAATATTTTTAAACTTTTTTCTTCATCTTTTTAAAAATTAAATTACAAAATTATATTCTTTTTTATTCCCTCTAGGGAAAGCAATCTGCCAATGCTTTTCTGAAAGATGCTAACAATATGAAGAAATATTGAAAACAATTAGAGGGAAATGGTTCTCTGAACTTAGCAGAAAGTGTATATCAACTCTCACAGGAAATCTCAGAAACAGTATTAAAAATTCCAGTCATTTCATTTTTCAGAGCAGAACAACGTGTATTTATTTACTGAGCACATCTTATGGGGGCATACAAAGCTTCGTTTTGTTTATAATACGCTTTTGAACTGCATTCAGAAGGTTTTCTTCCAACCGCATCATCATAACTTGTCCGTCCAAGCCCCTTGTAAAAAGCAATGGGGTTTCTACTTATGTCTCTTGTGAACAGATCCAATGGGCCAAGGTCATACTGGCTTCCCCCTGAGAATTCAAGCCCTGGGAATCCTATTCTATCTTTTTTTCCCCAGCCTCTGTTCTTTCAACAAGACAGATGCCTCCCAGAAGGAAACCAGATGCCAAGACTGTGGGAGACCCTTGAGCAGCCTAAGCCAAGCTGCAGGAGTTGGGAAGAGAGAGTTTTGTACAGTCCAGCCCTCACCTAGTGATGTCTTTAATGTCAAGAAGGATGCACATTTTGAATATGGAAACCCAGCCAGGCTTGAAAGGGGGTTGCACAGACAGGGAGCATTGCCAAACATTTGAGAGCATTCACTCCTGTGGACCGACAGCTGGTTTGCTCATTGTTCAGCCTTTGCAATGACTGGCAACATGCCACCAGTGGAATGTTGTGTCCTGAAGGCTTCTGAAGGCTCTGATGAGATGGGAGTTCTTAGAAGCGCCTGAGAAATTTTTTTCTTGCCCCCCTAAGACTCAAAATCAGTTGTGCAAATTTATCAGTCTCACTCAAAGCTTAGGAAAATGCCATTCTTTTGTGCCATTAATTTAAATTTATGCATATCTTGAAATGTATATATTTTAAAATATATATTTTTTAAATTTTAATTTTTTTAAAAAACTGCCTTAATCACTTTAAAATAAAACTTGCATCCCAGGCCTTTAATCATGAGGAATATGAATACTTCTATTTGGATTCAAATTGAATCAAACGTCACCATGACTGCATGAAAATATAAGTATGAGACCTGGATCTTTAAATTGACATAGCACTGGAATGTTAGAGCAAGGTCTCAGTACTTCGGTTTTTGCCTTTTCAAAAAATAAGTAAATCATGTGCTGCTTTCCCATTTTACAGAACACTGAGAATTAACATGCATCACAGTAATTCTGTGTGTAAGAAAAAGGCAAGATAGCAAAGTGGTTAAAGAAGCCACTGTTCCTAGCAGTATCATAAGCTTCTCTCATGAAAGATGTGAGAAATAAGAGTCCTAAACTGGCTTATTCAAGCAAGGTCAGTCAGTGCCTGGAATACAGCAGTAATGAACTTTGTGAGCCGTTAAGATAGTCCACAAATTTCCATTCTCCTTCCAGTCATACAGTAAGCCTGCAGTCCCAATGTTTCTAGATTTGTAACTGTAAAAGTCCCTTTAGCCCTTAATCAGGTATGGGAAAGTGACAGACACATAGACAACTATGTTTGAAATAGAGTTTATTAGTTATAGCTCCCAGGAAAAGCAAGCAGGGCACCCCCACACAAGGCTACCTGGGGAAGAACCAGTACTGGGTGAGGGCAGAAAGGGTTAGCGGAAGGCAGAGGCTAGCACCTTTGTAACTGCAGGGGTAGTAAATTGGACAGGGAAATCCTTTACTGGGCAGGAAATAAACCATAAATGTTAGGGTTTGTATTTGGGAAGTTTGTAACATGACCTTTGTATTACCTCAAAAACAGGACTAGGGGAATGATACAAACAACATGCATTGTTCATTTGGCTCTGTGATTAATGAGTGGGAAATCATCAATTACAGCATCTGTCACTTTGGTCCGGACACCGAAGGTGATGAAGACAGTCTGTTCATGCAACAAGTGAGGCATGAACCATGAAGAGAAGTGACATTTATCATTTCCTAGTGAAGGACTAGCCCAGAGCACACTCCCTTCCCTACCACAGGGTTTGGGAAAGCATCCTTTGATATAGCATAAACCTGCATTTCTGAGTGACTACAGAAGCAGGGTCTCTGCCACAAGGTTGCATGTGTAGCACAGCAAGGAATAAACATTCTGGTTAAGGCACCAGGATATTACAGTAGTTTATTCCACAGCAATCATCAGCTTATCCTGACTTGGATGACTTCAACCTGAGGTTGAAAATTAGTTTTAAATGGAGACTTGGCCCCTCCTCCCCCTTCCGAGCCTCCCTATCCATCCAGGGACCACGTCTCAGTTTTCTGAGGACCACGAACACACTGCCTAAGAAGAGCCCTGCTCACACAAGCAGCAAGATGAAAATGAGTTCAGCATTCTTAACCTGTTGGTCCCTACTGGTTGTAGTACCTGACAGGTAGGTATAAGGATATTAATGCCGAAGACTGTCAGAGAAGGGTTAGGCTGCCTAAACCACTTCAGCACCCACAACTAGTTCAGAGTCCATGAAGATAACGCCAAGGTTTCTAAACTTGTTCCCTGGGTTTTAAATAAATTATTTTTAAAATGTGTGTTGAAATATTCACTTACTTGTAGTTAGAACTCACTCTTTATCCAAAGCAGCTTCCCTCCCTTCAGGTTTCATCCTCTCTCTGCTATGTACATTTCTTCAAACGGGAAACTCAGGACAAAGTGATGCATGGACAGAGGAGGAGACTGTTGAAGTTTCAGAAGACAAAAAGAGGTGGCTGCAATTACATCAATCCTCAAAGAGCCAGATAGAGAAAGGTCCTAGCTCCTGGTTTAATCAAAGTGTCCAGGAAAGACATGGAACCTGCAGGTCAGGGCTGTAGCTGCAGCTGTGCCCACCTATCTGCGCATGTGTCACAATTTTGTAGGACAAATAAATACGCATATATTCTAAATAATCATTCTAAGGAACCTTATGAAATAAACAAACGTTTGATAAGAACAAAATACTTTTCCTGTCTCCTAACTGGCATGCTAGCTTGGTCCTCCATGGAATAGTGAGTCATGGTATTATGCAGAAGCATATTTAGTTTGTCCTTTTAGGAAGTAAAGAATATGAGGAATATGCCTACACCTAGAGTTAGACAAAAATGGTTCTCTCAGATAGAGAGACTCTGAGTAGAGGCTGTTTAACCCTTTGCCGAGGGCCTTTGTTCTCAATTCACATCTAAGGAGGAGACATGATAGCTTGTTTTTCTGCATTACTTTCATACCATGGTCACTTTTGTGATTAGTGTATTATGAAGCATTGGCCATCATTTGGTTTCTACTTTTGTATCTCCAACATTGGCATTACCACAATGAAACTATGCGCCATCTCCAGCCAACCAGATAAAAATCTGTTTGAGCCAACATGGCAGAAGGTTCTATTGACTAAGAAATTTTGTTTACAAAATCTTACACTTTAAATCACAAGTGTTACATGCTTTGTATTTCTCCCTCCAAAGAGCACTTCCCTCCCTTTACATCTTGCAGTTATCAGGACCTATCTGGACTTTTCCTTATCTCCAAAGGACAGGGACTGCCCTGTGACAGGAGCAGTCATTAAGGAGTTTCACAAGCACAGTGTGTGCCTGTAAACATGTACTTTTTTGATGTGTCAGTTAGCAATTGTCAAAATAATGCTGTAATTATCACAAAGTAGCATGTAACAATGAACCTATTGATGTGACTGTGTGTTCAGCTAAAAAGTTCAACTCATCTTTGTTTGCCTGGGGATTAGTCAGCTGCCAATGATTCAGGGAGGCCCCTACTAGGACAGCTGGAGTGACCCAGCTCTGTTTCATTTGATTCAGCAGCATCCAGCTTGGGGATTTTCTCACAATCAGCAAAGGCTCAAAACACAAACTAACCCGGTGGGCCAAGAGTCTATCAAGGTTGTGCTTGCATCACATTTACCGATACACCATTGGTCAAACCAAATGACATAGTATGATGCTTAGTGCTGTGTGCCATTTTTACTGAACAACAAGGTACCCAGATTTTTGGTTAAACATTATTCTGTGTGCCCAAGAAGGAGTTTCTAGATGAAATTAATATTTAGATTGGGAGATTGAGTAGAGCAGATTACCCTCGCTAATGAGGGTATGAGTCTCATCTAATCAGTTGAAGTCTGAATAGAATCTTAATAGACTTTTTAATAAGAAATGGAGTCTTTTTCTTATCTCCTCCACACCCACAGACGTCATTCAGCTACCCTCCATAAAAAAGAAGAGTGCTCCTGTCTAAGCAGCTCACTCCAGCTATGGAAGAGAAGACAGTTTGTCTTACTCTTACCACCCAATTTACAGACTTTGTTTTTTAAAAAAAGTTTACATTCATCAACTTGAAATCTTCTTCATGTCATCCTTACCCTTTTGATATGTTATTAGATGCCAAGAAACACCACATGGAGTAGAGCAAAGAGGCTGGGCTTCACAGATAGAATCTGAATGAATTCCAGCTGTGCCACAAATTGCAATAATGAGCACATTCACACACTTCTTATTTGGTGCTACATGCCGCAATGCAGGTCACCACTGGGGTTGGAAGTAGTCCTCTGTTCAAGGTGGCAGCAGGAGTTCTGAGCAAACCGACAATCCATGCATTCAAAATTGTTAATTTTTATAGTCTTTGTCTAGCAACTGAATCAAGTTTTTCATGCGAACTGAGTTTCTGTTTAGAATTTTAACTTGTGGGAGAGAAAACGTCCTTGAAAGTTCTACGATTCATCTGTAAAATAAGAAAATGTCAATGAAATATGAGAAACACAGAAAAGAAATTAAAAGACATTAAAAATCTATTGTCTATCCTGCACTCCAAAGTAATTTTTAAATGGTAATTACATCTTTGAAGAGCATCTAATTAGTATTAAAAAGAACTCTGGATGAATATAGAGCTCTTCATCTAACTTCAATTGATACATGGTGATAATATTCAAGACTAATTTCTGAAGCTTTTATCACTTGAATGAACATTGCTCTGTTCTGAGGTTTAAGAGAGTTTTCCAATCTGTTGCTTATCAGGAGCTAAGCAGGGGACCTGTCATAGTTTATGGAGGTAAAAGTTTTAAGTTCCCTGTGAAAAGCACTGTTGAGTGTATACATCAAGCCTATGGCTTGGAGTGAACAATGATCTCAAGCTGCAAACTTCCAAAAATACAGTTGCTACTCTCTTCACCTGGATCACCCAGGCATATCTGCTGGCTCCTTTGAGTAACTGACTGACACCCACCAAAAAGAACTGTTATCTTCATCCTCAGCATCAGTAACAAAACACCCTTCATGCTCGCTATGTGCTTGGTATGACATTAAGTGCAGTTTGAGTTAAATGATTAGCACTATAAAATAGTTTTAGAAAAAGACATTTGTGGCCACTCACAAGTAAATGTCCAAATGTTCTAACCAGCTTATTAAGCAGGATCATTCATTACAAATCTATTAGATTTGCATTAAATGCACTTTATGGTCACTCTCTCAGAAACAATGGCAACAGCCCTTTGAACTAAAGCTCATAAGTCGTCGTAATGAGTTAGATCAAAATTTTAATGGCCCAGAACTAGGCTGCTTACGTTTACTACTTACACAGATGTTGAGTGCTACTAATGAGATGATTGTCAGGTACTACATTTATAAAAGCCTTCCTTTAAATTCTATAAGCTATACACAGGCCATGTTTTAATATTATTGATCCTTTTCCTGAAAAACAGGTTTCATGATAACTAAGTCAGCTTTTTTCTTTCGCAAGGACTGTGTGTGTACCTTTAATCCATCTCCCATTGTTCTCCCTCCTGATCATTCCACTGAATCCACATTGATCTCATTGATAGACTTTGGAAATGCCAAGTTGTCTTTCTTCCTTTCTCCCCCACCCCTTACTCACAAGTGGGGCTGAATCCCGGGACCTCATGCATGTGCACGTTGGGCAACCATTCTACTACCACGCTACATTCCTAGTCCTTCCTCGGGACCTCTGTACTCAGATAAATTCTGCCTAGAACATTGTGTAAGTTTAGATCCTCAGAGTAGCTATCATGGTTTATGTCTGTGGCCCCCAGGCTTCATGCATTTGCATTGTGCATTTGTGATTGGTTCATTATCTAGAGCTTGGATTGGTGGTGTCAGTGCTACACCACATAGGGGTGGAGCCAGGATATGATGTAATGGCAGGAAGAAGGTGTATGTGTGTCTCTCTCTTGCCGGTTTCCTCCTTCCTGTTTACAGCTGCCATGAACTGCAACCCCGCCATGCCACCCTGTCTTGGAGCCAACTGAATATGGACTGAAACCTCCAAAAACTGTAAGAAATAAACCTTTCCTTTCCCAACTTTGGGCATCAGGTATTTTGTCTCAGTGGAAACTAAAAATTAACTAAGACACTAGCAGATATCAAACTGGCATTTGATACAAGAGATTTATTAAGAGAAATGTTTGTAAGAGAAAATTGGGTGTGACTGAAAGAGACTCAAGGATGAATGGAAAATTGGGCAGGAAAATCTAAAATGTAGTACAGTTCTGGTAAACTTTGACAAGGACAGCAATGGAACCTTTCTGTTCAGGTTTCCCTGTGGATGGGTCCACCATCTTACAATGGATCTGCCTTTGTGTCTGCCAAGTTCAGTTCCTGACACATAGTGATAGATATCAGATCAGCAGGGGATTGTTGGTCATCTACCAGCTCCCAGCAGGCTACCTGAAAAGTACCTGTCCATGGCCATCACAGTCTCTCTTTTTCTCGAAAAATTCATGACATATGTTATGATTTAAATATGAACTGTCCTCCCAAATACTCATGCTTCATCAAACAAAGCAGCAGAGGTGGGGCCCAAAGATCTAATTGAATCTGAAGTGCACTGACTTCAACAATGGACTAATAGTTGGAGGGATTAACTCAATTGATGAGTCCATAGCTGAATGAGATTATTAGGAGGTAAGGCCTAGATATGTGAAGCAAGTCACTGGGGACATCTTTTTGGATGTTATATGTTGACATACAAGATATTCATTGTGAGGAATGCCTGTGAGAGAAAATTAGGAGTGACTGGAAGAGACTGAAGGATGCTGTCCTTCCTCTCTGACCCTTTCCCTCTCACTCTGCTTCCCAGTTGCCAAGAGTAAGCAGCCTTTCTCTATCATATTCTTCTACCATTATGTTGCTGTCTTGGAGCCAACCAATGATGGACTAAACCCTCTGAATTTGTGCACTAAATAAAACCCTTCTTTAAAATGTATAATCAGGTATTTGATTGCAGCAATGAAAACCTAACTAATATATATTCCTATGATTTTACCTGGGGAAAAAAATTGTATTGCCAATATGATTAATTTAACTCTTGAGACAAGATTATCCTTGATTATCCAGACAGGTGCTAAATCGAATAGCACATGTCCTTCAAGAGAAAAGCAGAGGAAGATTTGTCATACAGACCCACAGACAGCACGGTGGTATGGTGAGAGCAGAGACTAGAATGGTGTAGCCACAAACCAAGAAACTCCAAGAGCTACAATAAGCCAGAGGAACTACCATAAGCCAGAGGAGTCAAGAAAGACTGTTGCTTAGAGCCTTCAAAGGCTCTAAAATCTTGATTTCAGATTTCAGATTGCTAGAATTGTAACATAATAAATTTCTATTATTTCAGATGATCAAGTTTATGGAAATTTGTTACTGCAGCCATAGGAAAAAAACTGTGGGTGTGTGCATGTGAGCACGTGTGTGTGTGTGTGTGTGTGTGTGTGTGTGTGTGTGTGTGATTATGTCAGATTCATTTTAAGTGTAATTTAACTTGATTGTTTCATGTTCTTATTTCCTGATCTAAACATAAAAAATATTGTACTATAAAAGAACCATCTAAATCTCACTTCTATGTGATCAATTACCTGTTTAACTTTGTAATCAGCCAAGAAATTAAACTTTACCTTGTGTCTTCCTTATGTGCCACTTGGTCATTTTGATAAAATAATGCTAGATTTTTCTTTGGTGTTTTGTTTTTTCCATTCCCACAATACCCCACAGGCAGCCATGTTTATAACTCAAAGATAAAACATGGCAAATTTACTAAATAAAAATAACTTTTAATCCTGAAAATATTATTCTTTCAAAATCAACATTCATAAATCAAGACCACTAAGTCATGAGTCTTACACACAATCACTGTCATGCACAGGCCCTGTACATTGCTGTTTTTTCCCTGCACTGAGCCACCAGTTTACTGTGTTTCCTCAGCTTTAAATTATAAGATCCAAGAAATCAAGATTTATGTTTCCCTAAATATCCATCCCATAGGATTGAACTTGGGACACAAGAGGTGCTCAACAAGTATTTATTAAATAAATTCTCAAAACCATACAGTAAATTAAGTGCTTATCCATTTAGACTGTACTGTGTACATAGAAAGAGAACACATGCAAGTACATAAGATGATAAATAACTTACAAAAGAGGTGTAGGTAAAGGTACATTCAATATCCATGGTCATTTCTCTTTGGCAACTGCAAGTAAATTTTGTAACCTTAGTCCACAACATGAGTAAAAGTCATAAATAGTTCTCTCTCTTCCATGCCTGCTTAGCACAAAGTCTTGTCCACTCCAGACCTCTATTTACATTTCTTAGAGTAAAAATTTAAAACTGCATCATAAAATCGAGACCGTAACTCACACAATTTAAATATTGAAAAATAACTATGATAATAGTATGGCTACTGTTTGATTAGGAGAAGAAAAGCACTGTGAAAGAAACAGAAATAAATCCTACATCTGAGCTTTATGAGGAACCTTTTAAAACTGATGTCAAGGGGGGGAAAATTAACAGCAGCCGTGTACCACAATCTCCACAGCATTCCTGTCTTGCACTTATCTTCCAGAGAGGTTACTTTGAAATGATACGCTTATAGTACTTTAAGCCATCCATCTCAAAGAAGTTGTGACACTTACTTTGCTGTTTGCTTCCTACTCCTCAAGGGGAAATTTAATCAAGTTTGTCAGGGCTTAAAAGAAAGGTGGGGACACGTTCACAATCAAGCTACACTTCAATAACCAAATAAAACCACAAAAAATTAATCAAAATTTGACTTGAAATCTCTTCAGAATGGCAAAGCTTGCACAATATCCCAGAGATAGATGGTGCCATGAATTTTGATGTACACAGTACACCATTTGATAAAAATGGTGAGGTTTTCCTGCCATAAATGGTATAATTATGCTATGCATCATGTGCATGCATTTAATAATATCCCCGCTTCGGAGCCAGCCAGGCATTTCTCACAAGCTGGTACCTTCACAGGCCATACGTTTTGCTGATTCCACTTCCCCTATAGGAGCCGCTCAGATTGCAGCCACTGCTTCTTCACAAGGCGAGCTAATGATCTAGGACTTTCTTGCCTGTTGAGGTTAACAGATAACTAATATGTTTTAGCACATTCATTATAGCGAGTTTTCCACCAAGAAAAAAATTGCACGATTGGGTCTTCTGCCTTGACAAATGTGGTGCTACCTCTCAAAGGTTGATTAAAATCAATACTTCTGTGGAAAATTACATACAAAATGTATTAGTACCCAGGATATTCTAATAAGAATGCCTCATATGCACAACTGTAGTATCACCCCATCTCCTACAAAAATCATGCTAAAGCTGAATGTGAGTATTCATGGAAAACTGAAATATTTTCAACTCATAATCAAATTTAAAATCATAGTTAAACTGCAGTTTGAAATTTTAGACAAGCTCAGTCTCTGTTGCAGCTGCATTGTGGTGCTGATAAAGAAGAGCAAGAACTTTCAAACATTCTGCAGCCACGTTACGCTCAATCACATTTCAGAAAGCCTTCCAAAATTCTACTGCATAAACTGTCTAAATGTAAAAATATGCATTTTTACACTTTTCTTCCACACCATGGTATTACAGCAATTTGGAAGAAAATTACATAAACTAATGAACAATTACATTGTGGTTTCACTAACCTGGACGGTGCTCTTCCCCACTTCATCATTTCTCAGCTCACCTCCCGATTTTCTCCTGTAATCTCACTTGTTTTCCACGCTGAAATCCTCGTTTTTCTCATGAAAATGTTTCCCCAAACAGTTTTTCCTAGGAAATTCTTGTTCATCTTTCCAGGTCTGGCTCCAGTGTGACATTTTCATGGTTGCAGTTACCGTGACTATGTGTAACCACTCCAAATACGAGTAGCCTTAATCTGTTGTACAGGAAGTTGGACAGGGCATGGCAAGAATCGCTTGCTTCTATTCCGCAATGCCTGACACCTCAGATATTAGACACAGAAGCTGGAATGATCTAATGTCTGGTGATTGAAACCAGTTGGAAATATCATTACTCAATATGTTTGATGGTAGATACTGACTGTGGACTGAGACTTAAGCTTTTCGTGGCTTCTCCATGTGGTCTGGCATTCCTTACAGCATGAGAATCTTGGAATTCTTAATTTTACATATGGCTCAGTGTTCCAAAAAGGAATGATTCAGATGAAGCAGAAAAAGTTTCCTCTACCTGCTAAGGTTCTAAACTAAATTGACAAAAGATAGATTAATATAAGAAAAAGCACAAATTTTATTTGACATTAACATTTTTTTCTGTACTTGAGAAATTCATAGAAAGGGAGTGAAAAAAATAGTGAATCTCCAGGCCCTCTGTACTATTTTCCCAAAAGGCAATAAATTGTGAAGTGACTAGACAAAGGAAAGGGAGTTGGAGCTCCTCAGAGCAGTAAATTGTAGGAAGCAAATGTATGAAGCAAATTCATGGTGGCAAAAAGAGACTTATTCAGTAAGGTTTGCTGGTGTAGGTTAATCTCAGTGTGGATTTATTTCTCCAGTAATAAGTGTTGATCTCCTTTTTCAGGTACAGAAGAGGGACATGCCCACAAGGGAAATATGTGCCCTGCTTTTAGAAAAATAAGAGAAAGTCAGAAAGTTGTTCCTATATCATCTTTTTTCAGTTGCCTTCAGCTGAAAACAACCCCTATGACAATGTGCTACATCTTGAGGTAGCATATTCTGAGTCCCTTTCAACATTTCTGGTCTAGCTCTAAAGTCACACAGCATCACGTTCTCCACGTTCTATTGGCTACAAGTCATTGCTCTTGAGTTTTATTTGTTGATTTGTTGTTCCCATTTGGCTCCTAAGAAGCAAAAGCTGAGAAAAGAGAGGATGTAAATCTAGCACCACAGAAAACCCAAAGATTTAAGATTAAGGATATATAATACTCCACTTATATTAGAGGTGCTATGGTATCTTATGCTCTCTTTAAAACTCCCATAAAGTCTACTGCCCACCAAAAGGCCTAGTTTAGTATTTTTATATGGAAAGTTATAAGTTCCACCTCTAGGTGAAAGAAAAAAACAACAGGAAAGTTAGAGTAGGGAATAAGTTAGGAGCAAGAATTCAGTGGAGAAGTCAGAATTAGCTGCAGAATGGCAAGAAATTTTTACCAGCTACTCCTCGGAAGACTAATATCTAGAATATGTAAAGAAGTAAAAAAAACTCAAAAGACTCAATAAAAGATAAGCAATTGAAGAAGAAATATAGAAAAGAAAATAAAAATAGAAAATACATATGTGAATGTATGGTCAGCATCTTTGGCCATTAAAGAAATGCAAATCAAAACAATGTGGTGATTATACATTACTCCAGTAAGAATAGCTATCATCAAAGAACAACAAATGCTGGCAAGAATATGAGAGAAAAGGAGTCCTTCTACACAACTGGTAGAAATACAAACTAATACAACCACTTTGGAAATCAGTATGGAGATTCTTCCAAAAAAAAAATAGAAATTCTACTTGTCCTAGTGTGTTTCTCTTGGATATTTTCTTAAAGGAGCTAAAGTTACTACACCACAGTGATATATACAGGCTTCTGTTTATTACAGTATAACTCAGAAGAGCTAAATAATGAAAATAATCTGTTTTTCAATCAACAAATGAGTAGATAAGAAAATGTGGTATGTGTACACAGTGGGGAACTACTCTTCCCTAAACACAGCTAAACTTAAGTCATTTACTGGAAAGCAAGTGGACCTTGAGGTCATAATATCACATGAAATATGTCAGTCACAAAAGGGCAAATATTGCATGTTTTCTCTAATGTGAGAAAATATAAATAATTTTTTAAAACAAAATTAAAAAGCCCATTTCAAGAAACAGAGTGGTAGACTTTACAGAGATGGGTGGGAAAGGTTGCTGGAGAAAGGGGAGGGGTGCTGTAAAAGACATCAAGTGTGCTACAGAGATACTTGGTGAATGTAATCATTATGTATTGCAAACATATGCTAATAAAAGAAATTTTTTTAAAAGAATCTGAGTTGGAAATGGCCTTGGTAATGTAAACGCCACCAAATGTGTAGACATGAGGATGGACTATGGATTTTACAGTAGCACAGAACAGAGATGTACACAACTGTTAAACAGAGACACCTCTACCATTTTAGGTTGAGTCTCATCACCGGGAATTATTTGTAAATATTACTACCTCAGTTTATTGAAGAGCAATAGATTCATAGAGGTCTGGTAGGTATCAGAAACCAAACTCAAATTCAGATCTGCCTGACCCAAAATCTGGCTCCTAACCACCTCTGCACCTGCGCTTCTCACTAGTCACTGGAAACATTATTATCTTACACTAATGTTCTCATGCTGTTTTTGTTTGCTTGATTGTCCTGTGCTGCTATTTGTTGGTGTCTTCACTCTCTGCTTATATTGGGTTTTCCCATGCTGTGTGGCAGTTTATCTCCTATGACTGTCT
Source organism: Cavia porcellus (assembly GCF_034190915.1). NCBI lineage: Eukaryota > Metazoa > Chordata > Mammalia > Rodentia > Caviidae > Cavia > Cavia porcellus. Next base: position 8,304,197 of record NW_026947507.1, on the reverse strand, counting down.
CTATTGTGAGGCTGAGCGCCTTGACAATGAGAAACATCTTATTGGTATATTCTCATCAATTAGTGATTTCTGAAACATAGTGGGTATTCCATAAAATTTTCTGTTCATTTTACCCTTTAGACATTAGTGCTTATTAAACAACCAATCTGTATCAGACAATGTGGCAAGCCCTGAAAATAGAATAATGAATAAACACAGAGACAAGACTCTGATCTCAGTATACTGAGCAGAAACATTACACAAATAGTCATACAAACTAAAGCACACATGTTAGAGGTCCATTGCTGTGTCCAAACACCTGAGAAAATCAACATAAAAGATAAAGATTTACTTTGGATCGTAGTGGCAGAAGTTTCAGGTTGTACTTGAGTGGTTCCTCTGTTGGGCCTAAAGCAAGAGAGAACATCATGACTGAGGGGTGAAACAAGAGAGAGGAGGGGGGAGCAGAGACAGAGAGACAGAAGAAAAATCTGGGCATAAGAAAAACCCTTCAGAGGCACACTACCAGTGACCCACATCATCCAATTTTGCCCCATCTTCCCATATCCTCATTGAGTATGAACTTAATTGTGGATCAATCCACTTCATACAGTTTTGAGGCCTCATGATCCATTCAATTCCTCAGGTCTTATCAGTTGACAACCAAGCCTTCAATAAAATGAAGCTTTTTGAGGATATTTTGCATCATGACCATAACTGTGCACAATACTTCCCTCTAAGTTGTGTACTATTCCAAAAGGAACACAGAACTTCAGTAAATAAAGACAGTTTGGAGAGCCAAGGAATGATTATAGAGAAAAGTATATATGAGTGAGACATCACAAATGTGTAAATGAGTAAAAATTCCCAGCGGTGAGTGTCGATGTCCGCTCCTGGCCTGCAGGAAGAACACGCGACAGATTCTGACAGTGTGCAACCTTGCCTTTATTTGTCTCCACGTGGGCCCCGCGAGGCCTCCTCTCTGTCACCAGCCCTTTCTCGCCGGTGGACTTTCTCTATCTCTCTTTGTGCTTCCTCTCGTGGCGGGAAAGGCATTCACTTTTATAGGGCAACAGTAGCCAATCAGTTCAAAGCGCGCGATGCGGGCTGACTGGCTAACATCAGCTGTTGCTAGGCAGACTATCTTACAGAGCGGGTTGTTTAAGTCGCCAGCACAATCAGGGGGCAGGAAGCAGGCGCCAACTTGACTCACTCAATGGGAGGGGCAATCTATCTCAGGCTCCGCCCCCACCCACAGGCCCTACGTCCGCCAAGTAAGGCGACCGGTGTCGGCCGCGGCTCCCAACAGGTGAGAACAGCACAAGCCTTCCCATTGGGCAGGCTGGGACACAGCATGACTGGAACACCAGTACAGATAGTGGGTGACACGTGAGAAGTGAGCAGGAGAAGCCTCACTGCCTCGGAGGAAAGACACACTTCCCACACATGGGGAGTAGCCCACACAGCCTCTGAGAGGAGAAAAATCCATGAGTACCTGTTTCTTTCCCCCAAATTTGTCCATTTTCTTTACAGACTCACTCTTTAGTGCTCAGTATATTGTATAAGAGAGAAGCTCTCAGCTGGTGCTAATACATCTTGAGCACTGGTTTGTCCAGACCAGAATTTTGCTGGCAGCAGCTATTCTGATAACCTGGAATCAGGGGCTGCCTCAAAGTGACAGCATTAGGAAGGAGGAGTCTGAGAGATCAAGATTTTCTGCAAATATGGCTGAAAAGAAATACATTGCCTACAATGTGGAGATGAAACTATACATACAAGTGGTTCACCAACAAATAAATGTTGGTAATAATAGATAAAATAAAGTCAGAATTTTCTTTAAAATCATAAACAAATCTGTTAAATTAATTTAATAAGGACTTTTTTCTGAAATGGTATGAATTCTAAGCTTATATTCCTTGCTAAAAGGAATTTTCCAAAAAATTTATGTTATGAGAATTCCTGTGACATTTTTGACATAACAGTCTCCAGTAAATAAATATTCGCTATGTTAACATGTTGCACGTTTGACTCCACACAATTTTTCTCGCACAACTCTTGTTCCCCTGCAGAACAGGACACTGCCTTATTTGTTTGCACAGCAACAACATTCTTCACATTAGTCCTTTACTAGTAGCAGGACACCCTAGACTGCACCCAGTCATCACTCTCAGCTTTATTCTGAGCTCCTGGCTACAACCAGAGTAATTCTGCCCCCGTGTCCCCTGCACCTAATGTCTTACTATGTTCTTGACCACTTGTAGTTCTTCTTTCTGGTGTGAATTACTTCTGCTAAATGCAGGCATTTCACCAACACTATCAATTGAACTCAGGCCTAGAGTGACCCAATATCAGCCTGATACCATGACCTAATCTCAGCAAGTCCCTCGTATCAAAGGGATGCAGCCCTAGGTAACTAGTCTAGAATCTCATCAGATCTTTCCAAGAAGAAGGCAGTTTTTTTCCTCAGGAGGTGCTTACTAAAGACAGCTCATAAAGAAGTTAACAAGTATAATGTAAAGACATGAATATTTGATGGCTTAATCACCCTGGTTAAATATATGTGTTTCCACCTACAGAAACCTACAGGAAGCTGAATCAGCATTCATTACCCGACACTGTATTTCCATTTTGCTCTATTAACAAAGACTAGAATTTAATGTCCAAGGATATCTCAGCACAAATGCTAAAACAGAATATGTACTTTCTCAAGAATGAAGAAATAGTAATGCATATCCCTAAGGATAACTCATAATGAAGGGAAAGTGATTTATGAAAAAGTACAGGTAACCAAGACAGTGTAAGGCATATCTAGCTCAAAAAGGAGACAAAAGACAAAATAGGATAAAGACAGATTATAGAAAGAACTTTATATTTGCAAACTGCTTGGGGAGAGAACAAGGCCTCACCAAGAAGCAAACTCGCTATGAACACTTGTTCACGGGCTGCCACTGGTAGGGGAACATCCAGGACTCAGCCCCTTCCAGGGCACAGGCTGAAAAACCAGAGCCAATCCCTGCCCTCACTCCCACCACCCTGCCTCATAAGCCACCAGCTGCAATGATAGATATTGAGGTAAAATGCAATTTGCTGCCTATGGTGTTTTGACATTTCACTGACCTTGCTGTTCTAGGACCAGTGTCTGATTATCTATTCAGAGGATAACAGTTTGCATTGTGGCATGTAGCAGGGGATCTTCTGAAGGTGGTGGCCATTGTTAATTTCCTATTATTTTGATTTGAAGTCTTGTATCATTTTCATTGTTTCATTGGGTTGGATTTTATTTTATTTTATTTTGTTTGATTTTTTACGTCCATTGGCATAAGCAGCTGTTTTGAGGATGGCAAGATGTATTATGGTAGCTGTTTTGTTTCTAAGTCCTTTATTGTATTCATTGTTTTGTTTCTAAGTCCTTTATTGTATTCATTGTTTTGTTTTTATTGGTTTCACTCTGTTCTATTCTGTTTGGTTTTCACTATGTCTGAGGGTATCTGAAGCTATTTGGGAGACACCAAGAGGCATTATGGTAACTACTGTTGATTTTATATTGGTTTGAAGTGATGTATCACTTGCACTGATTTGTTTTGATTGATTTTATTGTTTTATTTTCTTGGCTTTATCCTCTTTAAAATAAATAAAGAAAAGAACTTCCTGCATGATTATCTGTAAAAATAACTTTTGCAGAAATTAGTGGGGTTCATTTTGATTTTTCTATTGATAGTTGTACTCTTCATCTCCTGGATCAATGAGTTCTATATTACAAGTTAGAGGCCACAGAATCAGTAATTGCTACTTTTTGAAGATAAGCAATTAAAATAAGAAATGGTCTTTTTTCACAGCCATGGGATAAGCATCCTAAAAGCATGTGGTTCCTGAGCTATGCTGTGAAATAGAAAACAACCATTAATTGAAAAGAGTGGTTTTTCCAACCCTATTTTCTCATTCTCATTCCTCTGTAAACATCTTTCTGCTGTCACAGACTCTCAGGTTTAAGGGAATTAGTTTTGTTCACGATAAGATATTCAACTGTTAACAGCGGACTGTTCTCTTTCTTACTGACATTTGCACTCTGATTTTTAAAATGCCTTAACGTAACAAGATGACTTGTTTGGGTGATATAAGGGAAGCCTCGGGGGCAGTGAGGGGAAAGTCCTTCATCACATGTTGTTCAATATATCAACTTATATAATTAGCTCAGAATGGACCCAGAGCATTGTCTCAGTCAGCCTTCTGTACTGTGACAAAGTACCTGTAAAATCAACTTAAAAAGAGGAATGATTTATTTGGTCTCATTGTTTGAGAGATGTTTTGTCCATGGTCATTTTGTTACAGGCAGCTGAGCTAGTTAGAAATATTATAGGCAGCCAGACGGGGCAGGGCTCTCAAAGGAGCCAGAGCAAAAGTCCAGATAACTTGCAGCCTTGGAAGAGACAATCACCTGCTGTGGGCCAGACAAAAGGCAGAGCAAAATACACCCACATCCTAAGGATGGACAGTCCAAATAGTTCTCCATCACCCTGAGGAAGTCAGGAATCAGCATCCCACCCCCCTCCAGGAAGAGTCACTGCTGTTAAGCATGCCCCTTAATACATGACTTACTCCCCCATTGCTCCTAATTTAATCCATTTTACTTGAGCAAAAATCTTATTGCTCAGTTCTGTCCTGCCTTATGCCCACATTACAAATTACCATTTTCTCCTACCTTTACCCGCCTAACCTCATGATTTTACTCTATAAAAGTCCCTGGAAAAGACAAAGTCATTGGCAACCCGCTCAGGATCCCTTCTGTCTCTCTCTCAGACAGAAGCTTTCTTTCTCTCAATAAATATATCCTGTTTGTAACCTCCATTGTTCCTAAAATTCATTCTTCCATTTTAGAGAACACGAACTCATGGACGTAGAAGGTTGGGAGTTTCATTCCCCCATATCAATCTGAATTCACTGCTTTGGACCTGTGGTAAGCCACAGCTTCACTGCAAAAAGTGCATGGGGTAGTAAAGCAGAGCAGCCTGGAAACAGAGAAAAAAGAGGTGGCCCCGGATCTCATTAGTCCTCCAAGGACAAATCTGCAGTGACCTAAACTCCTGCACAGGCCCAAACTCCTGAAGGCTCCAACACATCCTCATAGCACTGACAGGATCTTCTAAATCTTTAACACATTGGCCTTTGGACCATATGTAAGGTTGAAATCATAATACCCATCAATTCTCATAGTGTGTTCCAATGACCCCTTCCCAATCCTGAGATGTTGGCAATGGTCTTTTGTCATTTTTACTCTCATTCTCTTAGCATCTATCTCTACAGGTAACACAATGGACTAAGTGCAGAAGCAGGAAAATTGTGACTCTTCTATTAAGCCACATTAGAAGATTGGCAAAACTGTCAAACTACCAGGCATAGTGACATAAGCCTATCATCCCAGCATTTGGGATGCTGAGACAGGAAGATCACATGAGTTCAAGGTCAGCCTGGGATATATCAAGCCTGACCTGCAATGTTTCAAACTCCTTCAAAGCTCAATCCAATCAGTATTTTTAAAAAATAGAAAATCTGTAAAGCAATTCCTCTTTTAAATTTCTTTTGATATTTAAAATATTTGAAATTTGAAATTATTGTATGTCAATAGAGCTACTCTTTTCTCTGTTCTTAAAAGGAACAAATGCAAAACAACTGAACTACCTTTGTTTGGTTCTAAACTACATGTGGTATATCGTTAAGGAGTTCTAACCCCCTTTACAATAATTTTTAAAATCATAAAACAAACAAATTTGAAAATTTTTACCAAAATGTGACATTCACTTTACAAATGTTTGGTTTTATAATCTTAAATGAATTAGCAAGTATTTTTACATTTGACCATTTTAAATTCTATAAAAATAAACATGTTTATCATTTATAAACATAAAAAAGTTTTATATATATATGCATATATATATATGACTTTCAGGGTTTTTAACAATTTTTATAGGGTGTGAAAGACTTCTGGAAACAAAATTTTGAGAATCACCAATGAGCATACTTATTCTAACAGTTTCCTGTTGCTTATCTTTAATACCTTTTCGATGATCTGTAGTTCACATAATAGTCATCAAAACTACATCCATATTTAATGTGCCAGGTAAGGAGAGAGAAAGAATATGAGGGAGAGAGAGAGAGAGAGAGAGAGAGAGAGAGAGAGAGAGAGAGAGAGCTGGGGTAGGAATGTTCTATGTGCCTAAAGAAATATAAATAAACTAAAAAAAAAAAAAATAGTCACCCAATCTCAACACGCAGTAGCAGTCCTCCATACTGCTTTTGCTAGCATGATTTTTATGGTAAAATTCCATAGCTGTGATCGTATTGGACACCAAGTGAACAATTTAAATGATAATAAAATAAGTCTGGGGAAAAGAATAACAAAATCACTAAGTAGATGTGAGGCAACAAGGAAACAAACATCACCTGATGGAAAAATTAAACTTCGATTAAAACAATTCATATATTAAAAAACAAAGAAAAATGTATATAATAGCATTCACCAAAATGAACATAAGATTTCTGTGATTCCTATGATTCATATATGTATTGGCATCGACATTGTCTTTCATCCTGGTTAGACTTGAACTGGCCAGAGAATAGAGATTCTATGACACATAGAAGAAAGTAAAAGCAACCCACTTCAAAATCATCCAGCCTAACAATCTGACCCTTGTGGCCAATTCATGTTGAACACGATACTGTGCAGCAAAAAGTGACTAAAGGAAAGTAAGAAGAAACAGAGAAATGAGATGGTTTGGATATCATGTCTCCCAGAGAAACAAGAATGCTTTATTAATAGGTACAATCCCTTTATGAAAGTAATCTGAGGAAAGGTAATAGGGTGATTTTATGCTCTGCTGAAAAGGAGTGGGATGGCTTTCTACAGTATATCCCTCGTTGCTCCTTCAAGCACTGCATGGAGTATATTTGCTACTTCTTTACAACAAATAGTATCTTACTTATATGAAAGAGTTGCTATAGCTTACTGCAGAAATGATGTTTATGTCCACTGTACATTTCAGGTACTCCAGAGCCTGCTGGCTCACACAATCATTCCCAATATGGACAGCAACTGTCAGAGACCCAATGACAGCAGACTTAGCTCTTTCCTACCATTCCTTTCCATCACAATACACGGATTTCCTCAAGACCAATAGTCTGTGCATTTCCAGCTAGACTTGATACATCTAATGTGTGAAATATCCTTGGAAAACTTTTACAGTGCATTACCAAGGACCACAAAATTTTGGCCTTTTAATAGGATTTATTTACTGCAAAGTTCTGATGTATGTTCTATAACTATTTGCAAGTGCTAGTTTTCAATCAATTAGCAGATATATACTTAATGGCTATATGTGCCAAACACTTATAAGATCTGAGCGTGCAATAATAAATTAAATAAACAAAAGCTTTGACCATGTGGAGAAAACTAAAATATTGCAGGCAGTACAGATAGATGAGAAAGGCCTGCTCACATTTTAAACCTCAGATATTAGGAATGGGCTATTAGAAGGCACTTGAGCAAGACTAAAGAAGTGAGGGAACAATCCACAAGGATATCCGGAACGAATGTTCCAGACAGACCCAAAACAAGCAGTGTAATCCTTGTAAATCAGAGCAGTCAGGAATCTAGAGAGGGTGAGCAAGGAAAGAGTACAGAAGGTGACATAGGAAGAAACAAGTAGACACTACACATTTTAGGGCCTCATATGCTATTGAAGGGTCTTCAGGGTTCACTGAGTGACCTTGAAAACTATTGGCGGCACTGTGCCTAAAGACTGGTATTATCAGATCTATGTATTCCTCTACAGGAACAGACTATCAAGAGGTATACATGGAAGAGGGAGACTGGCTAAGAGAACATTGAAGTAATTCAAGTCCAAGACAACTTGGGCCAGGGTGGAGCAGGATAGGCAGTGATGAGTGGTCATAATACAGATATTTTGAATGGTGGCACAGAATTTGCTGATAGGTTGAATATAGCATATGGAAGAATGAAAAGAGTACAGGATTGGCTCCAAGGTGTACAGGTTGTACAAGTACTAGATGTCCAAGTTGGGAGTTCAAGGATGGGATCTGGACTACATGTTTCCACCTGAGTCATCAATTTTAGTGAATTCTTAAAGCTATGAGGCCGTGGGAAAGTAGAGGAGAAATTAGTGGACTGAGCACCAAGGATTTGCAAGGTTTACAGAACAAGACAAGGAAAGAAATCCGAAAAACAGAGACAGAAATGAATGAAAAGGAGGAAAACCAAGAAGGGTGTAGTGTCATAAAATCAAAATAGAAAGCAGCTGAAGCAAGAGGCAAAAACTCAGAAGGCAATTCATTGATTGAACATGTGCCTACTGTTCCTGAGGTCCTAAGTTCTATTCCCAGTACCAGAGAAAGGAGAGACAGACAGACAGAGAGAAAGAGACAGCAGAGACAGAGACAGACAGATAGAGATAGGGACAGAAACAGAAAAAAAATCATTGTCAAATGCTAAATGATCAAAAGACATGAGGACAAGGAATTGATCATTGGACTTAACAAAATGAAAGAACAGTAATTAACATCCTTAAAATGAGTGGTTTTTAGGAAATAATGGAAGCAAAATTTAAATTGGAGTAAGTGTAAGAGGGAAAAGAAAGAAAGAAATTAAAGACATAAATATGAAAACTCTCAAAGAATTTCACTCAAGAAAACAGAAATGGTGTTATAGCTATAGCAGAATATAAGATCAGGAAAAATGATTTTAGGAGAAATCCCACTAGGTATTAGTAAGGTCAATGCACTAGAGAGATGAAAATTGATGTTATAAGAAAATGAGTGGAGAATTGCTAGAATTCAAGAAAGATGTTAGGATTTCATGGTCAAATATAGCACACAGGCTCCCCAAGACCTGGCCATGCTAGGACTTAGGCAGCTGCCCAAGAAAGCAATTTGTCTGCCCTCTTGGTAAGCGTCCCTGGCACCAGCCAGGAGGAGAACCAGTCAGCTGTTCCCCTGAGCCTACGGGCCCAGGGGCTGAGAATCAAACATCTCCCTTCCTTCCTCCCTCCTGTCAGCAACTGGGGACAGAGTTCTGAGCATCTCTTGGGAAGATGACCATAAGCAATATAGCAAACATGGGGGATTTCCTTCTATGTTCTGTTTGAAGGCAAAGGTTAATTTCACTTTTATGTTTTTTTAATGATTGTTTTGCTCTATTCAATATTCTCCTTCAATTGGTTTTACGATAGTCTGTTATTGGTTTGATTTCGCTATACCTAATTGAATGGACAACTATTGTGAAGATAATGAGATATACTATAGTACCTATTACTACCATCCCAGAATCCTGCTGTGAAGTTCTGTACCAATGTCGCTACATTGTCTCGATTGGCTTTGTTCTGTCTTGTTCTCTTTTTGCTATGTTCAACATAAAATTTTAAAAAAATATAGCACAGGAAGTAAAAAAAGAAAAGATAATAGTTACACTTAGTCATGGTGAGGGAGTTGATGGACTACTATTTTACTTCTGGTTTTGTGTTGGATTTGTTTTTCTTTCCACAAAATATATTCCAAGGTCATCAACTGAGAGTAAAAATGAAGATAGGAAATGTTGGAGGCCTTAGTAAAAGGAGAATTATAAAGCAGACTTTCAGCAGAGTGAAGGAGCTAGGGAAAAATAGGACTCACGATGTAGTAAAAAGCCACTGGGGATTAGTGACAGGGACAGCTTTACTGCCATGTGACCCTCATATTATTAATTCTTTTTTAAATATGTCAATTTATATTATTACTTATGTAACTGTTACCTGAGCTGTGGTTTATAAGTCACAAATTTCCTTTAAAATCAAAAAAAGGGCAGGCCATAGAGAAAAAAGGGCAGGCCCAGAAGAGAAAAGTCAGACAGCACCTCCTGAGAATCAGCTGGGTCTGGGAGGAGTCGACCAGTAAGCCAAGTAGCCCGCCTTTCTGGTAAGCCATGCAGGCCGCATGGGGCCCGGGAGGAAAACGGCCAGATAGCACCTCCCATGAGTCTACTGGTGCATGGGCTGCTGAGAATCACCACCACCACTCCAGTTCTCATGTGAGCAACTCGCTGGTTCAGAGGACAAGCTGAGTTGATAGCAAATTCAATAGAAACCTGCAATGCCCAGTAATTCCTTAAACTGTCTTTTATTCTCAGGCCATGCAATGGAACAGATGACTTCTTTCCTCTTTTCTCTTTTCTCTTTGGGCCTAGGTGCCAAGGTCAAATTGCAAGGTCAAATTTGGGCCTAGGTCAAATTGCAAATAATGTACTTTTTGTTTACATATTTGAGCCTTTTTCAGGAGACTTTATAGCCTGTGGCCAGTAGGTGATGGAGAAGGGCTTATGTTCCCTTTCAGGAATTTGCCATCTACCTACTGTATGAGGGTACCGTTGAAGTCTTCAAGTTGTAACTGGCCTAAACCGGCTATCAGAACTTCTCCAGAGTGTGGAGAGTTCTTGAAACCTTGCAGTAAACAAGTTAGATAAGTTGGCCTTTTTGTCCCACGTCTAGGTCCTCCCATTCAAAGGAGAGTGTGCCCCACAGGCAGGAGAAAGCATCTTTTAAATCCAGGCACGTGAACCAGGTAACCGCGGGAAAGTAAGGGTTGGGGACCATTGAGTAAAGAGCTGTGGTGGCTGAGGTGATGGCACAGAAGTCTTGCACAGCCATTTGACTCTTTTATAGGAAATAGGGAGTGTTCCAAGGCAATTGGCAGGATTCTGAATTGTTTTAGGCTGGTGACATGGGACTGAACGCAAAATCAGCCTCCCATGACATTAGACACTGTTTTAACAGCAATGGAGAGTTTCAGTAGGCAGAGTTCAATCACCAATGAAACATATTGTTCACAAGTCCTTTGCCCATACTGCCAGGAACAAGTCCCTCAAAACTTCAGGGTTACGATTAGCAGGCATTTCAGTGTGATGTAAACACCATTCTTCCTCTCAGGGTATGGTCAGAGACAGCGGACACAGTAAGAGGGAGAACCAGCTGGTTTGGAGTGAAAGAGATAGTTGCTCCCAACCTGGAAAGGAGGTCATGTTCCAAAAGGGGAAAAGGGAACTCAGGCATGTACAAGAACTCATGTTTAATAAAGTGTCCACCAAACGTGCAGGACTTTCTTTGACTAAATTTATTTTCAGTGAGGGCCCCGGTGGCACTGATAACTTGTATTTGCCAAGAGGTGAAGGGAGCAGGGAGCAACAGCTGAGTTGCAAGTGAAGATTCAGCCCTATTGTCCACCATAAAAGACAGAGATTTTCCTCCAATTCTGGCAGTCACCATGGGCTCCTGGCACCCAGCCTAATGGAGCCCACTCTGTCCTACTCGTTGTCATCACAGAGGCATAAAAGAGGCTCAGGCTGTGGTGCCCCCAGGCAATCAGATTTCTTTTTGTCTCACGGATGGAAGAGACGTTTATCTTTCCAGTGTCCAAATTGTCTTCAGTAAGCACACTGGTCAGCTTCCAGGGCACAAGGTCTGCTACTAGTTTGAGGTTGTAAGGCTTGTGGGGCTCCCTTATGTCAGTTGCTGAGGTGAGAATGGCCTCGGTGGGATACTTCAGGAACAGGCTTTCCTAACACTGCAGGCAGAACAGCTTTCTGTTGAATTCTGCAATCTGCCTCACACTGCTCCTTCTTTTCTCTCTTTCTCAGTTTATAAAAACCTTTTGAGCCATCTGAAGCAAACGGTTGGTGTTTGTGCCAAAAAAGCCATCACCCTTTTGAATTTTCCTTCTAATGTTGGAGGTGATTGTGCAACAAAGACAGCACTGACCCTCTGTTGATTTTCAGGCACTTCTGGGTCAGACGGTAGATAGACCCACTAGGCTTTCCAGAGTCTCTCATAAAATTTGGCTGGACGTTCATTGGGTTCTTGAGAGACTTCAGTTACTTTGGACATGTTTATTGGCTTTTTGCCTCCTTCCTTGGGTTCTGAAAGGAGGGGTGTGCAGTAATGATCGAAGGTTTCACAGCCCTCTGTCATATTGCAGTCCCAGTTCTAATGTGCTCAAGGGAAGACTGTGTTCACCCAAGTGTCAGGATCAACCACAGTGGAGGGCGCTTTCGATTGTAGCCAGACTCTGGACCCATCTAGAATGGGGTAGGATTCTTCAGTATTAATCAGGGTCAAAAGGAGCTGTTGACAGTCATCCCATGTCAGCAGGAAGGTTTGGAAGGTACATGTAAGGACCTGGTGCTTCTCTCAGTAAGATGGGTTGGCTGCTTCCAATTCAGAAGGTCAGTGGAATTAATGGCTGCTAATACATTAAGGGAAGCTGGTTGAGCATGTCTCCCTGAGCTCTGGGATAGACATGAAGCAGCAGCTGGGGATGAGCTGGAACCTCAAGATGAGTGGCAGAGCAGAGGCAATAGCTGATGGGGCTATCAGTGTTTCTGTGTATTTTGACTTCACCTGATCAATCTGGAGTTCAGGAGCTGATGCAGTAGATGCTAGAATTAGAGTGGTAGAATCTAGGATAGCAGGAAACTGAGGCAGAGGTAGTCTTTCAGACAACAGGAGAAATTCTGAAGCAGGGCTTGGGTAGGCAGTGCGGGAGCAGTGAAATCAGGAATAGCTAATGGAGCTGAGGTTCTACTGGAAGGTGCAGCTGGAGCAGGTCAAAATGCATATGGTATCTGAGGTATGTTTTGTGGCACTGGCAGTAGTGGCACTGGTGGCAGATCTCACAGAAGGTTCAGGGCTTCTAAGGTTTCATTTTTACTCAATAGTCATTGGGGAATCTATTCTTGAAGTTTTTCAGCATATAATCAAGGACTGAAGGCTACTCTCACTTGCACTCATTCTGTCTCCCTACAGTGTATGTGGTGTACACTTGAATTGTGGTGCAACAGACAAAAGGTGGGTGCTCCTGAAATGAGGAACCAAACATGGCCACTTCTGTCATGGGGACAAAGGTCTGTCTGGGAAGACCCCATGATAGAGGCTGATTCACCATTTTTGCCACTTAGATGCAACCACAGAACCTCAGAAATCTAACCCAATCAACTTAAAGCTCTGAGATCCTAAAAGGGCCTTTCACCATAGAGCACAGATTGAATGGTCTACCGCTTTCACCACTTGCTACAAACATTCAAACAACCATTCAGCAGACACTCAGAGGTTTAAAAATTCCAAACCCCTTCTTTCATGGGTGGCTTTAATGAGAGGTGATTGTGTTCACCTTCTGCACAGACCTGACCAGCACTAACACTGGGGTGCCCTTGGAGTCTTACCTTATCCAATGACCTGACCTGACTGTATCCTTTCCTATCTGCTTGTGTCAAGGAAGTGACATTAGCACTGAGCAGGGACCTTTGTTCTGGGCCTTTGAGGGAACTCTGAGGTAATCTAGAGGGCACACCTTTCCATCAAGGACCCTGGAGAAGTCCTTGCTTTGGCTATCAGGCCTCAGCCAGTGACGTAAGCAGTTAGCACCGTCTTTCCAGCCAGGGAACCAAGAATATTATAGAAAACAAGACTGAACACAGGAAAAAACAGCACCAAGAAGATTTACGAGGCAGTTTATTGTACCAGTGGTCTTAACTGGGATCTCTCCCAAAGAATCAGAGTCCTGCCCAGGGTGTTTCAGGGTTTTTATGGGGGGAGGAAGTAGGAGGTACAAAAGCAGACTTAGCACATTATGACTGGAGTTGGGTGACATCATAGGTTGCCAAGGAAGTTAAGCATCTCAAGTTATTTTATAAGATCATCACTTAAACAAGCACAGGTCACATTAAAGAAGGAATGATCTGTTACCAGGCTTGTCCAGACATGTTTGCTCAGTTTTGGCAGGAATTCTTGGTAGGTTTTCTTGGTATACTTCCTGGCAGGTTTTTATTTAAAATTTTAATTCCTCTTCAGTCTTAGTCATCCTGTTCCTTTAAGTCTTGAAATTTCAGTCTCTTCCGTGCATTCTGTGACTCTGATACATCAATTATCTTATAACATCTTTCTTTAGGCACAAATATCTAAATTTTTTAAAAAAACTAAGTATGACACAAAGAAGAGTTTGTTCACTTTTTTATTGGTTATACAGATCAGTGGGTTTCATTTTGAGTTTTTTGTTTGTTCTTGTTGTTGTTGTTGTTGTTGTTGTTGTTGTTTTGTCTTTTTGAGACAACATTTTGCCATGCAATTTAGGCAAGCCTTGAACTCACTTTGTAACCCAGACTAACCCTGAACTCAGCAATCCTTCTGCCTCAGCCTCACAAGTGCTAGGATTACAGGCATGTGTCATCATGCTTACTTTAAGGGGCTCTTTTGGGCAGATTCTTACACTCTTATAATGTAATCAAGTCCTTCCTCCCTCTGGGCTCTTGTCCTGAAGATGAAGAAGTATGAAGCCCAGGACATAGCTGTGGGGAATAAACTGAGTACAGATTATTAGAAACAGCAAGAACTTTTCCTAGCAAGAAGAGCTCCAAAGGAGGATGCCAAGGAGGCACCCAAATTCAGGGGTTTCTATTCACTCTGTTGGGCTGTTTTACTAGGTTTCTGATATTAGAATGAGCAAATTTCCTTGCACTTCAACTTTCCAGAGTTTATCTCAGTTTGCCCAGGCTTATCCTTTGAAACACTGCAGAAGCATCTGGTGTTAGAAGAACAGACTTCCTCTGCTCCGTAGAACACTCCAGTGAGCCCCTTTCCCTTGTGTTCAATTTTCCCAGAGCTTGTCTCAGTTTACTCAATCCCTGTCCTAGCTACCTACTGAGTATCTATCTCCTGGTCTCAATAACATACTCTGATCATTTTGTGCCCCCATCATCCTCTTTCACCTACCCTGCCCCATAGTTTCACACTGTGAGTGGTTCAATGCATATATTATGTTCATATCCTTCCCTTCAAACCTGCCAAAAATCCATAGGACTTAGGCAAATCAAAATTGTTTTCTCTACTCCACCAGCAAATGCAGTCACATTAGCTTGTAAAAGCCAAAGCTCAGCAGTGATTCATAACTGTTGATATACCTACCAACTCTGGAAAAAAAAAAAGACATGGGAATGGGAATTTAAAATTTACAGCAAGGAAATCTAATTTTCAAAGTATAGCTAAATTTGTATCACTAAGTTGTGGATGGACTCTCTTTTCTTAACCTCTGGAGTATCTTCAAAATAATAATTGTAATTCAAGATGTGGACCATGTAAAATGGACCAAATGATAAGATAATGGGCAAAAATATTTTTCTAAATGAGACCAGCTGTCGACCTTGTCTTTGGAAGGGAGGTTCTGGCAAACTTCCACTGGCCCCCAGCCTAATCTTGTTTCAAAGTTATTAGCAAACATTCTAGTCAATCAATCCTGTCCCAAATTAAGTTGTTGGTAAGAAGAAAAGAAAAGTACAATTTGCATTACAAAGCTCTTGGGCATCTGATAGATGAGATGTGACTTCCCTGAGGCTGCTTCATATTGGGTAAAAATAAGGTATGTCTTCTTTTCAAACCAAGAGAGAGGGCTACATTAACCCACCCCATTTTAACCACTAAAGAATGAACTAAAATTGAGCCCTCAAATGTTTCTATATTTGTAGACAGATATAAGTGAATAATTTTTACATAAATTGCATTTCTCTCTTCACAGGTATCTTTGCCCACATACGGAAATGCTAGCAAATCTCTACCTGATTCTAGAAATAGTTTTCTGGTGTTCTGAGACAGGACCATGTTTTTGTTACTGGCTAGCATACATCTTTAGACTCTCACATTTTATGTTTGAGGAATTATGAGGTGACCTAGGGTATCTTCCAATCTTTAGAACAATAATGCTGAATTAAAATTCTCATTTTCTTGTTATCTAGAGATTTTATAAAAATTGAACATTATTCCAAATTATTAGCTGAAAGTGTGTTAATACCAGAGTAATAAACTAAATCATAGCCCTAGAGCATGTAATAAACTTTGTATTCAAGAAAATTTAAGAAAATATCTAGTCCAATGTGTTGGTCTGGAGCTTAAGACATTGTGGTTCAGTGACATTAACCAATTTACCTAAGGTAACAACACAAATTAGTACTAGAGTTTGAATTAAAAATTCATTATAAGAGTGATAAATTTGTATTATAAGAGTGATAATTTTGTGGCTTGGGGAAGCCTAAAGTATTATCTCAGAGAGCCTTAGATTATGCCTCCTTCTGAATCTTTTGGTACAGAAAAATAAACTGGTTTTTAATGTGCTCGTGTGACTGTGTATTTATCTATATAAAGTATAATTCCAGAAGACAGATGTGATGTGGACCTTGGAAATAGCCTTGCCATGCTATATATACTCAAGATTGGAGACAATACAATTTCTACCTTAGCTACTTTATGAGTAGAGTAATATGAGGAGAATCCTGCAGTGCTGATTGCATTTCAGGAACGGCAGTGTCAGGGAGCATACAAGTTCAAGAGCTCACAAAGCTACAATACCCTCAAGTTGTAGGAATGGAGGAAGAAAAAAATGACACTCATTGTTGTAAATAAAAAAAATATTTTCAGCATCCAATAGGGTAGCAAAGATAATTTCTCCCTCACCATTTTAGATTTTTGTCCCTAAGTTCATGAATTAAACTGACAGAAAACATGTTAATAGGAAAAAAAGGAATGCAAGTTTAATTGATGTTTTCAATTTTATGCATGAGGATACACGGAAAAGAAGTCAAGGTTGGCCACAGAAAGTTACCATTTTACCAAAAATCAATATTTTGGGAAAGTGACTAGACTAGACAAAGGAGAAGTTGATACTTCTGGAGCACAGGAAATACATGGGAAAACTACTGAAAGATAAAGATTGTTTTAGTAAGGTTGGTTGCACGGACTCATCTCATTGCTGATTTCCTGTCTTCATGGTAGTAAAACACTCCTGTGTGGGTGATTTATGACACTCCTGATTTTGCCAATGTTTCTACTCTTATAGAAAGGAAGAGCTGAGAGAGTTTTTGTATCAGTTGATTCTCAGTAGCCTTCAGCTCAAAATAATCCATGTCTCAAGGTAGCATAATTTGAGGCAGCATATCTGAGTCTTTTGAATTCAATAAGAAATGAGAAATGTGAAAATCTATCAAGAACCAATGTATACAGAAAATCATTTTTTAATAGAAGAATCCAAGGTATCATGGATTCCTAGAACTCAATTGCTGAAGGATGGTTTAATGCCCATCCTAACCACTAAGCCTGTTTACAGGTAAGCAATCTGTGGATGTTTTCATTTCCTCCAATGACTTTAGCTATTGGGTAACAGAAAAAGCACTTAATCTTGGTTTCCTGGCCTTAAATCCAACTCAGTACTTAAGTAAAGTCAATTAACCAATCCAAGATATGCTGGCAGATATCACCCTTAATGTCATGTAGGTGATCTTCACTTTTCACACGGTCTACATGGCTACAAAGAGATTAGTTGCAGTACTTTCTGAAAAGCATCCATATCACTCACACTGAGTGGTATATGAAAGGTTGTTGTTATGGTAAGTATAACCTGATATGTATGCAATCAATAAATTTTAGACAAAAATACTCCAGATTAAAAGAAAAACTTCATCTCAGTATTCTCTTTCCATAAATCCCATAGAAGTAAGCTACAACTGAAAACTCCTTCAATGTAGAAGATATAGCTCATACTCTCTAATCAATATTCATTGATTATTTTCAGTAGTGGCCTGATTATAGAGACTTCCAAACCCTCTCTTTAAGGGGCCCAAACTTGCTATCTGGGTAGAAAGAAGCTCAAAAAGGAAAAAAAAAAAAGAGCATTTTTGGACAGAAAGTTTCTCTTCCATCTGGCATCAAACATTAAGGCTCTTTTTGGAGATCGTTTTAAAATATATTCCTGGGCGGGGTTTAGCTCAGCAGTGTAAGTGCCTGTTTGGCAAATGCAAGGTCGAGAGTTCAATCTTCAGTACCAAAAAAAAAATCATGTATATATATATAGTATATATTATATATATAATTATATATATTATATATATACACACACACATATATAGCTGAAATCTGTTTCATTTTTCAACGTAAAAATTTAACACTGTGCTATACATGTTGAAAAGCAGATTAGACTTTGACATTTGTTAATTTTTCACAGCACATTTTTGTTTCTGTAATGATGGAATACCTCTTTCTTCTCCCCAACTAGGAAAGGCACACATAGAAGTATTTGAAGACATGAAGTTGAGTGGGTAGAATGAAATACTTGGTAAGGAGGAAACAACATAAGCCAATGAAGAGGAAGGGAAAACTACTAGGTTTGCTCCAGCAGTAACAAGCAAATTTCACTGCTAGTTTTGTTTCTGATTCACTGCTCTGACACTGTTATAGTTTGAATACTTGTCTCTTCAAAATACATACATTGAAACCTAATCTCTCATTTAAGTGTATAAGGAGGTGTAGCCTTTGAGGGGTGACTGGGTTATGATGATGGAGTCTTTCTCAATGGTATTAATACCCTTTTAAAAAGGCTTGAGAGACCTTGTTTTCTTCTTCTGCCAGATGAGGATGCATAAAAGGTACCACCTATGAGAAACCCCAGTTTTAAATTTGCTAGTGCCTTAATCTTGAACATTTCAGCTTCTGAAATAATGAACATTTCTGGCGTTTATAAGCTACTCAATCTAGGATATTTTGGTATAACACCATAACAGACTAAGTCTGCCATCTATCAGGAAACTTCTCTGTGTCTCAATGTCTAGTTTATAAAACAGAATACGATAGAACGAAAACTGTTGTAACAAAGATGAAATAAAGCAAATGACTATGAAGTTGCAGCATGGTGCCTAATAAAAAGAGATCAGTAAAGGTTAGCATTTATTATTGTTGTTGTTCTTAGTTGCCACAGTACAGTTTCTGCAGAGAAATGAAGGATTTAGGCTTGGAACTATCATTTATAATGCATGGTATCAACTCTAGTGAAATCTCAAGTGTATATTGAAAAACTGCTCAGAACCAACCTGTTCAAAAAAAAAAAAAACAAAACATCAATAGCACCTATCCTTAGTTCCCTAACATAAGCCCTTCAACACATCTCTCCTTGTTTGGAGATAGACTACCTGTGAGAAAAGAACAGGTCACTCATAACAGGAAAACAGGCTTCAGATTCATGCTTGGGAGAAGGCACTGTTCACTCATGAATTTGCTCTGTGTTCATTAACATGAAAAACAAACAACATTAGGTTGGAGCCATTTCTGGCTTGACAGACAACAACCCACATGACAAGTGTTAGTAGAACATTTCAATGAATGTGTGCAACACAGTTAATTGATCTAAATGTCTACTAAATAAAAATTATTCATTCATCTCATAAGAAAAAATTTTATTCTGAAGCCTCCTTTAATCTGGAAATTTTTGCTAAGGAACAAGAGAAACCTAAGGCTTCATCTGTAATTACATACACTTCTGCTGGCTATGTATGATTACTGATACTTTTTAGCAAATGTATTTAACTTATTTTTCAATCTTTTTAAAAAATTGAGTCTTTTTTGTGTTCTATCTGAGATTCCAGAATACAAACTCTTAATAGGCAGCACAGATATAATTTGTGGTCTCTAAAGCCAAAAGTAGTCATAATGAAATTCAAATTAATGCAAGTTAAATGAATTGTACCTTTATCAAAAAGAATCAAATACTCTTCCTACGTATACTTCTTCCTCTATTGGGTATTTTGTACATCAAGTATCTCGGGATTAATATTAGTTGAGAGACCCAAGAATATCTAATACATTAAAATAACCTCCAGTCACTAGTCTTAGTGAATCCATGCAACAAGAGAATGTTCTGATAAATTCTGTCATGGACAGAGGTTACACAAAATGAATATCAAGGTCTCTCAAAAGTCTCAAATTCCTTGGTAAAAAATAAAATTATATGATATTCTATCAATGCTATACTCTAGTACTTTCTCACTAGATTCCATTTTGATCAATTTTGAAAGGTCATTTAATTTCTTAAGTGAGCTAATTAGTGAGCTAAGTAGTTTTGAGTGATTGCAGGTGACAACACTATGCTATTGCCCTACTAAAAGCTAAGGTGACACCAATTAAATTAAGGGTGAGAGATAATTCTCCTTTATTACTACACCTGTATTCATATTTATACGCTTTTCATTAAAGCTCTTGGGGTCAGTTAAAAGATAAACGGGAGTTAAACTAGGCTCATTAATAAAATTTAGAAATTGAGTTTCCAGGTTCTGTATGCTAATTACTCTCACCACCAGTAAGGTATTTTAAATCAACACAGATGAGCACTTAAGCAAGGAAAAGAGAATAAAGAGGCTACGGGAGACACATGATAAACAAGATCAGCAGCCCAGCAGGTCTGCCAACTCTTCCCACATCCCAGTGATACTTTTAATGTATTAATGTTGGCTGGTGGTGTTCGCAAGTGACTTGCTGCTGCTATCTATGCTTCCTCCTTGTCTGGTAACCAAAAGAAACAGCACTCTTATTGCCAGTAACACGATTAAGAAGGTTGAAAATAAAAAGCATAGCAAGTAATGATCTTTCTGCATGAGACCCCCGCTCTGCAATTTATAAACATTCAAGTTCTCAGAAAATAAAGACATTCCCCTTTCGGTCCTAGTGCCTTGTATACTGTACAGAGCTGAATGATACAAAGAAGATGCCAGTGGATCTTTCTGCCTCCTAGCACAAATGGAGGGATGAGCATGCAACTCATTAATTCAACTCATTTCATTTGTGCTACATAAAGGAGTACTAACTAACCTTACCTATCTAAATTCTTTGCATGTGTGTGTATTTATTTGTCTGGCACTTAAAAGAATGATCAGGTTTTAAACAGCAGCCATTTCCCAGTAATGTAAACACACTCATTTTCAGCTTTTCCTGACATTGCCATTCTAATTGAATGATGATTATTAAATCAAATTTTAAGGTAATAAATTAAAGTGTTTTAAAAATGTATAGTACACATGAGCACTTACCTTAAAATGCAGGTAATGCTAAATACTATGTGAGGGTCTGGGTTGAACCCCAACAAGAAAGCAAAAGCAAAGATGAAAGAAAGGAAGGAAGGAACAAAGAAAGAAAGAAAGAAAAAGAAAGAAAGAAAGAAAGAAAGAAAGAAAGAAAGAAAGAAAGAAAGAAAGAAAGAAAGAAAGAAAGAAAGAAGGAAATAGAGAAGAGAAGGAAGGAAGGACAGAGGAAGGAAAGAAGGGAAAGAGGGAGGAAAGGAAGGATGGAGAGCGGGAGGTTCCTTATTAAGCTTGCAAGACAACTTCCTCTCCTCCCCATGCACAGGAATATCTCACAAGGAAGGAAGCAGAAAAAGGGAGAAAATGAGAAAGTAAGTTGATAATTCTCTATTAAACAGTGAAGTTAACACTAAAATGTTGCTGAATCTTTCTAAGGCTGTGTAGAACAGGATTTTCTTCATAAGATAATTGATTGTATTTTATCTGTTCTGCATACTGAGAGGACCTGGTGACTTTATTCTCTCTCTAAGCAACTGTCTTTGCCATACTGAGGATGCCCCAAGGCTTTCTCACTCATTGTGCTATATACCCAGCCCTTTTTTATTATTATTTTATTTTGAAACAGGGTCTTGCTAATTCACTAAGTTGACTAGGATTGGCTCCAACCTTTTTAAACAATTTCAAAAAGAATAATTCACTCATTCCTCTTATATCAGCATATACTTTCAAATAATTTCTCCTCTAGGAAACTTCCCATTAGCCTATTAAGTGAAATCCTTTTTTGTTTCCTTTTTATGTAATGACTATGTTCCACTTTTGTGTTCTCTTTTATGTATTTGTAATTTATTTTATATCAATCTACTGCTGGAACACATGATATTAAGAATATTTATAAATTCTTGTCCAGTAAAATGAATAAATGGTCTAATTCCAGGGTTGTTTTTTCCAAAGTTACACTCGCTATCAATCTGAGATGGTCTTAGTATTCCTCAAACCTTGCTGACACAGGGAAATTCCAGGATGTCCAATGAAACATTTGATTCTGGTAGTTATACCTTTAAATTTTCCTCAGATATCATTCAAAAGCCTGCTAACAATTATGCTCTAGGAGCTCATGTAAGTGCCCGCACTGACCTGTCATGACCTACTAACCAGCAGTGACTCCAGAGGCTTCCAAACAAAATGAACTACTAAACATTAGTACATTTGAGAAACAGAGAGAAAAGAAGTATTATACATTTGGAGCTTGACAATTCTTGTGCCATACACTGCGATCCTGTCCAGAATCATCACATATAACACATGTGTAAAAGTAAAAAATGTAGTAAATATTGACAAATATATGAAATCATTTTGATATGAGCCTTGAGAAACTCGAGAGGTTCCCTTAGTGATGTGAGACTAGAATACTAAATGACACCAATACTGTGCTATAACAGTAGTTGCATAAACAGCATCTCTCAATATTCTTGCTGAAAGTAACACTAAAAACAAAATCAAAAAAATCTTAAACATAAATTCAGCAAAACTAGCAGGAGATAGATATAAACCCCAGGCTCCAAAATACATGTAGAAAATTAAAACAGTGAAAAATCAACCAAGTGATGTGAGGCTAAAGGAAAAATAAAGAATGGCCGATGGTGAAAGGCACAATAGTATTTGCTTTCAAAAAATTCTGGTAAAATTATATTTCTCAAAGCCCACAATCTTACGTGAGGAACAAAATTTGTGTCCTTTATTTGTAATAATTAAGTCAGAAACACAGATGAACAGGAGAAAAGAGGCCTCCTTGATCCTGGCTTGGTTTGGAAACAGTGGTGTTAAAATAAAAATCCTACCACTTACCTTTATTTATAGGAGTAGCTTGATTCTTTGGTGTACAAGGAAAAAAAATCCTTGACTTGTTAAATTTGTAAGACAACTTTATCTCTTCCCTTATCCTCCATAAGACCATCTGATAAATTATTGAGTCAAACAAATTAATTCAGTAAAACATTTATATGAAAACACTACAATAAAAATCTATGGAACAGGAGCAAAAGCATACGTGATAGATTAAGAGCACACAAGTAAAATCCCTGCCAAAGATGAGCATTTTACCCAAATATTTTGTCATTTAAGAACTCAATGGAACTATTACATCAAAAACAAGAGGACATATACTGGAAATATAGGGGGAAAGTGGTAAAACAATGTGTAAGTCAGCTTCACGTTAGTGAAATAAAATACCTAGGATAATCAAGCTGAAAAGAGGAAAAGCTTATTTTGCCTGAGGTTTAAGTCCAGGTCTTTTGTTTTTGAGCCCAAGGTGAGGCAGCACATCATTAAATGAGCATATAGTGGAGAAAGCTGCTCACCTTATGTTGGTAGGGAAACAATGATAAGGAAAGAGGAGAGGCCTGGATTTTCCCGTCAAGGGCATTCTCCAGGGACATCACCTCCTCTCACTAGGCTCTTCCTCAACTTAAAGATGCCTCCACCTCCCAGTAGCACTTTAAGCTGGTGACCTAGCTCTTAACACAATGGCCTTTGGAGGATAGCTAACTAAATCATAGCAAACAACAAGGACTGAAATGTGTACTGACAAAAACTAGCAAAGAAGACTAAAAACCAAAATCACAGAAACGAGAATGAACAAAAAAGATAAAAAGAGACTCCAGAAAACACAGAGGAATAACAAACATGGATGACAAATACGAAGAAAAGCAAATAAAGAGAAGTTGAAAAAAATCTAAAAGAATTAGAGAGAAAATGATAACCAGAAAAGACAATATGATAAGTACCTTAAAAAGGCAGTATGAGAGCATGGAAAAAGGAAAATGAAAGCCTTGAAACAACAATAAATTTAAGAATGGATCCAAGAAACTTCTACAAAAAAATTATGTTCCATAGAAAAACACTGACATCCTCCAAAACTGAAAGGAAACATTAAAGAAAAGAAAAAGTCATCTAGACTGCCAAGAAAAAGAATTACTTATGAGAAAGAGAATATAAAATTGAATGAGATGGTATCTATCTGTAGTCCCAACTCTTGAGAGGCTGAGACAGGAAAATCACTTCTACTTAGGCCTAGGAGGTCGAGATCAACCTGGGCAGCATAGTGAAGTCTCCATCAAAAGGGAGAGCACATGAGAAGAGAGGAGAGAAAAAGAGGGAAGAGGAGAAGAGAGGAAAGGACAGGAGAGGAGAAGAGAAGAGCAGAAAGAGAGAGAGAAAGGAGAGAGACATAGAGATTGTAACTGATTGAACTAGTATGTTTCAGTAAAGGACATTCAAAATGAGACTGAAATCTGGAGGTTTTATACCCAGCAAAACTATACTGTCAATCTATATTTTAGGCAGTTTTAAATACACAAAACTCAAGGAACATTTTCTTACTCGGGAAGAGTACTACACAATAAACTTTGGTCAGCCAAGAGCAGATTAGGGAAATCATGGCAAAAGAACTGTGAAGTGACATTGGCTAAACCTAAAATATACATGAGTATCAGGATAAAAGAATGAATGTAAATACCATATGCCTTCAAAATAACAAAAATATCACAGCAAACAAAAACTAGAAGAGGAAGGAGGAAAGAAGTGGACCAGCAAGACCACTCCATATAGACACACAGTTCTTAGACTGTATAGTTCTAAGACGAATCATTCATGTTGACTCTGATGAGAAAGGCAATGTCTGCTGATGTTCAAAGAGCATACACAAACACAGATAGTAGTCCTGAGAAGTCTCAGCTATTTCCAGTTATTTGGAATAGCCAGAAATCATTTAAAACAATGAATTAGATTTTATAAATTTCAGATACTAAAACTCTGACAGTGTTATTAACCAAATCCTAATGGTGAAAGGGAAAAAGGAGTAGGAAGAGGAAACTACACAAAATACAGAAGTAATAAATACTGGATAAATGAATAGATTATAAAAATATTATATAAATATATTTTAAAAGTAACCACTGGGCTGGACACTAATATAGAATACATGATTAGTTTGCATGAAAACCTGGAGATGTGTACATTCGATCATTTGCATACTATTAAATGTCACTTTTATAGTGAAACCAGGATATATTAAAGTTGGATCCCCTGTGCCTTTCAGCCTCTTTGATCAATGTTCTCACAAGTGGTTCAGAGATTATGGCTCACAGTTTATTCACATTTCACACAGATTAGAGATTTAAATAGAAACTAATGACAATAGTTTACATAATGTAATAAAAAATTCAATTATCTAAAGTCTTAGGAATATAAGAATTCTGGACAGCTAAAACTAGATAATTGAGGATTACGTCTCTAATGAGCTTTTAAAATGAATTTAAGTACTTTATTGAAAATCTTATTAAAGAAAGTCCAAAGCATATAGCAACCTATAGCAAAGCATATAGCAGCATAAACTCCTAGAATTTACCTTGTATTTCCTAAAGCATCATTATTACTACTGAGTTAAATGCAAAATAAATACAATTGACGTTATATAACATACCTAAAACAAATGATAAGCTCTATTAAAATATTGGATACCATTTCATTGGCTACTCTTTTCACCTATTCTGTAAATTTTTCTTGACCTTTTATTGCTGAGCATGCTTCCATCCGGGACATTTACAGTTGATGTATAATTTTCTCATTTTTTCATTTACTAAGCTTACAAATTATATGTTTTATGCTTCTTTAAATAGTGTATAATCCAACATCAAGCTTTGAAATAAAAATTAAGGGAATTGCTATTAAACTATATGCAAGAGATTTTAATGCAGGCCCTTTGAGACATCTGCTTTGGCCATGTACAGGGCTTGTTGTTTATTGCTTTCAGCTACATCACATAAAGGAGCTCAGACAAGGCATGTTGGCGCATGCCTGTAAGCCCAGCACGTGGGAGGCTAAGGCAGGAAGATTGCTATGAATTTGAGGCCAACTTCAGCTAAAAATTGAGTTCAAGACTAGCCTGAACTGTATAGTGAAACCCTGCCTCAAAAAGACAAAAAAAACAAGAATTTACTCTCACATGAATTTGGCAAGATTAGGCATTGCTTTATAAGAAATGTCTATCCTATTTTATTTATGTTTTTCATTTGTTATAAAAATAATTTCTTAAAAGTAACTATTAAAATGTGTGTACAAGACTTTTAGCAAAAGAAAACATGGAAAAATGGGGTCATAACTGTAAAGCAAAGAGGAAGAACAGACAGAGCCAGATATAAGACATCACATAGTCCCTGCCAAACAACCCTCAACAGTTGCTAGAAATGAGTGACAAGTTTAGTTTTACTTTTTGTAGTCAATGCAAATTTAAAAAAAAAAAACTTATATTGTCCACTTAGCATAAATTACACAATTAACCTTGGTAAAGCAAAACTTCTTCAGAGAGTGAATCCAGAAAGTGATTTATCCTTAGTTCTTCATCCAAAAGTCAGTGTGAAATGTAAAAGGAGCAATTTCAACAGCTTTACAAGAGACACAAAGAAGAATTTCACTGGACTATTCTATATAAACTCCTACAATGTAAGTCAACAGCATGACTCAGTGGCAAAAGTTCTATGGGGAGAAGAAATGATTCCAGCTCATTGAAAACACATGAAGCGATTTATTCAAAAACAGCATGGTTCAATATTGGCAGTGTTGTGAGGGCTGAGTGTGCACATTTTGTCTCTTCCCTGTCATCAGTGGGAGTTTACTTAGCACCTTGAGTCACAGAAGGATATTTCACAGGCCTGCCTGGATTCTACAATTGTGTCTAGGACAGTTACTAAATCATGAAAGTCTTGATTTAAGCCAGGAGACATACAGTGGGGAGATTCACTGTTACTCCAAAACCTCACTGAAAATACGGTTGTTCACTGTGGCTTTTACCACAGGAGAATACAGACAAATTACTCAAAAGAAACAAAAATGAAAAACATATTGTCAGTGGTTGGTGGTCAGTGCCTGAAGTAACCTGGACAAAATACCAGCTGACTGCTGAAGGCAGAATCTGGCATAAACAGGGTAAAGCAGAAGGAAATTCAGCATATGAAAACAGTACTACTGTTTTTCTCTTGGCCTATGAAAGCAAGCCAAAATGTCAGCACTGAATTCTTTTTTAGTTTCTATATAAACAAGTAGAATTAGTATTTCCCCAGAGAAGAAGGTAGAAAATTGTTCATAATGAGGTAAGATTTGGAATTAAAAACATAAACAGTGGGGTGCTTCAACAAAGCCAGATTATCCAGTGCAAACAATGGATGGATTGTCAGCTGAGTGTTAAGATAACCCAATCTCCATTGCCTAGAGGCCTGGAATGATAGCTATTACACTGAAAGATTTTATGCACCAATTTTCCAATATTTGAGAGAAGGGAACAGTTTAACCTTGACACAATAGCTCTATGCACACAAATGTCTGAAAGTAACTTAGCACTCAGTCAGAAAGGCGGGCAACTCTCAACTATAAAATTAATTTTTAACTACACACCCAAAAAGCAAGTATTAAAGATTCATTGAACTTAGCTGTTATAGTTCTAGAGAACAAGTGCCAGATGCAGTGCTCCTAGAATGTAAGCCATCAAAATGCAGAGACTTTATCTGCAAAAATCACTTTGTTCAACACCAATGCCATGTCAATTAGTAATGAAGTTTTTACAAATATTTTTTTCAATGTGATGCTTAGAAAGGAATGGTCAACATAAACCAAGTATTTCAAAATAGGAATTGGCAATTCCCATAGCTAAATCTCAGGAATAGTATAGGCAAACTGAACCTCAAACTACAGTCAACACTGAAAAGGAGTCTATGTCTTTTCATTTCTACTTTCCAGCATATTTGCTTATTCTCTCTGACCTGAGACCCACATCTTCCCTACAACAGTAGACATAAATCCAGGCACTAACATCTCAAATAATAAGATTCTCTTCCTTTTATAGTTCTTTGACTGGTCTACCCATCCACTCTCAGACCAGTCCTATAACCAGGAGTGTAGTTTTCTGGGATTAGTCTGGGTTTTTCATGTGTTTATCCTTAGAGCTGGTGGCAGAGATTTATAAGAATGAAGGAAATATGAAAAACAAGGTAGTTCTTGCAACAACAAGTAGAGTACTCTGAAACAGAATTATGCAGAAGTAATGAATAAAAACACTATGCTTGTAATTAAATAGCACAGTGGAAACATTTTTTTATTTTGAATTTTTATTTTATTAGTGCATGTTTGTATTATATAATAATTACATTTATCGTGGGGAGTTGGTACATGTGCTCTTTGCTCTTGTTAAGGCTTGCCAGATGATGGAACTATTAAAATACATATATCAAATCTTGTTTATTTCAATGAATTTTTTAAAAGTAATATTATCTCCAAAAGTCATCTTCTTTTAGTGATGCCAAAAGTAATTCTATACTCCAGTGTTGATAGTGTCCTCATGGACTCTTTAAAACTGATTTAAGCAAAACTTATAATCTATATGGTTATATGTCAGTAAGGAATCAACTTTATAAACTGTAATTAGGTAAGAGTTTATTTTTGGTTATTCTAAAAAACCACAAGTATTTTTAAATAATTGAGAACCACTACCATTGAAACATTGTTAGAAAATATGGCCCAGAATCTGAAAACAATTCCAAAGGATTTCTGAATTGTTTACTCACTGTTACTGTACAGCAGTGGCATGGTTGGTATAGGAAATAGCCACTAATAATTGCTATGTTGAAGGAGAAACAGACTTCTTTACTTAAGACTTCGGTTTGCTAAGGCTCTGGGGAGTCTATTATAGAAACCAGAAGGTAAGCTTGGTTCCAACACGCCACTTCAGGTATTTTTAATATCCACAGATATGCTGGAGGACACTGGAGGTTTGATCCATGTACACCAATGACCCCTGTAACATGGAATGAAATATATCTCTCACGGCTTGATGTGTCACTCACACACTTTTTTATTTTCCTGATGCTCATGAAATGGAAAAGTTCCTGCATACTCTCTGCCTGTCATGAGTGCTCTGAGTAAAAATGAGTAAAAATAAACAACCAGAATTTATCCTACTACTGATGAAGCGCTACTGTGGATTTCATAATTGATGATAAATATATGACACTCAGAAGCAGCAGGAAGTAGAAGAAAAGCAGAAGGGAGGAGAAAGGAAGAGAGGGAATTAAAAAGAGGGAGGAGACAGAGGAAGGAGGCCCGGGGAGGGATAAATTTGTATACATTAGCATAACAACTCTGTTACAAATGAGACAGATTTTACCATCCTCTTTGATCCAAAAGCTCAGATTGGTTCCTTTGTCAGCACTGCTCACCAAAACCAAAGAAGGGTGTTTATACTGGTGAGAAGGAAAAAAAGACTCTTTAAAGTAGATGGGAGGAGGGCCTCATTTTGCTTAAATCACCATCGCCTTGTGTACAGGTGCATTAAGAGTCTAATAGTAAAAAATAGAAGACAAGAGGAAAGATCCTCAAGCTTGCTTTATTGCCTGCAGTCATCTTCTGCTGTGGATAGGAAACTGACACCCTCCTGGAGCTAACATCTGTGTAGTTAGTCACTTCCTCTGGATGAGGAGAGGAAGGGGTGATCTTTGTGCCCTAGACTTAAGGACTTTTGGAGAAGCTACTTATCTCTAAAAGAAAAAATTGATGTTGCTGTGCTATGCACAGCCAGTACTGTGTTCATGGGTTTCACTTAGAGCGTCATTACTATAGTCAAGTCGCTGAGGACACATCATGAGCCAATTCTCCTTGTCCAAGTTCTTATTGGACCTGGTCTAGATGCAAGAACCAAAGGAAATATGTGATCCAAATGACTGGACAGCTCATCTGGCTTCCAGAAGATACCTGACTGCCACTTCACTGACCACTGTGCATGGCACACTTATGAGTCTACCAACCAGAGAATGGGATGGACAATGGACAATGGCCAGGCATTCGGCTATCTCCAAAGCCACAATGATACTCACCTACAGAAAACCAATCATATTTCATTCCGCAGAGCATTTTAGCCACTTCAGGACATAAAGAAGTTGACTACTGATGGAATCAACTACTAGTTACGTGATCTCATTAAGGTCTCAAGTAATTGTTTATATCCTGCCTTAGACCAGTATAGATTTAAGACACTTCAACACCACATGACAGACAGAATCACACTGATGTGTACTGATGATAATAGAAGCCAATATTATGCAAGGAACAATCAAAATTATGAAACTTATTTCAGAAAAGTACAAGTGTAGTGAAAGAATATAGCATACTTAGAATTCCGTGTGGTTCCATGTGTTAATAGGCAAAAGTGATTTTTAAATAAAATGTTTGTCATGTGAAACTGAATATTCTGAGGGTACACCAAACAAACCTCCTCTTTTAGCAATGACTTGAAATGGATATTCTGAAAAGCGCTTGCTATAAACACATAGAAATGACAGGTAAAATATAATAAACATGCATTTAAATGCATAGTTGTGCTTCCAAGAAAGTAGCAGAAATACCCAGGGGAAAATGACAATAAAACAAAGCAGAAACCCTGAATGGTCAATGAATTTAAAAAAACAAAACAAAACATGACTGCTCTGGAAGCATGTGCCAACCGTAAGAAGGTAGAGCCATGAACCGGGTAGCTGAGCAGGAACAGAAGCCAAGGCTTTGGCCCCCCGTAAAATAGTGGAAGGGAGGCTTCAATTCAGAACTCATGGTTCAGGAAATAAAAGCTTCTGACAAACGTTAAGATTTGAAAAAGGAGCTTGTCCATCTCAGCCTGAGTCCTGAGAAAAGATAGAAAGAATTCCCTTGAGAATGTCAAACCACAATTCTACACTCAACCAGGTTTGCATTTTGAAATTATGCTTCAGCAAGATCTAAGAAAATCTAAACCAAGAAAGAAATGTGAAGAAATCCCAGATAGCAAATGTTTCGGAATAGTGGGCAGAAACTAATAATAACCTCTTGAGTGACTTGCTCACAACTAAGGCCTCATAGATTTCCCACCAATTTTAAATAGCTGAACAAGCACATAAATTATGTGTAGTTTTTGCCAACTGTGACTTACATTATCTTATTTATGTAGGAAAGGGAGTCAGGAATTTTTAAAACTCTCTCAATCTAACAGAATCCAAGATGGATGGGAAAAAAGAAGCATAAAACAAACTGTAGCATCTAAATAATTACAATACAGTATTTATAAATTTAGCATGTACTGCCCATATGTAGTACAATAATTATAAATAATTATAGTACTATATGTTACAGTTTGTGTCTGGATATCTCCTCAAAGCCTCATGAACTTTTGGATGGGGCTTTTTAGACATAGCTAAATCTAAATTTTGTGATTGATTCATAGTGCAATGCTGGGATCGAGGGTGGATGATTGTTGGATCGGTCCATGATTGGGTTGGCACCACCCTAACCCTAAAATAAAAGGGGCAGAAAGAGGCTTGTTTCCTCTCCTTTTTGTTCTCTCATTGATTTTGCTGTCTTCTGCCACCATGAACTGTTGCCCCTCTGCTATGTGCCACCTTGCCTTGGAGCCAGCCAATATGGACTGAAACCTCTACAAATTGTAAGTTAAATAAACTTTTCCTTCCTTAACATTGAGTGCCAAGTATTTTGTCTCAGCAATGAGAAAAGTAACTAAGACAAAGTATAAATGTCAATCATCACTATAGGAGTAAATAGCTTAAGGTAGTCATTCACACTTAATGAAATTAGATTCAAAAGTATAATCTTCATATGCAGTTTGAAAGACCCATGTATAAACATGATGAAGGGCCAGGGATTTAGTTCAGCAGCATAAGCATCTGCCTGGCAAGCACAAGGTCATGAGTTTGATCTCCAGTATCAAAAAAAAAAAAAAAAAAAAGATGAAGATTGAAATTATTATCTAAAAAAGGAAATACTAAAAAATTAATATTAACCTAAAAACTAATATAACAATGTTAACATCTGTTGATACATTATAAGATATCAAATGGTCACTAGTTAAATATAAAAGTTGTTTCATCAAAAAGAAAGTAAAATATAAACTTGCATTCACAAAGAGTAGCTCCAAAATACAGTCCTAAAGTATAGTAAAAAAAAAATCTTAAAAGAATTTAAAAAATAAATATAACCAACCATTATAATGCCAATTTTTAATATGTTTCTCTCAAGAACTGGTAAATTGTACTAATAAAGCAATATTTATAAAAACTTACCCACTATATAGTAATATACATATATTCTCAGGCATATATATACATTTCCCTTGATAGCTATTGTGAATGTTCCTATAATGACCATGTTTATATGCAACTATATCTTGAGATCCTGATTTCAGTTAGTTTTCATATGGAGGTGGGATTGCTATATCATTTAATTCATTAATTTATAGCATTTAATTTTCTTCAATAAAGAAAATTAAATCTACATACTTCTCAGGCAACAGTTATGAAAAGACTACAAATCAAATCTCAATAAATTTCATATAATTAATGCCATGCAGAAAAATATAGTCAGAAAATTCAATTATATTAAAACTAAAAGCAAAAAATATTTATAACAATACATTTGGAAATTCCAACATATATAAAATAACTAATGAGTCAAAGTAGAAATAAAATTGAGAAATATATTTGGAAAATAACAAAAATAATTTATATCAAAACTAATACAAATAAAGCCTGAGAAATTCAGAGGCTTAAATTTTACAGAAGAAAATTAAATGCTATAACATTCACAATAGCTATCAAGTGAAATCAATTTAAATACCCTTTGACAGGTGAGTATATACATACATGCAATTAAACACTTTTGAGCCTTCACAAAAAGGAAATTCTGTCACATACTACACCATTGATGGATTTTGATAATATTATGCCAAGAGGAATAAGCCACTGACAGAGACAAATACTGCATGATTCCTCTTACATGAGGTATCAAAAGTAGTCAAAGTTTAAAAACAAAAGAATAGTGGTTGCCAGAGAGTAAAGAAAAGAGAAAAGATACGTTGCTCAATAAGTTTACTGTTTCTATTTTGAAAGATGAAAAAGTTCTAAAGATCTGTTATATAACATTGTGCATTGGGTTAACATTACTTTATTGTTCACTTAAGAATTGTTAAGCTGGTAAATTTTTATGTTTTTTATGTGTTTCCATGTATATATAGATAGAGATAGGGATAGATCGGTAGATAGATAGATAGATAGATAGATAGATAGATAGATAGATAGATAGATAGACAGATAGATAGATAGATAATAGCATTAAGCAAGCTAGTTAACAAGTAAGAGGAAAAAGACAAGGCAAATTTAAAAGTATGTGAAGGAAGAAAATAATAAAACTAAGGAAAAAGGGAGGAGAGACAGTGTGAAGTTCAACAAAACTCAATGTTTAAATCTTTAGAAAGTTAACAAAATAATCTTCCGTGAGATTGATCAAGGAAAAACAAAAATAGAATAGAGAAATAGACAAGAGTAGAAGTAAAATAAAATATATATCTACAAATAAAGCAGACATTTAAAAGGTAATAATACAATGAACAACTTTACAGTGATATGAAAACATAAATGAATTAGATAAATTCCTACAAATGTACAATATTGAAGAATAAGATAAACTGGAAAAATAGATTTTAACAAAACTAAATGTCATTAAATAATGAAAAACCTTTAATTCTTCTTTCAGATAATGCACATTTTCCAATGTTTGTCAGCGGATAACATGATATCACGGACACAAGAAGCAACCATTGTACACTGTTAATAAAATTATGCTGGCTTTAAGAGCAGAACCGAATTGGCATAACTGAAACAGTTCTGTTTCACACAAACAAATAACTAAAATTCTGAGAAGCCTAGAGGTTAGCAATGGACATTTAGATGTTTTGCTTTTAATCAAATGTTGAAAAATGTATCACCTTTAAAACAGCGCCTAAAGCATGTGGTAAAATTCATCCACATTCCACTTCAAAAATAGAGGCAGTCCAGACAAAGAATCTGGGAACTCCTTCGTTTTTCCGGACTCCTGTGGTTTGCCAGCCCTGCTTGGTCAGGAGTGTTAATTGTGCTATGCAGGTGACATGGCTGGTGGGGATGGATTATATTATGATGTATAAAGGGGTTAAATGAAGCTATTTCTTGTTTCAATGTGTACTTCATCCTTCCCAATGTGGAGAATACTGATCCGTCCCGCGGATCAGTCAGTGGGCCTTTGCCTGGAAAAGGGATGGGGATGGAGGGCTGGGCAAGAGAAAACAGAGATGAAAATTTGGCGGGATTCCATTCAAGTCTCATTTATTCGTAAAATGGCTACAACTTATATAGGGTGGAGGCGGGCCAATGGGGCAGGAAGAGGGCATGGAGTGTTATCTGATAGGTTATCGTCACATCCAGATATATAACGTAAGCAGGAGTGGATTATGGGTAATGTAGGCAGACATGAGGATCATGGGAAATGTAGGCTGGCACACAAAATGCCCTCAGGTGGGAGGGGCAGGGCAGCAGCTGCCATTCTGAGCCACTCCCTACAGAATACTTTTTATCTCTTTCTTTTGCACAAAATCTCACTCCATCATTAGTGGAATTACTACCTGGACGGATAGTGTCATAATTCAATAAACTTTAATAACCAGATTAAACATGCATTTTTTGCGGCTTTTAAAAAAAAGAAAAAAAAAAAAATAGGGAGGGACTGCCTTACATGTCCCAGTACAGAATTTTTCTACACCATTGTGTACACATTAGGTCTTATTTTAAACAAACTGTATTTAAAGGATCACGTCTGTGAAGTTACGTTGCATTTATACATTTCATCCCAAGACTGATTTGCTACTATCCTGTCTTCTGTGTGTCACACTGGGTTAGAACCACAGTCTATTCCAGCACATTTGGAAGTCAGTGCACACGGATAGCCTTCCTTAAAAGTTGTTAAATATGAACGAGTGAATCATAAAATGCATTTTTCTACAACATCCAGGAAGCAAAAGTCACAACATTCTGACTCCTACCCACTGTCCAGTATTTTGAAGTGACTGTTTTGGTAACCACAGTTTACTAGTAGTGAATTCTTAGGTTACCTTTTCCACAGAACATCACCTAGATATCTGAATGATATCTGACCAGAGCCTTTCATGTGATGGTCCTTAAGGCTGACAGCAGTGATGTAGGAAAAAAATAATAATAACTGAACCACATTCAGTCTGTACAAAGTAATGCAGAGAATGTATTTTCAGTCACACCATGTCTACAAGCCAAGTGTGATTTTCACACCTCTAACTACCTCTGAAATGAGTTTACAATCACTGCAACAGGATCTACATTGGAAACCACTTTAATTCCCTGGCTTTTGTGAATATTCTATTTTAGTCTACCAAATAAACTCTACTCTTTGATTCCTTAATGTAACTTCTGTATTTTGTAGGTAAAATTATAAATTTGCAAAATTACTTCATTTGAAGTTAAAGTACTAAGCCTGCTAAATTCATTAAAGTGATTTTCACTGAACTCTAGTCATTAAGTATAATAATACTTTTCCCCTTAAAAATGTACCAGTTTCCTGGAAATGTATTTCATGGCTCTATTTCCTTTGCTAATTGATCCTGGTCATTTAATTCAATAACTTTTATAAAGTTAAAATTATAAAGATTTAATTGACTTTTGCTTAGCTTCCAATTATCTCTAATTTGTTTCTATTCAGTCTCATTAAATCTCATTACAGTTAGACTAATCGAAATTACTCCCAGTAGTTCATTTATTTTAAAATAAGTACTCTGTCCTCCATTACACTTAAGTACTTTTTTACCAAAGTTATGCAGGGTCTCTTAATTATATTAATATAAATGGCTTCCTATATTCATCATTTAGAATGTAACACATCAAAGTTAGAAAGACCCTACAGATGATACAACAGTACAGTATAGAGATATCTTCCCAGTAGCCATCATTAATTTTAATTGTAAATGAAGATAATCACTGGGTCTTACATTTCAATACTCTAGACATGGATGGAAGCTTATAAAAAAATACAGAATGTGAATAAAATGGAATGAAGATGGTAATATAAGTAATATTCACAGATAACAATTGAAAAAGGTGGCACTTTCTTAGAAATGCTACATCCCAGGAGCAAGTTCATTTTGTGCTTTGGTGTGGTTTGGTTTGGTTTGGTAATTTGATTTGGTGTAGTTGGGTTTGGTTTGGTTTGGTTTGATTTGGTTTGGCTTGGTTTGGAGTGCTGAGGATTGAACCTAGTATCTAACACCTAGGCAAGCACTTAATAATTAGCTACATATACCTCTCAGCCTCATGTTTATTTTTTAGATATCTGTGTCCATTTTTTTCCTACCAAAGGTTGTAGCTATAGTCTTCCACTCTACCAACTGAGATATCAAAAGGACTCTGTTTCTATATTTATTAATCATTGCACAGACCTGAATTAACAAAGGGACTATGTGAGCATCCACACAAAGGAATGATTATAACAAAAATCACATACAAAGTCTAGGCTTACAAAAAGACTCATTACTAAGTTTCTTAAGAGATAAAAATACATGAAGTTCATTCATAAGATGAAAAGCAGGGAGAAAAGCAAAATGGAGCAATAAGTGTTTGGACATAACACTGAAAAGTAGTGGGAAAAAAGAATGGAATGTTTTTTGGTTTGGAACTGTCTTTCTACCCTGATATCAATAAGAAACAACAGTTCACTTTTCAAGGCAAATAGGAGGATGTCAAGCAGGTGATTGATAAAAATTATTTTTTTAAGCTAAAAATATCTCCATGCATTTTTTCTAGTAAAATGACACTGCATTATTTCTCATATAGATTCTTGAAATCAAATTATAAAGATGGAGAACAGATTAGGGGTTGCAAGTAAAAGGTGTGAAGAGGGCAAATGTGATTGTGGCTATGCAAGGTCAAAGTCTAAATTACACAATACAAATGAAATTGAAAATGTAATTAAAAACTCATCAACAAAGAAAAGCCCAAATCATGATGAATTAACCGCTATAGTCTACAAGAAATGTAGACACCATCTAATGCATTACTTGTCAAACTCTTCCATGAAATTGAAAGGGATGCAATACTCCCAAAATCATTTCTGGAAGCAAGTATTACCCTGATAGCAAAACCAGATCAACCAAAAAAAAAAAAAATAGAACAGACCAATCTCCCTAATGAACATACATGAAAAAATTCTCAATAAAATACCAGCAAACAGAATGCAACAAATCATCAAGAACATTATACACCATGACCAAGTGGGATTCACCCAGGAATGCAGGGATGGTTCAACATACAGAAATCAATAAACATAATATACCACATCAGCAGCACCAAGGACAAAAATCACAGGATCATCTTAATAGATGCAGAAAAAAAAAAACTTTTGATAAAGTCCAATATTTGCTCATGATAGAAACCGTACAGAAAATTGGAATAGATGATCTCTAGCTTAATCTGATAAAAGCTATCTATGATAAACCGATAGCTAACATCATACTAAATTGTCAAAAACTAAAAATGTTCTCTCTAAAATCAGGAATGAGACAAGAATGTCCACTACTGTTAAATATAGTTCTGGAAACATTAATTAGAGCAATTAGACAAGAGAGATAAAGGAATAAGAAGAAGAAAGGAAAAGGTGAAACTATCATTATTTGCAGCTGATGTGACACTCCATATAGAAAACAATAAAAACTACACCAAAAGAATTCTAGATTTAATAAGCAAATTTAGTCACATAGTTGGATACAAAGTCAACACTTAGAAAATCAATCGCATTCTTATATACACATAATGAACTCACTGAAAGAAAAATTTGGGAAATCACACCTTTCATAATAGCACTGAAAAAAGAAAATACTTAGAAAATAATCTAAAGAAGGAAGTAAAATATGTCTACACTGAAAGCTACATTACTCTGAAAAAGGAGATCAAAGACGATATCAGGAAAACAATATCCCCTGCTCTTCAGTAGGGAAAATCAACATAATGAATATGGCTATCCTCCCAAATTGTTATATACATCTAATACAATCCCAATCCAAATACCATTAGCATACCTCACAGAACTGGAAAAACCACTCTTAAAATTCATTTGGAACCAAAAGAGATGTAGAATAGCAAAAAACAAAAAACAAACAAAAAAATAGAATGGGCAACAAAAGCAAACCAGGCGACATCACAACCCCTGACTTTAAATTGTACCACAAAGATACTGTGATTTTTAAAAAAAATTCAGGACGACATTGGCAAAAAAAAAAAAAAAATTAAAGAAAAAAACACTTGAGGATCAATGGAACAAATTGTAAGAGGCAGAAATAATTTCAAATACAGTTAGCCATCTTATCTTGAACAAAGGGGCCAAACTTATTCGCTGGAAGAAAGATAGCCTTTTCAATATATAGTCCTGAAGAACTGGCTTTTCACATCCTGAATTTAAAATTATCTTTCACCATGCACTAAACTAAAATAAAATTAATCAAAGATCTAAATATTAAAGCAGAAATACTAAATCTGCTGCAAGATTTTTATTTTATTTTATTTTATATTTAATTTTATTATTTTTTATTTAATTTTAAAGGGAATAAAACAACAATAAATTGAAACAATGGTAGGAGTGTAGGAAATCTACAGTACTTCCTATATTGCATATTTTTGTCCTCTAAATATTTGCTTAGACTACTGGCTTTAATCTTGCAAAATCAATCAAACAATGAAGTTCCTCCAAATCAGCTGGTTGCTCATGGGCAAAGGCTATTCCTCTCTCCCCAGCCCACACCCACTTGCTTAACTTTCTTCCTGGTCCCCCCAGAAAATAAATAGAACTCTTAAAGACATAGGTGCAGGCACAGACTTCATGAACAAAGTCCTGACTTCATGGGAAATACTGTAAAGAATCAACCACTGGTACATCATCTTATTAAAATGGTTTTATACAGCAAAAGAAATCAATAGAGTGAAAGACAACTCACAGAGTGGGAAAAATTCTTAGCCAATTTTTCTTCAAAGGACTAATATATAGATCATATAAATAAGTGAAAAAATCAGGACCCCCTCCAAATTTGAAGACCCAATCCAAATATAGCCATCTGAAATAGACACTTCTCAGGAGGACAAACAGCAAATAAATACATGAGAAAATGTCCAACATCACTGATCATTCAAGAGATGCAAATTAAAACAATGCTGAAATTCTATCTCACTTCAGAAAGAATGGCTATTATCAACAAATCAACCAATAACAAATACGTGGAGAACTGTGACAAAAAAGGAATCCTCCATTGTTGGTGGAAGTGTAGACTGATACAACCACTGGAAATCCTCAGAAAACTACTACTAGAGCTTCCATTTGATCCAGTTACTATCCTTCTAAGCGTATTACCAAAAGAATTGATGGAATTGTTTGATGTAATCAACTATGTGATACTACACAGGAAAGTCATAATTGGTCCACTCTTAACAGAGCTCTTACTTAGGCTCTTATGTGGGTTTTGAGCTTGCCTTATGTCCCCAAGGCCCACAACATTTGTTTGTTAATAACTTCAAAACAATGTAAAATAATGGGATAATTTTACAGTAACTACCAGTATTTTTATTTATAAAGAGACAATAAAGATAACAAATTTAAAATTTAAGATAAAAGAGAGGACTTTGAAAAGATAGCAGTGCCAAAGTATAAAGGAAAGAAGAGAAAATAAAGAAATTGGAGACATTAAGTATACAAATCTGCTATATAACCGAAGATGCATTCCCTTTCCTTGTATCTCAGTTTTCTCAGTTTGCTATGAAATAAACATAGTGAGCTAGCTCATATCCAGGGTCCTAAAAATACTGACTATCTTTAACTCTAGATGGAGTCTGACTGAATCTAATTTTGATTTTGGTAATTTTTGTATGTTTCACTGCAAGGAGTGTATCTAATCACTCACTAATAAATAATTAAATCTAGCATCTGGAGGTTATTGCAATCTGTTAAGCATTCGTGATGCTTATTCTATCAGCATTTGAAGATAAAATACTAGCACCCTAATAGATACAAAGCCTATTAGTGCAAACTATCAGTATTGCATTATCTCACAAGTCCTCGTAAAGATTATGGTAAGAAGTGAAGCATGTAAAAATTAACCTGATTTTTCTCCCAACCTGCCACAAAATGATTAGCCACTCCATTCACTGAAGTTTCCCACTCTGAAATAGCTAAATCCCTTCCTGTTACCTGCAGGGCTGATTTTGCTCCAATTATATAAGCACACATTAACTCCAGCTTCATTTGGTGGAGCATTGTAAATACAGCAGCCTCTCATAATAATGTCAACTTTAATATTCCCATCAAAAAATGTAAGGAAAAATCATACAGCATGGCACTAAATATCTAGGATATAAGAAAATAATTAAATGCTATAAGGTAATACCGATAGTCTCTGGCAGCACTGTAAAAAGGCCTCAAATTTAGCATCATCAAGTTAATAAAAAAATAGTTCCTAACCAGCTGCTGAACTTTATAGTAATTATGTTGCTTGCAACCAAAGATATAAGCCTATTCATGAGTATAAACAGTATGCACGTGAATATCTCTGCTAAACTCTCCCTGACCTCAGCATGAGAGAAGACAGAGAGGAGGGATAATGGAGATGATAGCACTCTCGGTATAATGCTTGACTCTCCAGGAAGCAGGGTAGCAGGATTATTGGCCCATCACAGCTCTTGGCCATCTTTTTTGATCAAGTAGGCAGACCTATAGTGAAGCAAAATGAAAACACTGATGTGTAGTTACCTTGGTAGTATTTTTCTTAGTTTCACACACACAAACATCTAATCACACCGCCATGGACTGCACTCCTCACCCCAGCATTTTGCATTATCATTCTATTGGTCAAAAGATGCAAAAGGCAATGAAAATCCATCAGCTCAACTAACAAATACTGTACAAAAGACATATACTGCAGATGGCTGCTCAGAGCAGCAGCATGACTCTGGGCCATCCAAAGCCTTACTTAACTCTCGTGTTCTATTTTCCTTGTGGGTTGCTAATTGACCCCCCCCCCCACTTAGGCACGACAGAATAAAATAGGCCAATCCATAGTCTCAGGAACAGCCCAGAAGATGGCCTAACATGGAAAGTCTTGCACAAACACAAACAGAAGGCAATGGGATTCTCTACCTCAGCTACTGGAAATGTATAGCAATGAGGCACAAAAGTAAAAATAAAAGAAGAGATACAAGGACCATATACATAAGGGAAATAAATCAGACTCAAGTTTGTAGGCATCATATTGTCCCTAATATAAAAACTGACAGAGTAAATAAGATACAAAATCTACAATAAATATTGTGGAAGTAAAAGGGGAAGAAATTGCTCAAAAGGAAAGAGCAACTGGGATGGGGGAAAGGAGAAAACAGGAAAAAGGATTAGATAGATAGATGATAGATAGATAGATAGATAGATGATAGATAAATAGATAAACTAACAGATTAGTAGTATAGTTATCAAAAAGAACAGTTTGTACTTTCATTGTTTGATCATTTTTCCATGTTTATATTTGAGCAACTATTTTGAAGATGATAATATGCAATATATTAACCATTGTTAATCTATTGTTTTGAAATTTTGTATCTTTTTTCTTTTTTGTTTTAAAATTTTAAAATGATTAAAAAATAAAAGCAATCCAGGGAAGCTATGAAGGACCACAAGTGAGCCAAAGTTAGCACAATAAAGCAGCATAGCTTCTGGCCTTTCCCTGGGCCCCTGCGTGGGAACCGAGCGAGAAATCCAGAGATACTGTGGAGACAGGTTGGGCCTCAGGCCAAGTTCAAGGGAATAATATTCACATGTCATGCTCTCTCAAATAATGTATCAGAGCCAGCAAAAATTTTGCTTAAAGATTTTTACCTAACAAAGCACTACACAATACAGAAGAAAGATTTGACAGTATTAAGAAAGCCGATGACTGCTCTCCGACTC
Source organism: Cavia porcellus (assembly GCF_034190915.1). Taxonomy (NCBI): domain Eukaryota; kingdom Metazoa; phylum Chordata; class Mammalia; order Rodentia; family Caviidae; genus Cavia; species Cavia porcellus. The sequence continues at coordinate 8,262,406 of NW_026947507.1, read as the reverse complement.
TCTCTTCCAATCTGATTGACTGTCACAGGTGGGGAGTGTTAGATCAGCACAAACCTGTGAATTTGGATTTACATCATGATCTCAAAGAGTAAAGGCTGGTATGTCAGAGACTCTCAGGTCATTTTCAAACCATCTATGGCACTGGTGATTGGCTAGCTTCCCTCTTCAAAAGTCTTCATATATGATAAATGGATGTATACAGAAGGTGTAGATCAAACTGCTGGATGTTAGTGACAGGAATGGAGAAACGCCTTTCATAAGGCTAGGAAATTAGTTCCAAGAACTTCATCAGAGACCATTTTTTATTTCCCTGAAAAAGACAGTCTTAGCTGCCCACCTTTGTTTGCAGAGATCAGACTAGCTGTGGAGAGCACCAGGGCATGACAGTGAAGCAGCTGCCCAGCCACTCATTCTGTCCAGATGCCCTGGCCCACCTCAACTGACTATCCTCTTATCAAATGAATATACATTACAGTCATTCTCTGGAACATCGGTAATGAGGAAAATCTTCAGATCAAGAGAAAAGAAGTATAAAAACGAAAAACTTCAACAGAAACATCATCAGAAATACTGCAAACCAAAAATAATGGACAAATACATTTAGGATGCTAAAGAAGATGCTGTTGGATTAGAATTATAAAAACAGTGAACATGACATTAAAAAAATGAAGTGACATAAAGATTTTTCAGACAACAAAGGGTTAAGAAATGCAGAATTAGATTATGAGAATTAAATGTTAAAGAATATTTTGGGGATGAAAGAAAACCGTAACAAAAGAAACTTAGATCTGTGCTAGCACAAAGGCTCCAAATGATAAATATTCAAGTACAAATGACACTGTTTTTCTAATTTTTTTAATTTATTCAAAAAATAATCGACTGCTTTAGGCACATATAATAATACTTTCCAGAAACAAAATATAAATGCAGATGACAAGGGACATGAAATTTGAGAGGGAAGTTGGAAGTGATCTTTCTAATCAAGAAGAATAACTATAATTGTTCTATGGCCTATAAATATTATAAACACATTTAATATCTCTATTGATTATAAATGTATAAAAAGGTTTGTTTTGTAAACATATCAAAACCAGTATGAACAGTGCTTCTCCAAGCGTAACTTTCCCTGTGAAGCAAGCATATTTTCTATGCATTTCAGAAGTGTCAAACTGTCTTATAAACATATATCAGCTTCCAAGACTTACTTGTTGTGCTTTCATTGTTATAAAATTCCTCCAAGATTTCGTTTAATGTGAAGATTTTTGCTGATTTCTTTAGGCACCTCTGCCTTCTTCCTGCATCATCTTTTCTCATTGGTTACTAATTCTCCTTTACCAAGTTTCTCTCAAATGATGGTAATAATTTCCGTGGTTAATTATTTCTACAACTCCATTTACTTTTATCTGAACCCTGTAGTTATTTTCCTAGTACAATAAAAGTTGACATATTACTTACATAATTACTCACTTTCCTTCCTGTCATGATGCTTGAATATTTCAACTGCATTTTAAGGGAATGCTTCTTCCAAAATACACCTAAAAAAACTGCATGTCTTCCAACTGTGACAAAAAGAGCTTGTCATGTAAGATAGCAAGCTTTAGAAACTGAAGTAATTTGTTGGTCCATTAACTGGATTAATAAAGTTGTACTTGTTAGTGAAAAACAACTTCTCATTTGTGTGTGTGTGTGTGTGTGGTATTGTGAATTAAACTCAGGACCTTTGCAATGAGCTACATTCCCAGCTATTTTTCTTAAATTTCAAGACACGGTCTCATTGAATTGCTACATTTCCAGTTGATCTCAAATTTTCAGTCCTCCTGCCTCAGCCTCCCACAGTGCTAGAATTATAAGCATTTGCCACCACACTGGCTTTTACAATTTTTCCCTTTTTTCTGTAAGTACCCAAAAAATCAAAGATGACCTGAAATATTAATCAACAATAATATTCATTGTAAGTTTATGTGAGTTTATTACTGAAAAAGGAATTAGTACAACTATATTCTTTGCCTTGTGTATAAACCAAATTGAAATAAATATGCAGGTGCATAATGGCAAATCACCAGCAGAATTTTGTTGGAACTGGAGACTGAAACTAGGTCTTTCTTACTGAGATACATTCTATCCCTTTTTATTTCTTATTTTTGAAACAAGTTCTCACAGGGTACTAAGTTGCTTGTGCTGAGTTCAAACTTGAAGCCCTCCTGCTTCAGCTTTGCAGAGTACTAAGGTTATAGGCACACACCATCCGTTAAGCCTAGAATTGCAATAAAGGTTAACACTAAAAAATTAATTCAAGACAAGGCTGGAAAATAACAAAGAACAAATGAAAGAATACAAAACAAATAGCACAACAGTACACTTAAAGTCAACTATATTGACAATTATATTAAATGGAAATGACTAAGCACTTCAACTGAAAAACAGATCACAAGATTGGATATGAATTCAAGAATCTATGAAATGCTGTCTACAAGAAACTCACTCTGTGTAAAAAGAGAATAAAAGCAAATTAATAAAAACAAATGTACAATGTAAATATTAACAATAATTTGGTATGACATTGTTAATGTAGAATAAAGTAGATTTTAGGATGAAGAATGTTATTGACCATAAAAAGAGACTATATCAAATGACAAAGGACAAATTAGTCAATAAGAAATATGCAGTAGGGGCTGGGGATTTAGCTCAGCGACATAAGCACCTGCCTCGCAAGCAGGCAGTCGTGAGTTCGATCCCTGGTACCAATAAAAAAGAAAAAAACCAAAAAAAAAAAAAAAAGAAATATGCAGTAATCATTAATATGAATTAAGCTAATAGTTCCAAAATACATTAAATAATAAATAATAGAACAAAATTTGCTAAATATTTGTAAATCAAGCAACATGTTTCTCAGCAATCTATGAGCCAACAATTATCATAAAGCTGAGAAACATTTTTAACTTGATAATAAAATCACAACATACCAAAATTTGCAGAATGCAGTAAAGCAGTAAGAAAAATGATTTCTAGATACTTGTATTGTTAAAATGAATTGTTCTAAATTAATAATTTAAGATACCACTTTTAAAAACTAGAGAAAAGAATAGTTTAAACCAAAGGCATGTAGAAAAATAGTAAAAGGTTGAAAGGAAATCTATTGTATGGAAAACGGAACAATATAGAAAACCCACAGAAACCAAAAGCAGGTTCTTTCAAAAACAAAATCAATAAAATTGGCAAAACTTTAGCTGGATTGCTCGACAAAATACAAGAGACAAGAAAAAGGTACAAACTTTTCAAGTCAAGACTAAGCGAAAGGACGAGTGGTGCTATTGACTTTCAAGAGTCAGTAAGGGATATTATGAGCAACTTTATGCCAATGAATTCAACAATTTAGAGGAAATGGACAAACTCCCCAAAAGACACACACACACCAAAAAAAAAAAAAAAAAAACATGAGCAAAAGATTTGAGCGGACACCATACCAATGAGGATATCCTAGTAATCATGAAAAAGATGCTTTGCATTAATTGCTAACCAAGTTCATATATAAATTACAAAGATATTCTGCTTCATACTTGATAAAATACCTTAAAAAGTAAAAAATGTCAAATGTTGATGATGTGTGGAGCAAATGGCAGACTCGTGAATCCAGGGGTGTAAGGGCTCCAATGACAATGAAAGAGGGAAAGAGGAGGCAAGAAACAACACATTTATATCACAAAATTGGTGCCAATGTATTTATTCTTGGTCCCGATTACAGTCTATAAACATGCTGATGTCTCCATCAACTGAGGAAGTATTTTTAAAAAAATGTTGCATTTACCTAAAAGGACTGCTATTCCAAAACAAAATGGAATTTAAGATGTAATGTAGATAACAATATTATTAATAAATTGTCTTGGAGTACACCCTTAACTGCCTTTGGGAAATCATGATGTGAGGCAAAGAGAATTCTTCTGCATCTTCTTAACATGTGAAACAAATACCTGCTCCCTCCTGACCTCTCAGGAGGGCCAAAAAGCAAATCACTTACAGATATTGGCTTTATGCGTTTCTTCCTGGTGTAGCCTGTGTTCATTCTCAAAAGCAGAGGCTGAGATAAGGGCCTGGATGCAGGTAGTTTATTTTATAATGAATCCCTGAGAAAAGGAGTGGGAGCCTTAAAAAAGGTAAAGTAGGAAAATAGGGGAAAACAATACAAGGGTACATTATCTAACTGCTTTCTAGTAAAGGGTACTGCAGCTAGTCCCACTAGGACACTCTGAGGTGTGCAGAATGCATTTATGAATTTTCCAGCCAAGAAATGTATTTGTCTACCAGTTCTAGCTAGCCACCATTGGTCAAGTAATGATTCTCAACCTAAGCTGCTCATCAGAATCACCTGGGAGCTTTTACAAACATTAATTCAGACTGCCAGACAAACAACTAAGTTTTAATTCTGAAAATGGGGCCCAGAAGCTGCATTTTGTATCACTTCAAGATGATGTCAATAGCACATTCTTGAGAATCACTGCCCTACAGAATATTTCCCTTGTACTTCAAGGTATATGTGTGAGTGCCACATATGCCACATATACCTATGTGTGAGTGCCACATATGCCACATATACCTATCTCTCATCTGCTCCATACCTGAGCATCAAAAAGCTCCAGGATGAGAAGGGAGAAAGGTCAATGCACAACTGAATTATAACTGTAAATCACAGGCAGAAAGGCAGGGTAGAGGGCAGAGGCAGAGAAGTTTGACATAGTGCCCAAAATTTTTTATAGTACTGAAGGAATTTATCCACTAGCCCTAGTTCCAAATGCAATACCTGTTGGATTGAGAAAGGTGTTAAGATACATTCTTTGCTCCTGAGAAGGACAAATGTGAGCTGCTGGGAGCCTAGAATTGTCCTTAGGTGATTTGATCATCCTAAGATTCCTATTAGTCATATACTTTGCAAATCATTGATGCTGCATGAATGTTTTTTTCAGGGGAGCTAAAGCATTTGGAAGGACACCTGCAATTTGGCCTGAACACAGAAGAAGAGTCACATCTCTAGAGGGGTCTCTACCTGCCCACCATCTACACATTTGTGTCATTTATATTATATGTAGTATATCACAATATATGTCCCATAATCCTAAACCTTTCAATATTTTGAGCACATTTTGGGTTAAACTAAAAGAAACTACATGTTGCAATGATATTTTATGCAAAAACTTTAATATAGTATCTATAGAGTTGTGCTTTACAAAGGCAGAAGAATTTTTCTGTTACCTTGGGGAGGAGACAGAGTCCTCAAGAAATACCACTAATCTCTCTGCACACAAAGGGGAGACTAAAGAACTCTGCTGGCTAAGTTTTGTCCACTTGGAACTCTTCAGAGTCACGTTAGCCTCAAAACCAAAAGTGGACAAGGTCATTCTAAGACAGGCTCACTCTTAAGCTTTATCGTCAGCCCACTCTCACTCTGTAGAGTATGCCTTCCCTTTACTAAAACCTCTGCTTTGAAGGAACTTTGCTTCAACACCTTGAAGTACTGGGTGACATTGGGCTATGCCTTGTCTGTGCCTTAGTCTTTTATTTTCAAATCAAAGCACTGGGCTTGGGACTTCAGCAAGTCATTAACATCTGACTACTCTTCTATTCAAAGACATTTATTTTAAATTTTCTTGAAGTGTATGTATTAATCATTTGACCAATACTGGAACAAAATGCCTGATACCTGCAACTTAGAAGAGAGATGTGTTTGGCTTGTGACCTTAAAGAGTCAATCCATATGTTGGCTGGTCCCAAGACAGAAATGGAACAGTGTAAGGACCTTACCATATGAAAGCTGGTCAACCCATGGCACCTAGGCAACAGAGAGGAAGGGCCAGAGAGAGGGCCATGTCCTTCCAAGGCATGCCCTCATGACCAACCTCCTCCAGCCAGGCCCCACCTGACAGCACATTCAGCTATGAGCCCATCAGTGTATTTACCTACTGATGAGTATATTACCCCAGATCCAATCACCTTCCAAAAGTCTCACCTCTGACACATGAGAATTTGGAGGGACATTTTAGATCATAATAGTGTATTAAGGAAAGATTTATTGCTACTGTCAATGGTCACTTTGATTTAGACATCTCAAAATATGGGTAGGGTGTCAAAGAGTTTGGAAAATATGCACATATAAATGTCATGGATTTTGAATTTACTAACCACTGAGATATCATGCACTTTATGGTCTGTATCAAATCTAGCTCATGTTTAGTATAAATTTCCTTGCCATTAGTCTGAAAGCTTCTTGAATATACAACTGAGTCTTAAAGATTTTTACTATCCTTTTTAATGCATAGAAAAGCTTCTCTGAACTTATTAAATTGAAAAAGATTGAAAGGCATTTTGCCAAACACACAGCAAATTAACAGGAAAAATAGTAAGATTAGTAAGTCCACCAACTTTTCTTCCTCTGTCATTCAATCCATCTTGCAATCAACACATTTATTCAGCAAAGTTAGATACTGGGCTTCAAAAGATGTTCACTACACTTGCAGCGCTTTGTGCTATAAAAAGTGCGAGCCGGGCATGAGTGTGGCAATAAAATTATAAACTTCAATGTTTTGAATCCAACTCAAGTGTAAAAGGAGGCTATATGTTACAACGATGTGTGACTTAAAAGGAAATAATAGCGAGGGCCATAATTATTTGGAGGCTTTGTATGTTGTAGGGCTCATAGTACCCAGGGAGATGAAAGGGAGAAGATTGAGCCTGTTTACATTCTGATGATCTAAGACAGCCAACTATGAATTTCAACCAGAGAACTAATCTAAATTTAAAACTGCACATGCTATATTTCTTGCTGATAATAATGAGTTCTCCTTTATGTTTTCTTTCATTCAAGAAGAAATTGGTGGTGCTTGTTTTATTGTTATATAATGGTTATTTTGTTTCTTTCTCTTCTTTTCTTTTTTGTTGTCATTTGAGTTTTTGTTTTAATCTCCCAGACAAGCAGGAAAGTAATGTACTGTATAACCATGAACTCGTTCCATGTGCTATGGCTCTGTAATAACCACAAAATTTAGCAGAGATGTTTATCAAAAAAAATAGTATTTGTTCACTGAGCTATAGACTATATGTTTAATAAGTAATTTCATTTTCTCACTTAAGCTGTAAATCAATTTGTCAGCTTCCTTGTGGTTCACTCTGTAAACAGCCTCACCAATTTTGTGCTAATTAATTCACCCCAATCTCTTTCCGTGAGAGAAATATTGTTGTTGAATTTTATTTCTAGAAAACTGTTTGAAACAAAAGTTATCTATAAAAATTTGATTCAAACAATATATAAAATTTTCTTTTCTATGAGAAAGGAGATCCTTAAATTTTGTGATGGAATCCATATCAATAACTAGTATTCTTAAAAAGCAAATAAAGATGTCGAAAGCCATATTTGGGGTGATTTTATTAATAATTATTTCTCTAACTTGATATCTCAAAGTGCTTTCAAATTCACCATCTCATTTCCTAATCATTTTGTGAGCTAAATATTAATAACCCAAATTTACAGAAAGTAGGACAAGTGGTCAGTAGCATGCTGAGGTCTGTTCAACTTGCAAGTTAAGATTTACCAACCAAGTCTTCTTACCCATTCAGAATCTCAATCTGAAACTACCTCTAGGAGCCAAACAGACCCAGTGTTGGACATTAAAACTTAATAAGACCATCAGTACTGCCTACCCAGAACACTAAGTCCCCCCAAATCCACATATCAATCTCTAACCTTGGGTCTTCTTTTTATTCCCCATTATCAGGCCACCAAGAAAAATGGAAGAAAATTATAAAAAAAAATGATCTTTTGTGGCTTACATTCACTTAATAAATACTGAGCATCTACTATATCTGACCCATTTTGAGGTGCTGCTTATATAGCTATTGACAACATAGATAAAATTCTCCTAACTCTGCCAGAGTAGTTGATCTTTATTTCTTTACTATTTGTAAGTCTTCATTTTTTCTCTGTTTCATTGTAAGCCCATAATCCTTTTTGAAGTAGACACAGTTGAAATAATGATATAAATTGAGATCGTGTTCATATATTGCCTTCTCTTGAGAATTCATACTAATCATTGTGCATATGTATCTTGTTTTTGTTTTATGCCAACATGTAGTTCTTATTTTTCTATTCTTCTTCCTTCCTAACAGCTGCCTAATTTAAGTTCTTTCATTCATCGTCTTGGCTCCTGGGAGACAAATTCAGAAAACTATTTCCCACTAGAATGAAAAAAGGTGTTTTTTCTCCTTGCAGGCCAGGTGAAACCTTCAACAGGCATGTGGGCAGGTTGTGCTATCAGTCGCTCTTCCTCAAGATTTGAAATCTTAACACATGATAGAAAGAAGCAGAGGCATAAAGTATTTATTACATTAAGAAAATGCAATCGGACTCTTCCTTTCAGATATAAATGCAAGTGTTTCTCCTTCCAGAACAGCTTTGATCTCTAACTTTCCTGATTTTCCAACTTCCAGTTAATTATTTCCACCCTGCTCCTATCATTATCACCAATCTTTCTAATAAATCCCCCCTTCTTCTCAAGTTATTTTCAAATGCTTGCAATACAAAAGCACACTAAAGGGCACACTAGCCAAGCTAAACTGGGCCCTTCTGCTAATTTATGTCACCCCTGGAAAGAAAGCTTCCAGCTTCACTCAAGGAGAGGTCAAGCATCCCTTAATCAGCGTCAACACTCCAAATCTAGTTTGTACTGTGTTTAATGAGTATTTCTGAAAGAAGAGAGAGTGAAGGGAGAGATGAACAAATGAAAAGGAAAAAGAAAGGTAAAGAAGGAAAGAAAAAAGGAGGGAAAGGGAGGGAGGAGAAAAGACGAAAGGGTGAGGGATGGAAGGATTCAAAGAAAAGAGAAGGGAGAAGCAGGGATAAATACAGGGGCTTGACAATTAATCCCATATGGCCATTCTGGTGGAAATAGTGTAAGTTTGAAAAAATAGATCATTGGAAAATTTCCCCTGTTCTTGTTTAAGTTCAGGTTCTTATTTAAAAGAAAAGGGAAACTACAGATATTTTATGTGAGGATGGAGGAAAATCAGGATCTGAAGAAAGTTCAGAGATATGAAAATACAAAATTAGATACCTAAATTGAGAAAGGATTGTAAATATTAATGAAATGAAAAACTGGGCAAAGAAATCAGAAAATGGTGTAAAACTTACAGAGCGAAGTGAATAAATAATTGAAAGTTATTTTAAATTTAATTGAGGACGTTGATGGAGTGGAAGTCTACAGGATTCTGCATTTCAATATATATATGACACTGACGAGCAGTACAGTGTGCAAAAGTGGTGAGGAGGATTTTTCTGCTTAAATAAAATTTAATCAAGGCAAAACAAAAATTCTTGTGTAGGACTCCTGTGATGGAAACCTTTCTCTATACTCATTGTATATGACATTTGATTATTTGGTTGATTAGCTCTCCATTATTTAATAGGATTTTTCCTCTCTTTTTGCTCTTAATTAACTCCACCATAAACACCTCCTTCCTTCATTAACAATTCCCAGTTCATGGAAAGATTTAGCTCTCAGCATTGTAACTTCCAGGTTTTATTGATGCTGCATTTAGTATGCATCATGTAACCCAGGGCCCATGGTTTGTTCATCTGTTTTCATTTTGTGGCACAGAAACTTTTTATGTCCAGCCACTGCCAAGCAAAAACATGGATAAGCAATTATCTGCTAAATCAATATTTTTCAGATGAAAGTTATTTAATGTTTTTATTAAACCTTAGACAGGCACCATTAGTCAATCTCCATGCCAAGTTACTGTTTAGTAGTAAATGCAACGGCTAAATACACATAATCATTTAAAACTAAAAGAAAAACAAAAGTGTCTCTCCAGTTATTTTTTTTTTACTATTTCTATGTAATGAAATGTAAAGATAAAATTATGAAATGTAAAGATAAAATAATTTTAATTCATTTACAAAAAAAAGAGATAACAATCAAAATATATATGCACCAATTATGAGAGCGCCAAACTATGTAAGACAAATATTAGTAGACATTAAAAAATCAAATACCCAGTAGGACAATTATAATGTGAGACCTTAATACCCCATTGCCACAGAAATAAATCAACTAGATAAAAAATTTTAAAATACCAGAACTGAATAAAAAATGTGAACAAATGGACTTAATAGACATTTACAGTGTCCCACCCAACAGTATCAGAATACACGTTTTTCTCAGCTGCACATGGGATATTCTCTAAAGTGGGCCATACACTAGCCTAGAGAACATGCTTAAATAAATGCAAAGGAATTGAAATTATCCCATGCATATTATTCAATCATACTGTGCTGAAATTAATGCCAAAAGAAACTACAAAAAATGATGAATGAGTCACAGATGAAATTAGAGAACAAATTAAACAATATGTACAATCAAATGAAAAGGCAGATAAAACATACCAGAACCTATGGGATACAATGAGCACAGTCCTAAAAGAGTAAAACATAGCCATGACTCCTCACAGGAAAACAGACCAAGCACAAATAAACAACATAATGTTATAGCTCTAAATTCTAGAAAAAAGAGAACAGACTAAAGCTTATAGAAGGGAGAAAATTACAAAGATCAGAGCACAAATTAGTGCAATTGAGACTAAGAAAACAATACAAAAAATTAATGAACTTAAGATTTGGTAATTGACAAATCCCTAACAAATCTTATCAAGAAAAAGAAAAGAAAAACTAAAAGTTATGCAGTGAGTAATGAAATGGGTGAAATCACTATGGCTTCTGTAAAAATTTATAAGATCATTATACCTACTTTGAAAATCTTTACTCTCATAAGATGGGAAACATAGAAGAAATGGACAGATTTTTAGAAACATATGAATTACGAAAGTTGAATCAAGATATAAAAAGTCTAAATTACCCAATGTCAACGAAATTATAAATGTAATTAAAAACTTAGCAACAAAGAAAAGTCCAAGTCCTGGTGAATTAACCACTATAGTCTACTAGAAATGTAGACACCATCTAATGCCATTACTTGTCAAACTCTTTCGTGAAATTGAAAGGGATGCAATACTCCCAAAATTATTCCTGGAAGCAAGTATTATCCTGATACCAAAACTGGATCAACAACAACAAAAAATTAAACAGACCAATATCACTAATGAACGTACATGAAAAAATCCTCAATAAAATACCAGCAAACAGAATACAGCAAATCATCAAGAACATTATACACCATGACCAAGTGGGATTCACCCAGGAATGCAGGGGTGGTTCAACATACATAGATCAATAAACATAATATACCACATCAGCAGTGTCAAAGACAAAAATCATATGATCATCTCAATAGATGCAGAAAAACTTTTGATAAAGTCCAACATTTGTTCATTATAAAATCCCTACAGAAAATTGAATAATCTGTAGCTCAATTTGATAAAAGCCACCTATGACAAACCAACAGCCAACATCATACTAAATGGTCAAAAACTGAAAGTGTTCTCTCTAAAAACAGGGGAATAAGACAAGGATGTCCACTATCACTAATCCTATTTACCATAGTTCTGGAAATATTATGCAGAACAACTAGACAAGAAAGAGAAATAAAATGAATAAGAAGAAAGGAAGATATTACTATCATTATTCACAGATGACATGGTTCTCAGCATAGATGACCTCAAATGCTCCACCAAAACACTACTAGAGTTAATAAACAAATTTAGTAGTGTAGCTGGATACAAAGTCAACACTCAAAACTCAATAGCATTCCTGTACACAAAGAAGGAACTCACTGAGAGAAAAATTCATAACACCACACAAAACAAAATACTTAGGAATCAACCTAACAAAGGATGTAAAAGATCTACAAATTGAAAATTACAGTACTGTGTAAAAGGAGATTGAAGAGGATGTTGGAAAATGAAAAGATATTCCTTGCCCATGAATAGGAACCAACATTGTGAAAATGACCATACTCCTAAAACTTTTATACAGATGTAATGCAATTCTAATCAAAATATCATTAATATACTGCATAGATCTAGAGAAAACATTCTTAAAATTCATTTGGAAAGAGATGAGCTCAAGAATAGCAAAGGCAATTCTGGGGAACAAAGACAAAGCAGGAGGTATTGCAATCCTTTGCTTGAAATTATACCATGTGATAAAATCAGCATGGTACTGACCAAAAAAAAAAAAAACCAGACCTGAGGATCACTAGAATAGATTAGAATCACAGACCTAACTACAAGACACTCAGCCACCTTATCTTTGACAAAGGAGCCAAGCATTTTCACTGGAAGAAAGATAGCCTCTTTAATAAATGATGCTAAAAAAATTGGTTTTCCACATATCAAAGACAAAAACTAGACACACTTCTGTCACCATGAACTAAACTAAAGTCAAAATGGATCAAAGTTCTAAATTAAAACAGAAACATTATGGGCCAGGGATATAGCTCAATGGCATAAGTACCTGCCTGGGAAGCACAAGGGTCTGAGTTCAATTCTCTGTTCCAAAACATAGAATAAAAACACTAAACCTACTGGAAGATAAGAAAAATAGAAATTTTGAAAACAAAGGGATAGGCAGAAAGTTCATGAACAAAATGCAAACTGCATGGGAAAGTACTTTAAATAATCAACAACTGGGATCTCATCTTATTAAAAAGTTGTTGCATATTGGGGCTGGGGATTTAGCTCAGTGGCATAAGCGCCTGCCTTGCAAGCAGGCAGTCATGAGTTCAGTCTCTGGTGCCAATAAAAAGGAAAAAGAAAAAAAAATAAAGTTGTTGCACATCAAAAGAAGCCACCTGCAGAATAGGAAAAAAATCTACCCAACTGTCCCTCAGAAAAGGACTTCTATCTAAAATATAGAGAGAATGTTGAAAAATATCAGACCCCCACATTCAAAGACCCAGTCAAAAAAATGGGCATATGAGATGAATACACACTGCTCAGAAATACAAATGGCAAATAAATACATGAAGAAATGTTCAACCTCACTGGTCATTTCAGAAGTTAAAATTCAAACAACACTGAAATTCCATCTAACTCCAGCAAGAATGGCTGCCAAGAAGAAATCAATCTATATCAAGTGTTGGTGGGACTGTGGGGGAAAAGGAACATTTCTCCACTGTTGATGGGAGTGTAGACTGATGCAGTCACTGTGGAAATAAGGTGGAGATTCCTCAAAAAACTAGGATTGGAAGTCCCATTCAACCCAGCTCTTCCCCTTCTGGATATTTTCCCAGAAGAACTGAGAACATCATACCACAGTGATATATGTATACCCACATATTGCAGCACAATTTTTAATAGCTAAATCTTGGAAACAACCCAAATGTCCATCTGCTGCAGAATGCATAAAAATAATGTGGTCTTTTTATACAATGGAGTATTACTCATCTATAAAGAAGGAAAAACTTGAGGATTTTGTAGGTAAACAGATACAATTTAAGACCATACTCATTTGTTTCATACCTGAAACAAATCAGACTTACATGTGTAAATATCATATTTTCTCCCCTGTGTATAAAAAATGAAAGAGTAAATAAGATCCAAAACATACAATAGACATTGTGAATATGAAAGGGAAGAAAACTGCTCAAAAGGAAAAAACCACTAGGATAGGGAAAGTAGAAAAAAAAAGAAGGGAAAGGAATATATATGTATATATACACAAGATAGATAATTATACTACTAATCTCTGTTAGTTCACTAAAAGGAATAGTTTTTGCTTTCACAGTTTGATTATTTGTTCTTTTTTTCATACTGTAATCTGACAACTACTTTGAAGATAACAACACACAACATATTAACCATTTTTAATCTCTTATTATTTTGTTTTAAAATTCTGTATCATCAGTTTTTCATTTAAAAAGATAAAAAAATAAAAACAAGAAAGTAAAATATCTTAAAAGGAATGATTAGAGATAAAACTAACCAAAATGAAATGTTATAAAAGATATACATGATTAATGTCTAAATAAAATTCTTATCTTACTTTATCTAGGAATATGTGGGAAATCTCAGAAAATATAAAATGTGGGGGGAAAGCAATTTTTTTCACTGATCTTTTCAAGAGCACATTTAAACCCTTCTTTTTTCTTATCATTTCAACAAACCAAAATTTGGCAAGCAAAAATTTTACTAGCAAAATTTTGCCAAACCTAAGGCTGACTGTTAAGTCTCATTTCCTCCTGTTCTGGTTGAAGAAAAAAGCCATCTCCTACATTTTGCCACCACACACTTTTGCTACAATTATTCAAGGTTGATATCAATTCTAGCACAGCCCAACATACTAGAAAGCACTGGAATAGATATTTGTCAAAACAAATTATTCCAGTCCAATCTTTTCCAAATAAATTTAAAAGGCTATGAGTTCTAGCAACTTCCTTTCTAACAACTTCCTTCATTTTGACAAAGTTGTTCTTCATTTTATTTCTCCTTTCTCTCCCCGTGACTCTGTCCCCCATAGCCTTACTACTCACATGAGCATTTCTCAGCCTAGAGCCATGATTCCTAGCCTAATATGTGCCTCAGCCTATGAGAGATCAGGGCAGGGGCAGCACGAAACGGAAGGCATGAGCAGGTGCAGGGTGAAATCATAGCAGTAGCCGAGCATTCTCATAGCAAAGCCTAAAATTAAAACACTGAAAAGTAGACTTCTAACTACATGGAAAATTTAACACCTGCCTGTGCCCTATGCACAGAGAGCTAAGCAGAGCCAGGAAAGTGTATGTATCATCTGTTACCTGTTCACTGGATCCTGTCATCAACCACTTCTACCCACACAGAATGCCACCTCATCTTTCTTCATCATTTTCCACTTCCTTTCCTTTATCTGCATCCTACCCCACCATTACTACTTCTTAGTTCTTAAGAATGATTGTCTGTCAAACTAAATAAGACAAAAAAATTTTCAACCAGATTTTCCCCCTCATTGTCTGTAATTTTCCAACAGAGATGACAAAGTTGCCTTCCCAGCTCCACAAAATTTGTGCAAAATAGCAATATCTAGTGATGTTTTTGTTTAACATAACTTGGTGAGGGATTGCTATTGGCATCCAGTTCATAGAGTTCAAAGATGCTATTAAACATCATACAATGCACAGGAAAACCCGATGTAAAAACAGAATCATATAACTCAAAGCATCAGTAGTGCTGGGGCTGAGGAAATATTGCTTCAGTTATCACCCTGAATTGATAGTTAAATTGCATGTTGTCTACATTTAATGGTTTCTACCTTCTCCCTTCCAACTGACTGCTGGGCTTGCAAAGATTTGTTTGCTGCCTTCTTTGATTTACTCGCATTGATCCTACAAAATCTAGACATGATTTCATACAGAAAATTAAATGGATGCTTTCAGCCTATCCTTTCTTCTTAGATTTTTTGCAAAGATAAACCTCTTGTCCAGACTGTGTTCTTGAAGTAACCTCTGCAAGAAGGCAGAGTAGGATTACTCTGGCCTCACTCTCCATAGCAGGAATCCAACTAGTAACAGCTATACAGAGGCAAGAATACCCTGGTAAATACTCTGGAACTCTGGACTTAAAATGAGATACCCCCAGGGACAACAGACCTAAAAATACTGCCTTCAAATAGTGAAAGAAGTGGTTGTCTTCACCCACCATTCTTCTCCCTAGATGATACAGCACCATACACAGGAAATTCCCCTAAACTTGTGGGTACTACAATGAAACAAGGGAATTGGAGTGAGCACTCAATGTCCCTAACATTCTAGAGCTCTTCACTGGAGCCTGTTTCCTGTCTTGTCCCACAGGAAACACTGGGAGTGTTATCAGGGATGGAAAACCTGGGGTCAGTTAGAAACAAAGAATAGGGATTGGCAGCAACTAGTGGGAGGGAACCTCAGTGGATTGCAGTATTCAGGCCAATGGAAGAGCCATTATAGAAAAGCTAGCCAACTCCACCATGCTGCAGGAAACATGGTCCACGTCTTCCAAGCACAATCACTGACCACCTTCCGATGTGTCCAGGATGCTCTTGTTAAGTCTTCTCCAGGTTGACAGGCAGCTGCAAGCCAACAGTTACTCACAAAAGGATTACCTAGCCCTACCCAAATTCAGCTGCTAGACATGACTACACGAAACCTTAGTGCTCTACATAAGCCTACCTTACATAGAAAGGTGATCTTGAGACCACACATATATGTAAAGCACAGCCATAGTGCTATGAAATTAGAAATTAATGATAAAAGATACTGCAAAAATCCCACAAACACATGGAAACCGAATGACACACTTTTGAGTAATCAGTGGGTCACAGAGGAAATTAAAGAAGAAATTAAACAATACCTGCAAACAAATGAAAACACAAATACAACTTATTGGAATCTGTGGGATGCAATGAAAGCTATCCTCAGAGGAAAATTTATTGCACTGAGTTCCCACATCAGGAAAATAGAACGAATACAAATAAATAACCTGATGTTACACCTCAAACATCTAGAAAAGAAAAGCAAGTCAAGCCCAAAGCCAAAAGAAGAGAATAAATTATAAAAATCAGAGCAGAAATCAATGCAATAGAGACTAAAAAAACAATGCAAAAAATCAATGAATCAAGGAGTTGGTTCTTTAAAAGAATCCAAAAAATCAACGAATCAAAGAGTTGGTTCTTTGAAAGAATATATAAAATCAACAAACCCATAGCCAATCTTATTTTAAAAAGGGAAGAAAAAGCTCAAATTCATGCAATAAGGAATGAAAGAGGTGAAATTACAATAGACCCTATAGAAATACAGAAGTTCATCAACACCTATTTCAAAAACCTCTACTTTCAAAGGTTTGATAACACAGAGGAAATAGAAAGATTCCTAGAAGCATACGAAGTACCAAAACCAGGTCATGAAGATGTAAAACTACTGAATAACCCAATTTCTATTAATGAAATTGAAAACATAATTAAATCTTTACCTACGAAGAGGAGCCCAGGCCCAGACAGATTCACTGCAGAATTCTACAAGAAATACAAAGAAGACCTAATGTCAACACTCCTCAAACTCTTCAGTGAAATTGAAAGGGAAGCAATCCTTTCTAAGTCGTTCCTAGAAGCAAATATTACTTTAGTACCAAGACCAGAGAAGGACCCAACTGAAAAAGAGAACTATAGACCAATTTCCCTAATGAACACAGATGAAAAAATCCTCAATAAAATATTGGGCAAATAGGATGCAGCAAATCATCAAGAAGATCATACACCATGACCAAGTGGAATTCATCCCAGGCATGCAGGGATGTTTCAATATACATAAATCAAAAGATGTAGTACACCATATCAATAGAGCCAAAAGTAAGAATCACATGATCATTTCTATAGATGCAGAAAAAACTTTTGATAAGGTCCAACATTTATTTATGATAAGAACCTTGCAGAAAATTGGAATAGATGGTCTTTACCTCAATATAATAAAGGCCATCTATGACAAACCATCAGCCCATATCATACTAAATGGCCAAAAATTGAAGGCCTTTACTTTAAAATTAGGTACAAGACAAGGATGTCCCTTATCACCGCTCCTATTTAATATAGTACTGGAAATACTAGCCAGAGCAATTAAACAAGAGAGAGAAATAAAATAAAAGGGGTAAAGATAGGAAAAGAAGTTAAGCTATCATTATTTGCAGATCTATATAGAAGATCCCCAAAAATCCATTGAAAGACTACTAGATATAACAAATAACTTCAGTAATGTAGCTGGATACAGAATCAATACTCAAAAATCAATAGCATTCCTATACACTAACAACAAAGTCACAGAGAGAGAAATAACAGATGCCATAGCCTTCACATTAGCAACCAAAAAAATGCAATATTTAGGAATTACTCTCACAAAAGAAGTGAAAGACCTACACAGGGAAAATTATAACACTGAAAAATTAAATTGAAGAAGATCTCAGAAAATGGAAAGACATCCCTTGCTCATGGATAGGAAGAACAAATTCTGTGAAAACGGCCATTCTCCCAAAACTTTTATACAGATTCAATGCAATCCCAATAAAAATACCATCAACATACCTTATAGAACTAGAGAAATCACTCCTAAAATTCATCTGCAACCAGAAGAGACCTAGAATAGCAAGAACAGTTCTAAGCAGCAAAGGCAAGGCAGGAGGTATCACAATCCCTGACTTGAAGGTATTCTACAAAGCAACTGTAGTAAAATCAACATGGTACTGGAATCAAAACAGAGCCGAAGATCAGTGGAATAGATTAGAAGATACAACCCCAACTACAAACACACTCAACCACCTAATCTTTGATAAAGGGGCCAAACATGTTCACTGGAAGAATGACAGTCTCTTTAATAAATGTGTTGGAAAAACTGGCTCTCCATATGCTGAAAACTAACACTAGTCCCATGCCTATCACCATGCACTAAAATAAAATCTAAATGGATCAAAGATCTAAATATTAAAAGAGAAACACTAAATGTATTGGAAGACAAATTGGGTAAAAACCTTGAAGATATAGGAGTAAGTAGAGAATTCATGAACAGGACTCAAACCGCATGGGAAATACTTACCAGAGTCAATAATTGGGGTCGCCTCTTATTAAAAAGTTTCTGCGCATCAAAAGAAATCTCCAGCATATGAAAAGAAAACCCACAAACTGGGAAAAAAAATCTTAGTGAACTGCCCCTCAGACAAAGGACTTCTGTCTAAAACATATAAAGAATTTTTAAAAAATCAGACCCCTAAAATTCAAAGACCCAATCCAAAAATGGGCATCTGAGATGAATAAACAGTTTTCAGATGAAGAAATACAAATAGCAAATAAATACATGAAAAAATGTTCAACATCACTGGTCATTAGAGAAATGCAAATTAAAACCACACTGAGAT
Organism: Cavia porcellus; assembly: GCF_034190915.1. Lineage (NCBI taxonomy): Eukaryota > Metazoa > Chordata > Mammalia > Rodentia > Caviidae > Cavia > Cavia porcellus. The sequence continues at coordinate 8,243,563 of NW_026947507.1, read as the reverse complement.
TTCATCTCACTCCTGAAAGAATGGCCAAGATCAAGAAAACCACCAACAACAAATGCTGGAGAGGCTGTGGGGAAAAAGGAACTCTCCTGCACTGTTGGTGGGAGTGTAGACTAGTACAACCATTGTGGAGGTCAGTCTGGAGATTTCTCAGAAAGCTAGGACTGGAAGCCCCATTTGACCCAGCTATTCCACTTCTAGGCATATTCCCAGAAGAACTGAAAGCATCATATCACAGTGATATATGTGCATCTATGTTTATAGCAGCACAATTTGTAATAGCCAGATCTTGGAAACAACCTAAGTGTCCATCAACTGAGGAATGGATAAAAAAGTTGTGATATTTTTATACAATGGAGTACTACTCAGATATAAAGAGTGATCACATTGAGATGTTTATAAATAAATGGACGCAGCTTGAGACCATACTCATAAGTGAAATAAATCAAACTCACATGTGTAAATACCGAGTAGTTTCCCTAGTGTAAGAAATGATAAGAATACAAAAAAGCATGTGGTAATCATGATTCCCAATCATATTGGTTTGAAGCCATATAATGTTTTCACTCATTAATTGCAAAGGTTTTAACCTGGGTTGTTTGATTTTAGTATCGGTGATAGTATGAATACCTATTTTGAAGAAAACAACACATCATAAAAGCTAGTGCTGATTTAATATCATCTTGTTTTGAAGTCCCATTAAGCTGTTGTACATCTGTTTCCATTGGTTTTAACATGTTGTATCTTACTATATTTTACTATATGTGATAGTATAAACAAAAATTTTTATAGGCAAAGAGATAAAATAGAAACCGTTGTTCGTTTTCTGTTAACTGTTTCTAAATACCCTGTAATTCTTTAATTCTCTTGAATGGCTTCACACTGTCTTGATATGCTTGATGCTATAGTATACGAAGTTATACTCAAATAATTCAAGGAATGAGACAGTATGGTGACTACTATTATGTTAGATTATCTGGGGGTGAAACACAATGATGCTTAAATTTTTCAGTTCTGACCTGTGTTGTTCTAATACAGTGTCCTCTATCTCAGTCTCCACTCTTTTTTTAAAGTTAATCTATTTTTTCTTATTTTTTTTCAATTAAGGGAAAGCTAATTTTAAAAATAGCGGGATATATTATAGTAACTTTTTTGTTTTCCTATTAACCTGATTTGAACCCTAGTATTGTTCTCCCCATCTTGCTCTGTCTGATTCTACTATATTCTATTTTGCATGATAATATCAAGTTTGAGGGTATAGGCAACCACTTTGAAGGGAATAAGATTTACTATGATGCCCATTATGGTTTGACTATTATCTTCTATTGAAGTCCTGTAAGGTCTCCAGTGTGGTTTTTATTGGTCTTGTTCTGTACTGTTGTGATCAATTCTATTATATCTGATGATATAGGCAACTCTTTTTAAAAATAGCAAGATGCACAATGGTAACCAGTTTTGATCACCTGGTATTCTATTTTTACATCCTGTACTATGCCCATCCTTCTGTTCTAACCAACTCTGTTCTGTTTAGTCACGTTAGGTTTTATTCTCTTCAAAGAAAGTAATAAGAACTGTGGGAGTAAAAAAAACCAAAAAGTGTAATTGTTATTGTAAAAAATAGAGGAAAGGAGGGTAGTCTAAGGGATATAACTGCATGTATGTTTGAGCATGTAGGATGGAAAACCATATTACTGAGCTTTTGTTGGATCATTGAACAGAACAGTCTGCAATCTCACTGTATGAATGTCTACTTTATATGCTTTAATGTTATAATTTGGACAACTGTTTCTGGGGTGACAGTGTGTGATCTATTAACTAGTGATTTCTTACTGTATTTTTTTTCTTGAAATTCTGTATTATTTGTACCCTGTTACTGATTTGTTTCTTTTTTATTTCCTTTCTTTTTTCTCTTTAAATAAATAAATAAATAAATAAAATGAAAGGCTATAACAAAAATTTGAAAACACAAAACTCAAGTGTATACTACTTAGTATACAGTCAAACTCAGAATTTTTGAAAGCTGTAAGGATGGTATGTAAAAAATTTGATCCATACTAGGAGAGTTAAAAGAAAAAAATTACCATAAATAATTGCAGTTATAAAAACTTGTAAAGAAATGCAAATTAGAAAAATAAATGTAACTTTTGAAATCTTGAAATCAAAATAATAAAACGTAGGGGAGAGTTAGAATAAAAGTTTAGTTTCATATGTGACTAAACATGTTAGTAGGTTTTGTTTGTTTGTTTGCTTGTTTGTACTGGGGACCAAACTCCTGACCTTGTGCTTGCCAGGCATGGACTTATGCCACTGAGCTAAATTCCTAGCCTAAATTACTTGGGTTTTTTAAAGAAAAAAAAAAACAGAAAAAGGGTAGAAGTAATACATAATTTCAAAAAATAAACAGTAAGAAATCACTAGTTGATAATTACATATTGTTGTCTTACAAATAGTTGGTTAAGTTACAAAAGTGAAGCATATAAAAAGCCAGACTGCAAACAGTTCTGTTCAGCTATCCAGCAAAAACTTAGTAATGTGGTTATCAATCCTACACACTTAAACAAACATGCAGTTATATCCTTCAGAGTACTTTCTTTTCCTCTCTTTTTTACAATAGCAATTACACATTTGGGGTTTTATTAATCCTACATCTCATTACTTTTTACACTAGAGACACAACATGATATTTATAAATATGAATTTATTTCACTAATGAAGATAGCCTAACATTGTCTCCATTTGCCTATGAAGGCCTCAAGAGCATCCTTTTTATAGCTGAGTAATATTCCATTGTATATATATACCACATCTTTTTCATCCACTCTGCATTTGATGTGCATCATGGTTGTTTCCAAGATTTAGTTACTACAAATTGTGTTGCTATGAACATGGGTACACATATATCACTGTGATATGACATTTTCAGTTTTTCTGGGAAAATACCCAGGAGGGGAATAGCTGGGTTAAATGGAACTTCCAATCCTAGTCTTCTGAGAATTCTCCATACTGATTTCCATAGTGGCTGCACCAGTCTACACTCCCATTAACAGTGACCTCGTAATTAGTTGATTTCTTGATGGCAGCCATTCTTTCCAGAGTGAGATGAAGTCTCAATGCTGTTTTAATTTGCATTTCTCGAATGACCAGTGATGGTGAACATTTCTTCATGTATTTATTTGCCATTTATATATCTTCATCTGAGAACTGTGTGTTCATCTCAGATGCCCATTTTTGGAGAGGGTCTTTGAATTTGGGGTCTTGATGTTTTTCAATTCTTTATTCTAGAGACAAGCACTTTGAGTGGTTTCTGGCTATAATTCTTCCCATTCTGTGGGCTTTCTTTTCATTCCGATTTCTTTTGAAGTACAGAAACTTTTCAATAATAAGGGATCCCAGTTGTTGATTCTTTGAAGTGTTTCCCATGCCGTTTGCATTTTGTTCATGAGTTCTCTGCCTACCCCTATGTCTCTAAGATTTCTACCCACTTTGTCTTCCAGTAGATTTAGTATTTCTATTCTAGTATTTAGGCCTTTGATACATTTAGACTTTAGTTTTGTGCATGGTGATAAGCATGGATCTAGTTTCAGTCTTCAGCATGGGGAGAGCCAATTTTTCCAATTCCATTTATTAAAGATGCCGTCCTTCTTCCAGTGAACATGTTTAACCCTTTTGTCAAAAAGCAGGTGGCTGAGTGTCTTTGTAGTTGTACTTGCATCTTTTAATCTGTTCCACTGATCCTCAGGTTTATTTCTTTGTCAGTACCATGCTGATTTTATCACTGTAGCTTATAATATAGTTTCAAGTCAGGAATTGAGATGTGTCCTGCCCAAAATTTGTTGGCTTTGGTTCCCAGAATTCCCTTTGCTATTATAGGTTTCTTCTGCTACCAAATGAATTTTAGGAGTGTTTTATTTAGATCTTTGAGGTATGTTAATGATATTTTGATTGGAATCACATTAAATCTGTATAATAGTTTGGGGAATATAGCCATTTTCACAGTATTGGTTCATCCTAGCCCAGAGCAAGGAATATCCGTCTGTTTTCTAATATCCTCTTCAATCTGCTTTTTAAGCATAGCATAATTTTCAACATATAGGTCTTTTACATTCTTAGGTTGATTCCAAAATATTTCATTTTTTTAAATGCTGTTGTAAAGGACAATATTTCCATAATTTCTCTTTTGGCGAGTTTTTTGTTTGTGTACAGGAATGCTATTGATTTTTGAGTAGACTTTGTATTCAGTTACACTGCTGAATTTGCGTATTACTTCTAGTAGTCAGTTAATGGAATTTTTCTTCTAGGTAGAGTATCATATTATCTGCAAATAGTGATAATTTAACTTCTTCCTTTCCTATCTTATTTGTTTTTCTCTCTTGTCTGATTGCCTTGACCAGTTTTCCAGAACTATATTAATAGGAGTGGTGATAGTAGACATCCTTGTCTTGTTCCTGATTTTAAAGTAAAAGCTTTCAGGGGGTTGTGAAGATGGCAGCTTGATAGATAGCAGGGTAGAGAGCCTCTTTGAGAAAAGCAACTCTGACGCTAGAATTTAACAACATGGAGAAGACCAGACAAAAGGAGAGGGATTCTCATGACCCAGGAAGAAATTGAAGGAAAAAAAGAAAGGAAGGAAGGAAAAACATGGGTAAAAGGCTGGAACAGATGTGCTCACTGGGACTGCTCCTGGGCTGTGCTGGGTGCACCTTGGAGTCAGACGATTCACGGTTGCACTGAAGCTGTGGCCACCGATAATGGGAGTTGGTGAGTCCAGGGCCCTTGGTGGGAGGCGCGGTGTAGCATAAAATAGAGCCAAGGTGGAGAGCTGCATTAATTCTTGGTGAGTGCTGGAAACTGGGTCCCGTGGCTGGTGTGGCCAGGTGGAAGACATATTAGAGTTGGGCAGAACAAGGCCTGAAGAGACACTAAGATACCCAATGTTAATCCTGTAGCATTATGATATAAAATCTAGCAACACCATTATTCACTGTTCAGAGTGATATTAGTCTAGTCTCTTATGTTTAATTTCAACATACATAAAGATATGGACAGCTATTTCAAAGAGAACAAGAGACATTATGGCAGCCATTGTTGACTTCCCTATTGTCTGGTTTTGAAGACCTAAAAAAGCCTTCATCATCCTGTTCTGATTAGCTTAGTACTATAATGTTCAGTATGTTTTCACTGTATGTGAAGATGTGGACAACTATTTGGAAGAAAACAAGACACAATACGATAGACAGTGAAGATCTCCAGTGGTCTTGCTTTGAAATCCGTGTTTCTTAAAATTGTTTCCTTATGATCTGGTTTGTTCTGTTTAATTTTACCCTCATTAAAATAAATTTTAAAAAAAGAAAGCTTTCAGTTTTTGTCCATTTAGTATAATGTTGGCTAAGAATTTGTTTTTAAAAGATAAACAAAATTGGCAGATCTATATTTAGACTAATTAGTAAATGTTGAAGAATCAAATAAAAGTAAAAATGGAAAAAGACACATTACCATGGATATTTTCAAAAATAAAAAGCACTATAAGACTCCACAATGAACAGCCAAATTAATCTTGAACAAAAAATAAAGCTGCAGATATTATACTACCTGATTTGAAAACATATAATAAATTGATTACAGTTAAAACAGTATGGTATAAAACATACACATCAACTAACAGAATAGGACAGAAAACACTGAAATAATACCAGGTATTTATAATCAATTGGCTTTTGACACAGTTGCCAAGAATATACACTAGTGATAAGACAGTCTCTTCATAAAAACAGGGAAATTATATCACATGGAGAGAATAAACTTACCTAAGGAGACAAGATTCTTACTTTACGCCATATACAAAAATCAGTGCAAAAATGGATTATATTTTTAATATAAGGCCTGAAACTGTAAAAGTACCAGAAAACATACTGAGGGAGAAACATCCACAATATTGCTCTTGGCAAAGTTTTGTCTGAAAGCACAAACAACAAAGTCAAAAATAGACAAACGGGATCACTTCAAACTAAAATGCTTCTGCACAGCAAAAGAAACAAAGAGACAATTCACAGTGTGAGAGAAGATATTTATAAATCTTACATTTGATAAGGGATTAATATTCTAAATACATAAGGAACTCAATGCCAAGAAAACAAATAACCCAATTAAAATGGGTCAAAGAATTGAATGTACATTTCTCAAAAGAAAACCCACAAATTGCCAATAGTTACATGAAAAAAATTCATTATTACTTATCACTAAAAGAAATACAAATAAATCAAATAAGATAGCACTTCACATTTATTAGAAAGATTTTTATCAAAAGCAAAGATAATGAATATTGGAGAAAAAGCAGAAAAACAGGATCTTACACTAGTGGTGACCAAAAATATGGTGAATGTTTACATTAAACATTTTATTACAGTAAAAAAAATTCCTGTAAGTCTCCTCAAAATATTTCCTCTTACTAGAATACACTTATAGTTCTTGGCAATGTGTCTTTCACTGTAATAAGGCTTTTTATTTAACCATTCAACCATTCCTCAGATCTTTCAATCACCCCTGTACACTGTTGATATAATGGAAATTAGTACAGCCACAAAGAAAATGGCCATAGAAGTTCCTCCAAAAACTAAAACTAGAATTATCATAGGATCCAGTAATCCTCGGTATATATCCAAGGAAACTGAAATCACTAAATTCAAATCTATATTCCTATGTTAGTTAGCTTGATTTAATTATTCCACATTGTATGCATATGTCAAAACATCACATTATGTCCCATAAATGTAAATAACTGTGTTGTCCATAAAAAATAATAACAATTTGTAAGACACTGTTTTCTGCTTGTTGCTATAACTTCATCCGATCATCGTAATGATCACTGACACTTGCAAGGTAAAATCTGAACACCTCTGCCAGGCTCCTAAGACCTCTGTCCATGTGCCCACCAGTGAATCTCAGAGGTCCTCCTCTGACATCTTCTTCTCCAGCAGTGCAAGCAACTTGCTTAAACTTCTTAAAGAGTCCAGCCATACTCTTGGTGCTTCCTTTCTGCTCCTGCTAGTGAATAGTCCATCGAATAAGTCTTTATTCAGCTTTCAAAGTTCAAGGCAAATGTCTCCTCTTCTCCAATAACAACTAAAGTGAAACTCTTAAGTTATATCCAGTGCCACTCCTTTGCCTGACACGTAGCTCATAATGATTTAGTTTAAGCACAGTTTTAGTTTATGAACTAAACTTGCTAAACTTGCTTGTTCCTATGTCTATTGTGGCAGAACCCATGAACATGGATTTGGGGTCCAGTTTATCCATTTTTGTATACCCATAACCCAGTAAAGTGCCTTGTTAATAGCTAATGCTAAATAATAAAAGTTTTAAACATAAATAAAATGCATTATTTCAAAGCAAATAGCACAACTATCATCCAAATAAATCCTCTAGTTTTATTCCACTCCCTTTGATTTTTTGGTTTTTGCTCCTCATCCCATTGTTTGCTAATGAAAACTCCTAGATATGCTTCAAGTACAAAGTGGACTCAAAAACTCAAGTAGTAAGGGCTTGATTCCCAGTGGAGTAATGGTCAGGAGTTGGGGCCTAGAGAAGTGATTGAGACATAAGGAATTGACCGCATTGGTGGGCTAATTCATTGATTCATTGGCTAAATATGGTAGCAGCTGGATGAAGCAGTTCACTGGGGTCATGTCTTTGAAGATCTCTTCACAGACTCTTTCCCTTTCTCTCTGTTTCTCAAATACTATAAGGTGGGCAGTTCTTCTTCTCTACACCCTTCTACCGAGGTGTTTCTGCCAGCTGACTCTGGACCGAACCTCTGAAACTCTAACCCAATACCTTTTATCGTTCTCCTTTAAGCTGTATTTGTTAGGTATTTTGTCACAGCAACAAAAAGTTAATACGCCTTCCTATCAAGGTTTGGTGACTTTAATGTGCTATTATAATAAATAAACCCTCTTCAGGGATGAAAGAATTGAGATACAGAGAGGCTAAGTAATTTACTAAAGTAGAAGTTGTGACGTAAGGTCTGTATTTTGGAGTTTACACTAACATTATTCCAGATACAGGAAGACTCAAGAAAGTAGAACACGAAACACTGAAATGGATAGACAATTGGAGGGGCCATCTGGGAAGACCTTGGAGAAAGAGCCTGATGTCCAGGGAAGGCTCTCAGCAGATCCCTGCAAGGGGCAGGCCAGCACCACGAAAACAGAAATGGAGAAGGCATCAGGATATGGTCCTATAACAGACCAAACAAATACCAGCACATTCTAGGCAAGAAACTGTCAGGGAAGTCTGGCAGATAGTCTGCAGGACTCTAGTGCTCTGCTGCTACTTTTTTCACTGCATCTGTTGACCCTTAGATACTCGTAGATGTCATCCTGACTCTGGCCTACCACAGCTGCACTAGTCAAACTTTGCCTCAAGAACAATGGCATAATGTGTTGCTTCTTTTTACAGATACATTTGCTCCTTTTCCAACTAGATAAGATCATTGTCGGAACTTAAGTATCCCCCCAAAGTAAAGAGCAGAACCGTCACCCCCTTAAAAAAAATGACTTACATTGATCAAAGTAAAATTTATTCCAGAATATCCAAGTTGGTTTAAAAAGTAAACCAACTGAATCCTTCCAACTAAGTCAACCCAATGAGGATAAAAAGGAAAGTTCTATCTGTCCAATTTGTTTACTCAAAAGGTTGTATCATTTCTTAAAAGTCAATTATACTCAGTGTTTACATAAAATTTCAGATGATGTTCTGCTATATAAAGAAGGCCCTATAAAATATTTTGTGTATTTATATACTCTATTAAATACAATGTATATATACCATACATATCACAGTTTATATTATATACTATACATGAATAAATATTTTATTAACAGTTATATTAACATGATGTAATTGTGTTACAATTTCAAAATTCACAAGTGGAATCTATCAGTGTCACATATGTTGAGCTGAACACCAATTGATGCATTAATGCCACTTTTATCTTTTCAAAATGAGCACCCAATACTTGTGCATATCACCAGGTAAATGAATTTTCTTAGCTTTCAACAAAGTTTGTTGGAAAAACAAATTCAAAAGAAACAGATGTTTTGGGCCAGGGATTTAGCTCAGCGGTAGAAGCTCCTGCCTGGCCAGCACACAGTCATGAGTTTGATCCCTGGTACCAAAAAAAAAAAAAAAAAAAAAATCCAAACAAACAGATGTTTCATAAACTCTGGATAACTTCTCTAATGTAGAAAAAGTTCCATAAGTTATAAAGGTAAATTGTAGTGGATATCAAATTCTATTTTATTTTAAAGACTATGAAAAACAAAAAACTTTCTTAACCTAAAAAGTAATTAATATGCAATGACTAATAATGCAACTATATCTTGGGTGTGCCCAGGGGACTATTTGACTTCTCTTTGGCTGGGTTGTGAAAGCAAAGTAAAAAACTGCTCTAAGAAATAATTAGGATTTTGAAACTGAGATGATTATTATATTAGGTCAGAAAGAGCCACTGCTAAATTTATCACTTTCATATGTCTTTTTTCATCTGCCAAGTATTATTGCCTTGTTATTTGCCTTTTTTAACCATAAAATAAAGTTCAGTGCACAAATAAAATTTCAGCACAGTTTCATACGTAAAAGTTGTTTTTGCAGTGGTTCAAAATCAAAGCGACCATGGCCTATCTTGTTCTCATTTATAATGGTTTCAGATGGAGCAGAAAAGTGCTAATGGGTAATCACAATCTGCAGTGAAATAAATGCAGGACTCTGAACTAGGAGGCATCAATGTTCACAGTCCTAATTACTCAGAAGTCAAAAGTACATAATTACATGCTTTTATAATGTCAAAATAATTAAGATGGTTCACAAATCTTGCCCAAATGAGTTTTAAGTCCAATTGATCCCAATGACATCTTCTTTTTAAAATGCAGAGGCCTCCCTAGCCTGCTGTTTCTCGGCAACATTTTCCTCACTCTCTGTTCATAATAATGCACACTGGGTCTGCATATTGCTACCAAAGCACAGAGATGGACAAGACTGCACCCTGGTCATGGGGCACTGGGGAAAGAAAAAAACTAAAAGCCCACCCTGTCCATTGCTATATAGACACATCCTGAGACACTGAATCCATGCCAGTCCATGTTTTTGCAGATGAAAATACAGAGACCCAGAAGCTGAATGAATTTGCCCAGATGAAAGGCAAAGACAGGATTTATACCATCATCTGTTAGTCAATATGACTGTTGTTAAAAGCTTTCACTGGCACAGACGAGATTTTAATATATAGACACAGGATTAATGTAGACAAAGCGTTAATAGTCTCATTTAACTAGGTGTTTAAAAAAAGTCATATGAAACAGAACAGTATTATATTAATAACTGTTATATAACAGTTATATAATATAATGTAGTGAAGTTCTTTTTTTCCCTCATGTCATATGGTTTCAGGAATTTATTTAAAATGTACAACATGCCACTATTAAAAGCATGTGCTGAAACCATAATGATCACCCTCATGTCCAGCCCTACCCATATGGGCCAGCCTATCCTACAAGATACATTTTAACTAGCTATAAATAAAGCAGACATTAGAGCTGACAGGAAATTGTAATAGCAAAGTGTCAATCAGTCCCTGTCATGATTATTTGAAGCTTAATTTTTCAAGATGACTGAACATAAGGATAAAGAGGCATTTTACCAGGTTTGGTTTTGTCTTTCAAATTCAAGCATCTCAGAGTCAGGTTGAACTTAGCTCTTAATATAATCAAGAATTGGATCTATAATCTTTCTCATGAATCAAACCAGGTAGATCTGGTAGTAATAGAGGGTCTTTGCTACTAGCCTTTGTATGTGACTGCTTCTTAAGAAACAAGAAAAATAAAGAGGGATAAAAAACACTTGAGTTTCAGGAGCAGCTACCGCGGTAGAGTCCCTTCTTCCTGAGTCCGGGTACCTCGTGAGTGGAGATGTGCTGTCCACCACAGCTGTCACCAGTCACATGTGGATACCAACCACCCAACATGGACTGGTTCAAACTGAGATGATCTATAAGCGCAGAAAACATCCTGGGTTTCAAAGACTGAGTACAGAAAATGTAAAATATCTCATTAAATTATTTACTTGATTAGATAGCATACTGAAATTACATTTTGAGTATACTAAAAAAAGACACATTATTAATTAAGTCCATCTATTTCTTTTTTATTTTTAAATGTGGCTATTAAAATCATATTTTTTTAAAAATCCTGGTTGCTCATATATCCCAGTTAAAATCAGAAGGTAGAAGAGAGATTTGCATATCTATACTTATAACAGCATAGCACAAAAGCCAAAAGATGAAAATCACCCAAATGTCTCATCAGTTCAGAAAATGATAAGTAAAATATGGTTTATTCATATAATAGCATATTATTTGGCCTTTTAAAAGAATGTTGTACTACCGGTGCATGCTAGAACACAATTGATCCTTCAAAGCAATGCTATGTGAAAGAAATTAGACACAAAAGATCACATAATAGATGAGTTCATTCATATAAAAGTCCACATCTTAGAACCCTAGAGACAGAAAACTGATTAGTGGTTGCTTAATTTTAAAGGTATGGGATGGAGAAATACAGGTGTTAGCTAAAGAGTTTAAAGTTTCTTTCTGAAGGAGTGAAAATATTCTGAAATTACCTGGGGTTAGGTACATGTATATGTAAACATACTAAAATATGTTTTAATTACACACTTCAAGTGGATGAATTGTATGATATATGACTAATATAAAGCTGGTTTTCCTAAAGGAGAAAAGTCTTCAAAAAGAGGAAAATTGGTCAAAAGGAAACGAAGAGAATTCCAGGCAGAGGAAATGGCACCTGCAAATAGGTGAAGTTGTGAAAGGCTGGTTAAGTTCTCTTCTCTTGGATGGATTCTGCCTGTTCTCCTTCATCCTTTAAATTCCAGTTCAGGCTTTCATTTTCACCATGGCACAGGAGTTCAATCCTTAGCAAGTAAAACTCTGGGTTTGCTCTGTCTTCAGTACTGCTGACTACTCTACATGTGCATCCTCAAGCAACCTCGTTAAAACCTGTACTTCCTCCTATAAGAAATTATTATTAGAGAAAGAAGAAAGATAAAAGCTTCTCACAAAACGTATTGTTAGCAAATCTATGATTAATACTGCTGCTAAGAGCTATAGAAGTAGCTAAACAAAAATAATATAATTTCTCAAAGTAACAAAGCAAAAAGACATTTATAGAGATGGAAATAGTGAAAGGTTTTTCTTACTGAGCTGCATCGAATATGTTGTGTTTTAAACAAAGGAAGATGTTTCTCCTCCAAGAGCATTTCAGAAAAGCCAAAACTATTCAACCAAAGAATGGAGACACTTTGTATTATCTTCTACAGTCCTAAGTGTGTAGATTCACACTTTTTGATAAAAGGTTAAACTGCTACAGTGAAGTGAAAACTTTTAAGATTTGTGTCATTCGGGGCTGGGGATTTAGCTCAGCGGCATAAGCATCTGCCTTGCAAGCAGGTGGTCGTGAGTTCGATACCCGGTGCCAGAAAAAAGAAAAAAAAAAAAAAAAGATTCGTGTCATTTACGTGGCAGAAACACGGAAAAGCTGACCTGCTCAGCCTGAAGACGACTGAACAGAATCCAAGCCCTGGCAGAGAAGGGAAGCCCACTCGCTCCATGTGCTTGCAGTAAGAGGAAGACAATATGACACACCCCACAGATAGGGAAATCATAAAATGAGGTTCTACCAATAAAGTCAGAAGACCACATGACATAGGTAGCAACTGCTATGTGATTGTCAAAAATAGGAGAACTATATGATACTTTCTAAATCTCTTTTTTTATTCAAGTATCTGTTAATGAATATTTAATGATTCATGAAAAACTGGGCTTCAATATATGGTTGTTGTAAAATGTATAGTTCTTGAAGTGGATTGTCACTGTGACTATTTCACCATGTTCAGGAGCCTTTAAAACAGGTTCACAGGGGGCTGGGGATTTAGCTCAGTGGGATAAGCACCTGCATTGCAAGCAGGCTGTCGTGAGTTCAATCCCCTTTACCGATAAAATAAATAAATAAAATAAACAGGTTCACAGTGTGTGCTGTCATTTTTTGCTTATTTGATCATTTTTATGCTTAGATCCTATAACCTGAACAACTACTTCTAAAGTAACAATATGCAATATATTAACTAGTGTTAATTTCCTATTTTTTTTGAAATTCTGTATCATTTCTATCCTTTTTTAAAATAAAATAAAATACTTTTTAAAATAAAATTCACTTTTTAAAATAAAATCAATTAAATTAAATTAAACAGTTCACTGGAAAAATCTGGAAAGGTTTGCAGATGCCAGCTGGAGAAGTACTAGAATTACTGGAGATTCTGGTCAGTGCTCAGAAGACTAAAATGCTGATAGACATGTATATAGTAAAGACCAGGCTTGGACAGTTTCAGTTAGGAAAATGTATCCCATTGGCAGTTGGACTTGTTATATTCTGAAAGAAAATTTGTCTACATTTTGTTCATGCCCTAAGACTTGGAAGGAGATTGAGATTACAGGTGGTAGAGTATTCTGGCAAAGGAAATTTCAAGACAGCCTAAAGTTAAGTTTTTGGTCTGGGTATAGTTAGGGGCTTTTAGCCAGGTGTACTTTGAAAATCAAGAGCAAACAGCACAGCACAATGATTTTAAAAGTTTTGACTTTGACTTGGTGGAGCTGGGGCCTGTGGATTGGGAACAAAGGAGATGAGTAAAATTAGCATTAAAAAGTAGCAAGGTGATTTACAACAGGAAATACCAAGGAGGCCTTCAGTTCACCTGAGAAACCATCAAGGACCCACTCTGCACACACTTAAGATTGAAAAAATGAAAGGCCCTTTTTTTTTTTTTTTTTTTTTTTTTTTGAGAAAAGAGCCCCAGACACCATGCTCTAGAAAAGCCACCTAAACATTTGGTGTCTTAAGATTCTGCCAACAGTGCTCAACTATCCAAGCACTGAGAATTTCCTGCAGCTATAATGCAAAAAGACCAGGCTCTTGCCGGAGCCAGGCACAGAACTTGATGTTATCCACATGGTGCTGGTTTTATAAGAATGCAGAATGCAAAGCTGTGCGGTAAGAAAGACTTTCACCCATATTTCAGAAGAAAGCTGAGGAGCCAGGCACTGTGTCCCTGAGAAGGGAGTATGTGAAGCTGCCTAAGTAAAACCAAGAATTCAATAGAGACAGAAAGCTGGAGAAACTAGAAATATGGAACAACGGAGGAAAGTCACAGCGAGTGAGCAAAGAATGCCTAATACAGAAACCATGAGGGTTATGACCACTACAGTGCTGTAGTAGTAGGGATGCCCAAGGTGCTAGACATAGTTTCAGGTTTTGCCCTGCTGGGGTTTGGTCTTGCTTTGGTTCCATTGATTTTAATTCCCTTATCTTTCCCTTTTGGAGTGGAAGTGTTTATTCGTGCCATTGTTTGGGTGTGTTTTAAATTCCTCTTTGATATTATAAAGATTCACAGCTAAAAGTTTTCCTTAAGTCTCAGAGGAGAGTATAGACATGAACTTTTCAGCAATACTGAAACTGTTAAGATTTTGACAACTCTTAGAGAATGCATTTAGCATAAAGAGATGTGTATGAGTCTTTGCGGGTCAGGGTTGAAATATTATGATTTATATGTGGAGGTGCCCAACAGCCTCGTGCTTTTGGAAGGTGATTGCAATGTGGGGGTTTATTATGGCTGACTTGCTGTTAGGAGGTAGGGTCTGGACAGAAAAGGGGGCAGTGGCCTGGAAGGGTTCATCTGTCTTCCTGTCTTCACCCTTGATCTCTTTCTGTTTCCCAGTTGCCATGTCCCTGTGCCATGCCATACTACCTTAAAGCCAACCACTTCTGGAGTAAAAGCTGAACAAGTTAGACCACTCCTCTCTTAATTTGTTGGTGTCAGGAATTGTGTCTCAGTTATGAGAAAAGTTACTAAAATACTCCTCTTGGCCAGGAATATTTTAGAGTCTTAAATAAGGATTTGTACAAGCCTACATGATAACATAATAAGACAGGAAAGCAACTAGAGTATTTCAAAATCAAAACTTGCTGCATAGGGTAGAATATTTAGAGCCCAAACAAGAAAGAATGTTTTTCTCTGTTCATCAGCTTTTAAAAGTGGGCAGGTGATTCAGGGTGGATGTGTCTCTGTTCCATAAAGTTATCTTTGACCTCTGATGCCTTACATATCTAGTAGTGAGATAAACAAGAATTTGAAAGAGATTACATTAGAAATATATTGTAATTTATACTTAAACCTATGGCAAACCACTCTTGAAATATGTTCATGCAATTCAAATTCTCATTACATTGATCAATACATTTTTGAAATCCCTAAATGAAATGGGATAGCCTTCCCAACAGAAGCTTGCCATTAAAGTCTCTGCTTTTCATCCTGTAATAGCCCAACAGAACTTCCCAGGGCATTCATAAAGCAATGGTTCCTCCTCAAAACAAAAAGCCACTTATTTTTGTCTTCCTGTGATCTTGCATATTTCCATGGATGTCATAAGCAGTCAATAATTATTTAATCAACCAATCAATCTATCTTTTTATACTCCAGGGTCAAGCTAACCCAGGTCCTAACCCAGAGGAGATACTAAATCAATACATTTGTTGAACTAACAAGTTACAAAGACATCATATAATTCTCTCAGGCTGGAGGCAGAAAAATTAAAAAAACATTGGAGACTAAGCATTGAGGGATTTCCAACCCTGCTCCTCAGAATCTCTTGGAATGTACATAAGTTGAGTACCTTGCTGGACTTTAGACATTCTGTCTATTAAAAACAGGTAATAGTTTGCAAGATGTAGTGAGGATTTGCAAGACCATGAGTGGAGCTCCCAGCAAAGTTTTTGACATAGAATAAGTCCCAGGATGGTAAGGGTGGATATAACAATGTCTTGCTAAGTATCTTGTATACAATTACACTCAGGTTCCCACAGATATAACTTATAATGATTATTTTCTTATTGTGGGCACAAAAATGTTTTTTGAGTCTTTTCTCTAAACGCTGGATCAAGAATCAATTTCAATAATCCAAACATTTACTCTTGTTTGCAAAATGAAGCAGTGCAAAACTTAAAAGTCACAGTCATCTGTCCAGTTATGTGCTACAGACACAAGACAAGAAGATATGCATAGAAATGAGGTCTTATGCCAGAATATCACAAAATTCAGGTTATGAAAGTCTATTATTGTGAGACCTGGAAAGATATTTATTTAGCATCTTCTAATGACAGTATAAAACAACAATATAAAATGAAGAATTTTTATTAATGTGTGGGTCAGGTCAAAATGCTGAATGTCATCCTTGACTTTTTTTCTTTCTCTGATACTCTACATCTAATCTCAGAAAATTCTGTTGTTGCTACTTTCAAACTTAGCCAGACCCTGACTTTTTCACCAGCTCCAATGTTTCAGTGTAGTTTGAATGCTGCCATTTTCACCTGGATGTGACACTAGCCTATACGGATCCCACTGTTTCTGCCATTGATTTCTAAGCTCTATTCTAGATTCAGCAGTTGGAAGCTTCCTTTTAAAACTTCTGTTTCAATCCTCTGCTCAACACCCTGCAGTGGCTCCCCAACTCATTTAAAGTAAAAGTCAGTTTCTTCAGGGTGGGCTTCACAGCCATCGATGGCAGACCTCAGTACCAGACCAGCCACCTCTCCTGTAGCTCCAGCCTCACTGCTGCAGCCCTGTCAGCCTCCTTGCTGATCCTGGAATGCCAAGGGCAACATCTGCCTGTAATTAGAGCTCTAGCTGGAAGGTTCTTATCTATTACTTTACCTCCTGCATGTTTTTGTTTAAAACTCTCCTTCTCAGTGAGGCTGGCTGCTATTCTAATACTAAATACAAGCCTACCTAACAGTAAAACCTATCAATCCCAGATACACATGCACACACACACACACACACACACACACACACACACACACACACACAGCACTCTCCACTCTCCGTTACTCTACTTTATTTCTTCTTTACTCTATGATTCTTATCACCTAGCATGTTACACAAGTCATCCTCTGGCATGTAATGCTTATCACCTGTGTCTCCCTGTTACAAGGAAGCTCCTTGAGTACAGAGATCTTTATACACTTTGTTCATTGACTTATGCCAAGCACCTGAAGTTTACTCACAAGCAGTGCTAGCTTACAGAAGGTTCTCAGCAAATGTATTAATTACTGTAAACCAAGAAGCTAAAAAAGCCGTACTATTAGTAGGAATGTGTCTATCATGTGGGAAGCAAGCGAATCTCCACACATGCAAAACTCAGTGTTTTGACGCGTGGTTAACACCACCATTTCTAACTCTACTTACACCTATCAACATTTCTGGGCAGATATTAAGAGAAGAATATAATCAGTTTTGTTCTAAGAGAATGCACTACAAAAAGATTCTGTGAATGTGGATTATAAGACATCGAGCCTAGACGTTTTAGGATTTAGATGAAATTAACATAAATGAGAATAATAACAAAAATAGCATAGCAATTAGTCCTTACTGGTGTCACTTTTTCCATTTGCAAAATAAACATAGTAAAAAGAATTTTCATTTTTAAGTGATGAAAGTTGTTATTATTACTTGTCTATAACTTTATATATCCTACATGGCTTTCACTAGACTAAATACTTAGTAAACTTATTTATATTGACTTTGCCTATACATTTTGAGAATAAAGTGTTTAACATTTTTTTCTTAAACTTCATCCCTGGTCTAAAAGAAATTTTGTAAAGAATCATGAATCTAAGCTTAATCAAAGGGAGATTAGCTAAAGAAAAGAGTATGCTAGGTTGAAAAGCCACAGGCTAAAGGCCAAATATGATCCACTTCTGCTTTCATAAATGAAGATATTGAAACAGCTGCCGCTATTCCTTTACTCCTTGCCTGTGCCTGCTTTTGTACCTCATCAACAGAGCCAAATAGTTGTGACAGAGACAATATTGTCCACAGAACCAAAAATATTTACTACCTCATCCTTTACGGAAAACACTTTCTGACCCTATCTAAAGTCATTTACTGAGCAACAAGCATATGGTACGACTCTGTGTCTAGCATATTAGGACACCATTCATAAATATCAATCATAGTTGCCACAGGTGACCATGGACAACATCTCTCCTTCCCCTTCATTTTAGAGGGAAGATCGAAAAGAGACAGTAAGATGAAGTGGTTCATATCCAAAGAGTAGACGCCTTTCACTAAAGAACATCACATAATCCTTAACTGTCAAGAAAATGAAAACTGAAAGGTTCAGAAAACAGGAAACATGGCTAGGCAGCATTTTCTTACTTCCACTAATAACTCATGATATTACAAACGACCAGAGCTGACTTGCATCATCACATCATAATATGGAGCAAGACAAATTCTAAAACTCTTTGGAGACATCAGACAGCAGTCCAATTCCAGCTGCTTTTTACTGGCAGTCACTAAAGGCTGAGGCTGAATTCAGGCCCTGCTGCTGCTACGAGGTCAACAACAGCTTCATCTCTGTGTTACCCTGTTACTGCTCTCACCAGAATTGTCAAGACTGGGCCCATGAAATCCGAATGCTGCCTAAGACACAGGCTTCAGTTTGCCAAGATAAGCCCCCTGGTATTTTACAAACTACATTTCACCAAGGACAGCCACAGGAAAATCATGTCAGTAGCCCTGGGGTCCATTTGTGTTTAAATCTTCACCAATATTCTCATCAACAGACATCTGAACTACAGGAGTGAGGAAAACTCACACAGGCTGAGTTTATGTGCTCCATAGTCCAAGAAAATTTTGCAAATCATTGGCTCTAAAAATGTTTTTGACATATTTCATAACATACTGTAAGCTATAAACAGAATATAACAATGGTCTATCAATACATTTTTATTGACTGATTTTTATCATGGTAAAATATATTTAACTATAATGTGTCACCTTGATCATTTTTAAATGCAAATCTCAATGGTTTTAAATATATTTACATTGTTGTATGATCATCATCACTACTCATCTCAATAAAATTTCCATCATCTTATACTGAAATTCTGCATCTTTTATTTTTTTTTACTTTATTTGTTAATATTAGGAAGAAAAGGTAAAACAAATTTTAACAACAAAATAATGAAAAAATAACAATTGTTGATAAATTACACATCATTATCTTTAGTCACTCAAGTACAAAATATGGGCATAAAAATTTCTTCAATCAATATTAGCACAACCTTTCCTATTCAGTGAACTAAGTGACACTAATGGTATAACTAACTTGCATTTTTTTCTTTTCCCTTCTATCCTTTCTCTTTTCCCCTATCTTGGTTTCTTCTTTTTATTGAACAGTTTCCTCCCATTTCACAGTGACTATTGTATATTTTGAACCTTATGGTTTCACCTATGTCACTGTGGTCTGATGTTTTTCAATTCTGGGAAGATACACAGAAGGGGAATACCTGGGTTGAATGGGACCTCTAATCCTAATTTTTTGAGGAATCTCCACACTGATTTCCACAGTGTTTATACTAATCTACTCTCTAACCAACAGTTGTAAAGGGTTTCTTTTTCCCTACAGACCCAGCAGCATTTTTTATTGGTTGATATTTTTTTAAATTAAATAATTTTTTAATGAATAAGGGAGAGGATGAGATAAAAGGGGGCATAACAACATAACAATACAGGTTAAAGCATGACACTTTCAGCAACCTAGTGCTTCACCACCAAATAACCCGACTTAATAGTAGTTACCATAGTATCTTTTTCTTTGAAATATTTGAATATAACTTCATATGCTATAGCATCAAACATATCAAGACTGTGTAACACCATTCAAGTGATGAAAGCATTGTAGAGTATTTAGAACCAGCTAACAGAAAAAATGGTCAATGGTTTCTATATTATCTCTTTGCCTATAACAATTTTTGTTTATACTACCACATACGATAAAATCCAGCAAGTTACAACATGATAAAATGAATGGAGACAGAAGAACCATAGTTTGGTGTGGCTTTAAGACAAGATGGTATTAAATCGGCACTAGCTGTTATTATTTCTTATTTTCTTCAAAGTAGCTCTTCATTGCATCATTGGCCATAATATCAAACAGTCCAGAATAAATCCATTCCAATTAATGAGTGAAAATTTTATAAGGCTTCAAGGCCATATAATGGGGAATCATGGTTATCACATATTTTTATATATTTGATTCATTTCCTACACTAGGGAAATTATTCAGAGTTCACAGGTGCGAGTTTGATTTCGTTCACTTATGAGTATGGTTTCAAGCTGCGCCCATTTATTGATAAATACCTCAATGTGATCCTTCTTTATAGCTGAGTAGTACTCCATTGTATAGTACCACAGCTTTTTTATCCATTCCTTAGTTGATGACACTTGGGTTGTTTCCAAAATCTGGCAATTACAAATTGTGCAGCTATAAACATAGGTGCACATATATCACTGGGGTATGATGCTTTCAGTTCTTCTGGGAAGATGCCTAGAAGTGGAATAGCTGGAATAAATGGGACTTCCAATTCCAGCTTTTTGAGAAATCTCCAGACTGACCTCCACAAAGGTTGTACCAGTCTACAGTCCCACCACCAGTGTAGGAGAGTTCCTTTTTCCCCACAGCCTCTCCAGCACTTGTTGCTGTTGGTCTTCTTGATCCTGGACATCCTTTCAGGAGTGAGATGGAATCTCAGTGTGGTTTTAATTTGCATTTCCCTAATAACCAATGATGATGAACATTTTTTCATGTATTTATTTGCCATTTGTATTTCTTCCTCTGAGAAGTGTGTATTCATCTCAGATGCCCATTTTTGGATTGGGTCTTTGAATTTTGGGGGTCTGATCTTTTTTAATTCTTTATACATTTTAGACAAAAGTCCTTTGTCTGAGAGGGAGTTCACTAAGATCTTTTCCCAATTTGTGGGTTTTCTTTTCACTATGCTGGAGATTTTTTTGACTTACAGAAACTTTTTAATAAGAAGTGGTCCCAGTTATTGATTCTGGCAAGTATTTCCCATGCAGTTTGAGTCCTGTTCATGAATTCTCTACCTACCCCTATGTCTTCAAGGTTTCTACCTAATTTTATTTCCAATAGATTTAGTGTTTCTGTTTTAATATTCAGATTTTAATCCATTTAGATTTTAATTTAGTATATGGTGATAGACATGGGTCAAGCTTTAGTTTTCGGCAAATGGAGAGCCAGTTTTTCCAACACCATTTATTAAAAAGACTGTCATTTTTCCAGTGAACCTGCTTGGCTCCTTTATCGAAGATAAGGTGGTTGAGTGTGCTTGTAGTTGTGGTTGTATCTTCTATTCTATTCCATTGATCCTCTGCTCTGTTTTGATTCCAGTACCATGTTGATTTTACTACTGTTGCTTTGTAGTATAACTTCAAGTCAGGGATTGTGATACCTCCTGCCTTGCCTTTGCTGCTTAGAATTGCCTTTGATATTCTAGGTCTCTTCTGGTTCCAGATGAACCTTAGGAGTGATTTCTCTAGATCTATAAGGTATGTTGATGGTATTTTGATTGGGATTGCATTGAATCTGTATAACAGTTTTGGGAGAATGGCCATTTTCACAATGCTTATTCTTCCTATCCATGAACATGGGATGTCTTTCCATTTTCTGAAATCATCTTCAATTTCTTTTTTTTTAATTTTATTTAAAAGGAAAAAGAGAAAAACACAAAACAAAACAAAGCGGTGTAAGGGTACAAGTAATATAGAACTACAAAAAAAAAAAAACAGTAAGAAATCACCAGTTAATAGATTACATATTATCATCTTAGAGATAGTTGCTCAAATCACAATATCAAAGCATACAAAGTGGACATTCAAACAGTGAGACTGCAAACAGTTGTGTTCAATGATCCAACCAAAAACATTAATATGATCAGCTATTTAGCACCCCTAAACACACTTACTGTTGTATCCTTTAGAGCTCTTTTTTTCCCTCTCTTTTTTACAAAAAAAATTTACACATTTTGGGTTTTATTACTCCTTAGTTCTTATTACTTTTTTGGCAGGGGGAGAGAATAAAGTTAAATATGGCAAAACAAAGCTGTCAGTCAAAACCAAGGATAGACATAGCACATGATGTAAAACAGAGTACAAGGTTATCAACAATGGTTATCAACAATGTTTCTTGTTTCCTTAAAAAGAATTGTCTATCTCATTAGATATTATAAAGTTGAACAAAACAGTAGAGAACAAGACCAATAAAACTTAAGCATTGTAAACATTACAGGACTTCCAAAGGAGACAATAGTCAAACCAGAATGGGCATCTTAGTGAATCTTATTGCCTTCAAAGTAGTTGCCTGTACCCTCAAACTTGATACTATGATACAGAATGGAACAGAGTCTAATCAGTCAAAACAAGATTGTGGGAGTATTACAGGACTTCAAATCAAGTTAATAGGAAATCAAAAAGTTACTATTATATATTCTGCTTTTTTTAAATTTTTCCCCTTAATTAAAACTAACATAAGAAATAACTAAATAATTTTTTTTAAAGAATAAGGGAGAGATTGAGATAAAACAGGACATAACAATATAACAATACAGGTCAAAGCATGACTGTTTCAGCAACCTAGTGCTTCACCACCAAATAACCCGACTTAATAGTAGTTACCATAGTGTCCGCTTTTCCTTGAAATGTTTGAATAAAACTTCATATACTATAGCTTCAAATATTTCCATCAAGAAGCCCAGAATAAAGCCTTTCCAATTAATAAGTGAAAACTTTATAAGGCTTCAAGGCCACATAATGGGGAATCATGATTACCACTTATTTTTATATATTTGAATCATTACTTACATTAGGGAAACTATTCGGTATTCACACATGCAAGATTGATTTATTTCACTTATGAGTATGGTCTCAAGCTGCACCCATTTATTGATAAATATCTCAATGTGATCCTTCTTTATAGCTGAAAAATACTCCATTGTATAGAAATACCACAACTTTTTTATCCATTCCTCAGTTGATGGGCACTTGGGTTGTTTCCAAGATCTGGCGATTACAAATTGTGCAGCGATAAACATAGGTGCACATATATCACTGTGGTATGATGCTTTCAATTCTTCTGGGAATATGCCTAGAAGTGGAATAGCTGGAATAAATGGGACTTCCAATTCCAGCTTTTTGAGAAATCTCCAGACTGACCTCCACAATGGCTGCACCAGTCTACACTCCCACCAACAGTGTAGGAGAGTTCCTTTTTCCCTACAGCCTCTCCAGCATTTGTTGTTGTTGGTTTTCTTGATCCTGGCCATCCTTTAAGGGGTGAGATGGAATCTCAGTGTGGTTTTAATTTGCATTTCCCTAATAACCAATGATGATGAACATTTTTTGATTTATTTATTTGCCATTTGCATTTCTTCATCTGAGAAGTGCGTATTCATCTCAGATGCCCATTTTTGGATTGGATCTTTGAATTTTGGGGGTCTGAGGTTTTTTTTTAATTCTTTATATGTTTTAGACAAGAGTCCCTTGTTTGAGAGAGAGTTCACTAAAATCTTTTCCCAGTTTGTGGGTTTTCTTTTCACTATGCTGGAGATTTCTTTTGACATGCAGAAACTTTTTAATAAGAAGTGGTCCCAGTTGTTGATTCTGGGAAGTATTTCCTGTGCGGTTTGAGTCCTGTTCATGAATTCTCTACCTACTCCTATGTCTTCAAGGTTTCTACCCAATTTGTCTTCCAATAGATTTAGTGTTTCTGTTTTAATATTCAGATCTTTGACCCATTTAGATTTTAATTTAGTACATGGTGATAGACATGGGTCTAGCTTTAGTTTTCGGCAAATGGAGAGCCAGTTTCTCCAGCACCATTTATTAAAGAGACTGTCATTCCTCCAGTGAGCCTGCTTGGCTCCTTTATCAAAGATAAGGTGGTTGAGTGTGTTTGTAGTTGTGGTTGTATCTTCTAATCTATTCCATTGATCTTCGGCTCTGTTTTGATTCCAATACCATGTTGATTTTACTACTGTTGCTTTGTAGTATAACTTCAAGTCAGGGATTGTGATGCCTTCTGCTTTGTCTTTGCTGCTTAGAATTGCCTTTGCTATTCTAGGTCTCCTCTGGTTCCAGATGAAATTTAGGAGTGATTTCTCTAGATCTATAAGGTATGTTGATGGTATTTTTATTGGGATTGCATTGAATCTGTATAACAGTTTTGGGAGAATGGCCATTTTCACAATGTTTGTTCTTCCTCTCCATGAGCAAGGGATGTCTTTCCATTTTCTGAGATCATCTTCAATTTCTTTTTTCAGTGTATTGTAATTTTCACTGTATAAGTCTTTCACTTCTTTCATAAGAGTAATTCCTAAATATTTCATTTTTTTGCTTGCTAATGTGAAGAGTCTGCTTCTCTTATTTCTCTCTCTGATTTTGTTGTTAGTGTATAAGAATGCTATTGATTTCTGAGTATTGATTTTGAACCCAGCTACATTACTGTATTTATTTATTATATCTAAGAGTCTTTCGATGGAGTTTAGGGAGTCTCCTATGTAAAGTATCATGTCATCTGCAAATAATGACAATTTAACTTCTTCTTTTCCTATCTTTACCCCTTTTATTTTTCTCTCTTGTCTAATTGCTCTGGCTAGTACTTCCAGTACTATATTAAATAGGAGAGGTGATAAAGGACATCCTTGTCCTGTGCCTGATCTTAAAGTAAAGGCTTTCAATTTTTGCCCATTTAGTATGATACTGGCTGTTGGTTTGTCGTAGATAGCCTTTATTATATTGAGGTAAAGACCATCTATTCCAATTTTCTGTAAAGTTCTTATCATGAATGGATGTTGGACCTTATCAAAGGCTTTTTCTGCAACTATGGAAATGATCATGTGATTCTTGCTTTTGGCTTTATTGATATGGTGGATTACATTTATTGATTTACGTATGTTGAACCATCCCTGCATGCCTGGGATGAATCCCACTTGGTCATGGTGTATAATCTTCTTGATGATTTGCTGGATCCTATTTGCCAATATTTTATTGAGGATTTTAGCTTCTGTGTTCATTAGGGAGATTGGTCTGTAGTTCTCTTTTTCGGTTGGGTCTTTCCCAGGTTTTGGTACTAGAGTAATATTTGCTTCCAGGAATGACTTGGGAAGGATTGCTTCCCTTTCAATTTCATTGAAGAGTTTGAGGAGTGTCAGTATTAGGTCTTGTTTGTATTGCTTGTAGAATTCTGCAGTAAATCTGTCTGGGCCTGGGCTCTTCTTTGTAGGTAATGAATTAATTACATGTTCAATTTCATTGATAGAGATTGGGTTATTCAGTTTTACATCCTCTTGATCTAGCTTTGGTACTTCATATGTTTCTAAGAATCTGTCTATTTCTTCTGTGTTATCAAACCTTTGAGAGTAGAGGTTTTCGAAATAGGTGTTGATGATCTTCTGTATTTCTATTGAGTCTGTAGTGACTTCACCTTTTTCATTTCTTATTGCATGGATTTGAGCTCTTTCTTCCCTTTTTTTAATAAGGTTGGCTAGGGGCTTATCGATTTTATTTATTCTTTCAAAGAACCAACTTTTTGATTCATTGATTCTTTGGATTGTTTTCTTAGTCTCTATTGCGTTGATTTCTGCTCTGATTTTTATAATTTCCTCTCTTCTTTTGGCTTTTGGCTTGATTTGCTCTTCTTTTTCTAGCTCTTTGATGTGTAGCATCATGTTATTTATTTGTATTCGTTCTGTTTTCCTGATGTGGGAGCTCAGTGCAATAAATTTTCCTCTGAGGACGGCTTTCATTGCATCCTATAGATTCCGGTAAGTTGTATCTGTATATTCATTTGTTTGTAGGTATTGTTTAATTTCTTTTTTAATTTCCTCTGTGACCCACTGATTACTCAGGAGTGTGTTATTCAGTTTCCATGTTTTTGTGGGATTTTTGCAGTATCTTTTATCATTAATTACGAATTTCATGGCGCTATGGTCCAATAGCATGCAAGGGATAATTTCAACCCTTTTGCATTTATTTAAATATGTTCTGTGAATTAATATATGGTCTATTTTAGAGAATGACCCATGTACTGCTGAGAAGAATGTGTATTCTGTTGTTGTTGGGTGGAATACTCTGTATATATCTATTAAGTTCATTTGTTCACAGGTGCAATTCAGTTCTTTTATTTCTTTGTTGATTTTCTGTTTGGTTGATCTGTCCATTGGTGTCAATGTTGTGTTAAGATCTCCTGTCAGAATTGTGTTACTGCTGATTTGGTTTTTCATTTCTGTTAGTACTTGTTTTATATAACTGGGTGCTCTGGAGTTTGGTGCATATATATTTAAGATAGTTATATCTTCTTCTGGGAGTTTTCCCCTAACCAGTATGTAGTGACCTTCTTTATCCTTTCTAATCATTATTGGCTTGAAGTTAACTTTGTCTGCAAACAGAATAGCTACCCCTGCTTTTTGGGGGGTTCCTGTTGCATGGAATGTTGTTTTCCATCCTTTGACTTTGAGTCTGTGAGTATCCTTTTGAATTAGGTTGGTTTCTTGTAAACAGCATATGGTTGGATTTTGTTTCTTGATCCATTCTGCCAGTCTGTTTCTTTTAATTGGTGTATTGAGACCATTTACATTAATAGTAAGAACTGTTATAAATTGGTTTATTGTTGACATATTATCTTTCTGCTGTTGCATGTTTATCTTTCTGCTCTGTTTAATTGTCTGCTTTGTTTAGTGTTTTTTTCCTAAATGTATCTAGGCTGTCTTTCAGTATTCTTTACAGGGTTGGCTTGGTGATCATGAAGTTTTTCAGCTGATCTTTGTCATGGAAGTATTGTATTTCTCCATCAAATCTGAAAGACAGTTTTGCAGGGTACACCAGCCTAGGTTGAAGATCATTTTCCTTTAGGATCTGAAATACATCACTCCATGCTCTTCTTGACTTTATTGTTTGTGCTGAGAAGTCTGCTGTAATTCTGATAGGTTTTCCTTTATAGGTGGTCTGTCTTTTCTCTCTGACAGCCTTTAACATTCTATTCTTTTGTTCAAATTCTGAGATGGTCTTTATTATATGTCTGGGTATAGATTTATTTTGGTTGTGACTATTTGGAGATCTAGATGCTTCATTGATCTTGATATTAGTTTCCAATCGCGTGTTTGGGAAATTTTCAGCTATTACGTCTCTAAATATCCTCTTGACATCCTTTATGTTGTTCCCTTCTTTTTCATTTATCCCTATCAATCTTATATTGTTTCTCTTTGCATCATCCTGTAGGTGTTGAATTGTTATTTCCTGATTTCTTGTTATTTTTAAAAGATCTTTTCTTTCCTGTTCACTTGTTGCAATCTTGTCTTCGAGGTCTGAGATTCTATCTTCACATTCATTGAGGTGGTTTTTACAACTTTCAATGGAGTTTTTGATTTCCTGTATATCTCTTTGCATCTGTTTTATGTATTCTGTTTGCTTCCTATACTGTTCACCCAGGGATTCTATCCTTCCGTTTAGTTCCTCTAATTTTTTAACTGCCTCTTCTTTAGCTATGTTTAGCATCTGCTTCATTTCTTTTATCAATTCTTCTTTCATCTGAGAGAATATTTCTAGTTTGAATTCCTTCAAGGCTTCCCATATTTGCTTCTTTATCTCAGTTACCATTATTTCAGGTATTTCAATCATGTGGCATGTGTTTTCTTCTATGCACATGGCTCCTGGACTTTCTTGGGATGGGCTGGATGTTTGAGGTTGCATTTTAGACTTTCGTTTTGTCATTTTCCTGTATTTGGAAGCTTCAAGTGTTGTTCCAGGTGTGGGACAGAGATCCACCAGCCTGGGATGGGGTACCCTGCGATGGCCCCACTCACTGGACCCAGCAGGGAACTATGGCCTGCTCCCCAGGCCAGGAAAAGTGTCTCCTCAGGCTGGGTGGAGCTCCCAGCCACCGCTGCCACAGTCTCTGATCTGGCCTGGTCCTGGGGTCTGGTGGGGAACTGGCCTGGGTCCCCAGGTCAGGGAGAAAGTTCCCGCAGGCTGGGCGGAGCTCCCAGCCACAGCTGTTTCTCTCACCCTTCAGGCCTGGTCTCTGGTCCCACTTGTACACTTTCTCTGTTTTTGTTTTTTCCCTTTTTCTCCAGGAGTGCTGTTATTCACTCAGTCTCTGGATCTTTTAATCATGAAAGTAAGGTAGGATACCCAAGTTTCTAAACGTGGAGTAAGTGTTTTAGAATAGCTGGTCTTTGAAAACAATTTCTGGAGTTCAGGGGATCCAGGTGAGGCCAGCAGACTGGAGAGACTGGAGGCAGCAGGGAGCTCTGCTAACGGTGAGGAATGAAAGAAGAAAAGCTTTAGGATGGAAATCTTTTAAAGGTTTACACGTGGGTATTGGTCTGCAGGCTTTCCATTGGGGCTATGAGTTGCCTAGTTTCTGCATCTTTTAAATAATAACCCCAATCCTTCTTCCAGCTCTGATGACCACCCTCGCTTTCTGTCTGTATGAATTTGACTATGCTAGGTACCTTAGATGGGAGAAATCGAAACACTATCTTTTCTTTTTATTATCAACTCTAAATGAAATTTTAAAAATTGTACTGTATTAAATTATAAATTAGATAAGAAAAATATAGAACAATGGATGCTGCTTGTGTGTAAATTTTAAATTTTCTGTTGTGGCCTATTATCCACCTGCTCCTGAGTAATCATTTATCAAACAGTTTAAACACCAGGGCAAGAGTTCTTGTCAGAGGGGACATATGACAATTTCCATAAACACTTTTGATGGTGGAACTTGTAGGGATGTTATTGGTATCTTGTAGGTAGGATCCTTTTAATGGCATCCTGGCATGCTGCTTAACATCCTACAATGCACAGGAATCCTCCACTACAAGGAATTACCCAGGCCAAATTTTAGTGGTTTCAAGATTGTGTGATGCTGCTCTAAGAGAAATTTTCAATTTAGGAATTGGCTAAATGGTTAAGTGACAAATATTTCCCTTCAAAACTCTTCAAAGTATTACAGTCACTAAGGCCACCACTAAAACCCTGAATCCAATAACGCTTTTCTTTACACCTAGGAAATCATCAGAGATGCTGCTTCCAGCCTGACGTATTTTGAATGCCTAAGGATGATTGCAACTGCACCCCTTCCACCGAAGAAGAAAAGAGTATAAGGACAGTTACAGCACAAAACATCTTTAAAACAGTTAAACTGTTCAACTAGAAAGCTCATTTTACCATTTCCTCTCCTTGTTCCCAGACAGCTACACAAGTACTAATAACACATGATAAATATATATAAAAACTCTAATTAACAAAAAACAGTCTGTGATACTAACTGCTGATCTCTCTATGGTCCACCTTCAATTTTATTTTTTTGGTAATCACCATCTTCCTTGAAAGTCACAACACTACGAAAGGACTTTCGTGTCCGTGCACATCATGGTCAGTGGGAATGGCATCACAGGACAGAGGAGGCCCTGGGAAAGGAATTTTGGATGGAGGGTGTTAGAGTTTTCTGGAGCAATAAAGGAGCAGAGTATAAGAAAAAGTAAAAGTGCCTTTTATTTAAAGGACATAGAGAGGAGCCCACAACCAGCAGTGGTTTGGCTTTTTCCTCTGCCCAGACAGATACCAGGTGTGGGGATTTATATAACCTTTGACCAGATGTGATGCTTAGGGTGGGCATTGATGATGCCCGAGGAGCTGATTGGAATTTTCTTTGCGCAAACAAGGAAAGGAAAAAGGAAGTTGTAATCAGGGAAGAAGGAGGAAATAACAAACTAAGCATCCCCAATTTGGCCTTTCACCGCTCTTAACATCCTGCAGTTTATTCTATGGCAAAACTCCTTCAGAGGGGAGCACACAGAACCAGCCATTCTATTCTGCACTCTGATCCTGACATCAGGCTATTGAAATTCAAAGATGGAAAACCCCACATTGAGTCATTCTCTCCTCTCCCAAGAGGGCAGTGATTATGTGGGGCAGTGTATTATTTAGCATTTTGTCCATTTCTATTTTAAGTAGTTCTTCGTTGGAGATCTATTAAGTCTTAAACATGGCAAGGCTTTCATTGCTGGTTGGATTTATACTGATTGATAATTTCTTCCACGAAACACATAGCATCCTGCAGATATGTTAAACAAATTGCCAAACAACATGGAAACAGTAAAATATTATAGAAAAAGTATGAAGCAATAAGCAAATTATTCCAAAATAGCCCCACAAGTTCATTTTGAAACTACTTTCTTCAACACATTGTTGCTTAAAGAAGTGGCCATATTCAAGTTGAACTTCCCACAAGACCGATGGCCTCATAAACTTTTTCTCCCTTAATACTATCTTATAAGACATAAGATTGCTCAGTATATTGCTAAGGACAGCATCGGTCACCACTAAAGGCTATTTTTTTAAAGAGAATAAAATCAAGCAAAATAAAACTAATCAGAACAGAACAATAAAAGTGATACACAACTTCAAAGCAAGATAATAGGAAATCAACAATGGTTACTGTAATGTCTCTTGTTTTCTTCAAAATAGCTGTCCATATTATCAGACATAATAAAATCAAACAAAACAAAACAGAATAAAGCCAGTCAAAATAGAACATTGAATGAAACAAAACAATAAAACAGAACAAAACAAAACAGTGAGAACAATATTGAATTTCAAAACCAAGACAGAAGGAAATCTGGAAGGAAATCCCCCACAGTTGCTATATTACATATAATTATCTTCTTAAAAGATGCTGAAACTATTTGCATTAGGCCTGCAAAGTCAATAAAATAAAATAGAAGCATTAAGTTGTTTTGGCACCTCAGATGCGATCATTTCAGCCTGTCCTTTGAATCAGTTGGTCGCTTACACAATGGGAGGTGTTATTGTCTCCCAACCCACACACCAGCTGGCTCACGAGATGGGTGAATTAGCTTCTGTTCTTCTTATTACTCCTCCAACGCCCAGCATAGCTTCTGCCAACTCTGGAAGGGCAGATTTGGCTTGTTCTCCTCCTGGGAACTGCATGGCTTGCACTGGGTCAGGGGAAGGGTAAGTTGGCTTCTTGTTCTTTTGTTTAAAGAAAAAAGAGAGAGAAAAGCAAAACAAAACGGAAAAATAGGGTAAAAGTAATATAAAATTTCAAAGAAAATATAACACTAAGAAATTACTAATTGAAAGTTATATATTGTCCTCTTAGAAATAATTATTCAAGTTATAAAATCAAAGCATAAAAAGTGGACACTCACACATTGACAGTCCAAACCATTCTATTCAATAATCTAATGGAAACTTAGTAATATGGTCATCTATCTTACATACTTAAATATCCATATGGTTACAACCTTTAGAACACTTTCCTTCCCTTTCATTTTTACAATATCTATTATGTATTTTTGATCTTATTACTCTTTCAGGTTTTATTTTTTACACTAGAGAGGCAATGTTATATTTACAAATATGAATATTTCACTTACAAAGATGGTCTCAAATTGCCTCCATTTATCTATAAAGGCTTCAATATCATCCTTTTATAGCTGAGTAATATTCCATTGTATAAAAATACCACATCTTTTTCATCCACTCTGTGGTTGATGGGCATCTTGATTGTTTCAAGATTAGCTATTAAAAATTGTGCTGCTATGAACATGGGTGTACATATATTACTGTGGTATGATATTTTCAATTTTTTTGGGAAAATACCTAGGAGGAGAATACCTGGGTTTAATGGAACTTTTAATCCTAATTTGTTGAGGAATCTCTATATTGATTTCTATAGTGGCTGCACCAGTCTATACTCCCATCAACAGTGGAGAAGCATTCCTTTTTCCCCACAGTCTCACCAACATTTATTATCAGTTGGTTTCTTGATAGCAGCTATTCATTCTGGAGTGAGATGAAATCTCAGTGCTGTTTTAATTTGCAGTTCTTGAATGACCAGTGATGATGAACATTCTTCATGTATTTATTTGCATTTGCATATCTTCATCTGTGAAATGTATGTTTATCTCAGATGCCCATTTTTGGAGAGGGTCTTTGAGTTTGAGGGGCTTGATGTTTTTCAATTCTTTATATACACTGGATATAAGTTCTTTCTCTGAGGGATTGTCAACTAAAATTCTTTCCCATTCTGTGGGTTTTCTTTTCATTTTATTGGTGATTTCTTTTGGAATGCAAAAACTTCTTAATAAGGTGTGATCCCAGTTGTTGATTCTTTGAAATATTTCCTGTGTGATTTGCATTTTGTTCATGAATTCTCTGCCTATACCCCTATGTCTCCAAATTTTCTATCTTGTCTTCCAATAGATTTAGTGTTTCTGTTTCAATGTTTAGATCTTTGATCCATTCTGACTTTAGTGCATGATGATAGGCATGACTAGTTTCAGTCTTTGGCATATGGAAAACCAGTTTCTCCAACACCATTTATTAAAGAGGCTATCCTTTTTCCAGTGAACATGTTTAGTCCCTTTGTCAAATATCAGGTGGCTAAGTGTCTGTAGTTGTGTTTGTATCTTCTAATCAGTTCCATTGATGCTCAGGTTTATTTCTTTGCCAGTACCATGCTGATTTTATCATTGTAGCTTTGTTGTATAATTTCAAGTCAGGAATTGAGATGCCTCCAGCCTTGCCTTTGTTGCCCAGAACTGCCTTGCTATTCTAGGTTTCTTCTGTTTCCAAATGAATTTTAGGAGTGTTTTCTCTAGATCTGAAAGGTATGTTAATGTTATTTTGATTGGGATTGCATTA
This sequence comes from Cavia porcellus, assembly GCF_034190915.1. NCBI lineage: Eukaryota > Metazoa > Chordata > Mammalia > Rodentia > Caviidae > Cavia > Cavia porcellus. The sequence goes on along the minus strand of NW_026947507.1, from coordinate 8,210,857 downwards.
AATCTGTATAACAGTTTTGGGAGTATGGCCATTTTCCCAATGTTGGCTTCATTCTTTCTCTTTTGCCCTCTTATCTAACTTCTCAAACTTGTGTGCTCATCCAAACTTGTAGGATCATCCATCCTACGATCTTGCTTCTATTTTCTTTTCAGCTATCTTTGTTTTATCCACTATCCTTTGTAAATTTCCCCCAACACAAGGTAAAACCACTCCACAAAAGGACAAATGCTTTGCATATATGCTTCTAATTTTTTATTGGTTCTGTTATAAAATCGTACATTTTCCTCCTAGTATTAAAGGTACACAATTAATGGTTACCACAGTGTATCAGTATCTAAATTTGCTTGATGCTATTGTTATTGTTAGAATCATATCAGGTGTAATCGATTGTTTTCCCTTCTGTAACAATACTAGGAAACTGTGGGGTAATAACCTCACCAAATCCTAGCACCAAAGAACTGGGGGCTGAACCAAACAGATACCAACATCTCAGTCTTAATTAACTGGCAACATAGGATCTTGGGACAGACATAAACCAAGAATCACCTACACCCAGAAGATACCCTTGAAGAACAGACTTTTCCTACTGAGAACTTGATGCTAGTGATATAGCTACATACTACAAAAATCTATAATGATCAGCACAGAAAAAAAAAATTTAAAAATTGACAAAGTGCCGAAGCAAAATGCAATCTCAGACCTCCACGTCACCCAGAACAAGACCAGGACACAATGAGACAAGGGAAAATGGAAGATGCATATCTGAAATTTCAGAAATGATAGCAACCAATGTAAAGAAACAAATGCATTAGACTATACAGGAGAACAGATCAGAAATAATCTCTAGAGTAAAAAAAAGCTGACAACAATCATAAAAGAAATATTCAGCAAATATAGAATAGATAGATTTTAAAAACAGGACAATAAAAAAGCGGAAACATGAAAGGTCAAAATAGTAAAGAAATACAATGCAGGAAATGAATTTAAACAGATATCAAAGAAATTAAAAATTCTACTGAAAGCTGGCAAAACCACTTAAGTAAAGCTGAAGATAGACTTTCAGACCTTGAAGACAGGATCACAGCTAGTGAGCATGATGGTAAAGAGCCCTTAAAGATAACAAGGGATCAGGAAAAACAATTCAATAGCTGCAAGATGATGTGAAGAAAAACAATATTAGACAGCTAGATATCAATGAAAAAGCAAGAGTCAACAAAAATGATATAAAAAGACTACTTGCAGAAAAAATAGCAAAAAATTTCGCAAACATGGAAATAGAAACTGGAATACAGATAAGTGAAGTATATAGAACTCAAATTAGCCATGACCAAAATAAATCTACACCTAGAAATATAACAATCAAGATCCTAGAAATTCAATACAAAACAATATTAAAAGCTGTTCGAGAAAAGAAATAGATCACCATCAAGGAAAGACCATCAGAATAATTGCAGACTTCTCAACATAAACCTTCAAGTCAAGAATAGCTTGAAGCAAAGTATTTCAAGTTCTGAAAGAAAACAACTTCCAAACCAGATTGATGTATCTTGCAAAAATATCTTTCAAAATTAATAAAGAAGTGAGATATTTCCATGACAAAGAACAACTGAAAGAACTCATGACCACCAAACCAATCCTAGAAAGAGTACTAAAAGATATTCTAGACAGAGATGAACATGACCACAATTCCAAAAACAACAACAGAAAGAAACCACCAGGCAAGGAAAGAAATTAAACACAGGAAAAAAGCAAGGAATCAATAGCAATAACAAAGAAAGTCAATATATATCAGTTTTAAACATAAATGTAAATGGCCTCAACTCACCAATCAAAAGAAACAGACTGGATCTTCTGGGTGGATCAAGAAACAATTGAATGGTTCAAAAACAATATCTAACAATATGCCGTATATAAGATACACATTTAACTCAAAAAGAAACTCATAGACTGAAGGACAGTGGGTGTACAATAATACTCCATGACACAGGAACTCACAAAAAATGCAAGGGTAGCTATTCCTGTTTGTAGACAAAATGAACTTCAAAACAAGAATGATCAATAGAGATAAAAAAGGTCACTACATACTTGTTAGGGAAAAACTTCAAGAGGAAGAGATAACAATTATGAATGGTATTTTTTTTTTTGGTCTTTTTCATTTTTATCGGTACCGGGGATCAAACTCACGACCGCCTGCTTGCAAGGCAGGTGCTTATGCCACTGAGCTAAACCTCCAGCCCCACAATTATGAATGTATATGCACCAAATAATATACCATCCAATTACATAAGACAGATACTAATAGATGTAAAAATCAAATAAGCACTAACATGATTGTAACTGTGGACCTTAATGCCAAATTGTCAAAAAGATATAGAACAACTTGACAAAAAATCAACAAATAAATATCAAAACCGAACCAAACTTCTCAACAAATGGACTTGAGATGTTTTCAGAATATTCCATCCAAGAACATCAGAATACATATTCTTCTCAGCTGCACATAGGATTTCTCTAAAAATACACCATATACTAGCCCACAGAATATGCTTAAGCAAATGCAAAGGAGTTGAAATTATCCCACACATATTATCTAACCATCGTGCAATTAAACTCCCCAAACTCCAAACTCCAAAAACTCCCACAAACTCCAAAAACACATGTAACTTAAATAACAGCCTCCAGAAGAACCAAAGGGTCATGGATAAAATTTAAAAAGAAATTAAATATACCCACAATTAAACAAAAATGCAGATATAACATACCAGAACATATGGGACACAATGAAAGCAGTCCTAAGTGGAAAATTTATAGCAGTGAATTCTCATATCAGGAAAACAGAAAGAGCACAATAAACAAACTAATATTGCTCCATGAACTTCTAGAAAAAGGAGAGCAAGTCAAACCCCGAGCCCATACAAGGTGGAAAATTATAAATATCAGAGCAATTGAGATTAAGAAATCAATACAAAGAAATAATGAACCAAACAGTTGGTTCTTTGAAAGAACAAAAATAAAATTGATAAACCCTTAGCCAACCTTATCAGAAAAAAAAGACAAGACTCTAATTCACACACTCAAGAGTCAAAAGGGTGAAATCAATACAGATCTTGTGGAAATCCAGATCAACAATAACTAATTTGAAAATCTATAGTCTCACAAAAGAAATAGATTCCTAGATACATATTAATCACCAAAGCTGAATCAAGAAAATACAAAAATTCTGAATAACCCTATATTGGTTAATGAAATTGAAAATGTAATTAAAACCATACCAATAAAAATGCCTGGTTCCTGATTAATTCACTGCTGAATTCTACAAGAAATTTAGAGAAGGTCTAATGCCAATACTCATTAATCTCTTCGATGAAATTGAAATGAAAGCAATTCTCCCTAACTCATTCCTGGAGGCAAGTACTATCCTGACACCAAAACCAAAGATAGACCCAACCACAAAAAAAGACTGTAGAGCAATCTCTGTAATGAACACAGATGCAAAAATTTTCAGTAACGTACTACCAAACAGAATACAGAAAATCATCAAGAAAATTATACACCATGAATGAGTGGGATTCACCCCAGGAATTCAGTGATGGTTCAACAAATGCAAATGAATAAATGTAATACACCATATCAACAGAGTCAAAGACAAAAAACACATGATCATCTTAACAGATGCAGGAAAAACTTTTCACAAAGTCCAACACTCATTCACTATAAAACTTCTTCAGAAAATTAGAATAGATTCTCTTTACCTCCATCTGATAAAAACCATTTATAACAAACCAACACTCATACTAAATGTATACTTCATACTAAATGTATAAAGCATGAAAGTTTTTATTATAAAATGATATACAAAATAAGGATATCTATTATCATCACAATTAGTCAATATTTTCCAGAGCAATTAGACAAGAGATAGAAATAAAAAGAATAAGAAGAGGAAATAAATGTAGTGGTTGATACATTGTGTCAGCTTGAGAAGTTTAGAAGTTCAGCTAAATGGCTCAGCAGGGAACCAGTGTCCTTACTTTGTAAACATCTTCATCTATTGCAAAAATAGAGCAAGAAGATGGTGTGAATGCTATGCCTGCCTGGAGGAAAGAGCTGCTTACATATAGGGGAGAAAAAAAGAGGCTCCCCCCTCACTCTTTTTTTATTTTAAAGAGGATTAAAACCAAGAAAAATAAAACAGAATAGAATCAATCAAAATAAGTATAAGTGACACAGGACTTCAAAATCTTACAAAATCAGCAATACTTACCATAATGCCTTTTGTTGTATTCAAAATAGTTACAGATACCTTCTGATATAGTAAAATTGAACAGAACAAAATATAATAGAAACAATAAAAACAAAACAATGAATGCAATAAAGGAGTTCAAAATAAGCTAATAGTAAATCCAAAATGGCTACCATAGTATGCCCTACAATCTTTTAAATAGCTGCTCATGCTATCAAGTTTAATATAATCAAACAAAACAAAAGAGAATAAAACTCAACCCAAGGAATCAATGAAAATGATATTTTTCTAGGCAGGGATCACCTTCTTGTGAGGCCTGGTTCTCTCCCTCTGCAGTCTGCAAATGGTGCTGATTCACGAAGAGAGGACGGTGAATTTCTTCCTTTTTTTATTTTGAAGAGAATAAAATCAAATGAAATAACACAGAATAGAGTCAACAAAACAAAACAATGAACATGGTACATGACTTTAAAATAAAATACAAGGAAATCAATAAAGGCTACCATTATTGTTATCTTCAAAAGAATTGCCCATACCATCAAGCATGACAAAATCCAACAAAACAGTACAGAATAAAACCAATAAAAACTAAACAGTGGAAACAGGATAGGACATTAAAACAAGATAATAGTAAAAACAGTGGGTGCCATAATGTATCTTATCTTCTTCAAAGTAGTTGCCTATACCATCAGGCATGATACAATCCAACAAAACAAAATAGAATAAAATCAGTAAAACAAAACAATGAAAGCAATGTCTCCCTTTTTTGTTCTTGTTGCTTTGCTGTCTTCTGCTGCCTTGAAGTGGTGCCCTTGTGCCATGACATCCACATTGATGCCAGCCAACTATGGACTGAACCTTCCACAAACTGTGACCTAAACAAATTTGTCTTTCCTTAATTTTGTGTGATAGGTATTTTGCCTCAACAATGAGCAAAAAGTAACCAAGACAGAATTTGGTACTGAGAGTGAAGTCATTGCTGTGACTGTCCCTGGCCATGTAGCTCAAGAGTATTTGGGAATGACTTGTGGGAAGTGTTTGGAAAGGTTCTGAGATGTCATCTGAAAGATGAGAGCTGGAATGCTTTAGGCTGTTCTGTATGAGACATGCTGGTTCTTCCAGTAAAGACCAAGCTCAGGAGGTTTCTGCTTAGAGGCAAGACTGCATTGGGTGTGTGGACTCCAGATGATGTACATTATAGGTTGGCAAAAAGTTTGTCTATATTTTGCTCATGTCCAGAGATTGTCTGAGACTAAGACTGAGGACAATGGACTAATTAAACTGGCAGAAGAAATTTCAAGGCAGTCAAATGTTGAGGCTGTGGTGTGGCTATTGTTGTGAGCTTTTATGTAGATTTATGTTGTGAATCAAGAGCAAAGAGCCCAGCAGGATGATTTAAAATATTGTAAGAGTGGCAGTGATGTAGAAAATTTGTTCCTTGGGTGCACACATCAACTGCCATCAGGGGCACTTTCTGTTGGTACCCAAGTCAGGAGGGAGCAGCCAGCCCTGTCCCTTCATGAACCACAGCCACCATCAGGGACCCTTCTTGATGGCAATCAGCTCAGGTCTAGGCATCAGTGACTAGCCCCATACCAGCACAGTCAAAGACCTCCATTGGATACCTGTAGCCAGCACTGGCCAGGGAAACCAGCCAGTCATGCTTCAGAGAAATGGTAGCCAACTTGGGAAGTGCCTGAGACCTCATTACCTGATTGTTCAGATGAATCCACAAAAATGTCAAGGTGAAAAAGCAAAAGGCAGTCTCTGGACTCCAACCCATGCAGAGAAAGTCCATGAGATCCAAATACCAAAGAGACTGGAAGTTGCACACCTGAAGTTCCTGAAGTGATGGCAACTGAAGTAAAGAAACAACTTTATGAGGCTGAGAAAGAAACTATAATTTAAACACTATCTCAGGTAAAAGAAGAAATGAAAAACATAATAAAAGACTCACTGAGCATCTCTAAAGAAGACATAGATAAAAAGAAAAGAATAGAAAATGAGGGAAACTTTGAATGAACAATAGAAGAAATATTTCAAATACAGGAAAGAGATTCAAAGAGATATTTAGAAAATTAAAAACTCCACTGAAAGCTGGCAAAACCGCTTGAAAGAAACTGAAGATCGACTTTCAGACCTTGAAGATAGGTTGGCGGCTTGCAGCTTGCAGTCGTGAAAGGTAAGTTCTCCTGAAAATCATAGGGAACTAGGAAATGAAATATTCAACAGCTGCAAAATGACACAAAAAAATAATTTAAGGGTGATAGGTGTAAGCAAAAAAGCAGAGGCCAACACAAATAACATAAAAGTCTATGTACAAAAGTAATATCAGAAAACTTGGGAAAAGGGAGAGTGGATAAGGAGACAGTTTCCATCAATATGCTTTATACAAGAAATATACTTTAACGAGAAAGAAAATTCACAGACTAAAAGTCAAAGGAGAAAATCAATCCTTTATGTGACAGGAAACCAGAAAAAAAGTAGGGGTAGCTTGTGCATCAATTGCAGAATGGATAAGAAAGATATGGCTACTCAGTTATAAAAAAAGATAACTGTGAGGCTCTTGTAGGTAAATGGATACAACTTGGGGTCATGCTTATGGGTGAAATGTTTCAGAGTCATACGGGTGAACATTGTGCTGTCTCCCTAGTACAAAAAAACTAACGAAGCTAGTGGGATCCAAAATGCACAATAGATACTGTGAAAGTGAGAAGGGAAGAAATGTCTAAACAGGGAAGGCAGTGGCCACTGAAAATCTATTATCTTGTTTTGAAGTCTTGTATTGTTTTCATTGTTCTGTTTTTTTAGGTTGTATTCTTTCTTGCTTTGTTTCACTTTATTATGTTTGGTGTCATGGACAATTATTTTAAAGATAACAAAATATATTATGGTAGCTGAAAGGGTTTTGGTCCAAACAGGACTCTGTAGCCAGAAAAGCCTCAACCAGAACCAGGGAGCTCCTAACTCCCCCACCCCTAGGGATTTACCTGTGACTCTATCTCCCCCCACCCTTAGGAATCTGCCCCTGGCGCCAAATGTGTGCCAATGAGATACCTGTGCATCTCTAATGGCCCTAGGGCACTACCCTAAGCTTAGGCTACTTATATACCCCCCAAGCCACATGTCCACCAGAGAGAAAGCTGGACTCCAGCAGTTGGAGGGTGTTGGTTTTCTCTCTGTGTTCCCAGAATAAAGGCCTCTTTTGTTTTATACTTCTCATCTTCTAGATATAATCCTATTAGTAGCCATTATTGATTTCCTATTATCTTTTTCCAAAGCCCTATATTGCTTTCATTGTTTTGTTTTGATTGGTTTTATTCTGTTCTGTTTTGCTTGATTTTATTTTTGAAAATAGCAAGAGATATTACGGTAGCCAGTGTTGATTTCTGTTTATCTTGTTTTGAAGTCTGGTGTCATTTTCATTGTTTTATTTTGATTGGCTGAATAGGTTTCTTTTTATTCTCTTCATATGAATTACCAAAACTGAGACAAGAAGATATAAAAACTTCAAATAATCCAATAATAGGCGATGAAATTGAAGCAATAATCAAAAAAAATCTATCAATTAAGAAAAGCCCAAGACCTAATGTATTTACTACTAAATTCTAAAAGAAGTTCAGAGAAGACTTAACATTAACACTCTTCAAACTCTTTAATGAAACTGAAAGAAGTACTACCAAAGTTATTCCTCACTAGCATGTCCCTGATTTCAAAACCAGAAAAGAAGCCAATCAAAAAAGTGCTATTGAGGCATTGCCAAAAGATGGTGGATAGTAACAACTGGCTACAGAAGCTTCCTGAGATAGTCAACTTAGAATTCAATATAATACAGAGTGGGGAGCCCCAAACAGAGGGAGATGAATTCTCTTGTCCCAAGAAGAAATTAAGGCAACTTGCTGACCATCTGAGGGGGACGCGCGACTGGCCGATGCTGTGACTTGCTGGGGTCCTGCCATGACTGGCCAAGTTCCCACCGTGACTTGCTGAGGCCCCACCGTGACTTGCTGGGGTCCCGCTGTGACTTGCCAAGGTCCCACAATGACTTGCACAGCAATCTGAGGTCCCACCACTTCAACTCACTGGAGTCACAGTTACATGGAGTTCGAGGGTCAGCAAGCCAAATGGAGAGCTGAGTTGGTGGGGAGCCTGTGGTGGATGATGGGAGTGGAGCCATTCCATAAATAGGGGGCCCTGGCAGATGACATTTAGGATCAGGCAGAACTGGAAAGTACAAGGGGCAGCAGTACTTCAGTCAATTGTTCCCTTCCCAAATGGGATTGGTGGAGTGTGCTAGACCTTGGTCACATGACCTGGCAGAGACCCAAAAGGTTATCTGAGGTCAAGTCCCTGCAGTGGTGGTGCACACTAACCACACTGGCCCACTGGGGCCTCAGAGGTTTGGCTGGTCCAGAAGGAGGCAGTGGAAAGTAATACAGTAGTGAGGCCACAGCAGCTTGACAAATCAGGAGGGGAGGGGCCAGCATACGCTGTCCCTGTCTGTAACTCACTAACACACTGCAGTGTGAAGGGTCATCTAGCCAGCATGCTTCAGAAGAATTGTAACCAACAAAGAAAGAAACTGGGGCCTCTTGGAAAAAGCAAAAAAAAGATGGGAAGAGGAAGCAACAACAAAAAGTCCCCAGGCCCCAACCCTGAGAACACTGACCCAAGACAGGTAAATACAAAGGAGAATGGGAACAGCAAACATGTGATATCAGACACAATGCTAGTGGACATAAAGAGATATATTAGGGACCTCATAGACGAGATCAAAAGTAAGATATTTAGTCAAATAAAGCAAGATATAAGAAGTTTAATAAAAGAGATACTAAGCACCCCTCAAGCAGACACAGACGGAAGAAGGGAGGAACTCAAAGACAGGAGAGAACCATTTGGTGAAGAATATAAAAAATATACAGAATACATGAAGCAGATTCAAAGAGATCACCAGGAAATTAAAAACTCTATGGAAAGATGGCAAATCAGCTTGAAAGAAACTAAGGATAGATTATCCAAACTGGAGGACAGTTTTTCAAGATGGGAGTATGAAAAGGAAAACTTTTTTAAAATAACAAGGAAACAAGCAGTAACAATACAAAGGCTAGAAGATGATAAAAGGATCTATAACTTGAGAATAAAGAATGTAAATGAAGAAGCTGGGATACAAACAAAGGAACTACAAAGGTTATTCACAGAAACAATTAAGGAGAACTTCCCAAACATAGGAAAAAGAAATGATATTCTGGTATATGAGGTATACAGAACTCCAGCCACCTACAACCAAAACAGAGCTACACTCAGGCATATAATAATGAAGATCCCAGAAATTCAATATAAGAGCAAAATATTAAAAGCTGTTAGAGACAAGAAACAGATAACCTACAGAGGAAGGCCCATCAAAATAACGGCAGACTTCTCGACACAAACCATCAAGTCAAGAAAAGCCTGGAGTGAAATATTCCAAGCCCTGAAAGAAAATAACCTCCATCCCAGATTGATATACCCTGATAAACTGTCTCTAGAAAGTTTTTTCTTTTTTTTTTTTTTTCAGTCCTGGGGATCGAACTCACCACCATATGCTTGCAAGGCAGGCATTTACGCTGCTGCTGTCTCTAGAAATTAATGGAGAAACAAGATGCTTCCAAGACAAAGAGCAACTTGGGAAATTTGCAACCACCAATCCAACTCTACAGAGAATACTGCAGGGCATTCTAGAGAAAGATAAAAGTACTAGGTTCCAGGAACAGTGGCAGAGAGGCCTCAATGAATGAAGCAGAAAACAGAATGCAGAAGATAAGCAGACAACTGATGGCAAAAAAAGAGCATAACAGAAATGCGGCAGAGAAGATTTTATTCAAAACTGATATGATTGATAGTATCAAGTCTGAGAGTACAGGCAACTACACTCAAGATGACAAGACTCAACTATATACATTCTGGTTTGATAACTGCCAGTTTTTGAAGTTCTGTACTATATACAAAGTTGTGTTTTTATTAATACTGATTTGTACTGACATATTCAATTATACTATGTCTGATGATATAGCAAATTCTATTGGAGATAACAAGAGACAACACAGGAACCATGGGAGATCTCTTTGTACAATGGTCTTGTATGTTTATTTTGTTTCATGTGATTATAGGAATATGTTTTGCTTTGCCTTGCTTTGTTTTGTTTCTCCCTCTAATATAGAAAGGATAGAAATACCTGTTAAGACTCATGTATGTGTAGAATCTATAAACAGTTTATGAGAACGGATTTTATGACACATGATGAAATTAGCAGATACTTTGAAGAAAAAGAGACACTAAAATACCCAGTGCTGATCCTGGAGTGTCATAATGTGAAACCCAGCAATAGTATTATTCTTTGTTCAGAGTGATATAAGCCTGCTTGTGTTTATTCAGTGTCAACATAATTGAAGATATGGATAACTGCATGTATGTTTAAGTGTATAGGATTGACAACCATGTTACTAAGTTTTTGTTGGACAGTTGAACAGAACTGTTTGCAGTCTCACTGTTTGAATTCCCACTTTACATGTTCCATTTTTGTACCTTGACCAACTATTTGTAAAATGACAATATGTAAACATCAACTAGTGATTTCTTACTGTTCATTTTCTTTTCTGAACATATGTATTATTTCTACCTATTTTCTGTTTTGTTTACTCTTTCTTTAAATAAAATTTAAAAAGTGCTATCAGTCGATCCTTTTTAGTGAATATAGAAGCAAAAACTCTCAACAAAACATTGGCAAATAAAATGCAATGAATCATCAAAAGGATCATGACAAAGTAGGCTTCATCCAAGAGATATAAGAATGGTTCAAGATATGAAAATCAATAAATATAAAACACTACATAAAAAGAAGTAAGGACAAAAATCACATGATCATATCAACAGAAACAAAAAAGTAATAAAAGAATCTCAACTCAATCTGGTATAAAATCATTTATGGTACACATACTGCCAACATCATACTAAATGGAGGAAAACAGAAAGCTTTCCCTCTAAAATCGAAACAAAAAAAAAGATGTCAACTATCAGCACTCCCATTTAATATAGTACTCAAAACATTAGCCAGAGCAATCAGGCATGCGAAAGAAATATAAGGGATATGTATAGGAAAGAAGGAATTTAAATTATCATTATTTGAATTTACTTGATCCTCTACATAGAAGACCCAAAAGTTTCCATCAAAACAGCTCTAGAATTACTAACCAAATTTAGTAGAACAGCAGGATGCACAGGAAAATCAATAGCATTCTTCTACCCCAATAATGAACTCACTGAGAAAAAATTAGCAAAATATTACTACTCAAAATAGCATCAAGAAAAATTAAATATTTAGGCATTAACCTAACCAAGGAAGTGAAAGACCTCTAAAATGAAAAGTGCAGTACTTTAAAAAAGGAGATTCAGAAAGTCATCAGAAAATGGAAAGATATTCCCTGTTACTAGATAAGCAGAACAAATGCAGTAAATGGCCATGTTTCCAGAACTGATGCACTGATTTAATGCAATACAAATCAAAATAGCAACAGCATTCCTCACAGAACTAGAGAAATAATCCTAAAATTCATATGGAACCAGAAAAAAAAAAAACAGAATAACAAAAGCAATCTGGTCAACAAGGACAAAGCAGGAGGCAACATAATTCAGGGCTTCAAGTTGTATAACAAAGATACAGTGATGAAAATAGCATGTGCTGGCATAAAAACAGATGTGGATCACTGGAACAGAGCACAATGTGCAGAAATGATCCCAGAAACATTTAACTATCTGATCTTTGACAAAGGGGCCAAAAACATACACTGGAGGAAAGATAGCCTCCTTAATAAATGGTTCTCAGAAACTGGCTATCCACATGTAGAAGACTGAATCCATACTCATGTCTCTCACCACATACTAAATTAAAATTAAAATGGGTAAAAGGTCTAAATGTTAAAACAGAAACACGATGCTGAAAAATAAAATAGGTAAAACTCTCGAAGACATAACCATAGGCAAAGGCTTTCAGAACAGAACCTCAGTGGCACAAGGAATGCTATAATATCAAAAACCAACAAATGGGATCATATCAAATTAAAAATCTTCATCACAGCAAAGGAAACAACCAACAGAGTGAAGAAGCTATCTCAAGAATGCGAACAAAATTTTGCCAGCTTTTCCTCAGACAGGAGCAAATATCTAGAATATATCAAAACTCAAAAACTTAGACCTCTCAAATTAAAAGCCTCAACCTAAAAATGAATAGACACACCTCAGTGAAAGATATAGAAATGGCCAGTTATTACATGAAAAAATGTTCAACATCTCTGGCCATTAGAGATATACAAATTAAAGCAACTATCTTACTCCAGGAAGAATGGCTATCATCAAGAAGTCAAATAATAACAAATGTTGGTGAGGCTTCATGGAAAAGCTAACCCTTCTATATTTTTTGCAGGAACATAAAAAAAAAAAACCAATGTGTATCAACATTGAGATTCTACCAAGAAATCAGTATGGCAATCCCACATACACAAAAAAAAAGGAAAAAAACTGGAAATAAAAATTCCAACGCCGGAGATTTAGCTCAGCGGCGTAAGTGCCCACCTGGCAAGCTCAAGGTCATGAGTTCAATCCCTGGTGCCAAAAAAAAAAAAAAAAAAAAAAAAAAAAGAAGAAGAAGAAAAAGAAGAGGAAGAAGAAAAGAAAAGAAATTCGATTACACCCAGCTTCTAGGTATCTTCCCAAAAAGAGATATATTATGGTCATATATCCATATCCATGTTTATAGCAGACTATAACATCAGAGCTAAATTTTGGAAACAGGATATATGTCCATCAAAAGATGAATCAATAAAGAAAATGCGTTTGATTGCTGGTTAACTCCCCCAAACTAAAAGAAAGAAAATGTGGTAATTATACACAGTGGTGTACTGCCTTGCCATAAAGGATAATCTTGAATCATTTATGCTAAAATGAGTACACATCAAGACCATAATGTTAAGCAAAATGAGTCACATACATGAGCTTAAATACCACATAGTTTCTCCTATATAAGAAACCCAAAATACAAATAAAGAGAAAGATGAAAAATAATAGGAAAAAAGGAAGACAGATCTTTGGCAAAAGCCAAGTTGACCTAGAGATGAAAGGTGAAGGGAAGGGAAGGGAAATGGATGAAAAAAGAAGATGCATGTTATGTGCATGTACTCACTCCTTACAAGGTATATATTCACTGTGTGCTATAAACACGTACAACTGAAAATTTAAAAAAAACTTGCTGTGGAACTAGAAAAGCAAATATGTAAGACTGTGCAATATGATGCCATGAACATGAATGGAAGTACAGCACTGTGGACATTCGGAATGTGAGAGTGTGTGTGATAAGCTCACAGATCAAAGGAGGAGGAACCTAAGTACTCTAAGCACCACTAAAGCCTCATGTGGAGTGTTTAGGTAACCTGGCTCCATTCCTTAGCCTCTTAGCTGTTCCCACATCTCCATGTACAAAGACACAAGAGAAGATAGACAATATGGGATCACGAATTTAAACAGCTTAAAATATGTACATCTTTATTGGGTGCTAAAATCGTAGCTCTATCCATGTCTGAAGTGTCTTAAATTGAATTAAAACAAAATCCAAAACTACAATGCAACAAGATATTGCTTATTAGAAGTGTAATCAAAAGCTGAAAGATCATGAATTAAAGACTGGGTACATTTTAGCTAATCAACCGTATATAAAAGGAACACAATTTTAGCAATATCACTTCAGCAACATAGTATCTAAAACTTCTATTAAGCTAAAAGAACATTCTACTATGTTAAAGAATGCACTTATAATAAAGATACATCATGAATAAACTTTATTATGCCAATGAAAAAGACTCAAAATGTAAGTAACAAGAATATATAGATGTATAGGGGAAGCTGACAGATTTTTAAATCATTATTATCAATATATGCAAATCTCATGGTAAAAACATAAAGACTGCAAAAGAGTATTATAATTAATGAAGTAAAGCTAATCAAAAATGTCAGCATGTCTTAAAACTAGAAATCTCACTCATTTTCATACAATCATAAACTGTAAAATTTATCAGCCTATTTCTCAGAGTTATAGCAAAAAGTTGATGAAAGTGTTTTCCCCAAAAGCGGTAGTGGAATGCTAAATGATAGTGATGTGTATGCTGACTCACCTCCTCCATACGTGCTTTAGGTGGCCCTGTAATTTAGATACCTTGCATTTTAACTTTACAACCTTTTGGGCTGCAAAACTAATTTTAGAGTTTGCTGTGGAACTACAGCAGAGCTATACAATCTGCAAAAGTCCTCAAAATTCCATATATGTGAATTGACACCCTAATATTTGCCTTCCACATTTTATAGCAAATTCTTTCATACCGCAGAAACAAATATACTATGTGCAATAGAGCAATGAATGAAAAGCACCTAACAGGAGACCACTGAGCTAACACTCAGCACCTCTCATAATTCCGCATTTGAGTCTTTTGTGGACAGTTCCACCTTTCAGTTCCCCAATCCACACATTAAATATGCATCCTTTTCAGGAATTATTGTCTGTATACCTTACAAATCTAAACACCAGCCCATTTCACCAGAGAGGCAGAAATCTTTTCACTGTTTACTGTGAATGACAAAACCATACAGCTTCATTGAACCATGGATGTGCAAATCTAGTGAACACTGGGAATGAGAGGGACCCTGAGTGTGCAGGCAGAGACCATAAAATTTATCCAGCTGTTTACTTTTCCCAGAAAGCAAGCTCAGGAGATTAGTAGCTATTTCCCTTTCCTTTCTCTTCTCTCTTCTTTTACCACTGACATTTAAAACTTATGTCCATACACCCAGCTACTGCTGCCACCACCCCTCCCCACCAATGCATCAGTTCTTTGCACAAGTTGAGGGAAACACATCTTGTCACTGGTTTATTTTCTATCCAGATGTGATTTTCTAAAGTAGCAAAGTGCAGCTAAATTATAAATGTTATTTTGTAGAAATTTATACATGAGAAATAAAAGCATGTATGCAAATTAAGGATCCTACTGCTTCACAGACTTCAATAACAGCAAAGTATTATTCTGCAGGACCCACCAAAAAAAGTTAATTTAAGAAACTTACAGAAAATCTGTATTGTTTTTATTTGCTTTGTAGAAAAATAAATTCAAGGAAATATAAATATCTGTTCTCCACAAAGATGTATATGGGAACACATACAAATACAAGCCTGCACACTACCACAATAGCAGCAAGCAAATCAATTTGATCCACTCCATTCCACGTTTTTCTCCCTGTAAATCATGCCCAAAGTGGTAAAATGTAATTGCCTCTTCTAAAAATCACTCTCTGAAGGTTACAGACAGCCATGAGAACATGTGAGATTCCTTCAACTCATTATTAAGTGATTCCTTCAATAAAATATCTCCATAAATACTTTTATAACTGTGAACTTGCAAATTTAATTATCTTGCAAGAAAAATTCCTATCAGTGAATTTCTCTTAAGTTTCAAGGCATATGAATTGAATGTGCAAATAAATACAAAGCAACAACTTATGCTTGTTACAAACTCATGTCTATTTAGAATCTCAGAAAGATGGGATGGCATAACAGAAAGTCAGTGAGCTAGAGCTCAATAAGTCCAGTTACTTAGCCTGGGCATTAATTTTCCCAGGATCAGGAACTCCTTTATTTATCTTCTAGGAATTAAACCAGTAGACGATGCCTGACAGAGCTAGTGTTCTTTGCTACAAAATAGTTTCTGGTTCTCTGCCTGCAGTTCATCCGGTGGATAGAAAAGTAGATTAAAAACCACCAAACAGAGAAGTAAATGGGACAGGGAAAGAAGTTCTATTTTGCTGATTGTTTTACTGTCTCCTCTTCCTGTATTCCATATATCAGGACTTTGGGGGGAATTAGAAGCACTAATAGAAAAAGACATGTTCATGGTCTACTTCTCTTCTTCTTCAACAAAGAAAAGCTGTAAGCTGTCTTTTATTACTCCTAGTATCTGAAAATTTATGTTCTGACACAGAAGCGCTCAGTAAAGAATCATAACCCTCTGAGTCCAATGATAGTGCACACCTGTTACACTGATCACCCGATCACTCAGGCCCGGGCCATTTATTTGACACCATATTTTATTCACCCAGAAGAGTATCTCAGCTATTCCAAATCACAGGCTTGAAGTGTGCAGCAAAGAGTAGGAAGGCCTTGAACTCCCAAGACATCCTAGCGACAAAACAGACAGGCTGGTCTGTTAAGATTGAGGTGCAGGGCTCAGCTCACCGTGGGAAGGCGGGCAGGAGTTATAATTCTCTGCTAGTGTCATTCGCTTCATCACAGACTGCCCCAAAGGTAGAAAGTTTGGTACTGTCTTGTTTTGTTCTGTAACTTACCTATTGAGCTTCTCCAAGGAGTCTCAGGAGAGTTTTAGCCCATGGGGAAAAGAAATGAAATAAACTCTTTTCAGAAATGAACATGAAAGAAGAGCTCAGTGAGAATCAGGACTGAAGGCAGGAGTGACTTTACATAACTGTAACTTCCTGCCATTTATACTCGGGCAGCCAATTCTTATTCAGTAGGAATCACGTCTCACTTTTAATACATAATAGGTTGGATTTTACCACAGGGCAGGGTAGGCATTTCACCAAGAGGTGTGAGATGGTACCCAGAGACACCCAACTTCCAAAGTCCACTTTTGAGGCTCCATTTTTGCTTTTTCAGTAGCCAATCAGTCCTCAAAAATCACCACCTCTAAAGTCCTACCCCAAACAGTAAACCCCCTATCAGTAACATAATCATGGTTTTTAGACATAATTTCAACTCAAATATTATTTAAATATTTTATAATACAACCCTGTTTTCACTCAAAACTCACAAAAGAATTCCTTCAGGTGGCTCTAATTCTAGCTTTAATGCAGCTCATGAGAACATGCATTTTAAAGCTAAAATAAAATAAGTTGCATAAATCCTGAGTAACATCATTATTGGGCTAATTTGAGCAACCAAATTTTCAGTTTAACCTACACTTTCTTAGTCAATACAAATGCTTAAAAAAAACTTTGTTGAAGATAAATGCACCACTATATTATGATAAAATTACACAGAATTTTTATTCTTTGTGTTTTTATGCATTTTCAAAGTTTTCTAGAATATTGAGAAACTTTATTGTTAAAACTATAACAACCTTTTAAAAGTATACATATGTAATAATGTGGAACATTGCAAAAAAAGTTGAAGGTCCTGGCTGTTACCATGATTCTATTCTATGTATTGGAAACACTCACACAGTACCCAGCTCATAACTAGTTCTGTGAGACCTCCTCAGACAACAATTAAGTAAGAAACTTTAAATCTCTAATTGCAACAAGAAAAACTGAATTATAAAACAATTGATAACTTGCCCATATTATCTCCAGCACTCCTGGGAAAAGGAGAACCTTGACCATACCACATTTTTCTCCAAGACCTTGTAGATTACCCTTTGAGAGGGCAAAACGTATGAGACTGTACTGAGAAAGTCTTAACTTCCCCATCAATTGTTGTTTTGCTTGGTTGGTTTGTTTTGTTTTGTTTTGTTTTTTGAATTAAAATCTGCCTTCAACATAACTCAGCAATCAACTGAAAGACTTTTTATAAACTGTTATAAAAAAAGTTGTTTTTCTTCCTCATGAAACCAAAGAATGAATCTACTATTTTGGACGAATTGACAATTTGCTTCACTTGTTTCCCAATTGACTTGCTTTGTTCTTTGACATCATGTTGTAGACATGACCTTAATCTAAATGTCATTAACAACTAAATGTAAGATTATTGATTTTGCTGCAAAGACAACCAAAGACTTCACATATTGATGAAAAAGCTTCATACAGTGTTGTAACAGGAATACTAACATTTAGCAAGTGCTTAGTGTATGCCAAGTGGTATGCTAAGCACCTTACATGCATATAGTAACCTATTTCATACTTCTAGGGAGCCCAGAAAGATGACAGTAGCATGATGCTCATTTGAAAAGGAAAAAAAACTGAGGGACAGGCATCACAGCTACTAAGAAGTAAGGAAAGAATTAGAAGGAAGTAATCTTGATCTTGAACCCACACTCTTAGCCATTAAGCTACTTGGTCATTGTCCTGCAAATGGTACTCCCGTTTACTAACATTGCCAGGCTAAGTAATGTAGTGATTCAGAGCATGAACTTTAGCATCATACAAGCTCAGATCTTCATGCCAAGTCTACCTTAGACCTAACTTACATGATTGTTATAAGAATTAAATTATATGTGTGCAAGGAGTCTAGCCTATGCAGTCACGTATTAAAGCAGTGTAAACGATATTTACAATTATGTGCACTTTCTAACACAAGTTGAATCCTCCATGCATTTGAAAAGTTTACTACCAAATACAAAATTTACAAGAAGGAATACAGACTCCCCTTATTGCCCAACTGAAGCATCAAAAGCCAAGATTTAGCAGTAGAGGAAAGTTTTGTGGATCTCAAGTGAACAACACTTTCACTTACTTTTTTATTTTAGGGTACAAGAAATGCCCTTATTGGTATGTTTTTAAACTGTCTTTTGATGCCAAAAGACAGAAACACAAACAACACACTGCTTGTAATCTTTGCCTCAAGAGGTCTGTGAACAAAATGAAGAAACAAAGAACTGGCATGAAAGCCTGTTAGACCAATTCAATACTGCACCGTTTTTTGGAGTTAGAGAAAAAGCAGTGAGTAATTTCTTCCATGAGGTCAGCCAGTGCATATTATTCTAGTGAAAGTACTTAAACACACAGAGTAGAAGCAGCACATAAAGAATAGCAAATTGCTTTAAGAAAACACATCAAGTCCTGTGTGGGAGAAGGCTTGTTTACTTTTATATCTGTACAGCAGAGATTAATACTGAGAGGGGGTGTCTAGCACACAGACCATCACCTCATGTTTAAGGAGGGCAATTAACATTTGCTAGAGGGTCAATAGAAAACATCTAAAGAATTTCCTACATCAAAACCAAAACCTCCTTTCAGGAGATAATATTGCTTTGATTCACTATATCCAATTACAGTCACAAGAGGAAGTGTTTTTCAATAGAATGCTCAAAAATTATTTGTTGTATTAATATGCTTTAAAAGCTTAAAATTTTATGTGGAAATAAAATATTTTGGCTTCTGGAGTTAGTAAACTACAAATTTTTGTTGAAAAAATGCTTCAGATTTCTGAATCTATAGAGTGGAGTGGCTAGCAGAAATGATAGTCAAATGATAGGATGATAAGAAATCATCCTAATCATGGTAGAGACAGACAGACAGACAGACAGACAGACAGATAGATACATAGATAGATAGATACATAAATACATAGATACATAGAGATAGATATAGATGATAGATAGATAGATAGATAGATAGATAGATAGATAGATGATAGATAGATGATAAACAATCCTTTATTGCTTCTCTGTTTCTCTGGAGAACACTGCCTAATACAATGGGTTATGCCACAATCCTTATGTAGTTTGCTATTTGAGCTGCCTTCATCAGGTTACCTCTGATTGTCTGGGCCAGACTTAGCCAATCTGGGTTGAGCTCCCACACGTATCTGTAGTCAACCCTTGTCTGTTAACCAGACATTACCAACATGTATAAGAATGTGCAACCATTTCTCATTTGTCATTAATTCTTTTGGGGTTTGGAAAAAGATGATTATTGTTCAAAAAATCTTACTTATGTTAGAATGTGCTGGGCTTAATATTATTTTTAAATGTGTCAAAAACATTTTTAATTTCTCAATTTAATTTTAAAGCATTAAATATACATAAGTAATTATTGGGGGATTCTCAATAATTCTTAACTGTACAAACAAAAGATGTGTAAGCTGTTGTTCTAAAACCTGTCATTATCTAGAATTAACTATTATGAATTATAGCCATAATCTCAAGGGCATGAATTTAATCATGGTATCAAACTTCATTTAGTAGTCATCAGTATCTCCCATCACATAAAATGCATCTTTTCTATGTCCAAAAGGTAAGTTTTTATATTGAGAGAAGTCTGGTCATAGGAATATTTGGGTCCTTAACTAGGTATTCAGCTTTACTCAGGAACAAGGAAACATATGGTGGCCCAGTATTTTGAAAAGGAGAGTGATGTTATCTGACTTATACATCAGTAAGATTACAAATGGGTCTATGTCAGTGATGGGGACCTTTTAGAGCTTTCTGTGATAACAAACAACCCTCTGTAGCAAATGTGTCATAGGTTTGCCACCAGTGGTCAATACCAATAATAGAAAAATGACAACCAGGCTGAAGTTCAGATGATCAGTTGAACATTGTATCAGAAATTCAGGTGAGAATAGACTAGGGCCTTTTTAATTAATCCAGGTAAACAAGGGAGGAAAGAAAAACTTTAGAAGAGATAAACGTAATGCAATATAATATACTAGTTAACTACTCAGATATGCAAAATGAAACGCACATCCTTTCTCCAAAATATTTTTGATATTTTACTCAAATCAAACCTATTTAATCAAAGTAGTGACTCCTTGTCTTAAAACAAGTAGCTCGCTTGACTATTGATTGTGATATTTCCAAGGTATTGAAAGTTTAAAGTATCAGGAAAGAAGAATTCCTGAATCATTGGCAAAGGCCTGCAATTCCTAAGAACATGGCATGTTGACCAGATTTCTTTTGCTCTGACAAAATACCTGGAAAAAACACTTTTAAAAAGGAAAAATTGCTTTTGGTTCATGGTTTCAATCCTTGATCCTCTTGCTCCACTGTTTTTAGGCCAGGGGAGGCAGAAACATCACAGCAGAAGGATGAGGCAGCTCAAAGGAGAGAGAAAGTAAGGGTGTCATCTAACTTTCTCCTTCCTTCTCTTTTGTTCCATCCGGGTCCCTGTGCTTTTGATTACCTGCTTGTTTCTAAATATAATTCCTGTGGAAACAGGACAAATAAAGCTAAAACAGGTGACAAAATACTTCAAAATTTACCACCCTATTAGCATTCAAATCCATAATGTTAGAAATAGAAAAGCAAAGTTTCTAGAATGCGTTAGCTACAATATTACTGTTTATGATATTAGTCTTTTCACTAAGGAAACTAAGTCATGAGGAATTTAAGTAACTCGCTTCAGGGGAAGAGCAGACAGGAGGACTGTGAAATAGAAGTTTCTTAGCTCCACAAGCCAGGTCCTGATTGGATGAATTCAGATGAGATGGTGGTCCTTTATTTAACAGTGTCAGTGGTTCTCATTATTTGCTATGTGAAAATGCTCATTTCCCTTATGATTTCTTCACATTTAACTTTCTAGGGTCATTTAAAACATTATTTTAAAAGTTCTCTTAGAAGCTGTTCTGTTTTAAACAATGGTTGCCTTTTCATTCTAAGGGGAAATGATCTTCTGTTTGCATTTTATTTTATCAATAAGGACTTTTCTTACCTCTCCTAAATCATAGGTCATTGTCATAGAATGTTTATCACACACAAAACAAACTATATAATTTATGTAGAGAGAGACTATATATGTATGTATATGTATAGCAATGGACTCTTCAGCAACCTATTTTAAAACTAGCCATAAACCTAAAAGTAGATAAAACAAGCAGTTATTAAAAAGAGCTCTCCAAAACCTATACATCAAGTCAAGAAGCTACCTTGAAGTTTTACCAAGAATAAAATTATTGTCTGATTATTTGGATTCTGCACAAGAGGATGGAAAATAGACTGCTGAAAGCACATGTTGTCAGAAATAAGAGATGGCAAGTAGCCTGACAGTGAAAAAAAAAAAAAAAATAATTACACATACTAAACAAAAGAATTGTAAAAAACCAATCTCATCCCCTCACAGTGCTTCAGAAGAGGGACCATCCTTGGCACCTCTTTCTCTACACAAGGATAGGAGAGAGATCACAAAAAGAACAATTTCATCTCTTTCTATCTCTACTCTTTTATTCATTACTTATCCAGAAAGAAAAAAATGGCCTAACAAAGTAGCCAGCCCTATTTTATTGGGTCACTGGGTCTCAGAAACAAGAATCAAGCTGCTGAGTAGCTTCCCCTCAACAGGTAAATTCAGGTGTATCTATTTCTCTTTCCAAAATATTTATACAGAATCCCAAGGAGCACTTTTGGCAGGCTTATTCTTTCTGTTCCCTCAGAGAAAGTCCATCTGCTGAAACAGAGTTGGCTTCTGATAGAACTGTGGGGGACCGGCGGTGGCTGAAAAGATAAGAAGTATGAAATATAAATGACCTTTATTTTGGGAATGCGGGGAGAGACACCCCCGACCCCCCGGGGCACGGCATCTCCACCCCGGGGTCAGCAATCTCTCCATGGAACACGTGGAGTGAGGCACATAAGTAGCCTCGCCTTGGGGTGAAACCTAAGGGGCATTAGGGATGCACAGGTAGCCCGTTGGTCTTTGTTTGGCGCCAGAGGTAGATTCCTAAGGGTGGGGGAGATAGAGCTCCTTGGTTTTACCAGCCACAATGTCCGGCCTGGGCCAAAACCCTTTCAGCTTCTACCAACCTTTCTCCCTGATTCTCTTATGAATAAGGGTGTAAAGTAAGCCTAGTACCTTTCTTTGTCATTTCTTTTAGTTTAAAAACAGATTCTGAATCTGCACTGTAAACTTAGTGCTTATACAAATACACTAGATCTTGGTTCTACCAAAATTGGACTATGAAGTAGGAATCCCATTTCGCTCTCCTGTCTAAATTTAGGAGCCATTCATTGGGAATCATGGAGTACATATGCAGATTCAGAAAATAAATCCAATTTCTTACTTATTCATTATTGTGAGACAAAGATGCAAAAGAAATAAGGAATGAGCCTTAGGTACTGTTACAGGTCAAATTGTATGCCCCTAAAAAAGATGTTAAAGTCCCAACTCTATGAATGTGACCCTATTTGGAAATAGGGTCTTTATAGACAATCAAGAGTGAGAATACGGCCATTAGGTTGGCCCCTAGTCTATATTATCTATCCCCTTATGAAAACAGGGAATGTGAACAAAAACAGAGACATGCATGCAAAAAATCCCATGTAAAGATGGAAGATTGCTGTTACAGTTTGTATCACGATGTCACCCAAAGCCTTATGACATCATGGGTAGGTATTTGGGGGTTACTGGCATAGGGAAGCAGTAGAGCTGGCTTGCCACTGGGAGATGAGATCTGGTCAGGTTGGAAGAGGCAAGTTCATAGGAGCACAGCTCAGAAGGTTTGATCTCTCTTCCTGGCTCCTCTTTTGAGCTCTCTCTACCTCCATGTTGCCATGCCATGAGCAACTCATTCCCTACCATTCCCCTCTGCCATGTCACCCTACCTTGAATCCAGCTGACCAGGGAATGGAACCTCAAAAACTGTGAGCCAAATAAACCTTTCCTCCTTTAAGTTATGGATATCAAGTCTTGTGTTTCACTGATTATAAAAAAAGTGACTAAGATAGTTGGATAGATCGAAAAGCCAACCAGTGCCTAACAGAATGCTAGGGAAGTACTAAAATCTAGGAAAGAGGCAAGGAGTTATTCCCCTCAAGTTTCCCCAGTGCTATCCTCTACAGTATAAGACATCTGTTTTACAAGTTACTCAGTTTGGGACATTATGCTGTGGATACCCTAGGAAACTAATACAATCATCCCACACCCTGGAGCATGGTCCAAAAAGACAAAAGTAGCTGTTTTAACAAGATACACAATAAGTATATTAATATGTGTTTAGACATCACTAGAAAAAAAAGTTCACTTCTAAATGATAAATTTCGATTAACAAAATAGTTGACTCTATATAGAAAATCATGTTTTCAAGAACAAAGAGACATATTCAGATATATTTGGTAAAAACATGAATATGTCGACCTTTGAGGAAAGCACTATAGATGTATCTCTCTCAGAAGTCTTCCAGGAATTTATTCTAAGGGACTAGTGCTAGGCTTCCTCTCATGTTCCACTTTTAAGTACACTATGGAACTTACCCAAAGTGTTTATTATCAGTCCCCACATACTGGAATATAAGTTTTACAAGAGCAAGGAATGTTTATTTTTTATTATAGGCACCTAAAATAGTGTCAACACATGAATGCTTTATAAACTCTTGATAAAGTAATTAAGATAGCCATCATTTTATGCATAAAAGTGTTCACTATATTTGTTTAAATAGTTAAATATTGGAAAAATCTAAATGTTCAACAGTGGGAGACTGGTTAAGAATTTAGTGCCAGCATAGAATGCAACATCATGAAGCTGTGAGAAAGCAAGACATAAGGATATTTAGAACTATGGGAAAACACATTTGCAATGTATTAACAAGGTAAGAAAGGATTTAAAATTGTGCAAACAGTAACACAGTGACTTCATTAAAAGATAATAACAATGCTAAAATGTTAAACCATAATTACCTCTGGCTAGTAAGCTTATATTTTGGTTTTCTTCTCTGTCCATATTTTCTACAACCAAGTAGAGAAAATTTTGAACTGTTCCCATACGCCACAAAATTCTTGAGTATATTTCATCACACAGCACAAAATAGTCGTGTATACAGTTACACAGTGATATTTTATAAATATTAAATTACTCTCAATAGACTCCATGTGTAAAGAAGGAAAATTTGTGTAGGTGAAACGGATTTGATTGGTCTTTATATTGTTTCTATGCCCTTATTTCTAAATTTTGGAAGTAAGTATGCACGTTTAATGCTTTCCATTCAAGCTAGTTAAAATTTTTTAAATATTAGATTTCTTTAAGGGTTTCCTTCAATTACCTGAACAAGATATTTATGTGAAATATCTAGGTCCCCACCACTGCTGGTTAAATGAAACATTATTGCACACGTTATAAGGAAAAGTCTTTATTTGGCTTTTGACAGCTTCAGTAGTGCAATATAACACTGCATTTTCTGTATCATTCAAGCTGATCATGAAAGCAGCAAAAATTTTAAATTTTATTCTATACCAACATCGATGCATTGTATCAATTAGCACAAATCTATCCCACATAATACCTCAAGCATTTATAAATACTTTTAACAGTATTACCACAAGACTCCAAAACCCCTTATAAGAAAAACAGAAGAATAAGGAATTGCATGACCGCCTCGTGTTACATAAGAAACCCTGACACAAGCAATAGGATAATTAGAAGTCAGATATGAGGGTTCCCCCAAAACCATAAAAGCAGACTCAAAAATTTGACTGCATGCTGATTGTATTTTCGCTTATTCGTGTACTCTATAAACTAGATCTTTTCACTGAACAAGTAGTAACAAAGCTTAATTCTAAACAGAAAGAAAAACAATGGCTTCCATCTTGCCTTCAGTGTGGCTCTCACCAGACAAACACACCTGTGGGAGGTTTTTGAGATGCAGTATCCAACTAGGGCTCAGATAAAGTCAGATGATGGCACTGGTGTGTATCCTTGGGTTGATATGATTGATATATTCAGATGTTGACTATCTTATTCTTGTATTTCATCAGTCTACATGCACTCAGAATATTATTCCATAAGGAATTGCCTAAATTGAAGAAATACCGCCAAAATAATCCAATTAAATTATATCATAATGTTTCTATTTGTTTCTGTCCTTTGAGGATTGATTAATAGAAATTTGACCCTGTTAACTCATCATCTGGCATGTGTGAGTATATCCTCCCTGCCCCCCGTTATCTCAGGAACCCTTTTCTTTTCAGTTGCAATATGCATACATCTATTCTTTTTAATGCTGTAATTAAAAATTATCAGTCTTCATTCCTATTGCTGAGTGTATGATCAGACAAGCACATTGAAAATAAGGAAAAATGATAAATACAAAAATTTTAAATCTTGCAGAAAGTATTGATGAAAGTAAGAAATACTAATAATTGTAAATATAAGTCAAAACAGAAACTTGGAAAGAAAAGGAAAGCATTAAACCAGTATGTCAGGATTGTGTATCTGCAACATTTCTGCTACAGCTTTGGCAAGTTGATAGATGGGTAGGAAGAGACAAACCCAAAGGCTAAGTCCAGCCCAGAAGACTGGCAAGCTTTTCAAAGAGTCAGAATCCTAAGGTCAGGGCAAAGATAATAACCTTTTTTAATCCTCACCTCTGTTACTATAGAACATTATAGAAGCCAAATGAAAAGCAGACATTTCGTATTTCTGCTACCAGAAAGGTAAAGAGGAAGCCTATGATACAGGCTTGGAAATCAGACCTATGATTGTGTCTAGGATCTTGAGAAACTAATGCAGAGCTCAGAAGATGGTAGAGACGATACAAAGTCATTGCACAGAACAATCAAAACACAGCAGTATCGACGTAGTAACTTCGTTATCAGCAGTATCAATGGCTTTGTGTTCAAGTGCAAAGTTTTGCTCTTTCCCAAATATTTTCTGATAGTTCTCCTGACTTGGGATTGATTCTTCTAAATATACTTCTAGTGAGTATAAGTTCATTTGAGCTTTCTACTTAAACTAACCAGAGTTGATTTCTAATATTAGCAACTGAACATCTCGCTGAAGTAATCATTCCCCAGACTCTTACATCTTCAAAAATCAAGCGAGAGAATTCTATCTGGGAGAGATGCCAGCCAGAAAATCATAAAATCTAAATAAAAGAAAGTAACTTAAAGGAAAGTTTTCCCACAGTTACGACTGCTATAGATCAGGGATCTATCCAGGGTCCTGTCCCCCATTGTAACTCTGTGACCTTAAAAGCCATATTTATGACCTTAAACTTTCTGCCTTCTATCTTCTAAAACCTTCATCTATATGATTATGACTCATGACCACTCCAATAGCCTATCTTGAATCTTCATGGTCTAGTCACACCCTGACTAACTCACATCAAAAAGAATTATGATGCTCATTTTCCAAATCATAAAACTGAAATTAGCTTAGTAGCTTGACAGAGTTAACAGTGAGGACCGAAACCCTGCACCTGAGGCACTCGCAATCAGCACTGCCTGTTGGAACTGATAATTTATTTCACTTTGTTTTCATAAAGTTCTCCTCACTTAATTTTAAACAAGTACATATTAAGCACCTACTATATTCAAGACTTTACTGAGAACCAAAACTCAAATTCTAACATAGACGTTTGCCTTCTGCTGGCTTCTCACTTGTAACCATTTATTGAACAACTGAAAGCATTTGGCTTCTTTAAATCAAAATACATTCATTTTCTGATTATCCCTTGACCGTTCAAATATGTAACTTGCTAGTAAAATGGACTAAGTTCTTAATTAGTGATAATCATTTAGTGGCTCACCCATCTTTCACATAATAATGCATTTACCAGTTTTCAATATGCTCACAGAAATAAATCACTTCAAAACATGTAAATGTGTTCCACAGGAGGGCTTTTAAGTCACTTTCCTTAGATTACATCTTCTCTTCTCTCTGTGCCTAGTACAGATTCTATGACAACATGTAGCAAATATTAAGTGCATACATAATTGAGTCAATTAAGTGTTTAGATTATTTTTC
The DNA here is from genome assembly GCF_034190915.1 of Cavia porcellus. NCBI lineage: Eukaryota > Metazoa > Chordata > Mammalia > Rodentia > Caviidae > Cavia > Cavia porcellus. The sequence continues at coordinate 8,183,139 of NW_026947507.1, read as the reverse complement.
TTCCCTTAGCGTCACTTTAGATTATAAAAAATAGGTACAATTTAGGTAAAAAGCAAAATATCAGCCTAAAAGCTTAATAGAAAAATATGAATTCAGATGCAAGAGGAAACTCTGTATGACTAATATTCAAAAAGGAACAACAATAGCGTCAATTTAAAATTTAGCAATTTTAGACCCACATGCTGATGCAGGATTGTAATCCCCAGTACTCAGGAGGCTAAGGCAGGAATATCACAGTTTGAAACCAGTCTGGGAGACTTAGTAGACTCTGTCTGAAAATGGAGTCAAGGAAGAGATGGGGCTGTACATACAGCTCAGGTGGAAAATATCTGCCTACCATGCACAAGACGCTGGATTCAATTACCAGAGGGTGAGGGGGCAATTTTCAATTTAACCTATGTTTAAGAATAAAAATCCACAGCATTTTAGGAATCTTACAATCTAAGAAAATTATGAACATGGTCTAGGTTTTGGTTGTGATATCACGCAATTTTATCATATCACCACTCAAAAAGAGCAGAAAATCAATCTAGGCTAGTTACACTGAGTCATTTGAAATCCACAAAAAGATAAAAACTGAGCTATTGAGTTATGGTGTTAATGAGCATCAATTTACACATTGCCTCAAGATAATGAGGCCACATTCTCATGATATAGGATGAGTAATTAATGCTAACAATTATCATGAATTTGCAGTGGAAACTGGTTAACTGCCACAAGCTATTCTTTACAGATTGGAGTAACCATGAAAGGAAACTCTCAGAAAATTTTATGTACTTCTTATGTTGGAAGACACAAACTAATCTACTTAGAAAAATATTTTTATTACATGAGAAACAAAGTATTTTTTCTCAAGTACCAAACTTACAGCATCCACTCAAGTGGAACAAAATGTTACACAAACTGTCTAGCCTCACATGGTTTGTCTGTTTTCCAGAAACCTGATCCATGCATAACTCCAGCCAGTATCCATGGATTGGTTCCTGATTCTATAAAATCCAAATGCACAGCCATAAGGAAAATTCAGAACAGGTGCACAGCTTTTGCACTTTTGTTACTAAAAGGGATGTTGCCTTGTTAATCTCAGAGGATTGGCAGAGCAATTTTATCACGTTTTCTGAAAAAAAAATTTATACAGATTTAAGGTCGCATTCTGGGTTTAATTGAAGTAACCTTTTGTACAATCTAGTTTTAATGAAGTGCAATGAAGTTAAAGTCCATGGGGGCAATTTATCTGAAACACTCCATTTAAACACTACAAGGGGAGTTTTTAATAAACAGTGTGAACTAATGCCCAGGTGGAAAGGTAATTGAGAGCGAACTGGTGTTGGGGCCAGATTGTTATTAAACTCTTATCACAGGTGAAACTGAAACCCCAATGGCAGGCTGCTCTGAGATTTACCATGCCCTTCCCCTCCTAACTTTAAAAGAAAGGCTATGTTTAATAATGAAAAAATCCTGTGACTAAGCTATAAAATAACTGAGCAATTACTTAGAATAATTTATACAGTGCAATACACTGACCTTGCTTTAAGCATAAAATCTACAAAATAACTTTGGCAATAAAACTGTGAACTACTAAAAGGACTAAAGGTTTTAACCATTTTTATTGTGTGGTGCCTCGGGGGACCATAAATACATATTACACTCTAATCACAGGTTTAAGAAAATTCTTAATTTTTTTATCTTAAAATGGATTTTCAGAGAAAACTTTGCTCAACTTGGCCAATTGCAAATCAAGAAGTCTAATGCCCTTACTTTAAAGGGATTATATATAATTTCTACAAATCTCTCCATGTGTGAATTCTGCTTCAATCTCTCTTTTAACTCCCAGCCATAGTCTACAGAGGAAAACTGGCAGTTTTTCTGTCTTACCTGTTTAAATATTTACTCTCTAGAAATAAAAAAAAACAAAGAACAAAAACAAAGGCAAATGAGCTCTGCCAAAACTGTAAAGATTAAGCTTCTCTCCGCAGGCCACTGAGGCAAGAATGAGTCTATTTCTGGGCAAGAAATACTCTACCACCCTGCAATCCGCAATCAATGATTCCACTGTTCACTGTGACTCTCAGCAACACAGTTCAGCTTTTACTCCAAACTGGCATCTGAGCAGCACATAACCAAGCATGACACATCACTCAAGCTGCTTTCAGTTTCTTAATCAGCGTGGCTGAGCAAACAGCTTTTCTCTGAATGCTTTGAATTCATGAAATGAATCCAACGGGCTACTTTTCAATTGACTACAAATTCCATGAAATCTGAGCAATTTCTTCAAGATAGGAATATCAGCACATTGAAGTCTTGTAGAGACAAACTTTCACGGTAGCATCTTCTCTTTTGGCCACAAAATCTCTAAACTCCTAAAATGTACCGAAAACCTTAGTCAGTTTGGTTTCCAAATGAGAAGAAAGTCACAAAGATATTGTCCCGGGCAACTTTATAGACAAAGTAACTCTCCCAGTCAGAAATACTGCCTGAATGTTCCTCTTCTGTCACTCCTTGAGTCATACGAATGAGAAACTTCTGCTTGAAAGCAAAACAGTTTTAAGGTAGAATATGTTAAGCCTTTATTAGTCTCAGAAAGCAGCTCATCCCCTGTCTGAAGGGGCATTAAAAGGTGGGACGATATGGTATGGACATAAGGAAAGTTTTGAGGGTCATCTTCCCAGGGAGGCCCTTCCTCCAGCAGCCACTGACTTGACCCAGGTTTTCCAAGACCTGGGACTCACTGGAGTTGCAGAAGTGCAGGTTGAAGTGCTGAATAAGCAAGAATCCAGGTTCTGGCACTAGATCCTGTTGTTTGGTCCTTTATCTTGTGCCTAGCAGGTAGCCTGAGCTTCACATGAGCCACACAGTCATGAATAAAAGCCTGATTCTTCACTAGACCACAGATAACCAAATGCCTAGATGAACCCCATATCCTCCAGGAGGGAAAAGCCTTTATAAGAGGTGTCTTAGTGATTTTTTTACTGGTCACTGAGACAAAATACCTGATGCCCAAAGTTGGGAAAGGAAAGGTTTATTTCTTACAGTTTTTGGAGGTTTCAGTCCCTACTCAGTTGGCTCCAAGGCAGAGCAGCATGGCAGGGCTGCAAACAGCAAGGCGAAAAACTGGTAGGAGAGACACACACACACACACACACACACACACACACACACACACACGCCTTCTTCCTGCCATTATATTGTATGCTGGCTCCACCCCTAGGTGGTGGAGCACTGACACCATCAATCCAAGTCTAGACAATGAACTAATCACAGATGCACACTGCAAATGCATGAGGCCTGGGGGCCACAGACATAAACCATGACAAGAGGGAATACCTTTTATTCAGGTCTGAGAAACCCCCTTAGGAAGGAGAGTAAGACTTGCATGTCTGATTACCTGATTATACTTCCTCGTGTAGTTTCATTAAAACACCATAAAAGGAAGGTTTTTTAGGACCTAGACCTACAAGGATAGGCAGAATAGGAGAAGCCAGTGCTAGAAATCAAAGTATGTGATTGACTTGGTAAACCAAAGAAAGATGGTTCTCTAAACATTGGCAAGGAAAGACACTAACCAACTGGACTCAAACCACAAGGTTAACCACGTACCTCTAGGTGAGCGTGGAGGACTATTTACAAGGCTATTTAACAATACATAAAATTCGTGCTTACCACTCTATCAGAATAATTGAAGTTTACTCTTTTGAGAAAATCAAAAGCAAATAATCAAGATGTCATCAGTAAAGTAGAGGAGGTAATGTTTTTAAGAAGAAAGGCAAGATTAAGTAGAAGCTTGCATCCTGGGTATTAAGCCATCCATACCCTTCCTGGCAATCTTACCTCTTAGCTCCCAGATCACTGATCTTCATCCTTTGTTGAGGCTGGACCAATTTTACTGAGGACTCTGATTTGTCCTATATGAGAGACACAAGCTACAGACATCAAACTTTTCCCAGTATTATGGTTCAACAGATCACTCTGCATTAAAGCCCATATCAGCAAGCCCACCTATAGGTTTCTATCAGCTTCTCATCTTCCATTTTTAATACAGCCAGAGATCTCAGGAAATCTAATATACTAAGAAAAATCACCTATCAAAATCAATCAAAGATAAAAGGTTGATAAAGACACTTCAGAGGATATTATATGAAAACTATTTGGAAAGACAATTATGTTCCCCTTCAAAAAAAAACCAAAAATCTAAGGCCCAGGGCACAGTACCTGCCTGGCAAATGCAAGGTCCTGAATCTAATCCCTGGTACCAGAAAAAAAAAAGAATAGGAAAAAAAAACTAAGACAGTCCTCAGAAAAGCAAGAGAAAAATAGCACATACAAGAAGCAAGAACAATATCATTTTTAAAGTGAATATTCAGAAAATTAAAGCAAGCTCCTGGATATTTAAGTTATGAAGGCAAAAAGTCAGATACCCTCCATCCTGGAGTGCAATACCATGGAAGATTAAGAAATAAGGTTGAGCAAATCTCACAGAACACAAGACACACTGTCTAAAAATATAAAATAACAAAGAAAAAATTACCAGTTCATGACGACCATTGTGTGACTAGTGAGAGTTATAGGAAGAAATAGAGGAGAAAAAGAAAGTGAAAGAAAGAAAATAAGTTTCTGAAAAGTCCTGAGTTGATTGAATACTTCAGAGGTGTTTTGTCTCCTGCGGGCAGCCAGCATGGACAGAAAGAACCAGACAGATCCACCTCTGCCTGCTGGGTGTCACCACCATACGGCCCCTTGCTGTGAATAGAGAGAACCAGCAGATCTGTCTCTGCTGGCCAGGCACCACCATCTGAAAGTGCCTTCCTGAAGGCAACCAGCATGGGCAGAGAGAGCCACACAGATCCACTTCTGCCTGCTGAATGCTGCCACCAGAAGGCCTCCTTCTAGCAGGCATCCAGTAGGAGCGGGACATGCAGCCAGGTAAACTCGTCCTGTAGGGCACCATTGGATGCCCTTATTCTTTTGGGCAGCCATCATCCACCAACAGAACCAAACAAACACACCCCTGTGTGCCTGCCACCATCACAGGAGTCCCAGTAGAGACACACAGGTTGAGAGAATCAGTCCCACCTCTACACACCCCTGATCACTGGGGAAGCCCCAGTGTAGCTGCACAGGTCTGGAAAAGCCTACTCCATGCCCCCTACCTCCCTGTAAAGCTAGGGTCAAAAGAATCCAGGTGCTTGTCCCCGCAACACTGTCAGGGAGCAACCAGTGTGGGAAGTGCCTGGAGCCCCACAACCAGCTTGTTGGGAGGACCTCAGGAGAATGTCAAGATGAAGAAGCAAAAGGCAATCTCAGACCCACACCAACCCACACAGAACAAATCTAGGAGGTTCAGTCATGGAAGAAAACAGAAGTCACACACCTGAAAGCTCTGAGAGGGCAGCAACTGAAGTAAGGAAACAACTCCACGAGATCGTAAAAGCAGTCAAGTCAGAAAGTGTGTCTCAGGTAAAAGAAGTCGCACACATACTGAAAGAATTGCTCAGCATGTCTAAAGAAGACATAGGTTTTAAAAAAAACAGCTTAGAAAAATGATAGAAACCTTGAATGAGTGTAGAAAGGAATTACAATGCATGAAACAGATTCAAAGAGAGATCCAGGAAAGTCAGTCAAAAGCAAGCAAAACCACTTGAAAGAGACTGAAGATAAACTTTCAAACCTTGGAGCAATTGTGAAAGGGAAAGATCTAAACATAACAAGGTGTTGGGAAATATTGCCACAAGATGATGCAAAAAAGCATAATTTAAGACTGATAGATGACAGCAAAGAAGCAGGGGTCAACACAAGTAAAATTAAAAGACTATTTACAAAAGTAATACCAGAAAGTTTCCCAAACATGGGAAATGGATCTGGCATGCAGATAAGTGAGGCACGTAGGACTCCAACTAGCCATAACCAAAGTAAATCTACACCAGACATATAATAATCAAGATCCCAGAAATTCAGCACAAGAATAGAATATTAAAAACTATTAGAGAGGGGCTGGGGATTTAGCTCAGCGGCATAAGCGCCTGCCTTGCAAGCAGGCAGTCGTGAGTTCGATCCCTGGTACCGATAAAAATGAAAAAGACAAAAAAAAAAAAAACTATTAGAGAAAAGAAACAGATCACCTATAAATGAAAACCAATCAGAATCATGGCAGACTTATCAACACAAATCATCAAGTCAAGAAGAGTTTGGCATGAAATGTTTCAAACCCTAAAAAAAACAACTTCCAGCACACATTGATCCACCCTGCAAAACAGTCTTTCAAAATTGATGGAATAAGATACTTGCATCATAAGGAACACCTGAAGGAATTCATAACTACCAAACCAACTCTACAGAGAGTGCTAATGATATTCTAGAGAAAGATAAAGATGACCATGTTTCCAGGAGCAGCAGCAGAAGAGGACTGCCAAACACGACAGGCAATTGAATGAAGGAAAAAATGGAGGGCCGACAACAGGAATATTGCATGGCAGAGACAAACCAAGTATGTTGCTTGTAACCATTAATGTAGATGGCCCAGTTCCGAATAAAAAAAAAAAAAACACAGGGTGAGTGGATCAAGAAACAAGATCCATCAATATACTGTATACACGAAACACATTTAACTTAAAATTCATAGACTGAAAATCAAAGGAGAGAAACTAATTGTTCCTTGTGACAGAAGACCAGAAAAAAAAGCAAGAATAACTTGCCCATCAGAATGGATAAGGAAGATATGATACTTGCATGCAGTGGAAAACTACACAGCTATAAAGTAAAATAATGTTTATGGCGAAACAGTTTGAACTCATGCAGGTGGACCCTCACATAAGAAACAGAAGGAGTTAATGGGATTGAAATGCAAAGGGGATATTTTTATTGTAAGGGGATAAGGGCAGAAACACCTGGGAGGGAAAGGTGGTAACTACTGTTAATTTCTTATTGTCTTGTCTTGAACGCTTGCACTGTTTTCAAAATGTTCTTAGGTTTGGCTTTGTTCTGTCTTGTTTTGTTAGATTTTACTCTGTGTGATAGGATGGGCAACTATTTTCAACACAATGGGATTTATTATGGTAATCATAGTTGATTCCCTATTATATTGTTTTGAAGTCTTATAATGCTTTCATTCATTTAATTGGTTTCATTCTGTTTTGTTTCATTTGATTTATTAAGTATGATGGTATGAACAGTACTTTTGAAGAAAATAAGACATTATGGCAGCCATTGCTGATTTCCTATCATCTTGTTTTGCAGTCCTATCACACTTTTGTTCTTTTCTTTTTATTGATTCTATTCTGTTTTTGCTTTATTTGATTTTATTATATGTAATGGAACGAGCAACTTTTTGAAGAAAATGAGATATTATAATATCCATTATTCATTTCTTGTTAGCTGGTTTTGAAGTCCTGTAATGCTTTCATTCTTTTGATTGGTTTTATACTATCTTGTTATGTTTGATATTATTGTGTGTGATGGTACAGTCAACTATTTTGAAGAGGATGGAGGACATTATGATAGACACTGTTGATGTCCTGTTGTCATGTTGCAAAGTCCTGTGTTGTTTGCATTGTTCTGTTCTGATTTGCTTTGTTCTGTTTTGTTTTCTTTTCTTTTGCTTTACTCTCTTTAAAATAAAAAAATGTGTTTTGTATTTTCCGGTTCCAGTAAAAATTTCCTCTTCTTTCCCTCATCAGCCTGATATGGAAAGGGAGCCTGTTACTGCTGATCCCAAGGAACCACAACCTCCCAAACCTTTGTAAACATCACCTTTATTAAATTCCCCTTGGAACTTCTTAAGTTTGAAATCTCTGTCCAGACTGACTGCATCTCCCGCACATCCTCTATCAGCAAGATCCTAGAGGATACATGCCACCCAAGTGAGGAATGAATCAAAATGTAACAAAGGTGCAGAAAACAGGAACCCACAAAAAGCTCCTGAGGTGGGTTATACAGAGATAGATCCTAGGATAACAGAGTTGAGCATTGGATGAGTGTACAGAGTTTGGGTAGGATCAGACATGAAGATTCTGGAGAAGATTTAATCAAGATGAAGGAACACCTAATGTATAGAAACTTTTAGAAAGATGTGAACAACTTGCATGGAGTTTGAGGTTGAGTCAGTGTCAAAACACATATAAATAACTAAAACATTTATTAATCTACAAAAAGATGAAAGGTCATATGGGAAAAAAGCACTTGTACTTTGCATGAGCTTGAAACTAAATGGCAGTTATGTGAATCTTAATAAATAGTGAATATTGATCTAAGTGAAGGTATAATATAATGCAAGTATGTTTTGAAGAGGTAAGGAGAGAATGGGAAGAAAAGAAAGCCCTTAATTCCCCAAAATATTGCCAAAAATTGAAAATTTGAGAAATAGCAATAAATATAATGTCAAATACACAGACACCAAAAAATACAATAAATGTTCAAAATTGTCACCTCCAGGAAAGAAGAGGTAGTGAGAAGGAAGAAAACAAAAATTATTTTATAACAGATCTTTCTACCTCTTCAACTCCATGTAACTTTGTTAAAAAATGAAAATTAGAAAGAGATAGGAAAAAAGTATGGGAAAGAAGGGAAAGCAGGAAGGGAGGGAAGAAAAAAAGGGACACTAAGTTTTTAACAAATCAAATCAAAATGGCAATTCACAAAGAGCAGGCACTGCTTGGAGCCACCTTGGCCTCTGGTGTCCAGAGCCTGCCTTCACTGTTTACCTCTTCCTTTCTTCTGATAACTGACCTTAACACACTAAAAGCATCTGGCCAGTTTAGCATGCTTATAGCTGCTATTTTCAGCAGTCTGTCTGAACAAATCATTCAGCTCAATCAAGTCCTGGAAACTCCCCCATCCAATCCCATAGTCATTTTGTGCCACTATAACAAAATACTCGAGGCTGTGTAACTTATAAAATAAAGGAGTTTATTTGGCTCACAAATCTGGCTGGAGCGCCCAACAGTATGACGTTGACATCTTGATAAGGTACCACTGGTTTCACCACTGCACAAAGGAAAGTGAATGTACTACACAGAAAGCCTAGTGTGTGGAATGGCTTTACTGTATAACAATCGGCTTTCAGAGGTACTAACCTAGTTCCACAAGAGTTAGAACTCCTCAAGCATTAATTCATTCAAAAGCATGGTGCCTCCAGCACCCCTCGACCTAATTACCCTCCATACTAGGACTCACCTCTTAAATATCCCACCACCGCACACCATCACACCAGGAACCAACCTTCTACCATAAGAACTATGGCAGGGTATATGACTAAATTCTTGAAGGCCACCAGGGATATAGCTCAGCGGCACAAGCACATGTCTGGCAAGCAAAAGGCCCTGAGTTTGATTCCTGGTACCAAAAAAATTTTGTATACTAATCCTCTCTCAATTGCAGATACTCACTAGTCCTCTACCAAGCAGACACACAGCTCCTAGTGATTTGTGGCAATGGCCCTGAAATTTCATATTGAAGTTCTTTACCATTTATAGTGGATTATTATGCAAGTAACTTTCACTGAGCCTAAATTTTGCAGATTCAGACATAGAAACTAAAAATAAACAATTTTAATGTGTATATATGTGTATACGTATGTATTTATGTATTTATATACATGTATATATATATATATATATATATATATATAGTTTAACTTGAACTATTGATCGTACCACTGACACAGATGTGAAGAAAAATTCACTGTGAAGAAAGAAGAATTCTTTCTGATTATCCACGAGAGGACAATCACAAAGAATCCATACAGCTGTGCCCACCTTATTATATAAAGTAAGAACTCTATAGCAGGAATTACTTTTCTAATTTCATCAAGTAATTTCAACCTCAACCAGATTTTCAGCGTGGTTACCAGTTCATTTAACTCATCTAGCAGAATCTCTTCCTCACCTCCCAAGGCCTAAAATGACCTCCTGTAAAAATATAAACATAAAACTATGAGTCCAAGATAAATAATTCTGCATTCACTACACTAGACATTCAAGCATTTGGTGAATGCAGCAACCCTAAATTATTATACATGATGGTAGGTTTTGTGTCTGGAAAACAATTGAACCTTACTCTTCCTATTGTTGAAGTGACTCATTACATAATGCACGGGTGCCATTGCATAATTACAGTTCTTTTCAATGCCTTTATTGATAGTCAAATCTCCCTCCAGTAGTCGATCTGAGAAAAATATATTGTATGAGAGGAAGAAAAATCTCTAAATATACTTTACAAAGGCTAAGAATGTCCTCATAGCTCAAGCTGATAAATAAGAATCTAAAGAAAGTATTTGCAAGTAGAAAATAAAATGAGACTAGACAATTAATAGCTGTGCTCATCCAGCATCACAAAATCAGACTAAATTGCCTCCTCTTTTAACTTTCTCTAGACTTACAATTACCATCTAGGAGACTTTCAGACCCAGGGTCGGTTGTAAAAAGCAGGAATCACAACCATCTCAGCAAAAAGGAGTATGAAATACGACACTGAATGACAACAACATTGAAAGGAAAACTGAGCCAACTCTCAGCTGTGTTGGAGGACTCCCCACCACCCCTGAGGGGCTGGCCATCAGGCAGAAGGAAGTCCAAGAAATGTAGTTCAAGTTTTGCAGCCTCTAAATTACAAGGAGATGCAGAGTAACAAAGGAAGATATGCTCAGACTAACTACAACACAGATTAGGTAACCAGTTTGACCTACCTAATTTACCACACAGGCATGAAAACTCTATTTTCTGATAGCTTCTGTAGGTAGTCTAATTCTGCCAGCACATCCCTCCTCTGCCAACCTGGATACAGAACTTTACCCACATCTATAAGTACAACAAATATAATAGCTAATAGTAACATCCACATAGCTTTATACTATTATACTATTATATTCCCATCTTAAAGTTAAAGAAGGTCATCCAGGAAATAATGAAGAAATCTGACTCCATAGTTTCTGATTTTACTCTATATTATATAAGAAGGTGTATACTGGAAGATGTAGGGGCAGACCTATAATCTCTGCCCAGAATCGTGTGCCAACTGATATCTCACTAAGCATAGTATCTTAATCTCCTCCCCACATGGAATACACAGAGAAGTAAGAATGCCCTGTCACTGCTCTCTCTCTCTCTCTCTCCCTCTCTCTATCCCTCTCTCTGTCCCTCTCTCTGTCCCTCTCTCTCTGTCTCTGTCTCTCTCTCCCTCTCTCTATTCCTCTCTCTATCCCTCTCTCTGTCCCTCTCTCTGTCCCTCTCTCTCTCTGTCTCTCTGTCTCTCTTTCTGTCTCTCTCTGTCTCTCTCTGTCTCTCTCTCTCTCTCTCTCTCTCTCTCTCTCTCTCCTGTTCCATCGAAAGTATATAATCATTGAAAAACATAGCTTGTTATCTTTCATGATGGGCCTCCAAGGAGCCACAGTTTTGCAGAAAGTGTTGCCATCCACCATAGTCAGTAAATGAACCCCCATAAATAAGGATCATGAATGCCCTCACTAGTGTTTAAGCACTGACCCTTCAGGAAGCTCCACCTCATATAGAAGGACAAAAGAAGATAGGAGTTACCCATAATCATGAGATAGTTGGAGCTCCATTATGCCAGCAGAGAAAGAAGCCTTATTTGCCAATGACCGTGGATCTCAGCACTTAGCGCCTGCCTCAGAGCTGAAGTCACCTTGCTATCTGCCCATCTATCAGCAAAGTTCCCTGCCCTTAGACCACGCTTTAACATGCCTGCCATCCTGATTCTTGTCTACCCAACTCAAGCCTGCCTTTGCCAGACCCCATTTAATCACCAGTCTATTTAATTTAACCCTTGTGCAAATTCTTGCCTTCTCAAACTTGCCATTGACCCAGGAGGAGAGGATGTTGGTGTATGCATTAGGTCTTATCTTGCATCGCAACTCTCAGAAAATTTCTTATAGCCTCCATAACTGCTAAAATAGCTATGCATGCCTTTTTGTGAACAAAGAAACAAAGTTCTCAGTAAAAAGTTGGTCTTTGAGTATTTGAATTAGTTTCACTCAAAAGAATATAATATTACCAGCTCAGAATAAAAACCTGAAGACTTTTCAAAGGCTCATTGGACATCAAATAATCCTTACAAAATGCTAGAGTATAAATTAATCAAGATTACATATCTTTAATGTCCCTTAAAATCCAGCATTTTATAACTTTTTAGGGGTCTATTGAACCTTCAGAGCGAGTCAGGAGGACGAGAATAAGAAGTAAGAGATGAAGGGGATACAGGACAAGGGAAGAAGGGAAGAAGGCTGTGTAAAGGGGGCCAGTTTAGAGGGAGAGAAGCATGCAGAGAGAGAGAGGAATGACTGAACAGTGAAAGGAAGAGAAAAATGGAAGCATAAACCTGGTAATAGACGCAACAAGAGAGGAGTAAGCAGCAAAACACTCTTTCTTACCCACCACCTTCCAAATATGCTCACACACTCACACACTCACACATGCACAATTATGTTTGCTTCCTTCCACACTCACTTCAGCCAGATAGTCCTTTAGGGGAAAATCAATGTGGTGGAAAAGCCTCTACTTGGAAATTCAGAGAATCCAAATTTTGGACCCTGTGCTGGAAATGACAGTGAGTTATATGATTTTTTTTTTCATTTAATCACTATACAAAATGGTATTAGACATCCAGGCATGAGATGCAACGGGGCCCCTGCAGACAAAAATGGGAAGATTCTGAAAGAGAAAAAAAGAAATAAAATAGGAAGAGAGAATGAAGTTTATTTAATTTATCCAAAATCCTGGCTGGCTGAGCACTCCAGATGGAGCCAAACGGCTCAACCACAAGGGCTGCAGTTAACATGTTTCTTCCTGTTGGGAACGGTGAGGCAGGAGCCCGAGCTACAGCAGCCTGAGAGCTCTGCCTGCTGCTCTCCTCCACAGGAAGCCTCGGAAGGCTGAAATAAGTGAGGAGGAAGAGCAGGGTGCCCTTCGTCCTCCTGAAGTCTTGTAGATTGCCGTCACTGATGCTGTGCAGCCTTTTCCGCTAGCCTGCCATCCAGGTCTAAGTTGTTATTAGCAATTTCCTGCTGTTACAGAGTCCTCCAGTAGCTCGTTTTGTTAATTCTCTCTTTTAACACTGATAGCATATCTGCCATCTCCTAACTTGTTTATAGTACTGTCAAACCAGGAATCTTCTCCACTGAAGGGTTTACAGAATAGGGAAGATTACAAATAAAAGTGTATCCTATTATAAATGGGTGCTGGGATAAGGAAGCAAAAGGTTATAGAGATACACGTATCCCAAAGCTGGTGACCATGGATGTCTTCACGTCTGTGTGTTACAAATATGAAAGGTTAGACAGGACAAAAGAACAGAGGCAAGCTAGCTACGAACATATTATGAGAAAAAAGACTAAAACTATTGATGTATGGACTAAGGTAGTGGACATGGCCAGCCTGGACACTGAGGAGCTGGCCATCAGTAAGGTAGGAAATCAGGAGATAAATGACTCCCTTAAAGGCACTGGCTTCTGGAACACTACTACAAAAGATCCACCACCGCCAAAGTTGTATCAACAGGGTCACTCTGCCTTCCAAACCTTAACGTGGAGAACATAGATTGCTAGGACTTGGTGGTTAGCTACGTGTACAGGGCAAAGTGAAGGAAAAAGTTAAGAACAAATTCCAAGTCTATAGATTGGACTAGTGAGTGGATTGTGATTTCATTTATTGAGGTAGGAGAACACAAGAAGCAGTACCATTTAGGATAGTGATTTTAGCTTTCGGCATACGAGTTTTGTATGCAAACATCACCTAATTATAACTAACTAGTGGGCAGATCACTAAGCAAGACTGCTGTGGTGAGTGGAAAGACACATTAAAGAAACATAAACTCTTACTAACCATCACATCTTTCCCTAAAGTGCAGCCCCACTAGAAATCTTTCAGCGCCTAAACCCACTATCATCACTGCCTTGCTCACTTTGAACAACATCACATGCACATATCACCAGTCCCACAGCTGACGTGGTCATGTTACTGTCTGAGGGATTCCTGTTTATAACCATCCCTCTGTGAATGTATCATTCACTCAAGAACAGGAGACGGTCCTGGTAAGACCATCTCTGTATCTGAGGGACTTTTCCCCTGAATTTTTGTTACCCTGGTAGAAAAGCCATCTGTTGCTTCAACCTGAAATACTTCCACATTGCACAAAGATCTGTTCCTTACTTATTAGTCACTGTCACTTATTATTACCCATTTATTATAAAAATTAGGAGTAAGCAACAAGCAAGAATTTGACAAAGAAAGAGCAACCGGGATGCGGGGGGAGAAGAATCTGCCGGGACACGCTGATGACGGAAGTGCCACCCTGCTTCAAAGTGTCTCTTCTGCTCTTATTGTGCTCTTTAAGGGATGGTTTTTCTTCCACTCTTTTTTTCTAATCAAACTATTTAATTTCTCTTACTTTTTACTTTTTTCTAAGAAAAAGAAATTTCTATGAAGCTATGTATAAGGAGTCACTCAGTTAAAGAGAAGGAATAACTGATTTGGAATCATTTATGGTCAAATTTTATGGTATTGCAAATTTTCTAGTAATAAAACCACTATTCTGAAATTCATTGCATATATTAAAGGCAAATTCTTTACAATGACATTACTTTTACATCCTATTCCTTCTTAAATACTTCCCGATGGCTAACCAATCTCATCTAAACTCTTCCTCAATCATACTGATGGTAGCCTCTATTAACCGCCTTGAATCTATGCCTACTTCTGTTAACACAAGCTGTGCTCCAAGTCGCAGATTTCCTTACTGAGTTACATTTTTCTCTTCTTCACCCCAAACCTATACACACATGACATGCTCCTTTCCAGCTAGCTCTCAGCCTCGCTCCTTTATTCAAATAAAATTGTAACATTTTACTGCTGGCCAGGCAAAGTGGAGGCTTTCTGGATACTTAAGCCAGGATCCCCGTATCTCAATAGTTTATGCCTCCAATAGGCAAGATGAAATCCACAGGCAAGAAATTACAAGAGTATAAGTAAATGACTCTGAAAAGGACACAGGCAAGCCCCATTTCAGATTCGCCACCCCCATGACATTCCTAAACCGTCCCTGCCTCCAGTGGTCTTTCTCTTTCCATAATTTATAGCATAATCAGCAAAAGAAATACAGCCCTCAATGCTAAGTCTTACTGTCTTCTTAGCATCTTCCTGTGGATTGCCATCATCTGCCTCCATCTCCCATTACATTGTAGACCTTAACGGTGAGGATTCTATCTTTCTTTTCTTACCTCGCTGTACATAGCATAGTGAGTATTATCAAAGACATTTGCTTTTTATCTAAGTTTATAGTATATGCATTTTATAAAGATCCAATTTCAATCATTTCTAACAGAGAAATATAAATGGTAAAGGGCTAAAATAAAAATTTTAATAGGAAAATTTTTTGAGATTTTAATGGAAAAATATGGATCATATGTGTCTAATAAAAAGAATTATCAGTTTATTTGGTTCTGATTTTTTTTTACATAGTAATTCATTCCATTCATTCTGTCAACAATTGCACACTGAGAACCTACTATGGCATAAGTGCCTCCTTTACAAGGTGAACAAAATGATCTGATTTGAAGAGCTTCTGTTCTAGGAAGGTAAAATCATTAACCTTGATCTTCAAGGATTTCCTGATATCCCACAGCCACTGGATCATTCAGTTGAGCCATGATCCCCAGTATGTCATATTAGTACCTCTAAGCCGGCCGTATATATGTTGTTCTTTGTAGTATTTTCTATCTTTGCTTAACAGGTCTCTGTTTTGAGATGTGATGTGACTGCTGGGACATAAACAGGAGGGAGATGTAGAGAACACAAGTAAAACTGTGGGTCGCCTAACTCTATTTATTGTCTAATATTTGTGTGAGTCTTTTTCAAAGAAACACAATCATTAGCGGTTCTGAACTAACTCAGCCTCTGGCATGTTATTTCCAGTCTGATCACATCAAGGGTTTATTGTGGCTTCTGCATTAGGTAGCAACATTGTTGATAAGTAGCCTGTAGTGTTTTCATCCACATTTCAAAGCCAGGCCAGCAGAACACACAGAATTCACCCCAGGAGTCTCTATTTTCCTTCCTGCCCTCAGAGAATTCACTTATGTTACAAGGAAAGAAATTATCTGTATTTCCCACTAACCAAAAGTTGGGTAACTCCTAAGAAATTTTGGAAAGAAGAGACTGGAGTCCTCTGTTGTTTATAAGAATGAAATCTCAAAAGCAGCTAGGATAAAACATAAAAATAGCATGTTTAATTTATTTACAACTGGGGAAAATGTATCCAAATACAGTCAGAAAACGTGTGGCTATATTTAAACAAATTAAAGCAACACAAAAACATTTGGCCAATGAGGTCCCCAGACACAAGATATTATAAAGCCAATGAATGATGAGCTTTTAAGTTTTGTACTGTCATGGCAAGGGGTCAGATCTTCAGAGAAGTCTTGACAAAGGATTTCGTTTACCTCACAATATACTTTATGCTTTGCCTCAGAAATGTTTAATGTCTGCAATTATGTGTCAGCTGTCTGAGAGCTTCGAAACACGTGCAACTGCAGTCATGAGAAAAGAAACCTTTCGGATAAGAAAGTTGGGATTCTACTGTCCTCTGCTGGACATATAGAGTAAGGACTATTTCTGCATTCTTGCGGATGATTTTCAAGTTGTACTGTATATACCTGTCTGCATCTGGGGGCATTTTGTTGCAACAAGCAATCTTGAGCGCACAATGCTTAATCTATATTATGTACACTTGTTTGACTCTATGGAAGGTTGGATAATCCAGTGCACCCTTCAAGATGCATCTAATTAAATATTATTGAAACCAATGTTTTAAAATATTCTAATTGTTCTTTTTAAGTGGTTCTTACATCTTTAAGAAAAATTTTTAACTATTGACATTTGTTTCTAATATGACACAATTACAACTGCCATTTGTCAAAAGAGCCAGAGATGCCAGCTGAACACTAAAAGAGTTATTTCCTGTTTACAAGGCAACATTATACAAAACATTAAGGACACTCAGGTAAGCATGCAGTTTTTATGGTTTTGTTCCATTGTTCTGAAACCAATACATCTTTAAATATTGTCTTTAAGCAATGGAGGTTGAATTAATTTGAAAACAATTTTGTATTTGTGATTATGCTTCTACAACCTTAGCAGACAGACACAAAATGCAGCCTTGGAAAGCCTTCGTCATTCAAACCAAAAAAATCATTGTATTTAATTTCAAGTCTCAGTACTTCACTGTGAAGACACGCCACCAAATGACTTCCATCCAAGTCTAGTTCACTGAGAAGGCAAGAAAATCACTGACTGAACCCTTCCCCTCCCCCCCAAGCATTGTACCATGTAATCTCACAACACTGAGGTACACATCAATATCTGCATTCAATATGCATCTCAAAATGCACACAAAAGCCTGGCTTCCAGTGGCTGGGGGTGTAGCTCGATGGTGGAGCACCTACCTAGGATACCAAGTTCAAACCTAGCACTAAACAGGAGGAAACACAGAAAGGAGGAGGATCCAGCTTTTCTCCCTCCCCTCTGCTCAATATGCTAGACTCCAGAAATGTGATTTTACATCTATATCAGTCTCTCAACATGATTCTTCTAAGCTAAGTAGAGAAAGAAAGAGTCAGAAAGATAATACCTGCAGCATTAACATTACTGCTGCCATAATATATCCATTATATGGACAAATCAAAATCTTTTTAATCCTTTGTGTAGATATCTACACAGTGAGAATAATATTAGTTCCAAACCTTAATCAATCATAGTCATTCAAATAGATTCTTGATAGTAAAAAGAAAGTATTTAGGTTAATAGTTTTAAAGAGACTATTTAGATTAGGGCAAAGAGCTCTACCTGTGGAAGCAGACAAAACTAAAGAAACAGTCGAAGAGATAAATCCAAGCTTTTTCATTTTCCAGTGACATAATTCTGTGCAAATCAAAGCCCAAGTTCCCTAACTGTCAAACAGAACAGTATTGTCACAAATCAGTTCAAAGTTTTTTTGCTCAATTTGAGTAGAAATCACAAATACGTAATGTGCAGCTAGTTACAGCCCTGAGCTTTGAATGTTTAATGGCAACCAACCCCGACAGCTGGAACCAGCAGCTACCAGCCAACCTCTAGAACTCTTACTGGGCCTGGGGATTTAGCTCAGTTGCACAAGTACCTGCCTTGAGAGCTCACAGTCACGAGTTTGATCCCAGGTACCAAAAAAAAGAAGAATTCTTAGTGACCAGGGATGGTGGCTTCCAGCAGTCCTCTGTCAAGAACCTCTTGGGAAGATCTAGGCTCTTTCTCCTGTCTCAAGATCAGCCCTGGTCAGTACTCAACAGATGTTGAATAATTTGTTTCCTCAATTACCTTTAAATGTGATTACTTCTTCATCTATTGAAGAACTTAAATCTCATTGGGAAAAGGAACTAGATTCTTCTAAGGATAATTCCCAGTCCTATATTTAGAAAACTTTTATTATGCAAATGTTTCAAAGCATTTAGGAGATAAAGTAAGTGTTCACTTCTGTGCACCCAGCACAACTAGAAAAGCCCAGAAGAAGCTTCCAATAAACTTCATCTGATTCTCTTATTGCAGAAATGACAACTTCAGCCCAGTGGACCTGCCTAACAAAAAGTCAGGACCAGAATCCTAGCCCACTGAGTTCCAGAAGACACAATAACACTATATTAATGCAGGCAGAGATCATACTGCCCGACATGCTGAGCTAGATGGGTTTGAGGGACTGAGCCACTCCTTGAATTCCAAAAGATAGGGTGAAAATCAGACACTTCCCCTGGCTAGGAAATGGCTGCATAGGAGCATCACGAAGGAATTTCTAATCTCTGTAGAAATAAGCTTATCATGTTATGTGTATTTTTTAAAATTCTACAGGATTCATGTTTAATACTGGGAATGTGAATATATTACCAAAAGCTGAAGTCGAACACATTAATGTAAAACTACATAAATAAATAAAACTACTAGGTCTGAAGAAGAAATAAAGATTTCCTCTAGCAGGACTGTGAAAGAGATGATGTTTAATCACAGAAATGCCCCCAACTTCAGGCTTCGCTGTTCAACACCCACTAGATTTGGAGGGGTGGGTATTTTGAAGTAATATTCATCCAGTCACATCATAAGGCCCCTTATCCTTCATGTTATGCTTTCCTAAGTTTATTACAATATTCGAAGGCCCTGCTAAGATCTATAATGTAGTATTGCCACACGGAAGTCTTTGCTGACATCCAGCATCCTCAGCATCACACTGCCCAGCATTTATTACAAAGATGTTCCACTATAAACACAGTTGTCTTTCAGAAATGAATACAGATAGCACCCTGTTTGGTCTAATTAGACTGGGCTGGAGCTTAGAGCTGTCTCCCCAGCTTAATAATGGGGTGGCCTGTCATGTGCTGTCTCTCCTTAGCTGCTTCTCAGCAAGCCCTCCCACCCTAATTTCACAGACTCTCTAATTACTCTTTGTGGTGTGTTTGTTTGTTTTCTTGGGTGATTAGTTTAACAGAATCCCTGCCTCAAGAATGATTTTGGATTCGCTAGTGTTGATTTATTTACTTGCCAATGCTTCAGCAGCAGCAACAGGCTTTTGCATTATAAAACAGAAATTATTACCATGACATGCGTGTACTGACACATAATTATGAATGAAGATAAGGTGTCCTGAAAAATTCTGCAAATATTTTGTAATATCTTGTGTTCATGTGCCTTCTGAGAAAATATGAACATAATGCATGACTTTTTTTAGGATTATTGACTTCTCAATACAGTACTATAAAAATCCAGCATTTTTAAATACTAACCGAACATAGATTAAGAAGAAATACTCCATCCCAGAGAACAATGCACAAATACAAATCAAAAACTTCCTTTTATCTACCTAAGTTAACATATTTATTAGGCATATCTTCTCCTTAAATTATATACCAGAAGGCATTCCTGCTGGAGAAGTTCATAAACAGCCAAGCAGTCTTCCTGGGTGACATAACTTAATGGCATATGCATTTGAATATTTACCTGCATTACACAAAGACTTGTTTTCAAGCCTCTGTTAATTTCTAGAAGTGGGAAAATCTAGACTGTTTATCAAAATATGTTCACAATGCCCTACTGTCCTCAAAATATATTCAAAATACCACCTTGGAAAAGAAGTTCTTTTAATAAAATAGTCACTCAACCCTTTGAATGGGCTCCCAGGGAAGATCTATGAAACATCAAATTTCACAGTATAGCAAATTTGAAAAATTGAAATACATTTACTTTTCGTCTCCTTTGTTGGTAAAATTGAAACTCTGGGAAATGGACTTTTTATTCTCTTTAGTATGAAAGGAAGCAATTTTTCCTCTTTGCTTATTTATAAAACCACAAACTTCTATTTGTAGTTGAAATAAGAAAATAGTCTGGGAAATTAATTCTAAGAAGCAGAGCTAAGGGATGATTTCAACATCCTCACCTGAATAGTGTGAATTTTCCCTCTCTGAAAAATACGCTGTATTGACAAGACTTGCTCTTTAAAACTGGTTAGGTTCCCTTCTGCATGTGCCTGCAATTCACGGGGCCAGCATTTTTGGGCTCCACAGCAAAAACTCCAAGCTCTCCATTTTATGGAAGAGGCAGAAAATTTGAGAGATGAACTCAGGTTTAAGACCTCAGTTTTTCCCTGAGATCTGCCTACAAAAACTAAGGTATCTAAAATATCAGATAAAGCTTTTGTGACGTATTATCTATCAATATATAATACGGGATTAGCTGCTATGTACTTACAGTTTATATATTATCTAACAACAAATTAAAATTTAGAGATTTTTTTAATTTAATTAAAGATGATATTTCAGTTCTCAGTCTCTACTTCTCAGTTCTAATTTGCTTCTCAGATTCTTCATCAAATTTCTTAGCATATTAATCAGAAGACACATTTTCCTGTGAGAACAGATTAACCCCCCAAGTCCCAAGGATTTACAATAATGCAGTATTTCTAGCTCAAGCCCTATTCAGTGAATGTTCTGCACCAGCTAGCTTTTCAGAAACCCAAGTGACAGACATTCTTAATATCTCCACATACAGCCCTATTGTCAAGGCAGGGCAAGAGCAAACACAGAGGAAAACTTCTAGATGCTGCCTTATGCCCCGGCCCACAGCTCACACAAATGACTTATACACTCAGCTGCGATCAGTGCAAATGGCCTGGCTCCATCCTAACTAAAACAGAAGCGGTGACAGATGCGTGAGATATTCACAATGCATTAAATGCATCTGAAACACCCACAAGCTTTTTTCCTCTGGTCAGAAATCCCCATTCTACTTTCACTCACAACGAGCCCTAATACACTAGCACTTTGGAGAGAGCCTGTCCGAAAAGCTCTCCCTCTTCCTGTCTAGATCTTGACTTGAGAACTGAAAGCCATTAGTCAAACTGATTCTTGTTTTCAAAGAAAAATAACATTTGATTTTTAATTAAAGAGGCAATGGTGGGGAAAAAAAGTTCTTGCTTTAGAATAACAGAGTGATCTGAACCTACCTTGAGGGTTGTTTTTAGCCATCATGCTAAACCTTCCTGTGCTTTGGATATTTTGGAATTGACGATAATCAGCTTGTTACAGAAATTGTCCGAAAGTACAACCTTCTTAAAAGCGAGGTAACAACACATCTCAGTACTTCCCATAGCCGCTAGCACAGCGTGCTGCACAGAAGTGAAGCTGATTTACAGCTACTTCGGGAGTCCTTTTTCCCGCTAGGTATATCAGATATTCCTTCTCATCAGGGAGAGGAGACAGCATCTGTCAAGCACTGACTCTTACATAGAAATGCAAGTTGCTGCCATATTTTTTACATTGAGCTTTGCTACTCGGATTCTATGCAGTGGTACCTGAGTCAGGCAAACTCTTACACAGATTAGGGGAAGAGGCTTTGATTAACATACTGATCTAAAAGCAACGCCACATTAACACTCTCAGAGGAAACTTTGATAGGTATATTTGATCCTCTCATTCTTAAAAAGAGGATAAAACCTTCCATTCACTTCATTTCACACATCATCTCTGCAAGTCTAAACCAAGCTTTGTTTTCTTATCAATCACATCCAACTTTCTCCACTTGGCTCCACTTTCAATATTATTTAATCTGAGCTTGTCCCATTTCTCTGTTGTTATGTGGACCAAGGCTTGCAAAGACTTGCAGTAAGGGGTAACATGCTTTGGTTAAACATCCCTCTCTCCTCAAAGAGGTGAATTTGGAAATTTGTGAAAAATTTAAAACATTATGTATAGGCCCCTTAAAACTTTTTTATTTTTCCTGTGGATAGATGGGCTGCTTTCCCGCCACAGCGACCAGCAAGCACTCTGCAATCTTGAACTTTAAACATTGGTGATTTCTTCAACCAATGGAGCATGACAGAAGTGACTGGGAAGCTCAGTGAATCATAAAAAATGATTCAGGGGGGTTTGAGGTTTTGTTTTTGTTTTTGTTTTTGAACACCAGAAAAGCACGCTTGGAATAGTGAGCCATTGTATAAGAAGGCCAACTGTCCCAAAGCTGTCAAGCAGTGTGAAAAGCAAACCACGTGGAAAGGACATGGAGAAGTACTGGGGTCACTCAGGAAGCAGGGACAGCAGGGGAATACATGGGAAAGGATATTCATTAGGATTTCCTAAAAGAAACACGTAAAGCAGGGTCGGATTCTCACAAATACTTTCAGTGAGCTTTCAGTCTTGGGGGTCCTCTCTACTTGTTACGTCCCTGGCCCTGGGCTGATGTCATGGTTTATGTCAAGACGCCCCCTACCCCAAGCATCATGCAATCATGCATGTGGCTGAATCTGGCATTTGTGATTGGCTCATTGTCTGGCACTGGGATTGGTGGTGTGAGGGCTACACCCACACAGGGGTGGAGCCAACATACAGTGTAAAGCAGAGAGGAAGGCGTGTCTCTCTCTTTTGCTGTTTATGCTGTTTGCAGTGGTATGAATCGCTGCTCCTCAGCCATGTGACTTTTCCTTGGAGCCAACTGAGTATGGACTGAAACCTCCAACCTGTAAGAAATAAACCTTCCCTTCCCTAACTTTGGGCATCAGATATTTTATCTCAATAACGAGGGTGAAAAGTAACTAAGACAGCTGATTAACACAGCAGAACAGTGGCCCAGAGCATGAGAACAAGTAAAGAGGTAGTTGAGGATATGTGATTTAGATTGGTTGTTTTATAAGTGGAAAGCACACTTATAGGTGATTCGTTTTCCATCCCTTTTCCTTTGCCATAGAAGCTGGCAAACTCTAGGGGAGCAGAGAGTAATCCCCCTAAGGCAAGCAAGATCCCAAATTCTCAAAGTATCTGAAGCACATGATTGACTTAATCGCTAAAAAGTTTAGCCCTTTTTCAGCTCCAGGCTTCCCTTTACTAAAGACGTACATTAGGCTCACTTTACTCCAACTCCAAGAACTTGTACCTTATATCTTATATGAAATAAAGGTAACAGCACACCATAGCAAGAAAGGGCATCAACCTCAGAAAGTCTGTGTGTCCAGTAGCTGCCCACAGGCTACAATTAGGGGAGTCTGTTATCAGCCTTGTTAAAACACTGAGATGAAGATTTAGCCACCAAAACAATCAAAAGTGTGTGTTGGTGCTCTGTGTTTCCCCGTATCCTAGTTACACTGATTTCCTGTCACTTTCAGGAGCTGTGCTGGCTGGGCTAGTCTCGATATGCCACAGTCATCTCATGAACACTGCTAAAGCCAGGCGTTCACTACCATTTTTCTTCCTCATATAAAATTCCTCCCCGTCTTCCCTCTGCCTATTCAAAGGCTACCATTTTATTTTATTTTTTACTAGTACATATTTTTAAAGCTACCATTTTTTTAAAGTGGAGTTTGAGATAAGGAAAACATTTAATCAGAGCCTTTAAAGGATGAGAATTATGCTAACTCCCTCACACATTTCACTGAGTTCCTTTGTTAGTCAGCTTGCTATCCTTGTGAACTAACACAGTTTGAAGGAGGAGAGGTTTATTTTTGGCTCACAATGTTAGAGGTTTCAGTAGTACATAGTTGGCTCGCTCCGATGTAGAAGCATCATGGCAGAAGGCATGTTGGAGCAGTCGTTCATACCATGGCAGTCAAGACGCAGAGAGCGAGCGAGCACCCCTTGTGGTTGATTTCCCCTTTCTTGCACTTTTGTTCCATCTGGGCCCCAGTAAAACACGGATTGCCCATTGTTAGAAACTATCTTTGCAGAAATATGTCTATAACATTGTCCTATAAAGTAGAAAGAATGACTCTTACAGAGCAAGCAGTAGGTTTGCTTACAATCGTGGCAGATAGTGTGTCTCTTGAGAACAAAGGTCTAATGCATCAGTGCTCATTATAAAAATTTGAGTTCCCTGAGGTTAGTGTCCCCTTCTATCCATCTGGGCTCATTTGTATCTACAAAAGCTCGGAGGAAGAAGAACTGAGGCAAACAGGCTGGTGCTCATGCTACGTGCTCCGCCGTGAGTAATAATGTGGCTTGTTTCTGATTCTAGAATCTTTTGCCTTTTTCCAGCTTCTATAACCTTGTGAAAGGCTACCTGTGTACACTGTGTTAGTATCACAAAATTTCTACTTTATTCACTATAAAGTAGAGCAAGGAAAATTTACAGTAAGCTTTTCATCAGAAATCACACAACAAAACACAATGAGATAGCAATCTTAGCAGTGCTGAAAGAAAAAGAACTTAATCCAATGTTCCATTCTGTGCAAAAAAAATTAATTAAAAGGTAGAAATAGAGACTTTCTTAAACAAATAACTGAAAAGATTCATTGTCAGCAGGCCCACACAGCAAGAGGTATTCAGGGAGTTCTCTGGGTAAAGGGGATATACTAAACAGAAACTTGGATTTACATAAAGCAACAAAAAGTGTTAAGAAAATAAACGAATACTGGATCCCTGGCACACAAATCCTGCCCCAATCATCCCTATAGTTGTCACATTCTTTTGAACACTAGCTAGCCACTCCTGAGGGTTATGAAGAGAGAGAATAAACATTACAGCCAGGTAAGAGAACCAGCAGAGCGTCTGTTAGTGACACTGAGGCTAACTCCATCATGCAGTTCCAAATACTTTGACACTAATGCAAAGAATATTTGTAATTAAAGTAATTCAAATGTGGAAGTATTGATGAATGCATTCATTCTTAAAGCTATCTTTGCTCCAAATGGAATCCAGACCGTACCTGAAGACATAAGCTTGCACTGAAACAATGGAGTAAGAGAAAACTAGGAAAGGAAAGAAATTGTAAGGGAAGAACAGTTCACTTAGGGAACCTTACATGCTTTGTAGAAACAAGTAATATACTTCACAATGGAAGATATGTCACTTTGCTAGTGTTTATAGGTGTAGACAACTTGAGAGTTTTATATACTCATTTGGATTATGTGTCATTTGAATGATACTAATGTCTGGTAAACATGAGCAGACTACATGCTGTTATTAATGATCACCAATAGCATTTATCTTCCCAGATGCCTGCAAGTCAGTAGGACTATATGACAGCTTCAGGCCAAGAAATGGGAGCAGAAGTGATTTGTGTCATGTTCAGCCCAAAGCTATGAACGACCTCTGTATAGCACTTTGACTTCTCTTTCTCTTCGTCCAAGACCATCGGTCTCATGTGGACTTGACAGAACAACAAGATTAAAGCAGTCTGAGTCGCTGAGTCATCACATGGAGGATAACTGCTCTGGATGGTTGCCCTGACCCAGAGAATGTGTGTATATATTTTTCTATTTTTCATTAAGCCACTAGAAAAAAATACAAGAAATGAACAACTTTCTAAAGCTTTCTTTCACGTAAAGCACTTTTCATATCTTTAAAATTTCTTAAATACAAAAGAAAAAACTAGGTTGCAAGTTTTTTTTTTTAAATCTACTTTTTCCTTTTACTAAGTTGGCAAGCATGAGGTCATCTTTAGTTCTGACCATTTTCATGAGTGCAGCTACAATAACAGGGCCAACCTGCATAATCTCACTTGCTTTCTTGTTGCAGAGCAACGCAGTACTAAAAAGCAAAGTCCCTAACGTGATGAAAATCTGCAATTCACAATCAGTCTGAAATGCTGTGGGCCCACAGCCAGAAAACATTCTTACACTAGCTTTTTTTTTCAGCACCCTAAATTAACCAGCTGGAATTCCCTTTTAAGTGCCAACATATTCAGCCTTTCAGAATGTACACTTTTTCTTTTAATGGGAGATCTGCCTCTCATCATAAACATGGAACAATGCATTCTTGACTTCCCCCAAAAACCAGACTTTTTTGATACAATAAGCTCTGAGGAGGGTAAAGACAGATCCCAGAGCACTTGTGTCAGGCAGGATATATGGATGCTGTGCAAAGACCAAAGTACATTGTTGGAGCACTGACTGTCACTAAACAAAACCTCAACAGTAATACTCAAGCCTACCTCATGCAGACTAAACCAAAAGAGGGAGAACTGTTGTAAATGAATAGTCAAAATAAAATCTAATGATAAGAGTTCCATGCAAAAAGAGCAAAAACATATGATACAATGTTTCAAAGATGAAGTCATACATATTCTTCAGCATTTCCCAAATTCTTGTTTGAGAAACTGGAATACCTACTAACTATCATCTTAATTTTTAAAAACCTAAAATCACAAAGCCAGTCAGAAGCATAATAATGTAAAGCTCTCATTTTGAAAATGATTAAGTGATATCAGGGAAGTTGTTCATTTATCAAAAAATATTTATTGCACATCTATCATATGCCAAACTCTGCAATTACCTAATTTATGCAGTTGGTGATATTTTTAAATATTAATATTTTGTCCTGCACTCAATTTCTCTTTTTCCAGTGTAACAAAGTAAGAAATCTTGTAGAGCACAGCTCGAGAGCCCTACTGCTGATGGCTCTTTCCACAGCCTCACCCTTACCAGCCATGCACCCGCAAGTTACTTCCTCCATGTATGGTTGAATATCTTAACCTGTAAAATGAGAATGATGACAGGGATGACTAGTAAGTTAAGAAATGGAAAGCAGTTAGAGCAGTGGCTATGAGATAATAGAAGCTTAGCTTCCTAAGTATGATGGGCAATTATTATTTTCTCACCCCAGTTTCAAACTGGTGACTCCTTCTTGTCTTACAGGAAGTATACACCAAAGAAGTGTTGCAAAAGAAATCATTCTGAGGACCCAGGGGATTGACAGCTCAGTGCATTGGTGGAGAGGCTCTGGGAACATACCTGTCCAAGGGACTGGACCCACCCAAAAACTGCTTCCTGCCAGGGCCCTATGCTTGATTATTCTAGAAACTTTCTGCGTACCTCATAAGCACTACTGCTGGACTCAAACGCTCCTTGGCCTTCTCTGCAGAAGCCCTCTATCAGTGGCATAGCTGGACATTCAGGTCATCTCTGTAGGCAGCCAGACACAGAACTTGGAACTGTTCCTCCCTGGATCAGAACTCCCCTCATCCCCAAGCTGCCAGATCCCTGACTTTCCCTGAATGGACTCAGCTAGTCCTGGTACAGAGTTCAGAGCACTCTTCTACCTGTTCTCTAAAATTCACAATTTTGACTCATATCAGTAATCTCACACTGGCTTTCCTTCCTCTTAGGGGAAAACTCCTCACCACCTTCCAGTAGCACGCAACAGCTAACTTATGCTGGCTGGAGAGAACCAACCATGTTAATCTCTTCCAAACTGTTCAGTAATGAGGTCTTGATAGCTTAAAATTGGGTATTAAAAGAGTACTCAGAAATTGAGTGAATGCTGCAAGCTAACTACTTTATTTTTGCAGACATCTGGTTTGCCCACAGATTATTGTCTCTAATATCTAGAACAATTTCCTCTACCTTTGCTCTCTCTGGAGGCCTTGGATAGCCGAAATCCTAAGCATTCCAGAGGAAGAGCTATAGCTTCACATTTAGTACATATTAGCTATAACTCAATGCCTGTATGGTCTTAACTTTCATACCATAATTATGTATTCCTTCTGTAGGGTTAAGGGTAGTGCATAATGGGTTCTTATGATATGTTAATATTCAATTTGTCTCAGATGATACTATGTAGCTGGTTTTCTTGATATTGCCAGGGTCATATAATTGTTACTATTTCTCTGTAAACCAACACCAAGATTATCTTTGTTTCACTGACAATACTAGAGTACATCCCAAGTGAATTTAATGTTGTGCTAGTTATACTCCATCCTCCCCTCCCAACTAACCAAATGGTCAGATCTTTAGGCTTAGCCACCTGCAAAGCACATCCTTCAGAAATAACTAAAGAAATCTCTATGCTAGCAAAAGAAAATTAGTTTTATACCATAAGGAGCCACAAACCTTAGCACAAAACAAAACAAAACTAGGAATACAAGAATACAAGCTAACAAAATTCCTTCCAAAATTCCTAGCTCCCCTGAACCCCATCAATGGCATCAATGGTCAGAATACTATAACCCACCAGAATTATCCAAAAGGATGAGAGGAGGTTAGAAAACACATCCAAGATTCTCATCAATATCACAAAAGAAAACAAAGTAGATAATAGAAGTAATAAACAAAATGATCCAAGTGCTTTCAGAAGACATTAATAAAAAGGTAGATGAATTTCAAAGCTACAGTGACCTAAAACAAAATGACACCAAATGTGAATACCAGTTAGGCAAGGAAATCTAGGGGACTTAGAAAAATGTAAAATATGGGCAGGAAAATCAATCAATGTGAAGATAAAATTTCAGAACTAGAAGATAACAATGTTTTTAAAGACAAACTATTCAAAGATATTTTAAAACCAAGAAGAGAAGATAAAAATATACTCAATGCCTGATAGATGACACAAAGAAGATTAATCTAAAAGTAATTAAAATAAGCAAAAAGAAGACAACACAAATGGCATTTTTAAAAAAAACTGTTCACAGAAATAATGGAAGAAATTTTCCTAAATACAGTGATACCTCAGTTCATGAATGCTTTTGTTTGCCAACAAATAGAAGCATTCGGCAGAAAATTTTTTGTTTGCAAAATTTGCATCACTTGATAAATACAGCCATTACAATATTTCCCACGCAGACACAAATGTGGTCATCTTTTCCAAAGTTGTAGAACAAATTAACTTCATGAATTGAGGTGTGATTGTATAGGGAAAGAAATAAATGTAAAAACAAGAGTCATATATAGAACCCCAAATAACCATAACCAAAAATAGCCCTTTGAGCTACATTAAGCTCAGAGTGCCAACAAAGCATGGTGGTACATGCTTGTAATCCCAGCAACCAGGAGACTGAGGCAGAAGGACCACCATGAGTTCACGGCCATCCTGGACTATACCTTTAGTTCAGAGATAGCTTCACTAGATAATGAGACCATGTCTCAAAATCAAGTACCAGAAGTCCATCACGGGGACAAAATCATAAAACTTGTTAGAGAAAAGCAATGAATTGCAAATAAAGATAAATCTATCAGAACTATAGAAGAATTCTCTACATAAACCTAAAAGCCAGGAGAACTTGTAGTGAAGTGTTTCAAGCCCCAAAAGATAAAATCATCCAACTATGTATCCTACAAAAATTTCTTTCAAAATTGATAGAGAAATAAAGTATTTTTATGACAAGTAGCACCTCAAGAAATTAATGAGCACCATAACAGCACTCCAAACAACTCTCAAGGATCCCAGAAAGAGACAAAGAAACCAACAATGCCAATAACTCAAACACAGTAAGTACACCTAATGGGATGAGCAGCCTTGCAAAAGGAAATCAGCAATAAGAAAATAATGCAATGACAGGAATAAATCGTCACCTTTCAGTAGTAAATTGCAATATGAATAGTTTTAATTCTGTAATCAAAAGACATCGATTGCCAGAATGGATCAAGAAACAAACACAATACACAGTGTGCAAAAATATATATAATTCAAAAAGAAATTCACAAATTAAAAATAAGGGATGGAAAATAGTGTTCTATGAAACAGGAAAGCAGAGTTAGCTATCTTGATTTCAACCAAATTGATCTCAAGCCAAAATTGATCAGAAGAGATAAATAAGGTCACTAAATATTAGGTAAGAGAAGCATTCAACAGAAAGAGATAACAATTATTAACATACATGCACCAAATACTAGAATGCCTAACTTCATAAACCAAACACTACAAACATAAAAAGGGTATAAAATCAGTTAAATACCTATACAATTATAATAGGAACACCCATATACCACTGTCACAAGTGCACAGATCAACTAAATAAAAAATTGACAAAGAAATACCCGAGTTGAACCAAACCTTCAAACAAATAAACTTAATAGGTTTGTAGAAAGCATGTAACAGAATATACATTTCTCTCAGAAGCACATAAGGCTTTCTCCAAAATAGACTACACACTAGTCCATAGAGTATACTTAAGAAAATGAATAGAAAATTAAATTATCCCATGCATATTATCAGATCATAGTATAATGAATCTCAAATAATGGCAAAAGAAACAATGAAACTATGTAAATATGTGGAAATTAAACAATACCCTCTTGATTAATCAACAGATCCCATATGAAATTAAGGAAGTAACTACATAGCTCCTATAAGCAAACAATGGTGCCAATATGACAGCACAAACTATGGAACACAATAACACCAGTCATGACAAGGAAGTTTATAGCAGTGAATTCCCACATCAGAAAAAAGTGCAAGCTCAATTAAATAATCTAATGATACACCTCAAGGTCCTAGACAAAGAAGAAAAATCCAAACTCAAAGCTACCATAAGAAAGAAATTATGAAGATCAGAGCAGAAATTCATGAGACTCAGACTTAAAAAATACAAATAATCAATTAAAAGAGTTGACTCTTCGAAAGAATAAACAAAATAGACAAATTCTTAGCCAATCTTACAAAAATAATGAAAGAAAAGACCCAAACCAATGCAATTATAAATGAAAAAGGCAAAACCACAAGTAATTCTGCCGACTTCCGGGAGAACATGGCAGACAGATAGCAGCAGCTATGGAGGCTCTCTGAAAGACCCAGCTTAGAATTCAGGAATGGTGCGGAGTAAGGAATCATAAGCAAGTGGAGATATGCCTTGCTGATCCAAGAACGAACTGGGCTGAGAGAAACCAACTTGGAATGCAATCCTGGTGCTATAACAGGAACAGAAAAGCCTCAGTGTGGAAGGTGGAGCCCGTGGCATTGGAAGCCGCGATTTGGGTTTCCTGCCGCGCAGCGGCTGCATCTACATCTACATGTACTTGGCAGGGAGAGAGATGCGCAGAAGCTCTGAGAATGGGAATCGGTGAACGGTGTTGAAAGCAGGACAGGCGGGGAGCTGTGCATTGACTTGTGGTGAGGTGAGTGAGAGAAACTGAGACTCTTCCACAGTTTAGGAGACTCCAACAGATGACATTCTGGGACTGGGCACACTTGCGGGAACAGGGCGCTGCAGTGACTTCAGCCACGTATCCCCCTCTCAAGTGGGATTGGTGAGAAGTGCTTAGCCTACGTGATGCTGCTGGCTAAGACCCAGTAGGCTAGCACAACCCAGATCCCAGCACCTGAGGGTGACCTGGAGGGGCTGGCCCCACATAGGCTGCCTGGTCTGCAACTTCCTGGTGTGCTGCGGTGGGCGGGAACACCTAGCCAGCGCAATTCAATCAGACTGTGGCTGACAAGGAAGGAAGTTGCGCCTCCTATATAAGCTTGCATATATAAGGAACAAAGAATATGGGAAGAGGGAGCAACAAGAAAGGCCCTTCGGCCCACAATCCTGAGAAACAGGCAATAGCAGACACCGCGCCAATAGACATAAAGCTCTATCTCCAGAGCCTCATATCCGAGTTCAGGAATAAAGTTATTAATGACCTGAAGCTAGAAATAAGCAGAATAGTTAGAGAAATGCTAAGCACCGCCCAAGAAAAAACAGATGGTGGAATGGAAGAACAGAAAAAGAGGGGAAAATTGTTTGATGGAGAAAATAGAGAAAGCATAGAATACATGAAGCAGTTTCAAAGAGACTACCAGGAAACTAAAAACTCTATCGAAAAATGGCGTAACAGCTTGAAAGAATCTAAGGACAGACTATCTGAACTGGAGGGCAGATTTGTAATATGGGAGCATGAAATGAAAAACTTCTTAAAAGTAACAAAGAAACAAACAGCAATAATACAAAAACTAGAAGATGATAAGAGGATCCATAACTTAAGAATTAAGAACATAAAAGAAGAAGTAGGGACACAAACAAATGAACTACAAAAGCTACTCACAGAAATAATCCAAGAGAATTTCCCTAAGTTAGCAAAAAGTAAAGATACTCAGTTGGGACTGAGAGAACATGGCGGACAGACAACAGCAACTACTGAACGCTCTCTAAAGGCTCGGCTCAGAGGCCAGGAATGATGCGGACTAAGGAGATACGAACCAGTAGAGATATGCTCTGCTGACTCAGGAACGAACTGGGCTGAGAGAATCCAACTTGGAATACAGTCCTGGCGCTAAAATAGGAACAGAAAAATCTCGGTGTGGAGGCTCGACTCCGCGCCATTGGAAACCACGGTTTGGATTTCCCGCCGCCCGGCGGCCGGCTACTTCCACAGCGGCTCGGCAAGGAGAGACGCGACTGCCGAGCTCTGGGAACGGGAGTCTCTGAACGGAGTCGGAAACGCGACGGATAGGGAGGAAGGCTGACTGGTGGCGAGGTGAGCGAGGAACTGACTCCCTACCGCAGTTTGACTCCAGCGGAGGTTTTTTCTGGGCGCGGGCAGTCCTGTAAGAGCAGGGCGCGGTGGCAACTGCAGCCACACATTTCCCTCTCGGACGGGATTGGTGAAAGGTGCCTGGCCGGAGGGACGCTGCTCGCGGACTCCCTAGGCTGGCCTAACCCAGATCCCAGAGCCTGACGGTGGCCCGGAGGAGCGACCGACTCCCGCGTAGGCTGCCTCCTCCGCAACTCCCTGGGGCGCAGCGGTGAGCGGGAACAACTAGCCAGCGCAATTTGATCAAGCTGTGGCTGACAGGCAGGGAAGCCGGGCCTCCTGTGTAAGATTACATTTTATAAGGAACAGAAAATATGGGGAAGGGAAGCAACAAAAAAGGCTCCTCGACCCCCAATCCTGAGAATCAGGCAATAGTGGACACTGCACCAATATACATTAAGCGCCATCTAGAGAGCCTCATAGACCAATTCAGGAATGAAGTTATCAATGACCTGAAGCTAGAAGTATGCAGAATAGTTAGAGAAATGCTAAGCACCACCCAGGAAAAAGCAGATGGTGGAATGGAAGAACAGAAAAAGAGGGGAGAATTGCTTGATGGAGAAAACAGAGAAAGCATTGAGTATGTGAAGCAAGTGCAAAGGGACTATCAAGAAATTAAGAAGTCTACCCAAGACTGGCATAACAGCTTGAAAGAAACTAAGGACAGACTATCTGAATTGGAGGGCAGACTTGAAACATGGGAGAATGAAATGAAAAACTTCTTAAAAATAACAAAGAAACACACAGCAATAATACAAAGACAAGAAGATGATAAGAGGAGCCATAACTTAAGGATTAAGAACATAAAAGAAGAAGTAGGGACACAAACAAGTGAACTACAAAAGCTACTCACAGAAATAATCCAGGAGAATTTTCCTAATTTAGCAAAAGGTAAAGATGCTCAGATGTATGAGGCATACAGGACCCCAGCTACCTACAACCCTAACAGAGAAACACCCAGGCATATAATAATAAAAATTCCAGAAATTCAATACAAGAACAGAATATTAAAAGCTGTAAGAGACAAGAAACAGATCACTTACAAGGGAAGACCCATCAGAATTACAGCAGATTTCTCTTCACAAACCATCAAATCACGAAGAGCATGGGGAGAAATAATTCAAGCTTTGAAAGATAATAATCTACAGCCAAGATTGAGATATCCTGCACAACTGTCCCTGGAAATTGATGGAAAAATGAGGTGCTTCCAGGATAAAGAGGAACTGGGGGAATTTGCAACCACCAATTCAACCCTACAGAAAGTATTGCAGGATATTCTAAAAAAAGAAAAATACAAAGAACCCAGAAATAGGGGCGGGGAGGCCACAACGAATGGAGCAGAGAACAAAATGAAGAAGACAAACTGACAGCTACTGACAGAAAAAGAGCTCAACAGAAATGAGACAGAAGATTGGATGATAGGAACAGCTTTTTTTGGAGAAAATGACATCTTAATAGGTAATGCTGATTTAGTACCATCTTGTTTTGAAGTTTCATCTAGCTTTTGTTCTTCTGTCTCCAATGGTCTAAACAGGTTGTATCTTATTGGATTTTGTTATGTACGATAGTATAAGAAAAAACCTTTTAAAGACAAGGAGATTATACAGAGACCGTTGTTCATTTTCTGTTAGTCGATTCTAAATACTCTATAATGCTGTCATTCTCTTAAATGGATTTACATTGTTTTGATATACTTAATGCTACAGTATAAGAAGTTGTACTCAAGGACTTCAGGGAGGGAGTCAATATGGTAACTATTTTGGGGTCAGGATTAGCTGGTGGTGAAACACTGTTCTGCTTAAATGGTTATGTTTTGATCTGCCCTGTTTCGCTGTTATGCCCTCCTTTTTCTCAATCTCCACTCCATTATTTACTTTTTTTATTTTTATCCATTTAATTAAAGGGAAAAATATAGCAGGATATAATATAGTAACCCACTTTGACTTTCTATTATCTCGATTTGAAGCCCTGTATTACTCTCACCATCTTGTTTTTGACTGAGGTTCCTATATTCTGTTTTGCTGGATAGTATCAGGTTCGAAAGTTTAGGCATCAGCTGAGAAGATAATGAGATTCATTATAACGCCCATTCTCGTTGACTTTTATCTACTTTTGAAGACCTACAATATCTCCAATGTTTTGGTTTTGTCGGTTTTATTCTTTATGGTTTTGTTCAATTGTATTACAACCAATGATATAGGCAATTCTATTAGAAATAGCGGGAGGCATTATGGTAACCATTGTTGATCACCTTGTATTATGTTTTTATATTATCTATTATGTCCACCCTTTTGACTTGACCGATTCTGTTCTGTTATGTCACATTTGGTTTTACTCTCTTCCAAAAAAGCAACAAGAACCGTGGGAGCAATGAAACCCAAAATGTGTAATAGTCACTGTACAAAAGAGAGGAAAAGAAAGTGCTCTAAACTATATAACTGCATGTATATTTAAATGTATAAGATAGAAAATGATAGCACAGAGTTTTATTGGATCATTGAACAGAACTGTTTGCAGTATCATTGTTGGAATGTCCACTCTACAAGCTTTAATTTTGTGACTTAAACAATTATTCCTAAGATGGCAATATGTAATCCATTAACTAGTGATTTCCTACTGCGCATTTTTTTATTCTGTAAATCTGTATAACTTGTACCCCTTCACTGTTTTTTTTTCTTTCTTTTCTTTTCTCCTTAAATAAAAATTAAAAAAAAAAAAAAAAAAAAGATACTCAGTTGTATGAAGCATACAGGACCCCAGTCACCTACAACCCAAACAGAGCAACACCCAGGCATATAATAATTAAAATTCCAGAAATTCAATACAAGAACAAAATATTAAAAGCCATCAGAGACAAGAAACAGATCACTTACAAGGGAACACCCATCAGAGTTACAGCAGATTTCGCTGCACAAACCATCAAATCACGAAGAGCGTGGGGGGAAATAATTCAAGCTTTGAAAGATAATAATCTCCAGCCAACATTGATATATCCTGCACAACTATCCCTAGAAATTGATGGAAAAACAAAGTGCTTCCAGGATAAAGAGGAACTAGGGGAATATGCAACCACCAATTCAACTCTACAGAGATAACTGCAGGATATTCTAAAAAAATAAAATACGAAGAATCCAGAAATAGTGGCAGAGAGCCCACAATGAATGGAGCAGAAAACAAAATGAAGAAGACAAACTGACAACTAATGACAGAAAAAGAGCTCAACAGAAGTGAGGCAGAGAAGATTGGATGATAGGAACAGCTATTTTGGAGAAAATGACGTCTTAATAGGTAATACTGATTTAGTATCATCTTGTTTTGAAGTCTCATCAAGCTTTTGTTTTTCTGTCTCCATTGGTCCAAACAGGTTGTATCTTATTGGATTTTATTATGTATGACAGTATATGCAAAAACTTTTATAGACAAGGAGATTACACAGAAACCATTGTTCATTTTCTGTTAGTTGATTCTAAATACCCTGTAATACTGTCATTCTCTTAAATGGTTTTACATTGTTTAGATATATTTGATGCTACAGTATATGAAGTTATACTCAAAGATTTCAAGGAAAGAGACAATATGGTAACTACTTTTATGTCAGGATTATCTTGTGGTGAAACACTATTTTGCTTAAATGGTTATGTTTTGATCTGCGCTGTTTTGCTGTTATGCCCTCTTTTATCTCAATCTTCATTTTATTATTTACTTTTTTATTTTTATCCTTTTAATTAAGGGAAAAATAAATTTAAAAAATAGCAGGATATATTATAGTAACCCACTTTGACTTTCCATTATCTTGATTTAAAGCCCTGTATTACTCTCACCATCTTGTTTTGACTGATGTCCCTCTATTCTGTTTTGCTTGATAGTACCAGGTTCGAAAGTTTAGGCAACAGCTGTGAAGATAGTGGGATTCATTATGACGCCCATTCTGGTTGACTATTATCTACTTTTGAAGACCTATAATGTCTCCAATGTTTTGGTTTTGTCGGTTTTGTTGTTTATTGTTTTGTTCAATTTTATTATAACTGATGATATAGGCAATTCTATTAGAGATAGCGGGAGGCATTATGGTAACCATTGTTGATCACCTAGTATTATGCTTTTACATTATCTATTATGTCCACCCTTTTGATTTGACTGACTGTTCTGTTATGTAACATTTGGTTCTACTCTCTTCCAAAAAAGTAGTAAGAACTGTGGGAGCAACAAAACCCAAAATGTGTAATTGTCATTGTACAAAAGAGAGGAAAAGAAAGTGCTCTAAATGACATAACTGCATGTATATTTAAGTGTATAAGATAGAAAATGATATCACTGAGTTTTGTTGGATCATTGAACAGAACTGTTTGCAGTCTCACTGTTGGGATGTCCACTTTATAAGCTTTAATTTTGTAACTTGAATAATTATTTCTAAGATGACAAAATGTAATCCATTAACTAGTGATTTCCTACTGTTTATTTTTTTCTGTAAATCTGTATAACTTGTACCCTTCTCTGCTTTTTTTTTCTCCTTAAATAAAATTTTAAAAAAAAAACAAGTAATTCTGCCAAAACTCAGAAGATCATTGGTAAATACTTGGAGAAAATATATTCTAATAAATTGGAAAGTTCAGAAAAAATGATTCCTAGATACATACAAACTATCAAAAATGAACCAAGAAGATGTAGAAATAGTGAATAATCCAGTATCAGTTAATTAAATTGAAGAAATAATTTTAAAAAGCTAGGAACTGAGAAAAGTCCATGCCCCAATGGATTCACTGCTAAATTCTACAAGAACTTTAGAGAAGACCTAATACCAATACTCCACAAAAATCTTTAAAGAAATTAAAAGGGAAGCAGTACTCTCAAAGTCACTCCTACAAACAAGCATTACCCTGATTCTAAAATCAGACAAGGACCAAA
The DNA here is from genome assembly GCF_034190915.1 of Cavia porcellus. Classification (NCBI taxonomy): domain Eukaryota; kingdom Metazoa; phylum Chordata; class Mammalia; order Rodentia; family Caviidae; genus Cavia; species Cavia porcellus. The sequence goes on along the minus strand of NW_026947507.1, from coordinate 8,145,507 downwards.
TCAAAAAGAGAACTATAAACCAATCTCTTTAATGAACATAGATGCAAAAATCCTTAGTAGGATACTGACAAACAAAATACTAAAAATAATCAAAAAGATTACACAGCATTACCAAGTAGGATTCATTTTGAGATGCAGGGATGTTTCAACATACACAAGTCAATAAATATAGTGAACCATATAAACAGAAACAAGAACAAAAATCACGTGATCATCTCAATAGATGCAGAAAAAATATGTTGCAAAATCCATCATCCATTCATGATTCTAAAAAATCCTGAAGAAAATAAAAATAGAGGTTCTTCTCCCCAACTGGGTAGCAACTATAGCAAACCAATGACCAACATCATACTAAATGGAGAGAAGTTGAAAGCTTTCCCTAAAAAATTGAGAACAAGACAAGAATGTCTTTTATCACCACTTCTGCTCAACATAGATCTTGAATCATTAGCTAGAGCAATAAGACAAGAGAAAGAAATAAAAGAGATATGGACAGGAAAAAAAAGGTAAATTATCATTATTTGCTAATGACATGATCCTCTCCATAGAAGATTTCCCAAAAATCTACCAAAAGACTCCTAGAACTGATATTCAAATTCAATAGCATGGCAGGATACAAAGCAACACTCAAAATTCAGTATCATTCCATATACCAATAATGAACTCATTGAGAGAAAAATTGGAGAAACAGTATGTTTTATGAAAGCACCAAAAATAATGAAATACTTAACAATCAACCTAACCAAGGAAGTGAAAGATCTCTACAATGAAAACTGCAGTAGTCTGAAAAGGAGATTGAAGAGGATGTCAGAAGATAAAACAATACCTCCTGTTCCTGGGAATAGTCAAAATGGCCATACTTCCAAAACTATGTATACTTAATTCAATCCCAATCTAAACGTTCTTCATGGAATCAGAGAAAGCAACCCTAAAATTCATATGGGACCAAAGAGAACTACAACAGCAAAAGCAGTAAGTGTAAGACAGAGGGCATCACAATCCCAAACTCAAGTTATAATGCAAAGCCACAGTGATAGAAACAGCATGCTATTGACAAAAAATCAGACCTGTGGGTCAATGAAACAGAATAGAGGATAGAGAACCTACTTCAGGTACACTCAGTACACTCAATGGAAATTCTTTCATTGGAAGAAAGAAAGCCTCTTTAACAAATAGTTCTGGCAAAACTAGTTTTCCACATGCACAGACTGAAGCTAGATCCCATATCTCTTCCCATGCACTAAATTAAAATCACAGTGTATCAGAGATCCAAATATTACAATACAAAAAAAGCTGCTGGGAGACATAAATCAGTAAAATACTTGAAGACACAGATATAGGCAAAAACTTTCTAAATGGAACCCTGTTGCACAAGAAGTAATACCAAGAAGCAGCACATGAGATCACATCAAATTAAAAGGCTTTTGCACAGCTAAAAAAACCACCAAGAGTCAAGAGATAATCTAAAGAATGGGAAGTTTTTGCCAGCTACTCCTCAGACAAAGAACTAATATCCAAAATATATAAAAAATAAACCAAAAAATAGAACTCCAAAATTAAAAGACTCAATGAAAAATGGGCATCTGAAATTAACAGACACTTCTCAGGTGAAAAACAATCAACAAATTGACTGTTCAAGAAATACAAATTAAAACCACACTGGGATTCCATCTCACTCCAAAGAGAATGGCCATGATCCAGAAATCAAACATAAAATCTGGGGAAGCTGCAGGGGAAATAGAAATGTAAACTGGTACAATCACAATGGAAATCAGTATGAAGACTCTAAGCTATATTCCCAGTCTGTCCTAAGAAAAATTAAAACTAGAAATTCTATTGATCCAGCTATTCCCCTTCTAACTATCTTCCCAAAAGAATCAGTCATTACATGATAAGCACATACTTATGTTAGTAGCAACACAATTGGTCAGAGCTAATCTTGGAAGCAGCCTATATGCTTATCAACCAATGAATGAATAAAGAATATGTATTTACACAGAATGGAGTATTACTCTGCCATAAAGAAGGACAAATTTGGGTCATTTATCAGAAAGTGGATGCACCTTGAGACCATAATGTTATGTATCTCAGAAACAGAAAATTAAATATTGCATGATTTCTCCCACTTGAGAAATACAATATATTAATAAAGTACAAAATAAGAGGTAGACAATAAGGAGAAAAAAATGCCTTTTATAATGCAGCATAGACAATGTATTTAAAAGTGTAATTTGATTTATATAATTGTTTTATGTGTTTTGTATATTTATATGTATATGGTTAGTTTGACTGCCAGTCTGCTTTTATGTTAATTAACTTGGAAAGAATCTGCTTCTGGCAATAAAGGAAAAAACATTTTAAAACGTAAGGCTAGAGGTGAGGGGAAAGAAATAAACATATGAAAGCCAAAAAATATGAGAGCCATAAAACAAGGATCACTTTTTAAATCTATGTCAAAAAATTGGCCACCTATTAGGTACTGTTATAACAAATGTTGTATTTGTCATTGTCATTACTTGTGTGAACATAGTCAAATCTCTAGACTAGGCGACAGAATTTTCATAGCCAGAAAAGTTTATTGTGAATGAAGGACCATCACTCAGACTCTAAATACTAACTAAAGTATTAAGCTGATTAGCCTTTCAGAGACACATATACCAAGGAAAGAAAAAGAGTATTCATCAATGCATCCCCAAGGTATGTAGCCAGTTACTGTTGTGCTAATAATCTCCGTAGTAGAAGAATGGGTGGGGAAAAGGTAGATATCACAATAATACCATGTATCATAGCCAATATTAAAAAATGATTTAGGATTTGGGGTTGGAATGCAACAAAGATTTAGGCCCAATCTTCAAGACATAAAATAAATATGCACAAAGTAATATATGCTATTTTCAACATTAAAAATGGTCTATATTTGATTTATTTTAATCTGTAAAAGTTGTATATCTTATTAATGATGACGTCAGTTCAAAACATAAGCTCCATAAACAGTTTTTACTGGCATAGTATCTAATACTTCTGATAGTATCTCACTTTCAAAAGCTAATAATAATATGAACAAGCATTGAAATATATAAGATCTGAATCTCTAATTTCTTTGACTCTTAAGTTGGAGACAAATCTCCAAAATTGAAGCTCACTGGAAATTTTCCTGGGAGGCAATGAGCTTGAAAACATGACAGTGTGCAAATAGTTTAATAGAATCATCTGTTGGATATCCTTCTCAAACTTTATTTTAAAGAGAATAAAACAAGACAAAATTAAAAAAATAAAGCAAATCAAAGCAAAACAAAGAAAGTGATATAGGACTTCAAAACGGGATAATAGAAAATCAACAATGGCTAACATAATGCCTCTCGTTGTCTTCAAAATTGCTGCCCATACCATCAGACATAATAAAATCAAACAAAACAGAACAGATTAAAACCAATCAAAACAGAACATTAAAGAAAGCAAAACAATAAAATGGAAAAAAACCAATAAGAACAATACTGGATTTCAAAAACATGATAGAAGGAAATCCCCCATAGTTTCTATATTGCATATTATTATCCTCTAAATAGATACTCATATTAGTGGCTTTATGTCTGCATAATAGTGCAAACAATGCAAGGATTAAATTGTTTTTGTACCTCAGTTGCTATCAGCTCAGACCGTGATCCTCCAAATCAGCTAGTTGCTTACAGGGAGAGAGGGGCTCTTCTTGTCCCCCAGCCCGCATGCTGGCTGGTCCACAGGAAAGTTGAATTGGCTTCTTGTCTCTCTTCCCACCCCATAGCGTCACTGCCGGCTCACAGGAATGGGAAACTGACCTCTTGTTTCTCTTCCTGCCCCACATGGCCACTGCTGATTTATGGGAAGGACAAATTGAGTTCTTATTTTTCTTCCTGGCCCTGCCTGGCTGCTGCTGGCTCACAGGAAGGATGATTGGCTTCTTGTTTCTCTTTCCAGCCCCACATGGCCACTGCTCTGGATTTCCTTTCCAGGACTCTGTTTCTCTTTCATTTGGTAATTACTGTTTTCCACTTGTGCCAGCCAAGTACTAGAAAAGGCCTGAGATCAAATAATGTTCTTGATGCATAGTAAGAACTCAGTAAATATTTGTTGATAATATATATAAATAAGCTAATTGAGTTGAAGGGATTCATCCACGTAGATAAGAATGTTTACTGGCGCCTAAGAAAGTTAATAGTAGCTCTGCCCTACACAACTTCTAACTTCAAAGATTTTTCTGGGCTCCATTTCCATACTACATATGTGAACTTTAAGTGTCTTGCAGTGGGGCTGCTTGAAGCTCCATGAAAAAATCATATCTTACATATCACACTGAATTACAAAAGAAACTTGTCAGTTAGAGAATTTTGTTCTTAAAGTAACAAAATGCTTGACTTTTTAAAAAATCAACCTATAAATATATTCCTTTTTAGATTATACTTCATGATACTGTTTTGATTAGAACTTCATTTCACCTTTGGGTACCCACATGAAAATAGGTTGAAATAAAATTATGATTCATGTACTAATGAAAGCCATGATGCTTCCCCTCCAATATGGCCTTTATATTCATTCTGAAAGTCTTATTCATGGAGCTAAAGAAATATCAAACTCAGGCACTCTATATTTTTCTTTATTCTACATCTTGGATGTCAAAGCTTAGAGTCACACAGCAGGTAGTTGCAAAGAACTGAAAATCAGACTGAAATGGGGTCATCCTTGACTTCTGCAACTGGCCCATTCTTTCTGTATCAGTGATAAAGTTGCCCAGTACTGATATACCATTTGCCACTTGTCAGTTTTCAGTTTCCCAAATCTCAGGTTTCCTCTCTGATAAGTGTGACAAGCAACCAAATGCAACAAAAAAGACTTTACCTTTATTCTCTCCTGCAGATATTTATACAAACATAAAAAATTATTTTAGTTGTAAGGACACAATACATGACTTCTTTCCTTAAATAAGACACTGAGTCTTCTGCAAGGTTATTTTAACCCATAGGTCTTTGGATCAGACATATATAAGTCTCTTAGGTTTCTACTTTATAGTGTTAAGTGATACACAATAGGCCATGTATTACACTAAATTAAATTAAGAGGAGTGAGAGTACAAAATGTAGAATCAGAAGTACTACAGTTAGTTCTAGTTGATTATCTGTATGAATTTCATGAAAACATTTGACCTCTTCATCTTTAAAATTGAGATGTAAAGTTGGGGTGTAGCTCAGTAGTAGAGCACTTGAGAAGGATGTGGAAGGCCCTAGGTCTGATTCACAGTACCATAAAGGGGGTGAGGGAGACATGAGTTTCCACTTAATAATAATAAGTTCTATATTGAACCATGTGATTATTTGAGATTCAAAGGAAGCAATATTTATGTAATAATCACAAATTTGTAAGCCAAACATATTATGTCAATACCAAATAACAAACAGGACATCCTCATATTACCCAATCTCACAAACACACTCTATTTTCTAAGATTTCTATATATTAGAAATAGATTGTATTTCAGGGAATGAAATTTGCCCTTAATAGCAAATTCATCATTCCAGGAAACAAAGACACAGTCATGTATAAAATGGTTAGATGGCTTTATATGGACTTCTATATAGAACCACTATTTTGCTGAGTTATTTTAGAATTGTTCCTAGCTAATTGCAAATTTTAAAATATGGAACATAGATAATATGCATCACACATAATTTGTGGAAAATGTAAATCAACAACATCATACATTTTCTGTGAAGACTGTCAATCACTTTTAAAGACATAAAAGTGGGCAAGATGCACAAGTATAGTCTACATACATGAAGATTAAAAGCTATCTTGTGAAGTCATCAAACACTAGACGTCTTCAACCAGAGATTTAAAAATTCTCTATAAGAAATGTTTTAGAGGGACTTTGATCTTTGAAGCTTTCAAAGCCAGTCTTGACAGTTTGTGTAACTATACACTGCAACCAATAAAGTAACACTTATGCTAATTCAACTGAAAATTTTTTCCAGATTCAGACATCAAATTTTATGTTATGTAAATTCTCTAAGGTCAGTGCTCTTGACATTTGCGTAATCCAAATACAGTATGTGCCTAAATTTCCCCCAAAAGCCTATAATTTTAAAGTTTGGTATCTAAAAATAAAAATAATATAGGATACACTCATATTCACTGCTAATTGAAATATGGTGCAGGAAATTTAGGACCTTCAAAAATAATATCTTTTGGCCCAGTGACTGTAGCAATTCTTCTGGAAACAAAAACATGCTCAAAGGTTTACATATATAGATACTTAGTTAGGAGGCTAAGGATATAGCTCAGTGACACAAACACCTACCTGGTAGGCATGAGGTCATGAATTCGATCCCCAGTACCAACCAAAAAAAAAAAAAATTCTATACTGATACTTAGTTGGAAGTTGCACTGTTAGAATTTGAAAATAGCCTTTAGGTTCAAACACAAGGGACTAGTTAAATAATGCATATTCATGCAATGCAGTATTCTGAATAATGTTCTACAAACTTTGATAACAAAGGGACCCCAAGACAGTAGGGCCAGTGAGAGGAGTCTGAGTTCATCCTCCTCTTTCCTCCACTGCCCCAGAATGGTGGTGTCAGTGAGAGGAGTGTGAGCTCACAATCCACTTTCTTCCATTGTTCCTCTACTGCACAGCTGGCAAAAGTTTGATTTTATACTCTTCCCTTCCTCTATTGTCCTGGGACAATGTAGTTGCCTAGAGGAGTCGGAATTCACTCTCCTCCCTGCTCCATTATCCTAGGACGGTGCAGCTGATGAAAAGATTCTAAATTTGCATTTGCTTCTTATTCCATTGCCCCAGAACAACATGGCTGGTGAGAGCAGTGAGAATTCAGGTGCTCCCTTCCTCCAGTCACCTTGGGACAGCACCATTGGCAAGAGAAGTGACAGCACTGCAATTGTAAGAGGTCATTACCATCACCATAGTCCAAAAGCAAAGGAATGGGCCCTAAGTCAAATAAATAGCAAGTCCTCAGTCTTAATATATTGGGAAGGTAGGTTCTAGGGATAGACATAAAGACCAAGAAGCACATGCATCTAGAAGACATCCAAGGAACAGACCTCCTAGGAAAACCCTGGTATCAGCGACAGGCTAACATAAGAAGTCTACAAGCATCAACACAGAAAACAAAATAAAATATAGAATGACCAAATGAAGAATCAAAATGCAATCCCAAATGTCCAGCCCACCTAAGACAAGTCCAGAAGACAAAGAGATAGAGGAAATAAGAAGCCAACAAATGGAACTCTCTGAAATAATAGCAGCAGAAGTGAAAACACAGCTGGAAGAGGCCATTAAAAAAATAATCTTTATGGTGCGAAAAGAAATGACTATCAAAACAAAAGACATTAAAGCAGACACAGATAAACAAAAAGAGGAGGTCAGGAAAATGATGCAAACCATGAATGACAAACATAGACAAGAAATGAAATCAATGAAATAGATCTAAACTAAAATGTAGAAGATTAGAAACTCCACTGAAAGTATATTCAATAGATTGAATAAAAGTAAGAATAGAATATCAGATCTAAAAGACAAGACTATGACTAGCAACAGGAAAAGAAAGATATCTTAAAAATTATAAGAGACCATGAAAAATCAATTCAGCAGCTGCAAGATGAAGCAAATAAGAAAAACATAAGATTGATTGGAATCAGTGATGAAGCTGCAGACATCAGAAAAGCTATTAAAAACCTCTTCACAGAAATAATGACAGAAAACTTCCCAAACATGGGTAAAGAATATGACATACAAATAAATGAATCATATAGAACTCTAAATAGCCATGACTAAAACAAATCTACACCAAGGCATATAATAATCAAGACTCCCAAAATTCAACACAAAAACAAAATTTAAAAACAGCTACAAAAAGAAATATGTTACATATAAAGGAAAGTCCATCGGATTCACAGCAGACTTCTCAACACAAATCCTCAAATCATGAAATGAGATATTTCAAGCCCTAAAGAAAACCAATCTTCAACCCAGACTCATGTAATCCACAAAAATATCTTTCAAAACTGATGAATAAATAAGATATTTCCATGACAAAGAACAACTGAAAAATTTTGACCATCAAACCAACTCACAGAATGCCCTGAAGGACATGTTAGAAAGGGATAACAAAGATCACAAGCACATGAACACCAGTATAAAGTAGCCACCAGGCATGGCAAGCAATTAAGCACAGGAGGAAAACAGTGAACAACAGGAAAACAAAGTGAAAAAGAAAATCTATACATATCAGTTATAACTATAAACATAAATGGTCTCAAAAGAAGCAAATGGGCAGAATGGATCAAAAAGAAGGTCCAACAGAATGCTGCATGTGAGAAACACATTTAACCCCCAAAAAAACCTCATAGACTAAAACTCAAAGGATGAAAAACTTCTCCATGAACAAGAACCCAGAAAAAAGTGGGGGTAGCTATGCTATTTGCAGACAATGCAAACTTTAAGCGAAAACTAATCAAGAGACAAAGAAGGTCACTACATACTTGCTAAGAGAAAAACTCCAAGAAGAGAGGATAACAATCAAACATATTTATGCATCAAACAAGTTCACCTGAGAATATGTAATCTATTAACTAGTGATGTCTTACTGTTTATTTTTTTTTAATTTTTTACTTGTATTACTTGTATTACTTGTATTACTTGTACCCTTTTTCTGTTTTTTTCTTTTTCTCCTTAAATAAAAAAAAAAAAAACAGGTTCACCTAAATACATAAAACAATTAACAAACATGAAAAACTGAATAAGCACTAACGTAGTTGTACTGGTGGACCTTAATACCCAGTCTCACAGATAGATAGATCAACTAGACAAAAGAAAACAATGAAGAAATATTAGAATTAAACCAAGCCTGTGAACAAATAGACCTGGTGGATGTCTACAGAGTGATTCACTACAAGGCATCGAAGTACACATTCTTCTTAGCTTCACATGGGATGTTCCCCCAAATAGACCATCTATTAACTGATAAAACATGTTTAAATAAATGTGGAAGAATTGTAATCACCCCATGCATACTATCTTACTATGATGCAATGAAACTGGAAATCAAGGACAAAGAAAATCACAAAAACTACATTAACACATGGAAATTAAACCACATCTATCTGTACAACCAATAGGTCACAGGGGAAATTAAAGATGAAATTAAACAGTATACACAATTAGACCACAATGTCAAAACAACACTGAAATTCATAGGATGCAATGAAAACAGTCCTACAAGTGAAATTTATAGCAACGAACCCACACATCAGGAAAACAAATCAAGCTCAAATACATTAATGTTGAACCTCAAATTTCTAGAAAAAGAAGAAAAAATCAGAACCAAAACCTGTATGAGAGAGGAAATTATAAAGGTAAAAACAAATTAATAGCTGGGCATGGTGGCTCACACCTGTAATCCCAGCACTGGGGAGGCTTAGGCAGGAGGATCGTTGCGAGTTTGAGACCAGACTGAGCTACAAAGTGAGCTCAAGGCCAGCCCGAACTGCATAGTGAGATCCCGTCTCAAAAAAAAGAGCAAATTAATGCAATAGAGACTAAGAAAACAATACAAAAAATCAAATTTATGCAAATTTTTAAAGGTTGATTCTTTGAAAGAATAAATAAAATTTATCAGCCACCAGCCAACCTCATCAGAAAGACAAAAGAAAAAATACAGATTAAAGCAAGTATAAATGAAAAGGAGGAAATCACAAGAGATCCCACAAAAATCCAGGAGATCATCAATACCTGCTAGTAGAATATATTCTAATAATATAGAAACAGAAGAAACGGGCAGATTTCTAGACACAAATTGCCAAAATTAAATTAATAAGATATAAAAATTCTAAATAACCCAATATCAGCCAATGAAATTGAAAATGCAGTTACAAATTTACCAACAAAGGAAGAGTATATAAAACAGTATATACAGGCCCTTATGTTCTCACTGTTGAATTCTACAAGAAATTTAGAAAACTAATGCCACTAATGCTGAAACTATTCAAAGAAAATAAAAGGAAACCAGCACTTCCAAAATGATTTATGGAAGCAAATATGATCTTGATTCCAAAGTCAGAGAACTCAAACATAAAGGAAAACTACAGGACAACTTCCCTAATGAACCTAGATGAAAAATCTTTGATAATAAACTGGCAAACAGAATGCAGCAAATTATCAATAAGACTATACGTCATGACCAAGTAGGATTCAATTCCAGAATGGCTCAACATACACAAATTAATGAATGCAATATACCATATGAACAGAGCCAAAGACAAAAAAATCACATGCTCATCTCATAGGTGCGTAAAAATCTTTGATGAAGTCTAACATCCATTCATGATAAAAAATCCTACAGAAAATAGGAATAGATGGTCTCTAACTCAATTTTCTAAAAACCATCTATGACAAACCAACAGCTTTTAGAGTGAAAGTTTTCACTCTAAAATCAGAACAAGACAAGGAAGTCTGCTATTACCACTCCTATTCAGTACAGTTCTAGAAATACTAGCCAGAGAAATTAGGCAAGAGGAAGAAATAAAAGGAGTAAGGATAGGAAAGGACAAGAAAAAGTTAAATTATTGTTATTTGCAGATGATATGATACTCTACATAGAAAACCCCAAAACATCAACAAACTTGTAGATTTAATATCCAAATTAAGCAGTGTAGCAGGATACAAAGTCAACATTCAAAAATCTATAGCATTTCTGTGCACAAGCAACAAACTCAGAAAGACAGAAATTAGGAAAGGCACACCCTTTGAAATAGCATCTAAAAAATGAAATACTTAGGAATCAGTCTAACAAAGCATGTAAATGATCTGCACAGTGAAAATTACAGCACCCTAAAAAATCAGATCCCATGTCTTTTATTTATGCACTAAACTAAACTCAAAATGGATCAAAGATCTAAATGTTAAAATAAAAACACTGAATTTCCTGGAAGAGAAATTGGGTAGAAATCTTGAAGACATAGGTGTAGACAGAAACTTCTGAGCAAAACCGACTTTCAGGGAAATATTACAAAGAATCAGCAAATGCGTTCTCACCTTATTAAAAAGCTTTTGCACAATAAAAGAAATCACCAGCAGAGTGAAAAGACAACCCACAGAATGGGAAAATATTATAGCCAGTTGTCTCACCAAAAAAAGACAAATCTAGAATATATAAAGAATTGAAATCTTCAGAGCCTCAAATTCAAAGACCCACTCCAAAAATGATTATCTGAGATGAATATGCATGTAGCAGATGAAGAAATACAAATGGAAAATAAATATGTGAAAAAATGTTCAGCATCACTAATCATTTAAGAGATGCAAATTAAAATAATTGAGATTCCATCTCACCCCGGAAAGAATGGCTACCCTCAAAAATCAACAAATAACAAATGCTAGAGTGGCTGTGGGGGAAAAGGAACTCTTCTTCACTGTTGGTGGGGGTGTAAACTGGTGCGATCACTGTGAAAATCAGTATAGAAATTCCTCAAAAAGCTAAGATTAGAGGCTTCATTTGACACAGTCATTTTCCTTCTGGATATCTTCCCAGAAGAATTAAAAACATCATACAACAGTGATATGTGTCCACCCATGTTTATAGGGGCACAATTTGTAATAGCTAAATCTTGGAAAGAACCCAAATGCCCATCACCAGAGGAATAGATTAAAAAAAGATATGGGTTTTTTAAATATATAATGGAGTACTAAGCAGTAAATAGATGCCAATCAAAACCATATTCACAAGTGAAATAAATCAGACCCATATGTGTAAACAGTGTGTTGTCTCACTAATGTGAGAAACAGAACAAGTAAATAAAATCCAAAATGTGTAATAGATATTGTGAACTGGGAAGAAATTGTTCAAAAGAAAATGCAAACTATGATGGGGGAAAGATAGAAAGGGAAAAAGAAAAAATATAGGTATACACAAGATGATTAAGATAGTTATACAACTAGTTTTTTCTTAGTTCATTGAAAAGAAAGGTTAATGCTAATATTGTTTAGATAAGATATCATGCCTATATCTTGTGCTCTGAATAACTACTACAAAGACAACAATATGCAATGAAATACAAATGGAAAAATAAATACATGAAAAATGTTCATCATCACTGCTCATTTAAGAGATGCAAATTAAAATAACTGAGATTCCATCGCACCCAGAAAGAATGGTTAAGTATTGTAATTATTGTCCTACTAACCTGTTTTGAAAATCTGTTATTTTTATTTTTTCTCTTTAAAATAAAATTTAAAAAGACAATGTATACTTATATATTATAAGCAGGGGCTCCATCCAGATGCAAATATACCTAATAGAGGGGTACAAGTGTGTGTGTGTAGAATGTAGGAATGCAGAATAAAAGAAATATGATAAAACAATTAAAATTTTAAATATGAAGAAACTCTTGAAGGACAATAACAATGTACCAGGAGTAAATGAATTATTCACAAGGATACATACACACAATTTAATTGGCAAAACCCCTACAACGTCCTTGATGTGCTTTTCAAAAATTCAACTTTTGGATTTTGTTTTTAATTTCAAATTTTTAATTCATGTATTTGAAATCAGAAAGAATTTCTCTGATAATTCAGGCTTAGTATTGCTGCAGCAAAACAGAAAGGTATATTGGTTACCATTGCTTTACATTACTTAATGTGGTAGAATTACAGTTTTGTCAAAGGAAAAAGATGATTAAATGTTAAACACAGGAGAGATTTTAAATTATGCTAAACACAGTAGAGATTAAAAAATAAAAGCCTTGAGATACTGATTGGTGAGAGGACATACTGATCTAAAGGAAAGAGTTGTGTCAGATGCCCATTTCAAACCATGTTTAACCATTTGACCTAAACCAATTTTACTGATTCCATTTGTTCATGTAATGGGCACAATATTTTCTGAGCAAATTAATTCTGAATATTAAATGGTTATATATGAGATCACCTTATTAAATGTTAGAAGTTTGGTAAATTTGCATTGCCTCTTATCTTCCTTTTTTTCCATAGTTTCCTCCCCATCTTTCAACCTCTCCATATTCCTTTTAGTGTAGATCAGTTTAACAGCTTCAAATATCAGTGCACTGGATCTTGAACACTGTGAATACTGACTTTTAAGAACAGAGATTAAGCGTAATCTTAATTCTATTAGGAAAAAAATAGAAATTCATATTAACTAGTTTTTATCTATTGTCAACACTTTTGTACCATGTAAATTGCATGCAATTTTATCAATAGTTGCAAAGTTTTGAAAACATAAAAAATACTGTATTATTCTAGATGAATCATTGGAACTAAAATAAACATTTCCTGATTTTTATAGTCATTTTTATTATAAAGCAGAAGACAGAAAAGTCTGATCATTTAAACTCTGTTTAAGTGTAAGGCATTATCTGTTCTTACCTGATAATCCAACAATTTTTGATACACATACAGAAATTATAAAACAATTGAAGTGTACTTCTTTCAAAAAAAATTCAACTTTAAACAATTTCATGGATTATAACACTTTTATTTCATTTTAAATTCATCTCTTGTTTACATTCAGACCTCAACTGCTTCAGGATAGCAGACAAAACAAAATAAATAAATATTTTACACAAATTTTTTCCATATTTTTGCCACTTTTGAACTGTATAACTGTTTTCAAATATGGTAATTTCCCTCAATGAAAAATATTTAACTTATCATGTACAGAATAATAGCATACTACTACTGAAAAAATAAGGAAATTTTTGTGATATATTAAATTTTTAAAATGAGATGAAAACCAATATAGTGTGATCTCAACTTTGCATTATAGAGAGATATTTCTTCTAGCCTTTTTCTTTGTATTTACACACCTACCCATGCACGCACAGAAAGGCAGATGGGTAAGATGTTCCTTGACTTATAATGATAGGGTTACATTCCAATAAACCCACTATAAAAAATTAGAAATCAAAAATCTAACCTCTCAAACACCGTATCACAGCAAGTTAGTACATTATAGACTGCTGATTGTTAGTCCTCACAATTATGTGACTAACAGGAGGATTCATCTCACAGCTGCTGCCCTGCATTTCAAGAGAGCATCATACTAAATGTTGCTATCAAGGGAAAAGTTTAAAATTCAAATTCAAAGCACAGTTTCTATTGAATGCATATTGCTTTCACAGTATCAGATAGTGAAAAAGACTATGTCAAACCATCAGCTGGGAACCATCTGTTTAACAAAATATTTATAATGATAATTATCCCTGGTGATAGAATTATGCATTACTTTTATTTTCTTCATGTTTTCCAGAATTCCTCAATTTTTCTACAACAAATAAATGCTTCTGCAATCAGGAAAATTGTAAGTGATGTTTTCCTTTTAAAATTCTTTTTAAAAGCCTTTCTGAATTTCATAGTCATTATTTCACTCATTAAATACATTTTGAAGATCCATTTGAGCCAGCATTTGAAAGTATTCTTTGATTATCTTAATTATTGCTGTTAAGACTGATGGGGATAAAAATTTTATATTTTATATTTTAATGCATTACTTAATTAAGCACTTATTGTTGACTGGTAACTAATTTGCTCTAACTAGGATTCACAATTTAAAGATTTATACTACATGGTATAAATGATACGATGCTACTTGATACAGTATCATATTTCCTTCCTTTGCACTTAATCAGTATCCAATGTTTGTGTTTTTCAGGGCTTCCAGCATGCTAGGCAAGTGTTCTAGCACTGAGTTAAGCCTCTTCCCTTGGTTTCAAATTCAGTGGTTTCAAAGAAAGAACAAAAAAGGAAGAGAAATGATAAAATGGGATTGTTTCTTTTCTCCATGAAAAACCTAGGATTGACTTCTATCACTTCAGCATGTGCTAATGCTTTGGAGAATATAACCCATATGACACGACAGGCACACAAACTGATGTGCTTTTCCAAAGCCCTGGAGTCAAGCAGGAAGTGTATGGAAATTATTCCAGGCACTCACTGGCTCCACTAGGCCTGCATAACGAATTCGGTATTAGACTTGGAATCCCAGGCTGTCTGTGGCGTTCTGACGTTCTCAGAACCACCTTTAAAAAGCACAAGGATGTGGTTAGGCTGTGGTTCTGAGGTCTCCTTTCCTTGGGACCAGTTCCATCCAGCTGCCTGGCTTCCTGCATTCCTCCTGTGTCCCCTCCTCCTCTCTGTGTGCCAGTTTGGCTGCAGCAGCTGATTATTGGTCATACAAGACTAACAGTGGGTTCTGGAGATTTAAAATACCAAATTACACAGATTTGGCAAATATCTGGTGGAAAACAAAAAATGTAGGGCAAATTTGGTTTAGGCAGCAGCCATTTGTTAAACAACTGTCAAATCTGTTTCAAATGATCATTCGTAGAATTGGGAGGTGTGCAGGAAGTGTATCTGTTCCCAAAAAATAGTTCATTAAACTTATATTTACTCTATTGAAAAAAAAACTCATAAGCTTTGTTGAAAACAATTAATAATAAAAGAGACACTGGATTTTTAAATAACAGTGTCCATAAAGTTCCATGAGATTTCTAAAGAAATGCCTTATATTGACTCACATCTTTGGAACTCAAACTGAAAGCCAGGAGTCAACCTCAAGAGAAATAAATTCAGGGTTTGAGTGATGGTTTGGAGAAAAATATGCACCAGCAATGCACTGAACTGAACACTTTCCTTAACAGACAAGCAGCAACTTACTACATGGTTCATTTTTAAGGAGAAAGCATGGTTTCTATCAGGACTGAAAATAGTTAATGGGACAAAGACAACAAAAATAAGAAAAGTTGACCTTCTCCAGAATGCACCATTAAAGCAAAAAGCCTCACTGCTAAGCCTTGCTGCTATATGCAATTGGTTTTGAAATCCTCATGACTAGAAGTCAGAAATGTTAGAAGTTAATATACCCTTCGGGGATAAAGTGCATTTCTGATGTTCAAAGAGGATGTTTTCAAGGTGAAACCAAAGCCTATAAACAAACAAAAGAACTACATCAGCTGTGTCAGAAATCTTATCCATATAAATCCTTCACTGCTTAAAATGACAGACCAAAAGCAAAGCCACATGTTGCTTGCTTCATTGCTTGTTGCGGCGGCTTTTAAATCCTTGCCTTCCTAGGAAGTGACCTCATAAGAAAATCTTATAACACTGTCATGTGGGGAAATCCTCATAACGCTCAGGTTAATGTGCTTACACTGCAGGAAAGGTCACAAGGAACATTTAATAATCAGAAAGTCCTAAGGGGACTTGAAGCTAGCTGGGTCATGGAAGGATTTCTCTCCCAGTGCACATCTGGGATGTTCAGTGGTAGACTGTAGCAGGTCACATGGCTTAATAGTTAAAATATGAGAGCTAAAAATTACAAGAGTTGGGGGATCATATAGCAACTAGCTATTGACCGACGAGCTCACCCTAGACAAGCCATGACCTTGTGGTACTTCAGCCAGCTTTGCTGTAAAATTGGGCACAAAGGCCTGATTTTACCAAAACCAGATGTCGTACTCCAGCTCTGTTCTTCAGTATCTCTTTTTAATATGGTTGTCATGTCATTTCACCTAGAGAAAGGCAATGGCACACTGTTGTCATCCTTCCCAATAAAACCTGGGTAGGTTAAATTAGGTCCTGGACTGTTGGCCCGGGCTCTGTCACTCAGGTGCTCTCCTATCTGGCCGAGTTTATATCTGTCAGAGAAGTTGCACCATATCATACACTCAAGGCCTGCTATTCAGAGTAAGTTAGAGTCATTTCTATGGATCCCTGAGAGAGGTGCTTGGTAATGTATGAATCACAGGAAAGCAACAAGTCACAGCAAATAGATTCCTGTTACCCTTCTTTAGTTCACCATTTTTCTAAGCAGTGAGTTCATGCCATAGAGACAGGTGATAAAGAATAGCTCTTAAATATAACAAAAACTCTTTCATCTGGCTTTCCTTTAATCTAGCTCCCACAAGGAACCAGGGCTCTCCATTTCCTCTTCGGAGCATGCTGAGTCACGTCCCTTCTGGATGCAGAACACTGCAGTATGCCTGCTGCCTTCTCCTCCCATTCCAGGTAGAACTAGGGCCTGTGAGCCTGTTGAGTTTCTACCCAATTACTGTTTATAGTAATTATCTAAATTGAGGAACTATTATTGAAACTGGTGAAGAGTGCAAAAAGAAAATTATTGTTTCTATTTTTAAAAAACTGGAGTGATTCTTTTGAAACACCTCAATAGGAGTGAGCTACATTTTTTAAATTGTTATCTAATTAGGAAGAACTCCATAGAGATTCTGCTTTCGATGTATTCTACAAGTATCTTTAAGCTTTTACTCCATTTGAATGAAGTGAATGGAATTATGGTGGAACTTTCTGGAACAAAGATAATTAGAATTATAATCAGCAAACTAACTTTTTTAAAAGGCCTGAGGGGCTAGGGTTATATCTCAGTGATACAGTGTTTGCCTAGCACACACAAGACCTTGGATTTGGTCTCCAGCACCACAAAAACAAACAGACCAAAAAGAAAACCCCAAAGAGGATTTTAATATACATGAAAATATTGGCAAACAAATATATGTATACATTTTAAGTTCAAATAGTATGTACGTGTAGCATGACTTATATGCATAAACATGGATCTGTACACAAAAATGTACATTTCACATATCAAATTACTTTTTTCTGATTAATCAACATATAACCAATACTAATTTGTCAAAAAAGATAACTTCTGTTAATAACTTTATTATTTTTGTAATTTATACTCTTCTGTTAGTAGTGTAAGACTAGGTCTGTGGTTCCTGACCTTTCGTGCCGTTCAAGCATCACAAATAGTCAATGGCTCTCTGCTGGAGTGGGGACAGCCATACCCAAGCCTCTCTCCATGAGTCAGACTGGGGAAGGAGAGACCCAGGCCTCACCAGAAAGTGATCCCCACCTGTAAACCATATCATTTTCATTGTTTTGTTGGGTTGGGTTTTATTCTATTTTGTTTTGTTGGATTATGTTAAATCTGATGGAATGAGCAGTTATTTAAAAGGTAGCAAGATATATTGTGGTAGCCATTTTTGATTTACTATTGGTTTGTTTTCAAGTCCTTTATTGCATTCATTGTTTTCTTTAAAAAAAAAAATAGTCAGTGGCTCATGCAGACCTCAATTGGGCTATAGACCGAGGCTTTCAGCATTTTCCACCTTAGCCCTCACTGAAGCCAGAAGGCAGAGAGAGATTTCCTTGTGAACCTCAGCGAGGCAGAAGGCAGCTCTGCTAAAGGGCACAGCTTTGTTCAATACGAGAGCTCCCCCATGCTCAGCACTCACACGTCCTGGTAAGAGAGCCAGGGCTCAATCATGCCAGAATTCTTGCTTCAGGGAAAGAAGCCTTGACACATTCCAACTGGATGAAACACCCATAATCTCCCCTTCATCGACTCATAATCAAGGACCAATTTTAACACTCAAAGCTGAGTGGTTGACTCTTCTATTCCTGGCTTTTAGAACAACATATTTCATTTGAAAATGCAGTTAACTCCAAAATCTAACAGTTACCCATCTGCATTCCCAAACAGAAATATAAATAAACAAAGGAACCATGGATGTTACTAATCTTGCTAAAAACAGTTCACTCTTGACTCATGGTAAGTAAATGCTCATATTTTTGTCAATAATGGCAAGATATGACTATGATATTTCTGCACTATAGAATTCAGCCTGAGCTGTTAGAGAAAAAGAAAAGAATTTCCTCCCAAATCTTGTGACTTAGCACAAGCTCTTAAAGCAGTAAAATCTGAGCAGTTAGCAATCACTCCTTGCCAGAAGACCAAAGAAGAAGTATTACCGGCAATAAAAAAGAAAAGTGGTCGTAGGGTGAAACTACACTGTACATGGACTTTTGTCACTGCTTTATGAAGAAACCCTATAGAAATACAAAGCAAGAAAATGTAGGAGTGCTCTAATCAGATTCTATTATGCCAGCTCCTGAGTGATATTAAGATACAGCATGAAATTTGGAACTAACAGAAAAAACATCTATTTGAAAAAACATTGACATTTACAGGTAGCTACATTTTAAGCAGCTCTTTGAGACTTTGACCACCTGACACTTGCCTCAAGCAGTTTGCCGCTGCATGGAAAAATCTAGACCCAGAGAACCAAAGTTTTTGTAACATAAGCCACAATGGCATTATCCAGGAGAACAGCAGCGGCATAGTAGGGTAGGAAGAATTGTGTCTGAGCAACTCAAGGTGCTCTCTGAAAATGCCGCATTTGTTTTTCTCTAGGCACAGTCACTCACTCTTTCCAGCTTATCTCAAGGTGGGCATTTGGACTGGATATTTCTTGTGAAGCAAGATCATGTCTGTACAGCCTGAAAAGCATGTGTCTGGCAGACACCGTTTCACTGTTTGTGGCAATGAAACAGATTCAGTTGTGTTCTTTACAAGGAAGAATTGGGTTTTGCTATGCTCTGTGTGAAGCAAAGCATACTTTACAAGTCGTCTGGGAGTTTTATCTATTATAATTACGAGCAATTCTTTTGGCCTCCACAAAAAGAAGAAAAGAAAAAAGGGAGAGGGGCCAGGGATGTAGCTCAGTGCAAAACACATGCCTGGAGAGCACAAAATCCTGAGTACCAAAGAGAAGAAAGAAAGAAAGAAAGAAAGAAAGAAAGAAAGAAAGAAAGAAAGAAAGAAAGAAAGAAAGAAAGAAAGGGAGATAAGAAAGAAAGAAAGAAAGAAGGAGAAAAAGAGGGAGAGAAAGAAAGAGGGAGAGGAAGGAAGGGATGGAGGGAAGGAGGGAGGGAAAAACGAAAAAATACTCTCTGGGACTGGAATCTAAACAGTAAAGCTGTAATTTGCACAAGAATACCATGTACATTTTTGATGAACTTAACACCTTTGGATATCGAATCTCAGCGAAACTAGGTCTCCTGCTTCCTGTTCACAAAGATGAATGCCTTGAGGTACCACATCATATCATGGAGTGCCCATCACAGTAGGTCAGTCAATAAATCTTAGCAACTCACTGGGAGCCAAAGATCTGAATTCTATGTGTCACATTTGTTATTTTAAAACAGGATAATAGCACATTATTGCATTCTTCATATAGGTGTTATATTCACTGTGGCATTTGTTAATGGTTTTCTCTCTATAAGCAAAGGGGTGGGGCTTTGATTTTCTTTCTACTGGCAAAGGGATTGGGATTTTCAGAAAGTTCCAACTTTAGAATGGGCAAGGAATCATATGGAGAATTTCACATACATGTACACGCAGATCCAAGTCTAGAACATAGATCAGAGTTCATGTGTTTAACAAATACTCCAGGAGATTCTGAAACCAGTGGATTATAAACTATATTTGTTGAAAAAGACAGAGACAGAGAGAAACAGAGAGACACAGAGAGAGAGAGAGAGAAGTGGAAGGAGAGGTGACAAATTTCCTAAAACTCATTATTATTTTCTATGCTATAAATATGATAATGGTATTTATTCAGTAGACTAGCCATGTTCATAAATATGGACAATGATGGTCAAACGGTTCTACCAATTAAATGTGGGAAATATAAGACACTTGGAGCCATTTACTTTAAAAAGTCAAATTTTGCCAAGACAACTTACAATACATATTTAATCTGGCACATTTTAATCATAAACTATTACTATTATTATTATTGTTCCTATTGCCAGTTACTGCATCCTGTACTATACTAAGTTGCCCTGCTTGGAATTCTACTGTTGATTGCCCAGAACTATATCTAGGAATAAATTATGTATATATTATAGGGCAAACAGACTAATGTGAGCTCAGAAGGCACCTGTGTGAAGTTTTTCAAAAGAACTGTTTTACTAGATGTGACAAACCTTATAAAAGTTAAGTAATGTCACACTTTATAAGCATTTCATTTAATACAACTGAACACATGGAGGGCATTGAAGATGATATTTAATTTTTTCCATATGTGGATTTAATACCACACAAAACTTCCAGTCCCAGATTGCTAATTTTCTACCATGTGGTAGCCATTTAGCTGTATTTTTTAAAACACTTACCAAATTACAGAGTAGAGTTTCAGAGGCAGCGGCTCTGAGCAAATTTAGGGTGCATGGTGCCCCTCTGGCTTACTGCTAGGTTGCACAGAGAGACAGTAAATCTTGATGGTATTTTTATGACAACACTCACTGGCTTTTACAGAAATAAAAATGTAACTTTACAAAACCACATGCTAATGTACTCCTAAAAATAGAATTTATTAATGTGACTTCTTCCAGTTCTAACCAATTTTAGCCACTTACGAAAATACAAGCCAGCCCCTAAGATTTAGCCGTTTAAGAATTGTATATAAAGCTTTCAAAGAAATCTTCACTTGAAATTTGAAATCCTTGCTAGGAGTTTGAAAAAGTAAGCTGGTAGATAATTGCCCATTCTTGAAAAGTAATCTCTGATATGTCATTTAACTTCTTATGTGCTTCTATATATTTTACCTTAAATTCAATAATATTTGCCATAATCATAGTGAGACAGTCAAGTTAGAGGACATCTACCTTCCAATCCCAACTAAAGCTATTTTCTATAACAAGAAATAAATAACTTGGGTCCTCTATGACGAAGGCCAAAATCAACTTCATGAAGAAACCCTTAGAAAGACACATAACCCCACAGTCAGGGTGTTTGCATCAGCCAGTGAAGATGCAAATCATTCACTACCAGAGTCACCGTCTAATGTGATAAATGCACAGGAAGGTGCTGTGAAAATTTTAAAGCCTCATCCAAATGTTATTAATTACTATTAATCCAATGAGGCTGAGCAGAAACCTGGAACCATAGCCAGCACCTACATCTGGATTCTATGGCCAGAAACAAAGATACCACACTGTACACCAATTTGATGATTCATGCTTATCTGTACCAGAATTTTTTAAAAAAAATACACTTTCAAAATTATCAGCTCCTAGCTGAACATATTTTATCTTCCAGAACCAATTACAGTTAATTCTCCTGAGTTCAAATGGTTTTGGACTAAATCTATTTCACAGATAACAGAATGCTTTGGACAACTTACCCAGGAAAACTCAAAATATGTACACAGGACTCTCCACAAAGCCTTACAACACAGTCTGGGCAACAAGCATGACAGTTCAATTTTCAGGCTGACAAAGGCAGCAGGAGCAGCCTTAAAAAAATAGGGTTTAGGAGGGTATCCAGCAAAGAATCCTGCCTGCTACAATACTGGAACGATCTCTGCCATGCCTCTGCCAAGGACTACGTCATGGGATCAAAACTCAGATATACATTTAGTCTCGTTTTCTATGACTAATTCAATCTTTCTCACTAACATCCACCATACATGCATACCAGGGAGGAGTTGGAACAATATAACTTCAACTTATCATTTAACGTCTTATTCTCTTACAGTTCAAGTCTCTCAGCAAATGGCTCTGCTTTTGGGGTAATTGTTCAGTCTCTCAGATATCCATGGCAGCTCTGTGAAGAAGCGTATATAAGAAAAAGGTTTTTCGTCTTCTTGAGTTTTAAAATATTTGTTAATCTCTGCTGTATATACGTCAGCTTGTTGCATTCACAAGGGGCTTGTATTTTCTACTAATGTGTACCTGGTGAGTTTGTGATTTACTCTGTCTTCTTAGTACCAGATGGAGCCTTTGACCCTTACCCTTTACCCTTTACTATACACACCTTTCTGGGCCCTCCACTGCCACCAGCTGCCTCATGGAAGACTGGTTACTTTACGGCCTTTGTAGTTTGATCACCCCTATTTAGCATGAGGCAGTGCCACCACTATCAACAAAACTAGTGACCATCTCCTCTCTCATACATCATTCAGGGCTCATGACCTCTAATTCAGGCTTCCTTTGCCCAACCACCCTACGTTTACTTTGAAAACAGCTCTGTGTTCTTAAGGAGTTGGCCTGTACGTTGATCTCCCTAAAGTTCAAGATATAGAACTGGGGATAAACATATCTTCTTTTGGCATGCCCTTCAAACTACTCAATGATTTCAGCCAAGGTTGAGCATCCAGGATGCTTCTGTCCCACACCTGTTTGCCCTACCTGTCTTTGCCTTGATCTGGCTGTGATTCACCAACATAAGGTTAACAAAGGTTCTTCATTTCTTCCACAGTAGGGATTTCTCTAATGTCATCTTCTCTTCTCTCAACTTCATGGCTCACACTGGTACTTTGTGAACAAGTGAGATTACAGAAGTACTTCTAGAAAGTAAATAAATTCAGAAAACTCATTTCTACCTCTCCAAATGCTGAATACTTGGCTTGTGGTAGACCCAGAAGTCACACTATGGATGTCAAAAGTAAAAATTAGCTTCTGAAATAATTTTAATGCTTGCTGAAGTGAAGTATTCTGTACCAAAAAAGAAAAGCATACTGATAGCTTTAAAAATATTGTCTATAATATGAGTAGAACAACAAAGGTTCTGAAAGATGTATAGCAATCCACTATGTGCCCACACGAAAACACAGAACCTTAGAAAATTGCTTCTATCACAATCCTACGCACACACACAATCATACTCATGCACACATCTGCTCTTGGCCACCATGTAACTGTTTTCTCGAAATTCAAGATTGTATTGTGCAATCTATTCAATAACACTGATATGCAGGTTGTGACATGACATCTTTAATAGCCAATTTCATTCCCCAAATGCATTATGCATTCTGTCCAAGAGCACTGATTTCCAGGTTGTGACATGGTATCCTTAAAACACAATTTCATGACACATTCCACAGTGTTACATTCCATCTTAACTCAATTCCAACTCTGATTTCTTATGGTTCTAAACATTTTACATTCTAATTTTGACCTGATACATTCCCTCTAGTGTCACAATCTTATAGTTTTGGGAGAGAAGGGTTTTCTTTTCTTTTATTCTTAATATTTCAAATGCTCTGAATCTCAACATTTTCTAAGCAGTGTTTGACATGAAGTAAAATTACAGGACCTCGGGGCCAAATCTCTCAGTATTTCTAATGTATCAAGTAAGAATGCAGTCAAGCTAGATGTTGTGGCACATGCCTGTAATTCCAGCACCCAGGGACTCTAATGCAGGAAGATCCCAAGTTTGAGGCTGGTCTGGGCAATTTAATGATTTATCTAGACCAAAATAGGCAGTGATTATTTTGAGGGACTTCTTTCTTTTTTATTTATTTGTATTAATACATATTTACAGCATATAATGTTTTATATTCATCCTAAGAAGTAGGTACATATACTTAACATGTTATAATTATTTTTATTCTCCATATTCCCCATTTCTATGACCATTATGCATTTTCATTTTTTTAAGTCATAACACATAATTATCACATTTGTCACAGGTAGTCGTCAGTAGATGTACACATACAACTCAATTCTTTCCATGATCTCCTCTCCCCTCCCCCGCCTTACCCTCCATCTCTTGGTCTTCTTCTCATTTGCAAAAGATCTATCTTTCTTTTTGCTTTTATCTGCCTTTTGCTTTGTTCTTTGTTTTATTTATTCTTTGGATATTTCGTATGAAAGAACTCATACAACATTTAAGCTTATGTGTCTGAATTCTTTTACTTAAACTTGTGTTTTCCAGTTGCATCCATTTTCCTATGAATGACCCAAATTTATCCTACTTTATAGCCAAGTGATATTTCATTTACAGTAATGCATGAATACCAATGTTAATAGCAACATAATTCATAATAGTTAAATCTCAGAAACACACCCATCAACAGACAAATGGGTAAAGAATATATGGTATGTATATATAAGAGAGGAACTTTAAACAATTTGAAATTACACTAGGTAAAATTCCATATTTCTTAGGGGTTAATGAGTAGTCATTGTGTAAAAGATACCAAACAAACATGTTAGCAAAACAGTGAAACATAACCTTAATGTATAAAGCACAAAGTACAAATGTGTAAGTAACTCTTAGATAAAGCTTACATTTCTTTGTCACATGGGTTAGAATATGAAAGCACTATATTCCTTCCTAGATAATGATTCAAGATTCCTTAAAAATCTGTGACTTTCAAATAAGAGTTTTCCACAACCAACATCATACTCTGAAGATCTGAGAAGATTCTCTCTCCAAGTAACAATTTTCTCATCTTCTGGATTTGCCCATAAGAGACTCCCTGACCTGCTAGCTCTCTGGATTATCATCAGCACAACACACTCTCAATCACACATTGAAAATGGTAAAAATCTGCAGAAAAGAAAAAGATGGAGACACTTCTGCAAGAAAGTAAATTTGGGGGAGAAGCAAAGATGGTGGATAGATAACAGCATGGGGAGTCCCAAACAGAGGGAGATGAATTCTCTCATCCCAAGAAGAAACTAAGGTGAGAAGAACCAAACAAACATACAGTCCTGATGCTACTTTTGGAACAGCTAAAGGTTCAGTGCTCCCGCTGCA
The DNA here is from genome assembly GCF_034190915.1 of Cavia porcellus. Classification (NCBI taxonomy): domain Eukaryota; kingdom Metazoa; phylum Chordata; class Mammalia; order Rodentia; family Caviidae; genus Cavia; species Cavia porcellus. Next base: position 8,120,095 of record NW_026947507.1, on the reverse strand, counting down.
GTGCCCAAATTCGTGCGGCAGCGTCTAACTGAGCCTTCCAAAATCCCACCACTTTGACTCACTGGAAATGCAGTAACACTGAGGTTGGCGTTCAGTGAGCCAAGCAGAGTGCTGAGCTGGTGAGGAGCCTACATTGACCTGTGGTGAGTGATGGAAGTGGAGCCATTCCATGGAAACGGGGTCTCCAGCAGATGACATTCTGGGACCAGGCAGGACTGGCAAAAAAAAGGGGCAGCAGTGACTTCAGTCAGTTGTTCCTTTCCCAAATGGGATTGGTGGAGTAAGCTAGGCCTGGGTCATGGGAACTGGCTGAGACCCAATAGGTTATCTGAAATCAACTCCCTACAGTGGCAGCACACATTAACACAGTGAAGACCTCACCAGGTTGACTGACCCAGAAGGGAGGTGGCGCACACTAATACAGTGAAGGCCTCAGCAGCTTGACTGATCTGGAAGGGAAGGGCCAGCATACGCTGCCTCTGTTTGCAACTCACTAGCACACTGCAGTGGGAAGGGTCACCTAGACAGCATGCTTCAGGAGAACTGTAACCAACAAAGAAAGAAACTTGGGCCTCCTGGAAGAAACAAAAAACACAGGAAGAGGAAGCAACAACAAAAAGTCCCCAGGTCCCAATCCTGAGAACATTGACCCAGGACAGGTAAATACAAAGGAGAATGAGGACAGCAAACATGCAATATCAGACACAGCACTAGTGGACATAAAGAGATATCTTTGGGACCTCATAGATGATTTCAAAAGGGAAATATTTAGCCAATCAAAAGGGAAATATTTAGCCAATCAAAAGGGAAATATTTAGCCAAGTAAAGCAAGATATAAGATTAATAAAAGAGATGTTAAGCAAAGCAAACAGCGAGATATTGCAAAGATAAAGCAAATGTTTAGCCAAGTAAAGCAAGATATAAGATTAATAAAAGAGATGTTAAGCACCCCTCAAGAAGACACAGACAGAAGAAGGGACGAATTCAAACAAAGGAGAGAACCATTTAATGAACAATATAAAAAAAAATACAGAATACATGAAGCAAATTCAAAGAAATTACCAGGCAATTAAAAACTCTATGGAAATATGGCAAAACTGCTTGAAAGAAACTAAGGCAGATTATTCAAACTGGAGGATAGGTTTGAAATATGGGATTATGAAAGGAAAAACTTTTTTAAAATAACAAGGAAACAAGCAGTAACAATACAAAGGCTAGAAGATGACAAGAGGATCTATAACTCGAGCATAGAGAATGTGAATGGAGAAGCAGGGGTACAAACAAAGGAACTGCAAAGGCTATTCACAGAAATAATTCAGGAAAACTTCCCAAACATAGGAAAAGAAAATGATATTCTGATATATGAGGCATACAGAACTCTAGCCACCTACAACCAAAACAGAGCTACACTCAGGCATATAATAATCAAGATCCCAGAAATTCAATATAAGAACAGAATATTAAAAGCTGTTAGAGACAAGAAACAGATCACCTATAAAGGAAGGCCCATCAGAATAATGGCAGACTTCTCGACATAAACCATCAAGTCAAGAAGAGCCTGGAGCAAAATAGTTCAACTACTGAAAGAATATAACTTCCAGGCCAGTTTGATATACCCTGCAAAACTGTCTCTAGAAATTAATGGAGAAGCAGTATGCTTCCAAGACAAAAAGGAACCTGGAAAATTCATGACCACCAATCCAGCTCTATGGAGAATACTACAGGGCATTTTACAGAGAGAAAAAAGTACTAGGATTTCAGAAACAGTGGCAGAGAGGCCTCAATGAATGGAGCAGAAAACAGAATGAAGCAGACAAGCAGGCAACTGATGGCAAAAACAGAGCATAACAGAAATGAGGCAGAGAAGGTTGGTTATAATCTCTAAAATACATGGCCTTGATACACTAAATTAAAAAAAAACACATAGAGTAGATCAGTAGGTAGGATCCACGAGATGCTATTTTTAGGAAATATAATTAACATAAAAAAGAGTACATAGACTGAAACTCAAATATGAGAAAACAATGCTCTATGTGACAGAGAGTAATAGGGACACCTAGACTGGCATTTGTGAAGACAGGCTTTAATAAATAAAGGAACAGGGGCTGGGGATTTAGCTCAGCGGCATAAGCATCTGCCTTGCAAGCAGGCAGTCGTGAGTTCAATCCCCGGTACCGATAAAAAAATAAATAAATAAAATAAATAAATAAAGGAACACAATTAGAGATCAAGTCCAGGAGAGAGAAGGTTTGGAACCACTTAGGTAAATAGCAGATTGCCTCTCCCAATTTAAAACCATTGGTCTTGGTGAGACCGAAAAATGTATAGTGTACCCTGGGGAAGTGAAAGGGGAGAGAGAGTCTTAAAAAAGATGGCAGAAGGTATTGTTAACAGTGTATCAGGATTTAAAACCCACATTACTCGCACCACTCTGCTTAGATTTTAATTCTGTCCCAGTTTTTCTACTTGCATTAGATTTGAGGGTACAGACAGCTATCCCAAAAATGTCAGCATATAGCACAGTAATCATCTTTAATTTCCTATTAACTTAATCTTGAGCCCTGTGTGACTTATACTGTTTTATCATGACTGGTCTTAGTTAAATCTGGTTTGTTTGATTGCTGTTTGGTATTGACAGAGTTTATTCAAAACTGATATGATTGATAGTATCAAGTCTGAGAGTATAGATAACTACACTGAAAATGACAAGACTCACTATGATCCACATTCTGGTTTGATTACTACCTGTTCTTGAAGTTTATACTATATACAAAGTTGTGTTTTTATTAATACTGTTAGTGTACTGATATATTCAATTATACTATGTGTGATGATATAGCTAATTCTATTGAAGATAACAAGAGACAACACAGGAACTATGGTAGAACTCCTTGTACAACAGTCTTATATGTCTTTTTCATTTCATGGGTTTATAGGAATATGTTTTGTTTTGTCTTGCTTTGTTCTGTTTCTTCCCCTAATATAGAAAGGATAGAAATACATGTTAAGACTCACGCATGTATAGAATCCATAAACAGTTTATGAGACTGATCATATGACACATGATGAAATGAACAGATACTCTGAAGAAAAAAGAGACACTAAAATACCCAGTGCTGATCCAGGAGTGTCATAATGTGAAACCCAGCAATAATATTATTCTTTGTTCAGAGTGATATTAGCCTGCTTGGGTTTGTTCAATCTCAACATAATTGAAGATACAGATAAGTGCATGTATATTTAAGTGTATAGGATTGATAACCATATTTCTAAGTTTTTATTGGAATGTTGAACAGAACTGTTTGCAGTCTCGCTGTTTGAATTCCCACTTTATATGTTCCACTTTTGTAACTTGAACAACTATTTGTAAGAGGAGAGTATGTAAACATCAACTAGTGATTTCTTACTGTTCATTTTTTCTTTGAATGTATGTATTATTTCTACTCTTTTTCTGTTTTGTTTTCTGTTTAGTCTTTTTTTAAATAAAATTTTTAAAAAAGAAGGTAAATTTTAAATGTATAGAATCCTTATTCAATGAGATAATTTCTACTATAACTTAGTGGACACCCAGAGCCAGGCCCACTCAATAAAAGCCCTCAGAATGGAAGAAAGCTTGGGGTAGCAGTCTTCTAGCACCTTCCATAATGCTGTGGGTTGTTAGTGTCACATAGATAGCTCTTTACTCCATATGAAAGCAGCCAAGAATGGTGTTCTCTAGAAGTTCAACTAGGTCAGTATATCCAAAATGATTCATTCATATGGTCATCATGAGTGCTATTTATCAACTGTGAACTCATCTGGGGAACCTTCAGGAACATTTCAACATCTCTTTCACACCTTGAGCTTCTCACAATACAACTTGTTTCCAAGAGCAAGTGTTCAAAAAGGAAGGAGGTGCAATCACTTGAGGCCTGGTTTAGAGGTCCAACACGACCATTTTGCCACATTCCATTGGCCAAAGCTTGAATTCAGGAGGACAACATCTATCTTTTGCTTTCTGACAAGAAGAGAAGAATCCACATACAGAAAGAGAAGGAATGTTAGGACATCTACGAAGATGAGGTATTAGACTACATGACTTGTATCAGGAAGCCCTACCAATAGCCATTTCCTGCAGTACTCTGTTGTTTCTCTCTGAGTTCATTGTTAAATCCAAACTGTCTCAAATATCTGATTCTTGAGTTCAAAATTCTTGCAAGCCTGGGATTCTGCAGTCATAAGCCCAAAAGGTGTGTTATGGCTTATTTACTCACAATTAAATATGTATTTTAAAAAGAATTAAGATGCCTGTGTACCAGTCTTATACTTTCCCTATAGTCTTTTTATCTGCAAGTCATTATTAATTATAAGATTGAATCTTTTGCATTTCTATAGCGTAGCATTAGACCATTGTATAATTTGAGCTTGCAATGAAAGAGTTTTGCCTCAAAGACAAACGTCACTAGCAAACAGAATTTCATTACATGGTTTAAACTTTTTTTGCATGTAACAATAAAATACTCTGTTCTAATACTTCAGAGCTAGGTTTAAATGCTTATAAAGTACAAAACATAAGATAGAAAAAGGTGTTTCTAATCTATATTTAATCTATTCTGACTGTAAGTTTTCTTAAGATTTATAAGAATTTTCTTAGAAATGCATGATACTTTCTCTGAGTAATTGGTGCCTAATAAGTAGTTCCAACTTCTTCCCCTTTTTTTAGTTAGAGACAAAACAGTCACCAAATAGCCTCATTTGTAGATGGTTGTCATTCTCAGGATGAGTCTGTAAGGACTTCTCTGGGTCCAAGGTCAAAATTAAATTTGTTTTGGCAGAGACTCTACAGTCAGCCTGATCTAGTTCCAGATGATATTCCAAGAAAAAGATGAAGCTCTTTTCTGTAGTACCCTTCTTTTCCAGGGTCAGAGATTGGTCCCAGATATGCACTTGGCAATCACATAGAATTTCAGAGTGCTCAGATATATTACTTACCATTTTAAACCATACCTACCTGTGACCATCAGACATGAGAAGCCATGAAAGTTGACTTAAGAATTCCAATGTTAGGGCCAGAGGTTTAACCCAGCAGCATGAATGCCTGCTTGGCAAATGCAAGGTTGTGAGTTCAATCCCAAGGGGGAAAAACAGCTAGAGGAGAGAAGACTTGACTAGAATTAGATGATTTCAGCAAAAACATAATTAACATACCCATAATTTTTGCAACACAATTGGACTTTATGTATGTTGGCACGTATTTATTGTCTCTTGTGTAATTCTCACTGCTCCAACTTTTTAAAATTAAGCCTGATGTTTGAAGCAAATTCTGTTTTAAAAGCATTTTACATTTTCTTCATGCAGCCCTGAAACATCAGATTAGGAATTATTATTTCCATTTTACAAAAGAGAAAGTTGAAACCAAAAGTCTTCTCAGGTTCCAACCTCTCAATCTAGTTGCTACTGAAACATGCCCATAAGGGACCAACTTGAAGCAATTTCAGCAAGAAAGTAAATTTGTATACTCACCCAGTTTGTTTTATTATATACATTACTGTACTCAAAACAAAATGAAAAAAAGATAAAAATACGTTGCCATCATGTGGGCACCAGGAATTAGACTTCTCCCACATAGAAGGGAAATTATCCCATTAAGAAGAAAATATTATATTTCAAAGTAAAATCACAACATAGAAAAGTACTATGTGTCATCATCCCCTGTAAAATCCCCTGTGAGATAAAATGTCTTTGTAGACTTTTAATAAACTGGAAGTTAGTAAATAAAACAGAGTCAGTAAGAGAATTGAGTTCTCAGATCACTTACAACATGCATCAAGAAAGGATTCATTGCCAACTTCTAGTGACAGCAAACAATTAACATTTGGTGATAAGATTAATTATAGTAACTTAATAATTTATTTTATTAAAAACATTGGCATCACAGTCTGGATCATATTTTTCGAGGAGGATAATGTACTTTTAATTTCTAAATTAATCTTTGCAAAGAACTCGAAGCCCTCTGCAATATATAACTTAGATTTATACTAATGGCCTAAAGGACAGCTGCCACTCAGTCAAAGGAAGGAGTCGAAGATCGTCAGGATAATACATCTACATAGCACCAAAATTGATTAATTATGCTCATGCCAAAGCAATCTGAATATACTAGCATGATCTAAAGCTACATTAAAATATGGTCTCACCAAAATGATCTAATTTTCCAGTGAACTGGAAATAAATCCATTGAGTTTGTCTTGCCACAGTCACACAGTGTGAGACAGAGGTGATACTTGTATCAGACTACAACTTGGCATGGATTTAACTTTTTTATTTTCATGTCCAACTTCTATATCCTCTATACAGGCATTTTACTTGTCACTTTTTGTTCTCTAAAAGTGGGGATGTGGCTTTGCAAGAAGTAGAAAAATTATGAGAATAAACTGGAAGAGATGTTTTGGATAAAGAGCTGGTAACATTTAAAGCAATTTGCTCTGGTACAAATTCAGCCCTGTACTTGCACAGTCTCATAGATCACAAAGTAGATGGCCGGTGAAGTTGATGGGATATTGATTCCAGCAGGAAAATACAGGGCTATAAAACAAAAGATGATTAACATGAAATCGTTGAGTGAAGCAAACTCTTAATAGACTGGGAGTTGTTAAATAAAACAGAGAGTGGGTAAGAGGACTGAGTTCTCAGATCGCTTACAACTGAAACCTTTTCACTATGTATTGAAATTCTCTGGTGTGTTTTTAGTTTCCTGTATATTATCAATCCATATTCACCCAGTGAAAAAGATCTGAAATTAACATGCAGGGGAAGTAACCAAATCTGGGACACATCATCCGGCAGAGGTAACTTGAAAAACAATGACAATAAGGGCCTTAAAAACTTATAAATGCAGTGCAAAATAAAGCTTTTTTATTTCTTATGTTTCACAAATTCCCACTAACATTTCACTACTATACCCTGTGCATCTTTTTCTAATAAATGCTGCTACAGTGCAACTTTATAGGTTGATTTGTAGCTTAAAAATATACAGAACTCGATGAACAAATAAATTACTAAAATATTTTTTAAAAGAAATTTCTAGAACCAAGTAGTTTTTCCAGGTTAAAATCACTTTTCCAAGAAAACACCCCCCCATTCCCTCCACATACATACAGCACCACAGCCACCACCACCACCGTCACGTCACCACCACTGCCATCAACATGATTCCTTTATTACCAAAGAGGTTTTCTTCACCCAGAGGAGCAGGCATCCCAGGAGCCTTAATGGCTTCATTCCATTAAAAAAGAGGCAACTTCTCTGAGTTAGAGTCAAAGCTATTAGGGGAGTAACTATAGAGCTTACTGGGTCAGGTCAGCCTCTCAGAATCAGTGAATAAAGGGACAACCTTAGCTCTCCACGTGCCAGCTTTAAAAGCAGAAGTGCTGATCTCAATTAAACAAGTTCGTGTTCCTGCTGATGGAAGAACTTTTCTCCACAAAACTTTAAAGGTCTGTCAGTACATGCAGATAAAATGCTAAAACATGGGAATATTGAAGCAAGGCTCCCACTGAGTATCGTGCCTTAGTATCTTTGAGTTAACTGCCTATAAACTCAAAATAACTCTAAGGTTTTCAGTCATTACTATACTATTCAAACCATAAACCATTGAAAACATTATTTGACATGAGCAAGATTTTATAAAGAAACTAATTATACCAGGCAAGAAGATCCAAGTATTTTCTGTATTTTTCCCCATTCCATACAATTTTAGAATGGTATTTTTCCATTGTTAAGGGAAATAAACACCTTCAGAGAGGGAGTTGCTGAAAAAGTCTTAATGTGTGAATGAGAAAGTATACATGAAAGCCCTTTGTAACTTAAAAGTGTAACATCAGCAGTTCTCCATGGGTCATGGCAAGGACAGAGCGAGGAATGTTTTGCCTTGGATTGAAACCACTACTCTGTACAAATATTATGTAATGTTTTCCTATTTTTATTTTCACTTTGGAAAGCAGTGGTTATAACCTCAAGCTTCAGACTGAAACTGACCTAAATTTGAACCATGGCTCTGCCACTGACTGACTAGCAGTTTGAACATAAACCACATATTTAACCTCCCAAAGCTTCCAGACATGAAAAATATCTAAAATTCAAGTGATGATATTCACTTTGTCTGCTAAAAATAGCACTTAAAAATGTACATGTTCTTTTTGAAAGCACTGAACACATTATTTGACACAAAGCAAACCCTTATTAACTGAATGCCACTGTTCTTATCTTATCATGATTTTTTTTTTTTTTTTACCATATGGATTGCCCAAAGGCAAAAATTCTTGGTAATACTGATCCCAAAAGACCTTTCTTCCTGGGTTATCTGCAAACAAAGCCTACCAGAATAGAAACAAGAAGTCACTTGTAATCTGATCAATATCTTGCTATATACCATATTTATTGTGAAAAACTTTAAGACCTCAGGCAAAGTCAGACCTCATTCAGAGCCATTTCTTTCTACATTCTTTCTTATGTTAGCACTTTTTAGACTCCCCCATTCCAATGGGCCAAAGCAATGAGCCCACTTGCATTACAAATATGGCAGTCCTTCTGTGACTCCTTTCTAGAATTTGTTCTGTATTGTCACAAGCAAGTGTTTCAGGCCTACAAATTCTAAAATAGTTTCTTGCAATCTGGTTTTGTTCTTGGAAGTCAACATTTCCCACACCTGGTTTCCCTGTTTCTCTTCCTCCACACTAACCAAACAAAATTATCCCAAGACTCCTTTCCTCCTAACTCAAAGGCACTGTCTGTGTGCTCAGTTTTTGGGCAAGGGGCTGTTCTTCACAATGCTCTGCAGCAGTCTCGTGTCAGTGTGGGCAAGTCTGTCTAATCATATACTCTGCAGGCTTACGCAGCATTTTCAGGCTTATTTCCTTATTAGAGGAAACAGGGCAGCTGCTTCTCTGAATGCAACGCTGGGAACCCCAATTGATGAAAGGTGTTTCATTTCAAAAGCTGTGGTTTACAGGCAATATGGATATAACAGAAACAACTTATAATGCAATTTCAAGCCCACCTTAAATCTGGAGTTGCCCTTAAGGATTTCTACCTTTCTAGCATGCTTAAGGAAGTGAAGGATTGCTTGTAACATTGTTTGCTACCTACAGAGACAGCAGATGCCAGCACTGCTGAAACCGATACAGGCTACAAGTGCTTTGGCCCCTTGTGCCCTGACACCATATGGACATTTTATATCTGGTCACCTGTAAACTGAATGGATGCCTAGAATTATACCACCGAATCCAAGAGGTACATAAGCGCACATCCCCTGGATAAGTGATTAGAGAAAGATAAAATGTTTTCCTAAGACTCAGGAGTCTATTATTTTCAAAGCACTCCCTATTGCTAAACTCAGCAGAAAACATCCCTGCATAGACAGAATGTACATCATTTGTTTATACTGAATTCCTAAGATGCTTTTTTCAGGGATCTTGCTTCCCCTGATATTTACACTAGGAAGGAGATAAATGGCTAGAAGAGGACTCACTTGCACATCCTAATGGCCGCTACCTTTGTACCCTACACGTCCCCCCTTAAAGTGCCCCATCCCTAATCCTTCATCCTGTATTCAGTAAGGAAACAGAGATTACAAAATGACAGCAACCGTTACCTCGCAGATCCACTTGCCTTTCCTCACTGTACCCAGTTGTCTTATTCACAAGGTATAGGAAACTAATCCATCACTCATTCGGATGTACCCTTTAGGATGTGGATAATTGTACACATATCTGGTTTTAAATTATCGATGATTTGATTTCCTTAAATCTGCATCAACAATGCTGAGAACAGAAAGCCAACAAACCAGCAAGAAGGATCAGCGGTCGGCAGTAGGTGTGCAGCAGAGTATACACAGAGCTGGTAGCCTACGTATCTGAAATTTAGATTGTCGAAATACGTAAATAAATTAAACCACCAGCACATTCTTTAATTTTTGTGTAATTAAGATTTAAAATGCTTAATATTTGAGAATATTTTCTTTCTGCTCCTTCTATCTAGTATATTATGCCTCTTAAGTTCATATATGCAACTATTTGAGACAAAACCTTGCTGTGTAGGCCAAGCTGGCCTCCAACTGAAGGAATCCTCCTCCCTCGCCCTCCCATGTGCCACTGTGTGCCACCACTACCATCTCAGCGTAGGCAATTTAAAAGAACACTTTTGATCATAAGAGAGTAGTAGAATTCCCCTGGAGATGAATCTTTTTGCAAATGGAAAAGGGACCGGAAAAATGCAGGATGCAGGGAGACAAGAGATGAGCAGGGAAAGTAAAAAGAATTAAGATGTTTTATGTGCATGTACCACCTCATCATGATTTATGTAATCATTATGTTCTGTATACATGTACTAATAAAAGTGTTAATTAAAAAAAATTCTGCAATCAGTTAGAAGTAAGTAGAGATGGCCGTACCAAAGCTGGTGGCCCAAAACACCGATAAACAACAGTCCTTAATCTCTCTGATCAGAAATATGGGTCTGGGTTTTTAAAAAGTAAAAAATTGTAAAAATCTCCGGAAAGGAGGCACACATCTAATCTACCAGGTAGACCTGACAATGTTATATGTACAGTATCAAGCAAATCCAATAACAGAAACATTAAGGATAGTAAAGACATCTAACAGAGCTGATCATAATCACAAAGCTGTCAGTTCTTTGGATTCTACATTTGCTATACTGGGATACATGGCATTACAACTTCTAAGAAGAACATTATCTATCTGGAAGGTAGATACTTCCAGTTCCTGTTAGCTGATTCCTCTTCAGTGCAAATTTGTCTATCCACTTTACCAGCTGCTACTATAATCTGTTCCTGTTCAAAATTTCTGGCACCAAATATTTAGACTTTTTTCACATCAATCATCATTTCTCCAGCCCCCCTGAACTCATCAATTCTGATGCTAACTCCCCAGTTAAAGGCGTGGTCCCTGAGGACTGCCCTCTACTTTGGATCCCACCTGTAATCAGCCCTATAAACTGGGGTTCCCTACAATCTCCATCTTGCATTCAGTGATTTGCTAGAACAGCTCATAAAATTCAGACAAACAACTTACTCAGTGTTACCACTTTATTATAAAAGGTATTACGAAGGACACATGAGCAACCTAAAGAACAGCTACCTAAAGCAAGACCAAGAAAGGTCCTGAATACAAGAGATTTCCCAACGAGGTCAAGCTTTCTCTTGTACATGGATGGATTTACTGATCTATATGCTTTCACAACTCCCCAGTTCAGGGAGTTTTATGCAAGTTTAATTATGTAAGTGTGGTTAATTAAATCATTCACTGTTGATGATTAACTAAAAGTCTATCTCTTCTCACCTTTTCAGAGGGTGGAGGCTGAGGTTGAAAGTTCTAACCCTCTAATTGTATGGTTGGTTCCTCTGGCAATCAGCCCGCACACTGAATCTACGTAGGGGTTCAGAAAGAGACATCTAAGCATGAATTAATTTATAAGCTAAAATGGCATACTATGAATAATAAAAAATGTTCTTCTCATCCCTATCTTTCAGGAAATAACAAATATTTTGAGAACCCTGTGCCAGGAACCAGGGATGAAGGCCACTTAGGTATTTCCTTTATATCACACATCACAGAATATTTAGCACTATAGCTAACTCAAGCAAAAAGTCTTCATCTGAGTTTATCAGCAATCCAAATATCAAAATTCAGTGAGCTGTGGGCTATACTTAGTGAACAAGGAACCTTGGACTTAAAGGATTGACTTAAATTTTTTATCTCATATTACCAGCATTCAATCATTTCCTCTGCATGCTGGACACTAAGGATGCAACACCAAACAAGACACAAGTGCCCTACTCTGTGTATCAGCAGTTGTGGTAAGGACTGGGATGGAGAAATATGACAACCTGTAACTTATTGATGGATGAAATCAGTCAGAAAAACATGGAGCCTTAAACGTAACAGAGTGGGCAATGGTTAGACTCTTTTATTACTGAGTGCCTACATGGGAATCATTAGGACAGCAAGAAGGCCTCTTGGAATACCCTGAAACCAGTTAGTTTATGGATTCCCCTCTGCCCAACCCCAGCTGCAAGAAGGTGTCTCACTGCATTGCCAGCATTTGGCCCGCATTAACCATCTCCAGCCACACATTCCCCAGAACTCAAATACTTTGCCACTACAAATCAGAAAAATGTTCTCACTCAGTCCCCCTAAATTAACTTTAAACCACATGACTTACTCTCCCCAGGATCAGCCATAATCAAATTGCTAAATAGCCCACATGCCCTGAACTTCCTTATGTTTTCTTTTAGCTACCAGTCTGCGCAGCCACACCCCATCCCTGCTCTCCCAGACTGGCCACTCAGGGCCCTGTGGCTACAGCCTACACTCTTACCTTTCTTCCTCTTAAACTTTTTCCCTCACTTGCTTCCCTTGTTTCTTTCATTGCATCAGAAACCTGCCCAAAATAACATCTGGTCAGTTTAAGCGAGATTAAGGCATTTTGTTTGAATTCTGGACACAAATTTGTGTTCATAAAGGACATTCTAAGAAAAGTTTCTATACCGTTTCATAGATGCTGCCCACTTTAGCAAGCTACAGACAATGGTAGTCTCAAATGAGGGCTAGAAAAGAAATCTAGATATAAGCACAAGGCCACTTGCCTATATTCCCAGAATTCTGGGACACTGAGACAAGAAAATCATAAATTTAAGCCCAGCCTGAGCAGTTTAGGAAGACTCAACATAAAAATGCATAATTAAAAGGACTAAAAAACTGCTAAGGATATAGCTCAATGTAAAGGTCCTGGATACTGAAAACAAGAGACAGAGACAGAGAAATGGAGAGATTAGTAATTAGGAACAGCAGCTCTAGAAGCATGCAATTTGAATTAGAATCTCTGCTCCACCAATGATGAGGGTAGCTTGACTTTTCTGAGCTCAGTTTCTCATCTGTAAATTGGGAATCGTAACACATAATTCAGAGCACTATTATAAATACTAAATAAGCTGATATATGAAAGAAACCTCAAATAATGTTTGGTATGTAGTAAGAATACAATGTCAGCTATTATGTTGCTATCTGCAAAATTCACTATATAATTTGTGAGGCGTTTGCAAAATAAAACACAGACCCCTTGTTTAAAAATTATTAAGAATTTCAAGACCACAACTGCAGACCATTAAACAAACTGCAGGTCCCTTCTAAACACAAAGGCCTGTATGATTGTACAGGTCACAGTCCCACAAAGCCAATCTTGACTCTCAAGTTTATGACAAAACTCTATCTCTGACCCTTGACTTCAGGGACTCTTCTGGGGCTCGTTAAGAAAGCATCGTGGAAACCAATCTTTCGCTTGGCCCTGGGAGAGAGGACACTAGCAAGAAAAATAGGTAGCACTTTTCAAACACACAAATACAATATACTACTATTCTTAAAATTCCTAACATATGTTTTGTAAGGAGCAATCATTTGAACAAAATTTTTGATGGAAGATCTGGAACAAAAGTACCTTTTCTGTTTCATTAAGCTGTTCTTCAGTGGCAAAATTTCACAATAAATTTGTATTGCTCATTCACTATAAACTCCTGCAGACAAAAACTTTTGCTAAATAAAAGGAAAGTTTGGAACAGCAAAGTATGTTTATAAGAAGTTTTTATTTCTTCTGAGATTTAAAAAAATTTAAAACTATGGTCCTTCTATTTCTTTTTAAAGCCATATCCTTTACTGTTTAATTTTGTGGCTTAAATTGCCTGTCAAACCATAAGAAAATAGAAGCTGGACCCAGAGGTGAATAAACCAGTTTTGCTTTCATATGCAATTATAGTTTTTTAATCTTTTTCACCAGTTCAACCTCTTTTTATCACTTATAATCAACTCTCTGCAATTCACTATACAAATGTTATTACATGCATTTATTTTAAAGATCTAAATTCTGATGAAATAAAACTATGTGATCAATGCAAATAAGTTCCTTTCCCACTCCCAGATCGCTGGTTGTAAATCATGATATGACAGTACGTATCTAGAGGCTGGATCACCGGTACCAGTCCACATTGTTTAGTACCAGTTCAACAAAATCTTCATAAATCATATTCTTTTTTTTTTACTTCACTTCACATCTCAGCAAAAATGCATTCATTTTCCAGATGCATCATTTCCAGCAGTATTCATTTTCAACCCTAACTTGCTGGCCAATCTATTCATTCAGATAATAACTTTTGGGGAGATAGTATTTGAATACACTGAATGATAAATGATAACCAGAAATTTTTAGCCCTCTCTTATCCACTATATAACCTCTGAGAAAAGTTTGATATAGCTTTATATGTTCTTAGGTTCCAAATCTCTTTTATTCCATGAGCTTAAAATCATACTGCGGCAATTTCAGACCACTTAAGCTCTGGTTCCATTCTGTATCTGTAATTCTCTATTTTGGTTGGCAATGGTTGTATTATATTAATTCTCAGGCCTAGGAAATAAAAGTGACAAACTTAAAAAATTTAATATACTTTTTACAATTTTCAAAAGCTAACTTTTAACAAACTGCCTCTAGGAGAAAATTATTAAAACTTCATGTTTAAAAACACTTAATTCAATTAGTACAGAAATTTAATATTCCATGGCCTTGAAAAATCATCTTAGCAAGCTGTTTTTATTAATAGACAATTGTGATTAATAATGATCTTTTAGACTGTTAGAAGGAACACTTCGCAGCCATATCATTAACTTCTTGGGCACTATTGGAATGTAAGAGAAATAACAAATAGCAGGTAGTTTTTAAGTTTTCCTGTGCACAATGCAAATACCTTGATTTTTTCACATAAATTTGAATGCTGGATGCAGGCAGCGATGAGACTTCAAGATTCATTTAGAGAGCTGATACATAACTCCTCTCCCGCTTCCAAGCAACATTCCCGCAATGGCAGTCGGAGGGTTTGTACTTATAATTCCACAACACAGGGGCAAAGTGAGCATTGACTCACAGCCATGCAGTGCAGAGAGTCTAACTTAAACAAGTGATTCCCAGTGAGCAACTCAACTATAATATTCAACAAGTCTCCTCTATTTCCCCAGATAGACAAGAGGGACACTTAAGAGGAAGGGAAAGAGACCACACTTGGTTTTTCCACCACCCTCTGAACTCACCAAGAAATAAGACCATGCACTACAATCCCAGCACATACACTGCCACACAGTTGGCTGCATGAATAATTTAAGGAGAAATTAATCAGCTGGTCTTCTCAAAACTGGAAACCACCATTGTCTGGTGAAATACGACCCTGAAAAAGATTTTGTCAACAGGGACCAGCACAAATGTCTCGGTGAAGATGACAACGGGAGACTGCTGGCATCTGAAGGATTGAGGTGGGTGATTTGAAAAAAAAAGAAACCAGCAGCAATATTAAAAAGACATCAAGACTGATTTCTTCTACTTTGCAGTTTTCACCAGGGCTTCCTCTCCAGGGCAAACATTTTAGGCAGTTCCAAAGTATCTCAGTTGGAAACATGCTCCCAGTATTATCAGTGGCTCCAAAATGATGGAGCATTCAAAGTACAGACAGTTGCAACCATGAATGATATTTGATCATCGCTTATGGAAAGTGCAAGAGCACTTTCTGTTGATTCTTCCTTTTCTTCTTTTCTGCTGCTGCTTCTTCTTCTTCTTCTTCTTCTTCTTCTTCTTCTTCTTCTTCTTCTTCCTCCTCCTCCTCCTCCTCTTCTTCTTCTTAATTCCAAATTTACCTTGACCTCTGAATTTCTCTCTCCAGTCAACAACCCGTAACGTTGCCTCAAGGACTCCTTCAGAGACTGCTTAAAAAATATAGCAAGCAAAGGAGTTCATTCAAATGATTTACCAGCTGAGAACAACAACTGGCATTTTTTAGGGCACATTGA
Source organism: Cavia porcellus (assembly GCF_034190915.1). Classification (NCBI taxonomy): domain Eukaryota; kingdom Metazoa; phylum Chordata; class Mammalia; order Rodentia; family Caviidae; genus Cavia; species Cavia porcellus. The sequence continues at coordinate 8,104,217 of NW_026947507.1, read as the reverse complement.
ACAAAATCATCTTCCTTAAAAATATTTGATGAAACATTCCATGTTTTATGCTGAGCAAAAGAAAGACACAAATGAGTCCAAATTTTTTTCCATTTCAATAAAATAAAGAACACTAAACTGTGGGGATAGAAAACCAAACATTGCATTATTGGAGCTGGGAAATGGCCAGAAAGGAGAAACTGACCATGGGCAAAAAAGACTGTCCTGGGGTGACATTCATGCTGCATACCCTGACTACAATGGTGCATAATTTGTCAAAATATATTGGTCCCTATTTTTAAAATCCATGCTTTTTATTGTACAGAAATTTTATCTCCATTAAGTTGATTTTTAAAAAGAAGATGATTTGTTTAAAAATAGACTCTGGGAGCTTTGGGACAGCCTTAAAATTCTCTACTACTGATATCCAACACTAAGATATGCATAAGCAACCAACTCTGTATAGCTCAGTAAGGACAAAAAGAAAGACCACCCTCAAACACATAGTATACATGACAAAACAAGCTAGATCAGAGACATCTCTTTGCCAGATTCATATCTGATTTTCATAAACACCAAAGCAAGAGAAAGTGAAAGTTAATATTAATAGCAAAAATGGATAGTATATTTAGTTTCTTGATTATTAATTACGTTTATGCTTCCAGTATGTAAAAAAGTACATATAGTTCTCTTTGTATAGTGTATATTCACTCAGTTTTCCCTACTAATTCCTTTTTGTCCATAAAAATATGGAATAACAACTCCTATTGTAGCTAATGAGGTCATGTAAATTCAAAAGATCATGACAAACTAGATAGGTCTAACCAACAGTGCCCCTTAAATCATAGTGTGTCTAAAGATCTCAGTCTTATCATGGGTGACATATTTTGTTTCAAGGATGAGTCCAAAGTATCCTGAATCAAATGGCATCACTAAGAGGGCCCACTTGTTGACAAAAAGGATTTTGTTCGTGCACTATCAATTCTGTCCAAACTACAGGCCATTCTTCTTTTGCACGCGGCATCTTTCATAGACAGCATATTCTGTGCCAAACCATTGAACAAAATGTCCATTTCAGTCATGGGTTCTAAGGCTCCAGGAAATTAATGTTTCACAATTAATTAGAGGCATTGCTTTGGGCAAATCAAGAACCTCTTCAGACCTCATCTAGCCATTGATTCTATTTACTTGTCAAAGTTCTCATTATATTTGTGCATTGTTTTTCAAATTTTATGTAATTTTTTGGCACATATATTCTCTGTCATCTCTGTCATGGTTTATGCCAGTGGCTATCAAGCCTCACGCAATTATGCGTTTCTGATTGGTTCATTGTCTAATGCTAAGGTCTTGGAGTGAGTGCTACACCCACCTAGGAGTGGAACCGGGATATGATGTAAGGGCGGGATGAAGGTGGGTGTGTCTCTCTTTCTCTTGCCAGTTTCAACCTAGGTATTTGTTGCCGCCATTAACTGTGGCCACATCATGCCACCTTGTCTTAGAGCCAACTGAATATGGACTGAAATCTCCAAAAATTGTAAGAAATAAACCTTTCCTTCTTTCATGTTGGGCATCGAGTATTCTGTCTCAGCAACAAAAGTGAAAAGTAACTAAGACATTCTCAAAATTCACTAAACTTTAAGAGACTTACTATGAATTACTTGCATATCACTGCCTAGATCCCCATTGCTGAGCCTTTATTGGTTTCTTCTGGAGATATCATGACTTCCTGAGTTTTGTCATTCTTGTCCCTCTGTATTGGTTCGTGTGCATTTGAGGAGGCACCTTTTCTGTCTAGGATAGACCTTCATCGTTTAGCATGCCCTGAAATTCTGGATGGGCCAGCAGATAACAATCTTGGTAAACAGAGCTTACTTCAGTTCCTCTACATAGCTGGGCTATTGTGTTTGCTCTGAGTTCAGATGAAACAGGTGGCTGTTTTGCTATCTTATGAGAACACTGACTCAGTTTTGCAATCAGTATGAGCTGCTGAATGGGCAATCACCTCTCAACAGGCTGGGCCCCTAGGATATTCCCTAGTAGGGTGACACTGCTATTTGAGTTTAGCAGTTGAGTAGGTTTGTAGGAATAAACCCAATGCTACATAGAGTCACTGATCAAGATGAATGGAATCAGCTGCTGTGCGCGGTAAAAACACACAGTAGGAGTTGGTCTGTTTGACTTCAGTGATGCCTTAGAATGAGCTGTGAGGCTGACCTAAACACTGTTTGTATTCCTAGTATGGCAACTCTAGACACTGATCTTTCTCAATTTGTCATGGTGGGGGAAGGACATCAGATCCCTGGATTAATCATCAAAGGATTAAAACTAGGTGGAACTTTTCAGCACTTTTAGTTCTGGTGGAACTTTTCACATGACTAGCTTGGCTGTAGAGGTGGGTTATATTGTTGGCCTGTCCCTCGGGTCAGGTACCGTGAGACCAAGACCTTCCTATCTCTTTGGTCACTGCAGGATCCAACTACTTGCTTCTGGCTACTTGCTTCCAAGTGGCCAAACCACGTTATTTCCCCTCAAAATTCCTTGAGGTGAGACTGAGTTCTGCTTCTTAGAAAGCATCTCAGAATGCTAGAAAAGCAGACAATCACCCCCATGTCTCTTTTCTCTCTCCAAAAACTATCAACATGGAGAAATCCTCTTTGTATCACATCACATCATTTTAGCAGTGAGGGGAACAGCAATACAGTCATTAGTTTCTTTTAACACTTTCCTGCACTTTTTATTGCATTCTGCTAGCCTGAGGACCATCATATTCCCAATTTTGAGGGTTTTACCAAAATATTCCACTCTGAAGATAGTTACTAGCTCAACTTTCCGTGGGGGTTAGTGAAGCTTAAAACATCCTATTCCCACCGTCTTGCTAATGTTACTCCATATCGCAATCATAAATTGTGCTTAATGCAAGTGGAAACTTTAATAAATGTTACTCCATACCCCAAGCGTAATGCTTAATGCAAGTGTAAGCTCCAAGAATTGGGAAAACATGCAACATAATTATACTTAAAGTTCTGACAGATTTAAGCATCATCCACAATATTTCTTAAGGAATAGATTATTTTGACATTTTAACAAAGTGATATTTCCATATGTAGGTCACTCATATCTTTTGCCTGCTAAATGCTGAAAGTTAGAGTGTGTTGGTTTTTAATAGAATGGCTGGAGCTAAATGGATTAAGTTTTCCTTCCATTGTATTCTCTCATAATCCCTCAAGTCATAGAGCCACACTTACTTGTGACATATTTTGATTTACAAAATTGTGTTTTTCATGAATTAACTGTCTTAGGGCACAAGTTCAAAAAAAGTAGTCAGGAAATATGCATGATTTAAAAGATGAATTTGCAATCTGCTCTAAGGGTCAGTTAACTGGCCCTCTGCCAAACTAAGACAGATGGAGAATTCTATGATGTGTGCATGAGAAGGCACATACTAGGAAGAATTTTGGTAACCATCACCTAAAAGATTCCAGAAAACCTTATTACCTGCTATTAAACACAAAATTGCAATTTTATAGTAACTTTTTCAAAGAAAGTACATGTATAATATCATTAGTGAGTGCTTTTGCCAATCTTGATATAAATATAACACTGAATTTGAACATGGAACCAGTTTAATCAATAACTATCTGAAAAGCACCTGTTATAAGCAGCTAGAAAGAGAATACTGATGGAACCAATATATTGACTTAAAATGTGCTTTAAAATGTTACTCTAAACAAGTGAGGGCAGTTCTCTTTTAAGACTGTGACATTCCACTTTGTATGCTTTGATACTGTGACTTGAGCAACTATCTCTAAGATGATAATGTATAATATATTAACTGGAGATTTCTTACTGATTTTTTTTTGTAGTTCTGTATTACTTGTACCCTTACACCGCTTTGTTTTGTTTTGTTTTTTCTCTTTTTCCTTTTAAACAAAATTTTTTTAAAAAGACTGTGACATTTATCATTAGTCTCTCACAATAGCTACTTAAGTAAAAATGAATGAGTTTGCTGAATATTCTTGCCTTGATTTTTAAAAAATTGAAAAACTAGCATTTTTGGTGTCCATCTACTTCCAAGGCTAAAAATGCGTTTCAGTTCAATCAAAAATATTTACTGCATGCCCATCACTATGCTGGTAGGGAAATAGAGAAGAGAAAAACAGACATGGTCACTGCTTAATGAAGCATAGAGTCTAGCAGAAAGACAGACAATAAAAAGATAATCACAAGTAAAATACATACTCTAGTCTGTGATAAATTCTATCAAGGAAAAAGAAAATACATGACAAGACATGAATAAGAGGCTTAATTTAGAAGCCAGCAGAGGAAAGTGCTACCGTAGGGGTCTTCAAGGATGTGACACTTAGTGGGCATGAAGGATGAATAGAAGTCACTCAAGCAAAACATAAGTGAGAGTTTCAAGGTAGAGGAATCAGCACCTATAAATAAAATCCCTAAATCAGACAAGGGCTTGACTTCTTCAAGGGACCAAAAAAGGCAGCGAAAGCGAGAAGCAACAAATTAATTTTAAAGGGAGAAGAAATGTCCATGGGCCAAAAAATGAAAAGGAAACTTAAATCCCGAGTAGTAAACTACAACACAGCTGTAGTGTTCGTAAGTATTTACCCCAACCTGGAAGCTTAAATTCCACAGAGGGCACAGGAAGCAAGGTATGAGATCAGCCCAAAGATGGAGTTAAAATTAAGTTCCACAAATAAAGCAGTCCTCACAAATTTGAGGATATATATAAAACCATCCATTAGCCAAAAATAATGACAAAGAAATATGTCTTTCTTAATTTGGACTTAGAAAATAAATAGTTTTCCATGACAATAATCATCAGATTGACATCCTCTAAAATTGGAGTTTTAAATTATACTACATAGCAAGTCCAGGAAAGCTCAAAAAAACATTTTAAATATTCCAAGGTTGGTTATACTTTGGATTGCCCAAGCATAAATTCTGTGTAAAAGATGCACCCTCAACGTAAACCTTGTAAAAACCTTGCATAAAGGCCATTTAAACATGAGTTCAATCCAAAACATAAAAACCCTAAGATCTAGCAAAAGCAACCAGCAGCAGGATTAACTCTCCACAGACTTCAGATATTACAAATGCAGGATGTAATATAAAACAAGTATTTTATAAAGTACTATAAGTACTATACAAAATAAGTATTTTAAATTATTCTAAGAAGAAACTGAATTCATAAAGTAGGAACAAAATTCTACACAAAGAAGGAAAAGCTGGTTTATTTGAAAAGGAGCTAAAATGAAACCACTCAAATAAAAAATGTAATCACTAGAATTAAAAATTTAGCAGATAAAATAACAGATTATACATAGCTAAGAAAATAATAGCTAGAATAAAACTCAGTGACATAATGAAATGTAAAATATGAAGGGTAAAGATGCATAAAATGCAACACACAAAATTGTAACAGATGTTTGATTTATGGTCCAGAAGGGAAGGACACAGAAAATAAAGAAGCCAAATGTATCCAAGCCAAGGAGATAAAAAGAAACTAACTCATATCAAACATAAAGATACAGAACCTTAAAAAAGAAAAAAAGACTTTAAAAAATAGATAAAAGATAAAGTTATAGATAAAAAGATAAAAAAAAGACAAAGTTTACCTACCATAGAATAGTAGTTACTGGGAGAAAAAAAGGGCTTGACTTCTTCAAGGGCTTGACTTTTTAAACAGTAAAGATTGATTTATAACCAAATGGAACACCTAAATTGGGGAACGAAAATTTCTATCACAAGCCATTGTATCATTTAATACAGCCAAAGTATCATTTAATAATCAGAGGGAAAGAACTGCATTTAGATAAATGTATGCTGTGATTATTACAGTCTGATTCTCACTACAGGAACTGTTAAAAAGGAAATACTTTCTAAAAAGCAAAGTAATTCCAGGAAAAAATATCTAGAATGAAAAAAAAAAAAAGAATGATAAACACACTGGGAAGTATAAACTAACATGGAATATAAAAAATATATTTAAATTGATGAGAATATAAGACAGTTCATCATTTACAAAAATTCTAGGTAAAATAAAACAATTGAAATTTGGACGGTGCGTTGCTAGAGGAACAGAGCTAATTTTGGATTTTATTAAAAGCAGTTATGAAATGGTTAGAAAAAATTAAGTTTCCAACTGGGTAGAAAAAGGAACAGGAATTTTTAAGCAAAATTTAGTTTAAAAAGAAGAAAGAAAACACAGTAAAAGTAGAAAGAAAAAAAAGTACCAAATCAGATGATGAAAATAAGTCCAAATAAAAAAGAATCAGAAAGTATAAATGGATCAAAGTCTCCAATTTTAAAATTAAAACTTAGATTTAACTTTTAATTCAATTCAATTATTAAGTTGTTCGTAAGTCACATATTGAAAACATACAAGTCACTTCTTGCTCCATACAAACTAGATTCTTGCCTAAAAGGAGAAGAATGCAACTTTGTTAGTGCTAGCTGTTAGGGCTGTATACTGTTTGTAAGCTACCTACTGTGCAAAGTACATCCCAGAGTTGGATTTTTACTGTTTCCATATTGCAGGGCAGGGGGAAACAAAAATGCAATGAATGAGGTCCAGGGACTCAGTCACACTTCATACTAGTTTGCAGAAAAAGGATATTCTAACCCAGCTCTGTTAGCAAAGATACACTATTAGCTTTTGCTAACATTAGTACATGGCCATATGAAACAGTATTTCAGGCTTTCAGGTAGGAAAGGCGATACTGAGAAAATGTCATCAAGATCAAGCAACAAATGAAAAGACAGAAACTAATCTCATCTTGATTGTACCATTCACTGATTCTCAGCATAACTGTTTTGATATGGATGTTGTTGTTGGATTATGAGCCCACAGGCCACCACATTCAAGTCTTTAAGCTGGAAGTCAATTTGTTCACTCTCTGCATCTCTCTGCATCATCATCTTTGTATTTTGAAAAACTCAGATTTTATTCTCTTTCAATCCATTTTTTCTTCAGAGAGATGCATGTGATAAATTCAATGTGCTTGGTAAGTAAAGATCCAGCCTCACAGGAGCAGACCTTCCCCGAGGGCACTGAATGAACATAAACGTTGCCCAGGAAATCTGGGAAGAAGGCAGCTGCCATGCTCTGCAACCATGTCATATTTTTGTTTCAGTAGTTGATTATCTGCACATTTAGTAAGGCCTTTTTAATGTTATTAAATTGTTACACTATATATTTTAGTCCTTCTAAAAATATATGTATAGTTTAATCCCATATTTATAAAATTTGTATTTGATTGCTTTGATTGTCTGGTAGGCTTCCTCTCACCATGTGCGTGTGCGTGTGCGTGTGCGTGTGCGTGTGTGTGTGTGTGTACGCACGCCTGTGCATAGAGTAACACAGGTGTTTGGTATAGTGTTTACTTATCTTGATGATGATGATTTCTAAATGGTAGAGTTTCAGTGACATTCATTTTTATCTTTTCTACACCGTTTAAATTTTTTCTGAGAAAACAGCTTAATAAAATCTTTTTAAAGTAATTCATGCTTATTATAGACTACTTAAAAATATCTAAAGTATAAATGAGAAGAATAAGTAGCACTCCCCTAACTTATAACTAATGCATTTTGGTATAGTTCCATAAGGATCAATTTGAATATTTAATTCAAGCCTCTACTCTTTTACATAAAGTGTGTTCCTGTGTCATTAATTATTCCAAAGTACGCGTAAAGCATTCTATTCCTGTAACCATATAACAAGGAATGATGGACATCTGGACTGCCGTGACGGAAGCAGGAATGAAATAAATGAGAAAGTATGAGAAATTCTTAGAAATTAAAAGTAGCATTCTGTAATTATTATGTACTACAATTGTACTAATAAAAAATAAAAATCGTAAGACAATAGAATGAAGGCATGGACTTGCTATAAGTTTTGAAATAACCTCCAAGTTACAAGTTTCATTTCCACAAAGCATCTTTACTGGAGAATTTTTATAAATTCAGAATTTAGAACTGTGAGTTCATGTGCTAGCATATGTACATAAAAAATCAAGAGACCAAGTTTACATGTATTAAAATTTATAATAATTATACACAACTTATAAATATGTATACTCCATTCTGAGTATCAAATAGGAACAACAGGATCTAAAATAACACAAGGAAAAAGTCTTGGCTCTTACCCAGGGTCTAGCATGGCATATTTCTGTCTTTATCACCTAACATTGAAGTATATTAAAAAATCCAAAACTGAAGCAAACTCAACTCTTCATACTGCTTTAATAATTGTGTTTAGAGAGCCTTTGTTACATACTTGAAATATATTCTATTTTCAAAGATCACTGATTGATTTATGAAGAAACACACATATGTTCTTTGCTTCACAAATGCACATTTGGATATTATTAAACTGCAAAGGTAAAATATTGCACAGGTCTGAGGAATTAATTTTAAAACATTTCTTTAAGATAAACAGTGTATCAACTATATCTTAAATGTCATCACTTTGAATGACCAACTAACTAGATTTACAGACAAGTGCATGGCTAAAAAGGAATTATTTTGGTCTATCTGTCAGAAACTATTATACACAGAGACATAAACATCATCTGCATCTACCTTGCGTTCAAGAAATCTGTCCTCCGTAAGCAGTGGAACCTCTAGCAATAACAAAGGAGACAGCATGCTCCACATCATGCATAATTCTTTAAAGAATTTTTTCATCTTAAGCTTGGCTCAAAAATGATCTGCTAAGAGGGGAAATAAATTGCTAGTGATCGTAGCTAAGAAAAAAGAATTGTCAGAGTTCCTTCTTACAGACTGTAATTCAGATTGTGCTACAGGTCACATGCTGATCTTATCACAAATCTGCTTTCTTAACTTTTCTTTACACATTCCAACCTATCTTCACATACTCTGAGTTTCTTTAATGGTGAAATAAATCTAAAATATAATCACAGGTTGCTATTCTATACTTTATTAACCAAGTCAATGGTGCTTAAAAGTTAAATTATGTAAGTATTCATGATTTGAGTCTCAGAAAAATTTCAAGGCCAAACTTGGGCCCAGCTGAGCAAGCCATGTAGCCCTGAGAATGCTCCTTATGTTGACTGCGTTTCTCTGCAGAGTTGGTACAAAAGCCCAACAGTTGATGGGTTCTGTGCTCTCAATTACTGAGGCTGGAAGAAGGTAGGATAACCTCTCCCCCAGAACAAAGGGATAGAAATATCAGTCATGCAACTCACTACTAACATCTTCTCTCCAGGAGAAGGTCACTGGAGGTCAAACATTCACCCTGCAGATTTCCTTGAGGTTTTATTCATCCCACAAATATTAAGCGAGAGCTACTGTGTACCAAGTGCTATTCTATGTGTGAGGATAGAATAACAAACAATAGGAGTAAAAACACCTTCTCTCTGTGGAGCTTACAGTTCGGTTTGGAAAGCTTCTATCATCACAAGAATCCAGGAAAAGACTCCTTTTTTTGCAGCATCAAAAATGTAATAGTTATACACAATGGCTACCACACAGAAAGATAAAATTGAATCGTATGTGGGAAAATAGATGCATCTTGAGACGATAACATCAGGTGAAATCAAACACGCAAGGTGAAATATGTTTCTTATATGAGAAACCGAAATTATATATAAAGAGTAAAATAAAAGATAGGTAATAGGAAGTAGAGAGCTAGATCCTTCTCAAAAGGGAAGGGGATCAACTTGGATGGGAGGGAGATGGGAGGGAAAAAGAATTGAGACATGTTGTGTACATACCAGCGCTACAAAAGGAATGTAAGCATTATGTACTTTATATATTAATTTTTTAAAACACACACTGTTGCATTCTTTATAATAATCAGATCCAGGAGGAAAAAACTAGACCTCCTAGTTCTAACTAATAACAACACTATAGCAGCATTGTTACAAATGTTCCATTATCCTCTCCCCTGCAAGCCCAGCATGGGCAGAGAGAACGAAGAGAAGGCCACCTCTGCCTGCTGCCTGCTGTCACCGGAGGGCCCTTTCCTCTGCACGCCCAGTGGGTGCTGAAGGAGGCAGACAGACCCACCTCTGCCAGTGTGCACCACCACCAAAAGGCCATGTCCTACAGGCATCCAGTGTGACAGAGAGAACCAGCAGATACACCTTTACCTTTAGAGAGTTCCCACTGGAAAGCTCCTTCCTGCAGGCAGCCAGCAAGAGCAGGGTCACACAGCCAGGTAAGCCCTGTGCATCCATAGGCCACCATTTGAGGCCCTTGGTTCCCTCAGACAGCCAGTGTTCACTAGCAGAATCAGACAAACACACCCTGTGTGTCTGCCAACATTGTGGAAGTCCCAGTATAGACACACAGGCTGAGAGAAGCAGCCCCACCTACATGCACCCCTGATTGTCAGCGAAGCTTCAGTGTAGCTGCCTAGCTCTGAAGAAGCCTACTACACACCCTTCTACTTCCCTGTGAATCTGGAATTAGAGGAAGCCAGGTGCCTGTCCCATCTCCCTACAGGGCTTAGGGGCAGCCAGTATGGAAATGCCTAGGATCCCACAACCAGCTTGTTGGGAGGAACACAGGAGAATGCCAAGACAAAGGAGCAAAAAGCAAACTCAAACCTCTACCCCACACAGAATAAGTCTGGGAGGAACAGTCATGGAAGGAAACAGAAGTCACACACCTGAAATTTCTGAGAGGGTAGAAACTGAAGTAAGGAAACAATTCATGAGATTGTAAAAGCAGTCAAATCAGAAAGTGTGTCTCAGGTAAAAGAAGAAATCACAAACACACTGAAAGAATTGTTCAGGAGGTCTAAAGAAGACAGAGACAATAAAGAGGAGCACAGGAAAATGATGGAAACCATGAATGAATGTAGAAAGGAATTACAATGCATGAAACAGATTCAAAGAGAGATGCAGGGAATTAAAATTCAATCAAAATCTGGCAAAACCACTTGAAAGAGACTGAAGATGGAATTTCAAATCTGGAAGACAGGATTGCAGCTAGTGATCATGAAAGGAAAGATCTCGAAAATTAACCTGGAATCAGGAAATAACAACCCAATGGCTGCAGGGTGACGCAAAGAAGCATAACTTAAGAGAGATAGATGAAAGTAAAGAAACAGGGCTCAACACAAATGAAATTAAAAGATATTCACAGAAGTAACAGAAGAAAAATTACCAAACATGGGAAATGGATCTTGCATGCAGAGAAGTGAGGCATATAGGACTCCAACTAGCCATAACCAAAGTAAATTTACACCCAGACATATAATAATCAAGATCCCAGAAATTCAGCCCAAGAATAGAATATTAAAAGCTGTCAGAGAAAAGAGATGGATCACCTATAAAGGAAAACCAGTCAGAATCACAGCAGACTTACCAACACAAACCATCAAATCAAGAAGAGTTTGGCGTGAAGTGTTTCAAACCCTGAAAGAAAACAACTTCCAACCCAGATTGATTTACCCTGCAAAGCTATCTTTCAGAATTGATGGAAAAACAAGATACTTCCATGATAAAGAACAACTGAAGGAATTCATGACTACCAAGTCAACCCTACAGAGTGCTAAAGGATATTCCAGGGAGAGAGATAACGCTGACCATGGTTCAAGAAACAGCAGCAGAGGATGATCACCAAACAAGACTGGCAACTGAATGAAGGGGAAAAGTGGAGGGTCAACAGCAGGAGGATAGCAGGGCAGAGACGAACCAATGTATGCCAGCTGTAACCATTAATGTAGATGGCCTCAGGTCAGTAATAAAAATAAATACAGGGAGAGTGGATCAAGAAACAAGATTCATCAATATACTGTATATAGAAACACATTTAATTGGAAAGGAAATTCATAGACTGAAAATCAAATGAGAGAAAACAACTGTTCCATGCAACAGGAGACCAGAAAAAAAGCAAGAGTAACTTGCCCAGCAACCACAGAATGAATAAGAAACATATGGTATTTTCATGCAGTAGAAATCTACCCAGCTGTAGAGTAGAATAATTTTAAGGTTCCTATAGGTAAATGGACACAACTAGAGATCATGTTCACAGACAAAACTGTTCAAACTCATATGTGTGAGACCTAGCATAAGAAACAGAAGGAGTTAATAGGATCCAAAAGGAAAATAGTTAATATAAGAACAAAGAGGAGGAAATACCTGGGATGGAAAGGTGGAAATTATTGTCGATTTCCTATTGCCTTATTTTGAACTTTTGCATTGCTTACACAGTTTTGTTAGCTTTGGCTTTGTTCTGTCTTATTTTGTTAGATTCCATGCTGTCAGATGGTAGGGACAGCTATTTTGAATATAATGGCATATATTATGGTAATCATGGGTTCCTATTATATTGCTTTGAAATCTTCTTATTCATTTGTTTGATTGGTTTTATTGTTTTGTTTGATTTTATTATGTTTAACGGTATGAACAGCTTTTTTAAAATTTTATTTAAAGAAAGACTAAACAAAATAGTTAAAAATAATACATACGTTCAGAGGGAAAAAATGACAAGTAACGAATCACAAGTTGATGTTTACATTTTGTCGTTTTACAAATAGTTGGTCAAGGTACAAAAATAGAACATGTAAAGTGGGAATTCAAACAGTGAGACTACAAACAGTTCTGTTCAACTATCCAACAAAACTTAGTAATGTGGTATCAATCCTATACACTTAAACATACATGCAGTTATCCATATCTTCATTTATGTTTAGATTAAACAAACTAAAGCAGGTTAAAATCATTCTGAATAAAGAATAATAGTATTGCTGGATTTCACATCATGACACTCTGTGATCAGCACTGGGTACTGTAGTGTTTTTTTATTTAATTTAAAGAAAGACTAAACAAAACAGAAAATGGGTAGAAATAATACATAATTTCAAAGAAAAAAATAAACAGTAAGAAATCACTAGCTGATGATTACAGATTGTCTTCTTACAAATAGTTATTCAAGCTACTAAAGTGGAGCATAAAAAGTGGGGATTCAAACAGTGAGATTGCAACCAGTTCTGTTCAACTATCCATCAAAAACTTAGAAATATGGTTATCAATCCTATACACTCAAACATACATGCAGTTATCCATATCTTCAATTATGTTGACTTTGAATAAACCCAAGCAGACTAATATCACTCTGAACAAAGAATAATACTATTGCTGGGTTTCACATTATGACACTCCAGGGTCAGCACTGGGTATTTTTAGTGTCTCTTTTTCTTCAAAGTATCTGTTCATTTCATCATGTGTCATAAGATCAGTTCCCATAAACTGCTTATAGATTCTACACATGCATGAGTCTTAACATGTATTTCTATCCTTTCTATATTTGAGAGAGAAACAAAACAAAGCAAGGCAAAGCAAAACATATTCCTATAAACACATGAAATGAAATAAACATATAAGACCATTGTACAAAGAGTTCTACCATGGTTCCTGTGTTGTCTCTTGTTACCTCCAATAGAATTGGCTATATCATCAGACATAGTATAATTGAATATATCAGTACATAACATTATTAATAAAAACACAACTTTGTATATAATATAGAACTTGAAAATCCAGCAGTTATCAAACCAGAATGTATATTGTAGAATCTTGTCATCTTCAGTGTAGTTGCCTATACTCTCAGACTTGATACTATCAATCATACCAGTTTTGATTAAAATCTTCTCTGCCTCATTTCTGTTATGCTCTTTTTTGCCATCAGCTGTCTGCTTATTTTCTTCATTCTGTTTTCTGCTCCATTCACTAAGGCCTCTCTGCCACTGTTTCTGGAATCCTAGTACTTTTCTCTCTCTCTAGAATGCCTTGCAGTATTCTCGTAGCGTTGGATTGGTGGTTGCAAATTTCCCAAGTTCCTCTTTGTCTTGGAAGCATCTTGTTTCTCCATTAATTTCTAGAGACAGTTTTAGCAGGGTATATCTATCTGGAATGCAAGTTATTTTCTTTGGACTTGGAATATTTTGCTCCAGGCTCTTCTTCACTTGAAGGTTTGTGTCGAGAAGTCTGCTGTTATTCTGATGGGCCTTCCTTTATAGGTGATCTGTTTCTTGTCTCTAATAGCTTTTAATATTCTGTTCTTATATTGAATTTCTGGGATCTTGATTATTATATGCCTGGGTGCAGCTCTGTTTTGGTTGTAGGTGGCTGGAGTTCTGTATGCCTCATACATCTGCATATCATTTCCTTTTCCTATGTTTGGGAAGTTTTCTTAATTATTTCTGTGAACAGCCTTTGTAGTTCCTTTGTTTGTGCCCCTGGTTCTTCATTCACATTCTTTATACTCAAGTTATAGATCCTCTTGTTGTCTTCTAGCCTTTGTATTATTACTGCTTGTTTCTTTGTTATTTTTAAAAAGTTTTTCCTTTCATAATCCCACATTGCAAAACTGTCCTCCAGTTTGGATAATCTATCCTTAGTTTCTTTCAAGCTGATTTGCCATCTTTCCATAGAGTTTTTAATTTCCTGGTGATCTCTTTGAATCTGCTTCATGTATTCTATATTTTTTATATTCTTCATCAAATGGTTCTCTCCTTTGTTTGAGTTCCTCCTTTCTGTCTGTGTCTGCTTGAGGGGTGCTTAGCATCTCTTTTATTAATCTTCTTATATCTTGCTTTACTTGGCTAAATATTTCACTTTTGAACTTGCTTATGAGGTCCCAAATATATCTCTTTATGTCCACTGGCGCTGTGCCTGATATTGCATGTTTGTTGTTCTCATTCTCCTTTGTATTTACCTGTCCTGGGTCAATGTTCTCAGATTGGAGGCCTGGGGACTTTTTGTTGTTGCTTCCTCTTCCCATCTTTTTTGCTTCTTCCAGGAGGCCCAGTTTCTTTCTTTGTTGGATACAGTTCTTCTGAAGTGCGCTGGCTAGATGACCCTTCACACGGCAGTGTGCTAGTGAGTTGCATACAGGGACAGCGTATGCTGCCCCTCCCTCCAGATCAGTCAAGCTGCTGAGGCCTGCACTGCATTACTTTGCTCCAGCTCCCCTCTGGGTGGCAGTGGCTGGAATGCGGCAGCGGAGTTGGGGCAGGGGCAGCTGGTGGCCACTGAGTTGCTCCACTTCCCCAGCCTCTTGGTGGGTCCACAGTGACAGGTCTTACCGGTGGCCAGGAGGTGCCAGAGACAGCAGCTGGAGCACAGCGTCACAGGGATCAGTCAAGCTGCTGTGGCGTGCACTGTCAGTCAAACTTCTGAGGCTTCACTGGGTTAGTGTGGTTAGTGTGTGCCAACACTGTAGGGACTTGATTTCAGATAACCTATTGGGTCTCAGCCAGGTCATGTGACCCAGGCCTAGCTCACTCCACCAATCCTGTTCAGGAAGGGAACAACTGACTGAAGTCACTGCTGCCCCTGTACTTGCCAGTCCTGCCCAGTCCCAGAATGTGGTCCCCTGGAGCCCCCCTATTTATAGAATGGCTCCACTCCCGTCACTCACCACAGGTCAATGTAGGCACCCTGCCAACTCAGCTCTCCTTTTGGCTCGCTGGCCTCCAAACTCAATGTCCAAGTGGCAGGACTTCGGACTGCTCCGCAAGTTGTGGTGGGACCTCAGATGGTCGGCAAGTCGCCTTAATTTCTTCTTGAGACAAGAGAATTCATCTCCCTCTGTTTGGGGCTCCCCATGCTGTATTACGTTGAATTCTAAGTTGACTATCTCAGGGAGCCTCTGTAGCCAGCTGTTATCTACCTGCCATCTTTGCTCGCTCTGAATAGCTTTTTTGAAGAAAACAAGACATTATGGTAGCCATTGCTGATTTACTATCATTCTTGCTTTGAAGTCCTACGGTGCTTTTGTTCTTCTGTTTTGATTCTATCCTGCTGTGGTTTACTTGATTTTTATTATGTGTGATGATATAGACAAACTTTTTGAGGAAAATGAGCTATCATAGCAGCCATTGTTCATTTCCTGTTATTTGGTTTTGAAGTCCTGTAATGTTCTCATTCTTTTGAATGGTTTTATAGTATTTTGTTATGTTTGATATTATTGTGTGTGAAAATATACTCAACTATCTCAAAGAAAAGAGACATTATGGTAGCTACTGTTGATAACCGGTTGTCTTGTGAAGTACTGTATTGCTTGCATTGTTCTGTTCTGATTTGCTTTGTTTTCTGTTCTCTTTTGTTTTATTCTGAAATTTAAAAAAATTTTTAAAAACAAATGTTACATCGTGTCTCCAAAGTGATTTTTTTTTAATCGGTACCAGGGATTGAACTCACAACCAGACACTTGCAGGGCAGGTGCTTATGCCACTGAGCTAAATCTCCAGCCCCCAAAATGAATTTCTTTAGTCTGTATTAAACATAAGGCTGTGCTTTTCTTCAAAATGCAAAGAGAAAGTTAGAGGATGAATCATTTAAGTCCTTGGAGCTAGGTGTAAGCAATCTGATATTTACCTTTATGCTTAACTATTCTGTTTCTTTAGAGGAGTTACTTGTGTTTATTACCTTGGAGGGAAAAAAAGAAAAGAAAAACTGTATCACACATGTTAAGAAAGTATTTGTGCTACTAATGGAAAACCACAATAATGTGAGGAATAGTTTTCAAAAAGGCTTTAAATCCTCTCTCACCTTGCAGCACCTGGGAGGCCTAGGGATCTTTAAAAAGATCTAGGAGAAGGGTGGATAATATCTCTTAGCACCATGACTCTCTTAGGAACTCAAGATAAAAGGATGATATTGAAGCCCCATCTTTCAGCAGCTCCTATTCATTTGTAAGAAAACAACGTGTTCTTTCTCATGTAAAGAACAAGCCTCAATTTCCATGCTGACTGAATTAATCTTGACATCTAGTGAGAGATGGAAGCAACAGAGGCAAATCTGAAAGAAGGAATATTTGTTATAAACTTGATTTGAATATAAACCTAACGTTCATGTTAACTGAGTTGAGTAGGCTGTGCAACCAAAGCACAGGAAAAAGAGACCAGTATTTTAAGTTTTTTCCTAACTACAAGACCACTAAGGGAATAATACTGAGGAAAACTTCATCATGAAAAGAAACCTCATACAACCTAACAATAAAGAACATGAAAGAGCATTAAGATTTACTCCAGGTCTATTGCTTTTAATATTGTCTCTTTCTCAACCCCCCCAGCTTCTACTAGCTTCTACTAGGGGTACCCCATCTCTTTTACCTCTAGGAACTAGTTTCGTGGAAAACAATTTTTGCACATACTAGAAGAAAGGAACTTTGGTTTCTCTTTTTATTGGTACAGTAAAACCTTGATTTGCAAGCAGAATTCACTTAAGAAACATGTTTGCAATTCAAAGCACTTGTATATGAAGGGAACTTCCTCATTAGAAATAATGGAAACTCAGATGATTTGTTCCACAACCCAAAAATACTCACATAAAAATGATTACAATGCTGTAATACAAAATAATAAATAAATTTTAAAATATAAAGAAAAATAAACCAATTAACGTGCACATACCTTTGAAAACCTTCCTGGCTGGTGTGAAAGAAGAATCTTGTTGTGTAGTCACACTCACTAACAGAATGCCTGCTATCCATGGGCTCAATGGAATCTTTTTGTTTTCATGAAACTTTAACAAGAAACCTATCTAATGAAACTTTCTTTTGCCTCCTTTTGAAGATTTTGCAGAAATGTGCAATTGTACTGTCATTAAACAGAGTCATTGCTCTCACTGCTACAGCCTTATGTGGGTGATGCTTTTCTATAAAATTTTGCACCATGTCCCATATTTTATACATCTCCTTAAATCTCCTGGGAAGTGAGGGTATGCTCTGCCTTTTTCTCCTCTCCTCAGCAGGTAAGATCTCCTCCATAACCTCTTGCCACTGGGAGACAATCACCCACAGTTCACAGTGAGAGAGAAAGAGAAAAGAACCGTTCACTCAGTTGTGATGAACTGTTTGCTCATCTTGCCAAACACTTGCAGAGCAAGCTACTGGCAATCCAAGGGTTTACTGTATTTGTTTGCAATGCATAGTAATTACATTCACCAATGTTAGTGTCACTGACTCAGCTCCACCTCAGATCATCAGACATTGAATTCTCATAAGGAATGTGCAACCTAGATTCCTTGTAACAGTGTTCATGCTCCTATGAGAATCTAATTCCTCTGCTGATTTGACAGGAAGTGGTGTGCAGGCAATAATTTGAGTGATGGGAAGAACCAGTAAATACAGATAAAGTTATGCTAGCATGCCTGTTGCTCACCTCCTTCCCTCAACCAGGTTACTAACACTGCTGGTCTGTGCCATGGGGTTTGGAGACCTTTGATCTACATTATGTTCTCTCATTATCTCTAAAAAGTTACCTTTCTTTGGTGACATGTGTAGCTCAGGTATTTCTATTAGGGAATTATTCTCTATATGCAGTGTTTATGTCACTACTATATTCATTTTTGCAATCTGTTGATTGGTGAATTAAACTTAAATGATATAGTTGAGACAGAAAAGAAACAATTCTTCAACACACAAGCCCAAATATTAAAATCACTTTTCAAACTCAATCAATATTTGGAAACAAATCTGCTAGGGAAGCCGCACAGAGATTCAGTAATTTGATCACAACCCACAGTTGGTGTCCCCAGGATGCAGCTTGTTGGTAATTCTCAGGCCCTAAGTCCAAGACCCTACAATCTGATTTCTGCTTACCCAGAGTCTGCAGCTTCAATGACAGGCACAACACATACAATTCTGGAGAATGTCTCGCTTTCTTGACTATGATACAGAGCTGCAACTGAACTATGAGGAAACACAGCATTTGCTTAGATACCCTCAATGGAGAAATAAAAGAACACAGCTTCCCTAGGGTCACGGACTCAGGAAGAACTTCTCCACTCCTGCTGTGGACAAGAAAATCCTTCCATAAAGTCTGGAGCAAGAATTCTCTCAGATTCTTCATATGTTCATCCTAGAAGCTCCTAAGTGTCTTCTGCATAGTATCAGCAAACCTACATGCTCAGTAGCTCTGGACAATAAGCATCTAACTTCCATTCTGAGTCCATAAGTCCAAGATGCAGTAATAGCAAATCTCAATAAATTGGACCATACGTAGAAAGGGTCTGTCCATCAATATTTAACCATAGGAAGTAAATAAGACACAGAATGGAATTGTCTGTGGGTTAAGAACATATTCAATATTTTTTTAATTCCTTCATAAGAGACTGAAAATTTCCCTGCCTCATGCTAGGTTCATGGTTGAGAACTTATAATAAGATTAATAAGATTATAATATATTATAATAAGATTAATATCTAATGTGAGCTTCATGTAGCACAGGACAACTCATAAGGAAATGAAGAACCAAAGCAAGAAGATAATTTGTATATTT
Source organism: Cavia porcellus (assembly GCF_034190915.1). NCBI lineage: Eukaryota > Metazoa > Chordata > Mammalia > Rodentia > Caviidae > Cavia > Cavia porcellus. The sequence goes on along the minus strand of NW_026947507.1, from coordinate 8,084,962 downwards.
TTATACTGAAATTTGATGGAGAATAGAGAGTCATAAAGAAATATGGTTGTGGGCTGGGGATTCAGCTCAGTGGAGTAAGCACCTGCCTGGCCAGCATGAGGTCATGAATCTGATCCCCAGTACCAAGAAGACAAGAAAGAGGAAGTGTGGTTACACAAAGGCTTGATAGTCTAATGGTAATAAAGTAGGAGGAACACGGCAGGCCTTTTGTTCAGATCCTTCTTTCTACCTGAGTGTTTTCAAAGATAAAGATGTTCTTTGCTCCAGGTACAGGGAGGTTACTGCTCAGGTGAGGGCTGATGACCTGCTTCAGCTGAGGAGAGTGACGGTCATAGTGGCCTTCCTGTCTCTGCTATTTTCTGCAATTCCAAAATGTCAGAATTTGGAGTAGCATTTCCTGTCACCTTTTTCACTTTTTATATTTTATATGGTACATAAAAATGTTATGATTGTCTAGTTCATAGTATGTCAAATTATAAAGATAAAAGTTTTCATCACAGTCATAAAACTGAGTACTGCCTTTATAATAAACATAATCAGCTAAGTGCACTCATGTATGTTACCTCTTTGAGCTCTGTACTGATCACCTTCCTCTGATGGCTGAAACAAAATAAGTTTATTTAGCTTACAGTTTATGGAGGTTTCAGTCCATAATCAGCTGTCTCCCAGGCAGGGTGGCACACAGTAGAGAAGCAGCTGTGCATGTTAGCAGAAGACAAGAGCAAAAGGGACAAAAAGGGAGGAGCAAGCCACTTTCCCTGCCTTCTATTGTACGCACGCTACCCCAGAGCAAGGGCAACACTCACACAGCTAATCCCAGCACTAGATGCTGAACCAATCACAAACTCTAGATTCAGTCACCTCCAAAAAATCCCTCTTCAGGACCACATGAGGCTTTAAGGAGACGTCCAGATACAAACCATAACAAGCTCTAAACAGAGTAGGTGCAGCCACCAATATTCAATATATGGAATGGTTTCATTACTACGAAAGTCCCTCTTAACTAATTTTTGTTAGGCTGGTGGCTTCACGGTAATATAAAATACCAAAGTATTGCCTGATTGCCATATATTCAGCTGTCATCCAAATGCAATTTTTATAGTGTGTGCCCACTTTTCATAATCTGCCATCTCAAAAAGATCCAGATGACAGTTTTTTAAATAAAATTCTTGTTTTCAGCAGACCATGCTTGCTTCACATCATTGTCAACACAGAAAGATCAGGAACACGTTTAAGATGGCAAAGGAAGCATTAAAGTCAAAGCCTGGAGAATGTTAGACTCCCCAGAACAGTAAATAACTACAAACTACATATTTGTTTTTGGTCTTCCTGCTGTATCTGTTACTCTCCACTTCCATAATCTGTGTTAGTCCAAATTGCCAAGGGAGATAACTGTCAAGTAAAAGAAATCAAAATTTTCCATTTCCATTCTGTATTCCTAATATCAAGAGAATCTGAAATCCAGATCACCAGGTGATATTGCGCAGATAGAGGTGATTCAAAAGAGCATAAGAAAAGCTGGTTGGTGAAGTGAGAATGTTAGCAATAGCTGTGCAAGTAACGCCACCTTCACAAAGCAAGGGAGATTTTGGTATAGTATCAAGTCTTAGAATATTTGGGGCAATTAACGAGCCAACATCTAAGTTGCTCAAGCTGAGCACCTCACAGACTGCTCTGCTGTTATAGGCAACGCTGATCCCAGAGAACAAAAAGCTTTTCTACTTTTTCAAGGACAGGATAGCAAGCAGGACAGTTGCACAGCACAGATTGTCTCATGTGCACTTCCTGGAGGTGAAGCCATGTTTGAGTATTCAGGACTACATGCTAGATAGACTCTGTCCCTAGGAATTTAGTTACCAGTTACTGAGTTACTGAAATACCTAATCATTCCACGTGTATCTTGCTCAGTCCACTGATACTTGTGTAATTTGGACACAAAATCATTCCCCACCAGTCTGTCTCAAAGGAGTTCACCCATGCCTTAACACCCTTTAATCCTTTTCAATATCCTTTTCCAATTTCTGTTTTCTACTCTTTGAAAGCATAACAAATCAAAAGACTTTTCTTTTAGAGAAAAATTTATGAAAAAAATCACCACCTTACAAATCATGTCAGGTGAAACTCATTAAGTTCTTTGGTACTGTTAATGGGAATTCATAAAAGGGAATGTCCAAAATTCTGACCTTAACAAAGTTGAAAGTTCATATAATTCCATGAGTATGGTGAAAGGGATTCAACTGACTGAATAAAAGAAAACAGAAGGAAAGGTTAAATACTGGCACATGAAATTTGTTTGGGGATGAGGAGATTTTCTAATGCTGCAATACAGGGAATACTTTGAACCTACTTTCTCCTTCTTTATTAATGGCTCTGGGAAGGAGAAGTAAATAGCATCTTAATAACCTCTACTGGCAAATCAAAACATCCATCTGTATGGTGTTAACATTCAAAGCTACAAAATGAAACCAAGGCATATAGTCAAGATTAGAAATGGAAGCAGGCAATAAAAATAAGATCCAACCTAGTAAACTAATATCTCTGCAGGGAATGTTATAAAACACCTTTATGTAATGGAAGGAAGATCCTTATAAAGGTATAGTGATAGCAAATACATAGAACTGTTATAAGAAACTAAAACAGGATTTAATATGAGTGATGACAGCTCAAAAAGAAGTGACTCAAGTGTGGGTGGTAGAAACACAGATACCTACTCCCACTTAAAGATGATAAGAAATCCTCTGAAAGGACTGAGAGTGTTAGCATCATAAAACGCTTAGTTCTCAGAACAGTGAAAAAATACAGAAAATTCAGGTACATTTTGGAAGAAAAAAAAACAAGAATCTTAAAACTTGGAGTAGGGCTGGGGATATAGCTTAGTGGCACAGTGCCTGCCTGGCAAGCATGAGGTCTTGAGTTTGATCCCTGGTACAATTTCTTTAAAAACCCTGGAGTAATTATGAGATTAGAGAAATCAGACCTACTGTATATGATTTGCCTAAATAATGACTTTGAAGAGATTGAATAGCTACAGATGTTTAGAGACAGTTGATATTTACAAAAAGCATTAAAATTATCGAGAATGCTGGAGAAAATATATGAAAATAGAGAGATAACAGGAAATTGATGAAAAATTAGAATGGCTTCACTTGGATTTAGTAGTAGTCTTTCAAAACACATTAAGCAAGCTCCATTATGGACTAAAAAAATCTTGCATTACAGGTGATTTGGGGAATTTTATGTATAAAATAAAAATTTCGGATACTTCCTTTTTGCTAAATAACTAATGCTGTATTTATCCTATCAATTCTTTTTGTCCTAAGTACCTGTGTTATTCAATGCCTAGTTAGAAATATATGGAGAATATTTGAAAGCCCATATACACTCTGAAAACAGATATTCAACATACCTTACTTAATATCTGTCAGAGGGGACTTATTGGGCTGCTATGTCAGGGTTCCGATTGAAATTATTATATCCAACTTCCAATAAGCCAGGAAGTGGCTCAGTCATGTGTCAAATTTACTATGCAAAAATAAGAAAACTCAGAATAGAAAAGCAAAAAGTATAGGTGATTGTTTCTGAGTTCTTCTTTAAATCATGTTTTACCCTAACTTTTCGATTCAAAACTACACAATACATGAAATTACCTTAATCTTTAACTTGTGAATCTCTCACAGAGATTACTAAAATAAATTCTAATGAAACCAACTTTAATTTGTTCATTAAAACATTATTTTTGTACCGGCAACTGATAGGACCCAGTCCTTACCCTCAAGCCTTCTCAGTGAAGAGGTACATAAAATAAGTCAAACATAACACACTATCATCAGGTAAAGAAACAGAGCCAAAGTAGGTGAGTCACCAAGGGCCAGGAAACTAAGAAATTTGAAGGAATCAAGCAAGCTCCAGGATTGAAGAAAAACTTTCAGGAAGGTTTGTAGGCTAATTATTATAAGTTGGTGTGTTTTTGCCTTTTTTCACAAATACTCAGCACCTAGTCCCCTGAAATAATGTTTAACATGACTTACTGTACCTCATAAATATTTGCACTTACTCATGCATGCAGCATTATCCCGCATGCTGAGTGTATGTCAAGTACTATTTTAAGAGCTAGAGTTGCAGCAGTGAACAAAATAATGTCTCTGCTATCCTAGAGCTTACTTGGAGAACAGCAGGAGCAAGCAGTAAAGAAATTTGGAAGAGTACGCCTAAGATATGTCAGGCCATAAGAGGTGTTCTGAAAACTAAAATAAGGGACTAGAGAATGGCAAGGGTGCTATTTTAAATGAAGTGACCCAGAAAAACTCCTTTTAATGTAGAGGAATAATTTAACAGAGGCCTGGATAAAGAAAGTGGGCAAGCTGAGTGATGGAAGAGCATTCTAAGCAAGGGGTATCACAAGAGCAGAGGCCCTGAGGCAGAGGTACATTTGCCTGGAATTTTTGAGAATCATACTGTTAAGCAAGATAATTATTGGATTTGAGATCAAGGAAGTATCAGAGACTGAAATGATTAAGACCTCATTAACTATAACAGAATATTGACTTTTGCTTTGATCTTGGAAAACCAAGGAAAAATTTTATGTAGATGAAAGACGTTACCTGTCTTATGTTTTAAAAGTCATACTGTGGCTGATCAATGAAAAATAAGGGAGAATAAATGAGAGATGAGTTCAGAAGCTCTTTCAGTAATCCAGAAGATCAATGATATGAGTGAAATACAGTGAACCCAATGGATGTGGGGAAAAAATATAAAGTTCCAAATATAGTCTAACAGTGTTTGTTGGTATGAGACACAAGAACAAAGAGGTGTCAAGATCAGTTTCCTGCAATCACAGGTACATTGGAGTTGCTTGCCATTTATAAGCCAAGAAGACTGAGCACCGTAAGAGCAGGTGATGGGCTCAGGGGAGGGAGTAGAAGGTTAAAAATTCCATTGTGATTCAAGATGACACCAGCCTATTTCTAACTAGGCACTAAATAACACAGATACTTAGGACAAAAAGAATTGATAGGATAAACATAGCGTTAGTTATTTAGCAAAAAGGAAGTATCCAAGAACCACAGAAAGCTCTATTTCAAAAGAAAAAAAGAAAGAACTAAAAGCCCTACTAGAAGCCCACTACAAATGTGTGATATATAAATTGGGTATTAGTCTTTCCAGTGGTCATGATTACCAGGCAATTAGATAAGACTCTAAGTTCCAGGGAAAAAGAGTCGGAGCTGAACATATACATCTACAAACTCTCGCTGTACACAGGGTATTTAATGCCATCAAGATTTGTGAAATCACACAAAGATCACACAGGGAAAAAGATAGATAAAACGAGGGCTGAGTGAGGACTGAGGCCCAGATTTCTCCATGTTAAAAGTTGAATGTTTTAAATTTTAAATCTACAGAAATGGTGCTACACTAGTCAAATGCTAAAATTCTGTTTGGTGTAAAGTAAAACAAATCCTGTTTCATAAGTGGAATTCACAGTTTAGAATATTTGCAGAGATCACAAGTATCCTAAGAAAGAGTAAATCTTAGGACTCTGCTGTGGTGAAAACTCTGCTTCCTCAACCCTCCTATTCAAAAATAGCAAGAGCAACAATAATAATAAGGAAAATAGTTAGGTGTCATTAGGTAATATAATAGCCTCAAAGATACATTCATTTTCCTACTGCACCATTATACCTATATGTCTATTCTAAGTAGCTTAATTGGAAATACAATGTCACTCCCAAACAAATAGCAATTTATAGACAGAGGGCAAGATCCTGAGGAGGATGAAAACTAATTGAAATAAACAAGTAGATATGAAGCTTACCAATCACATAGTCAACTAGAATTAGGCAGATAAGCCCAAGGCAACACAAGCAGCGGGATGAGATAGGGACATAGACAAAAACCAGGAGTGAATAAATACAAGCAGACACAAAAGGTGAGAAGTCCAAAGTTCAACAAAATAAGCACCTGTCAGTCAAGGGAAGCTCACAACAGAGGCCAGGGAGGTTGCTGAGAGAAAAAGCTTTCAGGAAAAGCATGGAATTTGCAAGGGGAAATAGGAGAGTGTAAGTTGTTTGGAAAGTGAGGTGCTTTTTAAAGCTGAGATAATTGGTAACCAGAACACGGAGGACTATCTCAGCCATATTGAAGAATGAGCACTTGATTCTGGGTGTGTTGGGTCCAGAGCAAGCTTTCCAAGGGAGATAGTGCTTCTGCTCTCCTGTCCGGCCTCGCCTTCCTCACAGGCCTATGACATGACTTATCCTCATATGAATCCTATGAGGTATTTTTCAGCGCACTCAAAACCATGAGGCTCAGAGACATTAAATAACGTATTCAAGACTTCATATGTAATGAAGGAATATCCTAGATTCTGAGCACCTGTTAGACTCTGAGTGTGTGTTAGCACCACACTGTCTGGGACCCCAATACCCAGCTCTAAATCAATAAGGCTGACTTCCTCTTAGAACATATCACTATCTCTAAGGATCATTCCAATAAAAGAACTTTCAAAATGCTTTATGAGCAATAAATAGTGATATCACAGAAATACACTCATAGATTCCCAGGGTTATTAGGACCCTTCTGAACTATACATGGATTCAAATAAAGAGAAAAAAGATCTAAAGAAGGAAAAAAAAAAAAACAGGACTGAGCCTTATACCTGTTGGACAAAATAAATAGTGTGGGACTTTTCTTCCTTTTCTCCATACAAATCCAATACAGATGTCTGTTTCTATTATTTAAATAAATTTTAAAGGTTTGCCTCTTCCCATTTTCAATAACTTTGTATAGAGCACATAATTGAACTTTAGCTCCTCAGGCAAAGATTTCTTTCAAAGCTCTTATAGTATTATTCAAAGCAAGTTTTATTTTATCTTTGGCAACCTTAAGCAAAATGTCAACAATGCTCCACATACTAGCTATATTAGAGAGGGAACACCATGAAATTCTCAAAACTTTGATTATTGGAGGAATGAAAAATTCATGTCGTGCTCTGGTAGAGCAAAGCTTTGGCAGGGTTAGTGAACCTCCTTCAAAGTATACCCACGAAGTTTCCAACCTGCTGTTTCAGATACATGGCTTTCATTTCAGTGTTTGCTTGTACTTGATAAGGTTATTGGGTTGATTCAAGCTGTTTTCAATGCCTTGAAGGCAAAGGGTGTCATAGCATCTATTGTCTTCACAACACACAACTGCTTTGCTAAGATTCTTGTCATAATAACCTAAATATCAACAGGAAATATTCTACTTCTTATTGTATATTGTTTTTGCTCAGGAATAAATAGATATAACTACCAGATATGCCAATAATGATTCCATGTTGATGTTCATGTGAGTTTTCTAGCCTGTACGATGAAGCAAGATCTCTTTAAATTCCTGATGTCAAGCTTTCTTTTAATTCATGATGCCAAGTCTCAGATCACAGCAAGACAAATATCAAAACATCTATTTCAGAGTTGGAGCTAAAAATTCTAATAAGAATTTGTTTTCTCCATAATTATAGCATTAAAAATGTCTCTTGACATTTTAAAATACAGTTCATAGAAAGTATATCTGTCTCTCTTCACATAAACAAGTAAGATTTTGAAGTATTCAAAAGTTATTCCTTGGACCACCACCCTACCACCCTACTTTACCCCGAGTCAACAGATTTAGAGCAGTGCATGAAGCTTTAATACTTTGACAGATTTAAATGTATACATCCAAACCTTTTGTTTCACAGTAGTCAACATACAAATCATAGAAATCCCAGACCAAAAAACATTTCTTTTTTTTTTTTTTTTTTTTTTTTTTTTTTTTTTTTTTTTTTTTTTTTTTTAATTTTTATTTAAGGAGAAAAGAAAAGAAAAAAAAAACAGTGAAGGGTACAAGTTATACAGATTTACAGAAGAAAAAAATGCGCAGTAGGAAATCACTAGTTAATAGATTACATATTGCCATCTTAGAAATAATTGTTCAAGTCACAGAATTAAAGTTTGTAGAGTGGACATTCCAGCAATGATACTGCAAACAGTTCTGTTCAATGATCCATTAGAACTCTGTGATATCATTTTCTGTCTTATACATTTAAACATACATGCAGTTATATAGTTTAGAGCATTTTCTTTTCCTCTCTTTTGTACAGTGACTATTACACATTTTGGGTTTCATTGCTCCCACTGTTCTTATTGCTTTTTTGGAAGAGAGTAAAACCAAATGTGACATAACAGAACAGAATCGGTCAAGTCAAAAGGGTGGATATAATAGATAATATAAAAACATAATATAAGGTGATCAACAATGGTTACCCTAATGCCTCCCGCTATTTCTAATAGAATTGCCTATATCATTAGTTGTAATACTATTGAACAAAACCGTAAAGGATAAAACCGACAAAACCAAAACATTGGAGATATTGTAGGTCTTCAAAAGTAGATAGAAGTCAACGAGAATGGGCGTTATAATGAATCTCATTATCTTCTCAGCTGATGCCTAAACTTTCGAACCTGATACTATTCAGCAAAACAGAATAGAGGAACCTCAGTCAAAAACAAGATGGTGAGAGTAATACAGGGCTTCAAATCGAGAAAATAGAAAGTCAAAGTGGGTTACTATATTATATCCTGCTATATTTTTCCCTTTAATTAAATGGATAACAATAAAAAAGTATATAATGGAGTGGAGATTGAGAAAAAGAAAAAGAGGGCATAACAGCGAAACAGGGCAGATCAAAACATAACCTTTTAAGCAGAATAGTGTTTCACCACCAGATATTTCCGACTTAAAAATAGTTACCATATTGACTCCCTCCCTGAAGTCCTTGAGTACAACTTCATATACTGTAGCATTAAGTATATCAAAACAATGTAAAACCATTCAAGAGAATGACAGCATTATAGAGTATTTGGAATTGACTAACAGAAAATGAACAATGGTCTCTGTATAATCTCCTTGTCTTTAAAAGGTTTTTGCTTATACTAACGTACATAACAAAGTCCAATAAGATACAACCTGGTTAGACCATTGGAGACAGAAGAACAAAAGCTAGATGAGACTTCAAAACAAGATGGTACTGAATCAGCATTACCTATTAAGATGTCATTTTCTCAAAAATAGCTGTTCCTATCATCCAATCTTCTCTGTCTCATTTCTGTTGAGCTCTTTTTCTGTCAGTAGCTGTCAGTTTGTCTTCTTCATTTTGTTCTCTGCTCCATTCGTTGTGGCCTCCCTGCCACTATTTCTGGGTTCTTTGTATTTTTCTTTTTTTAGAATATCCTGCAATACTTTCTGTAGAGTTGAATTGGTGGTTGCAAATTCCCCCAGTTCCTCTTTATCCTGGAAGCACCTCGTTTTTCCATCAATTTCCAGGGACAGTTGTGCAGGATATCTCAATCTTGGCTGGAGATTATTATCTTTCAAAGCTTGAATTATTTCCCCCCATGCTCTTCGTGATTTGATGGTTTGTGAAGAGAAATCTGCTGTAATTCTGATGGGTGTTCCTTTGTAAGTGATCTGTTTCTTGTCTCTTACAGCTTTTAATATTCTGTTCTTGTATTGAATTTCTGGGATTTTTATTATTATATGCCTGGGTGTTTCTCTGTTAGGGTTGTAGGTAGCTGGGGTCCTGTATGCCTCATACAGCTGAGTATCTTTACCTTTTGCTAAATTAGGAAAATTCTCCTGGATTATTTCTGTGAGTAGCTTTTGTAATTCACTTGTTTGTGTCCCTACTTCTTCTTCTATGTTCTTAATCCTTAAGTTGTGGCTCCTCTTATCATCTTCTTGTCTTTGTATTATTGCTGTGTGTTTCTTTGTTATTTTTAAGAAGTTTTTCATTTCATTCTCCCATATTTCAAGTCTGCCCTCCAGTTCAGATAGTCTGTCCTTAGTTTCTTTCAAGCTGTTATGCCAGTCTTGTATAGACTTATTAATTTCTTGATAGTCCCTTTGAACCTGCTTCACATACTCAATGCTTTCTCTGTTTTCTCCATCAAGCAATTCTCCCCTCTTTTTCTGTTCTTCCATTCCACCATCTGTTTTTTCCTGGGTGGTGTTTAGCATTTCTCTAACTATTCTGCATACTTCTAGCTTCAGATCATTGATAACTTCATTCCTGAATTGGTCTATGAGGCTCTCAATATGGTGCTTAATGTATACTGGTGCGGCGTCCATTATTGCCTGTTTCTCAGGATTGGGGGCCAAGGAGCTTTTTTTGTTGCTTCCCTTCCCCATATTTTTTGTTCCTTATAAAATGCAATCTTACAAAGGAGGCCCGGCTTCCCTGCCTGTCAGCCACAGCCTGATCAAATTGCGCTGGCTAGTTGTTCCCGCCCACCGCTGCGCACCAGGGAGTCGGAGGAGGCAGCCTACGCGGAAGTCAGTCGCTCCTCCGGGCCATCGTCCGGCTCTGGGATCTGGGTTAGGCTAGTCTAGCCTAGAGAGTCCGCCAGCAGCGTCACTCAGGCCAGGGACTTTTCTCCAATCCCGTCCGAGAGGGGAATGGCGCCCAGAGAGATCTCCGCTAGAGTCAAACTGTGGTGGGGGGTCAGATTGTCACTCACCTCGCCACCAGTCAGTTTTCGTGTACACCTCTGTCCGTCCTTTTTTTTTTCCGACTCCGTTCTCCCGTTCCCAGAGCTCGGCGCTCCCAGAGCTCGGCGCGTCTCTCCTTGCTGAGCCGCTGTGGAGATAGCCGGCCGCCGCACGGCGGGAAATCCAAACCGGTTTCCGATGACGCGGAGTCGAGCCTCCACCCCGAGATTTTTCTGTTCCTATTTTAGCGCCAGGACTGTATTCCAAGTTGGATTCTCTCAGCCCAGTTCGTTCCTGAGTCAGCAGAGCATATCTCTACTGATTCGTGTCTCCCTAGTCCGCATTATTACTGGCCTCTGAGCCGAACCTTTCAGAGAGCCTCTGGTAGTTGCTGTTGTCTGTCCGCCATGTTCTCTGGTCTCCCAAAAAACATTTCCAAAAGTGTATGGTCTCCTTAATAATTGTAAATTCTAAATTTCTCTTTTTTCCCAGTGACCTCTGAGTTTTTATTGGCCCCTTCTTCCCCAAGAGCAACCTGGTCATGATCCCGCCACACCTCAGAACTTTATTGTCACTGGTCTCAAACATCATTCATCATGAACTATGAGATGAAATTACTTTTCTCTTCTTGCTGAGACAAAATACCCGACACCTAAAATTAAGAAAGGAAAGATTTATTTAGATCACAGTTTGTGGAAGTTTCAGTCTACAATCAGCTGGCTCCAAGGCAGGGTAGCGAATCACAGGACAACAGTTCAAGGTGACAAAAGACAGCAAAAGCAATAAGAGCAAAAGAGGGGAGAAGAACAAATCTCTTTTCCTCCCTTATGTTGTGAGCAGGCTACCACCTCCTAGGGGGTCCTTACACAAGATGAGATGTTTACAAAGTAAGGATCCTGACTTCCTGTTGAGTGCTTAAACTTCTCAGTTCTCAAACTGACACAATGTCTCAACCATTATAGGTGATGATCTTTTGGTTGGCTTGCAGAGTTGCAACTCCTGAGCATCATAGAGATTGAAGTCCTCTCCATCTTCCAGCAGGTGGCAGTTTGTAGAAATCTCAGTGTCCAGCTTGAGTTTGATGTTCCGCTGGGCCTTGTATTCCTGCACATGGCACTGCTTCCCTGTCTAAGTCTTTGTCAGCTCCAGCTCCAGATACAGCGGGACCAAGTTGAAATGCTCTATCTCCACGGCAAAGCAGGTCCCCCATCCCTCAAGCTGTTCTCCAGGCTGACCTTCATATTTCTCCTGGAGTCTAAGTCTGTCTCCAAAGATGGAGCCGTGCATTTAAGCTCTGAAAACAACTCACTGCAGTTCAACCTCAGTGGACTTCACAGTGACCACCACGGTGCTCTCTTCAGTGTGCTGGCATGAGTACTGGCCCAGCCCCTTTCTGTTCTTCTGAGCCAGCTGGTCAAACTGGGCCCAGATGTCTGCCAGATGATCTTGCTGAGATCCTCAGATGTGGGCAAGGGGATGTTCATCTCCATGATCAATCCAGAGCTAGCAATCTGGGCTTGGCAGCATTTGACTCTTCCTCGTAGTTTTTCTTTGTGAACAGCAGTTTCTTCAACTGCGGTATCGAGCTGCAAGTGAGTGGTAGTCATAGATGATTTTGCAGAGACCATGGGTGTCAAGCTCCATATACTGGTGGCCAAGCAGCTCCACCTCATCTGTGACTCCAAAGTCTTCAGCAACAACATTAGCATGTTCCCAGCTTCTGACCTGGCTTCCTTCTTCTCCAGATCTTCCCAGATTTTCCTCTCCAGCATCTATCAATTAATTATTCTCTTCCAAGATCCTCACTCTGTCTGGGTAGGAGGTCAAGTGATTGTTCAGGTCTTGCATGGTCTTCTTGGTCAGTGAACCCCACCCCTGGCCGTTTCAGAAAAGAGAATCCCAGGCCACCACAGAAGTTAATGGAGTGGGACCCTGGGATCCTGGAGCTGGACCTAGCAACTGCATAGATACTGGCCACACTGTCCCACGGATGGCCCTGGCTGACTGGAGAGCCACAGAGAGCCCAGGATCAGTAATTTGCCAAGAAGATGATGGAGCAGATGGTGACACTCATGCTGGCTAGGGAGGAAGGTGAGAGACCAGCACTCAAGTTCAGGCCATCTAAATTCCAAACACCTAACCACAGTCCCCAACCTGAAATGCAGTTCCCACACTGAAGGGCAGGATCCAGGCCTCCTCTATCCTCCATTCCTGCCCCACTACTACACACACCCACCCACACACACACACACACACACACACACACACGTACCTCATAGCATTGATCCCTTTCTCGCAAAGACTGAATTCTCAGAAAAGAAGGGTAAGAAACAAAAAGACAAATAAATACTTGGCACCTGCATATTCAATATCTAGCTCTATGTGGAGTGGAAAAGTTATAGAACTATGAGATGAAATGGCTTCTTTGCTATACAAGTTTATAATATGAAGTCAGAAACTAATGTAAAAGCTTTACATATATTCTAAAGATAGAGCAAAAGCAAATACAAGAGGATACATTAGAGGCAACAACCTGGACCATTATTTCAATGTGAACAAAGCAGTGCTGCCCCCGGTGACCTCCAAAGTCCTCCAGCTCCTTCTGCAATGGCAGTCACCTACTCTTTCCCACCACTGGGAAACAACTCTCATCACATCAGCTTCCTTCCAAAACTTTCAATCTGATTTATTCAAACAAAAAATATATATTTATCATTTACTGTGATCGAGGCACTGTTCTAAAAACAAAAATACAGCAATGATATGAAATAAAAATAATCATCCTCAGGCCAGGCATGTTGGTGCAAGCCTATAGTATCAGCTATTGGTAAACTGAATAGGGTTAGTCCAGAAGTTCAAGAGTTAAAGACCAGCCTGATGGGAACAAGATTTTCTCACAGAGCAAGAGGAAAAACAGTTGACAAGACAGTAATCTTACCAAACCAGTTAGGGAAAACATCCTAAAGATTTTTGGATATAGCTTACTTCTACTGAACATTTGCTAACATGCACAAGTTTCTGGGTTCAGTCCCCAGCACTTGAAAAAATAAAAACATTGCCTTCATGTAGATTATGTCTCAGTGGAAAACTAGAGACCATCAACACAATAAATCAAGCATATCGTATTCCAGTGGTATGGTTACTGGGAAAATTAAGAATAGAAGAAAGATAAGATTGCTGGGTTTGGCGAGGTACAAAGGCAACAGAACAGTCAAAGAAGGTATGCTCAGTAAAATAATGGTCCCCCAAACATGTCCATATCCTTCTGTGGAAAAAGGAACTTTATAGATGTGTTAAAATTAAAAATCATGATATGGGGGATTATTTGTAGTGCTTACTGAAAAAAGAGGTAGCAAAAAAGTGAGAGATAAAAAATGCACAAACCGAGATCAGGTGGTGCAGTTGCTGGCCAGAAGAGCAACGTGAGCCGAGGGATACTGGTGTCCCCTGAAGCCTGGAAACCATGAAGGGATGGATTCTCTTCTACAGGAGAATGTTTCTTTTAAGTTATTAGCTTGTGTTGTTTGTGACAGAAGTCACAGGAAGCTTGGGAAGTTCTTGCTCTCTGAGAAGGCATCTGAGAGAGGCCTCAAGGAGGGGAGGGAGCCAGCTCTGCAGATATCTGAGGAAGAAAGAATAACTGGTTGAATGCCCACCACAGGAGCACGCCTGGCCAAGGACATAAAGTAGAACAACCCTGGGAGTGAAATAGCAGGAGACAGGGGACAGGGAGGAGGACCGAGGGAGGGAGCGAGGGTCGTGGATCCGCAGTCGGCTAACAAAGCTCCATTCAAAGGGTCTGTGAATAGTACAGGAATTCTGAATGTCTAACAAGAAGAACAAAGGTGTGAAACCAGTATTTTAGGGGAACAGAAGAAGCCTGGATGAGGAACATCATGTAAATATTCCCAGCATGTCAATTTCAAGCCACCAATGGTTACACAATCACATCACAAAAGTCCAAAATATTTCCTTATCGCCTGCAGCAAAGAGCTGCACATGGGATTCTCCATTTGCCAGCTCCACAGTGCATCGCACTTAGGCTAAGGACTTTCAGAGTGGACTAGTGGCAAAATAAGCCTAAAAGATCTCAATAAAAATCAGTGAGAAAATTCCTATGTTTGACAGATGTGAGCTTCTGAAATTTATTCGTCTTTACCTTCACTGCCTGGTGATTAAATGACTTTAAAAGTACTTTGAATTTCTTATCAGAACTTCACCACCAAACAAATAGAATACATACTTTAACTACATTCAGTTTTATCTATTTTTATTGCCTTCAACAGAGACATAAAAGGAGGACATCTTCATAAAAGGAGATACGAAATAGAAGTTGGAGTCAGTTTAGGTGAAATATGCATATTATATTAGATAGATAATATCTAGATTAAATAAATGAGAGGAAAAAGAATAGATAAATAGTAAAGGAGCTAAGCCAAAGGAAAAGGCTAGATGTACAAGGCACTGACAAAACAGAACTCTATAATATAAGGAGATAAACTGAATTGTGAAAGACCTGAAAAATTTCTGGGTCGAACAAACTATTTTTCACAAAAGGAAAATGAAATGTAGATCCAAAGAGACAACCGTGTAGGTTATGTCCCAGGAAAACATGACCGACATGGTACATGGTCACAGTGTCAAGCTGTCGTGGCACAGAGAATGAACGATGACTCAGAGAGGAGCCCAGAGGAGCCATCTGGATGGAAGGGCTTCCCCAGAGAAGCTCCAAAGCGGTGAACCCTCAGGCTTTCAGTTAGAACATCAGTGTAGGAGAAAAAAGCAGTTTGGCCAAGGAGCTGTCTCAAGGGTAGGCAGTGTTCTTGAGGAAAAGGGGAGGACGATGACCAGAGGCAACGTGTTTCACTAGTCTGAACTTCTTTAAACTGTCAGGAAGCCAGTACACTCCTGCCCCGCAGTTTAACCATTCACACTTTAGCCAAGTCCTCCACCGTACAGGGTAACTTTCTCAATGAAAGATATAACTTTTTTAGCAGCTGTTGAAAGCCAGTATGGAATTAACCATCACTGCCAAATTCATCTAGCTTAATGCAGATCAGCACCTCAGTTAAAACATGTTCATTTATGAAAGGGAGTAGAAAGCAGATAACCAGAGCTGTGGGTGGCTGAGTCCCAGGATCCCAGGAGGAGCTGCAGGGGGTGAAGGGGAGTAACAGTGTAGGTGCAGGCAGAGAAAAAATGGGGATCCATGAGCCTCCCTGCTACTTTCGAACCCAGAGATGTCTGGTTGAGCCTCAGAAAGATTTCTGGGTCCATTCATTGTTTTCATTGTCCTGCTTTTATTACAGATATTTTTTGAAATAATTATTCACACATAAGTGCCCATGTGGTAAGGTTTTTGATCCTTCACTTTGTTAGAATTTCACTGTTTAGAGATAGGCAAGTAAATTAATTAATTTCTTAATTTTACAAAGGAAGGAAGGTAGCCAAGAGATGAAGGAACCGGGGAGGGGAAACGATGAAAAACAAAATGAAGAAGTGTTATATACATGAACCACCTTCCCATGATGAATGGTATACACGTACCTCCAACATGTGCTAATAAAAATTAAAATTGAAAAAGACATAGCCCTTGAGATGATTTCTACCATGAATTTTTACTCTTCTTGATTTTTTCTTAATACACACCTGAGATTGGGGAGGTACCACCATATTGTATCCCAGAGCTGTTGCATGCAGGAATTCCTACCAGCAATGTGCAGGGTTACAATTGACAGCACTCATAATTTCTGGGGTTCTGATAGTGTCCATTGTAATGAGTGTACCAATTTGTGCTTGCTTAAATGTCACTCTAGTGACTGTAATGTGTAAAAAGAGGAAAAGAGGAGGAAGCACACCTGGTTTTGAGGCAGGGGTCTGTTTGGAGGCAAAGAGACCTCGGTGGGCCTGCGCGCAGGCGCACTGGAGGACAAAGCAGGTGCAGGCCGAGCAGCGCCGCTGCTGCGTCAGCAGCTGGTGCAGTGCAGAGTGACGGAAAGCGCGTGCACAGTGTTGTAAGTCCGTCTCCAGAACTGCTTCATAGTCCGGAACAGAAACTGTGTCCATTAACGACAACTCCCTGTTCCTGCCCACCTGTTCGACCTGGACACCGCTGTCCACTTTAGGTCTTTTTAAATTTCTCGGTGCCGATAGATATTGTGAAAATGAAAAGGAAAGAAAGTACTCAAAAGAAAAGAACAACTGGGATGGGGAAAGGAGAAAAGAAAGGAGGGGGAAGATTATACATACATATCTACACATATGTATGCGTATATGTGTGTATGTTAATATATATACAAGATAGATAACTGTACTACTAATCTCTGTTCATCAAAAAGAACAGCTATGTTTTCATTGTCTTATTATTTGATCATTTTTTTCATGGCTAAGTCCTGTAATCTGAACAACTACTTTCAAGATAACAACATGCAATGTGTTGACTGGTGTTACTTTTCTATTTCTTTTTTTTTTAATTCTGTATCATCTTTCTCCTTTTTTTGGTTTATAAAATTTAACAAAATAATTTATAAAAATAAATAAGTTCCTGGTTCCAAATTTCCAATTTACTTAGTCCTAGGTATCCCATATAAATGCGGTCATACAGTGTTCTTCTGTATTTGGCTTATTTCGTTTGGCACAATATTTTCAAATTTCAGCTATGCTATAATTTGTATAAGGATGTCCTTTTTTAGAGCCAAATGATATTCCACACTCAAAATACGACTTTTTTATCGGATTATTTGTCAATGGTGTTAGGTCTGAGAAGAGTAGAGGAAGAGAGGGAGGAAGGAAGGGAAAGAGGTCCGTGGAAGGAGTGGGCGGCGGTGGCTGCAAAGATAAGAAATATAAAATATAAGTAACCTTTATTTCGGGAAGGCGGGGAGAGACCCCCTGCCCCGGGGCGCAGCATCTCCACCCCGGGGCCGCGGTCTCTCTCTGGAACACACACTCACTCACGAACACGTGGAGTGAGGCCCATAAGTAGCCTCTGTCTGGGGTTTTTGAGGTACCACCATATTGTATCCCAGAGCTGTTGCATGCAGGAATTCCTACCAGCAATGTGCAGGGTTACAATTGACAGCACTCATAATTTCTGGGGTTCTGATAGTGGCCATTGTAATGAGTGTACCAGTTTGTGCTTGCTTAAATGTCACTCTAGTGACTGTAATGTGTAACCAGGGGAGAAAAGCACAAATCCTGAGTCTCAAATTTTAAACTGAGTGAAAAGAAAATTTGAGATAAAGCTTTCTGAAGAGTTTTTACCATGACTAAACAAGTATCCCAGAGAATACAATCAACAGATGTTGGTCCCTCTCTTATTTTCTTAGATTTCTACTAAACTTTCTTTTCTCAATGTTCAGAAAAGTTATGTGAGGTTTTAAACTACATAGATTTGACACAGGATGACTTCAGCTTCTGCTTTGCTTTACCCTTATATCTTGCAACAGATGTCAAATATGCCCTCCATTATGTCTAAATAGTACTACACCTGCACCAGCTTTCCACTCAAATTAACCACTCATCAGCTCTATTATTAAACAAACAAGAAACAGCTGTAATGCTCAAGGAATTCCTGGAATTATACTTTAAAATTACATCTCTGCCAACAATTCCAGTTTGCTGAACAACTGCAACGTTTCCCAGTTACATCAACAGAATATTTTTTCTATCTATAAAATCCTAAAATACTTGCTAATGGAGGCAAAAAAAACATTTTTAGAAACAAAGAATAAATGTATGACACCTTACAAATGCTGTCAAGGGCAAGTTTAAGAAGTGTTTATTCTTAATACTTTGTTTTCTTTCATCTTGTGGACAATATGGTTTAGTTCATTGGTTCAACACTCATATGTCCTTGTAAAATGCTAGATGTCTGCAATAATGTGATTATTTGGCTTCTAACAGAATCTACAGAAGACCCTAGGAACACAAACGCATCAATCTGCAGTGCCACATCTAAAGTGTTTGCAACAAAACACGGAACAATTGACTTGTAACAAAGCAGCAATCAAACTACATTAAAGAGTAGGTATTCTAGCTGGACTTCTACAATACACCCCACCACCGTGGATCAATGAAACATTGGAAGCCAAACCACTTGTGGCTCACTGCTGTGCTTTATCCTAACCTGTCATGAGTTGGAAAATTAAAATGAAACAACTCTATAAAGTGTTTTTCAGGGAAAACTCAAAAATATTTGTCAAAGGTAACAAAAATTTGCAATTTTCAATTTTCTCAAACTATTTCTATGCTTTACACTTCTTTACACAATTAAACTTTTACTAGTGTCTGCTTTAGGTAAAATTCAGAAATGAACAGCCTCTGATTGGTAGATTTCACCTCCTCTCACTGAGATTCGCATCCTTTCCTTTCTGGGTACCACAGACACTGTGAGTGAGTCCATTAAATGACCCAGTGGGTACTGGTCAGTTGGGAAAGGTCACTGTAAAAACATGACGCCAAGCCTAAAAACTACAGGACAGCGTCTAAATGTTAATGTACACATGAATCACCTGTGGCCCTTGTTAAATAGGAGATTCGGACCCATTAAGTCTGGATTCTGTCTCCCAGAGATCCAGCTTGTCTCTGACACTACCTAGAAGAGCACGAATACAGGTAGATGGTGGCCGATAAAGAGAATCAATCAAGCTCCGAGATAAAACAGCTCAAAGACTTGAAAGAGTGCAACATGAATGAGATATAGGAGTACTAGGGTGAGAAGTGAGGCTGAAGAGACCTATAAGAGCTGGTCAGTATCGGGGTGCGTGTAAGTACAAGCTCTGTGTTGCGGCTTGTGTCTACATGCCCCCTCCAAAGCCTCATGCAGTTACAGGGAATTTTCAAAGGTGGCTGGATCTCGACTGTGCGCTGTTGGAACTGACTCATGGTGCAATGCTAGGCTCAAGGGCACGAGGATTAAGAATGTGAGTGATACCTACCCTAAGTAGTCTGGATAATATAAATGGGCCAGAAAGATGTCGTTAAAGCCATTTGTTGATTTCGGTATCTTGTGGAGGCCGTGAACTGTTCTCTGTGATGTTCCTCTGCTAAATCACCCAGTCTTGGAGCCAGCCAATTATGGACAGAAACCTCTCTAAACTATGAACTAAATAAACCTTTCCCCCTTCCATTTTGGGTGCTGGGTATTTTGTCTCAGCAATGAGAAAAGTAAGACATTCTGCATAACCAGACATAAATAAGGCAGCCCTCCTGACTGCATCCTCAGAACATGCAATCTAGAACTATCTTGTCAGTGGAAAGTCTTTAAAGATATTTTTGGAACTTCTGGAGATTGAATCCAGAGTCTTTGCACTGAGCTATATTTCTAAACATTTTGTAATCTCTTACAGAGTTTTTGTTTGTTTTGTTTTGGGGGGGTTGCTTTGCTTTGTTTTGCTTCTTGAGACAGAATCTCGCTAAATTGCTATGTTGCCAAGACTGGGCTTGAATTCTAGAATTTGGTGTCCTCTTGCTTCAGCCTCTCAGAGTTCTGGGATTATAGGCCTGTGCCACCAAAGCAGAGAAAAATATGAGTAAAATATATCTAGAGATTCCCGATTTCCTTAAGAAGCACTGTTGATTAATTTCTATAATACTGGACTGATAGGAATAACATTTTAAAAATTACCATTGTTCTGTACAGAAATTTTGAGATTCATATACAAAAACACATGTGAATCAAGGCACTGCCTTTTGGCCAAGCTATAGGTGCACTATGGCAGTGCTGTGTTCTTAGGAATCAACTCTGCACCCTTCGGTGTATACCCTCTGCTACAGGATCCTTCACTGTTATCCACACCAAGTCTTCCTGTTTTGGCCTCCAGAAGCTGGGCTTGCAAAATGCTTTTGAACACTGAGGATTCTGTTGTTAATGTGGATGCTTGGTGAGTTCTATTTTGAATATCAAAGATTATTAAATGAAGAAATTGCTTCACAAAAAGAGCTTGTTTATAGATTAGATGAAAGATAGTGATGGGACTGCTGAGCGTGGTTTGCTTCAGTATATGTGTTGAAAACACACTACCACGATTTGGTCACAAGTCTGACGGTAGAGTGACAAGGAAAAAGAAACCAAAAACCATTCTTTATTTCTTGCAGGAGCCAATAGAGATGATTTTTCTAAATGGCAGGCAGGATAGAGAAGAAATAAACTAACAGAAGAGACATAGCTTTTGTATATGACTCAAAAGTTCTGAGTTCCAATTATAGGACTGCTTATGAGAATCCCAGAGGAAATTTCAAGATGGCTGTTGAATACAAAGTCTTGAAGGTTAGCAGGAGCAATCTGTAGTACAGATTCACATTTAGGAATCATAAAAATATAAATTATACTTACAGCATTGATTGATTAGAATTATTAAGGTTTTGACTAGAGTCTGATTAGAGTTAAAGGAAAAAAGGACACAAGATAGAAAACTAAGAAACGTCAGCATTTGAAGCAAAAGAGGAAGAGGCATAAAACAAAACAAACTGAAATGAAACAAACAAAAAGGATCTTGAGTTTAGCCAGAGAAAAAAGGAAAAACATTTGACATGGTCATGGAAGTTCCTGGAAAAGAAGACTTTCAAGACAAAGGAATAAGTTTATTCTGCTGAATTTTCACAAAAATAGGAAGATTATTCATCTATTCATAAACATTAGACCAAATTATTTCCCCCAAATTCATATGTTGATATCCTGATCCCTACTATATCAGAATATGATAAAGCCAGGCATGGTGGTGCATGCCTATAATCCCAGCACTCAGGAGGCTGAGGCAGGAGGATTGTTGCAAGTTTGAGAATAGCCTGGGCTTCACTGTGAGCTCAAGGCCAGCCTAAACTGCACAATGAGACCCTGTCTCAAAAAGACAAAAAAAATCTATAAGATAGATATTTGAAAACAGTGTCTTCAAAGAAATGATTAAAATAAAATGAAGTCATATAGATAGACCCTCGTGCCATATGACTGATCTCTTCATAAGAAAAGATTAGCCACAGACAACAGGCCGAGGGACATCTGTGGAGGACACAGCGAGAAAGTGGCCATGCACAGGCCAAGCATGCCTTAGAAGAAATAAAACCTTCCAACACCTTGATTTGGGACTTTTTAGAACTCCAAAATTTACAACTGTGAGGAAGTAAATCACTAAATGTGTAGTATTTGCTATGACAACTTAGCACATTAATACAGAGATGTTAGCAAAAGTAATTTACCCCACACTCTGGGAGGCTGAGGCAAGGGAATTGTATATTCAGGCCTAACTAGGACAGTTTACTGCGACTCTGTCCAAAAAGTAAGATGAAAAGTAGAAGCCAAGCTGTCCTGAATAAAGAATAAGGAAAAAATGAGGAAAAGGATACAGTAAACACTGAAACCTCTTGAGGAGAGCTTGGCCAAGAAGGACAGAGATGTCTTGTTGGATGATAGATCGGGGAGAAGGTTCCTCTCCGATAGAAGATAGCATTTTTAAATGAAAGATTTATGTTTCTATTTTGACAGAACATCAAGGGGAAGATGGAACATGCACATGGGAGTTGGAAAAGCAGTGAACATAATCCCAAAGGGCCGGGAAAGAAGGGACTCAGAGACCATAGAGAGGGAACACCTGCTCCACCGCCCCAGAACGGGAGAAGCTCTGACAGTTCATATTGCATCTAACTGCAGAGCTCCGTTTTCTAATGCACTTGTTGTATATTTCCTATTGCCATCGCCTGTGGATTAAGTGGGCAGACAAAAGTGTTCACATTTCAAGGAAAAAACAGCCAAAACAGGAAAGGCATGTGATGAAGTAACACACAGCACTGGTCACTCTGTCCACTTCGGGTTACATGACTCCTCCCTCACAATTTCACACCATAATTACAGACAGAATTACCTAAAATGTCAGTTATTACACTTTAAATCTTAAAAATAAGATTCTTAGTTATGATTTAATGTACAAATCAGGGTGAGTACTTCAAAATACTTTGTTACACAAATCACTGGACACTTTGGAGAGTTCTCATTTTCTGTTTATTTGCAAAAGTTAACACACAGTCAACTAATAAAACTCAAACAGAGGAAGGTTATTTTTAAGTGATGAAATTAAGCTAGCATAGTAATAATGTTCTAATTAAGTGAAAACTTAAGTTCACAATAGAAGGATTTCATTTTCACTAATCAGATTTGTGGGGTGCGGGGCTACAAACACCACCAAATCAGAAGGGCAGAAGGAGAAATATCCATTAGAAAGCTCTTCAAATTCAAATGGACCGTTCACACTACCTATTGAATATCTGGGACTAGACTTCAAGTGGGTCAGAGTCTGAAGGCAATGACCTCCTACTCCCGTGAGATCGCGAACATGATTTAGGTAAAAAGCTTTTAGTTTTATGGCTGGGGGAGGTAGCAATAAAGAAAATGAACTTCCTGCCAGTGATTCTTTTTCAAGTCGTGCCAAGTTGTGTGTCTGGGGAAGCTATAAAAAATGTCCAGCCTCATGTCAAAAGAACTGTTGTGGACATCCAGCTCGCCTGCATTCCAGCGCCCAAACAGCCGCAAGCCTCCCCTAGGCCAGCCCGGGCTGGAAGGCACTCTTCCCCCTTCTGCTGGGGTAACAGTGCCCATGTATCAGCCTAAGCAGAGCCATCAGCAATAGGTGCTACAGAAATACACAGAGCAAAAGTAAACAGCTGATGAAAAGCAGGATCTTTTCTCTTTGGCAGCAATACCAATAGCATGAAGCACATGTCTCTTGGAGCTTTCCAAACCACTTCAAAAGCAAAGTTTCTGGGATGGATCAAGAGAGCTAGGCAAATTGCCTCTGAGCACGTAGCCACCAGCCAAGATATTGATGAATGTAGGCAGCTCGGGTCCCAGTGGTTCTGTCCTCATCAGAGTTCTAGTTAGCTCCAATATGCGTGGGCAGCATAGGAAGAAAACGGTTGGCTTGTGTGATCTTCAACCAGACCAAAGGTGGCCTGCCTGGGCTCATTGTCCCCAGACTTGGATTCTGCTCCTGTCAAAACTTAGCAGTACTGTGTTGGTTTTCTTTAAAATACATAAAGAAGGGACTAATTCGGTACACTGAGCTTCTGCTCATGGTTTGGGAGCACTAACACAGAAGGGTTTGCTATGGATGACTAAAGTCAACCCTGCCATCTCCAAATTGGATGGAGGTCTATGTATATTGAACGAAATTCTATGACTGAAGCATGAGATATGAGTAACATTTTGTGTTACCTTTCTTGGCCCTTTCTTTTTCTTAACTTTTCAGAGATAGTATCCTTAATATAACCCATAAGACAGACTCATATGATATCTGAACTAATATTGAAGAACCATTAGAACAGAGAACTTGGAGATAGTCTAATCTTCCAAAGCACCACACGCATGAAATTAATCATACCTCTCTCCAAGCTTCAAATTTCCACTTTCAGCCAGTCTCCTCCTTGAGGCATCACTCTCCTACCAACCTTCAGTTTGAAAATAAACTCCAGAGCATAGAACATTGGATAATCAAAGAAAGGATTCTAGTAGAGACACAGTGTAGAAATTGTCATCCAAGGTTGAAATAGTACTGAATCTCAGTATCTCTTCTTCCTAAGCTATGTAGCACTCAGCTTCTGATTCTTAAATTTTTCATCTCTAAAATGAGGCTAATAATATTCACATTCAAGTATTGTTGTGAAGGCTGAATGTGAAAACATTCGAAGTTTTCTAATGTATCTAGTACTTTTAAAAGTTCTGTGCATAAAGCATGTACTCAATAAATAAATATGGCTTTCCCATTTCTCACTTCCAAATATTGGGATATCTAGCCAATGACAATGTGCGGATCCTAGTAGTCCTACAGTTGGTATAATTTATCGCAAGCCCACCAGTAAGTTTACCTTGGATGAAACTACTGCTCTTGTGCAAACCTAGAGCTTTGTGAAGAACAAGGGGGGAAATAATCAACTTCCTTTTAAAAGATGCTAAAAGATTGATCTCATAATGGAATTCTATCAGTAGTTTCTTGAATCATTCAGGTTTTAATTCTGCAAGGAAAATAAAGTTTGTAATAATGGAGGCAATGTAGATGGTATTTGACCAGGAAGCAATCTCCCACAATGTACCTAAGAAAGATACGTCTACACTGAAAATAAAGCAGAATAAAATAATCCTATATTGATATGTGGGGATTTTACCCCCAAGCAGAAAGAACCCTCCTGAGCTAAGCTTAAAATCAAAAGAACGCTGTTAGTAACTTGATGGAAAACCAAAACGGACCAGACATCTCTTCTCACCTGCTTTTCACCAGCCCCATCCACTTCCCAGATCCTGCCACTCCAATATGGGAAAGAGCTACAACACCTCTAGGCAGGAGAGCAGAGGGACACAGTCCGCCAGAGAGGCTCCCAGGTACCACAGGAGCTTGCCTGAGCTTTATTTTATACTTTTTGTTTGTGTTTGGTCTTGTGCTTGAGGTAACAGAGTAAATATGAAGTCTACTGCCAAGGATCACTCTTTAAGTATGTTTTACAAGCTTTGGGAAGAATAAAAAGCACTTCTAAAAGAGAAATTATCAGATTTCTCCCAAAAGGAGCCGGGCAGATTTTGTCTCTCCAACTCACCCCACCTCTCCACGCAGAGTCAGAAAAGCACCACTTTTAGCTGTGACACAGCAAAGACCCTTAACTTTAAGCAATCATCACAATCCATCTCGTTGGAGATGAACTAAAAGCAATCAGGGTAGACTTGGGAATTTTCTTTTTTTTTTTAATTTTATTTAAAAGGAAAAAGAGAAAAAACAAAACAAAGCGGTGTAAGGGTACAAGTAATACAGAACTACAAAAAAAAAAAAAAAAAAGTAAGAAATCACCAGTTAATAGATTACACATTATCATCTTAGAGATAGTTGCTCAAGTCACAGGATCAAAGCATACATAGTGGACATTCAAAGAGTGAGACTGCAAACAGTTGTGTTCAATGATCCAACCAAAAACATTAATCAATCCTCTATAGCGCCACAGAGACGGAAGCTCCTACTTTAAAAGCCCATGCACAGAGAGCCTCTAAATGCTGTTTACTGATTGACAGTATCTCAGGCTGGTTCCTTATCTCACCATGAATGTTGCACATTTTAAGAATTTCTCTTTTTTTTCTTATCAGTGTTTTGGTGCCCTCCTCACAGATTCATAAAATCCCACACAGAAAGAAGTAAGATTTCAAAAGAAAAGGTGCTAGCATTCTCAGGGACTTAAAAAGTATTGTAGGAGAATATTTGTTTAAGTCCTCAAATCAGGCAGACTTGACAGAGTTTCAGAAAGAATTTTAAATCTTTTACAAGGATTACATTTTCATCCAAATGATACTATTACTAGATAAGATGCTATTGATTGCATGTGTTCTCCTCCACCAAATTCATTATGTTAAAAACCTAATGGCAGTTGGGCAGTATTAGAAATAGGACCTTTGGGAGGTAATTATGTCCAGCTGAGTGTAAATACCCCATGATGGGATTAGCTTCCTTATAAGGAAGACTTAAAGGTAGATTTTCTCTCTCTCTCTCTCTCTCTCTCTCTCTCTCTCTCTCTCTCTCTCTCTCTCTCTCCCTCTCCCTCTCTCTCTCTCTCTCTCTCTCTCTCTCTCTCTCCCTCTCTCCCTCCCTCCCTCCCTCTCTCTCTCTCTCTCCCTCTCTCTCTCTCTCTCTCTCTCTGTCTCTGTCTCTCTCTGTCTCTGTCTCTCTCCCCCTCTCCCCCTCCCTCTGCCATGTGAGGACACAAACAGAAGGCCATCTGCAAAACAGTAAGAGGGTCCCCACCAGCCTTAACCTCTGATTAGCCAGAGTCATGAGAAATAAGTGGTTTCGGCTATGCAGTCTACGATAATTTGTGAAAAATGTGAGTCAGCTAAACCTTAGGATTCCCTCTCCCTCTCTCCCTCTCTCCCTCTCTCCCTCTCTCCCTCTCTCCCTCTCTCCCTCTCTCCCTCTCTCCCTCTCTCCCTCTCCACAAATCCGCTTTAGTTGCCATAGATGCTGCTCACCTACTATCCTGAGACGCTGTTTCCTCCACCTCCCTTGACATGTAATCTCTGGGACTATATTCACACAGCTGAAGAATTTGTCTCTGATCCTACAGGATACTTCTGTGTAAGCTAAACAGTCAAAGAATGTTGAGTGGAACTGAACATTTTAACCTTGTTCAGCAGCCAACACCTGCAGGACATACCTCTGTGAGGTCTGTATGCCTTGGACATCTGAGACTACTTCATTCTGCCCATCAGAGTCGAGTGTCAGATACAGCAAGAAGGCTCAAATTCTGGTGTCAGCTCTTTGCTCAGAATGCCCGTTCACTTCCTGCTTAGCACTGGACACAGTGTTTGACAGTGACCTCTGACCAGTGTCCTCTCTGTTCTACCTGCCTGTCCACCTGGTTCCCCTTGCAGCCTTGACATTTATTGTGAGTTAGAACTGCCGCAGTTACCAATGACTTGGTCAAGGTCAAAATAGAGTTCTGCTGACTCCCAACCCAGGACTTTCTTTCAAATTATTGCTGAATATATAGAAAATATCTGGACTGGCTTTGTTTTCATTTTCTCATTTCGCTACTTCTTAGAAATCTCCCTTTAGAGAAGCTTGACCTCCCAAAGTTCCATAATCCTTTTGAAAATGACACAGCAAATATGATACATTCACAAGTGCAGTGCACAGCTGACTTCATTTTTCCATCATCTAAAAAGCACATAAGGTAATTTCTAAACCAGCAGTAAAATCTATTTATAAAGAATGCTGATATATTTTCTGCACTTTCCATCACAGAGCTTCAATTTATTTCCTTACCATAAAAAGAATCATTACTTTTTTTAAAACAATCATAGTGCATTTTAGAAATGTTTTAATTTCCAAAAAAAACCCTTGCAAATTCGAGTGTAAATAGCTTTCTTAAAATGGCATCATTTTAAACCCAGTTTGCTGATTGATGATTTCGCTTTGCTCCAAGGCAAATGATTTCACAGTCATTGAGTACATGATATAAACATATTTTTATAAAACAGTTGGTATCACTAAAAATATATTTATTATAATAAAAGTATGAAGCTAAAAGGGAAATTACATCAATAATGCCAAATTCTGAGCTTACTCACTGCCAAAAATAATATTTCTAAAAGAAAATCCTACATACTTCTTCTATAGGATAAATCTAATAAAACCTTGAAAACTGAATAATTATGAAACAGGAACTATGATAATGTTTTAGAGTACATTGTATTTTTGAGGGGCGGCTATCTTGCATTATTTGAAGGGAAGCAGTGACACCTTGTGGACAAATAAGAAAGTGAGTGAATTTTGCCCAACTAGTACACTTAGGTTGCATTTTTAAATACACTGGATTTTTGTGTAGCACTTTCTACAAGGAGGCAGTATTATATTTGTATTTAAAGGATAGCACAGTGTGCCCTATAGAGCTATATAAATGATCCCAAAATGCCTTCAGGGAGATACATCATCTTATATAACTACCTGGGCTCTATAAATTACAAATTTGAAGGGGAAAAATAAGACGGAAAATATTTTAGGATGTACCAAAATTCAGGACAAGGGGGAAAAACTTTTATCAAGCTCAAGAATATTTATCGCTACCATCCCTAATTTATGGTTATAGTGTAATCAGAAAAGGAAACCCTAGCAACAAGAGTTCAACGGCAAGGAGAAGGCACCCATCACTGCCCCTGTGTAGCCACTGTGCTCTATGAACTTGTCTTCCACAGAACCCTGAGCGGTGCCTGACTCCCTACCAGGGGATCTGCAAAATCAAAAGGCTTTTAAAAATATTCACAGGTTTTATCTACATTTTCCTTTCCAGGGGCTGGGGATTTAGCTCAGCGGCATAAGCACCTGCCTTGCAAACAGGTGGTCATGAGTTCGATCCCCAGTACCGATAAAAAAAGAAAAAGACAAAAAAAAAAAAAAAAAAAAAAGATACATTTTCCTTTCCAGTTCTCTCACAAATGTGTGCTGGAGTTTCCCAGAGGCTACCTGACATAAAATATCACAAGAAAATTGAATGTAGAAGTAGATAAGAGAAATAAATTTTCTTTTATTAAGTGAAATATTAAAGATGTCTCATACAAATAATTTTAATAACGTGATTTCTGTTAAAAGGTTAGAAGCATATTTATATTTTTAATTTTTAGTTTTAATTTTAATATGGTAAATCTGAAGAGATATAATGCCTGTAAACAAAGATGCTTTGGGGTCCTGAATAGCTTTCAATCTTATAAAGAGTTCCTGATGCCAAAAAGTTGAGAATTGGCTGTCGAAAGCACATGTCTTCCAATGTAGTTTCTTCTAAGCCCATTTCTTAAGAGTTGCCTTTTGCCTTTTTGTTGTTTGTGTTTTGTTTTCAGGTCTTTAGTAGTTTGTTTGAAGTTTTTAGTGTTTCCTTCATCTTAAATCATGTCATCCTCAAATGAAGATAATTTTCTGGTTAGAATGACTTTTCCCTTGTCTAGTACTGTGGCTTGGACTTCTGTACTGTGTGAACAGAAGTGGAAATCAACAACCTTGACAAAAAACTCTGAATGTTAAAGAAAAAACTTTCTCAATTTTTCACTACTAACATGATACTAGCTATGGTTTTTCATACATGACCTTTATTTTACCAAGATAAGTTCCTTCTGTACCTCATTTGTTGAAGCCTTTTATCATGAAAAGGTATTGAATTTGTCAAGTACCCTTTCTATATCTGTTGAGGTGATAATGTCATTTACCTACCTTTTATTAAAATGGAATACCACACTGATTGATTTGCTTATTGGTTGAAGCAACTCCAAGATATAAATCTTACATGGTCATGATGTATAACCCTTATAATGTGCTGCTGAACTATCTTTGGTAATATTTTGTTGAGGTTTTTTGATTCATGTTCAACAGATATTGACTGAAAATTTTTCCATGTTGTGGTATCTGTCTAGTATCACTGTCAAGGTAATACTAGACTCACTGAAAAGAATTTGAAGTGTTCTCCTATTATTTTGTTTTGAACTTTTGTTCTATTTTAACCATAAAATTAAGAAATAAATTTTAAAAATATAAATCAGTTAAAAAAAACAAGTATTCTTTCCCATATTTTCAAAAAGTTTGTTTCATAATAATTCTTTAACTCACTGAATCTTTTGAATAAAAGGCATTCTTAACTATCATAAAGTTTAACTGATCTCTTACTTTATTTTTAGTAAATCATTCTTTCATCCAGATAATAGAGTGGACCCTCAAGTTACAACCAGCCTCACATATGAACAACTTGTCCAGGAAGAGAAGAAAATGCCAGGCCATAGCCTGCAAAGGACAGGCTAAGCTTCCTGCTGTGTGCCAGTGAAAGTAGTGCCCTCAGGATAAAGCCTCTCTTGATTTTTCACTCTGAGACAACTAGAGTGTTCAGAAACCATAAAGTCATAAAGAATAGGCTACAGGTTGTGATAGACATCTATGTAAAAGCCTGGGTAACAAGAGCACTTCTTCTTGAGTAGATCTGGGAGGCTTTCTGTCCTACAGTAATCTAAAAGAAAGTTTAAAAAATGAAAAGAAAGAATAGAGAGGAAGCACTGGAAGAAATAAATAAAAAATTAGTCATCACAATGAAAGTTTTAAGGGAAGTATTTCAAAAAAATTTAATTGGATTTTTAAATATCTACCAAACATTATTTAAAGAGACACAAGTATTCAGGAAGCCAGTGAGTGGAAAAGAAGACAGTAATGACCAAAAGCACTGTAGATATGTTCATTAAAAATTCAAAATAAAATAAGTCTAATTATAATATAACAAAGGAAGAGCCCTTTCACTATGAAAATAAAACAATTCTAAACTTGTACATACCTGATGTCAAAACACATAAACCAAAGTTAAAAACCTACAAGTAAAAATGGGAAGATCTACTGGTTATAGTAGATTTGTAGCATTCCTCACTCCATAATTAATACACTAAGCAGACAAAATTGAAAGAATTTAATTGTATAATCATAAAGTGTATAAAGATCATTTCATAAAAATAAGAGGACTGGCATTCTTTTCAAGCCCATGAAACATATACAAAACTTGACTCCATACTTACCTGTAAGAAAAAGAATAACAAATACATATTCTTCAAAATGCAATTAATTTAGAAACCATTTTCCCATCTACTCATCAGATGAAATAAGCTCTGTGATCCTTCTTCTGGACTTTATACTAAGTATTTTAATTTGTTTCCTTAACACAGTCTAATGTTAGTCACTTTTTTTCCTTTTCTCTTAAGCAAAGGACTTAGTAGTGATTTAAAATAATCACTGCTCCTATCTTGATTTTATGTTTTTTAAAACCCAATATTTTAGTTTAACAACCCTTCTACAAATTAGACATTACTATATATATATATATATATATATATATATATATATGTATGTATATATATAGTTTAGTTAATTTTACCTACCTTTTTCAGTGTCTGTAGTTACCATTTTCTCTTTCGTATCTAACCTACCTTCTGGGATCATTTTCCTTCTTCCTAGGCATTTATCTTTATAATTACTTTTAACTGATGGCTTATCAGTGACAGATTATCTCAGTTTTTATCTACAGAACAATGTCTTCATCTTGCTTTTTAGTTCTTTGCCTTACTCTGGAAAAAACAATTTAATAAAACAGACTTTCAGATTGAAAATCATTTTCCCTCAGCCCATGTGAGCTAGTTTTCTGTCTTTTAACACAGTAGTTGTTGGTAAGATGCCCCCAATCAGATTAATTTACTCACCTTTTGCAGATGATCACTCTTTTCTTGCTAGTGTATTTTTTCTATCTAATTCTGAAGTTTCACTATAATGTGTGCAAGTGTGTGCTTATTTATCATATCTAGAATTAACCAAGATTTCAAGATTCATTGTCTAAAAATTCTCTGCTATGACACTATCAACTCTTTTACAATCTTTATATTATTTTCTTTTTCAATTGAATATATATTAAATACCTGAATTAGACTTTCTATCTCTTGCCCTTTACTCATCAGCTTTCTCTTATTTCTGTGGGCTGGATTTGGGCTCATTTATAGTGATATTTTCTAATTCATTAATTTTTTTCTTTCTGTCTAATCTTACACTTAATCTAGTGAATTTTTAATTGTTCTTCATTTTTTAAAAGTTCTCATATTTTTCATCAACCCTCCTTAAACATTTATCAATTTATACTTTCAGTTGATATATAGGCTTAAATATTTTCTCCAAATGTATCATTCATAGTATTTAATATTTTACCTTTAATGTTTATTATTTTGTTGTTTTCTCACTAATGACACCTTATTTATCTATACGTTTTTACTGTAAACTGCACATTTTCCTTGGAATTTTTCCCTAGGATGTATTTTAAATTCAGAACGACAGAATTAAGACAGCTTTAGAATCAATTCTCACTTTGAGTTTTGCATTTTAAATCAGAGTAGTATAATTTTGGACCACTCAGCTTTCTGGAACCTGCTATCATTTGCACCTCAGGTTTGTTCTTTTTTTTTTTTTCCTTCCCATCAAGTGCCAAGTAAAATACAAAATGTCCTCTTTTTATTGCCCCTTCCTGCAATAAGGTTTATTTCTCATTATCTTTTACCTGGAATGTATAACGATTTCTAGTCATATATTCCCTGCTGGGTCCAGGCTTCTATCTGCATTATTGTGAGCAATTATCAAAGCAGAATTCCAACTCTCCCAAATTTGGCAGAGACTTTGGGTGAAGTCTAACTTTGTTATTCGTTCACTCCTGAGGGTTCCTGTTTCCTCTTTGTTTAGTATCTATAAATTTATTTCTTTGCAACAGATCATTAAGGTTTAAAATTATTTCATCCAGTAGATTAGTTACTTCAACAAGGATTGTCATTCCTGGTATCTAACAGTACATTTAGTAGTTATTTTCTTGTGATACTATGTAGTTAAGTGATAAATGTATAAGCATAGTCTCCTCAGCTTCTGAACAGGAGTTACAATAATTCAGGGTAGGGACAGAACTACAGAAGGTAAGATGAAAGTGTTCTGAGACATGGAAGAAGATGGTTCATAATTTCTTATTTATACCATATAGCAAATTCATTAATAATTTTCTAGAAAACTAAAGGTTCTGTACCATTTAATTTGGGCAAGATATAGAATTTATTAGAGGTAATAGTTATATTTGTTACATAGGAATAAAAAGACATAATAGGGGCAATTATTTTTCTATAGAAGAATAGGAAGGCATGCATTCAAGCAATTCCTTCCTGTGGTTTGTGTCTAGATGTCCCCCCATGCAGTCATAGAGTTATTTCAGAGGTGGCTGAATCTGGAGTGTGTGATTGATTCATAGTACAATACTGGGATTGAGCATGGGTGATTGTTGGATCAGTCCACTGATGAGAATGGCACAATCCTAATCCAAGGTAGACTGGATAAAATCAAAGGGACACAAAGAGGTTTGTTTTTCCCTTTTTGTTCTTGTTGTTTTTGTTGAAATGTTTTTCCCTCTGCTGTGCGCCACTCTGCCTTGGAGCCAGCTAATTATGGACTTACACCTTTACAAATCACAAACTAAACATTTCCTCCTTTAACTTTGGGTATTGGGTATTTTTGTCTCAGCAGTGAGAAAAGTAACTAAGACTCTTCTGCTTTGCCTTAAAACTTATCTAAAGTAGGATCTATGGAGCTGAGGAGCTAGGGAATAGCCTCGATTCATCCAAGCTCACCTGATCAGTTTCAAGCAAGTCACCACAGTACCCAGTAATTTACCCGCACAGAGAGCCTCCAACTGAAAAACTACAATGGTCTGATAAAGCATCATCCTGAGCCTCCTTCTGTCCTTGAATTCATGTCGTTCTTGTTCTTTTTCTTGTTGTTCTTGTTATCAGTGAAAAAAAATGGGAAAAGAATATATTTGCACTAGGGAAAAAAGTAAGGAATAGCAGTAAATCTAAGGGATTACAAGGAAAAAGAACACATAAGTGACTAAAAATTTAACTAAGTGTCAAGTCCTTCTTCTGTGTGATTGAATACTACATAGTTCACTTTCAGTTAAGTCAACTCAACTTCCTCAGATTAACTTAACTTCCACTTGGGGAACTAAGGGTAGAAGTCTAGGATTAATTGCTTATTTTATAATCTTACATTTATCTCCTCTTTTATAGGAACAAAGAGACATACTCTGATTTCTTTGGTCTCTTCTTTACAATTCCACTTAGTGTCTAAAAAACAGAATTAGGAAATTGTAAGATAAGAAAAAACATACGAACAATTCCTGCTGACCATTTCCTTCTCTAGTAACAGCATTCAGGATTATAAAACCTCATTAGATTTGCAAACACTGTGTAAGAAAAATTACTATGAACAGACTTTCTTACTCTTATAATCATTATTATTCTTTTAATTTAATTAAATGTATTGGTACATACAATGATCACATTCACCATAGGGCATTTGTACCTGTACATGATGTTCTTGATTTTTTTCTTCCCATTCCTCTCCCCTTCCTTCATCCTCTCTTCCCTTCCTTATTTACGAAGTTTATTTCCATTTTATCCTTCTTTTCTCATTTTTCCTTTCTTTTTGTTCCTTTCTCCCTCTCTAGTTCCCCTTTCCTTTTCAATTTTTTTCTTATTTCACAATATCTATTGTACAGTTTGGCTCATATTTACACATTCAGTTTCTCACACCAGAGAGACAATACAATATTTAGACATGTGTGTTCAATTTATTTCACTTAAGACTATAGTCTCACCAGACATGGTGATGCATGCCTGAAATCCTAGCAGTTTGGCAGAATGGGGCATGGGGATCACCGTGAGTTCAAGACCAGCCTGGCCAATACAGTGAGCTCAAAGCTATCTTGAACTATATAGCAAGACATTGTCTCAGAAAACAAAAACAAAGAAAGAATAGTCTCAAGATCCACCCATTCAGCAATAAATTTCTCAAGTTTATCCTTCTTTGTGACCAAGGAATTACATAATAATATATTCAAAAAATACATCTTTTTATCCTTTTATTGGTTGATGGACATTTGGGGTTTTTTTCAAGATTTAGCCTTTACAAACTGTGCCTCTATAAACATGGGTGTCCACATATC
Organism: Cavia porcellus; assembly: GCF_034190915.1. NCBI lineage: Eukaryota > Metazoa > Chordata > Mammalia > Rodentia > Caviidae > Cavia > Cavia porcellus. Next base: position 8,050,396 of record NW_026947507.1, on the reverse strand, counting down.
ACTGTGGTGTGGTGCTTTCAATTCTTTGGGACTATACCAAGAATGGGAAAGCTGGGTCAAATGGAACCTCTAGCCCTACATTTTGTTGAATCTCCTCACTAATTTCCACAGTGCTTGCATCAGTCTATACTCTCAGCAAAAGTGGAGAAGTGTTCCTTTTTCCCCACAGTCCAACAACATTTGTTATTGATCGACTTTTAAATATTAGTCATTTTTTCTGGAGTGAGAATCTCAGCACTGTTTTAATTTGCATCTCTCAGAAAACAAGTGTTGTTGAACATTTTCTCATATCATTTTGTCATTTGTACTTCTTCATCTCAGATGCTCATTTTTGGATGAGGTCTTTGCATGTAGGGGAATCTGATATTTTTCAGTTCTTTATATGTTCTAGGTTTTGTCTAAGGAGAAGCAGGCTAAAATATTTTCACACTCTAAAAGTTGTCTTTGCACTCTGTTTGTGGTTCTTTTGCTCTGGAAAAGCTTTTTAATAAGATGAGATCCCAGTTGTTGATTCTTTGTAGTATTTTCCATACAATCTGGATTTTGTTCATGACAACTTTGCCTATTCCTATGTCTTCAAGTTCTACTAGCAGATTTAGTGTTTTTGTTTTAATAGTTAAATCTTTAATCCATTTTTATTTTAATTTAGTGCATGGCGATGGATATGGATCTAGTTTTAGTTTTCAGCATTGGAAAACCAGTTTTTCTATCACCATTTACTAAAGAGGGTTTCTTCCTATGGACATATCAATTGATATTGCATTAAATCTGTATAACAATTTTAGGAATATGGCCATATTCCTACTCAAGAAAAAGGGATATCTTTCCATTTTCTGACATCCTCTTCAATCTCCTTTTTCGGTATACTGTAGATTTCAATGTAGAGATCTTTTCATTGTAGAGATCTTTTGGATTGATTCTTAAGTATTTCATTTTTATGCTATTGTAAAAGGTGTTTTTACTCTAATTTTCCCCTCTTTATTATTTGTGTTCAGGAATTCTACTGATTTTTGAGTGTTAACTTTATATCCAGCTATGTAACTGAATCTTATTATTAAATCTGCTAGTGTTTTGGTGGAGTTTTGGAAATCTTCTATGTAGAGTATCATGTTATTTGTGAATAATGATAATTTAACTTCTTCCTTTCCTATCTTTATTACTTTTATTTTTCTTATCTAATTGTTCTGGCTAATATTTCCAGAACTATGTTAAATATGAGTGGTTATAGTAGATATCCTTGTCTTACTCCTGATTTTGAGTGAAAGCTTTTATTTTTTGACAGTTTGGTCTAGCATCTGTTGGTTTATAATACATGGCATGTATGAGATTGAAATAACATCTGTTCCAATTTTCCTTAGGGTTTTATCATGAATGGCTGTTGAACTTTGTCAATGCTTTTTTCACATTTATTGAGATGATTGTGTGATTTTTTGTCTTTGGCTTTGTTGCTATGATATATTACATTTATTGATTTGTATATGTTGAACCATTCCTATATTCCTGGGATGAATCCTACTTGGTCTTGGTATATAATCTTCTTGGTTTGCTAATCTAATGGCTAGCTGCATTCTGTTTGCTAGTATCTTTCTAGGAATTTCTGTGTCTGTGTTCATTGGGGAGATTGACCCGTTTTCTTTATTGGTTGAATCTTTCTCTGGTCTTGGTATCAGGGTAATACTTGCCTCCAGGAATGAGTCAGGAAGTATTGCTTCCCTTTAAGTTTCATTAAAGAGTTTGAGAGGTAAAGGCATTAGATCTTCTCTAAATTTGTTATAGAATTCAGCAACGAGACCATCATGATCTAAGCTTTTTTTGTTGGTAAGTTTTTAATTATGTTCTCAACTTTACTGATTAATATTGATTTATTTAGAACTTTTACATCATCTTGATTCAACTTTGGTAATTAATATGTATCTAGGAATCTGTCCATTTCTTTTATGTTTCCTATCTTATTAAAGACTCTCAAAGTAGGTATTAATGATCTTCTGAATTCCCACAGGATCCATAGTGATTTTATCCTTTTCATTTCTAATGGCATGAATTTATATTTTTCTTTTCCTTTTTTATAAGGTAGGTTAAGGGTTTATCAATTTTATTTAATCTTTCAAAGAACCAACTCTTTGATTCATGGATTCTTTGTATTATTTTCTTAGTCTCAATTGAATTAATTTCTGCTCTGATCTTTATAAGTTGCTCCCTCATACAGGCTTTGGGCTTGACTTCTTCTTAATTTTCTGAAAGTGTGAGGTGCAACATTAGGTTGTTTATTTGAGCTCATTCTGTTTTCCTAATTTGAGAACTCACTGCTATAAATTTCCCTCTTGGGACTGCTTTCATTGCATCTCACAAGTTCTGAAAAGTTGTGCCTGCATTACTGTTTAACTGTAGATATTTGTTTGAATTCTTTAATTTCATCTGTGACCCACTGGTTGTTCAGAAGGGTTTATGGAGTTTTTTGTGGTTTCTTTTGGTATTGATTTCCAATTTCATTGCACTATGTCAGATAATATGCCTGGGGTAATTTCAGTTCCTTTGCATTTACTTCATCATGTTCTATGGGCTAGTATTTTACCTATTTTAGAAACCCCATGTGCTGCTGAGAAGAATGTGTATTCTGATGCCGTTGAGTGCAACACTCTGTAAACATCTAGTAAGTTCATTTGTACACAGGTTTGGTTTAGTTCGGACATTACTTTACTGATTTTTTGCCTGGTTGATCTATCTATTTGTGACAGTGGAAAATTAAGGCCCCCCTTTTACAATGGTATTAATGCTTATTTGATTCTTTGTGTCCATTAATATTTTTATATAGTTTTATATAGTTTACATAGTTTTATATAGTGTTCCTTTATTTGTTGCATATATATTTATGATTGTTATGTATTCTTCCTGAAGTTTTCCCTTAACAAGTACATAGTGACTTTCTTTATCTCTTTTGTTTATTTTTGGTTTGAAGTTCACACTGTCTGCAAATAGAGTAGTTATCCCTGCATTAGGGGGGATTTCTGTGCCATGGATATTGTTTTCCATCCTTTGACTTTCAGTCTATGAATTTCTTTTTGAATTAAATGTGCTTATTGTGGAGAGCATATGTTTGGATCTTGTTTCTTAATAACAATTCTGCCAGTATATTTCTTTTGATTGGTGAATTGAGACCATTTACAAGAATGGTTGTAACTGATAAGTACTAGTTTATTCTTGCCATATTACTTTTCTAGTGTACATCCCCCATATTTCCCTTTTGTTGAACTGCTTGCCTTGCCCGGTTTTTTGATTCTATTGGTGTTCTTGGAATGCTGGTCATTTTTATCTCTTTCTAAAATATTCTTCAGAACATTTTTGAGAGCTCATTTGGTGGTAATGAATTTTTTCAATTGTTCTTTGTCATGGGAACATCTTATTTCTCCATTAATTTTGAAAGACAGTTTTCAGGTTACATCAATCTAAATTGGAAGCTTTTTCCTTTCCAGACTTGAAATACTTCATATCATATTCTACTTGAGAGTTTGTGTTGAGAGGTCTGCTGTGATTGTAATGGGCTGTCCTTTATAGGTGATTTGTTTATTTTCTTTAACATCTTTTAATATGCTGTTCTTTACTGAATTTCTGGAATCTTGGTTATTATATGCCTTGTTGTCGATTTATCTTAGTCATGATTAATTAAATTTCTATTTACCTCACTTATCTGTATGTCATATTCTTTTTTTCATTCTTAGGACGTTTTCTGCCATTAACTCTGTAAATGGTCTTTTAATTTCATATGTGTTGACTCCTGCATTTTCATTGATTCCAACCAGTCTTATGTTATGCTTCTTTGCATGATCTTGCAACTGTTGAATTATTTTTTTCCTAGTCCCTTGTTTTTAAGTCCCTTGTTTCCTAGTCCCTTGTTTTTAAGAGATTTTTCCTTTCATGATTACTAGCCATGATTCTGTCTTCTTGGTCTGACAGTCTACCTTCACTTTTATTCATGCAGTTTTGTAAACTTTCAATCGAATTTTTTACTCTCCTGGATATCTATCTGAATCTATTTCATGCATTCCAATTCTTTCCTATATTGGGCTTTCATGATTTCCATCATTTTCCTTTCCTCCTCTATATTTGTATCTATGTCTACTCTGGATTTGCTGAGCAAGTCTTTCATTATGGTCTTCATCTCTTTTTTTACCTGAAAAATTATCTCCTATCTGATTTCCTCTATAGGCTCCTGGATTTGTTTCTTTACTTCTGTTGCTATCATTTCAGAAATTTCAGATATGTTGTTTCCATTTTCCTCTATCTCCTTGTCTCCTGGATTGTTCCAGGGGGGCTGAAGTTCCAAGAGTCAATTTTATTTCTGTGCCTTGTCATTTTCTATTTTTAAAAATTTTATTTTGCTTTCATTGTTCAGCTCTGTAAGTTTTTATGGTAGACATCTTTATCACTAGTATCAAAGCCTTCCTGGGAAATGGCTATTCTTCTGGAATATTCTAGGTACACAAGGTTCTTGGTTTTTGTGTCTGTCCCAAAATCCTAGCTTATCATTTTATTGAGGGTGAGATGTTGATATCTATTTGGCTCACCCCCCAGTCCTCTGGTACCAGACTGTGGTCATAATTATTAACTAAGACCTTACCACTGTTGTTATAGAAGGGAGAACAACAGATTATAAGTATGACATCCTAGTTAAAGTAGTACAGTTAGCAAAAGTAGCACTAGGCACAGCTTTGAAAATTACAGACTTTGATAACTATTAATCTGATACCTTTAAACCATAGAAGCATGATCTACATTATATAACAAAACTGGACATAAATTGGGAGCTTGTGTGCAAAGCATTTCCCCTTGGTAAAGTGTTTTTAACCTATGGTGGTAAAATTGAGGTGGGATTAAAGGTAAAACAGAGATAAATGAAGAGAAATATAGTAGAAGAAATGCTAGTGGACAAAGGATGATCACACAAGATAGGAAATGAGAAGAGGGCAGAAGAAATGAATGAAAGGATAAAAAAATTTTGAATCTAATCAGAAAGACTAGAGAAAAATGTTCATTCATATGAAAATATCATTAAATCAAGAGAGATGATTGAGGGAAGAGAAAATGAAGATGAATATGTTAGAATAAAAATATAATTTAAAAACACCTGGGGAGGTGGGGCCAAGGATTTAGCTCAGTGACATAAATGCCTGTCTGACAAGCACAAGGTTGTAAGTTCAATCCCCAGTACAAAAAAAAAAAAAAGAACCCTAGGGAGAAAGAAAACAAAACACACCAATAAAGGAAAAAGAAAAACACAAAATTCCTTTGGTGCCCACAAACAGCCCAAAACTACTGGCTAACTCACCAAGCCTACAGTAGAATTAGTGCTGGATGTGGGGCTAATGTGGCCCTCAGGTGTGAATGGCTGGGGCCAGAGTCCTCAGCCAGCACTTTTTGTATGTCCCTTGGCAGCCCACCCACTCCCTACCCTGTTTGTCTCCATGAATCTCTCCCAGTTGCTGTGCCACAATCAGACAGAGACAGGAGACTGCTCCTAGTCCTGTATATATTTGGCTCCTCCTCATCTTTGCAGAGCCTCCTGTGTCCCTCTTCTACTGGCATCTCTTTGCCCTTTCAGGTCACTTGTTGCAGGGTAGGGTAGGGTCAGTGCTACAGACTGGCCCTCTGTTCCTGCAGCTGCCATCCAAGGCTTAGTCCCAATCCTGTCTCCTCTCCCAAGGGGGAAGTGCTAACCTCTCATTCATTGCTGTGTGCTGCAGAGATGCTTAAATCCCTCATCCCTCAGGCTACTGGTAGCAGGGCAGGATGGGTCACGTTGTTCTACTCCATGCTTTCACTGTTGCCTCCACTGGCACCACCACCCACCTCCACTGTAGTCTGTAACCTTTCTGACTCACTGCTTCCGACACTGCTACTTGTGGCGTAGTGAGGTGCAGTGCAGTGCTCTGGGCTGACTTTCTGCTCGTACAGCTAACGTGGGAACAGCCCAGAGCCAGTCAGTCCCAGGCTACAAGACTTCCTATGTCCATGTCCTTCTAGCCACTGTTCTTGCTGTTCCATTCCCTTGCAGTCTCTAATCTTGTCCCTAGAGGTTCCAGCTTGCAGCCTGATGCATGAAAGAAAAGAAGACAAAGGAAAAAAAATGAAAAAAAAGAAAAGAAAAAGAAAAACAATTTTTTAAGTCTGACCACTCATTAGAGAGGAAGCAGCTTACTTGTTCCTATGTGTGTCAGTGAATTTGCTGCCAGGTGACAGCAAAGTCCTTTATTTGGAGGAAGGAAACAGGCAAGGGACCTAATATCCCAAATCTGGTCTGTGTGGCTTGATTTAGCCCCACTGTCCACTTTTTTTCTTTTCTTTTTTAAACTTCCTAGTGTGACAGTCCTGTTCTGTCTGTGGTTCACTAGCCACCACAGCCCTGTAGGCTGGATTGCCATTTTACTGAATCCTATATCTATGTTTTGTTTGATCTACAAGTCACTTATTTCAGATTTATTTTGGTTTCAGGATGTATATCTCTCCCTTTCTTTCAATTTCCTGTGTTTTTAGTTGGTTTTCTCTGAGTAGCTCTGAATCTGGTAACATATCAGCCATGCTCTCTTCCCCAGCATATTTTTATTTACAAATCCTCACTATACACTCTAAAAATAAAACTTATTTTTATAGAATATAGTGTAGTGTTGAAAGGAAAAATCCTATTTTCTCTCCATAAATAAAGTAAACCTAAATAAAATTTAAGACAGCCTCCCATTGGCATGAAATTAAACAGAAAACAGTGCCAAAGATTTTGTTCCGCTATGCTATAGACATGAAAAATCAGAAAGGGAAATATGCTTTAACATCAAAATATCATTGTGGCTTCATTTTTTCTAAACTTTTCATTGAACAAAAAGGATTCCACCATTTTCAAGCTTAAAGAAATTATACTAGGGCTGGGGATTTAGCTCAGCAGCATAAGCACCTGCCTTGCAAGCAGGCGGTCGTGAGTTCCATCCCCGGTATCGATAAAAATGAAAAAGACAAAAATAAATAAATAAATAAAGACCTGTTTAAAAAAAGAAATTATACTGGAGTTCACATTTATTGAACTTCAATATTGAACTTCTCAGATGAATAGTATTAATTATGACAACAATATCAATTAACACTGTGTAAGGAAATGCCTGTAGACCAAGACTACAGTAAAGACTATATTTAATTCTATCTACCTACAGTCAGGCTGAAGTCAAATTATATCAGCAAATATCTGTAGGATATATAGGTTTTGGGGTTGAGGTCATAATCCCAAGGAACCTACATGGAATGTTTGAGGTCAAAGATGCAAAGACAATCAGCACAGGTGTACATACAAAGCTGCATCTTCCAGTAACAGAGAGAGAGCAGGTCCTGTCCAACATTTCTTTATGGCCATCAATTCTTGTTTTCTGAGAGAAGGCTGGATTCCTGTTGTTTGTAGAGGGCGTAATAAGGCCTCTTTCAGGTCATTCTTGACATTCCCATATTTTTGTTGTTATATACAGAGGGTGTGAGAGAGAGAGCAGAGTTTCTCAAAGCTACTTCAGGCATGACAAATGGGCTGGCTTGGGAACCTAATTGGGAGAAAAATCTGGGGGAACAGGACTGTGTGAAGGAGAAGTCAGAGCCAGAAATTGTCTGTTGATAATTGCTGGTGCACAATCCTGTAAAAACTGAAAGAAAAGTCTGAGGAGACATGGCTCAAGGAGAAGGAGGTGCATAATACAGATAAAAGGTACAGCTGGGAAGAAGCCAGGAAGCCAGCCTCAGACATTAGTCCAAGAATCAGATAGTGACTAAGTTCTGAGAACTTTTCTGTCAGTCTTTTGGCTGTGTCCCATACTTTGCCTGACTGGTATAAAAGCAACATTCTTCTCCAAGAAAAGCACATAAGCTACCTTTCTCCACAGTGAAGAGATCTAAGCCTCTACAAGTTTGAAGAGTCACTGCTGCCAGGCAGTCTGTCTGGTTTTGTAAGGTGAGAATGGAGTCAGCTACTTGTCTGAAACTGTCAGAAAGGTCTTGGTAGGGTGACAGGATGTCACAGAGATAGTCAAAGCAGCTATGCCTGCCCCTGTAGCAGTATCGCTACAGGGGTATTAAATGTATGGCTCTATATCATCAGACCTGTGTTTTAATGGCAACAGGCAGACTCTGGTTCCCTGGGGCAATGTCTATGTTGGGGATGAGATGTGTCAATGTGCAGGTGCCAGTCCAATTAGTAGGAGGCACAAGTAAAAAGAAAACACCTTGACTGGGTAAATCGAATTTGTCATGAATGTTAAAGAGGTGTGTGACTTTTTATTCTGTTTTTCCCAGACACCCAGAGTGCCTGCTAAGACAGCACCTGTCAAGGGCTGGAAGTGTCCTTGACACAAGATTTGACTGAAGCCTATTGTTACCAGCGCAAGAAGAATCTTTTGGTATTTATTAGGAGCCATTGTAAAGAATGACCAAAAGAAGACAGTCTGAGCGAGTGGGAGATTGATGATAAGGAGCCCACAGGACAATAAAACAGTCACAGCTTTGGGAGGACAGGAAGCAGACAGCTAAGGGAATGGAACACCCTGAGCGGCCCAGTGTCTGGTATGATCATAGGAGGCCAGTGACAGTAACATGGTGACATTGGTGGGAGTAGATGTCCTATTAATGCACCATAGGATAAATTATGCAAACAGAGGTTTGGAAGATCAGAGGAGTATCGGCATTTATGGGTCCATATATGGGTTTAGTTGAGCTCTCACATGCAGAAATGTTAGCAAAATAGGACCGGAGGATTCAGGCTTTGCATTCTGCCTAGAAGTTTTTTGTCTTGGTAGTGATAGGGAAAAGTGGCTGGATATTTTTTGAGCAGTTAGAGTGGGACCTTCATTTCATATTGAGGGTGGTGTGAGGTTGGTAGAGACCCAAACCTAAGGAAGGATTGAAATGGCCATGTGGGTTGCTATAGAAACAGAAGTACAAAGCCAGTGACTAAGGTAGAACTAAATTGGTTCAGCAAGGAATGAGTTAACAATAAAGCTTTGTAAAGATAATTGGGAACCTGAGGGAGAAGCTGTGGGAGAGCAACTTCAGGGTGTGGTAAAAGGAAGGAGGATGTTAGCCTGGCCAAAGCTCCTAGCATAGGTAAGGAGATGGGAGGGTCTACCAAGGGTGAAAATTAATGTGAACACAAAGAAATGATTCTATCACTGAGGTAAAGACAATTGAGCTGGAGTGCCAGGAGAATCAAGAGTAAAACCCACAGAAAAACACATAATAAAAATGGAGAATATTTAAGAGCCTCTCTATTCATTAAACAGGAAACAAGCAAGAAAAAAGGAAAACAATGGAAGCTATTTGGGAGAGAAATCACAGAGTGGCTGGTAAAGGAGCTCTTCTATCCGAGCATAGAAAGACTCAAGAATAGAAGGCTGAAGATGAAACCAGGTCAGATCAGCATAAACTTACTGAATTAATAGGTGAAGTGACAGAATAGAGAGAGCCAGGACATTTAGGTATTTTCTGGGATTCCATTCCGCCTAAGGGATGTGGGAAGATTACTTGTGACCTCCATGAAGAGGAGGGGTCAGGCGAATTGTTGGCAAGTCACAGCTTTATTCTAGAGCAGTGAATCCACTGCAGGGTGTCTTGCAGATGAACAGCTATTGAAGTGCTATAGACGACTCTGCTGGTCCCTTCCACCTTGACTGGAAGAATCAGGAGTTCAATCTTCAATCATAATCAATTTATTAGCAGGTTATCTTTTTCCTTTTTTTTTTTTTTTTTTTTTTATCAGTACTGGGGATCGAACTCGCGACTGCCTGCTTGCAAGGCAGGCGCTTATGCCACTGAGCTAAATCCCCAGCCCCTATTAGCAGTTTATACTCAGAAGGGTGAGTGTCAGGAGAAAGCAGATTAACAGCACATTGTATTTCTTCTTTGGACTGGTTGCAGCACTGAGAGGTAGTCTCCAATGGGACTGGCATCTGGGCTGAGATCTGGCCCAAGCAGAAAGATCAAAATGATTATATCTGATGGGCTCCCCAGGGGTAGCACTATTTCTGAGAGGATCAGTTTGAAAAAGGAAACCCAGGCTTCGTGAAGTTGAAATGTAAGATTACTGAAATGGGCCTTAAGAAGGCTACTGGCTGTTAGCTCTTTCTACCTTACTGGAAGACTGAGGTTGATAGGAGATATGTAAACTCCACTGGATCCCTAGTCACATCTTGAGTAATTTGATTAATAACAGCTGGGTTGTTACTGATTGAAGGGCGGTAGGGAGAACAAATGTTGGAATTATACCAGCAAAATAATAGTGAGTAACAGCTGAGGCTTTCTCTGAGGCGCTGGGGAAATCTTCCACATAGTCAGTCTATCCAAACCACGGTATCTTAACTTCCACACTCATGGCATGTAGGTGAAATCAGTCTGCCAGTCTGGAGTTGGGGAGAAGCCTTATACTTGGGAAGTAGGAAAGGCCTGAGGCCTCAGAAAACCGTGAGGTATGGTCATGTGGCAGATAGAGCGTTATGCAGTGATAGTTTTAAGAAGAGTTTTCCAAGACAGAAAGCAAGTAAGAGGTTCAAGCAACCTGGTAAGGGTCTGTAGCCTGATGGAAACGATCATGAAAGGATGGGAGACTGGCAGGGGCCCGAGAAGTGGGGAGGAGGAACATTCTGTGACTTAGGAACCATCCTTCTTCAGTGGGAAGGGCTTGGTATTGGCATTCTGAACATGAGCAGGCTGGAGTTCAGGCACTATATTGACTCTTGAGGGTGTGGTAGGGGAGGCTAGCTGCCTCTTTGGCACTTTTCTCTGCAAAGGCATTTCCAGCAGCCATGGGGTCAGAAAGCCTCTGGTGTCCTCTGCAGTGAAACACTCCCATCCATGTCAGCAATAAGAAAACCTGAAGAAAAGCTTTAATGAGTGGAGCATTAATGATTGAAGACCCTTGGGAGGTGGAAAATCCTCCTTCTGGTAATATATATCATATAATATATGGAATGTGTACCTTGAATCTGTACATTAACTTGCAAGCCTGGCTAGTACGAGGCCATAGATCACCATAATTGATTCGGCTTACTAATAAGTGGTGGATGGGGGAAGGCTCCAACTTCTATAATAGAATCCTGAGAGACAATAATGTACCCTGTTCTGGCAAAGGATTTGAGGGTAGGCTTATCTGAACTTCCAGTGATGAATCAGGTATGGTCAGGTTTGGGAATGGGTAGGATAAAGGTGTGTGGGGAGGAAGAGGTTGCTAAGTGAACCAGGGACATAAAATTGTGTGGGTCTGGCCCTTTAAGGGAACGCAGGTTAATGAATAGAAAGGCTGGATTAAAGTCAGGGCATTGGTAACCATGAGAGTTTCTATGAAAAGCACATACAGCTGAAGAGGGCAAGGGGCAGAGAAAAAATTGAGAAGTTGATTGAAGACCTGAGCCCTGAAGATTATAGGAGGAGTAGAGAGTGAAGGGAGTATATCTAGTGATTATAAGTGACCCTATGAGCATCAGGGCTGTCCTGCAGCAGCACATAAAGCACAGCAACCAACCTGAAGTAGTGGGGCTGCTGTTAGGACAGAGACAAAAGTGGGCATGGGCTTTGACCTGTGACAGAACTCCTACTGTATATCCCCTGTGTTCAGTTGTAGGAAGATTCAGTGGGGTTGTACGAAGATTGGGTAGAGTCTCCCTTTGTATGGAGAGATTTAGTGTGCAGGGCAAAGCTGGAAACCCATAGGCAAAAGATCCTACGCTGAGAAAGGAGAGGAGCTATTGTTTGATGATAGGGGTTGGGATCTGGGAGATCAAACACACATGGTCTGATGTATGGGTCAGGTATGTTTGTGAAAATGATTTTTAGATAAGCAATGGACAGGGAAGAGTTTTGGGCCTTAGAGGGAGAAACACAATATCCCTTGAAGTCTAGATGCTCAATAGTAAGACAGTGTCTTTGCAGGATGACACATAGGAAGGGCTAGAGAATGAGGTCATCTACATACTGTATAAAGTGAGAGGAGGGAGGATGAAAGACAAGTAAATCATGCACAAGGGCCTGGCTGAGGTGGTAGGGGTTGTCCCAGAAACCCTGAGGCAGGACAGTCCAAGTTAACTATGGACACTCATAAGTGTCCAGGTCTGTCCAGGTGAAGGCAAAGAGAGGCTGTCAGGAGGGACACAAGGGAATAATACAGAAGGCATCTTCTAAATCTAAGATAGTAATGAGTGGTAGATTGGAGGATAGAACATATTTGAGTGTAAGGTTTCGCACAATGGGGTGTATAGGAAGGACAATCTGATCAATAACACAGAGATCGTATGCCAGCCTGTAAGAGCCATCTGCCTTTCATACTGGGAGGATGGGGTGTTGAAAAGAGAATTGGGCTCTTCCGGGAGAACATGGCGGATAGATAGCAGCAGCTTCGGAGGCTCTCTGAGAAATCGCACTTAAAATCCAGGAATGGTGCCGAGTGAGAAACCCTAAGCAAGGGGAGATATACTTTGCCGACCCAGGAATAAACTAAACTAAGAGAGACCAACTGGAAACGCAATCCCGGTAATATAACAGGAACAGAAAAGGTCTCAGTGCAAAAGCTGGACCCCGCGCCACTGGAAGCTGCAATTTGAATTTCCTGCAGATGTTGCTGCGTCCCAATTGTCACAGCAAGGAGAGAGGCGTGAAAGCTCTGAGAGTGGGAAGCAGTGAATGGAGTTGAGAGAGGGACTGGCCAGGAGCCCTGCATCGATCTGCGGTGAGTGAGCAGATTGGGGACTCTTCCATAGATTCAGAGGCATCAGCAAAGGACATACTGGGATTGGGCAGGCTGGCCGGGACAGGATGCTGCAGTGACTTCAGTCACATGTTCCCCTCTCAAGCAGGATTGGTGGGGAGTGTCTGGCCTGCATGACGCCGCTGACTGAGACCCAGTAGGCTAGCCCAAACCAGGTCCCAGTGCCTGGAGGTGCACCCTAGCAGTGAAGTCTTTGGTAGGTTGACCTTTGGTAGGTTGGCCGGGCCCAGCAGAGGCTGCCCAGGTCTGTGTCTCCCTAGTACACTGCAGTGGGCAGGAACACCTAGCCGGCACAATTCAAACAAATTGTAACCAACAAAGAAAGAAACTGGGCCTCCTATATACACTTGTATAAAAGGAACAAAAAAAATATGGGAAGAGGGAGCAACAAGAAAGGGTCCTTGGCCCCCAATCCTGAGACACATGCAATATCAGACATGGCACCAATAGACATAAAGCGCTATCTCCAGAGCCTCATAGACAAGTTCAGGAATGAAGTTATTAATGACCTGAAGCAAGATATAAGTAGAATAGTTAGAGAAATGCTAAGCACCACCCAAGAAAAAACAGATGGTGGAATGGAAGAACAGAAAAAAAGGGAAGAATTGTTTGATGGAGAAAACATAGAATACATGAAGCAGGTTCAAAGAGATTACCAGGAAACTAAAAACTCTATCGAAAACTGGCATAACAGCTTGAAAGAAACTAAGGACAGATTATCTGAACTGGAGGGCAGATTTGTAATATGGGAGTATGAAATGAAAAACTTCTTAAAAATAACAAAAAAAACAAACAACAATAATACAAAGGCTAGAAGATGATAAGAGGATCTATAACTTAAGAATTAAGAACGTAAAAGAAGAAGTAGGGACATAAACAAATGGACTACAAAAGCTATTCACAGAAATAATCCAAGAGAATTTCCCTAAATTAGCAAATGGTAAAGATACTCAGATGTATGAGGCATACAGGAGCCCGGCCACCTACAACCCAAACAGAGCTACACCCAGGCATATAATAATCAAAATTCTAGAAATCCAATATAAGAACAAAATATTAAAAGCTGTCAGAGACAAGAAACAGATCACTTACAAGGGAACACCCATCAGAATTACAGCAGACTTCTTGGCACAAACCATCAAATCACAAAGAGCGTGGGGGGAAATAATTCAAACTTTGAAAGATAATAACCTCCAGCCAAGATTGACATATCCTGCACAACTGTCCCTAGAAATTGATGGAAAAACAAGATGCTTCCAGGACAAAGAGGAACTAGGGGAATTTTGCAACCACCAATTCAACTCTACAGAGAATACTGCAGGATATTCTAAAAAAGGAAAATACCAAGATTCCAGAAATAGTGGCGGAGAGGCCACAATGAATGGAGCAGAAAGCAAAATTAAGAAGACAAACTGACAACAAACGACAGAAAAAGAGCTCAACAGAAATGAGGCAGAAAAGATTGGATGGTAGGAACAGCTATCTTGGAGAAAACAAGACATCATAATAGCTAGTGCTGATTTAGTATCATCTTGTTTTGAAGTCCCATCAAACTTGTATTCTTCTGTCTCCATCGGTCTTAAAAGGTTGTATCTTATTGGATTTTATTATATATGATAATATAAGTAAAAACTTTTATAGACAAGGAGATTATACAGAAACCATTGTTCATTTTATGTTAATTGGTTCTAAATACCCTGTAATAATGTCATTCTCCTGAATGGTTTTATAGTGTCTTGATATGTTTGGTGCTACAGTATACAAAGTTATACTCAAAGATTTCAAGGAAAGAAACACTATGGTAACTATTTTTATGTCAGGATGTCTTGTGGTGAAACACTATTTTGCTTAAATGGTTATGCTTTGACCTGCGCTGTTCTGTTGTTATGCCGTCTTTTATCTCAATCCCTTTTTTTTTAATTATTTACTTTTTTTCTTTTTATCTTTTTAATTAAGGGAAAAATAAAAATAGCAGGATACATTATAGTAACCTACTTTGATCTCCTATTAACTTGATTTGAAATTCTGTATTCCTCTCACCATCTTGTTTTGATTGATTTTCCTCTATTCTGCTTTGCTTGATAGTACCAAGTTCGAAAGTATAGGCAAAACTGTGAAGACAATAAGATTCATTATGACGCCCGTTCCAGTTGACTATTATCTTCTTTTAAAGTCCTGTAATGTCTCCAATGCTTTCGTTTTATTCTTTACTGTTTTGTTCAATTTTATTATAACTGGCAATTCTTCTTAAAATAGCAAGAGGCAGTATGGTAACCATTGTTGATCACCTTATATTTTGTTTTTACATTATCTATTATGTCCATCGTTTTGATTTGACTGACTCTGTTCTGATATGTCGCATTTGGTTTTACTCTCTTCAAAAAGAGTAATAAGAACTGTGGGAGTAACAAAACCCAAAATGTGTAATGGTCATTGTACAAAAGAAAAGAAAGTGCTCTGAAGGTTATAACTGCATACATGTTTAAGTGTATAAGATAGATAACCATATTACTGAGGTTTTTTTGAATTATTGAACAAAACTGTTTGCACTCTCACTGTTTGAAAGTCACTTTATATGCTTGAATTTTGTAACTTGAACAACTATTTCTAAGATGAAAATATGTAATCTATTAACTAGTGATTTCTTACTGTTTATTTTTTAAATTTTGTATTACTTGTACCCTTTTTCTGTTTTTTAATTTTTCTCCTTAAATTAAAATAAATAAAAAGAAAAGAGAATTGACAGGAATTAAAAGACTGTGTCACAGTAGGCAAGAAACAATAGGATGCAGTTCCCATAAATCTGGGTCAGAAATGTTCCAGGGGGCCTCTGTATGTTTCAAGCCTCGTTAGTCTTTAGTGGCCAGGTCAACAAGCTATGAGAAGCTGGTCAGGGGATTCCAGGGAAATTGTCCACAGCCAGCAGGGGTGGTTGTGGGCACTGGGCAATCCTACATCCAGTAGGGACCCCCACAGGAAGAACCCAGTTTAGGGGAAATCCCTAGCGGTGGACATTCTGGAAGCATTGGAAGCATGGCCCTGGAGGGACAGCCTTGAAAATGCTTTTAGCTGTGAACTGGGGGCTTGGCCCAGCCTGGTGCTTTCTTTCAGCAGAAGCTTACCTATTATGCAACTCAGAAATATTTGCTTTTCAAGCACTTTTATCTGAGCCTCCCAGTCTAATTCTGTGAATCACCTAAGGGCAGCAACCAAGGGAAACATAAGCTGAGCTGGATTTTCATCCCTGTTCTGAGCGGTTTCCTTTAGCTTATCAAAATTAACTGTTTTATGGCCCACTCTGCAAAGTCTTTCGGGAAAGTAAGAAACTATATAATTTCACCTTCTTATGTCCTCAGATTCTGCCTGATAGTTCCAGTTAGGGTCTTTCCTAGGACACAGCTACAGTGCCTACAGGAAGATTCACCTAAAGATGATGGTTTTTTGCCCCCATAGGATTGATCCAGAGAGATCACTCCTTCCCACTCTTCTGAAGAAAGAGTGGAATTATGGATCCCATTTATATCAGTCCAGGATAGGTTACATGACTGAGTTAAGTACCAAAATCCTTAGCTGTACTGAGTGGGGTCTGAGGATCAGGAGCCCAGGTGCTGGTTAATTTGGGAGAGGTCTTTCAAAGAGAAAGAAACATGAACTCTAACCACCCTCCTGCTCCTGCCTTCTCCCAGAGTAGGAACTGGGAGGGAGATAGGGGACAAGTTTTGGGCTCAAACTGCAATCCAGATCAGGTGTTGGGTACAGTGGAGCCAGATATAGTGTATGGAGGAGGATTAGATTCAAGGGGAAGTGCCAGGTAAGCAGAGGGAACAGGCACCTCATCAGCAGGAGCTCAGCAGGGGAGGGAGCAGCTATAGCAGTCTCAGAAAGCTCTGGGAGAGAAGTTACTATAGGAGGCTGGAGGGCTGCAAGAGCAGGAAGCTCCAGGGTAGGAGGAGGTGTGCCAGCAGCAAGAAGTTCCCAGAAGAGCAAGATCAGCTGGATCTGTTTTCAGAGAGGAGTCCGTGAAGCAAGTGCAGATGGGAAAGAATCAGTTTGAGAGGGATCACATGAAGTGCACAGAGTGAGACTGTTACGGAGTGTAAAGAATGCCTGTACATAGCGGATTTTTGACCACTTTTTTTAGCCTCTATCAATATTGTCTAAATCCCACAGAACACAGGGATCAAAGGTTCCATTTTCTGGCCATCTTAAACCACTTTCCAGTTTGCCGCCTGGCCAAGTAGTGTCACAGAAAAAATGTGTGCTTGGGCTTCAGATTGGGTTGGAGACAGAGATGTTTCAGATATTTTTTAAGAGGCAGGGTAAGGGCGAGGAAGGAGGAATACAAGCTTCCCCATCGGGAGTAGAGAGTGGTAAATGCCACACTTGGCTTGACAAAACAGGAGCACCACCGCGGCCGGTACTGAACGTTTCAGTTGTACCCAAGGCTGTAAGGGAATATGGCTGAATGAGAAATGCAGTCATCACCACAGCTGATCATTCACTCAGGGGAATCAGTCTCCCCAGGAAGCATCTGTGACTAGCATTAGGTTTAAAGGCACAGAAGTGTTAGAAGCCCAGGAAGGGGAGGGAGAGCTTCTCAGATCTGAAGTGGTCAGCATGGCAAAAGCTGGGCAGCTTCCAGGAGCAGTGGGCTGAAGTCCAGAATCAATGTCACCAGGTGGCCCAGTGGAAAAAGGCTTGTGATAGAGTGAAGTACCTGCTGAAGAGGGACCTCCTATCATATCCAAGTCACGGTACCAAATGTTAATTTACAGCATGGGAGGAAACATCCAGAGATCCAGACTGTGAGAAAGAGCATATTTAATTCTGTGTAAATACAGGCAGGTTGAAATTGGAGTCATATCAGCAAATACTTGGAGGGGAGGCTAAGTGTATACGGGATTTGGGGTTAGGAGTCATAGTACCAAGGAATCTGTGTGGAATGATTGAGGTCAAGGTTGCAAGGACAAGCAGCACAAGTGCACATAGAAAGCTGGGTCTCTCGGACCCAGCATCGGAGAGACTAAAGGTCCAGTTCTAAATTTCTTTATGGCCTTCAGTTCTGCTTGCTTAAAGCATACTAGATTCCTATGGCAGCACAAAGGTCTCACACAGATCAGGCTTGACAAACACCAAGAGATAAAAATATCCAAGCACAAGGTCATGAGTTTGAGTTCCAGTACCAAAAAAGAAAAGTACCACTTTTAAAAAAGTCATTTCTAATGTTTTTTACCTCAGTGTGAAAACTCTGACATCATAATAATTTGGCTAATAACATATGGTGTGAAGGTAGTGTTCTGGCTTAGATCTAGATCTCTCTCCAAAGCCTCATGCAGTCATGGGGTGCCATGCACCAGCATAGCTTTCGAAGTTCCTAGGGGGAAAGATGGCAAGAGGATGGGAAAATAAAGAAGACATGAAAGCTGGGGTCAGATGGAGCCCTCTCTGCTGATGGGAGAAGAGGAACTGCTCAACCACCACAGCACATGTATTTATACACTTAGGAGGAGGATGTCAGTTCCAACCCCTCTACCGAGCAGCTTGTTTGTCTGGCCGGCCTGGGCACCTCGCCTTTTTGGAGCTAAAACAGCTTGCTTACACAGCCTGATTTGGGCTCTCGGTGTTCTGCGTGTGGCCTGTTTTAGACCCACACATGTGATCGATCTCCAGCTTCAGCCACTCCCTACGTAGGAATTTCTCAGAGATGGCTGAGTGTGGAATGAGTGATGCTGGGGTTACAGGTGTGTGTGATTAGCGTATCAGTCTGCTGACTGGTTTGGCATAGTTCTGGCAAGGATAAAGGGTCTGAGTGCTATGCGTGCCCCAGCCTTATGCTGCATATAATGTAAGGGAGAGAAAAGGTCTTGTCTCCTCCCTGGCTTGTCTTTGCTATCTTGTGGTGCCATGGACTCTTCTCCACTGTGATGGCGCTCAACCATGTGTCATTCTACCTTGGGACCAGTGAATTATGGACTGAAACTTCTACAGACTGTGAGCTAAATAACCCTTTCTTCCTTTAACTTTGGGTGTTGAGTATTTGTCTCAGCAATGAGAAAAAAATAACTGAGACAGGTAGTGTATTTTAATACATTTTTCAGTCATAAAGAATTTTAATAATTTTGCACATGTAATTCATGCAATAAGAGTTAAAGATACACCACAGATTGATCAGTCTACCAACGGTAGTGAACCTTTTAGAACTTTTGATGATAAACATCCCATTGTAGCCCATTCCATAGCTTCACCACTGATCTACACTATGAGTATGATCTCTGCATTATTTGGACAGATACTGAACTATCTGCTTTAGTGAGTCCATTTTATAAACTGAGGCATATTTCAAGATATATGAGCATAATTATTTGTTTCAATGATTACTCTACTTACTTCTTTATTGAAGATGCCAGCAGAGTTTTGTGTCTGTATCTAAAAGAGCCTAGTTAATTGATTTGGAGAGGAGAGAACAAGAAGTTGAGATGAGTTTGAGCAGAATATGTGAATAAATTTTATTAGGCAAGGACTGAGGATTTAGCTCAGTGGTGTAAGCGCCTGCCTTGCAAGTATGTGGTCGTGAGTTCAACCCCCAGTATCCCCCCCAAAAAAAGTTTATTAGCCAAATCAACTTGCCAAAAAATTAAGCTCTGAACAAAAATTATTTGGGGGGGTCGCAAAGGCTTTATTTTAGGCCAGGCCTGGCGTCACAGTCTCCAGGAGCCAATTTGGAGACTGTGCACCTTACAGCTGGAAGGGTTGGGTTTTAAAGCCGAAAATCACAGGAATGTTGTAATCGTTGACACAGTTAGGTAGCATCTGGGCTTTATAGAACTTCCTGTAATTTCCTTGAAGTTAAGCATTACTTAAAGAACAGCACATTTTATTACAGATAGCTGGATGAGGGGTAGGGGAGGGGATTACAGGAAACTGATACCTAAGGCTTTTACAGCTTTCTCAGGAAATTGAAACTTAACCTAGATAGATAGGAAGGGGAAAGGGGAGGGGGAGGCAATAAGATGCATACAGAACAGAAAATGAGGCACAATGGTTAAAACTAGGTTACAACATTCCCCTCTGATGTTGTGACTGAGGTCAAATCTTTGACCTAATTTTTAAGGATTTTGAGGTATAGGCTCATAGGCATGCTGGTGTAACATCATCAACTTTATGCCTAGCATTTTTTGTCTGACATATGTAGTTATTTTATTGAGTATACAAGGACCTACTGTGACCAAGAGCAGTACTCCTAACAATGATCCAAGCAAGGGCAGGAGATAGGGCAGAATTTCATTTTAGACACTCCATAAAGGGTTTTTAAATAGCCCTCTCCTCCTTTTAACTAGGTCTTCCTGTAGTCTCTTTTTTTAAAATATTTTATTTAAAAGGAAAAAGAGAAAAAAAGCAAAAGAAAACAAAACAGTGTAAGGGTACAAGTAATTCAGAACTACAGAAAAGCAAAAAAAAACAAAAAACAGTAAGCCATCACCAGTTAATAGATTACTCGCTATCATCTTAGAAATGGTGTTTCAGGTCACAGGATCAAAGCACACAAAGCGAACATTCAAACAGTGAGACTGCAAACAGTTATGTTCAGTAATCCAATCCAAACTATTACTATGGTCTTCTATGTAACACACCTAAACACCCTTGCTATTGTATCCTTCAGGGCACTTTTCTTTCCCTCTCTTTATTACAACAAAATTTACACATTTTGGGGCTTTATTGCTCCCTTAGATCGTATTGCTTTTTTTTGTAAGAGAATAAAATCAAGCATGATAAAACAAAGCTGTCAGTCAAAACCAAGGATAGACATAGCACATGATGTAAAAACAGAGTACAAGGTTATCAACAATGGTTACCATAATGCCTCTTGTATCCTTAAGAAGAATTGTCTATCTCTTTAGGTATTATAAAGTAACATAAACATAACAGTAGAGAACAAGACCAATAAAACCTAAACTTTGTAAATCTTACAGCAGCTCAAAAGAGGATAATAGTCAAACCAGAATGGGCATCATAGTGAATCTTATTACCTTTAAACTAGTTGCCTATACTCTGATACTTGATACTTTCATACAGAGCAAAATAGAGTCTAATCAGTCAAAACAAGATAACGGGGGTATTACAGGACTTCAAGTTGATAGGAAATCAAAAAAGTTACTATAATATATCCTGCTAGATTTTTTATTTTTTCCCTTAGTTTAAAAAAGGAAATTAAAAAATTAAATAATTTTTTAATGAATAAGGGATTGGATGAGATAAAAGGGGGCATAACAACATAACAATACAGGTTAAAGCATGACACTTTCAGCAACCTAGTGCTTCACCACCAAATAACCCGACTTAATAGTAGTTACCACAGAGTCTTTTTTTAATATTTGAATATAACTTAATATGCTATAGCATCAAATATATCAAGACTGTGTAACACCATTCAAGTGGATGAAAGCATTATAGAGTATTTAGAACCAGCTAACAGAAAAAATGATCAATGGTTTCTATACTGTCTCTTGGCCTATAACAATTTTTGTTTATACTACCACATATGATAAAATCCAGCAAGCTACAACATGATAAAATCAATGGAGACAGAAGAGCCATAGTTTGGTGTGGCATTAAATCAGCACTAGCTATTATAATGTCTTATTTTCTTCAAAGTAGCTGTTCATTGCATCACAGGCCATAATATCAAACAGCCCAGAATAAAGCCATTCCAATTAATGAGTGAAAATTTTATAAGCCACATAATGGGGAATCATGGTTATCACGTACTTTTATATATTTGAATCATTTCCTACACTAGGGAAACTATTTGGTGTTCACAGATGTGAGTTTGATTTAGTTCACTTATGAGTATGGTTTCAAGCTGCACCCATTTATTGATAAATACCTCAATGTGATCCTTCTTTATAGCTGAGTAGTACTCCATTGTATAGAAATACCACAACTTTTTTATCCATTCCTCAGTTGATGGACACTTGGGTTGTTTTCAAGATCTGGCGATTACAAATTGTGCTGCTATAAACATAGGTGCACATATATCATTGTGGTATGATGCTTTCAGTTCTTCTGGGAAGATGCCTAGAAGTGGAATAGCTGGAACAAATGAGACTTCCAATCCCAACTTTTTGAGAAATCTCCAGACTGACCTCCACAAAGGTTGTACCAGTCTACATTCCCACCAACAGTGTAGGAGAGTTCCTTTTTCCCCACAGCCTCTCCAGCACTTGTTGCTGTTGGTCTTCTTGATCCTGGCCATCCTTTCAGGAGTGAGAAGGAACCTCAGTGTGGTTTTAATTTGCATTCCCCTAATAACCAATGGTGATGAACATTTTTTCATGTATTTATTTGCCATTTGTATTTCTTCCTCTGAGAAGTGTGTATTCATCTCAGATGCCCATTTTTGGTTTGGGTCTTTGAATTTTTGGAGTCTGATTTTTTTTTTAATTCTTTATATGTTTTAGACAAAAGTCCTTTGTCTGAGAGGGAGTTCACTAAGATCTTTTCCCAATTTGTGGTTTTTCTTTTCACTATGCTGGAGATTTTTCTTTTACTTACAGAAACTTTTTAATAAGAGGTGGTCCCAGTTATTGAGTCTGGGAAGTATTTCCCATGCAGTTTGAGTCCTGTTCATGAATTCTCTACCTACCCCTATGTCTTCAAGGTTTCTACCTAATTTGTCTTCCAATAGATTTAGTGTTTCTGTTTTAATATTCATATCTTAGATCCATTTACATTTTAATTTAGTTTATGGTGATAGGCTTGGGTCGAGTTTAGTTTTCGGCAAATGGAGAGCCAGTTTTTCCAACACCATTTATTAAAAAGACTGTCATTTTTCCAGTGAACCTGCTTGGCTCCTTTATCGAAGATAAGGTGGTTGAGTGTGTTTGTAGTTGTGGTTGTATCTTCTAATCTATTCCATTGATCCTCTGCTCTGTTTTGATTCCAGTACCATGTTGATTTTACTACTGTTGCTTTGTAGTATAATTTCAAGTCAGGGATTGTAATGCCTCCTACCTTGCCTTTGTTGCTTAGAATTGCCTTTGATATTCTAGGTCTCTTCTGGTTCCAGACAAACCTTAGGATGGATTTCTCTAGATCTAGAAGGTATGTTGATGGTATTTTTATTGGGATTGCATTGAATCTGTATAACAATTTTGGAAGAATGGCCATTTTCACAATGTTTATTCTTCCTATCCGTGAACATCTAATGCCTTTCCATTTTCTGAGATCATCTTCAATTTTCTCTTTCAGTGTATTATAATCTTCCCTGTATAGGTCTTTCACTTCTTTCATAAGAGTAATTCCTAAATATTTCATTTTGCTTGCTAGTGTGAAGAGTGTGGCTTCTCTTATTTCTCTCTCTGTGATTTTGTTGTTAGTGTATAAGAATGCTATTGATTTCTGAATATTGATTTTGTACCCAGCTACATTACTGAATTTATTTATTATATCTAAAAGTCTTTCAATGGAGTTTAGGGGGTCTTCTATGTAGAGTATCATGTTATATGCAAATAATGACAATTTAACTTCTTCTTTTCCTATCTTTACCCCTTTTATTTTTCTCTCTTATCTAATTGCTCTGGCTAGTACTTCCAGTACTATATTAAATAGGAGTGGTGATAAAGGACATCCTTGTCTTGTGCCCGATTTTAAAGTAAAGGCTTTCAATTTTTGACCATTTAGTATGATACTGGCTGTTGGTTTGTCATAGACAGCCTTTATTATATTGAGGTAAAGACCATCTATTCCAATTTTCTGTAAAGTTCTTATCATGAATGAATGTTGGACCTTATCGAAGGCTTTTTCTGCATCTATGGAAATGATCATGTGATTCTTACTTTTGGATTTATTGATATGGTGGATTACATTTATTGATTTATGTATGTTGAACCATCCCTGCATGCCTGGGATGAATCCCACTTGGTCATGGTGTATAATCTTCTTGATGATTTGCTGCATCCTATTTGCCAATATTTTATTGAGAATTTTTGCATCTGTGTTCATTAGGGAGATTGGTCTGTAGTTCTCTTTTTTCAGTTGGGTCTTTCTCAGGTTTTGGTACTAGAGTAACATTTGCTTCCAGGAATGACTTGGGAAGGATTGCTTGCTTTTCAATTTCATTGAAGAGTTTGAGGAGTGTCGGTATTAGGTCTTCTTTGTATTTCTTGTAGAGTTCTGCAGTGAATCCGTCTGGGCCTGGGCTCTTCTTTGTAGGTAAGGACTTAATTACATTTTCAATTTCATTAATAGAGGTTGGATTTTTCAGCAGTTTTACATCCTCTTGATCTAGCTTTGGTACTTCATATGTTTGTAAGAATCTGTCTATTTCTTTTGTGTTATCAAACCTTTGAGAGTAAGGTTTTCGAAATAGATGTTGATGATCTTCTGTATTTCTATTGAGTCTGTAGTGACTTCACCTTTTTCATTTCTTATTGCATGGATTTGAGCTCTTTCTTCCCTTTTTTTAATAAGGTTGGCTAGGGGCTTATCGATTCTATTTATTCTTTCAAAGAACCAACTTTTTGATTCGTTGACTCTTTGGATTGTTTTCTTATTCTCTATTGCGTTGATTTCTGCTCTGATTTTTATAATTTCCTCTCTTCTTTTGGCTTTGGGCTTGACTTGCTCTTCTTTTTCTAGCTCTTTGACATGTAGCATCATGTTATTTATTTATATTCATTCTGTTTTCCTGATGTGGGAGCTCAGTGCAATAAATTTTCCTCTGAGGACGGCTTTCATTGCATCCCATAAATTCTGGTAAGTTGTATCTGTATTTTCATTTGTTTGTAGGTATTGCTTAATTTCTTTTTTAATTTCCTCTGTGACCCACTGATTACTCAGGAGTGTGTTATTCAGTTTCCATGTGTTTGTGGGACTTTTGCAGTATCTTTTATCGTTAATTACTAATTTCATGGTGCTATGGTCCAATAGCATGCAAGGGATAATTTCAACTCTTTTGCATTTATTTAAATATGTTCTGTGAGTTAATATATGGTCTATTTTAGAGAATGACCCATGTACTGCTGAGAAGAATGTGTATTCTGTTGTTGTTGGGTGGAATACTCTGTATATGTCTATTAAGTCCATTTGTTCACAGGTGCAATTCAGTTCTTTTATTTCTTTGTTGATTTTCTGTTTGGTTGATCTGTCCATTGGTGTCAATGGTGTATTAAGATCTCCTGTCAGAATTGTGTTACTGCTGATTTGGTTTTTCATTTCTGTTGGTACTTGTTTTATATAACTGGGTGCTCTGGAGTTTGGTGCATATATATTTAAGATAGTTATCTCTTCCTCTTGGAGTTTTCCCCTTACGAGTATGTAGTGACCTTATTTATCCTTTCTGATCATTATTGGCTTGAAGTTGACTTTTCTGCAAACAGAATAGCTACCCCCACTTTTTTTGGGGGGGGGTTTCTATTGCATGGAGTGTTGTTTTCCATCCTTTGACTTTGAGGCTGTGAGTATCCTTTTGAGTTAGGTGGGTTTCTTGTAGACAGCATATGGTTGGATTTTGTTTCTTGATCCATTCTGCAAATCTGTTTCTTTTAATTGGTGTATTGAGACCATTTACATTAATAGTAAGAACTGTTATAAATTGGTTTATTGTTGACATATTATCTTTCTGCTGTTGCATGTTTATCTTTCTGCTCTGTTCAACTGTCTGCTTTGTTTAGTGGTTTTTTCCTAAATGTATCTAGTCTGTCTTTCAGTGTTCTTTGCAGGGTTGGCTTGGTGATCATGAAGTTTTTCAGCTGATCTTTGTCATGGAAGTATCTCATTTCTCTATCAAATTTGAAAGACAGTTTTGCAGGGTACATCATCCTAGGTTGGAAATCATTTTCCTTTAGGATTTGAAATACATCACTCCATGCTCTTCTTGACTTTATTGTTTGTGCTGAGAAGTCTGCTGTAATTCTGATAGGTTTTCCTTTATAGGTGATCTGTCTTTTCTCTCTGACAGCCTTTAATATTCTATTCTTTTGCTCAATTTCTGGGATGGTCATTATTATATGTCTGGGTGTAGATTTATTTTGGTTGTGACTATTTGGAGTTCTATATGCTTCATTGATCTTATCAGTTTCCAATCTCATGTTTGGGAAATTTTCAGCTATTACTTCTCTAAATATCCTCTTGACATCCTTTATGTTGTCCCTTTCTTTTTCATTTATCCCTATCAACCTTATGTTGTTTCTCTTTGCGTCATCCTGTAGGTAATGAATTGTTATTTCCTGATTTCTTGTTATTTTTAAAAGATCTTTTCTTTCCTGTTCACTTGTTGCAATATTGTCTTTGAGGTCTGAGATTCTGTCCTCACATTCATTGAGGCGGTTTTTACAACTTTCAATGGAGTTTTTTATTTCCTGTATATCTCTTTGCATCTGCATTATGTATTCTGTTTGTTTCTTATATTGTTCATCCAGGGATTCTATATTTTTGTTTAGTTCCTCCAATTTTTTAACGGCCTCTTCTTTAGCTATGTTTAGCATCTGCTTCATTTCTTTTATCAATTCTTCTTTCATCTGAGAGAATATTTCTAATTTGAATTCCTTTAAGGCTTCCCATACTTTTTCTTTATTTCAGTTACCATTATTTCAGGTATTTCAGTCATGTGGCATGTGTTTTCTTCTATACACATGGCTCCTGGGCTTTCTTGGGATGGGCTGGATGTTTGAGATTGCATTTTGGACTTTCATTTTGTCATTTTCCTGTATTTGGGAGCTTCAAGTGTTGTTCCAGGTGTGGGAGAGAGATCCACCAGCCTGGGATGGGGTACCCTGCAATAGCCCCACTCACTGGACCCAGCAGGGAACTATGGCCTGCTCCTCAGGCCAGGAAGAGTGTCTTCTCAGGCTGGGCAGAGCTCCCAGCCGCAGCTGCCACAGTCTCTGATCTGGCCTGGTCCTCGGTCCCGTGGGGAACCGGCCTGGGTCCCCAGGTCAGGGAGAAAGTTCCTGCAGGTTGGGCGGAGCTCCCAGCCGCTGCTGTTACACTCACCCTTCCGGCCTGGTCTCTGGTCCAGTGGGGAACCGGCCTGGGTCCCCAGGTCAGGGAGAAAGTTCACACAGGCTGAGCCGAGCTCCCAGCCCCCGCTGCTACAATCTCTGATCTGAACAAAAATTATTTTTACATTTTCTGAAAGAAATGGAGAATGACCAAAACTCGAGAGAATTAGCCTTATTGAAAATAGAATTATGTTTTTAATATCTCAGGGCAAGTCTCAGGCACTACCACTCAAGTTATAAAAATTCATATAAAAGCCAAAGTCTAAGGAAGGAAGGAATCAGAGGACAAAGTTCAGTGTAATCATAGAATTTGGAATCTGAGGAGGAAGCCCAGACAAGGAGAGAGTGACAACACGGGGCCACATTGCTCATTTCTCCAACTGACCTCAAGCTCTGCATGCAGGGCACTGACAGAAAAGCCCAGCTAAAACCAGAAGCACTGGAGGTAGGCTTCATCTGCTGCTCGTTGAAAGGAGAAGGGGTTTGGGGATCGTGGCTAACCAAATAAACTGCCTGCCTAAGAAAATTGAAAGTCTTCAGAGGAACAAGTCAAAATCTACCATTTCTCCAATTCAGAATATATTCTAATTATACAAGATATTAAGATGGAACAAACTCAAAAGGAAAGGCAATCAGTGTGGAAATTAAATCCAAGTGGCCCACACATTGGGGAATAGACAGCATGGACTTTTAAAGTAGTGTAACTTTGTCCAAAAGTAAAAATGAAAAAAAAAATTTTTAAATCTCTCATAATGAATGGAAGGAAATCATACATATATATATATATATATATATATATATATATATATACACACACACACACACACACTCAAATATATATACACTAATGAAAACTCTAGAAAAGTACAGTGTATGAACTTTTCAAATTATCATATAATAAAAGTGCATCAGTAAACCTGAAGACAGAATAACTGAAGTGGTCTACTCTGAAAAACGTGAGCCGTCACAATAGGTCACGGTATAGGAAGCTTTTTCTTGTTAGCACTGGATGTACTCTTACTTTGGGTAAATTACTACACTGAGATATCAGAGTACTTAGCTGGTATATCACCTTGATTTCAGCAGTGCTTTAAATAGAATCTCTCAAGATGCCCTCGTGTACAGATGGGAGAGTGTGGACCCAGAGATGCCCACAGACTGACTTCAGTATTTGTCTTCCTTGCTGGTGGGCAACCTCCATGAATACAAGCAAAACAAAGTGAAAACACTACACACCCAAACACAAACCAGAAAGTTTCTTTTTCTCTTGCAGAGCTGGGGGGTCCGGACTCGCACATGCTAGGTAAGCGCTCCAACCACTGAGGCAAGGTCCCTGCCTGGCGCATAACCTTCCCCTCTGCCCTCTTGTCGGTATCTAGCATTAGTTCTAAAATTAGCTACATAGTGCTAAAAGGGCAAAATACATCTTGATCTGTGGATTCCGTGTTTTACCACTGTGTCCAATGTCTTCATATGCTTACATTTAATCTTGGAGCGGATGGGAGCCGGGCAGCCGGGCGACCTCACACTGTGGGTTTCCGGTGAGCGGGCGCCCCCGCGCGGGCATCTCGGGAGATGCACAGGGCTCGGCTTGTTTCGGAGAAGCACACAGCACCTAAACCAGAAAGGGAGAGATGAGAGGGTCCAGCCTAACCGGATTCTGTCTGTCTATGTATGTCCACACACGTGCACATACTGTACTGCTTTCAGTTTCACATTCTTTGGCCTCAGTTTTTAACATTTGTCTTTTTAAAATCCAGGTAGTTGCCCTGCCACCCAGCTATGGAAAATGTCTTCTGACTTTTTGTTGAGCATTCAGAGGCCACTGGGCCAAGAACACAACGGGAACTCAATGTTAACTGCAGTATTAACTTTCTGCGCACGGTGGAACCGGTAAAACTAACTACTCGAGGGCGATCTTCATCCTGATACCACATCTATTGCAATGCTGATGCCCTATATCCGTTTCTTTGATTGGTTGAGGCCCTGCTCTGCAGAGTGTAGGGATTCCACGTGTGCAGCACCTTTCCATGCTACTTCTGTTAGAGGCTGAGTTCTGCACCGAAGAGAATGCTGGGAGAAAGTGGGTGCACCCAGCGGCAGTCACAGCCTGCATGAAATCATTTAGGACCGTGTTCCTGCATTTTAGCTCAGGGTAGTCACTTAGAGACTTCAGTCTTCTCTTTGTATCAGTGGAAGTGCCTTTCCCTTAAGTCATTTGATTTTTTTAATCTGGACTAATAAATTTTAGATATTATCTTGCCTGATTTTAATGTCCTCCTCGCTACTTTATATTTTCTTATTATTATTTAACAGTTTTGAGGCTGGAGATCCAAGATTCCATATTCTTATAAAGTTACTCACTTTTTCTTAATTTAAATATTTGTTTCTAAATATTTTTAAAATTTGGATACATCCTAGCTTAGGTACTGAAATAGTCACCTAAGATAAATTACATTTTACTACATTGTTAACCTATTCGTAAATTCCCACTTTGTGTCTTAATTTTTTACATCAAAACTCTTGAGAGTTTTAAATAGGGCAGCTATTAAAAGCATCGTAAATTTCAACATACCCTAGCTAACCTCTGGTAAAAACTAAAGAGTAATTTTTCACTTTAAAAGAATTTAAGCAAGAGTCTGAGAACCAGCACCATGAGCCAGCCGCCACCAGACCAGGAAAAGCCAGGCCCCAGCCTATCCCCATGCATCAGCACCACTGAGGGGGGGAGGGCGGTTTTGCAAAGGCCACACCGACAAACAAGCCCAGTCTGGAAACCAGCACCATGCACAGGCTGTCACCGGATTGGGAAAAGCCAGACCCCAGCCCCTTCCAGCATTCAGGCTGGTAATACAAAAAATACCAGTCTCCTCCCTGCTTCCCTGGAGAAGCACAGGCTGTGATGACAGCTATGGTGGTGAAATGCAGTTGGATGCCTGTGGTGCTCTGGTGTTTCACCGACATCGCAGGTCTAGGGCCAGTGGTCTGATCACAGGTTCAGAGGATGGTGGTCCATAGTGTGGCTTCTAGTGCAGATCTCCTTCTGAGGGTTGTAGCCATTGTTGATTTCTTATGGTCTTATTTTAAGATTCTGTATTGTTTCCATTGTTTTGTTGGGTTGGGTTTTATTCTCTTTTGTTTTATTTAATTAGGTTAAATCTGATGCCAGGAGAAGCTATATCAAAGATAGTAAGATATATTATGGCAGCAATTCTGGATTTTACTATTGGCTGTTTTGAAATCCTTTATTGCATTCATTGTTTTGTTTTGTTTTGTTTTGTTTTTATTGTCCCTGTTCTATTCTATTGTTTGATTTTTACTATATTGGAAATTATCCGCAGCTGTTTTGAAGACATCAAAACGTGATGGTAACTATTGTTGATTTTGTAATGTTTTGAAGTTCTGTACCTCTTACACTGGTTTGTTTTGCTTGGTTTTATTCTGTTTGATCCTCTTTAACATGAAAAAAAAATTTAATGCTTTTAAAAAGTTAAGCAAAACACAATTATACTGTCATAAACTTAAACAAATGCTCTCCATTTTGTGATGCTAGTGTTTTTTAGACGAATCATGTTTTACAGGGCAGAATTCAAAATTGCCATAGAATGCAGTCTCAAGGGATGGTTGAGCTTGTTTTTCTAGGCTTGGGTATTTTGTTTTAGACATGGGAGGAACCAAAGCTAAGGATATCCCCGTTCCCAAATCCATGTTTATTGATGATAATTCTTACATCTTACATTTCCCATAAAAATCTTACACTCTAGTTACACAACCTTAATCTTATTCTCCTGGTCCCTAAAGACCCAAACGCAGTCCAAGAGTCTCACCAGCTCTTATTACAACACCTGGCATGAACAGTTTTGGGCTCAGGATGTGTCCCAGAGGCATAAAAACTACACAGAGAAAATCCCAGGGATGCAAGGCAGAAGGGTATTTGAATTCATCTACTTTACTTATCATCCTCAGGTAAGATCTTTCTTGAGTCCAACTAATAAAGTGACCATTATGACTGAGACCACCAAAATGAAATCGAATTGGCTGTCCTTGGAATTCTTCTCACCCGCCAAAAGGCAAAATGAGAGCTGCACGGGAGAATTGTCTCTGGACACAATAAAATAGGAACTTTATTTTAATTAACTTACAGTTGATATAGACTTAATGTTTTGAGCATATAATTTTTTTCATATTTAAATGATATTCATTTCAGAATACTATTCCTGAGAATTTTAGTTGCATCAAAACTTCAACTTGAGCAAAATTATGGTCACAAGTAATAGCAGTTACTTAAATTGAAAATGAGAGCTCTGTCAAAATTACTCTTCAGGAGAGATAAAACATGTGGTCAGGTTTCTTGAGGTTCTGAGTGTTCATTAGCGAGCTCCTTAAAAGGTGGAGCCAACCCTGAGTGAGCTGGTCCTTTCCTTTCAGAACATGGGAGTGGAGAGGAGACCCAGCTCTAGGAGGAAGACACTGAGGAAAACCCACTGCAGATGTTCCTTATCGGGAAGACAGGACATGAATTTGGAAAATGCCTTGGTGGAAAATAATCTCAAGATGCCCCATCCATATTTCTCAACTAAAGTGGAAGAAAAGTAAGTCCTCTCATGACCTGGCTCCCTGGATGGATTAGAAAGGCTTGACTTCCACCTGGAGAAGAGGATAGAGAATGAAGACCAAGCACTTTGCTTTCAGCTGGGAGAGATGAATAAGGCATATTTGAACTAACAAGATCTTCTGTGGTATCATCTCTACTGGATTCCATTTTTGCAGGTATTAATCTGTCCACTCTGGCCAAAGAATGCATATTAATGGTTATGAATTTTCCTGGTCCAGATGGTGTATCTGCATTACAGTGAAATCTGGCTTGTCTTTGTAGAGAAAGATCTAGGTCAAGATATGGTTTGTCTGATGGAGGGATGGTCGTCCTCTTGTCCTGCTGTAATGCAGGTGATGATAACACAGTGTCAGGCAGAAGGTGCGAGTCTTTGAGGATCAATTAACCACTCATACTTGGAGTCTTCTCTTTGATCGTTAACCTGACGTTCCAGGGGATTCTGGGAACCTCTTGATCCTCTTTTTTCCTCCACCTAGAGACAATGTGAGAGTTGCTCCTCCCACAGTTAGAAGAGAGCTTAAAGGTGTCCTTGAAGATACAGACTGACCTAGTAGTGAGAGACCATCCTGGCAACGCTTTCTGCCAGATATACTATGTGCAACACCATGTATCTTTTCCCAAAAATCAAGGTTTAGATTCTGTTTTGGTTAATTTTTTCTGTTGCAAGTATTTTAAATACATTTAGATTAGCAGTTTCTCCAAAACTTCTTTTGGCTGATCTAAGTGAGGACATCTTCTGATTCACTTTATTTTTTGTTTCAAATTACCATTCTCTGTTATGTCTTCTCCAAGCACCATAGTCCAGCCTTTGGTCTTAAGCACGTGCTCTGTCAGAGACTTGACACAAGTTTCTTTCTCAGGTAGAGCTTGTTCTGCTTGTACCTTGAAGTCCTTGAATGTTATTTTCCATTCATTCATTTCACTCACTTGTTCTTCTCACACTTTAGCTTTTTGTCGAAGCTGCTTCTGGCTTTCCTGAAGTTGGGAATATTTATTCAAAGCATCTGTTATTTCTCCCTCAAATTATTCTTCGTTGACTGAAAATAAGATTTCTCTGACTTCATCTACTTGTGCTGTGAAAGATTTTGACTGTTCTAGTAGGGACTGTATCCTTTGGAAAACCTGCCATCCTCAACTCCTGCTGCTGAGAATCCTTGGATTTCTCTTCTTTGATTTTCCTTCTTCTCCCTGAGTAGAAAGATTATATCCTCTTGAAATTTCTTGTATATGTCCACCTTCTCATCTGCTACCTCCCACTTTGTGCTTCTGTTGACTTCTCCAAGCAAGCAGCCTTTAGAGGTCCTTATAAGGTTTATACTGTTTTTGAACAAGGCTGAGATTTTCAAGTAGTTTATAATTTTGTTGAGTTGGTTCCAAAGCCTTTAGAAAAGAAGGATTCTTCAAGCCAGCTTCTGGTTGATTGAAAACTTCATAAAACTAAGAGAACCGCAGAATGATCAACAAGCTGTATATATCAACAACACGCATGCCAAAACAAAGGGATTAGGGGCTGGCCAGCCTTCTGGAGGCAATGTTTCTGCAACCCTGCTTGCTGCTTCCTAGAGCTGCGTGTGGTACTGCCGAGGGGCAGACCTGGGCTTTGCCATGGGGTAAGGCTGCTTCTGCAGTTGCCTTCACCACTACCTCCACGAACTATCAGAATTCTGTCTGGGACTGAACCTGTACCTGGCAACCGGTGTAGGACACTACGCAGCTGCAGGGATTGGCGGGAAGAGCCCAAAGGAACCAGCCCCAGCAGGCCTCACATGTCGCGGGTCCCACCAGCAGAGACTGGGGCCCCCTTGTTGTGCTTTGCATCTTGGGTCAGCACAGGTCCTCACCATCACTATGAGCCCGTGACTCTCCCTCTCCAAGGTACTCTACCACTCCTTGGGTTCCAGGAAGACCGCTCTTGGAGGTCAAAGAGCTTTTTAAAACATTAAAGAAGCAAAGTATCTGTGTTCACTAAGTCTTTAAGAAATACTTAGCAGCATGAACTACTGTCAGATCACAGACTTTCTGGTAAATAAATGAAACTATCTTGACCAAAAAACAATCGTGTCCTTGTAAAGTGATATGTTGCTTATATCACAATTAGACAAAAAAAATCATTCAGAAAACTGTAAATATCTATGTATCTTCCTGTCTACGTCTCTTCCTGATTTTGCTTATATAGTTCAAATTTGCTCAAGAAATTGTTGAAATTGATACACTGTGCTTTAAAATACAAAAACTTTGAGAAATGTGTTAAATATGCTTAAAGGCATTGAATTAGAAAACACTTTTGTGGAGTGTTAATTATGAATGGACCAGTGAAGATAAATACCTCAAAAGTGACCAAACCTGTGCCCTTCACTGAAAACAGTAGGAAATCCTCAACATTTGGTTCTACTATTAGCAATATTATTCTTTTTATTGGTCCCTGTGATGTAACTCCCAGAATTCAGGGCTTTTCTTAGTCAGCAATGTACATTTCTACTGTGGACAGTCCTGATGACTTTACCATTATTTTTTAAAGGCTATATTGCAGCTGAGTGGTGAGTCTGTAGCATAAAGTTTTCACCTTACAAGCTACAAAAATTAGATAGTCTAGCTGCCTGACATGCCTTGAACAGTACCACTTTTTTCCTTATTCTTTTTTATCTTTATATTCCAGAAATATATTCACATATTAAGAATAATTTTCCCCACCATTGATGATAAACAATAAAAAAGTAAAAGGTCACTTAGAAATATATAGCAGCAAATTATACTTCCTCCATGGCTAAAAGGTATCAAAGCAAACAGCTTTATTTTCATGACAGTAAAGGAAATTAATCACTACAATCATAATATTAAAGGCAGCTAAGTTAGGTAGACATTAATAGGCAGTCAGACAGGGAGAGACCCTCCAGGAAGTCAATGAAAAAGATGAGAACATATCAAAAACTGTGGCTGGAGGCACATCTGAAGAAGGCAAGTTCTTGAGATAAAATCACAATGATGCCTCATTCATGGAATGAAAAGTTCGCTATAAAACTGGTGCATTGTAATAACCTTAAGGAAGCCATCCCGAGCCCATTGAAAATCTTGCCCTCTTCCAATCTTGCTAGGTGAAGCCATGAAGCAATACACCAATCTAAATCTGAAGTCCACCAAAAGAAAGAAAGTTAAGCTGTTTTATTAGTGAGCCAGCTCCAGTGATGAGACAGAAATTACACTCTGTAGACTGAGGCCCTCGGAATCTAACTCCATGCTACCAGAAGTGACTTTTAAGGTTTTTAATAACTGAGATGAGATTATCAATGATCAAAAATACACCAGAGACAGATGTCAATCTCAGTATATAACTAAACCGTTGTGTAATCTCTGCTGCTTGGGGCTAAAGTAAAAAGCCTCCTAGAGGTAAGAAACGCATTTGCCTATCATCACTGCAGTAAGCTGGGAGACATGGTCAGGGACTGTCATATCCGATGGCATGAGCAGCTGCTCCGATGATGGCAAATGTATTATGATAGTTGTTTTGGATTTACTATTGTCTTGTTTTGAAGTCCTTTATTGTATTCATTGTTTTGGTTTTGTTGATTCTATCCTGTTGTTTAGTTTGATTTTTACTATGCCTGAAGGTATCTACAGCTATTTTGAGGACAGCAGGAGGCATTATGGTAACCACTGTTGATTTCCTATTGTTTTGAAATTCTGTGTCACTTACACTGGTTTGTTTTGATTGGATTTATTCTGTTTTATTTTTCTTGGTTTTATTCTCTTTAAAATAAAAATTACAAAAAAAAAGAGCTACTCCTCTCTCAATGGGCTGATTTGAGGACAATTTGTTCACAGATTCCTTTATGGTATTACTTAACTATCAAATTCTTCTATTAGGGGAATGTAATGACTAAAGTTAAAGCCCATTTGTGTTTGTTTAATACTCCTGGATCTCTTGAGACTCCTAGAATATCAAATAAAGTAAAGATAATAGTATTCCATGCCTGTTATCATCAGACTTAAGGATCTCACTAAATACCCTAAGAGGCCCCAATATCCCTGGCAGCCTGAAGCTAAATGAGGTTTACAGCCTCCATAAACAAGTTCTTAAACACTGGATTATTGCAAACTTATAATTCTTCATGCAACACTCCAATTTTGGCAGTAAAGAAACCAGATGGGAGTTACTGTCTCGTACAAGATTTAGAGGCAATGAGGCAGGAATCCTCATACGTCCGATAAGGTGCAATCCTCAAACATATTCTGCTGAGTAAGATAACAACAAAAGCTCCTGGTTTACCTCAAGGGTACAACCTTCTGCATTCCTGTACTTCCTGATTCACGGTTTGTCTTTGCTCTCACCTGGCAGGACCCAGACTCTCAATTAGCCCAGCAGTTAACTCGGATAGTTCTACAGCAGGACTTTGGAAATACTCTCCACTTATTTGGATGAGTGCTGGTTAAAAAGTTGGGCCCATCCGGGAGAACATGGCGGACAGATAACAGCTACTACGGAGGCTCTCTGAAAGACTCGGCTCAGAAGTCAGAAAGGGTGCGGAGTAAGGAGACATAAGCCGGTGGAGATATGCTCTGCTGACTCAGGAATGAACTGGGCTGAGAAAAACCAACTTGGAATGCAGTCCTGGTGCTAAAACAGGAACAGGAAAGCCTCAGTGTGGAGGCTTGAGCCCACGCCATTGGAAGCCACGATTTGGGTTTCCCGCCGTGCGGCAGCTGCCTCTACATCAGCTTGGCAAGGAGAGAGACGCGCGGAAGCTCTGAGAACGGGAATCTGTGAACGGAGTCGAAAACAGGACGGGCAGGGAAGCGTGCACTGACTTGTGGTGAGGTGAGTGAGAGAAACTGACACTCTACCACAGTTTGACTCCAGCGGAGGACATTCTGGGCCCGGGCAGTCCTGCGGGAGCAGGGCGCGGTGGCGACTCCAGCCACACATCCCCCTCTCAGGCGGGATTGGTGAGAAGTGCCTAGCCTACGTGACGCTGCTGGCGGACCCAGTAGGCTAGCCCAACCCAGATCCCAGAGCCTGACAGTGGCCTGGAGGGGCAGGCCCCGCATAGGCTGCCTGGTCTGTAACTCCCTGGTGCGCTGCGGTGGGTGGGAACACCTAACCAGCGCAATTCGATCAGGCTGTGGCTGACAGGGAGAGAAGCTGGGCCTCCTATGTAAGCTTGCATATATATAAAGAACAGAGAATATGGGAAGAGGCAGCAACAAGAAAGGGTCCTCGGCCCCCAATTCTGAGAAACAGGTAATAGTGGACACCACACCAATAGACATAAAGCGCCATTTAGAGAGCCTCATAGATCAGTTCAGGAATGAAGTTATCAATGACCTGAAGCTACAAGTATGCAGAATAGTTAGAGAAATGCTAAGCACCACCCAAGAAAAAACAGATGGTGGAATGGAAGAACAGAAAAAGAGGGGAGAATTGCTTGATGGAGAAAACAGAGAAAGCATTGAATATGTGAAGCAGGTTCAAAGGGACTACCAAGAAACTAAGAAGTCAATCAAAAACTGGCATAACAGCTTGAAAGAAACTAAGGACAGATTATCTGAACTGGAGGGCAGATTTGTACTATGGGAGAATGAAATGAAAAACTTCTTAAAAATAACAAAGAAACAAACAGCAATAATACAAAGACAAGAAGATGATAAGAGGAGCCATAACTTAAGGATTAAGAACATAAAAGAAGAAGTAGGGACACAATCAAATGAACTACAAAAGCTACTCACAGAAATAATCCAGGAGAATTTTCCTAATTTAGCAAAAGGTAAAGATACTCAAATGTATGAGGCATACAGGACCCCAGCTACCTACGACCCAAACAGAGCAACACCCGGGCATATAATAATCAAAATTCCAGAAATTCAGTACAAGAACAGAATATTAAAAGCCATCAGAGACAAGAAACAGACCACTTACAAGGGAACACCTATCAAAATTACAGCAGATTTCTCTGCACAAACCATCAAATCACGAAGAGCGTGGGGGGAAATAATTCAAGCTTTGAAAGATAATAATCTCCAGCCAAGATTGAGATATCCCGCACAACTGTCCCTGGAAATTGATGGAAAAACAAGGTGCTTCCAGGATAAAGAGGAACTGGGGGAATTTGCAACCACCAATTCAACTCTACAGAGAGTATTGCAGGATATTCTAAAAAAAAAGAAAAATACAAAGAATCCAGAAATAGTGGTGGGGAGGCCACAACAAATGGAGCAGAGAACAAAATGAAAAAGACAAACTGACAGCTACTGATAGAAAAAGAGCTCAACAGAAATGAGGCAGAGAAGATTGGATGATAGGAACAGCTATTTTGGAGAAAATGACGTCTTAATAGGTAATACTGATTTAGTATCATCTTATTTTGAAGTCTCATCAAGCTTTTGTTCTTCTGTCTCCATTGGTCTAAACAGGTGGTATTTTATTGGATTTTATTATATACGATAGTATAAGCAAAACCTTTTATAGACAAGGAGATTATGCAGAAACCATTGTTCATTTTCTGTTAGTTGATTCTAAATACCCTGTAATACTGTCATTCTCTTAAATGGTTTCACATTGTTTTGATATATTTGATGCTACAGTATACGAAGTTATACTCAAAGATTTCAAGGAAAGAGACAATATGGTAACTACTTTTATGTCAGGATTATCTTGTGGTGAAACACTATTCTGCTTAAATGGTTATGTTTTGATCTGCACTGTTTTGCTGTTATGCCCTCTTTTATCTCAATCTCCACTCCATTATTTACTTTTTTATTTTTATCCTTTTAATTAAGGGAAAAATAAATAAAAATAGCAGGATATATTATAGTAACCCACTTTGACTTTCCATTATCTCGATTTAAAGCCCTGTATTACTCTCACCATCTTGTTTTTGACTGATGTTCCCCTATTCTGTTTTGCTGGATAGTATCAGGTTCGAAAGTTTAGGCAACGGCTGTGAAGATAATGAGATTCATTATGACACCCATTCTCATTGACTTTTATCTACTTTTGAAGACCTACAATGTCTCCAATGTTTTGGTTTTGTCGGTTTTGTTCTTTACTGTTTTGTTCAATTTTGTTATAACTAATGATATAGGCAATTCTATTAGAGATAACGGGAGGCATTATGGTAACCATTGTTGATCATCTTGTATTATGTTTTTATATTATCTATTATGTCCACCCTTTTGATTTGACCGACTCTGTTCTGTTATGTCACATTTGGTTTTACTCTCTTCCAAAAAAGTAGTAAGAACCGTGGGAGCAATGAAACCCAAAATGTGTAATAGTCATTGTACAAAAGAGGAAAAGAAAGTGCTCTAAACTATATAACTGCATGTATATTTAAGTGTATAAGATAGAAAATGATATCACTGAGTTTTATTGGATCATTGAACAGAACTGATTGCAGTATCATTGTTGGAATGTCCGCTTTACAAGCTTTAATTTTGTGACTTGAACAATTATTTCTAAGATGACAATATGTAATCCATTAACTAGTGATTTCCTACTGTTTATTTTTTTTTCTGTAAATCTGTATAACTTGTACCCTTTCTCTGCTTTTTTTTTTCTCCTTAAATAAAATTTTAAAAAAAAGTTGGGCCCATTTACATTGCTACCAGAAGCCTTCTTCAGTATGTGAATGCTCTTTGTATTCTGCATTCCCACTAAACAGGAATCTGATTTAAACACTGTTACTACTACTCTCCACGAACTTGTATCTCACAAGTACAAGGTTTTACCCTCGAAGGCACAAATGGTTCCAAGGAGGTAAAGTTCTTGCCTAATCTTAACCTCTGGAAGTAAAAGTTTATCTAATTCTACAAAGAAAACCATTCTAAACGTGGCTTGCTCCGCCATTTCAGTTCCTTCATGGGAATGATGGGTGTGGTGTCTTCAGAAGACTAGCCAATGTAACTCCAACTTGGGTGAGACCCTGTTTAGTTGTCCAGTACTTTCATCCCCTACCAAGTTCTTAATCTGTACCAAACTACAGCACAGGTGGACCATCTGCCACCAGGGCTAGACAGTGCTTGCTGAGACCAGAAGTTTCTTGATAAAGATGGGTGAGAATAGAGTACACACTTTTACCCAAGACTCTCACACTACTGTTCCTTTTGCTATTCTAATTAGTGCTCCAGTAGCCTAGCAAGGGAAGATGAAGTCTTAATTGGTACTACAATCTGAAAGTTATCTACCACTAAATATATAACAAACTCATTTACTCACCATAATGTTGTTTTTTGGACTGACAGCTCCCTCTAGATTTGGAGGTAGATATTTCTTTAATATATTTCCAATAAATTTATGCAATGCCTGGAATCTAAGCATGGACCTGACAGATCCCAAGATGAGTCATGGAAGAGTATCTTGGGAGAATCCCAAGGTAGTCATTCTCCTCCTTGGCTATGGGATGGTGAACTCCCTAAATGGATGTGGTTCACTCCAAAAATGCCTAATAGAAAAGCATCCTCAGTTCCTGAAGGTATCCTAAATGAGACAGAGTTGCAGAAGTGCTTGTGGAGGCTCTCCTAGAAAGAGCATTGATTATCCCCATTTTGGCTAAACCTGGCCCTGATTCCGTGTATTGATATTTACACACCTGGCTAGAATGTTTCCTTATCCCCTCAATTGACTTTGCACAAGGCAAAAAAATCTAACCAAGGTGCTGACTGCTGATGTGTAGTCTTTAAAGCAATCTGAAAGGCCAGTAATGCCCCGCCTATAGCTTCCAACTAGTAAGCCTGAGCTGGGCCAAGTGAGGCCATCATACTGTTGGCTGAGACTGAGGCTCAAAAAAGAACTCGTGACGTCTCAGGGCATGAAGACTAGACACCAAAGCTGAAGAACTGACCACAAAACACAAGATACTTGCTTAGAAGATTACTCTTTCTGCTCTTTCTGCATCTCTCTCTCTCTCTCTCTCTCTCTCTCTCTCTCTCTCTCTCTCTCTAGCAGACGTGCTATCATGCCTCTCATCCAGCCCAGCTCACAACATCCATGTACTTCCCACCATTCTCACAGTCACTCACCCCTGAGCCCCCTCTTCATGAACTAACACCACCCAGTTCAGTTCTGAGTTGAGGCCTTTGTTCAGGCTGGCCATTGTTCTAACTGGACTTAGGACGCCCTTAGCTTCCCACTACTACAGATATATGTTTATCTCTTTATTCTCACTGTGAGTTGCACTGGAAGTGGTAAGTTGGACTTGTTTATTGGAATTCGAGTAATTTGTCCTTGGGGTTACAAATGAAGACTCCTGGACCAGACAAGGCAAGTGGAATGGGACCTCTATAGAGCTGGCACTGCTGTAGCATGGCTCTCGATTGTCTTCCAGAGGAATTACTTGACGGAGAAACTCCAGCATCAAAATGATATGCAAGTAGCATCCTCGGCTTTAACTTCTAAAATCAGATAACAAGAAGGATGAGATAGAAGTTCAAGCCTGTCATTTCTTATACCTAGAGAAGGTATGTATTATATACATATACCAATTCCCCACAAAGATTGTGAACATGTACCAAAAATATGTACTAATAAAATAAATAAATAAAACTAAAAATAATAAAACTATATTCCTTGACTGTTGGTAAAATTTTATTTCCCTTGATTATGGCTTTACATACACTGTCTCACACAACACCTGCCAGTTCTAAAAAGAGATAATAGTACAAGTGGACTGATGTCTTTCCCTAATGCTAATAATAATCACCAATAAAACCTCTTGTTTGCATTGGCTTTCTGTATTTTCTCTACATATTGTTTCATTTAATCCTCATCATAATTCCTGAATAGCATCACTAGTACATGGAAAGTCAAAAATTTCTACGCTCTTAATAAGTGGAAGCTCAGATATTTCTATCAATTTGTTACAAATCAGCACCATGTCATGGGGTCCACAATTGAGACCATATCATACCAAAGCTCTTATCCTTAACCACTATGTGATTCAGCCCAGTTCTAGATCTAGCACATTACATTTGAAAAAAATTAACTGAAAATTTTTCAAAAAAAAAAAGGAGACCAGGGTAAGATTGTTTTCCCTAACAAAGAAAGTTATGACAACCTATGTGATCAAACATATACTGAGCCATCCTGCAAGGCTATAGAGAGGAAAGTGGGGTTCCTTGACTATTTATTTCCCTCTC
The DNA here is from genome assembly GCF_034190915.1 of Cavia porcellus. Classification (NCBI taxonomy): domain Eukaryota; kingdom Metazoa; phylum Chordata; class Mammalia; order Rodentia; family Caviidae; genus Cavia; species Cavia porcellus. Next base: position 8,008,884 of record NW_026947507.1, on the reverse strand, counting down.
CTAATTTCTGTCTTCTCCCTTTTCAGGCAGCGGCAGCTAGCACCATACTCTCCAGCCCTTCTGCTGGCTCTGCATAAGTGCCACAAGCAGAGACACACTTTGTACGTCCTGTGCATAGGCCAGGCTAAAAGGACAAAACTTCCATTTTCAGGGGATTCAATGGAAATGGGCCTTGTTTATAGGAATGGAAGAGTCTCCCATACTAGGTCTCACCTTTTAGCTTTAGTCTTCATTCGAGCATAAGGTTGGTGGAATTCACATTGGGCTATCCAGTCATAGCTCTGATGAGACTAATGTAGAAGATGTGAGAAGCAAATGAGGACAAAATCCATGGACTAGAGAAGAAATAGGTGGGGCAGAAACAAAAGTTGTAACAGGGGCTTGATTCTGCAAGTGTATACACTACAGTGGGATTGAACAGTTCTCTCTATAGACCCTGGCTGTTTTCACCAGAACACTAACAGAAACGGTAGCAGGGAAACCTACTTCCTGTTAACTGTGAGGGTGGGAGCTAGGACAGTTGTAGGGAGCCATAAGTACTCATTTTATTCCCAAAAAGTTCACCTTTTTGGAATTCAGAACTCTTACAAGGTGCTTTCTGGTGGGGTTATCTAAAATCTGTGGCTAGTGTCTCTGGTCACTTTAGAGACAGCCAGCTGTCTTGTGTCAGGACTGCTCTAGACCTGATGAACCAGGGATGAAATGACCCTGTCATCCATCCCCTTGCTTGTTGGCAGCTAACCAGGCCTAATGACCTGGAACAGCCACGGCTGGAACTCACGTGGGAAGGTCCCTGGGGGCAAGCTGGTGGATCAGACAACAACCTTTTCAGGGACCTGAACTTGGGCAAATTTGCAAGCCATTTCAATTCCATATTTATTATATTGTCTTTCTAGGGCAACATGGATAATGGACAAGAATCAATTAAAGAATAACATAAAGTGTAATTAAGTGTCAAATTGGGCCACAGATAACAGAAATTTGGGTGGTGATTCGGGAGCCATTAGCATGGAAAGTAATGTAATCTTGAGTATTCTTTCTGCACAGGTTGAGACAGGTCATGAGACAGGTTATCCTAGAAGCAGCCCCCTGATGTTTATCCTGCCTCCTCCAATCTCTTTCAGGGTTGTGTGAGTCTGTACTTTCATGTCCATATCAGACTTATAGCAGCACAACTTATATTAGCTAAATTTTGGAAGCTGCCTATTCTTCCTATCAACAGATGAGTGGATAAAGAAAATGTGATATTTTTACACAATAGAGCACTACTTTGTAATACAGAAGAATGACAATTCAAGTCATTCGTAGGCAAACAAATTCACCTTGAGACCATCATGATAGTCAAAATAAGTCAGACATAAAGTTTAAATATCACAAGGTTTCTCTTATGTGAGAAACTGAAAGTGTAAATAAAGAATAAAAGATACATAATGGGAAAAAGATATGTAGATTTTTTGCAAAAAGGAGGAAAAAAGGAAAGAGAAGGTAGGAAAAGAAGGAGGAAGAGTCATAAAAAGAACTAAAATGATTTTGTACCTGTACAAATAATTTTTTTAATTCTTCTATTTCCAAATGATCCTCCATTGTTCCTCCCTGACATTCTAGAAAGAAAATCACTTCTCAAATCTTTATCTGTTATCTATCAAAGGGCATCCTATTTCTTTGGGGGAGTGAACAGGTGAAAGGAGGCAATCCTAGTATTCATTAATAAAGCATCTGGCCTTTGTTCTCACTTAAATTCTGCCATTTGACTTCCAGTTACAAGAATTATTGAAAAGTTTCCATGCTCTGTGTTTGTTTTTGCAACCCACAGTGCTGCTTTTTTCCTTTTATTTCTTCTCTTCACTTGTTCCTTTATCAACTCTTGTGACAAATGCAGGCTCTTTTGCCTCCCAAAATCTACTGTCAATGACTTCCTGTATGTTCAACGTTTCTGTAGATGTCACTTAATTTTCCTTTTCTATGCACAAAAATTCAAGCTTCATCCCCTACCCAGTGCTTGCTTCAAAGTCCACACTGCCTGTGTCTATTAAGATTAAAGTTCTAAAGGCTGAGACCAAAAGACAACAGGACATGTAGGGAGGTGACTTGATACTAAAAGAAGATGTTAGAAAATCAAAGGGAGAAAAACTGGACCAGTCCGGAAATATCATGTCATAGAGCCCACTGGAAGTCCCTTCCTTATTCTTCACCTTCAGTGTAAAACCTTTGCTTAGGGCATAGAAAAGATGCTTCTGATTTAGTGCCTAATATTAAGGGCTCTCATCTCAGGAAGTAGTGTACAAAAGATGATTTCAAGTAAGGTGTTTAACCTTCATACACCTTAAGAATATTCAGCAATAAAATTGGGAAATACCTTAATGAAAATAGGAAATCCCTTTTTAAATCTCTAGGAAGCATCAATCTATTCAAGCTCCTAAACTGTAAAAACAAGAGAACTTTACTTGTAGTAAAAGATTTGAAAATTGGGAAAATGAGAATTCAGAAAGATCTAAATGAGTGCTCTGAATTCACTCATATTGTACGTGACTTATAAAAGGCAATAGAAGCTGAGGATAAAAGAAATTCTACTTACATGAAAAGAGGAGATTGGTACAAACTGTTTTAACATTAAGCCGTATATCCCTAGAGATATATGATTGGTGGATATCTCTAGATATAAAATTTTTTGTCATTGTGACAGATGCTTAGTTGAAATTGCCAATAAAAAATACCAGTGAATTTACAGGCATTGGCCCAGTTCAAAGATTAGTAATTTTTTGTCATTTGTTGGGCACAGATCAAGAGTTCACTCTCACAGGCAGACTAAGAGAATTGCCTTAAGACCACCTAAATCTATTTTGAAGTATTCTCAGAAAGTTACTTTTTATCAAAATTTTCTTCTGGACTTCACAAACACTTAATGTATCATAAGTACCATTAGATATCAATACATTTTAAGAAAGATACAAATGCTGAAATAGCAGAAAATTTTGACAATACATTGCACATTCAAGGAGTGGACATTTGTGTTTTCTTTCAGGATAACAGGAAAATTTTAATAGTATTGCTGATATCTGAGAAGGTCCTTGAACAATGAAGGGAATTTTGGGAGATGCAGATGTTGGAAGGTAGATAGGTCTGATGGTCAAACAGGCTGGCAGATAGAACAATTAGGCTTGCATGAGGAAGAGCAAGTCGTGCTTTCAGTTGGAACAGATCCTTTGAGTTGTGGGAATTAGGATTTAGAGTGCATGATAGGATGTAAGAATTTGAATGAATTTAATCATCCAATGGAATGACTAAACAGCCAGGAAGTGAGATGAACAAAGCAATACCCCAGTGTAATTATTCTGCAGCACTGGCTATGGTGGATTGTGTATGTGACAGCAGGACCCTCTCACTCAAGCTATGGCTCTATATTTTTACACATAAAGTAGAAAACACAAATACTAATTTATCTACAAGTATCTTATGAATTGCAAAAGATAGTGAGTGATGCTCACCAATAGACCCAGCACTCAGGAGGCTGAGGTCAGAGAATTACCATGAATTCAAGACCAGCCTGAGACAGCAAGACACTGTCTCAAAATACAAACAAACAAAAAAGAAGACATATTGGGTCTGGGAGGAGTCCATCAAGAAGAAGAAGAAGCCAATTAGCTCTTCCGGTGAACCATGCAAGCAAGCCATGCAGGGCCCAAGAAGAGAGAAGTCAGAAAGCACTCCCATGAACCTACCAGCAATCAAGAACACCCCTCACCCCCAAACCCCACAAGTTTGAAGGACAGGCTGAGGTGATAGCAGCTGAGGTACAAAAAGCAACCAAATGCTTGTATTGCTTGGTTGACTTCGCAGGCCTGGGGCTGGTGGTCTGGGCATCTATTGGAAGGATGACAGTATGCAATATAGCAAATATGGGGGGTTTAATTCTATCTTGTTTTTGAAGTCCAATATTATTCTCACTGTTTTCTTTTTTCTGATTTATTGTTTTGCTTTATTCAATGTTCTGCTTTGATTAGTTTTATTCTGTTTTGTTTGGTTTGATTTTGCTATGTCTGATGGAATGGACAACTATTGTGAAGATAATAAGAAATACTATAGTAGACATTGTTGCTTTTCTATTATCCCTCTGCAAATGAAGAACTGTGATATACTGCTTGTATTTTTTCCAGTCACTTTTTTCAATTTCTCAAGGTTATTCAGCCACAAGGATCTTAGTGCCATTTTCTAGGCTTTAGTGTTTTTAAGAATCACTGTGGACAGTGCTTAAAAAAACAAGTTTGCAAACCCCTTACCTAGAAACTCTAAATGGGTCCCTGGCAAATGTACTTTCGGCAATTGTCACAAGTGATTCTTATATTCAGACACATTTGACAAATAGTAGCCTAGAATTTGTGTTTTCATTACTGGCAGCTAGAGAAACCTTCCAGAATCTTTTCTATTGAGAAAAACTTTTAGATTACAGAAGGAAACTCATATGAGTAGGAAGAGTACTTCTGCCATACTTCTAAAGATGCATTAAGAGTACTATGATAAAAGTTGTATATGATAGGATTATTTCCAAAAGATGAAAAATATTTCCAAAAGATAATAAGTATAAAACAAAAAGTGGCCTTTATTCTGAGAACACGGAGAGAGATGACTGGTACCCCCCCACCGCTGGCGTCCTGCGATCTTTCAGGCGGACACATGGCATGGGGATATGTAAGTAGCCTCCATTTGGGGTGGAACCTAAGGGGGGCATCAGGGATGCACAGGTAGCCCATTGGTCCTAGGTTTGGTGCCATAGGTAAATTCCCAGGGGCGGGAAGATGGCATCACAGGTAAATTCCGAGAGGCAGGGGAGATAGGGGCTTCCTGCTTCCGGTTGAGGCTTTCCTGGCTATAGAGTCCTGTCTGGGCCAAAACCCTTTTAGTATACAATCTGAAAAACATAGTATTTTATATATTTGGGCATATTGTGTTATGCTCATTGCAGTTTAAAGGTAGAAAATCAAAATGATAGAAATATTAGGTTTCAAATACCACTCTGTTAGGTGTAAAAACCTCATAATCAAGTCTGAAACTTCCTTTGATCCTCAGTTGCAAACAGTGGCTTTGTAGTCAATTTAGGGGGAAAAAATTATGATTTAAAATGTCCTTATAAAAGGCTTTAATTGAAAGATGGTCCTTAAATTAACCTGAACTAATTTAAATTCAGAAGCTTTCAACAAATTGATGAACTCTTCCACCCTGAAAATTTACCTTTCATTTGAAATGAAAACATATCCTAATCTTTATGTTAACATTAGTATACTTTGCCAAGACTTAACAGCAATATATTTTACATCTTCAAATTCTTACTCCTTGACTTTGCTGAAAATAAATACTACTCAATTGATTTTTTTCAAAGTAAGGTAAAACAGGGGCTGGGGATTTAGCTCAGCGGCATAAGCACCTGCCTTGCAAGTGTGCGGTCGTGAGTTCGGTCCCTGGTACCAATAAAAAAAGAAAAAGGCAAAAAAAAAAAAAAAAAAGAACAAAGTAAGGTAAAACAGTTTATATTATAAATGCATACTGTACATGTTTTCCAGTTTTTTCCTGGCAAAAGATAAGGCTTCACAGAAATTTCAGCTTGAGAGCAGAAGAAATAAAAAATAAAACAGGTCTGTATTTGGCTCAGCACAATTACATTCATTTGACTAAAATTCTGTTCAATTTTGTTTTGGGATGAAAAGAAAATAGAACAGAGGCATGTTCTGATGTTAAAAAATAGATATTTATTATAGCAAAAGGAGAAATGAGGAAATAGAGCTGAGATATAGGACATAATAGGCATTGTAGGAAATATATCAAAAACCATTGTTCTACTTAAAAATACTGAATGCTTTGATTTTATTCAAGTCGGGGAGCAAAATCTCACTCCTGCACCTCAAAAAAAAAAATATACACACTTCTACCCTGTAATGAAAGTTTTCATTTCCAGCACCAGTCCTTATATTAAGGAGTACATGGGATACCTCCTAACTGAATTATTCACAGACTTAGGCCAAAAGTTTCAAGTATTTAAGGATGATGTTGATAATACAGCCTATAGACTATAAAGAAAAGCTGGCTACAGGTGGGTCGTCGTGAATCCATGTTGGCATCTTATTGAATCTGGCAACCTTCAGGTAACAAATTTATTAAGATACAATTTTATTGATTAATTTACCATTATTATATACTTGTCTTCCCTCTTTTCCATCTTTTTTGCTTCTTTTTAGGTTGGTTAATTCATTCATGTATCTGTTCAATGGGGCAGCAAGTTCCAGTCTAAGATCCTCAGGGGTCCTAAGAATCCTGCAATGTCATAATGGAGAGTCAGGTGTGGGGATGTGCAAATTATAGTTAGTATCTCAAAAATCTCAACAAATTACACATTTATTGTAGATATAGGTACAGAGATTTTTAAAAATATGTGACTGAATTACTTTATTTCTATCTAAAATTAAGTCAGCAGGGCATAGTGATATTGGTTGTCTCATAGGGATGTAATATGTAGCTTTATATGTAATTGATTAATCAAAAATAAAATAGGAAAACAAATTATATAACTCTATTTTACTTTTGGAGGTTTTCAAAACATGAAACAGGATGGGCAAGGAAAATTATAAGTAACACTGGGTGGTTTGTAAAGTTGGGAACTAGTAACTTAGAAAATGTTACAAAAAAGGCAAAGTCTAGTCAAAAATCTCAGATCAGATGCCTGTATTTGTAAATCAACTTTTATTGAAATGCACCCATCATCTAGTGCTTTCTTGCTATTGTGGTACAGCTCAATACCACAGAGACCAGCTACTTACAGACAATGGTCATTAAAATACTCACAGACATGACAATATATTTATTCTCTCTAGTGGGGGAAGTAATTGGTTAGCCTTCTCAGTGTAAACCACTGACCATGGCATATCAAAATCACTTGCGCAATTCATTGAGGGAAAAATTGAGGAAATTTTTTCTGATGGACCAAAGAGATTACTTGGTGTCTCCAAAAGAAAATTTGAATTAGTCTAGCATAATCTACTAGGTTTTCTGATTTTCCAAGTTCTCTGAGCCCTTCAGTGTCTTTGAGTTATCTGAAATTCTGGAAATTATAGATCACTAAGGATAACATAAATGATTTTCGTCTGAAGGCATGTAAATTTCTGGTGCAGGTAAAATCAATTTCTATTCCTCCACTTCCCATCAAGAAGCCAGTTTTTAATCTATGAAGCAAATCTATTTCAATGTTCCTTTCTGCTTATATTGTGGCTCTTTGAAGTCTCTGTAGAGCTCATTTTACTGGCTTCCACATTAATAAGTGAATTTAGTAAAAAGTCTTAGGCAAGTATTCATATTATGTTTGTCATGAAAATTACCCTCTTTTAAACAATTTTCCTTTAATATTACAAAAAACATGATTTCTGAGATGCATGTTAGACCTACTGAATCAATATCTTAGTCTACATGCTCAGGAATCTTTCTTGTTAAATAAGTTCTTCACTAATTTTGAACATACAAATGTTTAAAAACCACTGAGTTCTATTGATCATCCCTATGAAGCATAAAAATTGTATTATATTTATAATTCCACTCTTATCAAAACAAACGTTCAGTTGCAAAAATTGTGACCAGTCATGGGTAAATTAATTCAAACATCTTCTGTTAAAAGAATCAAAACTTGTATTACAGATATTCCTTTAAAACTTAACATAAATATATGTATGAGTAAATCAGACTTGCCAATTTTGATTGATAAAGGATCAAAGCCTTGAAAGTATTCACTGATTGGAGTTTCTTGCAGAACCAAGCCAAGGATGTCATCTATTTAGTTCCTTTTCAGTAAAGTGAAAACTGAATTAGATAACATGACAGCTGAATCCTTGATTCACAAAGCTCCCCATTTATTTCCAGATGTCTTGCTTGTGAGTAACCTGATAGCAATCATTTCAATATCTCATCTTTTCAAAAGATAGAGCTCAATTTCTCATAGAAGCAACTATACTATTTTACACTCATTCTCTCAGTTTAAGCAGCATTTAATAAGATTATACAATTCCAGTAACAAGAAAAATACAGTAAACATACTTGTTTGGGAACAAAAACAGTTGCCTCTTAGGCAAGAAGCAGAAAATGCATGGATATTCAGGATCCTTGAGAGAAAGTTTACCTGGGTCATCCGTCAACAGATTGCAGAGAGTACCAGAGAGTCCTAGTGAATGAGGCAGATCAGTTAAGTGGGTCAGCAAAGGTACTGTTGACTGCTTTTTAATTTTCCTTTATAATTTGTGAAGAAAATATTGTAGGATAGAGCTAATTGTTCTGGAAAAGGACCAGATGGCAAATATTTTAGACTGACATGCAGTCTCCGTGGCAATTATTTGTCTCTGCCACTGTAGTAGGAAAGCATTACAGATGATGAACATTATCCCATCGAATTTGATTTACAAATAGAGCTGAGAGCCAAGCCTAGACCTTGCCCTCTATTTTCTAAAGCAGTAGTTCCCAACCTTTTAAACCACTAAGAATTACTTTTCATTTTCTTCTTCCTTCCCAAAAAGCTTTGCAAGCCTCAAAACAGCACAAAATATATCTATTCTATTATTTTTACTTTCCAATTTTACCTTAACCAATGATATATCAAACTATATGTTAGATCAGTGTGGGATAATCAATGTCACTATACCCTATCAACTTAATTCTAGTAATCAAGAAATTCAGTCATCTGTTTTAAAAATCTGTGCACCTCTATCAAAGTGCAATTTATTGTGATTTTTTAAGTAGCACATACAATTTTTATACATCCCCACACCTGACTCTTTATTATGAATCTTAAGATGTAGCAAAAATTAGACTGAAAACTGTACTATTGAACACATAAATAGCAAGCCAACCAAAACAAGGACAAAGAGAGACCAAAAAAAGGAAAAGTATATATAATACTAATTTGTCAATTGAGGGTGAACATTTTATTAATAAAAATAGCAATGCAGATTCATGATGACCATTAGATTTTATTTTAGGCCACCAACTGCATTACCAATGTCATCCTAAAACACTCAGAACTTCCAGCCTAATTCTGTGAATAATCCAATTAGCAGATGCCCCTCCCCAACCTGCTTTAATAGAAGAAGTGGTGCTGGGAATACAAATCATTACAAGATGAAAGTTTCCCCCTTCCAAGGTGTGGGGTTTTGTTGTCTGGCTTGAATGAAACACAATCAGTAAATATTCTTTGGCACAACAGTGGCCTTTTTCATGTATCTATTAATATCTATTGGTCCCTATAATCTTAACTGTAGTTCCTCAATTCTTCCTTTTAGTATCATAAGTTCTTATCTATCTTTTTCATATCAGAGCTATGTGTTTCTGATTTGTTTTCTTTTTATCTAAAACACTAAACAAAATTTTAATAAAGCTAGTGCAGCTGGTCTGAACCCTATTTAGGTCTCCTGACTCTCCACCGAAATCTCTTGTTAGTGTATTTTGGGGGGTGGGAGGCAGGAGAAAACTGGGAAGAAAATACAGTATGCAACTGTCAAAATAAATTTGTTCCTTGCTTTAAAAAAATAAACTGAGAAGTGTATTTTCTCCAGGAAATCAGAAAGTAAAACTTTTGAAATTTAAAATACATTGTTGTTAAGTCTTGGAAAAAGTATAGCATAACATAAAGACTGGCTTACATTTTCATTTTAAATGAAAGACAGTCTTTCAGAGGAAAGGATTAGTAACTTGTGGAAATCTCCTGAACTTAATTAGCAGAAGTAAACATAAGTACTCTCCTCCAACTGAAACCTTTTATAAGGACACTGAAATCATAATTGGTTTCTCTCATAAATCTGATTCAAACCCATATCTATTAGGTCACTTCCCATTAGTATAATACAATACCTGAGGCACTTAACCTCCCAAAAAATAGGCTTATGTTGGCTCACAATTCTGGGAGCCCTGCTCAAAGACTGAAAGGCTGTGAATTTTGACCTTTTGGCAGGGTGGCACATTATGGTGGCAGTGTGGGGCAGAACTATACCACTTACACTGAGAAGCAAAGACAAAGACCACAAGAGCAGAGTTCCAAAATCCTCGGGAATGCTGTTAATAAACTAAATACCTCCCATAAGGCTTAATCTCCTAAATGTTCTACCACCCCCCATTATCCCAACATCAAAGGTTTCAGATATTATTATGGGAGGCTTGCAACCTAACAAAGTGCTATTTTCAACTTTACATTTCTATCAGTCTGGCTTTCTGCTAGTTAGCAGCAATAAGCATGACTCTTATACCATCTCCCATTTACTCTTAATTTAAGATACAGCTTTTCTCACAGTGCCCTGATGCATCTGTAACTATAAACATGACATATGTAGAGAACAACCAAATGAAGGTACAAAGAAATGTGATATAAACTGTATATACCACTGGAGTACCACTGAACCATAAAGAAGGATAAATTTGAACAAATTATGGGAAAATGAGTAGATATTGGGACCACAGTATAAGTCACAACAGACTATCACATGGTTTCTCTAATATGAGATTTGAAATAAAAATAATTTAAAGAGTGACATAAAAAAGCTGTGTTAAGAAACAAGAAGGATCATTCTGTAGAGATGAGAAGGAGGTTTAGGGGAAGAGGAAAAGGAGCAGCAAGGGATGGAGAGGGAGTAAAAATTATCAAGGTAGAATATGCACATGTATCAACCTCTCACAATGGATGCAGTAGCTGTGTATTGCACATGTGTGATAATAAAAACTTTTTTTAAAAGTTAGAAGTAAGCAGAACAGTATGGTACATGTAGTGCATGTGTAAATATGATATCTAGTTTACAAGTTTCTTTTTAAAATGTGTTTTCTTTTCAAAGATAAAAGATTCTGGAAGGTTTTTCTAGCTTCCAGCAATGAAAACATAAATTTGAGGCTAATGTTTACAAATATCTCTGACCATAAAAACCACTTTTTACAACTATCAAACATACATATGTCAGCATCACATCCATGATGGTCTGGAAGACTCTAGATAAAGGACATAGAAATCTATTTTTTAACCAATGCCTACAGTGATTCTAATGATCACTAAAGCTTATAAAAGCTTGTACTAGGATCTTTATCACTGAATAACCTTTAAAAATTGGAAAAGCAATTCAAGAAAAATATAAGTAGAATTTCAGAATTCTACCTCTGCTTAAAAAAAAAAAAAAAAAAAAAAAAAAAAAAAACACTGCAGGCTTACTCTTCCTCAATGCATCAATGCCAGAATGCTCCGAAAACTTTTGTAATGTTAAATACCAAAAACACTGGAGAGAATTAAAAGTGAAATTAAGGTTTACTGTATACAATTTTCTGGTTTGTTTCAGATTTTGTTATATAACTACAAACAAGTTCATATAGTTAAAACTGGAAAATTAATAACTCACTTTGTCATTTTCTAGGCTATATTTGATGTTATTGTTATTGCTGATTTTACAACTTTAGCCAAAGTGACATAACTATTCTAATCAGTTCCTGGTATATCAATACTTTTATGACCTAAGGGTCATAAAAGGTACCATATGGTAGTGCCAAAGAACCAGGGACTGAGCCAAGTAGGGAACAACTTCTCATACCCAGTAAATTGAAAAGGCAAGATGTTGCAACAGATTCAAAACCTAAAAGTCACTACATCTGGAAGACATCTCTGAGAAGCTATCATTTCATAAGAGTTCTAAATACTATCAATAAAACTACTCATCATAGGCAATTTATAAGCATCAATCCAGGGATTAAACTTGAAAAATAAAAAATGAGAAGACACTTAAACATGATGCAATCCTAGACATCCAGCTCACTAAAGGCAAACCCAGGGGACAATGAGGTGGGACAATCTGTAAGCCACCTAACTAGACTCTCTCAAGTGGCAACAACAAAAATAAGAAAGCAGATAAATGAAGCTCTAGAAAAAGATCAAATCAGAAATAATTTCTCAAATAACTAAAGATGGTGACAATAATGAAAGATATGCCTAGGGACTCTACAGCAGATACAGATTAAATATATACTTTTATTATATATATGATCTTAGGAAAATGATGGAAAGCACGACCACCCAACATAGAAAAGAATGGGAATCCAACAAACAGACATAGGCAGATATTCAGAGGTTTAAAAATTCCACTGAAAGTATATGCAGCAGAATGAGTCAATGTGAGGACAGAATCTCAGATACAGAACACAGGATTGTGGTTAGCAATCAAGGTTTCTTTAAAAAGCAAGAAACAATTAGATATCAATCCAGCAGCTGCTACATGATGCAAAGAAAAATAACATAAGACAGATTAGTCAGTGAAAAAGCTAAAGATATAACAAATGACATTTTTTAAAAACATATTCACAGATGTCATGGTAGAAAATTTTCCAAGCACAGAAAAATAATCTAACATGCAGATAAGTGAAGCATATAGAACTCCAATTAGGCATGATCAAAAAAATTTATACCAAAATGTAATAGTGAATATCCCAGAAATACAACACAAGAACCAAATATTAAAAAACTGTTAGAGAAAAGAAACATCACCTATAAAGGAAAGCCCATCAGAATAACAGCTGACTTTGCAACACAAGTCAACAAGAGCTTAGAGTAAAATCTTTCCAGCCCTAAAAGAAAACAATATCCAACCTAGATTGATGTACTTCACAAAACTGTCTTCCAAAGTTGATGGAGAAGTAAGATACTTCCATAGCAAAGAAACCTGAAGAAATTCATGAGCATCAAACTAGCATTCCAAAATGTTCAGAATAATATTTTAGAAAATGGTAACAAGGATTATAATTTCATGAACCCCAACACAAGGAATCCACTAGGCAAAACAAAAAAAAAGGAAGAAAAAGGAAACCAAAAAGAAGAAAATAATATGACGAGGATAAAGCAATACATATCAGTTATAACCATCAATGTTAATGGTCTCAACTCATCAATTAAAAGGAGCAGACTGGCAGAATGTACCACAAAGCAACATCCAAGCCAGACTTGGTGGCACATGCCAGTAATCCCAGTATTCAGGATTTTAGAAAAATCATTCCTAAAAGTCATCTGGAACCCAAAAAGACCTAGAATACCAAAGGCAATTCTGAGCAACAAAGACAAGGCAGGAGGCATCACAATCCCTGACTTGAAGTTATACTACAAGATACTATAATAAAATCAGCATGGTACTGGAATAAAAACAGACCTGAAGATCAATGGAATAGATTAGAAGATACAACCACAACTACAACTACAAGCTCACTCAGCCACCTTATCTTTTTTTTTTTAAGGAGAAAAGAAAAAAAAAACAGTGAAGGGGTACAAGTTATACAGATTTACAGAAGAAAAAAATGCGCAGTAGGAAATCACTAGTTAATGGATTACATATTGCCACCCATCATTCCCATGAAGGAACTGAAATGGCGGAGCAAGCCACGTTTAGAATGGTTTTCTTTGTAGAATTAGATAAACTTTTACTTCCAGAGGTTAAGATTAGGCAAGAACTTTACCTCCTTGGAACCATTTGTGCCTTCGAGGGTAAAACCTTGTACTTGTGAGATACAAGTTCGTGGAGAGTAGTAGTAACAGTGTTTAAATCAGATTCCTGTTTAGTGGGAATGCAGAATACAAAGAGCATTCACATACTGAAGAAGGCTTCTGGTAGCAATGTAAATGGGCCCAACTTTTTTTTAAAATTTTATTTAAGGAGAAAAAAAAAAGCAGAGAAAGGGTACAAGTTATACAGATTTACAGAAAAAAAAATAAACAGTAGGAAATCACTAGTTAATGGATTACATATTGTCATCTTAGAAATAATTGTTCAAGTCACAAAATTAAAGCTTGTAGAGTGGACATTCCAACAATGATACTGCAAACAGTTCTGTTCAATGATCCAATAAAACTCTGTGATATCATTTTCTGTCTTATACACTTAAATATACATGCAGTTATATAGTTTAGAGCACTTTCTTTTCCTCTCTTTTGTACAATGACTATTACACATTTTGGGTTTCATTGCTCCCACGGTTCTTATTGCTTTTTTGGAAGAGAGTAAAACCAAATGTGACATAACAGAACAGAATCGGTCAAGTCAAAAGGGTGGACATAATAGATAATATAAAAACATAATACAAGATGATCAACAATGGTTACCATAATGCCTCCCGCTATCTCTAATAGAATTGCCTATATCATTAGTTGTAATACAATTGAACAAAACAGTAAAGAACAAAACCGACAAAACCAAAACATTGGAGACATTGTAGGTCTTCAAAAGTAGATAAAAGTCAACGAGAATGGGCATTATAATGAATCTCATTATCTTCTCAGCTGATGCCTAAACTTTCGAACCTGATACTATCCAGCAAAACAGAATAGAGGAACCTCAGTCCAAAACAAGATGGTGAGAGTAATACAGGGCTTCAAATCGAGATAATAGAAAGTCAAAGTGGGTTACTATATTATATCCTGCTATTTTTTCCCTTTAATTAAACGGATAAAAATAAAAAAGTAAATAATGGAGTGGAGATTGAGAAAAAAGAGGGCATAACAGCGAAACAGGGCAGATCAAAACATAACCATTTAAGCAGAATAGTGTTTCACCACCAGATAATTCCGACCCAAAAGTAGTTACCATATTGACTCTTTCCTTGAAGTCCTTGAGTACAACTTCGTATACTGTAGTATTAAGTATATCAAAACAATGTAAAACCATTTAAGAGAATGACAGTATTATAGAGTATTTAGAATCGACTAACAGAAAATGAACAATGGTTTCTGTATAATCTCCTTGTCTTTAAAAGGTTTTTGCTTATACTACCGTACATAATAAAATCCAATAAGATACAACCTGTTTAGACCATTGGAGACAGAAGAACAAAAGCTAGATGAGACTTCAAAACAAGATGGTACTAGATCAGTATTACCTATTAAGATGTCATTTTCTCCAAAATAGCTGTTCCTATCATCCAATCTTCTCTGCCTCATTTCTGTTGAGCTCTTTTTCTGTCAGTAGCTGTCAGTTTGTCTTCTTCATTTTTATCTTTCAAAGCTTGAATTATTTCCCCCCACGCTCTTCGTGATTTGATGGTTTGTGCAGAGAAATCTGCTGTAATTCTGATGGGTGTTCCCTTGTAAGTGGTCTGTTTCTTGTCTCTGACGGCTTTTAATATTCTGTTCTTGTATTGAATTTCTGGAATTTTGATTATTATATGCCTGGGTGTTGCTCTGTTAGGGTTGTAGGTAGCTGGGGTCCTGTATGCCTCATACATCTGAGTATCTTTACCTTTTGCTAAATTAGGAAAATTCTCCTGGATTATTTCTGTGAGTAGCTTTTGTAGTTCACTTGTTTGTGTCCCTACTTCTTCTTTTATGTTCTTAATCCTTAAGTTATGGCTCCTCTTATCATCTTCTTGTCTTTGTATTATTGCTGTTTGTTTCTTTGTTATTTTTAAGAAGATTTTCATTTCATTCTCCCATATTACAAGTCTGCCCTCCAGTTCAGATAGTCTGTCCTTAGTTTCTTTCAAGCTGTTATGCCAGTCTTGGATAGACTTCTTAATTTCTTGATAGTCCCTTTGAACCTGCTTCACATATTCAATGCTTTCTCTGTTTTCTCCATCAAGCAATTCTCCCCTCTTTTTCTGTTCTTCCATTCCATCATCTGTTTTTTTCCTGGGTGGTGGTTAGCATTTCTCTAACTATTCTGCATACTTCTAGCTTCAGGTCGTTGATAACTTCATTCCTGAATTGGTCTATGAGGCTCTCTATATGGCGCTTAATGTATATTGGTGCGGTGTCAACTATTGCCTGTTTCTCAGAATTGGGGGCCGAGGAGCCTTTCTTGTTGCTTCCCTTCCCCATATTTTCTGTTCCTTATAAAATGCAAGCTTACCTAGGAGGCCCGGCTTCCCTGCCTGTCAGCCACAGCCTGATCAAATTGTGCTGGCTAGGTGTTCCCGCCCACCGCTGCGCACCAGGGAGTTGCGGAGGAGGCAGCCTACGCGGGAGTCAGTCGCTCCTCCCGGCCACCGTCAGGCTCTGGGATCTGGGTTAGGCCAGCCTAGTGAGTCCGCCCGCAGCGTCACGCAGGCCAGGCACTTTTCACCAATCCCGTCCGAGAGGGGAATGTGTGGCTGGAGTCGCCACCGCGCCCTGCTCTTACAGGACTGCCCGAGCCCAGAAAGTCCTCCGCTGGAGTCAAACTGTGGTAGGGGGTCAGTTTCTCACTCACCTCGCCACCAGTCAGTTTTCATGTACGCCTCCTTGTCTGTCCTGTTTTCGACTCCGTTCGCAGACTCCCATTCCCAGAGCTCGGCGCGTCTCTCCTTGCCGAGCCGCTATGGAGGCAGCCAGCCGGCGGGTGGCAGGAAACCCAAATCGCGGTTTCCAATGGCGCGGGGTCGAGCCTCCACACCGAGTCTTTTCTGTTCCTATTTTAGCGCCAGGACTGTATTCTAAGTTGGTTTCTCTCAGCCCAGTTCGTTCCTGAGTCAACAGAGCATATCTCTACCGGTTCATGTCTCCTTAGTCCGCATCATTCCTGGCCTCTGAGCAGAGCCTTTCAGAGAGCCTCCGGTAGTTGCTGTTGTCTGTCCGCCATGTTCTCCCGGAACCCACCTTATCTTTGATAAAGGGGTCACACACGTTCACTGGAAGAAAGGTAGTCTCTTTAATAAATAGTGCTGGAAAAACTGGATCTCCATATGCCAAAAATTAAAACTAGACCCATGCCTATCACCGTGTACTAAGCTAAAGTCAAAATGGATCAGAGATCTAAATATTAAAACAGAAACACCAAATCTTCTAGAAGACTTAGTAGGTAAAAATCTTGAAGACATAGGTGTTGGCAGAGAATTTATGAGCAAAAATCAAACCACATGGCAAATACTTCCCAGAATCAATAACTGGGATCATGTCATTAAAAAGTTTTTGCGAGAGATCTGGGGTGCCCTCACTGGCCTCTCTGCATGTCTGGAGGACTCTGGATTTCTGCGCCCAGACTGCTGGAGTTCCCTCAGGCTTCCAGGTGCAGTGAAGGAGAGAGGTGGGTTTGAGGCTTCCACATCAGCCTCCCCATTCCCGGCTTCATTTGGAGACCTGCTGAGCTCCCAATAGGTGGGCTGGCCCACACTACCAGCCTAGCCCAGCCTGTTTAGCTGCCGCGCCTGGCCGTAGGTCCGCAGAGGAGGAGCTGGGCAGATCTGGGGTGCCCTCACTGGCCTCTCTGCATGTCTGGAGGACTCTGGATTTCTGCGCCCAGACTGCTGGAGTTCCCTCAGGCTTCCAGGTGCAGTGAAGGAGAGAGGTGGGTTTGAGGCTTCCACATCAGCCTCCCCATTCCCGGCTTCATTTGGAGACTTGCTGAGCTCCCGATAGGTGGGCTGGCCCACACTACCAGCCTAGCCCAGCCTGCTTAGCTGCCGCGCCTGGCCATAGGTCTGCAGAGGAGGAGCTGGGCAGATCTGGGGTGCCCTCACTGGCCTCTCTGCGTGTCTGGAGGACTCTGGATTTCTGCGCCCAGACTGCTGGAGTTCCCTCAGGCTTCCAGGTGCAGTGAAGGAGAGAGGTGGGTTTGAGGCTTCCACATCAGCCTCCCCATTCCCGGCTTCATTTGGAGACCTGCTGAGCTCCCGATAGGTGGGCTGGCCCACACTACCAGCCTAGCCCAGCCTGTTTGGCTGCTGCGCCTGGCCATAGGTCTGCAGAGGAGGAGCTGGGCAGATCTGGGGTGCCCTCACCGGCCTCTCTGCGTGTCTGGAGGACTGTGGATATCTCTGCAACCAGGGAGGGTCCACACGTTCCTGAAGCACTGCGGCCTGTGGTGAGTACCCTAACCCGGCTGCGATTGAAGAACTGTGGAGCTTCCAAGGGGCAGGTGGGCGCACTGTGTCCCTGAGGCCCAGCTTGTCTGGAACTGCGGAGTTCTGAGCTGGCAGAGGAGGGCCACTGGTTCTGTAGGCCTAATGGCTTGGAGTAACGCGGCGCCAGAGTCCCAGGAGCTCCAAACATAGAAGGGGATTTTCAACAGATCCTGAGGAAGCTTTCAAATAACACTTGAAACACAGAAATATAGGAAAATGACAAAACGAAAGACCAAATTACAACCTCAAACCTCCAGCCCATCTCAAGAAACCCTAGGAGCGATGTATATAGAAGAAAATATATCCCATCCACCTCATATATCGGACACAATAGCCACTGAAATTGACAAGCAACTCCAGGAAGCTTTAAAGAAATTCAAACTCGAAATAATCTCCCAGATAAAAGAAGAAATGATAAAAGAAATGAAAGAGATTCTAAATATATCTAAAGAAAACACAGATAAAAAATTGGAGGAACTAAACAAAAAGATAGAATCCCTAGACGAGCAATATAAGAAACAAACAGAATACATAATGCAGATGCACAGAGATATACAGGAAATAAAAAACTCCACTGAAAGTTGTAAAAACCGCCTTAATGAAAGTGAAGATAGAATTTCAGACCTTGAAGACAGGATTGCAGCTAGTGAACAGAAAAGGAAAGATCTTTTGAAAATAACAAGGAACCAGGAAACAACAATTCAACAACTGCAAGATGATGCAAAGAAGAATAACATAAGAATGATAGGGATTAATGAAAGAGAGGGAGACAACACGAAGGATGTCAGGAGGATATTTAGAGAAGTAATAGCTGAAAATTTCCCAAGCATGAGATCAGAAACTGACATCAGGATCAGTGAAGCATATAGAACTCCAAACAGTCATAACCAAAATAAAACTACACCCAGACATATAATAGTCACCATCCCAGTAATCCAACACAAGAATAGATTATTAAAAGCTGTCAGAGAGAAAAGACAAATCACTTATAAAGGAAAACCTATCAGAATCACAGCAGACTTCTCAGCACAAACGATAAAGTCAAGAAGAGCATGGAGTGAAGTATTCCAGATCCTAAAGCAAAATGATTTCCAACCAAGACTGATATATCCTGCAAAAGTATCGTTCAAAATAGATGGTGCAATACGATACTTCCATGACAAAGAACAGCTGAAGAACTTCATGAACACCAAACCAACCCTGCAAAAAATATTGAAAGACAGTTTAGATACACAAAGGAAAAAACCACTAACCAAAGCAAATAATTAAACAGAACCAAAAGATAAAGATGCAACAGCAGAGAGATAACATTCCTACAATTAACCAGCATTTAACAGTAATAACCATTAATGTAAATGGTCACAATGCACCAATCAAAAGAAACAGACTAGCAGAATGGATCAAGAAACAAAATCCAACCATATGCTGTTTACAGGAAACCCATCTAACCCAGAAAGATACTCACAGACTGAAAGTCAAAGGATGGAAAACAATTCTTCATGCAGCAGGAATCCAAAAAAAGGCAGGAGTAGCCATTCTGTTTGCAGACAACGTGAACTTTAAACCAACAATGACCATAAAGGACAAAGAAGGTCACTACATACTCGTAAGGGGAAAACTCCAAGAGGAAGAGATAACTATCTTAAATATATACGCACCAAACTCCAGAGCACCCAGTTATATAAAACAATTATTAACAGAAATGAAAACTCAAATTATCAGTAACACAATTGTAACAGGAGACCTTAATACACCACTGACACCAAGGGACAGATCAACCAGACAGAAAATGAGCAAAGAAATAACAGAACTGAATCACACCTGTGAACAAATGGGTTTGATAGACATATACAGAATGTTCCACCCAACAACATCAGAATACACATTCTTCTCAGCAGTTCATGGATCATTTTCTAAAATAGACCATATATTAGCTCACAGAACATATTTAAGCAAATGCAAAAGATTTGAAATCATCCCTTGCATATTATCGGATCATAGCGCTCTGAAATTAGAAATTAATGACAAAGGATACTGCAAAAATTCCGCAAACACATGGAAACTAAATAACACACTCTTGAGTAATCAGTGGGTCACAGAAGAAATTAAAGAAGAAATTAAACAATACCTAAAAGAAAATGAAAATGCAGATACAACTTACCGGAATCTGTGGGATGCAATGAAAGCCGTTCTGAGAGGAAAATTTATTGCACTGAGTTCCCACATCAGGAAAACAGAACGAATACAAATAAATAACTTGATGCTACACCTCAAACAGCTAGAAAAAGAAGAGCAAGTCAAGCCCAAAGCCAAAAGAAGAGAGGAAATTATAAAAATCAGAGCAGAAATCAATGCAATAGAGACTAAGAAAACAATCCAAAGAATCAACGAATCAAAGAGTTGGTTCTTTGAAAGAATAAATAAAATCGATAAGCCCCTAGCCAACCTTATTTAAAAAAGGAAAGAAAAAGCTCAAATTCATGCAATAAGAAATGAAAAAGGAGAAATCACTACAGACCCAATAGAAATACAGAGGATCATCAATACCTATTTCGAAAACCTCTACTCTCAAAAGTTTGATAACACAGAAGAAATAGACAGATTCTTAGAAGCATATGAAGTACCAAAGCTAGATCAAGAGGATATAAAACTGTTGAATAACCCAATCTCTGCTAATGAAATTGAGAATGTAATTGGGTCCTTGCCCACCAAGAAGACCCCAGGCCCAGATGGATTCACTGCAGAATTCTACAAGAAATATAAAGAAGACCTAATGCCGACACTCCCCAAACTATTCAATGAAATTGAAAGGGAAGCAATCCTTCCTAAGTCATTCCTGGAAGCAAATATTACTCTAGTACCAAAACCTGAGAAAGACCCAACTATAAAAGAGAACTATAGACCGATCTCCCTAATGAACACAGATGCAAAAATCCTCAATAAAATATTGGCAAATAGGATCCAGCAAATCATCAAGAAGATTATACACCATGACCAGGTGGGATTCATCCCAGGAATGCAAGGATGGTTCAACATACGCAAATCAATAAATGTAATCCACCATATCAATAAAGCCAAAAATAAGAATCACATGATCATCTTTATAGATGCAGAAAAAGCCTTCGATAAGGTCCAACACTTATTCATGATAAGAACTTTACAGAAAATTGGAATAAATGGTCTTTATCTCAATATAATAAAGGCCATTTATGACAAACCAACAGCCAGCATCATACTAAATGGCCAAAAATTGAAAGCCTTTACTTTAAAATCGGGTACAAGACAAGGATGTCCTTTATCACCACTCCTATTTAATATAGTACTGGAAGTACTAGCCAGAGCAATCAGGCAAGAAAGAGAAATAAAAGGGGTAAAGATAGGAAAAGAAGAAGTTAAATTATCATTGTTTGCAGATGACATGATACTCTACATAGAAGACCCCCTAAACTCCATTGAAATACTCTTAGATACAATAAATAAATTCAGTAATGTGGCTGGATACAAAATCAATACTCAGAAATCAATAGCATTCCTATACACGAACAACAAAATTACAGAGAGGGAAATAAGAGAAACTGGACTATTCACATTAGCAAGCAAAAAAATGAAATATTTAGGAATTACTCTTACGAAAGAAGTGAAAGACTTATACAGTGAAAATTATATTACACTGAAAAAGGAAATTGAAGATGATCTCAGAAAATGGAAAGACATCCCTTGCTCATGGATAGGAAGAACAAACATTGTGAAAATGGCCATTCTCCCAAAACTGTTATACAGATTCAATGCAATCCCAATAGAAATACCATCAACATACCTCATAGATCTAGAGAAATCACTCCTAAATTTCATCTGGAACCAGAAGAGACCTAGAATCGCAAAGGCAATTCTAAGCAGCAAAGACAAAGCAGGAGGCATCACAATCCCTGACTTGAAGTTATACTACAAAGCAACAGTAGTAAAATCAACATGGTATTGGAATCAAAACAGAGCTGAAGATCAGTGGAATAGATTAGAAGATACAACCACAACTATGAACACACTCAACCACCTTATTTTTGATAAAGGAGCCAAGCAGGTTCACTGGAAGAACGACAGTCTCTTTAATAAATGGTGCTGGAAAAACTGGCTCTCCATTTGCCGAAAACTAAAGCTAGACCCATGTCTATCACCATGTACTAAATTAAAATCTAAATGGGTCAAGGATCTGAATATTAAAACAGAAACACTAAATCTATTGGAAGACAAAATAGGTAGAAACCTTGGAGACATAGGAGTAGGTAAAGAATTCATGAACAGGACTCAAACCGCACGGGAAATACTTCCCAGAATCAATAACTGGGACCACTTCTTATTAAAAAGTTTCTGCATATCAAAAGAAATCTCCAGCATAGTGAAAAGAAAACCCACAAACTGGGAAAAGATTTTAGTGAACTCTCTCTCAGACAAGGGCCTCTTGTCTAAAACATATAAAGAATTAAAGAAACTCAGACCTCCGAAATTCAAAGATCCAATCCAAAAATGGGCATCTGAGATGAATATGCAATTCTCAGATGAAGAAATGCAAATGGCAAATAAATACATGAAAAAATGCTCATCATCATTGGTCTTTAGAGAAATGCAAATTAAAACCACACTGAGATACCATCTCACTCCTGAAAGAATGGCCAGGATCAAGAAAACCGACAACAAATGCTGGAGAGGCTGTGGGGAAAAAGGAACTCTCCTGCACTGCTGGTGGGAGTGTAGACTGGTACAGCCTTTGTGGAGATCTGTCTGGAGATTTCTCAAAAAGTTGGGACTGGAAATCCCATTTATTCCAGCTATCCCACTTCTAGGCATATTCCCAGAAGAACTGAAAGCATCATACCACAGTGATATATGTGCACCTATGTTTATAGCAGCACAATTTGTAATCGCCAGATCTTGGAAACAACCCAAGTGCCCATCAACTGAGGAATGGATAAAAAAGTTGTGGTATTTCTATACAATGGAGTATTATTCAGCTATAAAGAAGGATCACATTGAGATATTTATCAATAAATGGGCGCAGCTTGAGACCATACTCATAAGTGAAATAAATCAATCTCGCATGTGTGAATACCGAATAGTTTCCCTAATGTAAGTAATGATTCAAATATATAAAAATATGTGGTAATCATGATTCCCCATTAGGTGGCCTTGAAGCCTTATAAAGTTTTCACTCATTAATTAGAAAGGCTTTATTCTGGGCTTCTTGATATGAAAATATTTGAAGCTAGAGTATATGAAGTTTTACCCAAATATTTCAAGGAAAAAGACACTATGGTAACTACTATTAAGTCAGGTTATATAGTGGTGAAGTACTAGGTTATTGAAACAGTCATGCTGTGACCTCTATTGTTATATTGTTATGTCCTGTTTTATCTCAATCTCCCCCTTATTGTTTCAAAAAAAATTATTTAGTCATTTCTTATGTTTGTCTTAATTAAAGAAAAAATTCAAAAAAAATTAGGATATATAAATAGTAACTCTTTTCGATTTCCTATTAACTTGTTTTGAAGTCCTGTAGTACTCCCATGATCTTGTTTTGACTGATTAGACTCTGTTCCATTCTATATGATAGTATCAAGTTTGAAGACATAGGCAACTACTTTGAAGACAATAAGATTCACTAAGATACCCATTCTGGTTTGACTATTGTCTTCTTTGAAAGTCCTGTAATGTTTACAATGCCTAAGTTTTATTGGTCTTGTTCTCTACTGTTTTGTCCAACTTTATAATATTTAATATGACTGACAGCTTTGTTTTGCCATATTTGACTGTATTCTTCCCCCCCCCCAAAGAAAGTAATAAGCACTAAGGAGTAATAAAATCCAAGATGTGTAAATTTTGTTGTAAAAAAGAGAGGGAAAAAAAAAAAGAAAAAGAGGTCTAACGGATATAACAGCAAGTGTGTTTGGGGGTGTTAAATAGCTGGCTTTATCAATGTTTTTGGAACATTGAACACAGCTGTTCGCAGTCTCCCTGTTTGAATGTCCACCTTGTGCTCTTTGATACTGTGATTTGAGGAACTATTTTCAAGAAAATAGTGTGTGGGCTGGGGATTTAGCTCAGTGGCATAAGCGCCTGCCTTGGAAGCAGGCAGTCGTGAGTTCGATCCCCGGTACTGATAAAAATGAAAAAAAAAAAAAAAATAGTGTGTAATCTACTAGCAGGTAATTTCTTACTGTTATGGTTTTTTGTTTCGTTTTGTTTTGTTTTGTTTTGTAGTTCTGTATTGCGTGTACCCTTACGCCGCTTTGGTTTGTTTTGTGTTTTTCTCTTTTTCCTCTTAAATAAAAAAATAAAAAAATAAAAAGTTTTTGCATGTCAAAAGAAATTTCCAACAGAGTAAAAAAGAAACCCATGGATTTTGAAAAAATCTTAGTGAACTGTCCCTCAGACAAAGGACTTCTGTCTAAAACATAAAGAATTAAAAAAAATCAGACCCCTGAAATTCAAAGACCCAATCCAAAACTGGGCATCTGAGATGAATACACAGTTCTCAAATAAAGAAATACAAATGGCAAATAAATACATGAAAAAATGTTCAGCATCATTGGTCTTAAGAGAAATGCAAATTAAAACTACACTGAGATTCCATCTCACTGCAGAAAGAATGACCAGGATAAAGAAAACTACCAACAGCAAATGCTGGAGAAGCTGCGGTGAAAAAGAAATTCTTCTGCACTGTTGATGGAAGTGCAGACTGGTGCAACCACTATGGAGGTCAGTCTGGAGGTTCCTCAGAAAGCTGGAATTGGAAGTCCCATTTGATCCAGCTATTCCACTTCTGGGCATATTTCCGGAAGAATTGAAAACATCGTATCACAATGATATATGTGTGCTCATGTTTATAGCACCACAATTTGCAATAGCCAGATCTTGGAAACAACCTAAATGCCCATCAACTGAGGAATGGATTTTTTTAAAGGTGGTATTTTTATACATTGGAGTACTACTCAGCTATAAAGAATGATCACACTGAGATATTTATAAGTAAATGGATACAAATTGAGACCATACTCATAAGTGAAATAAATCAAACTCACGTGTGTAAATATTGTATAGTCTCCCTAGTTAAGAAGTGTTAAGAGTACATAAGATACAAAATCCTCAATAAATACAGTGAAAGGGTAAGAATCTGCTCAAAGGGGGAAAAATAATATCTCAGGAAAAGGAAGAAAAGGAAGGGAAAAGAAAAATAACTAAATTTGTATAAACACACTAGGATAGCTAAGATGATTGTTATTAGAGAAAACAGATAACATTCAAGACTGGAACAATTTTTCATGTTTGTGTCTGGTGATCTGAGGAACGCTTGAAGATCACTATGTAAAATAACAACCCTGGTTTTGCTCCTACCACCTTGTTTTGAAGGCCTATGTCATCATTGTTTTGGGCTCTTTGCTATTGTTATTTGCCTTTTTTGTTTCCTGTTTTTCTAGTAATTTGTTTTGTTTTCCCTCTAATACAGAAAGGATAGGTAGACATGTAGAGGTTTATACAGGCTTAGAACTTCTCCTAAACAGTTTACAAGAATCAATTATATTATGCATGATGAAATGAATAGCTACTTTGAAGGAAAAGATACATTTGATATCCATTGCTGAATACATATCATCATAACGTGAAATCCCATAATGCTTTTATTCTTTGTGGAGTAGTTTTAGTCTGTTTTTATTATTTAATTTCAACATACATGAAGGTATGGACAGCTAATTTGAATAAGAACAAGAGACATTATGGTAGCCATTGTTGATTTTCCCACTGTATGGTTTTGAAGGTCTAAAATGCCTTCATCATTCTGTTCTGATCAGCTTTATACTATTTTGTTTTGTATGAATTCATTGTGTATAAAGATATAGACAACTATTTAGAAGAAAACAAGAGACATTATGGTAGATCTTTTGTCTTGCTTGGAAATCTATGTCCCTTACATTGTTTTCTTATCTGCTTTGTTCTATCTTGTTATGTTTAGTTTTATCTTCTTTAAAACAAAAAAAAAAAGATTAAAGCAGAACATAATGCTATGGGGATTAAGAAAACAAGGCAAAGAATCAATGAATTGAGTATTGGTTCTTTGAAAGATTAAATAAAATTGACAAACCCTTAACCAAGCATCAAAAAAATGAAAGAAAAGACCCAAATCCATGAAATTAGGAATGAAAATGGTATAATTACAGAAGATTCTGCATAAACCCAGAAGATCATCAACACCTACTTCAGGAACCTGTATTCTAATACAATGGAAAACAGAAGAAATTGACAGATTCCTTGATACATAAAGAAAGGGTTGCTGGCCCAGACTGGACACTTTAGCCAGGAAAAGCCTCGGCTGGAATTAGGGAGCTCCTGCCTTCCCCCGCCCCTGGAGATTTACCTGTAACCCTATTCCCCTGCGCTTAGTAACCTACCTCTGGCACCAAACGTGTGCCAATGGGCTACCTGTGCATCCCTAATACTCCTTAGGGTCCACCCCAGACAGAGGCTACTTATGCCTCACTCCACGTGTTCAAGAGAGAGTGTTCCAGAGAGAGATCGCCAGCCCCGGGGTGGAGATGCTGCACCCCAGGGGCCAGGGGGGGGGGTGTCTCTCCCCGCATTCCCAAAATAAAGGTTACTTATATTTTATACTTCTTATCTTTGCAGCCACCGCCGGCCACTCCTTCCCGCTCCTTCCCCTTCTCCCGACTTCTCAGACCTAACGCATAAGAATTAACTAAGCTGAATCAAGAAGAAAAAAAATCTAAATAAATCAATATCAGTCAATGAAATGCAGGATGTAATTAAAGACCTACCAACAAAGAAAAGCCCAGGCCCTGGTGGATTCACTGTTGAATTTTACAAGAAATTTAGCCCTAATACCACTGTTTTTCATACTCTTTAATGAAATTGAAAGGGGAGCAATATTCCCAAATTCACTGAAGAAAAACAAGCATTACCCAGATACTAAAATCAGAGAAGAATCAAACCAAAAAAGAGAATTATATGCCAATCTCTCTAATGAACATAGAAGCAAAAATTCTCAACAAGATACTGAAACCAGAATGATGCAAATCATTAAGATGATTATACTCTGTGATCAAATAGGATTCATCCCAGGGATGAAAGAATGCTTCAACTTATGCAAACCAGTAAGTGCAATGCACTCTACAAACTGATTCAAGGTCAAAAACCACATGACCATCTCATTAGATGCAAAAGAAGTATTTGACAAAGTCCAACACCCATTCACAATATAAAAAAACCTACAGAAAATTAGAATACGTAGTCTTTATTGTGACCTCAAAAAATCCATCTATGACAAATCAATACCCAACATCAAACAAAATAGTCAAAAGCAAAGTTTTCACTCTAAAATAAGAAATAAACAAGGATGTCCACTATCACCACTCTTATTCAATATAGTTCTAGAAGCTTTAGCCACAGCAATTAGATGAAAGAAATAAAAGGAATAATGATAGGAAAGAAGAAGTTAAATTATCGTTACTGGTAGATAACACAATACTTTATATAGTAGAGCACAAGAACTCCACCAAAAGACTTTGAGATTTAATAGCCAAATCCAGTCATACAGCTAGATACAAAGCCACCATTAAAAAAATCAATAGCTTTCCTGTACACTAGTAGCAAAGTCACTGAGAAAGAATAGAGGTAAACAACACCTTTCACAATATCATCCAAAAAATTAAATACCCATAAGTCAATCTAACAAAGAAAATAAAAGACTTCAACATTGAAAACTATAGTATTCTGCAAAACGAGGTTGAGAAAATGGAAAAGCAATTGTTCTTGAGTAGGAAGAACCAATGTAGTGAAAATAGCCATACTTCCAAAATTGTTATACAGGGTTAGTGCAATCCCAATCAAAATTCCAGCAGCATATCTCACATAATTAGAGAAAATCATCTTAAAATTTATTTGGAACCCAGAAGAGACTTAGAATGGCAAAAACAATTCCAAGCAACAAAAGTAAATCAGGGGTCATCACAATCCGTGACTGAAACTATACTGCAGTTATGAAAACAGCATGGTACTAGAAAAAACAGTCCTAGGATCAAAGGTATAGATTAGAAGATTCAGAAATAACTCAAGGCCTTCTCAGCCACCTTATCTTTGACAAAGGAGTCAAACACCTTCTCTGGAAGAAAGAAAGTCTCTTTAATAAATGGTGCTGGAAAAACTGATTTTCCACATGCCGAAGATTAAAACTAGACCTATATCTTTCAACATGCACTAAAACAAAATCAAAATGGAGATTGAAATACTAAAACGAAACACTAAATCTGCTAGAAGGTAAAGAGGTAGAACTTTTGAAGATACTGGTATAGGCAAAGATTCTATGAACAAAATCCCAACTGCACAAAGAATGATCACAAAGAATCAACAATTGGGATCGCATCATATTTAAAAACATTTGCACAGCAAGTGAAACAACCTACAGTGAGGAGACAACCCAAGGATGGAAAAACTTTTTGCCAGTTGTTCATCAAACAAATGACTACTAACGGGAATATATAAAGAACTCAAAAAATCAAACCCTTCTCCCCCATTTAAAGACTTAGTCTAAAAAATGGATATTGAAATGAGTAGATACTTGTCAGAGAAAGAAGCAGACACAGCAAATAAATGTATGAAACAAAGTTCTACATGACTGGCCATTCAAGAGATGCAAAATAAAACAATGCTGAGACGCCTTCTCCAGAAACAATGACTATTATCAAGAAAGCAACCAATAACCAATGTTGGCAGGGCTGTGGAAAAGAAAGGAACCCTTCTCCACTGTTGGTGGGACAATAGACTGGTGCGACCACTATGGAAATCAGTCTGGGGATTCCTCAAAAAAACTAAAAGTGGAGGTCCCATTCGACTAGCTATTCCTCTTCTTGGTATCTTTCTGAAGAATTAAAAGCATCATACCACAGTAATACATGTGCACCCATGTTTATAGCAGCACAATCTGTGATAGCTAAATCTTGGAAACAGTACAAATACCCATCAATAGATAAATGGATAAAGAAGATGTGATTTGTTTATACAATATAGTACTATTCTGCCATAAAGAAGGATAAGCTTGAGACATTTCTAGGTAAATGGATGCACCCTGAGACCATCCTCCTAAGTGAAAAAAATGAGACACACATGTATAAACACCATGTGAGAAATCAAAATGATAAATAAAGACCAAAATGTATACAGATATTGAGAATTAGGAAGAAAATGTTCAAATGGGAAGGGGAAGTAGGGAGGAAGAAAGGAGGAAAAAATGGAAACAAAACTTTTGTAAGTAAGGAGTTGAAGGAAGGATAGGGGAATAGAAAAAAGAGTGTAAAACTATATCACCTGCAGGTACAGATTCCCTATAATGAATTTGATCATTATGTATACATAAGATGTGCCAATAAGCTTAATTTTTCTTTGTACCAGGGATCAAACTCACAACCTCGTGCTTGCCAGGCAGGAGCTTATGCTACAGAGCTAAATCCCCAAGCTTAATTTAAATAAATCTTTTCCAACATTCTTGTAACATTCAGCTGAGACAGAATGGATGAGAATACCCTATCTTGCACTTTCATTAACCAAAACTATGAGTAAAGAATAAGTTTTTACATTATAAATTACCAAGCCTTGAGTGTGTTTTGTTTTTGGTTTTGGTTCTGGTTCTGGTTTTTGAGATTAGGTCTTTTTATGTAGGTCAGGCTGGTCTTGAAATAATTATGTAGCCCAGGCTGGCCTTGAACTCACTGCAATACTCCTGCCTCAGCCTCCCTAGTGCTGCAATTACAGGCATGTGCCTCTAAGCCTAACAAGTGTGTTTTACCAGCAACAGAAAATAGTACTAAGGCACGTGACTATTCACTCCTCACGTCCATCTTCCACAATCCTATCATTTGTTTGAGAACATTTTAAGATTCCATCTTAAATATACCCAACTTCACCTGATCCTTGGAATGAGACTTTAGCATCTACTTGTTGGAATTTGGACTATGTTGCAATCATGTCCTGATATAACATTGCAAAGGAATTTAACATCTAAGAATAATGGATATTTTAATCATTTTTCTATCCCTGTGATAAAATCCGTCAGAAAACAGTTAAAGGAGCAAAGTTTGTTATGCTCTATGCTTATCACCCTAGTAACCATGTACCTGGAGCACCTACCACATTGTTATAAATTAACTGACCTCATCGTCATGCTGTGCTGTATGCGTCATTCCTCCCCACCTTAGTAACCTGTGTGTTATGTCAACTTTTGCTCCCCTTGTAAGAGATAAATGATGCTGTGTCAACCATTGTTCCCTTTATGAGAGACAAATGTTCCTGGAATTGGCAGACCAAGGGCTATGCACTGGCTAACCACCCACTGTGAAATGCCTCTGACCTCAAGCAAAGGGGAACAAAGGCCCACCTTGTTTCTGTTTCTCATCACTATGTACTTAATGATCAAAGAGCTAATCATAAATAAACTATAAAAATCAGTAAAAATTCTAAATCAGTCCCACAGCTTTGCAAATTCCATCTGCACTATGTTGCTGGACCAGCTAAAATAAAAGCGCTTCTTTTAAAAAAGATGTCATCTTGCCCCATTTTTCATCTCATGGGGGCTTTTTTCTTTGGGGGGTTATAACAAGTTGATTTTGGCTCACAATTTCAGAGGTTTCAGTCCGAGGTCAATTGGATCCATTGGTTCTAGGTCTGTGGTGAGGTAGAATATCATGATACGGAGCATATGGTGGATCAGAGTCACTCACCTCATGGCCACCAACGGTATGGGCAACAGTAGACAAGAGCAAAATATACCCTTCAAAGACATGTTCCCACTAGCGTACTTCCTCCAGCTGGGCCCTATTGGGTCCTGACCTAGATCCCCAATCTATCAAAGGAGTGCACAGCAAAAAGCTTAAATAAAATTAGACAAGTGGTATGGCTTTAAGGCTCCAAGGGGGTCAAAAACCTTTAGCTGAGTCTGAAACTCTGAGGCCTAAAACAAAGACTTCTCTGGACCGCCCATTTTTATTAGGTCCAAAACAACGGGCAGGGAAACTAAGGAAAGTGCAGGCAATGAGCAGGACCTTGGGAGTCACTTCAACGGCATTTCCAAGTAACAAATCCCATCAATTTAGGAGAACCATCTTATCTTCATGATGATATGGTAGGGATGAGACTGTAGGAGTAATTCCTGCAGCTGCAGTCTCTATCTACTTAATTGATGTTTGAGTCAAGTGTTCACAGCTGTGGCCTTATCATGCCCTTTGAGGTATCTCTGGCCTCCCAGGCAACTACAGGCCTCAGCCAGGATCAATGATTCATAGAGGTTCACTTACTTCGAATCAGCTCCCATCGATAGGCAGGAGGCCTAGGCTTAAGGCAGACTCACAGATAAACACAGAAAGCCAATTGTTAATGTTAAATCCTGCTCAGAACTGCTTAATAGTGGTCTGCAGCAAGGCCCTACAGCTATCAGGTAGGTACCAAGCTTTAAACACAGAATTTTCATAACATTCAAACCATAATAATATGTAACATATATATGACATACTTACTGTTTTTAGGCACTTATATAAGGTATCTCATTTCTCTATATTTGTTGAGGTATCATCTCACTATATAGCTGAAGAAATTTAGATATATGGAGGTTAAATAATTTGTTTGAGATCATCCAACTTACAGAGAGCAAAATTTGTCTACCTAAACAGTCTGATAAAGAAGCTTCCGAGTTTGTGGACTAAAGTGCTACTTTACGCACATTATTTGCTTCTCAGACATTGAGTCTGATCTTTGGTATGTAGCTGATACAGAGAAAGTGGATGAATAAATAAGATATTCACTTGCTGTAGTCTTCATTACATAGTATTCCTGACCTGTCCAATTTTTCTCCATGTTTTCACCAGTGGATCTCTCTAGTTAAGTCACACTCCAAAATGGCCTGTCCTCATCACTATCCTGAGGCTTAACCTCAGCCATTAGAATCTTAAACTTTAATAGACATCTACACCGTTATACTCCAAAATAGACACCGACTAGGGGACAGGTGAAACAAGCCCGGAGAAGCTAACGTTCCTGCTCTAAAAATGTGAATGGAATGATAGCATCATTAGAAATAGCAGATATTTAAGGAAATACAGGAGCTCTTTCATATATGGATTTTTGTAGGAAATTAAACTTGAGTTTGTCTGAAAGGTAGAAAAGGGCAAGGGAAGACTAGAAATAGTATGAAAGAAAGCACTTCAGGCAAAAGCAAGAACAGAACATGAAAATATTTTTAATAATTCAGTGTAACTGGTATTAATATGGCAGGGTTAATTGTTGGGAACTGAGGCCAATGCTAGGCTTTTCTCCCACACTGACCTCCTACCCAACATACGAGTTGCCTTGCTAGATTTTTGTAGAAAAATGCCAATATACAAAAACAATCAGAGAGGTTCTCCAAAGAATAATACTTTTTTGAGAATAGTACAGCATTGTAATGAGAATAAACTGTGGTCATATTTAAAGTATGTCAGGCAAGGGGTCACATCCAATATAATGAAATAATGATCGTTGGCAACAATGACTAATAAATGGAGTGATATCAACCTGGGTTTTACCAGGAAATTCCTAACCAGATGTCCCAGTGCAAGTACTTTTTGTGTAAAGTTGCAGTGAAATCTGTCCAAGAGTATGGTCCCGTGGAAGTATTTTGTGACAGTTATCATCAGGCATCCATGCATGAGAATCCTTGCTTCATAACCTCCTGACTGCATTTACTTTATTGTTGTTAAGAGTAGTCAGAAGCAACCCCGTTTTGATTCTGAAAACTTTCACATTTCTTTTAGCAGGACTGGTAAAAATTAGTGATTGCTTTCACAGAGTTCACACAGTTAGCACTGTGATCACTGTTTTGAAGGTGGAGAATTACAAAAATGAGATAGAGCACCTCTGCCAAGCCCCATTTTCGGCAGAAAACAAATCAGTTTAATTTTCCATGCCATGCTCCCATTCCCACAGCACTTGATTCTTGCAGCCAAAATGTGGCAATTAATTACATTGTATATCATTCCCTAACTGTTCCCTGTCATTACTCATCTTACCCCAGTGAAACACTTCAAGAGACATTTATGAAATTGAAATGGTTTGTAACGATGCCACAGATCTGACAGTCCAGCCCCAGCACTAGCTGCTCTTGGCTATCAGGCGTGGTCCACTGCAGACAAATTTTAGGATGGTCAATTAAGTCATGTCACTCTCTGCCTCATTAAAAGGTACAAAAGACTCAGCCCAGTGGGCCCATTTTTACTTTTCTACTATATATTTATACTTTAGCATAAAAGTAGGTGACTGTATTTCTCTACTTAGTATGATGAACAGCAAGGTGTGTGCACCTGTGAAAAGGTAACAAAATGAGACTTTTACCCATATTATGTTCCATGTAGTTTTGTTTTACATATGTTTACCTGAGTATCAGAGGTTTTTTTTTTTTTTTCTTGGTACAAGCAGCCCAATTCAGTACAATGGCATATGAAAAGCCAGATCTGCGAGTTGTGGAGATCAAAAGAGAATCAGCATATTATTCATGCATGGCTATGAAGATGATCCATTATGGTAAAATATATGCTTTCATAACAGGAGAGTGGTGTGGATGGAAGATGATGATGAGGATGATGATGACGACGACAATGATGATGGTGACTTTGATATTGGCCATGTGAGCCAAAGTTCCTATGACAGTGAAATGGAAAAAAAAAAGAGGGAATGCTAACCTCCTTGATTCAGATGATGAAGAAAACAGCAATAGGTTGTATTTATTTGACTAATCAAAGTGTTGCAAATGGTCATGAATGCAAATGGAATGATGTAATGTTAGAACTAAGTCTAAAAATATAATGAGGGTCTTGGCAGGGGTGAAATGGTATTGGAGAGAATGCCAGCACTGCTATTCAGTGTTAGAAACTAACAGACAAAATGCTACAAAGATGCTGTGAAGCACACAAAGGCTGAAATGCAAGCAAAATGTTCTGTATGCACCAATAGCCATATTCAAAAACATATTTATTATGACACCTCACTAGCTGAACTTAAAGTATTCATAGGTCTGCTGTACTTAGCAGGAGTTTCTCATGGTGATTATAGGAATGTAAAAGACTTATTTAAAAGTGATAGGTCAAAATATGGCACAAAAATTTATGCCCTTGCATGTGTGAATACTTATGCTTTCAATTTAGATGTTTATCCTAGAACTCAACCATCAGGCCCTTATTTACATGGTAATAAACCGAATCATACTGTGAGCAGACTTGTTGCTCCCACCTCCCAAACTAATCAGAATGTAACATTCGACAATTGGTTTACCAGTTTCCAGAGAAGAAGTTGAGCGGCACAGGGACTATACATAGGAACAAAGCAGAAATTCCAAATAAAGTGTTACAATTTTAAAACAGATAATTGTGTAGTACAATCTTTGAGTTTCAGAATGATGTAACATCGTCCTCATACATAGCAAAAAAAAAAACAACTTAAACTGTGGACGACAACACTGCACCATGATGGAAATATTAATAGGGAAACCTTGACAAAATGGAAGCCTGACATGAAAACTTTCTAAAGGTGGGCAGCAGCTATGATATTATTTGAAACTCAAAGCACTTGCCAATGGCTGCGTTTCATTGATCCTAAATATGTGTAGCATAAATAGTTTGATAGTTTACAAAGAAAATAACGTGCAAAACATCACACAGAAGTTTTATTAGAGGAGCTGGACTGGAGCTCTTAAGAGATCATTTATAGCAGAGGAAAAACAAAATGTTTCTGTTCAGGAAATTGAGCACAAAATGTTATAGAGCCCACTAGTGATCTGACAGATAATAGGCAGGCGTAGCACCACAAAGACCTACTATGGCAACAAGAAAACAAAAAAAAGATGTCAACTGTGCCCTACAAGTACAGGAGATATGCTATCAGTGTGATACACATAAGGAACATATAGTTGTCATGTGTGAGGACTGCCTGGGGTGACTGGTGAAGCACCAAATAAAGTGGTAGGTAGACTTTGTTTCTGTTTATACATTGTAGTTCACATAGGCTTTTATTTTTGATGCTACCTTCTTAGGTTTTGTAAGAAAAGAGATGATACGAAAATGTTGAAAGCAATTCTAAGCACTCATTACATATTTGATATTATTATTTCACTGATATCTTATTTCCCTGCTAAGTGCATATTGTACAGTATAGTAGGAAGCTACTGACAAAACAAGAAGAGAAGTGACAAGGCTGGCGCATAGGGAAGAAAAGCTAAGCACACATGCTGTCGGTGTAAGGTGTATGCATGGGACATGCAGTTGTCATGTGTGAAGACTGCCTTGCGTGTGACAGTAGAAGCAAAGCTTATTTTTGTGGTAGAGTTTGATTGTTATTTTCATTGTAGCTCATATAGGAATTTATTTCTGATGTCTTTTTGGTTTTGTAAGCAAGTACACAACTGATGTGAAAATGTTGATGTTTATTGTAAATGCACAACGCATACGAAGAATACCTTATTGTATTGATATTTTATGTTCCTGTTAACTATGTACTGCATAAGAAACTCTTGACAAGACAGAAAGATCCCTGAGATGTTAAGTACGTCCTATAAAAAGGCCAGGAAAACAAACACATATGCTGCCAGTGTGAGTCATAGGTGTATGTGGAATGTGCGGTGATCGCCTGTGTGGACTGCCTTAGGTATAACAATTGACAGGCTTTTTTGTAAAGTGCTATTGGTATTTTCACTGTAGTTCATATAAGAATTTATTCATGTTGTTCTTTTTAGATTTAGTACAGAAAAAGTCAATGTGAAAATTTTGATGCTTTTTTTATAAATGTTCAATAAATGTTAAAAATTCAGTAATGTATTTTTGTGGGGTTTTTCCTATTGTGTTCATCAATATAAAACTCATGAAATTAAACTTAGCAATTCATGAATATAAATATCCTAAAAAACAAACGTGGGCCTTACAGAAGCATGGTTAGGCGCCTTGATGACAGAATTATAGTCTTACTCCCCTAAACTGTGGCCCCGTTCTAGGACAGAACAGTTTAGATGGGCAGTCACAACCGTTAGGACGTCTGTTCCACCAGAGGGCGCATGCAATCCCATAGCTACCAGAGTTCATCAGGCGGAAAACAAAGAAAGCTGACAAAGTTAGACCCAATGCAGCCGCCGTAGGCGCCGCTGCGCCCCCACCCACCCCGCTACCCGCAAGTAAACAGGAAGTAGGACCGATGTTTGGAGGCTCCTGGGTCTGGAGAAGGGGGCAGAATTCTGAGAAATTGCTCTCGCTGAGGGCTTCGATTTCGCGTTTGTTTCTCCCCCACCCATCTTTTGCTCTAGTCTAGATACTTCTGTCCTCAGCCGACTCGCACCTCTGTCTTGGAAGTTTGGTCAGAACCATGGCCGAATACTCCTACGTAAAGTCCACCAAACTCGTGCTCAAGGGAACGAAAGCGAAAAGGTGAGACCGTAGCCGGGCAGGCGGCTCTGCCTTTCCTTCTGTCCCGCCCCACTCCCTGCGAGCCCGTGGAAGCGGAAGGGCTATCCTTTCGGCCTTGCGCCTTCTGGCCCAGCTGGGTACCGGATGCGGAGAGGCTGCTACGCCTCAGTTGGCTGCAGCCCAAGCCGCGCTCCCGCACCCGGAAAAGAAGGGACGGAGATCCGAAAGGAAACCTGGAGCCCCAGAGCAACGCGTGGCAGTCCCCGAGTGTCCCCGCCGACCTGTACGGGGCCGGTCTACTTTATTCTGAGCACGTGGGCCCTAGTGACAACCCCTTTAGGGAAAATTCTTTTCACCGTTTATTCTCTTTAAAGTTTTTTTTTATTAATTTTTTTTGACATTACATAGGGGGTGGAACGGAGCTGAATCACATAGTGGTTTGTATGAGGTTTCTAGGGATGTGGACTCATATTGAACCCACCAGTTCCTAAATTGTGTTTATGCAAATTGGTTATAATTCCTAGGCTTCGCCAGGTGTGGTAGCATACGCCTGTAATCTTAGTACTCGGAAGGATTGCTACAAGTTCGAGACCATCCTGGGCTGCATAGTGAGTTCAAGGCCAACTTAACAAAGTGAGACCCTGTCTCAGAAAACATTTTTTTTTTCTGAGCTTCCATTCATTTGAGAAGAGCTCAGATAATTGTTTCCATGTGCTCGTTGATACTGTTCAAGAACCATTAAATGAAATAATAGATGTGCCAGAAAATCAAGCCAGAAGGAAGGAGGAGATAGCACTGGTGAGGTATAACTGAACTCCTTAGGTAAACATACCTGTCAGTTCATACTGCCACATTTTTTTTTCAACCATTTGGTATATCCGTTAACTACTTATGCAAGTACTGAACATTTCTTTCTAGTTTCAGTGATGCACAGAGTTTCGGGCCCTTTCAGGTGAGATGGAAAGACAGTGTGACAGGGCTAATAAGCCACTGCTTTTAAGAACTGCTAGAGGTCTGGAATGAACTTAAGTAAATCTGAAATTTTTACTCTCTGAATTAGCAGGAAAGGAGAGTTTGCTTCTGGGTTTGTTTTGTTTTGTGTTTTAGGCAGAGTCCTGCTGTGCAGTCCAGGCTGTCCTCAAACTTGGCATTCCTCCTGCTTGAGCATCCAGAGTGCTGGGATTACAGGCATGGGCCACCACTGCCAGCAGGAGTTTGCTTCTGCAAACATACTTCATGATTAAAATGCAAGCAGGTGCATCTTATAATTATCTATATAATTAACACCTGTGTAACAGTTTCTGTGCATCATGAATTGTTCTAAAGTATTTTGCTTATTAACTTTTTTCCATCCATCATTTTTTAGATGTAATTCTTTTGCCACAAAATTCCTCAGTTGAAGTGTACAGTTCAGTGAGGGGTTTTTTTGATGTACTCAAGAGATTCACCAATGTCTAGTTGTTCATCGTTCCCCCCCCCAAAAAAAACCCTTTTCCTCTTTTTCATTTCTCCCAGTTTCTAGCACCCTCTTTTCTATTAGGATTTGTTTGTATGAATATTTTATTTTAGTAGAATCCTATATTATATAGCTTTTTATAATGTGGCTTTACCTAAAACATTAAGAGTAATCCATGGTTTAGTGTAATACAGTATATTTGCTCATTTTATAGCTGAGTAATATTCATTTGTATTGCTAAGTTACATCAGTTAATGGACCTTTAGGTGATCTCCACTTCAGGGCTACTAGGAATAATGTTACTATGAATATCCTTTTATAAATCTTTGGACATGCATTTTCATTCCTCTTGGGCCTATAAATTAGGAATGTAAATACTGGATCTTAGGATAACTGTGTTTAACATTGAGAGAAAATGCTGTTTTCCAAAGAGATTGCACTGTTTTACATTGTCCTCAGTAATATATGATGGCCCATATTATCTCTTAACCACTGGAAGTAGCTGTAAGACTTAGGTTATTACCCTCATTTTATAAGTGGGGATACTGATTCACCAAGAGTTTAAGTACTGTTTCCAAAAATCACGGAGGTAAACAGTAACTGGATCAGGATTCAAAACTAGGAAGTTTGGCTGCAGAGTCTGTTGCTAATGCTACCATAGACCCAACTTCTTAATACGATAAGACAGTTTATCAATGTAAATTACTGAAAATCAGCAGCCTATAAATCACAGTATAGCTTCAAAGATGCTTCTGTCCTTCCATATTGTGATATTTAACATACAAGTTAATATATAAGTATATAACTTTTTTCTTGTAGTAAGAAGAAAAAGAAAGAAAAAAAGAGAAAAAATGAAGAGGATGAAGAAACCCAACTTGATATTGTTGGTGAGTCACTACATGCCCTATTCTGTGAAAAATTGAATTGGCTGAGATCTTTTAAATTTTTCTTTAGTTAGAAATTTGTGACTGTTAAGTTTTTCCTAAGTACACAGATATCACTTACAATATCGGATTCCTCCTTTTTGTGAGCACAGTAGATACCATTGGTACCTTTCTTCATTTTCAGAAATGTAAAGGAGAGAGCATGACTGCTGGAAATATAAGCATAATAAAAATAATTATTTTAGGAACTGAAACAAATGAAAATTAAACAGAGTAGAACATCAAGGTAAAGTATAAATGGTGATAGAAGCAAACCAAACCAAACATGCTTGTAACCAGTTTTCTGTTTAGGCACTGATTGTGTCCACCACTCTACCAGTACTTTAAAGCAATTGTTTTTCTTTTCTAAAACTTAGCATGTTTCACTTTGAAACTTCATAAATTCTGGGTGTGCTTCAAAATTGTAAAATTAGCAAGTGGCATAGAGCTAATGTCCTGGGAAGTTTCATTTTTTTTCTATTCAAGTTTACAGTGCATAATTACATTCATGAAGAGTTGGTATACACACATCTTAATTCTTTATGCATCCCCTTCCCGGTGACTACCTACTTTCCCCTGGCCTGTAACTCTTAGTCCTCTTCCCATTTACAAAAGCTATCCCCACTTTCTTTTTATCTGTCTTATTTTGTTCTTTATTTATAGTTCATATTTCTCATATAAGAGAAGCCATGCAATACTATGCTTGTAGGTCTGATTTATTTCATTTAATTTATGGTCAGATGATACATCCATTTTCCTACAGTTGATTGAAATGTATCTTTTTTTATAGCAGAGAAGTACCCCATTGTGTATAAATGCCACATTTTCTTTATCCGTTCATCTATTGATGGGCATAAAACTGCTTCCAAGTTTTAGCTATTTTGAGTTGGGCTGCTATAATCATGGGTATGCATGTATTATTGTAATATGTTCTATTTAACTCTTTGGAGAAGATGCCTAGAGAGGAATCTGTGGGTTAAGTGGAATTTCTACTTTTGATTTCCCCAGGTGACTGAAGGGCTATGTGGCTGGGCCAGTGCCCCTCCCCCTCACTTGTCTTCGCTCCTGTTGACTGGGACAGCTTGCTTTATTGTCCTCCTTGGCTGTCAGACAAGCACTGTCCACTCCAAGAGGAGTGTAGCCAGACTGTCAACATGGCTCCACTTCAGCAGCTACCATTGCTTTTTGAAAAAAAGAGTAAACACCCTGGCATGGGGAAGATTAGGATGGGAGGGATCTGAGCCTTTAATTTACATACCTCACCCTCATACCTACTTTTTCAGAAGAATCCCTGGGTTAAGGCTCCTCACTGCAGCTGCTATATATAAGCAGCTCAATTCCAACACTTCTTGAGTTTAGTCTAGAAGGGCGCCGTCCTGTGCACTGACTCTCCTGTGCTGCAGCACAGCCCCTGTTAAAGCTTTGCTACAGTGTTCTGTAAACTTGCTTCTGAATCTCTCTTTTTTGTTGTTTTTTGTTTTTTTGGTATGGGAAATTGAACTGAGGACCTTGTACTTGCCAAGCGGGTGCTGTGCTGCTAAGCTATATCCCCGTATCCTCCGCCCTTTCTCTTTTTATTTTTCTTTTTTTTTTTTTTTTAATTTAGGGCCTCTAAATTATTTCTTAGGTAGTGTTGGCCCCAAAAGTCCTGTAAATTTATTTGGGGATTTTATCCTGAGTAATGTGGACAGAACATTCATTTGAAAAGAGGGAGCAATAAACATAAAGAGCTCCAAAGACCAGCACCAGGCAGAGTCAGCCTATGGTCTGCAGTGCAGACTGGTGCTAGAAGACAGCAGATAGCAGCGACAGAGACTGTAACCCAGGAGTCAACCAAGCGTGTCCAACACAAGCTGGCACTGGCGGGTGGAGACCAGCAGTGGCAGACCAGGACCCAGCAGAGTTGACTTATGAAGCTCAGCACAAGCCAGCATTGGACACTGGTGGCAGGCAGTGACAGTACCCAGCAGCTGGCTGTGTCAGCAGTTCGCTCTCAGTAGTATCCACTGTCATGAGGACTGCTAGCAGAGCTGCACTTTGCTGATCTACAAATGCATCTGAACTGAGCCCAAAAAAAAACCCCACATGATTGGTAACAGAAGGGCTTTTTACCTTCGGCCTCATTAGCATTTTTTATTCCTTGGCTTTTTTTTTTTTTTAATTTAAAGAAAGACTAAACAAAACAATAAACGGGTACATATAATACATACTTTCAAAGAAAAAAACAAATAGTAATTGTTTTAGTTACTTTTTACTCGTAGCTGAGACAAAATACCTGAAGCCCAAAGTTGGGAAAGGAAAGGTTTATTTCTTACAGTTTTTGGAGGTTTCAGTCCACACTTAGTTGACTCCAAGACAGGCAGGCATGGCTGGGCCTCAGTTCATAGCGGCTGCAAACAACAAACAGGAACCAGCAAAGAGCAAGACACACCTTCTTCCTGCCATTACATCACATCCTGGCTCCACCCCTTTGTGGGTGGAGCACTGACACCATCCATCCAAGCACTGGACAATGAACGAATAACAAATGCACAATTCAAACTTGTGAGGCCTGAGGGCCACAGACATAAACCATGACAGTAATAAATCACTACTTGATGTTTACATATTGTCCTCTTACAAATAATTATTCAAGATACAAAAGTGGAACATATAAATGGGAATTCAAACAGTGAGATTGCAAATAGTTCTGTTCAACTATCCAACAAAAACTGAGTAATATGGTTATCAATCCTGTATACCTAAACATACATGCAGTTATTCATATCTTCATTTATGTTAAGATTAAACAAACCAAAGAGACTAAAATCACTCTGGACAAAGAATAATACTATTGCTGAATTTCACATCACCACACTCCAGGGTCAGCACTGGTTACTGTAGTGTCTTTTATCCTTCAGAGTATTTGTTCATTTCGTCGTGTGTTGTAAGATCAGTTCTTGTAAACTCTTTATAGGTTCTATGCATGCATGAGTCTTAACCTGTATTTCTAACCTTTCTATATTGGGGGAAACAAAACAAAGTAGCACAGAACAAAACATACTCCTATAGATACATAAAATGAAAAAGACATAAAACCACTGTACAAGGAGTTCTACCATGGTTACTGTGTTGTCTCTTGTTATCTTCAATAGAATTGGCTATATCATCAGATATAGTATAATTGAATATACCAGTACATAACAGTATTGATAGAAACACAGCTTTGTAGATAGTGTAAAACTACAAAAACAGGTCATAATCAAACCAGAATGGGTATCGTAGTGAATCTTTTCATTTTCAGTATAGTTGTCTATACTGTGAGACTTGATACTATCAATTATAACAGTTTTGAATAAATAAAACAGTGTAAGTTATACAGGTCTCCAGATTAAGTTGATAGGAAATTAAAGATGATTACTGTGCTATATCCTGATATTTTGGGGATAGCTGTCTGTGCCCTCAGATCTAGTGCTTGTAGACAAACTGGGACAGAATAAGTTCTATCTAAGCAGCACAGTGCGAGTAATATGGGTTTAATTCCTGATACACTATTAACAATATCTTCTTCTGTCTTTTT
This sequence comes from Cavia porcellus, assembly GCF_034190915.1. NCBI lineage: Eukaryota > Metazoa > Chordata > Mammalia > Rodentia > Caviidae > Cavia > Cavia porcellus. The sequence continues at coordinate 7,966,632 of NW_026947507.1, read as the reverse complement.
TAAGACTATTCCTCTCCTTTCACTTCCCCAGGGTATACTGTGCATTTTTGGGTCTCACCAAAACCCTTGGTTTTAAATTGGGGGGTGGGGCAACCTGCTATTTACCTAAGTGGTTCCAAATCTTCTCCCTCCTGGATTTGATCTCTAGTTGTATTCCTTTACCTGTTAAAGCCTGTCTTTCCCACTTATCCTCAAATACTAGCCTTTTTTGCCCCTATTACTCTGGTTCCTTGTTACATAGAACATTGTTTTCTCATATTTGATTTTCAGTCCATATATTCTTTTTCAGGTTAATTATTTTCCTATAAAGAGCATCTCGGTGGACCCTACCTCCTGATCTACTCTGCCTGTGATTTTCTCTTTTTTTAATTTAGTGCATCAAGGCCATCTATATTAGAGATTATAGCCAACTTTCTCTGCCTCATTTCTGTTGTGCTTTTTTTCCATCATTAGTTGTCTGTTTGTCTTCCTCATTTTGTTTTCTGCTCCATTAATTGAAGCCTCTCTGCCACTGTTTCTGGAATCATGGTACTTTTCTCTCTCTTTAGAATGTCCTGCAATATTCTCTGTAGTGTTGGATTGGTGGTGGCAAATTCCCCGAGTTCCTCTTTGTTTCGGAAGCATCTTGTTTCTCCATTAATTTCTAGAGGTAGTTTTCCAGGGTACATCAATCTGGACTGGAGGTTATTTTCTTTCAAGGCTTGGAATACTTCACTCCAGTCTCTTCTTGATTTGATGGTTTGTGTCGAGAAGTCTGCCGTAATTGTGATGGGCTTTCCCTTGTAAGTAATCTGTTTCTTGTCTCTGACAGCTTTTAATATTCTGTTCTTATATTGAATTTCTGGGATCTTGATTATTATATGCCTGAGTGTAGTTCTGTTTTTGTTGTAGGTGGCTGATGTTCAGTATGCCTCATTCATCTGAATATCATTCCCTTTTCCTATGTTTGGAAAGTTTTCCTTAATTATTTCTGTGACTAGCCTTTGTAGTTCTTTGTTTATACCCCTGCTTCTTCATTCACATTTTTATTCTTAAGTTATAGATCCTCTTGTTGTCTTCTAGCCCTTGTATTGTTACTGCTTGTTTCCTTGTTATTTTAAAGAGATTTTTTTTTTCCTTTCATGCTCCCACAGTACAGTTTGGATAATCTATCCTTAGTTTCTTTCAAGCAATTTTGCCAGCTTTCAATGGAGTTTTTAATTTCCTGGTAATCTCTTTGAACCTGCTTCATGAATTCTATATTTTCTTTGTATTCTTCATCAAATGATTCTCCCCTTTTTTTGTGTGTTCCTCCATTCTTCCATCTGTGTCTTCTTGAGAGGTGCTTAGCATTTCTTTTATTAATCTAAAATATTTCAGTTTTGAACTCATCTATGAGGTCCCAAAGATATCTCCTATGTCCACTGGTGCCGTGCCTGATTTTGTTCTGTTCGCTGTCCTCAATCTCCTTTACCTTTCCTGGATTAGTGTTCTCAGGATTGGGGGCTGGGTTCTTTTTCTTATTGCTTCCTCTTCTCATATTTTTTATTTCTTCCATACAGGTATATATAGAAGGCCCCAGTTTCTTTCTTTGTTGGTTATAATTCTTCTGAAGCATGCTGGCTAGGTGGTCCTGCCCACTGCAGGGTGCTATTGAGGTGCAAACGGGCAGTGTATGCTGGCCCCTCCCGTCCAGGTCAGTCAGCCTGCTGAGGTCTTCACTGCTTAGTGTATGCTACCACCACCGGGCTAGGGAATTGGTTTGGGATAACCTATTGGATCTCAGCCTGGAGCATGACCCAGGCCAAGCACACCCCACCAATCTCGTTTTGGGAAGGGAGCAGCTGAAGTCACTGCTGCTCCTTGTTCTTGCCAGTCTGCCCAGTCCCAAAATGTCATCTGTTGGAGCCCCTACTTCTTTGGAATGGTTTTATTCCCTGCACTCACCGCAGGTTGATGCAGGTTCCCCCCCAGCTCAGCTCTTCGTTAGGCTCGCCGACCCCTGACCTTAGTGTGACTGCGTTCCCACTGCATCGAAGTGGTGGATTTCGGGCAGCTCCATAGGTCACAGTCACATCAGTACGGGCACTGCAGCAGGGACACCGAGGCTTTAGGTGTTCCCAATAGTAGCACCGGGACTGTATGTTTGATTGGTTCTTCTCATCTTAGTTTCTTTCTGGATTGAGAACATTCATCTCCCTCTGTTCAGGACTCCCCAAAGTTGACTATCTCAGGGAGCCTCTGTAGCCTGCTGTTATCTATCTACCATCTTTTCAACAGCTCTTTGCCTTCTATTGCTTGGCTTCTTGATGGTAGTCATTCTTTCTGGAGTAAGATGGAATTTTAGTGTGGTTTTAATTTGCATTTCTCTTTTCACCAGAGATGCTGAACTTCTTTTCATGTATGTATTGGTCTTTCATACTTCTGAGAAATTCTTGTTCATTTCAGTTGCCTATTTTTCATTGAGTCTTTTATTTCAGGAAAGTCTGGGTTTTTTAGCTTTTTGTGTATATTCTAGGTGTTAATATTCTGCCAACCTTGACTCTTGTATCTCCCTGGAGCTGCTGATCCTCCGTGGACTTACCTTGCTTTAGTGGAGATAAGACCCTCTTCCCAGGCTGTGGTCAGCTTTCCAGACTACTTCATTCTTTTTGCACTGTACTGCATTTCTCCAGCTTCTCTGTAGTTTCATTTTCCTATAATCTCCTTCCTGGTTCCCAGAAATCTGTTTCTTTTTTTCTTCACCAAGGTCCTGGAGAAGGTTTATTTTGCTGCCTGTCCTTATGCCACCATTTTTAATCTCCTTACATTGCTTTGAAAGAGTACATCAACAATTACAAGTTGGGGTAAGGTGCTGGGGGTGTAACTCAGTGGTCAAGTGCTTGCTTTACATGTGCATTTGGAATTGTTATGTCAAAGGATACGTGAATATTTAACTGTATAAAAAACTGGCAATTTTTTAAAACATGCTTGTGCCATTTTACCCTTCCACCAAAAATGAAAGTTCCAGTTGTCAGTAGTTGATAGTATTATCAGCCTTTTCTTCCTCTCGATAGTGAGCCTTGTCATTTTCTTTATGGTGCTTGTTTGATAAACAGAGGCTTTTAACTTTTCTGAAGTTCAGTTTATGCTTTTCTCTTTAAGGCTTCTATCTTGTCTTTCTGTTCTAAAACATCTTTAGCTTACCTGAAGGTCACAAGATACTCCTCTACATTTTCTTTTAGGGACATTATATTTTTAATTTTTACATTAGATCTATCATCCACTTCAAGTTTATTTTTGGCATAGTACAAAAGTGTCAAGTTTCATTTTTTTCCCTCCATTGATAAGCAGTTGTTCTAGCTACCTTACCGAATAGAGTTCCATTTGCTCGTTAAATTGCTTTGTTGGGCCAGGGATATAGCTCAGCAGTGCAGTGCCGACCTGGCAAGCAGGAGCTCCTGAGTTTGATTCCCAGTACCCACAAAAAAAAAAAAGCAGCACAGTACAAACATTTCTGCTTTGTTTTCTTTGTTTAAAACTGCTGACTTTTTGTATTGATCTAATTCTTGATTCCTTCTGTTCTTCCATTGATACTTTTTCTATTCTGTTGATATATTTATCTTCATTACTACATTTTCATAGGATTTTGAGATCAGGAAGCAAGTTCTCCAACTTTGTACTTCTTTCATCAAAGATTAACTATTCTGTGTCTTACACATTTTCAGAAAAAATTTAATATTAGTTTATTAAGTTTTATAAAAACAAGTCAGTTGGATTTTTGCGCGAGAATTATATTGAATCCAGGTCATTTGTGGCTCTTACTCCAGGAAGTAGTCCTTATAGGGCCTAAACTAAATGCATAAAATTTATTCAAGTGTTAAATCCACTCTAGTAGGGCCAGGGATGTGTGTAGTTTAGCAGCACAAGCACCTGCCTGGCAAGCACAAGGTCCTGAGTTTGATTCCAGTACCCACTCCCACCAAAAAATATACTCTTAGTGTGTTTCTTACATTCCCGACACCTCTGGTATTGCTGGTCAGCTCTCACAAGCAGTGACTACCCTGTCAGTTTGCCCACTATGAACACAAGCTGGCCTTGGCCCAAGCCCTGCAGAGAATCCTCACATACACCTTTTGCCCCCTGCCCCCATCAGTGTACTTCCCTCTCTTCAATACCTTGCTCTATAAATTCCAGTCACTTTGGCACTTCAACCCTCAGCTCAGCTGAATTGTCTTTTTCTGGGCTTCTGTCTCCCTACCCTGTCGACAAAAAACTGCCATTAGGCAGAAAACCAGTGATTCTGAAGTTCACCTCACAGATTTCCCTTTTCTCAAAGAGTACAGTGCTGCTCTCATGTTTCATTGCCTAAAAATATTTTTCTCATATGTTCTGTCTGGTATCCTAGTTGTTTGTAGTGGGAAAGCAAGTTAGATACCAGTTATTCTGACTTAGCTGAATAGAAAGTTCTTCTGTGTCTTCTTTTTGCTTCTTACCTTCTTTTACATTACAGTTGTCTAAACTTGACACAGAAGTAAGCATGTACCTATTTCTGGAAGAAGAAAACTCTAATATTTTAAAGCTGATCTATGGATTCTGTACAGGCCCTAAAAGTAAGGCCTAAGCCAGCGTGGATTGGCAAATAGAATGAAAGAAATTCTGCCTTCCACATGAACAGTATCAGATTTGGACAGCAATGAAAAAGATTGTGTTTTCAAGGAAAGATTTTCAAGCAACTGGATGTATAATAACATGGCTCAGTGGTGGTGAACCTTTGGCATGTGTGCCTCAGCGGGCTGTTGTTATCATTGAAAGCTCTAAAAGATTCACATTTCACTAGCATAGTTTGTGAAATTCCTAGGTAACTTGTTTTGCCCAGAATCTAAAACCAGATTTGTGAATCGGCAAAAATTATACAGTGTATAGACTGTATTACTATACAGGAAGGAAATTCCATTTTCAAAGCTGAGATGCATCGTGCCATTGTGACAGGTCATAATGATAGTAGACATGGAAGGGCACTGTTTTAGCAGAGAGGTCCTGGGCCCTTCAGAAGATGAGGTAAGCTGTCACACAGCCTCTCTGTTTTCCTCTCAGAGGGATTCACGGATGTGTAGGCATCAGCATGAGACTTTGAGAAACACTGTGGGAGAGCCATTCATCCGTCAGCCACAAAATGGGCCCGTCACATGTAGGTCCATCCTTCAGTATCTGCAGTAGCCTTAATACTATAAAGAATGACAACCATGATGATACTTTAGCTATTGTGGTGACTTTTATACTGAGACATTCTTAGGTTTGATGTTTATAAAGTATAAATTCCTTGCTCCAGATACCTCTAAACAAGAGAGTTCTGGTCCTTACCCTCACAAACTTTATTTTCTAAACAATAAAAAGCTGAAGAATGTGACAAATTTTAAATGTTGTAAGACTATGCAGCTGCAATATAACAGCCTGCAGAAGCCATAAGCAGATACAAATTTAAGCTTGTCTGTGTATGTTGTTGCTGTTGTTGTCTGTTTTTTTTTTAAATACCAAGTATGGTGTTGGAACAAATTCTCAGATTCAGCTTCATTGTCTGTGGCACATATACAAAGCTTTAAGCTTTAACTGACTGGGATAGGCGACTTCAGTATCCACATTCTTAGTGTCTATGGCTGTTTGGCACTTGCAACCCCCAGCATGATACTGGCAGGTGTTGAATCCTTAAACCTATAAGCATACTGCTGAGCTTGGGCCACTTGAACTCTCAAGGGTTACCCTAACAGGCGTCTGCTCAAGATCACTTTAGTTGTTCAAAATGTTATGAGTAATGTATTACTTTCCTACTTAGCTACAGGTTAAAAATTTTGTAGAGCTTGTCTTTAGAAATTTCTTCTTACTCTACAAGTTACTGTTGATACTTTATTTAACATTAAATATAGGCTGGGGATGTGGCTAAATAGTATAATGCTTCCCTAGGATGTAGGAGGGTCTAGGGTCAGTCCCCAGCATTGCAAAAAAAAAACAAATGAAGTATATTTGGTTAACCTGACACAAAACTTAGCAAGTGCAAAAAGTTTAAAATCATTAATTATAATATTCTTAAGACAGTGATAACCATCTTTTTATGTGCATACATATTTTTGCCCACTTTTATGTTATTTAGAGCATATTTTCTGGATATTAGTTCGTTATTAAGTAATTTGCAAATTTCCCATTCTGTGGGGTTTTTTCCATGCTAAAGTTGATCTTTGATACACAAAATTTTCGTAAAGTCCAATTTGCCTATTTTTTTCTGTTGTCTGTGCTTCTCATGTCACATCCAAGAAATCAGTGCAAAATCCAATGTTATGAATCTTTTGTTTTCCTCTAAAAGTTTTGTGTAGTGTTGTTTTTGTTTTTAAATAGATTATAGTTCATTATAGGTACTTTTAATATTTCAAATTAGTTTTGAAAGCCATAAGTCAAAGAAAAGCCTGAAGTGTTTACCTGCATAGGTACTTATGTGTAGTGTGTTTGGCTCAATTTTTAAAAACTTTTTAAGTGAAGATTTCTGAATAATACAAATGTTTTTATATCTAACACTATACCATTATCAAACTGTCTTAGTTATTTTTCGCTCATTGCTAAGACAAAATACTCAGCACCCAAAATTAAGGTAGGAAAGATTTGTTTAGCTCACAATTTATGGAAGTGGAAGAATTTATTTTCAGTCCATAATCAGCTAGCTCCAGCAGTGTGGCATGGCACTGGAGCAGCAGTTCAAGGAACCAGAAGACAGCAAAAACAACAGGGGAGAAAAAGCCTCTTCTGCCTGCTTACATTGTAAGCCTACCAGCCTCCCTAGGGGCATTTATCTCCATGCCCTCCCCTTGCACAGAATGAGGATATTTACATAGTGAGCACCCTAGCCCCCTATTGAGTTACTTAATCTTCTAAACTTCTCAAGTTGACAAACCTTCAAAATTAACAGAAATTCCTTAATGTTATCTAATTATTAAGTGTTATATAAAGATTGATTCATTTTAGCAAAGTACAGTCCAGAAGATGGGGCCTTTTTTTGTTAAAATACGAACTTCTATAAAGATTCCTTAAATAATTTGATTCTATCTTTATTCTGTAGATTTTTAGATGTTAGTGTTCATAGACATAGATTCTCATATTGCCTCTTATCTAAAATCATACTTAGGTCTAGAGTAATACCTTTCCATGGTTCCAGCTATTTATAGTCAAACATTGTCTCAAAATACTAAATGGAAAATTCCAATAGTATAATGAGTTTTAAAGTGCATGCCATTCTGTGTAGCATGATCAAATCTGTCATCCTCCTACACATATGTGAATCATTCCGTGGTCTGACAGATTCATACTGTGTAAGCTACTGCTTATTAGTCACTTAGTAGCCAACTTGGGTGACTGTCATGCTGATTATCAGTGCTGGTTTTCAGCAACCTTTACTTTACTTAATAATGGCCCCAAAGCACAATAATAATAATGCTCACAGGAGCCAGGGATTTAGCTCAGTGGTGTAAGCACCTGCTTAGCAAGTGCAAAGTGATGAATTCTATCCCCCATACCAATAGTAATAATAATAATAACAACAACAATGCTTGCAATTTGGAAATGCCACAGAGAAACCATAAAGTGTTTCCTTAAAGTGCAGAAGAGAGGGAGACTATATTTATAGAATTTTATTGTATTATTGTAATTTTTATTTTATTGTTATTTATTTGCCTAGTTTATAAATTAAGCTTTATCATAGGTATGTGTAAGAAGAAACAAGTATATAGGTGTTGGTACTAGCCAGTTTCAGGTATCTACTGAGAATTTTGGAGTATATCCCCTATGGAAAAGGGAGAAATACAGCTTTGCCAACAAAGAGTACCTCTTTTTGTAGTGATATTTCAGAAACAATTTATATTACCACTGGAAAGCAGTCATGAATAGATGGCTAGGGTCGGGAATAAGAGACTGTTCTCTTTGTATCACTTTGTACCTTTATATGTATTACTAGCTTATAGTTTAAAAATGAATGTAATCTTGACTGTAGTGCTAATCACATGAATCTACCCCATAGACACAAATAGTCATGTAAACAGTGAAATCAAAGCTGGGTATGATGGCATAAGCTAGTAATCTCAGCTGCTCAGGAGGCTGATGTAGGGTGATAAGTTTAAGGCCAATTTGGGCAACTGAGGGAGAAAATAAAAAGGGCTAAGGATGTAGTTCAACAGTAGAAACCCCTGTCTCGCCTGTGTGAGGTCCTAGGTTCCATCTCCAGAACCAGAAACCAAGAAAAAAAGGAAGAAAAAAAAAAAAACTAGTGAAATCTAAGTAAGGTTCGTGAATCGTATCACAATATCAGTTTCCTGGATTTGAGGCTATATGAGGTATGTGGTACATTAGTGTTAGGAAAAAGCAACTAAAGGGTAAATGAGATCTCTGTGTTATTTCTTACAATTGTAAAATAAAAGGCTTTAAAAATAAATCATAACAGCTGAGCACAGTGATTTGTAACCTTGCTTCCTAGGTTGAGGCAGGAGGATCATAGCCTGACAACCTAGTGAGACACTGTCCCAAAACAAAAGAGCCAGCCGAGCAGTCATAGTGGTGAAATACTTGCCTTGATGCATGAGGCCTTGCATTCAGTCCTCAGCACTGATGGGAGAAGTGTCAAGTAAAAAGTAAGATATTTAATAAGTACTGGTGTTTTGTTTTGTTTTGTTAAGGAATATGGTGGACAGTAGCCAACTTCGGTGACATTTCAGGAACTATCGCCATTGAAATGGATAAAGGAACCTATATCCATGCGCTTGACAATGGTCTTTTTACACTGGGAGCACCACATAAAGAAGGTTGGTGTTTGATAGAAACAGTGAAAAAGGAAAGGCACTTAAAAGATAGGTTTTATGGTAGTCACATACTCAGCCCCACCATAATTATGTTTCAGCATGGTCTAAAGGAATGGAATTATTGCACTGGACCCTTCCACCTCTTTCCTTTTTGCATATTTACCACCTCATGGCAACTCCCTCTTTCCAGTGTAAGCATTTGAAAACAGTGTGTCCAGTGAGAGAATATCTGTGTAAATAAAAAACAATATAAATATTGTAATGAAACAGTAAGCGAAGCCAGGCATGGACTGCGTGCCTGTAATCCCACACTCAGAAGGCTGAGGTGGCAAGATGCCATGGTGGTCCAGGCCTGTCATCCTAATACCCAGGAGACTGAGGTGGGAAGTTGCCATGGTGGTACAGACCTGTAACCCTAATACCCAGGAGACAGAGGCGGGAAGATGCCATGAGTTTGAGGCCAGCCTGGGTTACATAAGCAAGTTCAAGGTCAGCACAAGACCTTGTCTCAAGGAAAAAGAAAACTAGTAAGTGAAAAGAAAATCTGGTGGAATCAGAACTTTGAATTTCTGTTTTCTTTAGGCCTTTGGCCAACACTAGCCTAGGAATAGTTTACAATTAGATTTTCATGTTCTGTTAGATAATAGGGGAAGCACTAATGAAGTATGAAATAAACAGCAAAGACAGTATCATTTAATCACAATGGCCATTCCTTGAATAAATGAAAGCATTTAATATTTTAAACACTTAAGTGCTTATTTCTTTGTGCCTTGTAGTCACAACACAAGGAGAAAGTAATATTCTTAGATTTATTTTAGGAGAAAAACTGCATTTTTTAAAGCCAAAGAATATCTTTACCTGCATATTTATGAAAAGACCAAATATTTTCAATTTTTTTCTTGTAGTTGATGAAGGTCCTAGTCCTCCAGAGCAGTTTACTGCTGTCAAATTATCTGATTCCAGGTAAACTTAGTTTAACTAAAAATAGTAACTTCTTCTTGTTAATTTAATTTTAACCATTATAGAATTCCACTGTACAGCTAACTAGAGGCCACGTACTAACTCTGACTTAAAAAATAAGTTTTCTGAAAGTGAATTCTATGACACTCAAAAATGGAACATTATTCCAATACCCAGTAAATATGTAAGTATTCTTAAGCTGGAATTATACTAACGTATTTTTCAAGGTGAATTAAACCGCTAACATTTTATATACAGAAAAGATAGCAAGACTTCGTGCAGTGGCAAAAAAATTTTAATAAACTATAATAGAACATTTATATCTATTGAAAGTAGTATATTTGAGAAATAATACATACAGAAAACATTTGCTGTAGAATACATCTTAGGTGTTGTGTAGTATAAGATACTATATAATACAGTACTTACATTCGGAAACTGAAATTATATATACAGGACTAGAGTGTACAGTATGTCAGCTATATACATAAGCTTTCACATACAGCTTTTAAAGGTTTGGGAAATAGTCTGAATTTTTATATTTTATAATTTACATATATAAAATATCTGGACATATATGTGTATATATAATATATACATATATGTGCATGCACACACATGCCCAGTTTGTAGTTCCATATTTAATTTTTTTGCTCAGTTTTTAATACTTATCTGTTTTATTAATCCAAAGAATTGCCCTGAAATCTGGCTATGGAAAGTATCTTGGTATCAATTCAGATGGACTTGTTGTTGGACGTTCAGATGCCATTGGACCAAGAGAACAGTGGGAACCAGTGTTTCAAGATGTAAGTTCTGGGTGACGTGTACACTGTGTGTACCATTGTTGCCCCTGATCGATATGTTTTGAAATTTTGTTGTATTTTTTCTTCTTTTTTTATCCTTGAAATAAAGTGGATGGGGGGGAGTGCTATTATTTATAAATCTTACTTTGAATATAAGAAAAAAATTTTAAAGGAAAGATATAATAATATACGTTCCATGAAAAAGATAAGTATGAACTTGTAACCTTAAAAACATTCCAAAAAACAGTGCAAGAAAAAGAGCAATAATTCATTTGCTGACCATGTTTTTGTACATCCTTGAGGGCAGAACATGGACTTTGAGGACTCTTTAAAGAATAGCCAGTTTTAAATCTCATAGTAGGGAAACAGAATAGTTCAGGAGCATCTTCTTCTTAACAGAAAACATGGATACCTTCAAAGACATTAGGGAATTTAGTAAATGGTCATGGAGCAAGCTAAGGCCAAGTCATGACAATTCCAGCATAAATAATAATATAACTTAAATTTGGCCTTCATAGAACTGTAAAAGTCTTCCAGTTCATAATGAAGCTCAAAAGGAAAAAATGGTATACAAAAAGATGATTTTAATATGAAACAAAAATATTTATAAATTTAATAAATAGGTAATTGCAATATATAAATGTTTTAAGTCTGTTGATTCAGAACACCTGGTTTCCGATTTCCATTTCTATAAGCAGAAATGGCTAAACAAAAAGTATTAAAGGACTAAATGGGCTCCAAAGAGCTGATGCTCTATGAAGAGCAGTGGCAAGGGGCAGTGGGTACCGAGCAGAGCCACCATGTAGAGAAGTCCAGTAGATGAGTGGCACCAGTGGTTATGTACAATAACAGCGTTAAAATAGGATCCAACAGGGTGTTTCAAGATGAGACCTCAGCCAAACAGCACCTCAAAAGGAGGTAGGTTCAACCCAATTAGAAATGTACTTTTATATTGCAGCACAGTACAAACATTTCTGCTTAAGCACAAGTTTTACTTAAAAATATTTATTTACCTTTCACGGCCTCTGATATTTTCTCTTCTCTTTGACCCCCTTTTTCTGTGTCGTACTGTCACTGCAGTACTAATCAGTAACCACTGAATTGATATCGTGGCCCACTAATGGTGGCAACCTCTTGTAGATGCTCCTGTTGATAGTAATTTTGTTCTTGTTCTTTTTGTTTTTATTTTTTGAGACAGGGTCTCACTATGTAGCCCAGGCTGGCCTTGAACTCACTTATGTATAGGCCAAGCTGGTCTTGAACTCACTGCAATATTCCTGCCTCAGCCTCTAAAGTGCTGGGATTATAGGTGTATCCCAACATCCTTAGTAATCCTGTGAATTATAATGAAATATTAATCATAAAAATATTCCAGCAAGAAAGGTTAAGGTGAGTCAGAAACTGCTAATGAACTTTAGGAAAGTTCATTTAATTTTATTTTGAAAAAAGACATTAAGTTTCTTTTTCTTTTTTTTTTTTTTTTTTTATCATCGGTACCGGGGATCAAACTCACGACCGCCTGCTTGTAAGGCAGGTGCTTATGCCGCTGAGCTAAATCCCCAGCCCCCGACATTAAGTTTCAAACAGTTTAAATTTTTTATCACCTCATGTTTCTTCATTTTTTTTCCTGGTACTGGGGATCGAACTCATGATCACACACTTGTCAGGCAGGTGCTTATGCCACTGAGCTAAATCCTCAGCCCTTAACCTTATGTTTTTACCACATGTAATTACATTGATCTTGGGAAACTGGTACATGTATCTAATATATTACTCCTCCTTCCCCTGCCCTTATCCTTCCCTCTTTCCTCAGATCCTCTTCCCATCTCTGTAGTCGTAACTCTGAATAATTTAAATTTAAGAATCACAAGTTAAACTTTATTTTAAAAAGGGACTCAACTGACTGATCTGCAGCACAGGCTTAAATCCCCTTCAAACCATATTCTGGTACTCTCCAAGAGCCATCAAAGTGACACATAACCCAGAGCCTCTCACTGTGTGAGAATTTAACAGTCTGTGCCATTAGCACTTGTTAAACTGGATGTTATGTGATGTTATTAAAACATTTTGTAATTACTCTATTTGTGAATATTTTGTTTGATGTATAAACTATTTCAGGTTTTCTCAAAATTAAAAAAACCCAAATACAAGATCTGATTCAGCCTTAAATTTGTTAAGGGAATTTAATAAATTTTGTAATTCAGTGACAGGTATAAAGAAAACTACTGTTCAAAGTATTGCTTAGTAAAAAGTAGTGTAATAATAAAGTATCATTCCATATATGAGTCCCTCAGACACTGATTCCTAATGTAAAGTCAAAGGTACCGCAGGCTTGTTTTTATGTGATACCTTTTTATAGTTTCCAGTTGTAAAAGGAATTTCACATAAAACATTAACACAGTATTTTGTATTGTTCATAACTTCATCTTTAAAGGTATAATAATTTTAACTGAGTTAAATCAGCTACATTATCAATAGACTTTTTTCTGTGGACCAAAGAAAGTCCTGTTTCATACATGCCTGTAATCCCAGTTACTGAGGAAGCTGAGGCAGGAGGATTGCAAGCTTGAAGCGCGGCTGGGCAATTTAGTAAGACCCTATCCCCCAATGATATTTTTAAAAGAGTTGGGGATGTAGTTCACTGTTCCCTGGGTTCACTCCCGGTACTGAGAAAAGAAAATCTTATTTTACTAGTTAGAATACTGCTAAAATATGCTCAAAAAGTTTATGTGGTAATATTTGAGCAGTAATAGTATAGATGATTTTGGGTTCCTTTTTTTGTGTTTTCAAGTTTTCTCTAAATTTCTTTTCTTGATTTTAGAACTGGTTAAACAAAAAATTTAGTACAAAGATTTAATATTTCTTCCGCATGTATCCTCATAGCTCTGCTTTTTGTTGTTTTGTTTTATTTAGGGAAAAATGGCCTTATTGGCCTCAAATAGTTGCTTTATTAGATGCAATGAAGCAGGTGATATAGAAGCAAAAAGTAAAACAGCAGGAGAAGAAGAAATGATAAAGGTAATCATAGCATTTCAGTCCAGATTGATGTGTGTCATATGTGTGATGGGATTATGTCTCTGTAAAACATTTGTCCTTCACTAAGACTTACTGTATATAATACAGTGGACCCTTGACTTACAAACTCAGTTCATTTGCAAGTTCTGGTTGTAACTCAAGTTGACTACAGGTCAAGACTGTTTTCCCCATAAGAAATAATGGCAATAGCCAGAATGCAGAATAGCAAACCTCCCAAAGCACCCCTTAATTAACCTTTTCATAATGAAAGAGTAGTATAATATGTGTAATTTCCAGAAACATTAATAGTTTTCCCAGTATATTCACCAAAAAGTTACAAAATGTGCCTCGTTTACCAAAAAACAACCAATTTCATGCTCTCCTCACCATTCTCAAGTTGGTATCTTTGACTTACAGGAAGGGAAAATGAAACAAAAGTAGCAGTTGGTGGTGGTGGAGGGTTTTGTTTTGTTTTGTTTTGTTTTGTTTTTGGTGCCAGGGATCAAACTCACAACCTCACACTTCCCAGATAGGCACTTGTGCCTCTGAGCTATGTGCCTGGCCCCAGGTAGTCACTGTTTACAGGGAGAGTCTCCTTCCATAAAAACATCAGGAATCCGCTTGAGTGGTGTCCTTTCTCTCCTTGGGAGAGTATGTGTACACTATGCCCTGCCTCTGGCTCACTAGGTCTCAGCCTTTTCAGAAATAAAAACTGATCTAAGGTTTTCTGGTTCTGTCTTTAACACTGTTCTGTGGTATGATATGGCATTGTCATTAAGCAAGTGAATGCAAGGATTGGCTTTTTCTCTGACTCAGTGAGTCTTCTCTACAAATGTTTGTAGCCCTGTCCAGTTTTTCAGGGTTTCCTTTATTTCAGCAGAACTGTGCTACACTGATGGTTGATTTTCATCACTACAACTTCAGAAAGCTCTTCAGGTGCCGTTCTGTGTTGCTCAACTCAAGTTCTTCTGTAGTTTCACTCAGTGTTCCTCCACTGGTTCCTCAGTGTCATCGTGGTCTACCAGAAAGCTAGTGGACTCTGCCATAGTGACAACATCATTGACCACAGGGCCAGTCAAAGGTTCAGGCTCCTTCAAAGTCAATCTACCATATAGGTTTAAGCCAGACTTTCTTCCAGGCAGATAGTTCTCAGTGTCCTTACAGAGACACTGGCCCAGGATTTTTCAGTTAACCTGACACAGGAAAGGATGTGACAGTGTTCCTCCTGGAACTCTTCAGGGGTTAAATCTACATCTGAGACCTTCTGGAAGCACTTCAGAAACAGTTCCTTGGTGTGTAACTTCTTAAAAGTTAACTATACCCTGCTGGTCTGTAGGCTGCAGGATAGTTGTAGTAGGTGAAGTGCACTTGACTGAGACCATTGGAATTTTTCAGCAAGTGCTTCCAAATCATGTGGGTGACAGGAGCATTGTCCATGATGAGAAGAGCCTTGGGGGTAAAGCTTTGTCTTCTTGATGTTAACAGTAGGACAGAAAACCTCCCTGATCCACCCAAGAAAAAAATACTCTAGTCACCCAGGCCTTTGCATTAGATCTCTACATGGCCCCTAGGCTGTGCGCTATGATTTTATTTTCTGAACACTAGGGGTCTCAGTGATAAACCAAGAGAGACTTTATTTTAAGGTCACCCTAGCAGTAATGTTGGCCTATTCTTCATAGACTTGGGCCTGGCATTTTCTTCTTTTCCTGGACAATGTATGTTCCAGGCATTTTCTTCTAGAAAAGGCCAGTTTCATCAAAGTTGGAAACTTGATGAGAGCAGAAGCCACTTTTCTGTGTCACTGCGTTGGAGTGGTGTACGTGTAATTTTCAGGAGCCCTTTTATCAGCACTGCCTATTTTCCCACGCCTGGTCGTGCCATGAATCCCGGTTCTCACTTTAAAATTATGAAAGCACCCTTTACTGGCATGAAATGTCTCTTCATTATCACTCATTGATGAATTATCTTTTCTGTGATCTGCATTTCCAGCCCTTGCTTTTTCACAGATTTCAGACTTAGGCTATCACTTGCCTTCTGCCTTTCATTTATCCACAGTAATCACAGCCTCACGACTTGGTCTAACACTGTTGGTCATGACTTGCTAATTTAAGCAACACCTTTAGCAACATTAGCTTCTCATACAAATCTTCTCTCTGTACAGTTGTTGAGATGGTGGATTTTGACTTGCTGTTCATATTAGTGACATTGATCGCATGAATGCCAGTCTTCCATTTCTCCGCAGTTTCCTTTGAGATAGTGATTTCTTTCTTTACCTTTCCTTCCTTCCTTAGCTGCTTTTCTAGCTTTTTGTGGACCATTTTGATAGTAGTAATCATCGAGATTTTATAAATCACTGACTGAAATCAAGCCCTCAAACCTGCATCTGGGCTCAGACTGACACTCACACAGACTTACATATGTTTTTTTTTAGCATTGCAAGTCTTTGTTTACAGCTGCACAAGTTGCCAGCATCTGGGTTGTACCTCAAGACTTTGGTGATAAATTAAACCTAAAATTCCGGTCAGAGCCCAAGTTGTTTGTATGTGAGGCTGGTTGTAATTCGAGGGTCCACTGTATTATATCCCAAGTAGACTTTTTAAATTACAGGTTCCATAATTAATGACCAGTTTGTGTGTTTTAAATTACTCCATCTGTGAGTACATTATTATTATTTTAATTTTTATGTTAATCTTTTTCTGAGTAGTTTTATGTACTTTTTAGACCTATATTTTGGCTTTTTTTTTCCATCATCCATTTAGAGTTTTTTAATTTTAAAAATTGTAGTGTTCACAAACTTTAAAAATATTTAAAGATACATATTTTTGGTCGACTTTGTTCACCTGTTACCATCTGTCCTGTTCCCCCTCACCCCTGCTCCTTCCTCTTTTATAGTCTAATATTTTCTTCATAAATACATGAATATGTTTGTAATTTAATTTTCTACCTAGAATTTTTCCTTACTGTTGTATCTTAGAAATCTTTCCCAGTTAGTATATGTGTAAAATGTTCTCTTTCTTACTTTTTCCCTGTCTTCCCCTTTTCTTTTTCTCTTTTTAATGGCTATATAATACTCTATTATAGGGCCATGCTTTATTTAAATCCATCTCTTATAGACAAAAATGTGGGGTGTTTCCAGCCTTTCATTCTTTTTTTTTTTTTTTTTTTTTGAGCCTTTTATTCTTACAGAGAGTACTGTGGCACGTATTTTGGATCATGCGTCATTTTGTAGGTGGACAAATATATCCAAAGGTAAACTCCCAGAAGCTTAATAGGGTCAGGGAGTCTATGCATATATATTACGTTAGATATCCTAAGTTCCCTTCCATTAAGATTATACAAAATTATGTTCACACTGACATATAAAGGTTAACAGGTAGTTTTGTATACTCCCTGACCACTATAATGCTGGGTGATAGGAAACGTGAAAGTCACAGCAAAACTTAGAGGGCTTTAGCACTCAGATTTTTGTTTTCTTTATGAATAAGCTCATGTCACTTTTACATAAGAAGAAACAGGAAACAGAGGAAAAAATTAGTTGCTAAGCTAAAAATAAAACTTCCCTATTTTAGGTGAAGTTTCCTTATCCTGCTCTTTGTTTTATTTGACTGTGAAAGTTATGGAGACATCTTGTTAAGGAGAAATTCTTAACAAAATCACATGATAGCTTAGCGAAATCAGGTTGTTAAAATTATGATGAATGCCTGTAAAGTTTAATTTTTTCAGAATCTACTGGATCCTTAATGACAGTGCATAAGCTATGTGTAAAAAATAACTGTCACATTCCTATTGCTTTTTTTTTTTTTTTAGTACTGGGGATCAAACTCAGGACCTCACACTTGCCAAGTGGGCGCTTGTGCCACTAAGCTAAACCCACAGCCCTGTTGCATTACTTTGTTAGTCTTTGCATTCTGTTCTTGTCTGAGTATTGTGAACCTGCCCTATTTTGTCTCTGTGGGGAATCACAGGTTGCAGCTAGTCTCATCCAGATTTACTGTGGTCAATGTAAAGCATTAAAAATGTACATTTTTCTCTGCTACCAGCCTAATTTACAGGTATCTACCAAATTTCTCATATGCTTTGTTAAAGTCCTTGTCATACATTTGCTTTTATTCTCAAGATTTTTTTGCATGATCGTTAATTTTATAGTATTTTAGTATTATTTTTCCTTGAAAAATATTGCTGATATTCACAAGCAAGAATGATAATGCTGTAAACTCTTATTTGACCCTTTGGATTTGACTAATGAAAAAATAGTTCCCTAGAATATAGAATAGGAACTAGAAATTTTACTGCATTTCTTAGTTTCGTGTTTTTTGGGGGGGTTGTTTGTTTGTTGTCTTTTTGAGACAGGGTCTCACTATGTAGTTCAGGCTGGTCTTGCACTGGCAACAGTCCGCAGGCCTCAGCCTTGGAGGTGCTGAGATTACAGGCGTGTACCAACGCCCAGCTTGCATTTCTGTTTTATGAAAGGTCTTTTGACTGTCAGAAGTCTCAGTTTTAATGTAAGACTTAAGTATGCTTTTATTTTGGAAACTGAAATATTAAGTCTTAATATTTTTCAACTATGTAAGCATAAAACTAAACCAAGTAGCTGAGCACTCTGCTGAGTTTGATACAAGCATTGTTGCCTTTCATCTTCATAGCACTCTTGTGAGATAGCTATCATCTTAACTTTACAGGCAAGGAGATAGCCTTCAGTCCTCCATACATCATTACCTTTCACTGCATGAAAGGCACAGAGCTAAATACGGAGAGACAGAACGTACATGCAGACTCAGCTGACCAACCCCGCTACTCCGCCTTCTGTAACACACTGCTTCTTAGAGATAGTCCATTAGAAAAGCAGTGGTGGGTTTCTCACTTATCTATATTTAATTTTATTATTGTATCATGCTAACATTTTATCTGCATTTTGTTATAAAATTATTAAAGATAATACAAATATTTGTCCAGTGCTGTGTATTTTATAGAGAAAGACATTCCATTGTATTTATGATGAAAGTAGTTTTCAAATGAAGTACCCTGAGATTTCCCCAGGTCTTGGTTGTCAGATACAATACCTGCAAGCACTGACCTGTGGTTATCTAGGACTCTTTTCTCTGCCAGTTATATCATAGGCTTTGCTATTCTCTGTCAGTCATCTGCCTTTATGATGTGGCTTTGTCCACCGGAGCACATATCCCTCCAGCCTAAGGTAGTCTTCTAACCAGAACTGTTAAACATACATCACTGGTGCAAATACACCGCACATCATCACTTGCTAAGCTACAGGGCTACAGGGATCCACTTTGGAAACATGGATTCTTCAGGTTGCAAATTGCTAGATCCCTAGGTGATCCTAATTGCCATGCCTGAATCAGCTAATTTTTAGCATGTGATTGTAAATATCTTTCCATCCTTCTAAGGATACAAGGAGGACTCAAAAGGGGTGGATTCTGATTCAGTGAAAACAAATTGTATTATGGTTAAAGTTTCAAGATGTTCAGTAATAGTCTGTGCTAAGTAAAATAACTACTGTCTTAAATTCTCCATCTGATGAAATTAACACACTATCAGAGAAGATTTGATCTTAGTGTATTTACTTTGAAGCCAGAATTAAACTAGTTAAAAGTATTGCTTAATTGCTTAGTAGGATATGATTTACAAAATATTTTTCAAGTAATTTTTTCTTTAGTGTTTTTGGCACAAGAGCTGTCTTAGAGAATCATAATGGCAACTACTTACATACATATATGAAATACCAAACACATATTCAGAGTAAGAAAGTGGGAAAAAAAGATAAATGTATCACCCGTTGGATTCTCATTTCCAATCCAGATTAGATCCTGTGCTGAAAGGGAAACCAAGAAAAAAGATGACATCCCAGAAGAAGACAAAGGGAATGTAAAACAGTGTGAAATCAACTACGTGTATGTACTCTCCTTTTAAACTTACAAATTCTTAAGACATTTTTATGCTAAAATACCTGAAGGACAAGAGGCAGTATGTTACAGATTCTAGGACACAGCATTCAAGGCTTCAGTTCTCCTATTACCCTGCTAGTTTGCAAAGCTGAAGTCATTTAGTTACGCAGTTCTTCCTGTTCCTTTTTTTTTTTTCTTCTTTTTTTAACTGGTGATTGAACCCAGAGCCTTCACACTGAGCTATATCTCTCACCCTTTCTGTTTTTTATTTGTAGACAAATCTTGCTAAGTTGCTAATTTGCCTAAACTTGCAGGCCTCCTGTCTCAGCCTCCCAGAGTGCTAGGATTCCAGGCCTATACCATCATACTTGGCTCCCTGATCCTTAAGAGAGTTGCTGTAATGCTGTCCAGGCATCATTCATTTTCAGAAAATGAGACTCGGACCCACATTCCCTGGAAGAAGGGAACTTGGTAGAGCTGTCCAGACAACATCCTTCTTGATGGTAGATCCTAAATGTCATCTTTATAGTTGAAAAGTTGTTATTAAAGAAATGCTAGATTTTTTTTGAAAGTGAGGGGAAAAATTTAATAGTATTTTTAAATTCATCAGGAAATATGTATAATCAAAATTGGAAATTTTTTTCAACAAAGATACTCTTTTTACAGAAAAAAATTTCAGAGTTTCCAAGATCATAAACTTAAAATCAGTAAAGAAGACAGTAAAATTCTTAAAAAGGCACGAAAAGATGGATTTTTACATGAGACACTTCTGGACAGGTAAATACAAATTTACAGTTTTCCAGCTATTTCAAGTGGCCAAGAGGTAGCATGGCTAAATCTGTGTTCTTTTTAAAATACAATAATTTTCAAGTTTTTGTTTTTATTCCTAACTTGTGTACATGGCAGAATTACCAAGAGGGCATTGGAAGTCTGGGAAGAGATTGCCAACAAAGAATATCTAAAATCTGTAGCTAATGTCTGAAGTACTTATATATTTCATTGTAAGAAATTAGGAATTGGTTGAAAGAATTTCATAAACTTACGTTTATAACTGTTGGAACCAGAGTTACAAAGTTGTTTAGCACATTATTAATATTTTTTCATTTCTGTTTCTGTTTAAATAATGTTAGATCAGTGATGACGAACCTATGACATACATGCCACAGTGGGCTGTTTGTAACATTAAAAGCTCTAAAAGGTTCGCAATCACTGTCTTAATAACATAAAAATAGGCAGAGGTGTAGCTGTGTGCCTACATCTCTATAAGTTGCCAAATTGAAAAAGGATTTGGTAATGTTCAGCTACTCATTCCTACCCTGTGTTGCAAAATTATTCTTAAATCTTTTCTGTAAAGAAAGACATACTTAGTTATACTATTTCCTGTTAACTAATTGATAAGGTTCTTAGCAGAAATCAGTAAATAATGTAAGAATTTTTTCTGACTAATATTTAATGAGAAATAAAAAAGGATATAAAATACAATCAGGACACAAACTCTAAAATAGATTAAGCTGTTCATCTTGTAATTTTAGCATTGTAAAAATACAACATTTCTACCCACTAGCAATTTAGGGCAGGCTTAAATTCACAAGTAGTTAATTTTAAATTGCTGTTGTGAATTGAAAAAAACCCGAGGCAGCATTTGTTAATTTTAGGAAAAAATATTTCATAAGATTACAATCCATTTTGTATGAAAAGAGAGTTGAAAAGTAAAAAATGTAATGTAGTATAACAAAATTGAACACATGATTTTTAAGCATGAATTGTATTTAGAAGCAGTTGACTATATATGGTATGTCTCACATTGATTGTTTTTGTTTTAAACAGGAGAGCCAAATTGAAAGCTGATAGATACTGCAAATGACCAAGATTTTTGTTTCTGCCTACTTTTTGTTTTTTCTAAATAAAATATTCAGTGGCAGTACTTTATACATTTCTTGGGCTATTGTGGAATTACTTCTTAATTAGTATCTAGTTTCACCAGAATTAATAAAGTTTAAGATCCTTGATGGGTTTACTTTTTAGTTAAAAGAAGTATTTTCTATGGAAATCAAACTTACAGTTAACAGGTAAAGTACTACAGAATTTTTTTTCTGGATTTCCTGTCATAAAACATTAAGTGCTACTCTTAAGAAGCTTGTTTCCCAAATGTTACATTGATTTATTATCTCTATACTTAATCAGTACCTATAGAGTAAAGTTAGAAACTGACAATCTAATTAACCAGCAAGGCTTTCAGTGGTGCTCTGAAGTTTGTCTTCCTGGTCTCAGGATAGAACCCAAGCCTTACATATGCTAGGCAAGTGCCCAGTCACAAGTTCCACCATCTGGCCCTACTGGGACAGTTCAATATCATAATAGAGAGTTAGGCAGACAAAGATATCATCCTTTTGGCAGCAGTAGGATGGAAACTGGTACTATTATCAAAGGGCAGATAGGCTTAGAACAGAGAAGATGGGAGTAACATTCAGAAAATCCCTAAATGAGGCCAGGTTAGCCACAGTGGATATGAAGAAGTTCAGACACACAAGTGTTGCCAAGATCTGTATTTCTGAATTCCTGAACACAGTATTGTGGATGTCATCCTAATTCCAGTGACTGTTTCAAATCTAGGTTGTATATAAAATGCCAGGGTTCCATGGGAAATTCTGATTCAAGAATGAAGTTGGCATTGTAAACCATATGAAGTTAGTGTCTGTTTTTAAAAGACCACGTTGACTCTAATGCACAAGGAGGATTTGCACCTGGCCTAACTTGCCAGAGCCTGTTTAGTGCTGGCCTTTATATTCCGTTAAATTGCCCTCTACAAACAAAGTAGCTAAGTACTAGTGTCCATTTTATATAGTGGCTCTTATTGGAAGTCTAGGTGAAACTGAACATTCTGTTCTCATAGTTGGATATTCCCCTATGTTACATTTTCTTTCTGCTTCTAATCTTTAGATTGGAACCATGCTTACTGTTGGAATCCCCCCAAAGCAGCAGTTCTTACTCTTAATCTGGGGCTATTTTTCCCTGTAGGGGACATTTTTCAATGTCTGGATACATTTTTATTTGAAACATTTAGGAGACAATGGGAAGAGGATGGAGGTATTGCTAAAAGTCCTACCATGTACAGAGCGTCCCTTTACAAGATGGAATTCCAGCCTAAAATGCCAGTAGTTTCTTAAGGATATGAAACCTACCCAAGGCTTGATTTGTTCCCTGCTTTTTCCAGCTCATTCCTTTAAAAAAAAAAAACTTTCAAACCACTTGGGACACCTGTGGATTTCCAATAAAGATTTCCAAGGTACACTCTTAAAATATGCAACCTTAGTACGTATAGAGTTGGATCTAATTTTGCATTTTAACAAGTACTCCAGGTAATTTTGAAGCAAGTGATAGGAACCAGACTTCGATGAGTAGTGCCTGCAGGGAATTAAATCTTGATTCCAGTTACTAACTTGGTAGCTGAGACCATCTGCTCACTGATTAATTTCCCTGGAATAAACTGCCTGCATGTCTGAACATAGTTATGCTCCTTACCTTACCTTCCTATTCTAGTCCCTGTCCTTATTCCAGTGAACAAAACTAATCACAGGTCTTGACTAGATAAAGGTTAAAGATAAAAGTTCTCTTCTTTTGTGAGTTTGTACAACAATGAAGGAAAGTACAGAGAGTTGATAGTGTTCTTCCAGTTTCTCCTGTGACAATTTATGCCTGTACACTCTGAACACTGAAGTGAGTCTGGACGGATGACAGGTTAAGAATAAATGCATCTGCCTGTGTCAGGTAGCTTAAGCAATTACTTTGAACTTAACAATATGTGATGTAGCAACCATTGTTAAATTCCTATCATCTTATTTTGAAATCCTGTATTTCCATTGGTTTTTCTTGTTGCTGTCATTTTGCTTTTGTTGTGTTTTTAATTGTTTGCTTCTTGATTTTGGCTTTTTCTCTTTAAAATTGTTTTTAAAAATGAATGAATGCATCTTTGGTGGAGGGTGTAGCTCAGTGCTTGCTGGAGTGCTTGCTTAGCATGCATGAGGCTCACGGCTTGATCCCCAACACTGAAAAAAAAAAAAAGCATCTAAAAATTGTCATGTGGTCTACATTTTTCCATCTTTTACATAAGAATATAGAAATTTTTGTTTAAAGCATTACTGGAACCCAGATACGTCCATGCCTCTGACTTACTAACCTAGTAACTTATAAAAATAAGATTATATAAAAGTAGTAACCCAAGAGAAAATGCTTAGATTTCTCAGATATAGTTCATTTCCATCATTCCATCTTCATGTTCACTGACACACCATCTCTGCTGTTAAACATATGGCAACTTTTAAAAAATTACACATTCTATTTTTGCACCTAGATTTTCTCCATGTTACTGGGTTAATTTGGAGTTGCTTTCACTGATTGCTTCTTCTTTAAGTATGTTTCTTCACATGTTATACTTGGACTATATCCTGAATGTGATAGAAACTATAGATCTTGCTCCGGTGAAGAATTTTTCTGTTTGTTTATTTAGTAGCCAGTTAACACAGTTGAACTCAAGCTCCAAAATCAGTCTTCTTGCAGTTTGCAACACATGAAGTCTCTCATCAGCTCTTTACGGTTTTAACTGGGGCCTTAAAGTCAGCAAAGTGTGTCAAGCTCAAGGATCACCATGAGAATTGGGCATTGTGGCTTCTTTCTGGTGACTCCTTGTCAGGACTTCCTCAGGTTCCAGATTCGTTGATCACTCTGCTTTCTTGGCTTGTAAGACCTGGGTTTTTATATAGTTTCATTATTCAGTGGCACTGTGTGGGGCTTGCCCTAAGATTTTAAAAAATTTCCTTGTCCCTCTACTGTCAGACTGCTTTTGATCACTTTCCATTAGTTTTAAATCATTTAAAAAATATTTAGTTCAAAGTTTATTTTTTCAACCTGAAAAGCTACTCCATCATAACTTGCTCTGACATCATAAAGAAATCATTAAACAATACATTCATATGTCTTAAAATATGCATGAGTCTGTATGCCAGTATCTTCCAGAGGACAGTGTAGAGATCCTGGGTCAGATCTAGTGTACACTGAGAAGTCCATGGGAATCATCCCATAAACTTAGGCCCCTTTCTCTACCCACTTATTTCAGCTTTTTAAAAAGTGTGTATTTCATTATGGGAACTTGATGGTATTAAAGCAGACTGTAATTTTTGACATTGCTTGTTTTGTGCCTGACACAAATCAGGCACTGTTTCATGTAGAGTATTTCTGTTTACTTTTATGCCAGTGGAATGCTCTTAAATTTTACTGAGGCTTTTTACAATAGAAGAAAAGTAAACCTTTCCACTTAGCCTTGTTTCAAACTGCTTCATATTGTTTTATTTTCAGAGTGTGCAGTGATGATTTACAAATTAACATCTGCAGGTAGGGTGGATACTTTTCATGCAGTGTTTGCACATTGAGTAAGGTTTTGCAATCTTGTCCTGTGTGCTACTAGAGAAGAAAGCACATAGTAGTTCTGCTTATGTGTTTATTTTTTCATCTTACGGTTTTCTGTTCCTGTCCTTGGTACTCAGTGAACTCTTAAGAAAAAGAACAAAGAGAACAGTGCATACCTTTATTCTAATCAGTTCTTGACTTCTAACCTCATTTCTCCAAGTACTTCCTGACAGTTAAGCTGATTTAATTAGATGGCTGATTGTGACTATGTAGCTGCAGGCAGTCACATAGTAAATTACTCAATAATTAAACTTCTCGTCTCCTATGTGTTCTTATTCTCTATTATCTCTCATGCTTCTGCCACTAAATTATTCACTTCTTATCTCACTGTTAAGTATATCCCCTATGGTGGTTTTGGGGTGTTTTTGTTTGGTTGGAAGGTTGGGTTTTTTGATGTTTTTTTTTTAATACCAGAAAAAATAATGCAAGGATAGACTGAAGCTCAAGAGAATCTAAAGTTGAGGTTTAACAGACCACCAGTACTCATTCAGTCTTAGATTTCTGTGTGTGTAAATTGCTATCTAAAGCTTAACTTATTTCAGATAACCAGTTGGCCTTAGACCAATCTAGGTTTTTTTGTTTGATCTTTTTTTTTTTTTTTTTTTGTCTTGTTTTGTTTATATGGTGCTGAAAATTGAACCCAGGGCCTTTGGGCCATAGTAGGCAGCCCTTACACCACTGAGCCATGTCTCCCACTCAGTCTAGGCTGTTCTTTAGCTCTTGATTGTTCTTTAGGAAAATATTTACTCCATATACACCCTTGTGTTCCTTTTCATTTTATCTTTAACCCAGGAATCATACCAGCGTGCTGCTTCCACAGCAATAGAAAAGTGAGCGCAGATTTGAGCGTGTAGGAGAAGGGTAAACAAAAGCTGGTTTTGGTGATGCATTCCTAAAACCCTAGATTTGGGGAGGCTGAGACAGAAGATCCCATAAGACCAGGTATTCAAAGCTAGCTTGGGCAACAGAGGAGCCCCTGTCTCATGCTCCCCCCAAAATGCGGTAAATTTACTTTTGAATCTCCTCTAGAAATGCCACCTATTTTTACCAAGCTGAATTCAGGTCTCATTCCAGTGTAACCAGAGTTGAAGAATCATCTTCTATGGCCTTAACTGCTAATTTTGAAATCTCTCACTATCCTCACTTTCCAAGACAGACTTTGAGATACCCTCCATCCACACTTAGAACCACTGCAACCCTGCATTGCTCTTCATCAGAGTCCTGCACCTCCTGAAACCTGCTTGACATCTTTCTCTTCACTGCCTCCCACCGTCAGTGTTAGTGACTCACCATCCACTCTGCTATAACCCTGTATTTACTCACCTTAAAAATTCCATCTCTGCTCATCTCATCTTTACTACACCTTAGTGACAGACCAGTTGAGAAACATTTTGCCTTGATACTCTTCTTAGATTAGAACTCCTTATCTCTACCTCCTTGATTCTCCTTGTGCATAGCTTTCATTCTTTTTTATCCAGTGTACTTTGTGTTTAAAAAAAAAAATGCCTAGGGTAAGGCGTCCTAGGTGGCCCCAAGCTTTCCTTTCCTGGTTCCTGTGTGGCTGCACCACACAGTGGGGAGCGCTCATCTGTGCTGCCTGGTGCAGTCCATGCAGGTTTTCTTTTTTTATAGCAATTTTTTTTTTGTCTTTTTCCTTTTTATCGGTACCAGGAATCGAACTCACGACTGCCTGCTTGCAAGTCAGGCGCTTATGCCGCTGAGCTAAATCCCCAGCCCCAGGTTTTCAAAACAAGAAGACAGCCACACTGTGGCCCACTGCAAGAGAGAGGGCAGCAAGCTTATCAAGATGAACAGGCCTCACCTGGAGGTGAAGGCAATGCACGGCATAATACAAGTTACTGGATCTTGTTCTGCGTCTGAGCAAGTAGTGGCTTGCAGGTATAGAGTTCTGGGTCCATGGGAAAAGTGGTCATTGTTTATGCTTTAGTCCATCTCCAAAGACCTAGTAGCCTGTCACCAGAAATATATGGATGCGCCATCCAAGATGGAGATCAAAAATACCCTCAATTCAGTATGATCAGACTCTGCTTGTGGCTGATCCCCTGTCATGGCAAGTCCAAAAATTAGAGACCCTGGTGTACATGTTCACTACCAGAAAACCTACCTCTAGTCCCAGTGTGAGGATCAAGGTTTGCCTTTATAACAAAGCAGTGTGGTTTTTAAGTTAGAAAAGTTTAGAAATACATTTCCTTCTAGGCTGGCTTGGTGGCTCATGCTTTAATCTCAGCACTCGAGGCTGAGGCAGAAAGACTGCTGTGAATTCTAGGCCTGCCTGAACTGCATAGTGAAGTCCTGTCTCAAAAAGACAAAAATAAAAATATGTCTCAGCTCCAAACAATCACTGTTACAAGTATTTAAACTTTTGACATTTTACTTGTAAACCTAGTTGTTAGCATTTTAATGCATAATACAGTATTTAATAGTGCTCATAGTATATAACATTCTATTTTTTATTTTATTTATTTATTGGTACCAGGGATCAAACATGACCGCCTGCTTGCAAGGCAGGTGCTTATGCCGCTGAGCTAAATCCCCAGCCCAGTATATTAGCATTTTAAATAGAAATAGTACCTCTAATAAATTCCACATCTTACCCAGTTCCAACTGTACAAGAACTTCAGTTTTTAGTATTAGAAAGTTAATGATCAAAGAAAGGGCAAAGTCATCTTACATTTCTGACAATACAGTAATGCAGTAAATGCAGTTGTATCTCAAGGAAATAAATGGAATACAAATTTTACTACCCAAAGGAGACACAATCATTTTCTCTTTTCACTTGATACTGAGTGGGAAGAAAGGGAAAAAGAGTTAGCTGGCCTCAGGTAGGTTTGTCACCCAAAATCACAGGAACTCTGATTCTAGAAGAGCGGTGGAAGACCTCAAGGAAACAAGTGAATTCAAAGGTTCCCCTAAGTGGTTCTGCTTTAAGATAAAACCCACCCACCCCCAGAAAAAGATCCCAAGGAAAATAAGCAGTTCACATCCAAAACAGAAACCAGACGCCATAGGACAGAACCAAGAGGGCAACCTACTCGGGACCCTGTCTTGTCTCTCTCAGAAACTTCCTTTCTCTCAGTAAACATATTCTGCTCTTTACAAAAACAAAATACATCAAATAGTATTAACTATATGTAATGTGTTTGAAATAAGCTAAAATATAAGCTGAGCATATGTATTAGAAAGGCTGCAGCTCAAACATGTAAAAGCTTCAAAAACAGGCGAGTTGGGTGTGATGGTGATGCACACCTGTAGTCCCAGTAGCTGGGAGGTGAAGCAAGCCAAAGAATTGCTTGAGCCCAGAACTGCAAAATGAGCCTGGGCAATGTAGTAAGACCTTCTCTCACAACAAGAGAAAATCAACTAGATGGATTAAACAGAAGAGATGGCCAGAGGGAATTAACTAGAAGATAGTTTAACAAAAGGCCACAGTCTCAGCTGCGGAGTCAAGGGAAGTATGATGCATTACAAGTTACACATGAGAAGTTTATTATATGCCCAATTGAAGTACTGGAAAGATAGACCATAGAGGAGAAAGATAAGAGTTAAGGATTTTTTCAGAAATAGATTTTAAAGAGCCCCAGAGAATCCCAACTAACCACACACATACACACACACACTACTGAATTACATGGGGGGGGGGGAGAAAAGAATGACCATCTGTAAATCCATAAAAGTACATCAATTCGGGTGATTTATGGCTTCTCACCAGCAGGTATGAAGCCAAAATATAACAGAGGAGCATCTTCCATGAGTTAAAATAATGCTCAATCTAGACTGATATACTCTATGAAACTATCTAGGAAGAGCTAAAATAAAACGACACGAATATAACTTGCATTCAATAGATCATCAATTGAAAGAAAATTTAAAAGTCTAGGCTGAAGGAAAGTGATCATCAGAGCTGGAAAATGTGGGAGAGTGGCTGAGTCGGAGGTCAGCAAACGCCCTGGGACTACAGCAAAGCCAGTCCAGGAACTTGAAATGCCAGAGGCAGATACATAAGCTGACTCTAGTTTAGTTACTTATCAGCAGGTTTCCGCCTCTTAGTGTTCCTCCCTGTTAACCTCAGCACAAACACCTCTGAGAATGTTCACTTCCCTGTGCTCAGCAAAACACTCTGAGACCTTGCACTTTCCACCCTGTCATGTACTTCCCCACTGTTCACTGTGTATAAAGAAAGACTCCGGCTGGCACTCTGCGCTGTCTCTCCATCAGAGGGCTACCTCCCACCCAGTCCAGTCTCTTCCCCCCCCCCACCCCATGCCTATCTTTTCTTAATCTCCTAAGCCCATATTCAGGACCCACTGGTCACTCAGGACACAGCAGGAAAAATAAGTAAAGATACTCCAAATATAATAAAACTATACAAAAGAATAAAATGCTTAATTTGCACAGGTTTTTGTAATTAAAATACTGAATAAAATAGGAAGTCCTGATTCCGATTAATCCATTATAAGGTCCTAAAAATTATACCAATTCATTTGTTTTTCATGCAGTGCTGCAGATTTAATTCACAGCCTTAACCTACATCCCTAGTCATTTGTATTTTTGAGATGGAGTCCCTCTGAACTCACTAAATTGTTCAGGCAGGGCTTAAACTTGGAATCCTCCTGCCTCCGCCTCCCATAGTACTTGGGATTACATGTATACACCACCACACCAATCCTTAAACTCTTCCAAAAAATAGAACAAGAAAATACTTTCGAATTCTTTTTATGAGGCAGTATCACACTCAGCCAAACAGGCATCCAAGAAAAGTGCTGACTAGTATCCTTGATAAACATGTATGTAACAGTCATCAACAAAAAGAAAACTAAATTCAACCATCTGTTAAGGCAAAAGCGCTCGATTCCATTCACAGTATCACAGAAAAATAATACTTAGGAATAAATTTAAATGAAAGGGTTCTACATTGGACATTATAAAGCACTAATAAAAGAGTTCTACACCAGAATCTGTAAAACACTAGAATTGAAAAAGCAAAAATTAATTGAAAAACATCCTTTATTCACAGAGCGGAAGACTGTTGTTCAAATGTCCATACCATCCAAAGCAACTACAGATTCAGTGCAATCTTTACCAAAATTCCAATAATGATAATTCTTTCCAAATAGAAATGAGTCCTAAAATTCACATGGAACCACGAAAGTTCACAAACAGCCAAATTTTAAACAAGAAGAATAAACATGGAAGACTAACCTGTTATGACTTCAAAATATATTACAGAGCTGGTAGTAATATAAACAGTATGATATTGGCACAAAAGCAGGCATACTATAATACTACTCTGCAGATACAAAGTCCAGAAATACATCCAGTGTACACAGTCAACTAAACTTTGACAAGAATGCCAAGATTACACATTGAGGAAAGCATAATCCATTCATGATTGGTGTTAGAAAAACTAGATATACACATAAATGAACTTGGACTCATACCTCACACCCTCCACAAAAGCAAAAAAAAATTAAAGAAAAAACATAAAGGCTGAACCATAGAATTCCTAGGGAGAAAACATCCAGACAGTGGCTTTGCCAGTGATTTCTTCCAAGTGACACCAAAAGTAAAAGAAACAAAACCAAAATACTCTATGGGTTATCAAATTCAAAAGGCTTCTTCACAGCAAAAGAAATGATCAAGAGAGCAAAGATACAACCTACAGAAGGAAAGAAAATGTTTATAAATCATATATTTGATGTTAAATATCTAAAATACATAAGAAACTTATACAACTCAATAGAAACAAAGTAAAACAACTCCATTGACATTTCCCCAAAGACATAAATGGCCATCAAAGGTGATAAGGTCCTCAACATCACTAATCATCAAGGAAATGCAAATTAAAACTATAATGAGATATCAGCTTATACCTGTTAAACTGGCTTTTAAAAATAACAAACAAACCAGATAACAAATGTTGGTGGGGATGTGGAAAAAAAAGATCTCTAGTACACTGCTTAGTGGGGATAGAAATTGATACATCACTGCTTATTCTCCCAAAACTAAAAATAGAACTATATATGATTCAGTAATCCTATTTGTGAATGTATATCTGCATTCCCATGTTTTACATCACTCACAATTGCCACAACAAGGAAGCAACCTAAATTCCCAGTGACATATAATAGATAAAGAAAATGTGGTAAGTACATGTAAAGGAGTACCATTAATCCTAAAAAATAAAATCATAACAAACAAAAAACAAAGTTCTGTATGTGTGCTACCGCTTGCTGAGCCTGAAAGATATTATACCAAGTGTGACAAAGCCAGACACAAAAGAGCAAATGAACATGAAACTGATTGAGTGGAGACTTTGTACTCAATCTAGAGCAGCACAGAATATTAAAAGAGAGGAGGCAACTAGGTAAGAAAAGAGTTTAATGGGGTGGGGGATCACAGAGGGAGTCCCCACAGAGAAGGCTGTGGTAGCTCTCTGAGACAAAGGGCAGGTTCTGCCTGATACAGGCTCTGGTGGGGTAGGGCTCTGGGGACTGAGGTGAGCGAGAGTGCAGAGGATTGGGCAAACCTTTACATGCCTGATCTTTGGCATAGATTTTTGAGAAGGAGAATCCATAGGGGTTTCTGGGAAGAAGGAGATACACATTATCAGGGCACAGTTTTGAACTGTTGCCATGATGATTGTGCTGTCTCTCAGACGGGGGGTATCTAACAGAAACCATTTGTATGATAAACGTAAAGCAGTCAAATTTATGGTAGCAAAGTAGAATGGAAGTTGCAGGAAGAGGGGAAAGGGAATGGAAAGGTATTATTCAAAGGGTACAATGTCTAGTTGTATATGATAAATAAGTCCTAACGAGAGATTATAAAATAATGTCTATAATTAAAAAATGCTATATTGTACACTTAAATTCACAAGGATAGTAAATGTTGTTTTCTTACCACACACACAAATAAGAGGTCAGGAGAAAATTCTGAAGACAATAAATTTATGGCACAGATTACAATCATTGTGAGTACTACATACTTATCTCTGATTCGTGTTGTATATATTAATGATGTACAGATCTGTGTATATACAAAACTTTTAAATAGATTTTATTTAAATGAAAGGTCAAATGAGGGAGTGAAAATTTAAGCTGCAATAGAAGATATTTGTAAAGATATTGTGTGTATTTTTTATTTTTTGTTTATTTGTTTTTTGGTACCGGGGATTGAATTCACGACCTGTCACTTGCCAGGCAGGCGCTTCTGCTACTGAGCTAAATCCCCGGCCTGTTTGTTGTATTTTTGAATTAGTTTTCGTTACTATTTAAATTCCTGATGCTGGCTAGTTTATAAAGAGGTTTAGTTAGTTCTCAGTTCTGAAGGCTCAAAGACACTGTGGTGGCATCACCTTAGCTCAGATGAAGCCTTCATGGTGAACGGCGTCATAGTGGAGAGCTTGTGTGAAAGAAAAGAGATCACACAGTGATACAGGAAGCCAGAGAAAGGCTGAAGCCCAAGAATAACTAGTTAGTCCTTCTGAAAGCTCGTCCCCAGTGACCTAATGATCTCTCACTGGACACCCACTTCTTACACCCCCTGATCCCCAAGGTGTCTTACCTCTTGATCCAATCCTTATTCTACAACCTACATTTCTTCCAATGGCCATCACAATGGAGATGTCCTACACACGGACCTGATAGTGTTTCTATCATTCTATTTGTATGGAACAAGTAATTAGAAAGAAATAATGAACAGAGAGGAGAGGTTCACAGAATTCAGGTCAAAAGTTAAATGCTTTTTCTCATAAAGCATTTTTATGAGAAATAATTAGTTTTCTCAGTTGTATAAGTAGCCGGTTAGTTGATTATCATGTACTTATTATGTATCGACAGTCAGACATTATGCTAGATATTGCGCATATGGTGATAAGTGACACAGATATGATCTTTGTCTTGACAGATTTTACAGATTAAAGAAGTGGGCATCAGCAACTCCTAAATGATTAATGAAATAAGTTTGCAAATTACTGGCAATGGTATCTGAGGTTTGGTTAGCAGAATGGACAAGGTTGTTTTGGATGGATGTAGGTCAGAGAAGGCTTCTCTGAGGAGGACACATGTCTGGGGAACTGGGAGTTAAATGTGTGACGACTGGCGTGAGAATGTGTTCCACACGTGCGAATATCATGAGCAGGAATACTGAGATAGGAGGGGCAGGGTGTTTTGGAGAAGCTGCTTTTTAGCTACAAGGGAATGATTAAGGAACAGTGAGAAAAAGCCAGAGGTAAAGTCTGAGTCAAATAAGCTTTTGAAGCGTTTTTGAAAATTCTGGTCTTGATGGTATTTAGCTTAATAGCAGACCACTGACAACAAAGCAGTGATATTACTAAATTTGCATTTTAAAATTTAGAGGATGCTTTGAAAAAGTGAAAGAAAACAATGAGTCCAGGTAAGAATTCATGTTGTATATACCATATTCATTGCTGTGGAAGCAATGACTATGGTATCAGGCCCGGGGTGCTGGCAGTGAAGGTGGACAGAAGATGTATTGTTAAAAACGTAATTAACTGTCTTAACCATTAAGGTTAAATATAGGACATAAAGGAAAAGAGTCAGGGTAACTCTTAAGTTTCTAACTCGAACAGTAGAGTAGGTTTTTTAAAAAATATACCAGCAGATCAATAAATGCTAAGAATTTTTGTGTTATCTTTCAGAGTCAGCAAGTTTTATTTTGAGAAGCATAAGTATTTCAGAAATTCTACTTACTAGTTCTACCATTTTTAAATTAATTAAGATTATTTTAAAAAATATTATTGGTAGATTTTAGGTATACATAACAATCACATTCATTATAGGGCATTTGCACCCATACATGATATAAATTGATTCTTTTTTTTTTTTCTCCACTACTCTTCCCTCTCAAGTTCTACAATTAAAAAAAAAAAAAACAATACTTTTTTTTAAGTAAAAAGGATATAACAGAATAAAGGGCAGTTGTCGGGACCAGGTACTTGGCAAACTTAATGCGAACTTGTTTATCCATAATATGCTGTATGGATAGATACAAACATTAGCTTACTTGTTTTTTTTCTTTTATTTTGAAAAGAATAAAACCAAATGAGAAAAAAAAATGGGGTCATTCAAAACAAAAGGATGGACATAGTACATGATTTAAAACCACAATTCAAGGTGATCTGCAATGGTTACTATGATGTCTCTTGTTATCTTCTATAGAATTGCCCATATCATGAGGGACAATAAAATTGAACATAGCAGTACATAACAAAATCAATAAAAACAAAACTTACTACTTCTCTTTCGAGGATTTTGACTATATGCAGGAGAGTGAGTTTTGAAGACTTTTTTAACATAATAGAGCTTTGTGTATGTTTAAATTTTAATGTCAAGAAAATACAAGAGGTAGAAGCTATAAGAGGAAAAAAGGGCATAATTTACAACGGTATTCTTGAAAAGGAAGTGCAGGCTGGAACCCAAAAGACAAGTAGGACTGATTCAAAGAGGAGGAGCAGTCAGGAGTGGTGGTGCCGTGCAGCGCTCTGGGTAGCTGAGGCAGGAGGTTTGCAAATCTGAGCCCAGTCTGTTCAACTGCGGGGCCTGGCAGGACTCTGTCTCAAAATGAGCTCAAAATGTGTTGTACCTCATTGTGAATCCTGCATTTAATCCCCAATACCACAATAGGTAGGCAGTAGAGGTGGGTAGGTGGTTCTGTAGATAGGAAGGAGCAACTCTTCCACTACAGCAGGAGAAAAGTCTAAAAGGAAGCGAATAGATGTATATAGATTTGGTGGCAGAGAACTGAGATCATTCTCTTGTGAAATTTACATTTTCTCCATAAAGAAAATAAGCCAATGAGCGAATCTCAGGGCAATGGAAGAAATGGTAGATCAGAATTTTGAGATTATTTTGGAAAACGGAGAGATAAGGTACATGACAATCGTGAATTGTTACATAGTATTGAGGATCTATCAAATTGTTATGAATATTTTTAAGTTTTTATTTTTATTAGTACTGCATATATTTGCAATTTGGCAGTGGTTACATACGCACATTATGGCTTGTTTCTTTTTTTAAAATCCCCTTCCCTTTCCATCTCTCTGCCCCTTCCCATTGGGTCCCCTATCTTATTTTCATACTTGTTGATATTATTTGAATTAGCTCATATTATAGTGCAGAGTATTTACATTAATTAGGTTTGTTAGGTTGCTATACATGGTATATCTTTGTTCTTATTTCCCTTTCTCCTCTTTTTAATTTTCTCACCCCTTTCCTATTGAAAGAGAGCTATCCTCTTGTCCCTTTCTATCCATTTTGTATTATTTTCCTTGTTTGTACTTTGCCTCACACAAATGAGAGATACCATATGGTATTTATGCTGTGCATCTGATTTATTTCACTCAACATCACATTTTATAGGTGCATCCATTTTGCTACAGATGTGTCATCTTTATAGCTGCGTAGTATTTCATTATATATCGATAACACATTTTGTTTATCCAATCATATGATGTTGGGTATACAGGCTGCTTTCAGGATTGAACTATTACAAATTGTGCATCTATTAGATATTGGTATCAAGTACCTCTATAGCTTGATGACTTATGCTCTTTGGAAAAGATACCTAGCAGGGGGATTACCCGGGATTGTGACATTACTAATTTTAGTTCTTTAAGAAATCTTGATACTGATTTCCATAGTGGTTGTAACTAATTTCCATTCCTACCAGCAATGAAGGAAATTTCCTTTTTCAACACAACTACCCCAGCATTTGTTACTCTTTGACTTCTTAATGACTGACATTCTTTCTGGAGTAAGATGGAACCTGAAGGTTGTTTTAATCTGTACTTATCTAATGGCTAGAGATATTGAACGTATTTTCATATATTTGTTTATCTTTTGTATTTCTTCCTCTGTGAAATGTCTGTTCATTTCTCTTGTCCATTTCTGAATCGAGAATTTAATTTTAGGTGTTCTAATTTTTTGAGTTATTTGTGTATTCTATATATTAGTCCTCTGAGGTGTAGCCAGCCAACATTTTTTCCCATTCTATAGGTTCTCTCCACTCTGATTCTTTTGCTGTACAGAAGCTTTTTAGTCTGATGTAATCCCATTTGTTGACCTTTGTTTCTATTTCTTGTGCCATTGAGGTTTTGTTTAGAAAATACTTTCCTACTCCTATGTCATGAAGTGTTTTACCTATTTTATCTTCCAAAAGATTTAATGTTTCTGTTTTAATGTTTGTATCCTTGATCCATTTTGATTTTAATTTAGTATATGGTTAGAGACAATGTCCCAGTTTCATGCTGCAAGCAGGATCACCAGTTTTACCAACACCGTTTGTTAAACAGGCTCTCTTTCTTCTAACATTTGGCCCTTTTGTCAAAGACTAGACAGCTGAATATGTGCGCAGGTTTCCACGCCCTCGGTTCTCCTGCACTGATCCACGTGCTTTTGTTCACTGCCATGCCATTTTATCACTATTGCTCTGTAGTGTAGCTTGAAGTCAGGGACTGCTATGCTGTCTGCTTTGCTCTTCTTCCTAAAATTGCTTTTCCTACTCTGGGTCTCCTCCCATTTCATATGAATTTTAGGATTCTTTTATTTAGCTCTCTAAAGTGTTTTGGTATTTTGATTAGGACTGCATTGGATATGTGTAACAGTTTTGGGAGTATGACTATTTTGACAATATTGGTTCTGCCTTATCAGGATCAGGGCGCATCTTACCATTGTCTGATGTTTTCTTCAATCTCCTTGTTCAGAGTACTGTAGTTTTCTTTGTATAGGTTTCTCACTTCCTTGGTTAGATTCATCCCTAGATACTTCATTTTTCTTGAAGTTACTGTGAATGATACTGTTTTCATAATATCTTTTTCATTCTTTCTTTGTTACTGTACATAAATGCTAATGATTTTTGTGTGTTGATTTTGCACCCTGCTACTTTGCTGAAGTTGGTTATTAATTCTGAGTTTTTCTGGCAGAAGTCTTTGGGTCTTTTATGTAGAGTATCATGTCCTCTGCTAATAATGATAGTTTGAGTTCTTCCTTTTATAAATATATCCCTTTTATTTTTTTCTCTTCTCTAATTGCTCTGGCTAAACCCAGAAAATTGTTACTATGAAAAATTATATTCCAACAAACTAGTAAATTTTGAAGAAATGGACAGACTCCTATATACATACATACTATCAAAACTAACCCAGGAAGACACAAACATGCCTAATAACCCAATTAAAAACAAGGCAATTGACCTAATAATAAAGAACCTACCAAGAAAAGCTCAAGACCTGATGAATTCACTGCTGAAGTCTACCAAACTTTAAGGATGTTATATCACCAATATTCCACAAGCTCTTCAGAGAAACTAAAAGGGACCGAATGCTCCCAAATTCATTCATGGAAGCCAGTAGCACTATGACCCCAGAACCAGATAAAGATTTTATTCTAGACCAATCTCATTAATGAACATAGATGCAAAAATCTTCAACAAGTTATTAGCAAATAGAATCCAGCACCTTATCTAAAAGGTCATTCACCATGATCATGTAGGTTTTATCCCAGAGATGCAAGGATGGTTCAACATGCATAAGTCAATAAATGTAATACATCAGATAAATGAGAGCAAGGTCAAAAGCCACATGATCATATCAACAGATGCAGAAATGCTTTTGACAAAATCCAACACCCCTTCATGATAAACACTCAGAAGAAGACAGGAGTATAGAAGGACCATACCTGAATATGAAGATGGCTATTTACTATAAACCAACAGCCAGCATCATACCAAATGGGGGAAAACTAAAAGCATTCCCTCTAAAATCAAAAACAAGATAAGGATGGCCACTATCACCTCTTCTTTTTTTTTACTTTAAAGAGATAAATAAAAATATAAGAATAACAATAAAACAGTTTCAGAACAGGTTAGTAGGACAGTAACAATAATTAATACATTACATATTGTCATCTTAATAGTGGTTATTCATAGTACAACAGATAGGCAAGAAATGTTGTCCAAAACAATACTAGTGAAAACCTTTTTTTCAATGAACTAAGAGAAACTGTATGTATAGCTATCATATATATATATTTGTTGTTGTTGTTGTTGTTGTTGTTGTGTTCTTTTGTTTTGTTTTTTAATACCAGTGCCTGCTGTTTCTCAGTCAGGGAATATTGGCTCTCAGCTCTCTTCCACAACTGTGACTAAAGCCCAAAAGGGTGCTTCTGCTTCTCCTGTGTTTACCACAGGCCCCAGCCAAACCCGTTGTCATCCACACTGATGATTAGGATAAATGGAAGGGTAGGATCAATGATTTGTAGGGCTTGCACATGTGCCACAGCCCTCTTTGAGTCCTGAAAAGCTGCTTCTGCTGCATCTGTCCAGTCCCATGTAGCACCCTTCCAGATCATCCAGTATAGAGGGTGCAGCAGTGTAGCTAGGTGTGGTATGAACATTCACCTAGCAAGCCCATGTACACCTGTAACTGTCATATATTGTAATTCCAAATACTGTGTTCAGTCATCCAAATATTGTAACTCTCTTTCTAGTTTTCTTCACAATCCAAAAAGTTATATTTGTAATCCCATTGAGACATCATTGGAATCCTAGCAAGTTAATTCCAATCCGCCACCACCAATGCAACCCACAGCGAGAGTAAAGATACTAAGACATGTTCCAAGTTAAGGGTAGCCATGAGGTCCTAAGTCCAATCCCTGTGAAGACATGTGGACAAAGGCCCTGATCCTAGGTCTCTCCCAGAATTTATTATCTTGTGAAGAAGAGAAGGAGGGTGGCTCAGGGATGAATGACAGTGAGGATGGCAGGAATGACATGAGTAACTTGAGATGGCTGACCAGGTGGGAGAAAGACATCTTTGTAAATTGCAGAGATAAAGATATGCAGAAGGATCAATCACACAATCTAAGTAAGGTAGCAACGAAATTGTTTTGGGAGGCTGTTAGTTTTGGTTTCTGATACGCAAACTCTTGTGCCCTGGGGAGTCACAGCCTCTTTATCTTGAGGCTGTACCCAGTTGACATTCCGGGAGCTATTGGCTCTAACATCCCACTGTGCTCATATCCTGCACGGAGAACACTATTCCAGGAAACAGGACTGTCTGTTGGCTTTAGAGATTACTTATTAGCACCTCGGCTAG
The DNA here is from genome assembly GCF_034190915.1 of Cavia porcellus. Lineage (NCBI taxonomy): Eukaryota > Metazoa > Chordata > Mammalia > Rodentia > Caviidae > Cavia > Cavia porcellus. Next base: position 7,927,562 of record NW_026947507.1, on the reverse strand, counting down.
GCTAGCCTTATTTAAAAGCAGTGCTTAGAGTCAGCTGAGGAGAGAAGGAAATACCATAGCTAGCTCTCTACATATCAGTATAAGGAAACAAGTCGCAAAATAATCAAAGTCGCAATAATTGTTTTGCATTCAAGGGAAGTCACTGGAATTGTCTCCCGCAGTCATGGGTCTGGTATGTGCTTGGATCTTATCAATAATAGCCTTGACGACTACTTTGGTCTCACCCGACCAGATAATACCCAAAAATTTGACAAACAAACCAGGTCCCTGGACTTTGTCTTCATTCACAGCCCACCCCAATGTCAGCAAAATTTCCTTCAGGCTGTGTGTAGCAGCTTCCACATCTACAAGGTGAAATCAGTGGTTAACATAATATCATGAATATAATGAAACAGAGTTGGCTTGGGCCAGGTGACCAAATCCTGGGCCACCAAGCCATGACACAAAGTTGGGCTATGCAGATAGCCTTGTGGCAACACCCGGAAGGTCCATTGCCTACCCTCTGCAAATTGATCTTGACTGTCTGGTGCAACAGCAATAGAAAAGAAGGCATTAGCCAAATTCACAACATGGTGGAATCAACCCAGCACCAGGGTAAAATAGTCCATAAAGCCTGCAATGTTAGGCACCATGGCATGCAGGGAGAAGTCACTTTATTTGGCTTCTGTAATCCACAATCATTCTCCACATACCATCTGGCTTCCGTGCTAGCCATACTGGGGAGCTGAAAGGGCTCTGTGCAGGGCATAGTACCCATTTCTTCCAAATTCAAGATGGTCTGTCCTATCTCCTCATAGCTTCCATGCAGCCAGTACTGCTTCACACACACAACCCAAGTGGCTTGCAGGAGCCAATGGTGTGTGGTGTGGATGGCCTCCGACTACAGTTTTTACCATGTGAATTCACAACCAGAATTCTCCCTGTGTAGTGTCCAGCAAAGCGCCAGTCAGTATGTCCACTCTTAGCTAGTATGTACTCCACAACCAGGGAGACATAAACATCACATAGGCAAGGAGGAAAGTGCCTGATCCTCAAAGCCACCTCGACCTTCTGGACCATGATGTACCTCCACACCCTTCTATGATGCAGTAGTCGTGTAAAGTGGTCTGGGTTTCTGTATATTAATGCTGACTCAGCGCTGGTATTCACCTGATACAGGGGAATGAAATTCCCAACCTGATAGATGTCCAAAACACCAAGTTTGTGTTCTCTAAAATTGAGGAATGAATTCTAGGAACAACAGAGGTTAGGAGTAGGAAAAATTTATTGATAGAAAGCTTCTGTCTGAGGGGATAGAAGGGGCCCCTGAAAGTGTCATACATTTTTAATGATACCTAACCTACTGAGCAGTCCAGATCTAAATGTATAGAAGATACATACAGATAGCTGTATTTATCCAGGACTGGGTTTTTACAGAATAGGCAACAATAAAGCAATGGGCAGAAAGCAAAAACATTTATTGTAACAGCAAGTAAGTAACTGACCATAGAATCTAAGTTGGAAAGGGAGAGAATCAGAGGAGATAGGCTGATATAAGAGAAGAAACATATATAATTGGCTGCAAATCTAAAAATCTAGGAAGTTCACCTAAAGTCTAGATATAGCTATTTGCATAAAAGATGGTTGTCTTCCACTTTCATCCTTCCTTTTAATAGACTACTGTCTCGGTTACTTTTCTCTTGTTGCTGGGACAAAATACCCAACACCCCAAATAAAGGAAGAAAAGGTTTATTTAGCTCACTGTTTGTGGCAGTTTCAGTCCATAATCAGCTGGCTCCAAGAAAGGGTGGCGTGGCATCAGAGCAACACTTCAAGGCAGCAGTCAGCAAAAGCAGCCAGAGCCAAAGGGGCAGAATGAGCCTTTTTTCCTTACTTGTATTGTACACAGCCACCCCTACCCCCAGAGTAGTGTAGCACTCACAAAATCTCTGTGCCCTCCTCTTGCACAGAATAAGGATATTTATAAGTAAGAATCCTGGCTCCAGGCCGGGGATTTACCTCAGGGGCATAAGCACCTGCCTTGCAAGCCTGGGGAAGTGTGGTACCAAAAAAAACCCAAAAAACAAACCTGTCTCCCTGTAGAGTCTCTTAAACTCCTAAACTTCTCAGTATCAACCATAACAACTACTTTATAAGATTTATATGACTCACATTAAGATTTTGGATCTGATCCAGAAATTTACTGTAGTGGTTAGGTGAAAACACCTCAGAATCAGGAAACTGACACAGAGTTACTTAGCATAAGTCTCAGATTTCTCCCTAGGCAGGAAATAGCACTTCCTCTTTATGGAACATATACCTATATTGATTTCCAAATGCCCAACAAGAAAACCTCTGGAAAACAATCCAATCGTAATTTTGTAATTCTTTATATTATTTTGGGTACCATTTGGCATACATTAATGCAGCTTTTTTAATTATTTCATTTAGCCAAAAGATATTCTCTGGCTGTGCCAAACGTTATACTGTATGCTGAGAATATAGTAGTAAAACAAAACAAAGTCTTGCTCTTATGGTGTTTGCATTCTGGCTACAGAGCCTAGTGCTAAAATATCACAAGGTGAATATATATTATATCTGGTGGTGATAACATTTGCAGTCAGGTCAAGTGAGATAAGGAGGACAGAGAGTATCTGTAGAGTGCCACCTTACATGTGAAGCTGTAGGAAGTCCCTTAAAAGGATTTATTTGAAATTTGAGTGATCCACAGATATATTTGGGCAAGAACAATCCAGATTATGGGGCAGTAAGTGCTAAGTTCCTCATATGGAACATCCTTAGCATGTCTGAAGTTCAGCAAGAAGACCTATTTGGATGAACTATCATGAGAAAAGGAGAAATTTGTCAAATATGAGATCAAAAAGCTATCAGGAAGCCACCAGACCTAAGTGGTCTTATAGGCCACAGTAAGAACATTGGATTTCATTTTTAGTAAGATGGAAAGTCACCAGACAGTTCTGAGAGGAGTAACATGACTTATATAGAAATTTGATGGGTGGTGGGAGACAGCTGGAAAAATCGAGATGAAAGTAACTTGAACTAAGACAGAAGCAGATATGGACTCTGGATATTATTTATTCTGAAATTAAAACCAGTAGGATTTGCTGATGTAGGATGTGTTAAGGAAGAGAAAAATCACCTGGGTAGAGTAGCAAATACCTGTGATCTCAGCACTCTGAGAGACTGAGACAGGAAGATTACAAGCTTGAGCCCAGCCTGGGTAATTTAGTGATTTAGGAAGACTATGTCAAAATAAAACATCGAAAAAGTGCTGGGACGTAGCTTAGTATAAGGACCCTCGGTTCAATCCCCACTACCACACAATGACAAAACACCTGAGACTGGATAATTTATTTTTTAAATTTTATCTTCTCACATTTCTGAAGATTGGGAAGATCAATATCAAGTTTCTGGCCCTTGTGCTGTATCCTCAAATTGCAGAAAGCAGAAGAGGCCAAAACCTAGGTGAAGCCTCTTTTTAAAAGAGCTCAGTCCTGTGCACAAGATAGTAGTCCACCAAACCTATTCACCTCTTAAAGGTCACCTTTTAGTAATATCACATGGGCAACACATAAATTTGGGTGGAGAAATATTTAAACTATAACGGTCATTCAGATAACATTAACACTATGAGATTGGATGAAATCACATAAAGGATAAGTGTATATAAAGAAGAAAAGACATTTAAAGACCAAGCTCTGGGTACTCCTACACATACAGGTCTGTTCACAAGAAGAAAACAACACAGTGTATTCAGGATGCGCCCAGTGAGTCAGAGAAGAATCAAAAGGTAGTGATATCCTAGAAGCAGTTCCAATGTTAAAGATATGGCCACATTGCTGGGGGAAAGGCTTAGTGTTAGAGTGCTTGCCTAGTGTTTGCAAGGCCTGGATACAACTCCCTAGTACTGAATGACCGTAGGATTGGATATTTGATGTAATGGAGGCCAAGAGTGGTATAATAGAAAATGCCAAGGAACCAGAATATTGGTGACTCTTTATGGATATTGAAATCACCAAAAATGTTCACATAAACTACATCAGAAAATTGGACATAAAAATATTGTATTAGAAGAACAGACAAATGTGTTAACTTTCAAAGTGTGAGGGGAAGCAAGTGATGCTCCAGCCAGAGGTCTACAGATGCTAACTACGGTACAGTGGCACCAGATTCTAGGTCAAGTCAACAACTGACAGCCCTAATTTAGGAGAGTTTGACTCTGCTGTAGTGTGATAGTGATCCACATGCAGAAGAAAGCTTCCTTTGAATTCGGACTTTTGATGTGGTCCTAGACTAGCATCCCATGACAGTGGGCAGTGTGGCACTGAGCCATAGCTCCCCTGTACTGTGTTGCTATGATGTCTGGCAGGACAAGTGTGTTACTTTTTGTTTTTTGAGGCAGGGCTCACCTTGAGCTCACTTTGTATCCCAGGCTGGTCTCAAACTCACAATGATCCTCCTGCCTCAGCCATCTGAGTGCTGGGATTATAGGCCATGCCCAGTTTGTTAAATGTATTTTTTATCTAGAGCATTTTTCATTAAAGATGAATTTATCGTGACATAACCCCCTAATAAGTCAAGGAACATCTGTAATTGTGAATACTTTGGATGTTGGTAACATTAGATTGGCCATATGAAAATGCAGACATTCAAATACTTTGTGCCTCCCAAAATGTCAGTTCCATACATTCAGCCTGATATAACTGAATATGTATAAACTATATCTGAACTGGAGTTACCTCCATAAGTTAGGATGTGTTATAGTCTTTTCAGATGTAAAAATCCCTGAGATTTGGAGTTACTATGTGACTCCAAATCACTCCAGATTTGGAGTCACTGTGTGACTTTCAGAGCACTGAGTGTTTGCTTTGTAATTTAATGGCCACTTAGTATTTTTATACGCACAACATGGCTATTGTTGGTCATTTAGTATTTTCATGTATGTATCATTGCTATTGTTGGCATGTTTTTATTTCTGGGTGATCATCATACTCTTTACCTTCCTGAGTTGAGAAACAAATATGCATAGGCATTAGATGTGGCTCATTATCAGTGTTGTGGCTGATTATGCTGAAATAGGGAAAAGAAAACATCCTGGACCGGAATCAGAATAAGATCCTAATTCATCATCCTGTGGAATCAATCTGGGCAGTCACTCGACAGATGAAAACTGCTTTCGAGGGGCACAGACAATTCCTGACAGGAGGGAAAATAAGCTGAGGGCAAGCTGGAGAGGGACAGGCCAGCACCTGCACCCCGACAGCTGGGAGGAAAATACAAAAGGCTGTATCCCGGAATGCCTACCCATTCTCCATGTCTCCCAAAGCTTACTTTTAAGAGTTCTTTCTTCACAATTCTCACAACTATTGCATTAATAAAGCATTTTTCAAATGTACAGCAGAGTGATGATTTGGGAAGAAGAGGTCAATCGCAGCAAATGCTTCTTTTTCCATTTTGTCGTCCAGGGGTGGCTGCCGTGAGCCTACCACCTGTGGCAGGCTGATTTGAATGCAAGTCAAGAGAGACCAGGCCACCTACGTGTTGCAACCCTTCCAGCTATTTACCAATAAGTCACTCCTCTCCTAGGAAGACATGAATGGAAAGGATTGGAAAGAAAGGCAAGTTTTCTCCCCAAATAATCTCACAGGTTTTGTGAAGACTGAGGCTTACATAGTTTGGGTGATATTCCTTAAAAAACAGAAAGTTACCAGTATAAAATTTGGTAGAAGGGGAGCAAGGGCCTTGAACAAGTAAGTTACTGAACTTCAAGCTTCACAGTTTTATGATACATCCTCCTCTGCTGTTGCAAGGGAAGAAGTATCTATTTCTAGGAAACTAATTTTAGATTTGCCTATGTGTATCAGTTAGGATGCTTTCCAATAGAACAATTCAACTTGCATGCAAAGCAACTTGAACTGGTTTCAATAATACAGAAGAGTAGTGGCTCATGTAAATGAAGAGTCCAGTTGCTGCGCAGGCTCTGTGATTGGTGGATCTAGCCATCTTAGCAATGTCATCAATGACCCAGTTTCTTTCCGTCTTTCCACTGTGCTGTCCGTGGTATCTCTTTCATCTTAGGCGGCTCCCTTCAAGATTACAGCATGAATACCAGTAGCAGTAGGGGCTACAAACTTCCTTTTTCCAATTAGAAGAAAGAGCAAAATTGCCTAAATTACTGAGCAAAAATCTTGAGCTTCAAACACATTTTGTTTTGGTCAAGCATCTGCTGCACTAAGGCCTAAACCAAATACTGTGGTAAGAGTGACAAAGTAACTTTAAATTTCCGAGGCCAATCAGTGCCCGCCTCCAGAGATAAGGATGAGAATATGTCTCATCCAAATCATGTAGCTGTCACGTAATGGAGGACTGGAATTGAGGGTGATGAAACATCCACAATACAAAATATTAATCAACGGGTAGAATCTGGACTAATGAACTAAATATATCAGAGGTTTTCAAAATATTCATTTGATTTAAGCTACTATCCAAAGCACTTTCAGTAAGTGCTTTTTTAAAAATCATTTTTCTTCTTTTCGGGCGAACCCAGGGCCTTGGCCATGCAAAACACATGATATACCACAGAGCTACACCTTCAGCCCAAGTTCTAAATATCTATTGAAAGAATAAATGGATTTGCTGCAAACAGATTATAAATAGGATGGAGCATTAAATAATTAATTATAATTATTTCTGTTAAATGCAACTGTATCAAAATACAAAGTTAGAACAAAAAAACATTTAAAAATTACAGGATTCGTGTCAGACTGAAATTAACCTTCCAAAACTGGTGATAAAAGACGTGAGAGTGATCTGGCTGTGACATCTGTCACCCTGATGAGCTGATGGTCGCCAGGGTTGATTTGTTTGATCTGGCTGGCTAATCCCCTTCATCCCTCATCCCTCCAGAAGCTGCAGGTTCAGTGCTCCGACAGAGGAGGACCATTCCTCAGTCAAGGGCATGTGAGTACCTGTGCTCCCCTGCTGAAACCTCCAAACAAGCTCTCCAAACTGGTGTTACAGCTCGGTGGTAAAGCATGTGTTCAGTGTGCACTTGGGTTCAATCCCCAGCATTAAAAATAAAATATTCAGTTTCATTTTAGTCTCATCAAGGAAAGTGGATGTAGGGCAAGAATGCCTCAAAGCATCTCTTTAAGGTAGCTCTTCAAATTCTAACTTTAGGGATTCAGTAAGACAAAAAAATGTTTCACAAAATAACACAAGGATAAGCACAAAGTTAAGCATCATGTAACGATTTTACTTTGATATTATACTTTGGAAAACAACAAGAGTAAATGTCAGCACTGAATTTTTAGTTTTACAATAGAATATCAGTATACCTCAAGGTAAAGATAATGATTTATCATGTTTTTCATTTTCTTGGTGTCAAGAGAGCCACTCTTGGTGTCAAGATGAAAAGAAACATGTTACTAATTTTATGTAATCTCTGCGTTCTATTTTTTACATCTATCTGGATTCCTTCCTTAAAAAATGGACAAAATTTTGTTTTGAAATTCAGAATACATTCTAAATACAAAATACCACGAATAAGCTTGTTAGTTTGATACTTATGCTTAAAACGCTTATTTTAAAAACTGAAGCATGTTTCTTGACCTTCTAGTACAAATGTTTGTACACAAAAATTGTAAGAAATCAAGCCATACCTGTTTTAGGTAATGTAGCATTAGATATGGTATAGTTCATTCAGGGTGGAGTGATTAGGTTGCAATGATTTTAAATCAAGACTCCACCTCAAGAACCTAGGAATGTTACGGAGGCTATTAGGAAGTCCACAGCTTGCCAAGAACTTCAGCTATTCTCATAAACAATTTGATTACTTATGCTGACTCCTGTATACTAAACAAGTTATCCAAGTCTTAAACTTGATGCTTCTGTGCAGTATTCACATAAAATGGTATCATTTCAGGGAAGATTTAAATTATAATTTGTTTGAAAAGAGAATCAACAGTATGTAATAGGCCTTTGAAAAGTTATATAATTAAAGGTATGCATAAGAATATGCCAGTTGATACACTTTCTGCCCAAAGAATCTGACTTTAGTTGGGTATAGTGCCTTACACCAGAAATCTTTGTATTCTGGGAGGCTGAGACAGGAAGATCCTAACAACCTCAAGTGTGGGCAACTTAGTGAGATGCTGTCTCAAAAAGCAAAAAAATGCTCTGCGGATGTAGCTCAGTGTGAAGGCTCTGGGTTTAATCCCCAGTACTACAAAAATGCAAAAAGCAAAAACACAAAAAAACCTTGATTTTTTTGCTCTATTAATGTTCTATTAAATCTCTCATTTTCTGATTTCATCCACTTCTTGTTCCCTTTGTCTTCTGCTCCAGCCACACTGGTTCCTTTTTGTAGCTGAATATGCCACTATATCTTCAGTTTTTCAAAAAAACTATTAAAGACCATATTTTATTCAGATTTACTTCATTTATGCTAAAGGCCCTTTTGTTTTGACTGTATGATTGTTAAGTGTTTATTTTTCGAAACATTTAATGAACGTAAATTATTTCCTCAGTTTTGGTTGAAATGAGCTTGACAGTCCCCAAATTGGTGATCTTAATAATATTTTTTAAGAAATTCACAGCATTTCATCTACTTTTTAAAAAGTCATGTTAAACATATGTATCTCTTCAAATAGTTATCATTTCTTTAGGGTAAAAGCTTTCAAAATCCTTCCAGTTTTCTAAAATATACTATCTCACTGTCACGTGTAAGCCCCCGCACCAGCTGCTCCCTCTACTTGGAATACAATTTCCTGAGCATTCACAGTATTAACCACTTCACTTCCTTTTGCTCAGTCTGTCCTGCCCAGGCTATTCTCCGCTGACATCCTCCACACTGCATTCCCTTTGCTTTGATCTGCTCTGTGGCATTTACTGCCTTCCATATATTGCCCACTTCTCATTTGCTTTTTTTTTTTTTTTTTTTTTTTTGTCTTTTTCATTTTTATTGGTACCGGGGATCGAACTCACGACGGCCTGCTTGCAAGACAGGTGCTTATGCCGCTGAGCTAAATCCCCAGCCCCGACTTCTCATTTCCTAAGTCTCAAAAGGAAAGTAACGTTTCTTTTTGTTGTTATTCCGTTTATCTTCATTGTCAGGTAAAATGTTTGGCACACTGTAGGTTCACATTAAAAAATTAAGAGTGATTTTTAAAAAATGAGATTGAGTTTTCACTATGGTATTTGGGCTGGCCCTTAAACTCCTGGGCTCAAGTGCTTCTTCATGACTCTGCTTCTGGAGTAACTGGGATTGCCGGTACACTCAACCACACCTTTCCAGTAATAGTTAACACTTTTATGTTTGCTTACTATGGAAGCAGGAACCTGAATGTGTTTTAATCATGTTTTAAAAAGCAAATTTCCTTTAAAAATGTACACGTTAGTTACCATCTTCCAAACCTAGGGAGAAGGAACGCATCGAGTTCTTATTTCCTAACCTATCTTTCTCTCTGCTTCTTTCTCTCTCTCTCCCTTCTCTCTCTCTCTCTCTCTCACACACACACACACACACACACACACACAAGAAAAAGAAGGAAGAAGAAAGAAAAAAAAAGTGAAGGAAAGAGTACATCGATTCCCCAGGGCCATGAGGTGGAAGCAGATTTTTGTGGTGGCATTTAGGGTTTCAATGAAGTATCCAGAAATGGTTACTGGAATGTCTGTGGGTGGCCGAACCAAAAGTGGAACTCAGAGGGGAAGCTTTCCTGCTGGGCTCTGGCGACCTGGGCGGGGCAGAAGGGCGCCTAACGAGAGCCGTGGTGTCCTCCTTGGTCCCACCTGCCCTTCGGGCGCGGGTCACTCTGACCTCCAACGCCTGCCTCCTCCGTTGCTCCGCTCTGCTCCGCCAACCTGGAGTCTCTGACCAGTCAGGCTCAGACGCAAACCACCGAAATCCCGGACACCGGCAGCCGGGAGTGTTCAGGGTTCGAAGACCGCCCCTCCCTGGTCACTGCTGGTATCTGAACCCGCGAGTAACCGACCTCACTTCCGGCCAGCTCTGCGCAGGGCGCCAAGGAAGCGGCACCACAGGACGCTCTGAGGCTCTCATTCCGTTTCGCGAGCACTGGGCACCGAGTGGCACGCGCGCGAGCCCTCGCCCGGGTTAGTTTAAGAAGCCCGCCGGGAGACAGCAGGAGCCCGTCTCGCCTACACCGCCTCACAGCCCGGCGACCTCCCCAGGGCACGAACTCCGTAAAAGTTTACGTGGCCCCGCCTACCAGGGCGGGACCGAGACTCGGCCCAACCATTGCGCCAGAGGTGCGGGGAGGCCGCAGGCAGCAGCGCGGCCACGGTGCGAGCGCTGACGCCGCTGACACCTAGCCTCCTCCCCTAACGCCTCACGTGGTGCGGTCCAGTCACCAGTCACGTGGCGGCGGGGCGCGGCCTTCTGCGCCCAGGTGCAGCCGCCGGTTACCTGTGAGGAAGTACGGAGGAGCGGCGTGGCTGCTGGAAGGATGCTGAGCCAAAGTCGCCTCACCCTTGTCCTGCTGGCCGCCGCTGTTTCGTGCGCCTTAGCGCAGCACGCGCCACCGGTGAGTGAGTTGCAGCCGCAGGTGCAGTTGCGGGCGCAGGTGCAGATGCGGGCAGCTGCGCGGGGCAGCACCTGGCGGCGGCGGTGTCTTTGCCCGGAGCTGCGGTGTCTTTCGCGCGGATGCGAGTTCAAACCCGGCGGGTGAGCCTGGTCCAGTTGACTTGGTGCTAGCTAGAACGAGAACATCTTGTAGGGGGTATCCTAATCTCCGCAGAGCGACTGGGCATGATACGCATATCCTCAGATTTGAGAGATTGTGTTGGGAATAGCAGTTCCATGCTTTCTTGGCTAGAACTCTTAGAATTTTCCATCGACTTTTGTCCAGTCCTTAAGCACAAGACTGCTTGATGACTTGGACATTGTTAGCCTGATGACCAAGTGCTTTTCTCCGAATGAATGTGCCTCCCAGGGGCTGCGGGTCCCAGATCTGCTAGATTTGAGGATTTGAGGTACTCAAGTCGGTGCTGTCCTGGCCTCCACTCCACAACCCACCCGGTCACGGGGGCGCAGGTCTTGTGGCTGTCCCACGAGTTAGTCACAGGGCCTCGGTCTTGCTGACCAAAAGAGACAATGACGGACCAGAGCGACTTAACAAAAGAGGAAGCAGACCTGGAGCAAGCAAGTCTGTAGCCAGAGGCCACACTCTTGTTTCCTGTACCAATACTAAACTCAGGCCTCGTGACACCCAGCCTGGCGAATTTTCCTAATTCATTTCTTTCAGAACAATAAAACTCTTGTTTTTCTTTGCCAGCAGATAACTAGAAACCTGGGTGCCTCTGACCAGAGGCTGGGTGAGAATGAATGATACGTAATGGATAATCTCCTTCTTATTCTTTTATTCCTGTAAGGAGAAATGCCTTAAGGATGAAACGTAGTCCCTGAAAATTGATAAGTATTTAGCAGATAACAGCAGAACATACATAATAGCGATTTCAGTAATAAAAAACGCATAATAGCGTGTACATTTGGACTAGAACCGAAAGACTGAAAGGAAGTCAGTCAGTTTGCCTTGGTACAACTAGGGTTTTAATTACCTTGAGAGTGGTTTAAAGAATTTAATACTGTTGATGCTGTCAATGCCCTTAATCAGAGACCATCAGGAACACGCTAGTAGTTGAACATACTGAATGTATTATTCTTTGAGAGGAAAATGCACACCATGGGCAACCATGGGTTAAAAGAAAGCTATAACAGAATTTGCACTTTGGTTATGTGATTTTAGGGATGGGCCCAAGAAACCTGGAATTGATTGCTGATTGGGTACTTTTAGAGAGAGAGAAGGTTTTTGGTAGTTTGTGGGTTGCAGCTTGGCCTTGTTTTTCTTTTTTTTTTTTTTTTTTGTCTTTTTTTTTTAGTTTTTATCGGTACCAGGGATCGAACTCACGACTGCCTGCTTGCAAGGCAGGCGCTTATGCCGCTGAGCTAAATCCCCAGCCCCTTGTTTTTCATGAAATCGTTAAGTGGCCTGGCTTTGTCTCAGTAGGGCTCCTGTAACCGTACCCGAGTTAGGTGGTCTATGAGAATGTTAGGAGCGGAATAGAGACAATCCGGTTGTGAGTGAGACAGCTTGTAATCGTACTGAGCTTTAGCTGTGAACCCCAGAGCAGTTTCAACTGTCAGGGGCTGCTGCTTTTTCTTTTATTTTCTCAAAGCAAAAGTATTTTTTTTTAATTAAAAAAAACTTAACAAGAGTCAACAGTCAATAAATTTTGTAGTTCTTATCTAGACTGGTTATTGAAATCTACTCTAACCACTTGTGTCAGATTGGAAAGCTGCTTTCATAGGACTTAAGTGAAATAAGAAAAATAAGAATATAAGCTAAAATCGTTCATTTAGAAGATTAGCCTTGATTCTGATTTTTATGAATGCCAGGGTTTTGTTGTTACTGTTGTTATAATGTTCTTTTTGGAAATGAGGAAGATGTTATGTGTGTTTATGTGTGATTTGTTTTCTTTCTTTAAAGATCCTTATTTGGCAGAATAAAATTGGGACCCTCTTGTGCTGGAGCGCTGCTGATTTTTTTTAATGATCTGGATAATGCTGGGCCCCACTCATTGAAAGGACCTTAGGAACTGCTTAAAAGTGTAGTGGCTTCCATAGGAAGAAGTTTCTGCTGTGAACTTCACTAATTATAGGTCATCTATTTCCAGTAATCTTGTCTATCATGAAGCATTTTCCCCCTCACTATCAAAGCATCCACTATCAAAGCAGAATTAGTAAAACTGCCACCAGCTAATGAAATCATCTGTTCTTACCAGACACATAGTGAACAAAATTCTACTCAGTATTTTGAATATGGTTTGCCTGATCACAATGCCTTCCCTTTTATGGTCACTATAAAATGTCATTAGTCTTAACTGTACTAATTTATTAGCAATAATTTTTAAATCAGCTAAAATTCTGTCATTCAGAAGAGTGAGTCACTAAGGATTCTGAGTGATCTTGATCTTCCAAGTGCTAATGTTCTTAAATCTCTTGCCCAGAATTTATCACTGTTTTGAATTAAGCATTGTGTAGTATGGTAACATAAAACCATTATAGGAATTACCTGAAAAAGTTAGCATAAGATTAAGAGTAAATAATTTTTTTTAACTTTATTATTAATTTTTAATCGGTACCGGGGATTGAACTCACAACTGCCTGCTTGCAAGGCAGGTGCTTATGCCGCTGAGCTAAATCCCCAGCCCCAAAAGTAAATAATTTAATTTTTGTCTGGTTTCACTGTATACAGAGTAGGTAAGAACTGTGCAAACTGTGGAATTGTTTATATAAGGAAGCAATAAAAGTAAGGCAAAACATGTAAAAGTATTTTAGATTCTAAAGGAATAAGTTCTTGAAACCTAAGACCATTTGTAACCCAACTTATCATCAATAATTTACAATTATTATCTTTATACTCATTAATATTACTATCACTGCAAAAAATTGTTTGCTCACTTAAAACCATTTTAAAAATTAAAGACATCTAGTAATATTTTTTGTTTTAAAATCTTTTGAAATTAAAAAATGTGTATTTTGTGCAAAAAATATTCAGTGACTTCAATCTCTGACAAGAATAAGTTGTTTTTTGGCTTGAATCAATGTATAATAAACGGTAGCCTCATAGTAATAGAAAAATGTTTCAGCACAAGTTTTGTTAAATATAGATGATGCGGCCCAGCTTTAAATGACAAGTTATTTGATTTAGAACATATGTAGATATTTTGTGCGTGTGAGTTTGAGGCTTTCCTGATATGTGTATCTTGAGGTTGCCCTGACTTACTCTTCCTTATTGAATGTATGTAGAGCCTCATAAGAGATGGTGGGACAGGAGACACTGAAGAAAAATATGAGTAGGTAGGAATTCTGGATGACAGTGGCCAGGGTTCTGTAGACCCTGTGAAGGATTGTGGAAACAGTCAAGGAAAAGCTGTTGGGTAGCTTTAAATAAGATAAAAATTCAATGATGGGATAAAAATTTAATTAAAAATTAAAATTACCTTAACGAGATAAAAATTGGATTGAAGGAATGTAAGAGTGGGCATGTGTGGATAGGAGATTAGCCCAGAGGACAAAATGGGACCTATTAAAGGAGAGAGACAAGTTGGGGGTACAGCTCAGTAGTAGAGCATACTTAGCTTCACTGAGGCCTTGGATTCAATCCCCACTAACCAAATCAAGAAATAAAAAAAAAAGAAATGAAGGAGGGTGGCACCAGGGCAAGGGAGAGGGGTAAGTATAATCAGAAAACAGAATGAACAGGACAAAAGACAGAAGAAGGTGAGGGAGGGTGATGCCAGTATGTGTGGGGGCGATTAAGATTGATGACATGATATGAAGCCATTGGAGGAGATCAACTTTCCTAAAAAGAGGATATAGAGAGAGAAAGAAGCAACTAGTCAGAGGGTAAGTAACTTACACAAGTATGGATAAAACAGAAATTAGCAAATTTACTATGGCGGTCCAGATGGGAGAGGAAATGTGCCAGATGCCCAGAGAAGGCAATGGGATGAGTTACTGGTATAGTTGAATATATTGAGATGTGAGGTGTCCATCGCAATACCGGAGGTGTGGAATCATCTGGAGGTCCTTAGGTCATCTTGACAACTGAAAGTCACTGGGCCGTCTTAGCTGGAACAGTGTTGGTGACAGAAAATAGATTATAGTAAGATTAGTAGCAATCAGAAGGAAAGAAACTGGAGTGGATGAGTGAACTGTTCTCAGTAATAAACGTGAAATTATCTGTAAGATGTGTGAGAAAGAACCATAATGGCTCAGTAGTGAAAGGCTTCGCTTCTCATGGCAGTGGTTAGCACTGCTGACAGTGGCTCTTGAATCATCCTGAGCAGTGAATTTTCAGTTTTCTAGGATCTCATAAATCCTGTGTGGCTTCACCAGGGCAGTTGTACTGCCTGGGCTTTTCCCAGTGCTGTAGAGAAACGAACACAAGTACAGTATAACCTGCTTACTTATTTAGCTAATATTGCGTGCACACACTTGCTTTCACCCTTAGAAAGCAACACAAAGGGAGGTGAGTGTTGAGATTCTAAATTTGATCGTTTTCCTGAGATACAGTAACATCATTCCAAGCTGACTGTACTATCTCAACCTGTGTATCACGTGCTTACAATCCTTATCTAAGGTCTACTTAAATTTTACCTGTCTTAAGTTTGTTATTGAGATCATGTCTAGTTAAATTTGGGTATAGTAAAAACTTGCAAGAACAAATGAGTTCATGATAATTCTCTTTCAGGGTTGTAGGTCGGCCTGAAAGTTGTGATTCCCTTGCAGAGTACTCCTTGGAGGGCCATCCTTTCCCCCAAAGCTAACCTTTTTTGCAGCCCTGTGGGCTTCACAGCAAGTTTTTAGAAAAAGTGCCCTATCGGGATATGTAATGTTTCTATGTTTAATTTTAAATTTATTAAAAAAATTGTTTTTGTCTTTTTGAGACAGAATCTTGCTGTGCAGTTCAGGCTGGCCTTGAACTCACTGTGTGGCCCAGGCTGGTCTCGACCTTGCTGTGATCCTCCTGCCCCTCAGTCTCCAAAGTATGCCACCATTCCCGGCTTAATTGTTTTCCATGTCTATTTTTTAGGAGTAGTTCTATTGATGAATTATTAATTTTACTTTTCTTAGTTTTATTATATTAAACAATGTGTACTCAACAGGAAAATAAACTTTTTAATATGTAATGAGTGCACAGAGTTAAGCATCAACATTTTCAACAACCGTTTACCTACTTCAAGATCTAAAAAATAGCAGAAATAAATTCGTATGTGATCTACAATGGAAATACAAACAAAACTCTACCACAGAAATAATCTTTGCTTCAGTTTTTACACCTAAAGCAGTCTTCACAAAAGACATCAGCATATTCCAAAGACAAGTTTTCACTTACACTAATGGCTCCTGTGCCTAGCTTTCCTGTCCTGTTTGTCAGGCGATACTTGTCACCTCTCTTTTCTTCCTCTTTTGTTGGGAACTCCCTATTGTACAGTGTCCACCTAGCAGGAAAATGAAATATTAATAAAATGCCAACTATATATTCGAATAAGCACCAACATTTTCTACGTCAACCATTTGTTTGCTCACTAAATCTAAAAAATAATGGGCAGAATAAGTTCCTAAGACAACTACAGTGAAAATACAAATAAAACTGTACCACAAAGATGATCTTCACTTGAGTTATCACACCCCAGGCACCTGGGACCAGCGTGCTCCATACACAAATCTCGCCTGTGCTGAGAGCCCGTGTGTTTTGTTTTCCTCTCTTGTTTGGCAGGACATACCTGACATCTTGCTGGTCTTCCTGTTTTCTTGGAAGGCTCTGTGGTGTTCCCTGTCCTTTCACTGACCTGCTCCAGAATTCTTTTGAGAAGAGTTCTTTGGACAGATACATACTCGTCTTCCTTTGTTGTAATTGATCATTTATCAAGTCCAGTCCCAATCTTCTAAGCAAGTTTCTCTGATATTTTGTGCTTGTTATTTTCTCTGTAAACTATGAAACAATGCCTGACATGTTTAGGACCGAGTAAGACACAATCAGCCAACACTTTGTGTTTCGAGTGACATCATAGCTGCTGCCTAATTTGTCAACAGCATCTGCTCTGCCTTTCATTTTGTTGTAAAATGTGACCATTTCTGGCTTCATTTGGGTTGAAGATTCATCATCCATCTTTTTTTGTTTGTTTGTTCTGAGACAGGGCCTCGCAGTGTAGTCCAGCCTACCTTTGAACTCGCTGTGTAACATAGACTGATCTTGCACTTTACAGAGCCTCCTGCTTCAGCCTCCCCAGTGCTGGGGTTACGGTGTGCACCACTATACCCGGCCTTCCTGTTAATCTAATCATCATGGCATAACGTTGAAAATATCAATATTACTTTGTGTTTCTTCACCATAAAGTAGTCCAGGCTAGCCTGGAACTCTTTGTATGGCTCAGACTGACTTTGAACTCACAGGATCCTCCTGCCTCAGCCTCCTGAGTGCCAGGGTTACAGGTGTAACCAACACACTTATGGCCTCACTGTCAATCTTATTGTTGTGGTGTAATGTGGACAGTATGAATACTATGTGTTTCTTTACCATTTAGGAGCCCAATGTTAGTGTCTTTCTGAAATCCAAAGATCATACTATGTATTTCTGTCTTGTGAGCTTGAAGCATTTTTTCAGGAATCTCAGCATTGTTCATGTGAATAGTTCCTGTGTTGGTCAACTGGTGTTCTTTTAGCAAATGTAACATCAATGGATAACTAGCAAACCAGTTGTCAAATGTGACATTTGAGTTATTTTTTGAAATAGTTGCAACAAGTCTGTTCACAAATCATATGGTTTATTACTGCAGAAAGAAGGACCTGCTGGCTGAGTTCCAGGATAAATTGCTAAATTCAATGTGTAAATTGTCTTCCCATCTAACAGGGCATATATTTTTGTACTATATTTGGAAGCTGTACTTGACTTGTATTGCTGAAGCTTCAACGACCATGAAATGATGCAAGTTGTTCACTAATTGTTGTGTATTCAGAGAGTGTATTAATTGACCGTTCAAAACACAGCTTCCAACAAGTGAGTGAATAGCAGCCAAACTGTTGGGTTTTCTTTTCTGGCAGGTGTTTTTGCTGTCAAAGCATAGACAGTTTTGAAGGAGACCAGATATCTTGAATGTCATTATTGTTCTAAAAACCTTAATGCCGGATCGGTCCTTTCTCCATCAATCCTTTAGATGACTAGAATAATGTCCTGCTGTGACAGGTTTTAGTTCAGATAGTGAGATGTCATGGTAAATATATTTTTGAATATTACTACTGATACATATAGAATGTTTTCTTTTTCTTTTTCTTTTTTTTTTTTTTTTTTTTTTTTTTTTTTGTAGCGGGGATCGAATTCATGACCTCGCGCTTGCCAGGTAAGCACTTCTGCCACTGAGCTATCCTGGGCCTAGAATGTTTTCTTGTATTTCATTATTAGTATATTCCAAAACATCTTGTAACATAGGATGTCCATTACAGTTTCCAACTCTGAATCACAGTGTTGGAATTCCACCCAATAGGTTTCACTGCTGGCACCTCTAGGTTTCACCAAGAACCTAGTAACATTTTTTTCACCAGTTCTAACACTGGATCATGCAGGTACACATAATCGTGCTGTAGCATTTTGACTAGTCAGATATTTATTTACATTACTGGTTTCTTCCTCATCTGAATCAAGATCTTCATTCTGTACTTCTCTGTCAAGTCTGCCCTATATTGCTGACTTCTTTGGCTTATGTGATCCAAGTCATCATGAGTAGCCAAGTCACCTGATGACTCACTTTTAGTCTCCTCCCAAAGTTGTAAAAACAGGTTTTTGAATTGGGGAAATTCTATAAGAAAAATCAAAAGAAAACATTTAATAAAAAATTATAAATGCACCGTAGTGATTGATGGTGTCGACTTGAGAAGTTTGGAAGCTTGCCTAAACTGTCTCAGCAGTTCTATACCCTCCGGTGTAAGGGACCCACCATGGGGCGACTCCTTGCCAGGGTGCTATCAAGGCAAGATGAGGAAGGACAGCCTTGCTTCTGTTCTTTGGAGGAGCTTCAGCTTGGTCGCCATCTCCTGGCTTCCAGTGCAGATGCTTTGGCTTCAGTTGTAGACTCTTCAGTCTTCCAGTGCAGACTCTGGCTTCTGCCACAGATCCTTCACCTTCCGTCCTAGACTGGTTTCTGGCGTAGATCTTTTAGCCATGCAGCATGGATGCTTGGCCTCTTCATACGGACTTGCACGGACACTGCAGTGAACTCCAGACCTTAAACTGAAACTTTCAGTCTCCAGGGTGCAGACACTCAGTGCACATTCCTCATCCTAATCCGTGACTGACCAACATAAGCCAATTTTGTAATTTCTTATACATCTGTATATCTTGTGTTTTATCTGTTTCTGCACTAAAACACTGTGTGATACATACACAGAAGTGTAATGTGGGAAAAACTCCCCCATGAACACTTTGACACATGTGTACGCTTTGCCATTCATCATATCAAGATGGTGAACACAAAGATTGCTTCCTATACTCCCCCAGCACAGCTACTGAGATGCACAGCCAGCTGCCAATATGCTAAAATAACGTGTTTTTATTACAAAAGTGTGGAGTGAGTATCTGCAAACTGGTATAGTTAAGTGACGTTGGTATCAATGGCTGTGACTTTACTTTCACTCCTGTTTACCCTTTATTCGTGCTGCCAGCTGCTACACAGATTTTGTGCTCTAATTGTAGCCAGGATGATCGTAGTTATCAGCCTCAGAGTCCCCCATGTGTTACTGCTTGGTTGCTCTTTAGTTCTGTGCAGACTAGTTCAACTCTTCTAAACCCTGACAGAGCACTTTCAACTTCCCTAACTGTTGTCTAGGAAGAAATGGGTCTGGAATTTCATTTTTATATTGGCTTTGGAAACCAGGGTATGAAAATACAGTTCTTTGGGAGGGACAGGAGTCGTTGCATTTCACTCATTTGCAGAGCTGATTCTAGTGATAGTCACAAGCCCTGAACAAAGTGCATATTACTCTTTAACAGGAATCAAGTGGAATCATTGGTTTTACTGTAGGAAGCTGTTACAAAGCAAGGGAAACTCTGGACTCCGATTCTGTTGTCAAAAGGGTCACTTACAAGTTGAGCTGTGTGTTGCTTGCATTCTGAACATGACCATAAAATTCTTGATAGCTGAAAGTCGCGTATAAAAGGATGGACGTTGGATTTTTGTGAATCAAATTGTACTTTCAACTAACCAAAAGATCTGATATTTAGAATTTAGAACTTTTGTATATTGAATAAGATAGTGTAAAGGAAGAGCTGCATTTCTGAGGTTAATAAATATTCTTCCTACTAAATAATGTTTGAAATATTCATATTTGTAAATGAAGACTTTCTTGGGTAGAGTGTTATTTATTTGGTATACCTTCTTAAATGTGCTAACAAGAACTTAGGAGTTGAGAGCGTCATGCGCTTCAGTACAGTAGCTGTCACTAGCTGGGGGTGTTGCCCTGTGGTGGTGGCTCTTGCCTTGCATGCACAAGGCCCTGGATTCGGATCCCCAGCACTCCTACCCCCCCCCCCCGCCAAAGTGGCGGTTATTATTTTTAAATAATTTTAGGTAGTAATAAACATAACTTTTAAACATATAAAAATGATGTCCAAGAATCATTCCCAGAAAAATCCATCATATAAATAAAATCATGCAATTTTTAAAAATTAAAATTTAAAAAATTGTATTACAGGTGATTGAAGAAATACTAATATAAATAGACTTATGAAAAAGCAACAGTCTCCTGCCCCATTCTTTCTGCCCTAACCTCCCTCCCCTGGAATGAGCCACTTCTGCCTGGTACTGCCTTAAGTTGATCAGACAATTGTCTACTCAAGGGTCACATTTATCCTGAACCCACATCTGTTGCCATGTTAGTTGTTTATAGCTATTTCTTTTATTGTGTGGTACCCTGCCATAGTGGGTGATAAAAATTAACTTCATCTTTAGTTATGTATTTTATAATGTTGATGATATATTTGTGTGGTATTTATCCAAATTAATTAGCTGTAGGCATTATTTATCTCATACTTCATTAATGAATAAAAATTTAGCCTTAAATATCATTTCCTCTTTTTGCTCTTAATAGCTATATTGATATATTTTACATACCATACAATAGAGCATTAAAAACACACAATTAAGTGGCTTCATTATATTCATAGAATTACACAAACCCTCATTATACTCAATTTTAGGTTATTTTTCGGCACCCCAGAAAGAAACCCCCATTTGCCAATTTTCAGCCCACCCAGCCCTTAGGCAACTACCAATATATTTTCTATCAGTATAGTTTTGCCTGTTCTGCATTTCATATAAAGAAGACAGTAAAATGTATGGTTCTTTGTGATTGGTATCTTTTACTTATTATAATAGCTTTAAGGTTCATTCTTCTTGTAGCATTGATATGTATTTCATTTCTTTGTGTGGCCAGATAATAATTCTATTATATGTATACACCTCACTTTGTTTATCCTATGTTAGTGAACATTTGGGTTGTCTCCACATTTGAGCTTGATGAACAGTGCTACTTTGAATGTTTTTACAAGGTTTTTTTGTGAGTGTTTTCCTATCTCTCAGGCGTATACCTTGGAGCAGAATTAGTAACTCTCATCTCTTGGAAGAAGTGTCAGACTGTTTTATATAGAAGCCAGCCTAATCTAAGTGATCTGGTTTCTTCACATCCTCACCAACACTTATTGTTGTATCTTTGTTATTATATTTATCCTATAAGTTAAGATCTCATCATAGTTTTTGTGTCTTCTTTGAAGAAGATATACTACTTAGATTCTTTCTACTCATTTTTTAATTGGTCATTTGTCTCCGTATTAGAGAGTTGTAGGACTTTATATAGTTTCAGTCTCATACCATTTTCACAATAGGCAGCTGGCTAGGAGTTTCTTTGTAAACTCTCAGTTCTGTTCCACTATAGCTGTGTCCTGATGTAGGTACCTCACTGTTTTGACTATATTAGTAAAGACTTACTGTGGTTGTGGTAAATTTTGTTACACTTTCTTTTCTTATTTAAGTGCAGAATTACTTATTTCAGTAAGCCTTACTATAATAGAGTTAGTGTACCTAGTATTACAAGTTTTCAAACTGAAATGTAAGTCTTCCAACTTTGTTCTTTTTCGAGATTGGTTTGCCTGTTCACTTTGCGAGTTCACTTTCCAGAAGCTAACTGACTTCTGCAAAGAAACTGGCAGTTTTCACGAGAGTAGTGTTGAAAATCTGTAGCTTAATTTGAAGAATATTTCCATTTTGACAGTTGTGAGTCTTCCAGCTCATAAGCGTGGATGGCTTTCCTTTTTTTTTTTGAGGCAGCCTCACTGTGTAGTTTTGGCTAGGCCTGAACTCACTATGTATCACAGGCCGGCCTGACACTCGCAGTGATCCTTCTGCCTCGGCCTCGTGAGTGTTGAGATTACAGGCTGCTGCACCAAGCCTGGTTAAGTCTTAAATTTTCTTTGTATAGTGTTTTGCAGTTGTAGGTGTACAAGTTTTGCATTTTTCAGTTGCATTTGCTTATAAGTTTTATTCCTTTTGATGCTGTTGTAAGTGGAATTGTTTTCTTCATTTCATTTCCTATTGCTCATTGTCATTGTATACAAGTACAGTTGATTTTTTAACACTGAGCTTGTATCCTGAAATCTTAACATTTATTAGTTCTAATGCATTTCTACTAGATTTTTTAGGATTCTCTACATATAGCACTATGTATTATTTTTGTTCAGTTTAGATGCTTTTTTATATCATTTTCTTGTTTAATTGTCATACCTGGAATATCCAGAATATCATTGCCCCTTTGCCTTTTTTCTCCTCCTCCTCCAGTTCTAGATGCTTTTACTTTGCTTAGTTGGTGTTGATAATTTAACGATAACTCAGTTTTTTCATGCTCTGTGTAAATGTTCCCTTAAATGAAAACAGTGAGCCACATTAAATTGTAAATATTGGTTGTTGTTCAGGGTTCTATGATTACATTTATTTTTGTGTAATTGTAAAGCCCAAACTCTATCGCCTTTAAGAATTTTCAAACATGTCCTTAATCAATCATGTTTGTACAACATTTTAGTTTGCTTCATGTTTATGTCCTGCCTTATTGCATAGCCTTGTCCTTGGTGTTCCTAATTGTTTTCTTTCTTTTCCTCTTATTAGAAAAAACTAATCCCATGCTGTCATTGTTCTTTTTTCTTTTTTTTAAAAGAGAACAAAACAAAACAGAACCGAACAAAGCAGATCAGAACAAAACAATGCAAGCAGCACAGGACTTCAAAACAAGACATCAGCAGTGCCTGCCACAATGTCTCTTGTTTTCTTTGAAATTGTTGTCCATGTCTTCACACACAATGAATTAAAACAAAACAGAAAAACCGATCAAAACAAAAAAATGAAAAACATTACAGGCCTTCAGAAGAAGACAATAGGAGCATCAACAGTGGCTACCATAATGTCTCTTGCAACATTCTATCCTGTATAATTTCTGGCTTCTGATGTATTCTTTTGGGGTAGTGGGAAAGTTTTTCATTAAATGTTATAAACTGAAAATTGAAACTTTAAAAATGGCTTTCAAAAACAGCAGTACTTAAAGGGTAATTTGGTGAATAATATGCAAGACCTCTCCCCTATAAATAAATACTGGCTGGGCTTGGGTGTGCCTGTAATTCCAGCATTCAGCAGGCTGAAGGAGGAGGCTTGCCACAGATTTCAGGCTAACCTGGGCTACATAGTAAGTCCAAAGCCAGCCTGAACTACCTTGTCAAAATCCTATCAAAGGGGCCTGGGATTTAGCTCAGCAGCATAATTATGCACCTGCCTGGCAAGTGTGAGGTCATGATTTCGATCCCTGGTACTAAAAAAAAAAAAAAAAAACCTCCTATCAAAACACCAAAAAAAAAGTCAGATGAAGCCATACAGGCTGGAATATACCTATACTCCCAGCTACTTGGAGAGCTGAAATAAAAGAGTTGCAAGTTGGAATTCAGACTTAGCAATTTAACAAGACCCTGGCTCAAAATAAAAGATGCCTGGTGATATGGGATCAGTGGTAAAGTGCTTGCCTAGCATGCATGAGGCTCCTGGTTCAATCCCCAGTTTTTTAAAAAAAATCATTTTTCGCAAAGCAAAGAAAATCATCTATCAATAAAGCATTAATTAAGATGGTGTTTGATTGCAGCAGTGTAAGAAATGAGTCCAGAGAAAATTGTTCCACATATCTGTAGAAGAGTTGTCCAGAACTTTGGAGGCAACATCAATATCAATTAAAGAATAGCAAATGATTTTGAATATTTTTCCTTGGCTTTTACAGTTATTGATAATCAGCTATAATCAGCTATAATTGATAATCATTGTATGAGGGCCAGTGCTGAATTTGAATGAAGAATTATCCATAAAATTCATGATAACTTTTCAAAGAAATTGAGAGAATAGTAATTCAGTATAACTTAAAAGTTATAATCTGCTAAGATATGCAACACCTGACATTAGAAAATATCTATGAGCAGGAAAAAGCTGAGCTGAGTAAATTTACAAAACAAGAAAGTGCAGGTTGTTTAAACCATATTGTTCATTGTCAAACTTTGAAGAGAATATTTGAATCTAACATTTGCTGAAATAGCAACGTAAACCATGAACATCATTTGATTGTGGACTTAATCGTCACCATTTCTGTGAATATTTGTCAAAAGCTGATTTCACCCACATAAGATAGCAGTTAGAAGACTTGAGAGCAGTAAAATTTTTCACAGTTTCTGAGTTCAGAGATGAGATTGAAAAAAATTTTTTGAATGAGAAGATCCTCTCAGCCACTACTATTGAATTTGAATGGCTTTAGAAATCAGTTTTTGCTACAGATCATCTACTGTTTCTTTTCTTTCTTTTTCTTTGGGGGGGATACAGGGGATCAAACTTATGACCTCCCATTTGCCAGGTAAGTGCTTATGCCACTGAGCTAAATCCCTAACCTAATGTTTCTTAATTAATTCAACTCAAAATTACAAGACAGCGTCTACATGTGAGAAGCTAACACTGTGGTAAGATCGTTTTGACAGCAGTTAATGTTTGCATTATGGGTAATGTCATGTTGCTTTATGTGCTCCCCATGCTATGAAAAATTAAGTTGATATCTGCGGTTTCCAGACCTTCACAAATGTACAGCAGATGTATTTTCTGAGCCCAATCTTTAATTCCAAAATTTCTTCTCTATTCTCCCTTCTATTGTAGGTTTATACTATGGGGTTGGGTAGGTACCAGGACCTTTACACTGAGCTACATCACCAGCCCTTTTGTTTTATTTAATCTTTGAGACCAGGTTTCACTAAGCCACTAATTTGCTCAAGTTGGGCTTGGATTTGTGAACCTTCTGCCTCGGACTCCCCGAGTTAGTATTGGATTATAGGTGTGTCCCACCACATCTGGCTGGATTTATACTTTTAAAAAGTTATTTTTCTGGGTGTGTAATCCCAGCTCTTGTGGGAGATCAAAGTGAAAGGATCACAAATTCTAAACTAGTCTGTATAACTTAGTGAGACTCTGCCTGAAATGCAGTAGTCCCTGGTTTAATCCTTAGTATCAGAAAAAATATATATATAAATTGAGTTCCTAGAGGAAAGAAAATAAGCATACTTGCTATATTGAACCAGTAATAAAAGAATCATATGTGGACTCTTGATAATTTTGTGTTAGTAGGAAATCCCATTTTGATACTGAGCTTGAACAGTTCTCCTCAAAACAGTCTCATTCATACTTGGTCTGCAGTGATGACCTCACTGGTGGGGCTGCCCTTACTCCTAGAGCAGGGTGTGTTAGCAAGAGAGACACAAACAGTGACAATGCAGTGCATGAATATGGTGATGGAGGTGTGTACAAACGCTGTGGGAGTACAGAGGAAGGGTGAAATATTTCCATGTGGGGAGAGGGTGAAGACTTCACAAAAATGAAAAGATATCAGACATCTTAGAAGTTCACCAAGTTGGGAAAAGGACAGTCCAGACATAGCATGTGCATGGACACGCAAGGGTGAGAGTTCATTGGAGGTGTCTGCTTTAGGAAGAGTGTCAGGAGATGAGGCTAGTGTGGAAAGTTATGACCAGACTGTGAAGGACCCCGTGCCCTGAAAATCTGTTTGAGATGCAGATCTCTGGTGAGGGGCAGAAGAATTGGCTACAGATCATTTACTTGGATGATAAGTCATATTATCTAATAGAAACATTTTCCATATAGAGCCGTCCTTGTTTTCTGAGTATATTTGTAATATAAGAGCTAAAATAGAACACGTGGCACTTGTACATATTGAATTGAGTCCTTAACAATTTGAAATTTTAGAAGTTTTCTCAGAGACTTTTGAGAAGTATTGAAATGGTCTAAAAGGATAATTTTTATCTTCATAAGTGGTAATTTTTATAGATTACATATTCAGTTAGTAAGCATTTGTGATTTTTCTGAAACTTATCTTTTTTCATTTGTGTTTTTAGTGGACAGAAGACTGCAGAAAATCAACTTATCCTCCATCTGGACCAACGTGAGTAAACTTTAGATGATTAAAGCTCACTCTGACCTGTGTGTAAAAAGTGATGTTCTCATAGATACAATGATAGTGAATAAAAGTTTTCATCGTCCTATCCTGAGATAAAGTTGGGTTTACTTAGATTTGTGTCTTATGTATTTGTTCAAGATCTTGGACAAATATAAAAACAATTAAAATGTCCTTTTCTGTTCTGTCAAAGTCATAGAACAGAAGAGCATTTCTGTCTACGTTTGTCTCCCCTATGACAAATGCAAGGTCTGTGTCCAAGCTGAACTGTGATTCTCTATGATGCCTGGGGATAAGCCACCAATTTATATGGCAGCAGAAAGCATTAAATCTCATAATTGTGACATTTAAGAAATAAACCTTGTTTTGATAAAGCTGTTGAGGACAAAACAGTCTTGGAAAACATAAGAGAAATTGCAGTACCGTGTTTCACTATGTCTAATATCTGTAGTCTAAATTTTGGTGTTTTTGTATCCTACTAGTAAAATGGGCTAGTAGGAAAGACACACCTCCCAGGTTCAGAGAGCACAGAAGGCAGAAAGGAAGGAAGGGTATAGGGATTGGTCATCTTTTTTCCCCAAGTTCTTCCACATTGCTAAAAATAAGACTGTTAAACAAAGCAGAGAGGCAGAGTACAGCTTTAACCAAAACATCAAGATGACATCTTCACATTTTGTAACATTCCAAATTATGTATCATACTGCTCTTTTCTTGTTTATGTAGCCCAAGTAGCCTCTGTCTCAGTATTCTTGGGACACTGGAACATTGCAGAACCAAGAATGACAGTCACATCACCCTTGTGTCCATTTGAATCCCACAAAGGATTATTTTTGCTGCTCACTGGGTGCCTGACTTCTGCTCTCATTTCTGCATGTGTGTCTTATGCCAGTTGGACTAATTTCCAGGCCTGCCAGAGTCCGAATAGCTGATAATATGGTGATATGAGCATAGATAACGCTAAGTCTCAGAAAAGACTAAGTGATATTGATTGCGGGTAGTGAAGTAGAAAATGTGATGAGTAGTGCGTGTTAAGTAACAGTTGATACTGGTTGAGCAAAACTGTAAGAACCCGAATTCTTCTGATTTACTCACCTATCTTACGCAGATATTTAGAGGTAATTATTTTCAATATCACTCTAAAATACACCTGCCATCTTGCTCATTAGTGACCTGCTCTCCGAAGTTTTTTTCTGTCACCATTCCTGCCATGCTGGCCTTCACTGCCTGTTGATTACCACTCTGGGCCGGGCTTCCTGTCCCAGTTCATTCAACTTTTCATGAATACTTTCCACATTTAAGGCTTTTTTCTGCTCCCTTTTATGTATATTTCACACGTATTTGTGCACTGATTATTGTGCAAACTTTAAACCATCCCTGAATGCAAATTGGATTGGCTCCACATTACTTATAGACATACCTATCTAACCTCATGCACATTAATACGTATATATATATAATGTGCATGTTTTTTTCTCTTCTTGCCGTGAGATTTCTCTGGGTTTCTTCCTCCCTGACTGGCTTGGTTTTCCATACTACAGTCCTTAGCTCTGTGCTAATTATTTTCTTCTCTTAATTATAAATGGGTCTTGATCTGGAAGAGAAAAATGGCATACATGTGCACGTGAATGACAGTCCCTGTGCTTCTGTAGTTCATCCTTTTCAGCCAATTGCAAAGACTTTTGTGGCTTGGGTGGGCACCTGTGAGGGAGGAAAGAGCCTGCTGTTCACCCAGCCTGACCAGTCACATCGGTACAGACGTCCAGGAACCAGAACCCATCACGCTTGTGTCTAGCTGAATCCACTGACGATTTTTTTCCTGCTGCTCGCTGGGTGCTCAGCCTCTGCTGCTCTTTGTCCATGTGTTTGTTGTATCATTTAGCCTAGATTCCGAGCCACCTGGGGAGCCATGTGAATTCAAGCAATATGACTGATATTATGATGGCCAAGACACAGCAAATGCTGAATCTCAAAAATGATTAAGTTAAGATGATTATTTGCAGTAAGTAGGAAAACATATTATGGTGATTACTATTTTTTTAACAGTAATAGGTATCACAGTATATTTCGTTATCTTTACAATAGTTGTTCTTTCAATCATGTATATCAAAATAAAATGAAATACAGAACATTATAGAACTTATCAAAACAGAATATTGAATAGAGCAGTACCATTAATCAGAATAAAGCAAAACAGTAATAAAACATATTTGCCTTCAAAGAGATGGTAGAAGGAAATCCCTCTTATTTGCTATGGTCCACCTCCAAAGAGATGCTCAGATCTCTGGTTCCCATTTGCTAACGGGGGGACAAGGGAAAGTGGGTAGGGGAAGTGGGATATGTGACTCTAGGTCGTGCACCAGTAGGTTCACTATTGCTTAGCAGGGAGGCAGGCTGGTTGCTTGGTTTTCCAGGGTCCTAAGTTCCACCATGGTGCGGATCTCAGGAGACGCTGGTGGTTCTCCGCCTGGAAGGGCCGCAGCTGGCCACATGTGGTGATTACTATTAATTGATTAGATTTGATATAGTCCTCACTGCCCTCATAAGGTAGATAGTCTTCCTGTAAGAAATTGAGGTGTGAGTGTTAAATAATGAGGTATTTTAAGAAAATACTTAAGGAGAACCAAAATGTGGGATTATATTGAACTTTAGTTGTTAAAATTTTGTTAATCAAATTAGCTGGTTCTCAAAACATTCTGATTATTGGAGGTTTTATTATAAAGGTTTCAAGTCTCGCTATGCTCACAAAATTGTAATCTTCCTTTGTAGTGAGTTCATTTCTTCTCCATTTCCTTTGTAAAATTCTTGAGCCTACCCAAAACTCCAGATCAAAAAAGAATCAAAAATTGATGGCAGATATAGGAGCATGACTTGGCTTTTTTTGTTGTTAAGAGAGGGAAGGAGCATGATCGAGTTCTTATCTAGAACACATATCTTATGATAGTGCAGCCAACATCACAGCTCCCCTAGGCTAGTTTTCCATGCCACTAGACACAGAAATCCAGATGCATGCTTGTGAAGATAGGTAGTTTAGTAATGTGTCCTCATAATAAGGATAACAGTTTACCAAACTGTAAGATAAAGTTTTTGCATGTGAAATTATGGTCAGTCAAAAATGGAATTAATGTGTTATGAAGAAAAACGAATTTCAGCCGGGCGTGGTGGCTCATGCCTGTAATACTAGCACTCGGCTGAGGCAGGAGGATCGGTGTGAGCTCAAGACCAGCCTGGGCTACACAGTGAGCTCAAGGCCTGCCCGAGCTGCATAGAGACCGAGTCTCAAAAAAGACCAAAAAAAAAAGAAAGAAAAACTAATTTCTATGATTACTATATTTTATGATTTTTTTAAAGGAAATATCAGTTCCTAAGGAATTGAGGGACTTGAAAATGCTTTGAGAAAAATAAAATTCATTCATTGTGGTTTTGTTTAGGTGTTTGTTTAAAAAATTAAATGTACTTCCCTTTCCTGTCTAAATCATGGAAGGCTGCTGGTTAATAGTTCCATAAAATTTTATATATATCCGAGCCCAAGCTGAGCTGTACCATTTAGTGAACCGGATACTCAAGACAGAAGGGGTATACAAAGAAGCACAAGAAATAACCTGTAGGAAATAATCTGCTCCTCCTGTAGACATAAGTCTAGGCAACATTTTGAGAGCAGCACGCATGAGACTGACTGCACTGTACCCGTATCTAGCATAGCAGTAGTAGATCAAATATCTATTTTTAGTCATAGTTTAAGCTGATTAACTCATTGAGTGACACACTGTTAGTAGCTTTTCCAGTTTAGTAAAATTGCCAGAAAATTATGTTCTCAAGGGGATATTTGTAGTCCATCCACCTAGAAATATAGCCCATCTCCATTTATAATGGAGTGGACATTGTTGTATTCGCATAGAAATTGCTGTAAGTTACGGTGGGAGACTAGAGACTGGATATGACGGAATAGTGCTTGGGCTGGTGCTTAACACAGAGGAATAAGAAGAGAAGTGTATCCTAGGAAATGTTAGTTTGGAGAAGAGCGTTGTGGAGGTTCTGGAAGCCGGTCACAGGAAGCTATTGTTGCCACTCTGAGGCTTAGATTAGTTAGCAATAGCATTAGGCTGCCTGAGAAAGAATTCTGAGATTCCACAACCAGCTGGAGAAGTGTGTATGCCTAAACTAAACCTTTGCAGATATTTAGAAACGAAAAAAAGGGGGAGTTGTTCTCCACTAGTGGTCGTTAGTCTTTTAAGCTGTAGTTCTTTCATGTATCACTAAATATTACAACATTTCTAAGACTACTTACAATTGTATGTGCCACCAGAGGGCAGAAGCACTAGATGGAAACTGGGTATCCTTTGCAAATTCTGTTTTTGTAACAACCTGTATGCTGTTATTAAGCAAATATGTCTAAAAGTATCTTTAGAGATGCAGCCTTCTAGCCCCCTCAGAAAACTACTTTCAACATTTCAATGTAGCACGTCTCTGATTACAGCTACCGAGGACCAATTCCATGGTACACCATAAATCTTGATTTACCACCCTACAAAAGATGGCACGAATTAATGGCTGACAAGGGGCCAATGGTAGGTATGCAACAGTTCTTCAGTCTTCTCTTTCTGACTTTACTGAATGTAACTGCATTAAAAAAAAAAAAAGTACTTCATGAAATTACCACCAGGTAGTTTCAGAGTATACTTTTGATACTTGTCTAACATATAGTAAATGGAAGAAAAGATATTATGTGACATCATGTTCTTTGATGGACTTGACCTGTTTATTTCCTTGTATGCCATCTTCTTTTATTTGCAAAATTAAGCAGATGCCATTAAGGATAAAATTATGTTAATGGCACTCTCTTTGATATGGCTATATATGAGTTTCTGTTTTCATTAATTTATATTAATCTTAAATATTGTTCCACGTCATTTACATGTTTTATTTATTTTTTTCAGCTAAAGATTATAGTGAATTCTATGAAGAATATGGTAAATACATTTGCACCAAGTGGAAAAGTTATGCAGATGGTGGATCAGAAGTTGGTAAGAAATATTTCCTATGGTGAATTTTAAATACACAGACACACAGAGTTCCAGAGTACTGGAGATTTATTTAAAGGTATAATTTAATGACTTCTTATCAGGAATTTGAGGTGTATTTGCATTTATTCTGATCACTGTAAAACTTCAGAGAGACTTAAATTCTGGGAAGTGGTAATGTTAGAGTAACAAATCATAAAGCATGGCAAATTTTGTCAGTTTAATGCTCTTTGAGGGTCTTAAGTATGGACTTGAGAACAGTGGACAATATAAATTTTTTTACCTGGAAGTATGGAATATCTTTTTAGGGTTGTTAAGTTCACTGATGAAAATTTCTTTTACTGGGAGTAGAGCTCAGTGGTAGAGTGCCATGTTTAGCATGCGTGAGACTCTTGATTTGATCCCCAGCTCTAATAAATAATAGGTAACATAAGATAAGATAACTTATTTTGCTTTTCGTAAGTACTTTATCCAAGAGTCTCAGAACACCTAAAGATTTCTCAGGATTATGACCAAATGATATACTCAGCCCAGCTTTGTATTCTGTGGAGTACCACAGTAGCTGTGATTCTTGAGACTCATTTGAGTTATTTCTTGTGGTTGTACAATCACCAAAACCATCTCATTTTCTTCCTGGTCATACAAGAAGATTCCATTTCTCAGCCCTTTTTAAATTTAGGTGGAACCAATTGAGCACCTAGAATCCAGCCCCTAGAACTTCCAAAGAGATCTTCGTCACCTTCTCTGTCTTTACTGCAAGGTACAGAGAGTTGGGGGAAGACCCCAAGGTCCTAGGGCATGACACCTGGGGTTGAATAATTGTTTGTCACGGAGGCAGTCCAGTGGACTGCAGGGTGTGTACCAGCATCCCTGGCCTCTACCCACTGGATGCTGGTAATACTCACTGGGTTGTGGCAACTGACCAATGTCACAGGACATTACCAGATCTCTCTAGGTCAAGAATCACTGGACCAGAGACTAGATGTTTGATAAATGTTGTAATTAAGTCATATTTGTTTGTTAAACTGCCTGGAACATTTTACTTACGCCATGCTTCTAATTCATAGGGAAACAATTACGTTTTGTTAGGTTTCATCATTCAGTTGGTGAGAAACAACAGTTTGTGAACTTTAAGCACACTATCTTAGTAAGAGGCTATGAACTTAAATTGCCATATCAAGTTTATCAGTTCATGACAGAAGGGTTTGTGAATAATCAGAATGGTGCAGGTTCATTGCTTTTGGCTAGAGGGTGAATGAAAGAGATATAAGAAGTGATTGTTATAACATTCTTGGATTATGGGTCATGTGAGGTCGTGTGGGTGGAGTTATTTAGGTATCATTCTGTGGAGAACAGGAGAAAAGCCAGGCAGAATAAAGCAGTTGAAGAATCATACTTCTATATATAGGTAGTCAGTACTAACTGTTACATAGAACCTTTTAGAAATTCGTGATTATAAGACACTTTGAAAGTCATTTATCATCTATTGTCGTAGCAGTATTTGGAACAAATTGTATGTCAGAATGCCATATGTAAAAGCATGCTTTGGGGTTAAATGATTGTTAATACTATGTTTGTTTTCAGCCTGATCTGCTTGGTCAGTTTTCTAGTCCTTATGAAGAAGAAATGAAAGGAATTGCAGATATCACTGAGATACCTTTAGGTAAAGTGAACTTTGCAATATTTTGAACGTTGAATAACATACTTTAACATTGAGGTATGGAGTACATAATATGCACAGATCTTAAGTGTACAGCTCAATAAAGTTTCTAAATTGTATCCATGCATTAAGTCAACCCATATCAAGACAGAAAATTCTAGCACTCTAGATGTGCCATCATGCCCCTCCTCAGGTAACTGCTATTCTGGCTTCACTGTAATTTTGCCTCCTCTTTATACTATTGTATGAATAAAGTATTTGGGCTTTCAGATTTTGAATATTAAGAATAAAACAATTATGGACGTTGTACATATGGTTTTGTTTGTTTTTTGAGGGGAGTGGGGTGGTGTTGAGACAGGGCTCCCTGTATAGTTCAGGCTAGTCTTAAACTTACCACGTAGCGTAGGCCTTGAGCTTGAGGCTGTCCTCCTGTCTTAGCCTCCCTAGTGCTGGGATTATAGACATGCACCACCATATCCAGCCAGTTGTATAGATCTTTTAATATGAATATATATTCATTTCTCTTGGAGATTTAGGCTTAGGATGGGTTATAGGGTAGTTGTATGCCTAGCTTTATAGATTCTGGATTTATACCTAGGAAGTGAACTGTTGGGTTATAGGGTATCTTTGAACTTGGCCATGTAGATTCTATGACAGTGTTCTAATCTTATTGCATTGATTGATAGCATAAATGAGACTTTAAATTTTTCTCTGCTTGATGATGTTTTGTATTTGAGCCATTTTGTTGAGAATATTAGTACCCATTATAGTTTCAATTGCATTTCTTTGATGAGTAATGAAATTACTGACTTTTTTAGGTTATTAACCTTTTTTCTTCTCCTGTTGTCTGGTTTTTTTTGTTTTTTTTTTTTACCCCTGGGGGTAGGCAATAAGATCTTTTACTTATTTTGTGTTTGTTTGAAAGAATTCTTTATGTATTCTGGATACAAGTTCTTGCTAGATACACAATTCTACATACCTTTTTCCAGATCTGTGGTTTGCATTTTTATTCTTATACTGATGTTTTCTGATGAACAGAAAACCTTAATGTTAATCATGTCTTAATTTTTCAGTCTTCTTTTATTAGTAGTGTCTGTTCAAGAAATTTGCTAAACTGAAGGCTACAGTTGATTGAATATCATTTATTAAAAATTATCCTTCTGTTAGTAAATTACAATGCTGTTTTTCATATAAATCAGTTGACTGTACATAGCGAGTGCTATTTGGAAGCATTCTATTAATATTTCATTTATCTATTTGGCTTTCCGTACATCAATACCACGTTACTATAGTTTTACCATAATTTTAAAAAATAAGCACTGTAACTCTTCCAACTCTGTTTTTCATCATATTTCTCTTAATTACAGAGACCTTTGCCTTTGCATATGAATTTTAGAATCAACCTGTGAGCTTTGACAAAAGTGCCTTCTGACATTTTGAATGGAATTATAATACAGTACTGAGTTTTCTAGTCTATGAACGTGGTTTAACCTGACATGTAGGGTATGGATTTCACAGAGTTTGTTTGTCTGTTTATTTTTGTTTTTTTAAGAGTCTTGCAATGTATTTCAGGCTAGCCTTGAACTCACTGTGTGGCTCACAGTGACCTTCTTGCCTCAGACCTCCAAGGATTGATGTTACAGGCATGCACCACCACACCTGACTAGTTTTTTTTTTATTTTTAGAGGAGAGGTCTTACATACTACTTATTAAATTATCCTTTTATATAGTGGTATTTTGGGGAGCTATTTTTTAAAGTTTCTATTTCCAATTTATATCATTTAATGAAAAAGACTTTACCACTAGTCTAAAAGTTTTATTTTTAAGCTGCAAAAGCACTAGTCATTACTTTATGTGGCTAGTAGTATCTTGGTTTTACAAGAAAAGGTGTCTACAAGAGACAATTGAGAGTGTTTGATAGCAACAAAGGAAGCTGGCTTTTTGTTGCTTTAACATTTAAAAAATAACATTCTGGAATACAAAATTGTACTCTATACAGAAAACAAGTCTTTAATTCCTTTATTATGTAAAGAATTCTACTCGGGAAGCTGAGGCAGGAGAATTGTTGCAAGTTCAAGGCCACCTTTAGCTACAAAGTGAGCTCAAGTCCAACCTGAAATACATTTTGTCTCAAAAACACACACACACACACAAAAAGAAAGAAAGAAAGAAAAGAAAAAAGAGAAAGAGAGAAAAAGAGAAAGAAAGAAAGAAAAAATTCTAGTAAATCATTATCAAGTATAGTTACTTTTAGAGAAAAACTGATTAATAGAAAATTCACAATAATAATAAAGTTTCATCAAAGTTGATATTAAATAGAAACAAACATTGAGTTGGTGAGGAAAACATGTTAAGCTTAACCTGTTAACATTAAATGGGACAGAGACAATGTGTGCTTCCATATCTTTGGATTCATTGTTAAATGATCTTGTATACATATCACTGGGAAAAGATATTCAAAAATAAATATTCTACAGTGGATTTTCTTGGAAGCTCTGAACCAATTTTATTACTATTCTTGTCTCTCATTTCTCACCATAGAAATGTTAGTCAATCTAAAAATATGGACAAAATCCATTTTCAATATGCAGAGAAGGGTGAGACGTATTAAGTTACAGTGTCTGAGCGCCCTAGAGATCTACACTGGAAGATGCTGGTGAAAGCTTTAAACATTATGCTAAATTCAATTCCAGCTTGTCAGATACTCCAGCTCCCTTTTGAAGACTTGTTTTTGTCTTCACTGTAGCAGGCACAGGTAGGTAAGAGACACTGCCACAAGTCATGTTTCCTGGCACACTCAGATTGTCCTGAGGCAGTTACCCATAGAGACACACACACCTGCAGATTTGTTTTCTTAAAATTCAGAGAGGGTGTGTAGCCCTGTGGTGTATAATGTATCATTAGGACGGCATGTCTGAGTTCGATCCAAAGCGGCCCTGAAACCAAAACAAAAGAGCTTTTTCTGTGTACTGTCATGGTTCTGTGTGTTAACAAAAATTTTTCCTACATTTTCTTATAGGAGAGATTATTGCATTCAATATTTTTTATGAATTGTTTACCATGTGCACCTCCATAATTACTGAGGACAAGAAAGGTAAGTGTGTGCTGAGGGAAGGTGGCCAGTGCACAGTAAGTACAGTGTGAAAGAAAGATCTTCTAAACAGTGGCATGCAAACCTTACAATCCAGGCTGGCTGTGTAAGTTCTGTGTACGTGGCATACATCGTCACGTATCTTGGTACATTTTTCTAAGTGCTCTGAAAATTAGTCTTATTTTTTATTTACTTCTTTTTATTATTGTTGTTCCTGTTTTTGGTCCTGGGGATTGAACCGAGTGCTTCCCACTGAGCTCTACCCCTCACCCTTTCTTAGTCTTTATTTAAGATAAGGTCTTGCTAAGTTATCCAGCCAGGGCTGCAAGTGGAAAGCTTCTGCCTCAGCCTCCCAGAGTAAAACTAGCCTTACTTTAAAACCTAGTAACGTTTAATTCAGACATGCAAAGAAGAAAAATGGAAGAAGTGTTTCTAGACTAAAATATTCCCTGTTTTCTTGTGGTTTCCTCCTCTGCGTCTGTGTGAGGTGGTAGGAGTCTCCTCAGGACGTACTTCATTATCTTCATACATGTAACGAGGAGTTTTCTGGAGGTCCAGGGAAAACATTTTCCTAGCATTTCCCAGCAAAGGGACCCTACGTATAGCAGCCTCGCTTTCCCATATTTTTGATAGATGGTCCCCACAGTACATAGCAGAAAACAGTTTGCCCTGAAAAGTTACTATGACTTTTCACCTATGTGCTTGGCACAAAGTCTGCCTATACCTTACTCTTGAGGTGCCTTGGGTAAGTCACATTAGTTAGGGCTAAGACCTCTGTGTCCTGATAAAACTGTCATACTTGACCAAAGATTGCCCATTCACCTTGTCACCATATTGTGATCTCATCTAAAACCCTGCACAGTACTTTCAGACCTTGTGGGGGGGTGTCTTGCCATTGTGACAGTAACACAAGCTTGGTCTTTTAAGGCTTATGCTATCAGGATCCTTCTTAGTCCTTATCTTCTGTTGTGTAACATAATTGTGACTGTAAGTTAACAATGATAAAGCATGTGACTGTGATTTAGAATCAGATGGCCTATCTTAACCTCTCCCACATGTCTCTTCTGCTTACTTTCTCATAGGTCACCTACTACATGCTAGAAACATGGATTTTGGAATATTTCTCGGGTAAGCAAGGAACATAGTATATATTATTCCATAAAAAGATTAGACTGTATTACCATGACGAAAAGTCCCAAGTCATGCCCAGAATATGACAGAAAGTGAAGTGTGTTGGATTGCTTAGTGCTGAAACAGGATGGTAGACTCGTCAGCTCTCTGCAGGCTGTGCCCTAGACACTGCAGCTTGTGAGCAGAAACGCGTATTTCCTGTGTGGCTTAGAAGGAAAGGGAACATTGTTTTGTACCTGTCATCTTGATCTTTCGGAAAAAAGCAACAGTTTTGTAACTGGACCTAAATTGAAATGTGGGGGCTCATTAGTTATATAATCTGTATGATTCTAGGAGAGTTACCTCATTTCCAGTGCGAGCCTCACTTCCACGTCCTGGTGAAGGGGATAAAACTGCCCTCATTAAAAAGGCCTTCTTAGGCTTGGTGATTGGTAGGCAGGTGGGCAAAGCTTTACTATAATGTCTGGCTCTCATATTCATCGTTATTTTCCTCGTTTTTAAGTTTTATCACCAACATTTGTCTTTTGTAGGTGGAACATAAATAATAATACCTGGGTCATAACTGAGCAGCTAAAGCCTTTATCAGTGAATCTGGACTTCCAAAGAAACAATAAAACTGTCTTCAAGGCTACAAGCTTTGCTGGCTATGTGGGCATGTTAACAGGATTCAAACCAGTAAGGAAACTGTTGTTACCTAATTTTACAGGTAGAGTTGTGTCCTGGTTTCCCTGTCTGTGAAGGGTGGACTCTAAAAAAATGAGGACCAGAAAGGATTATAAAATCCCATTTCTATCTCCTTTAACTTGTCATTTTTATTGGTATGAGCTTGCATAACAGAAGAATAAAAAGGAAATACTTTCTGAGGAGTGTTTTAGGATAAAAAGCATGTGGCTACCCGTGTCCAAATTAGGAGCCAAACGTGAGTTGTGACCTAGGTCTGCTGCTCACTCAGACTAATCAGGCATGCGTTCTGTGCTCTGGTCTTCCATTTCCTGTTCAAAACATGTAGTCAATAATGGCTTACCTAACTTTATCTCATATACTACATGTGAAAATGCTTTGACTGAAAAAAGAAAATAAAACCCATGTTAATATAAAGTGACTGCCAGGTGTGGTTCACTCCTGTTGTCCCCCAGCATTTGGGAGGCTGACGTAGGAGGATCTCACAAGTTCAAGGCCAGCCTAGGCTACATAGTGAGTTCAAGGCCAGCCTGAATTAAATGCAAGACCTGTCTCAAAAAAGAAAAAAAAAAGTGATACTGTCATGTTGTTTTAATTCCCTGTGTTCCTAATACAGGCCTTTGTATATCACTAGAATGTAGAGATAGGGCCTTAAAAAACATAGTTGAGGTATCTGACCTCAGTGATTTGGTTTTTTGGTTTGTTTTTAGGGGAAATTTAGTGTTACACTGAATGAACGTTTCAGCTTGAATGGTGGTTATCTGGGTAAGTAGTACTCAGAAGTGTAATGGGAATTTCACAGAGGATTGAATGATACTTCTGATTGAGTAGCCTGACTTCTTCCAGATCCAGTGGTGCTATGTGTGTTTGATCTTTTCTAGGTCTCCTAGAATGGATTTTGGGAAAGAAAGATGCCATGTGGATAGGGTTTATCACAAGATCAGTTCTGGAAAATAGTACAAGGTGAAGTGATAGTTGCTTTATTATCAAATATTTAGTTTAAATGACTTATATGAAAATAATAATTTACCCAAGCCCCAGCGTAAC
Source organism: Cavia porcellus (assembly GCF_034190915.1). Lineage (NCBI taxonomy): Eukaryota > Metazoa > Chordata > Mammalia > Rodentia > Caviidae > Cavia > Cavia porcellus. The sequence continues at coordinate 7,888,824 of NW_026947507.1, read as the reverse complement.
ATCCACTGAGGAACAATTGCAGAATTTTTTAGGTGAACCTTTGTTTTTTGGGGGGAGGTTGTTATTGTTTATGAGACAGGGTCTCACCATATAGCTCAGGTTGGCTTTGAACTTAACCTTGTAGTGATCTTCCTGCCTTAGCCTCTAAATGCTGAATTCCATTAATACACTACCATGCGCAGTGTAATTACTCATATTTTATATGTCCTTATAGTAAGGAAATAAATTATTAAAAATATCAGTGGTACTGTGAAGGACACCTACGAATGTTTTGGCATACAGAAAAATGATCCACACACAGTGGTATAGTAAAATCTTCATTAAATGGTAACTATTAGCCTAGAAGTCACGTTCTGCTGTGGTGCAGAGAGGTGCTTTTCCTTCAGCCCACACTGCATCCAAATGACTTAGTATTGATACGGGAGCATGGAGCCTGATTCTAATACTTGCCAAGAATAAGTTAGTAGTTTCTTTAATATCCACTTCAGTTTTTAAAAGCCCTAGTTTTTATGAAGATTACTCTCTGTGCCCTAAGTTTTATGTACTGTAATTATAATGTTTTTACCCCTTCTTTGTTGGATGAAAGGTGCAGACAGCAAAGGTGGAGCCTAATTTCTGCAGGTGACTATGTTCTCCTTTAGCTGAGAGAGAACTTCTAAATTTAACGGGTCAGTGTCAAATGCTTCACCACCTCAGGCAGGGTGTTGTTACTCTGGGAATCATTGCTCACCATCTTGTTTTAAAACAACATGTCATAGTATTTTCCCTTAATTTTTAAAATACTAAAACATTTTCATTCCAAGTAAACAACAAAAATTTTTTTTAATGTTTCTATGCAGCTATGAAGATGCCAAGAATATATTGGCCAATACCAAATTACTGGCCCCAGTATACTTTATTCTGGGAGGTAACCAGTCTGGGGAGGGGTGTGTGATTACTCGAGAAAGGAAAGACTCTTTGGATATATACGAGTAAGTACATTGTTAAAGCAAAGTAAATGGAAACTAAAATCCAGGCTGACCAGGTCTGAGGCATGAAGCCTAAGAGGGAATCTTTCTTTTTGTATCTAGACTTGATCCTAAGCAGGGTAGATGGTACTTGGTACAAACAAATTATGACCATTGGAAAAAACCCTTATTCATTGATGATCGTAGAACCCCTGCACAGACGTGTCTAAAACGCACAACCCAAGAGGTACGTTTGCATAGTCTCATATAGAAAGAATCTATAATCCCATTAAGGAAATGCCATTAAGGATTATTTTAGTTGTGGTATTTTTCTGTGGCCTTCAAAAAATTGATAAACTTCTTATCCCTCAGTGTCTTTTATACAGTCCTTACTGAGTTTTTCTTTTAACTTAAAGAGCAAAACTTTGCTGTCCTTTCATTTTCTTACTCTTAATATTGGGTACTATTCTGTTCTGTGAATAATAAACAGGTAAGAGTTTAGAAAGGGGAGAAAGAGAAAGAAGATATTAAAACTGTTATATCTATTTCTAGCAGTGACTCCAAAAAATTCCTTTAGGCAGGTTGACTGAAGAATGTTTGGGTTTCTAATGAGCCATTTGTGTGCGTAAATCTGTATTTAACTTACTGAACAGAACTCTTTTTGTGTTTTTAGAATCTCTCATTCGCAACCTTATATGATATTCTATCAACAAAACCTGTTCTCAACAAGGTACTTTTAAAAATACATATTATATATATGCTTTTAGGGAAAGAATTTGGTCCTGTGTTTTAACGTCGCTTGTCTTGGATCAGTTTAAGCATGAAGTTACATGCAGTTTAAGGCTACTTTTGAAAAATATTTTTGTGTGGCTAAAGGTGTAACTTGTAGAATGCAGTAAACTTGCTGATCACTGAGGCTTTGTGTCCGGTTGGTATTTTTTCTTTCTTTACTTACAGGGCATTTGAATTAAGTCTAGCCTCACATTCCTGACTTCCCTGTGCCTGGCAGTAACCTCAAACTGTACTGCACGAAGTCAGACAGGGCTCTGAGTTGACAGAGTAGGTTTCCCCCGAGCTTCGTCACATTTTAAAAAAGCCTTTCCCCATAGTGTCATGGAGAAATGTGAAGTCACCCTGTTTCTCATAGTCTTTTCTTGTGTGTCCCAGGTTACTCCCCTGCTATCCCATTTGTTCCGTCTCTTCTTTTTCTTGGGCCCCATGCCTCTGCCTCCCTAAATTAAACATGGCTCCATTGCCTCTGCCAGAAAAAAATAAATACCTCTTTTAATAAATACCTTAAGTATTTAGATCAAACCTGGCTCCTTCATAAAGACGCTCGCCTTCACTGACCCACCTGTACGGCTTGCTCTGCCCATACCAACCTCATGTGAGCTCACAGCGGGGTGATCCACATGGTCTGCGTAACCCCCTCATGTCAGTTTGCATGTGTGCTTTGTAATTTGTGTGCCCGCAGTTCCCCGCTGCGTCTGAATTGCTTTGAGTACAAGGGTAGCCACTGGTAGGTGGTTTACACACCTACTGCAGTGAGGGCGAACCTTTTAGAGACTGAGTGCCCAGATGGCAACCCAAAACTCACTTACTTATTGCAGAGTGCTAACACTTTAATGAACCCTACATATACCATGGCCCTAGTGTGTTACTAGGTTTTGTGTGACTGTTATGTGTGTATACATTGAGGAGGGCTAAGGGAATCTTAAAAGCAGTGTCCTGCTCGGGAATAAATTCTTGTAAACAACTAGAGATCTTCCCTAGCCTGTTGTTATGCGTGACCTGGAATAATGGTTTTATTGGTATTAATATTAGTATATACTATACTATATTATATAATTTTAATATATTTAATATTAAATAATTTTATGCAGCAGATTTTTTCAGGGACAGATAAACTAATGTGTCAGAACATCTTGGAATGTAAAACATCTTTAACAGTAACTTTTCTTTCAGCTAACTGTATTTACAACTTTGATGGATGTTACAAAAAATCACTTTGAAGCTTACCTTCGGGATTGCCCTGACCCTTGTATGGGCTGGTGAGCAACCACTGGCCTGCAAACCATGTGGAGATGCGAAGACCGGCCATCCAGCACAGCTATCTGAATCCCCTCTCAAGGCGGAAGACTCTAGCTGGTTTTGAGTCATAAGCTTGCATTGCTCGGTATATTTACGATTAGCAGACTATTTTTGCCCTAACAGTTGGTTCTTATTTACAGATTACTTCTTTTTTTTTTTTTTTGTAACAGGAATCAAACTCAGGACCTTGTGGTTCCAAGTAGGCACTTGTGCCGCTGAACTAAATTCCTGACCCAAATGGTTGCGTGGCTGGCAGGAGGACCTGCTGTTTTTCTTTTTTTGTGGGGGAGGTACTGAGAATCGAACTCACAACCATGTGCTTGCCAGGCAGGTGCTTATGCTGTCATGCTATATCCCCAGCCCCTACAGGAAGTAAAACAGTCTTCTAGAATTTGCTGAGATTCATTTCACTTTGACATTTGGGGATAGCGATGAGCAGTTAAACCACCTCAATGAAATTTAAAGTCAGGATTCTCTGTACACATTGATTAAACTAGTAACCCCATGTGACTAATGTAAAAGTAAATAGTCCACATTATTCAATTTTTCACTTTTACCAACACAGTTGTATATTTTTCTGTGTAATAAAATCTTCCTTCTAACTACTAAAAAAATCAGTATATCATTGCATTTGCTGTTAATGACAGCAGGATAATTTCATCCCATTTGACTGGGACAATGAGACAGACCTTCAGTATTTCCTATAATGGGTAATAAATGAACCTTTGACTCTGTAAAGAGTATAGTTTTGGGGGTTTATGAAATAATACCCAAGGCAGTTTATCATAAAAAGAATGGAACCACTTCCTTTTTCACAATTCTACCTCCCAGTAACCCTGGAAGTTGCAAAATTAAAAAACCTTGAGTTCAGGCTGGCATGGGGCACAGGCTGGAATCCCAGCGCTCTGAGGGGCTCAGGCAAGAGATCGCATGTTTGATCCCAGCCTGACAACAATTTAATGACTCAACAAGACCCTATCTCAAAAAGGCCCTGGATTCAACCCCCAGTACCAAACAGAGCCATCAAAATGGAACCCGAGATTCTGCGAACTGGTGAATGAACTTCAAAGACTTGACAATAGGAATTAGGAGGCGAACCAATTAATTTAAATTTTCACAAGTATCACTGATTTAATACATAGGCTTTAGTTTGTCCTTCTGATGAGCATGTATTTTTTAAAGATTTTTAGTACAGTTATTAAGAATATTTTTCAGAAATCAGTATTTATAAAAACACTCACAGAATTTGTTAATCTAACTTTCATAATTAACTGAAACACAGCATTTGTGCAAGACCGTGTCCACTTTATTTTGTATAATCTCTGCAGCATGATGCTCAATAAACATGTCCATCAGTGCCTGTGCACAATGACTAAGTGTGTGTGTATATGTCAGTCTGAGGGTAAGGGCTATTGTCAAGAAATACAAGCTGAACAGAGTATCGGAAGGAAATAACATGTGTTATGTAATGGGTTATTAAGTGTATGACTAAATGTTCACAATTTCACATGACTAACACCACTTTGATCCTGTAGCGTTGGCCCAGTTTGCAAGTGTCCAAGGACAGCTTTTCCCCTAAAGAGAGAGAGCAGGTGCTTCCGCACAGTAACAGCAATTCCAGGATTATTTTAGAGAAGCAGAATTACAAACGGGTTTGTGTTAAAATAGGGTTAGAGGAAGGAGAAAAACTTCAGATTTTGATCCTTTTTTTTAATAGTGACCTTTGATAATACATGAGAATAGAAAGGTGAGGTGCTGAATGTTTTAGACTGATTATTTAGGACTAAATGAGTTTGGGGAAAATAAGTGACATTAAATTTTTAGATAGTATTTAATGGTAAAGCAGTTTTTAAAATAGGATATAAAGCATTTATGCATCACTTTATACAGGTACTCATGTGTAACTAAATAGACATCTAGAATATAAGGGAATGACTGGAGAATCTTAACCAAAGTGTTGACCCTGATTTTCCCAGGATAGTAGTCATTACTATTTTAATGCCATGGGCATTATTGAGACTGTATTTTTATAAATACTGAGCAGAATTAAGATACAGGTTGGATCCCCAAGCCATGGACTATAATTTGCTGCCAAGTTTTAGGAATCTGACTTAAAATGTAGAAATGAGTCATACTCATATTCATTTATACATGTGGTTCCAGATAATTTATAGTAGTAATAGCTGCTACTTAACTCAGAACTTATTTTGCCAGGCCTTGTGATAAATAGATACATTACATGTATTAGCTTACTTACCGGGTCCTGACCTAGATCCCTGATTTCCCAAATGAGTGTATGGCGAGGTTAAATGAAGAGACATATTATATGACTTTTTAGGGCTCCAGGAGGGTCAAAACCCTTTAATTAAGCTCGTGACTCCGAGGGCTAAGATAAAAGCTTCTCTGGACCGCCCACTTGATTTATGAGGTCTAACAACAAGAGGTGGGGAAACTGAGGAAAGTGCAGGCAATGAGCAGGACCTTGGGAGTCACTTCAAGGACGTCTCCAAGTAGTGCATCAAGTCAATTTAGTAGCACTGTCTTATCATGAAGACATGGTAGAAGTGAGACTGTAGGAGTAATTTCTGCAGTTACAGTCTCTATCTTGTTATTTGGGGATGGAGCCAGGTGTCTGCAGCTGCAGCCCTATTGTGCCCTTTGAGGTGTCTCTGGCCCCACAGACCACTACAGGCCTCACCAGGACCAGTGATTCACAGAGGTTCACTTACTATGAATCGGCTCCCATCACCAGGCAAGGGGCCTAGGTCTATGTCAGACTCACAGATAAACATAGCCAATTAGTAAAATTTAAATCCTGCTCAGAGCTGCTTCGTAGTGGTCTCCAACACTTACTTTGCTCAGCAAATTCCAGTTATGCTTGAAATCCCATTTGCCAATGAGTATAGTATGGTTAAATGATTTGTTTGAAGTTGCAGTAACAGCAACAGTAAGAGCTGGGCCTTGAGTCGGGTCTAACTGTTGTGCTTTTATCATGACACTCTTCTTCATGACTTATACATAGGACAAATAGTTCTGCCATGGAGCCCCCCCCCCCCCGAAACTTGAGCTTAAGTGTCCCAAGACATCATGCTGAGTATGCCATAACTTTGGTGCCACCACCTGTTGGTGCTCTGTAAATTGTTTCCATAGGAATTGGAACCTTTTTAGGGTCAGGAACTGCTGACAGTGTATTCACCTAACAAGTTCCTTTTTTAATTTTTATTACTGCAAATCTAAATTGTGCTGAGCTTGTATGGAATCAAAGAACTTGTCTTTTTTAGCTACCACTTGTCACCCCATTAAAAATAACAGGTCTAAAATTTTTTAAAATTGTTAAGTGGAAAACCCCAGGCAGTTGTCAGAATGTGAGGGATAGTTTTGTTAAGCATCATATGGAATGAATGTGGCCAGCAGACCTCAGGCTCCCCTGTTGCTGCACTCTGGCCCTGTTGACAACCCTGAGGAATGGCTAGTCCTTGGGCACTGACACGGGAAGACTGTAGTGTTTGCTTTTGTGTAAGTTGTCAGCTTGGTAGAATCAGTTCTTTTTCCCCAAGGCACTCCCTTCCCCTTATATTGAAAATCAGGGTTTGCAGGCCAGGTGCCACCAGGAGATTGATGTGTACTGAGCAATTTGTCATGGTGTCTACATATCTTGTGACTACTTGGCCAGTCAGGTGCTCCCTGACTGAAGTTCATCATCTCCTTGTGCAGTACAGCACAGTAGCTCCTGTATGTTTGACTGTTTCCTATGGTTGGTGTTGCTTAGCTATGATACAGATCATATTGTGCGCCATCTTCGGCCTGTTCAGTATAATTTTTTGGGAGAACTTGGTGGGCAAGTGGAGCAAATGTGAATTTGAAACTCATGTTGCCTGGGGTGCCCAAAGTAACAGAATCTTTGCCCCAGACCCGGGAGACTACCAGCATCCAGGAAGGCCAATTAGTTAGCTTGCAGAGTATGGGTTAGCTCTCGGACCCTTAACAGTTCTTGCTGTATCTGGGCCACAGGTGTACCTTAAAGGGCTGTTCCCGCAGCCTCTGGGGCAGCTGGGCAGGGTCTTGAGCATGCAAGGCTTGCACTGATTGCCTCCCATACCACCTGGCTCCTTTGAGGGGAGGCCTAAACAGCGTGGGGTAGACTGCATCTCCTCAGGGTGTCAGTAGGCTGAGGTTGGGGGTGGCCTGCAAAGCTTGAAGCAAACTGGCATAGATCCCTTGCCCTGCAGACCAAAAGAGCCTGGGCCAACGAAGTCTTAGCTGTCTGAAATCCACATAAAGATACCTAGCCCTTCAGCTCACCTCTCCATATTTTCAATACCAGAACCAAACTGTTCTTGGTGACTCTTGTCTTCATTGGTGGCAATAACAGCATGCAGCTGCTTCTCCCTGGGAAGGCGGAGCAAGACCAAGCAGGTGTCCTAGCACCTGGCTTGCTGCAGACCTCTTCACTGTCAGTGAACAAAAGGCTGTGGCATAGCTGGAGGAGTTTATGTTCCAGTTACCAAGTAGCTATGCACACAACCACCGTTGCTGGCTAGGTGGGAGGTGCAGGTGCAGCATGGGCTCCTGGTGGAGTCACTTTCAGGCAGTAGTCAGAACTTTTATAGCCGACACGCTAATTTGTCGGCATCTGGACTGCAGAGACCCTGCCAAAAGTGTATGTAGCAATTTCAGATATAAAATACGTAGTTAAAAGTCTGCCTTTTCAAAATATTTGATGTTATCTTCTCTGATAGTTTACCTTTTGTTTCTAATTTACACATTTTAGAATTGCTCAATGTGAAGAAACGGAGCCCTCCACGCCCCTCCAGCTTCCCCCAGCATGTCGTACAAACAGTCCTTTTCTGCCTGCACAGTGGCACACAAACAAGACATTGGCGCTGCTGCTTCCTTCACCAGCTAGTAACTGGACAAGTCACTGAGCTTCCTTGAGAGTTCACACCTGCCTTTCTACACTGAGGGCTTAACACCAGCTTTCTCCAAGGGTTCCTTTAGCTCTAAGACTCTACATTTAAACTGTGTCTCATGTGCATGCAGTTCTGTTGCAGCCAAGACCCACCCAACATAACCATTGAGTGTCATGGACGCATGGGTGAATCCAGCCAAAATGTCCATATGCTGTACTTGGCTGGACCCATCCGGGAGCTCATTTTGGACACCTCCTGTCAGTGGCAGGTGATGTTATTTTTTAAAGTGTGTAAAATACATAATACATATATATGTATGTAAAACTTGGATGTAAATATATTACCTATAGACACATGTAGAGAATGACAAAATTTTGAAAATAGTACCTAAGTTCTATGCAAACCGTATGTGAATCCCAGGAAAACATGATAAATTCTTGTTATGCTACACAGTAGTTCAGTGGGCTAAACAATTTTGCTCTTTCCACATTATAGATAAATGAGAATGCATTGGTTGCCTTAGAATATTATAAGAAACTGCAAAGCCATGCACATCCAGGGGGCAGAGATGAGTGAACTCTTAAGCCAAAGAGCAGTGACCAACGAAACTGTTGCCAATATCAGCTTCTGTTTCTAACATGCCCACAAAGGTACATCAGACCACATTGCCAAATGCAGTAAGACTTTTTTTTTTTATAGACAAGGTCTTGCAGAGTGACATAGCAGACAGGCACAGTGGAGGAACAGTTTATGGCCACCAGAAGGTTGCAAAACAAAAGCAAGGGATGACTATAGCTCTTTCTATCCCCTGTACCTTACGTAGGCTACTTACAGTGGGTAGCACTCACTTTTATCTTAGTACCCTTGATCCTCGCATTGCACCATCAGTCAATCCCAGCATCACACACTGTAGGCCAGCCACCTTGGAAAAGCCCCACCTGGGACTGTGGTTCTCTTTGCTTTATGAGCCCTCAAAAGAATTACCCCCTTAACCATTTGCTACGGCTTCAGAAAGAAAGGCTATCATCAATAAATGCAAGCAAGGCTATGGGGCAAAAGGAATATTTTTACATTGCTGGTGGGAAGGTAAACTAGTGCAACTAGTACTGAAATCATGGAAATTCTTCAAAAACTTAAAAATAGAAATTCTGTGTGACTCCGTTATTCCCCTTCTAGGAACCAAGGAACCTTCCCAAAAGAGTTAAAGTGTGAGGTTGTGAGTTCGATTCCCGATACAAAAAAAAAGTTTAAAACGTCATATTACACTGAAGGGCTGTAGCTCAGTTCAGTGGCATAGCACCTGCCTGGTAAGCACAGGGCCCTGAGTTTGATTCTTGCTACAAAAAACAACACAACTAATTTTTTTTTAAAAGTGGGCAAAATATTTGAACATATTTCAGGCTACATGAATGTCAATGTATGAAGAGATGTTCGAATGTAAATCAAAAACATGTACTTCTAAACCTACTAGAATGTCTAAAAATAACTAAGATTGAAAATAAGCATTGGTAAGAAGTCAAACAAGTGGGGGCTAGGGATTTAGCTCAGCGGCATAAGTGCCTGCCTTGCAAGCAGGCAGTCATGAGTTCGATCCCTGGTACTGATAAAAACGAAAAAGACCAAATAAATAAATAAATAAATAAATAAAAAGTCAAACAAGTGAAACCTTCCATCTGTAATGATAAAAGTAATGCAGGACTTACAAGTGCTAGTTTTTTTTATAAACATACTCAGCAGAAGACATAGCCATTCTATTAGGTTGCATCTTCTGCTGCATTAAATTATACTGCATTAATGGTGTTAAACAAATTGGAATGTCCATCCACTATTTAAGTAGTACTGATAGATGAATCTCGTGTTCAAGAGAAAAGCCAATTTTTTAAATATGCATTCTTGTATGTTACATTTATACAAACTTCTTGAAAATGCTAACTATAATGACAGTAAATCAGTACTCACCTAGACATGGGGTGAGGCTTTATGTGCATGACACAACAAATTAGAAACACTCCTTTTTCATTCACTTTGAATTGTCATCTCCCAACTTTTTTTTTTTTTTGGCAGTACTAGGGGTCAAACCCAGAGGCATTCTACAGCTGAGCTACATCCCCAGTCCTTTTGAAACTGAGTATGATTGCCCAAGCAGACTTTGAACTTGAATTCTTCTACCTTAGTCTGAATAGCTAGGATTACAGGCATATGCGGTGACACCTAGCTCAATTCTCTCTTGAAAGCAGTTAATAACAAGGTGAGTCACAGTCTAACCCTATTACACAACACTGCTCAATCCAATGGCCAACTTTCAGCCTTAATTAGTGCATTTGATCTCGTTCTGTGAAATACTTTCCAGACTGGCTTCCCAGAACCTGCACTCTTCTTGGTTATTCTTCTATGTGATTTGTCAGAGCTGAGAAAGCTCTTCCCAATTATTAACACGGTACCTTCAAAAAACAACAGGAATCAAGTGCTCTAAAGGATACAACTGCAAGTGTGTTTAGGTGTTTTAAGATAGATGACCATATTACAAAGTTTTTGTTGGATCATTGAACACAACTGTTTGCAGTCTCACTGTTTGAATGTCCACTTTGTATGCTTTGATCCTGTAATTTGAACAACTTTCTTTTTTCTTTTTTAATTTTATTTAAGGAGAGAAAGAAGAAAAAAAAAACAGAAAAAGGGTACAAGTTATACAGAATCTTAGAAAAAACAAGCAATAGGAAATCACTATTAGCTATTAGAAATAGCTATTCAAGTTACAAAATCAAAGCATACAAAGTGGACATTCAAACAGTGAGACTGCAAACAGTTCTGTTCAGTGATCCAACAAAACTCAGTAATATGGTTATCTATCTTATACACTTAAATATACATGCAGTTATATCCTTTAGAGCACTTTTCCTCTTTTGTACAATGACAATTACACATTTTGGGTTTTATTACTCCCACAGTTCTTACTACTTTTTTTGAAGAGAATAAAACCAAATGTGACGTAACAAAACAGTTAGTCAAATCAAAAGGATGGACATAATACATACTGTAAAAACAAAATACAAAGTGATCAACATTGGTTACCATAATGCCTCTTGCTATCTTAAAAAGAACTGCCTATATCATCAGTTATAATAAAATTGAACAAAACAGTAAAGAACAAAACCAATAAAACCAAAATATTGGAGACATTACAGGACTTCAAAAGAAGATAATAGTCAAACCAGAATGGGCGTCGTAATGAATCTTACTGTCTTCACAGTTGTTGCCTATACTCTCAAACTTGGTAGTATCAAGCAAGGCAGAATAGAGGAAAATCATTCAAAACTAGATGGTGAGAGCCATACCGGGTTTCAAATCAAGTTAACAGGAAATCAAAGTGGGTTACTATAATATATCCTGCTATTTTTTATTTTTCCCTTAATTACAAAGATAAAAATAAGAAATTAGGCGGCTGGAGGTTTAGGTTAGCGGCATAAGCACCTGCCTTTGCAAGCAGGCAGTCGTGAGTTCGATCCCCAGTACTGATAAAAAGGAAAAAGACAAAAAGAAAGTGAATAATAAAAGGAGATTGAGATAAAAGAGGACATAACAGCAAAACAGCACAGGTCAAAACATACTTAAGCAAAATAGTGTTTCACCACCAGATATCCCGACATAAAAGTAGTTACCATAGTGTCTCTTTCCTTGAAATCTGAGTATAACTTCGTATACTGTAGCATCAAACATATCAAGACAATGGAAAACCATTCAAAGGAATGACAGTATTACAGGGTATTTAGAACCAACTATCAGAAAATGAATAATGTTTTCTGTATAATCTCCTAGTGTATAAAAGTTTTTGTTTATATTATCACATATAATAAAATCCAGTAAGATACAACATCTTAAGACTGATGGAGACAGAAGAGCAAAAGCTTGATGGGACTTCAAAACAAGATATTAAATTAGCACTAGCTATTATGATGTCTTGTTTTCTCCAAAATAGCTGTTCCTACCATCCAACCTTCTCTGCCTCATTTCTGTTGAGCTCTTTTTCTGTCGTTAGTTGTCAGTTTGTCTTCTTCATTTCGCTTTCTGCTCCATTCATTGTGGCTCTCTGGCACTGTTTCTAGAATCTTGGTTATTTTTCTTTTTTTTAGAATATCCTGCAGTATTCTCTGTAGAGTTCAATTGGCGGTTGCAAATTCCCCTAGTTCCTCTTTATCCTGGAAGCACCTTGTTTTTCCATCAATTTCTAGGGATAGTTGTGCAGGATATATCAATCTTGGCTGGAGGTTATTACCTTTCAAAGCTTGAATTATTTCTTCTCACTCTTGGTGATTTGATGGTTTGTGCCGAGAAGTCTGCTGTAATTCTGATGGGCGTTCCCTTGTAAGTGATCTGTTTCTTGTCTCTGACGGCTTTTAATATTCTGTTCTTATATTGGATTTCTGGAATTTTGATTATTATATGCCTGGTTGTTGTTCTGTTTGGGTTATAGGTGGCTGGGGTCCTGTATGCCTCATACATCTGAGTATCTTTACCTTTTGCTAAATTAGGGAAATTTTCCTGGATTATTTCTGTGAATAGCCTTTGTAGTTCATTTGTTTGTGTCCCTACTTCTTCTGTTACGTTCTTAAATTATAGATCCTCTTATCATCTTCAAACCTTTGTATTATTGCTGTTTGTTATTTTATTTTATTTTTTTGTCTTTTTCCTTTTTATCGGTACCGGGGATTGAACTCATGACTGCCTGCTTGCAAGACAGGCGCTTACGCCGCTGAGCTAAATCCCCAGCCCTGTTTTCTTGTTATTTTTAAGAAGTTTTTCATTTCATGCTCCCACATTACAAATCTGTCCTCCAGTTCAGATAATCTATCCTTAGTTTCTTTCAAGCTGTTATGCCAGCTTTCAAGAGTTTTTAGTGTCCTGGTAATCTCTTTGAACCTGCTTCACGTATTCTATGTTTTCTCTATTTTCTCCATCAAAAATTCTCCCCTTTTTTTTCTGTTCTTCCATTCCACCGCTTTTTCTTGGGCAGTGCTTAGCATTTCTCTAACTATTCTACTTATATCTTATCTTACTTCATTAAATACTTCACTTTTGAACTTGTCTATGAGGCTCTGGAGATAGTGCTTTATGTCTATTGGCGCTGTGTCTGATATTGCATGTTTTCTGTCCTCATCCTCCTTTGCATTTACCTTTCCTAGATCAGTGTTCTCAGGATTGGGGGCCGAGGACCCTTTTTTGTTGCTCCCTCTTTCCATACTTTTTGTTTCTTCTGTACAAGCGTATATAGGAGGCCGTTTCTCTGTCGGTTACAGTTTGTTTGAATTGCGCCGGCTAGGTGTTCCTGCCCACTGCAGTGTACTAGGGAGACACAGATCTGGGCAGCCTCTGCTGGGCCCGCCCCTCCAGGTCAGTCAACCTATTGAAGGCTTCACTGCTAGGGTGCACTGCCAGGCACTGGGACCTGGTTTGGGCTAGCCTACTGGGTCTTAGTCCGCGGCGTCACCCAGGTCAGGGCTCCCCACCAATCCCCCTTGAGGAGAATATGCAACTAAAGTCACTGCAGTGTCCTGTTCCGGCTAGCCTGCCTGGTCCCAGAATGTCCTCTGTTGAAGCCTCTTAGTCTATGGAAGGGTCCCTGTTCCTCTCACTCACTGCAGGTCGATGCAGGGCTCCCCGCCAGTCCAACTCTCAACTCCGTTCACCAATTCCTGCTCTCAGAGGTTTCGCTTCTCTGTCTCTGCTGTGCCGATTCAGACGTAGCAGCGGCAGCAGGAAATTCCAGTCACGGCTTCCAGAGGTGTGCGTTCCAGCTTCAGTGCTGAGATGTTATCTGTTTCAGTTATAGCACCAGGATTGCATTTCCAGTTGGTTTCTCTCAGCTTAGTTCATTCTTGGGTTGGCAGGGTATATCTCCCCTTGCTTAGGATTCCTCACACCATACCATTCCTGGATTCTAAGCTAGCTTTCTCAGAGAGCCTCCATAGCTGCTGTTAATCTATCCACCATGTTCTCCCAGAAGTCCTTGAACAACTATTTCTAAAATGACAATATGTAATCTATTAACTAGGGATTTGTTTTTTTGAAATTCTGTATTATTTATACCCTTATACTGTTTTTTTTCTCCTTTAAATAAATAAAAAAAAAAAGGATATACCTTTTAAACAACAGGAATCCATGCTGTCCTCAGCAAACAAAACTGAAGGCCATAAAGAAATTTAGTACTGGACCAGCGTCTCCCTGATGCTGGAAGACTCAAGTTTTATACATACACCCCTCCTGATTGTCCTTGTGACATAGAGGAATGAAACTCGACCTGTGTCTCGTACCAATTTGTGTTCTCTAAAATCAAAGACTGAACTTTAGGAACAACAGAGGTTAAGAGCAGAATATATTTATATAGAGAGAGACAGCTTTTGAGCAGAAGGGGTCCTGAGTGTGTTGGCCAAAGACTATCTTTTCTAAGGGCTTTTATAGAGCAAAATCATAAGGTGAGGCAGGTTCAAGATGTGAAAAACATGGGAACTTACAAGGTGGACATGAAGTTGGACAGAACTATGGTAAACCAATGAGATTAACTGCTCAGTTAAAATTGATTAAATCAGGGACAAATGGGGAAGCAAGTCATAGAGCCATGTAGCATCAACACAGGACAGTGACTCTTCCTGTAGGGAACTGGGATGGTAACTCCTGGCTTCCTCAGGGTGATAGAGACCTATTTAGAGTAGCAGTCTTTAGGATGCAGGTGTATTTGTCTGATCTTTTTCTTGCCCACGGCAGGTGGTGTCTGTTTCCAATGCTGTAAGATTGCTGGTCTTCCGCACTGGCTCCTTTAAAGGCCTAGCCCTAACTGCCTATGCTATCTCTAATTAACTAGGCTGCCTGTAACACTTGCAACTTTGACCTCAAACATACCATCCAGTCCCTTTGGATTACAACCCCTAACCCTAATCCATGCATATATGCCTAGCCTCCCCTCCAGATATTTGCGGATATCCACAGATTTCAGCCTGCCTGTACCTGCAGGAAACTCAATCTCATTTTTCCCACAATCTCCATCTCCCAGGTATTCCCTCACAGGTTAATTAACATGACTGACAGAGTGAATGCTACTTTTTGTTTTTCTTTCAGCTTCTTTCTCTTGTCTTAGTTAACCAAGTCTATTTACCTTTAAGGTTTATTTATCTTTAAACTCTTGATAAGGTTAACAGCAGACTTCTCAACAAAACAGAAAAACAAGCAAAGTAAGACAAGTATATGGTATTAATTGTTGAAAACATAGCTGTAAGAAAAATAAAAGGTAAGAGGGTAAAAATAAATTGTGGTATGTGGTTTATTTTGGATCAAGCCTATACTAGCCAAGCACTTTCCAACTGAGCCACATCCTCAGCCCATGAAATTTTAGGTAGGATTCAATAAAAACACTATTAAATATGTATCATAAACATACATGAGTATCAGAGGAAAGAGCATTTCTATGGAGGTAGATGGAACAAAAAATACAAAGCCTTTATAGGGAGAAGGTGCCACAAATGTTTGAACAGAAAAGAGATCAGTGCAATGAAAGCTCAGTGAATAAAGAAGAAAATGAAAAATGGCAGAGATGTCTTCGTTTTTACCTGGAATTAAATAGGAAGTGGCTGACAGAGGATTTTAAAGCAACAATCAGAGTTGCACAACCACAATGGGAAATATTGGCTCTTCCAGTCCAGGTGTCTAGGGCAATCTTTTATTAGTATAGGGAAATAAATGAAATCCAGAGCCACTACTCCTATGATGGAAGCAGCTGTTTATGTATTAAACTCAACTATTTGGAATAAAAATGATGTTTTATATACATACTAATCATGCTTTTTTTGAGGGGGGGTACCCAGAATCAAACCTAGGATCTTGCACTTGCCAGGCAGGTGCTGTGCCACTGAGCTATATTCCTGGCCACTAATCATGCTTTCATATATATATATGAATTTTTCTCCCTTTATAAGACGGGTTTTTGCCATTCAGTTCAGGCTGGCCTTGAGCTCACTTTGCTGGGATTATAAATGTGTGTCACTATGCCCAACTATATTTTATATTTTGACGTTTTAAGAAACTTGTTTAGTAGGGAAAGGTCACCCTCCTACAGGCTCTGAAGCTTTCTTACAGAATGCCAAAGGGTGAGACCAGAAGCAGGTCTTTCATATGTAAACCAACTCATCCTTTGTCGGCAGTGCCAACTATCTATCTCCTTATTTAACTCCTGTGCAAGCCAGTATTTTTACTTTTACATTATCCCAAGGCAAGGTACCAGGCAGTAGAGACCACAGTTATACCCCAGCTCCTCCAGAATTTGGAATAGCCAATGCTCAACTGTTCACTCTGCCCTGTTTTCTCCTAGGAAACTTCAATAAAGACTCTAACCAGACTCAGTTTTTGGCCTCTTGATCAAAACGTGATTTTCCCTATAACCCTAATGTGGCAGCAGCAGACATGCTTGCTAGTGTTAGAGGCAGCTGAGTTAGAAAAGCAGTCATATATGGCTGGGCCCTCGAAGAAACTAGTGCAGAAGACCAACTGTGACACCTTCAAGCTGTGACCCAGACCTCAAAACAAAAGATAAAACAAAGGCAGTCACATCCTAAGGATAAAACACCAGGGAATGATATTCTAAATAGGCCTCTACACCCTGAGAAAGCCAAAAGGAGCCACTAACCCAACCCGCTACAAAGAGCTCCTGCTCTACATTCATGCCCACTTGTTATGTGACATGCTTCCAATTTATCCCTGATTTAATTAACTTTACATGAGCAATTATAATCATACTGGTTGGCCATATACCCACCTCGCAAGTGCCCATGTTTCGCCCACCTTGGAGATGCCTCACTTTGTGGTTTTGTTCTATAAATAAAGTCCTTAGAAAAAACAGTCTGGCAACCCACCCAGGACCCCTTCTCTGTCTCTCTCTTGGGACAGAAGCTTTCTTTCTCTTAATAAATCTAATCTGCTCTTAACCTCTGTTGTTCCTAAAATTAATTCTTCGATTTTCGAGAACATAAACTCGTACTGGGGGACATCTAGTAAGTCGGGAGCTTTTTCCTCTACGTGGCTAGAACCTGAAAACACAATAAACTTCCTCCCAAGGCTCATTTTCCTTTCCTTCTGTAGCCACACTAACAGGACTACATCATATCCGACATTCACATTCTTAGAACAGTATATAAAATAAATGTAACTAAGAAATAGCAAAGCCTGTATTCACTGTAAGAGAAACTGTCATGAAGTTTAACAAATATTTCTGGCTAATAAAAATGTCCTTTTTCTATGTTCAGATTTTCTTTTTAAGAGTCAAGCCACAATTCTAAAATAAATTCTAAAGTATATCAATTTAAATAAAAATGCAATTCAGGACTGTATGTAGTATATACATTTATTAACAGTGAAAAAGCATTTACCCAAACTGAATGTTACAAAATACAAAGGGTATTACCAGTCTGGCTAGCTCATTATTTTAATTATTATCTCAACCTGCACAGGATTCTTTCTCACTTATTTTGACATTTTCTCCCTCTATCTCTAACCAAATGTTTAACTTAAAAATTAAGACAAATAAGAATATTAATTTCTAACTCTTTAGAAATACTTACTAAAAAAAAAAAAAAAAAAAAAAAAAAAAACAATGAACAAGTAACCTGCTCCCAAACCCTAGATATTTTAAAACTAAAGTATATACTAAAATAGGCAAACAACAGACTAGAAAGTTTAATAAGGTTTTTAGGTACCATGGTAATAACTAAATATTAGCTGTAAGTCAAATAAGCTAGTTTAATGAGGCTTTGAGGTACTACAGTAATAACTAAGGTATTAAACACAATTCTTATGCATGCAGAGAAAGACAGCTGCAATATATGCAAGGTTTAGCTTAAGTACCAAATGAAGTTTCCCCCTTTACTTACTAGTTTAGAAAATACAGAGCTTGCCTAGACATACAGTGTAACTTACTGTCCCCAATTTCTGAAGTCACTACAGCTAGGTAAGAACTCATTTTAGACTGGTAGTTTTCTGAATGGGTTTTTAATAAGGTTGGAGATATAATTTAAACTAAGTAGCAATTTGGTAAATTTCCCCATAGGGAAATCCTCATTTAGTATTTCCTGATTCAAGATTATAGTTTATGCTATTTAAAGTTATCACACAAATAACTACTTTAAAAGAATGTCAAACATGGTTTTTTTTTAATATGGAATATCTGAGACAACTGTTACTACATTTAAAAGATACTTTGGAACTAAGATCTAATACCTCATATTGTTCACATTTTATTCCAGGAAGCATCTGTAAGACTGACTTATTCACTGTTAGTTGGCTCTGTCTGTCAGGCCTAACTCGGTCTATGGTAATAATGGGATAAACCAGTAAATCATCTTTAAAAAGATGGTTTACTTAGTGAAATCATAGATTTTCTGTATTCAGTACTTCAATACTTCTGTAAACCTGCTTCTTTCTTACTCCACAGAATCAAAGGCTAGACTTTGGTTTTACACATTTTTTGTCTTTTTGAGACAGGGTCTCCTTATGCTGGCCTGAGCTCACTTTGTAGCCCAATCTGGTCTCAAACTCACAATTCTCGTGCCTCAGCCTCCCAAGTGCAGGGATTATAGGCATGCGCCACCATGCTTGGCTTAAACTATCATTTTAAAAGGCAAGTTTCTCTAAAGGCATACAGAATTTTAATGCTGTTACATAATTTAAATCTACTTATTCCTACTTGAAAGAGTCTGGTCTTTCATTTAAAAGTCATCAAAATGTTATTTGTCTCTGCAGAAATACTCCCTGATTATATTTTTTACTTTTAAACTGAGGCAACAGACAGGATTTTCAAATATAGAAAACATTTATTTTAATAGACAACTATATAAATTCTAGGTGCTAATGATTTATGTTCTAAACTTCTAATGCATTTTAAATATAGATTATTAACAAATATTCTTTGATAACTTCACAGGTACCTTAACTATCTTTATCACCTGCACATTTTTAAAGAGGAGTGGGGTGATTCTAGAGATCTAACCCAAGGCCTTGTGCATATCTGGCAAGTGTACTACCACCAAGCTACGTCCCCAGGCCTGCTCTATTCTTACACAGAAATAGGAGCTGCAGGTACCTAAAGAACACTGGACTTAGCAGTAGCAACACTGGTATGAGTTGGAAGATAGGGCTATGTTGGGGCTTTATAATAAATAATATATTTAATTTCTGACCACTGCTTAGAGTTGCCTAAAATTACACAGAACAGAAATTTGCTATATTGAATTCAACATAATTTCCAAAGAACGATACAGGTAAGTTCAAACTTTATTTAAGACTATACTTTAAATTTAACATTACCAAACATCACAATGAGAAAAAAAAAATCTAGGATACAAAAGAAAAAGATAAAAGGAAAAAACCCAATAACCTCACAGTGTATCAAGGCTTGAATCTGTCCAGAATTCAGTTTCTGATGTATAAACTGCCATGGGCAGAAATTAGCACATCTATCAAAAATGCAGTGTCAAACTAATTTACATTTTTATACAGCTCAAAACATGTGTTTATTTAGTATCATTTTTGTGTATGCACTGACTATGTAAAGAGAATCAGATGAACCTCTGAAGATATCTCGCAGACTTGACTCCCACTGTTTCTGAAAAACAGAATATTAATGTTTTATAAGTCATTTATTGAATTAAGACTACTTACTAAAATTTGTTTATAACATTGTTTTCAGCCATGAAAGCCTTTATTTGTAATATAAGATTATTAAAATGGCAATCCTAATTTAACTAAAGTTCCCTGATAACGCACAAGAAGAAGGAATAGGAGACAGTTTGTTTTTCATTATGGCAGACTAAGCAGATACTTCCTGCCTCCAAGAACTAAAACACCATACCAGAAAAAAAACAAAACAAAACAAAAAAAACCTCCCAGTACCGATGGGGAAAAGAAAAAAAAACAACTATTAAAAAATTTAACTATAGGTTAATAGACCAACAAAAGAAGAGAGGCCAGAAAACAGAACAGAAGGTATCAACAAAAAATAACTAGAAAGTCTAAAACAGATGGGGCATAGCAGAACAGAACAGAGGGAGATGCAGTCTAGAACATTAGGAAAGATCGCAGCTGAGACAGATGCAATGTGCTGAAACAGGCAGAGCTGAGCAGATAACCGCGGTCCTAACTGAAGGCTTGATATCTGAATGGCCTACCCTTCTCCTGAACCCATTGTCAGAAAAAATAAAGGGGGAAAATAATGAAAAATAAAAGTTGTATATATAACCAAATGAATTGGTGGGAAAAGCATAAGGAAAATCCTTTGATCTTGATGCAAGAAATATTCTCTAAATAGTTCATGAGTTATGCTATTTTCCCCAGAGAAGGAAAGCTGGAACTATCTCTTGGCTCCATAAAGGAGGATATTTATCTGGCATCAATCTCAAGAAAAGTTTATAAAATTTTTTACAGTTATAAAAGGGAGATAAGAGGAAGGGTACTGATTAAAGATAAAGGTTTGTATGTGTGTATTTTTTTAAAGTAGCATAGGTAAAAAGCAGAAAAATAAAATGAATACAGAATGAGAGGTCTACATTCAAGAAATATGAGAAATACTATTTGAGTATGAAACACTTAGAAAAAAATCACAAAAATCAAAATTACAGTTTTCTCCAAAAGAACAATCAATAACGAAAAGGAGTAGGCTCTTACTGCTTATCGACTTTTCTTTCGTAGTACTTAACACTGAATCCATAGCCTTTGCACTGAGCTACATCCTCTTCTTTTTATTTACTTACTTATTTTTAAATTTTGAGACAGACTCTCTCTAAGTCTCCCAGGCTGTACTTGAACTTGTTATTCTCCTGATTTAGCATCTCAGAGTGCTGGATTACAGGAATGTGCTACCATGCCTGGCTTAATTCTTTTGTGCCTTTCTTTCTTAAACCACATGCGTATATATTATATATTATCCTGCTAAAACTAAGTCTTTTAAAAACAGGAAAAAAGTACCTGATATCATTAAGTCAATAAATTAAGTATCAGTAAGTCAATAAATTAAGAAGCTAAACTAACATTTTTTCAGAATGACTCTTTTCTAATACTAGGCTTAAATTTCTCAGGTAAAATATTTGAAAAACAAGCCAAAATGGTAGGACCATGCATGATTCAATATTTTTCAAAATAAATTAAAATTGGGGCTGGGGATTTAGCTCAGCGGCGTAAGTGCCTGCCTTGCAAGCAGGTAGTTGTGAGTTCGATCCCTGGTACCGATAAAAAGGAACAAGACAAAAAAAATAAATAAATAAAATTGATAACCTACCATGTGCTTTTAGTGTGAGAATTTTCAGCTAATTCTTCAGTCTGCATTTCATGTATTTCACTAGATGAATGGTTTTTCTGTTCTTCTTCTATCATTTTCCTCCTAAGATCTGCCTTTAGAATAAAAATTTAAAGCTTAAATCATTTTTCACTTCAACAGTATCTGTTATACGAAAACGTAAATTTAATTAAAGAGAGCACATACGTCTGAATATATTGTCAATTTAAGTGGTAAATCTTCAACTTTCACAAAGTCTTCTTCATCAGACTTTTGACTTATGTTACCAGATTCTGCTTCCTATAAGAAAAATTATATTTAAATTTTATTATTTTATTTTATTTATTTATTTTTTTGTTAGCAGGGATTGAACTCACGACCTTGTGCTTGCCAGGCAAGTGCTTGTGCTGCTGAGCTAAATCACTGGCCCTGTATTTAATTTACAGGTACATTCTCTCTCTGATCTAAATCTAAATTATCTGTACCAAGAAACAGACTCATAAGTAAGTACATATGAGTAATTCTATTATATTTTACTTTCTTCTATCTTCATACTTCTGTGAGTAAATCAGAAATCTATAGAGTTCCCAAGAAGGGTCAACTATCTGCAGCTGCGAGAACACACTAGTGGGAGTTTTTGCACCCGTTAAAAGAAAAAAAAAAGAAAAGCCAGTTTACACAAGACACGTTAAGGTAACCAGAAAGCAACTCTTGTTTTTCAATGTTTATAAAATACACCTGAGCTATATTCCCAGCGGACTATAAGGAAACATTTACAAACTTTTCAACTCTGTTGAAATCCAATTAAAAACACGAGGCATGAATTTAGTACTTCACTTCTGTAACAACATAAAACTGTGTTTTTTTAAAACTTGGTTCTTTTCTTGCCCTAGTTCGCACTTCTAATTTTTCTAAGTGCAACTTTTCTATCAACTACTCAAGTTACAAAGCTATAAAAAGGATAATTCTTAGGTTTTGAGATGATCATCCTATCACTCTTTTGTTAAAATTTAAAATTATGTATGAATAAGAAACAAAAACGTTTTGACCAGTTCTAAACCTAAACACAAAGTGGAGTTTAGTTTATACGCAGAAAATGTTATTTTTTCTTTTTTTTTTTTAATCGGTACCGGGGATCGAACTTACAACTGCCTGCTTGCAAGGCAGGTGCTTATGCCACTGAGCTAAATCTCCAGCCCTATATGCAGAAAATGTTAACCTGAAAATGAAGAAATATGCAGAGAAATAAAAACCAAAGTATGTGGAAGTATAAATGATACATACGTAGTCATTCACAAGCACTGGGGATTCAGTGTCAGGACTTCCAGCCAGTGAGCTTTCAGGAGTTTCCTGAGCAGATTTAACTTCTTTGACTCTAGGCACTAAGGTTTCAATTTCAGTTAAAGGTAATGGCAAGGGGTTAGGCTGCTGAGATGAATCAACAATAGTAAGCGAGTCCTTTTGGGCAGCACTATTTAAAGGTTGCTCATTTTCCAAGATATTGAGATAACATGGTTTCACAGGAGAGCTATCTTGGTCATCTGTCATCAAAAGATTGTAATGAAAGCAGTTAAATTTTACTCTATTAACTGAAATAAAGACAATATGCATGAATGACAGCAATCGAAAGACACTGAACACTTAAAAGAAAAGATAAATACAAAGTTTTCTTAGTCAAGCTTAGTTCATTAGACCCATCTCGAACATTTTAAAAATTAGAGTCTGGAAACTTACCTGATTTCTAATCAGGATTTTCAGGAGTAAGGCCCAGGAATTTTAAAAATTACCCTTGTTTATATCTAAAGATGTTCTTTGCAGAATTTTTCAGTATGGGGATAAATATTTGTCAGCTTTTAAAATTGCTGTTTGCAGAAACAAAGCCCTCTTAGCTTTCTACAAAAGATTTACTAGGAGAAGAAAGATACATATCAAGGCCAAAGTACCTTCAAAATTACATTAGCTAGGAATTTTTTTTAAGGTTTATACACACAGAAGATACTTTAGATAATCTTTAAAGTAAACATTTATTTTGATTTCTTACCTTTACTAGTGGGTTCTTGTTCTGATGGGGTCTTTGTGCTTTCTGCTGTTTTTTCAAGATCACGTTGTAGAACCTAGAATGAAAAAAGATGGTTTTAATAGTAAGGTCTTAAAATACGTGCTTATTTGTAAAAGAGACGGTTACTACTGTGTGGTTTTTGTCCAATCTAAGAGCTTAAATGAACTAAAAATGAAGTTAAAAAACCTTTCTAAAAGTGTTTCAAAGGTTTGGTAGCAACTACAAGATGTCTATGTAAACAATTTCTTTTTCTTCTTGGACAAACTCAAAACAACTTGGAGAACAGGAATATCATAGATTCCACATTTTAAAATTTATTTTTCTTAGACTATCTTTAATAAAAGTAAAATACCCCTATAAAGTTAACATTAAGTGAATATAAAACTGAACTGTCCAGGAGAGAAAGAGGAACAATGTGACATTTTCAACAAGAGGAAACAGACTGAGTTCACAATTAGACGCAGCAGAGCTAAGGAAGGAGTGATAGTGGAGATGAGGTTCATGATGAAAAGAGGGTGGTGGCAGTAGTTATTTAAAACTTTTTCAGAAAAATGTGGACACCTATGTTCTCATGTTCAACCTCAATAGAAAATGGGAGGTTATAGTCAGAGAAACTAAACTAGAGAATGTCACACTTTGAGGGAAAAGGTCGATAAATAAGGCACAAATCAGAATGTGCTAAACTATGCAGTGGAAACAGTAGGATTTAGTGCACGTCTGCACAATGGAGCACTCTGCTCCATTTCCTTATTTCACTCAAGAATACCAGTTTATATAATTCATACAGGAGAAGAATGGAGAATTTTTTCTTTGAAGAAACTAAAACACTCTGAAGAAGACTAATAGATTCTAACCTAGGGAGTATTTATCAGAAGGCTGACCATGTACTCAAATGGCTTACAAGAACCCCAAAAGAACCCAAACCAGATTTCTGCATATCACTCTTTAATATAAATACTCAAGGCCTCAAAGATATCTAAGGAAAGCCTCAAATAAGACAAGCTATTCCTTCCATTACAGAACATGGCATTATAAGAAAGCAACCAGAGAAAAAGAAATAAATATTTAGAAATAAAAAAGGTGGCAGTTTAAATAAAAATTTATACAAATTTTAAGGCCAAAGAAATTTAAGGAAATAAACAAGATACAGCAATGACAGGATAAAAGGGAAAGAGAAGAAAGTGAGATCACCAATCCACGAGAGGAAATAATATTAATTCCAGAAGGAATAAAAAAAGAAACTGGTGGTGAAAATATTACCAAATTGCAGAACAGGATGTAAATTGAAAAGACCCACAGAGTATATTAAAGAGTTGTGACAATGCATATTATTTTAAAATTTTAGAACTCCAAGAAGAAAAAGTTTTGGAATAGGGAGGGGAAAAAAGGCACAAAGGATGAGAACTAAGAAAGATCCTGGGATTTAAACTAGGAGGCAGTGCTTTTGAAGATCTGAAGGAAAATATTTTCATCACAGAAGAATTAAGATTTTCTAAAATATTTTTACCCATGCATGTTGCTGCATGTGTGTAATCTCAGCATTGTGGGAGGCTGACGCAGGAAAACTGCAAGTCTGAGACCAGCCTGAGCAATTTAGGGAGACCCTGTCTCAACTCTGAATTCTTTTTTAGAAAGTTATTGGAAAGGATGTCCCCTCAAAATGAGGTAGTAAACCAAGAGAAACAACAAATATTAAATTCCAGAAAGAAAGATTTGAGAAGGAACATAAACAGACACAATCAGATTCCTCTTGGTAGCTATTAAGCAGGAATGAAGACTAGCCAAACCTGGAATGCAACAAGAAGGTGCATCCTGGGAGTAGGGGGAGCTGGGCAATTTAGCTCATATAGAAAATCCTGCTGCGGGATTTACATAGCTACTAAGGGATCCACAGAAAGTTGGGTGTATGCTCAAGGAAAATAAAACAACTATTAAATTCAGGAGAGAGTAATATATATTTGCGTCAGCAGGCAGTAATATTTACAGCTTAATTAAATCTAAATATTTGCATAAATACAGATTTAACTTAAAAGACACATACACACTATGCAGACATATGGACAGGTAAACAGCAGACGAAATTGTACAAAGGGCTGCCTCTGGAATGGAATGAGGTAGAGGCAGAAATGGAAGTGATTTTATTTTTGTTATGTATTATTTTCTTTAATGACTCGGGAAAAATATAGAGACTAAATACCCTTATCTTCTAAATATCTTAACTATTTTACATGTTTGCTACACAAATAAAAAAGTGTTTTCAAATTAAACATTACTGAATACAAAAAAAAATTTGGTGTTTCGGAATTCTCAATAGTTTTTTTTATTAGCATGTCTGTGGTATGTGATTACATTCATCATGGGGAGTTGGTACATGTACATAACACATCTTAACTCTTTTCTGACTCTCATTATGTATTAAACATGCTTGTATTCATGAAAATAAGAATGAGAAAAGCTGTAAATCTTGCCATTTTTCAGAAGGCTCTTGCTTTTAGTAGTTGGAAGGTGTGCAGCCCTACACTAGAATACCTGATCATCATGTTCATTTTCTTCTGTAGTTTCCGTGTTAGCTTGAAGTGAAGTCTGGACATCTACAGGGCTCTCTTCAAATTCTTCTATTTCTTCATCCTCATTCTCATCTTCTCCACTTCCATAATTAGTTAGAGCCTGAGTTTCCGCTTTAGACAAGTCTGAGTTGATTGAAACACAATTTTTAGTAAATTTCATTCTCCCCCCACCCCCGAGGTGAGGTCTCTGCTGTTGCTCAGGCTGGTCCTGAACCCAAGCAGTCTTCCCACCTCAGCCTCTAGGACAGCTGGCACGTTAAGTATGCACCACTGTGTCCACACCATTTAATCGTTATAATGAATGGCTGCCATTTATTGCATGCCACACGTGTTTACATATAACGTCTAAAACCTTCAAGTTGGTAAATAAAAGTACCAGAAATTATGGAGCAAAGAGACCAGGTAATTTAGTCAAAATCATAAGTAAAACTCCAATAGTTTGACACTTAATTCTACATTTATTACACCTCTCCACACTGATTTTAATAAGGGAAATATAAAGAACTAAGGTATAGGCAAACCATGAAGGGCCCTGGACAGACAGACCAAGCCAATTCACCCTTCTTGTGATCCCACCAGTGCAAACACCCCACCCCCACCCCATTCACGGTAAGCAACCAGTTGATTGGAAGACAAGTTGAGTTGATAGCAACCAAGGTACAAAAACAATTAAATGCTTGTATTGTCTGATTCACTTTGCAGGCCACAGCTGGAGGTCTGAGCATCTATTAGCAGGATAACAGTATGCAATATAGCAAATGTGGTGGATTTCCTTCTGTCTTGTTTTTGAAATTCAATATTATTCTGTTTTGTTTTATTGTTTTGTTTTATTCAGTGTTCTATTTTAATTTTTTTTTTTAATTTTACTATGTCTGATGGTATGGACAACTATTTTGAAGATAATAAGATATAGTATAGCAGCCATTGTTGATCTCCTATTTGAAGTTCTGTACCACTTTCGCTGCTTTTATTGCCTCTATTCTTTTATTTTGTTAGGTTTATTTTCTTTAAAATAAAAAAGAACTAAGGTATAAATATGGCAGAGAGCCTTTAAACTTACTAATTGACACTGGGCATCTGTCACTTTCTTCGTCGTCGTCTTGATCAGAAACATCAGATCTCACATTTTTGGGACCTTCGGCACCATATACCTCAGATGTCTGAGTCTGCTTAATTGTTTCAGTTTCATCCTTGTCCTGGCAGTAAATAATCTGAGTTACTAATTCCTTAAAGTACTTCAAAATGGTACACAGTAAACACTTTCATAAAAATAATGATCATTATGTAAGAAAAATACAGAAACATTTTTGGTGGTCTAGTTTTTTAAAAATTTGGTTCTGGTGATTGAATCTAGGACCTTTGTACTGAACTACATTCTTTTTTTCTAACTTTTCATTTTGAGACACGGTCGCACTGAACTACTAAATTGCACAGGCTGGGCTCAAACTTGTGATCCTCCTGCCTTATCTTACCAGAGCACTTGAATTATAGGCATGTGTCACCACATCCAGCTAGTTTTATTTTTAAAAGAAAAGTACTTTTCAGAACAAAGATGTTACATTCTGGTCTTAAATATTGAGGTAAAAACTGTTAAACTTATTTATATTTTGTTCCAAAAGCATTATTTATAGGCACAAATTCATCAACACATACTTTGTCTTCATCATCAATCTCTCCAGCAGGTGAGCTGTGATCTCCTTCAAGAATCCTTTTGGCCTGTTAGCAAATCAATTAAACAGAATTTACCAAAACATTTACATAATTCAGTAAACTTAAGTGTTGCTTCTGTTTTTGATATCAAGAATCGAACTCAGGATCTTGTGCTTGCCAGGAGGTGCTGTGCCACTGAGCTATAGCTCTCTGTTTTTAACTGCCATCCAAATTCTTTATTAGAAATGTAAAGTCAACTATTTTAATCTTACTTATTGCTGCACAGGGGATTGAACTCAGGACCTTCCATTACATCGTATCTTCAGCTCCACCCCATCCTTACTTTTAATGTTTTCTGAGACAGGATCTCATAGAGTTGCTAAACTGCCCAGGCTGGGCTAGCACTTGCTATTCTCTAACCTTAGAATTACGGGCCTTAGAATTACTGCCCCTGCAAGCGCCACATCCTCCTTAAATCTTTAAAATTAACAAAGCAAAAAGTAACACTCCCCACCTGTTAGCTGGATATATAAAAGCAAACAAAACTTACAGGTCAAAATCAAGAAGCACGCATTTTTCATCTCCCAAATCTCATCCCTTCCTTAGTATTCTAAGCCTCAGTAACCGTTTACTGACCCTGATACACAAACTATGGAATTAGAAATCAGCCTTTGTTTAGTTTCATTATCCAATATCAGAATCATTAGACTGTGTTACTGACTGAATTATTAAAATGCATCTATTGCCACATATCAATCTAAGGGACATTAGCTTGTCATTATTTTTTGGTACCACAAGTCAAACTGAGGATCTTGAGCTCATGAGGCAGGCACTTCTGCTGCTGAGCTATATTCCCAACCCTGGCTTATCATTTTTTACCAGGAAAATTTCAACTCTTTTTTGTTTTTTCCAGACAAGGTCATGCTATATAGTACAGACTGGCCTTGAACTCACTATGTAGTCAAGCTGGCCTTGAGCTTGCAGCAATCCTCCTACTTCAGCCTCCCTAGTGCCAGGATGACAAGTTACAGTTTCAACTCTTAAAACTGATCCCAGAGCTGGGGATGTAGCTCTGTGGCATTAAGCCTGCTTGGCAAGTGTGAGGCCTTGAGTTCGCTTCCCGGTACCCACACACCAGCAAAAAAAGTCTAGTCTAGCTACTTCCGTCTTTACAGTATCTGTTTAATATGTTAACCAGTTAATTTCTTTTACACTGCATATGAGATTCTAATAGAGGTGCCTTTAAAACCGAGAGATTTAAAAAAAGACATAAGTCTGTGTCCAGCCTTGTAACTTGGTCTCTTTAAATTGCCCTTTTCTTCCCACATATATGTCATGATGTGAAGGAAACTGCTCTACAAGCCCTGGAACAGGTGAGATCAGCGGAACCAGAAGTGCAACATGCACATGTATATTCCTGACCTTATGCAACACACACCTCTCAGCTTCCAGTTTTGTCCTCCCCCTGTATAATCATAGAGCTATTCTAATGGGAAAAACTGTTTCCAACTTGTTTTCCTGGTCTGGCCAAACCAAGAATAAATTCTTTTCTTGTCGCTGTCTTTGTGTCTGTCTGTGTGTCCATTCCCACTCCACCCTTGCTGGCCACATTTCTGCTAAAACACAGAGAGTCAGGCCTCTGATAAAAAGATTATAGCATCCTTATATTTATTTATTTGAGTTGATAAAAACAAGGCCCCAGGCCAGGGATTTAGCTCAGCGGCATAAGCACCTGCTTGGCAAGCTCAGGATTGTGAGTCCCTGAGGCCAAAAAAAAAGGCCCCCAAAATACAGACACGATAGCTAGATCTGCATGCCATCCCACAGATTAGACAACAGCTCAAATATGTACTGTCACAAGCTCAATAAGCCTAAACAATATGGCAAACACACAGAAATAATATAATCATCCTAAAAGGTTTATAAAAATAGATTATGTGTGCTGATATGAATAGCTATTTTGAAGAAAATGTGATACTATGATAGCCATTGCTGATTTCCTATCATCTCATTTTAAAGTCCTATAATGTTGTTATTCTTTGTTTTGATTGGTTCTACTTTGTTTTCTACTATTTGATTTCAATGTATGTGAGGGTATAGACAGCTATTTTGAAAAGAACAAGAGATGGTAGTCATTGTTGATTTTCCTATTGTCTGGTTTTGAAGGCCTGTAATGCTTTCATTCTTTTGTTTTGATTGGTTTTAGTATTTCATTTTGTTTGAATTTACTGTGCATGAAAATATGGACAACTATTTCAAAGAAAACAAGAGACATTATGGTAGTCACTGTTGGTTTCCTGTTGTCTTGTTTTGAACTCCTGTGTTGTTTATATTGTTCTGATCTAATCTGCTTTGTTCTGTTTTGTTTTCCAAAGAAAGCAAGCAAGCAAGCAAGCAAGCAAGCAAGCAAGCAAATCACCATGTTGACCGATGATCAGAACAAACTGACCCCGGCTCCTACTCCTTCCAGAAATGCCTTTGTTCATCTCCATGTTAGGCACCCCTTGTACATAGCTTGTTTTTCTATAAAATCAGTATTAGCTAACTAACTGTACCTGTAGTCCTATAGGTTGACTGTAGTTTGACCCAAAGTAACCTGTGATGTGATGCTAGTGTTCAAAACATCCCCAGACAAGTCTCAGCAATTCACTTTCAGGATCCCCTCGCTGCATCTCAGGAGCTTTCTCTCAATGAAAAATTTCCCACTCTTAACTTTCTTTGTCCTCAACTTCACTCTGACATGAACTTGGCATACCTCACAGATTGGGAGTTACGTCTCTATAATATTACTGCTTTGCTTAATGTGCTTCTGAATCCATCTCTCTTTCGGTTTTCCAACTGCTCATTCCTGTTTTAGTCATTACACATGTTTTTAGCACATGATCTTCTTCTCCATCTTCACTATCCTTTGTTTTCAATGTACTCCCTCTAAGATTCTTGAGACTACCACTCTAAAGTAGTTTGAAAAGAGACTGCCTTCCAAAAATTTATAATGGTATTATGCTGTTTTATTTTCCTTAAACTTTTAGCAATGACTGAACTATCTTTGGAATATAAACATCATGAAAAAATAAGATAGACAGCTGCAATTTGTTTATATCCTAAAGAAGAAAGGCTACCTCTTTCAGTCTGAGTCTTGGTCTCTCCTTTCATAATCTGAAGATAAAAGGATGCAGGTCTAGGAAAAAAGCTTCCTGATTAGCCTCACACTGAGAAGGAACAAATTTTCTATTTCACACAATCAAAATTAATTGCCAGAACAGACAAACACTACAGGGATGTGAACCTAAATTCCTAACCAATCAGTAAATATATCTATTGGTTGAAGTGACTCAGGGTGATATGTATTTATGGAGACTGGCAATAGCCCATTGCAGGCACTTGGTCAAGGACTGGATCCCAGTTCTCCTCTCCTCTTTGGAGGCCCGAATCAGTGACAAGGAAGTGAACTGGATATCTGACAATGTATATTTAGCCCCAATTCCTGTCTGCATTGCTGTTATTAGCTATTACCGCTACTCTTGAATTCACTATTGTAAAACATGTACCGATTTATAATCTGATCAACTGATATTAAAAGTATTTATACTAAGATTAAAGATGACTATAGTTATTAATAACGGTCAAGAACTATATTCATAGTTTAATTTTTAGCATTCCTAAATACAAAATGGATGTTACTTACCTCTTTGGCATACGATTGTATCACTCCGGCTGTTTCTATTTTCCTTTTGCATCTCTGTTTAACAGTTATACTATTATTATCCAAATCTTGCATAAGCTTAAAAAAAGCCAATTCATTAAACAGCACTTCAGATATCTCTACAAGAAGATCTTCTCCACAGTCTTTCAGTTTTCTGCCTGCAAATTTTGACAGTGAATCCTATTCAAAGATAAACACAATGATTTTGAGGTCACAGAAACTTCAACTGTTGATACACTAATTGATGATTAAAAGATTATGACATGTATAGATAGTTATTGAAAAACTTGAAACCAATGGCTAAGATTATTAAGGAAAGGCAAATATGATTAAAAAATATTACTATATTACTAAGAAGAAAGAATATGCATCAATAATATATACACAAAGGGAGGGAAAGAATACATGGTCATTCATAAATTTAGTCCCTCATTAATATAATTCCTGAGAGTATAAACATGAGCTAGATATACACTACAGTAATTAAGTACGATGAGAGAAAAATACAAAATGTCCCAAATCTAAATGGTCTCATTGGAGTTTTTAGTTTCCCCCTTTACACATTAGTCAATCATTCTAATCTAAATTATTTTTCAGAATAAGTTTAAAAGTAAACTTTAGTTCAAGTTGAATGCATCATGAAATGAACAGTCTCCTGTATTCTACAGTTTTTACAAAACTCCTTCCTCCTTTTCCCTAAAAACATGTCCTATGTTATTCAAAAAACAGGCAAAGAACTATGATGCTTAGTGTCCTATCATCCAAAGACATTATCGAGTTTAGTCATGGAAAGAAGTACATACACATTTAGAGTGCCCTGTGGGGGAAAAAACCCAACAGAATTCACAAGGATAAAAGACAGTAATTTATTTTTTAGGTAAGTGACAAACATAGTCATTGTACTATCTCAGGTGTTTCCTCTGATGTACTTTAGTAACGGCTGCTTTTGATCTTATTTGATTTCACTCTTGGACATGGTCTGAGCCCTGCACGCCCCCTTTCTTTCACCTTAAAGGAACACCTAGTATACGGTGACATAGTTGGCTCTGATACACAGGACAGGCTGTTATCTGCTCCCAGGTCTTTTTCTTAGGATTCAGCTCCTTTTGAGGCTCTCCAGGGAAAGTATCAAAGTAACTCTGTCTGCAGGAGAAGCCAAGATTTCAACCTTTTCTGGTGAACTAGCACACACTGCCATTGCTTAAGATAGGATTTTCCTCATCTTTGCATGTTGTAGGTTACAAAGTAAAACCGCCATCAGATTTTGCATCTTTTCAAATGGAACATGATTCACCAGGCCACTGATAATTGTTCTTGAGGTGTTTCTCCAACACCTATTTCTTATACATACAAAGAACCTGCATCAGGATGGGTTTTTTTTTTTTTTTTTTTGGCATTAATGATGCAACCAACTGGAAGAGTAGAGGAGAAAATACCTACTGACTTTAAGTCTGAGTTTCCTGCTGAAGACAGCAGCTACTTTTTCCTTCTTTTCTTCTCTACCTTCCCAATTTTCTCTTTTTACCTTCTTCTCCCTCTCCTTTTACCTGTTTTTTTTAACACCAGAACAATCAAATATTGGTCAAGACTCTATACTTTTTCACCACAGAATTAGCTTCTAGTGGAGTCCAAGATGGATATGGTGTTTGTTTCACTCCATTTTGAATTTCTGCCTGGATTAGCTCCTGTTTCAGTTTTTCAATTTCTTAGTTCAACTTGAAGTTTTTTCTTTTCTCTCCGTATTTTTCTTCAAAAAAGCAATCTGCTGTTTAAGATAATCAATAATTTGACCTGCCTCTATGCCCTTCATTTCAGTATCTTTAAAACAGCCTCACTGGTTGTTATTTTTGCAGAGAACTAGAAGAAAATCTTAGCGAGACAGACAGCGGCTCCAAAGGAGACTTGGTCAGGAATAGGAAGCAACCATAAGTAACTTACAGCTCGTGAAAAAAAAAAAGACTTAGTATTTAGGAAATATTAAGGGTAAATTAACTTTTATTCTTTATGTATGTGCCCTTGTGAGAAAAATGAGGATGGAGTTCAGATAGGAAATTAGCACTACGGCAAACTGGACAAACAACTGGAATATGTCAGAAGTCACAGAAACCCAGCTAAATCATTGATCAACATGTTTCCTACAAAAGAGAAGACATATGCAGAGCACAGGACCTAAAATGACTCTAGGCTTATGGGCACTAGGACCAATCAGAAAAGTGCTATTCCTAATCCTTTATTTGAATTTAGTGCTATTTTCAGGACCAATCAGAAGATGCTATTCCCAACCCTTTATATACATATGGGACAGACCAATTAAAAGACTGTTCCTGACCCTTCACTTATATCCGAGAAAAGGACATGCAAGTTTTTTGATCAATCAACCTCATCTGGCATGAAGCCAAGTGAATTTTTGCTAGGCCAACTATCCCAATGCCATAGTTACACGATGCAATGTCCAATGCAAGTTTTGTAAATATAAAGCTTCTTTCCCTTTATCCTCCTGTAGCTATAAGCCTTTCTTACCAGCCCATGCTCCCCACTGTAAAGTATACTCTTTTTTTTTTTTTTTACCTTCAATAAAACTATGCTCTTATGCCCTCTGCCTTGTGTTTTACCTGATTCTCTGTTCAGGATGCCAAGAAACCCTCTGTAAAGAAACCCTCAAGAGACACTTCTTTGGTAAAAGCCTGGAAAAAAGCAGTCAAATTTTCTTATCTTAAAAAAAGGAAGGAGGGGCCTGCATAGATCTTGATTTTCAAAAAAAGTGTAAATTATAAAGAAATAATTTCTCTTTCAAGCAGATTCTAAGATTTATTCCTGTAAGAATAAGCTAGCTACTGGCATGGTGGGGCACATCTGCAATCCCAGCACTCAGGAGGCTAAGGCAGGAAGATTGTTGCAAGTTCGAGATCAGCCTGGACTACAAAACAAGCTCAAGGCAAGCCTGAACTGCATAGCAAGACCCTGTCTCAAAAAGACAACAAACAAACAAAAAAGGAATAAGCTAGGTAGTTAAATTAACAAAAGTACATTTATCCAAAGATTTAAATTATTTTTAAGGCTGGAAGATTTAGAAATCTCAAGAAAATATAACAAAATGTCATGAGCTCTGTGGCAGAAAGAACAGACTGCTTTCAGGCTTGGACTCAGAAATATTGCAAAACACGGTTGTTGAATACTTCTGCTTCTGGTGAAAGTTACCTTCTTTCCTGTGGAGGAATGATTTCCCAGACTGTCACAGCATGGAGACAGGGATATCTTCTCTTCCTGCTCTCCCTAGGAATTCATAACCTTGGGCCTTGAGCACAGCAGGCAAGCACTACCCAAGTTATATCCACCAGCCACGTTTAGGGATGGGTAATTCTATTGTGAGGCATTGTCCTGCACATAGCAGAATATTTAGCAACAGGTCTGTCCCCTACCTAGTACCTTCCTTCCCTTTTTCCCTTCTTGTCTCCATTTTATCTGCTAGGACACACAAAATGTCTGCGTATACTGCCAAACCTCTGTGGAAGAAAAAAATCTCCCCTAATTGAGAATCACTGTTTTCACATACTGCTACATATGAGTAGAATGTCAGGCAGGTAGTTAGACATTACTGAATCTGAGGGACAAATGGGATGAAAACAGAATGCTTTGTCAGTCATAGTTACGCGATGAAACCAAGACCTCAGTATGTAATATATTTATAGTCATTTGCTAGGTCTCAAATCCAAAATGATCCAACAGAGCACAGTAACATTTTAAGGTGATAAACTGTATACATTCACTCTGACACAGAACTATGTCCGGAACAAGGCACACAGCATAGCTGGCTGCCTTAGCATACAACCCAAATACTATCAAAAAAAGAAACATTCTTTAAAGACTCTCTAGCCTTCAACTGATTTAGACTAGAACTTTGCCTTTCTTCAATTTTTTTCCCTAAGTATTTTACATAATTAAGTTCTGAGGAAACAATGACCATCTGAAAAGAACAAGGAAAACATTTTGTAATTCCAAAGTAACCACTAAGGAAAATGTAGAGCATCATAATCATCACATCACAGTTCCATGAACCCCGGAGGAACTCTTGTGTGCATAAAGATGTCACACTCACAGTCCATGCCGAAGCCTACATGGCACTGCCTGCTCTCTCATTTGCAGGAGTAATCCTCTCCATAGAGGCTTTACTCTGCCTATTACTTCTCTTATATGTATTGTTTAGATTCTGTTTTTAAAGACACAAAGAAGCATGAAGGCAGGGCCAGTTCTTCATAGGACCAAGCTCTCCAGTAACAGAGAATATTAATTACCAGAGACTGGGAATGGCAGAAGAAAGGAAGGATAAAGGAGATTAGAAAACAGGTATCAAACATAGAAGCTAGGCATGGTGATATAGGCCTACAACCTCGACAGTTAAGGAGGCTGAGGCAGAGGACTGCAAGATTAGCCCAGCCTGAGCAACTGAGTGAAACCACCTCACAATAAAAAAATAAAATGTCTGTGGATGCAGTCCAGTGAGAAGACCCTGTTTCAATCCCCAGTACCACCAGCAGGTAGGGTGGGGTAGGGGAAACCAGTTAAAAGTTCTAATGTTAGCAGTACAGGGAGATTACTGCAGTTCACAGTGACCTACTATATACTTATGAAAATCTAGAAGAGCTTCAAGGCTCAAACATAATGAAATGGTAATAACACAGAAATGCTGAATACCCTGATTTGATCAGTATACTCTATGTATGTATAGAAATTTCATGTTGTATTCCAATAGTATGATTGATTGATTTGATTGATTGAGTTGGAGGCAGGGTCTTACTATGTAGCCCAGGTTGAACTCGTGGTGATCCTCCTGGCTCAGCCTCCCGAGTGCTGGGATTACAAGTGTGCGCCACCATGACTGGCAATTTGAACAATTAATGCATGCTAATTGTTAATTTTTAAAAAGTTACTGTTAAATTTTTATAATTGGTAGCTGGTTTCTAGTCTCTAAAATTTTTCAGGTTCATAAACACCATAATAGAAACTCATAGAATTCTTTTAAACATTCTGAACTTGAAATGTTCTGAGTAGTTCTCACTGGAGAAAACTACAACCAATAAAGTTTCATTAGAGTTAGGTCCTAGAGATGATTATATTAAATGGAGACACAGTTGCTAGCTTACTTTTTTAATCAGTATACGCATAATCTAAAAAGCTTTAAAATGCTGTATCAAACACATGCTTAAATGGATTTATCTAGTTGAATAAACTATGTAATGCCAGAAAATGTGGAAAAAATACAAATCCTGATACAGTACATATTGATAAACTACACAGTAGAAACTCTTACCTGTAATATACTTCCAAGTTGTTTATGAAAGAACTTTACAAACTCCTTGCTGTCATCATTTTGCTGGGTAAGCGTCAAAACCATGCGTCTCACTGAAGTTAGAAGCTGAGAAGAGCATACTTCATCCATGTGCTCCTAAGAAAAATCCCAGTTGGTTAGAATTTACACTTATCTACAAAATATTAACCAACATGATATAAAGTTTAATTTTTCTTCCATAAACGTGTCTCATAAATTCTTAGATATACATTTGGAAAGATTTATTCATAAGAGCAACCAAACTTCTCCTCTATATACACAGAGATGTGGCAATTTTGACCTATGATACAGTGGACATGCATTCACATCTATCATGACAAGCTGGCTAGACAAAAATAAGGACATGAATTAAGGTTATGTGACTGTAGAAAGAAACAGGCAAATTGACAGAGAGAGAAAAAATTCTTAATTCACTGATGATAGAGCGATAAGATGACTGAATGTAATGCTGACAATAACAGACAAAATCTGCAATGGAATAGTCAACATCTGAAATGGAATGGGGCATAAGTAAAGCAAAATCACATTACTTATTTGCATTTGGTTGACCTCAAACTTTCTGAAATGCTAAATTTAATAAAGGAACCCTGATGAAAGAATAAAAGCTAAATCAGAACTATTTAACTGATACAAAGAGAAAAAATTTAGATTTAAGGAACATGACAATATCACTTATGTTGGGTATCTCTAGCAATTCTAGTAGCTTATGTTTTTGTTTTTGAGACACAGTCCTGATAGGAAGTTGAGGCTGGCCTTAACTCATTACGTAGCCCAAGCTGGCCTCCAATGACTGGATATCCTCCTGCCTCACTTAGCCAAGTGCTGGGATCACACATGTGCCACGATGCTAGTCTACTAAAGTGAACAGTTTTCTGTTGTTGTTTTTGGTTTTTTGAGATGAGTTCTCATTACGCAGTTTTAGCTAACCTTGAACTCACTTTGTAGTCCAGGTTGGCCTTGAACTCATAGCAATCCTCCAGCCTTAGCCTCCCAAGTATACTACGATACCTGGCAGACAGCTTGTTAAATGAGTATCATTAGACTTTAGCCAGGTAAAGTATCATCAGTATTTTCTGGTACCTCAGACATCTATGAAAGATTACTTAAAAAAATTATTCCAAGTTTTTGAAACTCTTAAGTTTTTACAAATTTTATGAATTCTTAAGATAATGTCCATTATCCTCAAACACTAAAAAACCTTTTTTTTTTTTGCAGTCCTGAGGATTAGACACAAAGCTTTCACACTGATCTACTCCCTAACCCTGTCTTATTTTTCTTTTGAGAAAGGATCTTACCAAGTTGCTAAGATGCCCAGGTAATGCTTAAAATTGCAATCTCCTGCCTCACTCTCCCACAGTGTTGTGATTACAGGGTATGCCACCATGCCAGGCCATATTAAATGTTTTAATATCTAATAGATTCTGAACAAAGAGTTATTATCACCTTATTTAACTATGCCATCAAATCAGACATTAAATACTTAATGTAATTCATTTCCTAAGTGAATTCAGGTTATATTTCCTAAGCATA
Source organism: Cavia porcellus (assembly GCF_034190915.1). Lineage (NCBI taxonomy): Eukaryota > Metazoa > Chordata > Mammalia > Rodentia > Caviidae > Cavia > Cavia porcellus. The sequence continues at coordinate 7,850,714 of NW_026947507.1, read as the reverse complement.
CAATTCAATCATTTTCATTTAAAAATTATAAAGTATAAAATATTAGAAGATAATTATACATATCAAATCAATAATACCATTTATACAGTGATAAAAATGCAAGCTTACAAATTTTTATTGTATTATTCACAACAGAAAACATAAAAGAAAAACACTTTATGCCTAAAAGCAAGAAATAACTTAAAAAATATAAGCCAATTCTCGAGTCAATAGTATTAGACTTAAATATCTATTTATAAAAGTAAATACACATTCTTGTAATTCATAACATAAATTTTTGTTTGGGAAGTGAATATATATTTATAAATAATAGGAGATAAATATAAAGAAAAATTGGTGAAACTGATATATTTATCACATTCATGTCTTTTCTCCTCCAATTCCCTTCACCCAATCTAAGTCCTACTGGATGTGTGTAGTATACTAAAAGATACATGTTATTCTATTGAGGAGATACACGCAGGTGGGAAGGAGGAAAAGCACTGTGCTAGGCAAAGGAGATAAACTCACAATATGCATCTTTGAACAATGTTACAGAGGACATAAAGTAGGCATGTGAGAAGGCATAGATAAGACAGCTATTGGAGTAGGCTATAGAAGATTTCACATCTTTCTGGTGTGAGAAACTGAAAGTATAAATAAGAACCAAAATGTACAACAGCAATTGTGAAATAAGAAATTGTTCAAAAGGAAAAGGGAACTAGAGAGGAGGGAAGGGGAAAGAAAGGAGAAAAGAAAAAAAAAATTAGAAAGGATGATACAGAAACAAAGGTTTCTAAATAAATAAGGGGAAGAAGGATTAAAGAGAGGGGGAAGAGAATAGGAAAAAAAGAGGAATAAAGACATATCACATATAGGTACAAATTCTCTGTGATGAATGTGATGCATATCTAAATTGTACTTAACACAAACAATAAAAACAAGATAAAAAATTACTATTGAATCTGATCTTCATCTTTATGAGCCACTTGTTTTCAAACTGTATAGACTCTAAAGAGCTTGATTAGTTTGAAAAACAGTTGATGTTCAAAGTGTCCAATCATTTAGTAATTATCTACTGAATCTGTACTAACTGTAGGTATTGTTCTTTGCCAGTGACTACAACAGATAAACATCACTGATATCATGGAGCTGACACAGGGGGAGGGAAAAGAAAATTAAATAAGCATTATTATACAAGTTAGAAAGTGACTAGCACTACTGAGATCGAGAAAAGCTCATGCATATAATCCAGGCTATTTAGGAGACAAAGATAAGAGGATCCCAAGTTCCAAAATCTGTGCAACGTAGCAAGACCCTGCCTCAAAATAAAATTTAAAAAGGATTGGGGCTAGAGCCCTTGCCTAGCATGAGGAAATGCTAGGCTGAATACCAAAAGGAGGAGGGGAGAAGAGGGACGGAGAGGAGAGAGATGCTAATAATCTAAGAATTACTTCTAAAGAAATAAAAATGGATCCATTAGGGCCTGGGGATTTAGCTCAGCGGCATAAACGCCTGCCTTGCAAGCAGGCTGTCGCAAGTTCGATCCCCAGTACCGATAAAAAGGAAAAAGACAAAAAAAAAAAAAAAGATCTCTTTTTAGATTTAGTTAGCTCACTGAAAAATATTTGTAACAGTAAAAAAAACCCAGAATAAATGTTAAAGTTTATTGACTGGGATTTGTAAAATAATTAAAAGAAAACTATTCTACAATTATGCAACCCTCAATAGCAATCAGCAACCACTGACAGTTCTTTTTGGTCAACTGTGGAACTTCCTCTTTTATGCAGTTTGTAAATGTTAGAGCACCTGGTCCTGTGCCCCAGATCTAGGGTTCTTTCTTTCCTCATATCTAGTGCTTGGCTTTAGATGACACATGTATGCTATTCCCTTTTCTGTGTGTATCTCCAAATATATGCATTTCCATTATTATCATCCTTATCTAAGCAATACAATTTCTCTTCTGATTTCACTACATTCCTAACCCCTAATCAGTTCTTGAGTATAAATCTGATTTCTTCTTTTACTTAAAACCTAAGACTTTCCCTCCAAACTTCTAATCACAGCCTCTAATATTCTACATAATTTGGCCCCACTTCCTCTTCAACTAATCTCTCAAATTTTCTTTAATCACCCAGGTCTTTCTTCAATTCTTCAACATGGCAAGTTAATTCTTTATAGCAGTTTCTCCCTGTGTCGAATGATTTTGGCTTAAGCTGGCTCCTTATTCACATCTGTTCTTAAATATTTCCTCTCCAGATCTCAAGTTCAAGCCCTGACTGGGTAACTCAGCCACTTGGTGAGACCCTGTTACAAAAAGGCACGTGGCTGAGCATGATTCTGAGTATCACAAGAAAGAAGTACAAAAAAATAGGAAGGTAGGAAGGAAGGAAGAAGAGAAAAAGAAAGCAAGAAGGAACAAAGGAAGGATAGAAAAAAGAAAGAATGAAAGAGAAAAGGGAGGAAGGAAGGAGGAAGGAAGAAGAAAGGAAAAAAAAAAAAAGAATGAATTTAAAGTTCCCTGTTCAGAGGCTTTCCCTAATCAACCAGTCTGAAATAGGTATCATGTTAACCAATTTTACTTCTCTATGAAACATGCCTGATACATTTTTTTTCTTTTGCTTTTGCAATACTGGGGAATGAACCCAGTGCTTTCTCACATCCCAGCCTTTTTACAAAATGTTTTCCTATCTTGAGAGAATCTCACTAAATTGCCTAAGCTAAGCTTAAACAACAATCCTGCCTTCACTTTTCAGTTTGCTGAAATTACAGGTATACATACAACAGGCATCCAATATACTTCCACTTATAGTTTTATGTTTGCTAATGTTACTTGAGTCTGTATTCCTATTCTAGCACATAAACCTGTAACAGCTTATTACGGTTTGTGTCTGGGTGTGCCCCCAAAGCCTCGTGTGGCCGTGGCGGGGGCAGGCTTTTCGGGGGTGGTTGACTCTGGAGTTTGTGACTGATTCATGGTCTAATGCTGGGATTAAGAATGTGAGTGGTACATCTGCCGTAGGATGATGGGTAACCTGCACACAATGTACGGAGCAGAAAGAGACTTGCTCTCGCCACTCACTGTTTTGGTGCCTTTGGCCACCATAAACAGTTACTTCTCTGTCATGTCATTTCTTTCTTGAAGTTGACCCATTACAGACTGAAATGTCTATAAACAGTGAGCAATATAAACCTTTGCTCCTTAAACTCTGGGTATTGAGTACTTTGTCTCAGCAGTGAGAAAAGTTACTAGACAGGGTTTGACCTGTTTGCTGCAATGTTTAAAAACCTGACATGAAATAGGGATTCTATAAGGATGTATGATAATGAAGTCTTTTTGTCAAAATTAAAAAACAATACAAAAACCTTATTTATTTCAAAATGCTATTGTTCACCTTTAAGAAAGGAATAACTTCTTTCATAATTGCTTTAATTTGCCGGTCCAGCTGTTGAGTATCAATTCTAGGACATGGGACAGCAGAAATTTCACTTACAGGTTGTTGTAAACCATGATCTTCAATAATGGGAGTTTCTGTTTTTGAAGAAAAATGATATATTAGCAAAACAAAAACAAAAAAGCCTATGACATACATTTGCATTTGCACAACACTGTAATAGTTATAACATTTTATGCTAAAATAATTCAAAGGAAAATTTATGTAGTTTTATAAGCCCTAAAAAAATTAAATCACTACAATAAATCTGGTAGGGCTTTTATTTTGGATATGCAACAATGATTACTATGGCGAATCAATCCAAAACACACCTTCTAAATTATTAACTATAGTGGCGGCAGCAGCAGTATCTTCGTCCTCAACAACCCTGCAGGTGCATCTCACAGATGAATTATTTTCAGCCTCAGTCTTCATACGCTCATATTCTCTCATTCTTGCTAATGCTTGATCTAAGTGAATCACAGTATTACCTGTATTTGAAAAAGAAATACTTCTAGAATATCTAAAAGCAAAGCTTTTCATGTATTTCTTTTAAAAAGTAAAGTTTGAACACCTGGAAGGAAAACTAGCTTTAACAAGTTTAAAAATCTATACTAATAAGCCTACCATATATATTACCATATTTATGTAATACTTAAAATAAATCTGTAAGGGCCAGGGATTTAGCTCAGCAGCCTAGAGCCTGCCTGGTAAGTGCGAAGTCGTGAGTTCCATCCCTGGTACCAAAGAAAAAAACTATAAAGTAAGACTGTCATTTTCAGAGAACATAAGTTGGCTAAGATTTCATAAGCAGTTAAAATACAGGTGCAGAGATTTGCTCTATAAAGCCCATGTTTGTTTCAGTACATCACATTGTTTCATATGAACAAGAAAAAGAAAATAAATTCCAAAATGACACACAAATTATGAGGAAAACAATTCAACTTAACCTAAATAAATAAGTTAAGAAAAAGGCCTAAAACTATTAATGAGACTTCCCAATTCTATGTCCACATCATTAGTGGTGAGGTTTTTCAGAAACAAAACAAAGCCAACCCCCCCAAAAACCCCCCAAATAAAACAATAACAAAAACACCAGTAAAAGAAACAAACAAGAAGGACAACCAAAGTGGGTACCCTTGCCCAGAGTAATTTTTGTCCATAATGGGATGAGCTCAAGATAGACCTGATAGAAATGGAGTCAGAGCTTAAAAAGTGCACAATAACCAGAAGCAGCAAAAAAACTTGCATTGTTTTGATACAAAGTAGATACGTAATAATAGGGTAAGATTTGGCCTTTCCTATTTCTTGCAGTAGAAAAGTACCTCTGAAATTCTTTACATCTTATTATATAAACACTAAGATTATTTTATCCACTAAATGCCTGGGAGACAGAATGAATGTATACTTCTGACAGAGCACAGTTTAGGAAATGTATCATGTACCTACACATTTTTTTCCTTCTAATTTCATTTCCAAATCTGTAATGCAACTTTTTTCTCTCATTGAGTTCTACAACCCTCTCAGCTTTCTTTGTTTTACTACTCATGGGAAAGAAAGTGCAACGTGGCGAACTTTGGGGGTTTTACTACAGATTATTTATGCTAAAAATCTGAGTTTTGAATTAAACCATGAATCTTAAAATTTTCATGAAAACTGTGTTTGGATAAGGCCTGATTTTTTCCCCCATTAACTGAGTACCTTACAGATTACCTATCCTTAAGGGAAAGGAAATTAAAAATTTTTGAGCTCCTATTATTCATGCTGGGAATATATATACACTTTTCCACAGGATCTGCAGAGATTTGCCCACGTTCAAACAGTTAAGAGTCCTGAATTCAGACTCACTATTTTTAAGTTCATGTTCTTTGAACCATACCCTTTCTGGCTGTCTCCTTATTCATGCAACCCAAAAACTATACTGATTAACTAAATGTCATGTGCTATGATAATGAAAAACAAACTCTGCTTACCTAGATCATCTGTTGCAAAAGGCTCAAAATTTGAAGATACAGATAGGACACTAGCATTATCAGCATCATTTTCCTCACTTATTTTATGTGTTTCTCTTTCAAAATTCTTCTCAAAAGTTTCCTGATATAGTAGAATAAGCAAAAATCATTACTATTTTAAATGCTGTATAAATATTAAACAAAGAAATTATTTGCATAAAACTATGCCTGGAAGAGATATTCCATCCAAAAAAGATTGTGATACTATTCAGGGTTGAATACACTGTCCCATAGAACATTACAATATTAAGTAACCTTGCAGAATATTTGCCATGATATAAAAATACATGGCAAGTTTCCCAGCCAGCTACAGATTAATATTCTAAACTGACAAAATTAACATTCTGAATTACTTTAACATCTTCATGGACATTCCATTTCCAACTTCTAACAACTTCTTTTGATGTGAGACAGTAGTATAATATGCCTAGTACCACGTTATACTACTGTCTAATATCAAAAGAAAAAGTTTTAATCAGTTTTTAAAAAATACACTTCATTGAAATATAATTTAGAATAATGTGTTCATTTTAAATGTACAATTTGATGAGTTCTGGCAAATCTATACAGTCATGCAACCAACTTCTCTAAAGACCACGTGCATCAGCCTGGAGAGTTCCTTCACAAAAAGTCAACCTCTACTATATTCTGCTTGCATGATTTCTATCACTGTAGACCAGTTTTATTGGTTCTGAGAATGTCATACAAATGAAATCACATAGTATATTCAAAGACTAGCTTCTTTTGCTTAGTTTCTGAAACTAACCCAAGTTACTGTGTTTCAGAATTTTTTATTTTTTCTCAACAGTAGTAGATCTACCAGTCTGTTTATCCATTTATCTGTTGAGGCTTTAATTTAAGGCTCTGCTAACTAAAGATGGTATGAACACCAATATATTTCTGTGGACATTCATTTTTATTTATCTTGGTTGAATATAGTACCTAGAATAGAAACTGCTTGGTCACATGCTTGGTTTATGTTTAACTTTGTGAAAAATCTCCAAACTGATTTCCAAAGTACCTGTGCAATATTATACTCCCATGAGTTCGAACTGTTCTACCTTTTCACCAATACTTACTGTCAATCTTTTTAATTTCAATAACTTGTGAGTGTAAGCTGTTATTATCTTTTATGGTTTTAATTTGTGTACTAGCCATTTATGTATTTTCCTTCAAGATGTATCTGTTCAAACCTCCTGCCCATTTTTTACTGAACTGTCTGTCTTATAGTTGGGTTTTTAAGAATTCATGGTGTTCATGGCACTGGGATTATTTTCCCTTTACAGGCTATGACCTTTCAAAAGGAAGAAAATTTTTATTTTTATGAAGTCTATTTAATCAACTAATGCCTGTATAGGTAGTATTTTCTGTATCCTAAGAAATCATTGTTTATGTCAAGCTCAAGATGATTTTCTTCCATTTACATTTAAGAGATTGTATAGGCTTAGCTTTAAAGGATTTTAACTCATTCCAAATGAATTTTGTGTAGTATGATAGGGTGTCTCAATAATATTTTAACTGAAATATTTTATAAGTATGTATTGTTCTTCTAGCTATTGTCCCCAAGCCAACCCCTAATTCCTGCCCCATAGCGGAGCTGCAGTTCAGGGGTACTACCACTGACCACCAGCCCTCTTTTAAAGCTCTGAGTCAGTCTTAGAAAGTTGCCCAGCCAGGCCTGGAACATGGGATCCTTTTGCCTCAGACTCCACACCAGCTGGAATTACAGACACGTATCACTGCATAAGGCCTATTGATCTTTTAAGTTTCTATCACTGTAGAAAGTGCTAGTCTAGAGCTGTGATTGTTGTTCTGCTGCTATTGTTAAGTGACACTGGTAAAAAGAAAATATAATAGTGCTGAATTTAAGTTCTGGAAGGAAAAATTTAAAAAGTGATTTCACTCTTTGAAAATAACACTGAGTTATTTATGGCAAGTCCCTAAATATCAAGTAGTGTAGGATCTCTAAATTTTATTTCATTTTAAAACTGTCAAGTTAACTTTATTCTATACTATAGTATAGTTCAAGTTTAAAAATCTAATGTTAATGGTGTTGATCAATATGCTCATCTTCTAAAATAAATGAAGTAATACTGCCTGTATGAAAGTTAGAGGAAACAAGGGAAACAATGGAGTTAAGGATGTAATTACAAAAAAAAAGATGCTTCAAAAAAGACTTTTTGTCAGGTCTGGTGGATGCCTGTGATCCTTGCACTTGGAAGGGTGGTGTAGGAGGGGTACTGTGAGTTTGAGCCAGCCTGGGCTACATAGCAAGTTCGACACAGGCTTGAACTACATGTAAGACAATGCCTTAAAAACAGTTTTTTTCTTTCTCTCACAATTATTTATTGCCCAAGGGATTCTAATGTAACCTAGTATCAATGGCTGGATCAGTTTTTGTTTCCCATGAAGAACAGTGTTGCGCACAATTTTTAGTTGTTAATTATAATAATCATCCATTAGTAATTAGAAAGTAGCAGGTACTTTCTAATTACTATTTGACATTGCCAAGTCAATTTAAATCATATTATTTTCAAATACAGGTTTGAATTCATAGGGATATAGGATCTGGAGCCTGGTAGAGAAACATTTTAAGCAGAAAAAAAGTGAGTTGAGGGAAAAGTTTTCAACATGAGTTTAAACACAAAAATTCAGAAAAATCCTCAATAGTTCTAAGAAAATTACAACTTTATGAAAAACAACAAAATAATCTTGTGAAAATATACCATCTTTTCAGAAAACATTTTGGGTATTTCAACAATGGTCAGAAACACAACACGATAACAACTTTCTACCTACAACAGATTTGCCAGTTATGCATAAGGATCTCATGTGCTATAGCAATCATTTAAAAATGACTGTATGTATTATCCAAGGACCACTATTGAATATTTTATAACCGAATCTAGGTCTCTACACCTTCAAATAGGTTATTCCTCAAATATCTCAGTATTCTAGCAGTTTCTCATTCAGTCATTTCATCAACTATGTGCTAGGTAACATTTGGAGGACAAAGTTACCAGTATAAGTTACATTATTCTCCCCTCAGCACTCTTTTCCAAATGGAAAATTTTAATGAAAATTTCTCAAAGTAGACTACATTAAGTTAACTTCTTTCCCAGTTAATTTTCTTTTGTCCAGGTTTCTTTTTTACCCAAAGATCTAATTTATCTTGTATTTATTTACTCAAGGAATCTGACTGTGATCTGAGTGCTGCAGTATATAGTTTTGAAGAAACGTACCACACACTTAAAACATTTATGTTAAGAGTCAGCCATTATGTTGGACGCTGGAGATATAAATTTGGCTGTTTTAGACCTTACACTCCATTACTGACGGAATTTTTGTTGTTTGCTAGCATATTTTGATTCTGCTCTATATTTCACATTCCAAATAAAGTAATGCATCACACCTATCCATTTTTAAAGCTAAAAATAAACTAGGTGTATTCAAAATTTGGCAACAACCTATTTAAGTTTTACAGAACAGTGAAGTTAGGTCTACATTTCACTTATCAGTATCATCTTACATCATCAGTAGTAGCAAGGCTTTCACTGGGAGTAAGTTCTGAGTTTGACGCTATCCAAGTGCCAGAGTTTACTGACTTTACATTTTCTCCTTCTTTTTCATGGCTTTCAGAAATATGTCTGGATACTATGTCCTGAATAAGAAAATAAGACATTTATGTGAAACACATGTTTAAACCCAAACTGACATTATAAATAAAAGCAAATGAAAGAATACGGTGCTTTTCATGGGTTAAGAGTGAGGAGGAAAGAACATTAGAAATGAAATAGAAAAACTGCTCATGAAGATTATTCAAAAGCTACTTAAGCTATGTAAAAGTTTTACAGGAGCCAGGGATTTATACCTGTGGTATAAACACCTGGCTGGCAAGTACAAGATTATGAATTTGATCTCTGGTACAAAAAAAAAAAAAAAAAAAAGTTTTACAAAAAAAAATCAAGAAAGACAGTAAACAAATTAAAACAAGGATAGAACAAGGATATATACTTGTCTAAGAAAACAGTCAGATATATCACAAAGTAAAGTAGTAATAGGGCAAGATAAAGAATGTTAGGCACCAGATACCTGCAATGCATATAAAGCTCTCTGTCTCAAATAGTCAGTATTAAGCAGCTGAAGCTCATGGAAGAGTTCAATAAGGAAATGTGGGCGAGATTCATTCTGAGAAATTAACGTAGCTACTTCAGAATAGATAGTATCCCGCAGAGCTTCAAACATAGAAAAATCACTCCCAGTTTCTGGAAAATATAAAAAAAAAAAATCAGAAAGTTAATATTGATAAATACCTTCATGACAATTTCTATTAATTAGCATCATTACTTGAAGCCTTAAAATACTTAAAATCAGAGACTAATTCTATTTTAGGGATCTTAAGGTAGAAAAAGGATTACCATTACCAAATTAAAAATATCTTAAAATATCAAAATAAAAAAGTACTTAATTCATGAATACTGACCACTACTTAGAATATTCTGATTCCTCAATTTAAAAAAAAATGGAAAAACTTTATACACTTCATGGAAACAATCACTGAAAGTCTTCAAAATATTTTAGAAATGAAAATCTTCAAAATAAGAAGACTGAATGAAATAAGCCAAGTGAAAATAAGTTTCCTTTTATAATTCTAAAACAAACTTTGTAACAGAAAAGAAAATCTTTTATTAATGTTGAAAACAAAATGACTACTGCTAATGAAAGCTATTATTGTATTTTAAAAAGTCTATCTAATTAGATCTATTAATTTCCAAATCCTGTCTACAATTCAGAAATAATTTAGTAAGAACTGAATTGGTAATTGTAATATAAGATGTCAATTCACCAGTGTTATTTACGATCAGTATACTGTAAAGTGGAGCAGTGACCCAACTGAAGTCTTCAGTGGCATACAAGGGAAATCTCAGCATCACTTATTATTTAGCTGCAATTTTCTGTAAGTATCTGTTGGTAATACACAATTTCTACTTTAACATGTATGCAGCTATGATTTATGGCTGAATTCTACAAGAAATTCAAGAGAATACCTAAAGCTAATACTTCTCAAACTCTAATGAAATTTAAAGGGAACTAATACCCCCAAACGCATTCCTAGAAGCAAGCAATGCCTTGATAAAGAAAATCAGGATAGTCTTTATCTCAATCTGATAAAAGCCATCAATGATAAGCCAACAGCCAACATCATATTAAATGGAAAAAAATTAAAAGCTTGCACTCTAAAATCAGTAACAAGACAAGGGTGTCCACTGTATCACTCTTATTCAATATAGTTCCAGAAACACTAACCAGAGCAATTAGGCAAGAGAAAGAAATAATAGAAAAGAAAAAAGTTAAATCATCATTATTTGTGGATGACATAATTCTATTAGAAGACCCCAAAAACTCCACCAGGACTTCTAGATTTAATAATGAAATTCAGTTACAGAGTTGGATACAAAGTTAACATTCTAAAGTCAATACCCCTCCTACGCATGGAGAGAAAAATTAGGGAAACAACTACCTTCACAATAGTTGCCATAAAAATGAAACACCTAGTAAACAATGAAGAAAGTAAAAGACTTTGAAAACTACAGTACCAAAAACTACACTGAAAATTACAGTATTCTGAAAAAATATTGAAGGGATATCAGAAAATGGAAAGATATTCTTTGTTCTTGGGTATCCTAACCAATATAGTGAAAATGGCTGTACTTCCAAAATTGTTATACAGATTTAGTGCAATCCCAATCAAAATTCCAATAATATATCTCACAGAATTAAAGAAAACAATCCTAAAATTCATTTGGGACCAAAAGACACCTACAGTAGCAAAAGCAATTATGGGCAACAGAGGCAAGGCAGGGCATCACAATCCCTATCTTGAACCTAAATTACAAAGCTATTGTGCCAAAAAAAAAACAAAAAAAAAACAAAAAACACCAGACCCAAGGATCAATGGAACAGATTAGAAGATGCAGAAACAACTTCAGATATGCCCAGCCAAACATATCTTGACAAAAGGGCCAAACGCATTCACTGAAAGAAAGCCTCTTAGTGGCACATGCCTGTAATCCTAGCACTCAGGAAGCCAAGGCAGGAGAATTGTTGTTTTGAGTTTGAGACCAGCCTGCTACAAAGTGAGTTCAAGGCCAGCCTGAATTACATAATAAGACCCTATCTCAAAAAGACAAAAAAAAAAAAAAAAAGGAAAGAAAGAAAGAAAGAAAAAAAAAAAGATAGCCACTTGAATAAATGGTGCTGGAAAATCTGAGAACCATGTCTATCACCATGCATTAAATTAAAATCAAAAATGGATCAAAGATCTAAATATGCAAACAAAAACACTGGAAGGGAAAATAGGTAGAATTCGTGAAGATGTAAGTGTAGGCAAAGATTTTATGAACAAAATCTCAATCATACTGGAAATATTACAAAGAATCCACCAACAACTTGGATCACATTAAAAAGCTTTTGCACAGCAAAAGAAACTACCAACAGAGTGAAAGAACAACCCACACTGTGAAAATAATTTCGCCAACTGCTCCTCATTAAAAAGACTAATATCTAGAACATACAAAGATTTGAAAAAGAATCAAACCTACCCCCAAATTTAAAGACCCACTCCAAAAACACACTCAGTACAGCTCAGTGTGTACTGAGATGAGTACACACTTCTCAGATGTAGTACAAACAACAAATAAACATACAAAAAAAATGTTCAACATCACAGTCATTCAGAAATGCACACGAAAACAATGCTGAGATGCCATCTCAACCCAAGAAGAATGGTCATTACCAAGAAATCAATGAATAACAAATGCTGGAGGAGACGTGGGGAATAAAAGGTCCTTCTCCACTGGTGGTGGGAATGTAGACTAAGGCAACTCACTGTGGAAATCACGGTGGAGATTCCTCAAAAAACTAAAAGTGGAAGTCCCATTTGAAACTACTCGCCTTCTTGGTATCTTCTTGAAGAATTAAAAGCATCATAGCACACTATATACATGCACCCATGTTTACAGCAGCACAGTTTGTAATAGCTAAGTCTTACAAACAATCCAAATGCCAAACAACCAATGAGTGGACAAAAAGATGTATGTATTTTTTTTAATACAATGGAGAACTACTTAGCCACAAAGGAGAAACCTGAGACATTTATAGCTAAATGGATGGACCTTAAAACTATACTCTTCAGTGAAATAAATCAGACACGTGCAAATATTGCATTGTCTCTGTGGTGTGAGAAGTAAAGTGCAAATAGGAACTCAAATGTATAAAAGAAATTGTGAAATAGGAAAAACTGTTGAACAGAAAAGGGAAATGGGGGGGATGAGAAAAGAATAAAATGGAAATTAAGCTTTGTAAATAAGGGGAAGAGAGGTTAACGGAGGAAAAGGGAATGAGAAAAAACAGGAACGAAGATATATTATGTTTAGGTACAAATTCCCCATAATGAGTGTGACCATTATGTATATCTAAATTATACCAGTAAACTTTAAATAATGCATAGTTATATTCATAAAGAGCATAAATGTTCCTATTTTGAGTTCCCTCTGAAAAACTATCCCTCTAAATAGTTCTCTCACAGCCATCGAATTCTCTAAGCTTACTACAGCAATAGGAGAATCAAGTAGCTAAATCCTTGAGTTCTACCAAAATCAGTGGTAAATTTCTAAGAAATTATTATAAAACCTGAGTGTTTTAATACTTTCAAGAAGTGCATGAAGTAGCTGGGATTGGTGGTGCATGACTGTAATCCCAGCACATAAGAGGCTGAGGCAGGGGATAAGTTCAAGACCAGCCTAGGGTACAAAGTGAGTTCCAGGCCAGTCTGAACGTCACAGTGAAATTCTAGCTCAAAAAGACCAAAAAAAAGAAAAAAGTTCGTAAGATTAAACACATCTCTGCAATAGATAAAAGACAATACAGAACATAAAAATAGTATGCTGCTGTACTGAAAAAATTTCACCAATTAGCTGTTCAGTATCTTCAGGTCTTGATTTCATAAGCATACAGTAGTAATTAAAAACATGCAACTTTCCTATCTTGCCTCAGACATTTATGAGTATACAATGAAATAATATACAAAAGTATAATAGCTTTCAAGAGTTCAAATCTGGTAAGTTATTACAAAAGTGACAATTACTCTAAGCAGGAATGAAAACTGTTTCTGTAAGACCTGTTGGATGGAGAATGAGCTTAGTGACAGAGTACTTGTCTAGCATGCTTGAGGCCCTGGCTTCAATTTCCAGCAAAGCGGCGGAAAGCACAAGAGAGGGAAAGTGAGTAAGAGGAAAAGAAAAAACAAAGCTCTACTTAAAGTAAAAAGCCCAGGTCAAAGGGTATGATGTGATACATAAACTTTCAGTTTATATTTCAAAATTTGAGATGACCATGGCTCATGCCTGTAATCCCAGCAGCTGGGAGGCAGACGCAGGAGGATGGCAGTAAATTCAAGGACAGTGTAGGCTACACAGTGAGTTCGAGGCCAGCCTAAAGTACACAGCAAGACCCTCTATCACAAAAAAGAAAAAAAAGAAACTTCAAACTTTAACAACATAAACTATCACTACACTAAAAACTAAATTATTCCTAATACAAATTATGCCTATCACATTTTATCCTCCTTTTCCATTACAAGATAAGTTAATACCAGTTTCTCCTCTTGAACTAAAAATAATTACCTTTTGCTATAAAAAGCCTCTAATCTCAAATGGATTTCCCTCATCATATTTTGTTATTTCTTATTTTCTTTGGAATTATCACCAATGTATTTCGTTTTATCCACAGAAGTTCTTATTTTACTTTTAGAGTGCCCTAAAGTTTTAAACAAGTATTTGCTTTTCACTTACTATTGTTACAAGAGGAGTTATAAAATATTTCTAGTTCTAAAACACAAAATCATATTTAATAAAACTACATAGTTTGGAGACAAAAATAGCTTTTCTTTTTCTTTGTGCAGCACTAGTGGTTGAACCTAGCATCCTGTACTTGTATATCTTCAAACTTTTAAAGAGACGGAGTCTCTTTAAAGTCACAAATTACCCAAGATGGGATGGAACTTGCAATTCTGCCTCAGCCTTCTACAGAATGACACTATAGGTGTGTGTCATACACAGTTATCAAAATAATAGTTTTGAATCTTTCTGATTTTTCCATGATCTTTATTTATAGTAGTCCCTGTATGCTATTTGTTTTTGCTTAATGGTTTATTTTTCATAGATGTTGACTGGTAATGAAAAACAATTATAAAAACATTTGTATTTGTTTCTAAAATACTGATTTTTTATTTTTATAAAATATGAGTGTTTTAAAATGTTTAGGAAACATCAAATACACAACTTCCAGATACTAAATGCTAAAGTTCCTATTACCATCACAAATATGTTGGGTTACGTTTATACACTAACAGCAAACAAAAAAAGCAGTCGATTTTTACTAAATAAGAATTATAAATGAAAGGCTACACAATTTTATTAACTTCTTCATCTTGATAATATCACATAACACATAAATCTTAAAATCAGAACCATATAATTTAGGATCTTAGAACCAATGGGGGGGGCCCACAAGCTGACAAAACTATGCAGATTATTACCTGGTGCTTCATTGCATGCATTTCTGTTAGACTGGTGTAGTATTCTCCTAGCATGTGCTGTAGGAAAGGGCAGACAGAAGGATGAACATAAAAGGTGTACTGAATAGTAAAGACAGGGTCTTTAATATGAGTAAGTGAATGTAAAAAAGGAATACGCAAATTTTAAAGAAACTGTTTGCCCGAAGTAAAATATTATCACAAGTTATATAGTTTATATTCTATTTAAAAATAATCTCATTTTGAGATCTCAAAAGGTTTGCTAGAAATCTTACTGTGACTGATAATGATTATCATAATGAACTTTTACTAGTTTTTTGAAATATATAGCAAAGTAAATCACTTACGGCTGCTCCAGTGACAGAAGAGCACTGTTCAGTTTAATACTAGCAATAATGTTACACTCTAATAAGAACAAGAATTAGTATATGGTTTAAAGAATTTTACAGAATGGCTAAACATTCTAACATACCATGACTATCAATTATTTATGTAATGATACTCAAGTCTTTAAAATCCAGTGCCCTTGCTCAACTGTTTATGAAGATATCAGTGTTTGGTAAAGACAATAAAGAGATAAAAAGTACAAAATTTTGCTAAAAATCTGGATCCAAGACAATAGAACTCTTATTTTTGCCCAAAGAATCCTAGATTTAACAGTTTAAACTTCCCCCAGAAGTGGCATATGTCTACAGTTGTAGCACTCTGGGAAGCTAACACAGAGGCTTGCTAAGTTCTAGCCCAGAATGGGCAATTTAGTGAGACCCTATCTCCAATTAATCAATATAGGTTCTACCGACCTAACTAAGTACAAAGGCCCTGGATTTGATCCCAGTGATACGCATACACATATACACACGAGTTCAAAATTCAGGGCTACTATTTCCTAGCAATATGAATTTGAGGAAATCATTTTAAAATACCAACCAGTGTGATTTCAAAATACAAGTAAGTGTGATATTTCTGTTCTGACTATAACAGTAGTAAGTACTCAAAAAATTTAGAAAACATAGATGAGCTTTAAAATGATAAAACTATGATTAAATTATTAGTGTATTTTTTTCTGGATTTTTCTTTTCATTTACTGTTTTGTTTATGAGAATCATACTGTTCCAACAATACTAAATTCTGACTTCTTTCCCTTAGGACAAGTTCCAGCAATAATTACTAGCTTAAAGCAATGATTTCTGAAGCTATCCCAGAAAGTTGTACCAATTTACACTGATAGTACTTTACAAGGGCTGGGGGAAAAATGAAGGTACTCTCTTTGACTATGATTCTTTCTCTGGAAATGTAAATAAAACTAATCTCTGACTATGATTCTTCCTCTGAAAATAGAAATAAAATCAACTCACATTATGAGGCTAAAATGAGGCATGTATATAACTCCCTTAATAATAAATTAAAATACATTAATTTTGAAAAAATAATCACAATGTTTTCATTTTCCCTAAGCGTCTTATCAATGAGACTGTCTCTATTGTTACTGATTTCTTCTTATTTCCTTGAGATTTCTTTATAAACTAGGAAATTAGTACCTATTTATACTAAAGTAATGACAAATAAGACTGCATTGAGTCAATAAACAACAAGAGCTCACCAGATATCAGGTATTATTACTAACAAGATAGAAATATGAAAGGATAGTATCAGTTGCCAAGGGACTCAAAAGGGTAACACAGATACTCAAGTAAATACTATATAATGTGATGCAGGCAAGAAGTAGGTATATATAGGCTCCAACATAAACAAAAAGGAAAAAAGGATAGCTATTCTAGTTTGGACTCAAAATTTCAAGGTTTCAGAACTAAAGTTTTATGTAAGTAGCTGTAAAAAGGGCAAAAAAGGATTTTAGACAGAAAGACAATTGGTAAGGTGAAAAATAATACGACTTCTACTGGAAAACTTCAGTGCCACTGAAAGAATAAGGTAGAGTAGTGAGAAGCCTGGAGAGCCAAGAAGGTAGCAAGTCCCCAAGGCCATGTGTGCTAAATCAAGGAATTTACATTTTACCCTATAGGAATGGTAAAGCTGAAAATTCAGGCAGGGGTATAATCAGATTTCATATCAAATTCTTATTAGGTAAGATTCTCAGAATTTAAATTAGGAGTTACATATTAATGTCAACTGTTATTTGTTTCTTTAGAAATAATTTTAGTAAAATATGTCAAAAACTAGTATCACAAGAAAAAGTAGTTCCAGTTTATATTTTTTGATGCCAAGGAATGTGTACCATAGAACAAATAATCTGTACTCTAGAACCTCATAGATTACATGACAGAAGTGTGTTGACTCAGTTTTAAAAATTGCTTTAATACAGTTTTTTAAATCTAAAAAAACTCTTTAAATTAAAAAAAGAAAGAACATACCTGAAGATAGTTCTGTAGACCTACTATATTTTATTATTTTTTCCAGCTGCTCATGATTCTTTCTGCTGAATACTTTTGCTTGAACAGGCTCTTCAGTCTGGGCTGAATGTCTGTTCCTACTTTTGCAAGGTTCACATGTGCTAGACATACTGGCACTTTCATACCCTTGAGTAAAAAAAGTGACAACTGTTATCAGTTGTTACTAACTCAAAATGAAAGGGAAATTGATATCCATAGTGAAATAGTACAAACAACTCACTTTAGAATGCTATGAAGGCCTGGTATAAATAGAAAATAAAATAGTAAACTGCATGTCATGGAGACATGTTTGCAATAACTCTGGAGGCACATATATTCTATCACTCTACTACCTTGGTAAGTATTTAACAGGCTCCAATTTAACAATTTTTCAGTATTAGCAAACAAGAGAAAAATCCCATCTAATCTGTAAATATCCATAATAAAGAGTAATGGGCATTAATCAAATACATCTGGCTTTACTAAACCTTTTGTGTGACATAATTTGGTTTAAAAGGTCTTATTCACCCATACATGTATTCTAACAAATTGTCCCTCTAAATTTTTTTCACCTGTGAAATTTATTTTCCTATACTGGAGTTCAACTCTTTTTGTTCTACATGGATAGCTGGTATTATGGCTTATAGTTAAATGTTCCCCCAAAGCCTTGTGCCATCATAGGTGAGCTTTTTTAACATAGGTGGCTGGATCTACAGTGTGTGATGCTGTGGTAAGCGTAGTGATTACTAAATTAGTCCCCTGATTGTGTAGCACAGTTTGAGATGCGGATAATGGGAAGGCCCACTCTGGCTGCAAGTCCCACCTGCCCTAAGGACACACGGCCTGGATAAAATGTAAGCAAGAGAATGAGAGCTGCTACTACTTGCTACTTCACTGCTTTGCTGCCCTGAGGTCTTCTACCCAATACAACTGTTTCTGCTCTATGAAGCCCTCTGCCCTACCACTTGGCTTGGAGCCAGCGATGGACTGAAACCTCTACAAACTGTAAGCCAAATAAACCTTTTCTCCTTTAACTTTGGGTGTCAACTACTTTGTTTCAGCAATGAGAAAAGTAAGACAGCATCTATCAACTTCCCATAGCATTAAAATGTATACTGGTTAATATATTAAATCCTCATATTTACTGGGTTTTGGTTTTGGACATTCTACATTCTAACTGTTCAACTTATCTTTTCCAAAAACAGAACAAAAATAAAGACCTCCATACTTATCTATTCCAGAGCCAGTTTCATTTAGCTAATGAAGTCATGCAGTATACTTTATCATCTGTTAAGGAAAGTCCTACCTAGCTTCTGTTTCTTGAGTATTCTTAGATGCTTATCTTTATAAGCTTTGATAATTTCTTTTTAATTTCAAAAACAATCAGAATGCCACCAGGCCTGTAATATAGCTCAATGACACAGCACCTGCTTGGTAAGCAGGTCCTGGCATTTGATTCCCAGTACAAAAAAAAAAAAAAAAAAAAAAAAAAAAGCCATCAAATTAAAGATATTTAGAGGACTGTTACTTTATAATTTTATCCATTTCCATTTTAGAACATAGCTATGTTCTCACTTTTGTTCAATCATTTTTCATTTTCAAAAAATATTTTCATGCTTTTTTAAACCAAATATTTGCCATGTTAATACAGAGAAATATTCATACACTTAACCTGCCACTTTTAACGGTTCACTTAACTCTAGTATTTATTTTTCAGTGTTTCTTGGACTCTAAATACATAAAAATATCAACCCCAATTAACTAATTTCTGATCATAATACTTTCTAAACAATGTTAAAAAATAGTGGTACAGAGGGTAACCCTTAGTTTCCAATTTTGATAGAAATGCCTTTGGAGTACCTCAATTTCAGTGATACTTGATTTGTTTTAGATAAGTATTATATTTAAATGACTTTTTTCTTTTTGAAATAGGGTGTTTCTACATAGTCTAGAATTGCCTTGAACTTGTGATCTTTCTGCCTCTGTCTCTCAAGTGCTGTGATTACAGGCATGGACCACTATATGCAGCTTAAATAACTGCTTTCTTATATCTGTTTTATTTAGAATTTTTACTAGGGACCACCAAATTTTATCCAATCTATTACTATAACTTTAATCATTTTAATTTGATATAATAAATTATGTTCACAAATTTCCTAGTAAGGAAACATGACATTTCTGAAACTAAGAGTTTCCAGAAACTAAGTGTCCAGTATTCCTTTAATACAATGTATCTGTGAGATTGGTCTACTGTTCTCTTTACTAAAACATTACCTCTCCTCTTTAACTTTCCTACATAAAGTAACTATTCAGTGTAAATTGTTTTCTATGGCTTTTCTCAGATCAAAACAAAATTTTTCTTCCTGGCAGGTAAAGAAAAGGTCTCTTGGCTAAGTACAGAATTTTTGAGCTGTAATTCTTTTGACTGCATCTAAGTGATTTTGCTTTCTTCTACTTCGTTGTACTTGTATAAAATATTATCTAATGTCAGTTTAGTGTGATTTTATTTTTTTTGGTATGCAATTTGTTCTTTTACGCATTTAATTACTGATTCTCCACCTGTTCTTTTTCTCCTTCTTTCCTTGTATATTAGATCTCTTAAGCTTCTAATTCTTTCCTCTTGATTTTATCTTAGGATTTTTTGTTCTGTATAATAATACTCCCCTGTGATTTTCTAGTAAAATTTGGGATTTAGTAGAACCCATCTTCTTTTCAAATAACGTAAACACTGGGTTTCTGTGTGTGTGTGTTTTAGTTTTAAAACAAGTTCTATCTACTTCTTTCAGTAATTCTTTCACTAGCTTTTGCCTGTTTTAGTTGTCTGCAACTGTTTTCTCTCTGGTTGTTAGTAGTTTTCTCTTATATGCACTTTTATATTTACTAACTTAGTCATGACTCTTAGCTACCCTCAAGACTATACCCAAATGTTGTATATTTAATGGTGGCATACTCAAAAGTGCAGGGTAGGCTCTTCCATGTGGTGAGGCAACACTCCGGCTAGCAAGTTGTCAGTGTACTATCAAGACAGTAACTTTCTTTATGCCTTAGTGTTCTTGGTTGGAAAGGTTAATGCCAGACTGGAGAGGATTTCAATATAGCCATTCAGTAAGTACATCTCATCCCATTACGAGCTTATGCAGCAAAAGATTGCACTCTCAGAGCTCAGAAGATGGGCAGAGTGAGGAGGTATACTGCACTACTCTAACACAGTCTTATCCCCTGGAGCTCTGATCTTGCTACAGATTTCACCAAAGAGCCAGCAAAAACTAAAGTTTTATTCCTTATGTTTCTAATCATCACAGCTGCTCTGACAGCAAATAAATTCCTAAGACACTGTGTGGTCTCCAAGATATCTTGTCTAGATTCAACATTCCCTTTTTATTTTTAAGGTAATCATTCAAAGCCATTCAAGGATTTCATTATCTCAAATTTACTTTCCTGATTTGGTCGCTGGTCTCTTGGGCTGAAGTCTAGCCACTCCCTTCCACTGCAAGAAACTTATTGGGAAAAGAACCTTCTTGATTATGACAATCACATATAAAAGGTCCAAAAATAAAGGTTACAACTGCTGAAATTATGTTAAATGACATAACCAAAATAGTGCCATTAAATTAACAGTATACAATGTACTGAAGAAAAACATTTAAGTATGTCATTCTAACACGAACGTATATATAAATGAAATTGTTTCTGATGATTACTGAATCACATATAAAGTACTGAATGATTTCAACCAAAGTTAAAATACAGTTTATATGGCGTATACAAAATTCTATGTAGAGAGACCCAGTAGGCACCATAAAAAGCTGTATAACTAAAACTGTGAAAAGCAGAGCTATATGGTGCTATGAGAAGGGGCGAGACTATGGTTTTGTATACAAGTTTCAAGCTTAACACATCAAGGACTAGTTCTTCAAAGTTAAGGAAGTAATATATGACTAACTTGTATCTCTCTGACGCAGTTTAATAACTAGCATCCAGAGAAAGTAGTAAAATTAATGAAAGTTAACACTTCAAGGTAACATTGACTAGGCCAGCTGGTATAACAGCAACAGAATAATACATGATGTTCATTACTTTAAGGCTGTCTTTTCTATTATACTTCATCACTTTTCCTTATCTCCATTCTGTCCTTTTTAGCACGAGTAGCTAATATACAAGGAAATAACTAATACTTCCTCTTGCGCCTCAATTGAAGAGAAACGGCAGTCACAGCATCCTAGAAGACCTCACACATGGTCAAAGAGATCAGAGGTTAAGGACTGACCCATCGCTTGAATGTCAGTCTTGGCAGAAGACCTACGACCCGCCTGAACATAAGGCTGTTTTGCAGCCATTTTCCATGGCTTCCCTTTCCCTGGGAGGCTACCAAGAGATAATCTCTCATCTTCTCTAGGTTGTGAGGAAACATGACATCGTATGTCTCATTTCTGGGCAGGCATCTGAAGAATGTAATAGCTTAGCTGCAGTTTACCTGATACCTCAGTAACAGAACATCCCATCACTCGTTCTGCAACTGTCACCTAGCTCTTTATGTCAGTGTTGCTCTCTTCAAGTGAGATAAGGGAAACAGACTTCGCTCCTTCAGCTGCTATTTCTCTGCCTATTTGAGTAATATACTGGATTTTAAAAGCATTTTTTCCTACCTTGTTTTTTTCTTTCTTAACCAGCTAAAACCTGTCAGGCTTCTTCCTGCCTACTGTTTTCTAGTTATATCATGTCAGAATTTATTAGTGAGTACCAGGAGAGAGAAGGACAAATGAAACATTCAAGAACAGTTAGAAATCAGAAGCCGAGTATGGTAGTACATGCTTGCAATCCAGCACTCAGGAGGTTGAGGCAGGAGGATTGCTGCAAGTTTGAGGCCAGCCTGGGCTACATAGTGAACTTGTAGGCAACCTGAACTATACAACAAGACCCTGTCTCAAAACACATATACACATACACACACACACAAAATCAGTAAGTCAGAAACTCAGTACATTAACAAATCTGTCCAATTTTCCAAGAAAGTAATACCTAGACTATGCTAGTCTTTTGGGACATTATAACTGGCTGTCATATAGTTTATTGCTAAGACAGCAATTTAAGTACCACTGCTGGTCTACGTGTCACATCCTTTTCTCTTCCCCAATTCTTCATATTCCACTTCTTTACAACTCTACACATTTCTTCTACACAACTCTACACTTGGAATGTTTTCCAGTATTATCTCACTTCATCTCCATTTACTACTTCCTTTATGACACAAAAACCATCCATTTTAAAAAACAAATCCTAGCTATTCCTATCCCACAAAGAAAATAAAATATAAATCAGCTATCCAGTTCAGCATTTCTGAGGCTTTCATGTATGCATCTTCACATAAAATGTAAAATCTTGGTAAAATGCACATTTGAAAAACTGTATTCTGATTCAGTTCATGGCAGGCACAACAGTGTACATTTCTTTCTTTTTTTTTTTTAATTGGTACCAGGGATCGAACTCACGACTGCCTGCTTGCAAGGCAGGCACTTATGCCGCTGAGCTAAATCCCCAGCCCAACAGTATACATTTCTAACAAGGTCTAGATGAAGTTAATGCTGTGCGTCCACAGTTCACATTCTGAATCAGAAGAGTTTACCTGACTTTTTTGATTCATATTAGCTTGACTTTGCCACATGTCTCTTGATTCTGCTAACAGATCTTATTTGCATGTGTGTGTGCGTGTGCACATGCGCACAACATATAGTGGGTTCTCACTAACAGATGGTTTTGGGTGTCTATTTAACAAATGTGAATGTATAGTTTGGCACATATTCTTAAATATAAAAGAACTACAAAATCATGTCAACTTTTGCCATAAAGTAAAAAAGTTGAATTATGTGAGGTATAGTTGAATGTTTTAAGTTTTTAAAAATTATTACAGTAAAAGAATGGATTCTAACATTTACTTTTTATGGTCATTCTGACTTTGGGGAAGTCAAAAGCCAGTCATCTGGCTTTGGGAAAAAGCCAGATGTTGCACAGTGCCAGAGTCAGTATACAAAAGAGGATGAGGACACAGTGTAATGTTACAAGCCCGCCTTCCCACTGGATGGCTCTGGGAAGTGGCGTTCCCTGTACTTTTAAGATCACATCTCACCTTGTTAATATACTCATGAAAAGGGACATCCACAGCTGCTTCAGTAAGTGGCAAGGTGATGAGTGTGTTTGAAATAAGGGGAAGTATTTTGAGGGAGATTAATGGTAATGCAGCTTTTACTATAGTCAACTTTTAAAATTTAAACATTCACCATATCTTTCAATTGCACCTTATATATAAGAAACAGTAATTCCCCAGAATAAAGACATTTCAAAAAAGATACAAAATCAGTATTTCAAGGCTTTGGTAAACATAACCATCAACTGGCTAAAACTTGGCTACTTAAAAGCATAGTCTGCACACCAAAATCAGCAAAATACAAGTCTGTTAGAAATGTAGACTCTCAGATCCCTCCTAGACCAACTACATTAGAATGTACACCTAAGACAGCATTCCCAAGTAATCTTGAATGAAATGTTGAAGTTTAAAAAGCACTGCCCTGTACAATCAAATGTTGTAGTTTTGTAATGGCAAATCTATGGTATGTGTGCCGCAGCCAGCTATTTGTTATTATCGGAAGCTCTAAAAGGTATGCAATCACTGCACTAGTTGAATAAGAGAGTGTTGGAAGAAAAAATATTGCTTATTCATTTATTCATATGTCAGAAAACATTTTTGGGGGGCAAGATACCAGTGAACAAAAAATTATTTGAGTACACAAACGAATCTCTCAAAATGGCCGTTACTGACTTAAATATTCTCTGGTAGTACTAATAGTAATCTTGGGAAAAACATAACAGTTGTGAGGATAGTTTCAGAACACTGGTTACTAATAAGTCAATTCCTCTCAAATTTTTATAACTGGAAAATTATTTCAAGGATGGCGATAATAGTGCTAATAAAAAATGTTATTCGTGTTCAAATTTGCCTGTTTAATTATCAGATTTTTCACATGTAGAAATGGGTAGGAACCAAGGCCTTCAAGAACACATAAATAAAAAAAAATGTAAGCATCTATAGTTTTTATTTGGATTTTCAGAAAGGGTTACATCACTCAAAGAGTTAAGATAAATGCTAACAAACTTCACACGTGTGCGTAACTGGGGCAAGGGGAGTGTGCTCAGAGATTCATACAGCTAGGCAAGCACTCCAGTGCTGAGCTTCATCCCCAGCTCTCCCAACTGCCCTGCCCTTTTAGTACTGAGAATCACACCTGCCAGGCAGGAGACATGCTGCTGGGCTATATATCCAATCTTGATTCCCTTTTGTAAAATTAAGTTTGGAGAAAAGATCTCACTAAGCCTAAAATCTTTAGGCTAAGAAATTGCCATGATGCCTATGTTTTACAATTTTCTCTCTTAGCTGTCACATAGGCATCATGGCAATTTCTTAGTGACGTACAAAATTGAGAAAGTATCTTTTGAGCCACAGTAATTACATATGTAATAAACCACCCTCCCAAAATAAAAAAAGAAAACATAAGAACCTTCAAGAAGTTAAAAGGTCATGTTTTAAAATATTTGTACTAAATATTACTTGAAATATTTTTAAAACTTTTTTAAAAAGTAGAAAGGTAACTAAAAATGTCTGTTTAAGTATGCCTAGCAGAGTGCCTGCCCACCCAGCAATACTGACATTAGATATCAACAGGTCAGAAGGTTACCAGTGTTTATGTTAAACTTTCAACAAATTTTAATACTTACCACCAGTTTTAACTCTGCTTTTCTGCTGAACAGAATTTCTCTTCTTATTCTTTAATTTGGGAGTTTTGTCTTTAGATGCCAGGTTGGCTTGTGCAGATGCTTTTCTTGTCTTGAATGTTTTAGTTACTGTTGTGGGATCCACTGGATCAGGGATACTGCTAAAGCTTTCTAATGATTCTTCATCAAATTGGCGTCTTCTCCTACTTGCATCTATTTGATTTTTGCGATTACTATTTGTAGTTTTCTCTACTGACACTGCAAATCCAGTCTTTGTAAATGGTTTTTCAATTTCTCCTTCTTGCTCATATAACCATGGTGCCTTACTGTTTTGTGCTTCCTCTTCAGGCTGTTTCTGATTCCTAACCAATAAAAACAAGTTTTTGGAAATTACATTGTAAGTTTGCTGAAAATTCCACATATGCTCATTTAGGTACATAAAATCATCGAGCTATAAAATGTTTTCACAAGAATATGCATTAAATGTGCAAATAAGTACATACTACAAATTAAACTAATTTTGGATCCTTAATAAACATTTTTACTGGCAGAAATTTTAAAAGCTTCATGATAGGAACAGTGGGAAAGAAAAAACAAAGTAACAATAATAATGTCATAACATTTCTACCAGAGGTTATCAAAAAGAATTTCTAAGTTAACACAATTATTAAAAATATCATTTATATAGCCATAAAAATGCCTACAGAACTGGTCTGAACCAATTTGTCTTTTAGCTGGCTGTGTCAGAAATGGTACTTGAGAAATTATCATATTAAACAATAATAAACATTAGAAAAGAAAGAACAAAATCCTAACTATGACTGATACCATGTACCATCAAAACTTCCCAGAAGAGCCAAGTACAGTGGCATACAGTTGTAACCCCAGGGTACCCAGGAGGCTGAGACAGGAGAGACAGGAGGATTGCATGTTCAAGGCTAGCCCAGGCAACTTAGTAACATCCTGTCTCAAAATTAGAACAAATAAAAAGGGTTAGGAATGTAGCTCAATGGTACAGTAGTAAGCCTGAAGCCTGTGTTCAATACCTAGTACTGACAAAAAACAGAAGACATCCCAAATATATTTAATAGTACTCAATATTACAATTTGAATGCTCTCTAGAAAGTGATTCGAATTAGAGATATAAGTCAAATAAAAGGCTCACTATTTAATAACTATTCTCTATCAGTTAATATTAGTTTCAAGCTTTAAGTCAGTATATACTTTCAACCTTAAAGACAGACATCAAAGATATCCTATTGGCCTGGTCATATTCAATAACATGTAAAAAGTTTCGTATTTCCAACATTGTCAAGCCAAAGAATCACAAACACCCTAATTCCATTTTCAAATTATAATTACATGTAATTACAAAAGTGTTTTTACAAAAGTAAAAGTTTAAGCAAATAACATTACGTTCACAACCAAGTACCTTTGCTTTTCTGCTCCAATAGAAGAACTGCTTTCAAAGGGTTTTGGAAAAGCCATATATTCTGTTTTCCCTGAAGGATTCTGGGCTAATGGCTGCTGGTGTTCAGTAGGTGTAGAAATATTCTGAGAAAAATCTCCAAAATTAGAAGGAAATAAAGGGCTGAAATTCATACCTAAGCAATAAAGAACAATAAATTTTGCTTTAGCCTTAAAATAAAATCACATATTCTGTTCAGATGCATCAAAATAAAAAATTAATACACTAACATTCATTTAATCACTTATAGCTCATTCAGTCTACGTTTTAAGTCTTTGTGATACTAAGATGACTAATGATCGCTACCTCTTTAAGAACTAGAAGTTATAAATAGTAGTACCAGATCTTTATCAAATTATAGGGTGCCAGACTCAACTGTAAGTACTTCACATGTTACTTCATTTAGTGACTAAATTAGCAGTGTAAGATTGGTACTACAGGCATACTCATTTTACTAGTGAGAAAATAGGTTTAGAGGTCAAATAGCTAACAAAAAGAGGTTCTACATGACTCCAAAGCTTATATTCTTCCTAATCAGGAACATAATTAAGTACTTAGCAAACAGGGCTATGTATCAGAGGTAACTGCAAAGGATTATTCACAGGAAAGGATAAAGAGAGCTTTGCAAAATTGAACTAGTATATGAGGAATTAACAGGTAGTCTAATAACCTACCTGTACAGGGTAGGTATGGGGTTAAAAGCACAGCATGTACAGCTTCTCAATTACCACTTAAAAATCAACTTAAGCATTTACAAGGCCTTGAATTCAATCAGTGCATTTAAGAAAATGGCTTGTGGGCCTGGGCATTTAGCTCAGCGGCACAAGTGCCAGCCTGTAAATCGTGAGGTTGTGAGTTTGATCCCCATTCCAAAAAAAAAAACAACTCAGCAATGGCTTGCTCAATTTCTTAAGTCACTATTTTGAAAACATATTATGCTTTATGGATATTTACAATTCATAAAAGCCTTTACCTTTCTCTCCTTCTACATTTCCTGGCAAACACCTTCAACTCCTCCTCTTTGATGAATTACTTCATATAATTGGTCTCCTATTTGTTCCACTTCTATAATACTGTCTTTTTAATTATTCA
The DNA here is from genome assembly GCF_034190915.1 of Cavia porcellus. Classification (NCBI taxonomy): domain Eukaryota; kingdom Metazoa; phylum Chordata; class Mammalia; order Rodentia; family Caviidae; genus Cavia; species Cavia porcellus. Next base: position 7,822,983 of record NW_026947507.1, on the reverse strand, counting down.
TTTTTCTTTAGTGCCACTGCCAGTGCCTTAAGTCAGATTATCACTCTTTCCATTATATTACTGTACAAGTCTTTCATTCACTAGTTACTTCTGGCTCCTTTCCTCCAATTTCTCTTCAACATTTTTATCAGTATAATCATTCTATAATATAAATCTAATGTTATCCCCCTCTCAAAGCCCTCCAAAGGCTCTTATATACATACAGTTTAAGCTTCTTCTGCACATCACAAAAGACCTCTGTCACTCTTCAGCCACACACATCAATTATACTTTTCCTGCCTTACGCCTAAACACTGGTCACACTTACCTCTAGATTCCTGGAGGGAGTATTAATTCACTGTTTGCAACTAAGTAGTTCCACTGATTAGGAAGCCCTTCCCCTTTTAATCTCTCTGGAAGTAAATTGTATTCATTCTTTAGTTTAAATAAAACCTTTCCTGGAAAAATTGAATTTACTCACTCTCCCCCCAACCATAGGCTACAGGACCCATGGTACTGTGTCAAAAGGATTAATATTCTTAACTTTCTCACTAGACCTGAGTTCCTTCAAGGGTTAGTCTCACTCATCTTTTAATCTCAGTAATTTATATAGTGGCTGGCACATAATAAGCAAAGGGAAAAAAAGTCTGAATAAAAAGCTGTGTTCACTAACAAGATACAGTGCTTCTCCAGAAGCGCTGCTAATTTAGTCATCTGTACTCTCATCATGTTTTATAGTGTCTGCTGGGCAGCAGCCAAAGGATATGTTAATTTCCTTTCCCCTGCTAAATAGTTGAAGTATATCATTCATAGCCAATTTACCTCATTTTGTTAGCAACAACATTAAGCTTAAATTTTTATTACAAGAAACAACATAAAGTACGTAACTTCTCTTGCCATTTCCTACCATTCCAAAATAGAATGTTAAAAATCCAAGCAAAAAACACATAAAATACAAACTAACTGAACAACCAAAACGAAAAATCCATCATGCACTGGAGAAATTATAATATAAAACCCCTGCATGTACTTTCTGTTTGGATATTTAGTCACCTACCTGGTGCAAATGATGAAAAGTTAGTAAACCCAGGTAGATTAAACCAATTTAAAGGCTGTGTTGGAAGGCTGAAAGGACAAAATAAACTGGGAGAAGAAGGGTGTGATGCATTACTCCCTCTTTCTTGGCTTCCAGGTTTGTCTGGGTGTGGATTTTGCTGGCGCATGAGTTCATTCAGCATTTGTTTCAACCTACAAAAATTTAGGAATTCAAAAAATTAAAAATCAGTTAAATTATCATCTATAAAAGTATATTCAGGGGCTGGAAATTTAGCTCAGTAGCATAAGTGCCTTCCTAGCAAGCATGAGGTCCTGAGTTCAATCCCCGCTACCAAAAAAGAAAAGTATATTGAGAAAGAATACATATATATATGCACACATATATCCTCTTACATATAGAAGAAATGATCCAGGACCACATTTACTACAACAAATATTTCCTTGCTCTGATGACTTAATTCACTAACAGCCTTTGGTAAGACTTGAACTTGATTCTTTTGTCACATAACAGGTATGGTGTAACTAATTTTTTGTTTATAGCTTTATTATAAGAATAACTGTACAATTCATCCAATGTAAGGATATGATTTGATGATACAAAATTTTGCAAATATCAATATGGGACACTATGTAAATCATAAAATTCTCAAAAAACACAAAATGTTTGAATATATAATTTAGCTCTTGCTCTTTTTGCATAGAAGATAACAGTAAAATTCTCAATTTTAGTACAGTACTCACTGGATACTTTCAATACTTCTAAGAAAGTTTATCTCTGGGGCTGGGGATTTAGCTTAGTGGCACAAGTACCTGCCTGGCAAACACAAGGTTGTACATTCAATCCCCAGTACCAAAAAAAAAAAAAAAAAAAAAGAAAGAAAGAAAGACAGACAGACAGACAGACAGACAGTAAGTTAGCTGGTTTACCTCTGAACATTATTCTGTTGCCACGTTAGCTGTGTATAGCACTGGTTCAACTGGTGCATTATGAGGTGTACTTGTGGAGATGCGACATTGCTTGGCATAACACTGTAAGGACCCGTGAGAAGAGTTTGTAGCAAGCAAGACAAAGTCTATTTGAAAGAAAATTTTTGGTAATAGTCAATGATGAGTTTAAGAAAATTTGTATTGCTTCAAAAATAGTGCAAACAAATGAAAAATTCAGTATTATAGTAAATTTTACCTGTTGGTCTTGCATCAAAGTCTGACAAATGTTAACACTGAAATCAAGTTGTTTCTTTAGCTGATTAATTTGTTCTTGCCACTGTTCTTTCTCTTCTACGTAAGAGAGCTCTGACACCCATCGAAGATTTTCTTGTCGTTGCATACTAATATTCTGTTGTCTTGTCTTGGCTAAAGGACGATAATTTCCATCAGCTGAAAAAGGGCGATTGTTCTTCCACCTAATAAGATTTAAGGCCTTATGTCATCATATATAGTATTTTTTTAAAACATAGCAACTGATACCCTAGTCTTTTTAAAAATGACAGATTTCCAGTTTATACAGTTTTATTTGCTTTCTGATCTTTTTCACTTAACATTTTGCACAGAAGATTCCACATGACTCTATTCTGCAAAATAAAAGTATCATATACTGCAAGCATTTTCTGTTCATGTTTTAGTTTAGGCACAAAACATTCTATCATGTTGAACCATTAAATCTACTTAACCATTTCTCACAAAAAATTTTTCCCTGTTATAAATAACAACACAATTAATATTTATTTTTATTTACCTTATTTATTTTTTGAGACAGCACCTCACCAAGTTATGTAGGCTGTTCTCAAATTCCAGGATTCAAATGATCCTCCCATTTCAGTCTCAGAAGTACAATACCAAATTGTTTGCAAACATAAGCATTGTGAACCAAGGTACTACTATAGTTGGGGATTATAGGCATATACCACTGTCCCTGAAAATGCAATTAATATTTCTGTTGACCTTTTTCAATATCTTTTACTTTTCTCTTTGCATAATTCCCCAAAACAGAAGTAAAAACGAAAGTTTATGTATGAATCTTATAGTCTATCTGGGATGTAGAGCACACCTTCTGATGTAATTTACAAATAAAAATACATCTAGTTTTTGTCTTTGGTTCCTAGCACAGAGACCCTAAAGCCCTCAGAATCTCTCAAATGGTAAAGCACCTTTAGTTATTAACAAGCCCCTTTCAACATCATTAATAAAGTAACTCTTGGAGAAAGAAGAGTGACCACTAGAAATACCAACTAAGTCATTAGAGTGTTATAACTTTCAGACCCATCCCCTCAACTCCAGGGAAGAAAACAGGGCCATGGATTGGTCCAATCATCAATGGTCACATCTTAAAACAATTATGCCTACATAATTGCTATGGTTTGGATCTAAAAGGTCCCCAACAAGTCTATGTGCTTAGAGGCAGAGTTTTTGGAAGGTGACTGGATCATGGGGCCATTACACAAATTAATCCATTGATGAATTCCTAGCTGAATGTGCTGTTATGAGGCAGGATCCAGTCACAACATGTAGGCCATTAAGGGCATGACATAGACAGATACATTTCTGTGTCTGGCCCTTCCTTTTTCTCTGCTTCCTGGTTCCCAGATTGAGCAGCTTTTCCCTACCGTTATCTTCCCATCACACTGTTTCTGCCTTGGAGCCAGCTAACCAGGGACTCTCTTAAACTGTGAACCAAAATAAACTTCTCCTTTAAGTTACTGAGTGTGAGGTATTTTCTATTTTCTCCCACAAGAGAAAGTGACTAATACAGTAATAAATAATAATAATAAATAATAATAAAACCGACACAAAAAACTCTGGAATTTAGAGTGCTTTGGGGCTGGTGAGCACATTAAAGTGTTAGGATAGTGGCTTGCTCGGAGAGGACATGGAAGCTCTGTATATTCTCATGTATTACCCTTAAATCTCTTCTAGTTGATTGTTCTGATATGGATACTTCATAATAAATTGATAAATGTAAGTAGGTGTATATTTTCCTGAGTTCTGTAAGTTGTAAGGTATTAAACCTAAAAAGGAACCTATGGGAACAACTAAATTTGTAACCAAGTCAGACAGAAGTGCAGTTACCCTGGGAACCAGGTACTTGCACCCAAAATGAAGACACTCAAGTAGGTCTGAGTCTTTCAATTTGTGGGGTCTGCACTAACTCCTGAGTCTCAGTACCATAAGTGAATTGAACTTTAGGACACTTGTTTACTTGGTCTTAAGAACTGCCCAGTGTCAGAAACACCTGATATATACATAAATTAAAGCAAAAAAATGAGAACACTGAAACTAACCTGTTTTTGGTTTCCTTTACATTACAGGAGTTATGATTTGCACTGTTAGGAGGATACACAGAAAAGTTGTCATTGGAACTGGCATACTGCTCTTCTTCTTCTTCATCTGTCCGAACAATTCCTTCAGAAAGGTAACCATCTTCATCTCCTTCTTCATCTAGTGCACACTGAGTAGAACCTCCCCAAGTTGCCATCGTTCTATTATGAGACATCACAGATACCATAATGAAGATTAGTTAAATATTTTACAAAAGGGCCAGGTATTTAGCTCAGCGGCTCAAGTGCTTGCCTGGTAAGCATAAGATCGTGAGTTTGATCCCTGGTACCAAAAAAGAAAAAAAAAAAAAAAAAAAACCAACAACAATGTATTATAGGTCAAACTCTTATCAAACACAGGTTTAAGTTTTTATCATATTTAATCATAGTAACTATGAGATAAACAGTACTATCCTGATTGCTGTTATATAGAAGGCTTAGTTTGTCTACTACAAAATGATTCATTAAATAAAATAGCAATCCCATTCTGGAACTTTTAGCCTAAACTAAACCTCCTCAACTTTTTCTTGAGTGACAGTTCTCTGTTTCAGTGCTGTCCAACAGAAATTTCTACAACAGTGGTAATAATCTTTTGGTACCATCTGTGCTGCTGTATAGAGTAGATGCTCAATACACATGACTATTTACCACTTAAAATGTGGCTTGTATGACTGAGAAAACAATTTTTTTTTCTTTTTAGACAGAGTCTCGCTATGCAGTTCAGGCTGGCCTTGAGCTCACTTTGTAGCCCACTCTGGTCTCAAACTTACAATGATCCTCCTGCCTCAGACTACTGAGTGCTGAGATTACAGGAATGTGTCACAAAAGAAAATAAATTTTTAACTTAATTTTATTTAGATAACCACCAATATCTACTTGATGCCATATCAGAATGTATAAATAACTCTACACCAATGGTTATAAAGCTAGATGTTCATCAAAACTATCTGAAGAAAACTATGAAAGAGAAACATGCAGTACCCAGAAGGCACAGTTTGACTAATAATATGCATACTGGGTCTCTAAGAATAGGAAAAGTTCTTCCAAGAGGAAAAAAAGAGAATAATATTCTAGAAATGATAAGAAGATATGAATAAGTACAGCTGCAACAAATTTCTATTTGTTATTTCAGATCAAAACATTATTATACAGCTAAGCAAATAACTAATCTCACAGAGGACCAACTCTTAGAAATATTCTAAGTATGAAAATTTCAAAGTTAAGCCCATAAACATTTAGTTTCATGTAGCAAAATGTTTTAAGATCCTGAGGGATGGAACAAATTAAAAAAGTGCTTATTTGCAATGTAACAGAGTGAGCATTTTTTATAAGCTATAAACTAAGAAAATAAGGCTTACCCACACTAGAAAATCTGTATCATCATTTGATTAAATGCCACAGTAATTGCAACTAAAGAAAGCTGATGCTACGAGAAAAGAAAGCAGCCAGATTCAGTTAAACTGAGGCATAAAGGTAATGAGAGCCAGGGTAAAGGAAACAGGTTTGTGGTAATGTAAAGGGAAAATGAGGCTCCTTACCTACATTTTAATTAAGTGACATTTTTAAAACATAAATAACTTTCTTACTTTTCTGTTCTACTTTGCTGAGGAGTACACACGTTCTCAGATCCATCACTTCTTAATGACACAGCCACTGGAGATGTAGTTTCAGCTAGAGCTTGCCTCCTCTGATGCTCAGCCATCAGCGCTTCAAGCTGCTTTCTTCTCTGTCGTAGCTCCTCCCTCAACATTTCATGTCTTCTCATGTCTGACCACAACTATTGTTTTAAAAATCAAAATCTAATAAATATTTGGATTTGCTGAAGCCTTACAGAATGGTCTTACAGAATCTTGTCACCAACACAAAGCACTCTACTTTCCTTCTACCCTTTTCATACTAAGATATCCACAAAGGTGAAAATAATATTTTAGTGATAAATAAGAAAAACACAATCATTAATTCTTAATGACAAAAGGTACCACCCAAATATATTTCACAGACCATTCAGAAAAAGTTATGGTATTTTTCTATACACCGTATATAAACAAACGGCCAAAGAATAGGTCTGGCTAACTGAAATGATCAGTATGTGCCACCTATCTCCTTATATATAATCCTGCCAAGTATACTAATAAAGAGTATGAGTTTTTCAAGACACAAGTATTTTTTGGAAAAAAGTGATTTGCTCCCCCAACTAAACTGCACAAAACCCACTACAATTTAGAAACATACTCCACATGGAGCACTTCCTTAGCATGTGCAAAGCCCTAGTTCTGATCTCCAGCACAGCAAAGTAATAAAACAAAAGACAACCACCAAATAATGTGACAGTTAATCTTGCCAACTTGACTGAGTAAGGAATTCCTAGCATTGTGGTACAGACTCTAATTCATGCACTCTAGGAATTTCAGGCAGAAGGATGTCAACTGTAAGCCCAGCCTGGGCAACTCAGTGACCCAGTGAGACTAAATAAAAAAAAAAAAAAATAACCAAGGGATGGGGATGTAGCTTAGTGCAAAGAACTCGGGCTCAATCTCTGATAAGGCAAATAAAACTCTCAAAACAAAAAACAAAAACCTAATAAAGTAGCAAAGTACACTTCCAGATGCACCTACAAAGTGTTTCTATAGACAACTGGCAATGCAGGACACCAAACTGATGGGAAGACCTACCTGAATATAGGCAAATTGCTGAGGGCCCAAATGGAAAAAATGTGGAAAGAGAAAGCTAGCCAGCACAAGCTCGTTCCCTCCCTACTTCCCATGCCATGAGACAGGCAGACTTCCTCCAACATACCGTTCTACCAGGATGTTTCTGCCTTAGCACAGGCCTAAAAGCAAACGGGCAACTAATTCACACTATCACCTCTGAAACTGTGGGTCAAACTAAGCCTCTCCTTTTAAGTCATTTTTCTCAGGTATTGTTATAGCAATGTTAAACTAACTCAAGTAACAAAAACTACATTTCACAGATTTTGTTTCCCTTCTTAAAATGTGACTTAAGACCACAGGAAAAAAACAATTTATTGTATTGTACCTCATTATCTACTACTGAAGAATCATCGGGCTCAAAAACAGATTTGCTTGTACCAGTCTCATTTTCATTAACAGTTGGGGTTGAAGTAACAGCTGGGATATATTTTTTTGTAGGACAACAATTACTCACACCAACAGCTGACAGCTAAAAAAAGAATTGGCAAAAACTATTATCAGGTGTTAAAGCAATTGTATCAACTTTATAAAAGTAGTTATTTTTCCTCTTTAAAGAGACTTCTAGTACCACATTTAATCTATTCTTACCAGACTTCAATTGTCATCATTACCCACAGATAACAATAACAACAAAAAATCAAAACACAGGGAAAAGTTCATGAATACCTATAGTAATCCTCAGGAATATTAGTGCCACTAATGATCCAGTGTTACTGTGGAAATTTTTGTAATGATCCAGTGTTACTGTGGAAATTTTTGTACATTTATCCTAACTCTGTCCCTGAGAATTATGTACATTTGGGATAGATATTAAAAACAAAGTCAAAAGGTAACATCATTTGACGCTGAGCATGGTGGCATACACTTGTAATTCTAGCATTCGGGAGGCTGAGGCAAAAGGATTGCTGCATTGCGTTTCCCTTTCTTTAAAAACAAAGAATAAAGCTAACCAATAAAGTTTAGGAAAATCTCAAAGAACAATTTATGATTCTACTCCATTATTAACCCTGTATCTATACCTATCTGGTGTAACCAATAAGATACCTTATTCTGTATTTAATTTCAAAGACCCACATAAGAGAACTAGTTAACAAGTATATACACTTAATACCCAAAATATTCATAATTATTTACTTTAGATAATAATTTATAATGGCTTAAAGGCTTTATTACTAGGCTAGAAAAACATAAAAATACTGGTCCAAAACTACGAAGTGTAAACTAGAATATTTAATATAATAAAGTTAGAAGTACTCATGTTCTGAAACAATGTTTAGCTAGCCCAGTAACTGTAAGAATGGAAATGAGTCAATTTCTATGCTCTCTCTCTCACAGTATAAACATATCCCCAAACCCATCTCATTAGTTTTCCACAAAATTAGTAGATATAACTCTGTCTCAGTACTGTATTTAAAAGAAAAAGACAATGGCTACTTTCAGGTGACATAGGTTTTAAACATCTTTTCCACCAAATATAAAGAAATACATGTCATCATTACCTGTAGGTCAGGACATGCCTTTTGCAATGCTTGGATTTTCTCTTGGATCTCAATCAGTTTCTTTCTTTCCTCCTGCAATTGTTTTAGCTCTCTCTGCTGCTGCTGTAATTTAGCCTCATAAAATTTCTCTCTGTAATTACATTGACATTGAATTTGTGAACTACTATAACTATGTTGACAGTAATGTAATACCCAGCCAATTACTTTCTCTAAAACAGGCACTAGGGCCAGGGCATGGTGGCACGTGTCTATAATTCCAACACTCAAGAGGCTAGGGCAAGAGGATTGCTGCAAGTGCCAGGTCAGTCCGAGTTACAAAGCCAGCCTGAACCACAGATGGACAGCCTATCTCAAAAAACAAAAAATAAAAATAAAACAGGCACTAGATTTTTTATTAAGTGAAGTCCAAAGCATACCATACCTTGCCTTTTCATTGACTCTAGTATCTTTCTGTGTTTTAGTGGTATTTCCTCTAGCATTATTTGGGTTTTGTTTGATATCCTCTTCTGGTGGGTAGACATCACCCAAATTTGATGTATTGGCAGAGGTAATTCCTTCAGCTGCATCATCATCCTGAAACAACATAATTATATTAAAACTATCTTGACACTCAAAACTATGCAATTTATACCTCAGTAAATACATTAGGCTATACAACTCATACAAAGTAATGCAAAAAAGCACAGAATTTTTACAGTAAACCAAATTTCATCTTCCCTCAATGGCAAGAAATGAAGCTCTAAAAGCAAAATAAGCATATTTAAATCTGAATTGCTAATTATTCAGTGTTATGAGTTGTTAATTATTCAGTACTATGGTTTAAAAGTTGGTTGATTTACGATTTAAAAGTTGGTTGATTATATTTATAATATAAAATATTAAGCCTTTTAAGTATTTAGCTATGGTGTGAGTAAATCCCATTGTGAAGTATTAAAAGGATGGGAATTTAATCCCACTAGTGTTAAGCCTTTGGAGATGATCAGGATTGAACAAAGTCATCATCAGAAGAGAGCCTGCATAACTGAACATTAGTGGCTTTATAAGAACAGGGATGGATATCAAAGGGTAACAGACACAAATGTATGTGCTCTATTGTTTGCTATGTGATGCCCTGCACAACCTCAGTTCTCTCAGCCAAAAGGCTATCACCAGATGTAAGCCTCTGCAACACTCCAGCACTGTGAGCCAGAAAAACTTATTTTCTTTATGTTACCTAGCCTTAGATATTTCATCAGAGTGATGCAAAACAAGATTATGGGTTATATTACACTAAAAAAAAAGGCAGCAATATGTAACAGCTGAGGAAAAGATAAAAAGGATTTTAAAAGTTAAATCATTTTGGTTGCTGTAGACAGGTTGTATCTACTTTATTAAACTAAAAACCTAAAGTTTATCGACTACATTCAGACATAAAATTTTCAGATGTATACATTGGTTTTAAAAATTTATGATTATCACTTCCAACTTCCTAGCACTTTAGCAGGCTGAAGCCAGTGGATTCCAAGTGTGAACCCAGCATAGGCAATTTAATGACTGTCTCAAAAATGGACTGGGTACATAGCTCAGTGTGAAGGTCCTAGATTCAATCCTCTACACCACAAACAAAATGAAACAAAATACAACTTCCAACTTTACTTATTTGACTTCGCAGAATAAAACAAGCAGATTTTTTCTTCTTTTACATCAAGTGGGTTACGATCTCAGGCTCTGTTGTCAGGCTATCTAAATTCTGATATGTAACACTGGACAACTAACATCTCTTCAACCTGTTTACGATCTACTTCACTGAGGTATTATGAGATCTACTTGGCATAGGCTAAGGTTATTGCAAAAACAAAAACCAAACCAATAATCTGGCTTTGTAAATAAAACTCTACTGAACACAGCTGCAGTACTTTATATATATTATCTATGCCTATTTTGCAGTGAGAAGTTGTGACCAAAATACTTATTAACTCAATCTTTTTAGAGAAAGCTAGCTATTGCTGATGTACAATATAGTGATAAGCCTTTAAAACTGACATGTAAGAAATAAGGCCTGGGACATACTTCCATGGTAGAGCACTTGCTTAGCATGTTCAAAGCCCCAGGTTCAATCCTCACCACCACAAAAAGAAAAAGCATACTAGTTTAATTATACTGTACCAACACAATTGTCAAACATGTAAACACATTTTACTTTGTAAGTGTGTACTATTTAAGTCTTCCCCCTCCCAAAAAATTTATTATTTACCTGTACCATAGCAACAAGATCTTGTAGATGTCGAAGTTTCTGTTTTGCAGCCATAAGTCTATAGATCTTCTGTTCAAATTCTCCATCTTCTGGAGCCTCCTCAACCACACTGCTCCTATGACTAGATAACGAAGCTCCCTCCTCCTCTGCTTCTTCTTCCTCTTCCTCATCATCTTCCCCTTGTGCTACATGGATCCCCTGATCTCCTTCTCTATTGTATCGACAATCTGCTAAAAATAAAATCATCCAGTCAATAATTTTTAAGTAAATTTAAGATTATCACTCAAAGAAGATACACTTCACAAGAATGATATGGCCAAACCCTTGAACATAATCAATCATACCTAAAGGAGGCATGTTCAGAGCCCTAATGTTGGTGGCAGATCTGTTGTTTATTTCACAATTAGAATTAGTTGATCGCCCATCTCTATTATTAGAAACACACTGTGGATTACTAATACTATTTACTTCATTCCATGTGGCAGACACTTGTGGATTTCTGAAAAAAGAAAGCCAAAGTTAAAAAAAAAATCAAAGTTTCAGAGCTTTATTAAGTTTCAAAATAAGGAGAACATTGGTTTGCCCATTTAATTTTGAACTTTTAATAATCAGCTCTTACTTTTCATTAACTTTTACATATGTGTTACATCCAAATTTATGAACATGTGAGAAGTCAAAATTACACAGAATAAAGAGGAAAGATGAGATATTTCTTACAATTTATTGTCTTGGACCTAACAAACAGCAAACTGAATATACTACTATACTGAGTACTTCCCTACTTTACCTTTAGAGGGAAAGGAAGATTACACTGGCCAAAACTGTACCCTAATAGGAGAAAAGCTTAAATGACAAACAAATGAGCACTTTTATTGAGGTTCTTATCCCCTCTGCCCACCACCACTCCACTAAAACTATTAGGTTAGGATGAATACATTGAGGCACTTACAAAAACATTCTTACCGAATGTTAGTAACAGGTTCGGAATTTTCATGCTCAGAATCATATTCGGACTCTTCAGTTTCTTCATCTTTTGTGTTTTCATTTACAGCATCTGCCATCATATCTGATGTTTGTTCATAATAATGAACTAATTCTCTTAATTCATTCAATCTCTTCCGAACTTCATTTAGTTTCCTGATAAACATATAATGTTAACATCATGTTAGCAAAAACAAAAGAGCACAAGGCTATTTTCATGTAATATCAGGCAACAAACACCACACTCTCAAGACAGACCTTATCAATATTGAGGGACTCGGAATTAAATGAAATGAGTTTAATTTCAAGTATGATTTACTCAAAGATTAATGACTTAAATTTCTTATGTAGTTTTAGGGAAAAGGCATAAACAATTTCAATTTTAGGTATACACATTAACAGCAGAAAGCTCAATGTGAAAAACGTTTTTAGGCTTCTTTATGTATATCAAAGACATGAAGTATCAATATTCAATTTATTACCTTCTTAGCCAACTAGGTATGCAGATACTACTATATATTTACAGGTTTCCAACTTCCCACATAAAAAGAAATCTACAGTGTACAATATTTTTAACAAAAATAACTGTTTGCTGATTTGTTTACTTAAGTGCTAAGAAATATACCAATAAATTTTAGTTCCTAAAAACAAATTGAAATGTCACACTACCTCCCATTAATATGTACAATCATTATGTATCAATTAAAAATATATCTAAAAAGAAAACTTTTATAAATAGGCATGCTGTTATGCCTCTTTTGCAGATGAGGGAGCAGAGTAAGTTACTGGTCCATAGTAATACAGCCTTGCATGACAAAATTCCAGGGATGAATGACTCTACAGCCTGGGGTCTTTCATTTGATTAAGAAATACTTTAACTATAGCCAAGCTATTTCTGACTCTCTCTTAAGAAAATAACATCAGTTTGCAAAAGTTACCTGTGTACAAAGTTGTATTTCTTTTTGACAATTCATAAAATGCCATATAACATACCATACCCTTCTAACCTAAAAATGTTTATTAAATAACTTCAGTGTCATCCAAAATTTTAACACAAAGAAAAAAAGCCCAACTTTATTCCCAATGTTTTATTCTAATCTATGTGAACAGGATTGTAAAAAATGTTTTACTGGAGTTTTTCAGTTGGATTTAGATGTCCTTCACGTTCAGTCTCATTTTGAGAAACCAGAGAAGCAGCAGCATAAGGGCCAGATGACACCAGGCTGTTATTAGACTCTCCGTTGACAACCGGTGCCAAGCCCACAGCAGCAGAGGGGGCTGCACTGGTACTCCTCTGATCGGTGTTCCTTTGTGGAGAGGTCGAAGAAGGCACAACTACAAAAACAAGAGGAAAGTCACCTTAGCATAGACACACAAACACGGTATAGTGCAACAGTGTGCTGAGAGGCAAATAGAAATTCCAACTTAAAATCATTAACATCTCAAACTCTACAGAATGTTTACAAACTTAATATATCCTCATTACTTATTAATGAACTCCATAACTAAACACATCAACATTCACATGGAAAACAGATTTTCTTTCTTCCAGAGAGTCTATTCCTTTTCTTGTTTTTTGATATGGGTGGGTCTCACTATACAGCTCAGGTTGGCCTTCAACGCCCTCGGTAGCCCATGCTGGTCTCCAACTCTCAGCCATCCTGCTTCCTCAGCCTCACAAATGCTGGGATTACAGGCGTGCACCCTATTACTTTTACATTAGAATCACTGGGTTAAAAACAGGGATAAAGGGAATTCCAAGAATTATGATACCGCATATTGGAAAAATATGCAGAGTACTCTGATAAATTCTAATTATTTCCTGTCCACATACATCAGATAAAGATATCTTATGCCTCCTAGGACAATTAATATGGATGAAGCATCTTTGTCTCTTAATTTCAAACCTATTGTCATTTCTCTTTTTCAAAGAGACTATTATTGCTTGATGCTTATGTTAATGCTACAATTGCTATAGCTGGTTTCCAGTAGACACTTGACCATTCTACCTTTTATTGCACTCCCATTTTTACACTGGAAAAAAGATCTGGAGTCGTCAGAAGGCAGAGTGCTTTCTTTGGTGTATAAAACTAGGACAAATTTCAAATTTTAAGTTTTTCCCAGTTGTCTCCCTCTGTTTGTAAAGGATAGAAACTGAAATTATGCTCTAGAGGAGAGAACTACTATAAATCAGGGAAATGGAGTACATTTCAGGGTCTTCATATGTAATTCACATGACCCACGCTGGCCTTGAACTCCTGATTCTCCTGCCTCATCCTCCAGAATGCTACTGCATGCTTACCAGAAATGTTAGGTTTTTTTTGGAAGTTTTAGAAAAGCAGAATGGGTGGAGAATTGAAAAAACAGGAACTTCAGAGACGATGTTTTTATTCTTTATCTTTTTTTTTTTTAAGTAAGACAGTGAATGTTAAAGAATAACAAATAACTTAGGCTGCCCCTACTGGCTTCAATTTCCAGTGTTCAAACCGTGTTACTAATTTTTTTAGTAAGTGGCTGAAACCACCTGAGAGGGTATTAGGACAGCAAGAATAACAAGTAGGTCTAATTTAAAATGGGCTGGAATATAGCTCAGTGGCTATGTATATACCTAGTGTGTGCCAAGCCAGGACCAAAATAAAAACCAAAAAACAATTAAGAGCACGTAGAATATCTATGCAGTATAAAAGACATTTCCTATAATAACAGCTCCCTGAAATGACCCACATATTTAAAAAAAAAAAAAAAAAAGTTCAGTGGTTGCAAATTCTAGCTTTTCTACACTAACCATATGTATGCAAGTTATTTTGTCTTTTTCTTTTGCTTTGCATTATCCCCCCCCATGTCTAAATAGTCTCTAAATCTGTTTCAGTTTCAGCATTTTTATTTTTTGAAGTACTGAGATCAAACCCAGGGTTTCAAACAATTTAGGCAAGTGCTCTACCTCTGCATAACACTATCAGCCCATAGTTTTGGGGTTTTTCAAAGTACAAACAGGATTCATTTCCCATTAGGAAAAAATTCTGAATATTCTACTAAATGCAACGTCATGTGGAAATATCAAATTACCCCTTTTTCTGCCACTTATTAGAATTCTATTAATTTTCAAGGTCCAACTTTAACCTTTCTCTTTTCTGAATAAATTTACTATCCATCTGGCTATTATATACTGGGTTATCTCAAAACTTCAAACTCAAGTTTTATCTCCCCACAGAAATGATAAATTTGAGAAACTGTCATTCGTCAAATATTCTGTAACTATTATGTACCAGCATATATACTTATGTCCTCTAATATTGCTGAACCAGATTTACTTACATGATGAATTGTTCAGATGCTGATCTCGAAGTGTATGAAGTTCTCCAAGCAATTTATCCATTTTTTGTTTCTTTTCCTGTAGCACTCTCATTTTGCTAAAAAGCTGGACTTTCTCATCAGGTAAATGTTCTGAAACTGATGGATTCCTGCTCTGGGAAACCTCCCTAGTTAATGAAAGACTTTCTGCCTGTCTTCTGTTGTCAGGAACTGTTGGAGGCTTATTAAAAAAAAAAAAAATTAAGACAAAGGCAATTAAAAGTTGCTTCCTCATTTTTAAGCTATTTTAAATACAAATATCCTTTATAAGACATATTTTGCCTACATTGCACTGATGGCTAAATATATGTCCTTTATGTTTTAACAGTCTCACTAAATTGCTGAGATTGGACTCAAACTTGAGATCCTAATGCCTCAGCCTCCCAGGATGCTTGGGTTGTATACGCAGCACCATATCCAACTCTCTCATCTTTCTAGAACTAGCACCATAAACTTAAAACTTCCAGACCTACATCATATGTTCTCTACTTTTTTGTTGTTTTCTTGAGACAGGGTCTTACTATGTAGCAGGCCTTGAACACACTATCACCCCAGGCTGGCCTTCAAACTCCAGGTGGTCCCCCTGTCTCACACTCCCTGAGTGCTGGGATTATAAATTTGTACTACTATGCCCAGCTGCTCCTCTACTTAAAAAAAAAATTATGAAATATTTCAAAAGTAAACTAAGGCTTTGGGAACTATACAAGTATCTATCACTAAACTTCATCAAATTTTAACATTTTCCCATATGTATATCTATTCTTTTTTTTAACAAAAATATAGTATTAGAAAAATGGCTAAACCTTTATACATACCCTTCCCAAATCCTTTTATCCTCTATAGAAGTAATCACAATCTGGAATTAGATGATCCATCATTTTTGTATGTATTTTTGCATACATTTTTACTTTGTAATATCTGTTTATATGTCCATAAAAATTATGTAAGTATATATTTTTAAAAAGTAAATAGCATCTTTTTATTTATTTATTCATTTCTGTGGTTCAATCCAAGGCCTCGTGAACGTAAGCACTCTACCTCTGAGCTACATTCCCAGGACTAAGCACCCTTTTTTTTTTGTTTGGTCTTTTTGTCTTTTTGAGACAGTTTCCCTATGCAGTGGCCTTGGGGGCTGGTCTCGAATTTGCAAACGATTCTCCTGCCTCAGCCTCCTGAGTACTGGGATTACAGGCGTGTGCGACTATGCCCGGTAAAGCGCCCTTCTTAAACTTAGCAGTTTCATTAACTCTGGTTCATTTACTATCATGACTACTATATAGAATTTCACTCTACTGTAATCTATTATTTTCCTTTACAAAATGACAAACGTGTCTCATTATATACTTGTTATTTGCTACTAGCACCACACTGTTGTGAGCATTCTCACACCTACCTCCTTGTAAACATCTCTTATTTTCACTTGGTCAGCAAGAAAACACAAGACACTGCATCTTCAAGCACACTAATTTCCAATGGAGAGGTATTAATTCTTTCTTATCCAAAGCTCAAATATTATAAATTTGCACTTATATCATTATCTACAAAGTGTTAAATTAATGTATCTATTAACTCTCAAATAAGAATTTTCATAAAATCGGTGGTAAAACTATTGTAAAATATTCCAAGAACTTAGACTTAACGTATTACTTAATAGCATACAAAAGGAAAACTTCAAAGTAAATCTCTAACTTGTGTGTTCAGCATCCCAGCTGCTTAGGAGCCCACCAGCCCTCATGATCATGAATGAAGGGAGAGGTTACCACCCTGACCAATCATCAAGCATTCTGCCAGATGATAATAATGCTTAGTCAGGTTGGAGGACCACTGTCTAGTTAATGCAACTATAAGCTCCACCATAACAAAAAAAAGTTAAGTCACCTGAGAATCACGAAGTTGATTATGAAAACGCTGAATTAAATCATTCAATTCTTCATTTAGTTCAGATGAGATACTGACTCCTGATAAACTACCTGTAGTTTCTGCAACAACTGGAAAGGAAATTAGTAATAATTCATTAATATAAATAAAGCACTTTTTTAATTTCTGAAAAGTTAAACACACTCTGACAAAAAAATCTAACATAATTTGAAACTAATTAAACCTACATACATGTGCCAACTCTCCACGATGAATGTAATCATGTAGTACACATACTACTACAAATAAAAATTTTAAAAAAGAAACTAGTTAACCCTTTGTTAATAAGCAACTTAATTAGAAGTTTCTATCTAACCTAAAAATAGACCAACTGCAAAACTCTAGTAGAGCAACTCACCTTTTTCTATTCCAACATACAAAAGGGAACAGTATTTACCTCAAAAAATAATTATGACCGAATGAATGAAGGGTAGAGCAAGTCTACCAGTCTGTTAGTTGAGGGAACAGTGTGCAAAGTCATTGCCTGACTGAAATTGAGCAACTGATTCTGACAGATCTTAATCTCTGGTTTCCCCAATAAAATCAATACTACAATATAGAAGCTAGCAAAGTTTACTTAAATGTTCACATAAATAGGTTAGGCTTTCTGGGAAATACAGTTTTTGTCTCAACTACTTGTTATTACATAACAAAAGCAATCATTAACAATATGCAAACAAATAGACACAGCTGTATTGCAACTTTATTTCCTGCAGGGGGCTGAACCTATAGCTTGCTACCCGCTTGCTACCCCTGCAGTACAACATAGAATGTACTGAACTGCATACAATATAAGTCATACTAAGAAACCATGGTTTTTATCTTCTTCATTTTAAAAAAAAAGGCCTCCTACTTCTGAATGGGTTTCTGGTGACAATGCTGGTAACACTCACTGCTTACAACTCAAACACCGCACCCTTATCTTTACTTCTAACTCTCTAGTTCTAAAAGAAAATACGGGCTACGAATTGCTTCAATTTTAAGAAAAACATTATTTTTTTTCTGCTAAATAATTAAATTTAGGGTGACAGAACCCTATGGATCTAGTCCAAATTCTCCATGGAAAAGAAATGACAATATAGACAACGAATGTACAACTCTCCAAATCGTAAAATACTCTTTCCCATGACAATTATGTTGTCTCCCTTACACACACCTAAGTTTTCATCAGTATATTCCTATAAAATCTCTATAAAGAACAACTTTTTAAAAGTTATTAAGCCAAAACTCTTTCTGTGGTACAAAATAGAGCAAGTTCAGATTCAAACTCCATTCTACTTTTATTCCAATTCAAGATAGCATATTTTAAAAAAAGAAATAATTTACTTTTTACAAAGTTGACATTTAGAATTTCAAAGACCCCTTAGAATTCAAGAGCTCTAATTCTACTAAAATTCTATACAAGGTTATGTAAATCAGAAACTGTGAATTTCTTCTCTATAATACGGAAGTAAAATAAAGTCTTTGCATACTAACCTAGAATTTCTATGTTGATCACAGGATGATATAAATGTAACTACAAACTATAAATGTACACTTGAGATCAACATGACTACTAAAAGAAAAGTCTTTAAAATCTGATAAAGCTGGAAAAATGTTTAAATGGTTAGTCCTTTTCAAATTAGTATTAGTCTTTATGTTAAAATATTTTAACCATTTTTTCTTACCTATTTCCTAAATATAACTGCTAGTGGCTCTTTAGATCTTATATGGAAAAATGGTGACAAAACCCAGTAATTATTACTATATACAAGTGTATATTTCAAAAAGTAAATTACCTGAAAGTCATAAATGCCTTATGAAGTTATAAAATTAAAGATTTATCAGTGATCTGATAGCTGAACCAGTAGGCTTAGACAGTAGCATGAATTCAGTAACA
Organism: Cavia porcellus; assembly: GCF_034190915.1. NCBI lineage: Eukaryota > Metazoa > Chordata > Mammalia > Rodentia > Caviidae > Cavia > Cavia porcellus. The sequence continues at coordinate 7,804,063 of NW_026947507.1, read as the reverse complement.
AGTGATCCAAACTCACCGGCAAAAAATGGAGTGATCCAAGAACATAAATTATTAGTAGAATCTGACAGCAACAGACTATTTGAAAGTGCAACTTAAAACTTAGCTATTGAAGCCGGGCGTGGTGGCTCACACCTGTAATCCCAGCATTCGGAAGGCTGAGACAGGAGGATCGATGCGAGTTTGAGACCAGCCTGGGCTACAAAGTGAGCTCAAGGCCAGCCTGAACTGCATAGTGAGACCCTATCCCAAAAAGACCAAAAAAAAAAAAAAAAAAAAAAAAAACAAAAACTTAGCTATTGGAAGAGTATGTCACAAACTCATTTTGTACCCCAGTGCTCACTTCAGCAGCACATATACTAAAATTGGAACAATTCCTTTTTGTACCCAATAAATACATATAGTTATTTTTGGTCCATTAAAACAAAAACAAAACTTAGCCTTGAATTTTAACAATCTTATTTTTAATGTGATGAAAAATTAAAACACAGGTTTGAAAATATTGAAACATTCTTTATTATAATTAGACCCAATACTAAACAATTCAACAGTTTTCACCTTTATAATACATAGCTATGAGGGAAACAGGAAAATAATCAACACGAATTTTAAGAAGCATTTCTGAATCTCAAAAAACCTGAATAAAATATATTATAACTCAAAGGTACCAGTACACAAAACTGGATACCTAAATAAGGTAACAAGAATTGCAAACAACACTGACTGCTAAAGATTCTCTATAAAATTATGGCCCCAGTTAGGATTCTCAACCATTCCTTGGGAAGCAAGCAAAGAACAATCCTAGTTGAATAAAACATAAAAAAATGTAAATAAGAGTATCAAAAGCTCTTATCAGTTTGAGGTTCAAAAACAGAACTACAACCTGTCCCTTTTATCTCTTTAAGATACACTCTGATAGAAAGGAGAGCAAGGCATGTGTTTGCTCAGTACATGGTAAGGCTGATAGGCAGGTTTCTCAATTAGTCAGCAATCATAGCCTGATTATATAATAAGAGAATCCACCTTGCAATATAATTTCTTATTGAGCCTTGCTTGTACAAACATTTTAAATAGTGTGGCATACCAGAATCATCCATTACAGCAACAGCTTGTTCTGCTTTATGTTGCAATGCCAGAAGAGCAGCTTGTCGTCCCTGCAAAGCTCGCAGTTGCTCCTGCTGTTGTAACATCCTTTTCAACAAATCATGTTGCTTCTTCAAATTTTCTATCTCTTCCATAGGCTCCTGTTCAGGATCTCTGGCCTGAAAAGTAAGACCAACAATACTTACATCTATTAGAATCAGTGCTCCTGTGTGAACTACCAACAGCAAGTACATACACAGATAATAAACTAGTATTAAGTATACAACCCTAGACATAGTTTTAGTAGATTTGAAGGAAAAAGAGAACAGATAGCTTGCAATACAATAGTTTGGTAATTTCACGTAAAAGATCGTAAGCAATGGCTTACAATGAATTTGAAAAAGAAAGAAAAAAGATACATGAAATGGAAGATGAGTCTACAGAGCAAAAGGAGATTCATACAAATGCACATAAAAATATGAGACCCTATAGAAAGTCCAGGTCCTGGAGAAAAGCAGGAACAGATTATGTTGGGTAAGTACCCTACAAGCCTCAGTAAAAAAGACCAAACTAAGAAACTTTCAGCCTTACTTCTTAAAGTATGTTAAAAACACTAAACAAGCAAAAATCCCAGAAATGAAAATTTCTAGCCAAGAACAGAAATTTTTAAAGTGCATTTTGAAATTTTTAAAGTGCATTTTAAAGTGTAAAAATGCTTGAACTGTATCTACTACTAGGCATATAAGCTAAAAATTTTGTTTTTATCATAAATGTCATTAATATTTTTACTCTTCAATTATGTGCATTCACCTGAATGTGAGGACACAAAGAAGGTTATCACTCTGCCCAGAAGTAACAAATTAAAAAGGTATCACATAAAAAATGATCAAATTTTAAATGTTTATCTAAAACTATTCTAAATGTAACCCATCAAGAAAAAGTCAACTAAAGACATATTTAAATACAAACTGAAAACAATAAATTATGAGCTCAATTATGCATGAAATACTTTCAACACTGAATTACCATTAAAATTTTTTTAAATTTAAGGGCTGTGGATATGACAGTGGTAAAATGCTTACCTAGCATATGCAAGGACATATGTACGTGCAAGGCACGTACACACACAAATTACTTAATACATAAAATATTCTTCTCTGTTGTACTTAAGTCCATTTTAAATCTGCCCTGGTAACATTATTATTGCAGTTACATGTTTCCAATGAGTGATCTTCCTCCTCTAAAATTACTAAGGACAGTAAGGTTTCAATGGTTTCCTTTGAAGGAAAAATGCACGGATTCACTTTCCCTGTACTCATTTGATTCTGGCAAAATTATGGTACACATAGAAGGTTCAAGAGTTTTCTTCAGGGTGACATACCTTACCAATACCATGCAAAAGTTTCTTCTCTTTGCTTCTGCAAGCAGAACTCATTAAAACCATAAGGACAAGCAAGCATGAAATCATTTTACAATATGACTTGAAAATCAAAATGATTAGTACATAAAACAATTTAAAAAGTCATACACACAGAGGTAAGCAGTCAGAGAGCATTAAAATGAAATAGGAAGTAGACTAAACTGAGAGTATCTGATGTAAGCCAGGGCCTCATCAACATATCCTAGACTATCTCTAGACTTCCTGAATATGACAAAGAAATAATCTATTACTTTGATTAACACACTATTTAGTGAAGGTTTCTCTGTTGTCATAAAATTTTAATAAACTGAAAACTATCCAAATTAACTACTGTTTATTCAGTTCTCTGCCATCCTACAAAGTAGAGCTACCTTGTTATCACTTATATTTATCCCTGTTAAAATTCAACTTTTTCAGTTTTGGCTTTCAACTTGGAAAAAAAACTGAAGAGATAAGGGATAACTATCAATAACCTTCTCAAATGTGATGAAAAGTAATGCTGTAATAATTTAACCAAAGTCACTTGTAAAATATAAAACCAAATCCAATAGGAACAGATCTCAATGGAGCAACTCAGAGAAATGTCTTCAGGTTAATAATCCTTTGGGGATGTATACATGATACTTAACTACAAGAAGCATTCTGCAAATAAAAATATCATTTGAAAATAAGCTCCCTCAAAAATGCTTATTTCTACCTAATTTACAAACCTTCTACCTTAAAATAGTTTAGATTCTAGTTAACATTCCAACTATTTAGTTTTAAAAGGTTTACTAAATAACTTAATGTTACAAATATTTTGCCTTTTAAAAAGCAAACAAAAAAATTTAATCCTTGTTACTAGCATTTATTTGCAAAAGTATGACACCCTAATAATACAGAATGCTATTTGTTAAAATAAGTATAATCATGTTCAGACTTTTCATAAACCTAACAGTGAATTCCCAAAAATTTTTAAAATTAGTGCAGTTTTACTACTTCTTAGTAATTTTGTATCCACTTAAGTAGTATTCAGATTCATACTTTAAAAAGCTGAGGCAAAGGAAGAGGTGAGGATTATGATCAAATACAGAGAAGATGAGAAAATGAAAATAAAAATATCCAGAAATAAAATGTACACATATGTTGTTTGCAATAGAAATCCAAAAAGGAAGTCAGAACTATGTCCATCTTTCTAACACATACTTGTAAATTTTTCTGGGTCACTTTTACCAAGTACATTTTAGCTTACAGATTAAAAAATAATAATTTAGGCATTAAATCTCAAGTTGCACAGCATTAAATAATCAAATTTCAGAAAACCTTACATCTCTCTTTCCTAAGCAATTTCTCATTGATCCAAACATATTTCTACAGTATCTATAGTTAAAGATAGTATATACTCCAAATCTTTTGTGAAAGATGAGAAAGATGAGGACACAAGCCCAAAGAAGTAAAGCTATAATTTATCCAATGTCACAGGCAAATTCAGGTTCCTAATCTCTTGTTTAGTATTCTTTACACCATACTGTCCGCCCCAAAATTATATGCCTGGGTTCTGAATAGAGAAATACATGATACAATCTGTGAAAAAGCATAGCTAGTTAAAAAGACAAGGCCAGTTCACATGAAATAATTAGAACTAATGAAACTAATAGCAGAAAAAAGCATGAATTCTTGTGGAAAGCTTCTTTTGTAAAGTGATACAAAACTTCATGTCTGTAAAATACTCCATAAAGTGGAATTTGCCTTTATAGGCAGTGTTAGAATACCAATCACTTCTTGTCAAGCTGCAACTCACAAGACTGTTGTCAGCTCTGAAAACAGGTCAGAACTCAACCTCTTCTGTTTTGAAAGAATTCTTAGGAGGGAATGGGGAAAGGGTGATGAGAATGACAGATTCTGTATAGCAAAGAAAAAAACATAATTAAGTCAGGTGGTGAGAATTAAGGGTTTTTTAATTCCTATCTATACTCAACTGTTTAAACAGTACTTTGTCCTTGCCAACAGGATATAAATACTTTTACTAATGCTATTTTATCTTCATTGTTATAAATAGAAGTATACAAATAGTTGTCTTTAAATTTACCTTGAATGCCTTTATACAAATCATAAAAAATTTAAATAACAATTAAACACTAAAGGAATCCAGTAAAAGAATTCAAACAAGTCAACTGGATAACTGTTTTTCTAAAAAAAAGATTCAAAAAGGTTTCCAAAAAAGCAACAGAAACATAACTCCCCTCAAAAAAATAGGAAAGTATTTCATTGTTATGTAGTTAAGAAAGCTAATAGCTTGCTCTATTTTTTCTCTAATAAATGATCAAAAGAAATAAAGGTGCAAAGTTTCATTTTAATGCATGCACACTAATATCTAAAACAAAAGGCAACTGATTGATGGTGCTTCAGAATGTGTTATATACTTTTGACAGCACTTTGAAAATTTTTTTCTCTATTATCTTTCAAATCCTTTGTTAATGTAAATTAAAATCAGCTGCTACATATAATCCATGAAGCAATACATATGAAAGCAGAAAGAAAATCAGTGAGGTATAGGATTTTACTAAAGCAAATTACAGTAATTAATCATACTAGTTAATTTATATATTTAGAATTATAGCAATAACAACAAAAAAATCAATTAAGGAAGAGGAAATATGAACAAAAGAAATGTTAGTTTAGGCTTCCCCAGTTAATATTATGAAGTATACCTTTGAGGGAAATCCATGTTTTCGACTGTATTTCCTATTAGGCCTCAGTTCCCTGTCATTCTAAGGTCTGTCACCTTCCCCTTTTGGACTTGTAGTAACGTCAGTGTCTGAAACCTCTTTTGGTGAGGCTAAGTTCCCTGGTTTGTCCTCAATGCACGGCCAAATTCTCAGACTAAATGATGCCACCTTTATTAAATAGTGTAGCATATTAATTTCTTAACAATACTCCTGCTTTAACATATAAGCCAGTTTTGTAAATAAACACAAAAACTTTCCCAATCTTTCCTTAAAAAATTAATCCACTCCCACCCCCAAGCAGCAGCAAAATCAGACTTTCATATTTCTATAGGCTAAATTGTTGCTTATTAAAGATTACATCCAAGGCAATGTCCAACCTATACAAAATGACAAGTGTATGTTAACATTTATTCTGCTATGCACTACTAATAAATTTCCACAAGATCATGATTTTATGTTCTTATGAAAAATTCTCATCATGGTGAACACTACTGGGGGGAGGGGCGGTGGTGGTACCAGCAATCAAACCTAGGACCTCACACTTGCCAGGGAGGTGCTGTGCCACTGAGCTATATCCTTGGCCCAACACTTTAGATGATAGTATAGATATTATAATAATCAGCTATACCATTTCCCAATCCTTTCCAACAAACATCTTTACCCACATTGCCCTAAATCTTTCATATCTGCTGATATCTAAGGAGTAAATTAGTCCCAGCACCACTGTAACTAAAAAGACAAGTTCCTCACAGTAGAATCCACTCTTCAACAACTGTCTGGATCAAGCCCTTTGAGTATTTCCTAGTGAAAATAAGGTCAAGAAAAAATTACCTCTTCAAACTAGGAAGGTCACAGAAGGAAAATGAGGCTTATGGTCATACTCAAAGGAAACAAACCCTCAAATTCCTAATGATGAACAATATTATTAGTAAAACTTTTTTTAAAAATGACATACATGGTTATTCTTTAAAAAGAAAAGCCTTTTTGGTAATAGGTTTTAAAATTTAATAATGCAATAATGCATTCTTATAAAATAAAATGCTTATAAAATAAAGATGGTTAAAAGTATATTTGCTGGCTGGTCCGATGGCAGTGAATTATCAGAACTTATCAACATTAGTGTCACTAAAGTTGGCACACCCCCCACCCCACTGCTAAATTTGACTGGCTTAAAAAAAAAAGTATATTTGCTTTGAAATACACTAAGTTCTATAAGCTAAGTCTATTCTACAAATCTTTCATCAAAAATTCTGAGATTTTTACAAAAAGATACTATTTTCAAAAATTTCATTCTGCAGTTAGAATCCAGTATTTTTCTCACTGTAAATAAAAATATAAATCGCATCCTATACTATTTACTAGTCTATATCTCATTTTTCAGCTATTTGCTATAGTACTAAACTATAGCCTCAGAAATGAAAATCCCACAACCCATAAAATCAGCCTCCAGTGGCAAATGCACAATTTCTCTAAATACATTACATGTTTAGCAATCAGTAGTATCATCAGTGATTACTAATGGCCCTTCCAGTCACAGCCAATTTTTTACTTTTCCAGTGCTTCTCAAAATTAGTAAAGCTGTTTAACAAAACTAGAAAAATAGTTCTGTAAACTGAAGTTTGAAAATTACATTTTCAATTCAACCATTAAAACTATTTTTAATGCTAAGAAATAAAATTCCCGTGTTTAAAAATATATATAACATTAACAATTTGAGGGCTTCTTCCCTGGAAGAAGATAAGGAATCATTAAGGAATGCCTATAAAATAGCATCCTGAGAAAGAGGAGGAAAGTTTAAATCTTCATTTCTATCACTTTAATTACCAAAAAGCGGCTTACCGTGGTATCTGAAGCCTCAGACTGCACATCTATGTTTAGCGATGTGCTCTCAGCTACAGAACCAGATCCCACAGCTGAATCTATAGTCCGAACATCCTCCTCCTCATTTTCTCTAGCCTGAAATATTTTAGTAGTATAAATCATACAACTATTAAAAAGGGCAATAAAATGTTATAATGGATGGCAGGATTTTTTTGAAAATATTACCTCCTCTGGGTGGCATTAGAATATCATCAGTGTATCTATACTGATGTTACAAAAGTAACTCAACATGTTATTAAAACATCAAAAACTTACTAGGATTTTTTGGAGGAATTTCATATATGATTTTTCTTGTTCTTTAAGGTGGTCTATTAGATGAGTAAGACGCTCAACATTAGCAGATCTTTCATTTTTCTCTACAAGATCTTCTCGCATAGAACTGGCTTTAGTAATATAGTCACGAATTTGAACAAGCCTGCTTACAATCTGCAGAGGAAATATGAAAAAGATAATTAAGAGGCAGGCATGGTAGTGTAGGCTGAGCCAGAAAACCTTCAAGTTCAATCTAGTAACTTTGTGAGATCTTGTCTCAAAAAACAAAACAAAAAAGCCTGGGGATATATCTCACTGTAAAGGCTCTGGACTCAACCTCTATTACTGAAAAAGGAAAGAAAATCAGAAGGGAAACAAAAGAAGAGGGCTCAGGGGCATAAGTACCTGCCTGGCAAGCGTAAGGCCCTGAGTTTGATCCCCAATACCAAAAAGAAAAAAAAAAAGAAGGGAGAAAGAAAAAATAAGGATGATAGTGCACAAATGTAAAACTGAGGATAATTAAATGGCAACAACTTTATAGATTTTCAATTTTTTTTTGGTCATCTTTTTTGAGACAGGGTCTCCCTATGCAGATCGGGCTGGCCTTGAGCTTACTTTGTAGCCCAGGCTGATCTCAACCTTGCAATGATCCTCCTGTCTCAGCCTTCTGAGCGCTAGGATTATAGGTGTGCACCACCACACCTGGCTCAGATTTTTTGTTTCAACTAGAATAACCCAAAATACATCTAGATTTATCACAGGGATTCATACATGCAAAAAACTTGAATCAAACTTAAGATTTTAATCAAAACATAAATGTTAATAATAGAAACTCCAAGTAGCATCAATTTTAAAATAAATTTCTAAATTACTTTAACATATTACCTGAAAAATTTTATTTATAAAAAACTATATACCAAATTATTTCAATATAAAATTTCCTAATATTTATATATTTCTAAGTAATTAAAAATATGAACTTTTAAAAATATTTTCTAAAAGAATAGTATCATTTAAAAATTTTCTTATGATAGTCTACTAATCACACCACTTCCAATCCCCTTTTACTAAAATTTAGCAATACAGTATTTGGCAAATAAAAGAATACTTAATAAACTTGAATATGCTATTTCTCTAATCATTTGGGATTCAAAAAATCTGTTTTAAATAAACCTGACAGATTAATGAAAGGGGTCAGGAAAATACTTTACTTGTACTTAAATAAAATTGTTATGTGTATAACCTAACACAATGTTTAAAATCTTAATGTTTATACTTTTAGGTTTCTGAAAACGAGCAAAATACATTTTATTACCTGGCTGCTCTCCATCGCAGGCTCTCCTCTCCCATCTTCTTCAGAGACTTGGCAATTTTGCAAAAGATCATTACTTAATGCAGAAGCAAACAACTCTTTACATTGTGCTGTTCCAATCACTTCTCTCTTTTGACTTGTAACAGCATCTTTGCTTTTGTTAGTATTAATCTGCATCGGCAAAAAGTTGAAGGGTTTTCGGTTTTCACTAGGCTGACGTTTGTTGTTAGCAGCTGTTGCTCTTCCTTGAGAATCACTTCCAATGCTTCTCTACATATAAAAGACAAATCAAATCATACAATCTTTTAACAAATTAAAGTAATTCCAATGTTCTTAGTTTCACCATCAGATATTAATTTAATTGGTCTAAATAGTAGATTTTAAAATTACAAAGAGGTTCAGATCTACAAAATTCTTTTACTAAAATATTAAAACTTGATTGCATTTCCTAGACCTCATTTTGTGAAACAATTCAATAAACATGAACAGAATTAATTGTAAGTACTAGAAACATGAACAACATTTATAATTCACACTGCTATTTGTTGTTTGCTTACAAAATTTTTAGTCTTTGTACTCGATCGGCATAAACATTTGGAAGCGCTGTGTGTAAAAGTAGCTGGTTTAGTACCTGGCATACAGTAAATGTCAATAATTAGTATTATACATGCAGATGATACATGATTATAAACATCACTGTCACACTGGACTTGAATCTTTCAGACTTCAATGTACAACAGTATTTCTACATATGTAAAAACCATTTCACCTCTCCAAGTGCAAAGGAACAGTAAAATATTGGCCAAGAGGTCATTATCTCTATTTGCTTCTAGATCTAAACTTTGTTACAGTGAATATAAATATAAAATTAGTTTTATTCTACATCTGAATTCAGCAGATCCCACACTTACCCAATAAACACATTAAACTGGTTCTATTCACTTAGCAACAATCTTAGTAACATGCAATAGTTTCACAATGAAATAATTTAAATTATTAGCACAGTAAGAAAATTCAGAAAAACATGTCGTTGGCAAGTACAGAAATATCTGAGAGTGCTTTCCACCAAAGGACACAGGACTTTGCTAAATGATAAAAATTCTTTCCATATGCACAGAAACTTCAAAATTAAGTAAGCAGCTCCGTCTTTTATTCTTTAGACAAATGCTACTCCAAGTATTTTCTTTTTTTTTTTTTTTTTGGACTTTTTTTCGTTTTTATCGGTACCAGGGATCGAACTTACGACTGCCTGCTTGCAAGGCAGGCGCTTATGCCGCTGAGCTAAATCCCCAGCCCCTACTCCAAGTATTTTCTACAATTATAACTTGACTTTCCAAATAATTCACAAACCTGATCTAAATCACTGAAGTTTATCCGCTGTTTAAGTTTCTCTAACTCTGCCTGCTCTGGGACAGACATCTGAGTCATGTATCTACTGTGTGGAAGTGTATGTGGAGTCTTTGTTCTTCGCCTTCCAACTCCTGGTGATGACTCTGGAGAAATATCATTAGTTACTCTTTTATCACTTTCCACACCAAACTTTTTCTTATTCTTTTCTGATGATCTATTTGCCTTCTTCTGTTGGCAACCCCAATCCTTTAGAAAAAAAGAAAAAGAAAGAAAGAAAGAAAGAGCACAGTTAATCTGTCCTTTATTGAACCAGGAAAAAAAAATTTGGTATGCTTAAAAAACTGATCAAGATTTAAACTGATCATCTTAAGATTAAAGTGATAAAACTTTTTTTACATAAACATTCTTAATGTCTTTTACAGTCACCATTTTTCTCTTCATTACATCTATCCTAATGTAACAGCCTATCCTTCAGGAAACATAATAATTTCTCATTTTACAGGTAAGTAACAAATATAAATCCCCAAATCTCAACCTAGAATTAATCTATATATTCTTTTCTTGGGGGGGGGGGTACCGAGGATTGAATTTACAACCTCACACTTGCCAGGCAGACACTTATGCCACTGAGCTAAATCCACGGCACTCTAAATATTCTTAATACTTTTTAAAAATTGTTTTTGTCCATTTCTAAATTAAAGAGTGAAATAAATTATTTACTTACCTCCTATGAAGTCAGTATGTATGATGAAAACAAGACAGATCTAAAAATGGCCCTGGGAACTACTGTTTTCTGACCCTAGGTAATGTATCTAACTTCCCAAACTCTCAATTTCCCAATTTCTAAAATAGTGTTATCTTTAAAATAAAATTAAAAATAACAAACAGCTGGTATAGTGTATAGCATTTAATAAGCAACAACTGTAACTATTACTATTTTATAGGCAAAATTATACCTAACACCCAATATAAAATGACAAAAAAATGCTGAATACTTAAACTAGAAAATGTATTACTTAATCATACCCACCTAATTCATTCTCTAAAACATCTATAAATTTGTACTTTATTTCTACTGGAAGATATTTTAGTGACTGTTTTAATAAAATCATTTAGGATATTTTCCTTTTTATTTATAATAAAACTCATTTCTTTATGAACTGGTCCTCCTCCCCAATCCATGTATGAGTGTTCCTGCCAAATTCAAATACTACTTCCCTTACCCCTTTCTGGTTGGAAAACAAATGTATCTCTAATCCAAATTAGGATATTTTTAAATTCAAATTTAAAACTAAAAGATAACTAGTCGATATAATGAGGCACTAATGTATATCACATGGACCAGAAAAGGAGAAAATGCTGATCTGGGAAGAGAAAGTTATGGTAAGGAGAGGCACTGAGAAGTAAGCAGGGTAATGATACAGTAATTTCTGATAACTTTCTAGGTCTTTTTTCTAGTCCTTCCTAAAACCCTTTATCACTATTTCCACAAAACACCTTTATGTCCTTATGATAAATCTCCTTTTTTGGTTTAAACTAACCCAAGTTGATTTCTGATAGTTGAAAACAAAAATGTCTTCAACTAGTTATTAACAGCCCAAAGTCCCTTAATATGTTAGCTAACTGTGTTTACGAAGAGTTTTAGTGAGTAAGATTTGGTGAGAAGAAAGTTCAATTTTATTTTTATTTATTTATTTAGAGAGACAGTGTGTGTGTGTGTGTGTGTGTGTGTTGCTGGGGATCAAATCCAGATCCTTGTGCTTGCAAGGCAAGAGCTCTACCACTGAACCACATCCCCAAAATCCTCCCAAGTTGGATTTTAACATTATCAGTCAACAATACACGATCAGTACTAAGATATTATACCATATTGTTGAGTCGGTCATCAATACTCTCATTGCTCCAATTTGGTAAATCCTGATCATTCATGCCTTCTTCAAAAGGTCCACCTCCTGTGGCCATACTGGCTTGTAACAATTAATTTTCTGCAAAACAATAAAAACTATGCTTTTTAAGACATGAAACTTCAAACTTAAAATCATTTCTTGAAATAGAAATACAAATAAATCTCTGAAGCACTAATTTTATGCAATAAAAAAGGCACTGTCACAAAGTGATTTAGTTGCTATTAGAATATTATGATAACATGAGTTAAATAGCTGGAGTCATAGAGAGGGGAAAGCCATCCTTCTATATCCAAAAGCTACACTGGCCTGCATTTTAAAGTTCTAAAAGGTAAAATAATAAGGCAGAAAAAAGTTAAACAGAATCAGAACTTCTCTTAGGAAGGAAAGTGTCTCTGTTTTGATAATGAATTTGGAATATTTATAACTGACACCCCAAGAATGGGGGTGTAAGTTTTATGTCAAAGATCTAGAAGTTTTAAATGCACTGATGAAACAAGGGGAGAGCTCTTGCTTTAATGGAAGGAAAGTCCATCAGTAAAGGTAAGATGATGAGATGCTGAGAGAGAATTAAACCAAGGTAGGGTGAAGAGCCAAGAAAACCCATGAGTGCAGCGGCTAAAACACATTTTAAGAAAAATGAAGCCTATTTCTGTACCTCTAAGTTTTCCCAATCTTGCTAAAGTCTACTAAAACTACAAATTCCCCCCAGTGGAGCTTTTGCTTGTGCACATGAAAATAAGGGACTTAATGCTATACCGGGTCAAAGAGATGAGGAAGAAAAACAGCAACAGTGAAAGAGGGTCAGAAGGAGAAACGTTCAAGAGAAAAGATTTCTGTATTATCTTATGAAGGACTATAGATTTCCCCCAGCTGTAAGCGTGCAGATTGGAGGAAGGATAGGTGAAGGAGAGGTTGAGATGGTTTTATATAAAATTCAAGGGGCAGGAAAAGACATTAGACTATGAATAAAACAATATTCAAAAGAAGTACGTAACTTTACCAAGGTCATTTAATTCAAGGACAAAAAAGGATAAAAACCCAAACTGCATTGATTGTAAGATCCTAATTCATCCCTTTTTACTACAGCGTATCAAAGGATTATCCTCCAAGACCAAGCAGGATTTATTCCATGGATGTTTACATTTTAGGATATCTATTAGGCTAATGTATTACATTAAGAGATTATATACCAAATTAAACTTTATCAATTCAAAATAAAAAGTGCTGAGATAAAGTCCAACACAATTCTAATTTGAAAAATCTTAGTACAAATATACACTAACACTTGTTCACAATATTTTAATATTGCTTCTATTTTTTTCCACTGGGCATATCTTACTGTAATAATTCACTAAAGAGCTGAGTACAGTATATCTTAAACCAAGAATAAATATTAAATAATTTAAAATATATTAGTCCTATTAAAATTAGATTAACATAGGAAAGTCAGATATCAGTTACTTAACAGTGTTTCTAAAGTTCCATCAAGGAGAACAATATGAAACAAACATTAATATTAAGAAGAAAAAACTGGTATCTTAAGAGGCATTTAAAAAATTTAAACAACTTCAAAATATTGCCTGTAACTATTTTAAAATATAATGATGCCACTTAAAATAGTGACAAAATATAAAATATCTAGGAATAATATAATTTTGTCCCATGTGAACAAAGTATTAAAATGCTAGTAAACAATGTAAGAGAAAATCTGAAGTAGAAAAACCAGGCCAAGGGTGGTGGTACCCGCCTGAAATCCCAGCATTTGGGATGCCAAGATGAGGAGGAGGATTGCTGAGTGATGGCCCGCCTGGGCTACAAAGTGAGTTCAAGGCCAGCCTGAACTGCACAGTGAGACCCTGTTTCAAATAAATAAATAAATAAATAAATAAATAAAATAAAGAAAAACCAAACTATCTCCACTAATGAGAAGACTAAAAATTACAAATATATTTTTTCTAATATATTGGCATGATGTAGTTCCAATTTTAAAAAATGCCACTGAGATGTTCATAGAAAAATGACAAAATGATAGTGAAATTCATTTGGAAGAAAAGGTCAAAAAAATTTAGTATCTGTAAAAGAAGAGCTAAAATAGAAGTCAGGAAGGTAGAAAAAAATCCAAGATACCTAGCCATAAGTATTTATACAGTAAAATTGGTAATAGCCAAAGAAAGAAAATATTCAAATATACCCAATTTAAAAAAATTAATAGGATAAATTAATCACTGCTAATATTTATTTTATTTACTATAGGACAATCACCATCCTAAACATTTTACACACATTACATCATTTTATTCTTATAATTCTGTGATGCAGGTTTACTCAATTGACTGGGTAACTTGCTAACAGCTTTTTAAAAGGTTTATTTAGAATACTGCAAACACATGCTATCAAAAATTCTAATATAAAAATTTATGTAGAGCCTAAACATCTTTAACTGACATCTTAATCACAGAACACAGAAAAATGAGCAGTGCTACTATTTTCTCACAATAGTAAATTACATGTTTTTAAGTCTATGCTATTTTTTGTTTGCCTAATCTTATTTATATAAGCTTTTCTTACCTATTTTCTTCCTATTTTAATCTAGTCACCTGATATAAGCAGCATTTATCTATTTGAAAAGAATTAAACTTTATTATTTACTACGAATTAACTTTTATGTGGGATGGCACTAGAATTGTGATACCTCTCAATGCTCTTAAAATTAAACTAAAACTCTGAATAAACTGGAGGAAAGTAGATATGTAAATGGAACTAAATATACCACTCTATTTGAATCAACAAAACATTCACTATACCATGTACCAAGTATTGTATCAGGTCTATTTTATGGTAATTACTTATAAGTGCATTTATCTTTTTAATTAAAAAATATTTAACTGATATAGAAAAACAAAAATTGTACGTATTAATGTAGATAATGTTTAAATGAGGTTAACATATCTTCTCAAACATTTCTTTATGGTACAAATTTATTTTTTAATCATTACTTATGTAAAACATTTTTATACTAGCAAAAAAATTTTAATATATCCTTGCTTCCTACAAAAGTAAATGTAAACTTGGTGTGATGACCTGCACCTTTAATTCCAGCATTCAGGAGGTTAAGCTAAGAAGATCCCTGTGAGTTCAAGGCCAGAAAGGGCTACATAGCAAGTTCATGCCTAGTCTTAACCAGAGTGAGACCCTGTCTCAAACCCTGAGGCAAATTACTTTCTCAATCCACAAAATTATGCTTGCTAGAACCTCTGCCTTCCGTATAAGCATGTTCAAAGTCCAGTTTCCTTACCCTAATTACATTATTTCTCCCAAAACAAAATCATTCAGCTTTGCTATGGCCATCAAACGCAAATCTCTAACTCTATTCTATTCCACACCCACTGGGAACAGCTCTTCCTACCTGGGAAGTTTTACAAACTCACTGTATCCTCCATCCATTCCTAAACATTACTCCTACTTCTTTGACTTAAGTAAAATCACAAATCCCTTTAAAAGCACCATTTTCCAAGCAACTATTTCTAAAATAAGATGCTACTCTTTCTACTCTCCTAGATTTATGGAAAAAGGATATTATCAAGACCATTTTTATTTAACTAATATTTTTTTGAAAAATTAGCCAGCCAGGCATGGTGGCTCATGCCTGTAATCCCAGCACTTATGAGGCTGAGGCAGGAGGATTGTTGCGAGTTCGAGACCAGCCTGGGCTACAAAGTGAGCCCAAGGTCAGCCTGAACTGCATAGAGACCCTGTCCCAAAAAGACAAAAAAAAACCTCTCTAGATAATGGGCACCACTTTTCTACTGACCTAAGTAATATGGTTTGCTCTTTTCTTGACTAAAATTGTCTCTCACTTTCACTCCCCAGATCACTCCCTGCTTTTAGAACACAACGTTTGCAATGATTTTTCTAAGATTCTGGTGTCAATTCCAATGTTCATTCATCTTCTTTATGTTTGTACCTTTTTTACCCTGCACTAATGTGTTTAAGGTCTTAAACTCCTGAAATTCCACTTTGGATCATGATATCATGCATTCTACTTCTCTGTCTCATTTCTGCTGAACGTGCTGTTGGCTCTCTTAAACACTTCCCGTCACACAATTGTTATTCTTCCCTTGAGTATATTCCTTACTCAAACCCAAACACAAAACATACCCAGCCATTCCAAAAACACAATGCTAGCATTCTTGACTTTCTCACCAACTACCCTTTCTGTTAACTTGAGATAAACCAACTACCTGGTTTTCTTCACTTCCACTTTACATTGTCAATGGTGGGGAAATAGTCATAAAATGACATTCTACCCACTATTAAGGTATGCTATATTCTATTAAGGTGCATTATATGCTCGCTTCTCCATAAAATACTCTAAATGTTTTTGCTCACTGTCCTACTTCTAGTACTGACAGTTACTACACAGCACATTGGAGGCACTAGAACCTGTAAAATGTATTGCTTACTATGCATCTCCTATTTACTTCAAATTCCCTAGCATGATTACTCCAAATCATTTCTAGTTTTTCAAGTCTCAAATCTATTTCCTCCTTCAGAAAAGGTCCTATCTCCTATTAAGAAAATCAGTGTGCACTAACTCAATTTTTTAATTCCTCCTATCAATCTTCCCTAATGTACTAAAAGTTATTTTATGACAAATTTTATGAAATATTTCACTAAGTGCCTATTAGGCAATCACCTAATATTTTAGAAACTCACTCGCATTTGATCTTTCCTGAGCTCCACTTTTCTTTTCCTATGTTCCATTTTTGTTGTTCTATTTTGTTTCTATCTCACAGAAAAAAAAAATTTTAAAAACCTCACTGAAAATATAAATGTAAAATTAACATATAAATCAACTACCAATTTGTATTTTCTAATGATAGTTTCATTTCAGATCCTTAAGGGGCTGGGGATTTAGCTCAGGGGCATAAGCACCTGCCCTGCAAGCAGGTAGTTGTGAGTTCGATCCCTGGTACCGATGAAAAGGAAAAAGACCAAAAAAAAAGGCATCTTCCATTTCAGATCCTTACAAGGAAGCTGAAAATCGGTTTTTAGGGGTCCAGGATATAGTCCAGCGGCACAAGCGCCTGCCTGGCATGTGTGAGGTTGTGAATTCTATCCTGGAACCGCCCCCTCCCCAATAATAAATAAATGGAAAATCTGCTTTTGTAGAAAAGCAAGAATGTATTAAATGCATTTTGAAAACAGTCTTAAATATTTAACAATGAAATTCAGATTGATATCTTTAAACAGCAATTATGTCTAAAATGCATTTAACAAAATTTCTTCTCATTTTCATCTTCTGCCATTTACTTTCTAGACTGCCCTTAATAATCACATAACCTTCCATCAGTAAACTTGCATTTCCCAGCACTGGGACTTTTTAACATGTGGCAATGCATTACACACAAAAGAAATATTCAAAGCAATTTTAGACAACTAAAAGAAGTCAAATGTAGGCATAGCAAACTCAAAAAGAGGAAAAGTTCCTTAAAAAAAAAAACTCAACTAAGTCAATTACTGCAACAGAAATGTGAAGGAGATAACCTGGCATTACAAGGAGTAGCTATGCATCTGGTAGTCATAGTGCAAATTCAAACATACAGGGGCTTAATAAATTCTATGAAAAAGTTACTGCATAAGTCATTGTAGGAATGGTTAAGAGACAAAGATAGAAAAAGAGACCAAAGTGGCATGCCAAGAAATCGTGAACAAGGCAACAAACCCATATTTTTTTTTTTAACTCAGAATGGGCCCTCAATCAAGCATTGGTATTTGGATAGCAGTCTTCATCAATAGTTTCTGAGCTATCATGCAAAGAAAAATAATACACAGAATGATGTCAATTACCTTTTTAGAAACTAGTTTTTGCGCCTCAGAATCAGCTCCTGTCCTGCTGCACACTTCAAAGTTGTTGTCTGCTAATGATTTTTTTAAATTCAGTTAATTCTTACACTGAGAATATACAACAACAAATACTGCACTAGTCTAAAAGGGTTCAGAAGTTAGTAAAGAGCAAAAATACACTTATTAATATTTTAAGCTCAAGTTACCTTAATCCTTTGGGAAAACAATGGGATACACATTAATACTTAAATTCCTCAAACCTCTGGGTCTACCAAACAGCAAAGAGATATGTTAACATTTATTCTGGCCTATAAATGAAGAAGTAAGCCCAACTACCGCATCATCTAAAGATCTATAGAAAAGTTTACCCTTCTGATCGATTAAATCCTTAACTTCTGTCAAAGTATTCAAAGACCTCTGAATACCTAACGATGAAAAACGTATTTTAAACAGAGCTACTTCATAATAAAATAAGTGTCACTCTATAAACACAGGGTGCACCTTTAATTTAAAAATTCAGTATTATAACGGCAACTACTCGCTCTTATCACCAAGGTGATAAGGAAAGAAAGGAGCAGGTGCGCCAGAAGCTGCACAACAGGCACTCGGGTAACCAGAAAATAGCAGGAGGAGGAGTCTGGAAAGCAGTTAGGGGTAGTGGGGTCGCCAGGGACGCCCAGTAGGCCGCTTCTTCTAGCGCCAAAACACGATCTGTTACCCGCAGTTCACACCACACGGACCTCAAGCCAGCCAGGAAGAGAAGAAAAAAAAAAAAAAAAAAA
Source organism: Cavia porcellus (assembly GCF_034190915.1). Classification (NCBI taxonomy): domain Eukaryota; kingdom Metazoa; phylum Chordata; class Mammalia; order Rodentia; family Caviidae; genus Cavia; species Cavia porcellus. Next base: position 7,785,524 of record NW_026947507.1, on the reverse strand, counting down.
AAAAGTCAGACAAGGCGAGCCCCAAAGGAGTGGGCCGCAGGACAAAAAGTTCTCTCGACCAGGCGCTCCAGCGGGCCTAATATCTAATCCTCATTTCTGCACAAGTAAGCAACGCTCTCCTCAGCCTAACTGGATCTGCAGTAAGGGGCACCGGAGGCACGAAGCCATAAAGGAGCGATAAAATGAACATTGCTTTCGCAAAGATAAACCAACTCTGGATGAAGTCAGCAACGCCCCTCCTCCCCCCGCTCTAAGAATATCTGGGCTAGCAGCAAGCTGCCGCTCAGCCTCGCGCTGTCCTCCTCGGCCCTTCACCTCGGGGGACTCCGGCGCCCCCAGCCGCGCAGAAGGGTCCAGGGCAGCGGGGGGTGGTCCCGGGACCTCGGGCCACCGCCTCGGAGAACGCCTGACTCGACGACAGCGCCCGTGGGGGGCAATCCCGAGCACCTGGGTGCAGGGCGGCCTCCTCCCGGGTACGAGACAGGCACCGGGGCGGGAGCGGAAGGGCCGAAAGCCGCTGTGCGGTCGCCGACGCGTCCCTGAGGTGCTCACCCGGGAGATCGCGTCGGTTGGTCCCTAGAGAAGAGGCGCTCTGTCCGCCCAAGAGACGAAAAGCGGACAGCGAAGACTACCCAAGAACCCACAGAGGTCGCGTGGGCCTGAGGCCGGGCCCGACACTGTCAAGAGTCCCAAACCCTTAGCTCTTCCGCCCCTAAGGCGCGCTGCCCTCGGTTGCCAGGGGCCGGGACGCGCAGGCTTTACCTATTAGCGAAGCAGCCCCTCCTGCCACGGGCGGAGCAGCGGTCAGCCCCACGGCCCGCCACCGCCAGCGGCCCGTTCTGAGAGACTGCAGAGGAGGCTCACAAGGTCCCTGACTGCCTGGAGCCCAACGGCCCCATTTTCTACTTCGGCTTCTCGGCATCAACCGCCGCAGCCACCGCCATCTTAGGATCTCATTGTGGTGGGAGAAAAGGGGCGGGGGGACTGCAAAGGGGGCGACGCGCGGTGAGACTTGCGCCGTCTCCCTGGCAACCGCCGCGCCGGGGTGGGGGTTAGAGAACTAGCCGGATTGGGAGCCGCAATGCGATCTCTGTAAATGCTAGACTTAGGTCACGTGCCCCGCGGGAGTCTGTGGCGTCTCTTCTAGTCCTTTAGTCAGAACGAATTACACAAACTAAAAACTAGAGACTACATATCCCAGAATGCGCACGTGACCCAGGTTGATCGCGCTGTTTGGCCACAGGCTCGGCACTACAAGTCCCAGCATGCTGTGCGCCTTCCTCTGCTGGCCTGTGAGGAAGTCAATTGACCTCTGGCTCCACTGGCAAAAGAGTAGAGGCGCGTTTTGCTCTTCCGTGGGGGTGTGAGCCCTGTATCGTGCCGGAAAGAGGCGAAAAGACTGGGATCTCTGATCTAGTCCCTTCTCACCCACGTACCAGTGACTCAGAAAAGAACAAAAGGACTTTTACAAAGTAGTGCAGACCCTCCCTAAATTTAAGAAGTGAGATAAATCCACTGTAATGAAGCAATTTGCTTCATATACACAGTGGGGTGTCTAAAATACTATTAATATCACTGTAGAAATAGATGACTTTACTTACTTTACTGTTTAATCTTGGAAAATTGTCTTTGAGCCTAAAGTTTGTAAATTCCCGTACTCATATTCTGCTATCTGCTCCATTAAGGTTAGTAAATTGAGAAGTAATCGCTAAAACATGACTAGATAACATGACAAGCCTTAAGTGTTCCTCGCTGAAACGCTAAAATACTTGCCAATTGCAGTTGCATTCAAGAGCGTTGTATTTTTTAAAAGTTGATAATCATGGGATAAGGTTTTTAATGCCAAATAAAGGTAAGCAGAACTGAGGAACAGGTTTCTGGATTCCAAAAGTTGTTCTCAATTACCAACAAAAATTGTTTACAAGACCAGTTAATAGAACTGCATTTCAGAACATAACTCAGATGAATAAAGCACTTCTGTAATTTGTTACTGCACTCAGGTTTGATCAGTACTCTGAAGACTATCAGTGCAATAGTGGAAATACCGATTTATCATATTTTTAAAAAATATTCTGTGTTTCTAATAGGTAAGTACTGAGATAACAGAAATTTAGACCCTGGCTTTGAAGAGCTCATATTTTAATGAAAGATGGGGAAGTGTGGTATGATGTGAATAAATTATGTATTGCAATAAAAAGTACTATGGGAACTCAGGGCACACGGAAGCTAATCAGTTGGGTGTTCAGTGTAGGCTAGAACACACTATCTTAATCCCTACTACTTGGAGCTCTTGGTGAAGTCACTTTTTTAAAGCTCAATTGCCCCATCTGTGAAATGGAAGCCGAAGAGAGAAGAATATTATATACCCACATTGAAAGGATTAAACATTTTTTTCTTAGTTTATTTAATACCAAACAATGTTAAGAACTTCATCATATTTTTCTTAATTCTCTCAACAACCTTGAAAAGATTAGTTTTACATAAAAACCATTTTACAAATGAGAAGTAAAGTAAATCAAAGTTACTGCAATTCCACATGGTAGAACTTGAAGCTGAAGTTTATTCATTATTTATTATTATTTACATATATGTTTATTTATTATTATTAAGAAAGAATGTAAGTCAGACATGGCTGTAATCCCAGAACTTTGAGAGGGCGAGCTCGGAGGATTGTAAATTTAAGGCCAGCCTAGATAATTCAATAATTTAGTGAGATCCTGTCTCAGTATAAAAGGATTTGGGATTTAGCTTAATCCAAAAACCCTGGGTTCAATCCCCCTTTGGCCAAAAAGAAAAGAAGCACTAACATGGTAAACTCACTAAATATTATTATCACCATTTTGTTTTACACATATTTTTAAAATGTATATAGATGCTAAGCTCTTGTCATTTTCTAAATTTATGACTCCTCAAAATGTCAATACTATTATACCTGTGTTATAGTTAAGATCTACAATGTTCCCCCTCAGATATTCAGAGGTTTAGGAAGTGATTGGATTAAAAGCTGAATGTGCTATTTAGGAAATAGGATCCAATTTGACAAAGTGGGTCTCTGGAGGCATAACCTGGAAGAATGTAATCTTGTCCCCAGCACTCCCTTCACCCTCTGCTTTCTGGGTGCCATGGGTCAAACATCTTTCTTTGCCATGCCCTTTCACCATGATATCTTTGCCTTGAAGCCAGTAAACTGTGGAATGAACCCTCTGAAAACTGTGAGCCAAATACATCTCTTCTCCTTTAAATTGTATGGGTCAAGTATTTGGTCCCAGTAATGATAAGGGTAATCATTATGGTTTATATTTCATGTATTTCATGTGCTCATCAGCAGGGATTTTGGAAGGTGATTGAATTATGAAGGCCTAGAGCTGACCTGCTGTTATGAAGGGTAACGCAGTTAGAGGAAGTCACTGTGTGTGGCAAGTGACCTGGCAGAATATATTTCTCTTCCTGTCTCCTCCCTTCACTCTGCTTTCTAGCTGTCATGATGTGAGCAGCTTTCTTCTATACCCTCTGCCATGTCATTTCTTCCCTGGATCTGGCTGGACATCTACTAACCGTGAGCCAAAATAAACCTCTTCTCCTCATTTATTTATTTAATTTTTTTGGTCTTTCACATTTGAGATTTTATTGGCTGTGTTGAAAATGAGTACAGATATTTCACTTGGTACGCAACTCTTAACACACATACCAAAAAGTCTAAAAGGCCATATATTGCTTCTTTTTCCAGTTATTCTAGTGACTTTCCAGCTTCAAATTTGGAGGCAGATTTCCAGTAAAAGGATTAAGGATCAGTATCTTCAAATGTTGATGAAGTGTTACTTACGTCCCACTAATACACAGTTTTGTGACATACACACTACATACTCAAAGTTTCCATCTTTTCACAACACATTAACAAAATTAGGCAAACTACCGTGACCAAAGATGTTATGAAGTGCACATGTCTGACAGGGCAACAATCAGGAAGTAATTGTCTTTAGGAAACAATTCTACCGCAAGCAACATGGGAATAGAAGTCATTTAAAATATCCGAGACACATTAAATGCATGACCATTATTCCATATTGCCATTTAGTATGCTTTTTATTGCAGGATATAAAACTAACCCCCATCTATGGAATGCTAAACTGACACCCGAGGCAGCCAAAGCCTGCTGTAATTCAATATCCTATTTTTTTGGTTGTACCAAAAAATAAAGAACCAGCAACTGATTTCACCTCTAAAAAATCATCTGCACTTAAAAATGTGATGAGGTGGGATTCCCTCCTTTTTAAAGAAACGCTTCTAGAGCTACTAAAAAACTTGCATTTACAAAATAGTTCATAAAAATATTCCGCTGGATTGTACAAGAAGGGAGACAGTTAATCAGTCAGCTTCTTTCTCTTCTGCCTGGTCAGAGGCTGCTCTCGCTTCCTTTTTCATTTCTCTGTTTTCTGAGTTAAATCTTCCTCGGTTTCTTTTGTTTTTTTCAAGTAAAGGATTTGATTTTTTTAAAATGTCTTTATTTTAAAGGGGGTAAAATTAAACACAACAAAATAGGACATAAGAAAGCAATGTAAGAGATATAAATTTCAAAGCTAGATGACCTGAGATCTTCACTATCTATCATTTTGTCTCTTGTTTTCTTTCAAGTAGTTGTCCATGTCTTCGCATACAGAGAATTCATACAAAACAATATAGCATAAAACTGATCCGAACAGAATGAGGAAGGTATTTTAGGTCTTCAAAACCAGACAATAGGGAAGTCACTAATGGTGGTTGCAGTCTCTCGTTCTCTTCAAAATAGCTGTCCATACTATCATGTATGTTGAAGCTCAACAAAACAGAACAGGCAAGAGGGGAGGGAATGCCTGGTTCCCAGCCCTCCAGGTCCCTGCAAGGTGCGGGTTCCTGTAAACGCTGGTGGCTCTCGTCCTGGGCCACAAGACCCTCCGCGCTCACAGCCGCTTACCAGGGCAGCGGGCTTCACTGGTTCCCTGGCGCTCCAGGTCGCAGCATGGCCCGGGCCCAGCAGACACCGGTGGCTCCAGTCCTGGCCTCTGCAGCCTGCCAGCTCAGCAGCTCACAGCGGGGCGCGGCAGGGAGCGTTGGGGCCCTGAATCAAGGCCGCAGCTTCTTCGCTGTTGGTTTCAAGCAGGAGCCTAAAGAGACATCTTTCTATGGTCTGTTGGCCATTTCAGAGCTTAGGCAGTGAAATGGTCAGTTTATTAGAAAGAAACAGCTTGAAGCAATTCTTGGATTCTTGATGAGCCACCTGCGCCTGTTTTCCCTTTGCTCCCTTTTCCCTTTTGCTTGCACTTTTTTGTTCAAAGATTTATCCTTTCCGCTGCCTTTGTTTCCTTCCACTTTTGCAGCAGCACCGTAAGCCGACAACCTCACCGTCTCCTCTTGGACTCCCCCTTGGCCGCTCCTTTGGCACCTTTCGGCCCAGGAGGCTCCTGCAAGCTGCAGGCTGAGGAGCGTGGGAGCCTAGCAGAGGAGGCTGCGTGGGGCTCCCACTCTCCCGCCCGCAGAGCTGCCGGGGCCTGTGGCTGGGGCACTGGGACCCTCTCCTCCTCCTCCATGTGGGAGTTGGGAAAGATTGTCCCGGCGACGAGAAAGGTGACTAAGCCACTAACACAGAAACGTGATCCCAGGAGTGTGATGCACCTGACCATATTTGTGGTTCAAAAGCCTATGGAACTGTTGCAGGAAGAGTTCCAACAGGTTCAAAGATAATGAGCTAGAGAAATGTTAGACTAAATGAGAAGCAAATTGGATTTTAATTAACTGAATTAGTTGTCAAATCTGCAAAATATGTTTGTTTCTTTTTTTTATATTTAGTACTGATATTTATCATTGATCAGGTGGTACTTTCTACTTAAAATTTTGTTACATTATTTATCTTTTAATATACCTTGTATGTTTTTTATCCACAGATGAATTGTAAGTATAAATATAGCAGAAATTCTACTCTTGTATTTCTTTATATCCCTAATGCCGTGCAGAATTTATTCATGTTCATTACTTTGGTTTTAAAGGTTTTCTACGAATAAATAAGTACTTTTTGCAATGCCAAGTTCTAACCTGCAGGTGGGGATAGAATTTAAAGGAAAAATCTTCATTGACACCTCCCCATACTGTTTATAACTGAATTTTATTATTATTCTTATAAGATTTTTGTTATGAAAGAATGCATGACAAATATGTAAATTATAAATTCCAATTGTAAAAACTCTAAAGAATCCAACTAAACTTAAAATAGAATTTAATATATTTAAAGACTCCTCATTTTCTTCTTCAAGCTCAAATATTTTTGCACACATAAATACTATTCTGAATTAGTGTTATCATTCCTTAATTTCTTCATATAACTATGGATTTCCATATGTAAATACTGTTTAGTTTTTCTTATTTTCAAACTTTACATAAAGGTATCATAGTGCATATATTCTCCTTCGACTTGCTTTTCCCATTCAACATTATCTTTCTTGGATTCACCCATGTTAATGTGTGTACACACGAAGTCTGTTAAGCAGAATGTATAAATAATTTTGAAACTTATCTAAAGGAATGTATGTGTATATGTATATGTAATATACATATGTATGTATACCACACATGCACACACACACACACCTTGACACTGGGGTACATCCCCAGTCCTTTTTTATTTTTATTATTTTTGAGACAAGGTCTTGCTAAGTCACTAAGTTGCCCCTTTTGGGCTCAGACTACTGATCCTCCTGCCTTAATCTCCCAGAGTGGTGGAATTACAAGTGTTGCCACCATGGAATATAACTCATTTTAATTTAGTGTAGTGAGTAACTTCATGGAAGAAGAGATTGTTCATCCAAACAAGGGCCCAGTCAAAGACCTCTTACCTACACTTTATACCTTCTCAGCTTTAATCTAGCTCATAGTTTCTTAACCTTGGCATTGTTGCCATTTTGGGCTGGATGATATTTTCATTTGGAGCTATTCTGTGCACAGCAGCATCCTGTCCTCTATCCACTAAATACTAGTAGTAACCCCCTTCCCAGTTATGAAAATCAAAAGTGTCAGTTGACACTGATTGCCAACTATGCCCTGGAGTTAGGAAAATCACTTGCATATGGGAAAACATGTAGTCTTTCCTCAGAGAAAATTGTATTAATTATGATTTTCTTATATATTTTTGTTCAAAAACTTAAAGTTAGCATATATAATTAGATCAATGATATCAACTTCAGTTGCATAAGTAATGTTTCAAGGCTCTTGCTACTTTCCTCGATTTTTCCTATTTCTGATTAGCTTGACATTTCTCATTACTGCCTAATTCAGAATCTTCATTACTAAAACCAATAACACCTAGTTCCTGATCTCAATAGATAATAAGGTTTACACCAGCCTGAACTACTACTTTCTTCATAAATTTCTTCATTCAACAAATGTAACCCTTGTGGTTCTGATACTTCCATCCATATTTGCATTTAATCAATCTTCAGATAAAGATTTTGTTTCCTAATTCATAAGAAAAATGTTGTAAAGGCATGAAAAGTAACATCAACTTTTACTTTTAAAACCTTATTATTGAAAAAAATTATATGAAATAAGGACTTATAATTGCCACAGCTGTAAGACAGTACTCTTTTGTGATTTTACTGAAAACTAAATACGATTCCAAAAAAGTGTTTCTTTCTCAATAAAACAAGATCTGCAGTTCAGTGCATGTCTGCAATGTGTGGGCTATGATTAGGGCGGCACTGCTCCACATTAAATTCACTGTATCATAGCCAAGCTCTAGTTATTATGCTGTGTTTTTCCCCCCTTTACCTTAAAAAGATTTCCCACACTACATTTCTCTTCCCATAATAAGGGTTGTAAAGTCAGGGAGGAACTGACAAAAGATGCATGAACTCAGATTAATCAGGAAAGGTTAAGATGATCTCCTCTGCCAGAAAAAGGTAGTAAATGAAGTTATACCCCTGACTTATAAAAGAAAACTAGCAAAACTTTGACCGTAATTAAAGGAGAATGATGCAAGGCAAAGGGTGACAAACTTTGTCTGTAAAAGTCCAGACATTAAATATTTTCAGCACTGTAGGGGCAAACTATGTGTTTGTAGAGTGAAAGTAACCATAGGCAATACATAAATGGAATGCATGGCTATGTCTCAATAAAACTTTATGGGAATCAAACTAGATCTTACACAATTTTTACAAGTCACTTAATACTGATCTTCTTTTGATTTTTTCCAACTATTTAAAAATAGAACAGGAAGCAGTTGGCCCAATTTAGCCTGTTACTTTGATAGTAATAGTTTGCTAACCTCTAACTTAGAGCACTAAATACTTTTAATTCATAGGTAATTGACAAATGTTATATCAAAGTAAAAACTAACAGTGGAAGAAAATAGAGTTTCATTAATTTGCAGAAGGATATAAAGTCATTGCAACTGAACAATATTTATAGATATTGATCTCCAGGATATGTACTATGTGACACATCTCCTTTTGCACATTCAACTACAAACTCTTCAGGGGATGAATCCACTGATGACTATAGCATCTTCCTGATCCAATTGCCTTCCAAAAGTCCTAGTTCCAAACACATGGAACTTCTGGAGGACATTTCAGACCTAAACCACAACACCAATCCTGTTGTTATAGATTAAAAACTGGTGGTCAACTTAACACCAGTGGAATTAAATCACCATGATGCTGAGTGTAGATGTTCCACCTGAGGAAAGTTGCCAGCATAGATAGAGATGTGGAGAAGAGAGGTGTTGCAGCGTTGAAGCATTGTGGGTTCTCCTACGTGCTGCTGTTTAAACCATTGGTTCATCCTGGAGAAGCTCTGGTCCTCACATTGAGCATTGCTTCCTGGCTCCAGAGGGAAAGACATGTGTTGCTTAATCTCCAGGATGAACTCCTCGTGCTGGCTTCCTGGCATGTACTGGACTGTGCTTATTGTCAGAGGAGTTCAGGACCTTGGTGTCACTGAGCATGGCTGTGGTACTTTTCAGGACAGCCCTGGTCTTTGTTTTGAGCATGACTTCTCAGCTCCAGGGTAGAACCCTCAACCTGTCAGCATAGCTCCTTCACCCTGCTGACCTTTGGGCCTTCCCAGCATGGATCCGTGAAAGAGACTGGCATGAGTCCTTCTTGTTGGCTCTAGATCTCTTGTTGGACTCATGGTCGGCATTGTCATGGGCTCTAGGTTTTCATCTGAACTCCTGTAGAACATTGCTGTGGGATTAAGGCCCTTGGCTAAATATTCTATGTCTTTAGTGTTTTGGATAGATTTCCTGCACTTTCTTGTGTTAACTCTAGGTGACCATCATAAAATAATATTATAAACTCCATGTCCTGATTCTAATTGTTCTCCTTACAACCCCTGACTACAACACCTGTACAACTCCCCTACCACCCACACAGACACACACACATACACACACAGACACACAGACACACAGACACACAGACACACACCCCTTGAGAGGAACTTTTATCTCTCAGCTTTCCTGAGCACTTCTCCTTTCTCTGCTTCTGGCCATGCTGGGGTGAACAGCTTTCCTCCACTGTGCCCTTCTAATCATGCCTCTTCTGTCTTGAAGCCAGCCAACCTTGGACTGAACTGTCTGGAACTATGAACCAAAATAAACTTCTTCTTTAAATTGGTGTTGGGTATTTTGTCCCAGTGATGGAAAGCTGAGTGATACAATTGGGATTATTTGGCTCAGAGAGTTCTCATAAATTTATGCTATGCCACCACCAGTTTGTATTTCCACTGTGACTCTCCCACTTTTTGCCTTTCTTATAGCCCAAATGGGTATTCTCCAGAGCTGGCACCATGTTTTCCTGACTAGTAGTGTCTAATCACTTTCTCAATCCTTTTATAAATTAGTCTCAGATAGTTTGCTATAGAATGGAAAACTTAGAGTTTTATTAATGGCTAATGAAGATTATGTTTTGATGAAGAAGAATCAGTGCAAAAATCAATAAGGAACTGCCATAAAGCGACTTATGGTATTGCAAAGTAAAGGAGTCAGAAGAGAGAAAGGAACAATTCTAAAGCAGAAAGAAAGCACTTGGAATTCAGAACACAGGTAGAATAAATACCCCTAAAAGCAGGAGGCTAAAGCAGGAAGAATCAGTATCCCCAGAAGCAACTCTTAAGCAACGAAGGCTTACACTGGAAGGTATGTTGCTGAGATCTCTTGCCACATTAGAGAAAATTCCACTGGAGGGTGTGTCTCAGAGGTTCTGGGAGGTTGGAGAATAAATTGTCCATAACTGTGCCCTCCTAGTTAAACAATACTCGTTGACTTTTCCCCTTGTTCCAACTGATTTTACTGTTATTTCCTTGCTTGTTCTTTTTGTAATTTCCTTTCAAACTACTGGCCTCCAAATCTTCACTTAGGCTTTACTTTTGGAGATCTGTTATTGAAACAGGTGTAGAGTTACAGCTTTTTCCGTATGTTGTGGCTTTTATCTAGCTATCCCTCCAAAGCCGCCTATGGTCATAGGTGAGATTTCTTTTTATTTTCTTTTTTTAAAATTTTATTTAAAGAAAGACTAAACAAAACAGAAAATGGATAGAAATAATACATACATCAAAGAAAAAATAAACATTAAGAAATCACTAGTTGATGATTACAGATTGTTCTCTTATAAATAGTTATTCAAGATACTAGAGTGGAGAATATAAAGTGGGGATTCAAACAGTGAGACTCCAACCAGTTCTGTTCAACTATCCAACAAAAGCTTAGAAATATGGTTATCTATCCTATACACTTAAACATACATGCTGGTTATCTATATCTACAATTACATTGAGATTGAACAAACTCAAGCAGGCTAATATCACTCTAAATAAAGAATAATACTATTGCTGGGGTTCACATTACGACACTCCAGGATCAGCATTGGATACTTCAGTGTCTCTTTTTCTTCAAAGTATTTGTTCATTTCATCATGTGTCATAAGATCAGTTCTCATAAACTGTTTATAGATTCTACACATACATGAGTCTTAACATGTATTTCTATTCTTTCTATATTAAAGGGAGAAACAAAGCAAGACAAAACAAAACATATTCCTATAAACACATGAAATGAAAAAGACATATAAGACCATTGTACAAGGAGTTCTACCATAGTTCCTGTGTTGTCTCTTGTTATCTTCAATAAAATTAGCTATATCATCAGACATAGTATAACTGAATATATCAGTACATAACAGTATTAATAGAAACACAACTTTGTATATAGTATAAAACTTCAAAATCAGGAAGTTATCAAACAAGAATGTGTATCATAGAGTCTTGTCATCTTCAGTGTAGTTGCCTATACTCTCAAACTTGATACTATCAATCATATCAGTTTTGAATAAAATCAGTCGATATAAAAAGCAATCAAATAAGCCAGTTTAACTAAGATCAGTCATGATAAAACAGTATAAGTCATAAGGGCTCCAGATTAAGTTAATAGGAAATTAAAGATGATTACTGTGCTATATCCTGATGTTTTTGGGATAACTGTCTGTGCCCTCAAATCTAAAGCAAGTAGACAAAGTGGGACAGAATAAAGTCTATCTAAGCAGAGTGCTGGGAGTAATGTGGGCTTTAAATCCTGATACACACTATTAATATCTTTTGCGATCTCTTTTTAAGACTCTCCCTCCCCTTTCACTTCCCCAGGGTACACTGCATTTTTGGGTTTGACCAAGACCCTTGGTTTTAAACTGGGGGGAGAGGGCAACCTGCTATTTACCTAAGTGGTTCTGAACCTTCTCTCTCCTGGACTTGATCTCTATTGTATTCCTTTACCTATTAAAGCCTGTCTTTCTAACCTATCCACAAACACTGGTCTAGTTGCCCCTATTACTCTCTGGTTCTCTGTCACATAGAGCATTGTTTTCTCATATTTGATTCAGCCCATGAACTCTTTTTCATGTTAATTATATTTCTTATAAATGGCATCTCAGTGGACCCTACCTCCTGATCTACTCCATGTGTGGTTCTTTTTTTTTCTTTTTTTAATTTAGTGTATCAAGGCCATCTATATTAGAGATTATAACCAACCTTCTCTGCCTCATTTCTGTTATGCTCTTTTTTTGCCGTCAGTTGTCTGCTTATCTCCTTCATTCTGTTTTCTGCTCCATTCATTGATGCCTCTCTGCCACTGTTCCTGAAATCCTAATACTTTTCTCTCTCTCTAGAATGTCCTGCAGTGTTCTCTGTAGAGTTGGATCAGTGGTTGTGAATTTCCCAAGTTCCTCTTTGTATTGGAAGCACTTTGATTCTCCATTAATTTCTAGAGACAGTTTAGCAGGGTATATCAATCTGGGATGGAGGTTATTTTGTTTCAGGGCTTGGAATATTTTGCTCCAGGCTTTTCTTGACTTGATGGCTTGTGTCAAGAAGTCTGCTGTTATTCTGATGGGCCTTCCTTTATAGGTGATCTGTTTCTTGTCTCTAACTGCTTTTAATATTCTGTTCTTATATTGAATTTATGGGATTTTGATTATTATATGCCTGGGTGTAGCTCTGTTTTGGTTGTAGGTGGCTGGAGTTCTGCATGCCTCATACATCTGAATATCATTTCCTTTTCCTATGTTTGGGAAGTTTTCCTTAATTATTTCTGTAGTTCCTTTGTTTGTACCCCTGCTTCTCCATTCACATTCTTTATGCTCGTTATAGATCTTCTTGTTGTCTTCTAGCCTTTGTATTGTTACTTCTTGTTTCCTTGTTATTTTTAAAAAGTTTTTCCTTTCATAATCCCACATTGCAAAACTGTCCTCCAGTTTGGATAATCTGTCCTTAGTTTCTTTCAAGTAGATTTGCCATCTTTCCATAGAGTTTTAAATTTCTTGGTAATCTCTTTGAATCTGCTTCATGTATTGTATATTTTCATTACATTCTTCATCAAATGGTTCTCTCCCTTGTTTGAGTTCCTCCCTTCTTCCATCTGTGTCTTCTTGACGGGTACTTAGCATCTCTTTTATTAATCTTCTTATATCTTTCTTTACTTAGCTAAATATTTCCCTTTTGAACTTGTCTATGAGGTCCCAAACATATCTCTTTATGTCCACTGGTGCCGTGTCTGATATTGCATGTTTGTTGTTCTTGTTCTCCTTTGTGTTTACCTGTCCTGGGTCAATGTTCTCAGGGTTGGGACCTGGGAACTTTTTATTGTTGCTTCCTCTTCCCATCTTTTTTGTTTCTTCCAGGAGGCCCCAGTTTTTTTCTTTGTTGGTTACAATTCTTCTGAAGCACGCTGGCTAGGTGATCCTTCCCACTGCAGTGTGCTAGTGAGTTACCAACAGGGGCAGCGTATGCTGGCCCCTCCCCTCCAGATCAGTCAACCTGCTAAGGCCTTCACTGTATTACTGAGTGCCACCTCCCCTCTGGGTCAGTCAAACTTTTGATGTCTTCACTGTGTTAGTGTGTGCTGCCACCATAGGGAATTGATTTTGGATAACCTATTGGGTCTCAGCCAGGTCACATGACCCAGACCAAGCTCACTCCACCAATCCCATTTGGGAAAGGAACAACTGACTGAAGTCACTGCTGCCTCTTGTACTTGCCAGTCCTGCCTGATCCCAGAATGTCATCTACTTGAGCCCCCCTTTCTGTGGAATGGCTCCACTCCTGTCACTCACCACAGGTTGATGCAGGCTCCCTGCCAGCTCAGCTCTGCATTTGGCTGGCTGACCCCCAACCTCAATGTGACTGTGCCTCCAGTGAGTTGAAGCAGTGGGACCTTGGATGGCTTGGGTAGTCGCCTACTGCAGTGGGAGCACTGAACCTTTAGCTGTTCCAATGATAGAAACATACAGTCTATGTTTGTTTGATTGGTTCTTCTCACCTTAATTTCTTCTTGGGATGAGAGAATTCATCTCCCTATGTTTGGGACTCCCCACGCTGCATTATATTGAATTCTAAGTTGACTATATCAGGGAGCCTCTGTAGCCAGCTGTTATCTATCTACCATCTTTGCCCAAACCAATCCATAGGTGGGATTTCTTAAAGGGGGCTAGATCTAGTGTGTGATGCTGGGATTAATTTATGGTGATCTATTTCTACTCCTATTTGTCTATTTGCGTAATCTAAAGTTATATCTGCATTTATACCTACATAAAAGCCCATATCAACATCTATCTATTTATGTTGATTTTGAACCCCTGACCTCAAGGGATCCTCTTATCATAGCCTCCCAAGTAGCTGGGACTAAAGGCATACACCATAATGCTTGACTAAAATGTATATTTTTAAATGTTCTACTGTAGTTCAGAAATTTAGTCAAAATGGCTAACAACTCTAAGGATTCTACTTTGAGATAAGATCGTAACATTTTCCAGTTGGTTGAACAACATCGTCTGAGGAATATCTTAAGAATCTGACAGCTAGAGAAAAAAGGAACAGTTAGAGTTTGAATTTAGTATTTGTAAAAACAATTATAACAAAATTTATCAAAGAAATCAGAGGTATCATCACTAAGGAACAGAACAAAAGCAAATATCTTGTGTTATCATCCATCTCCCTCGTTCCTGATAGTCTATTTCTACTCCTACTCCTACTACTACTATTACTAATAATACTTCATAGAAATGGTGATAAAGCCAGTGGTCCTCAGTTTAGGGTGGTTCTGACTGAAGAGGGCACTCGGGAAAATCTGGATTCATTTTTGGTTGTTAAGCAGGGGAAAGTGAGGTGCAATCCCAGATAGACGCCAGAAATGCTGCTAAGCACCCTACTGCATGAGTGAACCATTACGACAAAGAGAGATTTAATGCAAAATTTCAATACTACCAAGATGTAAACACTGACAGGTAATTAATTTAAACACAAAAAGTTTGTTTACACTGCTTTTGGCACAGTTCCTGGCACATGGTAAGTGTGTATTTGATAATCATTTCATTGTTTTTAAGATGCAAACTTTGTTTTATTTTATTTTGGGGAGTATCAGGAATTGAACTCAGGACCTCACACTTGCCAGCCAGATGCTGCCCCACTGAACTGCCCCAGCCTTCAAAGACATATTTTAAAATGTGATTTTACTTAACATAAATTCTTGTGTTCTTTTTTCATCACATACTTTTACTCAATAAAGCTGAACTTCTTTTTCATGTGTTATGTATAAATATACTGTTTTCTATTAGAACTTTTATTTGGTGGAAAAAATATAATGACAAGTGATTTTATGAGGTGATTCTTCTTTAATAAGAAAATTGTTGTCTTTAATAAGAAAGATGTTAATTATTCAGGATGAGATTTTTGATCCTTGGCCAGGCAACATCAATGTCCCTCTTCAGCCTTAAGCAGTTATAAGATAGATGAACTCTTGGCCTATCTGTACTCTTTAAGAATAAGGGATCAGTGTTGGGGTGGGAATAAGATAGAATAAAACAATGAAAGTTAGAGAGGAGATAAGAAAAAATCATAAAAAAGAAATTGTACTTTCAGAAGACTGCAACTCCAGGACATGAAGTTACCCAAGGTAGCTTGTTTTGTCTAAAAAACATTCTTGAAACTTTCTCAACCTGTTCTTTTATCATAAGATCAAATCTTTTCCCTTTATTTTATTAACTAAGTGTGTGATTTAGTATCTCTAAGGGCCAAGGAGAAAAGAAACATAAAACAAATGTATTTCTCTGTCTGTCTGTCTGCTTCTCTGTTTCTGTCACTCTCTGGCTGCCTTGAAACAGTCTCACAGTGTTGCTGTTCTGGCTTGTATCTTGAAGCCCCCCAAAGCCTCATGTACTCACAGGTGGGGCTTTTCTGAGGTGGCTGGACTAAGGTGTGTGAATGTGAACTAAGGATGTGTGAATATGGATTAAGGGTGTGATAACTAAACTAGCCCACTGATTGGTTTAGCATAGTTCTAGGCGTGGACAATGGAAAGACTCCCATGAGTGTGGGTGGCACCACACAAAAGGTTTGTAGCCTGCCAGGGATTTAAAAAGGGGAGAAGTTGGCTGCTTTGCCCCTTCCTGTCTGTCCTGCCATTGACTGTTTCTCCTCTGCCATGCTTCCTTGCCTTGGAGCCAGCCAGTTTGGACTGAAAGCTCTATCAATTGTGTACTGAAATAAACCTTCCCTCCTTTAACTTGTGAGTATTGGGTATTTTGTCCCAGCAACAAGAACATAACTAAAACAGTTTTCCACCTTGGGTTCAAAACCTCTTGCATTAGCTTCCCAAGTAGCTGTGATTATAGGCAAATTCCATTGCATTTAGCTAAACATTTTCTTTTAAATATAGCTCACACCATATTTGTCCTTGATTTAAACACCCCATTAGTGATTTTCCTCATTGATTGAAGTAAAATTCAAATTTCTTTCAACAGATTTATAGAACCCCTGTGAGCTGGATGCCCATTGCATCTCTGCACTTGGGGATTGCTTGATTCCAAACTATTTCTTGGACATTCAAACACACTTCTGCCTCATGGCTTTTCCATTAGCTTTTTTCCCTGCCTGGACTGCTCCTCCTGTCACCTGTCCCTTAACATCACTACTACATACTTTCTTACCGCTTTGAAGTTTTTGCTGAAATATCATCTCAATAAAGCATTCCCTGAGCTATTGAAATTTGTATCTTCTTTCCCCACCCACTCCCTGGTCCTTTTCCTTGTATTATACTTCTTTCCCAGGATATGGCAGAGATCATTTTCTAGCATATTATACAACTTGTTCACTTTAATATTTACTTTCTTGCCTCCATTAAAATGTAGAGCAGGAACTTTTGTCTAATTTGCTTATTACAATTTTCCCAGCTTGTAGAACTCTGTCTATCAACATTCTCTATTCCTTGGAGTCTCCCCACCCATCTTAGTTCTCATTTGTTTTTCGTACTGGAGTGATTCATCCAATATCTGGTGATCTATGACGTGTCTATGTGGGGGAACAAAAGAATTAATGGAAAGCTACCGTTATGTGCATGGGTGGATTTTGTGCACTAGTGACCTTCAATGTGCCATTTAAATGATGAGCTGGCACATGTACGGAAGTGAAACTGGCTCTTAGAGCATGCAAACTATTAGTAAAGTAGATATGACCTGTTAATTATGAAATCCCAAGTCACATATGCAGGACACTTCCCAAAGTCCTTCATGTGGACTTGTTGGCAGAATTTGAACAGGTTTTTCTATAGGAGGGCCTAGAACTGATGCCTGAGGAGAGGATGATACAAAAAGTCCACATTGAATTTTTGCAACTTCTGTCTTGCGTGGATGGCCCGCCCTCATGCTGCAGGGTGTGCTGCTTTTCCTTCTTATAACTGACCCAAACTCACCCTACAGAGCCTCCTTGCTTTCTTACATTTAACGTAAGTTTGCTGCCATTTGCACTTGTTTTGACCTGTTCTTTGTTCAGAGCAGAAAGAACCTAGAAACCACCTCTAGGAGACTCTAGCACCCCAAAACCTGGCAGCAGAAGGACTACTGTATGTTCATATCATTAACTTTTTCTCTTTGCCAGTCTATTTCTCCCAAGAAGAATTCACAAGTCTCCTGCTATGCAGTATATACCTGCCTGGCAGTAATTGGTGTAGAAGTGGCTGATCTCACTCTTTATCATACATATTTTCATTTAACTTCTGTTTATAGCTCCTACCTTCTGATGTTGATATCCTCACATAAAAATGACTTCTAGATCAAAATTTTTCATGAATAAAATAGAGGCAAAAATGGGGCAGTGGATGAATAAGCGTATAGGAATTACATGGGATGGGTAAGTACGTGGTCCTCAGATCCAACCGTACTTTATATATTAGTTCACCAGTCTGCCTATATTGAGCCTGTGACCATTAATTTTTGTGGTTCTTTCATGGTATGTGCTAAGCTCACGGTCTCACAACCTTTAGGAATGAAGTCAAAACCAAAGACAATGGTTAGGAGAATTTTATTGGAAACAAGGTAAGTTCCCAGATTTACAAAAGGGGTTCCAAGATGGTGGCTGCATGGCCCCTCAATTTAGAACTAATTATAGATAAGCAGAGCACAAGATCACTCAGTTGTTTAGCAGCCACTGATCACTTGAAGCTCTGTGGATTTAAAATGACCATCTGGAACTTAGGCTCTCTAATCCAGTTCCTCGGCGTACATAATTTAAAACAAATGGATTATAGAGAAAAAATTGTTATTTTGCACTTTAAATTCCTTAAAACCGAGGGGCTTAGTAGGGAGGGGCTATATCTCGCTTTAGTAGGCAGTGAGTTGTATTCCCAGAAAAACAGTTCCAACCAGAAGTGCTACTTTTGATTCTTCTTGCAAGGACTAAAGCAGGTTTTTGATAGACAGCCTCGAACTGGTGTCAGCCTGTAGATGGAAAATAAAAAAGACACTGACCTTTAAACTCTTGGTGCTTGCTCTCTCTTTCACAGTGGTCTACTCTCACCCTGTAGGGTGTACTTTTTCTTATTTTTAATTGGCTGGCACTTGCTCTGTGGAGTGTGGAGTCTTTTCCTACCTTTAATAAATGTAAAATCTCACTGCCTTTTGCACTTGTCTTAACATATTCTTTGTTCAGGGTTAAAAGAACTTAGAAAACACCTTTAGAAGGAAACCTTGGAACCCTAAAATCCAGGAACACATCGATCAGTCCCAAGATTTCAGAACAATTTTCCAAATATCATAGCCTACTAAAAGTTTGTTTGGGGCGTCAAGAAAGGCTGTGTATCCAAGTCTGGATACACAGTGGTTCCACCAACCACTATCCCTTTCAAAATCATGATGGTTGGTGGAGTTGGTCAGGAATAAAATGAGGCAACTAGTTTTTAAAAGATAATAATGTACATTTTTAAATAAATAATACCAGTTTTATCACTTTCTGCTTAGAATATTCAGGAGCTGTAAAAGAGTTATGTCATAGGGCTCTCTGTCCAAGTCTTTGCTTTTACCCTGATCATTCACTAGTTATGTTTATTCATCTGTGCTGCTTGATGATCCATGAAGTTCCTTAATTTTTATATAAAACTTTAATCTTCTTTTATATTATATTCCAGGGTGATTTCTTTTCTCTTTCCTTCCTTTTTCTTTCTTTTTGGTGATACTGTGGATCTTTTCATGAGCTAATCCTGACATTTTTTGTTTTTTTATTTTCAAATAGGGTCATCTTTTTTGTGTGTGTGATATCATGGGCTCTGCATACGCTACATCCTTTTTTAACTTTTATTTTTTAGACAGGGTGTTCTTAAATTGCCCAGTCTGGGTTCAGACTTGAGGTTATCTGCCTCTCCTTTCCAGAACTACAGAAGCGCATTACCGTGCCAAATCTTCTAGGGTAGTTTCTCATAAATAATAATAATTAAGCAAAAATAATAACTTAGAAGTGGGAGTGGATCTTAGGAATGATTTGACCCAATTGTTTCTTTTTATAGATGAGAAAATTGAGAGTCAGAGAAGTGAAATGACTCACTGGGTATAGAATGAGCAGTGACAGAGCCTCAAAAGCAATGTAGATCTCAATCTTCGGCAAAATGATGCAATTGTCACTTAAACTATTTTATTCATATTGAACACATGGATTAATTAATTAATGAAAGATATATTTACTTAGCATCTATTAAGTTAAACTGTCCATTAGGATATAGAAAAGTAACAGTAGTGATCCATCAGCAAAATACAGCCTATCTGGGACCTGGAATCCGGACATCTGGAAAATAAGCACTAGGTGAAGAGAAATGGAAGAGCGGATCTCTGTGAACTGGGAGGGAACTGACTGGCAAATTGAAACCACACAAAAAATGAAGAAATAGCACACAATGCAGAGAAAAAATAAAAACAATCTAGAAGCTCATTCTGGCTCCCAGGGAGGGGAACATCTCTACAGACACCAGGTAAGCCCGCAAGGTTGGAAGCACCAGGTAGAAACAGTGAACCTGGATAGCAGTGCTAGCGCCAAGAAATGCCCATGACTGTTGTAAACTACAAAAACAGTCCAGGGTTTTACTGTGAAGGGGACTCCTTCAGTACTGCAAGCTATGCTTTCAGAAAGACTCCATTGTAGCATCCATCATGTTTGGGAGTGTTTAATCAGGAGCCAGTTGAGAAAGGAGTTAATTATTTAAGATTGAGGTACTCATTTTGTAGCTTTGATACAACTATGCAAAACCATCTTTCTCTTTCCCTCCTTTCCTCCTTCTTTTCTTCTTCCTTCCTTCCTTCTTTCTTTCTCTTTCTTTCTGTCTTTCTCTCTCTCTCTCTTTCTTTCTTTCTTTCTTTCTTTCTTTCTTTCTTTCTTTCTTCTTTCTCTCTTTCTTTCTTTCCTTTTCACTGCTGTGATTGCAGCTAGGGCTTTGTATTTGCAAGGCATGCTACACTTTACCAGCTGAGCTGTACCTGTACTTCTGACCTTTCTTGGTATTTCTTCCATCACAAGCGTCAACATTAACAACAGTGTATCATTGGACAAAGGAATAATATTACTCTCTGCAATTTCAGTTTTTGACATGATTCCTTAGAATACTAACCCTAGAGTTTGTCCTGCTGTCTTTCCAGGTTCCCCCTAAACAGTGATCTTGGCAAGTCATTAACTGACAGTATGATCTATCTGTTTTGGTAAAGAGCATAGATTCTGGACTTAGAGTTCTGGTTCTGACTCTTGCTAACTGTGATCTTGGGCAAGTCACAAATGCCTTGGTTTCCTCATCTGCGAAGTGGAGATAGTAACAGCACCTCGTTATAGGGCTGTCATGGCTGAATATAACTACTGCAGGGGCTGGGGAATGTCACTCAGAGATACATTCCGGAATCTTCCAGCACTCAAGGAAAAATAATTTCTGTGCCTAGCATATAAGTGCACCTCACGTGACAGCCCTTCTTTCCTCCTCCTCCTCCTCCTCCTCCTCTTCCTCCTCCTTCTTCTATTATTGTCCCTTCTCTGGGAAGGTGAAGCCATAGCTTATCAGTTGATGCAATGGAGAGAAAGTAACAGAGTACAAAGAGAAAATGTAGGTTTATATTTTAAAATATTTCCTTTTACCACAGAAGGAATGATCACATTTACCAAATACAGATGATCCCGTGTTTTGTTTTTGGCATTTAATGTCAATAATTTGAGTTCTTTACCATTATGAATATATAATTTGCATCTCCCCTGTGTGTGTAAATCCCTTCAGCCTAATTAATTTTTTTTCTTTCTGGGAAGTCATCAGTACTACCTTTTCCCTGATAACCTTCCAAAATTCAGAGCAAATGGTAGGCAAATATTTACCAAGAAGACCAAATACTAGCAATACTCAAGTCTAATAAACAAAAAAAAAGAAGGAAAACAACTTAAATTTTACTGGAATTTGAGTTAATAGAGACCGTAAAACAAATAGCAAACAACTACATGAATTATATCAGAATAGAGAAAGAAACAATGAATTTGGATTTGCAGTCCAAAACTGTTATTCTATATGGTTCATAGAGCTAACCAGACACCTATTACACATTAGAAAATCCTCTAGAAATTTTTTAAACAAAAGTAACAGCTTGCATGGAATATAATTGATACTTACAGATAAATAGCACTATTTTGTGCCTGAGGAAATATTTCCATTTTCCTTAAAGATTAAATAAACTGAACATTTCACCTTGCCAATTATTAACCTGCCACATTTTTATGACTCAGTAAATATTTGGCTTCTTTCCATGTTTTAGTTGAAATCACACTTTAATTCATATCTTTATAGGTAACAGCTTACTATCCTTCATACCTATAAAACAAAACTTCAGTGGAATTTTAGTTTTACTTAATCTTCAGGTGAGCATTACTGGAGTTAAAGTACAGAAATTCTCTGGATGAGCTCATTAAAAAGAGTTAAAAATAATCATAAAGATATTACTAACAATTTTATAAAAACTCAGACAAAAAGGGATCAGTGAAAATGTAGCATTGGGATTTGTCCTTAAATCTTCTTTTTTTTTGTTTTAAAATTTCCTTCCAGTTAAACCTATTTCTTCATTTTGTTCCTGGAATAAAGCCAGAATCAACATTGTCTCTATTTCTAATCAAATAACGGAGAAAAAAAATCCCAAACAACCAACAGCACAAATTCTAATGGAGTTAGAGGATCCTGGAAGTGGTGTCTGGACCAACCTGAGCTGTGTCTCTCATTTCTGACTTTAGGCAAGTTGTTTAATGTCTCTGTGCTTTTGTCATGAATGTGATAATGCTAATTTATTTCAAAAGGATGGTAGCAATTGTAACTCAAAAAATAACCATTGCCTATGAAAGTGATCAGTTGGTTAGCAGGGAAACAGCTCCTGCAACTTTGAAAACAAATTTAAAATTATATTTTCTTTCCATTTTGAATGGATGGGAGTTAAAGGACCTGCAATTTCAACAAAATGGGAAATAAAAGGATCATATTATAATTTTCACCTCACAAATGTTTATACTTATTTCATCTATTACTTAGCTTTTTAAGGCTTTCATTGTTACTAGTTTTTTATTCTTTATAAAACCTAGTGCTAATCATATTTATACATCTTATGTAGTTATTATGTAATATATTATATAATTAGTTTTATATATATATTGAATTTTATGTTATTTATAAATGAGCACTTTAAAAGCGTGCTTTAATTTATCTGAGAGCTAGAAACACACTGGATAAAAAATTTTTAAGCTCTTTAAGATTTGAAGACAATTTATTCATTTCTGAACAACGTGGGTGATTCCATAAACACATGGAACCCGATGAAACATAAGAAGTAATTACTTTGGTAGCATTAAAACAAAGCTCAGAAAGCATATAGATTTCATAACTTAATCCTTTGACTTCTGAGACTCTAATCTGATGGTTGGAAATAAATTAAAATAATGATCTGTTGTTAGCGCAAGAAAAAGGGAATATTATGTTTACTACAAGTTCTTATCAGGTCCTTTTATCAATGAAAATGCTCAATTCCAAATAAATACCCAAATGAAAACCCAAATAAAACCCAAATCCCAAATACTGTGTACATAATTTGTTTTGGTCTTTTTGAAACAGGGTCTCACTATGCAGTTCAGGTTGGCCTTGAGCTCACTTTGGAGCCCAGGCTGATTTCAAATTTGCAGTAATCCTTCTGCCTCAGCCTCCCAAGTGCTGGGTTTACAGGCATGTGCCACCACACCTCGCTATATATCATATTTTTATACTAATCTCTTGGATTAATGTGACTATACATAGTTAGTCTATTTTATTCTTTAAGTAAGTAATTTCTCCTTCTCTGGGCCTTGTGATTTCAAAGGTTGCTGATGTTTAGCTGGATGACCTTACTTCCTTCGCTTTAATTGTGTTCTGATGGTATGTTCTAGCCTCAAATGATAATGCTATTATTTCTAGCAGTCCATAGCCTTAATGCTTTCTATTCCTAAAATATTTTTATATCTCTATAAAAATATTTTCTTTTCCATCTTAATTTTCTGAATAATGAAAGTTATTCTTGTTCCTTATTTCTGTAACATTAAAGAACTTTATAATTATATGATTATAACTGTAGTTGATTACACATTTAATGAATCTCCAGTATGCAGAGGCAGGAGAGGTTTACTTTTTTCTCTTCTTTCTTTCTTTTTTTTTTTTACTTCTTACTACTTGAGCTTTAGGATAAAATTTGAAATTAAATAAAGACTAGAAGGATATAAACTGAGATTTTAAAAATCATACTTAGTACTCACTGAAAACATTGGTTAAGCTAATAATTTATTATGATAGAGTTATGATAATGACCTTAACCTATTGAGATCACTAAATTTTAAATATCTTGGGTATTGTTTTTTTTTTACGTTATTTCTTTCTGTGTTTTATCAGTATGTCTCTTTTAAATCAGAACTAAGCTGTCACCCACTAAAATGTTTTCTTTAAAAACGACGAAAAATTTTTTTTCTTAGTTATTGCTGAAACGATAGAGGAGGCCAAGGCCATCTGCTAAGGGAAATCCGGCAAATTCAACAGACACAAAAGAATTTTGTCTGTGAGCAATTTTGTCTCTTATGAGCAACTACAAAAACTACAAAATAAACTAGGAAGCTCTAAAATTCTATTTGAGGTTTAAAATTTTCTTGTCATCCATTCAACAAATATCTTGGGTACATTCCTGGATTTAATTGTGATCCCCCAAGAGATGTCCAATCCTGACTCCTGTGCAAATGCAATTTTATTTGCGAAAAGCATCTTTGTAAATGAAACCAACCAATGCACCCATGCTAGATTACAGTAAATCCTAGTTCAACAATTTATATACTTATATGCAAAGGGAAATTTTGTTTCAGAGATATATAGAGAAAAGACAAACCAACACACTTTATCAAGAATTATCAGAAGCTACAAAAGGAAAAGGTTTTTTTTTTTTTTTCCATAGAGACTTTAGAAGAAGCACAGTCTTGGAAACACCATGATTTTGGATTTTATTCTCCACAGCTAAGAAACAATAAGTACCTAGTTTAGCCACCTGTTGTGGTAATTTGTTGAAGCAGCCTAAGAAATAAATATGACTATTCACCCAGAGTTAGGATATAGCTGTAAATAACATAAGTCAAGTTCCTCACCTCATGACTGTGGATGGGAGATGGTTGGGAGGACATTTATCACATGTATAGTGTTTCACTATATTTAGTGATAAGTGTTAAAGGGAAATGTAATCAATAGCAATAGAGATATGGAAGATAAAGCGGATGATTGTGACTTTGTACATAAGTAAATCTGTAAGGAGGTATTTTAGCAGACCTGATAGATATAGTGGAAAAAACCATTGAGATTTTTAGAAAAGTATTTTAGCTAGAAGGAGCAGTAAATGTAATACCCTGGGAAGTGTGGGCATTTGGTGTGGCTAGGAATGCCAAAGAAACCCATGTGGCCAGAACAAACAGGACTAGCAAAGAACAGTGAAAAAGAAATTGCAAAGGTGGGATATTGAAGATTATGTTACCTTAGTCCATTTTCTGTTGCTATCTGGTATCTACAGCAGATGAATTCATGAAAAATAAAAGTTTATTTAGTTCATGGTCCTGATACCTGCTCAGCATTTGGTGAGTACTTCCCGTTGGGTCTTGGCAGGGTGGAAGATACCACATAGTGAGACAGAGCAAGAACACTACAGTATTGTGCTGCTTATTAACTTACTGATTTAGTACCAGGGATCAAACTCATGACCTCATACTTGCCAGGCAGGTGCTTATGCTGCTGAGCTAAATCCACATTCTGGGTTTTGCTTTTTTAACAAAGCTACTTTCTTGGTAACCCACTGACCCACTAATTCATTATCATTAATAGGTTTATCTACTTATTGCAAGGGCAAGCAAAAACACCAAAAACATCACCTAGGATTTGGATGCAGATTTATTATGTTGATGGGCACTGATTGGGTTCATTCTCAGAGTTTTAGGCCCCAGTCTCTGGTGGTCTAGGGATTTAAATGCTGCATAAGTAGGAGGTGCAAAGGAGGTTCAAGGGCAAGACAAAATAGCCTGGCAGTTCTTCTGATCAGCTAGCAGGGTGCGATCATTGGTTACAAGGTAGATTAATAATCATCAGTTCATGAAGCTTAGTATAATGGCACAATCAGGCATCCTGTATGTTCGTTTACACTCTCATGGTGAGTTTGATTTATTTCACTTATAAATATGGTCTCAAGTTGTATCCATTTACCTAAAAAAGCCTGGATGCAATCCTTCTTTATAGCTAAGTAGTACTTCATTGTATAAAAGTACCATATGTCTTTTTATCCATTCCTCAGTTGATGGACATTTGGGTTGTTGCAAGATTTAGCTATTAGAAATTGTGCTGCTAGAAACATGGGTGCCCATATATCACTGTGGTATGATATTTTCAGTTCTTTTGTGAAAATGCCCAGAAGTGGGATAGCTCTGTCAAATGGGACCTCTAATCCTAGCTTTTTGAGGAATCTCCACACTGATTTCCACAGTGGTTGCACCAGCCTACACTTCCACCAACAGTGGACAAGAGTTCCACAGCCCCTCCAGTATTTGTTATTGGTTGATTACTTGATCTTGATCATTCTTTCTGGAGTAAGATGGAATCTCAGCATTGTTTTAATTTGCATTTCTCTAATAACCAACAATGCTGAACATTTTTCATATATTTATTTGTCATTTGTATTTCTTTATCTGAGAAGTGCATATTCATCTCAGATACCGATTTTTGGATTGAGTCTTTGAATTTTGAGGGTCTGTTCTTTTTAAATTCTTTATATAAGAACAAAGTTTTCAAAAGAACAGTTTGTTTTATACAGTTTTTACCTTTCATTATGAGGCAAGAGTCTATTTAACCCAGTCACCCCCAAGGACCCATTAAGAAATTTTTCTCTGCCATCATTATAATACTATTCTCTTATTGTAAAGGAAGATACGAAAGCATACTTTGTTTCATTTTGTGACATGGTGTCCCTATATAGTTGAGGCTGGCCTTAATCTCACAGTAATCCTCCTGCCTTGACCTCAGGAGCTGGATAACGGAAATGTGTTTGGGGTGATTCTCTGATGGTAGAGATTTGAAGACTAGAATCTATTTGCCTTTTAAAACAGTACCTAAGAACGTTTAGAAAATGTATGCTGACACTTTCTCATTCTTTTTTTTTTTTTTTTTTTGGTCTTTTTCCTTTTTATCGATACCGGGGATCAAACTCATGACTGCCTGCTTGCAACGCAGGAGCTTATGCCACTGAGCTAAATCCCCAGCCCCCACTTTCTCATTCTTGTTCACTATTATTTTTCTTTTTAACTTTCCTTTTCAAATATCCTTTACTTGTTCTAATTTTAAATGAATACTATTACTTAATAAACTGTCTACCAATTTATAACTGATCTAGCCTTTCAACTATTCAATTAAAAAATTCAGCCACAATGAATGTCATAAAATTTGCTCTGATATTTAGAACTCAAAATGTACTACAAAATTTCAAATGATGAAATAGGTAGCACACAGATATAGCTATAATTATTTTGGAGGGATCTTGGTGGTTGAATAGACATAACTTTTTTTTGTCATTGTTTTAGTCACTTTCTTGTCATGGGGACAAAATACCTATAACTCAAGGTGGAACACTTCACGAATTTGCATGTCATCCTTGTGCAGGGGCCATGCTAATCTTCTTTGTATGGTTCCAGTTTTAGTATATGTGCTGCCGAAGTGAGCACAAGGGAGGAGAGATTGCTTTTGGCTCCTGTTCTAGTCCACAGTCAGCTGGCTGCAACACAGAAACAGCACAGCCGAGGGCGGTGGTGGAGGGAAATGGCTCACGTCCTGGCACAGAGAGAGAAGGGAGGAGCAGGGGAGGGAGGGAGCCCTTCTAGGCTTTGCCCCCCACCCCACCCAGCTCTAACCCCACTGCTAACAGCAAGTCAGTAATGAATTCATCAGAGGATTAATCTGCCAGTGAGTATGGTGACCCATGATCCAATCACTTTTCAAATGCATGAAGCTTTGGGGGGATCCCCAGGTCTAAACCATAATAATTGTTTTTACCTTTTTTAAGCATAGAATGCAACAATCAGGGCCAGGGATTTAGCTCAGTGGCATAAGCACCTGCCTGGTAAGCACAAGGTTGTGAGTTCAATCCCCAGTTCCAAAAAAAAAAAAAAAAGAATGCAACAATCACAACTATCAACTTCTGGAATTTTTTAAATTTACCAAACTGAAATGCTGAATCTATTAAAAAATAACTCTTCAATTCCTCTCATTTCTTGTTCCTGAAGTCACCATTCTACTTTCTGTCTCTGTGAATTTGAATACACTAGGTACTTTATATAAGTGGAATCTATATTTGTTTTTTATGAATAGTTCATCCAAATATTTGTTTGAATTTCTGCTTTGAATTATATGGTTTTTTTTATAACATGGAGAGTTTATTTTTCTTTTTTAAATTATATACATATATATTCATATATTTATATCTTTTTAAGAAAGGGTTTTGCTATGCAGTTCAGGCTACCCATGAATTCACTTTGTAGTGCAGGCTGGCTTCAAATTCATAGCAATCCTCCTGTCTCAACCTCCTGAGTGCTGGGATTATAGGTGTGCACCATCACAATTGGTTTAAAATTTTTTTTTTCTTTTTTTGAGACAAGGTCTCACTATGCAGTTCAGGCTGGCCTTAAGCTCATTTTGTAGCCCAGCTGGTCTTGAACTTGCAATGATCTTCCTGCCTCAGCCTCCTGAGTGCTAGTGTCACTGGTGCTGGTGTCACAGATGTGTGTCAGCATGCCAGGTTTAAGATTATATTTTCAAAATAACTTTTGGTTTGTTTGTTTTTAAAACAAGGTCTTGCTATGTAGGTCAAGCTGGACTTGAGCTTACTATGTAGCCTAGGCTGACCCTAAACTCTTAATGATCCTCTTGCCTCAGCCTCCAGGGGGCTGGAATTACAGTTGTGTACCACTCTGTTTGGCGAATAGATGACATTCCAGCCTACTCTGTGGCCCTCAAAATGTGGCCAGGCAGGGGACTTGGGTATTACCTCCTCATTCGTTAGTCTGATTTCTGAATTTTCATAATCGACTTTAACTCCTCCATAGGAGTGGCTGATTTTGGTAAATAACACAGCCACTGAAACTGCGTCTCTAGTTAGAGTGTTTCAATTTTTCCTTTTTTTTAAAGTGAGAATTGAACCCAGGGTCTTCATTCTGAGTTACAACCCCAGATCTTTCTTCTTTTGAGACAGGGTCCTGTTAATCCACTAAACTACTCCAGCTCAGCTAGAATTTGTCGTTCTGTCTCAACCTCCAGCAGTCCTGGAATTAAAGGCTGAAAATTTAATTTCAATTTTTTTTTTTTTTTTTGGTTCCAGGGATTGAACTCATGACCTTGCAAAAGCAGGCGCTTATGCCATTGAGCTAAATCCCCAGCCAAATTTCAATTCTTTAAGGTTTAACATTCAATTTCTTTTGTAAAGGCCTATCACTGATCTAATCAAACTATTTTCAAAGGCCTCATAATTCACATTATACTGTGATTTACTTAGACAGGCTGTTTAATTTCAGTATTCTCAGCCCATTTCTAGCACTTTGTCTAGCATTTAGTATGCTTTTGATAAATATTTGTGCAAAGTCCAAATGAACTAAAGAGCCAGCAGAGTCTCTGACAGGTGTCAGTCTGGAAATTGCAAAATTCAGGAGGGCTGTGAGGGTGGCTATGACTATCCCAAATAGCAATTTTATGTAATAATAAATAAGTGAAAGAATGAACAGGGTTAAAGTCTAGGGAAACTTGTCTTTTCTATTTTGAAAAAGACTAATTTAGAAGGCTTACAATGTAACAGAAAAAGTAATCTTGATGTATTTGTAATTCAAACAGGAAAATAGTATAGTATAGTGTAGTATAGTATAGTAGATAGTATAGGATAGAAATACTATCTGATATATGGGATTTTGTTAAATTGCTAAATTGCCCAAACTGGGCCAGAGATCTTAGTGTCTCAGCCTCCCAAAGTGTTGGGATTGCAGGTATATATCACTATGCCTGTTTTACCACAGAAATTTAAGAGGAGAGAGAGAGAGAGAGAGAGAGAGAGAGAGAGAGAGAGAGAGAGAGAGACTGGAGTTAAACAATGTTTTCTTTCAGAGAAAACTGCCTCTAAAAGCTTTTTCTTGTGGGCACAAACGAGGCTGGCCCACTAGCAGCTTCCTGAAAGACTGCTTGCCGGTGTCAGTCTCTGCAGATCCCTTCTTTGAGGCTACTCAGCACTTCCAGAGGGGAACCTCATGTTCCCTGGCCAGGATAGCCGTGGGAAGAGCCGGCTGCAGGGCAGAGAGCCTCCTGGAGAGGCAGGCTCCGAAGCCCTTTAGAGCCTGGTCTCCCGCTGGCCTTCAGCCCGCTGCCAGTGTCAGGCTACCCTGTGATTCTCTGTCTGGCTGGGCTTCAGCAGCAGGTGAATCTAGTGGGTCCATGTGCGTGCTGTGCTGCATCTGGAAGGCAGTGTTCACAGGGCCCTCAGCCCTCCGGTGAGCCTCAGGGTGGCCTACAGCCTGCACTCTGCCAGAGCAGCCAGCGGGAGGCCCCGCTCCAGCCCAGACCTTGCGCCAGGCTTCTCATGCTGCTGGGGCTGCTGCTTGCTCAGCTCCCCCAGGGCCTTTTGTTATCTCACACCAAGCCTCTTTCCCTCTCCTTTTCTCTTTGACTTTACCAATTTATGTCTTTCACATTTTTTTCTTTCCTCTTTTTTTTAGTTGGGTTTTGTGAGAAAACATAAACTCAGGTTTTTACCCAAGTTAAAACACACAATTCTTTTTTTTTAACATTTAATTTCAAACATGTACCCAGGTCTTTGTTTTTCTATGGATGTAGAAAGTATGTCAGTACAAATGGGCTAGCTTTATGGCTAGGAAATAACATTTTCCTGTCCGGAAAGGGTCTTGCTTCCTGGAGCATGATTTCTGCAGAGACAACATGTACATTTTTATGGGCATCAGCACAGTGAATTAAATGATGAGGAAAGAACAATTAGCACAGTACAGCTTTTGCTTTCAAAAATCTTACTGTACAGCACAAAGGAAAGTAGAGCGTGACAAGTAAAGCACAACCAAATGACACGTCTGTCACCGGGCACAATGCCTGGAACATAGTGAACATGAAATCAGTATCAACCCAGTGAAGAACGGCTAATGCAAAGCAGTATTGTGGGATTGAAGAGGAGGAAGTAACTGTATATGCTATCTTCGGCATATCTGGGAAGTTTCATTCTATATTTAATTACACGTGATTCCATGTGTACCTGATGTGGATAGCTTTGAATTCCCATTCTATTTGTTTTTACTTCTTCTTCAATACATTACCTTTCTGAGGCAACTGTGTGTTTCATGGCACCTCGCACAGCGCAGAGCTGGTAGCTGATGATCATCTTGCTAACACTACCAGTCCCAGGGCTGCTTCTGCTTTTGTGCAGCTGTGTCTTCTCAGGCTGTTGGCCTAACATTCTTTTGGAAGAGCATATGATTCGGAAACAAGCCATAGCCATCTTCAGAAGTGAGGGTGATGTTGGACTGCGAAGGCCAGGCCGCAGGACCACCCTGCAGCCCGTTTTTCTGCATGCAGCAGGAGCACAGTGACAGGCCTGCACAGTGATTAAGGGCCCTGGCCTTCAAGGCAGAAAATCTAGCAATCGCCCGGTCTTTCATATACTACTTGTGTGACTTCTTTTCTTTTCTTTTTTTTGTCTTTTTGAGATAATGTCTCACTGTGCAGTATAGACAGGCCTTGAACTCACTTTGTATCCCAGGCTGGTCTCAAACTTGCAACAACCCTCTTGTCTCAGCCTTCTGAGTGCTGGGCTTACAGGCCTGGGCAACCATGCCTGGCTGTGATTTTAAGGAAGTGATTTAACCCTTTTGATTGATTCATCTGCCTATACCTGCTTTTTAGGGTTGTTGGTGGGTTAAATTGGATGATACTTTTAAAAAGAATAAAATTGTTCTAGAGAAGTTATAAAAGAGACTCAGTAGTACTATTGTGTGAAGTAAAATTATACACATATCTAGCATATCTTTTATTATAACTCTCTGGAATTCATAAGTTTCACATGTTCTAAAAATTTACATTATATTTTACAATTCTTCCCAAATTTGCAATTCACGATTTGGTGCCAAATTCAAGTGAGACTCTTCCAATTCTGTAACTGTTTTTTTATTGGCTCTGCAAGGACTAAGAACTATCTGCATTGTTGGAATAGACACAAAAAATTTCTTCTCCCTATTGAGTTCTTACATCATTGGTTCCCAACATTCACTAAATGGTGGAATCAACATGGATTCTCTAAAAACTTCTGAGGCCTGCTATCACTTTGGTCAGTGGGTTTAATTCCTGGATGTGGAGGTTTTTTTTAAAACTCCTGAGAGATCCCATCAGTAGCAGTTTAGGCACCGTTTCTTCAGTTACAGCAAAGTGAGAGAAGTGCTTCATGAATAGGACTAGTGATGAAGGAGTACAAGCATAAAAATACATTAACAAATCATTCAGTAAATTTAAATGTCTTTTTAAAAGCAGAAATCACAGGTATAACATTCGTTTGAAGACTGTGCAAGTATTTTCTGTCCTTACAGGATTCTTGGTTTCTAAAATTTGAGAAAACTCATCCTTGTGGTAATGCACAGAAACTATTCTGAATTTGAATAAAATCTTTTCACCAAGGCAAATTTGATCTTGATTTAAGCATTGGGCATGTAAAGCGCTTGCCTAAAATGTGCAAGGTCCTGGATTTGATCCTCTGTGTGTAAAGTTATGTTAATCTTGTTTTGCTTGCCTGAATGTTAAGACATCAAGAAAAAGGCCAATGTGTATCTCTATTCATTACAATTTTCTTCTTCTGAAAATAAAAATAATCTTCCATTTACATAATGATTGAGCACTTTATGTGCTCAATTTTAGATATTGTCTCAAAATTTCCACAACCCTGTAAGGTAGTAATAGCAATTATTATTTCCATTTTATAGACTAGGAACACTGTAGGAAGTTGCCTGAGATCACACAAGCAAGATATGTCTCAGCCAAGATATGGACCCAGATCTTCCTACTCACTCATCCTGTGCCTCTCCCACTCCATCAGCCAAGAAGCACATAGGACCCCTGAAAGAATGAGAGTTTCTTCTATATTTGTGTCACTGAACAAGTCCCATTCTAATTCAAGGTCATCCCAAGCATCACTTCGTGAAGGCAGAAGTCTGGGAGCATCTGTGACAGTTTTCTAGGTGACCGAGGGATTAGAGATGGTCTGAGCCTCATTAGACCTGTTGGAGCTACTTGAGTCTAAATCCAACCCTGGCTCATGAAAAATCCAAAGTTAATACATTGACAAAATTTTATGCTGGGAACATGGCTCAGTTGTAGAGTACTTCACCAGCATTGGGAAGGCCTTGTCAATCTCCAGTATGACGGGGAAAAAGCTTTAAAAAATTGTTCTTGTTTTTGTTCTTGCAGCTCTTTCAATGGACAAAATGATGAAGACATTTGGTTTCATTCTTGTTGTCTCTGTTCTGATCACGTTCGGGGAAAGCCGGGTAAGCTGATAGTGGACACCACTATCGGGTGTGAAATGCCTGCCTTGAGCTGGACTTTCTTTATGTAGCAGAAGACTGCCAATCACTTGTCACCGGCTGAAAAATGTCAACTAACAGTGAGGGGGATGCAAAAGTTTTGTGGGAGCACCTGGCACACAGCCACACTGAAAAAATGTTAAAAAGAATTTTTAAGTAAAAACTCGTATTCACAAGTATTTTTTTAATTTGCTGGAGTATTTTGTTTTTTATATAACATTAGGACTTTTATAATTAGAATTGACCTTGGACTTTCTAATACTGAACACTATTAGTGTAAGACTAGCCAGGGTCTTTTCCTTTTTTCTTTTCTTCCTCCTTCTCCTTTTTCCTTCTTCCTCTTTTCATCTCCTTCCTTTTTGTACGGCAGTATGGTTTTGGGGATTGAACCCAGAGACTGCGCTGAGCTCTCTACCCAGCCTTTTTTAAACTTAAATTTTGAGACAGAGTCTTACTAGGTCACTATATTGCTCAGGCTGGACTTCAACTTGCTGTCCTCTTGCCTTAGCCTTCTGGATTGCTGGTATTGTAGGTATTCACCGACATCACACCTAACTCACACAGATTCTTTAAAAGACATTACAGTGAACTTGTGTCTCCATTCATGAGCCAAAAAAGAATAATATATCCATTTACTAAAAGTTCTGGGAAAAGTAAAACTTTAAATAACCCATATGTCTAAATATGTTTAAATAACCCATATGTTTAAATAACCCATAAGCTTTAAATAACCCATATGTGCAGTTGCAAGACTGGACATACTTGGCTGGTACAGTAATCCCATCAATCATTTTTAAATTGCATTAGTGAATTCTATTTAACAGTTTCCTACTATTGTTAACCACACAGGATTCAGGCACATAAAATGCTCTTCACTTTTTAGCCTGTGTGACTCAAGGCACTAAGCAAATTACTCCCTCAAGTAGGATGAATCAAGATGTGATAAGATCAGTTACTTTCTCTCATTGCTTAGACAAAATACCCAACCCCCAACGTTAAAGGGGAGAAGTTTTATTTGGTTCTTAGTTTGTAGAGGTTTCAGTCCATGACTGGCTGGCTCCAAGGTAGGATGGCTTGGCATTGGGGCACTGTGGAGAACAGTTCATGGTGCCCACAGGTAGCAAAAGCAACAAGGACCTTAACAGCATCTTTTTGCTCCTTTTATCTTAGCCAAACTATTCATATTAGGGGTGGCCAAACCAATCAGTGAACTGATTTAGTAATCATATGCTCTTAATCCCAGCATCACATACTCTAAATTCAGCCACCCCTAAAAAATCCCAGCTGAGACTGCATGAGGCTTTCTTTTTTTTGCGGGTGGGGAGTGTGAGGGCCGGACACAAACCATAATAAGGATACCAAGACAAGAGGGAAATAATCATAGAAAAATAGCGGAGATTCAGGGATTTGGGATAGAGATAGGGAAAGAGGCTTTTATCACTGATTCTTTATTACTCTATGACTTTCAGTTTTGAGGTTGAATGCGTCCTGAAATCTATACTTTGAATACTTAAGTCTAAGATGTTTTAAAAGCTGTTGAATTTACTTACTATAAAATTTAGTTCTTTGTTAAACTTGTATCTGGACATGACCAACGGTATAATAATAATTGGTTTCTCATGAAGTATACTAAAAGTCTTTTATAGAGAGGTAGTATTATCTCTTTCCTTTATCCAAAATAACATATCTGATTGGCCTGTTGTGATGGTCTAGCAGACTGCCTGGAATACAATACAGGAGGTCCTCAAATTTATTTATGGAATGAATATATATATATATATATATATATATATATATATATATAATAGTGAAAATGACTTTAAAATAACTCCAGTAAATTTTCAGCATCAGGTAGATGAATGGGGTACTCGAAGTTGTGAGTGTCTAAATTAGCATCCTTTATAAAGACGACCACATGTCATCAAATTAGAAGCACTGAATCTTTTTGGGAAGGAGTTCTGGAAATTGAATTTAGGACTCATGCTTGCCAGACAGGCCCTGCACCACTGAACTAAATCCCTGGCCCAGCACTGAATCATTTAAAAAGCATATTTTACTTAGAGTCATTCAAGAACCTCATTTATTTTAGGGGTTGACATGTTAATGATACTAGGAACATCTGCAAAGCACTTCCCTGTAAAACACATAGGTGGTATCAGGTGGAGACGGAAAGCTTGGCTCTTGAACTGGACTGGAACCCTGACTGCTCCAACCCACAAGGTACTCAGGAGGGAGTCTTTCCATCCGGATGGAAGCCACTCCTGCCTTTCGTATTGCTATGGGGATCAAAGCTCCCAGCATAGCCATTCTGATGACTATGCACTGTACGCTTACAGTTCTGTGGTTCAGAAGCATTAGTATAAACTGTAATTTCTTATTCTTCAAATCCAACCAGTATTGGAACTTTTCAAACCACTTTATTGTTGGAATAACATCCTTTTTTAAATGATAGGCCAGAACATCTGTTATTCCAACAATACAAAAAGAAAACAGGTACAAGTTAGTATTAAGGGACTTCTTAAACCTGAAATAACATGTATGTATATTTAATATATACATAATGTATATTTAAATCTTTTTATTTCCATTACATCCTTTGGCTGTATTTTGTTAATATGATATCTGTTCTTCTTAGTCCTTAGGAAGGTTCACTACCCTGTCACTCAAACCGAACCTCCTCCTCCTCCTCCTCCTCCTTGACCACTCCCCCACCTCTTTGCTTGAACTGTTAACAAGACATCTTCTTATGTTTCTCTGGAATTAATCTCTCCTTCATTAGAGTTCCCTTTTGCAGTTCCATTTCTTCCTAAGTGTGGCACATGAGATTTTAACTGCTCTGTCACAGTTTTTTCTTCTTTAGTCGGTGGTGACAGCTCCACATCTCTAGCTTTTGTAGTTCTTGTGTCATGGTTAAGTCTTGCTCAAAGTACTAGAAATGCAGCAGGTTTAAAAGAAGCATAAAAGTTTGGTATCGAGACTTTATCGCTGACACTTCCTGTAAGAGTGTAACTGGATTTTTCTCACCTGCGGAATCAGGATGATCAGTCTTGATTTCATATTTCAGCCTGAGCTGAATGTAATGGAGATCAGTGTCAGCTTTCTGGAATATTAGTTCCAGTTTGTCGACCTCTGCTTCCATGTTGAATAGTTGGCCTTCTTCAGCCGCCAGTGGCATTTAAACTGCAAACCTTCTGGAATAATATTCTTAATGGGAGTTGGAGACAAAATTGGGTAACTGATTTACCTAAATTATTACCAGCATTTATTTTTCAGGACAATGAGATGAACATTGCTTTGCAGGACCTGGAGGACTGTTCCCAGGAGCAGGCGCGGCTCAGAGCACAGGTGCACCTGCTGGAGACCCGGGTCAAACAGCAACAGATCAAGATTGCACGGCTTTTGCATGAGAAAGAAATCCAATTCCTCGACGAAGGAGAAGAGAACAGTGTAATTGACCTCGGAAGCAAGAGGCAGTATGCAGGTCAGGATCAACTAAGATTTTCAGTAACTTTTATAGTCATGTAACAAACAAAACATTCCATCAATTTAAAATGTCTTCTACCATATTGTACATTTTCTCTGCATAACATATTTTTTGTCTTTCTTGTTTCTTCTTTTATTTTTTGAGACAAGGTCTTGGTATGGAATTCAGGCTGAACTATGTAGCACAGGCTGGCTTTGAACTCGCAGTGATCCTCTTGCCTCAGCCTCCTGAGGGCTTGGATTACAGGTGTGCGCCATCGTGCCTCACCTCTCTCTATAATGTGGTGTTTACTAATAATTCAAAATATCTGAGAATTTCTATAGTTTAATAAATCACAACAATAGATTTTATTTTTATTTTTGCAATTCTAATTTTTATTACTACATATTTGTGATAATACTGATCACACTCCTTGTGAGGACTTGGTCCACGTATGAAACATATCTCAATTATCTTTTATTACCTTCCCCTTCCCTCACTCCCCCTCCCTTCATCTCTCTGCCCCCTTCCCCTCTGCAAAGGATCTACCTGCCTATTTCCTATCAAGACAATAGATTTTTAAAGATTAGTATACCGATGGAAGATTATGGCTGTAAATTTCTTCAGTTTTTATTTTTTAGTAGCACGTTTCCAATACATAACAATTACATTTCTTATGGGTAGTTGGTACTTTTATATAACACACTGTAATTCTTTTTTTCAGCCTCTTTCCCTCCCTGTTACCATCTCACCTCCTAACCCCCTTCCATATGAGAAAGATTTTTCTCTTTGTTTTTTATTATCAGTCATTTATTTTAGACTTTATTTGCATTTTTGCATATATTTCTCATATAAAAGAATCTTTGCTGTATTTAAACTGTGTGTACAACTGATTTAACTTAATATTACGGTCTCAAGGTGCATTCATTTTCTTACAAATGACTCAACTTTATTTTTATGGCAAAGTATTACTCTATTATGTACAAATGCCAGGTTTTCTTTCTCCAGTCATGTGTTAATGAACACATAGCTGCTTCCAAAATTTAGCTATTATGAATTGTGCTGCTATAAACATGGGTACACTTGTACACTGTAATATGATTTCTTTAATGCTTTCAGTAAGCTACCTAGAAGGGGAATAACTGGGTCAAATGTAATTTCCAGTTTTAGTTTTTTAAGGAATCTCCATACTGATTTTTATAGTGATTATACATTCACACTAACAAAATAGAAGCATTCATTTTTCCCACAGCCTCGCCAACATTTGTTATTTGATTTTTTGGTGATGGCCACACTTTCTGGACTAAGATGGAATGTCAGTGTTGTTTTAATTTGCATTTCTCTATTGACCAGAGATGGTGAACATTTTTTAATGTATTTATTGGTCATTTGTACTTCTTCTGAGAAGAAATGTCTATTCATTTTAGTTGCCAATTTTTTTATTGTGTCTTTATTTTTGGTGGTCTAATTTTTAAGTTCTTTATATATTATACCTGACAAATACCTGGCAAAATTTTTTCCTAGTCTTTAGGTTATCTCTTCACTCTATTGGTTGTTTGCTGTGCAGAAGACTTTTAATTTGATAAAAGTCTCTTCTTGTTCAATTTTCAGTTGTTTTATAGTGTTAGCATTTTGATTGGAATTACATTAAATCTATATATGGTTTTGGAAATACAGTCATTTGACAATATTGGACCTGCTTATCCAGAGCACAGGATATCTTTCTATTTTCTGATGTTTTCAGTCTTCTTTTTCAGAGTACCATAGTTTTCAGTGTAGAGGTCTTTCACTTCTTTGGTTAGGTTAATTGCTAAGTATTTAATTTTTTCTTGATGTTATTGTGAATGGCACTTTTCCCTCATTTTTGTCAACAAGTTAATTATTGGTGCATAGGAATACTATTGATTTTGTATACTACTACATTGGTGATTTCGATATTAACTCTAGGAGTCTTTGGTGAAATTTTCTGGGTCTTCTCTGTAAAGAATATTGTCATCTGTAAAAAGAATATTTGAATGCTTTCTTTCCTTTATATATCTATTTCATTTCCTTCTTTTGCCTGATTGCTCCAGTAAGGTTTTGAATACTACACTGAAGAGCTGTGGTGACGTGGACCCCCTTGGTTTGTTCCTGATTTTAGAGGGAAAGTTTTCACCTTTTACTTACTGAAAATTGGCAGTACATTTGTCATAGATGGCTTTTATCAAATTGAGATAAGTTCCGTCTTCAAGATTTTTTTTTAAAATCATGAATGAATGTTTGCTTTTGTTGCATCTTTTGAGATGATCATGTGATTTTCCCCTTTCCTGTGTATGTATTACATTTTTTGATTTTCATATGTTGAACCATCCTTGCATCTCTCGGAGGAAGCCTTGTTGATTATGATGCATGATCTTTTTGATGATTTGTTGTATTCTGTTTGCCAGTATCTTGTTGAGGATTTTTGCATGTGCACTGAGCTATACCCCTGGCTGCTGCCCTGCAGGGTTGATAGGTATAGGGCAAGGGTGGCCTGCGGCTTTGGAGCACAGGACTAAAAGGAAGCAGGTACAGCCAGGTAAAACAGACTTGGGAATAACCCCAGGAATAACAGAGAAATAGGAATTGGAACCTAAGACAAAAAATACAGTGAAGATTAGGCAAGGCAATAAAAGAAAGATTAGGAAAGAAAGGAAGCAGGATCAGCAGATACTCTTGGAAGACAGTGATTCTCAGTCAGTCTATGCAGTAGAATCACCCTATGACCTTCTAAGATGCTGATGCCCATCAAAAACTATGAGGGACTTGAGATTTTACTCTATTTTCAAGCCAACAAGTTAGCCTGTGTGAACCTTGGCAAGCAACATTGGGGAGACTTCTGGGCCAGGAAAATGAGCTTTGTATTTGTATCAATGTCTGTTGTCCCCACATCCCAAGAGAACAGTAGGGAATAGCCCAGTGGAAAGTGTGCAGATAGTGGGCTGTGTCACGGCTGGAAACCCCACTTACAAAACCCTAACACTTTATAAAGGATTACAAGCAAATCAAGCAAATACGCCCAAACTTTGCCCAAACTAGAGGGAGATGTTATCTTTGTTTTAGTGCCCAGCAAACAAAACTACTGTTCGCTCCAAAGGAAGACCCCATCACTGATTTCCAAGGCTCTTCCCTATACAAATATCCTTGAAAAAAACAGAATATAAATTTTTCTGGCGAAACATGGGGAAGTGTAAGTGACCCAGGAGGAATTATCTGTGCCAGACCAATAAAACAGGAATTCTTACCTCTTCTCTCAAAGAGGATTTGTGCTTTTGCTGTTGTGGGGGAATGAGTTGTTTCAGACAAGAGTCAAGTCTTTTCCAAATTCCTTCCCACAGGCTGAGAAGGGCCAAGATTGGCTGGAGTCATCTATTTGAACACTTCCCTATTTTCAGAGAAAATGTGGGTTCCCGTGACAGCTCTTCACGGTACCTTCTTCACTGGCTGAAGTTTTGTAAAATGGTCATATAGTCACTCTGAAATTCAGCTGCCTATTCAGAAGGACAGATGTTGGATGTTAGGAATACACTGTGTAACTTGGGTCAGTTATTGTGGATAATTTGCACATGGAAAATAATTTTATGGCCCCCTCCCATTTATGTGTTGAAGTCCTAATCCCAGTGCTTGTGAATGTGATCGTATTTGAATGTAGGACCTTATGAAATTAAAATAAGGCTGTTAGAATTGACCACAATCCAATCTGACTGGTGTCCTTACAATGAGAAAAAATTTAGACTCAAAGAGGTGGATCAGGGAGACACAGAATACAATAAATTCCTGACTTATGACCATTTGAGTTGTGAACTTTCACTGGTGTAGTGTACAACGCTCACTTTGTCAGACTTAGGAACAAATCTGACTTACCAATATTTTCCCAGAATGGAACTCATTTGTCCATCAGGGATTTACTAAAGAATATATAAGGCCGGGGATTTAGCTCAGTGGTGTGCCTGCTGGTAAGCATGAGGTTGTGAGTTCAATTTCCGGTACAAAAAAAAAAAAAGAATATATGAAGACAGAGGAAGGCAGTCATCTGTCATCCTAGGAGAGAGATTTGAGAAGAAACTAAACCTAATGATACCTAGATAATAGCCTTTCAGAGTCCTGGAACTGTGGAGAACAGTGAGAAAATATATTTCTGTTATTTAAACTGACTGACCAGTGGTACTTTGTTATGGAAATCTTGACAAATTATATGTCTTGCATGGCTCTATAAATGAAGCATCTTTTTTGTTAATTTTAAAGAGAAAAACAGATAAGCAGTGAGTTTCAAAACAGGTTAGAAGGACTGTTAAAATACTTGATATATTACATATTGGTGTATAGGACATCAGCATGGTATCTTGCCCAAACAATGCTAGTACAAAACATTTTCCCCCAAGGAACAAACAGAAGCTAGCTGTGTAACTACCTTAACTCTCTTGTACATACCTATATTTTTCCCTTTACCCATCTTCCTTTCCCCCATCACAGCTTGTCTCCTCTCTTGAACAGTTTCTTCCCAGTTCACAATATCCATTGTAGACTTTTTTTATTTTAAAGAGAAGAAAAAAAAAAAAACCAGAAAAATCAAGATGCAAACAAACCTGGAAAACAACAACAACAATAGCTATACAGGTTTTCAAAATGAGATGACAGTAATTTAAAATGGAACAAAATATTGGGTTTCAAAAACACAGCAGAAGGAAATCTCCCAAAGTTACCACAGTGCACACTGCCATCCTCCAAATAGATGCCCTGGTCACTAGCCCCAGGCCTGCAAAGTCAATCAAACAATATGAGCATCAAGCTATCCCTTTCATTTCAGTTGTTACCATCTGAATCAGCCAGGCCGGAGGCTGGGGAGTCTGGTTTGCAGGAGGGCATGCTTTGTTGTCTCGCTGAATAATCTCCTCCTGATTCTCATGGCAGAGCCCAAAAGAAATATCTTTATAAAGGAAAACAAAACAAAACAAAACAAAACTGAAGTGTCATTTTATCAAGGCTCTACAGGGCATAAAACCAGCCAGCGCACTGTCACTGATGCACAAGAAAGTATCTTTGAGATCCTACGGGAATTTATTTATTTATTTATTTATGGTCTCACTGTGTAGCTCAGGCTGGCCTTGAGTTCACTATGTAGCCCTGGCTGGCCTTGAACTCACAGAAATCCTCTTGCCTCAGCCTCCTGAGTTTTGGAATTATAGGCATGCACCAGCACGCCTGGCCCATAGTGTGCTTAGAATATAAAATCAGTATGTGGAAAAGGTACCTGCACTCCGTATTCACTCTAGCAAAATTAGCACTAGCTAAGATAAGGGATCAGTAGATAAGTGGAAAAAACCGTGATATATACATATAAATGGGATATATATAATAAAATACTATTGAACCTTAAAAAAGAAGAAAATCTTGTCCTTTTGGCAACATGGATGAATTCAGAAGTTATTAAATGAAATAAGCCAGGCACAGAAAGATAAATATCCCGCAATCCAACTCTTTTGAAGAATCTGTAAAAGCTGAACTCGTAGAAGCAGAGAGTAGACTGGCGAGACTGGTGGTTACTGAGGAGGCTGGGAGGCAAGTGGTTGGGAGAGAGCCATGGAAGGTATTATAT
The DNA here is from genome assembly GCF_034190915.1 of Cavia porcellus. Taxonomy (NCBI): domain Eukaryota; kingdom Metazoa; phylum Chordata; class Mammalia; order Rodentia; family Caviidae; genus Cavia; species Cavia porcellus. The sequence continues at coordinate 7,743,468 of NW_026947507.1, read as the reverse complement.
ATAATTTCAGTTGACAGGAGAGATAAACAAATAATTTTCAAAGTTATAAGAACAAAAGTGCGTGGTGGAACTAGAATTCGGACATTACCTACCATCAGGCTTCCCTTTTGCACATTACCTTCCAGGAACATTAAATTTACTTCAGTTTCCCAAGAGCATGCTTCCCTCCGGAATCCCTGAAAGGGACTTTGCATTGGCCCTTCCTCCATCCACTGAATATCACTGTTCCACTTTCTCCCTGAGCTGACTCCCACGATTCATCCTTAAGGCCACAGTTTGATCCTCACTTCTTTCCAGAAGTTAAAAAAAATTTATTGGTATATTTGCAGTACAAAATGATTGCATTGTTCATGGGGAGTTGGTACAAGAACAGAACACATGTTGATTATTTTTTATCCATCCCCTCTGCTCCTCTTCCTTCTTTCTCCCCCCAGCTCTTGGTTCTCTTCCCTTATAGAAAAGACCTAACTCCCTAATTCCTCTTGTCCTTTATTCTGCTCCTTGTTTATATTTTGAGATTCTCATATAACAGAAGCCATGTCGTATGTAAGCTTAAGTGTTTGATTTATTTCACTCAATATGAGGTTCTCAACTGGTCTCCATTGTGTATAATTGTCACTTTTTCTTTATCCACTCATCTATTGATGAATACGTAGGCTGCTTCCAAGAGTAAGCAAGTTGTTATGAGTTGTGAGCTATACACATGGTTAACTCTTTCTAGAAGATGCCTAGAAGGGGAATAACTTTTTAGTGGGTTTTTGATTTCAGGAATCTCTACACTGATTTTTGTAGTGGTTGTACTAGTTTACATTCCCATCAGCAATGTATAAGGGATTGTTTTCCTCTGAAGCATTTCATATTATTTGATTTTTTTGATGACAGCCATTCTTACTGGGGTAAGGTGAAATCTCAGTGTTGTCTTAATTTGCATTTCTCTAGTGGCCGGAGACATTGAGCATTTTCCTTCATACTTACTGGCCATTTGTACTTCTGATATGTTTGTTTATTTCAGTTTCCCCCTCCCTTTTTGACCCAGGATCTTACATGTGACCTTAAACTTGTTTATGTGGCCCACTGTTACCTTGAACTCAAGGTGATCCTCCTGCCTCACCCTCCTGAGTGCTTGGATTACAGGCACACACCATCATGTCTGGCCCATTTTTGATTGTGTCTTTTATTTTGGAGGCCTATTTTTCAACCATTCTTTATATATTCTAAATATTAGTCATCCATCTGTGGAATAGCTGGCAATTTTTTTTCCATTTTTTAGTTTGTCTCTTTACTTTGTTGGTCATTTCCTTTGCTGTGAAGAAGTATTTTAATTTTATGTGTTCTCATTTGTTGACCTTTGGTATTGTGTGTGTGTATGTGTGTGTGCACGTGCAATTGGTTCTGTTCAGGATGTCTTTGCCTATATCCGTGTCTTCAAGAGTTGTATCTAGTTATCTTACAGCACATTAAGTGTTTTAATTTTAATATTTACACCTTTGACCCACTTTAATTTTGGTTTAGTACGTGGTAAGAGATATGGGTCTAGATTCAATCTTCTACAGGTACCTAGCCAGTTTTCCTAGTACCATTTTGTCATAGATCAGATAGCTAGATGTGCTAGAGTTGTTTGTTCAGTCTCTCTTCTTGTTCCATTGGTCTGTATGTTTATTTTATTGCCAATGCCATGCAGTTTTTCTCGCTGTATCTTTGTAGTATAAATTGAAGTCTGGAATATGATGCTCCCTGTTTTGCTCCTATGTTCAGGATTGCTTTTGGTATTCTGAATCTCTTGTTCCATGTAAATTTTAGGACTGTTTCTGTACTTACGTAACGAATGTTGTTGGTATTTTGACTGGGATTTCGTTAATCTATGTATCAGTTTTGGAAGCATGGCCATTTTGTAAGTATTGTTTCTATCTAGAAACAGGGATTATCTTTCCTTGTCTTATATACTTTTCAATCTCCTTTTCAGAATATTGTAGTTTTTATTGTAGAGTTCTTTTATTTCCTTGCTTAGGTTAATTCCTAAGTAATTTTTCTTGACGCTATAATGAATGATATTGTTTTCTTAATTTCTTTTTTGTCTTGCTTTGCTTTCTTAATTTCTTTTCCAGTGAGTTCATTATTGCTGTGAATTCATTATTGCTGTAGAGGAATGCTGCTGATTTTTTTGTGTTGGTATTGTAAACTGCTACATTGCTACATTTATTTTTTTCAGGAAATTTTTCCAGGCTTAACATTTGCCCCTGCTAAACTGTTCAGTTTCTTGCTATGTCTTTAGCACCTAACATGGTGACTGGAATGTAATAAATATTCCATACATATTTTAAAAATTTAATTAGTTGGAACAGGTCAGGTGAAAGAAAGTCAAAGTATATGCTTCGAAGATGTACATGAGATTTAAAAAAAGATAGTTATTTGAATAAGAGATTGAGAAAAAAGCAGCAACTTGGCTATTCAAGAGACAAACATACACATATGCTATTCCACAGGTAAGCACAAAACTGATCTCAAAGGCAAGAAGCTAATGGATACATTAATTCCAACCAAGCTCTCGATTCAGGGTGTCTATGCAAACACCATCAGAACAGGTTAGCAGTGCAGACTCAAAGGTCAGATCATGATAAGAGGCAGACAACCAGGTGTTCATTACTGACATTATACAATCAGTCATAGGAAGACTGAGATTTAGGAGATAAAAATCCAACCCTTGTGTTGAGAGCACTGGGGAGCAGACCTGGGAAATAAGAAGTCACCGAATAAGAAAGCAAGAAGCTGAAATGCCAAGATTAGAGCAAGACTTACGTAAAAGAGTCAAAAAGACAGAGTCTAGAAAAGTTACTATTGTGTGTGTGTGTGTATGTGTGTGTGTGTGTGTGTGTGTGTACTACAATGCTAAGATAGATGATTGGCATTCTAGATAACCCTTCCTTCCTTCCTTTCTTTCTTTCTTTCTTCCTTTCTTTCTTTCTTTCTTTCTTTCTTTTTTTGTAGCTTTTTGAGACAGGGTCTCACCATGTAGTTGGTCTTGAGCTCACTTTGTAGCCCAGGTTGGCCTTGAACTCACAACAATCCTTTTGCCTCAGTCACCCAGGTGCTGGGATTACAGGCGTGAGCCACCATGCCTGGCTTTAGACAACCATTTCTAGGATAAAATACGTAAGTCAAAATTCAGAAATTATCAGATTTGCACTTGATAGCTTCATATCTGTACAAGCATGAAGGAGAAGTAATGAAATCTGAAACAGCATAATTTAATTTAATTGTACAGGTAAATGGTACTAGTGAGTCTATCAAGAACAGATAATGAATAATACATATCACACATAAATTTCAATTAAATGATATATAATGCAGTATGTATACTATAATATTATAAAATAAGGTCCTGCTCACATCACAGTTTATGATTTTGCTGCTCTGGAACTTAAAAAAAAAACTGACCATATACATATATACGATCTATAGAAATATAAAATGTCCTGGCTCTTATCTCTTTTTTGTTTATAAATTACTACATTATTTCTAAATTAGTTATTTTCTGAACAGTAATTCATTGCATGGTAGAAAACACCTAATTACATACAACCTAGCAATTTGTGCAAACAATGAACAAATAACACATCTTTATAGGATGTAATTAAACTATCGTTTTAAAGCACGTGGGTACTATTGCATGATGAATTAAAAGATCACGGTACCAAATTCACAAGCACTTTCACAGTCACGGCCATCTGACATCAGCTCTGTTCAGCCAGTGACACCCTGGCTGCTCTCTGGCCCTTCTTTAGGAGCTCCCAGTCTTGCGTCAGTCACTTGAGGCAGTATGTCCAGTGAAGTGCAGCCTTGAACAACCAGTTTCAAAGTCCAGCGGCCTATCCTGCTAGCTGGATCTTTGGGGTAAATTTCTTAACTTCTGTGTGCCTCATATTGCTTATTTGTAAAAGTGATAATAAGAATATTTGATTATTACTTGTGAAGATTAAATAAGCTGGGTTTTTTTTTGGTTTATTTTGTTGTACTAGGAATTGAACACTGAGCCTTTGGGTATACAAGACAAGTTTTCCAACACTGAGCTAAGTCCCAGGACTTTGTTAAAATTTATTCTGAGAAAATATCTCACTAAATTGCCTGAGTTGGCCTTGAATTTATAATCCTTCAGTCTCAACCTCCTAAGTAACTGGGATTTTAGGTACATGTTTGGCTTTATCTTAGGCCAAAAGAAGCACTCAGTGAATGTCAGTGACCTAAGGATATTATCCTCTCTCTTTCATTTTTAGAGGAAAGGGGAACAAGAGATGGAAAGAAGCGGGAAAGGGAAGAGAATGAAAAGAGAATTGAGATGTGTACCTGTATCAACTTCCCACAAAGCATGTAATCATTACGTACTGCAAACATGTACTAATGAAAAACAGAAACTGAAAGAAAAAAAGAAAGAATGTACTTAGTGTCTGCCTTGATTGCAGCTTGGAGCCTCAGCCATCATTCTAGAATAACAGGAAAAATCCCTTTTGGTGAGCTGGTATACACTAATTCAGACTTCCAACATGGCTTGCTTTCTGCACAGAGAAACCATTCACATCACCCAGAGCAATGCAATGCAGAGAGGGCAGGAAGCCTTGGCTTCTCGCTACTTCTAAGAAAATATCCAGGCATCTTTATTTTTCTTAACTTTCACAAACACAGAGCTCTCTAACCTTGCCCTTTTCTTACCTATTTTTCAGGGCACTGAGTGACCCAAAACATTTTGGGTAAAAACACTCCCCACAGTTTTAAGTATTAGTTTCAAACTCTACATTGATCAAACTTTCTGCTATCTCAGTTTAAGTCACATTTTCCAAGATTAGGTTCCTTAACTTGTTTGCTCACTATATCTGGTTCAACTATTGGTACTTTTTCCCCACTGAAAGCCATTCTTTGGATCTTAAATTGTGTTTGGCATTTTTTTTCCTTGGGAGAAGGAAAATTTTAAAAACAAACACACAAATAGCATAAAATAAAAACAAATGGAAAATGTTGGCAGAACTTTCTATAGTCCATACTCACGATGTTTCCCAAAGGCAAATGCTGGGTATTTCTTTATTTATCTGGAGAATAGCTTGAGCTTTGTAAGTTCTTGCTGTTCAGGTCTTTGGTAGATTAATGTAAACAAGGAACTTCTTTCCTTACTGACTTGAAATGTGCTTATTTTAATACAAGTGTTACACAGTGTGCCTAACCACAAGATGTAAGCTTTTTAATACCATGAACTAAATTTAAACATTTCCCCATTTTGTTTTTTTTCTTCTGTGATCACAAGCAGGATCCCTGTTATAATCCAGCATGTATACAAAACATTGTGTTTCTGAATTTTGAAAATAACAGTACTGTACAAATAAAGCCTAAATCATTACAAAGATGAATGTCTCTTTTTTATCTTAAAGAGATTAAGACAAAAGAGGACATAACAAAGCAGATCAAAACAGAACAATGTAAGCAAAACAGTATTTTATCACAAGGCAACCCTTAATTAACAGTATAATATAATGTCTCTTTCTTTGAAATAGTTGAGTATAACTTCATATACAATAGTAAAACATAACAAAATAGTATAAAACCATTCAAGAGAAAGAATTACAGGGCATTCAGAACGAAATAACAGAGAATGAGCAATGGCTGCTAAATTATCTCATTTTCCATAGAAAATTTGTTTATACTATCACACATAATAAAATCCAATAAGATACAATATGATAGAACCAATGGAAACAGAAGAACAAAAGCATGGTAGGATTTCAGAGTAAGATGATATTAAATCAGCACTGGCTATTATAATGTCTTGTTCCTTCTTGTTTTCTTCAAAATAGCTGTTCTTATTATCACAGATAATAAAATCAAACAAACCAGGATAAAATCATTCCAACTAATGAATGCAAACATTATAAGGCTTCAAAGCAATGTAATGGGGAATAATGATTACCATAAACTTTTATGTACTCTTACCATTTCTTACATTAGGGAGACTATGGTATTTATACATGTGAGTTTGATTTATTTCACCTATGAGTATGGTCTCAAGTTGCATCCATTTATTTATAAATATCTCTGTGTGATCATTCTTTATAGCTGAGTAGTTACTCCATTGTAAAAAAAAAACCACAACTTTTTTATCCATTCCTCAGTTGATGGACACTTAGGTTATTTCTAAGATCTGGCTATTACAAATTGTGCTGCTATAAACATGGGTGCACATATATCACTGTGGTATGATGTTTTCAGTTCTTCTGGGAATATGCCTAGAAGTGGAATAGCTGGAACAAATGGGACTTCCAATCCCAACTTTTTGAGAAATCTCCAGACTGACCTCCACAAAGGCTGCACCAGTCTACACTCCCACCAACAGTGCAGGAGAGTTCCTTTTTCCCCACAGCCTCTCCAGCATTTGTTGTTGGTAGTTTTCTTGATCCTGGCCATTCTTTCTGGAATGAGATGGAATCTCAGTGTGGTTTTAATTTGCATTTCTCTGAGTAGTGATGATGAGCATTTTTTCATGTATTTATTTGCCATTTGCATTTCTTCATGTGAGAACTGTATATTCAAAAATGAATATCTCACTAAAGCAAATGTATTATTGCTCTCAGCCTCATGAAAACTTTATAAAGTGACTAAAGTTTTTTTCTTTTTTCTCTGCTGATCCTTATTTCTTTTACTTAATATATAGTTTATTTTAGCTGTAACAAATCAGTTGTAGACAATTCAACATCAAAACACTGAACATGAAGAAACAATTTAAAAATATGTTAAAAGATTGGAATGATTTAATCAGGAAAAATACATAGTATTTATTTACTTATACCAAAAAAAATTTTTACCATAATGTCTCTTGCTCTTTTTGAAATAGTTGTTCACATCTTCACACTCAATGAATTCAAAGAATACAAAATAGTATATGACCATTCAAAACAAAAGAATGAAAGCATTATGAACCTGCAAAACCAGACAATAGGAAAATCAACAATGGCTACCATAATATCTCTGGTTCTCTTCAAAATAGCTGTCCATACCCTCACACATATTGAAATTAAATAATATAAAATTAAAACCAATCAAAACAAAAAATAGAAGCATTATTGGACTTCATAAGATGATAGAAATGAGCAGTGGCTACTATAACGTCTCGTTTTCTTCAAAGTAGCTGTTCATAACATTGCATGTGATATCAATTCTTGTAAACTCTTTAGGAGAAGTTCTAGGCATGTATAAGCCTATACATGTACATCTGTCCTTTTTGCATAAGAGGGAAAAGCAAAACAAAACAAAAACAAATTTTGAGAAAAACAAGAAACAAAAGAGACAAATAACAATACCGAAGAGCCCAAAACAATGATAATATAGGCTTTCAAAACAAGAGGTTAGGGATATAACTAAGGCTGTTATTTTGCATAGTTATCTTCAAAAGAGTTACTCAGATTACCAGATATAAACATACAAAATTGATCTAATCCTATGAGTGTTAACCGTTTTGTTCCAAGAACTAATATAAGTACTAGCACAATCACTTTAGCTGTCTTAAGTGTGTATGCAGATTTGTATCTTTTTTCTTTTCCTTCTTTCTTTTCTTTTCCCTGAGTTATTTTTCCCCTTTGAGCAGTTTCTTACCCTTTCACAATATTTATTGAAGATTTTGTATCTTATTTACTGTTTCAGTTTCTTGCAGTAGGGAGACAATATGGTATTCACACATGTGATTTTAATTTATTTCACTTACGAGTATTTTCTCAAGCCACATCCATTTACTTATAAAAGCTTCAGTGTGATCCTTCTTTATAGCTGAGTAGTACTCCATTGTAAAAGTACCACATTTTTTTTATTCATTTCTCAGTTGATGGGCATTGTTATGGATTAAAAACTGGTGGTCAACTTAACACCAGCTGGATTACATCATTGTACTGAGCATAGATGCTCCACCTGAGGAAAGTTGCCAACATAAATAGAGAAGTGGAGAAGGAAGCTAGGCGTTGAAGTGTTGAGGCATTGTGAGTTCTCCTACACATTGCAGTTTGAGCCATTGGTTCTCCTGGAGAAGCTCTGGTCCTCACATCGAGAATTGCTTCCTGGTTCTGGAGGGGAAGACGTGTGCTGCTTAATCTCCAGGATGAACTCCTCATGCTGGCTTCCTGGCATGTATTCGACTGTGCTCATCGTCAGAGGTGCTCAGGGTCTCCCTGTCACTGAGGATGGCTGTGGTGCTTTTCAGGGTAGCCCTGGTCTTTGTTTTGAGCATGACTTCTCAGCTCCAGGGTAGAATCCTCAGCCTGTCAGCACAGCTCCTTCACCCCGCTGGCATAGACCTTCTAGTTTCCACCATTGATCTTTGGGCCTTTCCAGCATGGATCTGTAAAAGAGACTAGCGTGAGTCCTTCTGTGGCTTCTAGACTCCAGCTGGACTTGCAGGAAGCTTTGTCATGAGCTCTGTCTTCATCTGGACTCATGTGGGACATCGCTATGGGATTCAGGCCCTTGGCTAAATATTCTATGTCTTCAGTGTTGTGGATAGATTTCCTGCATTTTCTTGTGTTAACTCTGGGTGACCATCATAAAAATAATATTATAAACTCCATGTCCTGATTCTAATTGTTCTCACAACCTCTGACTACAATAGGTATTTAGCTTGCTTCCAAGATTTGGCTATTACAAATTGTGCTGTTATAAACATGGGTGCCTATGTATCACCATGGTATGATATTTTTAATTCTTCTGAGAACATGCCCAGAAGTGGAATAGCTGGGTCAAATGGGACTTCCAATCCCAGCTTTCTGAGACCTCCAGACTGACTTCCAAAGTGGCTGCACCAATCTATATTCCCACCGACAGTGCAGAATAGGTCCTCCCCCCACCCAGCTTCTCCAGCCTTTACTGTTGGTAGTTTTCTTTATCTTGGCCATTGTTTCTGGAGTGAGATGGACTCTCAGTATAGTTTTAATTTGCCTTTCTCTAATGACAAATGATGCTGAACATTTTTTCATGTATTTATTTGCCATTTGTATTTCTTCATCTGAGAACTGTGTGTTCATCTCAGATGCCCATTTTTGGATTGTATCTTGAATTTCAGGGGTCTGATTTTTTAATTTTTTACATTTTCTAGACAGAAGTCCTTTGTCTGAGGGACAGTTGACTAAGATATTTTCAAAATTCGTGTTTTTTTCTTTAATCTCTTGGAGATTTCTTTTGCGTGCAAAAAAATTTTATAAGATAAGATCCCAGGTATTGATTCTGGGAAGTATTGCTTGTGCAGTTTGATTTTTGTTCATGAATTATCTGCCAACCCTTATGTCTTCAAGATTTCTATCTACTTTGTCTTCCAACAGATTCAGTGTTTCTGTTTTAATATTTAGATCTTTGACCCATTTTGAGTTTAGTGTAGTGCATGGTGATAAGCATGGGTCTAGTTTTAGTTTTCAGCATATGGAAAGCCAGTTTTTCTAGCACCACTTGTTAAAGAGACTATCTTTCTTCCAGTGGATGTGTTAGGCCCTTTTATCAAAGATAAGGTGGCTGAGTGTGTTTGTAGCTGTGGTTGTATCTTCTAATCTATTCCACTGATCTTCAGGTCTGTTTTTGTTCTAGTACCATGCTGATTTTTAACAGTAGCTTTGTAGTATAACTTAAAGACAGGGATTGTGATACCTCCTGTCTTGCCTTTGTTACCCAGAATTGCCTTTGTTACTCTGTGTCTCTTCTGGTTCCAGATGAATTTTGGGAATGACTTCTTTAGATCTGTGAGGTATGTTAATGGTATTTTGATTGAAATTGCATTGAATCTGTATAACAATTTTGGGAGAATAGCCATTTTTACAATATTTCTTCTTTCTATGCATGAATAAGGGATGTCTCACCATTTTCTGAGATCCTCTTTAACTTCTTTTTTCAGGGTATTATAATTTTCCCTGTGTAGACCTTTTACTTCTTTCATGATATTAATTTCTAAGTATTTCATTTTTGGGGGGATGCTAGTGTGAAGGTTGTAGCTTCTCTTATTTCTCCCTCACTGATTTTGTTGTTAGTGTATAGGAAAGCTATTGATTTTTGAGTGTTGATTTTGTATTCAGCTACATTACTGAATTTGGTTATTATTCCTAGTAGTCTTTCAATGGACTTTTAGTGGCCTTTGTAGATTATGATGTCATCTGCAAATAATGATAATTTAACTTCTTTTTTTCCTATCCTTATTTGCTTTATTTTGCTCTCTTGTCTAATTGCTCTGGCTAATATTTCCAGCATTATATTGAATAGGAGTAGTGATAATGGACATCCTTGGCTTGTTCCTGATTTTAGAGTAAAAGCTTTCAGTTTCTGATCATTTAATATGATGCTGGCTGTTCGTTTATCATAGATGGCTTTTACCAGATTGAGGAAAAGACCATCTATTCCGATTTTTCTGTGGGTTGTTATCATGAATGAGTGCTCAACATTCTCAAAAGCTTTTTTGCATCTATTGAAATGATCATGTGATTCTTATCTTTGGCTCTATTGAGCTGATGAATTACATTTATTGATTTGCATATCCTGAACCACCCTTGCATTCCTGGAATGAATCCCACTTGGTCGTGCGGTATGATCTTCTTGAGGATTTGCTACATTCTGTTTGTCAGTATTTTATTGAGAATTTTTGTCTCTATGTTCGTTAGGAAGATTGGCTTATAGTTCTCTTTTTTGGTTGGGTCTTTCTGTGGTTTTGGTATTAGAGTAACACTTGCTGCCAGGAATGAGTTAGGGAGAATTCCTTCCCTTTCAATTCATTGAAGAGTTTGAGGAGTGTTAGCATTAAGTCTTTCTTGAATTTCTTGTAAAATTCTGCAATGAATCCATTAGGACCTGATCTTTTCTTTGCTGGTAAGGTTTTAATTACATTTTCAACTTCATTAATTGAAGTTGGTTTATCCAATAGTTTTACAGCTTCTTGATCCAGGTTTGGTAATTCATGTGTTTCTAAGAATCTGTCCATTTCTTCTGTGTTACTGGACCTATGAGAGTAAGGTTTTCAAAGTAGGTATTGATGATCTTTTGTATTTCAATAGGGTCTGTAGTGATTTTGTCCTTTTCATTCCTTATTGCACGAATTTGAGTTTTTTCTTTCCTTTTTAAAATGAGGTTGCCCAGGGGCTTATCAATCTTGTTTATTCTTTCAAAGAACTAACTTTTTGATTTGTTAATTCTTTGTATTGTTTTCTTAGTCTCTGTTGCATTAATTTCTGCTCTGATTTTTGTAATTTCCTCCTTCTTTTGGCTTTGGGCTTGACTTGCTCCTCTTTTTCTAGATGTTTCAAGTGTAGCAGCAGGTTATTTATTTGTGTTCATTCTTTTTTCCTGATTGGGAGTTTACCACAATAGATTTCTCTCAGAGGGCCGCTTTCATTGCAGCCCACAGGTTGTATTTGTATTATCATCTGCTTGTTTAATTTGTTTAATTTCTTCTTTAATTTCCTCTGTGACCTATTGATTGTTCAGGAAGTATATTATTTAATTTGTTTATGAAGTTTTTGCAGTTTCTTTTGTCATTAATTTCTAGTTTCATGGCACTGTGATCAGATAATATGCATGGGATAATTTTGATTCTTCTGCATTTACTTAAGCATATTCTATGGGCTAGTATGTAGTCTGTTTTAGAGAACATATGCAGCTGAGAAGAATGTATATTCTGATGTTGGGTGGAACACTCTGTACACATCTACTAAGTCCATTTGTTCACAAATTTGATTCAGTTCTGTTATTTCTTTGCTGATTTTCTGACTAGTTGATCTGTCTCTTTGCGTTAGTGAGGTGTTAAGGCCTCCTGTTATAACTGTGTTATTGCTTATTTGAGTTTTCATTTCTGTGAATATTTGTTTTTTTATAGCTGGTTGCTCCAGTATTTGGTGTATATATATTTAAGATTGTTATCTCTTCCTCTTGAAGTTTTCCCCTAACTAGTATGTAGTGACCTTCCTTATCTCTTCTGATCATTCTTGGTTTGAAGTTCACATTGTCTGCAAACAGAACAGCTACTCCTTTTTGTGGGGGGTTCTTGGTGCGTGAAGTATTGTTTTCCATCCTTTGACTTTCAGTCTATGAGTTCCTTTTTGGGTTAGATGGGTTTCTTGTAGACAGCATATGGTTTGATGTTGTTTGTTGATCTGTTCTACCAGTCTGTTTCTTTTAATTGGTGCATTGAGACCATTTACATTAATAGTTATAACTGATACATATTGGCTTATTTTTGTCATGTTATCTTTCTGCTGTTGGTTCTTTACTTTTCCCTTCTGTTTAACTGTTTCCTTTGCTTAGTGATTTTTTTCTGCTGGTATTCTTGAAGTTATAGTTATTTTTATGTTTATTTTATAGTTATTTTTAAGTTTAGTCATTATTATGTAGAATATCTTTCAGTACTCTTTGCAGTGTTAGTTTGGTGGTCGTGAAGTTCTTCAGCTGTTCTTTGTCATGGAAGTATCTTATTTCTCCATCAATTTTGAAGGACATTTTTACAGGGTACATCCATCTGGGTTGGAAATCATTACCTTTTAGTATTTGAAATACTTCACTCCATGCTCTTCTTGATTTCATTGTTTGGGTTGAAAAGTCTGCTATGATTCTAATGGGCTTTCCTTTATAGGTGATCTGTCTCTTCTAAGAGCTTTTAATATTCTGTTCTTATGTTGACTTTCTGGGTTGTTGATTATTATATGTCTGGGTGTAATTTATTTTGGTTATGGCTAATTGGAGTACTTCATTTATCTATTCCCTTCCCATGTTTGGGAAATTTTGTGCTATTCTGTAAATAGTCTTTTGATACCATTTGTGTTGTTACCTTTTCATTTACTCTGTCAATCTTATATTGTTTTTCTTTGCATTATCTTGCAACTGTAGAAAATATTTTTCAAAAAGAAAATTAATAAAGTGGTTAGAGTAAAATGTGAAAGACTTGTAGAAATATTTTTAGGTCTGGGCATATATCTCAGTGGCAAGCACAATGTCTGGAGTTTGATTCCCAGTACCAAAAAAATAAAAAAGCAATTTCAATGAAAACATTACAAAAAAAGAAATATTTTTACTCAGAAATCCATGACTAATTTTTTTTTTTTTTTTGTCTTTTTCCTTTTTATTGGCACCGGGGATTGAACTCACGACTGCCGCTTGCAAGGCAGGCCCTTATGCCGCTGAGCTAAATCCCAGCCCCTGACTAATTATTTTTTGAGACTATCTTTTTTGTAGTGACCACTACTTCAGTCATCCTACAGTTTTCCAAGTGTCTAAATAATTAATAAGTATATTCTCTAACTCTGTACATATCAGTCTGTGTGAGATCCAATGAATATTAAGTTGTTCATTCTCAAGTGGCTTAAAAAATAAATATTACATTTTGCTGAAAAACTGCTGTCTTACATCATTGGAATCCCATGACAGAGACTAATACAAGGCTAAAAAGAGAAGCTTGCAGCTTTAGCTAGAACACTTAATGTGTAGACAGCTAGACATTTCAGCAAGAAAAGATAAATTACATATATAAAAATAAGTAATTTTGATGAGGCCGGGCATGCAGGCACAGGCCTATAATCCCAGTACGTGAGGGGCTGAGGTAGGAGGATTGCTCCGAACTCAAGTCTACCCTGGACTCCACAGAGAATGTAAAGGTAGCCTGAACTACACAGAGAGACCCAGTGTCAAAAGAAAAGAAATTTTGGTGTATTGGTTAAAAAAAAAAAAAAATCTGGTGAGACTGAGAGAGGTTATAAGAACTAACATGACTAAGATTTGGTGTTTATTTCCAGATGTTAAGAGGAATTATAGCTCTTTAAAGCAAGATATCCAATTTTAAATTATTAATAATTATTGATTAAATTATTGATATTTCTACTTTCATTTTTAGCTTTATAGTGAGGTAAGTTTTTCTATGTTGATTAATGAAGCCATGAATTCCCCTTATGCAGTAATTAATCAAATACCTATCATTTATTTTTAAATTGTTTTCAACAAAATCATTAATAAGAAAATGATTCCTATTTTGTTCCTTTTTTTCCTATGGTGATATCAAGGAATCATGTGATATTAAATTCCAGGGACAAAAATAAAATGACTTTATTTAATGGACGATGTATAACATAAAGATTTTAGAAAGTTGAATACGCTATGTGTTTATCTGTCTCCATTGGTATTGAGTAGTCTCAAACCTTTTTTAAAAAAAGATGCATGACAAATGTGACAGTACCTTGATCTGTGAACAGATTGTTCAGAGATTTTCAACAATGGATATAAGCGCAGCGGGTTTTACAAAATCAAACCTCTTCAGAGCCCAGTGGAATTCTCTGTTTATTGTGACATGTCTGATGGCGGAGGATGGACTGTAATTCAAAGACGAACTGATGGCAGTGAAAACTTTAACAGGTGCGTTAATTACAAGAATTTATCTGGAGCAGCAAGTGTGAAATTTGTGATATTTATGTTAAGCTTTTAAAAAAATCATACCTGACGTTTGTTAATTAGACAGAATTTCATTTTCTCTAAGTAAGAGTACTAACAATGGATTAACTAATCAAGAAAATAGTAGTGGTGGAGGATTTCAGAGGATACTGTGGGTAATGCAGATGTCCATTTGGATTTTGATTAAAAATTAGCTTTTATTTTACATTTTTAGAGGCTGGAATGACTATGAAAATGGCTTTGGAAATTTTGTTCAAAAAAACGGTGAATATTGGCTGGGTAATAAAAATCTTCACCTACTGACTAAACAAGGTAAATTTTGCTTTATGTCAGTTTGAAATACAATAGAGGCAATGCTAAAATGTTTACGCTAAGTCAAGTCACAGGCAATGGAGTTAATTCAGTAACTTCAGTTCGCAGATAGTAATGATAGGTGTTGGACAATAGTCTCCTTTTGCAAAATGTAGCTACTTAACATTAGGAAGAGAGGAAAAGAAACTATAACAGAGTTGAGAAGGGATTGTTTTATCATGTATAGTTTCTGTTTCTAGAAAGCAAATGTAATGTCATGAGCATTTTAATGCCTTCAGTGCCTGAAAATTGTATACTACATCAGTTCTCTATTGGCACAATGGTGCTGAGTAAACAAGCCACTTCCAAACTTCATGTCTTCAACACCACCATTCATTATTTCTCATAAATCTACAGGTTAGCTGGTGGTTTGGCTGATCAGGACTGAACTCTGCTGATCTTGGCTAGACTTGCAGTCAGATCTGCAACCAATGCCCAGGTCAGTGGGTAGCTGGTAGCTCCAGGATCAAAACACTCAGGCATCTCATCTCCAGCCAGCTAGCCTGAACATTATAGCAGAGTCATGGTTCCAGGAAAGACAGTGGAAGCACACACATCTCTTGAAATTTGGGCTCTGAACTGGACAGCTGTCATTTTCCTTCAGTCAATGAAAACAAGTCAAAAAACAAACACCAATAAAAGGGAAAAAGAAGTAGAAAATAGGAGTTAGGAAGTGGTTATGGCAAAAGGAGGAAGTGAAAAATTAGGGAGTTGGAGCTGTTTTTGCAATCAAATATCATAATACACTAAGTGGCCTTTTTTCTGCACCGTGTCCCAGTTTTAATTTTGACAATTCTTTGAAGACATAGCAAAGCTGAAAGAAGTCTCAACTTATGACCTAGTTTCTATGTTAACATTTTATTATGCTTGTTTTATCATATATATTCATCTATTTATCCTTCTATTCATCCATAAGTCTGATTTTAATGTAGAAATATACACAATAAAAAGAAATATATGTTTCAAAGTAAAATGCAGACTTCTGTATAGTTCTCCCCTTATGCATTCACATGTACATTTTTTTAAAAATAGCAATTTATTTATTATGGACTCGTAAAAGTAGGCTTTATATTATTAAAAGAAATGTACTAGCCAGGCGTGGTGGCTCACGCCTGTAATCCCAGCACTTGGGAGGCTGAGGTGGGAGGATCGTTGTGAGTTCAAGACCAGCCTGGGCTACAAAGTGAGCTCAAGGCCAGCCAGAACTGCATAGCGAGACCCCTTCTCAAAAAAGAAAGAAATGTCTTAATGTGACAATGGCATTTTTTTTTTTACATTGGTACATATTACTTCTACTGAATAGTGGGTTTTGTTTTGGTATTTGCATAATTCATTAACATACTTTTCACATGTATATTTCTAACTAGAGTTTGATATTTATATAAAATATTGCTAACAAATCTCCTATTTCCTGTTTTGTTGCTATCAATAGCCTTTTTTACCTTAGTTGTAGTCTGAGATTATACTCAACCCCACTGAGGTTTGATAGTGAATGTTTCATAAAAGGTAATTGTATTGTCCAAGAAAACATGTTAAATCTGGTTGGCAATGTATTAAATATAAGAGCAAGCATATCTTTGTTCCATCCAAGCTCAGGAATGCTATTGATCTTTCTATATTAGTATGGTTATAATCATAAAGATCTTTAAGACATGAGAAAACTGATTTCAGAGGGTGAATATTTCTGGAATCCTAATACTTTTCTTTGTTTTTCTTGCTCATTGCTGTCATACTTTATACAAATATTTCTTTTCTGTCAACATATTTCTTATCTTAATGTAAGTGATTTTTTCTTTTTTATCAGATACATAATGTTTACCATACCACTTTCTGGTTTTTTTGCACACTAAATTTATCTGATGCTCAAACAAAAAATCAATGATGAAAACTCCAACTTGGAGCCTCATACATTATATGAAATTCAAGCTTATTTTACAAATTATTTCCATGTACAGTGTTCCCTAGAAAGCCTTTGCCAACAAGCCTGCTTCCTCGCATGTATGTTTGGTGTGAGGGGAGGGGTAGCGTGCTCTGTCACTGGGCTACATCCAGGCCTTCCTCTCCTGGTTTAATTTGATCTTCAGGCAGGTTACTCTTATGTCATGCTGAACAAAAGACAATGCTTTTGTTCCTGCCACAAAAATTGCCTCTGAGAATAGTTTTATCCACAATAAATAAATTTTGACTGCTTGCAGTAAAATTAATTTAGAAATGTTCTGATACTGACTTTACGTGTCTCTTGTAACACAACGTATTTTGGGGGATGGCTTAGTCTTCTGCACTGGTCCCAAATGCTTCTCAGTCTTGGCTCACCTGACCTTTACTGCCATTAGAGAGTAAAGAGATTCTCCACCAACACACCTTCTTAAACTTGCTCCACATAGAAACCCAGAATCCCTCGCTCCAAAAGCTTCACACTTGTTTTTGGGACACATTCAGGCCCCTGTTGATCTATCCTCCCAAGCTACTGTGTGAAAATTCCTGAGCCAAGCTGGCGGAGAGGCTAAGATACATTTTTATCATGAGTATGGAAAGAGCTAGCAGTAGCCTACAAATACAGCTCGGTGGCATGAGCCCTTGCCTGGCAAGCGCAAGGTACTAAATTCAATTCCCAGCACAAAAAAAAAAAAAAAAAAAAAAAAAAGAAAAGAAAAAGAGGCAGACGCAATGTTACGGACATGTCCAACATCCCTTGCTGCACACAGTGGAAACCATGACAGGAAGAAAGGAAGCCTTTATCTTTGGAGTCTCCTATTCTGGCTGAGAACTATGTTTAGAGTCTGAGACTTTAAACAACATGACCTTCAAGTCATTGTTTTAGTTATCACAATAGAATGGAACACTCACTGATGAATAGTTGGTTTGATTTCTGACTTTCTCGGCTCTTGACAATAGTTCTGCTGTTGAAGAAAGAATAGTCTTTGCTATTCACAGTGGCGCAATAGGAAACACGATTCCTTGAAATAGCAACTATTTCAATCACTTTTTTTCAGATAGTGTCTCTTTATCATCTAAAATTTTATATTCATCAAAGTATCTCTCTTATTTTATATTTCAAGATTTTTATCATATATAAATAATATATGCTAAATTGTTTATTTTTAAAATGCTTTAACAGTCAGACATCAACTATTCAAAAGTACTTTTGACTCTAAGTCCTTGATATTAGTGTATTTTCCAATAATTATGACCATTTTGCATCAAGAATGTTGGGAACCCAGAATTCCTGAGAATGTTTTTCTACTGTCTCCAATATTTCCTTCCAGTGGCATCCACTCCACAGACTTTGATGTTCACATTCTATTGAATGAACTGATATCAAAGAAAGTTTTCATGTAACACCCAGGATTTATAGTTCTTCCCCAAATGGTTCTCAAAGGGTTTGATGGCTAATCATTTATATTACCAGTAGAAATAAACAAGTTCATACATATGTAGGCAAAAATGGCTATAAGTAGCCTGGCTAATAGAGATTATAATATTTTACTAATAGTAATTACTTATTTTTAGGATCAAGATTCTTACAAAGTTAAGAAAACAGATAAGCTGTTACACTTTGAAAACTTCTGTCTTTTCATTATGAGACTTTATACTTTTAAAACTATACAGTGACATTTTCTGTTGTTCATTACCAACTGAATTATACTAGTTTTCAATCTATAATAGACTTAGCAGAAATTTTCTGCCTTTCCTGTTGTGTCTTTCACAGTTTTCAAGTAAAATAAACAATAAAGGAGTCATATTTTAAATACAGGGATGCCACTATTTATTCTTCAAAGAATGATCCTTTTTCTAGCATGATGGTGCACAACTGTAATCTCAGCACTTGGGAGGCTAAGACAAAGGTACTGCTGGGAGTTCAAAGCCAGCCTGGGCTCAATAGTGAGACCCTGTCTCAAGAAACAAAAACAAAAGAACAAACAATCAAAATCCCACAACAAAACACAAAGATTGATTTTTTTAAGCTAATAGAATGAAACACACAGCATTGGATCTCAAAAACAAGACTGAAGAAAATTCCCCATAGTTGCTATATTGCATATTGTTATCCTCTAAATAGATGCTCAGACTACTGGCTTTAGGCCTGTAAAGTCAGTCAAACAATACAAACAGTTTTGTTTGTTTACTTCAATTGTTATTGTCTCAGCTTGTGTTCCTCCAAATCAGTGGGCAGGGTCGGAGGATGCAGGGAGTTCTTTTTGTCTCCCAGAGGCTGGCTCTGGCTCACAGGAAGGTGTGGATTAGCATCTGTATTCTCCTCTTGGCCCACATGGCTTCCACTGGTTCAAGGGAAGGCGTGGGTTAGCTCCTTGGTTCTCCTCCTGTCTCATGTCTGCTGCTGGCTCACAGAAAGAAAAGGGCTGGCCTCTTGGGTCTCTATTGGTCCACGACTCAAGACGGATTCTTGACAGAAGGAAGTGATAAAAGTAAAATACAGCTATAAATTACAGTTAAATCTCATATCATGCATTTTTAAAAACTATAATCTTGTTATTTTAGGAGACTACACTTTAAAAATCGACCTTGAAGATTTTGAAAAGAATAGCCGTTATGCACAATATAAAAATTTCAACGTTGGAGATGAAAAGGTACAAACATTTTCAAATACATAATACCATGAATTAATATTTAAATTAACACTGAAGTCATTAGAGATACAAATATACAAGAGAGTCTATTATTTACTAAATAAGCATGTTTTAAAAATGGAATCTACTAATAGTGAAACTTGCCCCTTTTCCTTTAGAATTCCTATGTGCTGAGTATTGGAGAATATTCTGGAACAGCTGGAGACTGTCTTTTAGGGAATTTTAATCCAGAGATGCAGTGGTGGGCCAGTCATCAAAGGATGAAGTTTAGCACATGGGACAGGGATAACGACAACTACAAAGGGAACTGCGCAGAGGAAGATCAGTCTGGCTGGTGGTTTAACAGGTTAGATGCTTTGTAAACATCGTAGTTATGGTATTGATGCTATCTCACTGGTGGGCGTTAGGTATAGCGTATGAGGTCATGTTGGTCTTCTTTGAAATATTAGCATTATTAAGTACTTATCCCTTATTAGAACTCTTTAGCCATTGAGTGTTTTTCATTGTGCATATTAGTGACATTTGAAAGATATGTCATAGAAATAAATCAAATTAGTATTTTTGCAAAAACTTTTTGCAATAACCAATTAGTGCTTTGCTTTCTCATATAATACAAAATTGCCATTGTTATTGTATTTTATTTCATTTGTATTATATTGTATTTCATTGTTATTGCTGTATTTTCCTATGTAGTATGGTACAGTACTACTTTTCAATTACTGTGTCTTTCATTATTTATTGAATCCAAGATTCCCTGAAGCAGAAATTTTTTCTATGATAGTCCAGAAAGCCAGTCCCACCCCCTAGTTGGATACTTAGTATTACTTTATCAACAAGATCATTCCAGTTTTAATTGCACAAAGCTCTTCCTTTTATGGAACTGGAATGTGCCTTTTTATACCTTGTCAGGTTTTCCCTCTGTAGCTAGAGAGAAATTGTAATCCTTTCCAACATAATTCTTTAGGTGCTGAATGAAAAGTGATTTATTGCATTCCTTAGTATTTTCTCTTCTGTGGGCCAAACATCCCTGACTCCTTTAACTATTCTCTATCTGAGATGGTTTCCAGACAGCTTCATTTGTCATGATCACAAATTTAAGACAGAATGGAAACTTGCTGTAGAAAATCTTCCCTAGAAACGACCCAATGGGTTTGCTCTCTCTGCAAAGCAGATGTGTTCCAACTGTTCAGCAACGTGTGAACTTTCAAAGTCTTTTCTTATGAGAATGCAAGAGATGCTTCAGAACAAAACATTTGCTATGGAAAATATAACTAGCTATAAGAATAGTAGTTTTTTCCCCCCTAGATTTTGTTGTTTAAAAGTTCTAGTCCATTTCATGTTTGGTCATCTGTAATGGAACCAGGATACTTACAGGAACGTGAAGGGACCGAAAAACAAAGTTATTTTTCCTACTTTGCAAGTGGAAGGTGACAATCTCTTCCCTAGTGATTTTTTTTCTTCTTTTAAAAAATGTCTGTGCCTTCTCTTTCTCTTCCACTTTCCTTGTTCCTCTAAGTTAATGTTATTGAAAATTTAGATATAATTCACAAAGTCATCTGCAAGCATCAGTAATGTTTGATTTTAGCCAGGCATGGTGTCTCAGAAATAAAAAAAAAAACAAATAAACAAAAAAGAATAATGTTTGATTTTGCGAGCCCCATTGGCATACACTAATCCCAGCCACTCAAGGGACCGAGGCAGGAGGATGGCAAATGTGACACCTTGTTTCAGAATGAAAATGAACAAACAAAAAAACCTGAGGATATAGTTCAGTGGTAGAGCACCCTGGATTCAATCTTCAACCCCACACATGAAAAAGTTTGATTTTGAACAGAATTATTTACAAGATAATTCTGTTCAAAGGTGTGACAAAATAAAATTAGTCACACCTATTTAAATTAGGAGGATTTCTAGGATAATCAATAAAAGCAAATTAAAGTACTAAAGGATCCAAGCCAGCCACTCTGTTCATGGGTAAATTATATGTTTTTATTCAATATATTGGATTCTTCGCATATATTTTCATATCTACACCTTGTGAATATTCTTTTTATATCCTAATGATGGAACTATTTTCATTGGTTATATCAATAAAGAAATACATGTAGTTAATATCATAATAATGCATTAAAGAAAATTATCACATACTTTTATATGTAGTTTATACATACCAGGGACAAGTATACAGACTCCAAAGGGGGAAGAGCATTATTTAAAAATTGTATGATAACCTAATGAACTTCTTTACTAAGTGCAATATATGTAGGAGATTAACTCATCAACTCAAATGATTATTGGTTAGTGGCTGGGAAATTTTTAAATGTTGGTTTGCATTTTGTTTGCTTACTATGGAAATGAAAATAATTGATATACTAGTGATTTAAAGAGGAGAAGGGAATAATGAAAGCTGTTTCTTGGCAGCCTATTAATGAACCTGCGAGTGAAAATTGGCCAGAGAAGCCTCAGTGGAGCCCTTGCCCCTCACCCTGCTTTGCAAACCCGGGTCACTCTTGCTAAGCATGAGGTGAACACCACTCTGATGAGTTGATGTGAGGCTAGAGGTTGCAGGGTCTTCCCTGGCCTTACGTTTCTTTTTGGCTTAAAGGCTAATAAGAATCTAAATGCTAGTTCTTCAAGTGGCCTGGGTTGGGTCCTCACATTTATTAATTATGGCAATAAAACCCATCAGTTTATTTTACTTTCATTTTTATTTTTGAGACAGGGCCTTGCTATGTAACTAAGTCAGGCCTTGAACTCACTATGCAGTCGAGGCTGGCCTCAAACTCAAAGTGCTCTTCCCAAGTGCTAGAATTACAAGTGTGTGCACCACACCTGAGACCTGACATTTTAAAAAGCCAACTCACCTTGAGATGATACTGGTAAGTGAGATAAATCAGACACACAAGCTGAAGTAACACCTGGTTTCTTTAATATGAGAATGACAAAATATAAATAAAGAGCAAAACAAAAGATAGGTAATAAGAAATTGGAATAAAAATTGTTCTTAGATAGGAAGGGATGAAGAAATGTGGGAAGGAGAGAGAAAAGAAGTGAAAGAAGGAATTAAAATCCGTTATGTGCACGTACTAGCTCCACATAAGAGTACTGCAAACATGTGCTACTAGTAATGTTTAACAACCAAGAAAAGCTAATTTGTTTGTAGAAATGTCTCAGCTTTTGAAAATTAAACAACAGTCAATTGTCCATGAATTGATAGTCACAGTTAAAAAGTTTTGATCATTTGTTAATGAGCTGTTTCTGAAGCTTCTTTTTCTAGTCTGATTGTTCTATTTTCTTTTTTTCTTCCACTAGGTGTCACTCTGCAAACCTAAATGGTGTCTACCACAGGGGCCCCTACACGGCTGAAACTGACAATGGGGTTGTCTGGTACACCTGGCATGGGTGGTGGTATTCTTTGAAATCCGTGGTTATGAAAATTAGGCCAAATGATTTTATTCCAAATATAATTTAATTGTCCACGTTGGGCTTTCATTTCTGCAATTTTGAACATGTACTACTTTTCATTCTTTTTACTTGATTTCATTATTTAGTATATTTTTGGTGCAGCAAATACATATTAGTTACCAAATAAATGTAGATTATATTAATATTTATTGAATTCTTATTTGCATAGGGCTACGATAAAATTTATGTTGTACAAAAAATAAAAGCATAGACTACCATGGTTTAGTAGACAATACAAAAATACAATACAATGCAAAAATAAATGCATAAGTTAAGTGTTAATGCAATTGATAAAACACATGACAAAATTTAGCACATAATTTATCAAATCAGCACCATAGACAATAACTATGAGCTGGACATTGAACTCAGATTTGGGCTACAGAATTGAAAGCCTTAATGGATGTTAATCACTATAAAACACTACTTATATTTTTGGATGTTTATGTAGGTTACACATTTCTGTCATAGGCCTCAAATAAATTCTTATGGCAGCCCTGGGAGGCATGGTTATTGGCATTTAGTAGAGCTGGAAATGTATAGTTCTGAGTCTCCATGACTTCTAAAAGTTAACAGAGTTCACAAGAAGGGGAACAAGGACTCAAATATGAGTCCCAAGGCTTCTGATGTTAAATTAAATGCTTTACCTTTATTCTACCACTCTTATGGGTAAATCCAGAAGAGTAAAAGCCTGAGCCAAGATAAGATATTACAAAAGAATACTTGTATGCCAACTACATGTCAGGCCCAGAAAAGGCTGTTCAAACCCACAGGATTTCAGGCATTTGAGAAAGATTACATCATCCCCAAAATGTCAATGATTAAAAGCTGATAAGTTGGAAGCTGAATATGTGCCTGGGGGACTTACTACAATGGGCCTGACCTGACTGTGGGGAGTGGACAGTGGAAGCTGCTCACTGGAACTTTTTAAGCTGAGAACTTTTAACTAAATATATTTAGGGAGATCATTGCAAGCTACATGTAAAGTAACAAGTCAGGAAGTACGTGGAAATGCAAAAAGCCTAGATAAGTAATGTCATTTAATGATTCTTAAGTTCTGAAGCCAGGGATTCCGTCACCTTCTAGCTTACGCCGTGGGCAAGATACTAACTTCTCTGAGGCTCACCTGTTTCACCTGTAATATAGTATGCGCCTCATAGAAGTGTCTGGCATGTGATAGGATCTCAAATGTTTATTAACTGACTCATTGAAGATGTAAGTGAAGAAATGAATAAAATAATGATTGTGCATAACAGAGTCCAATGTGAGTGTCATACCATTTGTGAGTTTCTGTCTTTTTAAATTATTGTAAGTGTTGCTCTGAGAATTATGCAAGTAAAAATTTAGCATTAGGCCTGCATGAAGTAAACGTTCAAAAATAACTAGTTGTGGTTATCAGTGAAATAAGCACTAAAAAGAAATAATAATAGATGTCCTTGAAATCATAAGTCACACAATGATGTTAAGGTTAGTTGTGCTTCATCTTCTAGCACAAGGTTTGAAAAACCAATGTTTCTCAAAGCAGTGTTCCTTTAATTTAATGTCATACAAGTCACTTGGGGATCTTATTAAAATATAAATTCTGATTCTGGACTGGGACCTATGATTCTGGCTTTTTAACAAGTCTCCAGATAATGTAGAAGTTTCCAATGTAGAAATCACACTCTGAAAAGCAAAGGTGTAGGGAACCAAAGTTCTTAAGATATTAGTAGTGTAGAAGGAAAAGAGCTTCTTGATCAAACAAGTTGAGAAAATGAAATATTAAAACTCAACAGATTTCTTCTGCTAAGACTTGCTCAGATCCTTGAATATGCCAGTGAGGACATAGAGTATGTTGCATTTTATATGTAGTGCAGAGTATGCTCAGTTGTATGATGTATGTTACCTGATTATGAAGTCCAAACAAAGAATTTGTTGTTCTTAGGTAGCAAGAACTCAGGAGGTAAGTGGTTGCTGGCAAAGTTTAATGCTCTCCTTTAAAAAGGTTAATGTTTCTGCAACTTACCCCTTCCTTCCAAATCCCAAAATACCCACTGAAGTTCTTACTCTAAATCATGTTTTTAAAAAATCAGAATGGGATGTGGTGGTGCACACCTGTAATCTCAGCTACTGGGGAGGCTGAGGCAGGATTGCAAGTTCAAAGCCAACCTGTTCAATTTATCCAAACCCTGTCTCAAAATAAAAAAAAAATAAAATAAAATAAAAAGGGAATGGAATGTAGCTCAGCATTCCTTGTGCTAATTCCCTCTCCCCCCACCCAAAAAAGAAGCATCAACAGACGTCAGCACATGCCTCACTGGCCAGAATTGTGTCATCCATCACTATGTCTGGAAGTAAGACTAGGAAACAAGAACCTTCAATTTTATAGACTCTAGCATGCATAAGTGAGGGAGAAGTGTTTGCCGTAGTTCCTGAACATTTGCTTTTTGTGAAGTTTGTGGGAGCAATGTTTTGTAGAATACATTTTGGGAAGTTATCAATAGTAGACTATAACACCATTTTAAATATTTGTCATTGGCTAGCATAGGTCCTTGCTTTAGTGAAAATTAAAACTAAAGTCACCATATGAATTTACAGGCTAAAGCTTTAACTGAAAGGTAAGAGAAGATAAAGGGCTCCAGCTTTAAAGGGGTAGCTGGAGAGGGTGCAAGGATATCAGACTGGCCTGCCAACAAGGACTGGGGCCAGTGTTAGTGGGTGGCAGTGGACTGGGTACTGATGGATCATTATCTCGGTCCTGACTTGGAGCTCAGGTTGAATCCTCGTAACTTGAGGGGCAATTCAGATACCATTGGAAAAGTAATCTAGCTTGAGGGGCAATTTCATTCGTGTGAAGCTCTGCTGGCACAGTAATGGAGAAACTTTTAGAGCTTTCCATGATATTAATATAGGGGAGGTTAAGAGCCAAATATATTTATTGAGAGAAAGAAAGCTTCTATCTGAGGGACAGAAAGGGTCCAGTGAATTGCCAGAGACTATCTTTTCTAGGAATTTTTACTGAATAAAACCACAAGTTGAGTGGGTCCAAGGTGAGGAAAACCTGGGAACTCTCAAAGTGGATGTAAGATGGGTTAACCAACAAGGTTAATTGTTCAGGTAAAATTGATTAAATCGGAGACAAATAGGGAAGTGAGTCATGTAGAAAACAGGTGTGCTTAATAGCAGTGATTCTTCCTGTAGAGGGTTGGTATGGTGACTCCTGACTTCTCAGGGTGTTAGCGAATTATTTAGACTATCGATCGTTAGGATGTGGTTGTATTTGCTTTGCCTTTTGCCTTGAGATCTGGCCCACAGCAGAAGGTGTTTGTCTCCTCAAGGCTGCGAGGTATCTGAACTTCTGCACTGTTGAGAGCCCACCCCTGTCTGACTGCCTATATTTCTAATCAGTTAAACTGTCTGTAACAGTGGCAAACAAATCTTTGTGCACATAGACTGCTTTGTCCACCTCATTGATTAGGAGGCCTAGTTATGGATTTATGGAAAGGGTATGGAGCTAACAGACACGAGTTTAAATCTAGCTCAACAACTTATCTATGGGATGAACCAGAGAGTGTTAACTACTCTCAACTTCAGTTCTCTCACTTATAGAATAAAATAAAGCTGCTCACACCTCTAAGCATTGTAAGCGGGTTCCATAACCTCCCACCCTGAGCTGAGAGAAGGCAGAAGAGACTCAATACAAAACAAACTGAAAACCTATGGAAACCCATAAGGCCAGTGGTATAATTTGGATCTTGGAAGTTCCTCACAGGCCAGTGTGTACCATCATGTGCCCTCTCACCACAAGTCTAGACCAGTGGAGCCAACTAGTCAGAGTTTAGAACCTCCAGAACTGAGATTCAGAAGAAACCCTCTCATTTTACCATGCTTATCATCATGAAGGAAAGTGACCAGCATAATCAGAATGTAGAAAGTTTGTGGCGGTCACTCTCTCCTTCCTTGGATTTTTCTGGATTGAAGGGTGGGTAGGGAGTACTCGAAGGGCCAGGTTTCTGGTTTTACTCTGCCACAAGAAAAGATTGGCTTCCTCCAGGTTCAGGCGATGACTGTGTTGTTTGGACCATCTGCTTTTTTTAAATTCAGCTGAGTTCACTAGGATGAGGCCACTTATAAAACTTGAGGATCTGGAATTAGATAAAGTTCCAATTTTGTAACCCTATGTTATTATTATTTTTGAGTTGTGTGTTACATGTCCTTTACATCATCAAAATTTGTAATACACGTGTGTACATGTAATACATATATATACACGCATATATATGTTGCTTATTAAACATTTACTAACACACTGTTGTTAAAATCTCACAATCTGTGGATGCTTTCAACTCGGATGTGTCATTAACATTAAAGCTCGTGGTCTCGCTGCCCTTGTGTGACCTTTTGGGGTTCACCAACATTCCACGCAGAGCAGCTGTCCTGTTGGGAGGTGCTGTTCCTCCTGCATGGTCTACTCATGTTGGGAGAGGAAAGGGTCGCTCTAGCTCTGTTCTCTCCCATCAGTGCAGTTGTACTGAGTGAATAAGCTCTTTACAAACAAAAACACTACATCCTGAATGGCTATAGCTTCCTCACATCTAGAAGATACAGACTACTCACTTGGGACAGACAGTACACAGGCTGATTGGAATAGGAAGACAGAAAGTGATTCCAAGTAGCCATAAGGAAAGTTTGAAATGCTGTATGTACATGCTCATTATCACCATTGGGGTGATTACAATGACTATCTGCCATGTCACCACGTGCTGTCTTGCTCCAGTCCATATTTCCCAGAAAATAAAACCTAATCAGGAAATAATTTATTACCCCAGCAGCCTGTCCTTGCTTTATGTGCCATTAGAGAGTAGCCATGGAGCAAGAGAATACTGAGGCATAATGTTCTGTATGACCCTGGTCATCACCAGGGGGATGATGAGCTGGGCATGGTTCCAGTTAGGTCATCCTAGTTACGTATTATTTGGGGGAAACACAGTATGTGACTATACTGAATACTAGACTTTAGTATTAAATTCATCAGCTAAAATCAAATACTTAGTCACATGTGTGCACCTCAAAGCTACAACCTGCTATGGAGTCACTACCACCCCCACCCTCCAGATGTTATACTTTGAAACAAACTTTTTTATCTCTTAAGGAAAATTATTGTGGAAGTTTCTAGAACATCTAGGTACTACCTAATGAAATAGAAATGATGATATGAAAGAAAAGCATCTTAAAATTTCATAGCTACCTAGGTTCAAACCCTTAGCACTATATTTCATAGAAAAGGTCTTCTTTACATGGAAAAGACCTCCCAGAACTGTGAGAAGTATCAATGTACATGAATTGCTTTAAAAGTGAAGATATCACTAATGGCTGAGAGTGCCAGCCATTTTTCCATTTTGTTGTTTCTATATCGCATGCTGAATGAAGCAGATGGTATGTGACTATAATCCCAGCACTTTGGGCAATGAGACAAGCAGATCACAAGATGGAGTCTAACCTGACCAATTTTGTGACTTAGGGAGACCCTTAGTGTGTGTTTAAAAGAAAGTCTGAGGATATGTCTGTAGTTCACTGTGCAGATGCAAGGTGCAGACACCAATAATGTAAACGTAAAAAACTAGTAGACAGATGATAGATAAATAGATTCACAGATACTTAGATAGAAATAATAAAATAACTAGCCACTGACTTACTTAGTGTGAAGAAAAAGTTGAGCAGAAGGCTTTCTTATCAGTTATTAGACCCCAAGGCATGACCTCACTTCCTGGCAACATGACCAATCAGAATTTGGAACCCTTATAGAAGGGCTTACAACCTAGTACCAGCTGCCTCCCCAGCTCATTTGCCTGCAGACAGTCAGCAGGAAACATGCTGAGCTGCTTTGCCACATCCCAAGGCCACACCTCAGGATCCCAGGCAGAGAAAGTATATGTGAAAGATTGAAAAGATGCTTGACACCATCCAGACACCACAGGCCACTATGCATAAAACACCCAACTGTTGCAACCAGCCTAGAGATGGTCTCCCCAGTACCAACTCTTGTAATCCACAAATGAGCCCCACCAAAGCCCCCAGACTCGAGTTCAAAAATGGACAAGACATGTTTTTTAAAAAAAGCGCTGGGGCTGGGGATTTAGCTCAGTGATGTAACAACCTGCCTTGCAAGCAGGCAGTTGTGAGTTCCATCCCTGGTACCAATTTAAAAAAAAATTTTTTTTAAAAAAGCAGCGCTGGTTTATTTTAGCCTGGGCCCAGTGACACAGTGCAGTTGGAGTTTGCAAAAACTGTGTGTCTCTCCCAAAACTTTGTAGACCTTTTGTAGTAAGCACAGTTTACAAAGTAAGGGATTATGGGCATGGATCAGGAAATCTGCTAAGGAAATGTTTTTCTTAGCAGAGGACAGAGTAGTCTAGCTGTAATTAACAATCCTTTGTCAGCTTATTTTAGCACCACATCTGTTATTTTTTTCTCTTTTTATTTTTTATCAGTACTGGGGATCAAACTCACGACCACACACTTGCAAGGCAGGCGCTTATGCCACTGAGCTAAATCCCCAGCCTCCCACATCTGTTATTTATAGAGGGCAACAATGGTTAACATATCAATTAGGTTAGGTTCCCAGGGATTTACAATTCTTTACAAAGGGGAGCATTCACTAACATATCAATTAGGTCACCCAGAGCGGGGACAAAATGCATGCAGAACAGTAGGTGGCATTACAGGTCCTTTGGCATAATACAAACATAACGAAGCTCTTTTTGCTAGTGTACAGCACTCCCCGCTGATTTAGTCAGTGAACCAAATCATTGGCTCATGGGGTTTTCAGACATAGATATCTGTTTATAAGCTTTATAGTTTGAACCCGATCTTTGACATAGTTTATCGATTTGTGTATAATACAAGGCCCAATAGGAGGATTAACAAAGGTCTTGCAGCTGCCATTATTAAACCTGTTAACCAAAAGGAGAAAGAAAACCAACATTTAAATTTCTGTCATACAAGTAACAATTTGTTTTAAAGCCAGACAGAGGCCTCCTTGGGGTCTTCATAAGGGATAACACAAGATTATTAGTTACATTTGGCAATCTTAAGCTTTAAAGAGTCCTTGGAGGGAACAACAGTCCACTTATTTGTAGGTTGATCACCTTTGGAAGCTGGGACCTGCTTGAAGTGGGAATGATGAATCTAGGCAGGCTTTTCAGTTACTTTGATAGTGGTTGGAGTGCTGAGGACTACAATGTAGGGAAATTTCCAATTGCGGCTCAAGAGATTTACGGTGATGCCGCTTGATAAGGACCGGTGTCCCAGGCTCCACAGCAGGGCGTTTGTCCTCGCAGTGGGCCACAGGCAGAGGATGTTGTTTTTGAAATAACCAGTGGATGGAAGTCAGAACTGGCTGAAGAGTCTGGAGAGACTTAATAAGATCTTGATTAGCTAAATCAGCTAATTTTTTTTCTGAAATATTAGGGATAAGAGGAGGAGGTCTCTCATATAAAGCCTCAAAAGGGGAAATACCAGTAACATAGAGGGTACATCATGCACACATGAGGGCAAAAAAGAGAGGAGACTCACCCAGTTCTCACTAGTTTCTAAGGCCATTAGTTATTATTGTCTTTAAAGTCTGGTTCATCCTTTTTATTTGTCCTGAACTTTGAGACCAATAAGCACAATGGAGTTTCCAATTGATCTGCAAAGCTTAGGTTAGGTTTTGAGTTATCTGGGCTATAAAAGCTGGGCCATTGTCAGACCCCATGGATAAGGGGAGGCCAAATTGGGGAAACTGCTATCAGAGCTGACTTAGACTTAGTAGGCAAAGCTTTAACCCATCTAGTGAAAAATATATATCATTACTAATAAGTACTTATTTCCTTGAAGTCCAGGCTTTCCCATTTTTTTTAAAGTCTATTTCTCAATGTTCTCTAGGCATAGTCCCATGTAGTGAGCAGTTTCTATTTTTTGCAGTTGTTTTGGGTTCACCAATTGGCACTGAGGGCATCTGAGGCTCACAGACTGGGCAAGCTTTGATATTAGCCCCCAGATACAAGTCTTTTCAAGTGCAAATAGGCTCTGACAAAGTAGGTGGGATCAGCGGTAATTTCAGGGCTATCTCAATTCCCACTGATTTTGTGGCTGCCTTTTGGGTGGTGGCATTTGCCAAATTATTTCTTCATATAACAAGGCCATCTCCTGCCCAATAGGCTCTACAGCAGATAATAGCCACTCTCTTTGGCATCCAGATGGCAACCAACATATCCAAAATTTGGGGATTGAACCCACGGCTGCCTGCTTCCAAGGCAGGTACTTATGCAACTGAGCTAAATCCCCAGCCCCCCTAGTAACAAATTTAACAAGTTCAAATGGGCAAAAAACAAAGTTAGTAACAGATTCAAACAGGCGGACAACCCCAAAGTACAAAAAACACTGTACATAGAGACAAATGGGCAAAAACGGGCCCCAAAATACAAACAGGCCCCAATGCCCCACACGGGCTTAGGCCCCCCACACGAGCCTAGGCCACACATACAAGCTTAGGTCCCCCACAGGGGCCTAGGCCACACACATTACAAATGGGCAAGAGTCCCCGGAATCTGGTGCAGAAGGGGCGCTAGCTCATCTGCAGTCACTGTGCACATCCAAATTACAAATGGGCAAAAACCCCCACACAAGCCAAAGCCCAAAGTTATGAATGATCCCCAAAAGCCCTAAATTACAAAACGGGCAAATAGGCCCCTGGCAATTGTCTCATTTTATCTGCAGTTACAAATGTGCTCACTCAGATTACAAACAGGAAAAAAAAAAAAAAGCAAATACCTACAGATGTTTAGCCGATCAATCATCAGTGAAAAAATAATTTGGGGGGGTCCCCCAATACTCCGGGGTGAGCTCCCAAATCTTGTAATACACAAATGAGCCCCCCCCCCAAAGCTCCCAAACTCAAGTTCAAAAATGGGCAAGACAAGTCTTAAAAAGCAGTGCTGATTTATTTTAGCCTGGGCCCAGTGACACAGTGCAGTTGGAGTTTGCAAAAGCTGTGTGTCTCTCCCAAAACTTTGTAGACCTTTTGTAGTAAGCACAGTTTACAAAGTAAGGGGTTATGGGTGTGGATCAGGAAATCTGATAAGGAAATATATTTCTTTGCAGAGGACAGAGTAGTCTAGCAGTAATTAACAATCCGTTGTCAGCTTATTTTAGCATCACATCTGTTATTTGTTGAGGGCAACAATGGTTAACATATCAAGTAGGTTAGGTTCCCAGGGATTTACAATTCTTTACAAAGGGGAGCATTGATTAACATATCAATTAGGTCACCCAGAGTGGGGGGAAAAAACGAATACAGAACAGTAGGTGGCATTACAGGTACTTTGACATAATACAAACATAACGAAGCTCTTTTCGCTAGTGCACAGTACCAACCACCAGCCATCCACTAACATCAAGGTACCCTCCAACATCACCCTTAGCTCAGATACCAATGAAACTGAAACCTAAAGATCTGCGAGCAGGTCTCCCCAGAGCCGGCAGTAGTGAAGTTAGACAAAAGTGTCCAGGGGTAGAGACCAAAGTCACAGTGTCCAGTCCCAAGAAACATTAAGAAGCCCACAGTATGACCACCTGGACCCAGCTACTACCGGGAATTACTTGGCAGGGAGTCATGCCAAACTCCAGCTTGTGTGGTCAGTACAGGCAGTCAGGCTGCCCTCACCCACCAAGCCCTTCATGCCAGTTTTCCTGGATGGCCAACCCTTTTATGGTCCTTTCTTCCCAAGCACCTCCATGACCCATACCTCCACCCAACAGGCCCAGCCTATAGGAAGGGATAAGATGACAACATGCTTGAGAATTCTTTTTCTTCTGAGGGCAATAAAATTCTAGACACCTGCTTATTTGATAACAAACATCTTCTCACAACAAAATGTGTAGATGGAAAAAGAGAACCATACGCTACATTACCTGTGTTGGAATTAGAAGATGGATTTATGCTTTCTGAACTCAATAAAGATTCTGAGCTGTTAATTCATGTATCATCTTGAGTACCAAAATATGCTAAGGTGCCTTGTGTATCAGAATACCCTGAAGCCCACATGTTAAGGCACTTTGTATACCGTAACATCCTAAGGCACCTTGCATACCAGAGCATTCTAAAGTGCCTTGTGTACCAGAACCTCCTCAAATGCGTTGTGTACCAGAACCTTCTCAGATATCTTGTGTACCAGAGCATCTTAACATACCTTTTTTCCAGAAGATAAATCCATCTACCATAGAGCTTCACAACTCTGGAGAAAGGTTCATTGTGTCAATGGCCACACTTTTGGATGTAAATGTCTCAGCAAGTGTACTAATTGTGTCGTCTGCTCAGACCCTCTGGGGGATTTGGATTCAAGGTATATAAGTGTATGAACTGCAGACTTTTGGTGCATATGAAGTGCCACACACTTGTCACAGTTCAATGCAAGCAGCATTCTTCGCATGATGAATGCATGATGCCAATAAATCAATTATCCATGGCTTTAGACCCTCCACAGATAGTAGTCTCACCAAATCCTAAAAGTCATAAGGGAAGGGAAGTAGATGAAGAAAATGAGGCAAATAATAGCAAGGAAAATGGCAAAGTGTTGTACTCTTTAGGTCTTCACCGTTTTTATTTTCTTCTAGTATTAGGGAAAGGAAGCTGTGCAAAAGTCCTATTAGTTTGGCATAAAAAAACAGATCACATCTATGCCATGAAAGTGATGAAAAAAGAATGTGCCAGTCTCGATTGTCTATGGACAGAGAAGAACATATTGGAGAAGACATTGAATCACCCTTTTCTGGTCGGACTGTATTCTTGCTTTCAGACACAAAGCAGAGTATTCTTTATCCTAGACTGGAGGAGTTTTCAAACGCATCAGCAAAGAATCCTCCCAGAAGCACACACCAGGTTTTACTCTGTAGAGCTCTGTTTAACGCTCCAGTTTCTTCATGAGCAAGGGATATTATACAGAGATTTGAAGTTGGATAATTTTTTACTAGACTCGGAAGGACACATTAAACTCACACGTTGTTGTTTATGTAAGGAAAGACTGAAGGCAGCAACACAACTAACACTTTCTGTGGCACTCTCGGTTGTCTTGCTCCAGAAATTGTAAAAAGAGAAAACTATGGCTTCAGTGTGGACTAATGGACTCTTGGAATAGTAATGTTTGAAATGATGGTGGGAGAGTCTCCGTTTCCTCTTGTGGACAGCCCCGAAAACCTGATGTAAGCATAAACAATGCCTTGTAATCTATTTTAGAAAGAGAAATCCACATTCCACATCACCTGTCTGTACAAGCGATAAGCATCCTGGAAGGTTTACTGAAGAAGGACCCAGAGTTACAACTGGGTTGTCATCCTTGAACAGGATTCATCGATATTCAAGAGCATCCATTCTTTGAAAATGTTGACTGGAACATGATGGAGCAAAAGCAGGTGGTACCGCTCTTTAAACCAAATGTTTCTAGAGAATTCAGTTTGGACAACTTTGATTCTGGGTTTACTAACCTGTGCAGCGCACTCCAGATGACAGTGACTTTGTGAGGAAGATGGATGGATACAGATTTTCAGGCTTTGAGTACATCAATCGCCTTTTGATGTATGATGAATGAGTCTGATTCTCACCTTTTGATCAAGCATTCTGTTTGTGTTTCTATTTAATGCATGAAAAACTTGTTACCAGCTTGGATTCAATTAACAATTTCATAATTGTCTGGAAGTTAATTTTAATTTCTTTTTTGTATTTATGTCTAGATGTCTTATTTGATTCTTACAATCTATGCTATAAAATATTGAAGTTTTTGGTTGATAGTTAATTTTTATGATATGACTTACATAACGGTGAAGCAATTGCTTATTTACCAAATTTGTAAACACATTCCATTTGTTGTATGGAGACAGAGCCTTGATTTTTAAAAAATTATTTACTCTACTGGAAAATAATCTCTCATTTAAGTAGAATGTTTTAACCACGCTTATTTCTATCCAAACTATATTGCCCATATATTCGGGTCCTTGTTTTTATAGTTTCAGGGAAATCCCCCAAATAATAACAGTTTTGAACAAATCTGCAGAAAACTTATATAGTATAGCTTAGTTAAGCTTTTTTATTTAGTAGGATAACACCTAAAATACGTAGTAGAATTCATTTCACTATCTTAAAATATTATACCATAAATAAACTTTGTAATATTTAAGTTGACCACAAAAGAATAACATGAAGAAAGTGTTTCTCAAAATAAGGCCTAAAGGCCCCAAAGAATTCTAATGTGGGCTCAGTAGTAAACATTTTAAACAAATGACTTATGTGATTATTCTACATTCTGAAGCCCAATGGCAAAGAGCAACACTTGAGAGCAAGATCATAAGCAGATTTCTGACATGGCAGAATTCTCTATAAGTTTATGTTGAGTATATTGTTTTTTGTTTTTAAACAAGTTCCAGGCATCAACAGAACCACATATACTTTGCAAATTAACATGTGATTCTGCATAAACATTTTCCTTTGATGTTTTCATGACTTTCAAATTTAGTTATTTGAAGGAAAGATACTACATGATTCCAAGCTTTGAAAAATTTACATTTCTAATGAAATAGGGCATCCAAATGAAGATTAAAAGATAATTTATTAAATGCTTACAAATTTTAAGTAATCCTAAATTTAAAACTAGATAGCCTACCTAGAATTAAACTTTACTAAAACTGTGCTGTTGTAACATATTTAGATGATGATGGTTACTTACTTTCAAGTCTTTTATATAAAAATGATATCAAAACAAAAGAATGCCATATCCGGCAACTCTTTAAATAATACATAGCTAACTACTAACTTTAATAAAACTAGTGTGAAGAACTCTGCCCCTGAAATGAATTGCAATATGTACTTTATGCGTGATGGTACCTGTTTGAATACCATTTCTATGCAAAGGATATAATTTATTTTACATAAGCCTGTGGTCAGATCATTTCATGCATATACAGCCTGGATTAAATTTCAAGTACCTTGTTCAGTGCTGGTACATTTACTTTATAAATTTTTTGTATTTTGATTTTGTCATGTAGCATGCAGCCTTGGTCATCACAATATAATCTGCATTTATGTACCTTGTTTCTCATGTTAAAAACCTATAATTAAAACATGTAGTCCACATAACAGCCATGAAAAGATTTTTAGACATATAAAACTGCCACGGTGATCTGACTGCATTTTCATTAGTCTCAATCTGGAGTGGAATCTGCCTCCTCCAAACAGGGACTCACAGTAACTTATGACTGCCCTCTGCCTCACTCTTCACTCCCTGAAGTCTGGTGTATGGGTCTGTTTTAAGCCATGAATAATGCCTGTATGCAATAACAACTGGACATGGTTGTGTCTAATATGAATCTTAAGAATTCAATACATTGCATGTTGTAATAAACGTATTTAATTCACTCTTGTGAAATAAAATGTTTCCTGAATTTTGGTGCCTGCAATTTTTCGTTGCTTTTGTGTGAACCATAATGGCTCTTCACTGCCATCATTTTTGTTGCCACTCTTATCTCCTAAGTCTTCAGTTAACATGATTTAATGGAAACTCTGTGAAGCCCAGCCTGCAAGGGGTCGTGTCTTGGGTGAAGAATTCATGGGATAAAGTCACTGACAGCTGTGTTGCCAGTGCACTGTGAGCAGGCGACGTGGATGAGATGTGCTCATTTTAAAGAAAGCTCTGCTGTTGAACATAGAGATTAGGGCCAATGATCCTGTAGAAATGGAGTTTCAAAACATTCAGGCCAGAATTTGGGTCTGTAGTTGAACAAATTCAGATTTTTTTTTAACTTTTTTGAGACAGAGTCTCTTTATGTAGTTAAGGCTGGCCTTGAGCTCACTTTGTAGTCCAGGGTAGTCTTGAATTTGCAATGATTCTCTTGCCTCAGCCTCCCGAGTACTGGGATTACAGGCATGCACCACCATACCTGGCTCAAATACAATTTTTTGTATATGAGAACATAAGACAAACCTGGAAAACAAGTCCTATTGCATCTTTTGCAGCAACATCTAAGACCTTGTTTTATTTTCAGGGAAATATTGTATAAAATGACCCAAGATAGCTTGGGCAGGCCCATGAATGAGTACCTTCTACACAGGTACCAAGTCCATGGCAGATGTGCATTTGCTGTTATAATACGTTACCATACACTTAGATCCAAATAGACAAAATTTTTATTCCCCAAATTTTGCAGGCTAGAAGGTTAGGGGATCTTGGCTTTGTTCTTTTGGTTAAAACCAAGGTGTTGAAAAGCTATATCTTTTAATATTTGCAACTGAAAGATACACCTTCCCAACTCATGTTATTGTGTGAATTTAATTCTTTGTGATTTGGAAC
This sequence comes from Cavia porcellus, assembly GCF_034190915.1. Classification (NCBI taxonomy): domain Eukaryota; kingdom Metazoa; phylum Chordata; class Mammalia; order Rodentia; family Caviidae; genus Cavia; species Cavia porcellus. The sequence goes on along the minus strand of NW_026947507.1, from coordinate 7,706,282 downwards.
TGAAAGCCCTGCTTCATTGCTGGGTGTCAGCCTGTTCCCAGTGTTTGCTCATCAGAGATGTCTGCATTCCTTCTCACAGTTTTCATGTCTCCCTCCAGCAACAGGAGAGAGTTTCTCTTCCACTTCAAATCTTTCTGACTCATGCAGTAACTCTCTGACTCTAGCTGGGAAACTTTTCTGCTTTGACGCACTCATATGTGATTAGATTAGAGCTGTCACAAGATGGGGTCAAGAAGGTCCTCTAAAGAGAGATGGAGACCACAACTCAACCCACCAAATAGGTTCTTGACTTACATCAAGAATTTTATAACTCATATGCATTAGTCTGATTGGAACGTTAGGAAAAATAGGAAAGAGTTTCCATTCTGAACAACTTACTCTGACGTGATGGTGGGATCTCACAGACTGGCTTACTCACTAAAGCAAGAGACCAAATTTTATGCATTAGTTGAGGTGGCCCAGGGTCTCACCAATCATCTCAGTTCTGGTTTTGAATCTGAAAGAACCCTTACTATTGAGGATCAATTTTGTTCCCATGAGATAACTGACTTTGCTTGGGAGAAATGAACTCATGGAGTAGTCTACAAAGCTCTGGTTTTCCTGGACTTGGAAAGGAATGAAATTGAATATCTTTCAACCTCTGAAAATTATTTAGTTTCTCTTATTTCTAAGTACTCCATCTTAAAGGGTGATGAATCCAATTAGGTAAATTTAGGATTAATGAACTTTGTAATACAAACACGTGATTATCATGCCTACATGTAGAGCTGAGCAAAGATATTTTTTGTGTTATTATTGGTAGATGTTTGCCATACATAAAATTTACACTTTTTCACATATGTTAATCATTTTAGCTACCCTTACACTCTCACTACTCTCCCCATTCCCTTTGCTCTACTTCACCTACTCCAAAAAGTCTGACTTTATTATTTTATTTATAGCTGAGTTTCTCGTATGAGAAAGGCCATATGATATTTAACTTTCTGTGTTAGACATTTCACTTAACATTAAGGTCTCAAGATACACTCACTTTGCATGAATGTATCAAATTCAACCATTATGGCTATATAATATTTTATTTCAGACATGTCATGTTTTCTTTATCCATTTATCCACTGATTACCATTTAGTCTTTTTATGGAAATTAGCTTTCGTGAATTGTGTTGCTATAAATATGGATGTGCATGTATTACTGTAGTATACTCTTTTAAAATTTTTTTCAGGAATATGACAAAGAGGGGTGTAGCTGGGTCAAATGAAATTTGAATATTTATTTTTCTGAGGAATCTCCATATTGATTTCCATAGTCATTGCACTATTTTATATTTCCACCAAAAATGTAAAGGGTCCTCCTGTTTTGCCAAATTGCTGGGATTTGGGGTATTCATTTGTTCATTCATTTGTTAAGCAAGCCATTCTGAAAGTTGTTTTAATTTGTATTTCCTTCATCACTATATATGATGTACATGTTTTCATGTATTTACAGTCTTTTGTATATCTTCTTTGAGAAGTGGTTATTCACTTTATTTGCGCATCTTTTGAACAAGTTTTTGGTTTGAAGGAGTTAAATTTTGAGTTCTTAATTAGTTCTCTATCATTGAATACTTAATTAGTTTTCTATCAGAAGAGAGGACAGAAAGAAGTTCCCATCCTGTAGGTTGTTTCCTCACTCTCTGGATCATTTCTTTTGTTATATAGTAGTCTTTTAATTTTATAAAATATCATTTGTTAATTCTTGATGCTATTTCTATACCACTGGCATTCTCTTCAGTAAATCTTTGCATATGTCTCTATCTTTAAGTAGTCTATTTTTTTCTTCCTGCAGTTTTAGTGTTTCTGTTTTTATGCCCAAGTTTTTGATTAATTTTAATTTTATTTACCTTAGTGTAGGAGAGAGGGGCCTAATTTCAATCTTCTGCATGTGGATAACTAGTTTTCTCAGCACCGTTTGCTAAAAAGGCTTTTATCCAGCATATATTTTTAGCCCCTTTGTCAAAGATTACATAGCTAAAGACACATGGGATTCCAGCTGTGCCTTCTATTGTATTTCACTGTTCTACATTCTATTTTTATGTCAGTTCCATGGTATTTTATTACTATAGCTTCATAGTATACCTAAAATTTGGGATTGTAATAACTCAAACTTTGCTTTTTTTGGGTTACGTTGACTATTCTAGGTTTCTTCAGTTTCCATATAAATTTTAGGATTATTTTTCTACTTCTGTGAGGATTATTGTTGGTATTTTTATTATAATTGCATTAAATATATTTATCATATTTGGTGACATATTGTTATGAATTAGATCCAAATTATTACCCTAAATTCTCCTGTATTGTGGAAAATAGTTATACCTAGAGGCAATACTCATCCATGGTTTCATTCATTAATTTTTTCAGTAGCTAAATATGTGATTAGGAGGTGGAGCCTGGCTAGAGTTGGGTCGTGGGAAGACATGACCTAGAAAAGTATATTTTTGCCATAGCAGGTTGGGATAGTGAGTTCTGGCTTCCTCGGGGTGATAGCTATTTAGAATATCAGTCCTTAGGATGTGGGTGTATTTGTTTTCTGGAGGCCTGGCCCACAGCAGGAGGTAGCCATCTCCCCTATAGCTGCAAGGTATCTGTGCTTCTCCACTGGCTCCTTTGAGGACCTAGCCTTGTCTCGCTGCCTATAGTATTTCTAACTAACTCAGCTTCCTATAACAATATGAACAGTCCACTGTGCATGGTGCCATAGGTTTGCCACCACTGGTGTAGGGCAATGGAGATTCTGGGCAGAGGTAAATATTTCTGTGAATCTCATTCTGGGGTCCTCATTTTTGAAAGGTAATGAGCTAGATTAGGTAAATTTAAGGCTAGAAAATCTTATTTTGACAACTTTTGGGCAGATGCTCTCTCTAAGTGAGTAACTTGCTTATATAGAGAGCTGAGAAGGACTTGACCTGGAGTTTTGCAAAATGAAGGCCAAGCTTTGTACAACTTTTGGTTACCTAACAGTATTTGTGAGGCCAAGAGAAGAGTCACAATTTTCAGCAAAAACTGCTTTTAAGTCCGTGTCTATCTTACAAAAACACACAAATTATTCTCTTAATGAGTAACAGACTAAGGTGCTAGGAATTTATCTTCAGGCCAGTAGTGGTCTCTATGTCATGACTACGTCCCTTGCTCAACAACTTGCATAATTAGGGGATCAAAGGAAAAAAAAGATTCCACAGAGAAATAGAAAGGGAGCTAAACAAGTACAGGGTTACATAAACCGCAATATAATAGCTTTTTGATGCAGAAGGAATAATTAAATGAATTAAAATGCCATACAAGATAGAAAGGAAAGAATTCTACTGAAATATTACTGGATTTAGTGGAAATGTGTTCTTAGTCCATTTCAGTGAAATGGGAAGTAGCCAGAGGATAGGAAATAACAGCAGTTTTGAGGGGATAGGTAAGTTATTTGAGGAATCTGTATGTAAAAGAGAAAAACGACTGATTTCATCTGAAATCAACAAAATCAGGAAGACCGCAGCAAAAGAAATTCCTCCATTCCTCTGAAATGCTACCATTAGAGTTATTTATTATACATTACCGCTTTTTAAAATGCAAAATACTTTCACTTCATATCAGCTAATTGTACTTTAGGGTCAACAACCTCATGGTGTTTTTTTTTTTTTTAAATGAAGTATAAAAAAAATCCAGGGATGCTATAAAAAAGAAGCAACAGGATCACAAACTCTGAGTTAGAGGTTGCATCTATCTTGTTCAGTTTCAGTTCACAGCATGTCTGGCATGTGATAGGATCTCAAATGCTTATCAACTGACTGACTCATTGAAGAAATAAAAAACAAGTGAACAAAATAATGAAGGTACATCACAGAGTCCTACATGAGTGTCTCTCTCTCATTGTTTTATGTCTTTTTAAAATTATTAATGTTTTCCATTTGATATTGTACAATTTATGACCACTGATTATTTCTATGTTAATCAAACATTGGTTGCTATAAAATAAGAGTGTAAAATAGTATCAAGTTTATGATCCTGTTTATTTTTTTCTTCTTCTGTTTGCTTATTTATGTTTTTGAGACAGAGTCTGTGTTGCCTGTGCTGGCCCCAAGCTCAGACCTTCTTGCTTCTGTCTCCCTAGTATATAGCTTTTTTTGTTTTTTTTTTTTTTCAATTTTCTTTGCCCATTGCTAGTAAAGACTTTACAGTTGAAAATATCCTAGTCCTGGACGTATTGTGACTTTTTTTGATGGTGTTTTTTATCAATACTATTAAAAGTGGATTTTCCCCTCATTTGTGTTTTGAGAAAATATGCACATATCTCATATACACGTGGAGAAAAACACGTGTTTATAACAGTCATTACTGAAGGGAACTGAGGATGGTTTTTGTTCTTTGTCCTTGTTTTCTTGAGACGAGGTCTTGCTAGGTAGTTCAGGCTGGTCTTGAACTCACCAAGTAACTTTGTAACTCATTGTTTAAAAATATATTGTTTAGTTTCCATGCATTTGTATGATTTCTGCATTTATTTTGCTATTGTTTTCTAGCTTCATTGTACTACGATCTGACAATATTTAGAGTATATGTCAATTGTTTTACATTTACTTAAGGCTTATTTACTGGCTCGCATGTGGTTTATTTTGGAGAAAGTTCCCAGGGCTGCTCAGAAAAATGAATGCTCTGCTGTTGTTGGGTGAAACATTCTGCAGACACCTATCAAATCTATGCATTTGCCAGTTTTGTTCAACTCTGATCTTTCTTTATTGATTTATTGCTGTTGATGCTGATCTATCTGTTTATGTTACTGGGGTATTGTATTCCCACACCATAATGGTCTGATTTTTTTATGGTGAGTAAAACTTGTTTTATGAAGATGGGTGTTCAGAGCATATGTGTTAATAATTGTTACCTCTTCTTACTGATTATCCCTTTAACTAATATTAGTGACCCTCTTTGCATCTTTTAATCAGTTTTGCCTTGAAGTCCACTTTGTCTTAATGTACAACAGTGATACCTGTTTTTGTTTTGTTTTGTTTTTGGTTTTTTTTTTGGGGGGGGGATTCTTGTTCTATGCAACACTGTTGTCCATCCTCTGATTTTTTTAGTCTACAACTTTTTTTAAGGGGGGCATTAAATGTGTTTCTTGTATTCAGCATACCACTAGATTTTGTATCTTGATACATTCTGCCATTCTGTGTCTTTTGATTTGGGAGCTGAGATCATTCACATTGAGAGTTATCACTGATAGATACTGACTCACTCCTGTCATGGCAGGTTCCCTGTCTTTTTTCCTACTTAACAGCTTACCCTACTTGCTGGACTCATTCTACTAGACCTTTTGTCATTGTTAGCTTTATTATTTCTTTCTAGAATATCCTTCAGAATTTTTTGGATTACCAATTTTGTGATTATGAACTTTTATAGGTGGTCTTTGTAATGACATACCTTTTATCAGGATGTATCAGTCTGGATTAGAAATTGTTTTCTTTTAGGGCTTGAAGCACTTCACTCCAAACTCTCCTGGCCTTTAAGGTTTGGGTCAGTTCTGCTGTAATGCTAATGGGTTCACATTTAAAAGTGTCTCATTGTTTTCTCTAGCTGTTTCTAAGATTCTGTTCTTATATTGAACTTCTGGGATTTTGACTAAATTATGTTACTGAGAGGTTCTTTTCTGATTATGGCTATTTAGGTTCTATGTGACTCAATTATCTGTACAATAAGTTCCCTTATTTAGAAAGTTTTGTATTATTATTTCAGTAAACGAGTTTTTTTATGACCTTAAACTGCTTAATTAGTCTTCTTTGCATCATCTCTGAGATGATGTATCTATTTTTCAGGTTTTATTTTTGTTTTTATGGCATTAACAATCATCACTGACAATACCAATTGATCACAGATAATGGCCCTGGTTTCCAGTTCTGACATTGTCCTCACAGCTGCCTATACTTTTGATAGAATTTTTAATCTCCTAAATTTCTATTTAGAGCCTTATTATGGACTCAACTTCTTTTCTATGCTGGTCATTCATGTTTTACATTGTTCAGCTCTGCTAGCTTTTCACTAATGTCTTCTGCAGACTTCCTGATTATTTTATTGGGCCCACTATCTTCATTTACACCTTCTGTGAGAGCTTGTCAAACACTTTCTTGCTTGATATTTTGAATAATTCAGGTGTATGACTTTTGTTTTCCTTCCCTTTGATGTCCCTCAAATCAGCTTTGCGGAAATTGAGAGTTTCGGGAGGCTTTTCTTTGGCTTGTCTTTTGTGTTTATTTTTTATTTGTGTTGAGGCTTACAGGTTGATTGTAGTGGCGAGCTTTGTTTCCAGTATGGAAACCTTTTTAGTAATGTCTGCTTTTCAGTAGTGTCCTCAGGACATGACTAACTTATTCTTTGTCTCTGGCCATGGATCCAACTACCTTCTTTACTGGAGATTAGAGGTGACAATTTATTTGGCCAAGGTCCCAGTCTCCAGGAAAGGGTCACAATGTTGTTAATGACCCCAAGGCAATCTAGATTGGCATCCCAAAACAACTAGATAGTAACATGGGATTTATTTTGGAGAAAGTAACCTTGGCTCCAGTAATAAAATCAGCATCAATTATAGCATAAAACACAAAGTGATTATTGGGAAGCCCTTAGGACCAATAAGGTACCCACTCTTAACCACAGAAAGGGAATCTATAATTGATGGAGACCACCCTGAGTGGGTACAAATCCATACACTGACTTTTTGTGCTGAAGGTCTGAGTCTGCCCTAGGCCTACAGGTCTTGTCTAATGAGCCAGCAGTTGCATGCGGTAGAGCACTCCACTGGTCTCAGGAGAGATCTCTCAGAAGGCAAGATAACATTTCAGCTAAGGACTCTCTGACTCTTGCACAAAATTCTATAGAAGTAAATATTAACTCAAAGGGAAAATAAGTTTTCCATTAACCAGTGGCTTATTCATACAAGAATGCTTTGCCTCTTACTAGATCTTGTTAGCATCAGTGTTCTCCACTCCTTTGTTCCCAGGATATCCCTGCATGCCTCCTGGGAAAGCTGCGTGCATGCAATGAAGAGTGACAAGTTCAGAGATTCTTGGTCTTAGCCTGAAAAGAGCTCTGACCCTCGGGACCCCCGGAAATGTTCAATTATTGTCTCCATCTCTTTTCTCTTTCACCATATCCTCATCCAAGTGATTGGAGGCTTGAACACAGCCCCTGATATAGTATATATAGTAGTATGAAAATTAAAATAAACCAAATTTTGACCTATTACTGACTTACTCTAAGTATCTACCACATGAAACAGCTTGCTTTTACTAAGAACACAGCAGTATTCACCAGGAGTAGCATAAAGTTGACTACCTGTCTAGAGATTCAGAAAGCTTAGTAGTTACACTAGTAAATGTAGAAAGAGTAGGAGACTGGCCCTCAAACTTTCAAAAAAGCAAAATTTGAGAAATTAATCACTAGAATATGAGAAAAAGAGAGAAAAGTGAAACAAGGGTCTTACTGAGTAGCAAAATGAAATTAATAGTGTTAGAGATTAGTCATGGGAAAGACTGAGCAAGAAAAAAGATTACACAGAGCAAAATATGGGAAAGAAAAGAAAGATAAGAAAGGTTTAAAAAAGTTGAAAGGGGAAAAGAGGAAAGGAGGGAAAATAAACTGAAAGAGCAGAGGAAAAGGGAGAAAAAAAAATCAAGTCTCCAAAAAAAAAAACCCAATGAAGAAAAGGTAAAAATAATAATTTTTTTTTCTTTTTTTTTTTGTCTTTTTCCTTTTTATCGGTACCAGGGATTGAACTCACGACTGCCTGCTTGCAAGGCAGGCGCTTATGCCGTTGAGCTAAATCCCCAGCCCCCAATAATTTTTTTTTAAAAAGCAATAGAGTCAAAGAAAAAAAATCAGCAAGGGTTAAAGCTCAGCAGGACAGGGCCTGCCTGGGGAGTTCGAGGTCATGAGTTCTATTGCTGGTACCAAAAAAAAAAAAAAGAGGAAAGAAAGAAAGAAAAAATCCCGTGGTTTTTGTTTTTGTTTGTTTACAGTGTGGCTTTGAGTTCCCTATCTATCTAGCCCAGGCTGGCCTTGAGTCATGGTACTCCTCCAGCCTCACCCTCCCAAATGCTGGGATTACTAGTGTTATTCAGCTTTTGTGTTTTGAATGAATACTTTCTTTCCACATCTGTATATGTGGGATCCAGCCAGTCACGATTTTTATCCACCAAGTTTTAGGGTTTACGGTTTTCAAGATGCTCTGCTTAGCCCAGAGGCCCTTCTTCTAGCCCACTGCCCTAGTATAAATTACTGTCTGGTTATAGAGCCAGGTTAGTGGTCTAACCTGGCTGAAGGCCAGAGCGGAAGCTCCCGCTTCCTGCGTCTTCTTCAGCCTTCATTGCAACTCGCCTTCCTGTTTTTGCACAAAGAAAATTCCAATCCGCTCCGCGCCTCATCAATGCCCACCCTAAGCGCCACGCCGCTAGTGATCGTGGACTTCTCTCCACATCCTTGGAATAAAGGCTGTTTTTACTTTATATTCTCTCTTTCATTCTTTCATCGGGGAAAACTCTTTCACTGTCCATTTGTTCCAGGCTGTGATTACCGTCCAAGCCTAGGCAAGTCCTTGCTCCTGCTGGTAGGTCAAAACTGTGATCAGCCCTTTGGTCTCCGCTGACTTCAGGGAGGGGATTCAAGTACACTGCTGGACTTAATGTCACGGTTACAGGTCTGATTGTCCTTATCCCGGATCAGGTTAGTTGGTCCTCACTCTGCAGCCACCGGCCAAGGGGACGCAAAATGCAGTGCTGGCCTGGAGCTGGTAGATGGTCACCTCCTCGGGTCAGGAGGGCCTCCTGTCAGTGCTGGCCTGCTTGCTTGCATCCAAGTTCACTCTTTTGTAGTTTTTTTTTCATTTCTTAAAGAGTTTTCTAAATTTAGCCTAACTGCCCTGTGTATTAGATGGCTGCTCTTAAACAACAATATTTTTTGGAAAATATATAGATCATTTTCCATTTGATAATGAAACAATCCTGTGGATCAAATTTAAAGTGCAGAGATATTTCAGGAAAAAGGAGGAGGATGGGGATTGCTTGGTGATAGAACACTCGCCTAGAATGTGTGTAAGGTACAGAGTTTGATCCCATAAGGAGGAGGAAGGGGAGGAGGGGAGAAGGAGTGGGAAGGTGGAGAGAGAGAGGGACAGAAGGAAGAGGAGAAGGAAGAAGAGTAGGAGGAAGAAAAAGCACAATTCATTAGTTAAACCCCCACTAGCATTTTAAAACAATTTCTTGGCTTTGTTTGCTTTGCTAATAATAGGTTAGTAGTCACATTTATTGATTGATTGATTGATTTTGGTACCAGGAATTGAACTCAGGACCTTTTGCTTGCCAAGCAGGTACTTATGCCACTTAACTATATCCCTGACCCCGGTAGTCACATTTGATGCTGAATTTCATGTTTTTTTTCCCCCCTTTACTTAATATCGTGATTTTTTAAAGATAAGGTCTCACTATGTAGTTCGGGCTGACCTTGAACTTGTTACGTAGCACATGCCTCAAATTTGAGGCAGTCCTTCTGATTTAGCCTTCTAAGTGCTGGGGTTACAAGCATGTCATCCCTGGCTATTTAATATTATGATTTAGCGATATCCTTAAAAAGAAATCTTTTCATACACAGTTTTAAGGGTTGTATAAAAAACATCCTACAGGTAATTCCATGAACTTCAACCATTTCTCTTTTTAAATATTTACATAACTATTTTTCTTTTGCAGTCTGGGGATTGAACCCAGGACCTTTGCAACATCCCCAGCCTTTTAAAATTTTTTTCTTTTGAGACAGGGTCTGGCTGAGTCACTAAGGTGTTCAGAAAGGGCTCAAACTTTCAGTCTTCCTGCTTCAGCCTCCCAGTGTGCTCGGATTACAACCATGTGCCACTATGGCTGGGGTGGCCTTTTCATTTTATACGGGGGACTCAACCCAGGGAGTGTTGAGCTGCATCCTACACCTTTTTAAATTTTGACATAGGGTATATGTAACTTGTTCAGGTTGAACTTTAATTTGGTATTCTCTTGTCATAGTCCCTTGAGTAGCTGGAATTAGAGGCATACACTAGGGTGCCAGGTTTCATAGACAAATCATTTTATATTTCGGAAGAAACATGCTGCCAGTTTGGTCATTTGACAAATAATCATTGAACATGTACTATGTGTTGGTTGGAGCATTGTGCAAGGTCACAGTTTTACAGTGATGAGCGAGAGTTCCTGTCTTTGCAGAACTGACAAGTTTATCAGAGACAAAGACTCTTATGCAAACATGTAATTGCTCTAAGTGATAAACAAATGACATTAGGGTTACCATTGTCCCAAAAAATTAGAATCAGGCTTTGGGGTTTATCTTTTATCCTTGCCATTTTTAAGCTAATAAATGTGTTGAATATTCTCATCTCTAAAATATGGATGATATTACAGCTATTCCATGGTAGTGTCGTGGGAATTCAATGAGGTAATACTAGTTAGCGTGGCAAGTGATAAGTGCTCTAGAAATATTGCTTGATGATGGTGGTGGTGGTGGTAATGGAGAAGATAAAAAAGAAATGTGGCAGTGATGAATTGGAGTGCTATGTGAACCTCGCCAGAAGCTGAGGCTGTGAGAAGGCAGGGTATGCATGCCCAGAGGTTTTCCAGAGGAGACAGCGTATGAAATGAACTGTGAGTCTGGGTGATTTATATCTTCAACAAGATCTCATTAGTCTAGCTTTAATGTTACTGATACTTAGGATATTCAAAAGCTAGTCAGAGTCAGAGATGATTCGATCCATGGTCTTCAAACAGGGCTCAGGGAAGCCTTAGATTCTGACAGCATGCCTCAGGATATTTAAGACAACGAGAAACCAATTGCTTTTCCTTTCATTTAGCACAACTCAGTTTTTATATATTTTGTGTATTTTTGTTGCATGTAACATTTTGATTTGTTTGTTTTCAAAACAAGTATCTTTTTAAAAAATCTCTCCATTTTATAGATCAAGAAAACTTCTGCTTTAGGCCAGGCTATTAAAAGGTGTGGGGTGTTGGGAGCCGCAGCCCCGAGCCCGGTCGCCTCACTTGGCGGACGTGAGGCCTGTAGTAAAGAGCAAAGCCTGAGGTAGATTACCCCTCCCATCGAATATGTTAGTTTCCTGCTTACCGCGTAAGCAACCCGCTCAACAATATAGTCTGCCTGGCAACTGATGATGTTAGCCAATCAGCTTGCCTTGCTTACTTTAACATGATTGGACACTGTACCCGTATATATACCGGTGCCACCCCTGGGCGGAAGAAGAAGCCAGGTAGAAGCCCAGAAGTAAAAGCCCAAAAGGAGCCGCGGAGAGCGGACCGGTAGAGGCTTTGGGGCAGACTGAAGCACAAAAGGAGCCGCGGGGAGCGGACCAGAGGAGGCTTCAGCTGGGAGAACCCAGGGCAGGCTGTACGGAGAAGGAAAATAAAAAGAAAAGGTTGTCCACTACCAGACTTTGTCGTGTGTCCTTCCTGCCGGCCGGGAGCGGACATCGACAGTGGGGTGCTCTCTTATAATCCCAGTAGTCTAGGAGGCTGAGGTGAGGTTGCAGTTCAGAGACTTAGTGAGATCCTGTCTCAAAAGAACAAGTAAGAAAAAGGGCTGGAAATGTAGCTTGGTGCCAAGGCCCTGTACTCAAGCAAGCAGTCAAGCAAGCAAGAAATTTTTGTAGTTTTTAGATGGCGGGCCTCGCTGGGGATGGACTTTCTTGCTTTTTTGATTCAATTAACAGGCATTGTAAGCCTAAGACTGTACTCTGTGTTCAGAAAAATGTTGGTACTCCATTTAGAACTGGCTTAAAAAGCACATAAACCCAGTAAAATTGCTCTCCATGGAGGGCAAGTCAAAGACAAGCTTCAACCTTTCATAGAGGATGAAAGAGAGAATTAAGTATTCAGTCAGAACAAGCCAAGTCTCTGGGAGAAAATGATACAGGATATTGTCTCCCTAACTTAATTCCTGGGGTGTTGGCATCATTTGCCGTTTCTAGGCCTTTCTAATTATAGATGTGCTGGGTCACATTGCCTCCACCTGCACCTATAACAGTAACAATGTTCAGCATTTAACATTATCAAAGACCTCTCCAGCTTGAACTAATTAATTCATACAATCCCAACCATCTGGGACAGATATTATTATTACCCAGGTTTTATAGACCCAGAAAACTTCAAAAGACATTTCCCAAATGTCATATAGGAATTGGAACAGGGCCAGGATGAACAAGATTTTTTAGTTTCATTAGAAGATGAGTCTTCCATGGACTGTTTAGATTTGAGAGTAATTTTTTTCTTCAGGGTGGTAAACAGATATCCTTTGTTCAATACTAGCTCACTGTTCGGTTTCTGTTGTACCTGCCAGAAGGAATCATGACACCTCAGAAACTACCACACACGTCATAATTCTCTGGAATGCCAGATAATTTGGGAGTTCTTAAGGTGGCTAACATGTGCCAGCTTTTGATCCTTTTTCTTACCTCCTTTATTATACCTACAGAGAGAATCAAATATTCAGTCATAATAAGCCATGTCTCTGGGAGAAAATGATACAGGATATTGCACAGAACCTCTTTCCAACTAGCTGATATTAGAATGGAGAGCTCATGAATTGTAAAATGAAACCTTAGAAAAGTCAACCCATTATAAAGCCTTCTCTGTGCTTTTGTGCTGACCAACTAATTGAGATTCTCAGACATCGCATGTTCCTCAAAGAAAGTCCTTCATAGTTCATACCATCCTTTTAATCATTAGTTTTTTTTTAAAGATTAAAAATAGCCATGTTATCCTGGTTGCAGAAAAGTTACATTTAAAACAATATGAAGTGACTCATTGGTATAAAATCACTATTCTCTTTTAACTTTTGTCCTAGTATAATGAAAGTTTTACATTCTCATGCATTTACTCATGTTGAACAGGCAGGAAACCCAAAAAGTCTAAAAAGTCAAAGGTCTTTGACATTAATATGGCAATGATTATGCAAAATTTTAAAAATGACGAATTAAAATGAGTTCTATGTTGACTCAGAGACCAGCAGGACCAGAGAAAAAAGAATAATTTTGAAAATTTTTCAGAATATGTAGGAAAGTTGGTGAGTAGGATTAAGAACTTTCTTTAAAGACACGTATCTTTTGAAATCCAGGTTCAAAGAGCATCTGTATATTGTTTTCATGGAAGTCACCGTGTCGTGGAATGCATAACTTAGAGAAACTCAGAGTCTGTAGGGACTCTCAGGGCTGTTTTTAATACTACGTTTAGATCTAGTCTATTGAGTTTTTAATAATTTCCATAAATAAATCTGACTCATCTCAAAGTTAAGACTCTCTGATGTCAGCCCTCAGCCCTCTTCTCATTCGGAAAAGCTGAGCGGTTTTGGCATTTTATCTCAGTTCAAAGATAGACTTGTAGGTTGAACCAAAAGTGAAAAAAAGCTGACCTGGAAACTTTGGTTCTGTATTCTCACATAGTTCTCTGAAGCAAAGTGAACAGCGATTCAGTGGGGTGCGTGGATGGCTATCGGGAATCAGGGTGTTAAGGTCAAGGTGCCCCCACACCTGGCAAATTCCCCATCTTCATTCCTTTGGTCAGCAAGTCTGAGTTGGAGTATCCAGCAAGGGTGCATAAAGGCCAGCATGGGGCTGGGGATTTAGCTCAGCGGCATAAGTGCCTGCCTTGCAAGCAGGCAGTCGTGAGTTTGATCCCTGGTATCGATAAAAAGGAAAAAGACAAAAAAAAAAAAAGGCTAATCACTGGAGCTCAGTGATCACTTTAATTTTTTTCATAGAGAAAATATACCTCAAAGCCCAGGCTAGAAGTCACACCACTTGTCTTTATACCATTTTACCATCACCTCAAACCTCCTGAAAGCATTTACTTACAGACGAGAACTTTTCCATCCTGGACCTGGGCCCGGAGCGAGAAAAATGAGAGTAAAATATACATGAAGCAGTCTATTTGGCAATTTTCAGTTGTTTCCCCCTCCCCAAGCCAGATTCATAAATAAAACCTGCCCAAACACAGTCTTTAATAACAACATGTGACAACTCTTCCATAAAGAGTACTCTGTGGGCTAGAAAGCATTTTAAAATAGAAATATTTGTATAGTTTGTCTGAAAAGATTTTTTCAGATTTCCTAAAGTAACGAAAAGAAAATGCAAGAAGCCTCCTCCCTCTGTGTTAAGAGGGGATTTTATGAGAGTGGTGGGTCCAAGAAAGTGCCAGCGCTGGTGGGATATGAAAACACAGCTGTTGGCTTTTTACAGTGCTGAGGTTTATGAGTTTGGCAAGGAAACAGGCCCCAGACCTGAGGTCCTCCGCAGAGTGGGTGTGGCGGAATGGGACAGAGTCTGTGCCTCTTCCTCTGCTGCACAATGTGGGTCTCACAGTTACCGCCTCTGTCTAATTGCTGGCTGTCTGCTTTGTGGGACTCCTCCTGCCGACTCCCAGGCAAGATTTTCCCTGTGAATTCATTTCATTCTTGGCTGTCACTGCAAAGCTAGAGTTGTAAAGCAAAGGACGTTACCTAACAACAGCTTTACTCACAGATTGACTCCAAGGTGAATCCAAATAGCTTTTCTCCTTCCTTTGGCCTCTCTTCTCTGAAGCACTGGTCCCAGTTCCTGAGACGTTTTGCACAGGGACTTCATGCCCCTCACTGCTTGATATTTTCTGCATCAGTGTGCTCAGGGTCTCGAGAGAAGCTCCGTTTGTGGGCTTGGGGCCAAGTTCAGTCAATGCACGTCCTTTATCCCTGTGAGGTGTGGTCAGAGACTTAGCCCCTCGGGTAGGTTCTTTTGGGTAACTTTTCAGGTGTACCAATTCATCAGTGAGTCCCGAGGTATTCAGAACAAAGGGTTAGGATGCCTTCTGTTGTACTCTAAGAAAATAGCTTTGTTATATGTGTATTATAGCAAACCTGTATAGGGGCTTACTAAATGTGTTTGTTTTATCCTTTTTCCCTAACTGATATGTTAAGTGACCTAATTGATATGTTGAGCAACACTCTCCCCTGTAAAGAATTGCAAGAATCTCACCTAATTGATATGTTAACCATTGTTGCCCTCTACAAACTACAGAAGCTGTGCTAAAACAAGCTAACAAGGGTTGTTAATCACTGCTAGGCGCCTCTATTCTCCGCTAAAGAGCTAAGGAAAACTAAAATGGCAATTAATTTACACTTGTTTAAAGTAACCTGCTTGTGTGCAGAGAGATTTGCGTGTGAGTTTAACCCTTTACCCTGACCCTGACACATTACCGCCGTTTTCTGTTCTGTATGGCGCCTTATTGCCTCCCTCTCCCCTCACCTATCTATCTAGGCCATAAAGAATTTGGGTTTCTGGTGACCTCCCCCTGACCCGGTGATGATCTGTTGTAAAATGAGCCTGCCCCAATTTTAAGAACTGCTTAGCTTAAAGAAACTACCGGGTAATACTATGGCCCAAACCCCAATCGGTGCTTTCCTTTTGTTCTGTATGTATCAAATGAGTTAGATATCAGATCTTTGTAAAACTTAAGTTCCAGCGTCTCATAACTCGTGACCCCTTCGCACTCACTAGTGAAGACAAGCTGTCCTGAGATAATTAACTCTCCACTTTCTTCTCCAAATATTGCTGCAGACGTGCCACTCTGAGATAATGTCAGTCTGCAGGATGGGAGTAATTTAAAAAAAACACCAGGAACTCCCTAGATTGTCAGAGCTAAGTGGACAACAATACAGTTTCCAGACTCGGGTCAACAAGTTTGATGGCTCTGCAGGTTTCTTTGTTTCTCTCCCCCCCCCCCGCCCTTTCCTCCAGCCCCTTTTTAAAGTCCTCCCTTCAGCCTCTGGGACACGGTCTCCAAATTGGCTCCCGGAGACTGGTCGCCAGGCCTGGAAATAAAGCCTTTGTCACCTAAATTTTTGGTCTCTTGCCTCCTTGGATTTTATACCGGGGCCCAAGTTATAACACCTTCCTTTCCATCTCTGGCAATCAAAGGCCCTCCAATAATGAAGCAGCAGGTTTATTTAAGACTAACCAATGGGAATTGTTGGACAGAAAGGAAGGAGCTGTAACTGATGCATCCTGGAAATCATATCAAAGATCTGCACATACACTGGTGCATGCAGAGCTTCACTTGTTTGGATATTTTCGGTTTACTGTCATTTAGAAGCACTGCTATCAAAGCCAAATCAGCAGTCTTAAGGTATACATTCCTATGTGTTCATCACAGCTCCTGTTAGCAAGGAATACATACTAATGAAGTATTAGGGAAGTGTGTGCAAGCTGCGCAGAGTGAAGCACCCTATTGTAAGGGCTGATTACACTGTGTCAACTTGAGAAGTCTAGAAGCTTGACTAGGCAACTCAGCAGTTCCACATCCTTGGGTGTAAAGGACAAGCCCTTATCTCTGAGGATGTTGTTAACTGTGTCAATTTGAGAAGTTTAGAAGTTTAACTAAGTGACTCAGAAGGGGTCCAGGGTCCTCACTTTATAAACATCCTGAGTTTGTGCAAGAGGAGGGTAGGGAAATGGTGTGAGTGCTACACCCACCCAGGATAGACAGCTGCATATAATATAAGGGAGGGAAAGAGGCTTGCTTTTTCCTGCTTTTTGTGCTTGTTGCTTTTGCTATTTTCCATTGCCATGAACTGCTGCCCCTTTGCCAGGCCACTCGGCCTTGGAGTCAGCTGATTATGGACTGAATCCTCTACAACCTTGAGCTAAATAAAACCTTTCTTTCCTTAATTTTCGGTGTCAGGTATTCTGTAAGAAAAATAACTAAGACATTCATCATCCCAGAATTCTGGGAGACTGAGGCAGGAGGATGACAAGTTTGAGCCCAATGTGGGCAACTTAGCATGTTAGGGAAACCTATCTCAACAGAAAAAAATTCAGAAAGGACTGGAGATGTAACTTGGTGGAAAGACTTTGTTCAATGCCCAGTATGGGAAGAAAAAAGGAAGGCAATGTGGTACACATAAAATATAAACAACGTAATACAGGACCAGAGTTTTCTAGGTCCAGCTTAAGGTCAGACCCATTGCAATCCCCTCAAAGGCATGCTTGTTCTCTAAAGAAGTTTCCTTGTTCCAGACTGTTGGGTGACATGTAACTGCTAGGACAGCAGAATTCCCTGGAAGTTTCCAGTATCAGGTTTCCATGGAACAGGCTTGTACAAGGTTTCAGCCTTCTAGAGCTGATTACTTCACCATGATGAATGCTGGCTCGTCAGTAATCTATCTGGACTCTTACCTAATGTTACTAATGGTTGTACAGTCTGAGGTATGTAGAGGGCATTTTTTGATTTTAAACTATTGGGTTAAGTAATCTTCCTTTCCTGATGTTCATTAAATTTAAGTCATATAAACCTCCAGCTGGCTAGTTGAAGTAAATACTGTGTAATCAGATCTCTAGGAAAGAAGATGGGTTTGTTAATGTCCACAGGCCTTGGATACCAAAATTGTCATATGATATTATAATACAGTGAGCTTTGCTAAATAGATTAAAACTTTATCAAGCTGGGTGTGGTGTGAGTCTATAATTCCAGCTCCTCCTGAGTCAGGAGAATTGTAAGTTCAACCTCCACCCCCTAACCAGGAACATAGTGAGACCCTGTCTCAAAAGGGCTGATGATGTAGCTCAATGTGAAACACTTGGCTTCAATCCCCAATCTTACACACACACACACACACACACACACACACACACACACACACACAGACACACGCACACACACACACCACAATCAAGGCATTCATTTGACATTTCTTCAAGCAAACATAGTTTGCATAATAGATGGGTTATTCAAACCCAATGAAAACAATAAAATATTCACCCATGCTGTGTTTATAATCAAGTAAAACAACACAAAATAATTAGAATAAGTTAGAATAAAAACATAGAAACACTGCAGTAGCACTCTGCATAGAATTCTATGAAACCTCACAGAATATGCTTCTGATTAGGTGTGTCTCAGGGCAGGGAAAAAATAAATTGGTTAGAATTAATACAATATTGTTCACAAAGATGATGTAGCTACCCAAAATAAGCTAGTATGGTCTTGGTTTATACTAATAGAACTATAACATCTAAAAGCTCAAATAATAGACATACCTTGAACTCATTCTGTTATATGTGAAGTATTGGATTCAATTTGGAATAAAAATTAAAAGCTTATTATAAATCCTGAGCTCATTCAGAGCAAACCTTCCACACTGAAGAAGTTGATTAATGTTTAGCTCCATTGGATATCAAAAAAAGCAGGCTAAGAGAAACACGCTTATAATTAGCAAATATCCAAAGGCTCATTTTCTATGGTAAGATGCATTATATTTATTTAAGAAAGCAGGAATCAAATAAAGAAATAAAATAACTGGATGAAAATGGCAAGTATGCTAATTTAGACTAAAATTAGAAAGAATCTCCCAAGAATAAGAGTTATTTAAAAGATCAAATAAAGTACCTTTTGAATAGATGTCAGACTGCTTAATTAAAGCTGAAATTTTATGGAGAATACTGCAAAAGCAATAAACATTTTGGTTTTGGTTAGAATAAGTCACTTTTTGGTCTCTGCCAAACCTTAGATTTTATAATTTGGGCATATCACTTTAATATTAGATACTATTTGCAAAACACAGCAATTAAAAAAAGTGCTCTTCTCAAATCATCAAAATTGTCAAGGAACTGCTAAGAGACAGAAAGAAATAGGCATAATTCACAGAAGTATTTCTTGTTTTGTTTCTTTTTCTTTTTAGTATTAGGGATTGAATTTAGGTATTTGAATTATCACTATTATTTTGAATTATTACCTCCACATTAATTTTATTCTTAGACTAGGCTGAAATTTGGAATCCTCCTACCTCAGCCTCTTAGCCTAACCCTAACCCTAACCCTAACCCTAACCCTAACCCTAAGATTACAGGTCTCCACCGCCACTTCCCCCAAAAAGTATCACTTTTGATGAAATTATCAGCATCGTATGACAGATGTGGCTTCGATCTTCAGTCAGAGAACTCTTTGGAACCATTGAAGAAATCTTAGGGACTTCTCTGGTCTGTGGGCATCCATGGGGATGGCCACCACTTCTATGATATCCATGGTAGTTCCATGGAATGCCTACTTAGTTCAGGAGTACAAAAGAAAATATTTCAATAAGGAATCATCTGACAGCCAAAAATAAATAAATGAATAAATAAAACAGATGAGTGTCCTTTCATGTATGTCCTCCAGTTGTCTTATGACCAGTGCATGACAGTAAGTAGGTGGCAATAAATGAATCACTTAGCAAGTGACATCCTTTTTTAAAAAAATTGTTTTACTTCTCTTTTCTTTTGCAAATGACAGTCTTAAGACACTATAAATAAGGTCTTGGTAGTTATGTAGTAAATGTCAGTAAGAATCTTCTTGTTTTCCACCAACTAGAGAATCATATGATTCAAAATCTTAGAAGAAAATAAATACCAACAAATAAAGTAAGCATGCTGATGTACAGTAAAGCCTAAAGGTAAGACTGGGAGAGAAATAGCATCAGAAAGAGGCAAACTGGGGAGCAAAAGCTACAGGGAAGTCCTTCAGCAAGACCAAGGACACAGCTAACACTCAACAGAGCGCTTATGTACTAGACGCTCTGCTTACTCACCGGTCGGTTCTCTTAGAGATTCCATGAGTTAGGTTTCTTGCTAATTGTTTCCTTTGATGAGCTGAGAAATACAGACACAGAGACGTGAAGTGCCGTGTCCAAGAGCACACAGCTGGCCGGAATTTGAACTCAGACAATCTGGCTCAAGAATCCAAACACTTCATACCTAAGTGTCTCTAAACTGAGAGAAAGAAATGAGACAAGTGAAAAGAAAATGACTCAGGAACCATGAACTAAATTCCACTTTTAAAAGAAAGAGAAATAACTATTGAACATGAAAGTTTTGTGCAAAGCCAGTTAAACGGTTTTAACTTTCTTGGGATAATCCCAATTCTCTGTTAAAGTCATTTTAACAAATACGCTTCGAATGGCCGTTAGCCACTTGGCATTCATGCAGCATGGATGAACCTAAGCTTGGCAGTCACCTGCAGAGGCAAAGGGGAAAAGCACATGTTTCCATCATTGCCTCTATACCAAAGCCCAAGCTCAGCCACAGGTGAGTAAGGATTCAGTTCCCAGGGACTCGGAGCAATTACAAAATGGTGTGTCCTGCATGTGGCCAGTGGCTAGTGGGGGCAGAACATTTACAATTTCAGAAGTGCTGTCCACTGTGTAAGTGATAATCTGTACTTGGTGTTATAAATCAAGATAACAGAGGGCCTAGTTCTTTCTCTGGATCCTAGATATTTCTCTTCCCCTAATCTAAACTAGTAAGTGTTGAGTGATGAAACACTTGACGAATATTCTTTAAATATTCATTTCTAATGTGCTAGCTTTTCTCTCCTTTTTTTTTTTTTTTGTTGTTGTTTTGTTATGTTACTGAGGACCGATACCAGCCCTTTGCATTGAGCTATATCCCCAGGTTTTTTTTTTTTTTTAAAGAGAATAAAACCAAGGAAAATGAAACAGGACAAAACCAATCAAAATAAATCAGTATAAGTGATACAGGACTTCAAAACCTTATGAAGTCAACAATAGTTACCATAATATCTTTGTTGTCTTCAAAATAGCTGCAGATACATTTGGAGATAGTAAAAATCGAACAGAACCGAATAGAATAGAAACAATAAAAACAAAGCAAGGAATGCAATAAAGGACTTCAAAACAAGCCAATAGTAAATACAAAATGACTACCATAACAAGTCTTGCTGTCTTTTAAATAGCTGCTCATGCCCTCAGATTTAACATAAACAAAACAAAAGAGTCTAAAACCCAACCCAACAAAACAATGAAAACGATATGGTTTTCTGGTGGGAATTGCTTCCTGGTGAGGCCTGGTTCTCTCCCTCCCTAGTCCGCAAATGGTGCTGACTCACTGAGGGAGGCTTGGCTCTGGTTGTCCCCACTCTGGCAGCAGCCTGAGCATGGCACTGGTTTCTAGGCTAGGACCACCTTCTGGTGAAGCCTAGTTCTCTCCCTCCACAGTTGTGAATGGCCAGTGTTTTTGTTTTTAATTTTAATTTTTTATTTTGAGATAGTTTTTTGCTAAGTCACTAACTTGTCGGCAGGTCTTGAACCTATGGTCTTCCTACCCCAACCTCCCATGGGGCTGGATTACAGACAAGTGCTCCTACACCTAGAGCTAATGTGCTGGGCTTGCAGAAACCTTGAATGAAGCTGATATGCAGAAATTTCAGCTGCTCCCTTCTGGCTACCAAGCAAGATGTATCACTAAATCTGAGGGCAGAAGCTGACATAATTTTGTCTTAGCCAATTGCATTTGATATGTTCCAGTTTAGTTTTACAGAAGTCATGCGGCACATGACATATCAACATATCATCGACATTCATAGGGACCTGTTTAATTGGCCAGATGTGAACTCTCCAACAGTTTCTGCACATTTGTTAGCTGTAATCCTGTAGATAGTACAGTATTCAAACCCCACCTAGAGCAAATGAAAGTTGAAAGTAAGAAGTCTAATACTGTCTGCTAATTTAAATGCCAGCGCCCAGTCTGTGTTACATTGGGAATGGAGAAGACAGAGCAGCACCTCCAGGGAAGGTGGGCAAACGGCCACAGGAAAGACAGAAATATCCAAAAGCATCTGTGGGCCTTCAGTATGTGTCATTTATTTACACAACTTGCATTTTAGAATGTGGAAAACCATAAAATCTGACAGACATCCCTAATAAGTATCAAAGCCAAAGATCTGTGGTCAGAGGGGGACTCCATGCGGGTGGTTTCACTCTTCCCCAGGTTCTGACTCACAAATTTAAAACACTCAGAGTGGAGCATTTTTTCAACACACAGGGTGTTCACTGAATAAAAGTTACTCATATGCTCCCCCAGATGTTCCACTGATGAATGCACTGCATAGAATGCCATGAGCCAAATACAATTTTACAATGTTAGTTTCATACTTAGTAGTCACTGGATCCTTTTGACTGGACTAATAATATTTTTAATACTTTTTCAGTCTTTTTTTTTTTTTTGTCTTTTTGAGACTGGGTCTCACTATGCAGTTCAGGCTGGCCTTGGGCTCAGGCTGGCTTTGTAGCCCAGGCTGGTCTCGGTTGGAACTTGCAATGATCCTCCTGAGTCAGCCTCCTGAGGGCTCAGATGACAGGAGTGCACCACCACACCCAGCTTTACTTTTTCAGTCTTTTAATCTACTAGAGCTGGGATTTATTTAGCATGGAAATATATGTATCTCATAATATTAATCAAAACTATTGGTTTTGTCTTTTTAAATTAGGTATAGTGTATATACAACAAAGTACAAAAGTCTTAACTGTGTAACAATGAAGTTTTAAGTGTACTATAGAACATTCCAGCCTTCCAAAGACTGTCATGCTTCTTCCTTGTCAGTGACCGCTCCCCACTCTCCGACATGAAATAGTTCACCAGGGGTTGCCTGGATTTGCTTTGCCCTCTGGCACATTCTCCACCTATGTACATACACGTGCCAACTTAGCCAAGGATTGAAAACAGTTTTTAACGATCGTGTCCGTACCAAACATGTACAGATTTTTCTTATCATTATTCTCTAAGTGACACAGTATACCAACGTTTTACATAGTGTTTCCATTGTATTAGGTATTAATATGAATAATTGAGAGATTATTTTTAGTACAGGAGAGGATATTCACAGGTTACATACAAATACTATACTATTAAGAGAACTTATCATCTGTGGATTCTGGTATCTGTTGAGACCTTGGAATCAATCTTTTATGGATACCAAGCAACAAATATATAGGCATCTACATGGATGTATATAGATACAGAAGCAATAATAGAATGGAAACTCTATGTTTGGCTTCCTTTGCTATACATTTTGTTAGTGCAATTCATCTATTTTATTGTATGCAAAAATGTGTACATTCATTCCTTTTTATTACGAATGGTATATCTCCTTGTATGAATAGACAATAGACTCCAACTTACTTGCCTGGTTTTTTTCTTTTTTGAGGGGAGCTGCTATTTTGTTGAGTCTGGCCTTGAACTAGAAGTGATTCCCCTGCCTCAGCCTCCCTGGTGTGTGCCTTTGATGGGCAAAACTTTGATTTTTTTTTCTTGCATATGTCTTTATGACACAAGGTAGGCCATGTGTAGCTTTAATAAATCCTGCCAAATAGGCTTTCAAAGTGGTCCAGTTTGGAGCCCCATTAGCAACACATGAAAATTCTAGTCGCTCCCTAGTGTCACATTTCCAGTAGGTGATGTCAGGTTTTGTGTTTCCTTCTTAATTAGTCATTTTACAAGTGTGTAATAGTATCTCAGTGTGCTTTGATAGGCATTTCCCTCATAACTGAGAGGTTTTGAACATCTTTTCATGTACTTATATCACTATAACCATTTGAGCATGGTCTCAGGAAATATTTCTTTCTTTTCTTTCTTTTTTTAGTACTGGGGATCAAACTCACAATTTTGCACTCGCCAGGCAAGTATTTCTTTACTTAAGTTGTATAACTGTATTTTATATAGAGCTTGTTAAATATAAACTTTACAAATATTTTCTCTCAAGCTGTGTCCTGTCTTCTCACTCTTTTTTGATGGATAGGTCTTAATTTTTTTTTTATCGGTACCGGGATCGAACTCAGGACTGCCTGCTTGCAAGGCAGGTGCTTATGCCGCTGAGCTAAATCCCCAGCCTAAATCCCCAGTCTTCATTTTTTAAAGGGAAAAAACAAAAATCAAGAAGCAAATAAAAACCAAGAATTTCACTTACGAGTATGGCTTCTAGTTACATCCATTTATCTATAAAAGCCTTTGAGATTATCATTCTTTATGGTTTAGTATTCCATTGTATAAAAATATCACATCTTTTTTTATCCATTTCTCAGTTGCTGTGTATTTACATTGTTTCTAAGATCTATTACAAACATGTATTGCTATAGTTTGATGTTTTCAATTCCTCTGGGAAAATACCCAGATGGGGAATAGCTGAATCAAATAGGACCTCTGGAGGCCCTGCGGCCTGGGCTAAGTGCCCCGCGCACTTTCCCCCAAGTCCAGCTTGTTTGGGACCCTCACGGCTTCCAGGTGCACTGGTACAGCTCGGTGGGTCTGGGGTGCCTGCATTGGTCTCCCCGTTCTCAGCTGTGCTTGGCAGACTGTGAAGTGCTAAGCGTGCAGGAGGGCGTCATCGGTTCCAGAGGCTGAGCTTGAGCCGGCCTGCTCCACTTTGAGTGACCCTCTATCAGTCCAGCAAACTGGGTGCCAGAGTCCCAGGAGCTGAGGGCATAGAAGAGGATTTCCAACAGACCCTGAGGAAGCCTTAGAATAACACTCGAAACACTTGAAACACAGAAATATAGGAAAATGACAAAACAAAAGACCAAACTACAATCTCAAATCTCCAGCCCATACAAAGAAACTTTAGGAGCAATGTGTATAGAAGAAAATATATGCAGTACACCTCAAATATTGGACATAATAGCAACTGAAATAAACAAGCAACTCTGGGAAGCTTTAAAGGAATTCAAACTCGAAATAATCTCCCAGGTAAAAGAAGAAATGATAAAAGAAATGAAAGAGATGCTGAATATATCTAAAGAAAACACAATTAAAAAATTGGAGGAACTAAACAAAAAGATAGAATGCCTAGATGAGCAATATAAGAAACAAACAGAATACATAAAGCAAATGCACAAAGATATACAGGAAATCAAAAATTCCACTGAAAGCTGCAAAAACCGCCTCAATGAAAGTGAAGATAGAATTTCAGACCTTGAAGACAGGATTGCAGCTAGTGAACAGGAAAGGAAAGATCTTTTACAAATAACAAAGAATCAGGAAATAACAATTCAACAACTGCAAGATGATGCAAAAAAAAGCAACATAAGATTGATAGGGATTAATGAAAAAGAAGAGGACAACCTAAAGGACGTCAAGAGGATACTTAGAGAAGTAATAGTTAAAAATTTCCCAAACATGAGATCGGAAACCGACAACAGGATTAGTGAAGCATATAGAACTCCAAATAGTCATAACCATCTTGTTTTGACTGATTTTACTCTGTTCTGTTCTGTTTGATAGTATCAAGTTTGAGGGTATAGGCAACTACTTTGAAAGCAATAAGATTCACTATGATGCCCATTCTGGTTTGACTAATATCTTCTTTGAAGTCCTGTAGTGTTTCCAATGTTTAGGTTTTATTGGTCTTGTTCTGTACTGTTTTGTTTGATTTTATGATACCTAATGATAGAGGCAATTCTTTTTTAGGTAGCAAGAGGCATTTATGGTAACCATTGTTGATTACCTTGTATTCTGTTTTTACATCATGTGCTATGTCTATCCTTCGTTTTGACTGACTGCTTTGTTTTGTCATACTTGATTTATTCTCTTCCAAAAAAAAAAGTAATAAGAACTATGGGAGTAGTAAAACCTAAAATGTGTAAATGTTGTTGTAAAAAAGAGAGGGAAAAAAAGTGCTCTAAAGGATACAACTGCAAGTGTGTTTAGGTGTGTTAAGATGGATGACCATATTACTGAGTTTTTTGTTGGATCATTGAACACAATTGTTTGCAGTCTCACTGTTTGAATGTCTACTTTGTATGCTTTAATACTGTAACTTGAACAACTACTTCTAAGATGACAATATGTAATCTATTAACCAGTGATTTCTTACTGTTTCTTTCTAAATTCTGTATTACTTGTACCCTTATACTGGTTTTTTTTTTCTTTAAATAAAAAACAATAGGACTTCTGATTTTAGTTTTGTTAAGAAATCTCCGCACTGATCTCCAAAGTGATTGCACCAGGCTACACTCCCACCAGTGGTGGAAAAGTGTTTCTTTTCCCCCACAGTCCCATCAGCATTTGGTATTGATTTCTTGATGTCAGCCTTTTTTTTTTCTGGAGTGAGATGATAATTCATTTTTAATTTGCATTTCTCAAATGGCCAATGATGTTGAACTTTATACATATATATATATATATATATATATTTGTTTTTCTTTTGTATTTCTTCATCTGAGAAGTGTATATTTATCTCAGATGACCATTTTTTGAATTGGGCCTTTGAATTTGGGGGGGCCTGATTTTTTTCAGTTCTTTATATGTTATAGATAGAAGTCCTTTGTCTGAGAGACAGTTGGCAAAAATCTTTTCCTAATTTGTGAGTTTTCTTTTTACTCTGCTGGTGATTTCTTTCAACGTGCAAAAGCTTTTTAACGAGATAAGATCCCAGGTGTTGATTCTTTGAAGTGCTTCCCGTGCAGTTTGGTTTTTGTTCATGAACTCTTTGTCTACCTCTATCTAGCTACTTTATCTTCCAGTATTTCTGTCTGAATATTTAGAACTTTCATCCATTTTGACTTTATTTTAGGGCATGGTGATAGGCATGGATCTAGTTTAAGTAGAAAGCCAGTTTTTCCAACATCACTTATTAAAGAGGCTATCTTTCTTCCAGTGAACATGTTTAACCCTTTTGTCAAAGATAAGGTGGCCGAGTGTGTTTGTAGTTGTGCCTGTATCTTCTATTTGAACAGGCCTTAATTGTGAATTCAATTTACCAATCTTGCTTTTGTAGTCAGTGTTTCCTGTAACCAGCTTAACAAAATCCTCATTTATCTTCAGAGGATAGGAATTTGTGACTGAATACAAGATATATAAAAGATAATCGTATCATTCTGAAGCTAGAGAGTTTGGTAGATTGTTTAGTGCTTCTGTTTCTACAAAAGAATTTTTTTGGAGACACAAGTGAGCTAATGAAATACTTCCTTCAGTTTTAGTTGGCTTAATGCTTAGGAATTATCTGACATTCTTTATAATTAGTTCTGTGTCTATTTTATACAAACATCTTCAACCATATTATAATGCTTGGGTGAAATTGCTCTTCTTTCTTATTGATTATTTGTATAATAAATATTTTTTGAATTATAGGATGGAGGCAGGTGTGGGGAGGAATGGATGGATAGACAGAGCCAAGAAAAATTTTAGGGCAGTAAAACTATTCTGTGTGGTATTATAATGACGGAAACATGTAACTGTTCGTTCATCTGAATTTAATGCACAAAATGAAACATGAGCTGGGCATGGTGGTACACACTTGTAATCCCAGCACTGGGACTCTGAAGAGAAGGATTCATAAGCTTGAGACCAGTCTGGGCAATTTAGTGACTTTGCAACATACTATCTCAGAAATAAATACAAGGATTGGAGATGTAACTCAAAGGACCTTGGGTGACCATGATGTGTCAATGTAGGTTCATTGATTACAATGAAACACAATCACTTAGTGGGAGATACTGATGATAGGGGAGGTTGGATCTAGGAAAAGGTATGTGGGAGTTCTCCATACTTTCCACTAAGTTTTGATGTGGATCTAAAACTTCTTTAGAAAATAAACTATTTTTAAAATTATACTAAAATTATTTTATACTTAATACTAAAATTATTTTATACTAAGATTATTTTAAAAATATACTAGAAAAGACTGTAATATACTCAATAAATCACTATTTATCTTTTGCAATAATAATATTACCTGCATTTAACACCTATGTACTGGTTCTCTTTAGAGCACTATGCTTTACATTTATTATATTTTGCTATCAGAGAAGTACATGTGTTTTCTCTGCATTTATAAAACCTTGCATTGGGGTAATGTATGTCACAGAACAGAACAAAAGTCCATTTATATGTCTGGTTCAACTTCTGGCTCCATCACTTAATGGCTGGATAAACCCAGATATGTTCCTTAAACTTTTCAAGCTTCACTTTCAGTTTCTGGAAAATGGGGATGACAATAGTACATATTTCATAGGATTATTGTGAAGAGTAAACAGTTAATGTATGTAAATTATATAGCACTGTTGAGCGAGGTAACACACACATGTAATCACAGCATTTTGGGAGGCTGAGGCAGGAGAATGGCAAATTTAAACCAGCTCTGGGCAATTTAGTGTCTTACTAAGACCCTTGATCAAAGTAAAAAGTAAAAAGTGACAAGGAATATACCTCAGTATGAAGGCCCTGGGTTCAGTCTCCAATCTGTCTGTCTGTCTCGCTTTTCAACAAATGTTAGATTTCATTACCACCTTAGAATGTCAAGGTTGGGTAGTTATAATGCTACTTAGTTTTAGGTAAAGAAATACTATGAAATAAATTAAACTTGTACAACCCTAGGAATAAGGCTCGTCTTTAAACTCACATCAATATTTTATGTGCTATCAATTTACAATTCCAAATTGTTTCCTATTCATTAGGCATTGACAGACCAGAGTGTGAGTAAAAGCTAATGAGAAATAAGCACAAAAAATCCTACAACTTATCACAAAGATTTTGAGTTCTATCTCCTGTGTGACTGAGTATCTGATAAACATGTAAGTGGATCATCTGTGCAAAAGAGTTGTTTCAACTTGATCCACAGCTTCTTCATGGCAGAGCAGCATTTTATACGTGATTGTATTATTCATAATAAATAGCACAGTGCACAGTGGGCATGGTGTTGATTTACTGATCTCCTCGAAGAGTGTATGAAATAATTCATTGAATTGTTACCTACAGATCCAATTCCATTTTAGATTCATAAAAATTTTGCTTATGTTTTTTATAGCCTGATAATTTTTGGCTTGCCATCCATTTTTATTTCACCTTAGAAGTGTTTTCTCATTCTAGTTTTAGAGCAACTGTGAGTCTTTACTGGTATAACAGTGGTTCTTAAATTTTGGGTCCCAGACGAATGGTGGCAGCATTATTTGAGAATCGGTTTGGTAGAAACATTCTTCAGCTCTGACTGGGACTCCAAGTCAGACAGTCTAGGGGAAGGCCGTGCAGTCTGTTTCTCACAAGCCCCCCTGTGACTCTGATACATGCTCAAGTTTGAGGGGAATGTGCTTCAGAAGGATCACTATTTTAGCTAGCCGAACATGGAATGTCAGTTGGCCTCCTTATTAATAAAGTGAACTTTAAACCTCTAGAAAATATGTCAAAGATAACCATTTTACTTCAAGTCATTAGATTTGACTATTTCATGGACTATGTATTTAGCTAATGAGAGTAATTTAAAAATACAAAATGCATGGCCCAATTAAATAATGGTCAACTGGAATGCACAGACACTTTTCAGAAGAAGTACAAATGACCAATAAATACATGAAAAAACATTCAACATCTCTGACCATAAAGAAATGTAAATTAAAGCAACACTGAGATTTTATCTTATTCCAGAACAGTGGCTACCATCAAGGAATAAAATAACAACAACCCTGGAGAGGCTGTGGTAGAAAACGGACCCTTCTCCGTTGCTGGTGGGACTGTGAATTGGTATAACCACCACAGAAATTAGTGTGGAGTCCTCAAAAAGCTGAAACTAGAAATTCTCTATGACCTGCCTATTTCCCTTCTAAGTACCTTCCCAAAAGAATTAAAGACATCATATTACAATGCTACATGCAGACCCATGTTTATAGCAGTACAACTCAGAACAGCTTAATCTAGGAAGTGGCCTGTATGTCCATCAACACGAAGAAAGGAAGTGTAGTGTTAATACACAGGGAGTGCCACTCTGCCATAACGAAAGGTAACTTTGAGTCACTAGGAGGAATAATAAATGCATAATGAGATTATATCATTAAGTGAAATAAATCAGACATACAAGCTTAAATATCACATGGTTTCTCTTTTTTTATTTAAGGAGAAGAACGAAAAAAACATAAAAAGGGTACAAGTAATACAAAATTTAAAAAAGTAAGAAATCACTAGTTAATAGATTACATATTCTCATCTTAGAAATAGTTGTTCAAGTTACATTATTGAAGCATATAAAGTGGACTTTCAAACAGTGAGAGTGCAAACAGTTTTGCTCAATGGTCCAAAAAACACTCAGTAATATGGTTATCTATCTTATACACTTAAACCTATATGCAGTTATAACCTTTAGAGCACTTTCTTTTCTTTTCTTTTGTACAATGACAATTGCACATTTTAGGTTTTATTACTCCCACAGTTCTTATTACTTTTTTTGAAGAGAGTAAAACCAAATGCAACATATCAGAACAGAGTCAGTCAAATCAAAAGGATGGACATAATAGATAATGTAAAAGCAAAATATAAGGTGATCAACAATGGTTACCACACTGCCTCTTGCTATTTTAAGAAGAATTGACAGTTATAATAAAATTGAACTAAACAGTAAAGAATAAAAGCAAAGCATTGGAGACATTACAGAATTTTAAAAGAAAATAATAGTCAACCGGAAGAAACCCAAAATGTAAATAGGGAGGGGAGGGGAAGGATATGAACAAGAATTAAGATGCATTATGTACATGTACCAACTCCCAATGAGGAATGTAATTATATAGTAAAATTATATATAATATATATATATAATATATTAAATATATATTTATTTCATGCCTGTTGGTCCAAATGTGGTCTCAGAACTCTGGAAGGCTGAGGCAGAAGGACTGCAAGTTCCAGCCCAGCTTGCCAATTTATTGACTTAGGGAGACCCCGCCTCAAAAACGAGAAGTTGGTTGGTAATATGCTCAGTGTGAAGGTCCAAGATTGAATTCCCAGTGTGAAAAAAAATATATATGGAAAAAATTTTTCCAATCCTATGTCCTTGAGGCAAACCAAGATTACTAGCTTCTTTTGTATCCTTCCAGGGCATTTTATGCAGGTCCTAGCAAATACACATATTCTTTCTTTATTATTTTTTTCTAAACAAATTGTGCCATATTGTATACACTGCCCAGATGACACCATCTTTAATTAGATTCAAATGTAGATGGTTTCAACATGTTTTTGGTGGTTTTTCCATGTGTTGCAAATGTGTATGCTTTCCAGAAACTTCTTTAAAAGCTTTGTTTTTCATTTACACACTTCAGTTTAACAAATCCTAAAGCTGCCTCCTGATAATGGCTTTAGCTGATTTTCAAATATCTCACATAAATGGCCAAATATGCAGAAATATGGTGATCACCAGGCACTATTTCCCAGGTCACACTTCCATTCTGTATAATCTACTTATTTCTCACATTAAGGTTTGAGTCATGTTAGCCATTCGATAATGGTGCCATTTATTCCAAATTATGCTGATGGCTGCTTGCTTTTGGTTTCCTATCAGATTTTGCTGAAAGTCTTTTTTGATCCAATTCCTTTTCTCCCACATCTGGCATCCTTCCAATTCACTTTTCACCCAAAAAATACAACCGTGTTCTCCTTTACTTTTTCAGCAATATTACCATGCTGACACTTATCTCTACAAAGAATCATCTAGCCTCTTCAAATCTTTCTTGAATGTTCTGTTAAGGAATTAAAGCATTTAAAATAGTCCTTTTTTGCATAGCAAAAATGTTCACAGTTATCTGGAAACATGAACCAAACGATATCAAGGGGCTTATCTTTTTTTTTTTTTTTGTCTTTTTCCTTTTTATCAGTACCGGGGATCGAACTCATGACTGCCTGCTTACAAGGCAGGTGCTTATGCCGCTGAGCTAAATCCCCAGCCCCAGAAACTTATCTTTTAAAAAGAATGCTTACTACAGTGATTCCAGATCCCTAGTTTAGCATTCAAGGTCCATGATATTTTGCTTTATTTGTACAGCTAAAATGACTATAATACTAATTGTATTAGTTCTTGGAAAAGAACAGCTAATACTCATATGATTAGATCAATTTTACATGTCTAATCTGGTAATCTAAGCAACCCTTTTGAAGATAACGATATGCAATATTATAACCACTGGGACTGGGGACTTAGCTCAGTAGCATAATACCTGCCTTGCAAGCAGGTGGTCATGAGTTCAATCCCCAGTTCCAATAAAAAAAAAATATTACAACCACTGTCAAATTCCTATCCTCTTGTGTTGTAAACCTACACAGTTATTGTTTTGGGTTTGTTGTTGTTGTCTGTTTGCCTGTTTTGTTTTTTGGTTTTTTTTCTGTGTCTTTTTTTCTCTTAAATAAAGAAATGGATGCTTTGAGCTTTCTGCTTATAACATTTTTTAAAAATTTTCTGTATCTTTGTAGTGTATTTTTCCTTCTGTAACTTCAAGGCCATTCTTAATGCTTCTCTGTCACCTTGTTTTGAACCCATACTGTGAGTTTCTACCATGTGACTGAAGAACTGATAACTTCTGATAACTTCATAAGACCGTTTCTTGTTTGCATGTGGGCATATTTTATTTTACAGAGTTTCATAACTTTGCAGTGAGATCAAAGGTTTAAGCATTGTTACCCCGTGTTACAGATGGGCTTAGAGGGCTTTACCCCCTGAATTCTTACAAGCTGCTTTTCTCACTTACCCTACGTTGCCTCCTAGTTTTATTTTCTGTGTGTGTATAGCTTAGCCCACTTCGGTTTCTTTTAAGGCAGACATTGTTCCTTGTGTTCACCTCTGAAGCTTAAACATGAAAAGAAGTCAGTAAATATTAGCTGTTTGATTTGTTAAAATCAAAGGTTCATAAAACACTGAGTTAAAAGGGAGCCTTGCAGATTATTTAATGAATACTTGTGCTTATCAGACAAGCTTGAAGTTTGCACAGCACTGGTAATCAGTACAATGTCATTCATTTTACCAGAAGATTTGATGTGAAGTTACTTTAGTATTAAATGCACTGATATATAATAGTATGGAATTTAAAATGCAGTTTTAAGGTGTGGCTAAGATATACGGTAACTAGTATTTAATATGGAACATGAAACTTCAAAGAAACCCCGGAGAAATGTCAAACCTGCAACTGACTGTTTCAGGCTATGCTAAATTTTGAGGAATGGGAGAGAGTAGAGTTGAACTGTTTTTCTTCTTTGTATTTGGTGCTATTTTTATTGACAGAGGAGAGAGGCTTGAGGTCTGGGGAGGTTAAACAAATTGCTCCAAATCACACCTTACTGTAATCAATACTGATACAGTGTCTGCTGCTAGTTATGCAAACCTCAGGGACAAACAATGAACGAAACAGATAAGACCTTGTGTGCAGGTGGAGGGGAGGGGACGATAATATTCAATACGTACAATCTGTATGAATCTGCCAATGTCTTGCTCAGCCAGCTCTCCAGAAAACACCCAGACACTGTGTTCTTACTGCACCCACAGAAGAGCTTTAACCTCCTTCCCTGTATCTTACATTCTCAGTATTTCTCTCAGCAGCTGTTTACTAATTTCTCTAGCTTTTCCTGGCTCTTTAGTCCCTTACTTTTACATTTTAACCTCCTTTTCTTCTTCTATCTACTGTAGCCTCAATGTTAGCAAAGCTAACTTCTGGTAAGAGACTTTTTAGAGGCTGTGGTAGTCAGAAAAAAAAAGAAAGAAAACTATTTCACAAACCGATTTTTGTTTCTGCCATGTTTTTGTTGGCACAGTATGATAGGCATAGAAGTGCAGAGTGCCAGGGCTGGGGCTACGGGAAACTTCTCTGATTAAGGGGCCTTTTAAGTTGAGTTCAGACAGGTAAATATGTACAGTACTGAAAGAGAGATAAGAACATTCTAGGGACAGGCATCCTAGCCGGTAAGGCCCCAGACAAGTAAGAAGCATGTGGCCAAGATACAGGGTGAGGCAGGACCCCCATTACGGAAGAAAGGCCCTGCAGACTGAGTTCAAGATGAGGCTTCACGGGGCTTCCACTAACCAAACGCAGGGACCAACTGAGAATTAATGTAAGAGTAACAGTGCGTTATAATCTACTGCGGGGCACAGTAGAATTCATTAGTCCACACTGATTTAAATAAATGAGAGGAAGGAAAGAAGACAGATGCAAAAGAGGGAAAGGGGAAAGTTGTTTAGTACACTACCAACATCAGGGAAGAAAGACTTGAGGCAAGGCACTGTGGCACATTCCTGTAATTTCAGCACTCTGGAAGGCTGAGGCAGGTGGACTGCAAGTTAAAACTTAAACCCGGACAATGTAAGGACTGAACAAGATCCTGTCTTAAAGCATTTTTTAAAAAGGGCTGTGAATGTAGATCAACGAGCCCTGAGTTGACTCTGAATATCACAAAATGAAAAAAATAAAATTTTGATATAGATTACATAGGGTTTTACAACCATATATACTCATTTTAATACCTATAGTGGTTTTTTTTTTAGCATTTGTTGTCTTGTGATTATATCTGCCATACTTATTTCTCTGTAGCTGTATTTTTGTGGAAGGAATTGAATCCAGCCTGTATATACCTGCTTTACCACCAAGCAACATTCCAACCTCATTCGGCATTTTTATTTAATTAATTAATCAATCTAATATTTATTTTTGAGACAATGTCTCACCATGTAGTTCAGGATGACCGTTGTGCAGCCCAGGCTGGCCTCAGACTTGTGGCAAATTGTTCTGCCTTAGCCTCCTGACTGCTAGGATTACAAGCAAATGCCACCAGGTCTGGCGTCATTTAGCATTTTTAATTCACATTATTTATTTCCTATTTATGTCCGCTGAAAAACATATGGCTTGGAATTATTTTTAATGCAAAATATTTTCTTTCCATTTCAGCATAGATATTTACACTTTCATTTCACAAGACAATCTATGAAATTCAGAATGATTTCTGCTTCTCATGTGACACTAGATACAGGCTGTTCTATGAATGTTAGTAAAAAATAGCCAGTTAAACTCAGTGCTTTACATGTGATTTTAGGTGTTTATTGGTGACATAAATGGATAAAAGGAAATAAGCAACAATTTAAAAAAACACTAAAGCTCAGGTGTTTTAAAACTTTTTTATATAAAGTTAAAATATATGAAAATAACATATCTTAAGTGCAGTATGATGATGCTGTTGTTAGCACGTGACTTGAGCGTTCCACAACACTTTGTGTGTTGAAATGTGATCCCCATTTTGAGTCCTGAGAGGATGAAAATTTAATGTGATATAGTGCTTAGAGACACGGTCTTTGGGAGATGATTAGGATTAGATAAATTCATCAGGATGGTTACCACGCTGGATCCTGGTGGCTGTATAAGAAGAGTGAAAGAGACCAGATACACACACACACACACACACACACACACACACACACACACACACACGGGCTTTCTGTCTCTTCCCATATAATACCTGAGACCACCTCCAGATTTTGGCAGCAGAAAGGCTACCACCAGATGTGCCACCTCAACCATGTACATCCAGAAATGTGAGCTAAAACAAATCCCTTTTCACGGTAAAGTAGTCCACCTCAGGTGTTTCCTGTAGTAATGAAAACTGCTAAGTGCTGACAAATGTGTACTTTCATGTAGCACAGACCTCCAACAATATTTAGAACATTTTTAACACTAAAAAATTCTCTTATTCATCTTCCTAATTATCACCCTTTTCAGAAGCAAATGCTCTTATTTTTAAAAATTTTATTTTAATGCAAATAAAACCAAGAAAAATAAAACACAAAAATGCCAATCAAAACAAGACAGTGTAAGTAACACAGGAGTTCAAATTAAGTTAATAGAAAATCAACTATGGCTACCATAATGCCTCTTGTCTTCAAAATAGCTGCCCATGCCTTTAGAAATAATAAAATCAAACAAAACAGAACAGAATAGAACCAATAAAAACAAAGCAATGAAAGCAATAAAGGACTTCAAAGCAAGATAATAGTAAATCCAAAATGGCTACCATAATAATGTTATCTTTGAAACAGCTGCCCAGGCCATCAGATATAATAAAATCAAACAAGACAAAATGAAATAAAACCCAACTCAACAAAACAATGAAAATGATGCAGGATTTCAAAACAAGATAATAGGGAATTAACAATGGCCACTACCTTCAGAAGGAGACCTCCCATGTATACTACACTGTATATTGTATCCTCTTAATTGATGATTAGACTACCGGCTTTGGGCCTTTAGTGTTAGTGAGACCCTAAACACTACAAGCATTAAGTTGTATTTTATCTCATTAGCTGTCATCACAGCCTGTGTTTCTCTGCAGCAGCTAGTTATTACAGGGATTGGGGGAGGAAACACTGGCTCTTCTTGCCTCCCTGGGTGCATGCTGAAAGCGGCTGGCACCTGGCTCTCCTCCAAGCAGCCCATGCATGGTGCTGACCCACAGGAGGTTTTAGTTTCTTGTTGACTTCTTGTTCTTCTCTCCTGCAGTCAGCGAATGGCGCCAACTCACAGGCAGTCCTCTATTTTTTGTTTGTTTTCATGTTACATTTATTTTTATATCATAGAATTTTAATATAGTTTTTTGAAATTTAGTCAGGAAATTTATACATATATATATATATATATATATACACATAAATCATGGAATGTGTTTATTACATCTAGCTTTTTCACTCAGCATAATAATAATAATGTCTATGAGGTTTATCCATATTATATCCATAGCCTTTTTTCAGGCGGATGGTTTTCATTGTTTCAATATGGAATGAATCCTCTACAAATTCTGAGCTGAAATAAACCTGCTCTCCTTTAATTTTCAGGTGTCAGGTATTTTTTTTTTTTGACAGCAACAAGAAATTGACTAACACAGACTTGGTGCCAGAAAAGTAAGGACGCTGCTGCAACATTACCTGACCATGTAGCTCAGAAGCCTTTGGAACTCATTCGCAGGAGGAGTTTGGGCACATTTAGAGGTGCCAGTTGGAGAAACAACCCGAGAATGCTGCAAGCCAAGCTTGATGGGAGATTATGGCCAGAGCTCAGCAGCCCAGGGTAATGAGAAAAAGACAGACAATACAAGTCCAGCTTAAGAGGTTTCAGCTGGCAACAAGGATTCCACTGGCAGTTGGACTCCAGGCTATGTGTGTTATTCTGTGGTAGAAAACATGTCTATATTTTGCTCATGTCCTCAGACATTTTGACAGTCTGAAATTAAGGGCAGTGAACTGATAAATCTAACAGAGAACATTTCCAGGCAGTTCAACGTTGAGGTTGTGGCATGGATACTGCCATGGAAAATCAGAAGCAAAAAACATTTGAAAAGATTTTAGTTTTACCAGAAACAAAATGCCTGCAAAGCAAAGGAAAGCATGCTTGTTGAAAAGACTTAATTTTAAAATAATTTTTCCATCTTACCTTGAGCAAGTGACATAAAGTTGAGTGTAATATTTCCCTATTTCCTTTTTGTTTTCTTTTAGGATGTTTATTAATATCCCTCTCTTTTTTTAGAGACAGGGTCTCACTATGTAGTTCAGGTGGTCCTGGACTCACTATGTAGCCCAGCCTGGCCTTGGTGATCTTACTGCCTCAGCCAAACCAGTGCTGGAATTACAGGCATGTGCCACCACACCTCAAAATAGCCCTCTTTAATTCTTGATATTGGCTATTTGTATTCTTTCTTGTTCTCACTGCTTAGCCTTATCTCAAGTCTATTAATCCAGTTTAGCTTTATTAATTTCCTCTATTGTGTCTGCTTTCTATATTGTCAACATTTAGTCTTATTTACACTATTCTCTGTTACTTGGATTTAACTTATCCTCCTTTTTATAGCAAACTTTCAAATCAGTGATTAATTGTAGTTACTTATACATTTTCTTCTAGTTCCACCAGCTTCTCTTTGAAAATAGAGATTTTTGGAAAGTACTTTCATTATTATTTTGTTCAGTATTTTCCTTATGATTTCTTCCTTAACTCATTCAATTTCCAAATACTTGAGAGTTCTTTTAGATATTTTCTTAATACAGATTTATAATTTAATGATAGTATGATCAGATTTCAATCTTTGAAACTTATTGAGATTATCTTAATGCCCAAATATTTAGTTCCTTCTCCAAAGAAGACAAAAATACACCTGAAGCCATTAGCCTCAGGCTACGCCAATGACTTCATGCTTCATTGATTGCATAATTTCCTTTGAAAGCAATTAAAATCATACCTGGTAAAAGCATGTATAGTTGGTGGAGTTCCAAGCAAGCAGGTGGGCGCACACTGTCCCCCGAGACCAGCCTATTTGGGACCCTTACACCATTTGGGTGCAGTGGAATGGCTGGGTGGGTCTGGGGCGCCTGCATCCGCCTATGTCTGGAGGACTGTGGATTTCTAAGCAAGCAGGCAAGCAGCACCAGTTCCAGAAGCCGGGCGGCCTGGGTTAAGTGCCCCGTGCATTCTCCCCCAAGCCCAGCCTGTTCGGGACCCTTGGGACCCTCGAGCCTTCTGGGTACATCGAAGTAGCTAGGCAGGTCAGAGGCACCTACATCCGTCTCCCCATTTGGGCTGCATTCGGAGAACTGTGGAGTTCCAAGCAAGCAGGCGGGCACACACTGTCCCCAGAGCCCAGCCTATCTGGGACTGCAGAGTTCTAAGCAGGCAGGTGAGTGCCACGGGTTCCAGAGGCCCAGCGGCCTGGGGGAACTGGGTGCCAGAGTCCCAGGAGCTTCGAACAAAGAAGTGGATTTCCAACAGACCCTGAGGAAGCTTTCGAATAACACTTGAAACACAGAAATATAGGAAAATGACAAAACGAAAGACCAAATTACAACCTCAAACCTCCAGCCCATCTCAAGAAACCCTAAGAGCGATGTATATAGAAGAAAATATATGCCATACACCTCAAATATCGGACATAATAGCTACTGAAATAAACAAGCAACTCCAGGAAGCTTTAAAGGAATTCAAACTCAAAATAATCTCCTAGGTAAAAGAAGAAATGATAAAAGAAATGAAAGAGATGCTGAATATATCTAAAGAAACACAGTTTAAAAATTGGAGGAATTAAACAAAAAGATAGAATCCCTAGATAAACAATATAAGAAACAAACAGAATACATAAAGCAGATGCACAGAGATATACAGGAAATCAAAAACTCCACTGAAAGCTGTAAAAACTGCCTCAATGAAAGTGAAGATAGAACTTCAGACCTTGAAGACAGGATTGCAGCTAGTGAACAGGAAAGGAAAGATCTTTTAAAAATGACAAGGAATCAGGAAATAACAATTCAACAACTGCAAGATGACGCAAAGAAAAACAACATAAGATTGATAGAGATTAATGAAAAATAAGGGGATAACATAAAGGATGTCAAGAGGATATTTAGAGAAGTAATAGCTGAAAATTTCCCAAGCATGAGATCAGAAATTGACATCAGGTTCAGTGAAGTCTATAGAACTCCAAATAGTCATAACCAAAATAAAACTACACCCAGACATATAATAATCACCATCCCAGAAATCCAACACAAGAATAGAATATTAAAAGCTGTCAGAGAGAAAAGACAGATCAGTTATAAAGGAAAACCTATCAGAATAACAGCAGACTTTTCAGCACAAACAATAAAGTCAAGAAGAGCATGGAGTGAAGTATTTCAGATCCTAAAGGAAAATGATTTCCAACCTAGACTGATGTACCCTGCAAAACTGTCCTTCAAAACTGATGGTGAAATAAGATACTTCCATGACAAAGAACAGCTGAAGAACTTCATGAACACCAAGCCAACCCTGTAAAAAATATTAAGAGACAGTTTAGATACACAAAGGAAAAAAACCACTAAGCAAAGCAGATAATTAAACAGAACAGAAAGATAAAGATGCAACAGCAGAAAGATAACATGTCAACAATAAACCAACATATAACAGTTATAACCATTAATGTAAATGGTCTCAATGCACTAATCAAAAGAAACAGACTGGCAGAATGGATCAAGAAACAAAATCCAAACATATGCTGTTTATAGGAAACCCATCTAACACAGAAGGATACTCACAGACTGAAAGTCAAAGGATGGAAAACAATACTTTGTGCAGCAGGAATCCAAAAAAAAGCAGGAGTAGCCATTCTGTTTGCAGACAACATGAAGTTTAAACCAACAATGACCATAAAGGATAAAGAAGGTCACTACATACTCGTAAGGGGAAAACTCCAAGAGGAAGAGATAACTACCTTAAATACATATGCACCAAATTCCACAGCACCCAGTTTTATAAAACAACTATTAACAGAAGTGAAAAATCAAATTATCAGTAACACAATTGTAACAGGAGACCTTAACACACCATTGACACCAAGGGACAGATCAACCAGATAGAAAATGAGCAAAGAAATAACAGAACTGAATCACACCTGTGAACAAATGGACTTGATAGACATATACAGAATGTTCCACCCAATAACATCACAATACACATTCTTTTCAGCAGTAAATGGGTCATTCTCTAAAATAGACCATATATTAGTTCACAGAACATATTTAAATAAATGCAAAAGAGTTGAAATCATCCCTTGCATGTTACCAGATCATAGGGCTTTGAAATTAGAAATTAATGATAAAAGATACTGCAAAAATCCCACAAATACATGGAAAAAATAACACACTCTTGAGTAATCAGTGGGTCACAGAGTAAATTAA
This sequence comes from Cavia porcellus, assembly GCF_034190915.1. NCBI lineage: Eukaryota > Metazoa > Chordata > Mammalia > Rodentia > Caviidae > Cavia > Cavia porcellus. The sequence continues at coordinate 7,665,964 of NW_026947507.1, read as the reverse complement.
AGAAGAAATTAAACGATACCTACAAGAAAATGAAAATACAGATACAACTTACTGGAATCTGTGGGATGCAATGAAAGCCGTTCTCAGAGGAAAATTTATTGCACTGAGTTCCCACATCAGGAAAACAGAATGAATACAAATAAATAACCTGATGCTACACCTCAAACAGCTAGAAAAAGAAGAGCAAGTCAAGCCCAAAGTCAAAAGAAGAGAGGAAATTATAAAAATCAGAGCAGAAATCAATGCAATAGAGGCTAAGAAAACAATCTAAAGAATCAATGAATCAAAGAGTTGGGTCTCTGAAAGAATAAATAAAATCAATAAGCCCCTAACCAACCTTATTTAAAAAGGGAAGAAAAAGCTCAAATTCATGCAATAAGAAATGAAAAAGTTGAAATCACTACAGACTCCATAGAAATACAGAAGATCATCAACACCTATTTCGAAAACCTCTACTCTCAAAAGTTTGATAACACAGAAGATATAGACAGATTCTTCGAAAAATATGAAGTACCAAAGCTAGATCAAGAGAATGTAAAACTGCTGAATAACCCAACCTCTATTAATGAAATTGAAAATGTAATTAAGTCCTTACCCACCAAGAAGAGCCCAGGCCCAGATGGATTCACTGCAGAATTCTACAAGAAATACAAAGAAGACCTAATGCCGACACTCCTCAAACTATTCAATGAAATTGAAAGGGAAGTAATCCTTCCTAAGTCATTCCTGGAAGCAAATATTACTCTAGTACCAAAACCTGAGAAAGACCCAACTAAAAAAGAGAACTATAGACCGATCTCCCTAATGAACATAGATGCAAAAATCCTCAATAAAATATTGGCAAATAGGATGCAGCAAATCATCAAGAAGATTATACACCATGACCAAGTGGGATTCATCCCAAGAATGCAAGGATGGTTCAACATACGTAAATCAATAAATGTAATCCACCATATCAATAAAGCCAAAAGTAAGAATTACATGATCATTTCTATAGATGCAGAAAAAGCTTTTCAATAAGGCCCAACATTTATTCATGATAAGAACTTTACAGAAAATTGGAATAGATGGTCTTTACCTCAATATAGTAAAGGCCATCTAGGGCAAACCAACAGCCAGTATCATACTAAATGGCCAAGAATTGAAAGCCTTTACTTTAAAATCAGGCACAAAACAAAGATGTCCTTTATCACCACTCCTATTTAATATAGTACTGGAAGTACTAGCCAGAGCAATTAGACAAGAGAGAGAAATAAAAGGGGTAAAGATAGGAAAAGAAGAAGTTAAATTATCATTGTTTGCAGTTGACATGATACTCTACATAGAAGACCCCCTAAACTCCATTGAAAGACTTTTAGATATAATAAATAAATTCAGTAATGTGGCTGGATACAAAATCATTACTCAAAAATCAATAGCATTCCTATACACTAACAACAAAATCACAGAGAGAGAAATAAGAGAAGCCACACTCTTCACACTAGCAACCAAAAAAATGAAATATTTAGGAATTACTCTTACAAAAGAAGTGAAAGACCTATACAGGGAAAATTATAATACACTGAAAAAAAATTGAAGATCTCAAAAAATGGAAAGACATCCCTTGCTCATGGATAGGAAGAATAAACACTGTGACAATGGCCATTCTCCCAAAACTTTTATACAGATTCAATGCAATCCCAATAAAAATACCATCAACATACCTTATAGATCTAGAGAAATCACTTCTAAAATTCATCTCAAATCAGAAGAGACCTAGAATAGCAAAGGTAATTCTAAGCAGCAAAGGCAAGGCAGGATGCATCACAATCCCTGACTTGAAGTTATACTGCAAAGCAACTGTAGTAAAATCAACATGGTACTGGAATCAAAACAGAGCCGAAGATCAATGGAATAGATTAGAAGATACAACCACAACTACAAACACTTTCAACCACCTTATCTTTGATAAAGGAGCCAAGCAGGTTCATTGGAAGAACGACAGTCTCTTTAATAAATGGTGTTGGAAAAACTAGCTGTCCATTTGCCGAAAACTAAAACTAGACCCATGCCTATCACCATGTGCTAAATTAAAATCTAAAGGGATCAAAGATCTGAATATTAAAACAGAAACACTAAATCTATTGGAAGACAAATTGGGTAGAAACCTTGTAGACATAGGGGTAGGTAGAGAATTTGTGAACAGGACTCAAACCGCATTGGGAAATACTTCCCAGAATCAATAACTGGGATCACCTCTTAATAAAATGTTTCTGCATGTCAAAAAAAATCTCCAGCATAGTGAAAAGAAAACCCACAAACTGGGAAAAGATCTTAGTGAACTCCCTCTCAGACGAGGGACTTTTGTCTAAAACATAAATAATTAAAAAAAATCAGACCCCCAAAATTCAAGGATCCAATCCAAAAATGGGCATCTGAGATGAATACACACTTCTCAGACGAAGAAATACAAATGGCAAATAAATACATGAAAAAATGTTCAACATCACTGGTCATTAGAGAAATGCAAATTAAAACCACACTGAGATTCCATCTCACTCCTGAAAGATTGGCCAGGATCAAGAAAACCAACAACAACAAATGTTGGAGAGGCTGTGGGGAAAAAGGAACTCTCCTGCACTATTGGTGGGAGTGTAGACTGGTACAACCTTTGTGGAGGTCAGTCTGGAGATTTCTCAGAAAGCTGGGATTGGAAGTCTCATTTGTTCCAGTTATTCCACTTCTAGGCATATTCCCAGAAGAACTGAAAGCATCATACCACAGTGATGTATGTACACCCATGTTTATAGCAGCACTATTTGTAACTGACAGATCTTGGAAAAACCTAAGTGTCCACCAACTGAGGAATGGATAAAAAAGTTGTGGTATTTTTATACAATGGAGTACTACTCAGCTATAAAGAATGATCACACAGAGATATTTATAAATAAATGGGTGCAGCTTGAGACCATACTCATAAGTGAAATAAATCAAACTCACATGTGTGAATACCAAATAGTTTCCCTAGTATAAGAAATGATTCAAATATATAAAAGTATGTGGTAATCATGATTCCCCATTACATGGCCTTAAAGCCTTACAAAGTTTTCACTTATTAATTGGAATGGCTTTATTCTGGGCTGCTTGATATTATTGCCTATGATGAAATGAACAGCTATTTTGAAGAAAACAAGACATCATAATAGCTAGTGCTGATTTAATATCATCTTGTTTTGAAGCCCCACCAAACTATGGCTCTTCTGTCTCCACTGGTTTTATCATGTTGTATCTTGCTGGATTTTATTATATGTGATTGTATAAACAAAAATTGGTATAGGCAAAGAGATAATATAGAAACCATTGTTCATTTTCTGTTAGCTGGTTCTAAACACCCTACAATACTTTCATCCACTTGAATGGCTTTACATTGTCTTGATATGTTTGGTGCTATAGCATACTAAGTTATATTCAAATATTTCAAGGAAGAAGACACTATGGTAACTACTATTAACTCGGGTTATTTGGTGGTGAAGCACTAGGTTGCTGAAATTGTCATGCTTTGACCTGTATTGTTATGTTGTTATGTCCTCTTTTATCTCAATCTCTCCCTTATTCATTAAAAAAATAGTTATTTTTTATTTTTTTAATTAAGGGGAAAAATCAAAAAAATTAGCAGGATATATTATAGTAACTTTTTTGATTTCCTATTAACTTGATTTGAAGTCCTGTGTTACTCCCACTATCTTGTTTTGACTGATTAGACTCTGTTCTGTTCTGTTTGATAGTATCAAGTTTGAGGGTATAGACAACTACTTTAAAGGCAGTAAGATTCACTATGATGTACATTCTGGTTTGACTATTATCTTCCTTTGAAGTCCTGTAATGTTTACAATGTTTAGGCTTTATTGGTCTTGTTCTGTACTGTTTTGTTCAACTTTATAATACCTAATGAAATAGGCGATTCTTTTTAAGGAAGCAAGAGGCATTATGGTAACCATTGTTGATAACCTTGTACTCTGTTTTTATATCATGTGCTACGTCTATCCTTCGTTTTGACTTACAGCTTTGTGTTGTCATATTTGGTTTTATTCTCTTCCAAAAAAATAATAAGAACTATAGGAGTAATAAAACCCAAAATGTGTAAACTTTGTTGTAAAAAAGAGAGGAAAAAAAGGATACAACTGCAAGTGTGTTTAGGTGTGTTAAGATAGATGACCATATTAATGTTTTTGGTTGGATCATTGAACACAACTGTTTGCAGTCTCACTGTTTGAATGTCCACTTTGTATGCTTTGATCCTGTGACTTGAGCAACCATCTCTAAGATGATAATGTGTAATCTATTAACTGGTGATTTCTTACTTTTTTTTTTTCCTTAGACTGTTTTGGTTTTTTTTTCTCTTTTTCCTTTTAAATAAATTTTTTTTAAAAAGCATGTATAGTTGTCTTATCTTCTATCTTAATATTCTCCTAAGTAGATCAGTTGCAGTTCAGAACAAGTGTCACTTGAGGCCTTTGTTAATAACGATAGCATAGACTACACTGAAAAAAACATAAAACAAATACAAACATACAACCTGATGTTATAAAGGAGAAGAAAGAAATACATTTTCTAATCATAAAGTAAACCTAAGTATCATGTAAAACTATTAAACTTCTTAAAAGCTTTTCCCAAGGACAACCCAGTAATCAATATAAAGGAGTAAAGTAATTGCTTTCCAAAAAGCACTGTAGACAATGAATATTTAATGATAGCTAAACCAATATGCTGACTGAAAGGAATAATGGCTTGGGAAAGTAGCTGGAAAGATTTGGTTACATTGGAGGATCAAGTGAATTATAATTAGACTAATGAGCTTTTAGATTTTTGCTTTAAGGCTGTTGTTCTAGTCACAGTATATTATAATCGCCAAGTGTATGGTCTATAGACCTTCCTCGCATGCATGTAGACACTACATATTCACAGTTATCAACACAGGGTTGATGAGCTTGAGGCTGAATTTCACTCTGTTTTTCTTTTTTACCTGGGGCACAAGACAAAAGGCATGTCAATAGTCTTCCTTGTTTCTAAAAAAGCATTTTAAATAGCTGCTGGCTTTGTGATCATTGGGTTCTCTGAATGAAACATATGGAATCAGATGAAGCATCAGTGAAGAGCTGCCCAGTTCAGCCTTACTTGAGATGGATTTCTTAGGAAGCTTTGCAGTCAATCTAATTGGGAACGTTTTCTTTCTTAAAATACAGTGCTAGCCAGGGATTTAGCTCCATGGCATAAGCACCTGCCTGGCAAGCGCAATGTTGTGAGTTCGATCCCTGGTACCACAAAAAAATAAATAAAATAAAATACAGGGCTAGTCCTTCCATTATTTGAGTACATTTCCAAATGGTTGTAAAATTTTATGAGAGGGATCCTATTGATTTACCTGAAACATTAACATTATTGGGGCCCAGCTGAATTCTATGAGATAGTGAGGTGTGTGTGTGTGTGTGTGTGTGTGTAATGGAGGAGGTAGCTGTGGAAAAGCAAATTTTAAATCCCAGAATATGTTTTTCTATTTCATTACTGCTTTTTCAGTTCACAGTAAAATAGAAAGGAAGACAGAGCTCTTCCATGTATGCCTACCCCCACTCTTGCGTATACCCCTCATGATCAACATTCTCATTATTATTGTTATTATTTTTAATTTTTTACCTGTTATTTTTACCTCCCTAAATTAACTTTTTAGAAAATATGACTCTATCTTCACCTTTAAAATTCTCTATTAAATAATTCATTATTTTGAAACCTTGGAACTCTCTTGAAATTTCTAGTTTTTCCTTTTTTCTTTTCAGAAGTACCTGGGGATACTGCATAGACAAGAGATACAGGCCTGGAATTTAGGGACCAATTAGAAAATAGTAAACATATAAGCTATTTTTAATTCTGTCACTCTGAAACAGTCAAACTAGGCTGTATAACTTGGAGCAACTTATTTAACTATGCTGTGCCTCAGTTTGTTCAGATGTACAACAAAGCCCCAAAATAATATAGTATTCAGTGCATGAGGTTGTTACAAAGATCAAATGAAATTAACACATGCAAAATCATTTAGGGAACATCACTCCTGTGAGCCACAGGAAGCCATGCAGGTTGAGGAAGAAGAAACAAGAAGCCAATTTGCCCTTTTCATGAGCCAACTGGAATGCGGGCTGGGAGGTAAGACCTCACCCCTGTGAGCAACTGGCTCATTAGGAAACACACAGGCTGACCTGTTAGCAACTGAGGAACAAAAACAACTCTGCTCGTATTGTTTGATTGACTCTGTGGGCCCAGAGCTGGTAGTTTGAGCATCTACTGAGAAGATAACAATATGCAGTATAGCAAATATGGGGGATTTCCTCCTGTCTTGTCTTTGAAATCCAGTATTGTTCTCAGTTTTGCTCTGTTCTATTATTTTATTTTATTCCATGTTCTGTTTTGATTGGTTTTATTTTGTTTTACTTTTTTGGTTTATTCTCTTTAAAATAAAAATTTTAAAAATCACTTAGAGGAAGATCTAGCATCTATAGTAGTAAGTGCTCTATCAGTATTGCATCTTATTGTATAATTATTTGTATTTCATATAAAATCTAATGAATATTATTACATTATTTATATAAGAAATCTTTTCTGATCTAGATCAACAAACATTGATATTTCCATATAATTTTCCATATAATATAAATTTCCATATAATATGGTCATGGGTCTAAGTTGTGCTGCTGCAACTGATATTATATAAATATATCCACATATTACATCTTTCACTTACCATTTTAATCTGTATACAGTAATGTTACTAGCTTTTGGCATCTTGTAGATTCTTTCCAGATTCTTGGTATCCTGAACAAAGAATTGGACAACAAACATGAAAAAAAAAGAGTCCTAAGAATTTGTATTTATTGAAGGTAAGAAAAGAAGTACTCTCCACAGAGTAAGAGCAGGTCACTGATGGAATTCACAGTGGCCACAAAGTTAATGGCGGGGGTGTTTTGTATCTCCTCTTCCTTGGCCTGATATCATATCTAGAGTGTCCTACCAAAAACCTGCTTGGTTCCATAACAGATGTAAATGAAAAATTGAAGATAATACTTTCTGATTAGTTCCAGATGCAGGATTGGGGAGCTGAGTTTTGTGCGTGTGTTCTGGGTGGTATCCATGAGTGTTGATACTCAAGAAACATATTTAATACAAGATATACAAATATATAAGAATTTACAAGGTTGGCTTACAATGACCACACAGGTGTGTTGAAGAATGAAAAAGGGCTGTCTGCGTGCTGAGATCCACAGAAGCCGGCTGGAATTCAGGGCAGCATCCTGTGTGGGTCCATATTGGGAGGCCACAGAGTCTGTGCTGGAGGCCAAAGGGTTTGCGATGAAAGATTATGTCTAAGGTGACTGTGAAGACTAGAGCTCCTCTAATGTAACAGACGCAAGCCTTCCTTCTTTGCTTCTCTTTTATTCTATTCAGGTAAGAAGCCTATTGGTTGGTGTAATTCACACTCCTCATGGGTCATCTGTCTTCATAAATCTCAAGTCATAGTTCCTGTTATAGTTGCTGCTACTTCTGTGTCCTAGAAACAACTGGTCACTGTGATGCATAGCTGTTCACTATAATGCATGTTATAAGAACCAATCCATAACCAGCAGTATTCTGCTTCTCTACTTCTTGCTTGCTTATCTTATGTAAGCCCCAAGTACCAAGGATCAGGGCCTGATATTTTGGAAATGATCCTAATCAGTGCCTATCAATGTAAAATAAATCTGCTTGCAAATCCTAGGTGTCATTTCAGTGTTTTTGTTTGCCAGAGCAGAGCACTATCTGAAGGCTTCAGTGGACAAACTTTACTGTTAGGTTGAGAAAACTGAGCCCAGATATAAAAAAGAGCAAGTCAGAATATTTTCTTGTCTGTTTTAAAGGGATTATGAAAGATCCAGCAATGAAAGACATTATTTTTCCATGCTATCATTTGGGAGAAATTTTCTACAGACTTTTATTTCCATAAAGCATGATGAATAAGGATATTAGGTAAACTACCAAGAGTCTGAGAGGTGTGGGCCAGCAAGATTACCCACAGTATGGATCCAGTTAAAACCAGGAGTCCTAATACAGGTTCGTAACTGAGCTGTAGTGGATCAGGGGTCATTAGTGACTCTACTTACGTGCACCCAGATCAGTACTGAAGTCTCATATTTTAAGAGAAGCCTCAGATCTTCCAGAAATTCACAGGAGTATCTTATTCCTTGAGGTGGTCCTTTCCCTCAGACAGTTCAGGTGGGGCTGGCTTTGTCTTACAAAGGTGAATCTAGCTATTTATCTGCACCACCTTTACTACAGTGGGTGTGGCAAGGATCACTGAAAAAGGGCCCTTCGATTTTGGTTTTAATTGGTCTGCAGGAAGCCCTTCTTTCCAAGTTTTAATGAGTGATTGGTTTCCAGGGAAGACACTAGGTGTTTTCCCTGGGCTAAGAGAACTTTTTCCTCTTACAGTTGGATAGCTTGTTGTACTCAGCCTGTAAGAATCTTGTGGCCTCAGAGTACACTACTGTATCAGAAGATAGGAAAGGCTTCCCGTTTGGCATCTCAAATTAATTCACGTTTAGCTCAGTTTGGGGGAGGGGTTGAAGTCTTCATGAGGACTATAGGCAATTATTAGAGCAAGACTCTGAAATTTCTTGGTAAAGTTTTGCCAGAATTCACTTTAGGGTCTGGTTGGCCTCTTTTGACCTTTCCAGAGGACTAACATCACCATATAGAGTATATTCCAGTGGTTTTTTTTTTTTTTTTTTGATAATGGGATTAAACTCAGGGCCTTGACTTGCCAGGCAGGCACTTGTGCCACTGAGCTACATCCCTGGTCTGTAGACTATATTCCTAATGACTTTGCCACCTCCTGAGTTATTTAGGAGGTAAAAGAAGGCCCAGTGTCACTCTGACAAGTGGCTGGGATAGTCCAAAACAGTGGATGGTTTCTTTGAGGTGCACCTTGACTACTTCCATAGCCCTTTCTGAATGGGTTAGGCAAGGCCTCAATCCAATCTGCAAACTGTCAATCAAGACCAATATCTGTTTAAATCTCTCACAGGGTAGCATGTGGGTAAAGTTAAATTTCCAGTCCTCCCCAGGGCATGTCCCGCTCCTCTGTGCAAGTTCTAGCAAAGGAGGTGGTCTGGGTTTGACTGGGTTGTTGTAGGCACAGAGTGGGCAAGTTATGCAAACCTGTCAAGTGGACACTGCTAGTCCTGGTCCTGTGAAAATTCAAGTGACCATTTCCCATGTAGCATCTCTTCCAAATGGTAAGAATCATGCAAGGTTTTTGTAGCTTTCCAATTCATCCCTTGAGGAAGAATTGGTTTGTTTTCCAAATACCACCAAAGCCCCATTTTGATTCCGCCTTGTCCTAAGGCTGGTTTATATTACTGGGGGATATACTGGTCTTAATGTTTACTTTGGAACTGGAACAAGGTAAGGATCTTGAGGACATACAAGGCTGCCCTTTTTGCCTATCAGCCTTTTGATTTCTCAAAGAGATTTAAGACATATCTCTTTGATATCCCTTGTAATAAATGATGGCCTCCTTCCTGAGATGATAGACTGCTGATAGCACTTACAGAATTTCTTGCTTGTGCCTAATAGATGATTATTAGTTACCAACCCCCTTTATTTCCAGGTTATTGCATGGACATTCATCATCGAAAAGCCAAATTTGGAATTTGTGTAAATCTTTAGCCTCAAACCTTTTTCCAGGATCAATGCCTAAGTAAGGGCTATGAGCTCTGCTTTTTTAGTGGAGGTCCCTGAAGGAATATGTTTGGCTTCAGTGATGTGTTATGAACTGACAACAACAACCTGCTCCTCGATGTCCTTCTTGGCCAAAGGTACTTTCATCAGTGAACCATACTTCCTCAGGGTCTTGGTGGGGCAAATCACTGATGTTTTGCATCTGTATATAACCTGTTCACAAGAGCGGTTAATCTCTAAGTCTGTAGGCATCACTGATGCAGGGGTAAGAGCAGTACAAGTCTTTGTGATCATCTCAAGGGTGTTTAGGAGCATGACTTAGTACTTGGTAAGCCCCTGCCAAATGTAAGTAAACTTTTCTCTCAAAGTTAGCTCTCAGCTAGTTTTTTCCTCAAAGTTACTTTTACATCATTTTCTGTTATTTGCTACAGCCCGTAGGTAGGGTGGCCATCCAGTGAGTCCACTCCAGGTAATTTTTTTGAAAAGTACGTAACTCGTGGGTTCCTTTCCCAACCTTTTTTAGTAATATTATGGTTTAATAGCTCTCTGAGTTCTAGGTTTCTTACATTGTTTCCCAAAGCCCAAGAAAAAAAAGAGGGTTATCCCTAAAGCCCTTTTGAAAATTGTCCAAGTATATTGTTGTTTTCCCTTTGAAATGAGATTTTCCTATTCAAGGGAAAACAATAACTGGGAATCTGGATGAATAAGAATACAAAAGATATCATTTTTGAGGTTTAAGACTGAAATCCAGTTGTGTCTTTTGGGAATTGGGAGAGGATTGCATATGGATCTGCCACTGGTGGGCGGATTAGGGTTATAACCTCATTAAAGAGGTGGAAGTCTTGTACATATTTGAGAAACCTGTCTATGGAAGGCTAGAGGCCTTTACAGACCTCTTCTATGATTGGATGTTAATTTGGGTTGGGAAATTGGCTGTGATCTTTTAATTTTACTTTAGCTCCTGGCATTCCTGAGTTTCCCCTCCCATGCATTTCATTATACTATAGCAGGATCCTCCTGTTGGCTAATTAGGTCAGATGTAGTCCCAACTGGTAAAATCCACTTTGGCTTTTGGTAGAATTGGAGAACTTTCCGCAATTTTACTGTTAAATTTCTTCCTACTAAGGGAGTAGGACACCATGGGACAATTAAAAACTCATAGTTGAGCAGCTGACTTTCAATTTGACATGTCAGAGCAGGTGTAAAGAAGCTGTCATTAAGGGTCCTCTCAACTCCAATTATGAGTATAGATCTAGAGCTGGGCCCTCTCGATCCTCTTTATCAGAGCAGGAGGTTAGGGTGTGGGCTGGCTTATATCCTCTATGGGAGCAGGGACAGTCAATCCTCCAGTTCACAAGTCAGGCACACTGGTCACCTGACACACACAGCAGGACATGAACAGTAGCTTGGTACAGTCGCGTGCCCAGTGTCCAACTTCCTTACATTTAAAGAAGTGATTCTTTCACCGATTGACCTGAGGTTTTTCCTTGGATGACTTGAGTGCGCTTAAAGCATTGCCAATTGTGGCATCCATAATTTTGGTCTTTTTTTAAAAGCCCTTCTTTTTATCTTCATTGAGATCACAATTGTTGAATACAGTAAATACCATGTCTAGCATGGGTCACGGAGGTCTGGGAGCCCATTTGAAATTTTTGTAATTGGTTTCAAATATCTGGAGGCTGATTGACTAATGAAAACCTATCCCATTAATGCTTATCCTTCCTTGCAAGATGAATTTAGGTTTGTATGTTTACAAAAAGTTGCTACTAATCAGCTATACAAGACAGCTGGATTTTCTTTTTTCCTCTGCTTCACATTTCTTATATTTTCGTAGTTAATAGGTTTCTTTTTATTGTTAATAGGTTTCTTAATGCATTCTTTTATTCTTATGATAAGAGCAGTTTATCATCTTAGACCTCATGTTTAATTCATCTCTAAAATTATAGTCCTAGTTTGGATCTGCTACAGGGACAATAACTTCCCCAGGGCAATTCTCTACTCTTGTCTGTGGCACATTATTTATCTGCATATTTCCTAACCCTTTCTAGGATTCTACTTTTCATCTGGGGTACAGCATCTGGCCAAGACAAATTGAATGTCTCACGAGAGGTCAAAAGCAAGGGTCAAAGGATTTGAAACCTATCTCCCGTCCTCTCAGTATCTTCCAAAATTTGGCCTAACTGTTGTTTGTATTTTTTTATATCAGCCACTAGCTAAAGTAACCTGGACTTGAGTTTTCTCCTCTAATCCTGGGACCTTTCTGAGGGGCAGAATGAACTCTGAGTTGGAAGAGTGAGAAGTCCCACTATGAGTGTGCTCTGTGGGACTAAAAGTTGTCTGGAAAGCATGAGGAAGGTGCAGGGGACTCTGGGTCTCTTTGGGGAGCTAGCTTCTGATGGAGTTTCTGAGTCACTTGAAGAGGATGGGGCTGATTTACTGACCTGAAGAGCCTCCTTATAAGCAGGATTTTGAGGAGAACTTACAGTGTGGTTGCTTTTGTTACACAGTGGGGAAGATCTATGTTCCTTGAAAAAGCCAGGGGGGATCTGAGGATGGGTTCATCAATGACATCCATCTCTTCCTTGGAGGTCTCTTTAATATCATATTTCTTAGACTTTCTTAGGGGAATGGTCTCTGATAAAGACCCATAACAGCCCAAACATAAAGGATTTCATACCACTTTCCTTGCCTTTTACAGAAAAGGTCTAGCTGAAGATTTGTATTATAATTTAGACTGCCATTTTGTGTCTCTCTCTTACCATTTCCTAGTTCACACTGGACTCAAACAATTTTGGACTAGAAGATAATTTTTTTCTCAGATTATCAGGGTCAATTTTTTTCCCAGTTTTTAAGGATTCAGTCTAATAGGGATGTCAGTGGGATCTGCAGGATGTTTCCCATGGTGCATCATGGGGTCAATAGAGAGAGGGGGGAAGACGAGGTCAGAGGCCCTTCTGAGGGCATTCTTTCAAAAGGACAGAGACCTGTTGAGACCCTGGGACATTCCTCATGAGTCTCAAATTGTATTACCAGATGTCCGTGGAAAAGAGAGAAGTACTTGTACCTTTTCTTTGAACCTCTCCATAAGCTAATGTCTGTTATAACTCCTTAAAGGCCAGCTAACCATTTGAGAAACAGTATCTGTCCTATTTATCCCAATGATGAAAAACTTAGGTAATTTTTTCTAGTAGAGCTAGAAATTTTTTTGAGCATTTAAGAGAGAGATAAAACAGTTTAGAACGTTCCAAGTATAAGGACAGGGTCTGAAGTCTATTGACTAAAATATTCCTGCATTGCTTTTGCATTCCCACAGCTGTTGAGTGGCCCTTCACTGCCCCCTTTGTTTTGCTCAAGCCCTCTCTAAATTAGCTGAATTTCTGTTAGAAGAAAAGAGATGGTCTTTAAGCACATTTAGAAGAGAAGAGAAGAATCTCATGTGTTTTCTGAAATTAGAGCCCACGGCTCTTATCTATAATAGTGAAATTTCCTTGTGTCCCTGAAGTCAGCTGGCAACAAAAATAGCAGACAAACATGACCAACAAACATGGAGAACATGGCCAACCCACATGGCCAAAAGGTCAATGCCTTGCCAAGGTCAGCCAGGAACTCGGCAGCCAGATGGTGGGAGGGTGGACAGGCATGGATCCCTGAGGTCTTAAACAGAACCCTGAGAAGGTGACTCACTAAGGTTACCTAGAGATAAAAGGCTGTCTAGGGAAAAATGCACAAATAAGATTTTGAGCAGGGAAAGAGGGAGTTTGAGGTAGGCGACTACTCTAGCAGATCATTTGTGGGTAGCTACTTCTCCCAAAGGAATGAGAAAATTGAACAAAGTATTGGGAAGAACAAAAATGTAGGCATGAATGAAGCATGTTAAACTTCAGCACACACACACACACACACACACACACACACACACACACACACACGAGTCTGCATGGTCTGTTTTGTGATTGGGCAGTGGCAGAAACCCTGTCAGCTCCCAGCCAACTCAGACCTGCAATGAGTGACCAAAACTGCCTGGGAAAACACAGAGACTGCGTGCTTCTCTCCCTCTTCCCACGTGGTGGGACACACCAGAGCACTGTGCCCAGGGGCCGTGAGAAAACTTTCTGAGTTTCCCAGCTTGCATTAATTTTTATCACCCTCTGGCTCTATTTCTCTCCCTGATAACTTGTAGTATCAGGAGAGAAAAAAGTTAAAGGATTTGGGTTTTCTGACAGATGAAAGCCTGAGTGGGAGAGAAGGGATAACAAGACTGGGGGTTTTCTAGTGAAGAGGGAGGAGAAAGAAAAATATTCTTCAGTTTGAATCCATAGACTTCACAGAAAGAGAAAGAAAACTGTGCCCAAACAGAACTATTATCTCCTGGCTCGCTCGCCAGGAAAATTATTGCCAGCTTTTGCAATCTAGCAAAGATTCTTTCCAGGTTCTTGGTGTTCCTGAACAATCAGGCAAGACATGTGAAAAAGGTAGAGAGGATTTACATTTATTAAGGACGGGAAGAGAAGTATGCTCTGCAGGGAGAGACCAAGCTGCAGTGGCCCTGAGGTCAATGGTGGAGGTCTTTCATATCTCTCATCCCTCAGCCTGATGATAGAGCTCAGCTGTCCTATCAAAACTCTGCTTGGCTTCGTTCATGTCAAATGTAAATAAAAAATTGAGGATAACACTTTCTGATTGGTCCCCGGTGCAAGACTCAGAAACTGTGTTCTGCACATATGTGCTGGGTCTCTGTGACTGACAGATCATGCCCACTGGCACGGTCAGTTTGCCCCACCCTAATCTCCTATTTCAGTAACAGATCACGGTTGACTTTGTGTGGTGTCCGTGACTGAACCCAAGACCTCATATATGCTTTCATTTTTTTTTTTTTTATTTTTTCTGGTACCAGGGATCGAACTCACGACCACATACTTGCAAGGCAGGCACTTATGCCGCTAAGCTAAATCCCCAGCCCTAAGACCTCATATATGCTGAACATGTGCTCTACTATGGAGCATACTTTCTGCCCATCTTAATTTTATTTATCTATTTTGTTAATCCTCTAGTTATTTTTTGTTTTGTTTAATGTGCTGCTCAGGATCAAACCAGAACTTCATGCATGCTAAGCTTGTCCTATACTCCAGTTCCTAAAATGTAAATATTGTTGGATATATGAATATTTGGCTAATTTTTCCTATTATAGGTAAAAGTGCAATAAAAATTGTCATATTTTAGTTTTCTTCATTCTGTGTGAGGAATGTATAAAGGATAAAAAAATAAAGATACAGGCAGGGTGTGCTGGTGTAATCCCAGCACTTGGGAGGCTGAGGCAGGAGGATTGCCACTTTGTTTAAGGCCAGCCCGGGCTACATAATGAGCTCGAAGCCAGCCTAAACTACATAGCAAGGCCCTGTCTCAAAAAAAAAAAAAAAAAAAAAAAAAAAAAAAATAGGGGATTTAGCTCAGCGGCATAAGCGCCTGCCTTGCAAGCAGGCAGTCGAGAGTTCAATCCCTGGTACCGATAAAAAGACAAAAAAAAAAAAAAAATTTAAAAAAGAAAACAGAAAAATAAGAAACAGAAAAAAAGGTAGACATTATACCCCCCAAACTATGTTACCATTTTATATTTCTCCTACTAATATATAAAATATATCTTCTCTCTCCCTAACCCTGACAAAGATATGTCAGGATTGGGTTTTACAATTTTTAATGTTTTCTACTTTAATATGAGTCTACATAACCTTCACATTGGTTGAATTTGTGTATATTTTCATTTGTAATAAAACTTTTATTTTTAAAAATGTGGACTTAATTTAAATTTTCTAGACTGTAAACATTTTGACCATTCAAATGGAAAGTAGTTATTGATTTACATAAGCATTGATTTCTTCATTGATTTTTGGGAGAAAACTCTTACAAGATTATGATAGTAATGTAGCTATTGTATACTATTTTTCTTTATAATTTTAATTTAAATCTTTTTGCATGGAAGTTAAAAATGTTAAATATATTTAATCCTTCTTACTTTCAGTAATGACCTCAGTTTCCTTCAGTTATTAGAAATGCTTTTTACTTCATGTCAGGAATAAATAAGTCATTTTTCAGTTTTTTAAAAAATGCTCTTACTTTTCAGCATAGTTGGAATTTATTGTAACATTTGGTCTCTTATATTTATGATTTTAAATTGATTTTTTTCAAACCTGTTAGCCAACTATTTTGCAGATAATTTGGTAAGTGGTTATCCCTTGCTATACATTTATTTTCTTTCTGTTGTAGGTCAAGATCTTATTTCAAACTGCTAACTCAAAATCATAGGATTTGATCATGCTGTAGTGTATTCAGTTTCCTAGACACGACGAATCCATCCCATTACCTGGGGTAAGTCTGATTATTGTCATCCATTTATTTTTCACAGGAATTTTAGTTGTTTCTGCAACAAATCTGTAGCCGCAGGGGACGTGTTTGGGGAAACATTTCAGAGTTTTTGTTGGTGTCAACCAGCAATAGAGTGGGTGTACACACACAAATTAAGATAGCTGCAATACCACTAGATGATGCATCTTACATATCTTATATATGTGCTCTACCAAAAGGTTTCATGACCAAGTTTTCATGGCACATGATTGTACTAAAATTTCTAAAAATTGATGTCTTTAGTCTCTTTGAGAAAATTGACATGTCATTCTTCTTCCATAAAGTTCTCATTTTTTTCTACTAAATTGTAATCATTTTAAAAACAAAATGTTTCAAGTTAAATTTATTCCAAAATAAAGCATTTTTTGATATGATGAATTCTGTCTTCAGTTGTGCATATTGATATTTTTGATTTCTTTGCTATTTTAAGTATATGGCTATGTACAATACAGAACATACTAAAATATTTAATATGTTTTAGTGTATATTCCCAGTTTACAGTGCTAGTAAAGTACCATTGCTATGGTTGTGTTTTCTCAAAGTAAATTGGTTCAGGTATTTCTGATTCTAGTTTTATTTTTACTCTTTGAGATTCTTGCTTGAATTCATGAGTTCAAGTGGTTCTCCTGCTTCTGCCTTCTGAGACCTGAGGACAACACGCTGGTGCCACTGTGCTTAGGGTCTTTTCATTGGGCAATTTGTAAACACAGATGGTGCATTTGTCTGGTCATTTTCTTCAAGTAATAATCTTTAATTTTAACATTGTATGTAATCATTGAGCTAGATATTAGAGAATAAAAATAATTCAAATGCAGAACTATAAAGAACAAAGTTATACAAGAGGAATGCTTTGGCTGGCTCAGAGTTCACACTGACATGGTTTTAATCCTAATCATGTTAATTATTAGCTATGTGATACCAGGCATATTTATAACCACACTGGGTTTCTACTTTACCATTTATAAAATGGATATAATATTACCATTGTTGTTATGAGTGCTTAAGTAATTAATACATTTAAAGTGTAAAATATCCTAAAATAGTGCATGGTGTACAATCAAGATTTAGTATTAAGTGAACTTTTAGTGGTGCAGGCCTCTAATCTCAGCACTTTGCCAGGCTGAAGCAGGAGGACTGCAAATTTAAGCTCAGGCAATTTAAGAAAGTGTGAAGGTCCAGGGTACTCAGCACTAGAAATTAAAACTTGTATCACTGTTTTCATCATCATCATAATTAACCATAATAACTCAGAATTTTAACCAAGCCATTTTTAAATTCATACTACCTGTCAAGCTACTACTTACTGCTGTCAAAATCAATAACTCCTCAGGGCTCTGTTTCTATAGCTTCTGAATTGCCTGACTTGATAATAACATCTTTATTATTAAATATACTCCTTTCACGTTTTGGTAAATACACATTTTCCTATGCTCTTATTTTTATCTTTGTCAAATTTTCAATTTTAATGATTTACCTGACCTTACTTCAAAGGTCCAACCAAAGATGATTTTTATAAAAACAAAGAACTCCATGAGGCTCACTACTGCTGAAGCAGCTGACAGCTCTGTTGCACTTTAACTGATTCCTATTGTTCCAGAGAGGGCAAATTCCAAGCTGAAAGAGCACAGGCCTTCCGATGATTTGGATCTAAATTCTAGGGTAGAAGCCTGCTGTGATTATTAGATTAAATCGAATCAAATAGTGCATGCAAAATCCACTTAAAAAGTATCTGGCACATACTAGATTTAAATAAGAAAAACGATTGCTGGGCTCAGTGTAGACAGCTTGCTGGCATGCACAAGGCCCTGGGTTTGTTCCCCACCACTGTAAAAAGAAAAAAATAAGTGGGAAATTGTTTCTTGACTTTGGCTCTTTTCTTTTCCTGCTCTGTGGCTCCTGTTTAACATCCAGGGAGAGTTCTGCCCATTTGTCTGAATGGTCACTCTCTGCATTGCTGAGGAGTGTGCAGCATTCATGGTGTGTGGCTACCAGAATCTTCTGTTTGCTGCTCACCTGTATCTGTGATAACAGATCAAAAATCTCTGCACAGCTGAGTGAAAGGACTAGCCCAACTATTTGGGAGGATAGTTGGAACCCAGCCAAGGCTTGGAAACCAGCCTGAGTAACATAGCAGGCTGTTTCGAAAACTCGGTGGACAACATCTATAACAAACTTATATGATAAGGTGTCTAGAGGACCGAAAACCACAAGTAATTGAGGATAGTTACAGACCGCTACCAGAGCAGTGTGGTATCAGCAGCTAAGCAGTACCAGTATGCAAGAACAAGTGACAATGAGGCACACTGATAGAACTGAGAATCTCAAAGCTGTCAACAAAGCTGGTCATGGTAGTGGACGCTTGTAATCCCTGCACTCAGAGGCTGAGAGAGGAGGATTGCTGTAAGTATGAAGCCAGCCTGGGCCACACAGTGAGTTCAAGGCTAAATTACAAGGATTTCTTGGAGTCTGAGGCCCAGCCTAGGGCACACAGTGAATTCCAGGCCAGCCTGCACTACATAGCAAGACTTTATGTCAAAACAAAACAAGAAAAAACAGCCAATAGGGACTTACTAGAAAGTTCCAAGGTTCAATCTGAGGACAGCAGCTAAAACTGGAAAAAGTTTTGTACATTCTACTGTCAGGGAACTTTGAAGTGTCTAGAGCGGCAGAGTATGTTCAAAACAAACCAACCAAATATTTCTGCTTTCAGAAAAGCACTACTCAGAGAAGGAACTATTAAGAAAATATTTGTTATGGTCTGTGTCTGAATATCCCCCCAAGGAATCACACAGTCTTGAGGGCAGGTTTCTAGAGTTTGTTATTGGATCATGGTCCATGGCATGAGTGCTACACCCACCCTAGGGGGGTATCATACACACGATGTAAGGGACAGAAAGTCTTCTCTCATGCTCCTCCATTGTTTTTCTCTTACTGCTTTTGTTGACTTCTGGCTGCCAGGAAATGTTGCTGCTATGCCACACCACCCTGCCTTGAAGCCAGCTGATTATGGACTGAATCCTTATAAACTGTGAGCAAACTATACCTTTCCTTCCTTCATTTTGGGCATCAGGTATTTTGTCTGAGCAATGAGAAAAAGTAACCAAGACAAGAATGATCAACAGAAGCAGGGACAGTAAAGGAGAGACAGAGAGAGAGAGAGAGAGAGAGAGAGAGAGAGAGAGAGAGAGAGAGAGAGAGAGAGAGAGAGAACATATAAAAATAAGCAAGGAGCTGGGTGTAGTGGCATACATCTGTAATCCCAGCACTCTGGAAGGCTGAGGCAGGAGGACTGCAAGTTCAGCCTGAGAAATTTAGTGTCTTAGTGTCAAAATAAAAATAAAGAGACTCAAAAAAAAAATAATTAAAAAGAACTGACGTTGTAGCTCAGTGCAAAGACTTTGAGTTCAATCCCTATATCCCTAGTATTGCAAAAAAAATCAGGAAGCTAAAAGAACCACAAAAGAGACAGGGATAAAATTGATAAGTTAGAGATGCAACTCCAGATACTGCCTGCTTCCAAAAATTTTAAGAAAATTATTTCACAGGCCAGGGCTCAGAGGCACAAGTGCCTGCCTGGCAAGTACAAGGTCGAGTTCGACTCTTGATACCAAAAAAAAGAAAAGAAAAGAAAAGAAAAAGAAAATTATTTCACATTAAATAAATGACCAAAAAATTACCAGAGTTAGATCCTAGACAAAATCACTAAATAAAAAAATGACAAGAAGCTGAATGGAATTCCTATGGACAATTGCAAAACTGTTCAAAACATCTACTTTCAGAATAGAGGAAAGTTATTATTTATTATTTTAGCATGAACTAAAAGGTATTACAGGAATCACATAAGATAGGAAAAGACCATGGGAATTGGAAAACTTCAAAACTGAAATGTTAGAATTCGAGAAAAAAGAGGTCAAAACAGAATCAATTCAGAAATGAAGAGTAATGTAAAAGTAATACGAAGAGAAACAAAATATCAGATAATTCCTTAAAAAGAACAGAAATAAAAGGGGAAAATCAGATGAAAAATTGAAGGAAAGATATAAAAAGGCTGGAGAGAAAAGGAAAAATGTATAAATAAGCAAAGATGACATAATATATTCTAGTGGATATTTCTAAAGGATGTAAAAATTCCAAAGCAAGACGCAGAATAACTACCAAAAAATCTATAGTCAAATACACATCTCTCTCTCTCTCTCTCTCTCTCTCTCTCTCTCTCTCTCTCCTCTCTCTCTCTTTCTTTCTTTCTTTGTACTGGGAATTGAGCTCAGGACCTTGTGCTTGTCAGGCAAGTGCTGTGCTGCTGAGCTGTATCACCGGCCCAGCCCTACACTTTCTTAAAATTACTAGTGTACTTGTAAGTAATTCAAAATACATATCAAAGTTTATAAGTTTACCTATAAATATTCATCCAGAATTAACTACACCAATACATAAATAAAGTTACTAGATTTTAAAGGAAAAAATTAAGATGTCCAGATATAAAGGGGAAAATACAGTTATCATGACACAGGATTCTCAATGTAGAAATTTATATAGCCTAGGCATTGATTCAGACAATAAATAACTGACAATAAATACCTAGCTCTTTCCTAAACAGCGTGAGCAACCCAGTATGAACTTCTTTAGTACTGCGTTGGGGTTTGTGAATACACTTTCCTACGGAAAGAAGCTAGAGTCTTAAAGAAATGGCTAATTCCAAGTTTGGAACAGGAAATATGCAAGATAATCCTGGAAATACCATGTTAGTCAGCTTTTCATCACTGTGACAAATACTGAGAAAATAAGCTTAATAAAAGAAAAGATTTACTTTGGCTCACGGTTTCAGGGAGCTCAGTCCATGGCTCTTTGGCTCTGTTGCCTACAGGCCATGGTAGTCCAGAACATCATGGCAGAAGCATGTATCGGAGGAGGCCGCTCACCTTAACTGCAGCCAGGAAGGGAGAGAAACAGGAAGGTGTTGGGCTTTTAATGCCTCCTACAGTGACACACTCAGTGACCTTCCATTATGCCACTTCTTAAAATTGCCACCACTTCCCAATAGCATCACAGGCTGGTGACCAAGCCTTCAGCACGTGGGCCACTGAGGAGCTGTTTAAGAAAGCTCTCAGTGGTTACTAGTAGCATGTGATAAGGACTCAGGAACCTCAACAGACAAAGGTAAGAAAAATTAACAAGTGTAATGGACTGAAACGCACACCCACATAATTTTTTATAAAACACTTATTTGGTTACTTTTGTAGCATTCTAGTACATTAGCTTTTCATTGACGTAAACAATTTAAAAGGCAAAAAGATTTATTTTGGCTCATGGTTTCAGTCTGGCCTTGCTGCTTCCACTGTTCTTAGGCCGTGGCAAGGCCAAACAGTATAGCAGCAAGCCACGGCAGAGGAAAGCAGCTTGCCTCATGGCAGCCAGAGAGTGGAGAGAAAGAAGACGGCTGTGGACAAAACATATTGTTTGAAGGCACAGCATAAGCGACCTACTTTCTTCAATTCAGCTCTGCGGCCTTGTGTTTCTACCATCTCCCAGTGGTGCCATCAGCTGGAGAGCAAACTTTCAACAGATGACCTTGGGCAGGGGGTTCGCACTGTATAAGAGCCAGACAATTGCATTCTGGGAAACAACGCAATGTTTTGTTACAGTTGGTAAATAACAGCCAGGCACACCTGTCATCTGAGCTACTCAGGAAACTGGGGCAGGAGGATCGCAAGTTCAAGGCTGGCCTGGGCAATTTAGTGAGATTCTGTCTGAGTAAAACACTGAAAAGGCTGGGGATGTAGCCAAGTGGTAGAGGACTCCTGTGTTCAGGCCTTAGCACTGAAAAACATTGGTAAATACCGGGTAAGAATTGGGCAGTTTATCTTATCTATTGGATAATTACATGTTATAAGAGGGAAAGTTTCTTTCTTTTTTTTCTTTCATTCTTTCTTTCTGGCAGGGGTAGGACGGAGGGGACAGGATCTTGCTGTGCTGCTCAGGCTGAGCCCAGACTTGTGATCTTTTAGCCTCAACCTTCAAGTAGCTGGGGTTTTAGGCACGCACCATCATGCCCAGCTTGGAAAGTCTCTTTTTGTAGATACATGTCAGCTAATAAGTGAAGAAGAAGTGATTCAGTTAGAATATCCTTGTTTCAAGCTTTCATAAATATAGGATTTACGCATCCTGTATTTTGCTGTTAGCAGCAAAAGTGAGACAGGTGGGCCTCCTGGAGAAAAAGCACAATATACCAGTGACACACTTTTCCCCGCACCAGAATCAAACCTGGATCTGTCAGGCGGGTAGGCCTAGCCACAGCACTGGAGAAAATGAGGTCAAATAATCTCTTGTACTCAACAAATTTATTACACAAAGATAAAAAAGAGAGAAAAATAGATAGATTTTTGAAAAATAACCCAAACTAGCCAGGCAAGGTGCCACGTGCTTCTCTAAGCCTACCACTCTGGGACACTGAAGCAGGAGAAGCTTAAGCTTGTGCCCAGTCTGAGCAACTCAGTGAGACCTTGTCTAAGAAAGGGCTGAGGATGCCAAGGCTCTGAGTTTAATCTCCAGTACTGCCAAAATAAATGAACAAATGGCAAAGCTGTATACTTATTATTTAGAGATGGACCTGTGGGTGACAGAATTCTAAAGACTGCAAGGAAGTTTACCAAACTACGAATTTATTTTATATGGTTTTCAGTATCTGTGTTATTTTTTACAATTAACAAGATTTCAAGAAAATTCACCCCTCTTTCTGGATGCCAGGATTAAATTAACATTTAAAGGGTGGCTTTTAGGAATGTGCATTTTAATGGAAGCCTATATGGAGTTGCCTAGAATGTCAAAACTGTTAAACCAAGCAACTCGGGGCATTTACACTAAAAGCAATATTTTTTATCTTTTACTTTTTCACTAATGAAAAATTTTGTGCACTTAAAGACCATTAAGAGAGAAATGGGATTATCTCTTGGCACTAGAGGATATCTGATGAAAAAAATATGAAATTTATCTGCCTACCAACCTACCACCTATCTGTTTTTAAATCTTATCCTTCTCTGTTTTCTGTTTTGAGATAGTTACTGTGTATATAGTGTACAACAATGTAGTGCTATATAAAATGTTAATGAATAATTAAGTATTGGGCACATGTACTCTCTCTGTATATAATTTTGGAGGCCACCAGTTTTCTTACTTGAGTCACAGGCCAGGGACAGAAGGCCCGAGATGAGGAAGGCAGGCAGGCTTTAGGGCTGGAGAAAATGTTGGTTGAAAAAGGCAAGACTTGCTTAGTCTCAGGTTTGCAGGCCAATGAGAGTAGGAGTAATAGAGTAATTCTAAACGTGAGATAATATACAAATCATAAATGCATGAACAGTAATCCCTTGTATTTTATTCTCCTGACAACACTATGAGATCCAAAGAAATAACTCTGTAACAGAAAGACTGAAATCTGGGCAGGTCAGATCCATGAACTCATATCTAGGTATCAAAACTGACCCTTTAGTTCCAGTTTCTGTGTTCTCAGTTTTAGGAGGATAATATTTTTGTGTTCGATATCTGTTAAAGATTTGCAGATAACTAATTTATAAATTTAAAGGGGTTAGCCATAATTTTCTAGGAGATAAAAAGAGATCAGAAGTAAAATTATCCAAAGTAGATAAATATTTGGTGCTGTTAACTTATTGTGATAAAGGCTGGGGATTTAGCTCCGTGCCATAAGTGCCTGCCTGGCAAGTGCAAAGTCATGAGTTTGATCCCTGGTACAAATAAATAAATAAATAAATAAATAAATAAATGTGTGTGTGTAAATAAATTACTGTCGTAGATTAGCAACTGGTCTCAGTGTTCTAGAGATCCAAAGGTAAGACTGTCTTATTTTTCTGGGAAGTCATCCAGCACTAATTGAAAATATTAGCATACTGCATGTGATTTAGACAAACATAGCCCATACTCTGTACAGAGAAAACAATGATGATAGTATTGTCTGTGGCTTTCCTAAATTGCAAGCCCATGTTTAGAAGAGTGATTGTATTTTGAAGAATGCTTATGTAATAACGCAAGGGCTAATTGCTATTTATATGGTTTATGGTTCTTCCTACATCATTACAAGTTGCAAAGGTTTGACACAGAACATTGTTCTACTTCCTTGCATACCACTTCCAAAGGGGGAAGATTTCATAGCCAACCATGAATCAGACCAAAAACCAAAAAGTGGAATGAATCAAACATTAATCAGTAGCGAGGGATGCATTCTGCCCGATCACAATAGGGCAAAACCACACCCATTGGAGGTCATGACTGCTTGCATTAGTTTCAGATAATCCCTGACAAATTAGCAAACCCTCTCAGGGTTTGCATGTGGTTAAGAGAACAAGGCCAGAGGAGTAAACTGAAAGCAAATTTAAAAAGTCTAGCTGGATTAGTATCTCAAAAGAATGAGACAATAAAAGTCAGAGATTTCTTATTGATACTTGCATGAAGCAGTAAACAGGTTGAAATCGAAAACACTTCCTCCTTTTAAGGAAAGACTCCAACTGCAGGCCTTTAGAGCAAAGCCTAACCAAGTTCAAGTGTGACACAGTTATGATTCATCGTCAAGAGTGTATTACGCAGACCACTAGTCTCTTTAGTCATACATTCTAAGCACTCAAAGTAGTCATATTCAAAGAGGTTGCATAACAAACTGGTAAGTGCTATATTTTTCTTAATTTCTTTCTAATATGAGGAGATCTGCAGCAGGATTACAGAATTTCTTTGTGTGTGTGTGAATTAAAATAACCTTGGCATAATACTACAAGAACGGTTCCTTCCACCGAGTCTATAAATGGATACTTCATGGTGTGTGGGGATGGGGGTAAAAGTTTCTTAGTTATTCTCAGGTCATTTTGATAAAAGGAAGCTACATTTCCTCACTACTGCTACTGCAATGTATTGCAATAAAAATATCCTTTTTGGAATTTTTCTTTTAGGCTGAATCCAGGACCTCTTGCTAGTGAGCCCAGGCCCAAGAAACTATTTTCTTGAGATGCCTTACTTACAAATTGGCACTTTTGCAAGAACTACCACTCTGATAGTTACTCAAGAGTCTTTTTAAGCCTCTCAGAACACTAAGAATTAAGTTTTCAGTAACCAGAGTTGTTTGTAAGTGAAGCACGGTCATGCTCTGCTCTCAAACTCGCAGTTCCTTGCTATATAGCCACTGCTACAGCTGGTCAGTTTGTGCATTTGGCCAAAATATATTCTACCATCATGGAATATGGAAAATAAAAGTTACGTGGTTATTTGTAATATACCTTTTCTTTTTACAAAAACAGGGAAAAAAGTCATTAACAGTATCACAGAACTCCAACACTCTTTGTCACAGATGACTACAACTTCTAACAATTGTTCATCAACTATGAAATGATTGGAAAATTTCTGGAATGTTGTGTGTAGCAGCTGGATCAACTTCTGAGATGAGATTTGTAGAGATGTTAGAAATTTGCCATAAGCATAGTTCACTTTCAGAGGTGTATGCAGAAGAACTGATGTCTGTAGTTACCTCTGTGGAAAGCCAGTTCCCTGATGTGCTACTCTTTTTTTTCTTTTTCTTGTCTTTTTGAGGCAGGGTCTCAGTATGCAGTTCAGGCTGATCTTGAGCTCCCTTTGTAGCCCATGCTGATATTGAACTCGCAACGACCCTCCTGCCTCAGCCTTCTGAGTGCTGGAATTACCTGCTACTCTTATAAGACTGGGATAATATTAGCTTAATCTCTGATTTGGTGAAAATCTTCCTCCAACTGAGTTTTATTTTTAATGCTTTTGGTTTGTGTTCAAAGCCATAATAAAAAAAAAGTCTAGATGAATTTTCTTATAGTATGTTTGCTTCCCCTTTGCCCCCACCTATTCAGCAGTCTTGATCTAAAATATGAGCAACAAAAATTTTTCTTGGAATTCAATAGTGAGGAAAAATCACCTTCTTTAGAAAGCCAGGGGTTGCTTTGGAAAATGGCAACTGTGTAATTAGTTGGAGCACTTTGTGACCAGGAAGCTCAGTGTTTTAATTTGTAGATCAACAGTGTGTTTATCACCTGTAATTTGCCATTCTCCCTTCTCAGCCTCTTGAGTAGCTGGGATTACAGGTGTGCACCACCTCACCCAGCTTCTTGGGACCCTATTGTACACTAAAAACATTATATTTATTTTAAAATTTACTGTCTCTATCTTTTAAAGTTATTCAAATCTTTGTTCAGTGAAACGATGGTAGAAGTCAATGTTAAAAACAAAAATCACAAAGGCATCTGGCTCAGGAACAAAAGCGAAAGTCTTCGTGCAATTCCTGCAGGATTACTTCCCTGCTACTGAAGTCAATGCGCTTGAATTTCCCCCTTGAGAATTAAGCCTGGGGTTCTTTTTCTTTCTTGACTAAATGTAACCTTGGGAAAGTTGGCTGGACTCTGCCCTGGGGAGATAAAATTCTAAGGAATTTGCTAATTCATCATTTCCACCACACTCACGGTATGTTCATTAGAGTTTTATGTATTAGACTTTTTCCCTTATAAATGAATGAGAGAAGAAATAGGGCTAAAAGCATCTTTTGAGTATTTTGCCTCCCTTCTCATTAACACATGAAAAATTTAGTCACTTTCTATTTATAAACAAAGTTAGTTGACAGAGAAACAGTCAATTCTGATGGCAAAACTTCAACTCTGAAAAATTTTGAAACACTGGTATTGATTTATTATTCACATGGTTCAAAATCCAAAAGTACAAAATTGTATGGAATAAAAAGTTTTTCTTTAAATTTTGCACACAGCTGTCCAGGTCCCTTTCCAAGATTAAGCCAATCTTACTAGTTTCTAGTAGTGTATCTTTTCAGATAGTGCATGCTAATACAAACAAAGTAAGTACACATATACACATAAATGTATATATGCACACGGATGTGTATAATTTTCTTCTATGTGATGGAAATTGAAGCATATTAGATAATTGTTTTGTATTTTAAAATTTTGCACATAAAGTATCTTGCAGATCATTTCTTAGTAGTATAAACAGCTTTCTTATTCAGTATTTAGTGTTCAAAGGGTTTCAACTTGTGATTGTATCATGATTTACCAGTCCTTTATTAATGAACATTTATACTGGTTTTCAATTTTTTGTGTGTGATAGTGGGGATTGAAGACTTACCTGCATCCTTTGCCTTTTTCTTTTCTTTTCTTTTTTTTTTTTTTGAGACAAAGTATCATTAAGTCACTAAATTGTCCAGGCTGAGCTTGAAATTGCAATCCTCTTATTTCAGTCTCTCAGTGTTGTGATTACAGGTATGGGCTACCACAACCAGCTTTCGATCCTTTTTTTTTTTCTTTCTTTTATTGTAAATGATGCTGAAATAAAACAGACTTTGAATGCATACCATTCATCATGTGTATTATAAGATTAAACTCTCATATGTACACTTACTGGCTTACTGGTAATTTTTTTGGATATTGTGAGTTGCCATCATTAGAGGTCAATATAATTTACATTCATATTTTCATTGTAACTGCCTGTCCATGCTTCCATGAACACTCAATGGTTACCCAACTTTCTACCCTTTGACAATATGACAAGTAAAAAAAATAAGTTTCTCAATGTAGTTTTTATTTTTTGTGTAGACAAAAATATGATTTGTTATTTTTAGGACCAAGAACCACAAAGTTATATGGAGTTATCATCTCATCCTTAGTATTGTTCCTGGAGTCTCTAGTAGGTCACTATTAGAGTTCAGAGAATGGGAACATGGCAACATGCCCAGAACCAAGATAGAAAGAAAAGCCAATAGGTCCCATTTCTTGAATATTTGCCTTAATATAGTCCCTGATGATGTCCCTAGAAGATAACTTCTGCTTTTATGTGGATGCAACTAGAAGCTAAGTTTCAGATTTCCCAATGCCCACAAAAGGAGTTCTAATTACTTGGCAGGTTTTTTTGTCTTTTGTTTTCTCAATTTGTATCATAGAAAAATGAAGTAAAACAGGTTCTATATTTATAGAGATAACTAAACCTCTCAATAGGACTGCGTGGAGTTGGGCCAAATCATCCAGGTCATGGGAAGGTTATAAAGATTAAATAATATGTTTAATACAAATAATATTCTGCTTAGAGAAGAGGCATGTTGCTAATAAACATAATTGTCTCATGACTTGCAGAAAAAACATCAGTGGCTTTTTTTTTAATTTTGGTGCCCGTATTTGTGTTTACTTTTGCATAAGGAACAATCATCCAATGGTGTTCATGCTGTATCTGTTTAAAATGAATCACATGCCCTTCTATAAAATCATAGATTATGTTAGTGATTGTCTTTGTAAGAGGGACTTGAGAAACAGGTGAGAGGTGTCATTACACTATGGAGCCAAAAAAAAGATTAGGAGTTAGACCTGCTGGGTTTGCACTTAGCCCTCACTGGTTGGGTGTGTGACCTTGTGCAAGTCACTGACCTTTCTAGCGTCAATTTCCTTACCTGAACGGAGATAATAATCTGACTATGTACACCTGGGTCTTATTATAGGAACTAGACCATTGTACATATAAAAAGGCTTTACTGTTATACATCTTAGTTCATCTAACATTCGTGATATAGACAAGTTTGTGAAATGCAGTGTCCTCTTTTTTTTCCCCTCAGAAAATGCTTTCTTAAAATGCTTTTTAGCAAAATCATGCCAGGTATTCAAAAAAAAAGTTGGACTCAGGTTGTGTGACATTGAATGATTCAGTGATGTTCCATCTCTCCTAGGCAGAATATCATGTTTTGAAAAACTTTCGTTAGAAATATGCCTTATTGAAGAAAATATTTTATTGGCCTAAAAGACAGCTTAGGATAAAACTTGCTGTTCAGCAAATAGCAAAGACTTTTGTGTTTGGAGAAAAGTGGGTCGGGCCTCGTTTCTCTAGTGTTCTAGTCTTCCACAATTTATTGGAAGAGCTAACAGCTGGAGGGCTCATTTCTTTAATCTTTACTAGGTGTTTGCCAATATCCCTCCAGAAGTAGCAGGAAGACAACTCAGGCCGCCAGCGAGACTCACTGTGAGACAATCACTGCTGCTTCCCGGTGAGCCCCGCCGGGCAGCTGTAAACTTTTTCGGCCGCCCACCCTTGGTGCGCCGGCCCCGCCGCTCGCCGAGGCCGCAGGGCTCCGAAGGACAAACAGGTGGCCAGAGGGCAGGAGGAGACCGCAGACCTCCCCTCGAGCCCGGGATGACCCGGGGCCCCGGCCGCGGGCGCAGCACAGCTCTGGACGCCGCGGGTGCAGCCAGGTGCGAGCGAGCAGCCCCGGCACGTGGCGCACGTGGCCGCAGGTGCAGCTGCTGCGCGGTGCTCGGGAGCGCGCGGGCGGGTGCGCGGGGCGGAGCGGAGCGCGGGGGTCTCCGGGCCGGCGTCGGGGCGCCCCGGCGGGGAGCGGCCCGGCCGCGGAGCGCTCTCCACTTACACGTTCCGGCTCCCCTCCCGGCTCCGCCCCCTGGCGGCGGGAGGCGGGGAGCCCGGGCGCTCGGCTCCGGGTTCCCTCAGGGCTGCAGCGCGCCCGGGAGCTCCGGAGGGT
Source organism: Cavia porcellus (assembly GCF_034190915.1). Lineage (NCBI taxonomy): Eukaryota > Metazoa > Chordata > Mammalia > Rodentia > Caviidae > Cavia > Cavia porcellus. The sequence continues at coordinate 7,636,287 of NW_026947507.1, read as the reverse complement.
CGAGCCGCGCCAGGTGCGGACGCCGCCGGGGCGGCCGCAGTGGAGCGCGCCGGGACGCGGCTCCGGGCTCGGCTCCCCGCCCCGGGCGCGCGTGGCTCCAGGCGTCGCGGGTGAGCGCGGACGGGGTGCGGGCGGGGGATGCGGGGGCCGGCCGGGCGGCTGTGACGGGGTCTGGGTGACGACGTGGGCCGAGAAAGTGGGGGAGCAGCCCGGGGCGGAGCGGAGCGGAGGCAGGCTCACGTGGCTCAGCGCGGCTCCTGCGGAGGACGGATGCGGAGCTGGTGGCTGTCACCTTGAAAGTGACCCGGGGGCTCAGAAGGGGACGCAGCCGCCGGGCAGGCGGGCGCCGCCCTCAGCGGAGAGCTGCCCCCGCGCCCCCGAGCTCCCAGCACCCCGCAGCCCCCGCGTCCCAAAGCTGGGCGCTTTGCTCGGGCCCATTCGCTGCAGAAGTAATCGGGGCTGGAAACGTGGGGAAGTGTGCTTGCTGCAGGTCCGGGTCCTCGCTGTGTCTTGCTACTTCCTGCGCTTGTACTTCTTAAGTTCTGGAAAAATCCGCTTCCAACTAAGGTCACCTCACGCAGAACTCAGCAGTACTTACTGTACCTCACTGTACCCTTTTTATTCTCTTGTTCGAGATACCTGTATTTGGCCACATTATCGGTTTGATTTTGCACTCCTACTTGAGGGTGACAATGAAGAGGTTAATTTTTCATTTAGTCTTCGTAGCTGCGCGTACTCTTACCAAATACAATTTAAGTAATCAGTGTTCTGAGAAAGGAAATGTAGTGCATTTTGTTTGTTTGAATAAAACCGAAATCTTAGGCAAAACAGGAGGAAGACAACTTTTATGCTTTGCCAGGTGTTTGGAGTTCAGTCTTCCTTGTCCTGCCTCGGGAGGAGGTGGAGGATGGGAGGGGATTCCAGGGAGAGGGAGCCCACCTGGGAGGGAGGTGGTTAAAAAAAAGTCATTGCTCCCCGCCATCCAGCGCCTCTTTAAGGAGTTTAAATACAGCCAGATAGCAAACTGAATACTCTAAAAAGCCGCATAAATGGAATTGCAGTTCCTCACACTTTTCAGGGGTGCTTAATGCAGAAATAGGACAGACCTTTTAAACTAAAAGGAGGGTAATGCCCTGTTGTGTGCAGAGTTTTACAGTGTGGAAAAGTGCTTTCATACAATTTTAAAGTATTGTATTATGTAAAGAAAAAGTTCTGCCAAAAAACGTGGAGCTATTTGCTTATTCTTAGAAAATAAAACTTAGATATGCACTTCAGTTTAAAATAAGTCGTGTAATTTGCACCACCGTTTCCCATCTGTTTTCTCTGGGGCGCACCCCTCACCCAGTCATGATTGCTCCAGACCCTCTTGCATGCTAAGCACTGAGGAATGCATATCCCCTGGTCCCGCAGCCCATTGATTTTAGAACCAGGTTCATGGGAGTAAATAGTTCTTGGTAGAGATCTGCACCTTTTAATTAAATGTCAAAATTTAAGGCTAATCTTTGTAGTGTTTAATAGGATTATGAGACTGTAGCGAAATTTCTTATAGTACTCCTCGGAGACTGAAGCATGTAGAAAGTATATCACCTAGTGCCAGACGTGGTGCGCTTCTGTAATCCTAACACTCTGGGAGGCTGAGGCAGGAGGATTGCTATTTTGGAGCCAGCCTGAACAACTTAGCAAGACCCTGTCTCAAAAATAAAAGTTAAAGAACTAGGGATTTAGCTCAGTGAGACCCCTCTGGGTTCCATCTCTAGTACCACATACAAAATCTAGTTGTTTTGGCTTTATTCAGTTTTAATTCAATGTTATACCAAATTTCTCATTTTGCATATTAATACTTTTTGATTGATATGAACCTTTTATGAATTCTTAGCAAACATTCACCATTTACATTGCAAGTATTTTCATGTTGTCTTTGCCTGATAAACGTGTTTAGAATGGTGCTGGCTTACAGGAATAGTTTCAGTGTTGAATCTGTTGACTTTTCAGAAAAAATTTATACCACCTCTAAATCATAGTTTAAGAATTATACGTATATGTGGCTGTGGTAAAATACTTTTAAAAGAAATCTCATTCTTTTCAAATCCTTTACAAGTTTTGTGCCCTGGAGTAGAGATTTTTTGCAAAAGTTTGGCATTTGCTGATGAGAAATCCTTGTGTGTAGCATGTATCAAAAGGATCAACATTCTTTGAACTCAACAGCAGAAAGTTTTAAATTCCAGGGATTGTCACTCAGATTTGTTGTTCTGTGATTATATAAATTAGGCAAACAGTCCATTTATTTCCAATAATCCCTTACAGTGGGTTTTTGTTGTTGTTGTTTGTTCTGACTTTGGCACTTGCCAGGCAGGTGCTTTGCCTCTGAGCTATATCTCCAGCCCTTTTCTGCCTTTTTGAGGCACAGTTTCATTCTGCAGTTCAGGCTGGCCTAGAACTCACTTTGTAGTCCAGGCTGGTCTCAAATTTGTAGTGGTCATGCTGCCTCAGCCTCCTGAGGGCTGGGATCACAGGCATGCACTATCATGTCTGGCCTTTATAGTGGTATTCTTACAGACTTCTTTTAATGTTCATTGTTGTAATTTTGTATGCTGAATTGTTGATTTCTTTTTCTTTTCTTTTTTTTTTTTTTATCAGTACCAGGGATCGAACTCACGACTGACTGCTTGCAAGGCAAGCGCTTATGCCACTGAGCTAAATCCCCAGCCACGATTTTTTCTTGAAGTCCAGACAGATGCATGTGTAGTTTGAAGTTTTTCCCAAATTACGAATAAACTGTTTGAAGGAAACAAACCTCACTGATTTCCAAATTTGAGCTATCTTTCTATTCTCTGGACGTTTAAGTCTACCCTGTGGATTTTTAAAAAATCCTCATTGAACAAAATGAGTTTTCTATCAGAGTCCAAGTCCTTTTCTTTCATTCTGTCTTTGAAAAAGGATATATACTTTAGTTGTGAAGATGAGGGCTGTATTCAGGTGTTTGGGGCATTAAAAAATGGCCGTGAACTTTCTCTGAAGACAGGTGGGCCTACGACAAGGTAACCACTTAGCTGGCAGGTGCTTGGACAGTGGTAACTGAGACCTCCAGAGGACTTAAGCGGTAGTGACCAAGATGAGGATCCCATCCTACAAGAAAAACTGGACTAGATGGCATAGTACAACCTCAGCTTTCCTGAAATTTGGTACCAAAAAGGTGGTTCATTGTCTAGACATCTCCATACTTGGTTTAGGATATTAAATTTGTTTAGCAAATTGATTTCTAAAGTTTTATTAGAACACCCTGACAGTAGTGGGGGGGGGGGCGGGGTGAGTTGGGGATTAGACCCAGCCCCTTGCACCTGCCAGGGAAGTAGTCTAGCTTCAGGTGACTCCCCATCTCCTGACAGTTATGTTTTTAAAAATGACTTTAGTATGCTTTGAAATCAGTTATTAGTCTTTCATGGAGGCAGTTTCCTATGACACTCTTAAAGTCTGACTTTTTCTTGTTCACTTGGTTTAAACTGAAGAAAAAAGATTTCCCATTTTAGGACTGACCCATATGAAGGCAAATCTTTTTGTTTTTGTTTTTTTTTTTTTTTGGTCTTTTTCGTTTTTTATCGGTACCAGGGATCGAACTCACAACTGCCTGCTTGCAAGGCAGGCTCTTATGCCACTGAGCTAAATCCCCAGCCCCCTGAAGGCAAATCTTTACCATGTGGATAGGTACAATAAAACTGTTTTCATGTGTGCCATAAATTAATTAGCATTTTGTAAATGCCCTGCTGTGCAAGTACCATACAATCAAGGAAGAGAGGGGCTGGCTGGGGAGTGCTTGCCTGCAATTCCAGCACACTGGGAGGCCGAATGTATGTGGCTCAGTCTTCAGTACCACTAGGAAGGAAGGAAAGACGGGAGAGAAGAAGAGAAAAAGTATGCTCAGCAAATTGAGTGACGCTAGAAGTGCTTCTCTTAATAACTAGCTTTTAAGCACTTGAGGATTACATACTTTTCTATAAATCTTTGACTTAGAAACCCTAATTTGTTCATTGAAGCTAGTAGGTTTTCCTGACACTTAGTTTAAACTCTACATCAAATAGTATTGAAAGTGGTATTGGTTATTGCTTGTAGGCCCATCTATGAATTAAAAACATGTTAATTACATGTGTAAAAGTATGAAGCACAACTCATCTTGCCTTCATTGTAATTTAGAAATGGTAATTCATTCTAAAGTTGTAAAACAAGTAAATGTAATTTCTTTCTTCCCCCCCCCCCCCCCTTTCCAGTACTGGGAAAAGTAGCTTTTAAACTACACGCCCTGCCCTTTTTATTTTGAGGCAAGGTCTCACTAAGGTGCTAAATTGGCTGTTTCAGCCTCAGAGTGGTGGAATTATTACCGTGCCTGGCAAAGTAAAGGTAGCTTTAGTGCCGCTTTCTCTTGAGGAAACATGCTTGCTGTGTGATAGAGTTGACTAGACTCTTTTTGAGTGGTGACAGAGGTGCAGATCTGAATTTCTCACTAGCTGGGAAAGACAAAAGTTGCAAGGAAAGGACTTCTGGGGATACAGTTTCTCCTGAAGCATACTGATTTCATGTTTTACATGTACAGTTTCTCCTGAAGCATGCTGATTTCATGGGCTGGGTGAAGAGCAGGGCCAGTCAGTGTACCCCGAAGCCAGCCCAGTGAAGGGGAGGGACAGTTTGAGGACACATCAGCTTTCTAGGTATCCTGTCTTGGAAAGGGAATTTCAAATGATTATGTTACCTTGTTATCCTTTTTAAAAGTACAGACTTTTGTAGCTTGCAAATTAAGTGTATTTTAAGCTCCATGCAGAAGAAAATAAATCTGGTGCTTCAAGGGCAGTCATTTAAAGTGCCCTGATCTTCCACACTAACAAAAACGTTTCAGGACATTTTGTGTTCTAAATTGACACTGAGGAAGAAATCCTCTGGGACATGCATGTCTCTGTGAGACGAATAGGAAGAAGAGGTGTAAATACAGTCTATATTCTTATGCAAACAAACAATTTAAATAATATTTTTAACAGTATTCATTAAATCTTTACTACAGGAGTGTTCTATGCTTTTGCCATCTTGGAAACTTGGTAATATTTAACTCATATTATTTACGCATATAGCCATCCTGAAGGAAAAGTCAATATTTTATTTCTTTATTTTAGATAAGCAGCTCCTGTGAGTTTTTTTAGTAGTGTTTAGTGACAAAGGAGAAAGTAATTTTCTTTTATGTTTATCTTGTAGATTTCCTGATGATTGTTACAGATTAATGATACCAAGTTGAAACTACATGTCCTTTTTTTCATTGCTTTTTTTTTGAGACAGGTTTCACTATGAAGCACAGGTTGGCCTTGAACTCATTTACATAGTCTAGTCTCACTGTGGGCTCACAGCAGTCCTCCTGCTTCAGCCTCCTGAGTGCTGGATTACAGGCATATGCCACCATACCTAGCTTCACTACATGTCCTTTTAAAACTTATCTCAGTAGTTTCATGAACTCAAAATAGAACCAAACTAACAATTTGATAGCATTCAAACATAGACTACACATTTTCTCCGTTTCTCTGACAAGGTGACTGAGTTGTATTCACCAGAATATCAGTTAAATCACTGTGCTAGAAAGGTCTTATTCTTATTATATGGTAAACTATTGTAATTATTCCATTCTTAGGCACACTATGGAATTCAGTCATACTTGCCTTTACTAGTCACCTAACCCTGATACATTTCAACTGAAGTAAGGTTTGCAGAAGTCCTTGCTGGTGATAGGGTAAGAAGGATTAGGGAAATGGATTCAAAAGAATGAGTCATACCAGGAACTATTTGCCAAGAAAAATTACTTATTTTGTTAGATCCTCAGTCTAGACTCCATATGTGGAGCCAGTCCAACCATATGTGGACTTTGCTTTAATATTAAATGATGAATAAAAAGCATGTGGATAAAATCCTTGCTGTTAGGATATTATATTTGATTTTCATCAGCTCCAGCCCTGTACCTTTTATGGTTTGAATGCTGGGCGGTGTAGATGGACACAGGTGGAAAGAATTTGGCCCCAGTAGTAGGAGGCTATTAGAGTTTGTGTTGCTAGAAATATTCTCCCTAGGTTGTTAACATTGTGCCATAAATTGGAAATAGCACCTGGTGCATTGACCAAAAAAACACAGGCTGCACTGACATTGCTGGTTGTCTAAACAAACAATCACCATTACTTTTTCTTTCCTTACCAGAAATTGAGAAGCAAGACACTTAGCCCTGCAATCTGTGGCTTCACTTCACTTCTCTGGATATTCTATAATTGCATTTTGCAATCTTTCTTGTTACCTCTTGTAAACTTCCTGAGGATAGAGTTTAAACTTTATGATTCTTGGAATGTTTGTATTTTTGTAATTACTGTGACAAATGTAGCCTAGAACAAATCGAGAGCTCTGATGACATGAGAACTTGAAATTCTTTTTTTTCAGGGAATCACAGCTACTAGAAGTTATTTTTAGCCCCTATGCTTTGTCCAGTGTGTATTCACAGCACATAAAGAGGGCAAAGATGGCTCAGCCTGTCGTATGTCATTCAGAAAAGGATGCCAGTAGGAGCTGCGTAGCAGAGCTGCACGGTGCTGAGTCTCCTGCTCCTTCTGAGTTACTGCTTTGTCATGAACATCTGGCACACTCACGTGCATATACTTATACAGAATTAATTCCACTTGTGCTAACTGATTACATTCTCCATTTGTGCAGACAATCAGAAGTTGACAATTTCTCTTGGGCTGTTTTCCATTTAGAGAACCAAGTATTTACAGCTTACAGAGGAATCCAGATGGTTTTTCATTCTAAGATTGTTCTTTGTCATATTACATTTATTAAGACTTATGCCAAGGGTATGGTGTATGTTTGTAATTTTAGTGTCTGAGAGGCTAAGTGAGGCCGGAAGATTGTCTGAGGACTATTTGGGCCACATAAGGAGACCCAGTCTCCAACAATGTCAATAATAAACAAAAATTTTGTTTCACGTAGTTTTGCATTTCCATAAAACTCTTGTAGCTCACTGGAATTTCTGATTATGCAACTTGAGTTAATACCCTCATGTAGTATTGAATTTTTTGTTTTATATTTAAGAAATGTGTGTTTTGACTTCTGATGTTGCTTTGTGATGGTAATAATGCTAACTATAGAGAGGTTTTAATTCCCATCTGAAAATGAGAGTCCAGCCAGTCAAAAAAGAATGCAAGTAGGAAAAATCCTACATCGCTTTTTATGAAAAATTTTACATGATTTTATATTGCAGACTTGACTATTATTGGAAGTCCTGGGTATAGCTCACTAAGCAATGTTTAGTACAAACTTCTAACTTTGTAGATACATAATCAAGGGAAATTATCTTCTGCTTACATAGTGAGGGTTTTGATTTTGAGTGATTAGCTCTCTTCCTCATCTTTCAGTGCTAAATATTGCTTTTTTCCTCTCCTTCCTCCTGATTTTATTGAATTTGGAATAATGAAACATATTCTAGTACTTAGCTAAATTTTGCTCAACCTAATGTCAGTTATGAGACCTTGGAAACATACCTTGTTATAGAATTGGAGAAAAGGCTGTGGGTGGCAGGACACCTGGAAAAAGAATGTGATGGTGTACACACCGAGCCGTTCGACCAAGCTGGGCTCATGTGTGAGCAGTGTGAGTTGCTTTATGACCTCTATACCCAGTTACCCCATGGATACCTTAGGGATAGTACTTATCTCTTGGACTAATTTGCTAATAGGCACAATCTTCTTTTGTTTATTGTTGTAATTCTCTTTTGATTCACTGATTGGTGTTTAGGTGTTTCATGTAATTTCCGTGACTTATTTTTGGTGAAAAATGTTGCTTAAATCTGTTCCTGTTCTCTGTTGGGAATTAAAATCTAGGCACAGAAACCCGATAACTTTCCTACTTCCTTTCAAAGAGTTGGTTTTTACAGTAACATTTGGCAATATTTTAGACTTCAGTTTTGTCATCTCTTGGTTTTCTTTAGTATTTTGAAATTCGGGGGCTGCTGATATTTTGTTGTATTCAAACTATCTTTTAAAATCCAAGCAGATGCTTTCATCTTTGTGAAAGTCGATAAATTATGTTGCCAGTTTGCTCTCAGCACTTTCTAAAAGCACTTAGAGTTGAGTCATCACTTCCAACTAATGTACTGTGGATTTTAATCTATGGGAGGACTCCTAATTTCTAACCTGTAACTTAGTCCAAAATATTTATATTTAGAAGTTTCAACTGTAAAATGTTACAGTGTTACAGTGTTCATATAGTTAAATACTAAAGTGTTTCTGTGCTTTTGTCTTTCAGGCAAAGTCATATGTTTTCTGAAAGCACCTTGTAACACATTAAGAACATTCTCATTCAGTTAGCACATCAGCCCTGTGAGTGGAGAGCTCAGTTTTGTACTTAAGGACACTGAGACCAGAACTATTTGAATGCATGTTCAGTCTTATGGTGAATAAGTTAAGATACTAGTGCTATTACCCAGGTCTTATACCCATACATACATTCTCTACTCCCAATATGATGAATAATTTTAATGCCGGTAGGATCCTAAGTTATTGCTGCCAGGGTTTTCTGCGTATTGGTGCTAATGTAAAATCAAAGTCATAGAATAGTTAGGTTATATAAAAGTTTAGATGACATAGCTTAGGTTTTGTCTTTTATTTTCTAACCACGATACATAAAACAATGTTGAATGCCAGCCACTTAGCTTAGTGACACCAATGGAAAGTTGACAGCTAGTGAATTACATTATATGCAGTGCAGTCCATTTCTATAGAACGTTGTAGTTTTCAGACTTATTTTTCAAAAAAATGTAATAAAATTCTGTAAAAAAAATTATTTGAATCACTTAATTGTACAACATTTTACAGATCAGTAGTCCAAAGTCTTGTTTGTTGAATAAGGATTCATATTTATTTTTCTGAAACCTTTCATTTTTGTTTTTTGAGACAGGGTTTCACAATGTAGTTGAGGCTGGGCTTGAACTCAAGTTCTTCCTGCCTTGTCTCCTGGAGTACTGAGATTACAGGTGTCCACCATCATGGCTGATGTCTCCAAATAGTTTTTTCTATAAAATTCTTGAATTCTGCTTCCTTATTTTAAGCTGCACAGATGCAGGGAATTAGTGAGGGCAAATCTAGATGGAAAAAGAGATTGCCGGTGTCCATTGGAGCTGGGATGACACACGCCCTACAAAGGCACAGTTTCACCTGGGTCTTAACCAAATGCTTTCAAACCCACAGGCTTGTCAGTTGCCGATCAAGAAAGTGTCTTCTAAGGAATGTGCAACAGTAAGGTCTTATTTCAGGAGGTCAGCTCTGCCTTTGCTTGTGAGAGTTAGATGTGTACATACATTGTCCTTCTGTTTGAGAACTTTTATTGGCCAGTGGAAAGCCTGATCATTTTAAAGTAAATGGTACAGGAAGTTGGTGTTTAATAAAGGTTGGGAGGTACAAGGTAAGGTGCCAGTTTGCGTAACTATACACACAGAGTGACATTTCTCAATTGGTCTTGGCACGATTCAGATGGAAAATTATTTCCTTTTAGCCAAGTGGACTTTGAAGAGATGTCTGAAGGTTCCAAACAAGGAGTTGTTCTTGGTCATTTAACACTCTTGGGAAAAGATTTTTATTTAGCTTTAAACTTTGCCTTGCCACCCTGGTCTAGCCTTATTTCCTTCAAACAAACAGAGCCACCTTTTAGGCAATTTCCTTAATGAGCTGTATATAATTTATAACCAAAAAGTATGCGAAGGCTTTCCATACAATCATTTCTTTAGCCCAGTCCTTGACAGGGCCCTTGACAAGTACAGAATGTACGTGGTGGTGTGGTTTTAGTTATTTACTTTTATAAACATGATTCTTTTGTATGGCTTTATCCTGTCCTGGAACTTAGTTTTATTTTTTTGGCTTTCATAGATATTTACTGATTTTCATGAGAACAGGCTTTTTTTTTTTCAACTTTTTGAGACAAGGTCTTACTATGTGTCCAAGCTGGCAATGAACTCCTGGTCATCCTCCCTTGATCTCCTGAGTGCTGGGATTACAGATATGTAGAACCACACCCAGCTGAGAAAAAAACCGCTCACTTTTTGATGAAATTCCAATAATTATTTTTACTCTAACATAATGGCCAGTGAAACAATTTATTTGTGTTCACCTGTCAAGAGATTTTAGAATAGTACTTTAAATTTAGTCACTTAATACATTGTGGAGGGAATGCTGATTTAGATTGATAAATATGTTTTAGGTTCTTAAAAATCTGTTGATTTGAGTCTGTAGGAAACTAGTACAGGGCTTTGCCTTGATTTTCAAGGTGATTGTTTAGTTCGTGGCTACAGTGCCTTACAGGATTGTAGCCAGAGACCTACATTTGTAGGAAGGTCTGAGTGAATATATTTATGTTGTAACAGTAAAATGTAAAGATCTGAACAAATATACGAGAATGGCAGTTAATAGAACTTCAACTGGGTAGGAAAGATTAACTGGTGTCTCAATTACGTTTTCATTTCTGGGGTAAAATATCTGATAAGGGCAAGTTAAAGGAGGAGAGGCTTATTTTGGCTCACAGTTTCTAGAGGTTGCAGTCCATAGTTGGCTGGCTCCAAGGCAGAGAAACATGGCTGAGGAGCATGGCACAAGAGAGACCGTCCATAGCTGGGTAGGGAAGGAAGCAATAAGCAGCGAGCCTTCCTTTCCTTTTTTACTCCATTTAGGCCACATGCCTGTTGGTTGGTACCACACACATCCGGCGTGGGCCTTTCTGTTACCCATTATCTAGAACTCTGCTGAACCAATCAGTAGACTACATCAGTCCCACACTCATAATCTAGCATCACACTCCTGTAAACCATTGTCATTTACCCATGATCTAGTTTCCTCTCAGAAGCCCCATGTATTAGCACATTAGGCATTGGAGGAACGCCTACCATAGCTGTAAAGCCATAACAGTTGGAAAGTGGATTATAGAACAAGAACTAAGGGAAAAATATCTGTAGATTCCAACATAAAATAAGGTATATGGTCCAGAATACACACTGTTATTTACTGGTAACATGATCTCTGAAAAATAATTATGATAAAATTAGCACTATTAAATGAAATGCATCTAGTTTAAGTGTACAATTATGAGTTTTGGCAAATATCCTTTTGAATAATCACATCATTCAATATCTAGAACTTGCCCATCATCTCAGAAAGTTCTTGTGGCCAAAGGAACAAATTGTTGAGCTTCGGTTATCAGTAAATAAGGATAATTTTTAAAAACTATCATAAAAGATTGCCAACAGTTTCAACTAACAACGGTGCATGAGTTAGAAAATTTCTAAAAATTTCATTTAACTCTAAACCCTATGAGATGGATTATTATTGTTATATCAGTTTTCATAGGTGAGGAAAATGAGGTCAAGATTATTTTTGACTTACCAGTGTAACCCAGTTACTGAATCAGTTTGCAAGTTTCATGAATAATGTAGACCTTTCAGGTCTGGGTGGCTTACGACTATCTGGCTGTACAGGTACTGCCAAATGTTAGGAGATTTTTGTTGTTATGAGGAGGTAGACAGAGTTCACAATTACACATTGAGCTGTGCACAGTGGTACATACCTGTAGCTCTAGCAACATGGAGGATGAGGCTGGAGGATGCTTGAGCCCAGGAGTTCAAGGCCAGCCAGGGCACCATAGCAAGATTATGTCTCAAAAGAAAATACCCACATTTGAACTGTGCATACTGCGTTCAGTGCTGTTTATTAACTGTTTCTTGTGCAGGGATGCTTCTGGAAATATCAGGTGAAATATCTCTAAGAGGGGAGGAGGGGTGGAGGAGGGTGATTGACGTGAGCTGTCAGTGTGAGAATGCTTTGTGGACTTGAAGAGCTGTACACTGATGTTGTTATCTCTGTCTGTAGAAAAGGTAGCTGCTTACTCTCCCATCTTGGCCTCACACACTGCTAAGTGTGGGCAGAAGTGCAGTTGACGATGTGTCAGAGAGAGCGGGTCCTTGCTTGTCAGGCTTTGGTGTGCTGAACACTGTTTGTAGAGCCTTTTCTCTTGCAAGCTTCTCTGACATTCAAAAGCTTCAGATCATTTTTCGCCTCTTATGCCAGCCTCGCTGTGCAGTGCTTGTTGCCAGCTGTGTTAGAAGAGTCTTTTATTTTTTAAAATGGGAATGGTGGTGCAGGACTATGATCCCAGCACCCAGCACCTGTGCCTTGGGGAACACTGAGTAGCATCATGGCAGGGTGAGAGTTGTCTGGTCCAGGTGCTGCTTCCAGGAAGGCCTGTCTGCCTCCACTGAGCACACACTGCTCTTCCTGGGAGAGAAAAATCCTCACTCCCTTCCTACCTGCTTTAAACTCAGCTGAATTGCCATGTCACCAGGACCCACAGATCTGTGAGCTGGAACAAAGGCCCGGGTCAGGTCACTTTGGAATTTGTTGGCCACAACTGAGGTTGCCTTTGAGGTTGAAGCCAGCACGTTATTGCATTGTTTCTGTTGAGAATTTATTGCCAGGGATAATTACTAAGTTTCCGTCTTGACTGGTAATTGATTTTAAAGGTCCCCATGATTATAAAGGCTGTCATGATTAGGTTGTCTTACATATGGAACCACCCCAAAATTATTTTCATGGATAAAAGGTTTTGAGTGACACATTATCCATAGAAATATAAAACCAACAAAGCCCAATTTGTGAATTACTAAATTCTTCTCAGAACACAGCAATGTGTCTATTAAATTTTTTTTGTTTTATAAAATATTATAGCTTCTATTCCTTTATGTTTGTTAGGGAAAGATCTGGAGAGTCTTTCTTCCTGTACTCCCCTCCAAGAAAAACAAAAAGTAGCCATTATTGGAGCAGTGAGATTTTGTTCTGATCTTAAGGGAGGAGAGGGCACTTGGCTGGGTTTCTTACTTTCTGGGGTCCATGTTGTATTCCTTAGTTCTCCCAGACCACACTCACATTTAGCAATACTTGAGAAGTCTCAGCTCCAGAGTGATGCAGGGAGCATGTCTGGCAGGCAAAGATGTGTTCACCTTCAGAGCCAGGGAGACTCAGAAGCAGGTGCTCACTGCCAGAACCAAGATTCATGAGTGAATCTTTTTTATTTTTTAAACCTGCAGCTCTGAGACAAATATAAAAGCCAGTTTTGTTATCTTCAGCGTTTTTGTAAGATCTTGTATGTTATCAACAGAAATGGACAACATAAACTTGTTCCAAAGTGTCAATTCTTGTTAAGATTTGCAATGTCTTATAATTTGTAAAGAAAATAGATCAACTCTGTTATGTCAGCATGTCCTTAGAGAAAGAGTATGATGTGAATTATAAGCCCACTCACATTTTTGGAGACATTCTCTCAAAAATTTCAATTATTAAGACATTTAAGCCTAGTTTGAGGTGCTGATGCTCATTTTAGTAGTGAGATGGAAAAGCCAACCAAATATTTATCTTGAATTTATAGTTCTCAAAATTCACATTGCTACAGCATCTTTATAGAGATGCAGCAGTAGACAGATGCATTTTGTTTTCTGGAGAGCCTGTTTCAATTAGAAATGATATCATATATGCTTGTATTTATAAATAGCACAGGGAATGTTTACCTTACTGCATTCTTTGTAAGTGCTTCTTTTTTTAACGTTAGATTTTATTGGTATATTTTAAATGTACATAATGACATGTTCATGTACCTGTACATGATATGGTTTGCTCTCCCCCCAATTCCTGTACCCTCCCATCAATCCCTTCTCCCCTCTGCTCTTCTTTATTTGGAAGATGACTAAATTTTTCTTTGAATATTTTTAATATCTTTAAATATTTTATTAGTATATGTTTGTAGTATATAATTACACTTGTTTTGGAAATATATATATTATATATATTTATATGTATATTGTATATATGTATTTATATATGTATATGTAAAACTTCATATATCTATCTTATATTCAGAATCTCTTTCCAAGGCTGTTACAAAAACCTGAAATCTCAGCTTTGGTAATAGACATGCTATTTTAACAAAGAAAGTCTCATCAATGAGTTGTTTTAAGTTTTCTAGCATGTACCTCCAAGTCTCCACATATAGACAGTAAGATCTCTTTGAGCTTTGACATTTTAACCTGTTATAGTCACAAACATGATGTGTCGTATATGTGAAGTGGGAGATCAGCCTCACACATGGCCAGCTCAGGGCAGTGAGGTCAGACCTGGGTATCGTTCCTGTCTGGCTTATGGGGACGTTCTTGCTGTGTTCACAGGAGTGTACCTAACCTTTCTGGGACTTGCCTGGCTTCGAAAGACTGCCTCATTATATCTAGGGCCAAGTTAGGAATTGGAGAAGGGCTGCCAGCCTAAAAATAGTCATGGCTTGCAAAGAGGACCCGAATGGCACAGATCCACACAGCCTTCTGCTACCAGAGGACAGTCACGGAGAAGGGAAGGGTGGCCATGAGGGGAGGGTGAATTGTTCAGAGGGGTGTGAGGGCTGAGTGTTTTCTTTCTGACTTGTGTAGGGGGAGTAATGGTTTAATGACCAACTTTTAAAAAATTTAAAATAGTAAATATTGGGGTTAGTTTTTATAAATCTGGGCCACTGAATATATTTCTAGATGATTCTAATTTGCACGAAACTCTTTAATATGTAATGTTGATGACAGTCAGGAATTGAAACAGTAACATGCCTTGTTTCCTGTATACTGTCTTGAAACACAAAGTAAAGCAGTGTTTTAGAACTTACAGACAATAGGCCATTTTAACAAAGGCCTGTATGTTTAAAGCTAGCAGGTTATGGAAGAAACATTTAACATTCTTGCTGGAAACTGTTTGGATACAATATGGTACAGAATTTTTGTTGGAGTCAAATGGGCTGGAAGACTTCAAGTCATAAAGATTAAACCTGGTCAAAAGGCTAAAAGCAGCACCCATTTCCTCATAGCTTTCCAAGGACAATTGTAGAGCTCTGATTAGATAAGAGCAGGAAAGTACAATATTCTTTTGGAACTCCTTCACTTAGCAGTGAGCAGGCCCTGATTTTTCAGAGATTCAGCCATGGCGTCATTGCATCTCATGGCTGGCTGTTAAGTTTGGGCAGAGTGATACGATTTGAGAGTGGCAACAAGACCCCACGTTTCTTGTCACCTTTACACAGAGGTTAATCTGTTGCTAATTACTGTTTGCATTAGTCAGCTTTGTACCACTATAATGAAATACCCCAATTAATTTAGAGATTTGTTTTGGCTCATAGTTGTGGAAGTTCAGTCTGAGATTAGGTGGCCCCATTACCTTGGTCCTCTGGCAAGGGTGAGACATAGCAGGAGTGTGTCTGTGGAATAGTCTGGTTATATCATGAACCAGAAGCAAAGAGAAAGAGCAAACAAGCAGGGTCCCACAGTCCTCTTTGGGGGCACACCCCACAGTGACCAAGGACCTGTCACCTCCCAAAAGTGCACAGCAACTCCATCTTGTGTCCTTTGGGGGACACACATTTAAACATAATACTATGGTAGATCAATGGGTTCCTTTTTTATAGTAGCATGTTGAGAAGCTATAGATCATTTTACTTGCTAAAAGGAGATGATGCTGCATGGAGGTAAGGGAACTGATTTTCCCTGTTGGAGAGAGACAGTGGTGGCTTGAGCTAGGGGACAGTAGTGAAGGTGAGAAATGTTGCCGTTGGGATGCATTTTCAAAGGGATGCCTATTGGAATTTCTACTGGGGTGAAAGGGAAAGAGGTGAGTTAAGGGTGACCCCTGGGTTTTCCATCTGATCCACCTAGCTGCCCAGCAGTGCCTTTTGCTGAAAGTGAGAAATGTGAGAGAGTGTATGGAAAAAAAGATTTGAGTGCAGAGGAGAAAGGGAACCAGGGGCCAAGCCCGCCTCACCCTCGGCGCTCAGACGTTGGGTGGAGAAGAATCCCAGAGGCATTTACCATGGAGAGAAGGTCTGAGTTCTGGAGTGAATCTCAGGAAGGAGTAGAGCTTCTGAAGCCAAGTTTAGAGATAGATGCCCTTGAGTTTGATCCCCAGAACGTGAAGAGTTTTGCTTATCAATCACAGAACATTCTGGATAACATTTTGGTCCGTTTGTCTGTATAATCATTTAGAATCGTTGATGAGCTGCAGGAAACCTTGATAAATAAGTCATGGTAAATTCCACCAAAAGGAGTACAACAGAGTATCTTGGTCACCTTGTTGTGACTGTGACCAAAGTACCTGATGGGCATAACTTCAAAGAGGAAAGGTTTGTTTTGCCTCATGCTTTCGAGCTTCTGTTGGTGATGGGCTGGCACCATGGCAGGAGCATTGTGGTGGAGGCTGTGGTGGGCAAAGGCTGCTGGCTTGTGGCAGCCTGGAAGAGAGTGCTGGGAAAGCCTGGGAGGAAGAAGGTGGGGACCAGACGGAGTCCCAGAGATCACCCCTGAATGACCCCGCCCAGGCACGGCTGGGGCGGGCCTGCTTATTAGTAGGCAGCTTTCAGTTTAATCAGGTTCACGGTGGAGATTAACATCACACAAGCCTTTAAAAAATACCACAACATGAGCTGTAGTTATCCTTAGGTCTACCTCATTTGAAGGAAATAGGTATATACTGGTTAATAATTTTTCACAACTAACAATGGATGGATGAATCATTATACTCTAAAGATTTCTAAAATCCAAACACTTCCTTTCAGCTCCAGATACTGTCTGTAAGGTTAGCTTTTACAAGGATTTTTCTTTTGGAGGCTTCATTCTGTATCATACCAAAATATTAAAATATAACCACTTCTTATATTTAAACAGTTGAGTTGATGTTAGCTGTTGACATAATGGTATATTGGGAAACCTTAACCTGCTACTTTATACCTCAAGTCTAAACTAAAACTAGTGACTTTCAGAGATGCCTTCCCTGACCCCAACTCCTAGAAAGTGAGCAGTGTTTGTACTTGTATGTATTAACTACAATGTGTATAGCTATGCTTATTTTTTTCTGCTTAATTTTATAGTAACTCTTTGTGATGTGTCTGATATAAAGTGGATTCTTGATAGATTTGCTAGACAGTATTAGAAAATTAATTCTGAGCTGGGCGTGGTGGCTCACACCTGTAATCCCAGCACTCAGGAGGCTGAGGCAGGAGGATCGTTGTGAGTTCGGGACTAGCCTGGGCTACAAAGTGAGCTCAAGGCCAGCCTGAACTGCATGGCGAGACCCTGTCTCAAAAAGACAAAAAAAAAAAAAAAAGATTCTTAGAGATACCTTAATATTAATAGCTTTGGCTTGGTTTCCAAGCTCAGTGTCTCCTTTATTGAAATACAATTTACATATATCAAAATTTGTCCCTTTTTCATATATAACATAATTCATTGAGTTTTGACAATCACATATAGGTGTATAACTGCCAACAACAAAGAAGAGAAATTCCTGTCATACCAAAAAGTTTTCTTGTGCTTTCAATCATCTTCTCCTGTTCCCAAGAAGACATTAATCTTGTTCCTTTAGTTATGCCTTTCTGGAATATTGTATAGAGTTACCTACTATGTTTGTCTTTTTTATCTTTCATTTAGTATGTGTATTTGAGATACATGGGATCAGTTGTTTACCTTCTGGTTGCCGGGTGGTATTTCATTATATGGATTATTCTTTTTTCTTTTAGCATATCTGCCAGTAATGGACATTTGAGCTACTTCTAGCTTTCAGTAATTAGATTTTTCTTCCTAGTTATGATTAATAACAGACAAGAAATTAAAACAGCATTGATAACCCACTGTTCCCTATCCCCATCCCCATCTGCTTCTATTACTTTTTTTCAAAAAGTATTTTACATGAATATAACCATAAAACACAAATATTTTTCTTAGTTATTTGGTAAATTGCATAGTTTTTGGTGATTGTACTATATTTCATTGAGTTACTGTGTTATAATTTTCTAACTCTTTTTTGTTGATATTTAAATTGTTTCTCAGCCTTTACAGTTGTAGAGAATATGCTAAAAATTGTGATTTTTGCTATTGTTTGTTTTTGAGGTAGAATCTCACTAGTTCGGGCTGGCCTTGAACTCACTGCTGGTAGGTAGCCCAGGCTGACCTTGAACTTGCTGTGCTCCTCCTGCCTTAGCTTCCCAAGTGCTAGGATTACAGGCCTGTGCCACCACACTCAGTTTAAAAATCCTGTCTTAAAATATTCTGTTTTTGTAATAAAGTTTTGGCAATGATTTAAGGCTTGATAGGTAGGGCTGAGGATTTAGCTCAGCAGCAAAAGTGCCTGCCTTGCAAGTGCAAGGTTGTGAGTTCAGTCCCAGGTACAAAAATCAAAACAAAGCAGGACCAAACTGAAACAAGAAAGGACTTGATAGGTAATCTCAGCATTGCATAGGATAAGGCAGGAGGATCACAAATTCAAGGTCTTCTTAACTACCGAGTAAATCCCAGGACTCTGTCTCAGAAAGCAAAACAAAAACTTTGATTGAAAGTAATAGAAATCTGTTCAAGGGAATGGAACAAAATATGGAACAGTATTATACAGGTCCAGAGTAGTCATCAGAGTTTGGTGTCTGCAGACTGTCAGGAGCTAGCTCAGTTACCAGTCACCTTGTCCTGTCCTTTATTTCTACCTCCTTTGGTAAATCAGTCTCTTCCTTCTCTCGGTAGAGACCTGCTTGCCCTCTTCTGGTGCACAGAGCCTGGATTTATATGTGCTTCAGTTCCAGGCAGTTCCAGGACACAGTGTGCCTGACCAGCTGCTTCAGAGCCAAATGCTGGCAAAAGAGAATCTGATTCCATCTGAGGTAGGCATCTGTGCCAGGGTTTGTAGATCGGAGTTTACCTCAGCGAGTAGAAGGGTCTGTTCTCGGGGACAGGGGTGTATGCTGACCTGAACCCACACTCAAAGCTTTCCACTTAAAGGAGGATAACATAAAATGACATAAAACCCAATTATTTTCCAGAAGAGTGGGGTTTTTTTTGACATGGAGTCTTGCTATGTTGCACAGCAATTTGACCTCAAACTGCAGGGCTCAGGTAATCCTCCTGCCTTAACCTCTTGAGAAATTGAGACTATAGGTGTGTGCAGCACCTTACCCCACTATAATTAGGTTTTAGAAGAGGAGTGAGTCAGGGGAGTATTTACACGTCTATTTCTTTGTATTTAGGTACTGGAAAAGTTTTTTACTTCTTCACTGTGCTCTGTCACCCATGAGTGACATTTAATGGATAGCTATGGGAATCTAATTTACATTCAGTGTTTTGAGTTTTCCAACAAACTATATGATAGCTCCTTCCTTCAGAACCACGTAACCTGCCTGCGGCTTAATTACCCTGCACAAAGAACCCTTCATTGAATGGAACCCTTGAACAGAAATGTTCTGTGCAGATATAGTTGCATCGTCCTTTGACAATGAGATTAACAGTGAATGCTTTGGGACTTACTAGGCACCTTGATTTTACTCTAAAATGCCTACCCAAAATCTGCTCCTACATTGTGACTCACTGTTGTGTGTGTTGTGGTCACTTTGATTTTTAGGCCCTGGAGTCACCTGGGTTGGCTGCGTTCTTTCACCTGAACCTACACTTGAGTTCCACCTGAGCTCCCCCAGGACTTTCTGTGGACTGTGGATCTAGATGTTCCTTTTGGTAGTTTCCAAAATCTAACCAGCGATGTCTAAGAAAATCTTAGTTACCAAGCTTTCCCTGGGCCCCATGAAAGTTTACTCCTCTCTGAAGTCATTAGTTTGTTTTATGAGTCTTTTAGTGATTTTAAGAACAAAACTTGAAAATCTAAGGAACCTATCCTCCTGTGCAAATGGATTCTTGCTACGTGACTGTCCGGCTGAGAGAAGCTTCTAGCTGGCAGTGGTACAGTGCCACAGTAGTCAGTAGTGATGAGGAGTAGCCGAGGTTTCAGGTGTGCATCTTTGTCGCCTGCGCTTTGAGATACTGCAGATCCAACCTACGAGTGCTCTACTACTGAGTTTGTGGATGTGATATTTGAGACCTAAAATACTATTAATGAAGCAGACTAAAGTTCCAGGATGGGGGGTACAGTATTTTCACTTGTTCTGTAGATTGGGAAAATTGGTGTGTGAAGTCATTATTAGTTGTGGCTCTTAATTTTGCTGTGTTACCCACCTATGAATGATGTTTATTGAGTGCTTAGATCCCTGAGTGGGTCCCCCAGCTCTAATTCTACATCATGTGTTTTGGATCCCAGTCTCTACTCTGGGAATCCTAGCCAATCCATTTCTGTGGAGTTGGGTCAAAGCTATTTGTCATAAACAGAAGTAATTGAGGCAAATGAGACATCACGGATTTCTCCCTGGGTGGGCCCTGCCTGGTTTTGATCTTTCATTCACATGTAGTTTGCCCTTGTTATAGGAAGACCACTAATGCAGAAACCAGGTCCCTAACTTGCTTCAAAAAATCTCTGCACCTTTCCAGGCCATCTCTAATGACAGTGTGGCCAGTGGACTCATGAAGGTTTGCATCCCACACTGAGGTTTGCTCTTGGGACACTATAAAACAGTTTAGATGTTTGGTTCAGAGCTCAGTGGTAAAACATTTTCCTGGCACCCAACACCCTGAGTTCAACTTTCAGTACTAGTGTGTGTGTGTGTGTGTGTGTGTGTGTGTGTGTTGGGCAGGGGAAGCAGAGCATTCAGAGACATTACCTTTTCCCTAAGATTTTGTTCCTGATCTTCTTTTCACCATATATCTTGTGAAGAGAAACTAATAATTACTAAGCCTGATTAAACTCCTCAAACCCATGTAGGCAGAGGAGTGGGGTTCAGTATGTATACATATTTTGCACAGATTTAGAACTAGAAGGATAATGTTGTTCTCAGCAGATTTTTTTAAATGAACTTATCTTTGGCAATGTAATCTCTTTTTGATGCTCTAATATAGATAGTTTTGTTATGTAATTCCCAAGCAGTTTCCCTGCCAGAACTTTCTCAAGGGCACTCTTGTTCATTTTGTTTGTCTGCTTTTTATCGCTTTGAGCTTCTTTGTGATGAATCACAGGTGGCTGTGCAGTTTCAGAAGTTGGAAGAACTACTTTGGTTATTTACGCAGCAGTGGTCTGAACTGTTTTTGCTTAGTGGCTAGATCTTCTCTATCATTGAGTGATAGTGAATTATGAAAAAAAGGTTGAACGTACTGTGTCCAGTTTTTGTCCTAGTTTCTCTATGGATAAAAATTTAATCTGCTTTGTGTGACCCAGGAGAGTACTGAATGTACTGGATTCATATCTTAATTGACATCAAGGATTGTAGCCAAAAGTGTTTTCTTAGTATGACATCAGTACAGATGAAGTTGGCCTCTTCTCCTGGGAAGCAAGTCTAGGTAATTTAGTTTTAGCAGATATAACATGGCAGTCATAATTATGAATCCCTTTATCTAAATCCTCTGTTACAGTCAGTGTGGGATTATATCACAGTAGAGAGTCAGGTTTGGACAAGTGAAACTTTCACTCCTGTTTTTACCTGTAGCTTTTGATATGGACCATCTTTAGACTTTTTTCTTTAGATGTTTTGTTTTGGAGGCTTGTGTCTAGTTTGTAGATTTCCTTGGAATGTATATGATGTTCTTTGCTCAGGATTAGTGTAGGGATTCATGCCATTTCCCCAAAAGAATTATATATGGAGAGTTAAGGAGGATAAAAATTGGGGTTTTATCATAAATGCACTGTTAAATTTTGTTTTCTGTCATAGTTTTGTGAATCCAGATGATGGTGAACCAAAGAGGAGGAGGGAGATTATTTCAATCCTGATTCTGTCTCTGAATAGTTTTGTAAAGTTTTGTAAAGTTTGTAAAGTGGTGCTCACTTGGAGTTCCAGCTTCTCAGGAGGCTGAGGCAGGTATCTGACAACTTTTAGGTCAGCCTGGGCCACACAGTGATACTGTGTCTCAACAAAAAAATAAAACCTAGATAATTGTGCAGACATGAAAGCTATCAGGTTGGCTGCATTGCATAATGCTCAGGGCACCATCATCTTTGATATGAGTATGGTTTGTGAAAGGTGACTTCCCGAGTTAATGCAGCCTCCTCTGTGAAGCTTTGTCTTCTTCAGACCTGTTTTCTCATACAAAATGTGTAGACTGGATTAAATGAACTCATGTAGTCTGAACCCTGGAGGATGATTCATCAGTGTTAGTCATCCTCTGTTCCATGAGTGGGCCTTGCAGGATGGTAGAATTAGCTTTATTATGGTAGTATTCATTTCCAGCGTGTTTCTGTGTTTTAGTGTTTGTCTTCATGTGTAGACTTCTGCCTTCGAGACTCTTGGCATAAATTTCAAGTGTCTGAAACACACAGTCTGTTTTTGGACGTTGAAAGACAGCATCGACTGTGTTGTAAAGTAACAGCTTTGACAGCAGTTATTCATGTTGCAAAAAGCAGGATGCTCGCCCATAGTGCTGAGTAGATCTTTTAATTTCAGTCTCTTTGATCAGAAAAGCACACTTACATTGAATGTTTTATTCCACTGGAATATGAACATGTTTTTCATATTTTGATGTTTAAATAAAATTCTGAAGGCAGTAGAAATGTATAAAAATCCCTCTGCCTCCTTCCTCCCTCGAGGTGAGAACCATTGAGAGTGGTACAGTACATACTTTTCTTCCTTTTTCTTGTGTGTTTTATATTATTTGTTACTGAGACTAGTTGGAAATATAACTTCCTGAATTTAAGGACATGAAACTCTTTATTTGTATAGAAAAATAAAAGTTGTGGGCAGATTCATAAAGATTCTAAGTTCCAGCTGTGGTATATAGATCCTTAATATTTTTCTTTCAAAGTGTTTTCTTTTTAATTGTCCAAGTCATTGCAGTATTCTGGTTTCTTTAATTCAGAAGCAGTCATCTGGCACCAGTGATTGCTGATACAGTCTGACAAGCAAAGTCCCTCCAGTTTTCAGAGAATCTGGATAGAGAAGTAAGTTGCTTGCTTTTATACAGTTTGCCATTTTCATTTTGCTCTGAGCTCTACTGTAAGTGCTTTACAGTGTAACCAAGAAATGTCTGGATACCCTTTACTCCTATAAAAGCTTGGCAAAGTCTACAATGTTTCACTGCCAGAGAATCTAAGAAAAATTCTTTAGAGGGAAAGAAGTAATTTCACTCAGCTCTATTACTGCTGCAAGGCTGAGCTGGTCTTTGAGTGACTGGTCTCGGGAGAGGTTCATGCTGAGGTCCCTGGTGTTTGGATTTCTTTCTGTCTGGCTATAGTGTCTGCATTGTGGCATGAAAAAACAGTATCATAGGTGCAGCCAAAAGTCTGTCTTTTTTTTGTTTTGTTTTGTTTTGAAAAATAATTTGAATAAGACATCACTTTAAGCTCTGAATGCTGGTAGGATGAGGAACGTGAGTAAGCTGGGTAAAGTAGATTTTTGGTATTTGCATTACGCAGAAGCGCTGGAGTTAAGTTTTAAGTGATACTTAGTTATCTGGTCAGTTGCGCATTACGATTCCGGCTATAGTGGTGTGCGAATGTTGGTGCACACACGAGTGGACAAAGGCAATGAGGGAGCAAAGGAGGGCAAGACTGAAGAGACCAGGATTGTCCAGTGTTAAGACTTAAAGTGCTGCAGACATGAGTTTAATTTGGCAGTTGGGCTTTCATGTTATCTTAGCTGCTAGAGATGAGGGTTAGGGGAGCACAGCTTCGTTATTGACAGTGTTTTGAGATATGTTCAAAGAATGTAGAATGTTCTAAAGAGTAGTTATTTGAAAAAAGCCAATGGTAAAACATTTTACTTAGTAAGATTACTAAGTAAGTAAGATTACTAAGTAAGATTCCTAAGCTCTTAGGAATGCAGATTTTAAAAGTTTGTGAATGTGTGGGGTCTTCCTTATCCTGGTTTGAAAGTTTTAGAACGTTCTTGAGCCAGAATATTTTGGGGGGCTGGAGATTTAGCTCAGCGGCATAAGCGTCTGCCTTGCAAGCAGGCAGTCGTGAGTTCGATCCCTGGTACCGATAAAAAAAAAAAAAAAAAAAAGGAAAAAGACAGAATATTTTGGAATAAAAGCACATTTTTGGAATGAACTACAGGAATAAGAATTCTTAAACAGCAGTGGGCTAGTTAACTGACTTTCTGTTGATTCTGCATACTTAAAGCTTTTTATCAGTTGTAGTGTCCTTGGCGTAGTCTGCCAGGTGTCTTCCCAGCCTCCTCTAAGCCCAGGTCCCAGGAAGGCTTTTAGCTGCACACTGCTCACCAGGAGGACTGCCTTCACGGAAGTGGATCAGGTGTCAGCTTTCCATGCTCCGTGCTCATTACATTGTAACAAAAGGTTGAAAATCCTTACTCATGTGGCTTTAACAGTATCATTGAATTGTTAATCTCTACTAGTGTAAAGACCGTTGTTTTCCTTTGGATACTGCTTTTATATTTTAGCCATGTTTTACGTTTGCTTTAGAGGACTTTGCTGTGTTATCTATCACCAATCCCTATTTTTTTTTTTTTTTCTTTCTGTGTTTCATTTTTGTTTCCAGACAAGGTTTTCCTAAATTGCTCAGACTGGCCCTGAAGTCATGATCCTTCTGCCTCATTTTCCCAAGTAGCACCATGCCCAGCAAAACAATTTTTAAAAAATGACAACTGGGGTTGGAATGCAGGGCCTTGCAAGATTTTAGGCAAGTTCTCCACCACCGAGCTACAGAGCAGTCATCTCTCTACTTTTAAAATACTTGATCATATTTGATTAATCCTATAAAAATACTGAATTACTAAAATATAAGACCTTAATGATAAATACAAACTTAATCACTATGTGATATTGAGGGTGGGTGGAGGCGGAGGGATATAGTGTTATGAGGTAGACTTTTGTTTTCTGTTTTGCTGTGGCATAAACAGTTTCTACCTTAGCATTCTTTGTAAAGCAGTATTTTCTTTAAAAATTCTTTTTGAAAATAGGAGTCAAGGTCTCACTGTGTTCCTCACTCATGATTCTCCTGCCCCCCCCCCCAAACTAAAAGTTCGTAAATTAGGGTTTTACAAAGTGAATTGTTTTTCCTCGAATACTTAAACCGGATCTGTATTTATGTTTTCATACATTATTCATTTTAACCTAGATCTCTTGTTCATTCGTGGAGCCTCCTCTATTTGTTAGGAGAGCACAGCTTTCAGTTCCTAAACTCATGTAGTAGTATATTTAAAGAAAAGAAAAAACATAAAATTCTTCTAGTTTATACTAAAAACTTAAATCTTTTTTGTATCTAGCTAAACTGTGATACATTATTCATGCAGCTCTCTAACACTATCTGGTGTGACTCCCTTCTTTAAATATTAATACAAGTGAAGTAGACCTTTGAAATGTTTAATTGAACAGATATTTATTGGGCACTTAGTATGTATCATGCTTTCCGCTGCTCTGTGCAGATAACAGCAGTCAGCCTTGTAAGTCCCTCTGACATTTTGCCTCCATTCCCTTCCTCTGTCACCAGACTGGGTCCAAGGAGTCCCAACAAAGAGCAGGTAGGGCCCTCGACTCAGTCCACCAAGGCGGTTCTTGACAAGCCACAGAAAAGAATTTTGGGATGTGTCAGTTGAGAGACATGGGAAAGTGTTATTAGGGACAATTAAAGAAGAACGTACTTGGAGAAAATAGAGCGTGGGGCCCTCGAGGATATGGTTGGGGATCTATCTGTGTTCGTGAAGGTACGATTTTTCAGATGAGTGATCTCAGATGTTTTGCCTTAAACATGCTTTGAACCATTTGAATCTGGTTTTTGTTGTTGTTTTTTAAATCTTAAGGTCAGGTTTCTGCCCTTTATCACTGGAGTTAATTTATGGACTTCCAGTGTCCTTAAGGGATTTAAGAGGATGGGCCTGGAAGAAAACAAACAATTAAGCCTATGGCATAAAAGATATGGAACACAGATATAGATAACATGGATAACTTAGTGTCCTCAAGTTGCAGTCTTTTTAAAAGTAGTTTTAGAATTATTTTCATGGTGTCTGTTCTACCTATCTTTATTTCTTCTATCTCATCACCGCCACTATTTTTAAAGTTTGTATCCATCCCAGCAATTTCCTGCTACGTCTCCCCTCCCGAGGCTGGAGCACCTTCCTCACCTCAGCTGAGCCAGGCATCCCTGTCCACCGTCACAGCTGGCGGGTGGACTCACACAGCACACGGAACACGATCCAGACGTAGCCAGCAGACTGCTGTCCCTCACCCCGCCACGAGAGTGGAGCTTATGACTCTAGAAATTCCAGTCTCTTGGAATTCCTCTGGCTGCACTGCTGCACTCTCCATTTCTAGAGTCTTGTGTATTTTCTTCTGATTTCCCTCCGCAAACTTTAGGATCCCCTCATTTGTGGTCTGTGGTAGGTGGATCTTTCCTCTAGCAAGGGATAGCTTGCTGCTATCCTTTAAACTTTCTGCAGCAGCTCAAAAACGTAACCATGCCAAGTACATGATACACATCAAATACCTGTGTCAAATAGTATCCTTAACTAGATTCATTCTGATGCAATATTTCCAGTCCACAATTTTGATTGATTACAGATTGTAGTTCAAGATTCAAAAGCACAACAACCGCTTGTTACACTTACGGAGTGAACATTCAAGGGATTTTATTTAGAGAAAAGCAAAGCCAGACTGAAAATAAACTTGACTATTTTTTGTTAGAAGAAACTTAATTCAGTCTGGGGATATAAGTTGGTGGTAGAATATTTGCCTGGTATGTGCAAGACCCTGGGTTCAAACCCCAACATCACCACTGCCACCATGGCCACCACCAAAAGAAAAGCAGCCTCTGTGCAGCAGAATGGTTCAAAAATGATCCATGCACTTCTTCAGGGTGTAGAAGTCCAAGTTCTTCATCATCGTTGTCCTAACTTAGGCCTGAAAGACCTTCTCTTTCAAAGATCTTGTCCCCTGGCCCTGGCAGGGCACCTTCAAAATAGGGTGGGTTTGCTTCATCTCCAGGATTCTAGGAAACCTCCACTGAAATGGACATAGCCATGGGGCCGTGGGTATGAAACTCTTATTAGTGAACTGTTCAATGGAGTAGAGCATTGAGAGAGGTGAATGGCAGAGACAACTTTTTGTCCCTTGGTTCTCATTCTCCCCCTTCTATGGTGATGGAATTTTTAGCTGGGTACCAGGAGCTGCTCATACTGGCACTCGCTTCCCAGCTTCCGTTTAGGCGAGGGCGGCCGTGTGATTAAGCTGTGGCTGCTGGAGGTGCTGGTAGTGTTTTTAAAGGGAGTTACTGTGCTTGTTGCTTCTTTACTCTTTCCTGTTTAGTGAAACACAGATGGTGCTATTTTGGGCCACAGATTAAGGTCATGCATGGCAGAGGAATGTGAAAGGTGAGGCCTGAGTCCTTGATAGCTAGCTGGGGCCTTTAGTCCTACACAGCCTATGCAAGAGACAGAGATAAATGTTTGTCTTGTCTTTTGCCAGTCATTCAGGAATTTTCTGTCACATAATTAATTAGACTTTGAGTCTGAGTTCGGTAGTAAGCTTTGTACAGGATGCATCTAGATCAACAGCTTTAAGCGTTGAGCTTTGTTCTAATGAATTATCCTTTTAAAAATATCTTTTCAGTGCTGGGGTTATAGAGTGGTTGCTTAACATGTTTGAGGCTCTGTGTTTGAGTCCCAGCACCCTCCTCCCACCAACTCTATATTATGTATTTAAAAAATTTTTTTAAATTAAAAAAAATTTTTAACATCAAGTACATTATTGAAAAACAAAATTATGAAATATCTTCATGTCTTTCGTTAAGAAATTAAAAATAAAAGAATAAAACCAAAAATGAATAGAAGAAAATAAGATAACATAATCCCTTATAAAAATGTCAACATCATTTTTTATAAAGATTAAAATTTTGATTCTTATATTTCTGTAGAAATAGAAAAGACTCAGAATAGTCTAATCAACTTTGATAAAGGAACAAAATTAAAGCTCCAACCCTTCCCAATCCTATGACTTATCACAAAGTCACACCAATCATGACAACATCTCATTGACATCAAGTTTGACAAACCACCAGGATGCCAATATGAAGTCCCACAATGGACACACATGTAACAGACAACTGATTTTGGCAAAGATGCAAAAGCAAGTAAGTGGAGAAAGGATTGTACCTTTAATAATACACTGGAACAAATGGATATCCACATGCAAAAAACCCAAAATTTATAGCACATCAAAAATTTCTTAAGACATCCAAAAGTCAACTCAAAATGGCTCACAGTGGGTTAAAGTAAAGGTAGGTGTGGCCTGAGTCATTGCTTTGGCTGAAGTCATTCTCTGTGGGACAAAATACATGTTTTTTCTTTCAGCTTGTCATACTAATGAAACACAATGTTTATACATGTGAAATATATTCACTAGTATATTCTCAAGGCACATCCATTTACCTATTAAAATGTCCAGTTTATCATTCTTTATGGCTGAGTAGTACTCCATTATATAGACATACCACATCTTTCTTATCCATTCCTCAGTTGATGAGTGTTTAGGTTGTTCACAAGATCTGGATATTATAAACTGTGCTGCTATAAACACAAATGCACATATATCACTGTGGTATGATGTTTTTAATTCTGTTGGGAAGATACCCAGAAAGGAAATAGCTGGGTTGAATGGGACCTCCACTCCTAGTTTTTTGAGGAATCTCCACATTGATTTCCACAGTAGATGAACCAGTTTCCACTCTCACCAACAGTGGAGAATGGTTCCTTTTTCCCCACAGCTCCTCCAGCAGTGTGTAGGATAGATGACCATGTTACTAAGTTTCCATTAGATCAGTGAACACAGTGGTCTTCACTGTCAATGTTTGAGTGTCCACTTTTTTTTTTTTTACAGTGAAATTGGTACAGAACTTCACAACAGGTTACCGGGATGACAGTAATAGGTATCACAGTATATTTTGTTATCTTTGTAATAGTTCTTTTATTCACGTATATCAAATTGAGATGAAATATAGAACACTATAGAACTTATCAAAACAGAATATTGAATAGAGCAGTACCATTAATCAGAAAAGAGCAAAACAGTAATAAAAATATTTGCCTTCAAAGAGATGGTAGAAGGTAGTCCCCCTTATTTGCTATGGTCAACCTCCCAGGAGATGCTCAGATTTCTGGTTCCCATTTGCTAATGGGCAGTGGGGGCGGGGAAGGGGGGTAGGAAAAGTGGGATATGTGACTCTATGCCGTGCATCAGTAGGTTCACTATTGCTTAGCAGGGAGGCAGGCTGGTTTCACAGCGTCCTAAGTTCCAACATGGTGTGGATCTCAGGAGCTGCTGGTTCTCCCCCTGGAAGGGCCGCAGTCTGCCACACTGCCACCGATTACCAGGGAGGGGAGGTGCTTGCTTCGAGTGTCCACTTTTTATGCTTTGATTTTGTAACTTGAACAACTATTTCTAAGAAGACACTTAACTTATCAACTTGTAATTGTAACTTATCAACTAGTAATTTCATAGTGTTAAAATTTTTCTTTGAAATTCTGTATTCTATCCTTTTTTCTGTTTTGTCTTGTTTTTCTTTAAATAAAAACAGTTTGCATGCTATATTATTTCTAAGGCAACATTTTTTGATAATCTACAGAGTTAGGAAGGTGGTGCAGCATGAATACTGGCTCAAAACCAGTGGGTTGCAGTAGCCAGCCGAGAGGGGGATTGCCTGGAGCAGTAGCTGAGTCACTGGTTGTGGATTCAGAAAGACCCTGCTGGGTGATCGCAGCCTGAATTTCTTGATTTCTGCATGAAGTCCTTTTTTGTGTCACGTTTGGCTTTTGTTGTGGCTCAAGATTGGAAAAACTAAGCTGTTTGCAGTTTCAAAAGGGAGTCAAGGGCTGGGAATACAGCTTAGTGGTAGAGTACTTGCTGCCGAGCATGCGTGAGGCTCTAGATTTAATTCCCAGCATGAAGAAAACAAAACAAAATGAGAGCCAGCATAGGGGCTTCACTTGGTAGAGTGACTATAAATGGAAAGAGAAAATAGGATGGAGATTAGTAGTTCAGCATCCTAATTCCTTTGTTTTCTGTGGGGTGGTGGTGATGGCAGTGATAACAGGGGTTGAATCCAGTGGTCTCATCAAATTCCCAGACTGGTTCTGACTTGGAATCCTACTTGGCCTCCCAGGCCTTTTGCGATTGACGTGGAAGCCATGTTACACTCAGAATTTGTGCATTTTCCTTGCACCTAAAATCAGTGCCACGTGGATGCCACCAAGGTTTGCTGTTAGCTGGAGCAGTAGCCAGGCCTTTTGCTCTCTTGGCTGTAGGCTCAGGTGTCTGGGTCACTGGGCTCTGTGAACCTGATTGTGAGGAAAATTTGTCACTTTATGTCACCACTGTAATGGAAGCTGGTGTGGCTGCCGCCATTTTGGGAGCTCATGTGGCCTCTGTCGTCATTCTGAAGCACGGTGTTCTACAGCTTTCTCCTCTGAGCAGGCTTTCACTTTTGCAGTTTTGAGGCTGCAAAGGATGGAGACCTGTTGCTTCCTGGGATGCCCTCTGGTCATCTTTTTTCTCTGTTCCTTCTCAGCAATTGAAGTCTCAGGTCTAGCTTTACAATCCACAATTTTTTTGGAGTTTTCCTTATGGCCAAACTCACAGCGTTTTAAATTATCCTGCTGGACTCTGCGCTTGATTTGCAACATAAATGTGACTAGAAGTCCCCAACAATAGCCATGCCACTGACTGTAAATTCAACTGCCTTGAAATTTCCTTTGCCAGATTAATCAGTCCTCTGCCCTTAATGTCAGTCTCAGGCAAAGTCTCTGGACAGGAGCAAAATGTAGACAAACTTTCTGCCAAACTGTAACACACATGGTCTGGAGTCCAACAACCAATGCAGTCCTTTCCACAGAACCCTCCTGAACCTGGTTTTTACTGGCAGGCTTTTTATCAGCCTTCTGGCTTCCTGAGCTCTGACCAGAATCCCCTCTACAGAACAGCCTAAGCTATTCTAGCTCTATGCATGTAGACAATATCTCCAAACCTTTCCAAACACTGCCACAAGCCTTTTCCAAAGAGTCTCAAACTACATAGTCACACCAATGACTCCAATCCATTGGTACTAAATTCTTAGTTACATCATATCCTGGCTCTACCCCTAAGTGGGTGGAGCACTCACACCACCAATCCAAGTGCTAGATAACAGACCAATCACAAATGCATAATTGCATGAGGCTTGGGGGCCACTGACATCAACCATGACAGCATGCTTAAAAATTCCTTTAGTCACAGTTTTTTGTTTTTTTTGAGATGAAGTTTTACTCTTTTGCCCAGGCTGGCTCCAAATTCCTGGGTACTGAGTATTCTCCAAACCAGACTACTGAGGTTTTCCACCTCCTAGCTGGGTAAGTATGGCATATACTATCTCTGTGCTACAGCATCCTCATGTATAATCTGGATCTAGCACTTTATACCTCAGAGGAGTTGGTAGATTATTTGAGAATTCATAGCACATTGAATACTTGGTTTGCATAGTCATATATTGGCTATTACTAATTATTATAATCTTTTTATCTAGAAAGTTATAGTAACATGCAGTTGAGGCCTCCATAGTAGTTTAGATGAGTTTCAAGTGAATAGATTCTGTTCAAATGGAATCTAAGTAGGAACTTGGCCTTTTGACTTAACTAGATTTATACCCATTAAACTTATAAATTGAGATGCTAAAACATATTCTTACAAATGCCATAAGTCTAAGGACCTGGTTTTCTTTTGACTTAAACTCCATAGGAAACCAAGACCTCACGATTCACATCAATTAGAATTCATCCCTAAGCCAGAAATGGTACCTTTCCTACATCACATGGGACAGTGTGGACATCTGTACAGACTTAGGTTTCTGTTAGCAGGGAAGAAGGATGGATTGACTAATGAATTGCTCAGCATCTGCTCGTGTCTGACATAAGATTCAGAATTACAAAACCTTAGCTACACAGGGCATAGGAAAGGCTGGAAAAGCAGGAAGAGAGTGGTGGCTTTTGGGATGGGCCCGAAAGGGAAAGTTAGGCTTTCCCTTTTGTCAGTGTCTAATCAAGGATGGTGGTTAAGTTGGTGTATAGAGTGTACTCAGTGTGGTTCTTTGCAGACATTTAATTACTCATGAGTTGCCAAGTTTCTGTTCTTGCCTTATAACTGCATTGTACTGATAAGATTTGTTTTTGCTAATAGTGTGTACTTTCTGTTTTTTATCTTAAGATCTTTGGACAGCTGTGCCAAATTTGAACTTGTTAACAAAAATTCACCGAGTGTGTGTCAGTGTTAACTGTGCTTAAAATGACTACAGTCACAGTCATTTAGGCTTTTTATTTTCTGCAAAGTTAAACTAATGCTAGCAAAAAGACATTTTAATGTATCATTATGACTATGATAATCAACTGGAGGCTATTTGAAAATCAGGAGCCAGTTTTTGTATAATTTCTCATATTGGTTGGGAGATAGTTTAGAAGCCTATTTTACATGACTTTGTGAGTATATAGTTATTTTTTTAGGATACAGTGTTTAAAAAAATTAAAATATTAATTGTACCTGGAGAATTGACTCTGTGGTGTCCTTGCACTGAGATAACCTCTCCGAAAGAGTAGACACTTAAAAAAAAAAAAAAAGTATGTTAATGATGGTGAAGCACAGGTGACAGCCAGTATTGATGGACTAGATATTAGACTAGTCCAGAGTTAAGCAGACTGTGATGATGAGAGTCCAAATCTGGCCCAGCACAGTCTGTTATTTTGTAACTTGTCTCACTGAGACTCAGCTCTGATGATCCAGATTCATGCAGTGTGTGGCTGCTTTTGTTCCACAGCAGCAGAGCTGAATAAATGCACCACAAACCGTGTGTCCCATAAAACCTAAAACAGTAGGTATCTGGCTTTTTATAGAGCTAGTTTGCCAACTCCCCCAATTAAATAAACATGTGAGAACTTATCAAATTAAGCAAATCTGAGGAAGATTTTTGAAGACAGAAAGGAGCAGGGAGGTGGTTTCCTGTGAAAAGGATGCATTATGATGAAGTATTATTTCTTAGGACTGTTTTCCTCCATAAAAATACAGACATGTCAGACTTCATGTATGCATTCAAGGCTTGTTGGAGGTGGAACCCAAGGCCTTCTGCATGATAGTTAAGTATTAACATTGGGAGCTTATACCCTCAGCCAAAGAAGTTACTCCCCCCACCCCAGGTTAGAGAATGGATTTTCCTAGAACCTATTACTTGGGTATCTAATAGTCATCCGTGAGTAGCTACTCTGTTTCTGTTAAACCCTGAGATGTTATAGATCAGATGGATTTATAAAATCTTTTATGTCGTCAAAGTAAAAGATGACTACAGTGGCATAGTTCTTGACTATTATTTCCTTTTTTAACATTAGTTATAGTTTATCTAAGAATGTAATCCACTATAATACTCTACCCCCCAAAACTTTAAAAAATAGGCTTAAATACAATGCTAATTTATTTCTTGCTGACTGAGGGATGGAATGGGTGTCTGGGACTGGTGGACAGTGATTCTCCAAGCAATCCAGGCCTCTTCTGTGTTGTGGCTCACCACCTTTAACAGGCCGACACTTGGCTTGTGATACAAAGAGAAAGAACATGAAGGGGTGCATTCTGAGTTTTACGGTCCAGGCCCAGAGTTAGTACATTAAATGACTCCTCATATTTTGTTGCCTAAAATACATAGCATTTACCTTTGAGAAATGTAGGGAAATAAGAGCAAATGAACCACCAGCAAGTGACCAGCCAGCCAGAGTTCCTAATCATAAAAACCACTTAATGTTTTTTTTTTTAAATCTTTTTATCGGTACTGGGGATCGAACTCACGACCGCCTGTTTGCAAGGCAGGTGCTTATGCCACTGAGCTAAATTCCCAGCCCCTAAAGACCACTTAATGTTTTAAGTACAGATATTGGTGACAAAAGGGAGCCTTCACTTATTTCTCATCTGTTTTTTCTTTTAAAAGCTGTGTATTACTGATAAATAATTTTTGCTGAAATGATACCATCTAGTTAAAGGAATTACAGTGTCATTAACAAATTTTAGGGTATCTTAATTGATATGCTGTGCTATAGACTGAATTATTTTTTAATGGCACTAGATATTAAATCCAGGGTATTTACACTGAGCTGCATGCCCAGCCCTTTAAAAATTTTTTACTTTAAGGTCTGGGAATGTAGCTGGAGGGCACAGTATCTCCCTGGCAGGCATGAGGTCCTGAGTTAGATCCCAATAACCCTGCCACACCCTGTCCAATTTTTTTTTTAAACTTTAAAACAAGATCTCAAATTGTTCAGATTGTGCTCTAACTTTGATCTCTCCGCCTGAGCCTTCCAGAGTGCTGGGATTACAGGTGTACACCACCATGTCCCGCCACATAATTAACTCTTTAGAAAAATAAATTCTTCCCATATTACCTTACTGCTTTGTACAACTATTTCCAGTTCCTCCACTTTTGGGGAAAGGGACAAATTGTGCATCTCAACTTTCCAGAGGTTGGCTGTCTTCCCGTGGCCTGCTTTAGCGAGTGAATTATCATCAGAAGTGTTGTATGTCACCTCTAGGCAGGAGCTTCAGAGGGAAGAAAGGGAGTACATAGGTCTCTGAGGACTTCTCAGTGTCACAGTCATCCAGTGAAGTTTCTGTTGAATGACTGGTCAGTCAAGGGATGTGGGCAGAAGTCCCTGCGCAAACCACTGGACATTTGCGTTAAGTGATTGGAGTTCGGGGTGGCTTATTATTGCAGCGAATCCTGAGCCTGTTCTGAGGCAGTCTTCTCAAAGAGCTTTACCGTTCTGGGGCTTAAATTTCCAAATTAGCACAATAATGAAAACCAGTGTTTCCTTTGTTTTTAATATTGTTAGGAATTTAAATTATTAGTTGCTGTTTAAGCTTCTCTCAATTTAAGGATCCCTTTGGATTTATACCAACATTCACCTCAAATGTTTTTCCTGCTGCTACTCATTCTTGAAATAAAGGACTGTTTTAACTTTTGTTGTTATAAGTAGGAAGAGAAAAATCCGGAAGAAATGTGGTGTTTCTTGTTCGTGCCTGTACTAAAGTGCAGGTGTGAGCAAAGAAACCAGGATAGAGACACTGTCACCCCCTGGGTAGTGTGAGGCAGGGAAGGACTTCCTGTCAGTGGTTGGGGGAAGAATCTGTAAGTCTCCACTGCACCCATTAGAGAGAGGAGAGAAAGGTGAGTATCCTGCAAGCTGTGCCTATGATGAAGGATGTGTTGCTGACCTTTAGGGACCCAAGAGCAGTGTGGGTGCATTTCCCAAAATTGCAAGGAAGCAGAGTTATGGGGGAAAGTAACTTCCAACCTGTTCGGTGTCAGATATGCCAAGTTCATGGTCTCACATTGAGGAATAAAGTCACAAACCAAAGGAGAAAGTTAGGAAAGTGTTATCAGAAATTAGGAGGAGAAGACTAGCTCCTGGATTTCTGGGAGAGGTCTCATCTAGGTGGCTGCTGAGACTCTTTATCAAGAGTTTATACAGCAAAATTACAAATAGGTACAAATGAGTCAAACTACAATCAGCCAACAGGATTACGTGTAATCACTTAGCTGATATTGGAGTCATAACAAGAGTACATGGAAAGAATCAAGGCATTCCTGAAAAGGGATGGATCCCGATATTCTGGTCACTCACCTGTATGTCTGAGCCTGTCTGGGTTCACTGGACCAGGTGGTGCTAATTACAGTATAATCTCAAATTGCTGTTCAGCTCAGGGTCCCTTGCAGGCCTGATGATTGTGACTGCATCTCAATGCCTGGCTCTTCAGATTCACCTCCAGCCACAATCTTTGTGTCCATCTCTGCTGACTTCCTCAAAGGCCCAATCCTGCTCTGACTGCTTGTTCGTTTCCAACTTAGCTGTCTTTATAACTTTACCCCTTTCTAACTACCTTTACAGAAAAATGAGCAAAGATCCAGTCTAACAGCAGAGATGGGAAGGGTTGGTGTAGGGGAGATGACAATCAGGGCTATTCGCCAGAGAGCTAGTCTTAAAAGGCCTTAGATGGAAGTCATATGGGGCTTGGAAGTTATGAATACTCTGCAAGGTTGATCTAGTGGACCCCTGTAAAAGAGTCAGGCACATTTTTCATCTGTTCCATCTGGATGATCATTTGGAATTTGACAGCCTCTAGGGGAGAATAAACAAATTTTGCCAAGAGATTAAGGATGCATGGTCTAAACTGAAGGTCCAGTGTCAAAAGACAGATTGTGGGAAAGGAGCCAAGTCTGGATACTGTTTTTAAGGGATTGAAGTCCCAGACCTACCTGTTCATGGAGGTTTTCTCCAAGTGTGATATTTCTTTTATTGTTTATTCTTATTCCTCGTATTGATTATATATCTAAACATAACAGGTTTTATTTCTGAGCATATAAGCTCCTCTGGTGTTGGCTGTGAGGAGATCAAGACTCTGTGGTACCGAAGGACTATTCTAGTTAAGGAATTTAAAGACTTGCTCAGCTTGTATAGCTGCCACTGTGGCTTTTTGACCTCACTGAACCATTAATAGTGATAAACTACAGGTGTAGCTGGAAACTTTTAGCAGAGGTCAGTGTAGTGATTACAGCCCTCTTTCTACAACTAGTCTATATTACTATTATTCTTTCATTTATCTTGTAGAT
The DNA here is from genome assembly GCF_034190915.1 of Cavia porcellus. Lineage (NCBI taxonomy): Eukaryota > Metazoa > Chordata > Mammalia > Rodentia > Caviidae > Cavia > Cavia porcellus. The sequence goes on along the minus strand of NW_026947507.1, from coordinate 7,599,697 downwards.
CATATATTTCTGCTAGGTGTTTCAGACCAAGTTAAAGTGAGACCTATGTTAATAAAAATTTTCCTCTTGCCATGTGTATCATGGTCAGTTAAGGCTTCTCAGGGGTTACCTTTGGGGCCATTTATATAGCCTCTTAGCTCCTGTGTCAGTGTCAGCTGCCAGCATGAGTCATGATCTTAGATGACTGTGTGACCTTCTGTGGAAGCGTGGGAGATGTTTCCCTCTTTGATGACCCTCCTTTTGAGCACACTGTTCATTGGTTGACTTCTGTCCTCTATGGCCCAGCAGTCTCTTGGCTCAGGAGTTTGGGTAACTTACCAGAGTTTTAGGCTTCTATGGAGAGGACCCCTCATGTTCTTGGTCTTTATTGACCTTACAGGGCCAGCTCAAAAATATTGGCTATCCTCTATTTCACTTTGATTTCCATTCCTTAGTTTTGTTGTTGTTTTTGTTTTCATGCCTTGGCTGTTGAACATCCAGGAGATCAGTTATACAGTATTGATATGGGAACAGTAGATTTAACCATCATAATCTTATCTGGTTATCAAGCACCTTGAAGTATAAAGTATGACCAGAGAATGTTTTTTTTTTTTTTTACCAATAATAATTGTTTTAGAAGTTGAATTCCTGTATAATGTTAACAAATAGTAATTAGAAAGTCTGAAAGGGAAAACTTAAGATCAAAGTCAGCATAACATTTGAGCATGATAATCATGACATAGCATTTTACCAAGATAATCATGACATCATCAATATGTGAGAGTAACTAGGTTTTTGTTATCTCTGAAATACATTTAAACTTCCATTTTAGTATAAAATAACTTTTTAGTCAGTTACATTTATCTAATTACAAAATATTAAATGACATAAATTTATTACTGTATCTTTTAATAGGGTACCATTTAAGTAGAGTGTACTTGTTTGTAGAGGTACTTTATAGTACTTTATAGTACATTAATAAATGTCTGATCTTTAGAGTGACATTGCATGAACCATATAGTGTTTAGGTATCTCTCATTTTTATAAGACAATTTCATGATAATTACATGAGTGTGAGTCTGAAGAGGCTTCTGCATCATCCGGCTGGCTTTATCATACTGGATTGGAATGCACGTTTCACCTCCAGTAGTTAGGACACAAGGAAAGCCAGATGCTTGAGTGTGAAAGGATTTATCATTGTAAACAACTGAGTCTGGAAGGCACCAGTAAAATCAGTTTTATTTCTTTAAAGACTTGTACACTTAACAGATGCATTTAAATAACATGAGGTTATCAATATTTAGCATCAGAACTATAAAGAAATCTTTGCGTGTATTTGGTTTTTATTCTTAAGGCAAAATTTAGACTCCTTTAACAGGTTTTCCAGGGTGTAACTATACAGACAAGAAATAAAGATCTCTTTAGAGCTCTTGTAAAAGTTAGGAAACAGTGTTAATGACAAATAGTAGACCTTTACCCACTATATACATGTATCTGTTTTATATAATTACAAAATACTTATGTAATCAAAGCCAATAGATGTAGATCAAGCTATAAACAGAACCATATTTAAGGAAATGTCAAAAATCTTGTTTACTTGCTTTTTAAACACAGGTAGTCTTAACTGTATAAAATTCATTTTAAAGTTTAGACTAATACCATATCTTTTTTTATATGTATATACATATATATTCCTAAATATACAGGTTATGTTATAATCTAAGATAATATCTATTCATTTATCCAATCATAGAATGATTATTGAAAGCATTTTATAGGTTAATATTTAACCACTCTTTAACTCTTAAAGCTTACTTTTTAGTATCCAAAAGCCTAAGCATGGAAAGCACCTTTACTTTTTAAATTTAGTTTTATAAGTTTAATCAAGAACATCTTACAGCAGTCTTTGGCTCACAAATGCTTTTGTTTATAAACAATTTGGCTTGCAAACAGAAGAGTTTGGCAAAATTTTGTTTTTCTTTGCAAACTGCATGGATGACAAACGGCCATCTTTCCAACACAAATGCAAATGTGACCATCTTTTCCGAAGTTAGAGAACAAATTAAGTTTGTGAACTGAGGTATCACTTCATCTTAAGCAAACCTTATTATTTTAGACATAGCGAGCTTAACCTTTTAATTGTAGCCAATTTAAATATATTAATTTATTAATGTTTTGGGGGTTTACCATCATAAGGCTCTGGGGAAAAAAACCTGGAAAATTCTCATCGGGGAGAAAAGTGAACACATTGATTCAGGCAGCCGCTTTTCAGCCGCTTTTTCAGGAGTTTTGTCTGGCAGTTCCTCAAGCCCAGGGATGCCCACTTAGGTACCTTAGCAATCGCTTTAGATGAGTCATGAGAACCAAACCAGTAACAGTCAGTACTTTTTCAATATATGTCTTAAGTATATACACAGACTTTGGATTTATAAAACCAATTTTTTATATTATTTCTTTTGGGTAACATGGATGGAAACATCAACTTTAAAAATACATTTTAAGGTATTTTTGTCCTCATTAACTGATTTAAATTAGCCTACCATTAAGCTATATGAACCACAAACATTTGGGCTAATACTTTGAGTATCTGTTTATCTGTAAGCCAATTTAAGTAGAACTTTTGGAGGATAATGCATACCTGAAAGTTAATACGCAGAAACAAACATGTTAACCTAAATCATATATATATACATATATATATATGTAATGTTATCAAAATTTAAAGCTTTTATTGGTAAGTCCTATGAAAGTGTTAAGCCCTCTCATGTTTTTAGGGGGTTTGGTTACCCTGAAAACCTATGTAACCAGTGTTCAGTGAAAAGCCCAAAAAGAACCACAAGTTTACAAAGGGCAAAAATAAAAGGAAAAATAAAAGTGATATGATCTTGAAAAATCTTCAATGAAACAGCCATAGGTTCTCTAACCAGTTATTAATGCAAAGTAAACAGGCAGATAAGCAAACATACAGAAAACATAACACAATTAGCACTCATTTATTTATTTTTTTGTGCACTGGGAATTGAACTCAGGACCTTGGACTTGCCAGGCAGGTGCTGCACTGCTGAGCTGTGTAACCCAGCCCCACAATTAACTTTAAATCATAGTGCACTCAGATGTATTAGTTGAACTTAATTGAACTGCAACAATCCTTTTATAGTATTAGGATTGTAACTATAAACAGGAAAGAAAAATCTCTTTGCACTGGGAAGGCAAGGACTATTTGAAGGAAGGGCCTTGGGCAGATGGTTTATCTTAATCTTTGGATAGCTGCTACTAGAGCACCAATACTGGCTCTTGGGATAATAGAGATAGGATACTAAACTGCTGTTTTTAGTAGCCACAGTTGTTTTTTATGTGAATAACTCCCTCTAAGGGACAGCCTGTTAAACGTACAGTGTTGTAATTTATATCTGTTTCTTGGGAGTTTTTTTAGGAGGTGGTCAGGTGTAGGTGTAGAAAAAAGACTAGTAACACCTCCTTGGAGCCTATTAATTACGAATTGCAAAGGGCAGAGAAAGTTGAAAATCTGCCTTGGCCCAGCCTGTCCTGCTGCAGGCATCCACCAGTAGCAGTGCCACATGGAGCTTGCCCTTTTGAAAAGAAACCGGGAGGTGGGGCACAGGAACCCTGCCCACCTCTGCTCCTTATTAAGTGCCAGTGGTGGCCAATGAGGTACTCAAGGAAGGGGCCAGAACTGAACTGCCTGCTCCTGCTGGTACCTGCACCCCTTCCTAGTGATCCCGTGACCTCCTTGACCCATACTTTGCTCTAGGCTTTTCCTTCTTCTGCCCTCAGTTAGCATATATGTGAGATTAGAATTTGATTGCCAGCCTGACCTGTCCTGGAGAGAGGTCATGGCAGGTGGAGGCTAGAGGCTGTGGCTATCGCTCCCATCATTCCTCTTTTACTTAAAACGACTCAAACTAGGAATGCTTTCTACTCTGTCAGTGAAATCATCTGAGCTGGAAAGGCCCTACCCTGAAGCCAGCCAGTCCAGCCCAAGTGGCATTTCTGAGGAGTAGGGGAAGAGCTATTCCTTAGTCCCTAGCCCTCTCCGAAGGGCAGAAAGGCCTACAAATTGAGGCTAAACTTTTTCATTCATTTTTTTTTGAGGGTTTGAGGATTAAATCTAGACCAGCTTTTTGTTTGTTTTTTTCTTTTTCTTTTTTATCGCTACCGGGGATTGAACTCACGACTGCCTGCTTGCAAGGCAGGTGCTTATGCCACTGAGCTAAATCCCCAGCCCCTAGACCATTTTTAAGAATATTGTCCAGGGGCAAGAGGGAATAGGAAATGCAAGACATGGGTCCTATGCTGATGTTTCGTCATCCACAAGAGTCCTGTAGAGTGACATGAGGTGCACTCCTCCTTTGAGCATCCTCCAAACAGAATGGTTGGCCAGCCTGTGAAAGCGAGGGCCAACTTCACTATGGAATCATGTGGCAAGCAGCCAGGGACAGTCAAACTCACCGTCCTGGAAAGATGAAAAGCCTAGCACGTTCTGGAAACTGGCAGTCACAGAGAAGAGATTGACCCTGGACAACCTGCTGCTGTCAACGGCATTATTTCTTGGGGAAGAGGCTGTGGAGAAGGGAACAGAGGAGTGATTGGTCCCATAGTAGCTCTCTGTGCCAGGCATAGTAGGAGCTTTATCTGTGGGATGCGTCACTGTTTCCCAAACCTCACTACCCAAGGGCAGGAAGACAAGACTGAAAGCTTTCTTAGCCTGAGTTTCTGGTCCTTAGTAAAATATGTCTCTAAAGACAAAAGCTACAGGTGACTCCCATTATAACAGCCCTGTATAGAAAGGTAGCCTTGCCCAACAGAAAATGAAGCCCATTTTCAAGTGACCCGATAACACTTTTCTGTTTTCTAATGAGGGGTGGTGGAAGGGAGACAGAGACAGACATAGATTATCACATGATCTACCAGTTCTGAGTATATGTTCAAAAGAAAGAAAACAGAAACCAGAACACGTACTCGCCCACCTATATTCTTAGCACTATGATTCACACTAGCCAAGTGATGGAAGCAGTCTATGTGTCCATGTATGGAGGGATGTGTGAACAAAATGTGTTAGATTTATCTGATGGATTTTTAAATTTTAAATAGAGTAAAACAAAACAGAACAAAGCAGATCAGAACAAAACAGTGCAAGCAACACAGGACTTCAAGACATGACAACAGGAAATCAGCAGTGGCTATCATAATGTCTCTTGTTTTCTTTAAGATAGTTGTTCTGTCTTCACACACAATAAGTTAATACAAAACAAAATAGTAGAAAACCGATCAAAACAAAAGAATGAAAGCATTACGGGCCTGCAAAACCAGACAATAGGAAAACCAGCAATAGCTGCCATAATGTCTCTTGTTTTCTTCAAAATAGTTATGTATGCATTCACACATATTGAAATCAAATAGTATAAAACAGACTAAAACCAATCAAAACAAAGAATAAAAGCATTATTGGAGTTCAAAACAAGATGATAGGAAATCAGCAATGGCTACCATAAGGTCTCGTTTTCTTCAAAGTAGCTGTTCATACCAACATGTAATAAAGTGAACTTTTGTAAAATCTTTAGGAGAAGTTCTAGGCATGTATAAGCCTATACATGTACATCTATCCTTTCTGTGCTAGAGGGAAAAACAAAACTAAGCAAAATGCAAGAAAAACAAAAGAGACATAATAATAATATCCTAAAACAATAACAATGCAGACTTTCAAAACAAGGCGGTAGGAACATACCAAAGGTTGTTATTTTGCATAGTTATCTTCAGAAGAGTTACTCAGATTACCAAAAATAGACCTGCAAAATTGATCTAATCCTATGAATGGTAACTATTTTGTTCTAGGAACTAATAGAATTAGTTATACAATCATCTTACTAAATTGTGTGTGTTTATTTATTTATTCTTTTTTCTTCCTTCTTTTCTCCTTTTCCCTGAGTTGTTTTTTCTCTTTTGAGCAGTTTCTTACCCTTTCACATTATTTATTGAATATTTTTTATCTTATTTACTGTTTCAGTTTCTTACACTATGGAGACAATATGTGATTTTGATTTATTTCACTTATGAATATGATCTCAAGTCATGTCCATTTATCTATAAAAGCCTCAATGTGATCCTTCTTTGTAGCTGAGTAGTACTCCATTGGATAAAAGTACCACATCTTTTTTATCCATGCCTCAGTTGATGGGCATTGAGGTTGCTTCCAAAATTTGGCTTTTACAAATTGTGCTGCTATAAACATGGGTGCACATATATCAATGTGGTATGTTTTCACTTCTGGAAATGTGATCAGAGGTGAAATAGCAGGGCCAAATGGCACTTCTAATCCCAGCTTTCTGAAGAACCTCCAGATTGACTTCCACAGTGGTTGCACTAGTTTGCATTCCACCAACAGTGCAAAAGAGTTCCTTTTTTCCCCATATCCTCTTCAGCGTTTGTTATTGGTGATTTTCTTGATCTTGGCCATTCTTTCTGGAATGAGATGGAATCTCAGTGCTGTTTTAATTTACATTTCTTTAATGACCAATGATGCTCAACATTTTTTCATGTATTTATTTGCCATTTGTATTTTTTTAGCTGAGAAGTGCATATTCATCTCAGATGCCCATTTTTGGATTTGGTCTTTGATTTTCAGGGACCTTACATTTTTAATTCTTTATATGTTCTAGATAAAAGTCAGGGATAGTAGACTAAGATTTTTTTTCCAGTTCATGGGTTTTCTTTTCACTCTGTTGGAGATTTCTTTTGACATGCAAAAACATTCTAATAAGATGAAATTTCAGTTGTTGATTCTGGGAAGTATTTCCCATGCAGTTTGATTTTTGTTCATGAATTCTCTGCCTGCCCCTGTCTTCAAGATTTCTACCTACTTTGTCTTCCAGCAGATTTAGTGTTTCTGTTTTAATATTTAGATCATTGATCCATTTTGACTTTAGTGCATGCTGATAGGCATGGGTCTAGTTTTAGTTTTCAGCATATGGAAAGCCAAGTTTTCCAGCACCATTAATTAAAGAGGCTATTATGTGATGGAATATTATTCAGCCCTAAAAAGATAATTTTGACATGATACGACATGACTAAACCTTCATGGACACAGAATTTTAGTTCAGAAACATGAAAAGTTCTGGACATGCTAATGCTTGCACAATGTGAGTGTGCTCAATGCCACGGATACTAAACATTGTTAAAATGGTGCAAAGCATGGTGGTGCATGCCTATAATCCCAGCACTTGGGATGTTGAGGCAGGAGGATCCCAGTGAATTCAAGGCCAGCATGAACTACACAGTGAGACACTGTCTCAAAAAAATCAAAATAAGTAAGCAAATAAAATAATATGGTCAAGATGAAAAATTTTATGCACATTTTCTTTAAATAAGAGGCAAACTTTACAGAACACATAGATTTAAGCTAGAAGTTAAAGGGAAAAACCCCTATGAGATACTCACTGTGATCTCTGGGTCCAGTGGGTAGCAGTCGTCTTTTTGGTTTGAGTTTGGGACTGATGGAAAAATACAGTAATGCAGGATAACTGGTATGCAAACTACTAAGCTGTCTGTGTTAGAGACTCTGTGAAGGATGTAACTGAGTGTGGGACACCAGGGCGCTGTGCAGGGCAACTTGCAGGTGCAGGTCCTCGCACTGCTGCTCCTGGAGGTACCCAGCTTGTTACCGAGTGACAGGAGCCAGCCAAGGATGCCAGGTGGTTCTCCTGAATTTTCTCATCAGCTGTGTGTCTTTTTACATTTTGATTAGTAGCAGTCCATGTTTGCAGGACTCAGTGATTACAGTCACAAGGAGTTGGTCCAGGTACATCCTCATTCTTTTTATATCCCCTTAAAGATGTATCTCCCTGTTTCCTCTTCTCTGAGAGTTTCTTTATTTTGTGTATTGAAAGTTGGTACATGTACATAATGCATCTTAATTCTTTTTTGTCCACTTCTCCCTTCTCTACCTCTGCATCCACCAGTCTCTTAATTTGTTTATTATTTTTACACACATTTTCAGTACATGATGTTTACATTCTCTGTGTTGAGTCGGTACAAAATGACCCCATTTCCTTTCTCTCCTCTTTTCTCTCCCCACCTTCACCTGTGACCTCTTCCCCCTTTAAGAAAGATCTGTCTTCGCCTGCTTCCTGTTGGCGATGTTTCATTTTACTCTTTATTTTTACTTTTGGTTTCTAAGACAGAGCACGTGATATTTAAGCTTGTATGTCTTATTGCGCTTAAAAAGGGTCCTATTAAGTAGTAAAATAAAACTAATAGGATTAGCTCAATATAACAGAAAAGAACAAGAAAGAAAAAAGAAAATAAAACAAAGAAATAGGAAAAAAGTCTGTGTACATGTGCACACACACACACACACACACACACACACACACAGACACACACACACACACACACAGACACACACACACCCCAAAACAAAAGGGGAAGCAAAGCAAAGCAAAGTTCTAATGAAGAAAAAGAAAAGAGTCCAAAAATACTTCCTGTGTTTTGGGCGTGTGCTTTCTTTCCAGGGTCTGCAGTAGTCTGGCCAGGGTCTGGCCAGAACATTTTTTAGGAGTAGTTACTCTTTGTTGTTATTTGTGCCTGCTTTCTCTCTCTGCGGTGTGAGTGTTCTCTAAGAGTTAGTTCATAAGCTGGAAGCAAGGTTCCCAACATCTAGTGATGGCGAAGTGTAATCTTGTGTGTATGTGGGGCTGATGGGGTCCCTGTGCATCACCCTCAGAAGAGATTTAGTTCTCAAGGCCCCCTAGTTAGCTCCCCCAAGTGTGGGTGGCTATAAAGAGTGATCCTGGCCCCAGTCTCTGGCTGCCTGGCCATGATCTCTCCTTGCACATGTCACTGATACGTCTTAAATTCAGCGCCTCAGGTAAATGGCTGCTTCACCTCCTCCTGGTTCTGGGTCTAAGGGGCAATTTATTTCCAGGGAAAGCAGGACAGTGCTGGGCCTTTCTGAGTGGTGCAGCTAATGCTGCCTAAATGTATAAGAACCAGTAAGTCGCCTATGGGAGGAGTTAGTAAATGAACAGAAAAATGACAGGACTATTAGGTTAATTTAGCCTCCTACTTATGCAAGGAATAAACGGAAGAAGATAGCAGTTTTGTCTGTGAGTATTCATACTTCCAGTTACCAGCTGTCTGAGAGGAAGGTTCAAATCATAAATTAAGGGTTCAAGTGTTAGGAGAGCTTATTCCTAGTTAGAGCAAGGCTGTAGGGTCACACTGACAGCCACCAATGTTAGTGAGCTGGTTAGTTACTTTCTGAAAGGCTTACTACTTTCTATTCCTGGGTGGTGCGTAGACTACAAGCTTCAGTATCGTGAGGGGGTGGATAGCAAGTGTGGAATGACAATTCATTAATCTGCTTTTTTGTTAGTAAGAAGCTCAGTTGATTTGCATGCATATTAAAGTCAGAGAAGCACAAAGTTTTAGAAGAAAAAAGCATGTGGTTTCAAATTTGTATTGCTTTTCTAAATTATTTAATGTGTAACTCTGTTGTTAACTTCCATAGCCCTCCGTTTTGCAATCCATTAAACCATCTCGGGCTTCCTCCTGTTCAGATGGCTTCATTACGGGAAATCATTATGCTTTTAAGAAACTGAGTACTAGCTATCCTTATCCTTGCTTCCTGGGTATAAGGCACCTGACTAAGTTTAGTGCCCAAGGATATCACTGAGCTTGTGGAAAGGTAGGCCCCAGGACCTAATTGAAGAATTGAAGCCTTCGCTGTGAAAAACAAGGAGGTTTAGAGGATAACTGTCTTGAATGATTTTAACATAAAACAGGAACTTGGGAATGTATTTTTTAAAAATACATACTTCTTTGTTCGGTTACTTTAGTTCTGAATTTAGAATAAAATTTGTAACTTAGATATTATACTAACATTGTCTTTTTTAATATAAAGCAAGTTGAAGATCAGGTAATACTTCAGGTTTCCAGGACTGGAGAACTGAGCTACCATCATAGTTTGTGAGTTCTTAAAAGCACTTGAGAAAACTAATGTGATTTTATCATTTAGAAGCTGTAAATTATAATCGTATTTATATATAAATATCTTAAAAGATGGTACCCATCCATTGACACAAATAAGAATAAAATCGAGTTCTATGTGACCAGAAAGTAAGAAATTTAGTTTTTATGTTGGATTTTTTAGAAACAAATTTTGCATTTAATGATTATGTGGTATAGCATATTTAACCAAATTGACTTCAAATTATAGGGCTACACATGATGGGTAATAAGATGTAGGGGACATCAACTGACTGATACATACACATTTGCTGAATTTTTAGTTCAGGCATGTATGAGCTGACATAATATACTAGCCACTGATTTGCTCCATCTTGTAATTTGTTTGACATTGTTTCCTCACATATAAAATGAAAAACTTTGAACTGGATCTACAAAATTTCTTCTACAATTAAAATGGCAGTGATAATGAATTTAATTATGGTAATTATTTTAATTAACGTGAAAATGATTCAACTTTTATATCTGTTAACTATGAGAAGTGATAAAATTTTGTCTTTGGAAAATAATAACTCTTAAAGCTAAGATTTAGAATTAATCTATATTAAAATTGCCTGTATTTTACCAAAGGCATCAAAATTACAGCTCACTGATAATACTAGTAGGTTTTGAACATTTCTTTTCTTTTTTTTTTTTTTTTTTTGTACCAGGAATCGAACTCACAACCGTGCGCTTGCAAGGCAGGCACTTGTGATGCTGAGCTACATCCTTGGCCAAACATTTCATTTAGTACATACTTAAGCAATTTTAAGGTTTTTATTTAAAGAGAAATTGCCCTATTATATTCCCAAATGTTAATATGTAGGAGATTTGTTCCCTCTTGTCCGCAGTGTTCTCGAAGATCACTTTTCTTGGGTGGTTCTCTTAAAAGGAAAACTTGATTGTCGTGCTTTCTTCTGGTGAGTAGTGTTTCTGAAAAATTTGAGAGATTTGTGGGAGAATGATCTGTTCCCAACTTTTCTTTGTCTCTAAGTCTTTGCTTTTACTTTGATAAAAATGTTTCCAAGATAGTGACTTGGAGGCTTTTTATTATAACTGATGATATAGGCATTTCTTTTTAAGATAGCAAGAGGCATTATGGTAACCAGTGTTGATCACCTTGTATTTTGTTTTTACAGTATGTATTATGTCCATCCTTTTGATTTGACTGACTCTGTTTTGTTATGTCACATTTGGTTTTATTCTCTTCAAAAAAAAGTAATAAGAACTGTGGGAGTAATAAAACCCAAAATGTGTAATTGTCATTGTATAGAAGAGAGGAAAAGAAAGTGCTCTAAAGGATATAACTGCATGTACATTTAAGTGTATAAGGTAGATAACCATACTACTGAGTTTTGTTGGACCACTGAACAGAATTGTTTGCAGTCTCACTGTTTGAATGTCCACTTTGTATGCTTTAATTTTGTAACTTGAACAACTATTTCTAAGATGACAATATGTAATCTATTAACTGGTGATTTCCTACTGTTTATTTTTTCTGAAATTCTGTATAACTTGTACCCTTTTTCTGTTTTTTTCTCCTTAAATAAAATTTTTTTAAAAATGAGGCAAAATTTGTTGAAACAATATTAATTAAGATGTAAGTTAATATACTATAAGATGGCTTAATGAGTGGGGTGAGACCACATTAAAGAACGCGTGCCTAGCTTGATGGAAAGCTTAGGCTCTCACTCGCTAGCTTTTGTGCTCTCTCTCTCTCTTTCTCTCTCTCTGTTTTGTTTTTGGAGACAGGGTTTTGTTAGGTAGTTCAGACTGACTTCGAACTCCCTGGCCTCGAACTTGCTGTGATCCTCCTGCCTCAGCCTCCTGAATGCTGAGATTATAGAAGTGTGTCACCACCATGTTTGGCAGTATTCTTTAAATAAGGAAGGAATCAACTTGTCATTCCTAAATCAAAATGGCCATTTTAAAAAAATTGTTACAGGAAGAAAACTGCTTCTGTAATGTAGATTTATTTTTGCTAACAGGAATTTGCAGTCATTAGTTTCTTTACTAACTGGTGAAGTTAGTCTTCTAATTAATCTTGGAATCAATAACTGAACTGAAAAGTCATTTTAGTATCCACATCTCTGGACCCCTAAATCAATACTCTTACCTAAAAGATAGAAAATATCTCAGTAACCTTATGTCATATGAAAACTCCTTAAATATTTTTAAAATAGCTTTGCTCACCAAATTGGAATTTATTTCAAAAAATCATAAACTAAGTGTATACTAAAAAGTCATATGAAAGTTGCATGGTTAATAGGTTTACTTTCCTATTACTCTTTATAAACCAGGGATTTACAAGCCCAAAACATTTAGCTTTAACTTTAGTGGAACTTTACAACCTTTAGAAATATTTTTATACTTCATTGACATTGCAAAATGCTCAACAAAATGTATAAGCTTTAAAAGCAAAACTTAGGTTACATATATATTATATACATGTATTAATGTATATTATAAAGAATCCAAATTTTTTTCTACTTTATAGTTTGATAATTTATTTCAAAGGCTTTAAAAAGTTATGTCCTTGGACTCAAGAATGGTTTAAAATATTTTTTGGAAGATTTTTTTCCAAAGGAAGCGATCTTTTTTAGAAATAATTGCAAAGATCGTTTTTAGAGATAATTATTGGAAACAACTCAGAGTTATTTATAGGAAAACCAGAAACAACTTAAATACTGAATAGCATGAAACAGGTGGTGTGATTTGTCCTATTATACAGTGGTACCTTGGTTCAAAACTTAATTTATTTGATGATTTTGAAAAAGCTAATCACATTTTTTGCATGGGAAGATGGCCACTGTCATGTTTGTCACCCAATGCAGAGTTTGCAAACAAAAACAGTTTTTCCAGTGCTTCTGTTTGCAAACCAAATTGTTTTCAAACAAAAGCATTCATGAACGGAGATACCACTGCATATATATTTTTAATAACTTGGAATTATTTGACATACGAATCATATATTTTGTTCATTTTTTGTCAGATTTTTAAAAGAATGTCCTTTATGTACCTTGGAAGAGAAAGCTTAGATAATAAAAATTCCATTAACTATATTTAATAGACCTGTGATGATTATGCTAAATGCTTATGTTTGTTGTGATTTTTATTCAGATTTGCTTATATCAGAACCTCTTAAATGAATTTTAGCTTTTCATGGAAGCATAAAGGTATAACATTTACTGCATTTGAGATTATACCTCATGAATTAAATTATACCTCATGAGTAAATGTGCTTTGGATTTAGACATTTAGCTTGAATTCATTTTATACTGAAGGATTAAAGCATTTACAAAGAATCCTCACCAATAAACCATTGATTTCAGTGGTTCCTTTTAACTGAAGTCACCTGGTGAAGACTTGGCTAATTTATACTTTCATCACTATAAATCACATAGCCCTTATTTTATGATTCATAATTTCTGAGTGTGTGCGTGCATGCCTCAGCCCTGTAGTTCTGGGATTGCAACCATGTACTATGTAAGACCTGTGTAGCCTTTCTTTACCCCATTAGCCTTCTTGCTGTGTCCAACAGGAGAATTGAGGAAAGGGAGTTCTGCTGTCCCTTATCATAAGCACACCAGTTCTATTGGATAAGGGCTCTACCTTCATGATCTCATTAACCATAATCACCTTCTAGGGGGGCCTTTTACCAATATTTAACATTTAGCAGGGCTGGGTTTTAATGTACGGATCTTGAGCAGACACAATTCAGTATATAGCATATGGTACCTCTTTCTCTGTTTAACATTTTGAGAAGCTCCCAACTTGTATCAGCTTTTCCCCCTTTAATTTAGACATGGCATATGTTTAAGATAGGAATGAATATAGGAAAGAGAAATGCTAATTCCCTAAGTATCCCCGATCTTTAGCTCATTTGGTGGGCCTGCATAATCACTTTTCTGGGATGTAGTAAGGGCCTTCTTGGGAATGAAAAGGATACTATTATGAATCATGAGGAAAAAACAAACCTAAGTTGGGCCTATCTTGGGCAAATTATGATGAATGATCTCTTTGTCTACCAGTCAGAAGGAAGACTTATTGCCAGGTTTAGCTTCTGCTTCTCTTTTTAGATAAAGTCCCTGGCAGTAAGGAGGAGGCGTCAGTTATAAAGTCAGTCACGGGAACTTCTGTCTCCATCTTCCATTCTGTCTCAGTCCCTTAAAATGTATCTTTGAAAGGGGATGGTGATCGACAGTGTGTTAATTACCTACCTTTTAACTGTTGTGGGTTCTAAATATGTACAGAAAGTGGTTGGAATTAGTCAAGCATGACCTATTACTTTTTCTAATAATGTACTGAGTTAAATCTTTTATTTCTTCCAGGAGACAACAAATCACTTCACCTTCAAACCATTTTAGACTAAAAAGCATTCAACTGTGCTGCAAAAGTTAGGAGATGGACAGTTTTTCCTTTCCTCTCATTTGAAACTGAAAATGAAATAAAATGGCAGAGGTTTAAGGTTAATATTCAGGATGAATGATGATAATTTGGATGAAAAGGCAGCAGATGTATCACATTCCTTATTTATCAGTGATAAAAATGGAAACACATACAACCAAACATCACCATCTGCACACAGCTCAGCTAGTCATGTGAGTTGGAGTTCTGCCAACACAGATGATATGGTCATCGATTATGAAATGGACCCTGCTGTAGACAGTGATGAAAGTATTTCTTTAAATTCTCAGTGTGAAGTACTCAAGCACCGAAAGTCTTCATGTGATTTCATTAGTCAGCGGATGTTAGAGATGCATAAAGACCCTACAGGTCAGTCTTCTGCACTTGTAAATACAGAGGAGCCTGAGTATCTGCATAGCAATTGTCCTTCCCTGGAAGCTGCCCAGGACCAGAATGTTGAACCATCTCTGCCTTTTGTGTGGAAGCCTAATGCTGATTTGGACTATAGAGACTATCCCACTACCTTGGACTTAAACCAGACGTTTAACGGGAAAGCAGACAAAGTTAACTGTACCTTTATAACACATCATGTGTTCGAAAACAGTCAGTCTTTGCATGCCCATGGCGATTTCCAGCCAGTGGGTGTGAGAAGTGGAAGTACTCCTCCTTTATCCTGTTCTACTTGGATATCATCCGATTCTGACAATATGCATGTGAGAGAAATTAGCTATAATAAAGAAAACTTGGAAAACCCTCAAGCCACAGCACCAGAGGCCCACAACACAACGTACACAGCATTTTCTGATGATGTGATGCACACTGATGTTCCAAATGTTGGAAATCAATGTCAATATTCTTCAGGAAAGGTCACCAGTGAGTACACAGATGGGTCACAGCAAAGGCTAGTTGGAGAAAAAGAGATACAAGCCCTAACACCAGTTTCTGAAGGCATTGAAGTCCCCAAAGGATTTGTATTACAAGAGCTCTATTGTTTATCTAAAGATGAACCAAATAGTGAAACACATTCACAAAGCTCATATGGTCAAAAGGAAATGGGCCAAAATCTAAGAAAGACAGTATCTAATTGTCTTATTGATGATGAATGCCCTTTACTGATGCCAGCTTTTGAAAAAAATAAAGCCAAAGTGCTGGACTCAGAGCATAAAGTCCCTGTGACTGAAGATCCAAAAATTGCTTCTAATGAGGATTTGCAAACCCAAAACAATACTGTAGAACTGACACAAAGTTGCTCACCAGGACAAAAGACAGTTTCACTATTTGAAATGTCTTGGGATACAAATGAAGTGGTTATTAACACAAGTAACACAGCTTGCATGTCAACACCCATCATAGAACCCAGAGATGTAAGCTTTACTTTTTCACCGATCAAATTAACAGACAGCTGTAATAAAGTGGAGAAGAGTAATCAAGAGCCTAAAAATGTGCTTAACTTGAAGGGGACACCTATGAGCTCAGCTAAGCCTAGTCTAGGAAAGTCAGCAACTAAAACAAATACCCCTATAGGCAGCAAATTTAGAAAAACTGAAATTATAAGTTACCCAAGACCAAACTTCAAGAATGTCAAAGCTAAAGTTATGTCTAGACCCGTGTTGCAGCCCAAAGAGTCTGCTTTATCTAAGGCCACACCCAGGCCTCAGTTGACCAGTGTCACCTCATCTCCCTCAGCAGTGTCTTCCTCAAGGCAGCTGACAGTTTTGAGCAAAACACCAAGATCTGATTTGAATACAGACAGAAAAGCAGAAATCTTAATTAACAAGACACATAAGCAGCAGTTTAATAAACTCATCACTGGCCAGGCTATGCATGTTACAACTCATTCTAAAAATGCTTCACACAGGGTTCCAAGAACAACATCTGCCATGAAATCTAACCAGGAAGATGTTGACAAAACAAGTTCTTCTCATTCAGTATGTGAGTCTGAGTCTGTAGCCGCAGTTTTTCAGAAGATCAAAGGCGTCCTCCCTGTTAAAATGGAAAGTACAGAATGTTTGGGAATGACGTATGCTCTCCACATTGATAAGACCTGCCCCGAAAAGGATGAAAAAGAAAACGAGATACCTGTGGAAAAACAAGAGCTGAAAAAGGAAGTTATGAATGAGACCTTTGAATATGCTCCTCTGTTTCTGGTAAGTGAAACTTTTTGCATGCTTCAGAGGGTGGTGGAGAAAACTAAGAGGTCTTACAGTTAATTATCTATTAATAGCCAATAATATTTCAGAATTACATGAGCAAATTTGCTTTCAGGTATCTGTCTTGTCAGTCAATATGTACCAGAATCTTAAAGGGTCACAATGTAGCAAATCTGTATATTGAAAAAAAAATCCTCAATTCAGTATTTTATATTGAGAGTCAATTTTCTTTTTTACTTATATGTTACAAGAATAAATTAATATTTTAATGTAATTAATAATTTGACATTAATAACCTGACATAACCAGGTTATATTTAATTTTTCTGAAAATAGGGAGTTTATAAACTTTCAAATGTATTGGTCTACATTTAAGAAGTGGCTAGAGAGTGCTGGTAAACATATCAACATAAAAATAACTCAGTGTCTTGCCATTGAGGAGGTAGCACTGGGAAATGGAGCCCTCTCCTATGAGCAGAAATATTCTTAATTTTACCCCTGATCAGCTTATGGGACTTTGAGCAAGTGATTTTTTCCATACCCAGAAGTGAAAAGATTGGACTGTTGAATGTCTAAGGTCTCTTGCAGCCCTCATATATTCATTTTTGTACAAAACAAATTCCATTTCGTGTGTGTTTAGTGTAAAAGCAGTATGTTTCCTATGGTACCTGTTAAACTCTTAGACAAACTCATTTAAAGAATAAAAATTTTCTTTAAATATGCATAGATTTTTGCAAAGAGCTTTAAAAGAAACTAGTTTTCTGAGTTTTAGAATTGTTTGACGAGGCTGTGCACTTGTCCTTAGCTCTATTTTTGGCAGCAGGGACTGGTATGTATTTTCAGCCCTGTGCAGACTGTCCTCAGGTGCCTGTGCTGTGGGCCAGGGAGGGAGCTGGGTGCAGGGGAGAGAAGATGTAACACAGCCTCCTGCCTCTCTAAGAAGAGAAAGGGATTGTGTGTTGCAGGAGAGGGGAGAGAGAGAGATGGCAATGCAAGGAATGATTGAGGAAAACCGCCTGGGCCAGAGAGACAGTCACTCTCCAGAATTTACAGGACATATATTCTAGATAGAGAAAAATACACACACACACAAACACACACACAGATCCATACACATACATGCATACGTGGATGGGTGGATGAATGGATGGATGGAGAGATATGAAAAGATACTGTACTCTGATTTGGAGGGCTCCAGGTGGTCACTATCATGGGAGTTGAGGCTGCAGAGCCACAAGCAGTAAGAAATAAGCTGAGGAGGATGGTAGAGGCTGCCACATCCAAAAGGACTCGATGTGACTTACAAAGAGTGATTTTATCAGGATGGCAGAGGAAAGCTGTCTGACCCTGTTTGAATGTTAGAGAGGCTGTGATCACAGGGGAATAGAAAACTACTGTAAAGCTGGTGAGACTAGAGCGATGCTGAAGCTGGTATTTCAGTAATCCTTCTGAGAAGTGATGCTGGCTTATACTAAGTCAGATTGAAAAGAGACCTATAAGAGGTAAGAGAGAGGAGCTGGGGATTTAGCTAAGCGGCATAAGCGCCTGCCTTGCAAGTAGGCAGTCGTGAGTTCGATCCCTGGTACCGATAAAAAGGAAAAAGACAAAACAAAACAAAAAAAAAAAGAGGTAAGAGAGGAAGCGAGTAGAAATGTCTTTCATTGTTTAAGGTACATGCCTGGGTGTATTGAGGTGGATATGAGAAAAAGTAAGCTGAGATGAATAGATAAAATAAGTTTAATTGTAGAAATTGGTAGTATGATAAATTATCAACCTCATACTATTGGGGGAGGTACTAGGGATTGAACCCACAGCTTTTCCACTGAACTACATCCTAAATCCTTTATTTTCATTTTGAAACAGAGCCTTGCTAAGTCACCAAGTTAGCTACTTTGTGTTCGAACTTGCAAGCCTCCTGTCTCAGCCTTCTGGAGAGCTGGGATTATAATCACATGCCCCACACTTGACATCAATAGCGTAGGATTATTATGAGTCAGTAACTGTATTAGAGTTTAGAATTGTATTTTACACGTGTAAAAGCTCTGTCAATGTCGTTGGTAAGAAGGAGGTACCTGAAGGAACTGAGTGGAGAAGTACACACACAAGTCACATAGAGGGGAAGTGACAGTGTTGGTTGGATGTGGATTTTGGATGCAGCAGTAAGTAGGTGGCAGCTGAAACAGCAATCAAGATCATGTAGGAAGAGTACACGGTGAGGAAAGAACAGAACCCTAAGTGTGGGCCCTAGTAAAACAAGTACTTAAAGATACAGAAGAACAGAACCCAGAAGCAGTAAGTAGATGCTAGGAGGGAAGCCAGGAAAGAGCACTGCTGGGCACTAGATGTCAGAGCTTCCCCAAGGACAGGACTGAACACTGTGCCTTGAATCAATTTATGTCACAAACAACCTTGAAAACAGTGTCACTAATGTACACAAAGGCAGAACATGATGAACTGAATAACCAGCTGTGAAGAGTTTCAATTGCTTCTGTGTCACTTACCTTGTCGCTGAGTCAAAATATTGGGCATTCAAAAGGGGAAGGGTTTGTCTGGCTCGCAGTTTGTAGAGGTTTCAGTTCTTAATCAGCTGGTTCTAAGGTAGGTGGCAACTGTTCATGGTAGTGGAAGATACCAAAAGCAGCAAGACAGGAGGAGGAGGAGGAGAGAGAAACCTCTTTTTATCCCTGATGTTGTATACCGGGCTGCCTACTCTAGGGAGGGTGTAGCACTCACACCTTCAATTCCAGCATTAGCCTTTGATTCGATCACAAACTAGATTCACTCACTTCCAAAAAAGTCTAAGATGGCATGAGGCTTTGGGGGGACATTCAGACACAAACCATAACAGCTTCTAATAAAAAATGAAAAATATTTATCTGCCATTTCCACTTTGAAGTTGTTTCTTTCATGTAGATAATACCACAAAGAAAATAGTGTGAGCAAAGTATTATCTGGACTCAAAATATGTTTTCTTCATAGGATTCTGCTTCCAAAACTACCACCCCCTCAGGTAGGAATACATCCAAGCCCGACTCCTGCAGTTTGCGGAAAACATCATGTCCAAAAGCCAAAGTGGGGCCAATTGTTTCCTGTCTGAGGCGGAACAGTGACACTAGAAACCTCAGTTCTGATCGAGCCTTATCGCCTCAGAGGATCAGGCGTGTGTCCAGCTCTGGTAAGAAAAAAAGAGTTCATCAAGCTCTTGGCAGCTTATGAATTATTTATAAAATTAAGCTTGTTAGCAGAAAGAGTTTTGATTATAAGACTAATGCATTGTGTCATCAAAACATTTAGTATTTTGTGGTCCAATGTCCTGTTGCAGGGAAAACAGAAAAAGAAGACAATATAGCCCTTATCTTTGTAAAGAGATTTACGTGTGTGGTTATAAGCTATTCTAGAAGGTTGCACACATATTACTGTTACAAATATAGATTATTTCATTTTTTTAGTAGATGCTTAAAGGCTTAACAATAGTTCAGTGTTATACTGTTATTTAGGAGATTCATAATCTGCCTTCACCATATGTGAAAAGATTTTTTGCTTGAATTTTCCTGAAAGCTGTATATTTACGGTGATGTGAAGGTAATTAAAAAGTTAAATTTTTCTAAAATGGACTTTTTGGTTGGTTTGTGTTTCAAAGCTGTGTTAGGATGGTGAAACCTGAGAGCGTCACTAGCAGCTAGAAAGTATCTTGCTAAATTTGGCAGATGTACAGATTTCTTTGTTATGAATCATAACAGGAAATGAAAAAGTCATCCTTGTTTTGTGAGACTAGAAAACAGTAAAGTCTCCTAGCCATTCCAGACAACTGAGAGCACTCTGTAGGGAACATTCCTTACCTGTGCAGGTATAGCTTTGAGCAAATGACAGGCATGTCAGATAGATCTAGAAGTAAGATCCCTTATAAAAGTGGTAACTACTATTTGAATGATCTACAAAATGTGCCTCTAAAAGTACATGCCTACACATGTGGGAATGCTGTAGAGAAACTAATAAAATCAACCAAAATTCCAGGGCATCTTTTTACCTCACTATAATTTAGTATTATGCGGGTTTTACTCTTCAGTCTTATCATGAGGCCACTCCTGGGAGAACCTAGTGTTGTTTTAGATTTCATGGCTTGTGGTTCAAGGGAGCAGACCCAGGACAAGATATGAGTAGAAGAAAAGGGATTTGTAGTGCATTTCTATTTCTGTCCCTGGAGGAGATTTGTGGGAGAGAGGAATGCAGTAGCTTGAAGGGTTTATCATTTGGGAGAAAAACAGAAAGGGAGAAGCAGGCATCCTTTTAGATGCTGAGAGTCAGGGCATCAGTGAGATCAAAGCTCTGGTCCTCACTGTTGCTGCCAGACAGGGCACGCAGTATTTTCCAGGGAATGGGAGGCTCCCACCCTGCTTGCATGACAGAAGTGCTCTAGCTTGATGGCATGTAGACTGTGGCCTGGTCTGTTGCTAGGAGCCCTGTGTTCTTTCTAGTAGCACTCAGTGAGCTGCTAGAGCAGATGAGTCATTTACCCTCCTTGGGAATCATCCCTACCTCTGTCAGTTGTCAGCTTGGGAATCCTCTCTACTTTTTAGTGTTACCTTTTTAAGGACAATTTAAAACTTTCTGAATTTTCTGAGTAGTGGCTGCCACTGGTATGATTCTCGGAACCATGTGATATCCTAGAAAACCAAAGAGTACACATTTTTAAGAAATTAGATCAATACCCAAGGTGTATTTAAAAATTCTTTTATGTAGTACCATCAAACTGTGAAGCATTTTAAAAGTTCTTTTACTGTGTTCTACATAGTAAAGACAAGCATCAGATTTTAAACAGAGAAAAGTAGATCTGTGTAATCTAATGAAGAGAGAGGTAAAGTTTTGAGCTTTTATTGTCTTGAGTCATTGAACTTGAAAACTAAGCTATGCATATAAAATTTTTCAGCCAGAGTTAAAAACTAAATTATATTTTACCTGGTAGTTTTCCATATGTGAATGGAAGAAAATTTAATGTAAGTAGAAACATTATGGATTTGAATTTGAGTTTTATATTTGAGCCGTTAGAAGATCTTTATGAACTGTTTATATGGCCAAATTTGAATGTGGGAGCCCTGACTTTCAGTGTGACTGTTTTGGAGCTATAGTTTTTGAAGGGATGACCAAGGTTATAAATGAAGATGGGACCTAAATGGGTAGCATTTGTGTCCTTATAAGAAGATTACATGTGAGGCCTGTCTGTCCAACACCTGAGATACGGCAAGAAGTATCCATCTTCAAACCCAAAAGAAAGCCTTTACTAGGAACCAGCTCAGCCCCCACCTTGATCTTGATCCAGGTCTTCAACTCCAGACCTATCAGAATCTAATTTTCTATTAGAACCATCCAGCCTGTTGGTGTTTGTGATGGCACCCTGAACAGACCAAGACTATGGACTATGTTATATTATGTTTTAGAAAAAGTTAATAGGGACCAACTTTTTAGGATATCCACAATAAATTGAGAGGTGTTTGTTGTGAAGGAGAGGAAATGTAATCAGCACTGAGTTAAAAGTAGAACAGAAAACGAAGGAGCAAAAACAATATGCCTTTTAGAGCACCCAGAGCCTTTGCCATTTGCTGTACAATGAAGCGTTTGTGTGTTTGAAAACTGAAACCAAATGGACATCCACTGTACGCCTGCAGTTACTCTGCTCAAAGGTGAGCAGCAGGAATGTTCCAGCTGATTAGGAGTCTTCAATAAATCCTTTCAGAAAGCTAAGTAGAAAGCAAGACCCAGAGTTTAAATGGCTGTTTCTTGAAGCTTTAATTCATTTATGCCAAAGGTTGCAATTTTTTGACTTTTTGCATGAAATTCATATATATTACTCAGAAGAACCCAAAGAACAAGAATTTGAAGAGAAAAAAAGCTTCTTTAAATGTTCTGTTGTTTGCTGGACTCCAAAAATGAAACACTAGAAAATGATAATAAAACCAATTAGGTCACTTCCTTTTTTCTTGTCAAATTATGGACATTTTATGAAACCAGATTATAGAGAGTATAACAAATCAAACCCAAAGTATTTTTGGTCCTTTGGAATGTGCTTTTTAATGCTCTCAATTGAATACAATGAGATAATGATGAAAATTCTAGTAGTTGTTATAATGCCAGTGAAAGCAGCTCACACTGTTCATGGTATATTGTTTCAGGCTCTGTTTTAAACATTATACCTAGGAATTCATATAATCTTCACAATATTTTTTGTGATACTTATTTCCATTTTGTAGATTAGGAAACTACCACTGAGAAGTTAAGTGATTTGTCTGAGATTATACAGCTGGGAAGTAGCAGGGGGTGAAATTCAGACTAAACAGTTATGGCTCTTGAGTCCAGGGTTTTAGCCTCACATTATTAATCTAAGGAAGTGCTGTTAGTAGAATCATGAGTTTTGAAAAAATTAAAACTTTTTGTACATGGCTGAACAGTTTAATAACTGTGGCCCCTTTCAAGCCCCTTACCATGAGATAAATGATTTTCATGGCAATTGAAAACTAATGTTGCGGGGCTGGGAATTTAGCTCAGCAGCATAAGCGCCTGCCTTGCAAGCAAGCAGTTGTGAGTTCGATCCCTGGTACCGATAAAAGTGAAAAAGACAAAAAAAAAAAAAGAAAAGAAAACTAATGTTGCAGAATAAATAACTGCCCAGTGAGTATGTCATGATCAATTGAGGCGTCTTCAGATTGCCTGTTACTGTCTTTCAGAGGCAGTACCAGCTCTGACCAGGTTTTAGACTTCAGAGGTACCTGTTCTCCAGACATTTTTGCAATTGCTCTCGTCAGTGACCGGCCTGTTTGACTTTTTGTAGTACAGAATACTCACGTTACATCCGTCTTCTACCCCACCCAGGGGACAGCAATGCCTGGTCATGTTCTAGCCAGAAAGTCTCAAAAAGGACTGTGAAAAGAGTTTAGAAAAACCTAAAGAAAAGAGGAGCCTCATAAAAGAGATGGTTTTTATTTGTCTTCTCGAAAAAAGGAAATGATATTTCCAAAGAACCTTTGTTTTCTTTCAGTGTATTGTGGGTTAATAAATTCCTCTCTAAACAGTAGAACACCTGAAACTTGTAAGATCTTGCCTGTTGTTACAGATTTTCTGTTCAAGCATGCTCAGTTGTAGAACTTCTTAGCTTATATACATGGATTGTTTATTTCTTTAAAGGAAACTTAATATTTTTAAAAAGTTACTTTCATGGCCTTTTCAAAATGAAAGTTTAAGAGAGGTGGTGAGCAAAATTAGAATTTTTCACATTTTAAAAACATTTATTGTTCAGAATTAGAAATTATCACTCAATAAATTATTCCTGTTGAGTCTGGTGGCACAGACCTATAATCCTAGCATTCTGGGAACCTGAAGCAGGAGGATTGCAAGTTCAAGTCCAGCCTGGGCAGTTTAGCAACTTGACCAGACTCTTATCTCAAAATAAAAACACAAAACAGGAGTTTAACTTTTAGCTTAGCTTAAAGGTTCTGGGTTCAATTCCCGGAACCTCCCCCCCCCCAAATTATTTTATAAACTGTCTGTAATATGTTGTTAATGCTTCCATACTTATGTTTAATTAAAACTCTTATTAGTGTGTTTTGGGATTTCTAGAAAAGCAGTAATAATTGCTGGCAGTCTAGAGTGCTTATGATGTGCCAGGAACATAACTTGGCTGCAGTTACACAGTTGATCACTGAAGGACACAGAAAGTGGACCAGGCGATCTGTCCCCAGAAGTTTTACTCTTATTTTCTGTTCCTTATGGATGTAGGCCACACCCTGGATGCATTCATTTTTCATTAATGGCCCTGAGCGGACTTTCATTAAAGAGTTATGGTTTAGATCTAAAATGTCCCAAGCTTCATACATTCATCAGTGGGGCTTTAGGAACGTGAATCAGGTTCTAGCTGACTTCTTGTTCGGAGGTGGGGTCTGTTTGAAAGAGGCAGGTCATTAGGGCTGTGGCCTGGAAGGATAATTTCCCTCCCTCATTCCTCCCTGCATTCTGTCTGCTTCCTGTCTGCCGTGTGAGCTGTTCTGCCCTGCCTTGCCCCATGCTGCCCTGCCTTGGAACTAGCTGACTATGGACTAAAACCTTTACAAACAGTGAGCCAAAATATACCTTTCTTGCTTTAAATTGAGAGTATTGGATATTTTTTTTTTAGTGATGAGGGAAAGTGATAAGATAGATTGTGATATCAGGAAATGGGAATGTAGCTGTGATTCTGCTTGCTCAGGGTGGTTTAGAAACCTTTGTAACTAGTTTGTGGGAATAGCTTGAAAAGATTTGGTGATGGCGGCTAGGGAAGCTCTAGAGTACTGTAAGCAGAGCTCCATGGAAGATTCTGGCTGGAGTTCAGAAGACTGGAATGCTGGCAAAAAGTCAAACAGTGAAGAGCAGGTTCAAGCGGTTTCAAGTGGGAAGAAAGATGCCATTGGTGGTTGGATTCCAGGCCATGTGTGTTATGCTCTGGCAGAAAATTTGTCTACATTTTGCCAATGTCCTGACACTTTTGGGGAGATTAAGATTGATGGTGATGGACTAACTAATCTGTTAGAGGAAATTTCAAAGCAGCCCAATATTCAGACTGTGGCTTGGGTACTGTTGGGGGCTTTTAGTCAGCTCTACACTGAGAATCAAGAGCAAAGAGCACAGCTGAGTGATTTTAAACAGTTTCAGTTTTGCCAGAAAAGAATTTCCCACAAAGATGGAGCAGAGAAGATCGTGGTTGCTGGAAAGGTTAACATTAAAAAAAAACCAAGTAATTGGTTGCTGAAAAGATTATCATTTAAAAAAAGCCAAGTACAGGACAATAGGAAAAATGGCTTGAGAGCATGTCGGGAAAGATCAAGATCCTGTCTTTTGTCCTGGAAAACTGAAAAACTTTGTTCTGAGAAGAGAGCTCCAGGGCATTCTGTTGGAGAAGGGACCCCTAGGGAATTGATTTCCCAGAAGTCGTTTTACCTGGCTGAGCAGTGCAGGCACTCTGAGACCTCTGTAACTACTAGCCAGGTGCAAATGGGCCTAGTTACTTCTATAGCTCACAGCAGACCTTGTTGTCATCCAGATAGTTCTGATTTCTCATGCATGCAAGAAGCAAGAGTTGTGGGGTTAGGGAGCCTTCTAACAAGATTCCAAAAGAAGGTCTGGAAGTCCAGGCACTGTGCCCCCAAGAAGGCAGTGCATGAAACTGTGCAAGTGAAACCAAAAGTGCATTGGAGACACCAGCAAGTTGGAGAAGCTAGGAGCATTGAACGCCAGAGGAAAACCACAAGGAGTGAGCAAAGCCAGCCCAAGACAAAAGACGTGGGAGCTACAATCACTGGTAATGCCACAGGGATGGGGCTGCCCAAAATTTTGGCATTCACAGCATGTCCTGGGTACCGTATGTAAAAAAAAAGGCATTTAATGTTTGTTCTCCTGGATTTCAGTCTTGCTTTCCCATTGGTTTCTGGCCTCCTGTTCTTCCCTTTTGTAATGGGAATGTTTATCCTTTGCCATTGTATTTTGTAAGTATGTGCCTTTTGATGTTTTCAGGGATTTATAGCCAAGAGTTTACCTTGAGTCTCAGTGGAAACTTTGGACTTGGGCTTTTTTTTGTGTATATTAATTTTTTTTTTTTTTTTGGACTTGGGTGTTTCAGCAATCTAAGCAGATTCCCAAAGCTGAAACAGGAACCTAACTCAACCTACTCAGGATAAGTTTGCAGGTTCACTGTCTGTCATTGGAGAAAAGCAATTTTTAGGACAGAAAGAGGAACAGGATGGGTTTTATTAGGTAGAAATTAAAAAGTACATGCACGTACACATGCGTGAGCACACACACAGAAGTAGAGTATGAGCTCTTGAGAGAAAGAGAGAGGCACATTATTATTTGTAGAGGGGGACATTTATGCTTCATGAGAATCCCTTGGAAAAGGTGACCCACCCCCAGGAGGTTACTGTCCCACTTTACAGATATAGGTGGCTCCCTCCTTCTTTAAAGATAGGTAATTTAAACATTCTTTATATTCTCTCAATCTTTCCTTTGTTTTAGGATCAGTTTATTGGTCTTTACCTTCTCAGTTAAGCTAATTTATAGCCTTTGAGTATTCTCAATGAATTTTGGGTGCTTTAGGTCTGGAAGGAAAAAAATGTCCAAAGTTTAACCAGGAAAATGCCAATATGGATTACTTTGGGTACCTTAACTGGCTCCTGGAAGTTGCAATCTTTTTTTTTGTTTTTGTCTTTTTTTTTTTTTTTTTTTTATCGGTACCAGGATCGAACTCACGACTGCCTGCTTGCAAGGCAGGCGCTTATGCCGCTGAGCTAAACTCTCAGCCCCAAGTTGTAATCTTTTTAAAAGTATATTTTCTAATTTTTTTAGTATTTCTTTCTTTCTTCTATTTTACCTCATTAGGACTTTGGATGCTCTTAAATATGGATGAAATGTATTTTGCATAAAGAGATGAACATGAGTCTTTGGGCATCCAGGGGCAGAATGTTGTTATGGTTTCAGCCTGAAATGTCACTCAAAGCCTCATTTGCTCATGGAACTGGAAAAGCAAGCTTTGGAAGGGTGATTGGATTGTGGCGATTTAGAGCTGACTTACCGTTAGGTGGGTCTGGTCAAAAGCAGGGGGTCCCTAGAAATGAGCCCTGGAAGGATGCAGCTTCCTTCCTGCCGCCTCCTCATGCTCTGCACTGCTTGTCTCTTGTGCCAGGAGAGCTCTCTTCTGTCCTGCTCTTTTGCTGTGTTTTCCTGACTTGGGCCTAGATGACTATGTATGGTCTGGACCTTTCCTTCTTTAAATTGAGATTACTGGATGTTTTGTCCCCAGGAAGAAAGTGACTAAGACAAAGAGCATGTATTTTTATCTGGTGAGTGCTGGCTTATCCTGAGAACTATTTTAGCATTGGCAGTAAAGCAGTGCACAAAGGACAAATTTCTTTCTTTGAGGGTCTTAAATTCTAACAAGAATAGTAAAATAAAATAAACAAAACAAGCCAGGCATAGAAGCACTGGTCTGTAATCCCAGGACTTGGAGGCTGAGGCAAGAAGATAGATAACAGTTTGAGGCCAGCCTGGGCTACAAAGCAAATTCAAGGCCAGCCTGACATACACAGCAATACCTTGTCTCAAAAAAACAAAAATAAATACATAAATATAATTGTTAGTACATAAGCTAGTAACAAGTGCTTAGGAAAGAAAGGAAATAGTGAAAGGAGTTAAACTTTAGTGTAGTTAAGAAAGGCCTCAAGCAGAGGATGACATTTCAGCAAATGCATGTAGTGGCAGGAGGGAAACACTTGCTTTCAGGTACGAGGACTCCTGGGGTAGAAGAATCAAGGCTTGCAGAGATGAGATGAGATGAAGCTGTGGATAGGGTATGAGGAGCCCTGAGGGGCTCATTGTGTGTGTGTGTGGTAGGTTCTGGAGAGGATGGATTGCAGAAAAGGGTGGAGCCAGAGCCAGCAGGCTCCTGTAGGCACCCGGGCAGGAAATACTTTCCCTTTGCTTTCTCACTAGAATCACATCTCTGTGAATTCTTAATCTTTTCCAGACATTTAGCACAATTCTCATTTTGTAATAATTCTAGAGAAAATTATCTCAGGGAAGCACTCATAAAGTGTGCTTAATATGTCTCTATGCAGTCTCTTATTCATTCCAGTAATGTTTAGAGCATCTGCTAGATGTTGGGCAGTTATTAGGTTCTGAGAATACAAATCTGATTAAGCAAATGTACTCTTCTAGGAAGTTTGCCCACCTTCTGGAGGGTGAAATGCAAGAGGGTGTCTGCAAGTCGTAATGCAGACTTCATTCCTCAAGTGGTCTCCATGATATAGTACTTTGCTTTTTCAATGCTGTGTGGTAATGATTATCTTATATGTCTGCTGCTAAACTGTGAGAGCCATTGGATATATCCAGGTCTGAGGATTTTTTTATATTTTCCAATGCTCAACACAGCATATCTGTTACATAACATGTGTTTTATAGTATCTCTGAGCTTGATTTAAATGGAGAATTATATGAAGCACTATGTGCCTACAGTAAAGGGAACCACACTAACTTAGCCTAAGGCAAGACTAGAGAATGTTGACGTAGGCTTGGAATGTGCCCATAGGAGTTTGCAAACAGATCACAAGAATGTTGGGATTGCCAGTAGCAGAGATGTGGAGTTGTGAAAGGGCTGTGTGTTTGAGAGCCAGTGGACCTGCAGTAGAACATATGTTGGAATCAATGAGAGCTGAGCTTCTGCCATGTGTTTTCTTGACATTGACAACCCCAGTCAGCATTAAGAAGAAGTAAACAGAGACAGTGTCTATGTACGTCAATGTCAAGAAAAACATGGAATGTTGTTCTAAGCAAGCAAATCTTATTCTACTCCAATTATATCTTGATTAAATATATTAAATTATATTTAATCAGGCAATTTGGATAGTTTTTCCACTTCCTGCTTCCCCGTAAGTGCTTTCAAAAGTATAGTATTTGAAGTGAAAAGTTAGAAGGAAAACAAAAAACCCACCTTAATCTTATCACCTCTAGATTTCTCACTACATTTGAAAAAAATATACTATCATGCATATATGTTTACACATATTTAATGGGACATTTTTTACTGTTTCAAAATTCCATACCTAGCTGTGCTTGGTGGCATGTACCTGTAGTCCTTAGCTACTTAGGAGTTCGAGACAGAAGATTGAACCCAAAACTTTAAGAGCAGCTTATCTTAAACATAGCGAGACCCTGTGAATGAATGAATGAATGAATGAAATCCTATACGGTAGGCACCTTTACAGAGGCACCTAATTGGTTGATGAAGTTTTATTTTTTATTTTAAAGATAGAATACCTAATTCTTAGATTCTTAATTTTTTCTCAGTAGCATAGTTTTAAATGACTGCAATATTTAATCATTTAAATGTGCTGCTGTCTTAACCTGTTGTATGTTGCTAGAATAAAATACCACGGACTGAGTAACTTATAAACAATAGGGATTTATTTGGTTGATAGTCTGGGGTTTGGGAATTCCAAGATCGCACTGCCAACATCCAGTGAGGGCCTTCTCGCCATACCATACTGTTGATAGAAGGCCTTCAATCCACTTTATAGCAAGCCTTCTCTCGCAATAACTAACCCAATCTTGCCATAACAATCCATTCTGAGGGCAGGGCCCACATGAGCTAACCACCTCTTATTAGGGGCCTTCTCCCAACACTATTGTACTGAGGGTTAAATTTTCAAAATATGTACTTTGGGGAACTCATTAAAGCCATATTTGATGGATTTCTTCAGAGTTTTTGAACATTATAGGAGTGTCCAGGTATTTTTCCCCCAGCATATTAAACAACTCTACAAAAATTGCTTTATATGTAAATCTATAAGCTAGTCAGATAAATTCTTGGATATATTCCTCTAGATGGATTCAAAGTGCGTGGACATTTTTAAGACTTTTGATACACATTGTCAAGTTGCCCTTTAGAAACAGCATACAAGTCTGTGTTCCTATTCTGAGAATTCAAGAGTGTTTTCCAAAACTCTTGCCAGTATTTTGACACTAACACTCTTTCCAAAGATCCATGTTTAGAATGGTACAAAATGGTGCCTTATTTTAACCAGCATATGCTTGGCACTCAAATATTTATTGAATGCATGTAGGTTTAGTTATAATCCTGGAGTACAGCAGGGAATATAAGATTAAAATATACCCTCCTCAAAGTTATATTGTGGCGAGGGACTCCTGCCATACATAAATAAATAAACTATATAATATTTTTGATAATGATCCTGTTATATAAAGAGAAAAAATGTTAAAGCAAAGAAGGGGATATGGAATGTTGGTGGGAGGCATGTGCATGTGTGAAATTTTTTGTGGGGCAATGGAAAGAGGATTTAAATAAGGCCTGGGGGATCCCGCCACATACCACCTAGGTGAAAACCATTTCAGTAAGAGTAAAGAATAAAAGGGAAGACCCTGAGGTGGAGCTTAGCTAATGTGCCCCCAAATAGAAGGAATGAAGTAGGGAAAAAGAAAATAGGAGGTGAGGCTGGAGAAGCAGTGAGACCAGATCATGCATAGTCTTAAAAAATAAAGACTTTGAACCTGACTGACTCAGATTTTGGCGAGATCACTCTGATAGCTGTTTTGAGAATAGATTGAATGCAAGTATATTTGGGAACAGGGAGATCAGTGAGGAGGCAGTATTGCTATAATCACAGTGGGAGATTTTTCTTTTGTAGGACCAGGTTGATCACAGATTATAGGTGTGTGTCTTTTTTTAAATTTGCTAGTGGCAATGATTGATTTTTTAAAAAATTTGCATTAATATACATTTGTATAGCCAACAGATTTGCGTAGGTTGGATGAGCAGTGAGAGAGGAGCGAATTCAAGGATGATGGTAGACATTTGGTGTGAGAGCAATCACTGTGTGGCCTTGTGGCTAAGATGAAGTGTGGTGAGAGCAGTGGGTGATGGTGCTGCCTTTGACTGAGATGGGAAAGGATGACGGAGGCCTGGGTGTTAGGGGGGATGTCAGGGTGGATGATTTGAGGTGAGTACCATATATAGAGAGGGAAAAGTAGAAAGTCTAAAGGAAGTGCATAGAAGTTTGGTTTAGGAATATATATAAGTTTGGGATTGAGCAACCCAAAGATGACAAAGCCACCAACTTGGATAAGATTGCCAAGACAGTGAACCTAGAAGGATCAGATCAGGGGAATCTCTGGGATGCTCCTAAGCTTGAGGAGGGGAGATGAGGATATGAAGAGAAATTACAAAGGAGGCCAGGAAGAATGCAGGCAGGGAGTCAGTCCAGAGTACCATCCATGAAGACAAGTAAAGAATGTCTTTTGAGGAGAAAGAAGGAATCAACCGCATCAGATACTTCTGACAAGACTGGGAGGGGAGAGGGGCAGGAGAGGAGGGGGAAATAAAGAATCAAGATGCAATATGTATGTATTAATAACTCACAATGAATATATTCATTATGTTTCACAAATATATATTAAAACAAATTTTTAAAGTTTATAATGGCCACTAGCAAATTAAAAAAAAAAAAATTGCAACAAGTGACAGAAAACCCAACTGGTTAGATTGAACCAGAAGATTGTGTGTCTGTTTACCAGGAAGTCTAGAGCTAGCCAGTGCCAGGTTTGGTGATTGCATAGTGTCATCTTTCTGGTTTCTGTTTTCTACTCCTCCTGCCTCAGCTTTTTTGGTAACTTTTCAGTTCAAATATGACCTCCAAGATTTCTGTATGCCAAAGACTGGTGCTGCTGTATTCAAAGGCTGGGTGTCAGAGACACTGTCCCAGGCAGGGCTTTCTCCTGAGCTGCTTCTGTACGTTCTTCAGGGAGGAAAACTTGTGTGCAGCAGCCCTTAGCAGTCCTGTTCTTATGTCTCATTGGTGCAGACCAGATAATGGTCACCCCAAATGTCAAGGCATGTTGAGAAACAAGCACTTGGAGTTTTAAACCTTCCTGTGGGATGTGAATGCTGGTGATGGGAATTAGAAGGCGGCTGTGTAGCCAGGAATGGTGTCAGTCACAATAAAGTTACATTTTAAAAGTTATGTGACTTATTCTTTTGTTTAGAGCTTTTGCTCACTTTTGTTTCTGGGCACATAATTCTTGTTAATTCAGTCCTGTCACGTGTTCTTTGTTTTATTATATGCCTTTAAATTTTAGTATAGGTGCTGCCGAAGCAAGCACTGTGCCTTTAAATTTTGTATATGGTGATGTTTAAGTTTTTATTTTTATGTTGTCATCTATATTGTTTCCTTTAATTTTTCCATTTTATGCATAAAAAGACCTTCTTCACAAAGAGGACGTTGGCCATCATTAATTTTCAGGATTTCATTTGTTGTTGTGTTTTTTTGGTCTGTTTGAGACAGGGTCTCACTATGCAGATCAGGCTGGCCTTGAGCTCACTTTGTTGCTCAGGCTGGTCTTGAACATGCAACGATCTTTCTGCCTCAGCCTCCTGAGTGCTGGGATTATAGACACGCGACACCATACCTGGCTTTTCATGACTTTTTTTAAAACCTGTGTTATCCAGATTTAATTCTGATGACTGGTAAGTAGTAGCTAATATTTGTATGGTATTTTGTGCCAGGTGCCATTCTAAGCGTTTTAAAATTATGAACTCATTTATCTGTCACAAGGATCTATGAGGCAAGTACCATTACAATCAACTCATTCTTACACAGAGGAAACAGAAGTGCAGAGAGGGTGAGTGACCTACTCGCAGCTGGTGTGTGGGAGAGCTGAGTTTCGACCCAGGCCATCTGGCTTTAGATGGTCCTCTGTTATGTCACTGTGGCACCACACTGCTTATGAAATTTTAGTTTTTAGAACTGAGATGTCTTGCTGGGTATGGTGGTACATACATGTAATCCCAGCTACTGAGGAGATTGAAGCAGAGGATCACAACCTGCCAGCCTGGGCCGCTTAGGAAGACTGTGTTTCAGAATAAAAAGGGGTCGAGCTGTAGGTCAGTGGTACAGCACTTGCCTAGCATGATGAAGCCTGGGGTTCAATCTCTAGCACAGCCAAATAAGCAAACAGATGAACAAATGAAAATAAAATCCAAAACCTTAATACCACAAATGAATACATTTTTGTGATTTAAATTGTTTCCCTGTCTTATCCTAAATTTTCATATTTCTGAGATTAATATACCAGGTAATTAAATTGTCAGTACAGTTGTGTGCCAGTAATAGACCACGGTTCACACACTTAATTTGTTCCATGATTCTGGGGAAGACAGTCATGGTTGTGTTTTGGTATTTGCCACCTGATGCAGAATTCGTGAATGGGAACAAAATTTGGTGAAACACTTTCTGTTCGTGAACTGAAGTATTACTGGTTTTTGTTATTTTAATAATAGGTGAATCAACTAAAGAGTTACATAAATTCTTTTTCATATTTTTTAACTCTTAAACATTATACAACTTTTAAACTCATTTTAACTCCCAAACATTATAACATATATATTATATTGAATTTGCCATTTTAACCATTTTTAAATATAACTTTCTTATGACATTAAGAAGTACATTCACACTGTTGTGCAGCTATCATTGTGACTTTCTCTATAACTTTTTTGTTGTCCTCAACTGAAATGCTTTATCTTTTACATCTTAACCTCAGGTCTCCCTTTCTCTCAGCTCTAGGCAGCTACCCTTCCACTTTCTATCGCTACAAACCTGAATATTCTAGGTATCTCATATGAAAGGAGCCCTGTTGTTATTTTGTGGCTAGCTTATTTAACTTAGAAGTCTCTTCTTGGTTCACCCATGGTGTGCCCCAAGCCACAATTCCCTTTTAAAAGGCTGAAATTCATTCATTTGCCTAAGAACACTTGAGTTACTTCTACTTTTGACTATTATAAATAATACTTCTATGAAGATGGATATACAGATACTGTTTCAAGTCCCTGCGTTTCCTACTCTGAGTGTACATCTGAGTGAGAGACACACAGTTGCTAGACCATCTGGTAAATCTATGTGGCATATTTCAGGAACTGCCATTCCAGTTTCCATAGCAGTGACACCACTTTATATCCTACTAGTAGTGTATAAGACTCCGTATTCTTCACATCCTTGCCAACCCTTACTTATTTTATAATACTCACCCTAATGGCTATGAGGAAGTATCTTAAGTGTGCCTTGGGTTTGCATTTCTCTACTGACTGGTGGTGTTGAGCATCTTTGCATGTCTCTGCTGGCTATTTGTGTAACTCTTTTGGAGAAATACCTGTTTTAAGTATGGAAGACACCCGAGTTCTCCCAGTTCTCCTGAAGCAGAGCAAGAGGTGTCAAATGGAGAAGAATGCAAATACCAGTTAGCTGAACTCTATGAAAAGTTTGTAGAGCGGATTAAGAAAGTAGATGAGTTCAAAGAAGAAATGAACCAGACATTCACAGCATTAGCTCTGATTATACCCAGTGTGAATATGGAAAAAATAAGGAAAAATTTGGATGAGCTGTTAAAAATAGTTTAAAAAATGAATGACAGATTTAACAGATATAGAATGAAAAAATGTCAGAAAATACCTGAAATAACCATATGAAATTCATAAATTGTAGAAGTGACTAGTGTGAAGACAGTGTCTGAAATTGAAGACAAAAATCATAAATTATTTTTTAAAAAGTATTACTCAAGTCACCCCCCACAAAAAAAAGAAAAAAGAACTAGAGAAGTCCATCCAACAAGTACTAAATGACAATAAGACAACCAAGGCTAATGGGAATTAGAGAAAGATAGGCAATAACACAGAACTATTAATATTTTTATAGAAATGCTAGCAGAAAATTTCCCAAATATGAGAAAAATGTGCAACATACAAATAAGACTATTAGAACACCTAAAAACCGTGATTAAGAAGGAAGTTACCAAGGCATCATATCCTTATTAAATTGCTGGATATCAAAAACAAAACAAAAAACCCCTGGACTTTTAAAAACAATCAGAAAAACAAACAATCGCATATAAAGGTAAACCAGTTAGAATTACAGCAGATTTTTCAACACAAACCCTGAAGGCCAGAAGAGCCTGGAGTGAAGTATTTCAAACCCTAACAGGAAACATCTTTTAATCTAGATTAACATATCCAGCAAAACCATCCTTCAAAATAGATGGAGAAATAAGAACATTTCATGAAAAAGACCAGCTCAAATGATATAAATGCTAAATGAGCATTCTAGAAAGTACTCAAGAGTATCCTACACAGAGACAATGACACACAGTTGAAAACTCAGATCAAACAAAAATACAAGCAAAGCCAGTGAATAAATAATGACAAAAAAAAAAAAGACAGGAAAAGAGACAGAATGCAATGATAGCAAGTAATCAACACATCTCAGCACTCTCTCTCAATGTTAAAGATGGCAATCTCCAGTTAAAAGACATAGTTTGGCAGACTGGATCAAAAAACAGAACCCAACAATCTGTTGCATTTAAGAGACTCATCCCAAAAGATATTCATAGACTAAAAATTAAAGGATTAAAAAACAGTATATTATGCACCGGGACCTGAAAACAAACGGGGTTTACAATTTTAATCTCAGACATGGTAATTTCAAGCTAAAATTGATTATAAGAGACAAGGTCACTGCATTCTACTTCAGGGAACAAGTAGAGATAACTCTTACAAATATTTATGCCCTAAACTCTGGAGTGCCTATCTTAATAAAACAAATACTACTAAACATAAAAGATCTAATAAATACTAACAGTCATGTTAGGGGATCTTAACACCCCACTTTCAATAAGAGACAGATCAATGAAACAACCAGTGAAGAAATGTCACAGCTGAACACAGCCTTAAATATAGGGACTTAGGGGCTGGGGATTTAGCTCAGTGACATAAGTGCCTGCTTTGCAAGCAGGCAGTTGTGAGTTCGATCCCTGGTACCGATAAAAAGGAAAAAGACAAAAAAAAAATTATATATATATATATATATATATATATATATATATATATATATATATATGGACTTAATAAGATACCTACAGAAAGTTTCAACCCAGTGCAACAGAGTATACATTCTTTTTAGCAGCAGGTGGTACCTTTTCCAAAACAGAACATTGTAGCCCACAAAGACTGCTTATGTAAATACAGAAGAATCAGAATTTCCCCATGTATACTGTTAGAAAAACAGAAGTTAGACATCAGTTCATTGAAGATAGAAATCAGTGATGGAGGAAATCCATTTTTCAGTTGAGTGGTTTTTCTTTTTGAGGTTGACTTGTGGTTGTCTTGTGATTTTTCTGTTCCAGAGACTTTTGACTCTTTTATCTCAGTCATTGTAGATTAAGGCTTTATTTCCCCCCAGTTCTCTCAATTGTTCTCTTAAAAAACAATCACATGTGGGTTTAGACTGAAACAGCATTCAGTTATAATATTCAGGAAAGAATGTGTACAGTTATGCAAATATTTTGGCTCCATATTTTTGTAATTTTCACTTAGATCCAGAACTTTTTTGATAAACTTACTCGTAGGAGAAGAACATAGGAGCACATGTCTTGTTTAATTGATCCGTCTTTTATTGAAAGTGGGGTGTTAAGATCCCCTAACATGACTGTTAATATTTATTTGATCTTTTATGTTTAGTAGTATTTGTTTTATTAAGATAGGCACTCCAGAATGTAGTGCATAAATATTTGTGTTATCTCTTCTTTTGTTGCTAAAGGACCTATTTTCTATTTTTTTTCTAGTGTGCAAATAAGCTGTTAATGTTGTGAGGTACATATTTTTGTTAGCACTCTATCAGGTGTATTTAAATAGCATTATACAATAAAACTCTTCTATTAGATGTTAGTGAAAGCGTGTAGCACTTCAGAGTTAACTGAGAGCAAACTTGCAGTTCCATTTGAAGAACCCAAACTATAGTCATTACTGTAAACATATTTTTTCTTTTGTATCTTAACTCTGCTTAACATTTTCTCTTCCTGACTGTACTAGTGAGTGGCTTTGTCACATGCAAGCCTTATCATGCTTTTACTTACAAACCGACCTCAGTTACCTCACTTTCTCTGATTTAGATTCCTGGTTCCCTAATCTTGGCAGGTGCACTGCCTCCTAACTTGTCACCTCAATTTCAAACTTTTCAGGCAGTTCTGTACAGCCCTGCCACATGATCAGGTTCTAGTAAAATGCTAGGAAAGCTGCAGTGTTTTTCTTCCTCATCTTTCCCCATACCCTTCCCTTAAAATTAAGGTCTAAATTTTCTAACCTGGCATTTAATGCCATCTGCCTCCCAGCCATAAACTGTCTACCTAAGCTACCTCTCATCCCTGTTTTATTTTTACTTCTCCTGGATACCTGAGTTTGCACTAAGCAATGCAAACTGTAGAACAGTATATCTTCTTATAATTAGATAGTGTCTTCTCTAGTAGAAGACAATTTTTCATGCAAATATTTGGCAGATTTTTTTCCAGTCGGATTTTATTGGTACTTGGTAGTGAGTAAGATGTCTACTCTTAAGATGTCAGGTGTTTTGCACACCAGCTACCTTGGACCTTTGTTATTACTTGCAGTTACCTTACTGGGTAAGCAAGTATTTACTTGTGGAACACACACTCTTGTGTGAATCCACTGTCTAGATAGCTTATTAAGATGAACTAAGCTTTCCTAGCATAGTTAATGTAGTCAACTGTGTATGTGTTTAACTAATTGAATCTCATCTTCAGACATCATACGTTTTATCAAATGTTAAGAGTGGCAAGTCATGTTTTCAATGGGGAGTAGTCCTTGACAACAGTTAAAAGTTTAGTTCATGCATATCTATTTGATAGTTTAGAGATGAGTATTTGCTTTGACTGATAGACTGCTCTGGAAAAGAGGCCAAATTGGAGCCATGAGATTACACCACATACCTGAAAAATCCCGAGAGCTTTCTTGTGGAGAATGAATCGTTTAATACAAGTGTCAGGACAAAGAAGTACCATTCAAGAGTTCACTCTTTGGCTTTCATTTGCAGCCTCAGGGAAAACTCCCATTATAGTATGAAAAATTTTCCAGTAGTAAAGTCACTGTCTTTGTTAGTAGCCACATAATGCATTAATTAAAGCACTATTTTATTTTTTCTTAGTAAAATAAAACAGATTGAACAGTAGCTATTCCATAGGTGCATAAAAGTGAGTATTAGAATATATTTAAATATTGATCTCATTTATCCTTTTTTGGTTCCTTTATCTGTTTCATCTTTTGGGGCGGCTTGGTTTTTTTTTATTGATTAGGTTTATTGGTATATTTTAGATACACATGCTCATCATTCATTATTGTGAATTTGAATCTACACATGATACATCCTGATTCTTTTGTTCCTGTTCCTCTCCTCCCCTTTAATCCTTCTTCTCTTCTTTATTTATAAAAGGTTTGTTTCCATTTTTTTCTTTTCTCATTTTCTTTCCTTTCCTTTCCTTTCCTCTCCCCTCTTTCTAGTTCCGCTTCCCATTTGAACATGTTCTTCCCATTTCCCAGTATCTTAATTATACATTTTGGTCTTCATTTACACTTTTGGTTTCTTTTTAATTTTTTTTTAATTGGTACTGGGGATCGAACGCACGACCACCTGCTTACAAGGCTGGCACTTATGCTGCTGAACCCCAGACCCAATTTTGGTTTCTTATACCAGAGAAACCATGTGATATTTGAACATGTATGTTTGATTTATTTCACTTAAGAGTATGGTTTCAAGGTATATCCATTTAAGTAGAAATGTCTTAAACTTATCCTTCTTTATGGCAGGGTTGTATGGTTCATTGTGCACAAAGGAGCGTGTCCTGCCAGGGGAGGCTGGCAAAAAGCTTTGTGATTCTCAATAGCACTTCAGAAATTAAATGTATATTTTAACCTGGAGGCTCTTGATAAAATGCAGACTATGAATCTGTAGCTCTAGGGTGGAGTCACAATGATTTTGTATTCAGGGTGTGGAATGGAAAAAGGCCCATTTCAGTCACAAGGAAGGCAGAAGCAGAGTAGAGTAGGTCAGTGATGGTGACCTTTCGATAGCAGATAGCTTTCAGTGATAATCAGTAGCCCTCTGTGGCACCTGTACCGTAGGTTTGCCCCTGCTAGAGTAGCCCAAACTGTGGAGAAGGGTGGGGCATACATAAGAAGGTAGAAATTGGTAGGAACCAACTTTAGGACTACTGTCATAACAAGGAAGAAAGTGTGATTCCAGTGTCTTGAGACTTCTTTTTTTTAAGGGGAGAATTAGACCTATAACTACCATAAATAAACGAGGGTGTCTGTCCAAGTTGGAACATGCAACAAGGGGTTAAAGGAATGAGAGGCACCAGGATTCAGGCAGTCAGGGTTGCAGATGATAACTTGGGACTCGTCTGTAGAGAGATTGAGTAAAGCATAAAATAAATAAAAGAATCTTTCCAAGAAAGTGAGTTTGAAGAGAATTGCGAACAAAGAATTGACCATGGGAGGTGCTGATCTTTAGGTAGTTAGTGCGAGCATCAAGATAGTGTGTTTTCAGAGATGCCAGTGGATCAGAAACATGCAGATTTCACAGGTAAGTGGAAACCCTTGTTACAGGAAGAGCTAGGATTTGAGCTGAGACCATTTAAATTTCTCAATCTATGGGGATTGGAAAAATGAAGACTAATAATATAGCACCACCTGGTGTTAGGTGTTAGATCTTCTTCAAATGATATTTTTCTCATTCAGTTGAATTTTTGTTTTGGTTGCCTTAAAATATTTTCACTGATTTTTGTTTTTGTATGATAGCCTACTGTATGCATGGAGTGATTTGCCTATTTTTGTAAATTTATTTTCATAACACTACGAGAGGGCCACTATCAATTTGTTTCTACTTTGCTTTAAGCTTAGCCAAAAGCTTTTCTCTCATGTAGTTCTTCAGATCCATATTCCATTTCAGAGATGTGTAAGTTAATTATTTCAGGTTGTAGGGTGACAGTTACACTTCTCAGAGCCAAGTTGTCTCATTGTTTCTGCTCTTCTGCCTCCAAATGGTTGGACATAAATATGTATGATCCTGAATATTCATTCTGTGTTAATAGTTTGAGTTTACAGGACTAATGCGCCAGCTTTCAAAATGAATAACAGTAAACCTTTTTTTTTTTTTTTTTTTTTTTTTTTTTTAAATCTCAAGGAAAAGCTACATCCTTGAAAAGTGTGCAACCGTCTTGGGTGAATTTGGCTAGGCCACTTCCTAAATCCAAAGCTTCTTTGAAAAGCCCTGCATTACCGAGAACAGGAAGCACCCCGTCAATCAGCAGCACCCACAGTGACCCACGCACCTACAGCAATCACTGTAAGTTGGTCCTGTCACACTGTCAGGATTTTAAAACAATAGTTATCAGAAAAAACCCAGGTTTTCTAAATAACTAGTAGAATTTCTTTTCTTTTTGCTTTTTTCTTTCTGTACAGGGAATCGAATTCAGGACCTTGTGCTTGCCAGGCAAAGACTTATGCTGCTGAGCTATATCCCCAGCAACTAGTAAAATTCAGTATTTAGGGGAAATTTTACACACTGCTTGTTTGGAAATACTTAGAAAGTTTGGAAGGATAAACAGATTTTGTAAAACAATGTTCTCTTTTGATAAACATACTATGAAATGCTGGATCAATTAATTATGCATTGAAGGCATCTGTTAAGTTTTTGCATGAAGGGCCTAATGGGCATCATTTGAACTGAAGGTATTTGGGAGTTTGTTTAACAAAAGAATAGTAACCTCAGAGCTCTTGGAGCCCAACTGGAAATCAGACTGAGAGATCACTGCAGTTCTGTGTCCTTTGTAAAACACTGAATCTTGCAAATACATGTTTTGTAACTTTTGCTTTGAATGCAAGATTCAGTGCAATATGACCAACATAACTTCACACCAAATAATTTAAAAGAATTTTTTAAAGTTTTAAATTAATGTGAACTCATCTCTTGCAATAAAGCAGGTGAATTAATTCGGCTATTCTTTTTTTTCAAAAGATGTATTTGGGTTTAGTACTTATTTTTTCACTCCCTTTGTAAATAAACTCTGAATAATTCATGACTTAAGCGGTTGTGACAGGTTCTGTGCCCCTGCCTTGCCCAGGTGCTGGGAGCAGTATACTGGGCTGTACAGGGTATAAACAAAATGGCCCTTTCTCTAAAAAGTAGGTGAAGAGAAAGATGTTAAATACATGGATGATGAAAATATCAAATGAAATAGGATGCAAGTATAGGAGGAAAGTACAGAATTGTTCTCTGCTTTATGCACAGATCAGTTTCTGCTTTCTGGCCAGACAATAGGAACAAAGCAAAATAATGGTTATTGAACATATCTGAGTGTGGAGAAGTATTATAGGGCATTATAGTATATTGTTTTTCTCTTTTGTTTTCTTTGAGTAACTTGGGATGTTACTTTGACTTGCTGTATAGGCTCAGAGACATTGCTACTAGACCAAAGTCACACAGCAAGTATGTGACAAAATAGTTTTTAGAGAATCAGGCACTGAGTTAATGACAGTTAACGAACACAAACGTGTTCTAACAGGTCACTTAGCAGTAGCTGGTTTCATATGCAGGTAAGCATCTGCATACTGACACTTTAGGAATCCTGAAATATGTTGCTTAGAACTAAATAAGACCATTATCTGCTTATTGTTTAAATTTTGAAGTTGCAGCAAAACCCAGAAGGGTTTGCATGTGACAGCTAATTCTCTGTGAATTTGAAAAGGTTCTTCACACATGTATTATTTTAAGATCATTTCCCTCCTAGCTTTCTCTGTTCTAGTATCAATTTTAAAAACAAACTCAGAAAACAGAACCACCAATGTGCTCTCAAAGCCTCAGCGATGGGCTGATAGCACCTAAGTATACACACTGTGCTGAGCCCTAACCCAGCCTTTCCATGGCCAGCCATGTTGGTCTGGCCACTGTTTCAAGCCGTGCCTGACACTCCTACGGAGGCTGTAAAATCCTTTTGTCCATTCCTTTTTGTCTGTTAACAAAGGGCTTTGCCATACACCCACAGAGCCTGTTTAGTAGCGATGTGTCCCTGTTGCAGATTAAGCATTCAAAGCAGTAAGTCTCTTTCTTAGTTTGATTTGCTAGCTGGTTTAATCTGTTTCGTGTAGTGCCGTGGAGCTTACAGATTTCCCCCCTCTATTCTAATGCACTGAGAGCAAGCATGAGGGATATGAGACTGAACATGGCTGCAGTTTCCCCTGCTTGAGCTTGCCTTGATCCTTTTAAATGACTATACCAGGAGGATTTCGCAGTTGTACAGAAACTGATATTGCTTCAAAAATCTTTATCAATTCTACACTCACCCCACCGGCTGGTTCAGAGAAGCACTATGATGCTACTTTATTGACACTGCTGGTCGTGGGATCCTACAGCCTTTGTATAATTCCTTTGTTAGCCACGTTTACTGGGAAAAGAAGTAGGTCAACGATTTCTGGTTTGATTCTTTTCTTTGTAAGCATGCTTAAATTTTAATATCAATAAATTGATGTTAGAACCTCTTGATTTTTATTTTTGCAATTTATGTTAACTATTGTATTTCTTGGACATGTTTATATTTAAGATGTGAATCTTATAGAAGATTCTTATAGAACCAGTTTTATTGTATATTTTGTGTGTTTTGGAACTCTTACTAAATATAATTTAGCATTTTCAATGTTCTTGGCACCTGAAATTGTTCTATTATCAAAGACTTTCTGAGTTTAATTTCTGATTAAATAGGAGCTTTTGTCTATGTAGCTTACATGTATAAATGCAGAATAATGCTTTCTTAGAATTAAATTGGAACATTTTACATCTTTGAGTATTTTCTGCAATTATACTGTACTTAATATACAATTCATTTATAAGTGTTGAACATGTATACATTTTTAATAACTACTTCAAAATATGAAAAATTTTGAGCTCAAATTATCCTGCTTCTAATAATGAAGGATCATGTTAGGAAATAACTTCTTTGATCTACATTACAAGATCTACATTACAAGAGTTTTGATTTTTTCCTGCTTTAAACATTTGAACAATTCTAGAGAATGTTCTCTTGCTTTGATCATTTCTTTGTGATGTGATATTGTCAGTAGCATCTTTTAAGAACTTCTGCGCTAGCATGGTGCTATTGTAATATGAGAATCTGTTCTGGTACTTCGGGATCCTATATAAATAATGTCACAAGTCGTAAAATGACCAAATGAAAGCAGTAGTATTTCTTTATTTGGGAGTTTTAACAGATTATTTGTGTGTGTTCTTTTAAGCATAGAAAATTTTGCAGGTAGAATAATGATTTCCTTTGGATATTAATGTAAAACATTGCACAGTAGTTTCTGTAGCAGGTGTGTTCATTTATAGTGGTTAAATATAAATGCTTTTGGACTCAGGTACCTAATGCTCAGTGTTTCAGGTTATTAAAATAATTGGAGAAAGAAAAATGATACATAGTAAGGTGACTAGAATGATTTATGAATCATTATACAACTTAGAAGGAAATCTTGGGAAAGTACATCATTTTGCAACATTAGCGGGATTATGAAGTCCGTCCGGAGGCTTCTTTATCCGTCCTCTTTGCCCATAAAAGCATAATTATTTTTGAGAGGCAGATGGTGTGAGGCAGTGTAAGAGATGCAAGCCAAAACTGTTTGCACTCCTTTGGAAACAGGAGATGAGAAGGCGACTGAATAAACAAGCACACCATTCTTTTCCTCCTCTTCTGTGGGTAGCCCTGCTGAGATGGGGTGACACAGAAAAGGGTGCCGGCTCATCTCAGACTTACCTTAGCTTTCCTGCTGACTCAGGGGAAGGCAGACAATCATTTCCTTCTTTTAGCCTCAGTCTTCTCATCTGGTGAATGAAAGGGGAAGACCAAACTGTCCTCAGAATCCTTGCAGCACTAAATGTTTCTGACTTGTAAATTTTCTTTATTGTAATAAGATGATGCTTAATAGCTATAAAGAAGAATGTTTTGGATTGTTCAGGTGATTAAGTGGGTGGAAGAAGGATGAGTGTCTTTTACCTTTAATTTTGTCTTTGTTTTTCTCATGGCAGGAATGGCTAGTGAGTATGGTCATTTGATAAGAAGCACCTGGAGTGTTAGTGCTTCCAGGTTCAGAGAGAGTTTGTGTTTGACTAGTGATGTCTGCTGTAGGTGAGATGATGTAAGGGACGGGCATACAGGCTGGGGGCTCTACATTACAAGATATGTTGGCACTTACGCACTTCTAAGTAGACTCTTTGATAAGGGAATATTCAGATCACTATTTGTTCCCATTCATT
The DNA here is from genome assembly GCF_034190915.1 of Cavia porcellus. NCBI lineage: Eukaryota > Metazoa > Chordata > Mammalia > Rodentia > Caviidae > Cavia > Cavia porcellus. The sequence continues at coordinate 7,555,411 of NW_026947507.1, read as the reverse complement.
CATTTTTGATGTTTTTCTAGAGTGTCATGAGACAGTTTTGTTGTTACAGAGTTGAGTGAGTTTGCTTTGAAAAGTGAAAATTTATTCAGTAGTCATTTGATTTTAAGCCAGGTGGGCAAATGAGCTGGCACAGCAGGGAGTGTTAAACTGATTCATATGACATACAAGAAATGAACAGAATGTTGGCTCTGTGTGTATGCGCATAATTTCATAAACAAAACAAAAATGAATTTCAGCTGATGGCGGAATGCAGTATGAAATACTAGTTTGTAAATAGAAGTCTAGGGCTGCAAGAAGCCCTTTTTTATGCTTAGAGTTTTCTGAGAATATCACTTTCTTTTTATATTCCTTCATCTCTCTTTTTCTTCACCTGAAACACATTTTAGACTGGAGAAATACAGGAAAATAAAGATTTCAGAGAATGTGTTACGCTAGTGTAGTTGAGATAGCAAGGACTAAACATTACAAGGGGCATTTTTAATATATGTTATAACTGAGACCTAAGTAACTACAGGTGAAATTTCATCTACTGACTCCATAGATCTAACTGTCCTTAAGTGGTTGTGGTCCCTGGTGCATGGTGTCAGGATGATTCTGAGGATGCATCTGGCCTCGGGGCTGAGTACCATAGTCAGTGGTAGAGCCCGTGTGTCAACGTATGTATCATGTTTCTGTAACATCCCCCTGTTCTACAGGGAAAGGTGAAGCAATTCAGACCATTACACGTGATCACTAAGGACCAGGACTTGTGGAACCTAGATCCCATTCCATTACTTGAAACTGTTACACTTTGCTTAGTTTATTGGAATTAACTAAGGAGTTTATCATCCAAGTATAGTAACACTGGGGAAGAAAACACTTAAATATCAGGATACCAGACCCACTGCCATGTTAGGATGCATCATTCATGCCTCATAGTAATATTATGTCCTTCAAGTTGGGATTTACAAAAAAGCAATGAGAGTGTTTTGAGAATAGAGAGAAAGATTTTTGATCATGAAAAGTATGGTCAGCTTAAGGACTATTTATGCCCACCATTATTAGTAAGGTGGAACAGATGTACAATGGATAACCAGTGAATTTTGTTATGGGTCAGTGTATTTTCATATAAATGTGTATACAATATAAGTATGTATGGGTTTGTATCTGAGCCAAGTATAGGCATTTTATCTTTTCACTACAGATTTTGACTTTTGTATGTTCCCAAGTTGTTGGATCTGGTGCTAGATCTTTGCTCTGTTGAACCTGTACAGGGCCGGGAGGTAGTTTATTTCTAGGACAACATCTGTTCTGTGTATGACAGAGAGCCAGCAGGCAGAGCATGTCTCCTCATGAGAAAATGCTTTAGTCATTCATTATAAACTGCAAGGCTTTCTATCTAAAACTTAGAAAACAAAGCATGCATTTAGAATCATTCAGTTATATTTAGTTTAAAAGTTGAACTGAATTTCATTTTTCAAAATCTTAATAAGCGACTTGACCTATTTGCTACTGAATATCACAGAAATTTTCTTGAAAAGTGCAAGACTAAAATCCCTATTGTTATAAAACATAGTTAATATTATAATAACATCCATGACTTCCTTTATTGGATTTGATTTTGTAAAAACTGAAATGCTTACTGAGACCTGGTATGCATTTTATGGGAAAATCTAAAAAATATGCTGTATGAAATTTTGGTTTCGTCATTTTAAGACTGTAGTCATTCCACGTCCATCCTGTGGGAAGTTATGAAGAGCCAGCATGCTGGCACCTGCCTGTAATCCCATCACAGCAGGGAGGCAGAGGCAGGATAGTCACAGGTTCAAGCCCATCCCAGACCACTTAGTGAGACTTTGTCTCAAAATAAAAAATAAATAAGGATGGGGACACAGCTTAGTGGGAAGGTCCTGGGTTAAATCCCTGGTATCCTTTCCCTGCAAAAAAGTTATAATGAAGGGCTAAGGATATAAGGATGTGAGGCTCTCAGTTCAATTCCCTGTACTGCAAAAACAAAAAAGGGAAAGGAATAGAAGTTACATTGAATTTTGTGTTACTCGTGTCTTCAATACCATCATTTCCACTAGCTTTCTTCCAACGTTGGAAAAAACAAGTTTCTAGATTCTGGAAAAGGTTAGAATTGAAATGGACAGGAAATTGGTAGAAGTTAGTCAGCAGGAGGGAAGGTTTTGTGTTGATTTGACCTAATATAGAAATGTTCTGTGGATAGAAAAAGAATTAACAGATGGCTCATTGTTCAGGACCTGGATAAGGACCAGGAGAGAATAATACCAGGTGTGTACAGTACTCAGATGTAGTATCTGTGAGCACTATTATAGGGAAGGGGATTATTTAACCTAGTGAAAATTAGCTGTCTGCACATTTATAGTGTATTGTAAGCAAGGTAGATTTCTTGTTGTTTGCTTAGAAGTGTAAGGAAATGATTTAAAGTTGGTAAGAAATTTATGACTGTGAGTATAGAACAACCTTGGGCACTTAAGATTAAGTGTTAAAGATTATTGAGAAACAGTCTTAAAAATCCATTTGGCAGAGGGGAAATTTTTACATGGTGGTATAAAAGATTATTTTCTTGATTTAGTCAAGTTCCTCTATGCTTTTCTTTGGGGATGGGCAGCTTAGTGTTAGCACTCTAGCTTCCTTTTTAAAAACTTTGTTAGTACGTGTTTACAATTCAACAGTTTTCAGTCATCTTGGGGGAGCATTTATATGTACATACTATAGCTTGTTTCTTTTTAAAAGCCCCTTTCCCTTCCACTTACCTCACCCCTGGCCCCTGGTTCCCCAATCCTCTTGTTCATACTCGTTAATATTATTTGTCTTAGCTCATGTTATGATTATAGTGTTTAATTGGGGATATTGGGTTCCTATACATGGCACATCTTTATTCTTTATTTTCCCTTTCCCTCCTCCTCACGCCTCACCCCTCACCCTTGTTCCCTTAGACCACTTGCCTACTACACGAGCTCTGCCCCTTTGTCCCTTTCTTTCCATCCTTTAATATCACTTAATGCTGTATTTTCCAGGTGAATCTATTTTCCTACAAATGTCTCAAATGTGTCATTCTTTATAGCTGAGTAGTATTCCATTATATTCAGATACCACATCTTGTTTATGCAGTCATCCGTTGATGGGTATCCCAGCTGCTTCCAGGATTTAACTATTACAAATTAGGCTGCTATAAACATTGATCTGCATGTATCCCTGTAGTATGATATCTTAAGCTCTTTGGTGAAGATACTGAGCAGAGAGTTAGCTGGGTAGTATGGAATTTCTAATTTCAGTTCTTTGAGAAATCTTTATCTGATTTCCATAATGGCTGTATGTTTACATTCCCATCAGCAGTGCAGGAATTCTGTCCTTTTTGAGCCTAGCCACACCAGCATTCTGTATTGTTGATTTCTTAATGATAGCCATTCTTTCTGGAGTAAAGTGGAATCTTAGCATTTTTGTTAACTTGCACTTCTCTAACAGCTACATATGTGGAACATTTTTCATGTTTGTTGACCATTTGTGTTTCGCCTTCTGTAAAGCATCTGTTCATTTTTCTTGCCTGTTTCTTAACTGGGTCTTTAATTTTAGGTGGTTTTAATTTTTTAAGCCCTTTCTGTACTCTAGATATTAGTCCTCTGTCTGAGGAGTAGCTGGCAAATTTTTTTCCCATTCTGAGATTGTTTCTTCACTCCACTGATTGATTCCTTTGCTGTACAGATGCTTTTTAGTCTGATACAATCCCGTTTATTGATTCTTTCTGCTATTTCTTGTGCGACTGAAGGTCTATTTAGGAAATCCTTTCCTACACATCTGTGTCTTCAAGTGTTTTACCTTCCAGAATGTTTAATGTTTTTGTTTTATTGTTTAAATCTTTGACTCATTTTGATTTTAATTAATATATGGTGAGAGGTAAGGGTCCAGTTTCATTCTTTTTGCAAACAGATAATCAGTTCCCTAGTATCACATGTTCAATGGGCTGCCTTTTTTCCAACATATGCTTTCGGATCTTTTGTCAGAGATCCAATACTTGAGTATGTCTGGGGAGTTTCTGTGTGCTCAGTCTGTCCCAGGATCTACAAGTCTGCACTTCTGTCAGTACCATGCTGTTGTGTAGAGTAGCTGCAAGTCTGTGCCACAAGCTTTGCTTTTACTCCTCAAGAAGACTTTTGATTTGTTAGGTCTTTTCTGTCTCCATATAAATTTTAGGATTGTTTTCTCTGGATCTGTAATGCATTCCAGCTTCTTGCTTCAGCCAAGAACCAGGTCTACATTGCATTCTTGTAGCTAGTCTGGAGTTCGTCCATTATTTGCTCTTGTATCGTTAGCAATGTTGGCTGCCTGTTCTCCTCCTCATCCTCATGGACATGGATAATCCTTCTATACCTCCTTCCTGTACCTTGGACATGCTTGGACATAGGATAGGTGGTCATGTAGTTTATCTCTTTTATCTGAGATGAAAAGTGAATCAGATAAGGTGCATAAACTTTGGGTCCTGCCAGATAAACTAGAATGCATGGTCATGCTGGTTATGGTATTTAATTTTCATCCCTGAATATCCAAACTACCTTTGTATTCCTCATTCAGTAATGATTGGCATGTTATAGGTATTTAGCAAGCATTCATTGACTCAAGGAGGAATCTGTACAGAAAGCTAATACTGCATTTATAAGATAAAATATACATTTCTTTTTTGTTACAGCTGGTAATGCTGCTGTTATCAAGTATGAGGAGAAGCCCTCAAAATCAGCATTTCAGAATGGCTCAGGATCCTTATGTTTGAAGACTTTGGTACCCAGAGCTCATGTACACTTGCTAAAAACTCCTCCAAAAGGTATTGTCCTCATTGTGGATAAAGAAAGAGCAAGACTGTTAAAGTCAGTGACTTGTAAAAAGTTAAATTTTGCCAATTAAGTTTATAGTATAGTTACTAATTTTAAAAAATCTGTTGAGTAAGGAGATATAATACATTTTTACACCAAAGGAATTGTTCTTGTTCTGAGAGTCGATAGGCTCTGTGGATAAATCGGAAAGCAGAACAAGGATATCAGGTAAAAACTACAAAAATTTTAAATTGTTACAATTCTCTAGAATACTGAGAAAGAATTAGAAATGTGTGATTTGCTTCCCGTCTCTAGCAGTATTTATATTTATTTCTTTAACTATGTTTCTTGCTTTTTCTTTTTTTTCCCTGCTCTTTAGTCCTTCCTGCATCACTCACTTGGTAATTGTTGTGAATATTAAGAATAATTTCAGGTTTATAAACCTGTGCTGTATGATTTTCCTGCAGCTTCAACACTATGGGTCTGAGGTGCATCAGAAGTTTTCTTTGTTTGTAGTGCATTGAAAGAGTGTCTCGGGCTGGGGATTTAGCTCAGCGGCATAAGCAACTGCCTTGCAAGCAGGCCTTCGTGAGTTCGATCCCCAGTACCGATAAAAAGGAAAGACAAAAAAATAAAAATAAAAGAAAGAGTGTCTCACCAAAAGAATAATCGTGGAGAAATCAGCCTATGACATGCAGCCCATGTTTATATGAGAGAATTTGGAAAACAGAAACATCTGAGTCTTCCTTAATTCTATCGACCACCAATCACCATTGCATTGTCTTCTAGTTTTTTCCCTCTCCATATAAACATGGTTCTGTTTTTGTTAACAGAATCAGCAGCATAGTGCATACACCCTTTAGTGTTTTGCTTTTTAATGAATTATAGTGTATCATGAAAGATTCTTTGTTTTAAAGGGTTGTTTTCCAATTCTGTGGTTGTCTGGTTTTGTTTATGTTGGGGAATTTCCGGTTTTCATTGTAGTGCATAATACTGAGACAAACATCTTTAATGTGGTAATTGTGTCAGATTCTAATAACCTCCATGGGATATTCCTCGGTTCAATCACATGAACCTCTTTGAATGCAAGTCACTTTCTAAAAAGGGTATTAGTCTCACAGCAATGTGAGAATATATGCTCTTCAGCATTCTCCTTAATGTGTGTGTGTGTGTGTGTGTGTGTGTGTGTGAAGGATCATGTGTAACTTGAGGTTGCTGACCTACTTAATGTGTAATAACTTTTTTTCTTTACACCCAATTAAAACAAAAATAGGTGTAAAGATTGGAAAAGAGGTTTTTCTTGTGTCATAGATTCTTATTTATGAATTGTTATTCACAGAGATTCATTCAGAGATATTTCAGACTTTGAAATATCAAGTGATCCCTTGCCAGGGGGGTGATATCAGGATGTGAAATTTGGGGTTTTATTCATGATCATAAAGTCACATAATTTACACTGCAGTAACTGAAAATAAGCATTGACAAACTTAGATGCTGTAATAACTTTCAGAGAAGGAAAGTTTAGAGATCCTACTGATAATTTTGTAGAACAGGAACCTTCAGTGCTTTCAAATGGCCTCACAATTGAATTAGTAAGAGTTTTATTATCACAAAGGTTTTATTTCATGAGAATCGGTACTTTACATTTATAATGGCTGTGCCATGTACTGTGAGAGCTCACCATAGATGTAAAATCCCATAGACAGGAGACTGCAGCTAGTTCTAGCTAGTAGCCTGCAGAGGCTTATGCATTATTACTGTTTGATGAAAAGTAGAACCACTCATAGTTTTCTTTTACTGATGTGTAGCTCTGTGCCCATTGCCACTCCTGGTTGTGTTTTAGTGAATTAGTTGGGAGAAAAACCATATTTTTTTTCACTGCTGAGTAGAAATTGACACTTTCGGAAAGTTTATGCTAGCGTATGTCTTTCATAAAGTCTGGCCCCTTTCTGCCATTAGCAATAGAATAATGTGTTTGTTCATAAGTGTGTGACTTTACTACTAAAAAATGAACTTTAATTGATCTTGCCTGAACAAATTCTGTGGCATATCCATTAAAATTGATCATATTTAACTTGTGATAATAAAGCCATATCACTCTTACTATTATCATTTTGATGATATTTGCAGTATCAGTTTATACTTAAAACATATTGTAAACGTTGATTTCATGGCTGTAGTATTTCCTATCTGGAACCTAACATTTGGAGGATTTTTGATTGTTTTTAAAAATAAAGTCACTTATAGTTTGTTTTTGTGTGATATTTCTAACAAAATGTATGTGTATTTTATACATATTTCTTTCATATTCTAGGTCCTTCAAGGAAAAGTCTGTTTACGTCTTTCAATACAGGTGAGTGACCACCTTAAATATGAGCAGAGAAAAAGGAATTTTTCTCTTGCAATTTCATGCTATCATTAAAACTATTTAGAGTTATTTGTAGTGAATTTTCGTTGTTACACTTGCAAGTGGATTTCAGGTTTGAGATGTGAATGAGTACTTCTGTTGTGTACTGACAAATCATCGATAGCCGCTCCATGGCTTAGATTTTTCTCTTCTCTTTATTCTTCTGTTGGACATACTTATATCTCTAAGACAATATGAGGCTTCAACTATTTGAACCAGAGATGAAAATTAAAGCCTTTGCCTCTTTAGAAGCAAGAGTTAAAGCCTCTACGCTTTAGAAGCATAGTTACATAATGTATTCATTACAAATCCTGTATTATATGTGTAGTTCATCAAATTTCTTGGATACTGCCTACAGTCTCATTCTGTGTGCACTTATAAAACAGTTTTATGGATTCTAAATTCCTTAAAGATTAGAAGAGAGAAAGGTATGGTTACCTCATATTGATCTTCCATGACCCTGTCAGACATCCAGGATGCAGTTGAGCAAAGTGCCTTTTCTTCAGGGAATTTACAGAATAATCAAGGAATTGCTCAAATACATAAGAATCAAAACCATTTCAAGGGAAGGAATGCTGTGTGCTCCTGGGAGAGTCTTAAATGAAGAATTTGATCTACTGAGGGAAAACTGATCAGGAAATGAAAGCTTGTGAATATCCTATATAAAGAAAATAGAGTGCTAGTTACCATTCAGGGAATAACTAGTATCTTTGCCTCACTGAATGTATTCATTTTCCTCAGCTTAGAATGGCAGGGAAGTAGAAGAAATTATATGAAATTGTTAATCTTTTATAAATTCTTAAAGCTAGAGAAAAGTCTGCCATACAGAATGATTTAAATTCTAAAGGTCTCCAATAGCCTGAGTTTGAATATATACGGTTATTCAAGTGAAATTTAAAAAACAGAGTTGTTCTCTGTAGATTTAGCTTTTTATATTGTTTTGTTCTACATTTCTAGCACAGCTTAATATATAAGAAGACAAAAATAGCTCATATTCTATAGAATAGCTTTATTTTATGTTGGAAAGCCAGTTACTCATTATCAGAAAGCTGGACTACATGGTAACTCTGTATGTAACAGTTTGAGAAACTTCCAAAGAGCCCACACCACTTTGTATTCCCACCAGCATGTATGAGGGTCCAGTTTCTCCACATTCTTGCTGACTCTTGCTTCTGTCTGTCTTTTTGCCTGCTGATTATGAAATAGTATCTGCTTGTAGTTTGTTTGCATTTCCTTTCATGCTTTATGTTGAGCATTTTTCATGTGTTTATTGGCCATTTTTGTATCTTCTTTAAGAAGTGTCTATCAAATCCTTGCTCATTTTAACAACTGGATCGTTTGTATTGTTGAGTTGTAGTTCTTTAGTCCACATATTAAACCTTTATCAGAGATACGTTTGGTAGATATTTGCTCCCATTTTGTGAGTTGTTTTTTACTCTCTTGATAGTATCCCCAGAAGCATAATTTTGGTCAGATCCAGCTTATGTTTATTTTCTTTTGTTTCTTACACTTTTGGTGACATGGTTCAAAAAACATTGCCTAATCCAAAGTCACAAATATTTGTGCCTCTTTTCTCCTAAGACTTGTACAGTTTTAACTCTAAATATAGGTCTTTGATTCAAGTTAGTTCTTATAGGGTGCAGGTCCAGCATTATTCTTTTCCACTTGGACATTCAGTTGGTATAAAAACATTTTTCTTTAAAACATTTAGAAAAAATAAAATAAAATGCTTTGGCACCTTGATAAAAAATTGACTATAATTATGAGGAGTTATTTCTGGATCCTAAATTATATTCTACTGGTCTATATGTCTATTTTTGCCAAGTCTATTCTGTCGTGATTATTTGATGTAGTAAGTATTGGAATCATGAAGTATGATTCCAATTTTGTTCTTCAGGATTTTTTGGTTCTTCTGGAAACCTAGAATTCTCATGAATTTTAGAACCAGCCTATCAATTTCTATGAAGACATCAGCTGGAAATTTGATAGGGATTGCACTGAATCTGTATATAGATCTCTGGGCTCTTGCCATTTTAGCATTAAGTATTCTGAGCCTTAAGTATAGTATTTCTTCACATTTAGGTAGATCTTTAATTTCTATCAACAGTGTTTTATAGTTTTCAAAATAAGCTCTGAACACATCTTTGTTAAGGGCTGTTTTTTTGTACTTTGTAGTTCTCCTGTACTTTGGCAGCTGGTTAGATCATCTATTACATCATTTTAACCTATATTAAATATAAAACCTGGAAAGATAATCTCATGTCCAAGTCTGTAGTCATGCAAACTATGACAGGCATAACAAATGATGATCCTCAGTATATCTCTTTCTCTCCTTAGAGAAAAGCCATAGCAGTAGCTTTCCTTGTTAGGTTGTCGCACTGAAATTTTTCCTTATTTCAGTGAATCTTTACAGGTCAGATTCATCAGGATGGTAGATTAACTCCTGACCAAGTGGGAAAGGAAATGGAAAGTACTAATCGTGATGTTTTGACAAAACTTTTAACCACGAAGTAGAAATAAGGTATATGAGAGAGTTCTAGAATGTTTCAAGTTAATCACTTTTTAACACAATTTTAACCAGTGGTCACTTTTTTTTTTTAACAGAAATGGATAAATTTTAAAGAGTCACCATTGTAGATCAATTTAGATTCTGTCGTCTGGTCCTTATATTTTCCAAAAAATCATAAGCATGACTCTTCCAGCTTCTCTGACTTGGTGGTTTGTTATTATTGCTGAAGACTGAACTGATATTATGATGAGCCTGATGAGGAAAATGTCACTTTAATGTGGCTTTTGGAAAAACAACTTCCATGCTAAGAATAGCATCCCTGTAGCCAGTGACTTAAGCTGAATCTCCTAGTCCTCGATTTTTGTGTAATTGAAAAGGTTGTGTTTGGTGTCTTTTTTTTTTTTTACTATGGTATTTTGTGACAGCAGGTGACCTTGACTTCCTTTATAATTAGTTGGCAAACAGGCATTATTTCCTAAGTTGAGCAGGAATAAAATAAACTTTTGAGGTACTAGATCCTGGTACAACTCTTGGTTCTGCCCCTTTCTATTTATGTCCCAACCTAGAGCTACTTACTGAGCCTCACCACATCTCAGGTTTCTCATTTGGCAGTGTGGGAATATTTAGGGAGTCATTCCCAGGATGACAATAATTTTCATGTACTACAAATCGTTTTTTACACACAAAACCTCAAATGGTAACAACTTCTGTTGTTAGGGACACTGATGGTGGTAATCCTTTCCATTGTGCTTATGCTTCTCTTAGCTTGTTTTTAAGTATTCTTTTCCAGGAAGTTGAATTATTTTAAACCCGAAGGCTGAAGAGACCATTTAATGTCAGTATCCACCTCCTGGCATTTGTAATTTATTTAAAGGTTATGAGGTTATAAATTCTAGACACCATTGACTCTAAATAAAACACAGCCTACTGTTTATAAAGAAGATGTCACACTTTCTGCAGCATTCTATTATTACTGTGGTTCTGTTGCATTGAGAGGCTGTTTGGGATACCAGAGGCCTCGTGTTTATGCAAAGCCCTGGTTTTTCCCACAAGAGCATCAGCCCCAGGGAATGTGGTATCTGCTTTGGAAAGTACTGCTACACTGCTCTTCCTGTACCCTTTCCCATATGTTGGGCAGTGGCTGAGAATAGCAGACCTGGTGAGGGACGTTGATTCTGCTGGGCATCCTCTGCCTGTCTTCCGCTGCCACCTTATAATCATCATAACTTGCCTCTCATAATTAGAAGCAGGTGCTGTTTAGAGATGTGATAAATTTCATATTTCAAATTGGTGTGGAGGAGGGAATGAATATTTCATAAGTTCTATTGGGGCACTAGCTTACTTTTCAGCAGGAGCTAGATCTCTTCTTCACACAATTGTATTCCATATGAATTCATTTTAAACACTACAATTAAGGAAAACACTAAGGATAGAGATTTGAGCATAAAAGGCCTTTTCAAAAACACTGGTGTTAAAGAAGACATTGATTATGGCAAACAAATGTTTTAAGCTTCCCCTTTGTCAAAATCATTATAGGCAGTGTTTATTAGGAAAAGAGCAAGCTAAGACATTGGCAACATAATTACTGATTTCAAAATATATCATAAAGTTTCAGCAATTAAAACAGTGTGGCACAAAGATATAGACACCTACTCCACTGGAACAGAAGAGCCCAGAAATAAATTCACATACTTGTAAGGTATCAAGAATGTACAAAAGGAAATGATAGTCTCTTCAACAGATGGTGCTGGGAAAATGTTATCCACAAGTAAAAGAATGAAATTGAACCTTCATCTCACATACAGAAAAAAACTCTAAAATAGATTTAGGATTTTAGTATAACCAAGACATTGTTCTTGGTGATGATTTTTTGGTGGGACCCCAAAACCACAGGCAACAAAACCAAAGTTAGAAAAATGGTGCTAAATCAAACTACAACTCTTCCACAGAGCAAAGAATAATTATTTGTATAAAAGGCAGCCTACAAAATGGAAGAAAATACTTGCAAACCATAACTCTGATAAGGGGTTATTTACCAAAGCAAAATCAGGTTCTAGAGGAGAGATTTTGTTCTTCCATTATTATCATAGCTTAAGGTGGGAACAACCTAATGTGGACAAGTGGATAAAGAAAATTCAGGATATACATACAACAGAATATAATTCCTCTTTAAAGATTGCAAATCTATAAAAACGAGTGAATCTTGAGTACATTATGCTAAGTAAAATAAGCCAGTAACAGGACAAGTATGGCATGCTGCTGCTTATCTGCAGTATGTAATTAGCCAAAATCAGAAAAACAGGGTAGTGGTCACTGAGTCTAACAGGTGTGGTCAGGAAATGGCAAGTTAGTGTTCAAGGAGAATAGAGTTTCAGGTGTGGAAGATAAGGACCTGGAATCCTAGCACTCTGAAGCCCTGGGATTCACAATTCAAGCCCAGGTTGGCAAGTTAGAGACCCTGTCTCAAAGTAAAGGTAGAAAAAGAGGATGGGAATGTAGCTCAGTGAGAAGGGCCCAGGTTCAACTCCCAATGCGGAGGGCGAAACCCATGTAGAGATCTGTTACATAATGTCGTGCCTATGTTAATAATACTGTATTGTCCACTGAAAATTTTGTGAGGGTAGATCTCATGTTAAGTGTTCTTCTGTAGTGAAGAAGAATACACAAAAGAAGCATTGGACAGAAAAGAAATATGTAGGACTAAGAATCGTGAGGAAAATTTACCAGCCTAATTAAAATAATGTGTTTTCAGTTCTTACCTAATTTTTAATGATAATATCTGGTATTGGGAAAATGAGTAAGGAGGAATACTGGTGATTGAGCATAAATTAGAACATCCATGCATATAGCCAAACACTTCTACCCAGGAATTCCATTAGCAGAATTAACTCTAGGAAAGTAATTGATTTAATTATTTATTGCTTTGTACAATTACTTAAAATGAGGGCAGATTGGAAACAGTCTGTATGTCATACAGGTGTTCTCAGAATTATGATCACTGATGTTTTAATGATATTTTGAAAGCCATCAGAGTAACAGCCATGGTGGCACATCTATGGCATGTTGCCACATCTGGCTGTTTGCCATTTTTGAAAGCTCTAAAACGTTTACTATCACTGAGATGAGGAGTTATTTAATACCTTGTGAAAGTAAGTGTGAAATGTTATCAACTTATATTAAGTTTAAAAATCAGTTGCAGAGCAGTATGAGGTGTCAGTAATTCCAATTTTACAGTATTTTTATAATAATGCTACAGTGAACATTGAAGGATTTGAGTTTGTTTTTGAAAACTAACATCATACATGAAATCAAAGCAGTTCAGCTCCTAATTTAAGATCTTCTTTTGGGAACCCAAAGAAGCAGGGGGCAATTTCATTGTTCTTGAAGGCTTTCTGAAATCTTAGGAATGGTTGGGGTTTGAATTTTTTTCTAATTGTCTCATGAAATTTTTAATAATTATGAGCTATATCTTTCTACTAAGGAAGAGGACATTAGGGAAAAGGTGGGCCTTGAGTAAGAACGAATAGTGTTGCAGTTCTGTTGTGGTAAGGAAGGGAGATAAAATTAGGATTAATACTCTGTATTAGTCTAAGAAAGGTTGGTTGGATAGAGATGCTCAAATCCTGGAACAAGTCAGTTCATCTAAATTTAATCTTCCTGGTTCTTTGTGATCATGAACAATAAGCCAGCCATACTTTGAATGCGTTTATTAGCATCTGTGTCAACCCTATGCAGCATCTACTAGAATTATGTCTACAATTATGCTGCCATCGTTTTCTAAATTAGTAATTTAAAACAAAACCCAAACCGGACAGATGTCTGCCATGCAGGAGTATAATGTGTCATTCTGTTGTTTGAACATTATACTTGACCTGGAGGACCTGTCGAAGCCTTACCGTAGCTTGTACTGAAGTAGTAAAATCTTTCCCATTGCTGGCCACAATACCTGACACCTACAATTCAAAGGCGGAGAGGTTTACTTTGGCTCATGGCTCTCAGACAGAAAAGATATGGTGGGAAGGGCCCGTAGAAGATTGTTGCTCAACACATGACAGCCAGGAAGCAGAGAATAAAAGAATGGAAGTGCCTGGCACACAACTACACCTTTCCAGTTCGTGGCCCGGCGACCTGCCCCTCCAGCCAGCCCAGCTCCTAACAGCACACGAAGTACTGAAGGCATCTCTGGATATGGATCTGCTGATTGGTGTAGCACACCCCTGACCCCAACACTGGGACTTCGGGGAGACATTTTAGATATAAACTATAATAAGACTTTATGCAATTATTTTTGTATTGTTTCCCTTTACCTGTGTCATAATAGAAACTCAGATTATTTTGTTGGTTTCCTATAAAAACAATTCAGTGTTTAAAGTTATTGGGAAGTTTATTTTTTCTTGCCCCTGAGATCTCTGTTAAATATAAAAGGAAAACACAGAAATACATAACAAAAAAAAATAATCTCCCCAAGCATGGCTGAAGTTTTGGTATACAAATTTGCTTCAGTGTTTGTTCTATTTAAAGTTGACATCCTGCATTAAGTAAAAATTGAAGTAATGCTTTTATTTTTTATTTTTATCTTAGAATAAAACCAAGACAAAACAGAATAAAGCCAAACAAAACAAACCAGTGTAAGTGACACAGGACTTCAAAACAATAGAAAATCAACAGTGGTAACCATAGTGCCTCCTGCTGTCTTCAAGATAGCTGCAGACATAGTAAAAATCAAAACAACAGAATAGAACAGGATAGAAAAAAACAAAACAATGAATGCAGTGAAGACTTCAAGATAGGAAATCCAAAATGACTGCTATATTATATCTTACCATCTTTGAAATAGCTTCCCATGCCATCAGATACAATCAAATCAAAATAATAGAGAACAAAACCCAACCCAACTAAACAAAATGATACAGGTCTTCAGAACAACACAGTAGGGATCAGCAGTGGCCACTATCCGTAGATGTACACTGTGCATTGCCATCCTCTCAGTGGATGACCAGACCACCAGCTTTAGATCTGTGAAGTCAGTGAAACACTTGGACACTACAAGCATTGAATTGTATTCTACCTCAGTAGCCATCACGGAAGTCTGTGTTTCTCTGGATCAGCCCGTTGCTTACTGTGGGACGGGGTAGAGTGGGGTGGGTCTTGTTCCCCAGCCTGTGTGGGGAAGGGGCTGGGGTCTGGCTCTCGCCCAGGCCCGCGCGTGGCACCTTATTTGCAGGGAGGGCTTGCTTCTTGGTGACTTCCCATTCTGTTTCCCTGCAGTCTGCAAATGGCGCTGACTCATAGTTAAAGGCTGGCATTTGGCTGTCCTGCCAGCCGCCTGTGATGGCACCAGTTCACAGGAGGGCTTGCTTCTCGGTGACTTCTTGTTCTCTTCCCCCACAGTCTGAGAACGGCCAAGTTTTATTTCTCCGCTTAACATCCTAACATAAATTTTGCTGTATTTTATGAACCCTTATGTCTATTTTTTATACTTGTAAACTGTTCTATCTTAAGCACCACAATTTCCTTGTTTTTTTCACTCTACATGTCCGTGGCAAGCCTTGTCATGCTCACTCAAATGAAGAATTCGTAAAATAATCTGATACTTTTTTACATATTTCTTTTTAGTATAATTTTAGAAACTATAGAAGAGATGAACTGATTAATCAAAGAGCTTCTTTAAACCATTGCTGTTTTATAGTGTTATTGTCACAGTATTTATTATAAAAATAGTTGAAACCTTGAAATAACTACTTTTTGGTTATTCACATAAGCAAAAGAAACGTGTATTGTGTAGGCACAACGTTAGCTGTTCTCGAAGGCCACCAGGGGGCGGACTATATTTGTGAAAGAAATTGAAGCACGCGTTTCTTGTATCTGGGTGCACCTTTTTACCTAGATGTATTTTATTGGTTAAACAAGGATTACTTTGACTTCTGAATTTTGCTCCTCACTTACTTCTGTTCTTTCAATTTCTTGATCTGTTGTTTTTAAAAAGATCATTAATAGCATCACTTTTAATATAGCTTAGTGTAGTTTTAGCAAAAATTTTAATGACTACAATTAATGATTAGATTGCTTCCATAGTCTAAGGTAAAGGATTTCCCTTTTGACAGAGGTAATTTAGAGTTTAGTATTAATAAAGTCCCTCTAAAAACCATCCTGCCAAAAAAACTCTTTAACTGTATGGACTGTGATGTTTGTAATATCAGTGTTTAACTCTATTTATGATTCTGATGCTGATGGATGTGTTGGTTTTCATTTGGTTTTGAGGTGTAGAGAAAGATGCTACAATTTATGTTTTAATATTTGAAAACCAGAGGGAAAGATGTTTGGATTTTTAAAAAATAATCAACTGTAATAAATAACAGCTCAAGGTAGATTCTCTTGACTTTAATTCCCTGATGATTTGTGCTTTTGTTGTCATGGACACAGTGTGTTTAGAAGACTCAGGGTCTGAACATGTTGTGTTCTCACAGCAACCCTGGAAAGGTTATTGGGTTGATCTGCCACATGACGACCTGTGGAGTGCTGAGTGAAGAGGAAGAGGGCTTACTCGAATTTTCCTTTCCTATCTCCTCTCTCCCTAGTCTGGATCTTCTATGGAATTACTAAAAGAATAACTACTTCTTTTCCTGTCTTAATGGCATTTAATAAGATTGTTTGTGGTTAAGTTTCTGTATTTTTTCGGATTAATATTTTTAGCAAGTCTCGAAACAGGCACTGATCATTTTCTATTCATTGTTTTGTTGTACTGTTTAAATTAAAAAAAAATTGTCACATTCAGGCTATTCCTGGTTCAGTCGAATTAGCTTTGCTTGGGTGAGTACATTGTCAGTGTTAATTTTCTTACATTCATATGTTTATCATCTTCCAAATTCTTTGGTTTCGGCTACTGTGTTTTAATCTGCTTTTACAAACCATCCTACTAAAATGAAAGTTAATAGACGGCAGTAAAAATGCTCATACACCCTGTCCACATTCCTAGTCTCAAAAGATGACTGTAGATCGCTGATGCTCTTCCCTCTCCCTCTTGGTGCTGGAGGTCAAACCTGGATCTCATAATAGGTAAGCAGGTACTGTATCCCTGAGCTCCCGACCCACCTGATGTTCTATAAATGCAGTCTCGTCCTCACCATACTGTTTGACTATTACTCTAGAACTATTATTATCTTTGGTAGAGAAATTGCATAACTTTCTCTTCCCCAAAACTAGGGATTGAACTAGGGCTTTTGCATTAAGCTACATTCCCTGATCTTTTTTGGCTTTTGAAATGCAGTCTGGCTAAACCACAGTTTCCCAGGTGAGGTTCAAACTTGCAATCCTGTTTCAGCCTTGCAGATTGCTGGCATCATAGGTGCATGCCTCTGTGCCTAGCAGTCTTAACTTTTTATTGTTGATATTTAGTCAAGTCCTAAACACAGGACAATTAAAGCTGAACATTTTATCAATCTGTCATTAAACATATTGGAATAAAATTTCATCAAAGATGAGGAACATTTGTTGCTTGAAGGTTTTTGTTTTATCTTTATCCAGAGAGTCTGGTTTAGAGATAAAATATCTGAAAAAAACTACTCAGTGCTATAGTATGAAATATAGGATTTTAAAAACATTAAAGCAGATTAATGGAAAGAAATCTTATTTTTTCCCCTTAATACTACGTTGGTCCGTGAGGTAGTTGATTTCTCTTAGGATTGATCTCCCAGTAGCTACAGGATCTGTGGCAGTACTGGCTGTTATGTAAAGCTCCTGAGACCACCCACTTTCTCCTCCCCTTTCTCATCCCTGAGAGCAGCACAACATCTCATGTACAGTGTGATGTCACTCAGGCTGCTGGCTTCTGGATTTGCTAAGAGGAGATCTTACTCAGAGGAAGAGCATTGTTTTGGCAACATCTGGGAGTGAGGAGGAAGCCAGCAACCCTTGGATAGCTCTGCGTTGCTTTTTTCTCTCTCTCTCTCTCTCTGTGCTGGAATGACATTAGCCGGGTAGGCATGTTTCCTCTTGCTGTGCTTCTTGGCCTTGAAGAGTACCGAATTTAAAAAGCCAGCATGTGAGTGCAGGAAAGCTCCTTCGTCTGTGAAATCGTCCCACCTGCTCTGAAACATGTTGTTGTCTCCCAAATTCTCCTTATCCACCATTCACGTCCGACTGACTGCCAAAGGATTACTTCGGAATCTTCGACTTCCTTCGGGGTTTAGGAAAAGCGCTGTTATTTTCCATACAGGTTAGTGTTGCACAGGTCTCTGCCTAGTGTTGCACGGGGGACATCTTAATTAACTTGCAGATGTTTACTCGATTTCTAAGGAGAGAGATAAATGGAAAAAGAAGGCTCTCTTTAGTGAAAGAAGCAGGCTTACCTGGGGAGAAAGTCAGCAGTTTGCTCTTGTGCCCCTGCAGCCTGGTGTACTTAGACTGTTTGTAAGCAGATAGGCACACTGTTTGTGTTTATGGAATGAAGAATTGTTGCCTTGGTGTTCATAAGTGTTTTTCTCCATCACCAGTCAAATCTGTACAAAGCCAACACCTGTTAAGTTACATTTGGCTGCAGATGGTTTTGGAAATAAGGCTGTAAGTAAATGAAGAAATATTACTTCTCTTTGTATTGAAAAAGATGAGAGGGTTTCTGTAGTTTCCTATTAGGAAGTTTCTGAGATTAATCAGTTATTTTAATAAACCGTGAGATTTCTGTATTCAAAATGCTGTTGAAATAAAACACTTCCAGGTCTGTGGACCCCAAATTAGTTTTTTTTAGTCATAGTAGTAAAAATATTTGCAATTAAAATACTGCCTCCCCTGACATTTATGTTTGTATCAGCTTGTCATTTTCGGTGCCTAAGATGGAAATAAACCCAGTGTGTATTTCAGGCTCACATAAACCTGCTTGCCCACTTTTGGTATGTTTGGTAGTCTCACATTCCTGTCTCTTATTCTAGGTGATAATTAAAGCTTTGGAAAAGTAAGTAGGTTTTATTCTATGAAAACTAGGGTGCCAAGTTGTGTTTGGTTTTGAGCTGGTTAGTGCTGACAGTAGGATTGGTTAATAGGGATGTAAACAGATTCTTTTCTGTTTCATGTATTTGTCAGCTTGCATGTCTTGTTTTTCACACTTGGCACATCTCTGTCCCTGATGATTTTTTTTCCCAACAAACTGATTTTGTTTCCCCAGAGGCATCTGTTTTCTCTGTAGGGTAATTCTCATTTTTCCAGCATCCTTTCTAAAGTTTCATAACTCCCCTTGACCTGGCATTTGTCTAAGCCGACAGCTGAAAGAAAACGAGGGGAGCCAGGAAGTGAACAGTGGCTCCTCCTCTTCCAGCCCAAACGCCACTCTCATTCTCTCAACCTGAGAAAAAGAAAAAGCTCAGTGTTAGATCAGGCTCTGTGTCCAGTCTCCAGCATCTCCCCCATAGAAAGACTGCGTAAGACGGTGGGAAAAATAATAGTGAAAGAGTGCTTCATATTTGTAATAGCTTTTATGATGCAAAATAGTGTCAATTTAACTATTTTTCCTTTTGAAACAATGTAATCTGTGCTGTCTGTTAAAAAGACAGAGTGCAGAGGGTCACTAGCCCAGGCTCAGCCTTGCTCTGAAGCCACCTTTCCCATGGCTTCTTGGTGTCCTCTGGTTTTCTAATTGTATGTAACCTGTGGAATTCTCTTGTGCCCTGTTTTATTATATAGAAGTGGAAATAGTTTATATTCTTCTATAGCTTGTTTCTGTAAGACTAACACAAGAGTTTTTCATTCATCTACTTCATCTTTTGAACAGTCCTGTAACATCCCACTGCTGGGTGAGCCATGATTTGTTTATCCAGCCTTCTATTATTTGACATGCTAAGTTGCTTGTAGTATTTGTGTGAAACGGATAGCTTTTCAAGAGCATGTGAACAAAAGACACAGTTCAATAATTATGAGAGTTATAATAGTGATATTTGGACACGTTTTATTTTCTGAATTTAAGAATATTTTTTTAAAAATTAGAACAGTAATCGAGTCTACCTTATTTTCTGCGAGGGAGTCAAAGAACCAGTGAAGTGAACTGACTTGCCCACGGTCACACAGAAAGTGACAGAGTTGAGACTAAAATCCTGGGACCTCTCTGTTTAGAATTTTTGGCTTACAGGTTTTTCTGGTTGAGAGGTTCACTGTATTTCTGTAGACCCAGAAAACAACAGAAAGAATTTTCTATGGGGGAAACATTTAAAAGTTATATAAAGAATATAATTCCACTTTGCTCCATAAGAATCTCTTGTGATCTAAACCATGTTATGTAATTTTAAGGTCATAAAAATCTTTTCAAAACTGAATACTGAAGCCATTGCGTTTACTCTTATCCAGATGATCTGTGAGCTGTGATTTGTTTGTATTTTTAGTAAATGAAGTGATGTTGCCTTTAATGTCAAAACTGTTGACCTGGAATTCCAAGAGTGGGTCATAGCCTTGAATCTACTAGTAACTGGGTGAATGGCTTTGTTCATCTAACATTTCAGGACTATGGAATAAGGGAATCAGATGAGATGATTTCCAAGATACCCTTACCTCAAGTTTTATGAGTCCCCTGGCTGTGGGTTTTCAAATTGTTTCTGTGTTGGTTCACCTGAAATCCACCTTCTCTAATTATCTCCTAAATCTCATTCATTCTCCTGCCTTACCTGTTTCTCTTCATGACATATTTCTGCCTTAGCATCAAACTTAGACCTCTCTGAATTGCTATTTTTCTCATTTATCTACAACCAGTTAGTTGCAAGAATCTGAAAAGTCATCCTTTGTCATTTCTATTCAGTTTTACCCCCTGCCACTAGCCTACTTCAGGCATTTCAGTTATACAGTGTGAAATTCTCTTCTTTCAGTAAAAAAAAATGGACAGGCACTGACATCAGTATCATGAAACCCTGTTGTGCTGACTGGACTGTCTGAAGCGTTTCATGTTTGGCTCATGTCACCAGCTTTTTCTGTGCTTCTAAAAACTGCCTTTAACATTGCAAGATTAACTGTGTTTTGTGTTACAAATACCTGTTAGACATGTGCTGTGTGCCAGGCATAGGACCAGGTGCTGAGAGTGTGGTTATAACTACGTCCCACATGGCCCCTGCTTTTACCCACATGACAATTTAATAGAGGAAGAGACACAGGACAGCAGGTGATCATGGTAGGGTGTAGCCTGGCACCCAAGGAGCCTCTGTGGAGGAGAAGTGGCCTTGATCGAGATGTTCCAAAAGAAGTGTCTTCCAAGATGGGTCTTTAGGATATATAGAATTAGTGAAGAAGTGAGTAGCTGGGGAAAGCCAGGAGGTGAAGGACAGGGTGATTTCTTCAAGGAAACAAAAGAATGACAAGTATTTCTGAGCAGAAATTGTAATGAAATTACAATTCCACCCCTTGGAATATTGTTAGTGAGCAGCACCCACTGACAATATATTTTTGAGTCCAGGATGTAATTTTTTCCCCTATAAATAAAGGGTGAGGAGAAAAAACAGTGAATTTGTCAGGAGGCTTGAGTGATAGATAGTGCAGGACATCGGCACCGACGGGAACATCAGCACTGGGGAATGGTCTTCTAAGAAGCCCACAAATGACTTCACCAGCTTGACACAGAGCTGGCAGCAGTGCTTCATAATGAATATTAACCTTGATGTATTCCAGAAAAGTTCCCAACATATTAGTTCCAATTTTGTATTAAATCAGTTATAGGAAAAGAATCTTCTCAGTAGAAATGTTCCTTGCCACATGGAATCAGTTTTCATTCACAGCTGGAAATACCTATGTTAATTATTATGAATACTGACGTTGAAACCTCAAAGAGTCAACATTCTCCCAGACTCAGTGAGGGTGATTTACTACACTAAGAAGTAAAATTCTTTTTGCTGAGCTAGTTGGATTAAATGTGATTACTGTAGCAAGATGGGTGGATATAGTATTAGCAGAACTAAATATTTTCTTGTACTTAAAGCAGCACTAAAGAGAATCACTTGACTAGGTATTCAGTAAGTGTGAAGCAGAGTGTGAATAAATTTGTTTCATTAGAATGAAATGAATCAAATTATGTTCTCTGATTTGGTATTCTGTTTTCAAACTATTAAATAGGACTGCTTTTAACTGTTAAAAGGAATCCCACCTCTTAAAGCTTCTGTGTCCCCCTCTAGGAAGCAGCAGCAGTGATGTCCAGTAGGTCATCAGTATCGGGAACCACATCTCTACTGTTTTCTTAGCCCTGTTTTTGTGATTCTTCCCCCTTAATCTCACAGTGATTGCTTTGGGAAGGAAAAGAAATAGAGTGAGGTATCACCGAATCACTTAAGCTTACATCTTACTGCTAGATCCCAATTATGTAGCTATCTCTACCTACAAGGGAGGCTGGGAAATGGAAGGTTTGACTTCTCTAGACTCTGTAATACTTTCCCGTATTCTTTAGTGTTTACCTGTGAAAAGGCAAAAGAGTTACTTCTCAGAAATAGTTACTGGCCACTTGCAAATGAAAGTATACTGGTTAACAATTTAACTCTTGCAATAGATCTTGGTGTTCATCTTTTTCATATAATAGGATTGAGATTGGTTATAATTACTGTATTTCAATTAAACCAATTTATTGTTTGGACACAAGTCTTATTATTTGACTTTGGTCATTTCAATGAATTTTCCATTTAAAAATAAAGCATTGAAAAAAATGTTCTTAATTTAGATGTGGCTTTTACATATGTCTTAGTTACCTTTCTTATTTCTCAGACAAAATACCTGACACCCAAGGTTAAAGAAAGGTTTATAGAGGTTTCAGTCCATAATCAACTGGCTCCAAGGCACAGTAGCCTGGCAGAGGGTTATCATAAAGAATAGTTCATGGCCTCCACAAGATATGCTTGTGCCAAGCAACAAGGGAAGAGACAAAACTCTTTCTGTCTCTTCTATTGTATGCAGGCTACCAACCCTAGGGTAGATATAGCACTCACACCTTAATCCTAGCCAGAACTATGCCAGACTAATCAGGACTGATTTACTGATCATACACCTTTAATCCCAGCATCACACACTCTAGATTAGCCACCTTTAGCTAAAAAAAAAAAAAAAAAAAAAAAAAAATGCCCTGTGACTACATGAGGTTTTGGGGAGACATTTACACACAAACCATAACATTTCACCCCTAACCCTCAAAAGACTTATGCATATGGCTTTATGCAAAAGGTGTTTAAGTGATCTCCAAGAGTTGCCAAATTCTTAACCATTTCAGCATTGCCAAAGTCTCCTCTGAGAGTTAAGGCAAACTCTTAGCTATGAGCCTCTGTACAAATGAAAAGAAGTTAAACACTTTGAATATTCAGTGGCACATGATAGACATTTCCATTCCAAAAGCTCCATTCCAAAAGTTACAAAGAAGGAAACAGAAAGGAATGGAAACAAAGCAAGATCAAAATCTAGCAGCACAAACATTAAATCCCACAGTTTGGTTTCCAGCATCTCCAGCAATCTGTGAAAATTGTGAATTCCATAGGGCTTGTGTGGCTCTACCTTTACAGCGCTTCCAATGTTGTAGCTCCCCTGGGCTTCTGTCTGGGCCCGGGTCTGCTTCCTCCTTGTGGCTTTCCTCAGATGATCCACATTCCTCACTTCTCCAGACTTCAAGGGTTTCCATTAAACCTTCAGCTTCACACTCAGAGCTACACACATTGCCTGGCCTGCCAGGCCTTCTTCTGAAATCTGGGTGGACGCCTTCCTGATCCCACAACTCTTCCATTCCACATGCACCTAAAACCTGCACCATGCAGATGTTATCAACTGGAGCAGTAGCCGGGCTTTCCTCTCTCTTGGCTGCATGGGTCAAGTGCCTGGATTGCTGAGGACACTTAACCCAGTCCCAGGGAACAAATTTCCCTAGGCCACTGCCGTTCTGGGACATGGTGCTCTGGGACTTTCTTCCCAAAGCAGAGTCTTTCAGTTTTACAATTTTGAGACTGCAAAGAGTGAAATCCTGCTGCTGCTTTTGATACCCTCTGCCCATCTTTTACATTCTGTTTTTTCTCAGCAATCAAAATCTCTTCTGCTCTATTTTTGTAGTCTATAGCTCTAATAGAGAGTCCTTTCTGGCCAAACTCAGTGTTCTAAATCATTCTGCTGGACTCTTTGCTCTTGATTCTGGCTAAAAGCCCCAATAGGTCAGGCTGAAACCTCCATAGTAGCCATGCCATGATCTCAACCTTCAGGTGCCTTGAAATTTCTTCAAGATAAATTAGTGTGCTCTTTGTTAGTTATACATTTTATGTAAGACAGCCTGATGTCAAATGACCTTTATTTCACAATAGATTTTATCTTACCTAGATAAGTTTCCAAAAGTCAGACTTCTAAAAAGATAGCAGTGCATCTTAATCTGACAGAGTTAAGATAAAATTTTACTGCAATAAATTGTTTTAATATAGTATCTATATCATTTAAAAGTAGAAATTAAACCATAAATTAAGACTTACAGTTGGATTTGGAGTGGGATATATGTTATTTTTCTAGTATCGAGTAACATGGAAAGAATCTATAGATATAGTAAATATTAATTTAATTAGAACAATTAAAATATGCTAGTTACCTGAACTTTGGTTAATAGAGATTCATTCTAAGTAATATGTACTATTTTTATTAGCGCTGAAGCATGTTTTGGAGCTAAAATATTTCACTAGTAATATATACATACTGTTTTCTTAGGTAAAAAGACATGTGATTTTAAAAAGGCATTTAATGTTGAATGTAATTTTATAGTATTAGTCTTACATAATACTTATTTTAGCTCATAAGGGTACTTTTTATAATATTGCAATTCTATAGTGCTGGGGAAATTTAAGACTTTTTCAAAAGGAAGTGAGAGATTTGCCCTTTTCCTGTTGTTTCATGGAGATCAGTGTTGTGTTTTCCTTTTCAGTTGGTTCTCCTTTAAGTTAGTATTTTGAGAATGATATTCTTTGTATTTGCTGTTTGCTTTGTAGATATTCCTAAGGTCAAATGTTTTGACTATCTGCTTTATTTTTTCTCTAATAAGATAGTCTATTGCCTTTAATATGCAAAAATAAAGCTTTTTTTAAAATCCACTTGGGTTTGTTTTGGGGATCCCCCTGCCAGTCAGGTTACATGTCTCCGTGTGATTCAACCATGCATTTTTGTGGAGGGCCCTGCTAACAAACAGCCAGATTATAATGTGCCATGAGGATGGGGGCTACCATTTGCAGCTAGGGTCTGACAATTCACAGGGTGTGGTCTCCCTTGGACTGTTGTTGACTTCACCTGAGCTAACTAGCTCCAGCTGTAGAGACTGCAGGAAAGATGGCATTTAAAATTATAAAGTTAAAAGTGTATTGGAGGCAGTAACTGCAAGATGGACCTTAGAAACCTTTTCTTTTAGAATCAGTTACATGTGGTGATAGAACATTATTTTTGGCACTGTATTCATCCCTGTGTTAAATTAAAATGGGCATCTTGTTGTTTTATGTTGTCAGTGCTGAAATTAAAAAACAAAAAACTGGTTGCCATTAGCAGGCTTCATTATATTGAGCAGTTTTTTCTTTAAGTATCGAATAAAATCGGTTAAGTCAAAATAACTGTTAAGACAGAAGAAACAACAAAGGTCCACATGAAGTCTGACATTCTAGGAAGGGAAATTACAGTTTGTCTGGAACAAAGTGGCAAATCAAGTAAGAGTGGCCGCTGTCTTGTGAACAGTACGCTGTCCCATCAGTGGGAATTTGTGTTTATGTATTTTATTCTTTTTCTTAATTTAAAATACAAATTCCAGTTTTTAAAATTAAAAGTCATATTCTTAATGAGAGTTTTGTTACATGGTTAGAATGAAAATAGCATTGGATTATTTAATGTCAACCTAAGGTTATATTACTTCCAAATTTTTGTTGAGTTCCATTTTTAAGGTAAGTTCTTTTAGGCCTGAAACAAATCTAAATATTAACGTAGCAATATAGACTTTCAGATTATTTAGAAGCCATTTAACAGAGAGGTAATACATTCTTAAAGTACTTCTGAAGGAAGTGAATGTTTATTAGCCTTTGTTTATAATTAGTAGTTTGTTTTAGATGCATGAGAATTTGACTTTTCTGCCAGGTACATAGGAGATGCTAGAGTGAAGTTGAGACTTATTTGTTTTTTTATTTTTTTCAGAAAATATTTGTAAGCATAACTAACCCCAAACAGTAATTTTGTGTGAATATAGCTTCTATTTTATAAACTGCTTTTACAATGAAAAAATAATATTGTTACATATAATACAAGTCACTGCAACAAACTCTACTGATATACTAATATAAATTTTAAATACTATGATGTTAAATTCCCCTTTCTCCCCAATGATTTCTGGGCTGGATAATTTAAGCAATCTGAATTATTGTGCTTTGCAGAGCTTGAAATGTTCCATTTTAAATAAATGATATATCTACATAGAGATAGAAAAATATTAGATTTATCTCCTAAATTGTGATTACTATTAACTTTTAAAAACAAATATCAAAAGGAATACTAGAAGGCTTTAAGTAAATGTAAACTAATATTTGGTAACTAATAAAACATTTGGTAAGGTTGTACGGATTACCATGGACTCACTATAATATCAATGTAACTAGCAAGCCGGTATGTTCCCACTCTTCGGGGCCAGTCTTCAGGACAATAAGAGATAAAGAATAGATGCACTTGTAGAGAATTACATGGCATGTGATTAAATTTGCAAAACCAGAAAGTTTAGAATACACTGTTTTTGGAGAGCAGAAGCAGTGTGGAGAAGCTCCTAACACCCTGGTGGAGCGCCTGCCCCAGGCTCTTCCTGCTCTGCTGCTCTTGCCCTCCAGCTAGTTCCCTCCTGATGTTATTTCCTTGCTGAAAATCTGTGAGTCGTCCTGGATGCTTCTTGTTTGGTTGGGGGGGGGTCCTCCTTTTTTCAGTTTCTGCTTTTTGTTTTTATTTTACATGCTTACAGTATATAACTGCATTCCTCATGGGAGTTGGTATCTGTACTTAACTCACCTTAATTCTTTTCTTTTATGTTCTTTTCCGTGTGGTCACACATTCTTCCTGTTCTGCCTCATAGCCGCACTCCCCCTGTCCTGCCTATTCCATGTCATGGACCCCTGAATGCCTCTTCCTGGGCCTCCTCCTAGCCTCTCTGCTTCTGGTTTTGCCCCTCAAGATCTTTCTCATGTCTCTAGGACTGCTCAGCACTGTTCCCTGGCTCCTGCAAGATGCATAGCATCTTGCTGTGGCATGTATACATAGCGTATATGCTATCACCCTATTAATCTGCTTTATTTCGCTTTAATTTGGGGTTTCTGTGCTGTGAAATCCACACATCCAGGGGCTAAATGCCCTTGTGTTTGCTGGCTTCACCTCCTTGGAATGCCCTTCTGCTTCTCCTCTGCTCATCTGTCTGTCAGATGTGCAAATGTCCATCCCAACTCTTGCCTCTAGGAACTCTGCCTACGCTCCCTGCCTGTCCTCTCACCACACTGCATACAGAGCTCTAGCGTCTAATTATCAAGTCACATTGCCGCTATTGATGGTATGTCTCTATGTCTGCTACACAAAGATTACTTGCAAACAAAGACTAGTTTGTTAGGAAGGCATCGATAGACATTTACATTTCATGTCTGAGTACTTTCTGTTATCAGAAAACATACTTCCCAATAATTCCCATTTTAATATTTTGTTTTCATGGAATATCTTAATGAGCACCTGTCATCTGATACTGAAGAAACACTGACAGAAATTTGTGCATGGGTGTCCCCATTAGGGTTTTTAGATACGTGGTTTTGGATGAAAGCAGAAAGTGAGGAATTAGATATCTGTCCAAAGAACCCTTCAGCAGCTCTCAAATTCATTATCTAAGTTTTATATTAGATGACAAACATGAACTTTTGATGCATTATGCAGGGAAAGCACGTAGTACTTGGTGCCTGCACCCTTACACAGGTCGATCAATGCTGAGAGTGGACCAGCAAGAAATCCTCCTTCCCTGTGCACTGCTGCCCCCCAGTGTGATGCCTCCCCACCTGCAGGGCATTGGGGCAGGTCTGCCTGCCCCAGCAGAGCTTCTGTGATGGATGTTGGGAAATACTTGGAGAGTGAGCAGGCTAGTGAGTATGTGCTGATGGGAGTTTGCAACACTGGTTACTGAATTCTGTGCTTCATTTTGTGTTTCATGGAACCCAAGGCAAAAGCTCATGTGTCTAAGTTGATCTTAATATTTTGGAAAAACAGCATATTCAATAAATGTGTAGTTTTTTGACCTTAGGATGACTGTCCTCAGCTGGTCTTTGTAGTCATGATTCTTCTATGGTTTAATGGTGAAACCTCTCTCAAAAGTGGTTTTTGATCTTGTGATGGGGACTGATCAATTTGAGTGACTTGAGCCTAGAAAATGGACTTGTTCCTATTTAACCAATTAGTTTCTGTAAGAAGATAATAAATCAGATCAGACTTAAGATTTCTGAGCAGAAAGAACAAAGAGAGCCTAAATTATTTAGCAGTTTTTTAAGTGGGCAAATGTCTTTGATCCCACACCTATTTTGTTGGTGGAGGTTTCAGTTATTAGAATGAATCTCAGTGAGGTTGGATCAGAAGTGATAGTGATCATTACTGTACTGTGTCTTAATTGAGAGAAATCTGAACTGACATAGAGGTTAACGTGGCGTTTTAAGACTTCTGATTAAGTTGATTCTTTGAAATCAGAACATGTTCTTTTAGTAGATATAAAATAGTTCAGACTTAAATACAGCTGCATTATCAAAACAGTGATATGTAAGAATTGAGCAAAATGTGGTTTGCATTATGCTAATTTCATGTAAATAATAAATCATAAAGGACTTAAGGGAAACCCGTGGGTTTTCTCTGTTATGAAGTGTGCTGTTTCTATGTGCCTTTGGGGATTGCACATCGCTGGAGACTCTTGCATCATCTCTGATGTCTGGCTGAACCAGGAGTGGGGAGAGGGAAGAAGGCACAAACTGGGTCATCAGCTGCCATGTGCTGCAGTTCTGTCCTGGGGAACACGGAACGTGGGGCAGAAGATTGAGGTCACAACATGCTTTTCCAGATCCAGGTAGACGGCACATGGTACAGCTGGAGACCTGGAAGAACAATAAGCCAGTGTGTTCCCTCCTCCTCAACTGTAAATCTATTTTGAGCCACTAACAAAACTAGTGGTATTTAGATTCCAATACAGATTAACCAAGGACGAAGTCAGAATATTGTATTCTTGGGATGGTAAACATTACATAGGGATTTAAGTGCTCTGAATTCATTTTAGTCATCTTTTTACATTTTTGTTTTTATTTATATTTTAAATGTAAAGCAGCTTTTATACTTTTAAATCAAAGGATATTTATTCAAAAATTAAATACAAAATTTGATTTAAAAGTCAAAAATGTCTTAGTGCACTGTTTATCCATCTCATTTCTGTATTTCTTAACCTGAAAAAGTAAACATTGTTAATACTTTTATATATGTATTCTGCAATATTCCTGTCACATTTGTACACAAAAAAACAAGCATCTGAAAGATATTTTTCAAAAATGTTAATATAAAACATTGACCTCACATTTTATAAATAATTATAGCTCAACAGTTTTAAAACTGATACTGTGTTAAGTAACATCGATAGGCATAAAAATTCTGCACTCAAATATTAAGGATTCAAGAAATTACAAAGCAGTGTAGCAATGTATAAATGAACTGTTAAGGAAGTTTTGAAAGGACACTGTGCACTGACATCAGTCAACACAACAGGCTCCTGTCCAGCCTGCATATTTTTTTTTTTTTTTTGTCATTTTCGTTTTTATCGGTACCGGGGACCAAACTCACGACTGCCTGCTTGCAAGGCAGGTGCTTATGCCACTGAGCTAAATCCCCAGCCCCTGCATATTTTTTATTAGCATGTGTTTGTGGTTCATAGTGATTCCGTTGAGCGTGGAGGTTTGATACAGAGTGTGTATTGTGATGATTTTTAATCTTCTCCCCCACTGTCCTTTTTGCCTCCTTCCCAGATCCCCTTCCCATCTCCACATAGGCCTTTATTTTGGTATTTAAATCATTTGTATTTTGGGTCTCTCATCCTAGCAATATCATGAGATATTTAGCTTTCTGTGATTAATTTATTTCACTTAGCATCATGGTCTCACAGTTCATCCATTTTCCTACAGATGACTCAAAATTACCCTCCTTTGTGGCTGAATAACACTCCGCTGGGTATACATGGCATAACTTCTTTATTCCATTCATCTATTGATGGGACTTTATAACCTGAATAGCTTCAAATACTGTTTTGTGAGATTGATAGCATATTTTTAAAATTCAGAAATACATTATATCTCTACCGAATCCACTTTCCCAAAGGTGTGGGAGCATTAGAGACTTGTATCAGAGGCCTGGGGAAGTCCTTTTACTTCTGTGAGCTCCTTTTTACCTCCTTCCCTTCTACCTAGATTACAGGGAGGGTCAAAAGCGGGGAAAGCCAGATGGGTTTGCGCACAGCTCTACAGTGGGTAAGGCAGGAGGACTGATACTAGAGCTGGCCTAATGATCTCAAAAGAATAAGCGGGGTGGAGGTGGCACTTGAGAACACCGAATAGTAAAACACTGTATAATCATTGTATGGAATGTGACAAGTACAGTTTCTTAGACTGTTTAGAAAATGACATGAGATAAAGAAATACAGATTGCAGATATCTTGACAAGTTGTCAAAGATTATTTTCATTAGCATAGCAAGTCTATAGTTTGTTCTTCTGGATTGTAGTGTTGCAACACTATCAAGTTGAATATTTTCTCCATCTACCAAGGAAATTGCAAATACTGGTAAACAACTTAAAAACTACTCATAAATAATGGATAGATTGTCTCTTTAACTATTAATAAACACAAAGGATATTTCAGTCATTTCATAACTGAAGATTATTAAATATTGATACAAATACGAGTTGTCTAACCATGTAAAGCAACCATAAGAAACAAAACTTTATTCTGTTTTATAATTAGAATATATTGCATGTGTTTTGCCACTGGTTCTTGAAACAAATACTGAAGTTTCTTTTCTTTTAAGTGATACTGATCATAATATGTGTCTCCTTGAAAAATTACACAAAACAATCCCTGATGGTTTATAAGTCTTGCTTAGATCTCTTTGTTGCCACAGAAGGTGGATGTCTTAGAGAATATGTGTCAGAATACAGAAACATTTTTAAATTTTACTTTCTTGTGTTTAACCTGTTTATGTCAAGAAGCTGGGCAATTTGTTTCCTGTTTTTCCATTTCTGTGTGATATTTAAAGTGACTGAAACACTTGGAATGTTTCCAAAAGTAAACAGTTTTTCAAGGCAGAGTTCTTTTGAGGGCATGACAGCATGAGAAGTGAATAATCACTTTGCATGACACCTTACATGGGTTTGGAGTATTAGCATGTGCTATTAAAAAACATTTCACCCGTTATTACTACTTGAGGGGGAAAAAAAGGAACAGAACTTGATAGCAAATGGAATAGAACAGCCAAGCAATTGCACTCATAACCATATTTAAAGATAGCAAAATGTGAGTAGATTCTCAGTGTATGTGCTGATTTATTAGAGATAATGACACATCTGCAGTAGGAAACTTTGGAATGACCAGGCTGTCAGCAATCAAAGGATGAGATGGTTTTACAAAATGTCAAGGAAGAATGAAAGACATGGAGAGTCCAATGTTTGTGTCGTCTTTTCTGCGTATGTGATTAAACAGTCAGAATAGTAGTCACAATCCGATTTCCCTGCTAATTTAACTGGAAACTAAAGTCTATGAAATCAGCATTTTACATACTAGTTTCATGTTTCTGGGCTGTTAAACCTATTTGTTTCATATGTATAATTCTCTACCCCACATAAATCTTTAAAAGTTAGAACTAAAGCCATTATGTTTATGAATTCCAAACATCTAGACCCTTGATCAACTCCAGTTCTGGCCCATATGAGTTCCTTACGTAAACATAATTTAAATGCATTTCTGTGGCTTATGAGTTGGTTTTGAACCCATGTGGCGGTGATTATAAGAATTAACCTCACATATCTTTGTGCAACGTTAATTCCTCTTGCAGTTGAAAAGAGCAGGCAAAAGAATCCCAGAAGTCTGTGCATCCAGACTCAGACATCTCCAGATGTGCTGTCTTCTGAAAAAGCACTTGAATTGACTCAGTATAAAACGAAATGTGAAAGCCAAAGTGGATTTATCCTGCAGCTGAAGCAGCTCCTCTCCCGCGGCAATATCAAGCTTGAAGCATTAACAGTTGTGATCCAGCACCTGCTGTCTGAGGTAAGGCTGCAGCCCTATGGGGGGCGCTCTCTGAGTGGTGGGTGGGGCACCGGGGAGGAAGGCCACAGGGGTTGCACCGATGTCTTGTGAATGTGTTTGCATGAGTGATTGAAAGGTCAGGTATAGTTCATCCAACTCTTTCTGCTTATCTGATAGTCTCCAGAAATGTGCGATGGAAACATTTTCTTAGTGCTTCCTTTTCTCCCCTAGGATCTTCAATTAGAGGGTTAGTAGGGACGGGATCATTGTCTGTGGTGCTTTTTATATGCCTGTAGACCTCAGAATACCATTACTTTTTTTTTTTTTTTACTTTGTCTAACTATAGGAACAAAAACTCCAATGTTCTAAGAGGAAAACAGGGCAAGAGTTTAACTTAAGCTCTCAGACATACTTTTAAGAAGGATATGACATCTCAACAGAAGAAAATGGTTCCATTTGTCCTGTAGTTAAATTCAATCCAACAAACCTCAACTGGTTTCAGACAGGGACTTCTGTGATGGACTTTTCTGTTTAGGAAGGGGGACAGGAGGCAGTGAGGTTAGTCCGTGCCTTTGAGGACCTACAATCACTTTAGGTTAGTGTGTGATGACTGTTGTGTCGTTCTGTTTGTGTGTGTGCGATGCTGGAGACTTACCCTAGTGCCCTGTGCGTGTTTAGCAGGCCCTGGACCACTAAACTGCATGGAAGATGAAGACATTTATCTAGTTTTTGCTGTGTGGGTTTCTCTTTACTAAGTAAGAGAGAAATTCAACAGTTGGCTTATATAACAAAGTAGGTTAGCCTGAAAACCATATTAAGTTGATGGGAGGGAACATTTAGCTTTTCAATTTAGAGAGAAGCCAACTATTTTTATCATACACAGCCTAACAGCCCCACATCGCCCCCTTTGCTCCTCTTCATCCCATGAAATCAATCATTGGATCATCTAAATTCTCTCTTCATCTGATGTTGGCTATTCTGACTGGTGTCTTCCTTGTTCAGATGAGTCTTTGTGATTATCCATTTGTCTCCTATAATCAGTCCCAAGAACAGCTAACAAGTTACTGTGTTTGTGTGTTTGTTTTTGAGATAGGGTCTGACTGTAGTTTAGGCTAGTCTTGAACTCACTATGTACCTTAAGATGGCCTTGAACTTGCAGGTGGAATTGCAGACATACACCTACTACACTCAGCTGCTGCTAACATTTTATCTTTCCAAAGTATCCCATTCTGCTGATTAAATATGCCAGTGGTTCTCCATTGTCTATGGCTGATCTTTCTTATATCATTGCCACTAGTCTTAGGGAGACATTGAGCATGTGAATTGTAATCAGTCTGAATTGAAAAGTGTGGTAATTATAAAGTACACGTAGATTTCAAAAAGAATTTTTAAAAGATATAAAATGAATTTGGTAATTTTTATGTTGACTGTGATGGTATTTTGAACATATCTGAGTTCAATAAAGTAGCAAAATTTGCTTCATTTTTAACTTTAAAATTGTAGCTACTAAGAAAATTTAAATTACATGTCACATGTTTGTTTTGGATAGCTCTGGATTATAACTTGGAATATGAAGTTCTGTAATCTGACACCAACTACCTTTTTTGTTTTGTTTTGTTTTTTGTTACATTCTCTTTCCAACTGTTAAGCAGTGTATTTGGGAGATGAAGGAGAGTCAAGAGAAACTTAAGGTTTTTAAACTGTTTACTACGTATCAGATATTCTTACTTACCTTATTAAATCCTCAACAAAACCACAATGAATTGGTAAATAAGGAAACTGAGGCATAGACTTATCAGGTAACATCAAACAGCAAGCAAGAGCAAGACCCAGGACATAGCTAGAGGCTAGGACTTTAGGAACTCACACTTTCCTGTACTGTTTCATCTTTACATTATTGCTGGGCTACTGCTGTGCCATCTTGTGCAGATCTTTCTTCAGCATTATAACATAGTACGTTTGCTTAACTTACACAGATCCATTATACAGACAACCGCAGTCAATATGCAAAGTAAGTAAAGGAACCAACCCTGCCTTCTGTTACCTGTCAGTGGGCAAAGACTTAAGAACTGATCCGGTGTGAAAGATAGATGCATACTCTTCAGGCATCTTCTCAGCCTCTGTGTACCTCACGTGGCATGAACATTCTATACTATATGCAATCTTACTGTCTAAAGCACTATTTACCCTTGCAACCTGGCTCTTTAACATAAACCAAATACTTTATCAGGTGTTCATGTGGGAAAAAATTGATCCAACACTGGGTTAAAAATTCACTGGGTTGGATATACTGAGAGAGATGTGTAATATGTTATGCAGTGGTTGGAAAGACGTAACCGAAGTAACTTGAAACAATTAAAAACTTCCCTGAATCCTTTAGTTCTTTCAGAATCATTACCAAAGTACGTGTGTGTATACACAAGTACTGTATCTACATAGTATTGTCAAACAACACAGTGAATGTTTAAATTGTTTTCTAATTCAGTATAATAAAACATATATCATCATTGATCTCACTCAAAAACACTACCCCTCACTTTATTCACATCATATTCTTGCCACTTTCTGAAGCAGTTCTGGAAGAAGTCCTCTTTGGTGAGTGTCTTTGTGGGGTATGATCAAAAATCCAGTGAATGCTGTGCCTAAATGCCATCCAGTGGAAGGACAACTCGCAAAACATAACCTGTGTCCTCATCCACCATATTCACCAGATCTGGTACTGTGTGACTTTCCCAAAGTCAAAACAACAGTGGAAGGTAAATGTTTTAAGTGAATTCAAGGGATCAGTGCAGCTATGACAGTGCAACCAAAGACACTCCCAAAAGAGGATTTCAGAACTGCTTCAGATAGTGGCAGGAGTGGTGGGAAAGGCGTTAGAAGAGAGGAGGGTGTCTTGGGGGAGATTAGTGGCAATGTGTCTGTTAGTATAATTTTAAAAATTTCATCATACTGTATTTTTTGATCATAGCCTATACATGTGTTTTATAGGTGTATAAAATATGTGTAAATATGTATATCTTGTGATTGCAGACCTTTGCTAAATGATTATGAGTTATTAAATTATGGGTGAGCCTCAGACCACCAAGGTGAGCCACAGCGTGCTGGCAGTGAGGCCAGTGTCTCCAGAGGGTCCGTGTAGGTGAAACATGACTGAAGTCTTCTCCAGCCCTCTAGCACTTCTACTTCATCCTTTAAAGTGCCTGCAAAACGTTTTTTTGTTTTATAAATAGACTCTGAACTATAGCAGCATGTAATCCAAGGTGAATTTTGATGTTAATCATTTTAAGTAAAACTGTCTTAGACCAAAAACGTGGCCCCACTGACAGATTGACTGTCTGGGGGGAGGGCAGACATAGCCACGTCTGCACCATCTGATGTGGCTCGCGTGCCGCTGATGATATTCAATAGCTAACAAAATCCAGGCATGCTGATGGGACGAAAGCCAGGCACTAAGTGCTGTGTCCCAGAGACCTCTAATTATAGTGAATCCATTTTTTTTTTCTTGGAGCACTTCATATATTTAACAGATAAGTAAAGAAACATCTCTCTACATTCCTACCTTTCTCTTTTATCATACCGTAGGTGTGGAATTCTGCATGTTATTATTATACAGAGAATCAAATAAACTTGTTATCTGGACTATACAGGGTTTATCATCTAGGAAAGAAACCCTAATCTAGAAATGTCTGAGTAAGGAGGAACAGTGAATCAGTATCTAACTGACAAAATATATTTTATCATCTACAAATAAATGATAAAATACATTTAAAGGGCAGGCTACCAGGAACATCAGGCAGAAGTACTTAGTATATGTCTATTAGGATATGGCCGTGGTGGTCAACATTTCACATAAGGACCATTTTTAAACCTTTCAGTTTTTCCATTATCCTGCACTGCTTCCTCTCAAATGAAATTATCTGTTTGATGACCGAAGAATTGGGCCTGGACATTTCATTTCCACCATAGCCTTTTTGAAAGCAGTGGCCGTATCTTAAGTTTCTTACGTATTTTTTTTCAGCATGTACTGTGAAAAATGCTTGGTCACTACAGAGTAATAACTTGCCCACCAGTCCAGAAAGATAAATGTCCTTCCTAGGCGTTAAGGGAGGAGAATGGTGTCACTGACTGACATTTAGTGTTCTTGGAAGGTTTGTATAATGGGTCAGGTAAAGAAGATGAGGCGCCCAGGGATGTGCAGTTGACAGTGAGGGGGGCAGGCATGATGCTTGTGACTTGCACAGAAGAGAGGCTGGGAGTCTAAACAGGTACTGGATGACTCAGGTCCATGGTGACTCTGCCTGGTGCTGGGAGTTGGACCCAAAGCACATCCTTTGTCACTGAACTATGTCCCTCCTAGCTCTGTTTTGTGGTTTTTCGTTCACTTAACACAAAGTTCTTTATGAATGAGGGAATTTGTGTGCATGAAAAATATGGAACAATAAACGTAGAAGCCCTCTAGAAGGTGAAGAGAGCCTGTTCATTGTCCAGGACTGGGTTGGTGAGGATCATGACTAGAGTGGAGGCTAAGGGAAAAACTACAATAGATTCAGGACATATTATGAAGGGAGAATGGACTGACTTTTGCACATCCCATTGAGACAAGGAGTGGAAGGTGACCACAGGCTTCTCCTCTTGCTGTTACTGTGAATGGCAGAGACTAGAATATGTAAAATGCTTCCAAAACACAGAGGACAAGGTGGTTGTGTGTAGTGGACTTGGGGGGAATGCCTCGTCTTCTAAGCCCCTTTAAAAAGCAAAAATCTGGTCACATTTGTCATAAACCATAATGGCTTTTACCAAATTGTCCTGGAAATTACATGATCAGTAATTCTTAATTTTTTCATCTTTTTAGTTTCTATGCATTTGGGAATGATTTAATTCTCTTGCCATCTCTTCTGTTAGCTTCTATTGGAAAGAGAACTTTAAGCAAGTTCACTGAATGTGTTTTGGGATTGCTTGTGGATGTTTCATAAAGCCGTAGTCTGGCTTTTCTGTCACCTTACTGATAAAATGTGCTGCTGTTTATCTGAATTACATTATTAAGGTATAAATTTATAAAATTAAAAGAAGGGGACACGATCAATACTTCTAAATTTTTTCTTTCATTATTAGCCAGGCTGATTGTCCTTAAGCTTTAATTTTTACATTAGAAAGCCAATGACTTTTTTTCTCTTCGGACAGTGTGACTTGAACCCAGAGGTTTGTGCTCATTAACTCTACACTGAATTATACCCGCAGCCCTACTTATTATTTTTAAAACTCAGGCTCACAGGTTTGTGAGTCAGAATAATTTAAATACCATATGTTTAGAAATGAAGCATTCAGGATACCCTTAAGGTTTAAATGTACTTGGTGGTAAAAGTATTTAATAAATTTCAGTCACTGTTACTTGTTTGTACAGCAGCACTTCTGGTTAAAGCTTTCGCTACTAGTGAGACTAGTGCAAAATAGTAGGCAATAAGATACCTATAACCTCTAATGCTCAAATCAGCATTTCAAGGTTTTTTATTTAAATCAGTGGATCACGTTCTAAGCAATCAAATTAAATGTTGAGAGAAATAGCATTCATTTTATAATGACACTTAGAATTCTAAATCACAACACGCCCCTTTTTCATGCCCGTCACTTAGTTCCTAACCTCATTTAGCATATGGGTTTGGAAGAACAACTTTCCCTTTTCTACTAGTAAGTGTGATAATCTAATGACCTCAATTAGAGAGGGGAGTAAAAAGGCTCACAAATCTAAAAATAACTCCATTATCCATGCAGAGAGGTCAGTTTTTGTTTCCATTGTCCCAGTTGATATTTAAGTAAGTGGCAATCGATCAGTCTAATGTCTGGCTCTCGTTTTTCATAAATGAAGGGCTATGGCTTTAAGTAATCGCAGGCTGCCTGTGCCAAAGGCAGAAGCTGCAGGATCAGCTTCTGTGGGAGAGAGGAGTCTGAGGCTTACGGTAACCTGCAGGACGGCAGGAAGGCCACCAAGGGCCAATGGCGCTCCTCCTGGTAGAGCTTTGAATGTAGGCAGACCTGACTGGTGGGTGGCACAGCCACC
This sequence comes from Cavia porcellus, assembly GCF_034190915.1. Taxonomy (NCBI): domain Eukaryota; kingdom Metazoa; phylum Chordata; class Mammalia; order Rodentia; family Caviidae; genus Cavia; species Cavia porcellus. The sequence goes on along the minus strand of NW_026947507.1, from coordinate 7,517,359 downwards.
TGTGCACTTCTTGGACAGTGCAGGGGGTGGGGGAGTTGGAGACAGAAGCTGGAGAATGGGCTGCCCCAGCAGCAAAATGTGCCTCTACCCTCCATGTGCAGCAACAAGGGTAATTAGTTTTTGTTTATAGTGCTTTTCTGGAAGAATGTCAGGGACTACGGCAGGCAGACGGTGTCTGGAATCCGGGAAATGCTTTGAATGACAAGCAACTCTTGCTGCAAAGGCTGGATGAATCTTATGATCTCTGCAATATGCGATCGGGATGCGGTGGGAGCTACATCTGGGGCTATCCCAGTGAGGGCATTTTCAGAGCTTTGAAATCCTGTGGCTGCCTTAGTTATGCCTGGGGCTAGGGGATCTACCTCGTAAGGAACTGTGTCTTAACTACTGTATTTGTATGAGTGTGTGTGGATGTGTGCTTTCTTAGGGGTTGCTGGTAACTTGAAAATTACTATCGCAAGGGTGACGGTTGCTTTTAAAATACTGAAACAGCTGTGTGGATTCTTTTGGTTCATTTCTCTAACATTTACCTAGCTATGATCATCCTTGAAACTGTGAGTAGCTAGATAAATCAATTTAATTTTTTCTCTAAAGGATTATATTTTTTTGCCATAGCTTTATAACAAACATTTCTTTTTTTTCTTTTATAAGTTAAGGATTGATCTTATAGCAAAACTTTATTATCTGAGACTATAAGACAAAGTATTGTAAGTGCCTATGTTTAGAACATTAAATATTTATCTTAGACCGATTAGGCCTCTATTGCCCTTGGAGGAGGAGAATGCATTCCATCCTAAGTACAGTATGCATTAGCTGAAAGGGTGCTAGGGATCAGCAACAAAGCTCTGGCTCAAAGCAAATAATTTTAAATGAGCCATTTGGTTTCTCAAAGGAAAGTTTCACAAAGACCTGAAAAAATACAGACTTTTGAAACACGGATTTCCTTCACAGCGAAGGCACATCTGTGTTTTTCAACAACACAAACTGTGTTGGCCTAAATGATTCATAACTTGGCTTCTTGATTCTGGGTCCCATTTTCCTGGGTCACCATATTTTGGTGATAACAAATGTGTACTGTCTGAAAAGAGACCCTCTTGAAAACATTAGTAACTTGATGATGTGTGTTTTCCGCAGCGGGAAGAAGCACTGAAACAACACAAAACCCTGTCTCAAGAACTTGTTAACCTCCGGGGAGAGCTAGGTAAGAGCTTTTTCTTTTTTGGTGGTGGTGGTGGTGCTGCTGAGTTTTATGGTGCAAGGGAGAAACTGGAACATTTAGAGTTCTGGTCTGCATCGAGGCTGGAGTTACAAATGGCAGTTGTTACAGCTTGCTGTCTGGTATCTCTGCAAGCACTTAACTATCCACATTTCTTTTGAATCTTGGCAGCTTGACTTCAAGTTCACAGAATTCCTGGCACTGATCTCACTAAGCCTAGCAGAGCCTCTGATGACCAAAACATGTCTCTTGCTGGAGAGAAGGGGATAGAATGAGGTTTTTTTTTTTGTCATTACGTGAATTCCTGTTAAATAATTGTATCATTTTTCCCCCCAAACCTTGTTTCGTCCGAAAGAGTGTTGAGGAGATTTCTGATAACAGTAATTACATTACCCTTCCTAGGGATGGTTTGTGAGAAGTGAGTGCAAAGTTTAAAGGGCACAGCCTGTTAGAGCAGTTCATCTGAAAACACATATTCCACGCTCGTCTAACAACTTAACTGGGGCCGAAGGTGAATGAACACTCAGCGCCACAGGAGAGCATGTGTCTGGGACCCTAAACACCTAGTGTTCCTCTCCATAGGCCAGGCTGAGTTCTTGTCTCCCCTGGAGACCCTGTTGCAGGACCGAGCAGGTTCCACCTGTCCCTCCCCAGCTGCAGTGCTGGAGAGAGCAGACTGCTGTGGGTTCTCTGGTCCATGGCAGCTCCTCTGTCTGGCCCCAGCCAGACCTGAAGTTGTTCTTTCCTTGCCCTCCGCAGCTCTCTGTGTCTACCAGCTCCTTGCACTGGAAGTGTGCATCGGCATGAGTATAAGTAGTGAATGCCAAGATAACTGTTAGAGAAGCAAATTGTGTTCATCCAATTTGAAAATACTTTGCCTGTTCTTCTATGGACCAGACCAGAGTTTAACATATTCATGATGGGGCCATAATTTGTATATCTCGCTGCTGGGTGGCTTGAACCACTGGTGGTACATATGCTACTGTCCTATATAGATCTGTACCACTTCTGCCACCAGCCAGCAGGAATGTGTTTTGGAGTTTATTACATTGCTAATCTAACTTGCTAGACTGGAGCACCCTACTCCACACCAGCCCCAGCCCAACCCGGACAAAGATCGAAAGGCCTTGCATTGGTGTCAAAACTTTCCACATTTGTCTTTTCGTTCACCTCCCAGTGGAAGACAAGGCCAAACCCTTGGTTCACTTTCTGGATTCCTACAAATACGCAAGCAACACATCATTCTTAACCTTATTTTAGGCTATGGAAATTAAAGACACTTGATGAAACAGTTTAAGGAAACCACAGCTTAGGGACACGCAGCCCAGTCCTTGGAGACGGAAGGCTTCCTGCCTGTGACTTGGCTTACCTGCTACCCTTTTGATTACCCAAATGACCAACTTAATTTGCTTTTGTCTGTGCTTTAAATATTGTAATGAATGCAGAGTTAGAAGATCAGGAAAGGGGCCTTTTGTGTGTTTTGGAGTTTATTACACTGCAGTAGAAGTAGAGATGAGCCTTCCTGTGTTTCACATTTCAGCCTCTGTCCAAGGCAAGGCCAGAACCAGAACAGAACACTGGGCTCATTCACTCTGCTTGAATGGGGGATCCTCTTTTATCTTTCAGTGGGAGGCACAGTTAAGCAATTTCAATTGGGGCCCAGGTATTCAGCACCTCCAGTTCAGCACACAGCCTATCAGGAAATAATCATCGGTTTGTACCCACTCACACCTTCCATCTGTGATAAGAGGAGTGTGTCCTGACGTGCTTTTCCTACTGCTGTCACAGTGTTAGGGCACGATGGGTAGCTGTCTGTATTGCTCTGTCACCTGAGGCTGTGCTCAGGGAATGTGTCATTGTTGCTGTTGAATAATTCCTCACATTTTGGAAAGCTGTTTGTTTTTATGTGGGTAAAGAAGAGAATCCTGGGGCCGGGGATTTAGCTCAGAGGCATAAGCATCTGCCTGGCAAGCACGAGGTCATGAGTTCAGTCCCTGGTACCTTAAAAAAAAAAAAGAGAGAATCTTTTAATGCTTGTGATGAAACTAGACAGGAGTCTTCAAGGCTTCCAGTTGGATTGTAACTTTTAGCGTGAGCTGAGATGGAAAGAGATAGGTTTTCATAGCAGAGTTCAAAACTTGTTTTAAAAATTGAAACACTAAAGTGCTCAGGATTGAGTTGTCACAGTATCCTGGCTCAACTCCCTAGGAGCTGAGTGGCATACATAGAGCAAGTCACATCGTATGTCTTTGTCCCAATTTTATTCTCTCTAGTATGTTAGTAATAATTTTCTGCCCAAGGGTGATTGTAAGAATCATATGAGATAATTGTAGAGCATTTAAGATCAAGTGTTAACTGCTATTGAATAACGGGCATTTAGATATATGCAGTTTTATAGTGTAGTAATTAACCATGTTTGCGGTTTGTAGGGCATAAACTATATTACAAAAAGTAATAGTAATTAATGGAAATATTAGCAGCTCCTTAGGACAGGCTGTTCAGACACAAATGGAAATGAGACCTGATCAATCCCTTCATGACACAGGCGAGTTTAGTGTGTGGAGTTAGTAGTCTTAAGTTTTTGTCCATTCATGCCTAGTTATCAATTACTTAAATTCTTTGAGTACAGCTTACTACTGATATGAAGTCTGTATGTGTTTTGCTGGGTTGTTGCAGAGCCTAAAATTCATAAGAAGCAACAGCGTAGGAGCTGGTCCATCATGGACAACTCCAGGAAAGAGAGCTCTCATCACTATTATCATCATCATCACTACCCCCATCACCAAGGTATCCACCTCTCCCTCCAGAGAGTAATGCAGGGTCATTGATGTCACTCTCCCATTGGGTAACTTTTCTTTACCTTCTCTATGAACGCAGGAACAGGGTTCCCAAGCTACAAAACATTGCAAATATAAGACAGCTTATACACCCAGGCATGCTGAAACCCAAGTAAAGTGTGTACTTTTGACCTCCAGACTCTCAGGGCTTCTGTTCATCCCCCTGACTGACGGTCTCATTTCCCTGATGAGTACGCATCCTACCAAAGGACGCCAGCTCCCTGCAGAGGCAGCCTGCATGCTTCTGCCAACTGAGCCACGCACCCCGGAATGATTCAGTACTTCTGCAAAACCCCTTCAAAACAAAACAAAACAAAAAACAAAAAAAAACTTCAGTCTCCTCAAAACAAAACTATTACCTCCCCTCGGTCTGGTTATCCCTTGATGTTTTAACCTGGTGTGGTTACTGATCTTTTGTCTTCAGACAGTATAAAGTGCTTAATGCAGAGATTCTTTTGGCTTAGTACTGGGAAAAAAATTATAGTATGCCCTCCATTTTCATGGGTAGTTAATAAATATTTATTGGCATTCAAAATTTTAAAGTTCCTTTTTTTATTTAAAAAACAATATATGAGAAGAAACATTTTCAACAAAATTAGCCCATAGTGCCACTACTCAGATACAACTTTCATTCACAGGGTCCCTTATCTGGGTGTATATGAATTTGTACAGCTTTATCCTGTGATGTTTTAGATTAAGGTGTAATGTACACTCAGTGAGAATCTTATTAGCCCATCAGTTGTGACAAACATAAATACTCATATAAACTACAGCAAGAAACAGAACATTTCTGTGACATCAGAAAACCCTCTAATGACCCTTTCTGTTGGTTCCTCTTTATCCCCCCAGAAGGAAACACTGATCAGATTTTTACTGCCATAGCTTAGTTTTGTCTATTTTAGAATTTCACACGGTTGGAAGTATACATTATGTTGTTTTGTGTTTGACTTTTACCCAGTGGGGTGTGTGTGTGTGTCCTTCTCATACTGACCTTGCACAGTCTCCTGCCTCTGTGCTGGGATTACAGGTGTGCACCACCAGGCCCAGTGCAACCACTGTACTGTTCCTTGGTTGCATTTATATCGCTTTATGTATTCTCTGATTTTTTAAAAGTTAACAAGTCCAGCACTTTTATGTATTGCCTCATAGCCTGCATTCTGGTCATGTTTAGTGACTGGGAAGTTCCATATACCACAGATTCACTGACCTCCCAAATAGTGTTGTAATCTGCTGTTTTCTCATCCGTTCCCTGTACCATGACTTCACACTCAGCACAGAGATCAGTGGTGGTGAACCTGTGGCATGTGTTGCATTTTTCTTTTAAGACAAAAGATACTAGTGTAGAGTAGTTTTTCCTACACTAAAACCTCAGTCTTCAGGTTTAATCGCAGCCTTGGTTGCAGTTTGGGTGCTCAGTCTCTAAAAGATTCGCCATCCCTGATACAGATGACAAGGACTTCCGGGTGAGTTTCCTAGTCCTCCCCTTCCTGCACTGCAGGGCTGTCTGCAGGTGAGCCATGCTGTGGTCAGACCTCATAGCCACACGACTCCTTGTTTCTTGAGCCCTCTGCAGTGTGTTCTCATTCAAACCTGTTTCTCAGAATCTGTCCTCAGCTTCTGTGGTGACAGTGTTACTTCCGTTACTACCTGAGTTGATGGCTGAATCATTCTCCCCTTCCTCCTCCTCCTCCTCTGCATGCACGTCAGCCTGGGTTCTCAATATTGCCCAGATCCAGCCATCCTCAGCATTCTGGCCACTTCTATTCTGATTTAAGATGCATAATTTCCTTACCTGAGAGACTGCAGTAGATACGTAGCAGATCACTTTGCCTCCAGGCCCACATTCTCTTTTCCATGTGATCCGAGGACTGTCCTAATAAGTCTGCTATGTGTCCTTTACTAGACATTGGGTACCTACGCATTGTAAACGACTGTCTGCTTTGAGGGGAAGTCTAGACATATAAAAGCACAACACTGATCTGAATAGCCGTGACCTTTCAACCTGCCGTTTTCCCTCCAGATCCCAAGCGTGGACGCATCCCTACTTCTGCCTACTCTTCTGCACGTTGTCCTGTCTGCCTAGCATGCACTCCCTCTTTATAATACCGTTCTCTTCTTGTGTCTCAAACCCTTCACTTGCTGGTTTTTAAGGCCTAACTAAACTCTTCTCTTTAGTTGAGTTTCGACCAAATCTTTCAAGCAAGTCAATTTTGCCTTTTCTTATGCACTTCAAGGCATAAACTTACTTTCTTCTTAGTTGATTGTTTTTAGATCTCCTCTTACCTTCTAATTATGAGCTTTTCAAAGGCAACGTTAACATCTCCTTCCATGTTGTATTTCTCTCACCTTCTGCCTGCAGGTACTTGGGGTTTAAACCGTAGTGAATGAGTAGATTTTGCTGAGGATGGTAGCTGGAGAAAAGGAATTTTCTCTCATAATACACTGATAATGGGTTATGTGTGCATGTTTTTCTGGGAACTATTTTAAGAATAAACATTTCTTTAGGAATGAATAATAATGAAGAAGAGCTAAATTCTATTGTGAACATATGTCCAACAATCCCACTTAGCAGCTCATGTTGAAAGTGTCAGCCTTTGATACAGTTTCAGTAAAATTTATGGTCTATATCTACAGTGAATGTTTTGCCTCTCAGGAGTAAACATGTCATTTGTTTCTAGGCCATGTTGAGTAAAACTGGTATATCAGGGGCCATTATTATGATCTTTTGGAGTTGTTATTGCTTCTTACTAACTTTAATCCTCAGACCACATTTTTCATCTAAATTAAGGAAGTCAAAGGTATTTTGTATTCAAAATTAGTTTTTAGCCATAAGAACTGACAGTTAATATGGAGCTAATGTTTATTGGGTACCTACACATTACTAACAAGCTTCTAGTAGCTTGTATTTTATAAAAAGAAAGAATATTGTATCTGTAATCTTAGCACTCTGAGAGGCTGAGGCAGGAGGATCACAAATTTGAGCCCTGCTCACGCAACTTAGCAACTTAGTGAGACCTACTTTCAAAGTTAAAATTAAAAAAAGATAGGAGGGTGATACAGTACAGTGAAAGGCTCTGGGTTCAATCTGTGGTATGAAAGAAAGGAAGAGGAAGCAGAAGGGAGGTGGAGAAAGAGGGAAAGAAGAAAAGACAAAAAGGAAAAGAAATGAAAAGAAAAATTCAGTAACTTTTTTAAGGTCAAAAACCTCACAAGCAAAGATCTTGAATAAGACCCAACTTTCCAAGTACCTGTCAGTGAAAACAGGGAAAGCTTCATGTAACTTCAAATGTTGAAATCATTTGAAATACATACTAGTTTTCACTGATAACCTCTTTTGGAGTCATTTTCTGTAATCAAGAGTTTAAAAGTACAGCACTGAGTATAGTGTTACACATCTATAATCCCACACTTGGGAGGCTGAGGCAGGAGGATCACAGCAAATTTAAGGCTAACCTGTACTACATAGCAAGACCCTGTCTCAAAAGGCTAATATGATTTTTAAAAATACAGTGTTTAAGAGGGACAATATTGTTAAATAAGAATATCTTATTATTTGCTTTAAAAATAGCTTAGCAAAAGCAATATAGAAGTCTTATAATCAAGACTGACTTACCTAGTGCCTGTGAGCATCAGACTACCTCACACCTTATGGAATGTGTTAATTCTTCCATCATTCCAGTGTGAGCTATAATTTTGGTTTAATAAGGCTGTGTATTTAAAGTAACTAAGGTTCTTTGGGTTACTTTTGAGTTACAAAACTCCAGAAGTGATTTTCTTGAAGCAGGCTTAAAAACAACAAAACAACAACAACACAAATACCTATACCCAAACAGAGCCAGAGAGCTCTTTATCTTGCTGAGTTATTTGACATGGAGTTGATAGCCACTCCAAGTTTAGTTCACTCTTTTCCTATTCATGTCTCTCCTAAATTTGGATACTGGCTGGCTGTATTTATAAGTAAAAGATCACTTTCTTTCACCTGCAAGAAAAAAAATATTACCAGTGGTATGTTTTTAAAAGCATATTATTTATTTTCTTTGTCTTAACTCGAGACTGCTGATTTTTTATTTTCCTAACCTAATGTCATTTGTCTAGAATGGTGACTTTCAAGCTTTAAATTGTGTGATGAAGTAGACTCAGTTCAAGTACAGGTTTCTGGTTCTCACACCCATCAGAAAGTGTGAGAACTGAGCCATTATGACTCAGCTGGTTTGGGAGGGAATCCAGACATCTGTACTTTCAATGATCAGCCAGGGGACTCTGACACAGGTGCTCCTGGGATTACACTTTGACATCACACTAACTGCCTGGAGTGGTCTTTCTTTTATGCTAAAAACCATGTAAAAGTCAAATAGGCATGATATGAGTAATACTGGACAGCTCCAGCCCTGGGGATTGAGTCCCATTCCTGTAAATCAGGCTTCCAAATTTTGTACATGCCAAGGACTTTTACCAGCTTTTTGGGTTTCCAGCCTAAAAATGATTCATCAGGGAGAATAAGAGAAAGACTAGTTAGTACCTGACTCAGAATCACCTTTTTACTAACGTTAAGCTTATTTTTTGATTAAAGTGTGATTTTTTTTTTTTTTTTTAAAGTCAAACTCCTCTTTCTTAAGCCGGAGTCTTGGGACATTGTTCAGTCATCTGGGCATACTTTCGTCTTTGATCTGCTTTCATTCCTTAATGCTTTCATTAGAATTTGTTGCAAAAAGAACGTGTCTTTTGCAGCCAGCCATTGGGCAGCAAGTGAGCCAAAAAGCAGCAAAGCCCTCTTAGGCCCATTTTCAGGGATGACAGAACATTGGCAGGGAGAACCTTGAAGCCCAGTGGAGACTCCGCTGGTGCTCGTGTCAGAAGATGGGACATGGGCAGACTCGGTCAGCTGACTCTCCTATCTGCCAGCAAGACTCTGTCAGGACTTGTCAGCAGAGGAGAAGAAAAAAGAGCATTTTCCATTTGCTTTCAGGACTGCCTTCATGAGACGTCAGGGCCTGGTATCCCAACAGATCCATCGTGTGTCTGAATTAACATTATCTCTTTTACATCTCAGATTGGGAAGGTAGCTGGTCGGACCCTATTTGGTAGATCATGGCATGAAACTCAGGAGTTGAGGTCCTGACCTGGGTCTGCCAATTCAGTTCCCTCTGGCAAAATGAGATTTATGATAATATTTTTTATAAAAATGTTATTATATTACATGAAGAAATAAATTGAAAAGCCCTTTATAAAGTAGGAAGTGAGTGTGAGAGGCATTTATAGGAGAAGTGATACCACAGACATTTTATAGGAATCTGTTCCTTACAATTAGTGGAGGATTTTGAAATTGGTTCATATTGATTCATGAATGTAATACCCAAGAGCAATCAGAAAACCAGTTGCAGCTAATTCTGAAATTTGGAAAGAACCTTGCTCACCACATGTTTGCCAGATTTCTTGTCATGTGAAAAAGCACCTTTGGAGGAGGAAACACTGGACCTCTTAAGACTGGGCAGCCGCTCCACAGTCTATAAAGACTTGCTAGACAAAGTACAATGATAACTCCGTATTGCACTGCATCCCCCCAAGCTTTGAGGTAGGCATTTTCCTGCATTGCTAATCAGGTCATATGTGGGCCCTGAAAGTTGGAAACATCTAATTTTTCAAATAGCCTGATTTCTACCCTTTTGTTGCTTAATAAACTGCTGCTACCTTTTCATAAAATATCATTTACTTTTATAAATGATTCTTTTGTTCAGCGATAATTGTTATCTCCACTTAAGACAGATTATACCTGCCTTAAGAGAGTCACCCACACAGTCTCTTCACAGATTGTTATGAAACAACCATGCAACAATTTCCATTCTGGTAGAAGGTAGTGTCTCCACTTGTGGTTCTGCACATGGAGTGTGGGAAAAGTAAGGTAAGGATGTTAAGAATCATCCTAAGAAGTGTGTTGACCATGCTAGTGCAGAAAGGTGGGCAGGAGCCCAGAACTCAGTGCCGGTGGCCAGCTTCCCAGGTGAACAGAGAGGGACTGAATCTGGTGAGCAGAGCTGGACACAGGCATCTCGCTTCCCTCACAGTGCAGAGAAGGGGTGCTCTCTAAATAAAGATTACTGCCCGCAGCAGCCTTGGCAGAAGCACTAGGGAAAGTGTGTGTGTGTGTGTATGGTTTTCATGTTGTTGGGGACAGATGCTTGTTAGTTTGGTAGTGATGGAGCTAGATTGTACCTAGTAATAATTATAATCTGTTATGGAATCCCAAGCATTTCTCAGGAATCTTTAAATCAGATTTGAATTGGTTAGTAATGAAAGCAAAAACATTTATCTCACACTTACTGTGGTCAGGCACAGAGCCAGGTGCTAGATAAATCTTACCTTATTTAATCCCATTGGGGAGGCACTGGTATTATCTCCATGTAAAAATAAGGCAATGTAGGCTTAGAAAGTTTAATCTTCTCTAGTCACACGGCAGATAAACTCCATAGCTGAGATTTGAATCTAAGTATTACGGCTCTGCTAAGACATTGTGTCCATGTTCTTGAGATTAAAATATTTTTCATTGTCTGGTGTGATGCATGCTGATGTAATATAAGAAACTTTGTGTCATTTCAAAAGAATGTTAATTTCAGGTCATGACCATGTAATGTTTTTCATGGTAAATAGAACTTTGATCCATGACAAAGGAAAAGGTATCTCTGAGATGGAAATAATAAGTCTAACCTTTCCCTCTTAGAAAATTCCATGAGCATTAATTGAGCAATGACTACATTTCCACTCTGCAGGGGCCACTGCTGATGGGCCTGTGGTGCATCTGGTTCTATTTCCTGAGTTTTTACTGACTGTGACGTGGTACTTCTGTGTGTCATCCAAGTAACTGTTTGGAAAGGAAAACTTAAAGCCTTTATCCACTTCTTATGGAATGTTTTTTCCTTGCTGAGCCATGGTTACCTATCAGGACAGGTCTCACATTTTTCCTGTTCTTTTGTTGGCCTAGAATTCTCATTTATCACAGGGTATAAGTACCAACTTGCGCTTTTCAGTTTTAAAGGTGATTTTTTTAAATGAGCTGGTAGGTTGTTTTGTTTTCAACTCTGAAAACTATTTTTCATTTTAAGGTACCTTAAAATGTGTGTGTGTGTGCACAAGTTAGAATCAAATAGATCTTATACAGGCAGCAGTGTCTTGATGTGCTTAATCATAATGTTATTTTTTTAAATGGACCAAAAGCATGGTTAAAGCAAGGGCAAAAGGACGCCTCTGACCTTAGCAGATAGCTTTTATATTGGTGTAGTAACTTCTTTAAATCTTGCTGCTTTCACTGGGAAGAAACTATGCTTACTTTTTCCAAAATCTTGATGGTTTTATATTTGGTTTTGGCTTTGTTGGCTGTTTGATGAGTGAAAGCAAGTAGCACTCTGGAGAGTAAGCAAGAAAAGGGTGACCTGAGGACAGTGGGAGCCCACCCAGGTGCTGTAAATCTCGCCTGCAGCATGTTAAGTGCAAGGGAAAGTCCCTGTCCTGAAACTGGGGTAGACCTCTGTGTCCCAGCAGACAGGGAGCACTCTAAGAACCTTCAGTACAGTGTTTGCATGTGGATCCTTTAAAAATAGTTCAGGGCTTCTTTGGAACTCAGATGGTTGATTGAAACTGAAGGTATTTGTGCAAGTGGTAATTAAAGCCTGGCTGTTGTGTACACAGTGCAGCCCAGCCTGGTAAACAGAGCAGAGGTCTCGCACAGCTGCAGGCTGATGTCACTGTCAGGGGCTGGGCCTGCGCTGTGGACTGTGGGAGTCATAGGAGTCAGCACCCTCCCGGCACCACCCACTGTCTGTTTCTTCTTTCCCACCCCTTTCCTTCCCTCCGTCTTCCCATCACCCCATGTGTGCTGGACAACAAAACTGCAGGCTATTTGAAGCTTGCCTTTTTTTTTCCCTTTCAAACAGGAAATGGCCTATCTGGTGGCTAATGTGGAAGGATTTCTGTATATTCTACTTGAATTAAATAGTAAATATAATAACATTAGCTTCAGCCTGCTGTCTTTCATAAATAAAATGATTGGACTGCAATGATGGGATCCTTTCTCCAAGAGTTCTTTGTGTGTATCCTGTATTAGACATTTAAAGTAGGCAATCAAAAAATACTTGTCATCAAACAGCAAAGCCATCAAACAGCTTTTTACTCAGAGAAATGTTGATTTCACGTGGCCTTTTCATTTTAATTCCTTTGGAATTTCAGATACCAAGAAAGAAATATATCTAAGTCTGAGTGAAAGCTCCTATCATTGGTAGAATAGATAGCAATAGTCTGGTCTCCTGCTGTTGCCCCTGTTGGAGTAACATTTCCACTCTTGACACCAGAATTTTTTTGTGTGTTTATTTTAAAAAGCAAAATAGAACAAAGAATAGAAATTTTACAGAATTTCAAAAACAAAAAACAGTAAAAAATCAACATTAGTTAATATATTGCATATTGTTATTTTAGAAGTAGTTGTTTAGGTTCAAGGTCTAGGCATAAAAAAATGATCTAGGGCTGGGGATTTAGCTCAGCCGCATAAGCACCTGCCTTGCAAGCAGGCGGTCGTGAGTTTGATCCCTGGTACTGATAAAAAAATAAGATCAAACCCTGCCAGCGCAAACTGTTCTTTTTGATGAACTAACAGAGATTACTAGTAGAGTTATCTGTCTTGCACACATACGCATAGTTATATGTGCATACCTACATACATACGATCTTTCCCTTTGTTCCTTTTCTCCTTTCCCCATCCCAGTTCTGTCCTTTTGAGCACTTTCTTTCCCTTTCATTATTACATCTATTGTACACTTTGGATCTTGTTACTCTGTGAGTTTTCTATTTGTTTTTTACTCTAGGGAGACAATATGATATTTATAAATGTCAGTTTGATTCATTTCACTTATGAGAATAGTCACAAGTTGCCTCCATTTACCTATAAAAGCCTTGATTACCTTTTCATAATGTTGCTTATATCACATGACTCATTTAACAGTCTGCTAGCCTAATCCAAACCACAGAAATATACCACCCCACACCCATTAGAATGACTAATAAATATATATATTTGAAAAAAAATATATGCATGCTTTGATGAGGCTTGCACCCACCCTTATTATTACATGGTGCAGCCACTATGCAAGAATGTGGTGGCCCCTCAAATAATTAAAAACAGAATTTACTATATGATCCAAGAATTCTGCTGATATATATAAAAAAGAATCAGAAGCAGGGATTCAAGCAGATATTTGTACTTCCACAGTCATACCAGTGTTATTCCCAATGGCCAAATAATGAAGTTTTAACAGATAAATACATTTTACAATGTTATATATATGTACAGAAAAATCTGATTGAGCCTTAAAAAGGTAGGGATCCTGACATATGGATGAACCTTGAAGACATTGTGCTAAGTTAAGTAAGCCATGCCAGAAAGAAAAAAAAAGGCCAGTACTGTGTAATTCCAGTTATGTGAGCTTCCCAGAAATGTCAGATCCATAGAGGATGAAAGTTAAGTAATGGTTGATAGAGGCTGGGGGTGGGGGACGGCAGGGAGATAATGGATACAGTGTTTAAGCTGGGAGAATTTGAGAGTAAAAGTTCTGGAAATGGGTGATGGTGATGGTTGCACAATGGTATAACTGTACTCAGTGCCACTGAATTGTACAATTAAAAGTATTAAGACCAGTAAGTTTTAGGTTAGGTCAGTGTTGCAAAACAGTGCTTTTGAAAACCAGAAACATGACCAAAGATGTAAACTTCCTTGGGTGCCCTTCTGGGGCCCAGTGCTGCTGGTTCTCCTGTGTCTCTGTCGGCTCAGTTAGACAGTGAGTCTGCAGGTGAGAAGTCCCCCATGTGCCTCATCAGCCTTGGCATAGAAGGCAGCACGTGGGTCATGTAACGACAGCAGTGGAGTGCAAACCGCTTACCAAAATCCAGGCCTCTGCTGTCTACTAGCTCTGCCTGTGGGCAAATTGTTTACCTTCTCTGAGGATCAGTGGATCAGATTAGAAGACACAGAAACAATTCCAAACTCTCAGCCACCTTGTCTTGGACAAAGGAGCCAAACATCTTCACTGGAAGACAGGTAACCTCTTTAATAAATGGGCTGGAAAAACTGGCTTTCCACATGCCAAAGACTAAACCATGTCCCTCACTGTGCACTAAACTAAAATTCAAATGGATCAAAGATCTAAATATTAAAACAGAAACACTAGATCAGCTGGATGATAGAATGGATAGAGCTCGTGAAGACATATGTATAAGCAAATACTTTATGAAAAAAACCCCGATTGCGCAGGAGATATCACAAGAGAAACCACCAGCAGAGTGAAGAGACAACCACAATGTGGAAAAAAACTTTTTCCAACTGTTCTTCAAAGGATTAATATTTAGAATATAAAAAGAATTTTAAAAAATCAGTCCACTCAAATTTAAAGATCCATTCCAAAATTCGGGATCTGAAATGGATAGATACTTCTCATGAAAATGTAGAAATGACAAATATATGAACAAATGTTCAACATCGCTAGACATTTGAGAGCAAATTAAAACAATGCTGAGATTCCGTCTCACTCTAGAAAGATACTGACTGTTGTCAACAAATCAACCACTAACAAATGCTGATGGGGCTATGGAGAAAAAGGAACCCTTCTCCACTGGTGGTGGGAGTGTAGACTGGTATAACCACTGTGGGAATTGTGTGGGTATTTCTCAAAAACCTAAAACTAGAGGCCCCATTTGACCCAGCTATTCCCCTTGTTGGTGTCTCCCCCCCCCAAAAATTAAAAGCATCATATCACAGAAATATATGCACACCCATGTTTATAGTGGCACAGTTTATAATAGCTGAATCCTGGAAGCAGCCTAAATGCCCATCAATGGATGAACTGGATAAAGAAGATGTGATGTGTGTGTGTGTGTGTGTGTACACACTAATCTGCCAAAAAGAATGATAAGCTTGAGACATTTCTAGCTAAATAGATGCACCTTGAGACCATACTCTTAAGTGAAGTAAATCAGACACAGATGTTTAAATGCTTCTTTGTTTTTCTGGTGTGAGAAACTGAAAGTGTAGAAAACGACCAACACCTACAATAGATACTAAGCAATGGGAAGAAAATGTTCACATGGGAAATGGGACCTAGGGAGGGAAGAGGAAGGAGACAGGAAGCGAGGGACAGGGAAAAAAGGCGAGAAATAGAAACAAAACTTTTGTAAATAAGGAGGGAGAAGGGGATAAAGGGAGGGGCAGGGGGAACAAAGAAGCAGCAAGATACATCATGTACAGGTACAAATTCCCTATGATGAGTGTGACCATCATGTGTACCTAAAATGTACCAATACAATTTAAAAATTACACACACGCATTTAGGAATCAGAATTTCTCGGGCCCTCTGGAGGGTTAGACAAGATAATAGGCATGAGACCCTCTTCCGTGCCAGGCGTGGAGTAGTTGCTTATTTGTTCAATGTTGATTCCTTTGCCTCTGAGTCAACTTTCTATTACTTCACCAAACACCTGAAGTAATTAACCTATACACAAAAATGGTTTATTTTAGCTCATGGTTTTAGGGACTTTAGTCTATGGTTGCTCCTTTTACTTTGAGTATGGCAACACTTTGTGGCAGGACTGCATAACTAAGCAAAACTCCTTTATTATTTGAAAAGAGAAAGGAGGAGGCTGGGTCCTCCCCAGGTGCCATGTTGGGGAGCAAGACTTTGCCATGCAAACTATTGCACCCTTTCAGTATTTAGGCATTTACCTTATGTTAAGGCTTCTCTTTGCGGGAAGGCATTCCTCTTGTCATTATTTTAACATTTATCTCTGAAGGACTAATCATTTGTGACAATCTGTAGTAGTTACTTCTGTTGCTACTTGGCATGTTCCCAAAGAAACAAACATATACCATTACAGGAAAGTCATTCCAGAAACCAAGTAGTTTTATATTCCTTAGAATAATTATTGACTTGAACTACCCTCCTCTGTCCTAAAATAATCTTTTGCCTTTCACAACTCCTAAAATATATATGCTTTAACAAAAGAGAGATAAGGATTAGTTTGACAGGTTTATCAGTGACTGTTTTAAATTAATCTGCTGGCACTCTGGGATATCGAGAACATACCTTCTCCAGGCAACCACAGTAGGATTCTGTTCATCTGTATGTACACAGTGATGAAGGGGTGCTGGGAGAGTTTGAAGTTAAGTTTCCTGAGACATTTGAGGTCTTCTAGCATTTTCTGTATTGGGTGTATATGTAACTCATTGTATGTTCTGCAATATGTTATGTGTAATTCAATGTTTTACAGTGGTGTGGAAGAAATAGGAAATTTTGATTTTAAATTGTTTATAAATTTTCTTTGCCTACTTGAAATATGTTAGCTTTTCTATTATATTGGATCTTTCAAAATGTAGCTTTCCCCTAAAACTTCTATGCTCTGGTGATTCATGTTCAATATATTATAATAGTTTGTCTTATTAATATATTTTTGAAATAAGATGAAATCAGTTCCAATTAATTATACATGTAAAGCCAAGGATTTAGCTCAGTAGCATAAGCGACTGCCTGGCAAGCAGAGGCTGTGAGTTCAAACCCTGGCACCAAAGTATACATGTGTGAAGTCCATTTGTGTCCTTGGTCTGATCATTTCTGCTCCTTCTGCATCTATCTTGGCTGTAAATGGTATAACTTTTCATTAGAAATGTCTCTAGCAATCTGAGGCTCTTCTTTTTGTGGCCACTACATTGACCGTGCACAGTGTAAAAGGGTGACCTTCACATGGGAAACTCAGCTCTTCCTGAGTAATTTTTTTACTGCTTAGTAGGCAGGGGTTTTCTTTGGGTGTTTTATAATTTTATGCTTTATGATTACTGCCAGTGACTGTTTCTTCGTGTTCCATTTACAATCTACTTCTGTGTTACTATATGTGAAATTCATGTCGTGTCAGTTTTGTGTTACTATAACGAAATACCTGATACAACTAGCTTATAAGAAGAAAAGGGTTATCTTGGCTCACAGTTTTGGTGGTTCCTGCTCATGATCAGTTGACCCCATTGCCTTGGGCCTATTGAATCATTGGGCCTATTGATGAGTGGCTCATCATGGCAAGGAGGGAACACATAGGTAGAGCAAACTGTCTACTTCATAGATTGAAATGAAAAGAAATTAGGGGTTATAGCCCCCTCCAAATATGTTTGAATGACATAAGATCCTCTACTAGGCCCACCTCTTAAAGATTCTACACTTCCCATTAGCATCATGGGCTGATGATCAAGCATTAATCACTGGGGCTTTGGGGAACATTTACAAGCCAAATGATAGCCCTGATCACTGAGAACTGAGACATTACTGTATTTACAACTCTAATACATAGCTGTGTATGAATAGTGTGGAATTAGGACATTGAACAAACTCAGTGTCATCTTCCCTTTCCTTTTTCATCTCCTTTTAGTTGCTGCTTCAACCACCTGTGAGAAATTAGAAAAAGCCAGGAATGAGTTGCAAACAGCATATGAAGCATTTGTCCAGAAGCTAAACCAGCAGCACCAGACTGATCAAACAGAACTGGAGAGTCGGCTTAAGGAATTTTACACTGGGGAGTGTGAAAAGCTTCAGAACATTTACATAGAAGAAGCAGAGAAGTATAAAGCTCAATTGCAGGAGCAGGTGGGTGCCTTAGGGACAGGAGCGTGTTCTCTTCAGGGCTGCTGACTTGAATTCTGATTGCTGTTCACATTTTTGATGAGTTTTTCTTAGTCCTTTAGTAGGGGGGAAAGTTTTAGTTGAAATTTTTTCTTGTGCTCAGAATGCTGTCCATATGTTGACTTGAAAAGATAAAATTTAAGACTATCCTTAATGCCCCTGTTCAGAAATAATGCCTGTGGAAGTATCTGGATATTATGCTACTATAAACCATTGGTTTGCATTTCATCAATAAAAAATGGCACTTTTAAAATAACTTCCACCCCCCCCACACACACACACATACACTGGCTACTTATGCTGTAAACTTTTAATTTCCCAGCTTAGTTTTTCATTTAGTGAAAATTTAGAGAGGGCCACTATTTAGTGCTATCACATAGTACTGCATGTGACGGGGCTGAGGTTATAGTGGACAGTGTGACAGGCATGGGGCTTACATGGCCCTGTCACTGTGAGACACATCCTCTCTCCTTGTAATGGACTCACCCGCTGCCATCAGTGACACCTGCAGAGGGGCGCTCTGTGCTCCTGGGGAGGACAGCTGGAGAGTTGGCAGGGGCCACTCCACGTTGGACTGTGGTTTACATGTTAGGTAACGCATGGACTCAAGCATATGCTTGTATGTAAAGCCTCCTAAATGTTGCTGCTCGTTTATTCAACTTGGAATTTTGTGTTGTTTCCTATTGTTTGTTTCTTATAGTTTGACAACTTAAGTGCTGCCCATGAAACTTCTAAGTTGGAAATTGAAGCTAGCCACTCGGAGAAAATAGAATTGCTAAAGCAAGCCTATGAAACTTCCCTTTCAGGCAAGCATCCTTTCTTGCTATTTAAACATAGAATGATACAATGGAAAAGCTGGATATTTGTTAAGATGGAAATGATTCATGACTTTTCCCTTCAGAGAATGCCCTGTGGCATTCGTTTGGCATGTTTTGGTTTCTTTTTGCATTGTTCATTGTTAATGGGTGCCGTTTGCTGCCAAGCAGTCAAATAATAGTTTGTTATAAATGTAAATCTCTTAGGAAAAAAGGATTCAAAAGGGCTTTTTGGTGGCGGTGGTAGATGGAGGTTGCTATTTTAGTTCCCGGGAAGTTGAAGATGACATTTTAAATCCCGGCTACATAAAGGATCCACACTGGGCACTCTTGGCACCAGCACTGCCGCGAAATGCAGACGGCACTCACTGGATAAAGAACAAACCTGTGTTAGCATCTCACCTCTCATTGCCGGGAAGCCTGGAGTGGAAAGGGAAAAACAGGAAGCTGTTCTGCCAGACCTGAGCGGTGCAGCTGCGGTCCTTTACACTAAAGCAGCTGCCTGTGGGTGTGTAGTAGGAACTGGCTGGCGGGCTGTTCTCAGGACCCACCAGGAAAATACAGCTGTGTGCTGTCGTAGATGGTGAGATATAAAGTACCTGGTGACTGGCTCAAGGTAGACATTAGTAAACACTGTTTTGCCTTCTCACTAGGCGTGTACTGAATTTCAGTCTTCTGTTTGGTTCAAGAAGTACGAACTGAAGAGTGTAGGGGCTCAGTCCATGAGTCTGAGGCCGGTTTCTTGAGACCCTGACCTTCGTTCTGTTTGCTAAGGTCTCTTGGCCTCTGTGGGCCTCAGCATACCCACTCATAAGACAGGAACCTCCACCCAACTCACTGCAAAAGCCTATTCTGAGAAGAAATTGCTCGATTTATATAGAAGCATCAGACAAATGTAAAGTAACACAGTCATAACTTTATAATCAACCCTACATGTATATCCTCCAGTAATGGTGGAATACAGTGATCTCACTGAATAGTATTACCTTTTAAAAAAATCCCTTCTTTCCAGAAATCAAGAAAAGCCATGAAATGGAAAAGAAATCACTTGAAAATTTACTTTCTGAAAAGCAGTCATCACTGGAGGTGGGTGAATGTAAACACCACTCCCCAAATCTCCTTTCTTGATGTCTGTGTGGTATTGGTATATGTTTCTGTGTCTCTCTGTTCTGTCCTTGGTATCTTCTTGTTAACTTACATGTCTCACATGTCATTGTGTTTTAGAAACAAATCAGTGACCTGAAGAGTGAAAATGATGCTTTAAATGAAAAACTGAAATCAGAAGAACAAAAAAGAATATCAAGAGAGAAGGCAAACTTAGTAAGTTTTGTTCTCATTTATCATAGTTGATATTTTTTCTTCTGCTTAGTTGCCTTTAGGAGTTAATTAAATTTCTGCAACCAGAGAAATAAAACAGGCTTGGAGTTTGCAGTCCTATGCGTGTGTGTATTTTATTTTAAAGACAAAAAAAATTAAAATAGCAAAAAGTTTCCCAACAGGTTAGTAGAGAGTTACAGTAATTAATACATTGCCTGTTGTCTTCATAGTAGTGATTCAGAGCACAAGGTGTAGACATCTTGTCCAAACAATATTAGCACAAATCTTTCTTTTCAATGAACTAAGAGCAATTAGCTGTACAACTATCTTAACTATTTTGTGTATAAATATATTTTTTCCTTTCCCCTTTTCTTCATCACAGTTAGTCTTTTCTTTTCGACAGGTTCTTCTCAATTTGCAGTGTCTGTTGTACATTTTGGGCCTTATTTACTCATTCAGTTGCTCACACAAGTGAAAAAATACAATGTTGATACATGCACATCTAATTTGTTTTACTTATGAGTTTGGTCTCAGGTTTCATCCATTTACCTAGAAAAGTTTCCAGTTTTTCCTTCTTTATAGCTGAGTAGTACTCCATTATATAAAAAAGATCAAATATTTTTTATCCATTCCTCAATGGGCATTTGGGTTGTTTACAAGATATAGTTATTACAGATTGTGTTGTTTATAAGATTTAGTTATTACAAACATGGGTGCACATATATTGCTATGGTGTGGTGTTTTTAATTCTTCTGGGAAGGTATCCAGGAGGGGAAGACCTAGGTCAAACAGGACCTCTAATCCTACTCTTTAAAAGAAACTCCACACTGATTTCCACAGTGGCTTCACCAGTCTACACTCCCACCAGCAGTGTGGAAGGGTTCCCCCCACACTCCTGTCAGCATTTGTTATCGGTTCATTTTTTATGTTAGCCATTTTTTTCTGGGATAAGATGGAATCTCAGTGTTGTTTTAATTTGTATCTCAAATGACCAGAGATGTTGAATATTTTTTCATGTATTTGTAATTTGTATTTCTTCATCTGAGAAGTGTGTATTCATCTGAGATGCCCATTTTTGGATTGAGTCTTTGAATTTCGGAGGGGAGGGTCTGATTTTGTGTGTATTTAACTAGTTAAGATAACTTCTCTGTTCACCGGTGTCTCTTTTTACATCATAAGAACTGACTTACAGATGAAATCCAATATATTTTGATTGGTCTAAGTGAATACCTATAGGAAAAGAAGAAAACTGTCATCTTCTATGCAAAGACTTTATTTTTGTTAGTAACTACTAAATTGTGATAGAATTTGCATATCAGAAGGTTCACTCTCTTAAAATACACAATTTAATCCAGAAGGTACACAACCATAATCCCAGAACTTAAGGGGCTGAGGCCGGAGAGTTATCATGAGTTCAAGACTGACCTGGACTACATTGTGAGTTCAAGGCCAGCCTGGACTACCTTGCGAGACCCTGTTTAAAAGAAAAAAAAACATGTACAAAAACTAGGTACAATTCAGTGGGTTTTAATATATTCTTAAAATTGTGCATTGGTTGCTAGCATTTTAATTCTAGAACACTTTTATCATCCCCAAAAGAAACCTCAATTCATTAGCATGCTCCCTATACCCGGTATCTCAACACGAAACAACCACTTGTCTACATTCTTTCTCTATGGATTTGCTTATTCTGGACATTTCATGAAGAAGATTGTGTAACACGTGGCCTTTCGTGATTATCTCCTTCACTTAAGATAATGTCCTCAAGGTTTATCCATGTGGTGGCACATCCCAGGACATTATTCCTCTTTATGGATCACTACTCTGTCCCCATGTGGATAATGATCTCTTTGGCAAAATACAGATTTTTCTTGTAAACTCAGCTTTTGCTTATGACCTGTACCCTTATTCTTGCCCTTTTTTTTATTGGGCGTATATTTCTTCCTGTTTAGTCTTTAAGATCACCGTTTCATTCCATATATTTGTGCTCTGGAACTGCAGAACCAAAGTATTTTGGACACTTAAAATCTGTTCTGTGGAACTCTTAGTGAGACCCTCTTATAATCAGCTCAAACAACCCTCTAGACATTGGATAAAACTAGCTGAGAGCATGTTCAAGGAAGTTTCAAAATTCTTTATTCTAGAAGAATCTTAGCAAAAGTCAGTGATTTAAAAAGAAACCTAGACTTACATACTAAGTGTAGACCTTGCTAAAGTTTCAGGGAATAGGTTAAGAGCTTCCTGGAATTCAGGTTCTTCTACTGCAGCCAGTTTTGAAAAGCTAAGGAGGAAATAGATGATGCAGGAACACCCAGTGCCCTGCCCTTCTCAGCATTGAAGATTGTAGAAAAAGAGCACAGGGGAGCAAAATCAGAAAGAGACCGAGACAGAAAAGACAGACATGCCAGAAGTACAGAATGTCAGTACTCTTGTTTACAAATGGACAGTGGAAATCATGTGGTTTCTCTCCAACAAAAATAAAGTAAGGTTTGTTATTTTCTGCACATCTATGTAAAAATACAAAACGTTTGTAAGGCTCAGAAATGATAATCTGAATGTTAGTCCCTGTCCTGACCCTTTCTGGCTATGGTACCTTTCCTGGGTAATCGTTTAACCTGTGGGCATGTTCTATCTTTCTTTAAGTAAAGGAGTTTGGGTTCTCCCAAAGAATTGGTCCAAAATGGAATCCACTGCCCAGAAGGGTAGTTTTGATATCCACATCACTGAATCTTATCTAAGAAATTCCCTCATTAAACAACTTAGCAGTAGATCTCATACTGTTAATTTGTATCAAACTTTCGATGGTTCAGTTGAATTTCCATCCAGGAGCGAGGTGGATACCTCTCTTCACAAGAGTTCACTTTGGGAAGAATCATAGTAGAGAGCATGTGCTATGTGACATGTAACACTATCATTTTTTGTTGGGGTGTCACAATATAAAATGATAGTGTTATGACTGCCCTAGTAATTGTTAAGAGTTTTCTGGTGCAATAGAGAAGCAGAAGGAAGAGGAGAGTGAAAGTGGCCATTTATCTGAGGATTTGGGGAGGAGAGGAGGCCGCAACCTGAGGGGGTTCCAGCTGGATGCAGAGCGGCAGAGGCCTCTGATCCGAAGTGGCACATGGGGTGGGCATGGATGCTGTGCGAGGAACTGATCGGAATTTTGTTTGTGGGCAAACAGGAAAGTAACAATTTGGGCCAAAGGGGAAGAAGGAGGGAGTGGCTGTCAGGGCAAGCATTCCTGCTTTGGCCTTCTGTCATGTTAGACCATCCCCGTTAACTGTGCAATAATTTACACTAGGGCAAGAACCTTTCAGTAATATGGCTAAGTTGATATAGCACTATCATGAAAAAGAATCAGACTCAAGACCTGATTACTATTTTGGTTGTTTTTGAGAGAGCTCTGTAAGTGTAGTGCTGTTGCCTTTCTGATCGGGTTCTGGCTTTGCTTAGAACCGTGGTTCCCCTCTGTCCCTGCAAACACGCTGTGAATGCTTAGACTCCAGTCAGGGCTCTCTTCCTGCACTGAAAGCGGTGGTTCCCTTACTGTTTCTGTAACATTTGATGCAACAAATATTTTTCCATATTACTGATACGAATATTTTTGTTTTCAATATTATAACCAAATGATTTGAAATTAAAATGACCTTAGTTCTTTTTTCTCATCCTTCTTTGAAATTACTGTTAAGAGAAAGGAAATTCCGTGCTAGTCATCTGATGTCTAAATACAATAAACAATTCTTTATATTAAGAATTTGCACTATGGGATTTTGTGAATAAGAGTAATTCCTTCCTGTGTTCTTTCCAGAAAAACCCTCAGATCATGTATCTGGAGCAAGAACTAGAAAGCCTGAAAGCTGTTCTAGAGATCAAGAATGAGAAGCTGCATCAGCAGGATGTCAAGTTAATGAAAATGGAAAAACTGGTATGTCTGTCTCAGGACAGGGAGTTGAGGATCTTCCCGAGCGGGTAATACTTGTGGAATGGGAACTGAGCATGGAGATTTAGAACCAGGCACTTGAGTTAGCTGCTGCTTAAAGGCATGTGAAACCCCACAAAAGGTAAAAGCTACATTTTCTTTTCCAAGTTTGTTCAAGGCTGAGTTTTTGTGGCCTTCTAGAACATTTATTTTTCAAAGACCATGTTAGAAAAGCATTCAATTCTTGGGCAAACTACAATAAACTTCAGCCTCCTGTTCAGTGGTGTGTGAATCTTTAACTAAATAAGAAAAAAATGTACGTAAAATCAATATTTTCATATACCACCAACTCTGGGCAGATTACTTATGTCCAGAAAAGTTGGATATATAGATTAATTCCACTAGAGCAATAGAATCTGTCTAAATCCTCATCTTTCTTCTGGTAAATTAAAATATAAAATGGTTATGCTTTAATCAGATTAATTCAGCTGGACAAATAGCAAACATTGTGAAAAGTATGAATAAAGTTTCATTCACAGCCTGCAGGACAGAGAACTGAAGTGTGTGTGAGACACATCTACCCAGCACCGCGTGGCCACGGCTCTTGCCGAGTGTTCACCGTCAGTCTTGGCTCGGCCTTGACACACAGCTGCTGCTAGGCAGGGCTCTGCCCACGCTGGCGAGACTGGCGAGGCAGCTTGGGTGATCCCAGGAGTTGCTGTACTTTGCCCCTGACTGTGTCAGGCACCTGGCACTATTTGCCTTTGCTCCCCAAGTTACGGGTGACTCATAGTAGAATAAATTCCCCTTTCAGACCCAGAACAATAAGGACTCTGGAAGTCCCTCCTGTCTGTCTGATTTTTTCTGTTTTTCATGTAAGGTTTGAGAATTTGATTTAGTTTGGTTTCGTTTTCTTCTAGAGATTATGACTTGTCTTTGGAGATAATAGCTAACCCACTGTATATAAATATTTCATATATATGAATATAGGTAAAAACACTTTGTATATATAAAATATATGAATACAAATTAAACACTTCATGTTATCAAGAAATCTTGTTTTTTGTTTTAAGGACTGAAAGGAACTCATGGTTGTTAATAAGCCCAACCTAGTGATGTACCAGTTGCTACCAAAGTCACCTTGTTAGACCAGTGTGATGACTCTGCTAATGAGTCAGGCAGTGGTGATTATCGTGTTAATAATTTGTTACCCCACATGCCATTTATGCACTAGTACTTTCCAGAATATCATATGCAATAAAATAGACTGTTGTAGAAGTCATTAACACGTTTTAATTTTTCACTAACCCACAGTATTTCTGTTCTTGTCAGACCCAAGAGGTATCATGTTCACATCAATCCGTATCCCATTGTTGTATGTATGTACACAAGGATGTGTTGCTGGCCGGGCTGGGGTGCAGGCCTGTATTCCCAGCTCTTGGAAGGCTGAGGCAAGAGGATCACTGCGAGTTTAAGTGTAGCCCGGGCTACATGACGGACCCAGTCTCAACCCCCCCAACAAAAAATGTGTTGCTGTGATGACGGCTACCTCCATTGTTACCTTACTTATTTGTAAGGTCGAGGCCTTCTGAAGTGCCTATGAGGTGGTCTAAGGTGGAAATGTTGGTATGAATATGAGCGCTAACTCTGTCAGTAATTAGCACTGTGATATTTTCATTTCCCTTATTTTACTATGAAAGGCTGGGCCCGATAGTATTTAAAGTCAGTCATCACCTAGTCTGTAATTTCAGCTTTTCCCACTTCATGTTTTTATTTGTAATTCCTGTACAGTTGCTGAGCGTTTCACAGTCCCTGATTCTTTTATTCTAGACTCGTTTTCTGGAATGGTGTTTCACCTGAACAGCTAGCCCTGAGCATTTGTGGATATTAGAATGTCTTTAAAATAATAGACATCTGAATTAGGCACTTTAATCAGAGTAATCGTAATAGTGCAATGACAGCACCTTAGGATTAATTCTGACCAAGCTGCAGTGTTGCCTCCTAAGTAATAAATCGTGCCTTTAGAAAGTGAGCCGGCATGGAATCAACCCTCCATCATGTCAGTGATTAAATATCTTCAGGGATCTTATCCGTTAGCTCTCAGCTGATCAAATTGCTCCCCTTGAAAGTGTAGTGTGAGCAGGAAAACAGGTGTTTTGCACTGAGCAGGAGAGCAGCCTTCCCTAGTGTTCCTTTTGTTTGATCTCTGTGGGACTTTGTTACCTTGTATCTTTGGGTGTATGGTCAGAGGTAGATACTTAAGAGTAACCCTGAAATCCAAAATGTGTACAAGGTCTTACTAAATGTGGCCAAGAACCATGAACTGTTGGCCTAGGAGTTTTCATGGGAGTTGTTGTTTATTGGGGTTTATTTTTTTTCCCCAAAAAAACTCACCTCAGGAAGATGTCACAGCTGTGACAAACGGACTGCTGTGCTACATGATTTGCTGTATCACCTAAAAAAAAAAAAAAATGGACCCAGTGCCTGGGGTCACCCAGGTAGAGTGCCAGTTCTCAGAGGGGATTCTAAAACTGTGACCTGGGTGTGTCTGCTTTTCAGTGCCTGCCATTCTTCTTGAATATATACCAATTCATTCCATGTTGCTGCTTTAAGACTGTTTTGTTGTTGTTGTGTGTTAGGGTATAAAAATCTCAATGTGCTTTTAAATTTCCCTCATTAAATCTCTTCCAAGTGTGCTTGTGTCAAGAATATATCTTAAGAAAGAAAGGAATTGCATTTTTTTCCTACTGAATAATAGAGGTCGGAATTTTTCTTTATGCCAAGGTGGACAACAACACAGCACTGGTTGACAAATTGAAGCGATTCCAGCAGGAGAATGAGGAATTAAAAGCTCGGATGGACAAGCACATGGCAATCTCAAGGTAAAAATAAACCCGTCCCATTTTCCCTAACCTGCTCCTGATGGGTTAGTTTCATACCGTGCTCCTCCACCATGTACCTCCGGGAAATGTAATCAAAGCAAGTGGCTGAAAAAGTACTAACTTCCAAATATGATGACATCTGTTCATGCTTTTATCAAAGTGGCCTGGACCAAACAGAGGCCTCAGCGAGGAAACCTCCTCTGGCTTTCTGACTGTGAATGCATTCAGAAAAGGAGCAACACAAAACAGAAAATATCCCTGTCCCAGGGGTGTGGCTCAGACAGAGCACCCCAATACCAGTCAATAATCTTTAAAAAAAGAAAGCAGGCCCAAATATAAGGGAGTCATAAAACCTGTGGTGTCCCTGTGAAAGTGCCACACACTACTACAAATTGTCCCAAAGGTGCAGTTTTTTGTGTGTGTTTTTTTTCTGTTTTGTCTCCTTCCTTGCTCAGGCTTATGCCTCAAGTATTTGGGTTTAGCATCTGGCTGGGCTTAGGCAGTTTTAATACCAGTGACCTTCTAAGGGATTCTATTTTCTCCCATTGGCATTTTGGACTTTCAAATTTAAGATGGTAAAGTTTTTCAAGTTAAGTTTTTAACTTAAGTTCACATGGTTTCTGGCTCCTTGTTGTGTTCAAGGCAACTTTCCACGGAGCAGGCTGTGCTGCAGGAGTCGCTGGAGAAGGAGTCAAAAGTCAACAAGCGACTCTCCATGGAGAATGAGGAACTGCTGTGGAAGCTGCACAACGGGGACTTGTGCAGCCCCAAGAGATCCCCCACGTCCTCAGCCATCCCCTTTCAGTCACCCAGGAATTCGGGCTCCTTCCCTAGCCCTAACGTGTCGCCCAGATGACGCTTCCTGGAAGCCGGGAGACTCTGGGCGGGCAGTTGGATGCAGGTCTGCAGGACCAACCCTAATGACCATCGTGGGAGCAAGAGCTACATTAGCTCCTGTGAATTTCTGCAGGATAACTGGAATGCGGCTACCACCAAAACCGGCTACCTAGGAGACTGGAACTCTGGAGGAAGACTTTTGACTTGGTCCAAAAGATTCCTCTAAAAAAAGATTCAGAATCAATATGGAACTCGTTGCACAAAGCACTTAAGGAACGAGAGAATCTTGTTCATTGCCTTTTTCACCTAAGCTTAAGGGGAAAAACTCTCAGGGCCCTATGAAGATTTATAACCTTTATAACATTCTTCACAGACACCTTCTTGTGATTTTTATTTCGGTCTGGCTGTGGGTGGGGTATATGAGTGAAACAGATGTGAGAGTGTCATGTGTCTTCTTTACTTCAGGATAAAAGTCAAAAGCTCACTATATCTGGGTATGTACTAAATCAGATCATAGTCAGTGTACAGATTGTGACAAAAGCCATAGAAGAAAAAGCAATAGTTCTTTAAATTACAATTCTCTACCACCACCTCTACCAGCCCTGTGACCCAGCGGAGAGAGGGTATGATGGGGAAAGCTTTGGCTTGTTGGTATCTGTATGTTTTCTCTGTCTTTTTGGAGTAACTTGTTGGGAGTTTTTCAGTGTTCACCCCCATCAGTTTAAACTAGGTAGACTTATCTGTGGGTTACATAATCCTAACACTATACGATGACCCATTTCTCAGGCAATGAGAATATACAGAATCCTAAGATTTCTGTTTATGTATAAAGAAAAACCGCAATGCCAATGGTTTGTTCTGCCTTATGTTTTTTTACCTTGAGCTAAACTACGCTTTCAGATGTAGACTCTTCTCCTCTCTCCTGTAATCCCTATTTCTCCCTTTCCTTTCTTTGCCATCCAGAGCCACAAAACCCTCTACCTCCCATCTATGCTTTCCAGAGCCAGCTCATTTCCAAGGTGCTGAACTCATTTTCCAGATAAACTGAGACCTGGATCTGATACACAAATTTTGGAAACCCTTACCATAAAATGAGAAAAAGTTCCTGGCTGGAACTAAGAAAGATAGGAGTCAGCACATACTGATAAGTAGAAGCACCTTAAGCCAATAATGCTGTGGTTAATAGAATAAAAGAGCCTGGGAAGACTTTGCTAGTTTGAGGGCACCCTTTGAGCGCTCTGTCCTTTAGAAAGCTAGCAGAATAGCCACCTGACAAGTGGAAAATGTGGCTTGACAACTCTACCAGTTATGTTTGAACTTGTTTTCACAACTTATCACCACACTCAGTTTTACACTCTGGAAGACAGGAGGACGACTGTGGCTTTTCCTCCCCTCCCTGCATGTGTCAATCCTGTGATGTCAGTATAGTAAGAACAG
Source organism: Cavia porcellus (assembly GCF_034190915.1). NCBI lineage: Eukaryota > Metazoa > Chordata > Mammalia > Rodentia > Caviidae > Cavia > Cavia porcellus. The sequence goes on along the minus strand of NW_026947507.1, from coordinate 7,488,405 downwards.
ACTAGGAAATTAGATGTGGGTATTTGAGTTAGCAGCTACATGTGCGTTACATGGGCAGCTAGTATTCATCATGCATGTTTATTTTAATTAGTGATTGTGTTGGATGTCTTTAACCTCTGATAGTTTATCACGTATGTAACCTTCCATGTTTGCTTCTGATAAGTGGGGACATAGATTCACTGCCGGCTCCTGGGATACGTCTGCTCTCACGTCTGCGTTGTTCTCAGTGACATTAGCCAAAGTTGGGTTTGCCATTCATCCCCTCTACATAATAATCTCTCGCTACTCCCTGCTATTCTCCATACCGTTTAGGTGTCTAGGAAATAAACCTTACAGTAATTAGTAAAAATGTTCTCAGAGGGTGGGAGACAAGGAAGAAGACAGGGAACAAAATAGAGAATTTTTAAGATGTGTTTAAACCAAATGTTTCACACAGGATGCAAAATGTTGGCACGTCATAAAAATACAAATGTGTAAACAATGGTAGCTGTGCTGTTTGTAGTGATGGAAAGTGTATTTTATTTTGATCAAATAAATGATGCTGGAATATTCAATGTAAGAATCGCAGCCTCTGACCTATTTTACTTTGCAAAGTGTTGCTTGGTGTATAGCGGAGTAATTAAGAGCAAGTCTCCTAAGCCATTCACAGGAACTTCCAGGGAAACCACGAAATTCGTCATGGGTTGAATTCTGGGTCACAGCTCAAGTTAGAGCTGAACTTTTTAAAATTTAAAGATGTGTACTTGAAAAATAAATTTTGGCGGTTTTAATAAGCTATTGTCTAAATACTTCTGAGGCAGAGTCTAGACAATGTTAAATACTTCTTGGCTGTCATGACTCTTCATGGTGGCCCTCTTTGTGTCTTCTAGACCAGATGGACTTTTAGTTTTGCTTTTTCTCCCTTCCTGTTTCGTTTGGCCCACGTTCGTTCTGTAGAGCCTACTTTTCCCTTACCCCTTTACTTCTCAAGTAAATTTTTGACACCATTTTAAAAAGTTAAATATTTCTTTATTTTATGTTAAAAGTTAAACTAAAATGTTCTAGTTTTTACTGGATAGTCTAAAATTAGAACTTTACATACGAAGAATTAAATGTTTGATTTTTTTGAAACCTTTGTAAAATGACTCACATAAGCTTTAAAGTTGCTACTGATGGAAAGTGTTATGTCAGTGTTTGAATCTTAGGTCACAACTTGTAGATAAGTAGTTGAACTATGTAATAGTAACTCATTTAAAACACCTGATGTAGTGGGATTGTTACAGCAAAGAGAACCCTATGCATTGACTCAGCTATTGCTGCCAGCAAGTCTTTCTTGATGTCTTTCAAGGCAATTTAGAAAACAAGCACTTAACTCCATTTTTTTTTTTTACAAAACTTTGCTCATTTAATAGAAATGATTAAAGTTGTCAGTGTATATGCTTTTTAAGTAGAAAAAACATGGACATAGGTAAGCAGTCTAAATACATGCTTTCTGTTAGAAAAGTTAACACTTCTATTAATAAAAAATGGGTGACTTCCTTTTAGTTTGGATGTGTGGGTCTGACTCACTGGCAGAAGTTGCCACTTGGCATCAATCAGCCTCTGGCAAAGCATTAATAAGAAGCCCAGGCTGACTGTGTATACGAATGGGCTTTCCATCAGTTTGCAATATTTCACTTTCCAAGTCAGGAAAACTCAACAGTGGTAGCTACTGTAGTCTGTCCTCGGGGATTCTGAGCAGTACAGATGTAATACCCCGCATCAATGGTCTCAAAGTCTTCCACCGTGAGGACGCTCTGAGAGATTCTTGTGGTGTGTCCGAGTCCTCTGTGGATCAGCCTCCAAGTATCTTGAATTGCTACAGGCCTTTCATCCTGTTTAATGACAGCAACACAGACAAGCTGCAGGAGCAACAAGCTGCTGTGCATAGCTCCCACGCACCCAACACACAGTTCCTTTCAAAGTGCAAAGCTCATACTTATGCATGAGCTTTATGTATTTGGTATGCAGCGCTCTGGGCTCTGGAAGCTTTTACACTGTGTAATCACTCAAGGCTGCATTTTTTCCAAGTGGAGTCTCAAATTTCAGGATACTGTTTGGTGATTTCTTTCTGCCATTTTCTTCAGTAAGCTTATACTTAAGATATATTCTTTTGGAACTCTAAATGGAACTGGTATTGAGCACAAAAACAGACCAAGTTTTCCACTGCTTCCATCTTTATATTGTTCACTGACATCTCCCCAAGTGGTTCTCATTCACAGAAGTTAAAATCAGAAGCTCAAACCACTCACTGTAAATGAAGAAGAGCTCCCAGTTGCTCAGCCTTGGGACAAGTACAATTAGTCATATGTGCCATGGGACTCCAGAGGGAGAAAACTGGATAAAATGATGCCTTAGAAGATATGACATGCCTTTCTAGAAGAAGATGTTCACTTTTGAGATACTTTTGCCAAATTTGGTGATGAAAATACAGTGTTTTCTAAATCCACTTAATACTAATATTACTAAGCTAATATTTTCTGCTCATAGAAATTGACAACGTAAAAAAATACCAGCCCTCTTGGAAATCAATGTCTTCCCAATGTGGCAACACTTTTTAATAATAATTACCTCGTACTAGAGCACTGAAAAATATTACTCTTCAGGGAGAGCTATTTCCCAGTCATTACCACTCTCAGGTCAGAAGTAGATTGGCCACTGAGAAGTGAAATCTCTTCTGGCAGCAGCAGGATTATTCCATGTTGGTAGCACAGCTGTTTATTTCAGCGAGCAGAACATGCACAAAGGCTGAATGTGCCATAGTTGCTTTTATGGAAAGTCTATTTTTAAATGACCTCTGGCTTCACAGCACCTTTTTGACTGGGCCTCCACTCAGAGCTCCCATCACAGGGCATAGCTTGGAGATCAGTGTGAAGACACAGATTTGCTCCTAGTAGATCAGACTGAAGACTGAGCCCTCTTCCTTTTTCAGGCCACTATCTCTTCTTAATTAGGGGTTAAGAAAGCAAAAACTACATACAAAGAGTGTATATTGGGTAAACATTTGTAAACATAATGAAATATCTTAGACCAGTAATGGTGAACCTGCTAGGGCTTTCAGTGGCAACAGCCCACTGCGGCACACACGCCATTAGTTCATCACCACTGTCTTAGAGAAAACAAGCCCTGACCCCTGCCAGAGCCCCACACATTACTTGCACTGGATGGGTACAAAAGGGACTTTAAAAGGCAGCCTGAGACCAGGTGTGGTACTTACCTTCTGCCCTGGAAAGATCCACCTGAATTCCACTTCGACATCGGGCTCCCCTAGGACAGTGCACAGCACACTGATGTCATCCCCACCCCTCACTTTGTTGGAGGAGGCCAGGATGGTGGTTGATGGGGGACCACTGGGGACTGGAAGTGAGCAGGAGATAGGGAGTGTGAGATGAGATCCATGAGTACGACACTAAAGACAATCTACACATGAATTCTTCTCTTTGGAGAAAGATGTAACATCTTAGAGCTTCCCAACCAACACAAGGGCAGTGTTAGCACATTACTTTTGGTTTCCTTTGAAGCTGCCTCTGTCCCAGTCTCAGATGATCCCCGGGGTGGTCATCCATGGCTCCAAGGCTACTGTGCTTACAGTCAGGCAGGAGGCTAACAGGCTGGCCAGGGGTCACGTGAACAAAATGGTGATGGGGAGAGAGGTGCTTGAGGAAAGAGCAAGAAGAACGTGACAAAGGCAGCTGGCTGGTGGAATCAGAAGGGGTGGCAGGGACAGATATGGTGTGGCTGTCGTTTCTCAGAAAATAGAGAAGTCTCGGGTAAATACATGGGTTAGAAAGATGTTTCACTTCCGGGAGAACATGGCGGACAGATAGCAGCAGCTACGGAGGCTCTCCGAAAGACTCGGCTTAGAATTCAGGAATGGTGCGGAGCAAGGAGTCATAAGCAGGTGGAGATATGCTCTGCTGACCCAGGAATGAACTGGGCTGAGAGAAACCAACTTGGAATGCAGTCCTGGTGCTAGAACAGGAGCAGAGGGGCCTCAGTGTGGAGGCTGGAGCCCGCGCCATTGGAAGCCACGATTAGGGTTTCCCAACGTGTGGCAGCTGCGTCTACATCAGCTTGGCAGGGAGAGAGACGCGCGGGAGCTCTGAGAACGGGAATCGGTGAATGGAGTTGAAAACAGGACGGGCGGGGAGCTGTGCATTGACTTGCGGTGAGTGAGAGAAACTGACACTCTCCCACAGTTTAATGAGACTCCAGCGGAAGACATTCTGGGACTGGGCAGACTTGCGGGAGCGGGGCGTTGCAGCAACTTCAGCCACGTATCCCCCTCTCAAGGGGGATTGGTGAGAAGTGCCTAGCCTACGTGACGCTGCTGGTGGAGACCCAGTAGGCTAGCACAACCCAGATCCCAGAGCCTGAGTGTGGCCTGGAGGGGTAGGCCCGCATAGGCTGCCTGGTCTACAATTTCCTGGTGTGCTGCGGTGGGCAGGAACACCTAGCCGGCGCAATTCGATCAGGCTGTGGCTGACAGAGAGGGAAGCTGGGCCTCCTATATACGCTTGCATATATAAGGAACAAAGAATATGGGAAGAGGCAGCAACAAGAAAGGCTCCTCAGCCCCCAATCCTGAGAAACAGGCAATAGCAGACACCACACCAATAGACATAAAGCGCCATCTAGAGAGTCTCATAGATCAGTTCAGGAATGAAGTTATTAATGACCTGAAGCTAGAAATAAGCAGAATAGTTAGAGAAATGCTAAGCACCACCCAAGAAAAAAACGGATGGTGGAATGGAAGAACAGAAAAAGAGGGGAGAATTGTTTGATGGAGAAAATAGAGAAAGCATAGAATACGTGAAGCAGGTTCAAAGAGACTACCAGGAAACTAAAAACTCTATCGAAAACTGGCATAACAGCTTGAAAGAAACTAAGGACAGACTGTCTGAACTGGAGGGCAGATTTGCAATATGAGAGAATGAAATGAAAAACTTCTTAAAAGTAACAAAGAAACAAACAGCAATAATACAAAGACTAGAAGATGATAAGAGGATCCATAACTTAAGAATTAAGAACATAAAAGAAGAAGTAGGGACACAAACAAATGAGATACAAAAGCTACTCACAGAAATAATCCAGGAGAATTTTCCTAATTTAGCAAAAGGTAAAGATACTCAGATGTATGAGGCATACAGGACCCCAGCCAGCTACAATCCAAACAGAGCAACACCCAGGCATATAATAATAAAAATTCCAGAAATTCAATACAAGAACAGAATATTAAAAGCTGTCAGAGATAAGAAACAGACCACTTACAAGGGAACACCCATCAGAATTACAGCAGATTTCTCTGCACAAACCATCAAATCATGAAGAGCATGGGGGGAAATAATTCAAGCTTTGAAAGATAATAATCTCCAGCCAAGATTGAGATATCCTGCACAACTATCCCTGGAAATTGATGGAAAAACAAGGTGTTTCCAGGATAAAGAGGAACTAGGGGAATTTGCAACCACCAATTCAACTTTACAGAGACTACTGCAGGATATTCTAAAAAAGAAAAATACAAAGAATCCAGAAATAGTGGCAGAGAGGCCACAATGAATGGAGCAGAAAACAAAATGAAGAAGACAAACTGACAACTAATGACAGAAAAAGAGCTCAACAGAAATGAGGCAGAGAAGATTGGATGATAGGAACAGCTATTTTGGAGAAAATGACATCTTAATAATAGGTAATACTGATTTAGTATCATCTTGTTTTGAAGTCTCATCAAGCTTTTGTTCTTCTGTCTCCATTGGTCTAAACAGGTTGTATCTTATTGGATTTTATTATTTATGATAGTATAAGCAAAAACTTTTAAAGACAAGGAGATTATACAGAAACCATTGTTCATTTTCTGTTAGTTGATTCTAAATACCCTGTAATGCTGTCATTCTCTTAAATGGTTTTACATTGTTTTGATATATTTGATGCTACAGTATATGAAGTTATACTCAAAGATTTCAAGGAAAGAGATGCTATGGTAACTACTTTTATGTCAGGATTATCTTGTGGTGAAACACTATTCTGCTTAAATGGTTATGTTTTGATCTGCGCTGTTTTGCTGTTATGCCCTCTTTTATCTCAATCTCCACTTCATTATTTTTTATTTTTATCCTTTTAATTAAGGGAAAAATAAATAAAAAATAGCAGGATATATTATAGTAACCCACTTTGACTTTCCATTATCTTGATTTAAAGCCCTGTATTACTCTCACCATCTTGTTTTTCACTGATGTCCCCCTATTCTGTTTTGCTTGATAGTACCAGGTTTGAAAGTTTAGGCAACAGCTGTGAAGATAGTGAGATTCATTATGACGCCCATTCTCGTTGACTTTTATCTACTTTCGAAGATCTATAATGTCTCCAATGTTTTGGTTTTGTCAGTTTTGTTCTTTACTGTTTTGTTCAATTTTGTTATAACTGATGATATAGGCAATTCTATTAGAGATAGCAGGAGGCATTATGGTAACCATTATTGATCACCTTGTATTATGCTTTTACATTATCTATTATGTCCACCCTTTTGATTTGATTGACTCGGTTCTATTAGGTCACATTTGGTTCTACTCCCTTCCAAAAAAGTAATAAGAACTGTGGGAGGAACAAAACCCAAAATGTGTAATTGTCATTGTACAAAAGAGAGGAAAAGAAAGTGCTCTAAATGATATAACTGCATGCATATTTAAGTGTATAAGATAGAAAATGATATCACTGAGTTTTATTGGATCACTGAACAGAACTGTCTGCAGTCTCACTGTTGGTATGTCCACTTTACAAGCTTTAATTTTGTGACTTGAACAATTATTTCTAAGATGACAATATGTAATCCATTAACTAGTGATTTCCTACTGTTTATTTTTTTCTATAAATCTGTATAACTTGTACCCTTTCTCTGCTTTTTTTTCCTCCTTAAATAAAATTAAAAAAAAAAAAAGAAATACTGTAAGAAAAGAGAAAGAAGTTTCCAAGAAGGGCACTAGTGCTACTTGTGTTTGCAGTGCATTTACTTCACAGCATTTCAGAAACACATTTCTTTGTTGTTTCCTCATTCACAAGTAGTTTTCATCGTGGTCTTGAGCAAAGCAATGTGATAGAAGCTGGAATCACAGAAGCCAGCAAGACAGAAGTGGACTCTGTCCTCTGAGTGTACATTCCAGTGGAGGGACCACTAAGCAAGTCATTGTGCGTTTTGTTGAAAACTTTGACTGTGTTAAGAGCCATAGAGGAGAAGCCCAGAGTGTTCTGAAAGTTCAGAATGGTCTGAGCCAGGAAAGGCTTCCTTAAGGAAGCAAAGTCTGGACTAAAATCTCAGGGTGGGGGGCTTAAAAGACTTGGATGGGGGAAGGGCAGACAGAAATGCTTGGGTGCACGCCCATAAGGTGAGATGTAGGCAGCCTGGGGAAGAAGAGGAGTTGGACCAGGCGGCGGGGGAGGACAGAGCTGGGCAGGGCACGTGTGGCCTGTCAGGCCGCGTGAAGGATCGCGACTGTGGTCTGGGAGAGATGGGAACCTGCGGGACAGCTTCGTTAGAATTATAATCAATAACGGTGTGGAAAATGAATCAAGGAAGGAGAAAGAGGACACTCTTAGAAAGGTAATCATATTTGTCCTAGAAATAGGTGAAAACTTGAACGCTTTTCAAGTTACGAAACTGATGGAGTGAAACCATAGGATCTGAAAACAATTCAATGAGAGGAAGAATAAAGGACAGGAGGAGAAGGACACTGGCCAGTGCGCTGTCACTGAGGCAGAGAATGCAGGAGATCCAGGCCTGGGGGAGCAATGCTGATGGGCCTGTGGGGCTGCATGGCCGGTGGAGCACCTCAAGGCAGACATAACGACACATAAACTTGGTGCTTCTGGCTCTGGAACCCAGATACTCAGGAGCCATTAATGTACAGATAAGAAGTGAAGTTACGGAGATGGATGCGGCTGTCTAGGAAAAGTTCAGGAAGTGAAAAAGGGCACCTTGGGGAGCCCCACATGTAAGAGTACGGGGCAAAGGCTGACAAGGGAGGATGAGAGAGCTGGCAGGAGGATGAGCAGGACAGAGTGGAGCTGAGAGTTTGATACAGGGGTGGCGGACTCTGGTTGGATAAGGACAGACATTGCCCGCTGGGTTTAACAGCACTAGCGTCCCTGCAGTCTTGACAAAACTGTCCTGGAGGAGCACAGGGGAGGGAGCTAATGGGAGTGGGCCGAGGAGTGTTGGGAGGAAGGATGTAGAGCCGGGGAGCACAGCTGCTTCAGGGAGTCTGACCTGCACGAGAGAGAGATGGCTTTCATGTAGGGCTGAGGGTGGCCAAGACGGTTTGTGAGCTACTCGGAAACATGGAGTGACCATTCCTACAGGATAAGGCTCACAGCTGGGGACAGGAAGCATTAAAGAGCCCAAATTGTAACTTCAGAGAATGACTAGCTTTGGGACATGCGTCTCTCCACAGGGCTGCCTGAGAACCACCAGAGCAGTGGCAAAGACTGTACCCCACTCCCAGACCACTCCCGCTCACCAGGGAAGAGTTCTCAGAGAGGAGGGTCATCCTGGGGGGACTACAGGGCGTCCCCTCTCCTCTCCGGGGCATTGGGAGGAGGTTCTCCTCCAGAAAGTCAAAGAAGAGAGAAGCCCCCAGGGAGGGATCCACTCACCAGCCTGCCCCTGTGCCACTAACTCAGGGATGAAGGGTCTTGGGGGACTTGGGGGCTACCAGGAGGCCAGAGCTGACTGGCTGGCTACCGCTTGCTCTGCCATCAAGGAAACAGAGAGGACTGTGGTTAGCACAAGGAGGTTGGGAGGATTGCTAAGGGGAGGCTGGCGATACAGGGGCTGATCAAACACAGAGGCAGGGTCAGAGCCACGGGTGGGAGAATCTGGAGAAAAGCAATAGGGGAGAGTTGGGTTAGAGCCAGGGCAAGAATGCAGAACATTCTAGAAGTGGTCATTCAATAGGGAAGCCCATCAGAACAGCATTCTATGCTCTGTATTTTCATCCACAACAGAATAGCAGTTCCTGATAGGGACTCATAGGAACTAACTAAAATCCAGGCATGGGGAATAGCAGGCTTACCTTCCACGTAGAGCAGTTGGTACTTGATGGAGATCTGAGACTTGCCCCCAGCCTCTGCCTTGCAGTAGACCACCCCCTGGTGGTCAGAATGAGGGTGCAGATACACAAAGCCTCTTTTCAAGTCATAAATAATGTCTGTTCCATTGGCTGGGATTTCCTTGGCAGGGAACTCCCTATGTAGCGTGACTTTGGCTGACAACACAGTTACTCGACAAGGAACCACAGCCTGTCTGTCCGGGTTCAGGTAGACAACATCAAAATAACTGGAAGAAGGTACAAAAAGTTCTCCTTTTTCTGCAAATGGAAAGACACAGTCTCATTTACTCTGGAGACATTCGTTAAGTGCTCCTTAAGGATTCTGAACACTTGTGCACAAAGATGAGAGGACTTGCAGTGAACTCAGACTACTGGCTCCTTACAAAAACAGAGAAAGCTGACTTCTTTAGGCCTTCCATTTTTTTGGAAGAATGATTTTACTTTTGCTACAGACTTTATTATTGGAGGTCCCCGAGAAGTCTACATGTTAAAGGCTTGGTCCCCACTGTAGCACCGTTGGGAGGTGTTAAGCCCTTTAGGAGTTGGGGTTTAGTGGGAGGTCCTGGCCTGTGATCTAAGAGGGGATTGTGAGGTCCCTATTTTTTTTCCTTCCTGGCCATGAGGTGAGTGGTTCTGCTTCACTGTGTGATCCTGCCATGATGTGCTGCCTTGCTACAGGCCCAATGAGATGGGCCAATTGCTCATGGACTGGAATTTCCAAAACTGTGAGCCAAAATAAACCTTTTCTCTTGATAAGTTAATTGTCTCAGGGTTTTTTTTTTAAATTTTATTTTATTTTATTTTTTTGTGACACAAAGCTGACTAACATATCATCTTGTAAGAAACAAAAAAGGTCTTGGTTCAAACCCAAATCAGACCATAGATCACCAAACTGAGGAAGAAGACTGTCTTCTTCCTGTTAAGAGCAGTCTTCAAAGCCAGAATGATGGTACAAGTTTATAATCCCAGAACTTGGGAGGCTAATGCAGGAGAATTGTTGCAAGTTCAAGACCAGCCTGGACTACAAAGTGAGCTCAAGACCAGCCTGAACTACATAGTGAAACTTTGTCTCAAAAAAAAAAAAAAAAAAAGCAGTTTTAGACGTTGGAACAATTCCTGCTTTTATGTAGAGAAATTAGCCCCTTATCTGTAGTTCATAACTGCCAACTGGGAGACACTTCCCAGCATATGGAGTCCTGCTGGTAGGCCCAGCACAGTGACAGCATCTGTGTTCTCACCCTGCCTCATTCTCAGCTCAGAAGACCTACTGCCTGCCCAAGACAGAGTAAAGAAGTGGGCCAGAAATAGGAAGGAACCTGCTGGTCCCCAGGTCCAGTCTCTGCCTGGCTACTTGCCTGGGAACCATCAGCCAGCCTCTTATCTCCCATCTTCCCTCTGAAATGTATTCTGTCAGGTCCTTGAAACCCTAGATGGTGGCATTTTTATCCTGTGACAGTATGAACAGCTACTTTGAAGAAAATGAGAGACATTATGGTAGCCATTGTTGATATCCTGTTGACTTGTTTTGAAGTCCTGTGTTGCTTGCATTGTTTGATTTGCTTTATTCTGTTTTGTTTTATTCTCTTTAAAATAAAAAATAAAATAAAAAGAAATGGGAGAAAAAAGGACTGGCTTACCCATACGACCCTTTAGACTTCATCAAGGATCTGGGGTATACTTGTTGTGTATGGCTGTGTGTCTGTGCATGCATGTGTTTTGCTTACTTGGCATAGCACATTAAACCCTTATCTTCTGGATCATTCTATGAGGGAATATTCCAAAACCACTAAGAGAAATTTTCAGAGCTAATCACAACACTGGATACTTGTTAAAGTGTTTCTTCTGTTTCCCTTGCAATGTTTCTGAAACAAGTAATTTTTCTTAGATTTCTCCTCCACTAGCTTTCTATGTCACCACTGTATGATGTTTTGGGTTAGTCACAGGATTCCTGGAAACAACAGCAAGTGTCTCCATGAGCCAAAATATTTTTGCTGCTAGAACCAAGTTCACTAGCATGGAAGACCTTCCTCTTGACTTTACTATTAGTAAACAGTTTGTTGCAGCTCAAAGAGTCTCCATCACTGCCAGGCCGCAAATCAGCTTGAATGATTCAAGCTACTTGATGATAATTTTACTTTCAGAATTTGACAAGAGGTATTTTCTGTTATACCTAACATCCTTGCGTTCATGGCCTGGGATGTGTTACTTTATTTCTCTGTGCTACGACTTCCGCATTTGTAAAGAGGAGAATCTGGAGTAGATAATATTGAAGACATCTTTTTAGCAACAACACTAAAAGACTTTACAACTGATTATAAGATTACAGAGGTATATCCTGGTTTAAGGACTTATAACTAGAATCAATGGGCCAAGCCAGAAGAATTAAACAATTTGAATTTCAGACCACTAAAATAATACCTTACCTCTTGTACTATGATATGTGCTTTGAAATAAGTGATTCCACCAGTTGCTTTAAAATAAGAGCTGGAGGTTTAACTGAGTGGTAAACTGCTTGTTTAGTATGGGCAAGGCCTTAGTTTCTCTCCCCACTGACCCCTACACACACACACACACACACACACACACACACACACACACACTCACACTGTACTGGCTACATCCTGAATCTACTGCCTTTCAAACATGGAGTGACTTTCATCTACAACAGAAAAAGTGTGCTGAACTTCATTTTTTAAATTATAGGTAAAATATATCTCCTGCAAATGTGCTTATTCATGTAACATATTGTTATTTTTTTACTAAACACATGGGATTTTACATTTCAAAAAATGAAGGTTAATAGTTTATAAACAAAAAATCTATAAACTAATATCCACAATATGGAAAACTCAAAATCTAATAAAGTATTTACTAATGTAGTTTGCCTACATATGAGAATAATTGTTCAAGCCTTGCATTCTAAGAGAGCCCTCCTTCCTGTATTAAATCTCAGCCTTGATCATAAGGGTGTTAGTCACATGCATCTGCTCCCTGAGGATAACTTACTAGCTGTATACTGAGGATCTGAATGTTTTCCTTTATGTATGTAATAGGAATGGGAAGTGGGAAAAGGAACCTCTCCAAGAGCCTTCTGGATAAAGATGAAGAGGAAATATATATGGCCATCACTTAAACATGGTACAACTTAGTAACAACTTAGTCCCCCAAGAGAAGCTTCCCAGTGTTTTCAACCAAACTCTAGGAATGAATGGCAAATGTTCTCTACACGCATGGCTGAGAAGCATATGCTCTGAAAGAATTCAGAGCCAGCAATGGAAGCTTGGCTTCTGTAACTGCCCATCTGGGTTCCCCAAATCCATCGACAGCTGGAAGGATGAACTGCCAAACCCTACTGTGAAAGTACACCAGGACATTTAGCTTAGTGTTGAGGAATTAAACACAAGACACAACATATTTGATCACTTCTGCTTTTGACCTGGGTTTTATTTTGTTTTTTGAGGTAGAGTCTCATGTGATTCAGGCTGGCCTTGAACTCACAGCACAGCCTAGGCTAGCTTTAAACTCTTGGCAATCCTCTTGCCTCTGCCTCCCTGGGATTTCAGGCATGTGCCGCTACACCTGCCTTGGCCTGGTTTCTTTAAAGTCAAAGTGAATCTGTTTTAGCCTTCCTTTGGTTCACAAAAAAGATATCAGCAAATTAAAAAAAGAGACCTACCAACAAAATTCAAAGAGAATCCATAAATCTGATGGACTATTCTGCTCAAATAAAGCCTTCAGTCCAAAACCTGAACCAGTTTGAGAAGACACAATAGTGCTAATCTTGGCAAAAAATCTTTATTGAGCAGTTTGACATACGGCATCCACCCTTGTTTGGGATAATGGCTCGTACTTGTGTTATCTGGTTTCCTTTCCTCCTGTTGCTCTGCAGTGTGTCATATAGAGGGTACATGAGCAGTTCTGTGTAGCATATTCCAAAATGAGGGTCCAAAGGGATTGCCTGTGAGCAGTGAGAACAAGTCCCCTAACAGTTCCAGCTATTGTCTGTCCAATTACAATCTGCTTAATGCTTTGTCCTGGAGAGAGTTCAAGCAGTGGCTGCACTGGATCCTGGGTCAGAAAAAGTTTGATTCCTTATTCTGACACTGTAAGTCACAGAAAACTGGGCAAGCCACCTTGCCTTTTTGAGTATCAGAATCAGCATTATTATTTGTATAACACAGGTGATAAAAATTGCTTTTATATATTTCCTAGTGATGCTGTAGAAATTAAAGTGAGAAATTGGTGTTTCTGAATTATAGCACGTGTTGATAATGCATCAGCTGGAAAGGGCCAATTTGGACAGATACAGAAAATACATGAGAGGTTATCAAAGCGTTAATTAATGGCAAGGGCATAGGATCATTTGGACCAAATGTATAAGTCACCCTAGATCTGGAGCTGGAGATGGAGCTCGATGGTAGAAAAGCATATGTTCTTGCCTAGCATGTGGAATACACACACACACACACCAATGTCTGAAAGGCATGTGGATTCAAGATAGAACTCATAAAACTTGTCCCCAGAAGCCCAGAAAGGATCCCAGCTTCTTCTGAAATGCCCTGGACACCAGTACCAGGAAGTAGAATTTGCAAGATTCCTAAACACTGTTCCTGACCTCTGAACCTTGCTGAACTTTATCCCCCTGACTTCAGAGTTGAGGGAATCTGCAGAGGAAGGAGGCTGTGGGTAGGTATGCAGGCAGGCAGCAGAAGGAGACCTGCCATGTGTTCCCTCAAAAACGCAAGCTCTGTCTTATAAATGCTCAATTGCCACTGCAGAGGGAAACTGGGACTTGTGGATTGGCAGGCTCCCTAATTCAGGGACTGAGACGAAAGCCAAGAAGCACACATAATTTGAGAAGCCTGCCCCTATGCTCAGCTCGAACTACTCATACAAATGAATACCAGGATGTTTTAACAAAATCCCTGTGACTATGGAGGTTCCAGAAAGATCAGTACTATCCAATGGAACTGTCTGAGAGGGAGATGTTCTCTGTGCTGTTCAGGACCACAGCCACTAGATACACATCACCACTGCACACTTGAAATGTGTCTAGTGGTTTCCACAATGAACAGTACAGTTACAGATCTTAGAATCAGTTCTGTGTTCAAATCCTGGCACCACCACTTCTTGCTGTGTGGTCTTTGGGATTTAATCTCTCTAAACCTCAGCTTTCCCATGTGGGAAAAAATGATGTCTATACTTACTCTGAGCGTTGTATGACTTACATGATGTAATGGATGGAAAGCATTTAGCCCAGACCCTAAATAGTGCCTTACTATCATTTGCTATTCAGCATGCAGTAGAAATCCCAGTCGTGGGCCAAATGCGGACATTCGAAGGATTTTGCAGTAAATGCACCAAGCAGTTACCTGTAAAAAAGATGTAGGTAGAGCCCGTTTTGGCCTCGTCCCTTCGGCAGATGTAGCCATTGCAGAGCTGGGCCCAGCAGCTGAATTCCCCGGTGTCAGCCGCCGTGGAGTTGACCAGGGTCAGCTGGCCGTAGCGCTCATGCTGCTTCATGCTATGAGTACAAGAGAGGGCAGGTCAGAGCAGGACGGTCACCTTCTGCTTATCACTCTCTCCTCCACTGTTCTCAGATGTCAACACCCTACTGACTTGGGGCAGAGGTTACTCCCCTGCAGATGGCACAAAGCAAGCAGAGTATGTTTTGGGGGAGGCAGACAGAAAAGCCTTTCCTAGGAGGAAATCATTCAGGACAATTACATTTTCCACAGAGAGGAAATGCTCTGTGGCCTCAGAACAGGGGCTGTGTTAAGTAAGATCACAAATACATTAACGACTCGGCCTCCAAAGCTCAGCCAAAAGCCTTGGGCTGGTGTTTTGCTTTCAGCCTATGTTTCTAATGAGCTTTCTTAAATGCAAATAACATAAATAAAAGCACACAGGATTATCCAGTATCTAAAATCCTTTTCCGCAATAAATCTCTGAATAAAAATTTGGACAATGAAGGATGCTACATTAGCATACTAAAAATAAAATGTTTCCCTAAAGGAATGATTGCATTGGTTAGTAAGATGTCACTTCGATTTAGATCCTCAAACTCCCCACAAAAGCTTTACCTATTCAGAGGTGGGATTGTAGAAGGCGATTGGATCAGAGAGGCCCTAAATGTGCTGCGAGGGGGTGGGGGCTGGCTGGAAGAAGTGAGTCCCTAGAGAGGCGGCCTGGAAGGGTGTACTCTTCTCCCTGGCTTCTTCCTTAACTCTCTGCTTTCTGACTGCCACAGCATGAGCAGCAGCTTCCACCAGAACTTTCCAGCACGCTCTTCCTGCCTTGAGCCAGCCAACTATGAACCGCATCCTCTAAAACCTGGGAGCCAAAATAAACATCTCTTCCTTTAAATCATGGGTGTGGAATATCGTATCCCAGTGACAGGAAAGTGACTTAAACGTTGATGCAACCCGTCCTGTGGATCTTTTGCTCTTCCTACAGCCTCGCCCAGTTATTTGTACTTTTATTTTCTCTCTTGTATTTTTATATTGTTCCCTGAAAAATATATTCGCAAGACACTTCAACTCCTTTCTATGATAAGGAGAGACATATTGACCATTAAACACTAGTATTGGCCACTTGTGATTAATCAGATTAGCACGACAGGAACCTACGTGTGCCACCTTGCTCTCCTATAGCTGAGGAGTTTCAGCTCATGGGGACCCAAAATAAATAACTGTAACCAGAGGATCATCTCAGATATCCAAATGCTCCACTCCTCTGAGCTCCACATGCTCTTCTGATGGAATCAAGATTTTCCTGTTTTATGTTACATCAGTATCCCTAAAGCTGCCACTTGAAACTGAGCACATGCAAAAGATCTGGTTGGTGGCTCCTAAACAGAGCCCTGTCTGGTTCATTGTTGAATAGCTTGTTGTGGCCCCCAGTCCTGCCAAGAGGTGTCTCTGTACTCCCACTCGGCCTCCTTTACACTGAACGGAAATCTCTCCTCCCTCAGGAAGCTTCTAATTACAACAGACTCTCAGGAACCTCCCTCACTTTCTCCTCATGAAGTCATTTGCTCCTTCCTTATCTCTCCCTCTGATACCTCCGGCTTCTGGTTTTTGTACTAGCCAGGAATAAGAGAAGGGACTGAGCCCGGTGCGTTTTACATTCCCTAAGTGACAAATCTGTGCAGAGCACACAGTATAGAGTCCCCAAATAGGAGTGATTTGAAATTGAATTGAACCAGACAGTAGAAAATGGAAAGACTCTTGAACAGCAGGCATCCAGCTCTCCCTTTGGCAGATGCTGTACTTTGGACCTAGAATGCCCCTCAAAGGCCCAAGTGGTGCAGGCTTGACCCTTGGCCTGTGGTACCTTTGGAAGATGGTAGAACCTTTAGAAGGCCTGGCTTAAGGAGAGGTCTTTGGTCACTGTGAGTGTCAGGGAGGGTGAGACCCTCTCTGCCTGTTTATCTTTTTCTACTTTCCAGCTATGAAGAGAGGGGCTTTGTTCCACCATGGACCCCCACCATGGTGTGCTGCCAATGGTCCAAAGCCACAGGGCCAATAAATCACAGACTGGAACCTCTAAAATTGTGACCCAAATAAACATTTCTTTTGATTCTCACAGCAACAGAAAGCTAACTGATTCAGCAATTGAAAAAGTTGAATCGGAGACCCAGAAGTGACATCCAGAGACCTACAGCTGCTGACCAATTGAGCAAGTCTTCCTAAATGACTTGAGTACATACCAAATATTCATTAGAGAGGAAACTGCATGTAAAGCATGTCATGCAATGCGAGGTTCTGTGAATTATCCTAATTGTAATTATACATAATTATAGATTAATCATTATGGATACTACCATACTACAGCAATGACAGACAACACACTCAGCATTAGAGAGAACATAGCAAATAAAAAGTAGTGGGCTTTAAAGGGATCACAGTCTAGTTAAGGAGTTAAAATTAATATACATGGAAAGGTCTGAGAAAAATTAAAAGGATCCCTCATATAAGAATGGAAGAAGGAAAAGAACAAGAAATCAACAAAAAGCAAGCCCTCCCTGTGAACCAGTGCCATGCATGGGCCGATGGGGGGACAGCCAGATGCCAGCCTCTGCCAGCACAGAGTAGGAGACAAGAAGAGCCATTCCCACCCCCAGCCATAAATGACAGGCTGATCCAGGGCTGCGATGATAGCTATTGAGGTAAAGTACAATTTAATGCTTGTAGTGCTTAGTGTTTCACTGATTTTGCAGGTCTAAAACTGGTAGTTCAATCATCTATTCAGAGAATAATAATACTCAGTGTAGCATCTAGGAGGATCTTCTTCTGAAGGTGGTAGCCATTGTTAATTCTCTATTATCTCATTTGGAAGTTCTGCATCATTTTCATTGTTTTGTTGAGCTGGGTTTTATTCTGTTTTGTTTGAGTTATTATATCCGATGTCATGGGTAGCTGTTTCAAAGATAACAAGATATATTATGGTAGCCATTTTGGATTTATTTTTATCTTGTTTTGAAGTCCTTTATTGCATTCATTGTTTTGGTTTTATTGGTTCTATTCTGTTCTGTTTTGTTTGCTTTTACTATGTCTGAAGGTATGGCCAATGATTTTTGAAGACAACAAGAGGCATTATGGTAACCACTGTTGATTTTCTATTATCTTGTTTTGAAGTCCTGTGTCACTTACATTGCTTCATTTTGATTGGCTTTATTCTGTTTCATTTTGCTTGGTTTTATTCTCTTTAAAATACAAAACAAAGAAGGGAAGAAATTCTGAAAGGGATTCCTCTTGTAGCCTCAAGAGAATGAAGGCAGTTTGCAGAGGAGGTGAGATGAGGTGAACATTAAAGGGGAGGGAAGAGAAGGATCGACAGGCAGCAAACATAACACACTGGCTCAGGACTCCATGAGCCGCCCTGGTCTGCTGTGCTCACTGCGGTGGCCATGCTATGCAGCATGTAAAAATAGCTGAACAGTGACTTGGGAATTTCACCCATTAATTAGTGAAGACAGAAGCGGGGGGTTGGAAGTCACAGACATATTGCTCAGAAGAGCAAGAGGGGTGCATAGTTCATTCACCAAGCAACAAGAAAACAGCACTGGGGTGTAGGAGCTGGTGGGTGTGGGTGTGATCTCACACACACACACACAATTTCACTTGGCAGAATGAAAGTCTCAGGCATCTAGAAAAAATAATCAATTTCAGTTTTAAGAGTGGAGCTAGATTTCAGGGGACAAAAAGTGGGAACAAAAAAGAGAGAGAGACAAAATGAAGGTGGACGTCTCCCCATGTGGACCATGGTGTCTGGCCACATTGCTGTAGAGCTCAGACCCAGCGTACAAAACCAGCAGTTAATGAATGAATTCATTGAGCACCTCCTCTGCCCCGGGACTTGTTTACATCACGGTGACAGAATGTGTAAGATGCCATCCCACTGGGAAAGTAACTGGGGCACAGGAAAATCTAACACCTGGGAGTAACCCGACCACATCATGAAATCAGCACGCGGTATCTTTAGCAGGATTGGGGGTGGAAGGAAGGAAATGTACCGGGAAACATTCTGCATTCTCCACCCCCTCTTCTATGCAAACCTTGTAAAACAGGAATCAAATTATTTAGCAGGATTACAGTTTAATGCCTGGATAAAAGTGTCCACTGCTACTAATGGTCTTGTACATTTCAAGCAGCAAGTTGCCCAAAGGGTGGAGAGCAGACTTCAGTCGGGGGTGAGGGCTGAACTGTGTCATGAAATAGAGAAAAGAATTCATTCAGACCTACAGAGCCACTGTCTCCAGAAGACTGGGGCTTTCACTTATAACCAATGAACAACACCTCCAAAGATGGAAGAAATGGTGAATGTGAAGGATGAATGGAACAACAGAAGGTTCTGTGACCAAAATGTCAGAAAAAAGTAAAGTAAGATCAGTTAGAACTTAAATGAGCTGGAGCAGCTCTGAATATCCCAACACAGTAGCTCACACTGCACTAGCCTTCTAGCCGTGACCTCCAGAGAGCTCAGTGATGAATAAGATCAGGATTCAAAGACCATTTGCTCAAATCCTCAGACTTTGCACGTGTGTGTGTGTGTGTGTGTGTGTGTGTGTGTGTGTGTGTGTCCAGTTGGCTCCCATGGCCTTTGTTGGTATGGAATTCCATTCCCATCAGTTGCACTCTGGAGCTTCCTGCATTCACCCCAGTACAATTTCTCCTGAAGGTGGTTCAGAAGTCATGGGATAGAGCTAAGGAGGGAGATGACAGCTCCCATGGTTAGGGATCAATGTGCCTCTCAACTAGGACAATGACCAGGTAGCAGTGGTGGAATCCTCCCCCAGGCTCAGCAAGCCAAAGACAGGGAGTAAGCTCCAGGTTACAATCATTCATTAGTTCCATAAATACTTCATGAGTGCAAATTAAAGTGGAAGGCACTGAAGTGGAGAGGAGGAATGTAGAGAGGTCTAGAGCACTGTCTGCTCTCCAGCCCCTCTGTGGCAAATGCTGTGGGAATTCGGAGTCGGATATCCAGGAAAAGCTCCAGCATCCAAAGAGAATATGCATTCCATGGGAAGGAGATCTCCTGAGAGGAGACAAAAGGGGTTTGCAATGGAAGTTTGGCTGGACGGCACACATGAGCTGGCTGGACTGCTATGAAAGGTGGTGACACAGTATCTCTTTCCTATGACACCAGAGGGGGCACAGTCTGCCCAACAGCTGTCACACCTCTCCCTCTCGTTTCCCTTCATTCCCCCAAGGTTGCTGGAGGACAAATTAGGACAACTTGGCCCAGTGTCCTCCTGCCTCCCTGCAGGTTATTTCGTGGCCTCTCTCCAGGCCACTCTGATGGATGTCAGTAACAATGACTCTCCCTGACTCTGGCCGCTCTAGATGCTGCTGCCTGTTTGAAGAAGTTGTGGGCAAATCACCTCTGGATTAACATAGTGAAGACTGGGGACAGATACGAATCCAATACTAATATTCACAACCTCTCCAAGCCCCAATAAGCTGAACACATGCCTTCCTGAAGATTCCTTGGTTTTAGCCTCATTATTTTTAGGGAGTCACAACAGCTCAGGGAATCAAACAGCCACATGTCCCTGTCACCAATCTGACACCATGACAGCTATGGCTGTTTAGGATACCCTACACTGGCTCAAGGAAAGATCTGCCCTAACCATAGCAGGCTTGAATTTGAACCAAACAGTAAAACTGAATTTGAACCAATCAGTAGCCTCAGACTGGAAGGCTGTGTACTTAGGCCAATTTGGACCAATCAACAGGCCTGAATTTGGACCAACCACAGCCCACACCAGTTATATAAGCAGCAGTCTCCTTGCACTCTTCAAATTGGGGGAGGAGAGCTCCCTCTGTGCACTGACTCCTCTTGCACTGCAGCACAGGTCTTGTTCAAGTAAAGCCTCTCTCTGGTGGGCCTATAAATCTGCAATGATTTGTTTCTCAGGTAGTACAGGCTCAGAAGGGCCTATAAATCTACTTGGGAATTATCCTGAGTAGTGGACAGTGATCACTTAAAAAACAAGTTATAAACAGCAGCTGGTAGAGCTGAAACTTCCAAAGATCAGCAAGCAAGGTAGACCAGCAACAAAGAGCAGCAACTGCCAGTGCCCTGGTGGCATCTGGCATGGCTGGCATCAACCAGTGGTAGCTGGCCGTGGCACAGACCAGCAAGTGGCAGAGTTGAGTGATGGAGTCTGACATTAGTTGCTGCTGACCAGCAGCATCAGGGCCCAGAGCTGCAACACCAAGGGCCGAGGGCCATAGGTACATAAGGCGCACAGCCGTGAGCAGAGCTGCACTTTGTGGATTCAAAGCAAAAGGACCCTCAACTGATTGGTGACATTTGGTTGTCTGGAGGGGCCATGTCCTTTGCGAAGGTCCCTGGGAAGAAGGCAGACAATGCTAACGATCAGCATAGACCTCCTCATGGATGATAAGTGCCCAAGTGCTGCGGTCCTGCCCTGGCTGTCCAGGCAGTGTGGCCTTCCCCACCTGCCCAGCACAAAGCCCTCTGCTTTCTGTTGCAACTTTTGTTTATGTCTCTGTTTTCTTTTTCTCGGCCTCACAAGATGCTTCAAAAGGCTTTCTTATCAGGTGGCCAAACAGGAAAAATCATTTCCATAATTGTACGTTCTACACTATTAATTTGGAATTGTGCCTTCTGGGGAACTGACCTGACCCTCCCATATGGAGGTTCCTCATAATACTTGAAATTAAAATTTGTCTGAAATGAATCTGAAGCTGGAAACCATCCGGCTTTAGGTGTACACTAGATACCCACAGCAGGGTGAGTTAAGGCCATAAGCCTGTTTGTATGTCAGGATATTGGCTGGCAGGGCAAAGTGAGACAGTAAACAGCATTTTACCCTTGGGGGTGGACATCAACAGTAGGGTGGGCTCGAGCCATGCTGAATCAGCATCATCACCCAGTGTTACTCAAGTGCGAGGCGAGGCAGGTTGTGTCTCTTTAGTCCTTGGGAGAGTAGTTCTGTGGCTTGCTTTGGTGCATATGCATCGGACTACTGGGATTTATTGGTCTCTTGGCTCAGGGAATTATTGGTTCTTTTCCTTTTGGAGATGGATTTTTCAGGATAGGACGTCTGAGTTCCTCAGATTTCCTTGTATTTAATTTATTACTATTATGCCTGTGATTTGTGATTTGTGACTGAAACAATCTTTGGATTGTGTATTTGTCTGGGAAAGTATTGATCCCAAGGTTAACTGGTGTACTGACTATAGTCTGGTCTGTCGTGGCCTTTTCTTATGATTCTGTTTGTTGTCGCTGTGTTTCCCAGAAGTATTCGGACTGTGTTGTGTGAAGGAACTTTTCCTTTAGGTAATTGATTGATGTAGCTCTCATCCTAGGGAGCAGCAGACTAGGTAGTAAGTACAGGTTTTGACACTCAGTCTGGAAAAGCTCCTACCAAACATGGGACTTGTCACTAGGATACCTTTTAACTAATTGGTGCAAAATTTAAGGAGAATGGTTTAAAGAAAAAGAGGCTGATCAGTTCAGCTCAGTATAAAGTGGGAGATCAGGGAGGTCGAGAACACTGGCCAAAAGAATAGGTGTCTGAATTGTATACCATTTTCCAGCGGATTCGTTCTGTAAAAGAAAGGGAAGTAAGAAATCCCTTCTCTCCAGGTCACTATGAAGTTATTTGTATGAATGCAGCTCCTAAATGCCCCTGGACACAGAACCAAACAGAGATACCCTAAGAGACCCACTTCCACTGTGCACCTTGCTAGGAAACGTCTGCACCTCCTTACTCAGCATGGGGCCCAACAGCAGCTGATGCAGGGCCACTCTATCGCCTGACACAACCGACAGCTCTCTTCTAGTACCACCTCTCACCGACACCTACCCTGCCAGTCCTATCTCTGGTGGGCTTGAGATCAGGAAGCAAAGCGGCACCCCACTTTACTCAGGGGAATCTGCTCCCACGACAGGAAGTGTCAGGTGCGGATGGGGGTCGTCACAGTGCGCGTTCCCTGTTCAGTGAGAGACACATCTCAGTGTAAAGAGAGATCACGCATTTCTTAAATTTAGAAATGCATTTTATTAAGTTGAAAATAACTTTTATTCGGACTCGTGGAGGATGTGATTGCAGTATTAACTGCTGCTGCACTTGTAATGAGAAAGAAAGTAGTCACTAAAAATCTGGGACCGGGAATATAGCTCAGCGGCATGGTGCCTGCCTGACAAGTAAAAGGTCCTGAGTTTGATCCCCAGCATAAATAAATAAATAAATAAAACTCTCCCTAAAGCACCTGATGACTTGGCAGTAATACTTCAGACCACAAAGTCAAGAGGTTTGGGGACTGCACGGTTCCCACCCAGCCTCGATTCTGATCCTAAATGGGATTCTGAAAAGCCTATGCATAGGGAGAGAATGAAGCATTTTTTAACTTGCTCCAGAAGGAATGGGAAAGTAATATCTGATTAAGCCTATCAGTTATGACAGGTCAAAGAAACAACAAAGGTGGAGAATCCTGCTGTGGCCTTCTGAAAGCGTACTAAGACCAAATCAGAGTTGGCAGAAGAGAGCTCTAACAGCTATGCATTTTATAATGTAGCCTGCTTCAGATAGTAGAAGAATGTCACAAAAATTTGAGGCAGGGCCCCAAACCCCATTATTAATTCTGGTGGAAGAGGCCTTCCACTCAGAAGAGGCAAAGAAGAATAAAAGATTAGAGAAAAAGACACGACTTTGGGCTGCTTTAACTCAACTGCTGTCTCGGTATCTCACAAGACCCTCAAAAATGTACTCCACAAGGACTGGGGAGAAACAAGTGTCTGTATTGTTGGAAGGAGGGTCACTGGAGAGGAGAAGGTCCCCACAGTCTAGAATGGTCAGGCAATAATTCACTTCAAGTCCAGGATTCTCCAAGGGAGAATCCACTCCTGGGCTAAGGGGGTCCAAGGATCTTCCAGGCTTTAAAAATACTCAGAAGGTATCATCACCGTTATGCTAAAGGATACTCGGGTATGGCACATAAAGAAAAATAGCAATTTTCTTTTGAACAGTAGGACCTTTGTTACAAAAACTGCCTGGGAATGTTTTGTCCTTTGGCTTATGTAACATGTGGGTCACTAAGTTCTGTGGCCCCTTCTTTGAGCACCATTATTTAAGATCTAGCAAGCCCATTGATTAAAGGGGCTCATGGAGGCACCTCAGTGCCTTCCTGGCAATACTTGTCTTTGGCCACGTCTGGATGCCTGGGTTTATCTGACATGAGGAAATCTTACTGTCACTGTTTGTCATTCTAGTGCATAGAGGCTAACAATATTAAAGTCCTTCTGAAAGAGCAGGAGATTTCCTATGGCCAGTTCCCTACTTCTCTACACAGGTTGGCAGTGCAGTTGCCCGTTTGTCTAAAAGCAGTGGCTACCAGTGTCTTCCTCGCGGGAACATCTAGTAAGTCATCCCTTAGCCAGTCTTTGCAAGTACAGACCTCTCGCCAGGGTCAAGCTGTCTTAAAGGCAAAAAGATAACAGAGGGTGGCCAGAGACCCTGTGAGTTTCATGCTACCATCATTTCTATGTTATTAATAACAAATTGAGGCCAGAGTGGTTAAGAAACTTTGCAGAGGTTACGTAGGAAGTCCTGGAGCCCCAGGGGAATTGGAAGTTCAGTCTGAATAACTTTCCCAGGGCCACTGCACAAACCCAGATGTCTGCCTTGAACATTCAGAGTTGATTCCTTCGGCACAAAACAAAAATATGCAAGAGGTAAAGTTAAAAAGAAGGGCAATTAAATACCTATGCATATGCTTATTCAACATTCATTTCAACAGTTAATTGGTTGGCTTCTGCCACATGCAAGGAACAGTGCCAAGAATCAAGGGAGATAGAGATAAAAGCACATGAGTATTTGCTCGTTCATTTCCAACTGTTGGTACAGGGCCTGTGTTTACTCCAAGTCTTAATTTAAGAATGTGTCAGAAGAGAATTGTTCCATGATATTCTGGGAATGGAGCCATACGAACAAATTCTGGGAAACAGACATATTGAAGTCGTCACCATTTACATTTTTTAAAACAAGAAAGAAAAAAGAAATATGCATGAGAACTCATAGAGAACCAAATACACAAACTAAGGAACTTCAAAGTAAACATAGTTCCAATATTAGAAATTAGGCTAGTGGCTCTCTATCTATCATGTATCATTTATGTATCTGGTTATCATCTACCATTTATCAATGTACAAAGTGATCAAAAAGTATATTTAAATTAAAATATGTATTAATCTCCCTCAAAAACTTGCCCTCACTTAAAATATACTCATCCCATCACTCTTGCCACTTTCTGAAGCAGTGCTACAAGTTCCCTTTCATGAGTGTCTTCACTTGTTGTGATCAAAAATATGGTAAATGTGGTGCGGAGTGCCACTCAATGAAAAAACAGGCTTGCAAAAATATTTTTTTGAGTGAGTTTAGGACATTGAGACAGCCACAACAGTGTGACTAGACATTCATGAAAGAGGACTTTCAGAACTGCTTCAGGAAGTGCCAAAGTGATGGGAAAGTTTGGACCGAGCAGGACTATTCTGAGGGGGATTGATGGCAATATATATCTTACTGCAGTAATTTTAGAAATTTAAACAATCACTGTATCCTTCAATCGCATCTCTTATCTATGGTCTACTTACCTGTCATCAATTTACTAACCTATTATCTACCTATCTTCACATTTAAGTACTAGCCAAGAAAGTAATTCAAACTCTTATAATACACAGTATTTATATTCCAACAACCAGTTATGTTAATGTATGTGAAATGTGACACAGGTCTTTCTACTACAATGACTGATGCTGATTCTTCTGTATTATTGAGAAAGAAGTAACCCCAGGCCCTTTTCTCTCTCACTACACTATATAGCTGACAGTGTATCTTGGAAGTTTCAGTGGCCAGCTTTTGCTCTGTGCTTTAAAGTTTCTAAAACAAATGAGCACGTGTTGTTCTGTGATAAGAAAAACTACCCTAAAAGCCAAAGAAGTTTAACTACATACACAACTGCAGAACGATGTTCCATAAACATATTGTTATGGATGGCTCAGGCGTATTTTAAACACCTGAAGGTGACTTTTGTATCACCTCATCTTTTAAGAATGTGAATTTCCAGCAGGCAGGGCCAGCAGGCATTCCTTCAAAGGCTTAAAACATCCAGGATATCATTTTATGGTAGTTAATCAAAATAATGACTATTTGAGTGTAAAAATACTTAGCAATTCAGGCTGACTTTGTTCTCAAACAGATTTCTTACCCGTGTGGACCTCCCTAAGCTTTGCCATCTCTGTGCAGCTCAGCCTCGGCCTCCCACTCCCAGACCTTAGTGAGCCTCGCTTCTTATACTGGCTGTTCTGATCTCACCCTGTAAACCAAAGCCATTAGCACTTCTCCGTGGGTAACATAAGGTAAAGATTCCCACCCCTGCTCAGCTGAAAGCCATGGCCATGAGCTCCAGAAAGGACAGTCCGGAGGAGGCGGAGGGACAGAGGACAATGGAGCCAGCCTCTGCCACCCTTGCGAGGAGAATAAGCTGTGGATTACTGATGGGCAGGCCAAAAGCCACAGTGAGCACATTATGGCCAAGACAGAATAGTGAATGCAGAGAGTGTCTGGCGGGCCCATTCACCCGGCACTGGGAGGTGCCTGTGGAAGGCGATCCACCTCGCCTCCCGGTTATCGGTGTTTTCTTGGCACCCGCTCATACTAATGGCACTTTCTTGGCAAATCTGAACCAACAGCAGAATCCTAAAGACGTAGACTGCTTCTTGATGGGGTGTCAGGAATTTAGCTCACAGTGAGGTTACTTTATTAAAAGTTGTAAACTAAGCCTCTCATTCCAGCATTCCCGGAGGCTGAGGAAAGAAGATTGTGAGTTTGGGCTCAGCCTGAGCAACTGAGTGACTTAGCAAGACTCTGTCTCAAAAAATGAAAAAGGGCCCGGGATGTAGCCCAGCGGGAAGGTCTGGATCCAGTCCCAAGCACCATCATAGTAACAAGCAACAGCGAACAAAAGCTATAAACTTAAGACTTAGCCTCCAAGACTCTCACCCGATCATCTGTAAAGTGCAGAGTCCAGGCCAAAGACTTGCCGCAAGCTGGCTGCACACCACATCCCCTCCTTTTGCCTCTCCTCTCCACCTCCTTTAATCTTATCATCAAGAACTGAGGAGCGTTCCACGGAAAGGATGATTAGCGTTTCTAGCTAGTTAAGCATCTGCAAAAGGTTCTATCCCGGTAACAGCAATAAAAAAACCAGAAGATGTATACGTAACAGCTGCCCACTGTGAATGCACTCAGTATGTCTGGCAAACACACACTAATAGCATTTCTTTTAAAGGACTGAGGCGATCATTCAGATCAGTCTGCGTCTAACCCTGCACACAGCTGTCTTCTCTTCCCCGTCAGCTCCACACGCTCACACCTGAATGCGAGCTGTCTTAAACTTACATTGTTCTGCAGTTGTATCTGGTATCTCTTTTATCTCACCATTTCATAAGCTGCTTGCAGTTAGGAGCATTTCTGGTTTTCTTCTCATACGCCTTTCTGACATTGTGGACTGTCTTTATTCATAAAGTAGGCAGACGACATTTTTGGCACGCATTCCGTTCAGCTGAGCAGCTGCTAACCTCGAGCTGTGACACGCTTGCTGCGGTCACCTCTCCTGCTCGTATGTGTTTACTTGCTGTCATCTGCCTCTTTCCTCAAGCTTCTCACCTGCATGTGCAATGCATCATGCCTTTCCAAGAGCAATGAAGGAAAATTCATGCACGCAGGCACATTCTCCCACATTAATTTTGGCTGCAACCCAAAGTCCTATGCCCCCTGCCTTGTTCCAGCTGCCAGTTCAAGTTCATAAAGAAGACTTCAGGGAGGCAAATGAGGCACCAAATCTCACTTGGTTTTTAAAAGGTGGGGGGTTTAAGGAGAAGTCAGTATTGAGCCCAAAAGTCAATCCAGCCAAGAGTTTGAGCAGGAAGTCATCTGGTAAGTTGAGGTGACAGCGTTCTAAAGTCCCCAGGACTGAGTAGACAAGTAGGGAATGCAGGATGCAAGGTGAGATGGGAGGTCCTTGGCAGCCTCCTCAGGGCCGTGAGTTAGCAACTGTGTACCTGCTGGGGAGGACTGCAGCTTTCGGGGAAGCCCAGCACAGAGTCTGGAGGAAAACTGATTCCTGGGTCTGCTGTTTTTAATTTTTAATTCTCTGTCATTGTACACAGGTATATACCAGCAGGTGTAGAACTTAGCATTTTATAGTTTATCCTTTATTACATTTTCTTTTGCTCCCTCTTCTGATGGTTTTATATAAATTTTATGTATTAAAATACTTGGTAAAAGTGATCAAGCTAGCTGGGCGTGATGGCACATGCCTCTAATCATAGCCCTTGGGAAGCTGAGGCAGGAGAATCACAAGATCAAGGCCAGCTTAGTGATACCCTGTCTCAAGAAAAAGCACATACAACAATGTTCCACTGTGCAATAGTCTCCAAAATTATCATTGAAGGTAGTTTTGTGTCTTGGTTTCATGTATTAACTCTATTATAATCTTTTATCTGAATGCTATATAATACATCTGGAATAGTCAAACCTAGTCTTATCAGAATGCTCAAAAATGAAATGTTTTGCTTATTTAATATTCTTTTAAAGTCAGAGTTAGCAGAACACATTTTTGCCCTTGTGACTTGACTGGGGGGACAGGACTGGATCTTAAGAGTACCTGAGGACCGTTAGTGTAACATACAGAGTTACAGACTGTGCCATCACTGTGACAAAACACCTGACATAGTCAACTTTCAAGGAGGAAATGTTTCTTTTGGTTCACAGTTCTAGCAGTTTCAGTCTTGCTTGGTTCCATTTGCTTTGGGCCTGTAGAGAGGCTGAGCATCATGGTGGCAGCACATGGCGGATGAAGGCGTATGCACCTTGGCAGCCAGGGAACAAAGAGAGAGAAAGGAAAAGGCTAGTCTCCAGTGTCCCCTTGGGGGGTGCACACCCAGTGACCCGGCTTCCTTCTACCAGGCCTCCATCTCCTAAAAGTTTCGCCATCTCCCAGCAGTGATCAAACCTTGAACGCATGGGATTTGAGGGGATATTCTCAATGCAAATTTCAGCATGGGCAACACAGCGAGTTTGTACGAAACTGAGCTGTGAATCTAAATCATTCTTGAAGCAAAGTCTCAGAACAATTGCCTTTTCTCTTGTGATTTACCTCTTTAGGATTCAGTTGTGCAAATAAAAATAGCTCATCATTCCTGAGACAGCCAAGTACTTTACACGTATGACCTCATGCTCTATCCTGACAACACAATGGGACTGATTTTATTATTACCCTCCCCCACCCACATCCTGAACAGAGAACATAGCTGTGTTTTGATCCAACCTGAACACTGTCAGAACATTTTGTACCCTGGGAGAAGCCTTGTATCCTGCCACTCCCCACCAGTCCATCTCTGGGGATATGAGAAAGGCCTGCTGCTGGTGCCATCAAGTCTGGGAAGAGAGAGCTCTACCCTCAGGTTTGAATGGGCTACTTATTTTTAATTTCTGGGTTAGAAATGCACTTGCAGGTATGTGTCTGAGTTC
This sequence comes from Cavia porcellus, assembly GCF_034190915.1. NCBI lineage: Eukaryota > Metazoa > Chordata > Mammalia > Rodentia > Caviidae > Cavia > Cavia porcellus. The sequence continues at coordinate 7,459,215 of NW_026947507.1, read as the reverse complement.
AGTGATAGCACATGTGTCCTATTTCCCACTGCAACCTGGACCCTGACTGCTTCTCCAGGTGAGGATGAAGCCAGTGAGATCCTCACTGTCTTTGTTCTGCTCAAAAAATCAGGAAAAGCCAGTTTTGAGGGACACAGTTTGCAGTTGGAAGACACTTGCTGAACCATGTAAATGCATATAAGCGTACTCGACCACATATGGAAAAATGACTGGAGTCATTTTATAGTATGTGTATTTTATCAAAATAAATTCAGCTGAGGCGAAAAACCATAGCTTTTTCTCAAAAAAACCATTGTATGTTGTCCACAATGTTTACCAAAATTTGCACAGGTTTTTCCTAAGCAGAGGTAATCTGTTCACAAACTCTTACCATCTTTTCCTTTTAAAGCATCGCCCAGACTGTTCCTTGCCCAGGCTGCAGAGCCAGTGGCCTGGCCGTGCCTCAGTCTGCTTCCTGGGCCCGCCCTCCTTTGTGTTGCCTGTGGGTGGAGGAAGCACTTGCCAACCCCAGACAAACAAAATCCTGGATTCCTTCCCTCCTGGCTAGAAGTTATTTATTGTTAAAGGAACCAGCCAGCACCCCACTCACTCCTCCCAAATCCCAGCACTGGACTAAAAAATGGCAACATCCCACCAGACTCTACAGAAACATCCTGAAAGACGATCCCTGGGTCCTTGTTTTTCAGGGAGCAGGCCCTGGGTGCATGCCTGCATCTGTCCAGCTTATTTTCACTGTTAGGGGGTTGCTAACAACCATTCTGAAATCTGTAGTGCCGCCTTAGTGCTACCAGCACTGATTTACTGAAGCCACTGGCCAGGCCATGTAGTTTGTATTCTTTTTGTTCTTCCCAGGCTGGGCATTGTGCCCAGAATTCTCTTGCTCTCCTCTGGACGTGCAGTATGATGAGATCGAAGCAATTAAATATTTCCAGAAAAGATGGAAATGGATCATGTTGATGACCCAGCAGGAGATGATCAGATGACCTAGAATATTGTTTTAGTAATATGCATTATGTTAGAAAAATGAAAAAAATTTTAATTTTTGCAAAGGAGCACTAGGTCGAAGAATATGCTTATAAACCCCAATTCAAGGAAAACAAATATGGAGTGCATGGAGGTGAGTATCTGGGAATGGAAAGAGGCATCTTTTTGGTTTTTTTTTTCCCAGAAAAATTGACACATACTGACCCTCACGTTGGGGCTCTGCATTTTCTATGTCCATATATTTATCAAGGCTTAAGTCGACAGCTCACAGTGGCCCTAGATGTCACTAAGTCCTCAGCCTGGCTGACCAGGTGCTCAGGGTCTGTTTCCCGCTCCTCTCCCAGCATCCCCTTCCCTTTAGCCACCTGGCCTTTGTGACACACCCTCCATATTCCAGGTGCTACACTCTTGCTTCTCACTGCTAGGTGGTTCCTTTGTGCTGTTTGCTCCTGGTGTTTTCTTACCTTCTTCTACATCCTCTATTTTGCCTGGTTAACTCAATCTTTGGAGGCCACCTTGAATTTTCTCCTCTCTGGCTGTCCTTTTGCTAACAAGGCATACACACAGCAATATTAAAGTTACTTGTTTGTTTTCTTCCTGTAAGAGCAAAAGCTCCATGGAGGTAGACGTTGTGTCTGTTTAATTCGCCTTCATATTAACATCTGCCTAACAGCAGGACCTTGCACATACATACTCTATGGTTAAAAAAAAAAAACTGTTGAAAGAAGGACAAAAGTCAGAAGTTTCTTCACTATTTCTAATCGCGAAGAGGTTATGCGATCCGGGATAGACCCCGGAGGGAACAGAAATTTAAATCGGTTTCAGCCGGTGAAAATACAGAATCTCCTTATGCTACAGCTGCCCGGGACCAACCAATCAAAACAGCCCCCGAGGACTCAGAGGCAAGAGCGAATTTATTATCCATCCGAGTACCTAAATTTACATCAGACAGCCCTTCTGTTGCTGTTTTGTCCGTAAGTTAAACTTTTTGTCATTAACTGTAACTTACACAGTGACCCCTGCGTAGCCCAAAGCGATGAAGCAGCTCTGCCCCAAGGGTGCGCTTTGTACCCCCAGTTCCTGCCGCGCAACCCTCAACCCTGGCTGGAGCAGGAAGACAAGCGCAACGCAGCTGAAGCCTGCCACCTCGTGGGCTTCTAGTGACAGCACGGTTTTGCCAATGCACTGTCTAAACTCCTGGAAATGTGTGTCCTTTTCATTTCTGTCTCGCACCTTACATCTGAAATCAGATTTATTTAGCTCTAGTCCAAACTAAAAAGTAAACAGTAAATCTATGTTTCCTGACGCCACCTCCCTCGGGTCAGTAGTGACCTCGGATCTAAGTGTATCTCACGGCCGTGTCACAGAGCCCTGGAAGAGCTCTGCCTCAGGGGGCTGAGTTCTAGGACTCACAGTGTCACTGGCTACCTTGTCATCCTGAACCACCTACCTACCCTCTGCGGCTCGGCTTCCTTCTCTGAGCAGTTACTGGAGGCCAGGGAGGGTCGGAGGTGGTGAAAGGGTGCAAAGTTACAGGTAGGAGGGATAAGTTCTGCTGCCCTGTTTTGGGTGATGATACTGAACTAGATTATTTCACTGTAGGCACGACAGGATTCTGAATATTCTCACTGCCAAAAAAAAAAAAAAAAAAAAAAAAAAAACCTATAGGAGGAGGGAGATGTGCTAAATATCCTCATTTGATGATTGCATAACGTAAACATGTATGAAAACATTCTGCTGTACCCCACAAGCAGTCGTAATTATTATTATACACCAATTAAAAGCAAAAAGAAAAGAGAGGTTAAAGCAAAATAACCACAATGGTCCTGCTAGCTCTAAAATTCAAAGACCTTCTTCCCAGAGTCGCAGGTCACGTGACCATGGGAGAATGACTGCAAACCAACTCGGGCTCGTTTCCCAGCACCATTTGTTCTCTGATACACAGGGGCCCAGCAGGGTGCTGGTACTGTGCTAGATGCCCAGGAAACACCAGTGAAGAAACAATGTCTACGCTAAGAGGCCAGGCTCCTTGCAGTTAGGGCAGGAAAAACTGGGAAATCCAAGACTGTACTAGCATTACTGATGGGATGTGGAGGTGCCAAAGAGGTGGACAGGGTGATTCCCAGGCCAGGGGAGCTCGGTGGTCAAGTGCCAGTCACTGAACTGAACACACAGGACGTGACCAGAATGGAGAAAGATCACGGGTGCACCAGTTAAGTCTAAAGGGAGAATCATGAAAAATTCATCTGCTTTTTGATGAGCAGGCCTTTGAATAGGTCGGTCTGGGGCTCAGAAGAAACACTGAACTATAGCATGATAAACTGACAGCATTTGGCAGGGTCAGTGAGAAGAGAGGAGGGCCAGCATTTAACATCTGGTAGAGGATTTTAAGCTGGTGAAGGGGACCGCTGAGCCAAACACACAACAACAAAGACAATGACAATGATAATGACAAACTCCTATGGGGCATAGGCTTGTGGAACCAAGAGGAGAACACAGGACCCTGCGGAATGGGCCTGGTGGAGCAAGTGACAAGGGGACTGAAAAGGACTTGAGGGACCTTGTCGCTGTGCTGTGCTGTGCTGTGCTGGGCTGGGCTGGGCTGTGCTGGGCATGATAAGACGCTGAGAGGGTCCTGAGGCAAAGAGACAGATGGAACAGTTACAAATGAATAGGAAAAAAAAAAAAACAGGAATAGAGGGGAGGGACGCCCCTGAGGGTCCTGGCTGTGGAGGTGGACAGGAAGATGGCTGCTGGAGGGTGCATGAGAGTCAAGGCAGGGTTTGTTAATCTGATGAAGAGTTACAGAAGGATCTAGTCAAGGCTGGGGGGGTTGAAGGACGAGACCAGAGAGACGGCAAGTAATGTGTTAGAGTTCCTGACAATATGAAGTGTGACAGAAAAGTACTGTGTACATAAGTTTTTAAAATGATTACAGTAAAAGACACATTGCCATTAATCTGCCCCTGGCTTCAAATACGTGGATCCCATCATTCTTGCTATTTGCTGAAGTCCTTGTTCATCGGGGACTTTAGTTGCTCTGTCATGGCTGCCTCCGTTTCTCAAACTGATTCAAAACACCTAGCTTTCACGGTCATGTGACTCTGGGGAAGAAGTAGACACCGCACAGTGTGCGTGGAAGGGCCCATCCTCTGCGCTCCTCCATCTCTTGACCCCCTTCCAGAATTACCTATCTCCCTAATTCTTGTTATCTTTTATTTTGCACTTTATTTATAATTCGGGCTTTTCAAATAAGAGAAATCATCCAGTATTTAAGCTCATGTGTCTGATTTATTCCACTTAACATTATGGTCTCAAAGTGCATCTATTTTACTACAAATGACTTAAGTTTATTTTTGTAAGGGAGAGTAGTGCTCACTGTCCATGAATGCCACATTTTCTTTATGTATTCATCTGCTGATGGACACAAAGACTGCTTCCAAGACTTAATTATTATGAATTGTGCTACTATAAACATAACTATGCATGTGCATCTGTAACATGAGGTCTTTAACTTTTTTTTTAAGAGGTCTTTAACTCTAAAGGGAAGAAACTTAGAAGAGGAATCCCAGGGCCAAATGGAATTCTTAGTTTTAGTTTTGTGAGGAATCGCAAACTGATTTTCATAGTGGCTGCATTAGTTAATACTCTGACAGTGCAGAAAGTTCCTTTTGCCTGCAGCTTCACCAACATTTGTTATTATGTGATTTCTGTTATACTAAGATGCTGAAAAATTAAAATAATTGATTAAAAGATAATTAGCAAAAATAGTTCAAAGGATAGTTATTAGCAGTATTGTCATTCTGTACTGAGCTCATTACCCTACTAACCAAACACCAACCACATAGTTATAGATTAACTGACTGTGTGGTTATGCTCTTCTGTAAACGTCACCCCCTCTCCCCCAGTAACCTGTGTTCTGTGTCAACCATTGTTCCCTTTATGAGAGACAAATGTTCCTGGAATTGGCAGACCAAGGGCTATGCATTGGCTAACCACCCACTGTGAAATGTCTCTGACCTCAAGCAAAGGGGAACAAGGCCCACCTTATTTCTGTTTCTCATCACTATGTACTTAATGATCAATGAGCTAATCATAAATGAACTATAAAAATCAGTCAAAATTCTGACTCAGTTGCACAGCTTTGCAAATTCCATCTTCACTGTGTGGCTGGGCCAGCTAAAATACAAGCTAAAACATATACTTATGTGCTTCTTTTAAAAAGACGTCTTGCCCTGTTTATCATCTCGGGGGTCTTGTCCCATTTTTCATCATGGGGCCTTGTTTTTTGGGTGGGTTACAACAATTTCTTGATGGCAGTCATTGTTTCTGGGGGAAGATGGAATCCCAAATAGCCAGTGATGTTGAACACTTTTTCATGTATTTAATTGGCCATTTGTATTTCTTCTGAGAAGTTTCTGCTCATTTTAGCTGCCTACTTTTTAAACTAGGCCTCATATTTTGAGAGTCTCATTTTTTGAGTTCTTTATATGTCCTAGATATTAGTTCTCTGTCTGAGGAATATCTGGCAAAAAACTTTTTCCCATTCTGTTGGTGGTGTCTTTACCTTGTTGGCTGTTTTTTTCTGTTCTGCAGAAGTTTTTCAATTTGATACGATCCAATTCATTGATCCATGGCACTATTTCCTGTGAACCAGGGTTCTATTTAGAAAGTCCTTGCCTTATCTATGACTTCAAAAGTTTTACCTATTTTAACTTCTATCAGGTTGTTTCTATTTTTTTTTTTTTTTTTTTTTTTTTTTTTTTTTTTTTGTCCAGGGATTGAATTTACGACCACTTGCTTACAAGGCAGGCACTTATGCCACTGAGATAAATCCCCAGCCCTCAATTGTTTCTATTCTAACATTTAGTTCTTTGATCTATTTTAATTTCAGTTTATTACATGGTAAGAGATATGAATCTAGATTCAATATTTAGTATGTGAATAGTCAGTTTTCTCAGTACCATTGAAGACATAATATTTCCTTTTGTATGTGTTTTTGGCCACATTGTCTGACATCAAATAGTTGAATGACCTGACCTTGTTTATGCAACTTCTATTCTGTTCCAGTGATCCTGATGTCTGCTTTTGTGGCAGTACCATGCTGTTTTTACCACTGTAGCTTCGTAATATAACTTCAATTCTAGCATTGTGAAGCCTCCTGCTTTGCTCTTGTTACCCAGGACTACTTTTGTTATTCTACATCTCTTCTGTCCATCTCTTCTTACAGTCCATGAACTGTAAGATTGTTTTCTCCAGCTTAGTGAAGAATGATGTTGGTATTTTTATTGGGATTGCATTAAATCTGTATATCAGATTTTTGAAGTATGACCATTTGGACTATATTTCCTCTGCTTATCCAAGAACAGGATATCTTTCCATTGTCTGATGTCTTGTTTATTTTTATTTTTCGACATACTGTAATTTTCATTGTGGAAGTGTTTCACTTTCTTCATTCAGTTAATTCCTGAGTATTTAAATTTTTCTTGGTGTTTCTAAAAATTGCTTTTCTAATTTTTTTCATAATGAATTTATTATTAGTGTATGGGGACATGATTGATTTTTGTGTGTTGATCTTGTATCCTGGTACACTACTGAATTTGGTTACAGTATGAATTCTAGCAGTATTTTGGTGGATTTTTCATGGGTCTTCTATGAAGATCATGTCAACTGCAACTCAAATGATAATTTGAGTTCTTTCTTTCCTATATTTATCCTTTTTATTTCTTTATCATGTCTAAATGGCTCTTGCTAATGTTTTGGGTACTCTGTTGACCATGAGTGGTGACAGTGGAGTCCTTGTCTTGTTCCTGATTTTAGAGGGAAATCTTTCAGTTTTTCCCCACTTAGTATGATGTTAGCAGTAGGTTTCTCATTAAGAGGTGTTATCAGATTGTGATAAAGTCCTTTCCTATTTTCTTCAGTGTTTCTATCATAAAAGGATGTTGGCTTTCATCAAAATCTTTTTCTGTGTGTATTAAAGTGCTCATGTGATTTCTGTCATTGCTTACATTTATGTGATATATTACATTTGTTGATTTGCATATCTTGAGACATTCTTGCACCCCTGAAAGATGTAGAACACACTTCATGAAAATTCAGAAAATTGAACGCTTCTTTTAGTGTCAGAGCAAACAAGCATAGTAAGTGATTTATACAAAAATGTTTATAACTGTACTACTTACAGTAATAAAACTTCAGACAGCCACAAACTGAGAACCAGTTGAGAAGAGAATACTATATTACATCATTGGAGTTTTATAATGTTATTAAAACAATAGATCATATATAGATTTATCTAAAAACCTATATGCAATTATTGTTGTTAAAACATATACTTATGTGCTTCTTAAATACAGGTTTAAAAACTCTTTTTTTCTCAAATCCCAGATTCATAGTTGAAAGGATACTTAAGAGACCATCTTGTTTCATGAACTCAGAAACTGGATCAGCATTCACGATAAAATACCAGTGTAAAAATCAATAGACATTGAGGGATTTCTGTATCTTCTACCCCTAAAAAGATCACCTGAATACATTGTGGTGACATTATTTTATATTCTTGTTATCAAATTTTAATTACCAAAATTGTTATTTTTTAATGAATGTAGTCAAACATATTCATTCATTCACTCATTCATTTAAGTATTTAATAAGTAACCATAACAGCCCTAGAGCTTTGGGCCAATCAAACATGTATGGCATTTTCCTCTACGTGGACCCTGCTGTTTTACTTATCTGGTGCTCTACATATTAATTAGACTTTTTTCTTCTTCATAAATGACTCCTCTGTGGACTTGCTTTTATAGAATAGTGACAAGGAGGAACGTATAATGCAGTGAGGAAAGATGATGTAGAAAACAGTTCTGGACAAAACGACAACAGCTCTGGACAAAGTTCCAGAAAGCTGCCAATGCTGGTTAAAACCACCAGAGTCTGTTGGAAGAACACCTGGGAGCTTCCAACCCTAAACCTGTCACAGAGCTGGAAGGAACTAATTCCACAGGGAAAGAAAACACAGAATGAACACTTTTTGCACTGTCTGAAGGTACCATGTTCTGGGAACAATGTCAAGAGTCTGTTTCTTGAATTTCTTGTGTCAAAGAAATCATTATTTCTGGTGGTGGTTTGATATAGAGTTATGACTAGCTGTTTTTCACATTTTTACATGTTCTGTGAACTCCTTGGGGACCCACATCTATCTTTTATTATAAGGCCCCCACTATTAATCAAATAAATGCTATTTAACATTAAACAGTCAAAAATTCAGCTCTTGCATATTCCTCTTCAAATCATATTCATGCTTAGTTCACTTTGCATCTTTAAATGTTTTCAAACATATGAAACATATGTATATATACATATTATATATATATATATATAATATATATATATATATGGAATCTTGTAGTCAAACTTATAAACATGAGAGAGTATGAGAGAGTAGCATGTTGCTTGCCAGGGGCCAGGCTAGGAGGGGCGAGAAATAAGAGTTGTTCAGTGGACACAGAGTTTCAGTCATGCAAGATGGAAAAGCTCCAGAGGTCAACTGTGCAACACATGCATACATATAGTCAATAATACTGTTCTTTAGGCTGAAAAAACCTTTGAGGGAGGCTGGAGTATGGCCAGGGGAACTGCACTTTGCCCAGGAAGTGTGAAGCCTCGGGTTCCACCCCTAACATCACAGAGAAGAAAACTGTTAAGCAGGTAAATTTATGTTAGGTGTTTTTTTTTTTAACACATACGTGTGTAGCAGTGTGTATATACACAGAACTAGTAAGTCTCCAGATTTGTTCCAACAAGAGTACACATGCTCTTACACACACACAGACACACACACTCAACGGAAAACTGGCTCTCATTCTCCACGTCCCTCCCAATCTATTATACCTTAGGAAGAACGCTAGAGTTCTGTCTGTGATGCCAGAGAGTATGGTCAATACAGAAACATGAAGTGGGCCTTGACACAAGATGACTGACAGACAGACAGAGAGATAGGTAGACTGTGCATTGTAATTAATTTACTCTCTAAAATGTCTGTGGTAAAGAGAAGCCTATTGGGAAAATGAGAGGGTATCATCACTGTGAGAAAATAGACAAAGATAAATACCAAGCATTCAGATATATCTCAGTAAAAATCACAGATTAAAGAGAGAGAAGTTGGGTATGGGGACATATGCCTATAATCCCAGCATTTGGGGGGCTGACGTAGGAGGATCATCAAGTCCAAAGTCAGTCTGAGCTACAGAGTGAGTTCACAGCCACCCTGGACTACATAGCAAGTTGTACCAAAAATTCACCAATTAACCAACCAAACAGACAAAAAAAAAAAACACCCTAGAAACTGAGGTGCCGGTCTGCAGAAGGCTGGAGAGGGGAATCGCAGGGTACACTGGGAATCCAGGCCAGCCTGGTCTGCAGCACTTTCCCGGGGGGAAGCCTGGGGTGTACAGGCCCCAGGTGAAGAGGGGCCCAAACTGCTCCAGACAAGGAAGCAGCTGTTGTTTTAAAGCCAAGAGCCTTCAGATTTTGAGAATCTGCCAGAATCCTGATGCGAACACGAACACTGGTGTGGAGCCAGGGGAGGGGGCACGGGTACCCACACAGATCAGAGAGGGCTCAGTGCTGGGGGCAGGCGGGCGACTCCTGCTGCAAGGGAAGCTGTGCCTCTAAGCGTCACCGCATGGCCCTGAGGCAGGACAAACCGAGGTGCACCCCGGTTTGATTACTGCAGGATCCGGATGTGACAGGAAGTGGGCAGAGGAGAGCTCTGTGGCTCTTAACAGGTTGACTGATCTCCCTAAGACCGGAGGAGGGGAGTGAGGGGGAGAGGGGTGCTGTGGATTCCTGGCTGAGCAAGGAACCTCTGCGCCCGGCTGGACCACAATTTCCGTGAAGGTGGAGTCTGGGGAAACTCGGAGCAATCACAACACGCAAAACACACAGAGGTCCGTTTTTGTTTCGATTTGATTTGACCTGTTTTGGGGTACTGGCATGGAATCCAGGATCTTTACACTGAGCTACATCCCCACATCTTAATTATTTTTACATCCCCTTTTCTCCTTTTCCCACGCCTTTTTTTACTTTTTAATTTTGAGACAGATTCTCATTGTTACCCAGGCTGGGCTCAAACGTTCAGTCTTCCTGCCTCAGTCTCCCAAAGCTCTGGCATTACAGACGTGAGCCACCCACCGGGCCTGGCTGGACAGCAGGGTTTGAGGTGCCTGCTGTCAGCGTTCTTCCCTTCGTTCTACTCACCCCAAAAAGGCAGTTCTCTATGGTTCTCCATTATTCACAGAAAATAGTGATGAAACAGTCTCTAAGATCCTGTCATTCCATCCCCTTCATCCCCAAGATGAGGAATCAAGAGCCAAAGAATTCAGAGGCTCTCTCCAGAGATAAGCAGGACTCTAACCCCAAAACCTCCCCTCAGCCCCAGGCCAGGATTCAGGGCTCCTTTCACCTCCTCTGAAGCAGGCTCTTCTTCCCTTCTCTCACCGTTGTGTTTGTTATGAACACAAGGCTTCACGCGTCCTAGCTAAGTGCTCTGCCACTGAACTAAACGTTTCCACCGTGCTTTCACCGCCTTTGCACACAGTTTTCTTTTTTTGTTTTTTTTAGACAGACTTTCACCATGTAGCCCAAGCTGGCCCAAACGCAAGACGATCTTCCTTCTTCAGCCTCCTAAGTGCTGAATTATAGGCTACACCAGCATCCCTGGGCCTATAGTTTTCTTTCCTGTTTCTTTCTGTGTCTCTGTCTCTGTCTGTCTGTCTCACTCTTTCTGAGAGAGGGTCTTGCTATGTAATCCAGGTTGGTCTTGCGTTTACAGCAATCCTCCTGACTCAGCTTCCCAAGTGCTGAGATTACAGGTATAAACCATCTTCCCCAGCTTTACACAGTTATCATAATCATCATTTTAACTACTTTTTCTTATCACCAGCCTCCCAAAGGAACTTTGCTTGTGTGTGTGTGTGTGTGTGTGTGTGTGTGCGTGTGTGCGTGTACGTGTGCGTGTGTGCACATGTGGTTCTGGGGACTGAACTCAGGACCTTTTCTAGCCATTTCCTTATCTCTTATTTTGAGACAGGGTATTGCTCAGTTGCCGAGTTTCCCAGGCTGGTCTTGAATTTGTGCTCTTTCTGCCTCAGCCTCTCCGAGGGCTAGGATTATAGGGGTGCATCACTACACACCGCAAGGTACTGGTTTAAACATGAGAAATCTTGGGTCTTCTTACCAGTGAGACTTTATGTATTCACAAAAATAAAAGCAATCAGAAGCCGGTGAAAAGTGAAAAAGTAGTTAAAGTTGGTCTCTGATTAATTTCCTCACAGGGATCTCACCAAGGCATTTCAGATTTCATTATGATCACTTAAAAACTAGCACAAAACATTGAGTATATGATCTTTCACTAAATAATATTTTAAGTATCCATTCCTTGTGCACTACAATTTCCTATAAAATTTTATTCTTGTCCTCTGGTGTCCTATAAGACTTATCCTTTCAAACACTGTTGGTAGGATTTGCAACAACTTTTAATCACATGGAGACACAACGCCCACGGCTTTTGTTCTTTAAGCTTCCATTTTTATCACCTTCAAGGGTGAAAGGGTAGTTATCAGAAACAAGGCAACACTGAATGAAGGAGGAAACAAAAGCAAACCTTGGGCCCACACCAGGAGAAAAGAAAACCAAGCTTACCTGAGGCGGGAGTCCTTAAAAGTCTCCAGATAGGCAGGGTAGCTCCATCCGATTTTACTTCCTTTACATCGAAGCTCTACAGGCTGCCCGGCCGCCAGACTCAGGGTGGCAGCAGGTCTCTGGAAGTGACCTTTCTCCGTCACTTGCATCATGATGGACTGACTCTTCGGTGTTGAATCAGCTGCATCCCTGTCTTTTACCTTGGGAACTTTGGGGTTCACCTTTTTGTTGGTAGGTTTGATTCTGTTCTCGCCTTGTTCCTTTGGGTGCTTGCTTTTGGGAGGGTGTTGGCCAGCAGCTGTATGAATAGGAGGGGACAGCAGTGGGCGATAGCTGTGGCATCCCAGAGTCCCCGAGACCCCGTGCTGAGATCCCTCTGATACGGCCCACTTTCTCAGTCCCATTATTTTCTGTAACCCAATCACATAAAAATCCCTGTTCTCCTGATCCATTCTTTAGTTTTAAAACAATTAAAAGGAATATCCTTCATCTTTGAAGCTGAAGTATTCAAACATAGTGAAATATGCTATGTATGAACTAAAGTTTACCCTAATGCAACAAAACATTCCTCCTCGTCCACATTCTGTTCCACAGCCATCGTCCGCAGTCTGTTTTCGACCTTAGCCATCCCTGTGTTTTCACTGTTCACACTGAATCTATTCGTTAAATGCAGAGATGTGTATTCTCACAAGATGAGGCACATGAACAGCACCCAAAGTGTGAACTCTCTCACAATGAAAGTGCAGGGTGGAGTCTTGGGTTTGTCAGGGGCTGACAGTGTCCAGGTAGAATATGAGGTTTATTAAGGAATATATCCTAAATGTGTGCTAATTTAAAGCTTACGTATAAATTATCAAAACTCAGGTTAACTGTGGTAAATGGTTTAGAGTTCAGCCAAGGCAATACTTTTGGAGGAGGACTATCTTATCACCAACACTGCTAGAGTCACTGGCATACAGTGATAATAAAAGCTGACCTACTTTAAATTGGCATTTTCACTGTTCTTGCCTTGGCTACAGACGATGCACTCATTACTGCCTGCACCCAGGGAGGATGGCTCCCGTGGCTCTGCCCTTCTGCAGGTCACTGGGCTCCAAAAATCACAGGTATGCATCTGTATCCACCCAGCAAGGATGAAAGGCAATGATATATCTAAATTTCAGTTGGCTCATCTGTCCACATAAGCTCAAAAAGGGCCTTGATATCTCCCCATAGAATGACAAAGGCATTCCAACTTATAGGATTCCTACAAATCACCTACTTAAAGCCTGCAGGCTGTGGATTAAAATAATACTCTAAAAATTTTAGTCATATCACACCTATGAGATTAATGGAACTCTGGATTGATGTCTAATTTGCTAGGTTTTGTTTATTATATAAAAGAATTCAAGTGATCAAAATGTCATTCCTATAATTCCTTCAGAACTTAGGCAACCACTGCTACCTACCTGACTTCTGAGCTATCAGACCATATGTGCCTATGCTACTCAGGAACATTACATTATATGGTTATGGACAGTATGCACTCTCATATTTGCTATTATACCTGGAAAGTAATTTTGACCAAAAAGGCCCATCAGTTGATTTAACTGTGTCATTACTCCATTGGCCCAACTACAGAATTGATCAGTGATTGATGGTAAAGTCATTAAGTTAAAGAAATCAGTCTAAGGAGCTTGGGGTATATAGCTCAATGGTAAAGTTTAGGTAAGATTCTGGGTTCACTCCCCCATGCACACATACAAGCCTAATAGCACCCCAAGAGTAAAAATAGTGACCTTCAAGAGCTCTCTCAATTTTTGAAAAAGAACGTGACTTTGGCCTAAGTAAATTAGTTCTGCTATAGGGAGCTGAGTTAGATAGAAATATTGTAAGTAGTCAGACAGGGCTGGGCCCCCAAAGGAGCCAGTTCAGAAGACCAGCTATCTTGTAACCTTGGAGGAGACAGACACCTCCTACTGTGGGCCAGCCCTCAAGACAAAAGATCAAATAAATATAACTGTATCCTAAGGATTGATATTTTAAATAGGTATGGATCACCTTGAGGAAGCAGGAGTCGCCATCCCAACCCTCTACAGAAAGAGTCACTGCTATTTAAGCAAGCCTGCTTGCTACTCACTTCTCTATTTATCCCTGATTTGGTCAATTTTACCTGAACAATTAATGTTATTGGTTGACCATGCTCTGTCCCACCTCATGCCTTTCAAATTCCCATCTTTTCCCCATCTCTGACCTGTCTCATAAAAGTCCCTAGAAAAAAAGAGTCTTTGGCAACCCTTTTAGGACCCCTTCTGTCTCTCTCAGACAGAAGCTTTCTTTCTCTCCATAAATATATTCTATTCTTAACCTCTGTTGTTCCTAAATTCATTCTTCGATTTTAGAGAACACGAACTCATACTAGACAGTGGTAGGTCGAAGTTTCATTCCCCTCTATCAGTTCTATTCCTAGAGATGTAAGAATTTATATTGTAAATAAGCAAAAATGAAAATCCATCACAACTCCTTTTTGAGACAATCACATAGTATATGTCATAGAGAAACAGGTGGCAAAATTCAGACTGAAATTTTATTGACTTCAGGTTGTACTTTGACACTGACTGAATGGCCCTGGGGACTTACTTGCCCTCTAAGGTTCCCCATCTGTAAAATGAAACCAAAAGTAATAATAACTATCTCAAGGATTGTTGTGAAAATTAAATGAGTTAATACATTTACAATGCTGAGAAGAGTGTCTGGCTCACAGTAAATGCTACTTAAGTGCAACTTGACTCATGGCTATTTCTTGTGACTCCATGATAAGCTACTGGTAAAAGCAACGTATTGTAGCTATTTTTCCATTTAGAGATGCCAAGTAGTTCATCCCAGTTCATCAAGAAGGTAGTAAAAACAAAAAAGTCACATCCTGTGACTCCAAGTCGAGAGCTTGTTCTGGCTCACGTCCAGTCACTTACACATTAAAATACGATTGCAACTTCACTTTATTTGCACACATCTCAGGCAGGGCATCACAGTCCTGAGTGAGTTACTGCTTGTTACAGTTAGCTCAGCCCTTAACAACCATTCCAGGCCAAACAGACCTTGATGGTGGGGACAGCAGCACAAGGCCAAGATGATTTTCCAAGGCATATATTAGCATCTGTAAGTGAGGAGAGGCTGGTCCAAAGCTCCCACTCACAAGGCAGCAAGGAAAGCACGGGTATCACTCGACAGCAAGTGAGGAATACAATCAGACTGTTCATCTAAAGTCACCTGGCTACTAACCGCTCTAATTCCACGGAATTGGGGTGGAGGAGAAAATAAATTTGAAGACTTATTGCTGCTTAGAGGGGGATTTATATATTAATCATAGCCATTTACATCAAGAGCTACAGCTGTTTGTTTTCTCCTTCCTGAAAGGCAGTTAAGGGAAAGGCTACCCCTGAGAGCCACGTGGAAACAACCACACTAGAAACGTGAATAGTTTAGGTAAGTCTCCCAATATAGACAAAGTCAGCCACTTTCCATTTTCCTTTCTTCCACAAAGGCCTCACGGGCACATGCACACTTTTCTAAGGACAACGGTCAAAGTGCGGGACAGTGACGGGGAAGATAAAAGGTATAAAGATCAGACCCATTGCCTGCTTCCTTTGAAAACCCCATTCCAAAAAAAAAAAAAAAAAAAATCTCATTACCACTTCTCAAAGTATCATTTTGATAAAATACAGAGAAATAACTCCTTCGATCCCTGGATAGACTTTGAAGCATTTCCCAGAACATCTAGCACACAGCTGAAGACTTTCTGAGAATCTTCAGGCTCGCAGGGCATCCTGCTGTCCTGGACTCTTGCAGTCTCTCGTGGACGGCTTTTTGTCCTTGTTCTTTCCTGCCGGACCTGAGTCCTGGGGCTTGGTCTTGGCAACCTCTGACTCACCCTTCTCTGTGGTGCCTCACACTTCGGCAGTGTTTGCAAGCTGAAAGCGGCCGCACTTCACCTTGATTTTTGCCTCTGATCGCTAGGTCTGAATATTCCGTTGCTTACTCAGCACTGCCACTGCAGGGCCAGCAGGCTTCTCAAGTTTAACGTGTCCGAATCTGACCTCTGGATGCCCCTTCAGACCTGCTCCTTCCCCAGGGCTCCTCTATCAGCAAGGACAGCTCTACCCACCTAGTGTGCAGGCACGAAACCAGGCCTCACTCAATGCTTTGCTTTGTCTCCTAAGCCACATCCCATCCAGCAGCAGAGCTCTTTGGTTCCAACTTCAAAATAGACTCTGAATAGACCCTGCTTTTCCCCTTCCATCCATTGCCATTACTTTGGACCAGGATACTCTTCATCCAGAATACTAAAGCATCCAGTAGGTGCCTGGCTTCCACCCTAGCACTTTAAAAATGTGTGTAAGACCATGGACACTTCTCTGCTCAGAACTCTTCATCTAATTGAGACAAAAGTACTAAGTCTTCCTGTTCCCTATAAGGCTCTGCCTCCTCCTGTGTCACAACTAACAATCCTTTTGCTGCCCTGAGCACTGCACCAGACCACAAGGACCTGTTGCATTTGTGCCCTTGACCTGCACAGGGCGTCTCTTCTCTGACGCCCTCAAAAGTTGGTTCCTTGCCTCAGGCAGCCTCCCACTCTCCATCCACAGGATACCTTCACTCCCCTCTAGAGTCTCTCTCAGGGTTATTGATTGATCTGTGTCCCTCAAAGAGATAAGAGAAGCTCTGACCCTGGTACCTGTGAATGGAACCAGGAACACATCTCCTGTGCAGAAGGTCACCCCCAGGCTCTGATCCCAAAGGACTGATGTCATTATAAAAAGAAGAGACACACAGAGAAGAGGACACCACACAAAGACAGAGATACAAGGAGATGATGTCCAAGTGACCGCAGAGGCAGCAGGTGGAGTGAGACAGCCACGAGCCGAGGGGAATCAAGGATTGTTGGGCACCAACCAGCAGCTAGGCAGATGCGGGGAAGGCTTCTGCCAGAGTCTTGGAACCAGCCAGGTCCCCCTGCAGCTTCCATTCTGGATTCTAGACTCTGGGACTGTGAAGGAATACAGTTGTTTCAAGCTGCCTGGTTCATTTTACAGGTTGAACTCCCTAATCCAAGAATTCTAGATCCAAAATGTTCCCAAATCTGAAGCTGTTCCTGACATTGCATATAAAGTTTTAAATCATCAAAAGTTTGTAAAGGCCTGTGATTGTAGGCTTTTTTAAAAAATTAAAAACAGGGTCTCGCTATGTAGGCCAGGTTGACTTTGAACTCAAACATAACCCAGCTTCAGCCTCCCATGTACAGGAATTACAGACACGTGCCACCACGCCCATCTGGTTTTATATTTTAATGTGAAATCTGCAGTGCTTTATCAACTTACACAGTGATACCTAATCCACAGCAAGTGTGAACATCAGGTGCTGTGAGCAACGTGTGACTCTTAACTGGAGTTTTAGGCTATTTATTAACATTTTCACGCCATAGGTGTGAAACCTACCCTCCAGCTCCACCTCTGGGTGGAGAAAAATAGTATTATACTTTTAGAATCAGACAAAGTCAACTGCCGGGTTAAGACAGATGCCCACCCTCGCACGCATTTACAAGGATACATTTTCCTCTTAGAAAGCTCTCTCCCAGATGTGGTCAGGAGAATGGAAAGGCAGTGGGACAAATTGAGTCATGGCCTACAGTCTGCAGTTTGAGCTTCTGAATGCTGGGCAGGCCACATACCCGAACCTGCCAATCAGAGACGCTGAAAGGGCTTTCTGTATCATCCATTCTCATTGGTTGTTCCTGGACCCAGGCTCCCAGACAACTCAGGAAAAACATTCTTGACAGAGTTAGGACAACTGTTATATAACTTAATGAAGTCCTGATATTTCAAGTATGTGTTCAACATTTTATCCACAGTCTATACATCATATAAATATACTTAAAAAAAATAAGATCTCGATACTATCACACCTAAAACTGATCCATAGTTTCTCATAAAAGATTCAGCCTGTATTTAACTTTCTCTGTCTCTCTCTCATGTTTATTGCATGAACTCTATTTTGTTTAAACAGATGCTAATTTCTTGAGGCAGATGGTGGTAATATTTCACATGGTGTGGGTACGTGTTGGCTGAAGCCACCACTGGAACTCTGAGACTGGCATCTTGGATATAAACAAACTGAATGGACTATTTTGAAATTATTTTCTCTGGCATCTCCTGCCCTGTTTATAAAATGATACCAAATACTGCATTTCCATCATTCCGGAAGTCACATATAACCTGCCAGGAGCATTTTAATACCGCATTTTACAAACTGAGCTCAGGCTAGCTTCACCCTGGGCAAAGAATAACCTTTGCTCCCTGAAGCACTGCCTGTACATCATTAAAGCACGATCCAAGTTTAGGATCCTTAGGTTCAACTCCCTGGTCCACAACCACCCTGGAATCCCCAAACTAGAATATGGTACTTTTTGGCAAAAGATTATAGTTTCATAGGAAAGGCAGGAACTGGGCAGGATGAGCAGTGGATCAAATGGGAGCCAGGATGAGCTGGCCCAAGGAAGAGATTAAATAACAACAAACGCTGCTTTTCAGACTAATCTAAGTGGATTTGTGTCTATAGCCAACAAATTTGAAGAGAGGTCTGAAGATTTGAGAATGTAACCAGATGACAGATATTCTGTGCAGATAACTCTAATAAATAATGAAGCAAATAAGACATATTATGTGCATGCATGTATATAACAATAATACACAATGCACACACACAAACACGAAAATATCTGCGATTATGAATATATACATCTATACATCAAAAATGGACCCCGGACAGGCACACAGTTTAAAAAGTGCAGTCAGAGCCCAGTGCGGTGGGACAAGTCTGTAATCCCAGCACTCTGGAAGGCTGAGGCAGGAAGATGTCAAATTTGAGGCAGCAGCCACTTAGTAAGACGCTGTCTTAAAATTTAAGAAAACAATTCAAAAAACTAGAGATGTAGCTCAGGGTGAAGCGTCTGGGTTCAGTCCCGGGGGCCTAAAAGGAAGGCAGCGATGCATCGCCCTCACACGTGGCACAAAATGCATTCTCCTCACCGTTTTCCATCCAATCAGATGGGAAATGAAAGAAACGTAATAGTTGTGCAGTTTTGATTTCTTTTGAGGTAAAATACTTACGCAACGTCAAAGACCTAGGCGGGTCTCGAGCATTTAAGACCAAGGTTGCCCACAAAGCTGATCCAGGACCGCGGAGGGGAAAAGAACGCGGACCTGTGCACTGGAACCTGCCGGCGTCGTGCCTAGGTGGCATCCGGCCTCGGCAGCGGACGGCCGGGCGCCGCGGCGCCGAGGGGGAAGCGTGCGCCGCGCCCGCGCCACCCCCAGGCCGACACGTTGACAGAGGGCTGGAGCCTGCGCTGGCCGGGGGCGCCCGGCTCGCCCGCCCAGGGATTCCCGGGACGGCCGGAGCAGCCCGGAGGGACACCGAAGGAGGACGGGGCAGCGCGGATGGACACCGAGGGTGGACGGGGCAGCGCGATGGACACCGAGGGTGGACAGGGCAGCCCGGATGGACACCGAGGGTGGACGGGGCAGCGCGATGGACACCGAAGGTGGACAGGGCAGCCCGGATGGACACCGAGGGTGGACGGGGCAGCGCGATGGACACCGAGGGTGGACAGGGCAGCCCGGAGGGACACCGAGGGTGGACGGGGCAGCGCGGATGGACACCGAGGGTGGACGGGGCAGCGCGATGGACACCGAGGGTGGACAGGGCAGCCCGGATGGACACCGAGGGTGGACGGGGCAGCGCGGATGGACACCGAGGGTGGACGGGGCAGCGCGATGGACACCGAGGGTGGACAGGGCAGCCCGGATGGACACCGAGGGTGGACGGGGCAGCGCGGATGGACACCGAGGGTGGACGGGGCAGCGCGATGGACACCGAGGGTGGACAGGGCAGCGCGGGTGGACACCGAGGGTGGACGGGCAGCAGCGCGGAGGGCAGGAGCCGCTCCCGGAGGGCAGGTGCATGGGCCCGGGGCGAGGCGGTGCCCGGCCGAGTTACTCACCATCCTGCAGCGCCTGGTGCACCAGCAGGAGCCCGAGCAGCAGCCACAGCTTCATCGCGGGCCGACGGCTGCGCTCCGAGGCGCGGGGCGGGGCGGCGGCCACTGGGCGGGCGGGCGGGATTCGGTTTCACGAGGAGGAACACAATTTGGGGAGAAAGTCGGGAATTTTTAAAAATTCCCTGAGTGATGTGACCTCTCCTGCCCTCTGGCGGAGCGCTGAGGAGCAGCGCTGCTTCTGTGTAGGAAAGCTGATCCGAGGGCGGGATGTGCGCGACCACAGGCGCTCCTGCATTTCCTGCAAGCTCGGCTTTTTTTGCGCTAAAAGTACCAAGTTCAGCAAGGCCTGGTGTAAGCCTACGGATGCTGATAGAGTCATGCGATTATTAATTGTCCCTGTGTCGCTGCACCTGCTTAGGCAGGGTCTTAGTGTTCTGTAACGGTTGCCCCCTAAACTTCTGTCCATTCGCAGAAGCTTTCTCTCTCACTTGCATTCGCCACCTGCCCTCGGTTGTTCTGGCTACGACTCGATATCTGGTCCGGCTGAGCCTAGAACCCTGCCTGGTACTTGCAAGGCTTTGCATCCTGCCGGGTATCTGCTGGGCCCGGTACTGCCGCTGCCGCCAGAGGACGCCATACAGGGCGAGCTGTTTGCCATCGGGCCGGTGCTCTGCGGGGCAGCTCCTTGCAGGCAGAGTCCTGCAGAGGCTTTGGAAACCGCTTGCTCCTCTTGGATGCAAAATCCCTATTGGTGTATACAAGACTCAAGAAGACATTGAGGAGCGTCTGTACAGGGAAAAAAAAAAAAAAAAAAAAAAAAAAACGATCCGTGTAAGTGGAGCAGCGGTCCCCTCCCATCTTCCCTGTGGGTAGAGGTCGGTGTTCTGAGCCCCTTTATAAAGGTGGGGTCTGCTTTCTCTCAGGAGGCTGCTCAGTTCTAGCATTTGAGCTCGCTGTATGCACATTAAGAAACCCAAGAGGATCAAAGGATGCTCCTGTGGAGCCTTCTGTGTGCCCACTGTGAAAGATACAGAGATGACCAAGATGAAAAAGTAATCCAAATAAAAATACAAGGGACATTAAGTTGTATGACACACACTACTAATTCTAGAGAGGCTCACAAAGGCCGGAGGGGAGATGGGAAAGCACAGAGGGCAAAGCAAGGCTGGCCCAGGAGCCCTGGCAGAGCAGATGAGAGGCAGAGTCACTGCGAAAGCACAGTGGAGAATACGACACTGACAGCCTGGGCTGGAAGCCGGTGGGCTGTGGCAGAGCAGAGGATTTAGACATTGTGCCTCTCGGCACAGAGCTGGTTCCTGGGTTCGCAGATGCACACGATCAAAGCAGTTTGCAGGTGTGGTGATGCTGGGAGCCACTCGCTGTGGATTTCAGCACCAAATGCTACCAACTCACTTCCTAGAACAGGGTCATCTCAACATCTAAGAGAAGTGCTGTGGTGTCCGATGAGCCAGCCCTTCCCTGCCACTTCGTGCAGAAGGAACCAACATTCTGTTGTTGGTTGTTGCCTAAACCTGGCTAGGAATAAGGAAGGATCCAGGCCTCCATGCTGCTGTGGACTGTCAGTTCTTCTCACAACTCACTTAATTTTCTGGGTTTAGGAGTCTCTTGTTGGTAAAAGTGGGGAACTAGATCTGGTGGCTGTTTCAACAGATTTGCCATGTGTTTGGTGCTGTGTCTGTGAAGGTTAAGACACCATCCGTCACACTGTTAAGGTAGGCACTCTAGCCTGGAGACAGCACTTAGACTGCAGAGGGGTGTGTCCTGTTCTGGTGAGGAGCTGAGCAAAGAACTCTGGGAGTGCACACATAAGAGGCTAACTTTGTCTGGGCTGCCCTGAGATCTTTTCCATTCTGATCCTCTGAGTTACTGCACGCTCCCTCAGTGTTGGAGAATAAGACTGAGCGTCAGTCTGGACTCCTCTTGCTAGTTGCCTGGTTCTGCTTGTTTTACCTGCCGCCTGAGCTCCAAGATGGTTCCAAGAGAGCCTGGGCACCCTGCTTTTGCCATCAGCATCAGGCCTCACTGCTCTGTTGTCGCTGTTACCCTCTTCCATCCTACATGGAGCTCCAGCCTCCTGACTGATCTCCCAGTCTCTGATGTCTTTCTTGCACTTTAACTCATTCTTTCCCCAGAAATCACACTGATCTTCAAATGAAACTCGCTCAACCTACGCCCTTCAGAGGCTCTCCATCAGGCTCATAGTCTAGGTGCTTAGCCTCGACTCACCTCCCTGGCTCCTTCCTTGCTGGCCACTGCCCACCCTGCCTGCATACTACAGCATATTTCTGTTGTCCACTTGCCCCCACCGTCTGCGCCCCTGGCCACGATGTGGTTCATCACTTCTGCTGCTCCTCCTGCCCCCACTGACCTCTCCTCCATTTCACCACCTGCACACCCCCAACCCAGCCAGCCTCTGACCTTGTTCATCCCACAAGGCTTAGACTTCACTCCCTCCTAGGGGTCCTAAGCATTTCTGTGTCACTGACACCTCTGTCCTAGCATTTAGACAAGGTTCATCACTCAGCTGTGTATCTGGTTATTCTTTTCTTCTGCACTAGTCTAAGAGTTTAAGAGAAGGAATGTGTCTCATTAAAGTTTATATTTAACCAGCAGATCCTGGAAAAGAATAATTTATCAGGGATTACCTGTGTTAGAACCTTACTTTACATTTATTGTTGATCTTATCAATAGGCCCAGGAAATAGGCAGTATTTGTAATATATCCACTACACAGTTAAGAATGCTGTAGTCAAGCTCAGAATAAAACAGAACCTCGAACTTTTCAGACTCTACGACCTTCATTCCAATGGTTAACAGGAACTGTTGAATCGCTACAAATGAAAAGCTCTTAATCAGAATCTGTCTCACCCAAAGGCAGGAGAGATGCCAAAGTTGGCTTTACTGAAGTCCTGAATTTGGAGGTGAATCCTTTGTGGCTTTCCTCATAGACTTGTTAATAGACAGTTTAAGATCAAAAGGCAACCAGATGTACTAAATTATGAGCTATTCCCTGAAGAGATGGAATACACAATCTGTTTCACCCTTTACAGGGTAGCTGCCTACCATCAAAGCAGCCACAAGAATAAAACAACTAAAAACTCTAATGAATTCTTAAAAGCTAAATGCAGACTGACAAAAGTTTGGATCCTGTGAGCCTCAGACCTGAGAGACTCCGGAATCACTCAGTGGCTCTTTTCCACAAACCTTTGCTGATTGTCCACAAGAACGGCAGGATAAGAGCCCAAGAAAGCCTCTCTCAGGATGCATACGTGGAAATCTTTTCTTTTCTTGAACTTTGCTGTCATATGAAGCAAGAGCAGTAGCATAGGATGAGGGGTGAGAAGCGCTCCCACTATGGTTCCAGGCAAAAGTCATCTATCTGCTGCTAATGGAGGGTCAGGAGAGAAAGCCATCTGTCACCAAGGGACAACAAGAGACCCAGCCCAGTGGGACAGCACAGAAGTCTGCTGTTACTGGGGAGAAGGGCAGAAAGCTCACTCTCTTTCCCTCTAAGACCCTCTGCTGATATAAAACTAACTTCTGTGTCTCAGAGAGGATAGAACAGGAACACTAAGAAAGGCTCCTTGCCGAGACCCAGGCACAAAGAGCCTACAGAAGACTGAGGCAGAACCGAAAAATGATACAACCCTCTTCAGAAACAGCAACTACAGTCCCCATTGCCAGAGGCTAAGAGTGCAGAAAAGCTCCCTGGGTGGCCAGGGCAAGCGGCCAGCTCGAGTTCACAACCATAGACAAATACTGACAAAGGAGTATGATTGCTGCATTGTAGAATAAGATACTTAGTTTTTATAAGAAACTGTGGAAATGTCTTCCAAGGTGGCTATTCCATTTTGCATTCAGTTATAGCAACAAATGAGAGTTTCTGATACTCCACATCCTCATCAGCATTTGGTGCTCAGTGTGTGAGATTCTGGGCATGCTAACAGGGGTGTAGTGCTTGATACGTTTACTAAGTGGTTCCATATGCAATTTGGCATTTTTCATATGCTTACTCTCCAACTGAATATCTTCTCTGGTGAGGTAACTGGTCACACTTTTTTGCTCATTATGTAATTTGGTTGTTTGCCTCATTGTGTAGGATGAATGTTACCCAACAGAGCTGCCATAAAAGGGAGTATGGCATGGTGTAAAGAGTGCACATCACAGGTCACAGATTGTCTGAATTTACTATTTAGTAAGTGTATGGATTTGGGTGAATTTCTTAATTTCTCTGTGAGGTGGTTTCTTTACCTTTGAAAGAAAAGTAATGTGTCCTGTCTCATGGTGTAAGTCAGTTTTTTGTCACGGTGACCATGTAAAGAAGCAGAGTTACTTTGGCTCACAGTTTTAGAGGTTTAGTTCATAGCTTCTTGGCTCCTTTGTTTGTGGAGCATCCTGGTGGAGAGGGGCTGGTGGAGGAAAGCTGCTTGCTTCATGGCAGTCAGGAAGCAGAGAGTAAGTGAGAGTGTGAGAGAGGAAGGGATCAGGTAAAGGGTATTGCAAGCTTCTGCTGTGTCATGTTCATATCAGCTAAATTTGGATATTCTAGGTTTGTATTATAGATCAAATTATATCCTCTACAAATTTTGTGTTGAAGTCTGACCTCTCAGTACCTTGGAAAGTGTCACTTGGGGAAAGGGCCTTTAAAGAAATAATTAAATTAAAATGGAGTTTTTTGATTTGGCTGTAATTCAGGATGCCTGCTGGAAGTTTGTTCAGTCACTGTGGAATTGTGGAAAACTAGAGAGAGAGGGAGAATATGAGCTAAAAGCTAGAGAGAGAGAGGCCTCAAAAGAAGGCAACTCTGATGACAGCTTTCTGGCTTTCAGAACTGTGAGGAAATTGATTTCTGCTATGTAAGCCACACAGTTTGTGGTATTTTGTTATGGGATTCTTAGGAAACTAACACGAGGGTCTATATTAGGTTAGAAGCAGGATTAAAAGAAGTAATAGGAGCTTCCTGAGACATGTAGCTGCTTAAGCACAAGGCTTACTATTCTTTTTTTATTTTAAAGAGAAAAAAATAAAAACAATGATACAAAATTTCAAAACAAGATAATAGGAGAATATCAATGGTTAATACATTGTTATCTTCAAGTAGTTGCTCAGGTTACAAGACATGTGCGTGAAAAATTGATCCAACAATATAAACACAAAACTTTCTTTTCAATGAAATAATAGAAATAGTAGTATAATTACCTTAAACTATCTTGTATGTACACGTTTATTTATTTTTTTTTCCTTTTCCCATCCTTTTACCTTCCCAGTTTCTCTTTCCTTTTGAACAGATCATCTCATTTCACAATGTCTGCTGTACATTTTGGATCTTATTTACTCTTTCAGCTTTTACCGCTGGGGAAACAATGTGATGTTTATATATGTGAGTCTGATTTATTTCAGTTATAAGTGTGGTCTCAGGTTGCATCCATTTGTCCGTAAAAATCTCAAGTTTATCCTCCTTTATAGATCAATGGTACACCATTGTATAAAAATACATCTTTTTAAATCCATTTTGTGGTTGTGATTCTGTGGGCTTTTGTGTTGTTTCCAAGATTTAGCTATTACAAATTGTGCTAGAATAAACATGGGTGCAAATATCTCAGTGTGGTATGTCATTTTTAATTCTTCTGGGAAGATATCCAGAAGAGAAATAACTGAGTTGAATGGAACCTCTATTCCTAGTTTTTAAAGGAATCTCCACACAGATTTCCACAGTGGTTGCACCAGTCTATGCTCCATCAACAATGGAGAAGGGTTCCTTTTTCCCCACAGCCCTGTCAGTATTTGTTAATGGTTGATTTCTTGATGATAGCCATTCTTTCTGGTGTGAAATGGAATCTGTATTGTTTTAATTTGCATCTCTCAAATGACCAATAGTGTTGAACATTTTTCATATATTCATATATTTATTTGCCATTTGTATTTCTTCATCTTGTATTCATCTCATGTGTCCATTTTGGGTTGGGTTTTTGAATGTTTGGGGGTCTGACTTTTCAATTCTTTGAATGTTCTAGATATAAGCTCTTTGTCTGAGGGACAGTTGGTTAAAATTTTTTCCCACTCTGTGGGTTGTCTTTTCACTCTGTTGGTGATTTCTTTTGATGTGCAAAAACTTTTTAATAAAATGAGACCCTACTTGATTCTTTGTCATGCAGTTTGAACTTTGTTGGTGTACTATGTGCCTAAACTTATGTCTTCAGAATTTCTACGTACTTTCTGTTCCAATAGATTTGGTGTTTCTGTTTTAATATTTAGATTTTTGATCCATTTTTATTTTAGTTTAGTTCATGGTAGTC
This sequence comes from Cavia porcellus, assembly GCF_034190915.1. NCBI lineage: Eukaryota > Metazoa > Chordata > Mammalia > Rodentia > Caviidae > Cavia > Cavia porcellus. The sequence continues at coordinate 7,433,176 of NW_026947507.1, read as the reverse complement.
TTCAACATGTAGAGAGCCACTTTTCCCAGCACCATTTATTAAAGGGACTATCTTTCTTTCAGTAAACATATTTGACCTCTTTGTCAAAGATAAGGTGGTTGAATATGTTTGTAGTTGTACCTGCATCTTGTAATCTGTTCCACTGATCCTCTAGTCTTTCTCTCTTTCTCTCTCTGTCTCTCTGTCTCGGTCTCTCTGTCTCTCTCTCTCTCTCTCTCTCTCTGTGTCTGTCTGTCTCTGTCTCTGTCTCTCTCTTTTTTCTAGTACCATGCTGATTTTATCACAGTTTTGCCACATAATTTCAAGTCAGGAATTGTGATGTCTCCTGTGTTGCCTTTGTTGTCCAGAATTGTTTTTGCTATCCTATGTCTCTTCTGCTTCCAAATGAATTTTAGGAATGTTTTCTCTAGTTCTCTGAGGTATACTAATGGTATTTTGATTGAGATCACATTAAATCTGTATAATAATTTTGGATGTATGGCCATTTTCACAATCTTGGTTCTTCCTATCCATTAGTAAGGGATATCTTTCCATTTTCTAATATTTTCTTCAATCTCCCTTTTCAGAGTACTGTACTTTTCAATAGCTGTATAAGTAAAAGATCTGTATCTTTTACATATTTTTTAGATTATTTCCTAAATATTTCATTTTTTGGATGCGATTTTAAAGGTTGTGGTTTCCCTAAATTTTCTCTTAGTGAGTTTGTTGTGTATATACAAGAATGTTACTGATTTTTGAGTTTTGACTTTGTATTCAGTTGTACTATTGAAGTAGCAGTTTCTGGAGTATTCCATGTAGAATGTCACTTCACTGCTGAATAATGATAATTTAATTTGTTGCTATCCTCATTCTTTTTATTTCTCTATTTTGTCTAATCACTCAGGCTAATGTTTCCAGAACTTTATTGAACAGGATTGGTGGTAGTGGACATTCTTGTCTTGTTCTTAATTTTAGAGGAAAAGCTTTCATTTTTTGTCTATTTACTATGATCTTAGCTATGGGTTTGTCATAGATGGCTTTTATCAGATTGAGGCAAAGACCATCTATTCCAACTTTTTGTCGCATTATTACCATGAATTACTTTTGGACTTTGGCAAAAGTTCCTTCTGCATCTGTTAAGGTAATCATATGATTTTTGTCTTTGGCTCTGTTGATATGGTGTATTAGACTTACTGCTTTGCATATGTTGAACAACTCCTGCATTCCTGGGGTAAATCCCATTTGGTCATGGTATATAACCTTCTTGCATTCTGTTTGCTAGTATCTTCTTGAGGATTTTTGATCTATGTTCATTAGGGAGATTGTCCTATAGTTCCTTTTTATTGGCTGGGTCTTTCTCTGGTTTAGGTATCAGAGTACGACTTGCCTCCAGGAATGAGTTAAATGATTGTTCAATTTCATTAAAGAGTTTGAATATTGGCATTAAGTCTTCTCTAAATTTTTGTAGAATTCAGTAGTGAATCCATCAGGATCTGGGCTTTCCTTTATTGGTAAGTTTTTAATTATATTTTCAGTTTCATTAACTGATATTGGGTTATTCAGAATTTCTATATCTTTTTGATTCAGCTTTGGTAATTTATACATATCTAGGAATCTGTCCATTTCCTCTGTGTTTTCCATCCTATGAGAGTAAAGATTTTTGAAGTATGTATTGGTGATCTTCTAAATTTTCACAGAATATGTAGTGATTTCACTCCTTTGATTCCTCAATGCAGACTAAAAGAATTTTAGTCTTTTCTTTCTTTTTTGATAAAGTTAGCAAAGGCTTTATCCATTTTATTCATTCTTTCAAAGAAACAAGTCTTCGATTCATTAATTTTTTGTGTTGTTTTATTAGCTTCAGTTACATTAATTTCTTCTGGGATTTTTATAATTTTCTCCTTTCTATGGGCATTGGGCATGACTTGCTCTTCTTTTTCTAGAAGAGCTTCTTTTTCTAGAAGCTTGAGGTGCAACATTAGGTTATTTGTGCTCATTTTGTTTTCTTAATGTGAGAATTCACTGCTATAAATTTCCCTCTAAGAACTACTCAGAAGAAAGTTGTATTTGAATTTTCCAGTAAGTTGTATTTGAATTTTCCTTTGATTGTAGATATTGTTTAGTTTCTTCTTGAATTTTGTCTGTGACTCATTCATTGTTCAGGAGGAAGTTATTTAATTTCCTTGTGTTCATGGAGTTTTTGCAGTTTCTTTTGCCATTAATTTCCAATTTCATGGCAATATAGTCAGATAATACGCATGAGATAATTTTAGTTTCTTTGCATTTACTTAAATAATTTCTGTAGGCCAGTATATGATCTATTTTAGAGAACAACCCATATGCAGCTGAAAAGAATGTGTATTCAGATATTTTTGTGTGGAACACTATAAATGTCTACTAAGTCTATATGTTCACAGGTTTGTTTCAGTTCTGTTATTTCTTTGCTGATTTTTTGTTTAGTTAATCTATCTCTTTGTGACACTGACGTGTTAAGGTCCCCCATTAAAACTGTGTTATTGATTACTTGATTTTTCAAGTATAGACTGATTTGTCTATTAATATTTGTCTCATATAGTTTAGTGCTTTCATATTTGATGCATATATATTTATGAGTGTTATGTCTTCTTCTTGAAGTTTTCCCCCTAACAAATATGTAGTGACTTTTTTTTAAAATCTCTTTTGATCATTCTTGGTTTGACGTTCACATTGTCTGCAAACAGAATAGCTACCCCTGCTTTTTTCTGTGTTCCTGTCACATGGAGTTTTGTTTTCCGTCCTTTGACTTTCAGTCTATGAATTTCCTTTTGAGCTAAATGTGTTTCTTTTATACAGCATATTGTTGGATCTTGTTTCTTGATTCATTCTGTCAGTCTTTTTCCTCTGATTAGTGAGTTGAGATCATTACAATGATGACTATAACTCATATGTATTGGTTTCTTTTCTCGTGGTATTTTCCTGCTGATGGTTCCCTGCTTTTCCCCTCTAATTGCTTTCCCTGTCTGGTGGTTTCTTTCTGTTGTTGCTCTTCAACTTGTGATCATTTTTATCTCAGTTCAGCATATCTTTTAGTACTTTTTTTAGGGTTGCTTGGTAGTCATGAATTTCCTTAGCCCTTGTCATGGAAGTGTCTGATCTCTCCATTAATTTTGAAGGCTAGTTTTGCAGAGTACATCAGTCTGGGTTGGAAATCATTTTCCTTTAAGGATTCACTCCAATCTCTTTTTGACTTGGTGGTTGTGCCAATAAGTTTGCTGTGATTCTGATGGGCTTTTCTTTATAGGTGATCTGTTTTATCTAACAGCTTTTAATGTTCTGTTTTTTACTGAATTTTTGGATCTTGATTATCATACATCTGGGCACAGGTTTATTTTGGTCATGGCTAGCCAGAGTTTTCCTGGGCTTGTTCTGGGTTAGCTGAAGATCTGAGATTATATTTTGCTTCATCTTCTCTTTTTCTTTTTAAATTTTTAAAATTTTGTTTCCTATGTTAATTCTTATGAATTGCTTATTATTCTTCAATGAGAAAAATACCAGCCATATTGTTGAATGAATTTTGAAAATAAAATGGTCAAAGCTATGTTTTGATGAGTTTTAGTTCACTAAAAAAAAAAAATGTACTTTGTTCCTAGGGTGAGAAAGAATGTTACCATTAGAATCTTCATGTTGGCCATTTCTATTCTTTTTCAAATAAGTGCTTCACTGTTAGCCAATTAAAATAAGAATTATTTTGTAATTCTAAAGCAAATACAAGTTAATGCTTGCTTTCCTAAGCCCTGATTAATTTTTGAATGTTTAGCTTCTATTTGGTCACCTTAATGAACTCTCTTATTAGTCTAAAAAGTTTTCAATTGATCTCTTGGGGTTTTAGATAAATGATCATATTACCAGCAACATCTACTTTTTCTTTCTTTGTTAGCTATTGTCTGTCTGTTCCCTCTACATCATGTCAACGTTAATCTCCAGTGTTTATAGTTCACTGGTTCCCTGACCCCATGGAACTCAGAGTGGCTCTAGGATGGAATAACACTTCTGAATTAGTTACTTTCTCACACTGGAAGAGTGGAAAGTGAAAATACAGAAACATCTTGTAAAAACAGTACGCAGGAGCCACTATCACACTGGGAGGTCACAGTGATATCTAGTGCTTGAGCATTATTACCTTTCTCTAAGGAGCGAGGGCAGCAGTTTATTGCATTGGCTAAAAAATAGGGAACTAGCAAGGAAAAGAGAAGAAGTGAAGAATCAGCAATGGAAAGGTGATATAAGTGAGTGTACCCCAGGCAGGGGGAGCCAGTTGCATTTGTAGACTTGTATCTATAGAAGTATATTTCTTCTAATTTTCCTGAGAAACATGACAATATCATATATACCTGGTAGATGAGAAGCAGCAGTCTCAGTAACTCTTTAGGTGACCAAGGGTTACAGTGAAATTCCAGTTCATCCATTAAATGATTTTTCTTGTTTGTGTGTTATTTTACATGTAGTGTTTTCAGTATACATTTTAATAACGGTGATCTCTCTACTTCTTAGCCTTCCCTTTTCTTTTTAAACCGGTAAATAACTTACTGAGATTTTTCAAGTAAGCAAACATTTGAAAAAAATAAATAGGCCTATATTTTGGGCATGCCCTCCCCTATCCCACAATGAGGATACAGATATTCTTGTGGTAGATTAACTGATGGCCAACTCATAACATGCAGCTGAGATGAATCAACGTGGTTCTGGATGTGGAAGGCCCACCTGAGGATTGTTGGCAACAGCATAAAAGGACAATTGGAAGGGAAGATGGTGTGGTGTTGATTGTCCTGAGAAGCTTGTCACACTGGTCATCCTGATATGAACGTGGCTGTCTCTCCACTGGAGGAGCCTGGATCCTCCCTGTCACTGAGGATGACTGTGTTCTTCGAAGGAGACCTCTGGGCTTCACCTTGGGTGTTGCTTCCTGGCTCCAGTGCGGACCCCTCAGTCTGCTGGCACAGATCCTTCACCCCACTCGTGTCGTCTTTCTAGCTTTCACCACTGAGCTTTGGTCCTCCCCAGTGCAGATCCTTGATACAGACTTGCATGAGACATTGTCATGGTCTCCAGATCTCCATTTGGACTTGTGGAGGACACTGCTATGGACTAGGCCTTCAGCTGGCCTCATGTAGAATGTTGTTGTGGGATCCAGGCCCTCAGCTGGATTTGTTGGTTCTCTGTTGTGTAGACAGATCTCTTACACTATTCTGAATTTGACTTTTTGGATGTCTATTATAAAATAATCCTATAAATTATGTGTTTTGTATTATATTTATTCCCTTGTAAACCCTGACTACAACATTCCTTGTTTAATGAACTAGTTAAGTTCCTGATAGATCATTAAGTTAATTGGTCATTAAATGAGGAATTTTATATCTTATGTACATTACACAGGTCCTAAATCAGGATGGTCATTAACCAGGTAGGCTGTTAAATGAGGAACATATGTATTGAACTTCTTTAAATAGTTTTTCACAGAAATGAAACTGAGTTGATTTTGTAATAAAAAGTAATATTTCAAGGTTTTAGTGGGTACCTGCTTTAGTGGTTTTCAATATAGCACTCACCAAACAGCTCATTCTAACCCAGGTATTTTGGGTAACCCCGAGTAACTCACCAAGAGATACCATAGGATGGTATTCAGAATCTTAGTCTACTTGAAATGAATGAGACTAAGAAAATTACCTTCCTGTATCCAGGATGTAGCATGTTGTAAAGAGGCGTCACCTGCATGTAAGTAGCAGCAGCCTTTAAGTAGCAAGAGACAGAGCTCGGAGCTAAAATGTAAATATGAAACTTCTTACCTCAGACTTCCTTCCATTCTCTCTTTACTTAATGGTGTCTGTCCTTTCTCCTTTAGCATCTCTTCCTTGTTTTCTTCTCTGTCTACTTCCCAAGGTGCTTTTTGAAAAATGTCTACATCAGTTGTTTCTCCCTTAGTGCCACTTTAAGTCAATGGTTCTGTTTCTTTTTCTTTTTTTTTTAATTTTATTTAAGAGGAAAAAGAGAAAAACACAAAACAAAACAAAGCGGTGTAAGGGTACACATAATACAGAACTACAAAAAAAAACATAACAGTAAGAAATCACCTGTTAATAGATTACATATTATCATCTTGGAAATAGTTGCTCAAATCACAGTATCAAAGAATACAAAGTGGACATTCAAACAGAGAGACTGCAAACAGCTGTGTTCAATGATCAAAAAAATAGTTCTATTTAAAGAACACTAGTGTTTTCAGTCTACAGGGTAGTGAGACCCTTTGTGTTTGTAAGAATTATCAGGCATCAGTGAACAGGTAAGGGAAGATCTTGGCATCCTGGTGACTCAGCAGTTGGGGTTATAGGATCCTGAACGCTGACAGTGCTGCACTACTTATGGCTTAAGAGACCCAGAATAAGCAACCAGTTTACTTTCTCTAGGATTTGGGGCATTCTTAAGGGGCACAGTCTATTGATTGATCCAGTCTTCACAGCAGAGTCCCAAAGGACTGCCCCATATTCTTTTTTTCTTACAGTTTTAATTTTTTTATTAGAACACATTTGCAGTACATAATGATTACATTCCTCATGGAGAATCGGTATATGTACACAACACATCTTAATTCTGTTTACATTCCCTTCATCTCTCCTACCTCTTCATTTCCTCTCTGTTCCCTTCCCATTTGTAAAAGACTTATGTCCCTAATTCATCTTATTTTTATTTTACTCTTTATATTTTGGGTATCTCGTATGAAACCATGTGATATTTAAGTTTATGTGTCTAATTTATTTTATTTAACAATAGAGCCTCAAGGTGCATCCATGTTCCTACAAATAACTTATTTATTCCTTTTTAAAAGCAGAGTAGTATTCCAATATATATAAATGCCACTTTTTTTTTGTCTTTTTCTTTTTTTATATGTACTGGGGATCAAACTCACAACTGCCTGCTTGCAAGGAAGGTGCTTATGCCGCTGAGCTAAATCCCCAGCCCCTGCCACGTTTTCTTTATCCATTCATAAGTTGATGAACATACCGGTCACTTGCGAGATTTAGCTACTCTGAGTTATGCTGCTATAAACATGAGTATGTGTATATCACTGTACTATGATGTCCTTCACTCTTTTAGGAAGATACCTTGAAGAGAAATAGCTGCATTGAATGGAATTTCTATTTTAGCTTTAGAGACATTTCTATACTAATTTCCATAGTGGTCATTCTAGTTTACATACCCGACAACAATGCAGAAAATTCCTTGCCTTCTCACCAACATTTGCTATTATTTGATTTCTTAATGGTAGCCTTTTTTCTGGAGTAAGGAGGAGTCAAGGTGTTGTTTTAAATTTGCATTTCTCTAATGGCCAGAGATGTTAAACAGTTTTTTTTTCAAATATTTGTTGGCCATTTGTATTTTTCTTGAGAAGTGTATGTTCATTTTAGTTGTCAATTTCTTGATTGGTTCTTTTATAGAGGAGAGAAGTCTAATATTACTGAGTTCTGTGTACATTCTAGATAGTAGTCCTTTGTCTGAAAAATACCTGGAAAATTTTTTCCCGTTCTTCAGGTTTTCTCATCATTCTGGTTGTTTGTCTTGCAGTGCAGAACTTTAATTTGATATGATCTCTTTTGTTCATTCTTTGTTATTTCTTGCACAAATGGAATTCAGTTTAGGAAGACCTTTTTTACACTTATGTCTTCAAGAGTTTTACCTGTCTTATCTTCCAGCAGGTTGTTTCTGTTTTAACATTTAGACCTTTGAATTGCACCACCATGCCAGGCTGATTTTGATTTCAGTTTAGAACATGGTAAGAAATACAGGTCTACCCAATCAACTGCATCTGAATAGCCAACTTTCCAACACCATTTGGTAAAGAGATTATTTTTCCTCCATCAAGTATGTTTTGCTCCTTTGCAAATGATCAGATGCATAATATGCCTGGGGGTTGGTTCTGCATTCTGTATTCTGTTCTGCTGATCCACATGTCTGTTTTTTGTGTCTTTGCCTTGCTGTTTTTATCACTGTAACTTTGAGGTATAACTTCAAGTCTGGAATTGTGACGCCTCTCACTTTGCTTATTGCTAGGAATGGTTAGGGTCTCTTCTTATTTCATATGAATTTTAAGATTGTTTTCTCTAGTTCCATGAGGAATGCTATTAATATTTTGATTTCATCATGTTAAATCTGTATATCAGCTTTCCTTTTTCAGAATACTGTAGTTTTCACTGTAGAGATCTCTCACTTCCTTGGTTAGGTTAATTCCTAAGTATGTAATTTATCCTGATGCTGCAATGAATGTTACTGTTTTCCAAATTTCTTTCTCATCAGGTTCCTTATTGGGGTGCAGTAATGCTATTAATTTTTTGATTTTGTATCCTGCAGCACCACTGAATTTGGTTATAAATTCTAGGAGTCTTTTGATGGAGTGTTTTGGGTCTTCTATGTAGAGGATCATGTAACCTGTCAATAACAATAGTTTTACATTCTTCTTTTCCTATATGTATGCCTTCTATTTCTTTCTCTTGCCAGATTGCTCTGGCTAATGTTTTGAGTCCTACATTGAACAGGAACAGAGAAAACGGGCATACTTGCCTTGTTCTTCATTGTAGGCAGAAAGCTTTTAGCTTGTCCCCATTTAATATGATACTAGTAGTAGTTTTAAAATAAATGGCATTAATCAGATTGAGATAAGGCCCTTTATCTCTATTTTCTTTGGAGTTTTATCATGAAGAATGTTGAGTTTTGTCAAAGGCTTTTTCTGTATTGAGACAGTGATAGGATTTTGGTTTTTGCTTCTGTTTTTCGTGGTTTTACTTTTATTTTATTTTATTTTATTTTATTTTGAAGAGAATAAAACCAAATGAGAGAACACAAAATGGGGTCAGTCAAAACAAAGGGATGGATATAGTATATGACTTAAAACCAAAATACAAGGTAATCAACAATGGTTACCATAATGTCTCTTATTATCTTCAATAGAATTGCCCATATCATCAGTCATAATAAAATTGAACATAGCAGTACAGAACAAAATCAATAAACAAAACATTGGAGACATTATAGGACTTCAAAAAGGGATAATAGCCAAATCAGAATGAGTATCATAGTGAATCTTGTTGTCTTCAAAGTAGTTACTTATACCCTGAGACTTGATACTATCAAACAAAACAGATTTGAATAAAATCAGTCAAAACAAGACAGTGAAAGCAATATAGGGCTTCAAATTAAGTTAACATTAAATAAAAAATGGTTACCATAGTATATCCTGCTATTTTTGGAATAGCTGTCCATGCCATCAAATCTAATACAAATAGACAAACTGGAAAAGAATATAACCAAACTAAAAAGAGCAATGAAAGCAATATGGGTTTCAAATCATGATACAAGACTAATGATGTCTCCCTTTTTAGGTAATTCCTCCCCTTTCACTTTCACAGGGTGCATTGTACATTTTGTATCCCACTAACTCCTTTAGTTTTTAGATTAGGGAGGCAACCTGCTATTTCCCTAAGTGATTCTGAACCTTTTTACCCCTGAGCATGATCTCAAGTTGTATCCATTTACCCTCAAGAGCCTCAAGGTTTTCTGTCCTTATAGCTAAGTAGTTAGTTCTCCATCATATAAAAGTGTTATGTCTTTCCAACCAATCTGCGGGTGATAGGTGAGTTACCTCAACTTTTTCTGGCTCCCTGTCACATAGAGCATTATTTTCTCATCTTTGACTTTCAGGTTTATTATATTTCTTATATAGAGCATCTTGATGGACCCTATTTCCTGATCCATTCTGCTGTTTTTATTAGTGTACAAGGCCATCTATGTTAGTGATAATAGCCAACCTTCTCTGCCTCATCTCTGCCATGTTGTTTTTCTACTATTGGCTGTCTACTTTTCCCCTTCATTCCACTGTCTGCCCCATTGTGAGCCACCTCTGCAGCTGTCCCTGAAACCATGGTCTCTCTCTCTCTCTCTCTCTCTCTCTCTCTCTAGAATGTCCTTCAGTATTTTTGTAGGGTTGGTTTGGTGGTCATAAACTCCTCCAGTTCCTATTTGTTATGGATGTATCCTGTTTCTCTATTAATTTTGAGAGATAGTTTTGTGGGGTACATCAATCTGGGTTGGAGGTTATTGTCTTACAGGGCTTGCAATACTTCAAGCTCTTGTTGATTTGATGGTTTGTGTTGAAAAGTCTGTCATGATTTATAGTCGATCTGTTTATTTTCTCTGACAGCTTTTAATATTCTGTTCTTGTGTTGAATTTCTGGGGTCTTGATTATTATATGTCTGCGTATAGATCTATTCTGGTTATAGCTGGCTGGAGTTGTATGCCTCATACATCTAAATATCATTTCCTTTTCCTATACTTGGGAAGTTTTCTTTAATTATTTCTGTAAACAGCCTTTGTATTTCATTTGTGTTTACCCCTGCTTCTTCACATACATTTTTTATTCTTAAGTTATAGATCCTCTTGTCATCTTCTAGCCTTTGTATTTTTACTTCCTGTTTCCCTGTTATTTTTAAGAGATCTTTCCTTTCAACCTTGTTTCAAACCTGTTTTCAAGGTTTGATACTCTATCTTTAGTCTCTTTCAAGCAGTTTTGCCAGCTTTCAATGGAGTTTTTAATTTCCTGGTAATCTCTTTGAATGTGTTTCATATATTCTAGATTTTTAAAAATATTCTTCATAGAAGGTTTACCTCCTTTTTCTATGCTCCTCCATTCTTCCATCCGTGTCTTCTTGAGAGGTGCTTAGTATTTCTTTTATTATTTTCTTATATCTTCCTTTACTTGTATTAATATTTGTTTTAAGTTCTTTTACAAATTCACGAAGTTATTTCTTTATGTCAGATGCTGTTGCTTCAGAAACTGCAGGTATGCAACTCCCAATCTCTTCTGTGTTTACCTCTAGTAGGCCAGTACTGCTTGGGTTGGAGGCTGGAGACTTCCTTTTGTTTCTTCCTCTTGTCATGTTCCTGGTTTCTTTCAGACAAGTGGATAGTGGGGCCCCTGGAACTTCTTGTGTTGGTTATAATTACTCTGAAGTGAGCTGGCTAGGAATTGCTGCTTTCCCCAATTTGCTGGTGACTACTGGAATGTAAGCAGGGGTGGTACAGGCTGGCCCCTCCCTTCTGAGCTGGTTAACCACTGGGGGTCTTCACCATGTTAGTGTGTGTCCACAGTCAGGGCCACTTAGGGATAGCTTTAGGGAAACCCTGGCCTTGGCTATTGGATTGCGCACAGGGTGGGACCCATTCCAAGCAATTCTCACCAATCTGCTCTACACTAGGAGTGGTTGAATGAAGCTGGCTGCAGTTCTGGTTCTGGACTTACCCTGCCTGACTCTAAAATGGCACCCAGCCAATCACCCACTTCCACAAAAGGACTGAGTCTCCCACACTCACTGCAGCTGGTGCAGGTCTCTGGTCTGCTGTTCCCCTCTTCAACCGTGTACTCCATCCCCAGCTTCACCGTGACCATGAGTCTCTGGATCCCAGCGGCATTTCACACACAGTGGGACCAGCTCCAGTGAGAGTGCATCTGGCTTCCGTCTTCTGGTCCAAGTTTTTCTTTTCTTTTTTTTTTCACTTTAGTTTCTTCTGGGGTCAAGAAGATCCATCGCCTTCCTTCTGGTCTTCTGTAGAATGCTATATTCTGGCATATGAGCTGTTTTTCTCAGAGAGACTTTTTACTTCACTGCTTATTGATCAGCCATCTTCCCAGCCTCCTTGTTTTTACGTTTATTAACTTGTGTATATTGAGCTTTTCTTGCATCCCTGGGATGATGCCTACTTGGTTATGATGTATGATTTTTTGATGATTTGTTGCATTCTGTTATCTAGAATCTTGCTGAGGATTTTTGCATCTATGTTCATTAAAGAGTTTGGCCTATAGTTCTTTTTTTCAGTTGGGAACTTATCTGATTTTGGAACCATGAAAGTGCTAGCTTCCAGGAATGACTCTGCGAGGACTCCTATTTCATTTCAGAGTGTGAGGAGTATTGGTGGTAGATCTTCTTTCAAGTTCTTGTAGAATTCAGTGGGCAAATCCATCAGGCCTGGGCTTTTCTCCATTGGCAGGCTTTTTATTACTACTTCACTTTCATTGCCTGTTACAGGATTATTCAAGTGACACAGAACTCAGGCAGAAATGGAATCACTAAGTGGGCATCTGGGACAGGTACCCTGAAATTCTCTTGACCCATTGGTACAGGTGTGAATCAGGATAGGCACAGAAGTAGTGAGAGGCCAGAAGTCACAGAGGCCTCAAGAAGTGAAAGGAGGAGGCAGAATTATTACCATAGGGAACCAGATGAACATCCGCTATGTGCTAGTGGGCATAGAACCACAGAGGTCAGGGGTAAGAGGATTCGGTGGGAGATGCCTAGGGTGGGCACACAAGGACCAAGGACCAGATCCCCCTTGACACTAAAGCCTCTTGGGACAGTAGTCTAAGAAGAAAGTACTCTGAAGAAGAAACGAGGGTGTATCAGGCGGGTTTTCATCCTTGTGATGAAATACCTGAGATAAACAAAAGAAAAATCTATTTTGGCTCCCAGTTTCACAGAAGAGTGCTTTGTGACTCGCAGTTGCTTTGGGTCCTCACCACATAGCTGTGATGAGGTGGAATCTCATGATGGCAGGGACAGGTGCAAAGGAAGGCTGCTCATTTGGTGGCTGCTAGGAAGCAAAGATAGAGCTAAACCTTCAAGGCATTTCCTGTGGCCACATCTAGAGTTCCCAAAACCTTCCAATCGTGTCAACTGAAGAATAAAGCCATTGATGGGATCAGAGCACTCCTGATGTAGCCAATTCTCGAAAACTTCACCTCCGAGCACTGTTGCACTGGGGACCAAGTCTTCAACTTGGGAGTCTTTGGGGGACATTTCAGATCCACACAATAACAGGGAAGTGAAAACTCCTGAATTAGCCTGGAAAACACTACATTCCAATTATTGGAATGTGGGCCCAAAATATAAATTCAGGTATTCTTAAACAACCCCTTCCCAAACTGGCTCCTGATTAGACTCTATCTAATGTGCTGGGTACTGCACTGGGTTTCTTCCCCATCTCTAGCCTGCCATGCAGGAGTTACTTTTGGTGTAAAACTGTATGCTGCTTTTGCAGCTTTAGCTGGGGACTTTTCTTGAGTTAGTGCTGCTCACAGTCCACTGGTTCTTCCCGGAGCTGCCTACCCCCTGGCACCATCCTCTCTTATTGGGCATTTGCCTTGTCCACAGTCAGGTCAGCCAGACCCTCTGCAGTCCCATATTGAGTGAGCTTGGAGTGAGCTGGTGGCTGTGGCCAGGGTTTAGAATCCAGGGGGAACATGGCCCTGGCAAGTTTCAAGTGTCAGACTGACTGACTCCTCCACAGCTGCTTCCTGCATGCATGGGCCACTCATTCCCTTCCTGCATGTGATTTTATATATACACACACATACATAGACTCTTTATTCCTGTGTTTATAACATCTGAAGTCTCTGATACCTAAAAATATTTAGGAAGTAGCTACCAATTTTTTACTAGCATTTTTTGAGAGGAAAAAAAAACACAGAAAAGAAAAACAAAAAATGAGAGATATACAAACAAATTACAGAACAACAAAAAAACCGCAAAGAGTAACAATATAGGCTTTCAAAACAAGATGACAGGACTTTAACAATAGCTGCAATATTGCATATTATCTTCAAATGAGTTGCTTAATTACTAGATACAGATATGCAAAATTGATGTAAACGTAAGTGTTCACTGTTCTTTCCCAAGAAGTAATAGAATTAGTAATGTAATCATCTTAGCTATTTGATGTATACATAAACAAATTTATATCTTCTTCCCCTAAGATTCACTTTATTTTAAAAAGCAAAACAGAAAAAAGAATAGAAATGATACAGAATTTCAAAAAAGGATAAAAGTAGGAAATTGACACTAGCTAATGTATCACATATTGTTCTCTCAGAACTAGTTGTTCAGATTAACAAAATCTAGACATGTAAGTGATCAATCAATGACAGCACAAACTGAACTGAGATTAGTAATGTAGTTATCTGTCTAGTACATGTACATAATTTATATGTTTACTAACATACATATAATCTTCTCCTTTCCTTTTTTCCTTCCCCCTATCTCAGTAGTTCTGTCCTTTTGAGCACTTCCTTTCATTATTACAATATCTATTGTATATTTTGGATTTTATTACTCTTTCAGGTTTTATTATTTTTTATGCTAGAGATAATATGTTTATAAATGTGTTTATTTCACTTATGAGTATGATCCCAAGTCCTCCATTTAGGTACAAAAGCCTCAAGATTATCCTTTTTTATAACTAATATTCCATTGTATAAAAATACTACATCTTTTTTATCCATTCTGTGGTTGATGGGCATTTGGGTTGTTTCCAAGATTTAGCTATCACAAATTGTGCTGCCATAAACGTGGGTGTACATATATCACTGGATTCACGTATTTTTATCATTGAGCTGATTTTAGTTTTACCTTTCTAGTTTTACCCAGACTTTGATCTACTTTGAGTTTCAGGCAACATGTGAATGGTAGTTATTTTGTTATGTCTTTGAGAATTTTTCAAGATATTTTGAGATGAAATGAATCACTCTTTCCAAACATCACGTGATTTCTCAGCACAACTTTCCAACAGCTCACAAACTTGAAGCCCTTAGCCTGAGAAGAAAACCCAAACAACACTAAGACGATGTTTCTACCTTGCCGTTCTCAGCTGGACCTACAGCCCAGAGGCAGCTCTTGGGTTTCTACCTTGAGAGGGTGAACTCATTTCCAACACTAAGCAAGCCACTTACTACACACAGTTTTAGACTTCTACTTACCAGATGCTTTACTATTTTAGCTTAGTTTTACTAAAGTTATAAAATATTAATGTATTTCCTTCAACTTAGTAGATCAAGTTACCCATATACAAAGACATGTCAAAATTAAATGAGCTAAGAGATCTGTAATTTTAAATAAGTTAGAATCTCGTTGAAAAGCTCCTAGATTTCTCCCGGTTAGCAGGTTAAAAAAAAAAAAAGATTTTAAGTAGGTAAATATTTACCATGCTAAAAATATTTAGTTACAAATGATCATTAGTACAGGTTATGCCTGGGCAGGATGAAAACCGAGAAGGAGCTGGATGCAGATTAGAGGAATATCAAAGTGATTGGTCCATTAAATGACGGCTGAAACAAAAAGACTTCAGAAGTCTGATCTAGGGTGGCAATGTTTTTGGAAAGTGGCATACAGATACATGAAAACATTTTTTTCTTTCTTTTCATTAAAACATTTTTAACTGATAGATTTTAACTGATAATATTTTTAACATAAAAGTTATGTACATTAGTGGGATGCCAAGAGATGTTCCATACAAATATGTATTGCATAATGTTGTGAAAACATCTATTTCACAGATTTGGTAGTCATACATAGGCCAAGGTGCTAGGGGAGTATAATAAAATTGCTTTGCTGTAGACTGTACTGTACTTAGGAACTTTAAAGTTCCTGAGTAAAAAAGGTATTTAAATTAGATCAGTGCAAAATACATGCTTCTGTTTTTGTGACACATATTCATACCACTTTATTATAAGTCATATTAAAGTTTATTTTAAAATACATGGCCACATCAGAATGCATATTTTACAGAGGTTAAAAGCAGTAGTTTTTTATTACAAATTCTAAAAAAATCCACCTTCATAAGTAAAAAGGAACACCAATCATCATTGGAAACATTAAATTTAAAATCACTATCAAAAAATCTTTACATTCACACAAGTCCAATATATTTGCTGGTTTTTAGAAACACAATTTCTGCATGGTTTAGGCCCTGTGAACGATTTCTATTGAGTACAGTGACAACAAAATAAAGCAGGTAAAGAACTGGCAGCACTAGTGGACTGAGAAATGAGCGGGTATCAGCCAAGCATGGGCCAGAAACCAACCAAGCTGACAGCAGAAAAAGTTCTTTACCAACTGGGTCTTGGCCGCATCCTTGGCACCACAAGGCTGGCTGTGTCTTCAGGAAGGGCAGTGGGCCAGGGTCTGCTGTGCCAGTTCCAAGCAGCAGCCATCTCTTCTATGAGTCACAGATGTTCCTTGGTCCTTGTTCATCTTGCCGTATTCATGAGATATTGGGAGCTGGAAGGGCGGGCCTCAGATGACCTTATTTTCATTTGAAATCTCTTACATCGTATTTTACCCTGTCATTCTAAGACTCTACTATATCAGTCGGTAGCTTAAATGCTTATATACTGCAGGCTGCCTGACCCTGGAACCAGTCTTGGGTCTTGATTTTGATCTCCTTGGTGTGGCTGGATCACAGAAGGGTGTTTAAGGCCCAGAGACTGGTTTCAGCCATGGTGAATAATCCCCAAACAGAATGCTCCCAATAAGTAGTGTTATCAAGTGGGTTGAGGCATACATTTTAATAAGACTAAACTGCATACACATGAACAATGATGAGTACTACAGAAACATCTGAACCAACTAAAACAATAACAGATCAAACCTCTTAGAATCCAAAAAGCTAGTGTGCAAATATAATTACAAATGCAAAAAACTCCTCAGCTAAATAACAAACTCAAACAACTTTATTTTCACATCTATACGACTAAACAACTGACTTTGCTGGCATTATTTACTACATAAACTTCAGTACTTTCCCCCTGATATGTAAGTATTAACATTATAAAGTACAAAGAAGGCACTGTTTTGGCATTAGTGAAAAGAATAATTTCACCTGCCCCACCAAAAACCACACTAAGCACATAACTTCACGACTATTCTAATAATGCATGATGCACATTCTAAATCCAGTCTTTTGCAGGCCTCTGGAGATTATACTTTTGGTGCTAAATATCACTTGATGCCTATAATGAGAAATTATGAATAACAAACATTGCAAAGAAGGCTGAGCCAGTGAGAATCTTGGGACAGCCTCATCATGTATTCTGTAATCTTACGATATACCTAAATTTAAGGGAAGATAAGGCTCAGATATTCCCCCATCATTATTAGCATTGCAGGATAATTTCTTTTCCTTTTTCTCCCTGTTAATTGCTCAAATTAAGAAAATATTTTGTAAAAACAGGCTCTAAGTCAAACTGTTCTATGAAAAAACATTTTTTGAAGAACTACTTGCAAATACTTAGAACAAGTATTTTGCAAATACCTAGAAAATATTTTGCTAACATTTAAAATAAGATCTAGTTTAAAAAATATTTTATTCATACAAATTAAAAGAACACAGTCTCTCATCCTTCAAAAGATAATTAAGAAAGTAATTTTTGTTGTCAACTATGGTTACTAATAGTAAAGCTTTATATATCAACATTGAGATAGTCAAATGATACATTGGTCTTAGTTTTCCTGGCATTCATCTCCAGAGAAAACATGATTATGTAATAATATGCATTTTAGTATATGTCAAAAGTTCTTATAAATTTTTCTCATTAAAAGTTTTTAAATTTGAGTTTTCATAGATATCTTATAACCTTGGGGTTAGCACTGTCTTTATATGGTAATTCACAAATGGTTCTTTTTTAAGAGTACCAAAGTGCTATTACAAGAAAGTCTCACTAAAAATGTGAGAGCACAGTTCCTAGCATAACAAAAGATAGTGCAAGCTACTTCTATTCAGTTACAATTAAAAGGAGGTGTAACATGAATGTTTAAAATTTTTTGCAGAAGACTTTATGCAATTTTGAGTACTACTCAAATCTATATACAGAACATTGGTAATCCTAAGAAAGTAAAAACATTTTTTCAAAGAGTTATAAAGCTGAAGGCAGGACTAGAGAAATGGCAAAAAAAAAAAGCTGGTTTTCACTAATGAATACGAGGGCAGATATATAAGAAAGGAGGCCACAGAAACAAACAAACGGGAACACCCCAAAGTCTCCTATCCTACTCCATTCAGATTACAGAGCACCTGTTATGTATTAGGTAAGTTTATATTAGAAACATGATAAATATTTCTTAAAGAAGCTACCTATAGAAAACATACATATAAAATTGTGTATTTTAAAATAGTTTAAAACCTAAAATATATAATATAAAATATTACTTTTTCTCCATATAAGTTGAGTTTTTGTCCACGTAACAATGTCATGTCCAAAATCCATCAAGACCCAACTTACATTGATACTTGAAACATGTTCACTTACACACACATACTACATATGTAAACGTGTACATACACACAAACATGCACACTTGAGTCTTCACAGGAAAGAAAAAACAATATCACCAACAAAGCATGTCTTCATAAATATGTGTATCTGTAAAGTGTTTGAATATGGAAAAATTTTTAACTTAATTCTGCTCTTAACACACTATAATAGTTTCGGCTGCCTATCACATGCTAAAATCTTACAGTTTTTTGAGAGATTTAAGTATTCATATATGAAATTAATCATATTTCCTGAATGATGGTCCAATTCTAGATGATTATAGAATTTTAAAAGTCCTCAGTATATTGCTAAACATTTGTGATCATGCCTACAGCCCCTACCTAAATATTTTACCTTTTGCTTATTGACTCCTGTTCAGTAACACATTAAATGTGAAAGAGAATTCTGGGCTTCAGATTTTACCGTGTGCATCCTGGAAGCTGTGGAATGTCAGTGATGAGCTGTGTCAGGGATGCTACAGCACTAGCAGCCAGAAGCCCAGGCTTTCCACCGACTTACCCCATATCTCACCCCAGTACACGCCAGGTGATACAAAGTAACTCGGACTGGCTTTTTAAGGTCAGTGAAGTAACTGATCTCATAGAAAATCTGTCAGAAAACAGATGTTTCTGTTACCTTTGGATTACACAAATAAAATTAGCATGCTTGTAATATCCTGGGAATGTCACCTACATGTAAGTCTCTAGCCTCTACCTTTATCTAATAAACTATTTCTACAAAAATTTCATTAAAATACAATGAAGATAAATAATCCACTAAAAAAGTAAAATATAGCAATTAGAGAATCTTACATACCAAAATTTATTTACTCATATACAAAGGTCACTGTATTTAATATGGTTTTAACTTAATTTGGTTAACTTTTTAGCTTGCTGTTTTAAGTAATTATGTTCATAAGCCAAAATATTTCCCTACTCATTCATAGGTTATTGTAGAATACTGAAGCTTGTATTAATTGCCTTAGTGTGCTCATTTAAAAGCAAATCAAATAAAAAGCGCTAAAGATTTATGGATGGGGGAGAAAAACATGCCTGTTTCCAAGAGAACATCAGGGGCAAATTAGATCTGAATCATTTAGATTGGTCAAAGAGCTCTTGAATGCCAGGGTAGACACTTTAACATCAGAATATGGTCACTTTCTCTAACATCCCTCCATCTTTTCCTCTTTTGCACATTATAAAAATAGAAGTCACTTCTGCAGACCCACACGTCTAAGTAATAGAAACAAAGGAGTGAGAATTCTGTGCCTGATTGAGGTTAAAAAAGCTGAACTGTGATTAGGTGTTAAGTGGTAGAAGAAAAGTATGGATCATTCTACCATTGTGAGAGTGTCACTAGTTTAAATAACTTTTGAATAGAGGGATACCTGATGTCTACTTGTCCAAGCATATGCTCAACTCTTTGATTTCAAACACATCCTCATCGTGGCCACTGATACTAGTGTTTGTGTCACTAGTTTTTTTGTTTTGTTTTGGTACCGGGGATCGAACTCTTGACTGTGCACTTGCAAGGCAGGCACTTACGTGCTGAACTAAATCCCTAGTCTGTGTGTCACTCTAGACCACTTAAATCACAGTACATCTCGCAGCCCCTAGGGTGGAGGGGTACATCATTCACAGAAAGGGAAGGCCTTATATGTAAGGACCACAGGCTCACAAAGATAGGAGTTCAAAAGCATGCTGATGGTGACATGGAATGCCACTCTGTTCTATAATACAACAGGAGCAAACACTCTGATTGGCCAAAGTTTTAGCAAACTGTCATACCACCTTGGAAAGCATATTTGTGTGAACTCACCGCTGGCATTTATAACTTACAGAAAAGGCTCATTTCTAATCTCTTCCTCTGATCTCTGTCCAAGATTAGACATCATGATGGGTAACTGTACTTTCAGTCATGTCTAAACTGACACTCATGAAGCCTACAATAATAAAGAAAAGCAATTACTATTTTCCCAACCGCACAGGGCATACACAAACCACTTTTCAGTGACATATCACCAATTATGACAAGACTGGAATAATGTCACATGATAACAGCAAAACACCAACTAACTTGTAACATGCATGTTCCCAGACACACACACACACACACACACACACACACACACCCCACTTTGGGGAAATTCATCATTGAGGAGAAAACTCATATTCACTGTTTGAGGAGATGCTGGTTAGATGAGTAAGTATAAATTAGGGTGAATTATGGATGCAGCAAATCCATGACAACCTAGCACAATGATGACATCTTGTCACGGTCTACTCCATGTAGGACATGCATGTTAAGATTGTGGACCAGGTCTGCACCTACAAGCATTAGCATTCACTAGTCTTTTCATGGAATATGAAAGGTAAACTAAGATTTCTTTGGTGATGGTCATTTGATTGAATAGCCGATTTTGCTTCTGTTGCTGCATCGATGTTGTCTGAATAAGCATCTTCATCTTCTTCTTCATCCCTTGGGTTACCCTCCAGGCTGTGTCTAATGCCATAGGCAAAGTAAATCAGGAACCCTTTAGGGAGAGAAAAAAAAGTCAATATTTTACGTACATCAGGAAGAAGCTGTTGTGATATGGAAGATTTAATACAGAACTTAATAGGCTTTTCTGTGCTATTTTAGAAGAATGGAATGCAAATACAAGATTCCTCCATAAATGTTTTCCCAGTGGAAGGAGCTTCTTCATCTTTAACTCCAAAACTTTACAGAATGCATTTTTCTCTAATAAATTTTTTTCAGACAATGTTTATGTGGGAAAAGTTTATATTTATGGTCTCAAAACTCAAAGCCATACTTTAAACAAAATGATACATAGAGTAAAGACTAAAATTATATCCTAATAAATACAAGTGGTGAATTATCCATCAGAGTCAGCTGTCTTGGAAAGCACATCGGGTGTGTACAAAGAGGAGACAGATACACTTTCTATATGCTGCTATCAACACGAAAGGGCAAAGAGCTGTACACAGAACAGCTGTAATGAGTAGCCATGCAAACTGGGTGGGGACAGGAGGCACTGACTTATGTAGCCTCATAAGATGAAGATAGGTTTTAGTTATACTTTTAAACACTGGACAAGAATTTTAAGCTGCTCAAAAATGACTCATTTGGGCTTTGTTTTTCTCATCCATAAGTTGGAAAAAATAAAATTTACATGGTTCTGCATGGTTATTAGAAGATTTGAATTTAAAAAGGTATCTGAGGGGTTGGGGTAGGGTTCTAATTGTCTAACATGCCTGAGGCCCTGGGTTCAATCCCCAGCACCCCCTCAAAAAAAGGTATCAGGAAAAGTACTGAGGAATTCTAAAGATAAGAATTGGGAGAGAAAGAAACTGAAAAAAAAAAGTCTTTATTTCCAGGGAAGGGGCCAATGTGCAGTTCTCTAATCACAGTCTACGGAAGTGGAGACTATCAAGGATCTGAAAGCTAAAATGTTAAAACCCCTACCAAATGCCATCCAAATGCTGAATCTGACCCAGGTGTCTGCATTCAACTGGACCATGAGATAAATGTTCACCAGGATGCTGAATGCTGGCAAAAATGGTAAGAATGGCACCTAAGGAGAAAAAAATCTTTTTGAATGTACTCATACTTTAAAAAGACACTACTCAAATTATTTCAAGATGGTGATATTCATTTGACATACATACTTTCAGATTGTACCAGTAAGGTTGTATTCTAACAAAAAGACATCCTGAATAAAAACCTAGAGATTACTACAAGGAGAATGATATTTTAGATTATTTTTATCAAACTGAGTAACACCTACAACATCATCAGGGTACAAGGACATTTGGGGTTCACTTTAGGGTTTACTTGTATAATTCAGATACCAACAGGTCATCCCCTGGAACTCTGGACAACAACAGCCTGGGAGGTATTTCTAGGAGGCCCTCTTACACCCCAGCCTGCTCCTAGTTCTAATGGCACAGGGTTACAAAAACATGCAGAGGAAGGGCTTTTGGTGGAAACAAATCCTCATGAGAAGGTTCTAAATTTCTAAAAATAAAACATTCAAAGTACTTTTCTGATGTTTTACATTAAAGAAAATATTATTTACTATATGGTTTTTGAGAAAGGGAGTTTTTGAGCCAGCCAATAAGGAAAAAACACTGAGACATCAAAAATTTTGAAATTCTTGCTCATTGATTACTTGTGTTAAGCTTTTTTTTCTTCTCTTTCTTTTCTTTTCTTTTTTGTACTGGGGATCAAAATCACACTCCTGCATTTGCCAAGCAGATACTTCTGCTGCTGAACTAAATCCCTGGCCTCCGGTACCAGGAATTGAACTCAGGACCTCATGCTTGCCAAGCAGGTGCTGTGTTGCTGAGCTAAATCCCCAGTGCTTTTTTTGGCAACAGCTCACACACAGAAGTGTACGTCATGTTTAGGATCTCTAACCCTCACGATACACACCATAAAGGCTACTTTCTGCTGATTCTGTGGCTGCCTCCAAATGGTGAGAACAACAGCAATGGAGAAAACAAGGAACAGCACAAGAAGGGCGACGCTCCAGCCTTCCAGCCTCGAGATCGCTTGCACTCCGTAAGTGGTCAGAATACTCAGGCCCAGCACAAGAAACGCTGCAAAGTGATAAGCGTGCAAAGCAGAGTCAGCATGAAGCTTCACTTAGATTCTCCGTTCCTGGAGTCTATTCTGATTCAGCAAGTGCTTTACCTATCTACTTTGGCAAAAACAGAGTCTTCCTTTGGTCTTGTCTTACTTTCACTGTGAGAAGAAGCAGTCAGTTTCACAAGAAGCATTGCTCACTTCATTAATGTCTCAGAACTACTCTCCACACTGGGAGCTACCATCTTGCTTTCTCGGCCCATGCACCTCTGGTCCTCATTTGCTACTCTCAGGCTATATCACAGGTACTGGTGGGATGTGTTGGGGGTACATATCTTCATTTTTAAAATGAGAGACAGTAAATAGTTTCAAACTGTTATAAAGACGGACTGCTAATGCAGACAAGTTTTAGTATGTGAGTGACATCTTTTGCATGTTTCAGACAATGACAGCATCCCAAGTCTGCATCATCAAGTCTGAATTACAGGGAAACTAGCTTGTAACCAATATATTGTACCACAAAGCCTTGTGACAGCAAGCACCATACCTCTCAATGTCCTGTATTTCCAGCAGAAAGCCTGGTATCTATAGATAAGGCTAAGTAAATGTCACTGGAAATATGGATAATTGAGTAACTGTGAATGAGCCAACAAGATTTTCTATGTCCCTTCCTTGTCCCATTGGGCTCATTCCACTGCCGGCAGGTGTGCCTGGCTTATGCTCTCACACGTGGAGCACCCTAATAGCTAATGAAACATCCCAGTTATGCCCGTGTTACCTTAGAGAATTTCTTTCTTTCTTCTTCAATCATTAAGTTATGTTAAACATACCTTAACAGTATAAACATGAACTCACATACTAATGACTCTGTGGATGGAGGTTACAGGACTCAGGCTCATAGCTAACATATTCTAGGGCATCGTGGGGCCTTTGGTCCTCTTTCTTACATATATCTGCTGGGTCTTTACCACGCACGGACTGAAGATGACTTACCCAGGAATCCCACCAGAAAGCTCACAAGAGATGCTGATTGTCTTGTAGGCAGAGCAGAGGGGCTGAAGAGGGTTCGCAGGCTGAAGCCATGTCCTTGCAGCATGGTGATCTGGGACTCGCTTTTTGAGGTCACACTGGTACATGATTCCAGACCTTCTTTTTCAGGGGAATATTTGGGCTGCTCATAACATAGACCAGGCTGGTACCTATTCCCAAATAAATACCTGTGTCTTTATTCTCGGATATTTGGCCCAAATGAATCTATCACTAAGACACTGGCTGCGACCCCACAAAGTCCCAATGTGGGTGGTAAAGTGATACTTTTCATGACTCCAGCCCCATACCATGCTCACAGACTTTTTCAGTGAAGTATCTGCAACAACTATGAATTTCCTCAGATGGCCACTTAATTAGAAAGTGATACAGTAGATAAAAAAAAAGTTAAATTTTAAGATGAGGCAATGTGACAATCAAATGATCATTTCTGAAATCATCTAAGTCCAAAGGAAACACAGGACCTAAAAACAGTATGGAAACTCCAGTTAAATACGAAATATAGAATACTATAGTCTCCTAGGGGTTGGTACTCAAAGCCTCATCATACTGTGTGATGGTTAGTCTAGACAATCAGCTTGAGTAAATTCAGAAACACCTATGAAATAAGTAAAATGTATTCTTAGGTACGTCTGTGAGGATGACAGGCATGTGGACAGCAAATTAAGCAGGGAGACACGGCGCAGTGTGAGGCAGTACCACCCAGCAGGCCGTGGAGGGCCAGATGGAAAAAGAGGAGGAGGAACCTTGCCAGTGTAGACACACACAGTGTAGACTACCATGAAGTGAGTGGCCTTCCTCTGCTATGAGGATTCTACCTTGCCACAGGCCTAGAAGCCACGGCGTCAGCTGCCATGGACTGAAACCTCTGAAGCCATGAAGCAAAACAAACCTTTCCTTAAGTTGTTACAGCACTAGAAACTTTGTTGTAGCAACAGAAAGCTAACACACAGTCTCTCTATCCTTAACTCTCAACTTTCCAACCTGGCTCCTCTACTTTAATCAAAACAGGCCTGTCTAACCATTCAGCCACCTGTCATCCTTTGTACATAATTTTACTTTATGAGTTTACTCTTTTTCTCTACATCTTGTGTCAAGATATCACCTACTTCATCACCTCATATCTGTCTCAGTCTTCCCAGCATAGGCTCCTCGCCTTCTGAGCACCCTTTGCTTATTTTAGAAAGTAACAATTTTTTCTCCATATAAAAATATGCTTACTGCAGAAAAACACACAAAATTTGCAGAAGTAAATTAAAACTACCCATAACATCCCTAACTAATCACTATTTGCATCTTGGTATAATTTCATCTCGGTATATATGTATATACATATACATACTGCTTCTCAATATAAATTTGTTATTAAATTCAGATGTTATATATATCTTTGTATTCTGAAACAGAAATATTTATCCATATAATTAAATATCATTTTATTTTCTGTAGAAAAACCTATTAACTATTCTGTTATTCACATGAGTCGCATTTTTTTCGCTTGTAAATTTACCTTTCCCATGAACATCTTTTTGCCTCTTTGATTAAATCTTCAGTATAAAACCCCAGAATACAGGGATGAATAAGTTATTTGCTTTTGTTTTTTGCGGTACTGGACGTGGAATCCAGGACCTTTTACTAAACTGCATCACTGACACTTTGAAAAATTATTTTTTAAGTTGCTGAAGCTGGGCTTGAAACTCACCATCCAATTGTCTTTACGCCCTGTGTGCCACCTGGAACCCCCTTCAGAATTACTGGCAACTCACCTGAGGATGAGCACACAGGCTGCCACCAGAGAATAGGCCATCAGTGTGCCAATGGACATCATGTCTACCAGGGCTTTCAGGTCAAAGAGAAATGCCATCACAGCTATTAAGAAAAGAAAGTAAAGAAAGGTAAAATCACAGCCTCCTGATGAAATTCCACACAGTGCAATCACTTTTTAAGTCAGAGACAATTAGCTGGCACATGTTTTGTTTCAGCACTAATGGTGAGTCAAATAAAGCATAACAAGTCTCTCAACTCATACTTTAGGACACATAAACTGCTAATAAGACTTGAGAGAATCATGAGCTCTCTTGCAAATAAAGACACATCAGAAGAAAAATATTGCTAGGAAATACTGACTAGCTTGTTTTTCAAATCAAAAAAATTTCAAACAGTTTCATTACAGAAGTGAAAAATCATTTCAATTTTCAGTTGTATTAAAAGTTGTAACATAAAATCAAAAAAATTTTAAAATACTTTTGATAAAATGAAATAATGATTTGCAATTAAATTTCTGATATAATTTTACTTATTAAATTAAATTTTACTCCTATATCTTATTAAATTTTACTCTTACTAAATTAAAGCTACACCCTCTAAGTAGATGTAAGAGAAAATTTGTGATCCTGAACACCAAATGCCAATAAAGTTAGGAGGTAAACTATAATATCAACTTGGATTTTTAATTTACCACACAGCAGTCCCTATCTTAATGGGTAGGTAACACTATGCTCAGTTGATGTGGTCTTCCAGACCTCTATGCAACGTTTATAAGTCTGATCTCATCTTCAGGTCAGTGATCCTTTGAGGTGGGAAATTTCATTTTGGCTGTGTAAAATGATGCATATTTGACTATTTTTGACCAAAACCCTGACAGTTTCCCACGGTTTGGACTAATGAGAACATCCTCATCTTATGGGAAGGTTAATTTAGAAGGCTACAATCACTTGATGGAGGCAGAGTTCTACCTAAACCAGCATTTCTATGTGTACCCCTTTCACAGTACCAGATCTTTTCTTTATTCATTTGTTGCAGTGCCGGAGATTGAATTCATGGCCTCACACATGCTGGACATTTTTTAAATACACAACATGTAGTACCTTTCATTGCTAGTATACATATTAGATTACTAAAATTTTAGTATGTCTTTTAAGGATCACCTCAAGTGAGGTAGCCAAAAAAGGAAAAAAAATGATTATTATTTGTCCATTTGGGCTCTCTGGTTCAAATTAAAAACAAAGTAATAAGGTACAGGAGTACACAGCAACAAAAATATAGTGTTTTAGAACATTAAAAATTATTCTGTTATAACCATCTACTTTTAATTATTAATGTCAGTATTTTATTCTGCTAAATTTCATTCTTCCTGAAGAAGAGGATAAATTATTTTTAAAATTCTGAAAACAAAATAGTTATTACTGGGCTAGATTTTTACTGCAAAGAGTAACGAGTTTTAAGTATTAAGTAAGATGTGTAATTCTTGTCAAGAAATATTTATGAACTATCTTTAATGTAATACACTGTTTTAATCATAAAATGGGCTGTGGATCATTTAGCAGAATCTTCATTTTATGGGGACAGAAATATAAGCCTGACAAAATACATGACCTGACCTTTCAAAAACAGTACATGTTATCAAATGTCAGTGCTATTAAAAATGTTTGCTACTAAAATAAAGCTAGTTAGGTAGGTAAACATTTTCTAATCCTGAAAGACAATCCACTTCATATATAAGACATTAATTAGCCTTCTCTAATTTCCTAACACTGCAGAGCCTTAATAAAATGATCATTTTGATTTAAATTTCTAATATCAAGACTATAACATTTATATAATTATAAAGCTTGCTAAAATTTATTCTTGCTTCCTATAACAGCACCTTTAAGGCTGTTCTTTTAGTCTACAGTCTTTGAAAATTTCTCCATGCTGTGACAATCTGGCCAAAGGCATTTTGCATGAATATCAAGACATGTCAAAATGTAGGCAGTCTGAATTTTGTGAATGTAACTTGCATATCCAAACCATCTAAAGGACTACTAGATTCCCAGTGGGGCTGGAGAGGAGCAGGACGCCCAGGAACCATGGGTGCCCACCCTATTAGGAGCACTAAGCACAATGGCCAGTTATTAAGTGTCATTGGCATTTGTCATGCATGATTAAAAAGGAATAAAGTAGTCTTTTTAAACTCTCAGAGATGTTGAACATTTTTTCATGTATTTGCTGGCCATGTGTACTTATTTTGCTGTAAAGTGTGTATCTATTCATTTAATTTGCCTGTTTCTTGAGTCAGTCTTTTATGTGGTCTAACTATTTTGAGTCCTTTATATTTTCTAGATATTAGTCCTCTGAGAAATAGCTGGCAAAACGTTTTCCTCATTCTACAGTTTTTCTCTTCACTCTACTAATTAATTCCTTTGCTATACAGGATTTTAAATTTGGTGTAATCCCATTTATTAGTGCTTGCTGTTATTTCTTGTGCAATTGTGGTTCTGTTTAGAAAATCCTTTCTTATATCTATGACTTCTAGTGTTTTACTCACTCCCCAAGATGAGTATAAACTGCATGTACTTTAAATATGTACTAATAAAAAATCCCAGAGTCATTAAGTTCATATTACCAAAACTAAGTAATTAATTATTCAATTAAAATTTTCTGAATCAAAAGTAGAATTGTATGTGCTTTTTCATTTAAAAATAGTGAAAAATCTTTAGAATCTTTTGCACATTTGTTAGAAGCCCAAATCACAACAATGAAATAATAAACACCCCAAAGGATCATCAGTTAATTATGAATTTCAATACAGCAGCACCACCACCACAATTTTTGCATGTTAATTTCAATGCTCATCCACTAATTTACCCAGAATTTTGTTTTTAACTTACATGCACAGCATGCAGATCTTCTGTGTAAATCCACGCATGCGCACGAAATGTTCCCGTTCAATGTTTGCAAAGCTTACCAGAAAAGACCCCTGCAGTCAACGTGGCAGCAACTGGTGACTGCCTCTTACTCACTCTGGCAAGAAATCTAAACAGTAAACCATCCCGGGCCATGGCAAACAGAATGCGGGGTAAAGGAAACATAGAGCCCAAAAGACTAGAATAGAAAAATCCACAATCCACATGTGAGTTATATAAAGTACTATTCTAAACAGGTAAATATATAGGTACAGATTAAACCCACTAAAATACACAGCCAAAAAATTCAACATGGAAACAGGCACGAAAATTTAACAACAATCAAAACAGAAAACCACCTAACTTTCTATTTTTTTCAGAGGCCTTGAAGAAAAAGATTCCTTTTTCTTAAGAAAAGTCAACTCTCTCACCTGCCACTGCACCCGATGATAAAGTAGCAATTATTGGTGTCTTCGTTTTGGAATTGATTTGAGCTAGGCATTTGAAAAGCAACCCATCCTCCGCCATAGCATAGATTACACGAGGCATTGGGAAAATGGATCCAAGAAGACTGAATAAAAAGCAAAGACATGCAGTATGGCAAACACGTTCATGCATGATTACAAACCAGACTGAAATTAAGTGACTACATAAAAAGGAGCACGACAGTGTGATTATGAAGTCATTACTTTTTAAATGCACTATAATTGGGCATTTAAAAATATTAGCCAATCCTGACCATCATGCTACTCATTATTCTGTTGCAGATCTTTGCTCAACCAAATTATCAGTCTAAAAACATTGTAACTCATTTGTATGCACCAGTGATTATTATTGAATTAAAATAAATTAGACTTTTCAAAAAACCCGACCAATATCATCATGACATTTTTAGTGGCAATAATCCAGAAAAATAAAATTTCTAAATTAAAATGCAATCAAAGAAGAGATTAATTTTACCTCATAGTAGGTTACCTCTTTTATTCAATAATTATGTATTTATATGACAATTTAAAATCACATAGCTTGATCTTTGATCAAATTAGTAATTTTCAACATAATAAAATAATCAAAGAGGAGAAAGATTAAAAAAACTTACCATAAATTGAATACACAGAAGTAGCCAAAATTAAATGTTAGTAACAGCAAAGTTTAGTAAGATAATTTTTGCTTAAGGTGTTTTTGAATTACTTTTAATCAGTAATTAGAATTACTGAATTGGTTGCACCATGCCATAACTTAGTTGTAAAAAATTACATACAAGCAAAACAAGTAAAACATTTTATTTTTAAAAGTTTATTCTTGGGATCTGAAACCTTGGTGGGATCCCTGGCTCCCCACTGTAGGTCCAGATAAGGTCACTGCTGGCCTCAGTTCTGGCAGCAGCAGCTGCCCACAGGGAGGTCCATACCCAGCAGGAAATCTGATTTTAAAAACTCCAATTTCATCTTTCCATAAGGGTGAGTGAAGCTTGGCCACAGATGAATCTCCATCCATCACTTCTAAGACCACGATGGCACAGGTCTGCACAGTTAAGACATTTCTGTTTTGTGGTACTGGGGCCTGAGCCTAGCCCTAGCAATGAGCTAGCAGGCAAGCTTCCTAGCACAGAACTATACTGCATCCCTCCCCACCCTTGAGACAAGGTCTCACTAACTTGCCTGGGCTGGTCCTGAACTACCAATTCTGCTGCCAAAGCCTCCTGCCCAGCTGAGGTGACAGGCATGTGCCAGGGAACCTGGCTTATGGGGATAATTCCTAATTGACAATCTTATTTTCCCTAGAAAATATA
This sequence comes from Cavia porcellus, assembly GCF_034190915.1. NCBI lineage: Eukaryota > Metazoa > Chordata > Mammalia > Rodentia > Caviidae > Cavia > Cavia porcellus. The sequence continues at coordinate 7,402,943 of NW_026947507.1, read as the reverse complement.
AGAAATTTTGGAGAAAAAAATTCAGCTAGGTTGATGAATTATATAGTACAAGGACACATGTCTATTTTAAAATGATAGGCCATATAGCTTCTACTCAGACTGTTACTGTTTTTTTTTTTTTTTTTTTTTTTTTTTGAAACAGAGTTTTGTTATATAGTTCAGGATGGCCTTGAACTTGTGGCAAACCTCCCAGCTCAGCCTCCGGAGTGCTGGGATTACAGGCATGTGCTGCATGCCTGCTGACAGACTATTATGAGGCCTGAAGAAAATGTCAAGATTGCAGCAGTTTCAGATTGTCTGAAGCACTCCAAGGTACACCAAAGCCAGAAGAGACATACTAGAGCAAGCATCCTAAAGTTTTACAATAAACAGACATAAATATGTGTGACCTGTTCTCGTATGCGTATCAATGCTATCTATACTTATATGGAAGCTTGCAACACCAGTATCTTGAAAAATTCCCTTTTAACTGATGGGGGAGAGTTAATTTTTTTTAAAATCACTTAAGACTTTCAATGATAATTCTGGGCAAACTATTCAGTGAATACATAGCTGCATAATATGTTCCTCATGGTAAGATATTTTTAGAACCACACAAAAGCAGTTTTTAGACGCTGACTATACTTTGCAGGAACCCAAACAGTGCCTGTTCTGAAGACAATGGAATGTACCTTGTGGAGAGTGCACAGAGGGATCCGGCTGCAACCACGTATTTGGCAGGACCCCATCCAACATACTCAAACGCTACCGGAAGGGGACTTTTTTCATCAAGGAGGTAGTACGGCATCATAAGCGTCAAAGCTGCAGAAACCCCAAAATAGGCCATAAAACAAACAAGCAAAGAAGTCACTATTCCAATAGGAATAGCTTTCTGGGGATTCCGGACTTCTTCACCTAAGGAAATACAAACAAAGAAGGTGTGTGCTTAATAGCCGTTTTTAGGCAAAACAACTTACTGTGGCTCAAACTCTTTCTCTCATGCTTTTTTTCCTTCTGTTTTCTTAATGTGATTCACTTATTTCTATTACATAAAAATCCAATTCCCAGAAGGGGAAGAGAAATCATACAAGTAATATCCCCATTTCTGGGAGGGAAAAATGATGTATCAGCACTGTTAAGCAGTTAGGGACAGCAGACTCAATTCAGGTGGAAAAAGACACACCCACGTCGACTAAACGACTGCGGCGACATTTTTGACTTTCTACAATTGAACGCTTTAAAGAAACTTCTTTCATCCATGTGAAACTGGATTCTCTGTGGCCTTTTCCTAAGATTTGACATTCGAAGTACCCCAAACGTGATGAGTGAGGAGGCCAGGCAATGGCAGGAAGCTAGAAGGTGCACGTGGGGGATTCAATGGTGAGGACTTTGTTGTAACAGGACAGCATGCTTTGTCCGCCAAGGAAAAGATGGTTTAAGAACATAGTCGTTTGGGAGTGACAGCACATCCCCAGTTTAAGGACAATAATCACAAATTATATATGTAACATATTTCACAGTTTGCAAAGTATTTGTTGGATGTGTACTTTGGCGACCTTTGTGCTGCTCTCCCAGTTCTACCAATGCAGAAACCAAGGCTTAGAGAGTTTACCCAAGTGTCTTATTTTTTAAAAATCATATATAGCAGATGTCACAGAGAGCTGGAACTAGCACGCTCTTTGTCCCCAAACGAGCTGTCTTTCCTTGAGCCTCTGCTTCACACACAGCGACTCCTGCGGTCCAGAGAACGCCTTGCTTTCTGCCTGCATCCTCCGCTCTTACCACTGCTCTTACCAGTTGTTGCAATGCAGTCAAATCCCACAAAGGCATAGAAACAAGTAGCAGCACCAGCCAAGGTTCCTGCAAAGCCATAAGGCATAAAGCCACCAGCCCCATAGATACTCGTTGCATTTTCAAAAGGTGATTCTCTAAAAGACAGAGAACAAACACATTGCAAAGTCATTTTCACAGGAACATGTTCCTTCTAGGAATCTGTCTCAAATTATATGTTCTCCTACTCTTTGAACCTGATATGGGTAAAATACACACATCATGATTTCAACCTGTTTTAGAGAATGTGGTAGAACCCTCACAATCACTCTCTTATGTCACTGTCTTATTTTTCTCTCATTGCTGAGGCAAAATACCTGGCACCCAAAGTTAAAGGGAGAAAGGTTTATTTGGTTCACAGTTTGTACAGGTTTCAGTCCATAACTGGCTGGCATGGCAGATGGGCATCCCAGAGGGGAAACAGTCCACAGAGGGTAGAAGGTAGCAAAGCCAGCAAGCAAACGACCTTAGCAGCTTTTTATGCCTCTTTTATATTCTAGGCACCCCTGACTAGAGTGGTGCAAACCTGTTAGTGGGTTATCTAGTGATCACACACCCTTAACCCTGGCACCTTTAATCCTAGCATTGCACCATGAAGCAGTTACACATTGTAGCTTCAGTCTTCTCTGAAAAAGTCTACCTATGATTGTATGAGGCTTTGGGAAGATGTCTAGATATAAGCCATAACAGCCACAGACGTCCACCTAGAGGCTAGTCCCCCAGCAGCATATGGTCCCTGGCTCACCTTGTCTGCAACACAAAGGTGAATTTTGAGGACAGAGACCCCACACATGAACCATGTGCCATAACGTATGAACTTTCCTTAGTTTTTCTATAAGAATTCATTCTTCAACTCATGAAGCACAAAATAAGGGAGACTACACATCTTTAAAATTCATTAAGAAATGGAGTCACTAAGTGGAAATGTGAAAAAAACTTTGCTAGGCTTGATTAGTAATACTGAAGTTGACTATTATGTGTTAAAAACTGTACAAAATCAGAGGACTCTAATTTTTCTCTTACTAGAATGACTATGAATTACATATATGAAATATAACAAAGCAAGGTGTGGTGGTACACACCTGTAATCTCAGCCACTCAAGAGACTGAGGCAGGAGTTCAAAGATGGCCAGGGCAGCGTAGCAAGAGCTCGTCTTAAAATAAAAAATGCCGGGGTTATAGCTAGTGATGAGGCACTGGTCTGGCATATGCAAGGCCCTTAGTTAAATCCCCAATACCTTAAAAATAAATCAAACAAGCAAACAAAAAGAGAAAGACTTACAGACAGATGTACCTTACTCCATATAATTTATGTTTTTGTAACCTATTTCAACTAATAACACTCCCCAGAAGACAAAAACTGAAATTTACTAAAACCCTGAAAGAATGAAATTGAATGGTGGTCTCAAAGGAAAATCTAAAGGATGCAGATTCAAAAATACTCGTTGTTATTGAGAGGGTAAACTGGGGAACAGGGACAAATGCTTGCGGTAGGTAGGCTCTGTCCTTCCTCTCCTGAAACCCAAAGCAGAGGCTGAGGTTGGAACGAGCACAGGGATGGCTTCTCAGAGGGCTCCACAGTGAGCACATCTACGCCTTCATGTCTGGAGCAGAGAGGAGCAAGAAGCTCGAGAAGTTTGAGAACGGCTGCTCCTGCCAGAGCCTTCACGTGCTCTATCCCGAATTGTGACATTCTTTTTTAAAGGGAAAAACCTCTAAATAGTTTACCTGGCATGGGCTGATGCATTTTTGAGAAACTCTTCGCTGATTTTCCAGTTAGCCACATTTCCTTTCACAAATCCAGCAACCATGACAAAGAGTAGGACTAAGATGTTAACAGCTGTGAAGAATTTATTTACCCAAGCAGACTCCTTTACTCCAAAAGACAGGAGACCTACGGAAAAGGAAAAGGTCTGTTACTTTTTATCTACAGCAAAGACAATGGCATTTTGAAGCAAATACAGCATCCAGAATACTGTTGTATTCTGCATTCATGCATTTAACTCGTATGGATCCATTTCTAGCCTACTAATTAGTTATCTAATCGTGAAACGATGTCTTCTAAACATAACCCATTGGCTTTCTAGAGGCAGAATGAGCTAACAGGAGATTTCACACTAAGAATATGTCAGTCTAGTAACTGGCTATTACCAACGGCAGGTAAATATACAGTGATATTTAATGTAAATAGGATGCTTTACTAAAAAGCTACTTTCAGGTTAAAGATTACAAAATATTCTTCAAAGCTTAATAATATGTCTGGTACGTATTTACTGAGCACAAGAAGAGAAAATAGTTCAACTGTTATGCCAAAAGTTCTCTGTTAAATCTCTTCCTATTTCAGTGACTTTATTTATACCCTGATTGTAAAAATAATGAAGTTGAAGACATAGAAGTATCAAGAGAACAAACATCAAGCGTGGTCCTCTGACTAGAGTGCTACACACTGAAGAGCATACCCACACATTTCCACATCAACAAACATAATTTCACCTTTAAAAATAAAAAACCAAACAAAAAACAAAATAGGGTCTTACCATTTTGCCCAGGCTATCCTCAACACAGGATCCTCATTCCTCAGTCTCCCAAGAAGCTGGGATTATAGGCACATGCTATTGTGCCCAACTATAATGTCATTTTTGACAGCTGCATGGTCTACTATACGGAGATATCATACTTTAATCCTTTATTTATAGACGATTAGATCACTCTTAGGTTTTTATTTTTTAATTATAAATGGCACTGACATCACCAACCTTTTATAAACTTCTCTCTACACTAATTCTTCTTGCAATAGTTTTCTATAAGTTAATCATGTATCAAAGGAAATGTACTTTTGTACAAGGCTTTTGACTTATACTGTCAAAATATAAAGAATCTGGTCCCAATTTACATTGCCCATTTTTTTAAAATCTGGGTATTCTGGTCATATTTATTTATAAGATTTATTTATATATTAATGCTATAAGCATTACAGTGTACACTTGTCCTATTTAACATTTGCTTTTTAAAGTAACTTTATTTTTCTGTGGTATTAGGGACAGAACCCAGGCCCTTGGCGTGCTAGGAAAGTGCTGAGTTATATTCTTTGTCCTATTATGTGCTTACTGTTCATTACATAGAGAGAAAAGTTATTGGAGCCATCCACACATTTTTCCTTTTTAGTTTCTTTTTTCTTCCTGAGATGGATGTAGTCCAGATTGGCCTTAATTTCACTGTGTAGCCCAGGCTGGTCTTGAACTCATGGGGATCCTCTTGTCTCAACCTCCTGAGTGCTGGGATTATAAGCATGTCCCACACACCCAGCCATATCTCCTTTTTAGTTTCTACTTTTGGTAAGATCTCCCTTAACATTAATACTTACAATTATTATACACATCATATCAGTGTCTTTAATCCATCTAGCATAAAATATAAATTATAGACCTAACACAGTTGATGTTTTGCTGCTGGAGCAATGATTGATATGAAAGGATTATGCCACAGATTTACTGGCTTCTTCCTCATATCCATACTACCCAACATCACATAGCCAGAATTCTCCAAGCAGAGATGAGAAACATTGAATTTAATTCTTATAATTGTGTAATTCCCAGAATCACATAATAAAAACTATATTGATATGACATAAAGCTGTAGGCTTAGTACAATTACAGATAATTGTTAGGTCAAAAACCACAGCTATAGTCATCAGAGAAGCACAAAGCCACATCACATTTCACATTTTGTATTAGTTCCTCAACATCCATATGGAGATCTGGATGTACCTACTCTCCAGCCTCATCTCCCACTGCTACATAGTTTAGAGACCATAAATATCTCAACTGTGTGCTGCATATTATTCCCTGTCTCCTTAATGAAATAAAATTACATTTAATAGTTTCAGTTGACAAGAATTTGGTATTACAATGTAGTTAAGATTTATAATGGGGTTTTGATCCTCAAAGATTCTAGTAACGATGCTAATGTAGGTTTAGACTGCATTTCAAGGAAATAGACGGTGAATGAACAGGGTAATATCTTAGCTTCAGTCCTGCCATGCAATTAACAGTTCTAACTACATGTGTCAATTATGTATTTCTTAGCCTTGAGGACATACAGATAAATATTTTATTTATTCTGTCACACTTAAATAAAACATGCTATAAATAACTTACTGAGCCAGAGCTGGTGGCGCATACCTGTAACCCCAGCAGTAGGAAGCTGAGGCAGGATGACCATTGCAAGTTCGAGACCAGCCTGGGCTACAAAGTGAGCTCAAGGCCAGTCTGAACTGCATAGCAAGACCCTGTCTCAAAAAAAAACAAAATGATAAATAAATAAATAAATAAATAAATAAGTAACTTAATGGTAGCTAGATTGTTTAGAAACCAAAATAAGCAAAAATTTGATAAAAAACAATGGATGTAATTTTTCTTGATATAAAAAGCAAAATGTAAAATATTTTAGACCTAATAAGTTTTACATTCCTGTCCCTATTCTTATATAGTCTTTTTAATGAAACTTTTTAAAGAAAAATATTTTTAAAGCTGTAATTTACATATTGCTAAATTTCTGTTGGATCACTGAGCACAGTCAATGTTGGGGTGTCTAGCCATTTTTCGTGCTTTGAATTAGTGACTTGGCAACTATTTTTAGGATAACAATGTATAATATATCAACTAGCAATTTTATGATGTTAATTTTTTAAAATTCTGTATTGCTCTACCTTTTTTCTGTTTTTCCATTTTTAAAATTTTTCTTTCTTTGAAAAAAGATAACTATGAAATATAACAACCATTGTTAAATTTCTTTCATTCTGTTTTGAAAACCTATATTGTTATTGGTTTGGGTTTATTGTTGCTGTTTAACTCTTTTGCTTTTTTTCTTTTTAAAATAAAATTTTAAAAACTGTGATTTATAGGTAAACATTTCACTAAAGAATGACATTCTTGTCACACACTTCTCGCCCAGGGAGGAAATAAATAAGGCCATCCAGATAGGAAGACCAGGGACAGATTACTCAGGATAAATCAAGTAAGAAATGGGAGGAAATACAGATTTTACGCTTAGTGGTATCCTCAATGGGTTTTTAAACAGGACTGCAGACCAGAATATCTCAACAGGAGTTCAAGTAATTAAAACAAATATAGGGGACAGTAGGGACTAGTCATGTTTAGAAGATAAAAACTGTCACGGGGTGATGATTGCCTACCAAGTAAAACAATGGACTCATTTTAAGGATGAGTGAACTGAGTGATGGAGACTAAGTAAATTTAAGTTTCAAGTGTAATTAAATAGCAGAGAAAGACTGAGAATCTGCTTGCTCCTACTCTGATTCCTGTTCTTTCTAATCTCTGTGCCACAGTACTGATAACCATGGGATAATTCCAGTACCACGTATGTGTGTCTACACAATATCTGCATTAACAAATGACAGACCATCTTTTTGTTTCCTTTGCCTTTGTTATACAGATGAAATCATGGTGACAAAACTCAGAATGTCTTCTAGAAATAGTGTACTTATAAATATATTTAGTTTCATTTTAATCTGATGAAATCATGGCATGAAATTAAATGTTCCTCCTTATTGAATCTTCAGTCATTCCTGCAAACCTCCAATCAGTGTAAAACTGACGTCACCATCTTATTATTTAGTTCATGCCAAGTATCTTTGACTCAGAAGTGCTATTGCCACCACTTCATACAATTTAGACTTATTTTTGAAACACATTTATCTTGTAAGGTAAAATGTGATTCTAGCCAGTGATGAAGCCCAAAGACATCCAACAATAACTTAGGTGTAGGAATTTGTAGACGTAGTCTGGAGAACTCACATTCCAAATTTAGTAGTAACCTACTTTTCTAGATAATTAATTTAGCCTATTACAGGGAAAGATTTACAGTAATAGTTTTCTTACCTGCCAGAAGTAATATAAGGCACACAGCAAAAAAGTCTGGATACTCTGCAAGGCCAGTATAATTCATTTTGAAATATGTCTTGAAAAACTGACCAATCTGTTTGTTAAGTAATTCATCGAAGGTACCACTCCATGCTCTTGCCACACTTGATGTACCTTCCAAAATACAGAACATGCATGAAATATAAAGTCACTGGCAGAAAATTAACATCACTTTCTGCTCCATTCCAGATTACCATGACCTAGTTCACATTCAATAAAATTTGTAATCACATTATAAAATTATATGCTATTCCTGTAATCATTTGCAAGTTTGAAACAGCCTGGGCTACAAAGTAAGCCTAAGCACAGCCTGAACTGTGTAGAGACCCTCTCAAAAAATGACCAAAAAACCCTTATATGTGCTAATTTTATAATATTGTAATAGTAATCAAATGCCCAAGTTTGTAAGTACAGAATCAGGTAGTGATTTCATTAGCAATAAAGAAATTCTTATTTAAAAAACAGGAATTTCAGCTCCCTTTAAGAGACATATTCAGAGATGAAGCAGAAACCCAGAATTTATTTGCAATTAGAAAAAGTCATTTTAGAGAAAAATGAGACATACAGGAACTAGGCAATTCATTCATATGCATCCAGCAACTAAGGAATGCAGGCTACAACTGAACACCAGGGCCTGTTCCTTAGGAGTGCCTTTTCTACACAACTGAGATTTGTTTTTGAAACGTACCTATGACATAAGATAAAATGAGGTTCCAGCCAGTGATGAAGGCCCACAGCTCACCAACAGTAACATAGGTGTACAAATAGGCAGACCCAGTCTTGGGGACTCGGGCTCCAAACTCAGCATAGCAAAGGCCTGCCATCACGGACGCCAAGGCAGCGATTAGGAAGGACACGACGATGCTGGGGCCAGAATCCGCTTTGGCAACTTCCCCGGCAAGGACATAAACCCCAGCACCCAGAGTGCTTCCAACGCCCAGCGCAATGAGGTCCATGGTGGTCAGGCAGCGGCACAGCTTGGAGTCCTCTAGACTGTCCATGGTGACAATTTTTCTCCGGATCAGACATCGGGCAAAAGTGAGCACTGCTCTGCAGGGAATCATTCTGAAGGAGGTAACCTGAGCGAGAGAAAGGAGGATGTTAGAAGGTGACCTGGAGCTACCATCTCTCTTTTAGCTACTTGTTTGGAGACAAAATTAAGGCAAATGGTACCTTTTTATTTTTTCTTTCTTTCTTTTTTTTTTTTTTAACTTGTAGATAGAAGCACAGCACTAAGCAATCAGAAAAAGGTTTTATGAAGCCAAAGTCACAAATTTCCTGGAGTTTGCTCACATACAAAAACCCAATAATACCCGGCTTATTTGAAAGCCAAGGAACATCCCTGAGTGATTAAAAGTCATTTTTGTGCACTAATTACAGTTTTCAGGGTTTATAGATAGAACTACATTTTAGGAGATGGCTAACTTCACCACGAGGAAGGGAATGAAGCGCCTCATCGTCTGAATTCTCTTTCTTCTCTTTAGTCACTCATTCAGCTCAGATTTTTAGGCCTTACCAAATGCTAGGGATTATGCAAGCAACCATATTACATAGGGATGGTCTCTGGGATCATTATCCTACGGTTTTACCAAATCGGTGAAGTACTCTTTTTATTGTAAATAATTAATATGCAGCAGATATGAACATACTAGATAAAAGAATTTTCTCTTAGCATGCTTAGATTATTTCAACTAAAGCTGCTGTTCAATCATGCTCTAACTAGGAACTGATACTATAATACACATGCGTATATTTATTTGAAATTTTTAAATAAACTCAAAGTTCTGGCCAAGTATATATTCTTTTTTTTTAAATAGAGGGAAGTATAAAGACTGAAAGTTTCTTCACTCCCGACCTGCTAGTGCCCCAAACAATCTAACATTGAAAAGAAAATCAGATTACAAAATGAAACATGAATTGCAGGAAGAAAGAAAAATATATAGTATATAAATCACATAGATATTACAGTAGAAAGACCTAATGTAAAAATATAACAAACTGCTACCAATTATGTATCCAGGGAGAGGTTTACTTTTCACTACTATGCATTTCATATGATACTTTGCTAATCTATATTTCTGATTTAATTTCAATGAATATGTGCAACTTACTTGCAAAAAATATATATACATGAAAATTAAAAAGCTCCTCATGGCAAATCCTATTCTAGCTGAGTAGCATTTAGCTGAGTAGGAAATAACTGAGGAATGGGGAATATAGTGTATGCCACTCATCAGACAATACAACACTAGAAGTTAAAAATCATGTTTGCTGGCAAATAAATATATGAAAAAATGTTCATAATCACTAGTCATTATAGAGAAATGCAAATTAAAACCACTGAGACTTCATCTCACTCCTGAAAGAATGGCCAAGATCAAGAAAACCACCCACAACAAATGCTGGAGAGGCTGTGGGGAAAAAGGAACTCTCCTGCACTGTTGGTGGGAGTGTAGACTGGTGCAACCACTGTGGAGGTCAGTCTGGAGACTTCTCAGAAAGCTGGGATTGGATGCCCCATCTGGCCCAGCTATACCACTTCTAGGCATATTCCTAGAAGAACTGAAAGCATCATACCACAGTGATATGTGTGCACCCATGTTTATAGCAGCGCAATTTGTAATAGCCAGATCTTGGAAACAACCCAAGTGTCCATCAACTGAGGAATGGATAAAAAAGTTGTGGTATTTTTATATAATGGAGTACTACTCAGCTATAAAGAATGAACACATTGAGACATTTATAAATAAATGGATGCAGCTTGAACCATACTTATAAGTGAAATAAATCAAACTCACATGTATAAATACTGAATAGTTTCCCCAATGTAAGAAATGATAAGCATACATAAAAGTATGTGATAATCATGATTCCCAATCATATTGGTTTGAAGCCATATAATGTTTTCACTCATTAATTGCAATGGTTTTAACCTGGGTTGTTCAATTTTTAGTATCTGTGATAGTATGAATAGCTATTTTGAAGAAAACAACACAACATAGAAGCTAGTGCTGACTTAATATCATCTTGTTTTGAAGTCCCATCAAGCTTTTGTACATCTGTTTCCACTGGTTTTAACATGTTGTATCTTACTATATTTTACCATATGCGATAGTATAAACAAAATTCTTTGTAGGCAAAGAGATAATATAGAAACCGTTGTTCGTTTTCTATAAGCTGGTTCTAAATACCCTGTAATTCTTTCATTCTCTTGAATGGCTTCACACTGTCTTGATATGTTGATGCTATAGCATATGAGGTTACACTCAAATAATTCAAGGAAAGAGGCACTATGGTGACTACTATTATGTTGATTATCTGGTGGTGAAACACAATGATGCTTAAATTGTTCGGTTCTGACCTGCGTTCTGTTACAATGTCCTCTTTTATCTCAATCTTCCCCCCTTTTTAAATTAATCTATTTTTTCTCATTTTTTTAATTAAGGGAAAACTAAATTAAAAAATAGCGGGACATATTATAGTAAATTTTTTGTTTTCCTATTAACAAAAAAGGATTTGATCCCCAGTATTGCTCTCCCCATCTTGTTCTGTCTGATTATACTATATTCTATTTTGTTTGACAGTATCAAGTTTGAGGATATAGGCAACCACTTTGAAGGCAGTAAGATATACTATGATGCCCCTTATGGTTTGACACTTATCTTCTTTTGAAGTCCTGTAAGGTCTCCAGTATAGATTTTATTGGTCTTGTTCTGTACTGTTTTGATCAATTCTATTATACCTGATAATATGGACAACTCAATTTAAAAATAGCAAAAGACACAATGGTAACCACTTTTGATCACCTGATATTCTATTTTTGCATCATGTACTATGCCCATCCTTCTTTTCTGACTCTGTTTTGCTTAGTCACGTTGGGTTTTATTCTCTTAAAAAAAAAAAGGTAATAAGAACCGTGGGAGTAATAAAACCCCAAAAGTGTAATTGCTATTGTAAAAAAGAGAGGAAAGGAAGGTGGACTAAGGGATATAACCGCAGGTATGTTTGAGCATGTAGGATGGAAAACCATATTACTGAGCTTTTGTTGGATCATTGAACAGAACTGTCTCCAATATCACTGTATGAATGTCCACTTTATATGCTTTAATTTTATAATTTGGACAACTGTTTCTAAGAAGACAATATGTAACCTATTAACTAGTGATTTCTTACTGTATATTTTTTTCTTCAAATTCTGTATTACTTTTTATTGCTTTGTTTTTTATGTCCTTTCTTTTTTCTCTTTAAAAAAAAGTTTGCTTTTATTTCATGTACTGCACTTCAGCACGAGGATCTTTTGTCCTTCAATACTATTTCCTTCAACTTCATGGTATTCATCATCAAAACCTAAGCTCTTTAGATCACAGGTTGGCATCTTCACTTAAGAACTTAGACTTTTAGCCAAGGATTTAGCTCAGCAGCATAAGCACCTGCCTGTCAAGCACAAGGCTGTGAGTCCGATCCCCCATACAGAACAACAAACACAGAAAAGAACTTAGACCTTTATATACCAAACTTAAACTCTTGAGTACTTCTCAACCTTCATTTAAACTAGCATTAACAATTACACTAATAAAAATAAAAATTGAAGAAGATAATAAAACAATCTCTATGCCTTGTGACTCATAAGACAGACATTTCTAAAACGTGAATTAACAAGTTTCATGTTAAACCTAGTTGATAAAACTAACTTACTGAACATTATTTACATATAAGTGAAAGTTCTCAATATTGAAAGCAGCTCATTCAAGGAATATAATGAAAAATCTTAAAATGAAAACAGATGAAAAAGTTCCATGAAGGTAAAAACAAATTTTTACTCATCTTCAATTTTTTTTAGCACACCATCTAACCGAAGGCCAAAGTATGGCACTTAACAAGTACCAATATTTTTGTTGAAAAATTTGCAAATACAGATGACACAGTCAATTTTGCCAATACTGCATTCAGGCTTCCCGAGTGAAAACCTATCAAGGCTTGTATAAACCACACAGGTACCAATGCCTACACTTAGCTGATCTTTTTCTGTATGTGTGATATTAGGGACTGAACAAGGGTTTTCACACTAAGTGAAAACCAATTTTTAATTTATTTCATTTTGAAACAGGTTCTCCCTAAGTTATCCTTGTTGTGTTTCAAGATCCTCTTCCTACATCTTAGAGTAGTTGGGTTACACAAGTGGCCAGTATGCCTGGCTCAGCTAACACTTATATAGCTAGTCTTCATGTAACATAGCTAGAAGATAAGGTAGGGAAGTATTCTGCTTAAAAAGAATCAAAAAGTGAAAAGTGGAAGTTCTATGTAGAGGTCAGCTGAGGGAGGAGGGACAGAATGTATTCATTAAGTGTTACGTTTCTGTAACATGTAAGTGTTTTCATACAAACATCCATGTTCAAAGATCAAGAACTAAGGATGACTGCTATGTGAAAAAGGCTAGGAAATGGACCACTGAATTTTACTGATTCAACGTCATATGAAAATGGGGCCAATATGCCATATTCAACTTTAGGAACATCTGATAGTCAACAATACAAGGTATACTTGTTTGTTATTTAAAATGTGCATGACACAGTACTTCATTTACCTCAACTTTTATGAATAAAAGACAAATTTTACAATTTATGCATATATACAGGCAGAGAATCAGGAGACAGCAAAAGGATTTTGGGTGACCTTTTATATTTTAAGCCATCTTCTGGAATTTTAATTGTGATGATACTTGAAATGTCTAAAGGAAAAACAGCATAAAAACAAAAAATAAAACAAGTCAATTGAGTTACCCAAAATGAATATAAAATTAAATTAAATTAAATCCAGATTATAGAGGAAGCTGAACGGCTTATAGAAAATGCATCACTTCAACCAAGTTACATCAGATTTCTGCTGCTTTTTCCTTATTAAAAATGGAAGTACTTTATGTGCAGGTAATTTTCTGCATTGATCTGAGGAAATAAGACAAACCTGCTCTTTGTCAGGCATCCATTAGCTTTTGACTAACTACAAAATACACATCAGAAACTTCTCAGAATTGACAGGTCATTCAATATCCTTTGCAAACAATCTCAACTACACATAACCTTGTAAAACACTGATTATCAAAACTGAGATGTAAAATTAATTTCACAGAAATACAAGAAGATAGGAGAAAAAGAATGTAAAACCATAATTAGTCAACCTAATGAGTCACTGTTAAATATGCATCAAGTCCTAGCAGGTGTACGTATCATGCTGTATTTAATAGAAAAAGAAAAAGACAATCTTGTGCTTTTTTGGTATGTATGTATGTATGAATGTATGTATTTGAGGCAGAGTCTTGATATGTGGCCCAGACTGGCTCTGAATTCTTCCACCTAAACTTCTGGCTAATTATTGGGACTACAGGCAAAAACCATTACACCCAGTTAATCCTGCAGTTTTGTAAAATATTTTTGTGGGGACACATTGATATGTCAAAGTGGCGTGGCAACAAAGGAATGCAAAAAAATGATATCTGTGCCTAAAGTTGATATATAATTTGGTCTCTGTATATTCACAGAGTTTTATAACTTTAATTAAGTTTTTAAAAAAAGACTGTGAAATGTGAAATTTGATGTGAATATGTGAAATGGCTTTGCCAACCTTAGCTTGTTTTTACAAGACACTTTAACTATGGAAAAAAATCCAGTCATACTTACTCTTTTATGACAAATACAGAGGTGATTCGCATGGATTTGGAAGCTGATGCTATTGCCCTGGAAGGTACAGACTTTGTTCTTCCAACAGCAGACCACAGCTCTGTACCACCACACCCACAGGTACTGTCTCTATGACCAAGAACTCATATTTAATATGAAATCTGCATACATGCACAGAAGGATAATGATCTAGACCAGTGATATAGACCTTTTATAGACCAGCTGCCCAAACTGCAATCCAAAACCTAACTTATTTATTGCAAAACACCAGCACTGCAATTAAACCTGAACATCCAGTGCTTGACTGCTGGGGTGACTTGACTCATGTGCAAACAGAGAGGGTTCTGCCTGTCTGCTGTGGTACACATGCCATAGGTTTGCCACCACTGATCTAGACTCTGCAAAAAGGTCCATGTAAAACTCATCCCTATGTCCTTGGCTCTCTATAAAGGCTCTAAGAATACCTTGATGAGGTCACAGATGATTCTGACCATACCAGAACAGATACATAATGTCTTCAAAAAATAATTATTTTTAACTGCTAAAAACAGTGGCCTCTCATTTGAAAATGAAAAATGCATACATATTAGCTGAGATATGAAAGTAGAATTAACCAAAGGAAGCAGAAATGAATAGGCTCTCTGCAGAAGTTTAACAGTTTTAATAAGCATCATGGCACACGTGGCTCCTTCCTGGCCACTGTCACCTTGCTCCCAGCCTGCAGCATAACAGTCCCTGATACCTTAATCAACACCTGTGGGAGAAAAAAAAGATAGTCAACTTAGATTCCAAAAATAATACAATGTGGGGAGTCCTAAACAGAGGGAGATATACCCTCTGGACTCAGGAACAAACTAAGCTGAGAGAAACCAATTAAAAATACAATCCTGGTGCTACGATTGGAACAGCTACAGTCTCAGTGCTGCTGCTTGAACTCGCTGCCACTGCTGCACCTGAACTGGCACAGCTTCAACTCACTGGAGAGGCATTCACACCAAGGGTGGGAGTCTGCGAACCGAATTGAGAGCAGAGCTGGCAGGGAACCCGGCATCGACCTACGGTGAGTGATGGGAATAAAAACCCTCCCATAGAGAAGGGGGAGTTCGAACCCAGGACATTCTGAGACCAGGCAGACTGACCAGAACAAGAGGCTGCAGTGACTTCAGTCAGCTATTCCCTTCTCAAGCAGGATTGGTAGAGAGCACTTGACTCGGGTCACACTGGGACTGTGACCCAATAGGCTAGCCCAAACCAAGTCCCTACGCCTGACAGTGCACCCTAATGCAGTGAAGCCTTCAGAAGGTTGACTGACCTGGAGGGGTGGGCCCACCATAGGCTGCCCCAGTCTATACCTCCCAGTACACTGCAGTGGGCAGGAGCACCTAGTCAGCATGCTTCAGACAAACTGAAACCAACAAAGAAAGAAACTGAGCCTTCTATATACACCTGTATGGAAGGAACAAAAATATGAGAAGAGAAGGCAACAAGAAAGGGTCCTCAGTCCCCAGTCCTGAGAACACTGATCCAGGAAAGGTAAATGCAAAGGAGAATGAGGACAGAAAACATGCACTATCAGACACGGCACCAATAGACATAAAGCGGTATTTTCGGGACCTCATAGACGAGTTCAAAAGTGAAGTATTTAACCAAGTAAAGCAAGATATAAATAGAATAATTAAAGAAACACTAAGCACCTCCCAAGAAAAAACAGATGGAAGAATGGAAGAACAAAAAAAAGGGGAGAATTGTTTGATGGAGAAAATAGAGAAAACATAGAATACATGAAGCAGGTTCAAAGAGATTACCAGGAAATTAAAAACTCCATTGAAAGCTGACAAATCTGCTTGAAAGAAACTAAGGATAGATTATCCAAATTGGAGGACAGGTTTGCAATGTGGGAACATGAAAGGAAAAACTTAAAATAGCAAGGAAACAAGCAGTAACAATACAAATGCTAGAAGACAATAAGAGGAGCTATAACTTAAGAATAAAGAATGTGAATGAAGAAGCAGGGGTACATACAAAGGAACTGCAAAGGCTATTCACAGAAATAATTAAGGAAAACTTCCCAAACATAGGAAAAGAAAAAGATACTCAGATGCATGAGGCATACAGAACTCCAGCCACCTACAACCAAAACAGAACTACACCCAGGCATATAATAATCAAGATCCCAGAAATCCAATATAAGCACAGAATATTAAAAGCCATCAGAGAAAAGAAATAGATCACTTACAAGGGAAAACCCATCAGAATTACAGCAGACTTCTTGGCACAAAGAATCAAATCAAGAAGAGTATGGGGCGAAATAATCCAAGCCTTAAAAGAAAATAACCTCCAGCCCAAACTGATGTATCCTGCACAATTGTCTCTAGAAATTAATAGAGAAACAAGATGCTTCCAATATAAAGAAGAACTGGGGGAATTCGCAACCACCAATCCAACTCTACAGGACATTCTAAAGAGAGAGAAAAGCACCAGGATTTCAGGAACAGTGGCAGGGAGGCCCCAATGAATGGAGCAAAAAGTGAAATGAAGAAGACAAACAGATAACTAATGATGGAAAAAGAGCACAACTGAAATGAGACAGAGAAGGTTGGATATAATTTCTAATATAGATGGCCTAGATACACTAACTTAAGGGAAAACAGAATCGCAGGCAGAGTGCATCAGAAGTAGGGTCCACTGAGATGCATTTTATGGGAAATATAATTAACCTGAAGAAGGGTATTTGGACCAAAATCAAATATGAGAAAACAGAACTCAATGTGATAAGAGAACCAGAGAGTAATAGGGGTAACTGGACCAGTATTTATGGATAGGTTGAAAAGACAAGCTTTAATATGTGAAGAAATACAACTAGAGATCAAGTCCAGGAGTGAGAAAGTCCAGAACACTTAGGTAAATAGTAGGTTGCCCCCCCCCCAATATAAAACTGAGAGTTTTGGGGAGACCCAAAAATACACAGTACATCCTGGGGGAGTGAAAGGGGAGGAATAGTCTTAAAAAAGACAGCAGAAGATATTGCTAATAGTGTATCAGGACTTAAAACCCTTATTACTCACACCACTCTGCTTGGTTGGAACTTGTTCCATCCCAGTTTGTATACAAACACTGGATCTGAGGGCACAGACAGCTGACCCAAAGATATCAGGACATAACACAGTGGTCATTTTTAATTTCCTATTAACTCAATCAGGATCCCTGTATGACTTATACTGTTGTATCATGACTGATCTTAATTAAATCTGATTTGATTGCTGCTTATTATTGACAGATTTTATTCAAAACTGTTAGGTTGATGGTATCAAGTTGGAGAGTATAGACAACTATACTGAAAATGACAATGATTCACTATGATATCCACTCTGATTTGATTACTACATGTTTTTGTAGCTCTACACTATCTACAAAGTTGTATTTCTGTTCTGTAATGTATTGATATGCTCAATTTTACTTTATCTGATGATATAGCCAATTCTGTTGATGATAACAAGAAACAGCACAGTGACCATGGTAGAACTCCTTATACAGCAGTTTTTATATGTCTTTTTAGTTTTATGTGTCTATAGGAATATGTTTTGTCTGTCCTGCTTTGTTCTGTTTCTCCCTCTAATATAGAAAGGAGAGAAATACATATTAAGACTCATGCTTGTGTAAAACCTATAAACAGTTTATGAGAACTGATCTTATGATACATGATGAAATGAACAAATACTTTGAAGGAAAAAAAGGATCACTGCAGTACCCAGTGCTGATTCCGGAGTGTCATGATGTGAAATCCAGCATTACTATTAATCTTTGTTCAGAATAATTTTAATCTGCTATGTTTTGCTTGGTCTCAACATAAATGAAGATATGGCTAAATGCGCACATGTCTAAGTGTATTGGATTGATAGCCATGTTACTTAGTTTTTGTTGGATAGTTGAACAGAACTGTTTGCTGTCTCCCCGGTTGAATTCCCATTTATACGTTCCACTTTTGTATCTTGAACAATTATTTGTGGGGGGACAATATCTATACATCAACTAGTGATTTATTACTGTTTATTTCTTTTCTTTGAAAGTATTTCCATTTCTGCCCGTTTTCTGTTTTGCTTTGTCTTTCTTTAAAAAAAATCAACACCTGTGCATTTCTATCAAAAACGCTGGTCTTTCTTTAGCAACTTAGAATACCACCATCTAAAATTTCCTCAATCCAGTGCAGAATTTTAGGTTTACTAAACCCTCAGCCCTGATGATTTAACACCACAGTGAGACTTCTTTTCAGCTATCCATTGTGATCCTTCAAAATCTGCTAATTACAGTCAAAATTTGATCCTGGATTTTCACTTTAGTTCAACAGTTTGATGTAGCACTTAGCCCACAGGACTGAATCTTTGCCCTCCTGCCTAACTAAGAGAGGCTGAAATTTCAAACTTAGTCATATGTATCAGTGTCACAGGTGTTCATAATAAATCTCAAGCAGTCTCTATCAGTGACAAGTCAATGAGACAAGTGTCCCAACAAATCACAACAAATTAGCTTGGAGATTATAACGATGTTTTTCCTTCATCATTCCGATGGCTAGTTTTGCAGTGAGACATATGAAATGTATTGGAGCTCACGGGTGGGGGGAAACTAATTTTAAACCATGCAGACAGAGATCTCCACCCCATACTTTTTTTTTCTCCAGACTAGAGCTTCTGGTCTTACAATTCCTACCCGAGTACAACTTTAAAGTCCCAAGACAAAATTTCCGATAACTTTGTAAGTTAAATCACACAGTGAAAAAGACACAGACATGAATCTGTGGAATTAATGACTTTTACTCTTTTTATTTAGTTTTCTCAAAAACTGTATTAAAGTCTTATTCAAGATAAAAGATACTCATAAATGGTAACTATCCAGCTTGGGTCAGCCAAAAACCAAAATGAAGAATAAAAAACTTTTGCCTTAAAACCCAAATCATTTCTTTTTTTCTGGAAAACAAGAACATGGTTTTATACACAATTCATTTAAAGTTACCTTTTTTCTAAAGAAATTTTTCTGAACAATTTCACCTTTTGAGGTTTTCTCCAGATAGGTGAATGAATGCCAATGTAGATAAAAGTAAAAATTAAAGACACAATGGAGTGTACTTTGAAGTTATAACCCTTAGAGTGAGAATGTTTATATTTTCTCCTTTTTTATACCAAAACAATACTAGCAGGAAGTTTGAGTAAAATGTATTATTTTAAAATTGTGATATGGAATCTAGATTATGACAAAGATTTTTCATTAGGACCTTAACAAATAAACACCCTTTAAAGAATTTTGAAAAATTTGTAGTCAGCTGATGCTTAAAACACATGAATCCATTTAATAGAATAATTAAAAAGGAAAAGCCTGCATCCTTGTTCTTAGAGTGGAGAAGAAGAAAGACGTGAAATGAAGGAAGCAAAGCCCTTAGCACCTTGGAGACGGAGCAGCTGCCTGGTCAGCACTGTCCACCCCTCAGGATGAGGACAGCAGATCTGGTACCAGGCTGACGCCAACACAGCTCCTATAAGGTCACTAGCAATGTGGGCTAATAAATCACTCAACGCAAGAGGGTACCACCTGTTCTCTCTCCCCATACTGCTACATCACCTACAAACATCAGGACTAACCCTTTTCAAAGCTATTTCATACCCATCACCAATCTACAAGTGATACACTATATTTAAAAAAAAAAAAAAGTAAGGTAGCCAGGTATATAGCATAGCAGCACAGCGTTTGCCTGGCAAGTGCAAGGCTGTGTGTTCAATTCCTGGCACAAAAAAAAGAAAAAAAAAGCCTAAGGTTTGTTGAACGGTTATTATATACCTGGTACTGATCTGACAACCTCCTTTCAACTTATTTTTGCATGACATTTCACAATATCCCTATAAAATCAGGATTATTACTAATCTCATGGTAAAGCCGAGGAAAGTGTTATACAGAACAATATCACAGTCACCATGTGGTGGGATCAAAGAGGAAATCCAGCACATGTGACTATGCAGTCTTTATTCACAGCCTCTGTGTTGCACCCAGCTTTCCAGGGATCCCCATTACTGTCTACCCCCTTTCTCCTCCTCTTGGGACAATCTGCACTCCCCACAGCATTATCTTCTCACCCCAAGTCACAGACAGGCTGCAGCCAGACACCTAACTCAGGTTTATTCAAAGGTCAAGACAGTCCGATGTCTTCCAAATTGTAAATGACACAATGACTGAATCAGCTGCACCACCAGCTCTCAGGCTGGAGCCACGTGGACTGGGGCAGAGTCTGACACAGGGCAGCAGAAGCTGGACTGTGGCCATCTGGAGAGGAGAGGTGACAGAAGAAAGGAGGCACATGACCAGCTTTTCTCTTCCCTCAGGCCAGGCCTAGGTGTAGGAAATTCTCCGGCACCATTTCTGTTCTGTCCTGAACACTTAAAGCTATGTGGAGTTGTCTCTGTTCTATGAAACCTGCTCGAGCTCAAGGTCAGGTGGCACAGGGAAGGCCTGCTCACCAGCCTCCACTTTCAACTTCAAATCTGACACTGTTACCATTTCTACTGCATTTCCTCTTCCTCCTAAGGGCAGGTTTTTAGATAGAATAACTTGAAATTGTTTTAATATATTTCTAATAAGGTACTCAGAAGAGTTTAACATGTGTTAGGCCTGCCCTGCACGTACATCCAGTGAACATGACGACATTCAATGTGAGATTTCCATGCAAGGAAGTATTTTAAAAGTTTAAATCATTAAACTTTTGAATATTATCAATTGAATCTTGCTGCAGTTTAGTGATTCTTCTATTTAAATGCTGCTGAATTCCATCGTGGCCAGCTGCTGTGGTGTCCAAATTGTTTTTACAAGATTCATTCAGTTTTACTTCTCAAGGGAACTGTTTAAAAAGATGCAACCAACTGTTTTAAAAACAAGCCTTTTATTTGGGTATGCAGGCACACACCCATAACTAGCACTCTAGGAGGCTGACGCAAGAGAATTCTAAATTTGAGCTCAGCCTCTGCAACTGAAAGACTTGGTAAGGCCTCACCTCTAAATAAAAACTTTTTAAAAGGGATGTAGCTGACTGAGTGTGAAGACCCTGGGATCAATCCCTAGTACCAATAAAAGCAAAATGAAACATCTGTGTTACCAACTCTAGGACATAAAGAAAATCCAGATGTAACCTAGAGGAAGTCGTGTGGATTTTTCTGGTCACTGGACCAGCAGCTGGACTTTAGATCAGAGGTGCTAGAAACACGTGCTGAGACTGGGCAGGCTATTAGAGCACAGGAAAGAGCAAAGGCTACTAGAGCAAAGCAAAGAACTGAGAAATATCACAGGATGCTGATTTCTTTGGATTATTCTCTTTTCAAACAGAACCAAAGCATCCTTTACTCCACCACCTCTACACCTCCCCTCAGAGCTACCTAATTATTGTTACAATTCAACCACTTTTGTTTCAATAACAGGCAAAATTCCTTCCATTAGACTGTGGCAGAAAAGGAATTTAACAAGAATTCACATTCGTTTTAAGTTGAGGTTCAAGAAATACACATGGAAACCAGGTTTTGGTTTATGGTCTTGCTGCAAAGTCACTTCTTTAAAAAAAAAAGTCACTCCTGAAGCTATATTCTGAAATTTGAAACGCATGTTCTGATGTGGTACTTCTTAAATTACACACCAATGCATGGCTGGAGATTTTTATCATTAGCATCTTGGCAGATTGCTGAAACACTGCCACCGTGAAGTCCGCAAGTTCATGGTGGTTCCAAATAATTTAGAATAAGACATTCCTATTGTGTGCTCAAGGAAGCAATGAAAAGGGTGCCAGTTCTTCATCTCCATGGTTCAGAGCCACTAACATCTATATTTAAAACATACCAACTAAAAACAATTTTAAAACTTAAATCAAGTTGAGACAATAAAATCTTTAAAACTCAAGCCTCTCAGGGGCTGGGGGTTTAGCTCAGTGGCATAAGCGCCTGCCTTGAAAGCAGGCAGTTGTGAGTTCGATCCCTGGTACCAATAAAAAGGAAAAAGACCAAAAAAAAAAAACCGAAAAAACAAAAAAAAAACCTCAAGCCTCTCATTCTTGTCATATCTCTATTCTACTCATTCATACACCATAACCATAAATAATTTCTCTAATAAGTTTTTCAATCAGAATTTATCTTAGTTTTTATCTTACTTCACAGAATGAGTACGACTTACCAATTACTCAACACAGTTGACAATTTCTCTTAATGATCAAGCCTTGGAAATTACAAAAAGGGGGAAGAATAGTCTTAAATGCAGTTCCTTAAACAAAAATATTCCAGGGGGCAGAAGGACATAGGCTACATAGCTGTGGGTCAGTAAGCCCCAGGCATTACCACAACACACACGGGAAGCACCCTGTGCACACCATAGGTAAGGTCAGAGGCAGCAGGGCGCCTTTTGGGGGCCCAATGGCTAATTTGATTCTTCATTATTCCACCCCAGAATTCATGTAAAAAACAGCTGGGTATGGTGGTACATGTCTGTAATCCCAGCACTCTGGGATGCTGAAGCAGAAGGACAAGTTCAAAGGCATGCTGGGAAATTTAGGGAGACTCTTTCAAAGTGGAAAAAAAAAATACAAGAAGGGTCCGGAGTATAATTCAGCATGAAGGCCCTAGGTACAATGTCCAGTACTGCAAGGGGTGGGAGTAAGGGGGGTTCTGCTTAGCTAGTCGTTAAGGCAAAGAATGCAAAGAACATAATTAAGAAAACCAGTTTGATACTTCTAAACAATATCCATTGCTAATTGGATAATACACTCTGAAAGTAATTGTCTAAATACACTCTGAAATTTTGATGTTTTATATACAGTGACACTTCTTAAATCAACTGTTTCAATTTTTTTTACTTTAATACAATTCCTTTCCTAGAAAAAAGATTCTGAATTCTGTAAAACATTTAACTGCAGCTATAATTATTTCCTGAATATAAAAATCTTTAAAGTAATCATAAACTCAAGTAAAATTTCTTAAAAACATTTGAGTTTTAATTATGAACAGCAATAATTTAAAATTAAAATTATGTCACAACCTAAAAATTATTTGATAATCATTCATTTTAAAGTATGTAAGTAATATACAGAGTAGGCGACAGAACAAATACAATTCATAAAAATGAAAAGTATAAAGCACTGCAAACCTTGCAATGTAAACAGAAACTTTAAAAATGCACATAAACATATGTATTTGATATTACTTGTTGGAAATATTTACTTATATCTTCTTATTATCCAACAGTAAAATTCAGGTAAACCTTAACTTAGCTTTCTTTCCTCTAAAATCTTTATAATGGCTCTGTTACAGGATGGCAACTATGGACTTGCAGTGTTCAAGCATGAAGTCTGTAAGGAAATAAAGATAAATAAACTCCCTTCATACCCACATTCCTCCTGCTATCTCACCAAGAACCCTTTGATCCGACCTTCAGGGTATTCACTAAGACCAGAGACAGAAAAGTCCGAACTCTTACAACTTTGTGAGTCCTGCTTATGTCCAAGAAACCTATTGTACAGAGAGATCAGTAAATACAACCTGAACTGTATAGTTAAACCTAGTTTTAAAAAGACAAAACAAACAAAAAATTTTGTCTTTTTATTCAAATGTCTAAACAGGAGTCTTGATTTCAGTTCTCAAATCTTAAATTTAGCTTTTCAAATTTCATTTTACTCAGGATCATATTACAATATAAATCCATCAATCAGTGTATTAAGTATCCTACCTTTGTATCACTGTGCATTTGATAAGCATGTTTTCTATCAAACCAAATAAATGATCAAAATTGTTAAGGCCTACAGAGACAAGACCATTGTTCCATGAACTGCCATAAAAAATGTCTAATATGGAATCAAATCATTAATCCAACACTCTGGGGATATCATGTAACCAACTAGAAATCCACAGGTCTCTCCAGCTTATCCCAAGATTATCATAATGTATAGTACTAAATGTTTTGCTGAGATTCTATTATGTCAAAAATTCTCAAATCCAAATCTAATAAAACATGTCAAAAATAAAATGTGAATATTTTTAGGTATAACTTGTTCTTAGTAAACCTACGATCTCCTGGGGATTGGTTACTTCTTTTCTAAGTGCACACCATAAATTGCTGGAGCTGTGCTGGTGAACAGCGTCCGCCGATCTGAGTTCTAGAGTCTACACTGGTCACCATATGAAAATATACCTTTTCTTCTTTTTTCAGCTCATTTTCTTGTATTTCAGGGAGCCTTTAAGATTACAGTCACTCATTCCACACAGGTATCTACAAATTCTACAAGTATCATAAGATATAACTCATCCAAACTTGAAACTCTAAACCATGTTAGAGCAGTTAGGCTCTTTCTCACCAACTTGAACTTCAGGTTCTCTTAGTTATTTGTTCTGTCGAGTCAGGTGGCCATTCTTAGAGAGATGAAGCGAAGTAGGAAATGAGTGGCTGTGATCTTTGCCAGTCACCTGTTGCTGTACCAGTAACAGCGAACCTTTCAGAGCCTTCAATGACAAGAAACAGCCCGCGGTGGCACACATATCATAGGTTCGCCACTACTGTGCTCCACTATACAGGTTCCATCTTCCCTTTCAGCCTTTGCAACAAAATATTTCATAAAGCTTTTTTTCTTTATTATTTATCACAGATTCATTCTACTTACTTTATTCTTCTATCTTTTAAGCTGAAATTACTCAAACGACTTTCCTCTGACGGTCATGGTGAATGCTTCTGATATCTGTTCCTCTTGTTCCTCAGACTGAACAGTACCTGTTTTTGTTTTTTTCCTCTTTTCAAATTATCACCGTTTAGGGTTATAGCCATGGAGAGTTATGCATATTTTTTCTGAGTATTTCAAAATATGCCTTTTTACAGAAATGCAGAGTATATATACTGAGTCCACTACCTGCAAATTCTTTGGATACTCCCTTCCAAACTCTCACTACTTTGCCTCCCATTTCATTTATCTTCTATAAACAAAGACTAAGTTTGTTTAAGAATCTTACATAGGAAGCTTTCAATGGGAATGTCCTTGTTTGCCACAGAAAAACAATGTTTCATCGTCTGCAGCTCAAGCACCCGTCACTGAATGAACGTTAAGTGGGATTCCTACGTCGCTCACCACTAACGAGATGTGCAGTATTTTGTAGCATTAACTGTTTTGTGGAGGCATTAGGAATCAAACTCAGGATCTTGCGCTTATTAGGCAGGCACTGGGCCACTGAGCTAAATCGTTGGCCCTTTTACAGCAATAACTTAAAAGTAAAGTAGAACAAAATTTTCAGGATTATCACGTGTGCCTCTCTCAGGATTTGCCATTCTTCCTTTCCACACCTCCAAACTCCCATCCGTATAGGATCCTCTGCTTAGACATCTTTATGTGACTACAAAGACAATCTATTCAGGAATAAGAAGCCAATACTAATAATTACAACTAAGATTTGTGGCTATTTTCTTATTTCTTATTCTGAAGTTTGTTTGTATCTATATACATCGAATACAACATGATGTTTTCTATATATCTGGCCACAGTGAAATGGTTACTATATTCAAGCATGTTGAAAAAAATGCATATGAGCAGATCACAGTTACCTGTTTTAAAAAAGAATTCTAAACACTTTTTTTTCCCAGAGAATATGCTGTAATGAAAATACTTCTAATGAGACAGAACAAGAACCTAGCATGTCTGAGGCATGCAAAAAAAGATATTTACCTAAAAAAAAAAAAAAGGCAAACCTCTCCGGAGGCTACAAGGATAATTTCAATCATGCAAATATAAGGAAAATATATAGATAATATGTAAAAAAAGGTTTTTCCATTACCTTAAAACTTTATCTAGTTGCAGAGATAGAAGTGAGCTCTGAGTCATCCTTGATTCTTGCCCCAATCAATAATTTTTGGTAATTTCGTCACTACCAAAAGTTAAAGTGCTATCACTACAAACAATGAGTAAGCACTTGGAAAATTAACCACAGAGAGTAGGAACATGTTCCTGCTTGCATATTGTGGCTCTGTAGTTTTACTCCTGCTACATAACACGCCAGAAAAAAGCCCCAAAAGTCAAGGTCAGGTGAAAAATTACAGTTGCACACATAAAAGTTATAACTGCACACAAATACTTCAGTTAATTATTTCATTGATTCTTAAGGTGGTATAAATGAAAATGGGACCAATTACATTGCCCCTTTACAAAAGCAATAACAACAAAACAATTACTCCCACACATCAAGGCATCAAACAGAACTATAAGATAGCACTCATTCTAATGAGAATCAGGTGTAACTATATCGTTACCACCCATACTCATTAGATCTACACATAAAGATATAAAAGCAAGATCCTTAAAAGTAGCTCACTGGAGGGCCAGTTTGAGATTTTAGATACAGTTACATAAGTTTCTGCCTCTCAACCCCTTATTTTCAGTGGTAAAACTAAAGGAAGTTTCATTTTTTAAATAAAGTTGAATGAGAAATCTCTGCAACGTGCCCCCTATAGTGTGAGCACTAAGTGGATGGTAGTAGCTGTTAATTTACTATTTTAATATAAGCCAAAGATGTATATCTGAAAATCTTGTATTGGAACACCAAAAATAATTTGTTTATAAAAGCCATCATCTTTGATTTAGAAAGATTATAGACACATAGAAATTAAGATTAAGAGAGAAACCGACTGCTGATAACCTTTAAGGAGAAAACTAAGCTGAGAGACTTTTTCCTGGTACAGACAGTTCATGAGATTACGCTAGAACCCAGATCTGGCTCTGCCTGTGTTCTGGTGCTATGTCCTGATCCTCCTCCAGCTCACTGCCACAGGAACGCTGGGGAAGCTGAGGAGTTCAAAGCAACAGGCTGCTCCTCTCCTTGTCCTCACAATGGTCCTTAGAGATTCTGCAGAGACGATCCCTCCATGAACAAAATCCCTTATGCTTGCTGATATTAGAGTCTTCTGAAGACAAATTCAGAACAGTACAGGTTGAATATCCCTTTTTGAAGGCCTTGGCACCGAAAGACTTTCAGACTTCCAAGAGGAGGAGATCTAAAAATATTCGTACAATTTTATCAGTTGAGTATCCCTAATCCTAAAATCTGAACCTTTCTGAGCATCATATTGGTCTTCAAAAATTTTCAATTTTGAAGCATTTTGGATTTTAGGACTACTCAACCTGTATTTTAAATGTCAGGAAACTTGAGAAATCAGATGCTAAGTCTTACAAATATATGTTACTTCTAACTCTCAAAGGTGGAAGGATATTTTTGCCATATCACAAACACACATTAAAATTTTGAATTATTTTCGTACTATTAATTCTTGACAACTACATGGAAATTTGTTTCCAAAGTAGAGTGGACTAGATTATCTGAAGAGCTTTCCTACAAAACCACAATTAAATTCTGAATAAATGACAACATGATAGGGTAGCACTAAGCACAAAGTAATAAAAGGGGGCTTGAAAGGGAACAAAAGAGGGAGAGAGAGAGGAGATGGAGTGGGCAGGAGAAGGAGGAGAGCTGCAAATGAGATGAGAGCAGAACAGCCGGGCGAAAAGTCAGCGTGAAAGAGAAGGACGCCCGTGTAAAAGCCCCAGGTCTTCCTCAAGATGAAGCTAAAAACCAAACCACTGTGCCAGGGCGGGGAAAAGCAGACACCTAAGTGGCTCAGGCTGCCAACACCTTAGGATACCTAATAAAACACACTCCCATTATGTTGTATATACAAATGCAAACCCTTTCTAGAGTAAATCCTGACCAATTTGGGCCTTGAGGATTTCTACAGATATTCAACAAATTCCAAACACAATAAAATAAAGCACTACACAATGAAACAAATCACTACCCATAAGAGTCAATAGAATCCACATATTTAAGCCTCCTAAAATTTTAGAAATAGGAAATCTCAGATAAGCACATGGGATAACTCCATTCAAGAGGTTTTAAAAAATAAAAGAATAAATTTTAAAAATGAATCAAAGCAAACAACTAATAAAATAAGCAGAAATATTTTTAAAGAACCAATTTTTTCTCCTAAAAAATACAGATATTAAAAATTTAGTGAAGGAATTAAGTAGCATACTAAGGACAGTTAATGAGAGAATTGCTAAACTAAAACACAATAATTACATGTTATTACATGTAAATTAAGAGAACACTTATAGTTTATGTGCCCTAAATTCTTTATTACTTGGAAAGAGTCAGAGGACTTTTTTTTTTTAAAAATGCATGATAAATTTCAGATTTAAACACCAAAAGAAAAGTCATACACTGCATACATCTCAAATATATGGAAAAAATGCAAAAATAAACTCCAAACATTTTAATGCTAGAAAAGCAAAAAACAAATATAAGAAATGGAAAACATATAAAACATTAAGATTATAGAAATATGTAAATTATCAAGAATCACAGTTAAGTATGACTGACCAACTTTCCTGTTAAAATCAGGGAGTACCTGAATTTTTTTAAAAATTCAGTTATCACTGTAAAATAGGAAATCAAGAGCATGGAAATGCTGGAGTAGATGGAGAAATAACAAGGTCAATAATCATAACAAAGCAAACACTAATAACATTAAAAATGAAGAAAAAAAGGTAAATTCTAGTTAAAAAGAAAGAAGTAGTTACATCATGATACAGCAGACTTTATAGCTAAAAAGTCTGATAATTAGAGCTGTTAATGAAAATAAATTTAACTGATTAGCGAGAAATTAATCTAATTTGTATGTCCACATTAGCTCATTTTTTGTTATTATACCAAAATACCTGAGGTTGTATATTTTATAAAGAAAACAGGTCTATGTAACTCACAATTCTGGCAGTTCAGGACATGGCACTGGCATTGGCTTGCTCTGCTGAGGGCAATCAGGTAGATGGCATCATGTCTTTATGACAACTCTCCTACGTGGACTAATTCAGGGTCCAAGAGGAACTCCCTCAGCTCCTTCAGAGGGCAATGACCCCAGTGACCTAACCAATCCAACAAGGCCCCACCTCTTAGAGGCTTCACTGCCTTTCAACATTGACACACTGAGGACGAAGCTTTCAACCCATCAACTCTTGGCAGACAAACTATATCTATGTATTAATAAATAAAGTAGCTTTGAAATACAGGAGGCCAAAATTGAGAGAACCATAAAGACAGACTTAAAGCATGTTCACAGTGAGAAACTTCAACTTCGCTTAAGTATTTTTAAAAATGCAAAAAGCAAGGCTAGATGATGGGACTATCTCACTCAACTTGATTTAATACCTAAGTAGTAATCAGAAACTCTAGGCACTGAAGAGACAGAAGTCCTCCCATTTGTGGGCTAAGTGGGGAGACAAACAATAAACAAACAAGCAAATAGAAAAATAAATGTTTTGTATTAGCATATGAGGAACTCCACATCTAGAAATTAGAAACTGAGTCTTTCAAAGCTCATGGAACACATAAAAAGGTGGTAAAAATTTAAAACTAGCCACTAAGAAAATTTCAAAGGAAACCATTTATCATACAAATCTGACCTAATGCAGGTTGGTCAAGGCAGTTAGCTCAATCACAAATCCACTCTCAAACTCCATTTGTGGAAACCTATAAATACACTTAAGAAATTCAGAATAACTTTATAGCTTCTTAGAACTATACAGTTACACAAATCTTTCAAGTTTTCAAATGTCCCACTTTATGCAAAAAGAACTACACAAAAGATACTCTATAATAACAGTACCACATGTTTTATTACCTTTATTCTGGATTTTTTCAAAAACCCTAGTCTCTGTTTAAAACAAACAAACAAACAAAAAATATATACACTCACATATATATGTGTGTGTGTGTGTGTTTATATGGTTAGATGTGCCTAAACTTAATCTCCTTTGCTTATCCTTTTTTTTAACTACTATCACAAAATCTCATGAATTCACTGGATGGTTCACATGTCAGTGACAGAAAACCACAGGCAACAACAGTTTGAAGCAGAAGCTTCTATCCCTGCTAGCTGACTCTAAAGGCCACCTTTCTGAGCTCCAGAGACCCGGAGCACAAGCTTTTAGCTTGTTCCTGTCAACTCACTGCATGGAAGTAACCTCTTGGTCTGAAGAAGCTCTTCAAACTCCAGCCCTCCTGTCTGCATTCTAGTTAGTACAAAGCAGGAAGGGATGAGAAGAAGCTTCTGTTTTAAAGAGAAACTTCCTGCAAGTCACAAAGGATGCTTCCCTTTACTTGCTATTACCTAGAGTTACTCCCGTGGCCACGGTATGCCTAAGGGAGACTGAGCACCTAGCCCAAACTTCAGGTCTTCACCCAGGTAAAAAACTAGGAAGCTCCTGCTGACAACCAGTAGCACTCTCAATTATACCATCTGGGAAAACATGATGAAACACAGTGAGAATCCTGCCCAGTCTCTCCTCAGTCCACTTACCAGACAATACAAATGAGCAGCACACAATATACTCAAGTCCCAGGACACATACTCAGCCCTGCTTCTTGTGGCCAATAAGGCTGTCAGTGTGGAAGGCCCCAGGGACGGACCAGATCCTTTCCTCCTTCTGTGTAAGTGGTTCGGTTGCTGCAGCCACTGTGATCACAAATGCCCAATCTTAGTGATGACACTTCCCAACCTCCATTTAAATGCTTTCAAACACAGTTTTCTTAAGCATGGCCACTGGGTAATACTCCTGCGAGAGCTGCTTGACAAAAAACCTTTCACAGGAAAATGAAAGTGCAAAGAAACTTGCCTCCTCCACATTTGGGTTTGATTTCTTTCTTTTACAACTGGCTGTAAGCTAGCAGTGCATCATTCTGGGCATGGACACAAGAGCTGGGTTTTCTTCGAGGCTTTGCCTCTTGTGTTTTCTTAGCCAAACATATCCCAGCACCCCACACTAATGAGACTTGCTGCCAGAAAGCTGAAAAGAGACACAGCCCAGTGCCACGTCTCCGTCCTGTGAAGAGCCCCCTGCTGGGGTTTCTGGCTCTCCTCTGGGCTAAGTCCTTTCATGCCTGTTTGCACACAGTGATCCAGTTGGGAAACAGAATTCCAGATGCACTAGGTGGACAGCAGGCAGGGATCAGGGAGGATGAGACACAACTCCATCAGTATAATTCTTTAACCAAGAGATTTACACGAACTAATTGGACAGAAACTGCTTACAACAAGTATCAAGAACTACCAGAATCCTGCCAAAGTAGTCTGATGCAAATTCCTACAGCTCTACACTCCGTTCCCTTGCCATCAATCACAAAGAACATAGGTCATAAACAAGTTTTTTTTGGTATGGGAGGAAGATACAAAGTACACCAAATATTGCTTAACTCTACAAGTATTTCCCTCCATTTTCCTGAAATATAAACATTTCTTTGACCTTGATCAAAATATTCAGTGTCACAATTTAATATACTTTCTTTGAAGGTAAGTATTCTAAAAAAAAGACTCAAGGATTGCAAAAATAAAACACGTGAACAATAACAACAGCAACAAACACAAAAGGGTAGATAGCTAACATCAACTAATCAGTGAGAGTAAATATCATTGTTGATATTCTGTGTTTTCTTTCACTAATAGAGCATATCTAAAAAAAATGCCAAATTTGAAACTGGTTTACAAAAGGTCATTTGAGTCATGTATCTTAGCACTAAAAACTCAACCTTAAAGCAGGTAACGGAAGTGATTTGTTTTTAAGACACACTTTAAAAATTTCTATATAGCAGCTCCATTGTCACAAATCAATAAATGCCAGCCCTCCTTTTTGCATTCTATTTAGTACAAAGTAGGAAAGGATGAAGAGAAGCTTCTCTATTTAAGAGAAACTTCCTAGAAGTCACGAAGGACACTTCCCTTTACTTGCTATTACATAGTTAACCCCGTTGGCCACAGTAATGCCTCAAAGGAGGTGGAGCACCTCGTCCTAACTTCAGGTCTTCATGTACAAGTCCAGGTAAAAAACTTGGAATCTCACCCTGATAAGCAGCAGCACTCTATCATACCTGTGACAGCTGCTAGACAGAAAACTTTAAACAGGAAAATGAAAGCAAGAAGAAACTCACCTCCTCCACACTTGGGCTCGACTTCTTTATTTTATAAAATAAACTAAGATGTTATTCCATCTAAAAATACATATTCTTAAAGATTTGGAAATTTGCAAATAGGAAAATTCCGGTACTTCTGCTCATGGGCTTTATCAGGGTTACAGATTCCTTCAATCCCCTGGTCCGCACTTCCCAGGAATCTTAAGTCACTCCTTGTTGCAACTTAGGCACCTTGCCGAGGATCAAAATACACTCTTTACCCCAGCATTAAGTCACCATCATGACCCAATTTCTATTTCTAGTCCTAACTCTTTTGTGATTAAAGCAGGTAATATAAGTAAAGCATTAATGAAATGTCAGTACATAACGGGCACTCAATAAATCAGAACTGTGCAATGATTCCTTTTCCCATATACCCCTTCTAGGCCACCTTAGTCTGATCAAAGGGAATCATGTGCTACATGGCCAACAGGTCCAGAATCCTCTTCTCATGCTGTCTTCCCCTCAAGAATGTCTCCCTACTTCATCTCTACTTGCAGGTACATCCCTTTATTCCCTTCTTGTGGTCTTCCTCAAATTCTACCTGCTTGATGAAACTTTGTCTTGGTCCTCTCCAGTGGAAGTGATCCCTCTTTCCTTTGAGAGGCATCACACTTTATTGATCCCTCTGAGGAAGGCATTCATCACCTGAGCTCAGGATGAGAGCACTAGATGGTTGTGGCTTGTCTCCCCATCTTTGGTAAATGTTCTTTTGACAAAGCTGGGGGACAGAAACTGTTCAGTGTGTCTTTATGTGAACCGCCCCCCCCCCCTTTTTTGGAATTTCCTAGGTACTTCTGAGTTGAAAAAGATACTAAAATATTTTAAAATTTTGAAATGAAAGTAAGTTTGTATTCTGAAAAATACTGGTAATTTTTATTAAAGGATATCAGTGTGTGTACATATGCACACATACATTCCCATGATCCCCCAAGCTTGAAATGACTTTGCTTTGAAACATATCTTGATGGTACATATGCTACATAAGCTTCTACCTTTAAGGATTCCATCGTAAAACATGTGCAAAATGCCTCTACTTAGTCCAAAGTCAGCACATTCAAATTAGTAAAACATCGTTTTAATGTGTTTCATTATGATAATCACCAATTCCTTACAGAAAACTCCCAATTCATTGTTTAGGAATAAGACACTTCAATTAATCACATGACCTTCTAATAGACAAAGATGTTGAATCTACTCCCAGAGTTCATAGAACAAGAGGCTTGAGTGTGTGTACATATACATATATACATTCTAGAAGGCTTCTGGGATCATTCTAGAAGGCTTTCTGGAGAATAGATTTTAGAGGATGTTGTAAGCAAACAGAAAAGAGCTGGCTTGGTAAACTGAATATGAATCTTCCTGATTAGGAACTTGTCTGTCCACATTCAGAAGACCCAGAAAAACCATCACTGTTTTTACACACAAAAAGATGACCATGAAGTGAAAAAGGAACACAAGAGGGAATACCAGAGAAAAAGAGTAATAATCTGAAAGATTAAAGACAAGATCTGGAAGCCATGATGCAAACAAAAATAAGAACCTACATATAAAGCAGGATCCAAGACAAAAGAGAAGCCCACTAAGTCCATGGCCTCAGTGAGGGCTGACAGAGAAAGACACAGAGACAGACAGAGACAGACACAGACACTGTTGTGGTTTGTGTTTAAATATTCCCCCAATGCCTCATGCAGTCATGGAGGTGGCTGAATCTAGCGTTTGTGATTGGTTTGTGGTCTAGTGCTGGGCCTGGCAGTGTGAGTGCTGCACCTGCCCAGGGGTGGGGAGCTGGCATACAGTGTAAGGGAGGGAAGGAGATGCTTTTCCCTTTTGTTCTTTTCCACTCTTGTTGTTTGCAGACAGCTGCCCCTTAGCCATGCCACCTTGCTTGGAGCCAGCTAAATGTGGACTGAAACTTCCAAAAACTACAAGCTAAATAAACCTTTTCATCTTTCATTTTGGATGTCAAGTATTTTGTCTCAGCATTGAGAAAAAAGTAACCAAGACACACATAGACACAGACAAAGAGACAGATATAACCAGAGGAATAGGTTCAGGAAACTCAGCTATCCTGGGAAGGAACATAGAAGAAAGAGACTTTGATCTTGATTAAAAATAATTCAATAATCTCTTTAAAACTTAAGAAGTGTTGTAATAAGTTCCTGGGAAGAGACAGGTTCATAAAGTATACATGGATCAACCCCCATAATTACAATTTTTATTTGTTATTAGGAGGTGGGCTAACTGTATTATACATAGTAAACTACATTTTCTAACAAACCAATGAGGTAGGTTCAAAATTATCTCTAGCTTGTGAATGAGAAAATCATACCTCAGCAATTAAGGATAGCTAGTTGTTATGGGTCAAACATTTGTGCTCCACTCCCCAGTTCATGTGAAGCTTTAACCTTGGTGTGAGAGTATTTGGAGGTGGGTACATAGAATCTGCCCCATGATGGAATTAGTGGCAGTTTGAGGAAACTAGATAGTATTAAAGTTAGGATAAAAAAAGTTAGGATACAAAAATCAAGATTACAATATTCTATAACATGATTAACAAAAAAAATTTTTTGGCTTTTTTTTTTTTTTTTGGTACTGGGGATCAAACTCACAACCTTGCATTTGCCAAGCAGATGCTTGTGCTGCTGAGCTAAATCCCCAGCCCTAACTTCTATCTTTTTATTCCTGAAATTTTGATTGCTTTGCACTGAGAAAAGAGATGAGTGTGAAGTTTCCATTTCTTTCAGTGCTCACAGTTTCCCGTGATGAGTAAGTCGTTGAGGAAACAAGAATTCTCTGAACAGCAAAGTGTTTATTACCACATCCCAGAAAGCGAAGCACATGTAGTTCTCTACAAATAAATAGTCATGGTATGAAGTAGACATTCTAAACTGAGATGAAATACTATCCAGAGAGTACCTTTAGGAAAGAAATCTGTCACCAGAGCTTGGTGAAAAGCCAATGTTGGTTAATGATTACATCATCTAACTTTGTATAGTAGCTAAAGAGAAACTCAGAATGGATGGAGTTGCAGAATATTATTTCTTTTATTTATGATGTTCTGGGGAAAAACAAGCAAAAAAAAGAGAACAAGGAATAAATGTATTATCAAATGGGAGAGAAAAGATAATTTCAAAGTCATTGCTGTTCTAAGAGTTGTTTTATGCATTTTGTATAATTTTGGCTTGTCAGTCTGGTGGTTAATCAGTATGTATGATGATTACATATAAGGATGTATAAGATAAAAGATGCTGGCAAAAAAGTGACTGAAAACAGACTTATCTCACAGTTCTCTGCATATATACAAACCAATAGTCCATTGTCTTTATGACAAAGTCCTTATTTCTCAAAACCTCACATGGCATTCCACATTTTCATCCTCCAAATAACTGACAGTCACATACAAAGCAAAAAACCACAAGGTGTGTCCTCGTTATGGATGACTACTGCATAGAGCCACTATTTCGACCAAACAAATACTGACTTGGTAAACCTCTCCTAAGTGTGAAGGTTCACCTGACACACGATTCTATCTTAGTGTTACCTTTCCTCCGCTCTCTGTCTCCTTTGTCCTGTATCTCAGTGGCATACTGAATTGAGAAGAGTGAGCACAGCCATTAGCAACAGTCCTACCAAAGAGTCTACCCACGTGACATAAAAAGGAGCAAAGAAGCAAGTACGGTCAGTTAGCTCAGCCCATGCGTCAGGTAACAAAATATGCAGATTCCACGTTCACAAGGGATTTTTAAGTCTTTTTTCATAAAATTTACTATAGCATCTCCACTGCCTTTACCTCCATTACTGTTATGACTCCAGGACTTAATATAGATGTAAGCTGTAAATTAAAAAATAAAAGACAGAATCTTCATGAGGATAAGGCCCTAACTGATCATCTTTACCAAAATGTCATCAGAAAGGATGTCTAACCTAAGAAATAACAGTGGAATCTGAACAGCAAGAAAACAACATTCTATGAAGTAAAACTGAGTTTTCTTCTCAAGGCATCGAAAGCAGAAAATATGGATAACTTGAAATTGTAAGTAATCCTAAATTAGCTTTCAGGGAGTCACCTCTCACCAGGTGCTGTTTTTTCTCATCTTCCCTTTATATAACATGGTGTTCTCATATTATTTAAAAAGATCTAGAAGAAACATTTGGCTTTTCTGGTCTGAAACTCTCCATGCCTACTCTTTCTAGAATATCAGGGACTGATATTATGAGTTCTTCATAAATCTTTTTATCTGTCACTGCTCCTAACAACCAATGTGTGTTTTAAGCCACACTGTATTTTTGAAATTGACTGCTCTCTGATTTCACTACATTTCCCCGGATTCCTTACTATTCTGCACTTCCTGTTCCATTCATTTATGTTCCTTTTCTAGACCCAGAAACTGGGATCAAATCAGTGGAGGACTCTGAGGTGAAGGGAGCCTCATAAATGGCATTTTGCTCCCCAGCAATTCAATAGTGGTTACGCAGGTACTCATGTGGTGAATTAATCAATTAGCTTGTAACACCCAGCTGACCTGAATCAGCATGGTTCTTCTGGCTGTGGAAAGCCCACCTGAGAATTATTGCCAACAGCATAAAAGGACAACTGGAAGGGAAGTTGGTATGCTATTGATTCTCCTGGAAAAGCTCGTCATGCCGTTTTTCCTCAAATGAACTCGCTGTTCTCATTACTGGAGGAGCTCAGATCCTAGATGTCACTGAGGATGGCTGTGGTTCTTTTCAGGAGAGATCTGGCCCATACCTTCAGCACTGGTTCCTGGCTCCAGTGCAGATTTCTCAGGTTGGTGGTACAAATCCTTCCTCCCACTGGTACAGACTTTCTAGCTCCCACCACTGACCTTTGGGCCTACCTAGTAAAGACAGATCCTAGGTACAGGCTTGCATGAGATGTTGTCATGGGCTCTAAGACTCCAGGTGGACTTGTGGAGGACATTGTTTTGGGCTCTAGACCCTTAATTGAGTTCTCTAAGTCTCTGGTGTGTGAACAGATCTCTTGCACTCTTTTGCATTTGACTTTTTGGGTTAATACTATAAAATAATTATGTGTCCTATAATTATGTGTCCTAAATCTATTCCCTTGCAAACCCAGACTATAACTTCTTGGAAGGAATAATCAAGGATATTCTGTCTTTAACAAAAGACAAGCAAAAAAAAAAAAAAGCTTAAGATAATAAATTTTATGCCATGCGTACAACATAGTCGTAACACAAAATTAAAAAGAAAAGAATTACATAAAAAGGGTTATAATTATATAGTTCTTGTTAGCCAAGTATGGTGGCAAACACCCGTGATCCAAGCATTCTGGGAGGCTGACATGGGAGGATCCCAAATTTAAGCCCAAGCAGGGCAATTTAGTTACTTAGTGAGATTGTGTCTCAAAATAAAAATCAAAACTTTAGGGAAGGTCCCGGGTTTGATCCTAACTATCATACACACACTCGCTC
Source organism: Cavia porcellus (assembly GCF_034190915.1). Taxonomy (NCBI): domain Eukaryota; kingdom Metazoa; phylum Chordata; class Mammalia; order Rodentia; family Caviidae; genus Cavia; species Cavia porcellus. The sequence continues at coordinate 7,365,021 of NW_026947507.1, read as the reverse complement.
ACACACACACACAGGCACATGTATACAAAGATGATACATTTCTACACTGCAATCTTTCTACGTTGTTTGTGGGAATGTAAACCAGTACAACCATCACGGAAGTCAGTACAGAGAGTCCTCAAACATTTAAAAACAGAAATTATGTTCAACTTAATTATTCTGCTTCTGTGTCTTCCTGAAAGAGTTAAAGTCATGTTATAGAGATTCATGAATATTTATGTTTATAGTAGCACAATTCATAACAAAATCCTGCAAGCAGCCTATATCCATCTATAGAGTGGATGAAGAAAGTGTAGTATTTATCACAATGAAGTACTATTCTTTTGTACCTGTTTCCAACTCCACATGAGGAATATAGTCATCATGTACTGCAAACGTACCAATAAAAAACTGAAAAAAAATTTAACTTTCAAGAGCTTAATTGGGATTTGCAATTTGCAATCCCAATTTGCAAATTGGGATTTTTTTTTCCAGCTGCAGAAGCCCCAAGTTTAATGCTCTGTAAGAGTAAGTCCTTATAAAATGGCTATTACCCTTGAAAAACCAGACCTAAAGTATGTCCTGCAGCAGATATATATGTATAACAAGTTTTTAATATAAATGTTTCAGAATAGAGGATATAGAATACAAAGGTAAATAACTTGAATAACAAACCTAGGTAACAACAGTATTTCAAAAAGTAATAATGTTCATCAAATTCAAATCACATACTAAATCTTGTCTAGCTCTATTGAAAAGTTATTCACAGACGCAGTGACCAAAACTGAGGACGAAGACAGGGCAGAGAAGCCCAAACAGGCCTTTTTATGAGTAACTGAAAAGAGATCTTCCCTGCAAAATTAAATGGATTGGGATAAAGATGTTCTAAAGGGCTACATTCCTCACATTCACTGTTTTAGTTTTTTCTAACAGTCTGAAAAGTTTGTCAGTTATCCTAACATTTTAGCAGAGTCAGGAATGGGGGAAAGGCAGCACAGGACAGATAACAAGTGCAAAGAGCACAGCAAGGATGCCCCTCCTGTGAAACAGACAGATGCTAAGCGCAGACTGTGCACACCCCCCAAAGTCTGCACCACAGGCACGGAACCATGTTCTTCAAGATCCAACAGAACTTCCAAGAAGAAGAGCAGAGAGCTGGAGAGACACTCAGTGCATGGGCTATGAAACAGCTCAGCCCTGACAGTTCTGTCTGGGGAGCACCAGGATTGAGTTCATTTAGGTTCATTTAGGTTGCATTTCCAGTGAGAAGACACAGGAAGCGGAGGAAGGAAGAAGGAAGGAAAAGTCTGCCTTAATTGCTTCTCAGACCATAAACTCTTAAACAGCCGTAGGCCCAGGGACACCTCAGCTACACAGCTGGGTCCCTAACATCTGTGAAGAGCATCATCCTTGATGTGATCAGGAGAGACTACCAGAAGCTCTTAGTGGTGAGACCTTGGTGGGAATAATGCCAGAGGACAGGTTACTTTGTTCTTCAGAGCAGGAAAGGATCTTAAGTTCTCCTCTAATGCTCTAACACTCTCACCTTCTCAGGCACTGAAACAAAGAGCTGGAAATATCATTGCAGTGGTACTGAGGGTTAAGATACTGCAGAGAAAATGTTGACTTTTCCCCCTTATGATCATAGATATTCTCACTATGTTATTGCCTTTAAATATGAAACTAGTGCTATTTATGTCACATTTTGACCTTTTGGTTCTTATGTCTGTACATCTGCACAAGCAGCTTACTCTTCTGCAATATACACACCTATGTGGAATGCTCAGACATGGTTCGACTTGAAGTAATATGTAATTCACAGGCTTCTTTTGAGCCTAGAAGCTCATGATGTACTAAGGCTAGAAAGCAATATTACATATTTTGTCTTTAAAGATATGAAAATAATTTCAGTGGACACTAGAAAAAAATTACTTCTTAAAACACTGTCCTACATAAATCATTTTTCTCAGGGTAAAAATAAAGAAGAGAAACTTTTGCATTCTTTTTTTCTCCTTTTATTTTACAAAAACTTGAAAAACTGTGAACTTTTTTTACAATTTTTTTTTTTTTTTTTTGTACCAGGAATTGAACTGAGGGCCTCCTGCTTGTCAAGCAGACACTTAACGCCGCTGAGCTGTATCCCCGGCCCTCTTCTTGGCAAAAGCCTGAATTCTGAACCAGGGATATAAAAGTGGAAAAACATTACATAGTTCAACTTTATTGATTCCCCTAGTCTAATATGCAATACATTAAAATCATATATAATTAAGTAAACCCCCCCCCTTTTGTACCAGGAATCAAACTCATGCCAGGCAGGTGCTTATGCCGCTGAGCTATATCCTCAGCGAGGTCCATTCTTAAAACAGAGGATTTGAACTTTCAATTATGATGGACATGAAAGACTGCAGCTGGGGCTCACATTCCTGGCAAGCAGCGCTATATCCTCTTTAGGAACATCTCTCACCTCCTCCTTCTACCACCACTCACCCCAAGAGCTACGGACCCTGATGAGGCTGGTTATGGCCAAAATCAATGGAACACAAACATTAAATTCAACTATCCTAAGTAAATACTTTCAAAACTGGCTTTACAGAAAGAATGTAGGTAGCTCTTTGATGCTTATTTAAAGCTTAAAATCTTTCTAAAAAGTTAAAGTAGTACCATTTCCAGAAGTTTAGTGAGATAAACTGTGCCTTCAGATTTCAAAGTCATTGAAAACATGTATCATTATTAAAAGACAGACCATGCAATTCACCTAGAATTCACAATACAATAAAAATGAAAAATTACAAATAATGTATTAGAGTAATTTTTAAAATAACAATGTTAGTGTTTGTCCTTCACGTCCCTCTTGTCCTCTGTAGCAAAAAGGATCAGAACAATGTAAATATGCTATTATTTTTTAAAGTTCATATGATCTATTTCAGCACAGATAAAATGTACTACATCAGTAAAAATTTTATGCAAAGTCTGCTCTTTTTTGTTTGGCTCACTTGTTTTTTTTTTTTTTTTTTTTTAAGATAACACAATAACATTCCAAACTGAACTTGTTTAAAAACACCATTTATGAGACTGAAATCTTAATGAGTTTGAATGGGTTAGGAACTATATTTAAAATATTTTTTAGATTAAAATTACATTTTCTCATTTTAGTAAAAGTAGGCCATTTACTAAAACTGATAAAACCTGAAAAATATTCTCTAAACTATTTTACATAAACATGTTAAGTTCCAAGAAAGTTTAGAACCTGAAATGTTTTTTATAGTTGAAATTATATTCTAGTCCCCCTTTATAAGATTCCAAGTAGTTTGCTATAGTGTTTATAATTTATTTTCACAAAAGCAGAATGGCCTGATAGAAATCAGTGTTTGGATTCTAGTGTTCATCTGGTCCCTTGTCACCTAACCTTGGATGAGTTATACCTCCCTAGTCCCAAGTTCCTTCACTCATAAAAAGAGAGGTATAAAATGTCATTCTCAGAAGCTTACTTCCCTTCCAAGTTTATTTTGTACTGTGCTTGGCATGTAGGTAGTGCCAGGAACTCAGTAACTATCCATGGCCAGGAAAGCTAGAAACGAACATTGCCAAGCATCAGAAACATCCATCCCACAGAAAGTTTTAAATGTAGTGTTAAGTGTAGAGTTTGGAATACAAAACCAACTATCATAACAGTGTTATTTGTATTTTTGTTTTTGTTATCTTCCAGAGCGGGGGATCAGTCCAAGCCGTCCTCACGTTAGGCAAGCAATGTAACATTGAATAGCCTTTCCTCATTTTTGTAGTGATAAAACCAAATGAAATTTCTAAGATCCCAAGCCTTATTTATGTTATCATTCATCTAATTTAAAAAAATGACTTTGTTTTAAAGGTAAAATCTTCAGTTTCAGGAGAGTTTAAAACAGGCACCATCTTATGATCTGTTTTCACAGGGCTAGTGCTACAAATATTATCAACACTCCTTTTGTTCCTCAGGGCATGTAAATGGCTTTGTTTTCTTGATGAATAGTCACACACAAAACCTATTCCACCTACATAACTACTGTGCCACAATGGAATGAATTTAAAAGAGGGCTCTTTTGGGGGTAGCAAAACATTACAAATTCTATCCACACATCAAGAAAGTGTTGCAAAAATTAAGAATTTCAGCAAAAAAAATCAACTTTAAAATTCCTCACTTTGCCTCGCTGGTTTTCATTCGGCAAACTGTCAAACAAACATGACAAGTAAAAGGAAGAGCGTTAGCTATTTTACGCATTAAAAACTGATAATGTCCTGTAGTGACCTTTACCATAGTCTTGTGTAGGACCTTTTTAGTTTTTTTCAACCATTAAGTTATTAAATTCTAGAGATGTTCACTAAATCCCCACAAGACTCACATTGTACCAGTACGATTGGATTTTAATTGCATTCTAAAGATGTCATAATTTTGATAAGAAAATGGGATACTGACTACTCATTATTGTTATTTGTTTTGCTTTTGGTGTGTGTGTGTATGTGTGTGTGTGGTGCAACAGATGTGAACCAGGTTCTTGAACACAGCAAGTAAGTGTTCTATCACTAAGCTTTCTACCACTAAACCAGTGGTGGCAAACCCACGGGCAGCCTGATGCAGTGGGCGATCTGTATCACTGAAAGCTCTGAAAGGTTCACCAACACTTCCCTAGACCAATACTGACTATTCTTATCCATTTTTTCTTCCCATCTATGGATACATTTATAAATAATTGAGATTATCTTCACTCATTCTCAGAATCACATTTATTTCTTGGAGCCGTGTGTCCAGAAGCCATGTGGAAATCTGTGCATTTGAGAAAATTGAAAGAAAGATGGTGATGCTGGAGATGAAGGCCCAGAGTCCACGAAGACTAGGAGAACTACTTCCATAATGGCGTAAATTGGGATGGTCATCCATAGTGCTCTGACTCACACAGTGCCCCCCTCTGGCACACTCATCTCCTACCAACTTCCAGCCCTAGCTTGGAGGCCACAAGCAATCTTAAATCAGCAAGGGAGGATTTATAGGACCAAGAAGGCCCCATCCTGTCCCAAAGAATTCTCTCCTAAGACATATTTCCATTGGAATGGCTTCTGTACTGCAGGATTCTTACTCCGCTTTCCTGAAACGCTATCTGTTCACACTGGCTGGAATTCAGGGCATCTTGAACTTCCAGAAATCTTACATAAAACTGTATGGAGTTGAGGCAGATTACATGTACATAGGTTCACTCTTTTTTTTATGACAAAGTGAAAGGGGTTAAATTATGCCTGTATCACAAAATATCCATAAACCCCTTTCAAATACCAAGAAAGTCATCACTACACGCAATAGCCACTGTGATCTTGGGTTCTTCATCTACTGACTAGAAATTTAATGTACTTACCCCCCCGAGATGAATGTAAACATTATGTACTAATAAAAAAACTGAAAAAATTGTGGGTCATCTTTAGGAGAATGATTAGAAGAGTACGTGTGTGTATCTTTGAAATTTATTTCCTACATCTAAAGCTTGATAGTATGAGTAACTGTCATTCTTTCTTCTGTTTGTATTAAAAAGATGTTTTAAGGGAATTTGGAAAAAAAAGAAAGAGACCAGATTATGAATAGTAGGCACAGGAAATATAGCCCAAAGGATCCACATGTCTTGGTAAAACAAATAATGTATGTAATATATAAATGATTTCCCATCACTCAACTATATTTCAAGTTCTAGGAAACATATAAAGTGATTTTTAAAAAGTAAAAATTAATATTGCATTCAGAAAATCTGCCCCCAGTTCACATTACATGAATAACTAATGGTGAAAATTAGAACTGTCTGGTTCAATATAAAATATGTAATTGTTAATTCCAGTAGTGATTATCATCATTCTCATCATTATTTGCTAACCTGACAGGCAGGTATCAAAGCCAGACTAAGAAAAGATCCCAACCAATCTTTATCTTCTAATTATGATCACGGTGTCAACTCATGCAACATTTCCTGTCCACACAGAAGTAAAATGACTAAAAAGTGAGCTCTAAATTTGCATTATTATTAAGCATCCTTGGTAATATCAAGCTCTATGCACTGTGATCACTAGGTTTCCACCGGAAGGAAGGGAGCTTTGGCAGTAGAAGAGTGTTGTATTAGATGAAACTATACGAAGTCCTGGGAGCTATGATGAAGTCAGCAAGGATTAAGGAAAAAAGAAGATTTTCCCACAATTGTGGAAAAAACTAGTTAAGAATCAACAAGAGGCATAAAAATTCCTTGGTGTGTATTTATTGTTCACCAATATTTCAACAATGAATGTAAGGCTTTTATTGAAGACTCCTGATTCCCTGTATCAGCTCAATCCTGAAAAGAGATGCTAGAGCATGGCAACATTATTCTGTTCTTTTAGGGTGTTGCAGGTATAAGTTTTCATTTTTTATTGAATTTTAGCAGTTTATTTCTCAGGGGGACAGAGACATGGCATTAAACAAACACATGATCAATCTCAGGTGACTAAGTCCTCTGTTGAGAAAACCCACTATTTTCAATAGGGTACCCAGGAAAACACCTAGTCACAGATCTCTGAGAGGACGGAAATACACGCTAAAAGTTGAAGAACAGAAGAGACATGCCCATCTATTGAAAACAAGCCATTTGAAAGCCATATTAACTAAATCTTTCCTTCAGTTACTATTAATCACACTTACCAGCAAGAAAGTTACTACAATGCAGCAGAAATCCTTCTCAGACTGAAGTTTAAGAGTCCCTGTAAAAAGCGGCAGTGTACAGTACTCACCTCTACGGACAGCAGAGGCTGCCTCGGTTCATGACCTGAACTCGTGCTGAACTGGGAAAGACAACAGGGCTGCGGTCACAGTCCTGTGGGGAAGGCAGCCTGCTGTCCTACTTGTCACCAAGGATGTCAAGTTCTCGAATGCAGGCAAAATTTTGCCAAATGCTTCCATTCCCGAACTGAATTGCTTGTGAACAGAAGCATCCGTGAAACTTGGTATTACTGCACATAACAGTTTACAAAGGTGAGGCAAAAAACAAAAATCCTTAATAGATGAGTCATGCTGTAATCATTTTGATTCATTGCTGTCTCTCAGAAATGAATATAGCGTTGGACTGGTCCGGTTTTGTTTGGTTTGGCTTATCTTGGCCAGTGGTACCCATAACACTTCTATAGCTATAACCACTACTTCAAAAAAAAAAATAGCCACAAAGGCAAGTAAAAGGGAACACAGGAGGAGTAAGGATAAATTCACTACTACCAGCAAAATGATGAGGCCAAGCACATGTGCTTTCGAATATGAAACAATGGCATGTTCTTCACATGTGGTACAAAGTGCGTTAACCATGTGCTTTCTGGCACACACAGTGCTGCACATCTATTGAGAGGTGGTGTTTTCTTACACAGATCGACTGCAACAAAAAGTTAGTTTCAATGGAAGAACTGTAGTACTGTATAATACCTGCCTGGCAAGCACAAGGTCCTGTGTTTGATTCCCAGCACCAGAAATAAAAAATAAAATCCATTAATGGAGAATTTCCCAAGTGTGAAAATAATTATAAAATCCCTCCAAAACCAGAGCTTTGGGTTACCTTTGGGGTTACCTAGAGTCTGAAACAGAGTAGGTTTTCAATGAAAGAATAAAGATATTTGAAAACAGATCCAATTGTTGAAGTCAATAGCATTCACCAAAATAAAAACAGCAGATGATTTTGAACATGCACACACATCAGGGGACACATGTAAACTAAACAGAAAGGAGCACATTAACTAGGTTAAATAGAGAAATCACCAGAGAAAAACTATGTGGGAAAACCATTTCAAAAAGTAGGGTCAAAAAATAAAAAACGGCCTCTGATGGCTCCTTGTCTGGTCAGAAGAGCCAGCAGAAGCAAAGAATGACTCAGAGTGGGACACAGGTGAAGAGAACAGAAGGTGAGCCGAGAGCCATCTAGCACAGAAGCAGGAACTACTAGCTGAGTGTTTCTGGTGGGAGAAAAAAAAGGAAAATTCTTCAGATACACATATTCCAGTAGCAAAACTAGATGGGAATACAAGAAGGAAAACCCCAGAGTATTCTTGGACTCTACATGATCAGAAATACCAGGTCTGCCTCTCCGCTTCTAGACTCCTATATGGCTCCTAATTCTTATGTCCAGGGGTAATAACTGCGAGTGGGGACTCTGGGATCAAAAGGACTCGCAAACAAGCTAAAGACATGAAGGATTCTGCAAAGTGAGTCTCCAGATGCCACACAGCTTTAGTGTGACCTCCAAAGTCGTGGCATTCTCAAAAGATTAAATACCTTAAGGTAATGACATTCAAAAGTCAAGGCACAATGTGGAACTCAAGTGAGAAGCAAGAGAAAAAACCTGAAACGCATACTCCATACTACAGGGTCTTTCTCATTCACCTTGGAACAACCAACTAGTAACTCTTTGCACAAGGAAGAACAAAATTGTTTTCATATGTTCTGTACTGAGATCATTTCTTCATGGTAAGCTTTAGTGTGATTAGAAGAAAACAAAGATTTAACATCACAAAGTAATCATAAAGTATGTCGGTAACAGAATATTCCTATTCTGTGTATTCTCTAAAGAAAGACAACACACAATATTTCACTTTCCTAAGGTGATAATTATTATTAAGAGATTGGCTCAAGCAAGAATGAAAAGCTATCAGGCCAGAAGCCACATACGCTTCATCTCTCAGCCCGAATCCTTCCTGGGTCCAGATAGCTCTACTAAAATAAGATCTGGGATAGCCCGCTATTAAAAGGTTTCATGTTTCTGTACAAATATCTCGGTCAATCTCATCATCAGTCCAAAATGAGTCACTTCAATGCACCTTTAGGCAGCTTTAAAGTTTAAATAAGATGAACTTTTTTACTGTTGAAATCTAGATAGTTTCAAAGCTATACAACGTTCCTAACTTGCTGAGTGTATTTCTTTGAAATAATTACGGTACAATCTCTTACTACTTCGGATACACCCAAAAAGAAAAGGGGCTCAGCGGGATTTCCTAAACTTCAAGATCAAGGGCACTCTGGGTTCAGGGCTGAGGCGTCACGAAATGCGCTTGCAAGCTACAGCCCGTCACAAACGCGTTTAAAACGACACTCGTGGACTTCGAAACAGTGCGGACACCACGAGGGCCATTATACCTGCCCCACAGGTCCCTGGCAAGGTATGAAAGCCTTCGGGATTTAAGCTGAGAACCTGGGGCGCAGCAGGCGACTCCGCGTGCCCTCGGCAGGCAGCGTCCGGGGCTTCGGGGAGAGGCGCCCAGGGCCCCCCGAAACCAGTCCGACCAGAGGCAGGTCGCCACTGAGTCCCCGCGCGGGGTGCGCCCCCGACCGCCGGTCCGGAGCAGCCTTCCGAGCCGGGCGCACTGGCGAAGGGGCCAGCCGAGCCCGACCCGGCCGGGGCAGCCGCTCGCAGCGGGGCGCGCCCCTCGCCTCGGGCCCTGCGCGCCGCCGGGGACTTGGCAACTTACGGGGCCGCGCTGCGATGGCGCCGGGGCCGCGGGGACGGCCGAGCGCGGCGGTCCGGGGTCTAGAGGCGGAGACGGTCCCGGAGCCTCGGCGTCCGCGCGGAGAGGAGCGCCGGCGCCGCGCCGCGGAAAGCGGGAGGGCACGTGGGCGCCCCGCTGTGTACCGCGCCGGGGGCGGGCCGCGCCGCCTCCTCCCGCCCCCGAGCCCGCCCCCCGCGCCGCCGCCCGCAGACCGTCCGGCAGGCGGCGTCGAGCTCCGCCGGGGGGCGCCGGCCTCCGGGAGCGCGCGTGCGCGGGGCCGCGCTGGCTGCCCAGACGCCCGGGTGGGCGCGGGCGGAGACCGCCGGAAAGCCGGGGTCTCTGTTACTGTGGAGCCCCGAACCCCGGCGGCGTTTCCGAACTTTCTACTGCATCGAATGTTCAAGGATTTTGGGGGGGAAGGGAATCTATGTTTATTTTTCATTGTGACACTTGGGAAATAAAATAACAAAATGTGATAAGGGCAGATATGTCAGATGAATGTACTTTGTCAAATCGTATCACTTCCACCAATAAAATAAAAGTTTATGATTTGCGGGTGCTATGTTGAAAACTCGGCTGATGAGTATAGGTAGTCGTGGCTATTTGAGAGTGGGTTTGTAAGAAAATGACATTTGTTAATTCCAAGTAGGTAAGAGCAGAAGTTACACGATCAAGAATACTCTCATACTGTGTTATTGTTCGTTTTAGGAGTCTCTGATAAGATTAAAGCCACAATGTGAAACACTTTGTTAATTTTAATCTAAAATGAAGCAAAACACTAGCAATGACTTGAACAGTGGCTTATTGTTTGCCAGAAAGAGTTCCTTATTTTGCTTAATATTATAGTAAACATCTTTTGCGAAGTCCTGCGTGCAATGCGATACATGGGTGTCGCTTTAACAAGATAACCTAATGAATGGTGGGCACAACTCTCCAGAAAGTGGTACATGCAGAATCTGTGTTAGTTTCTTCAGAGTTCATGGTGGATCCCTTTAAAGAATTGCAAGTCTAGGGGCTGGAGGTTTAGCTCAGCGGCATAAACGCCTGCCTTAAAAACATGCAGTCCTGAGTTTGATCCCCGGTACCAATAAAAAGGAAAAAGACAAAAAAAAAATTGCAAGTCTAAATAACACTATGACTCAGTTAAAATCAATATAATAAAGACTGTTATATAAGTTTAGATTTACAGTGTAAAACAGTCTGCATGCAAATTAGTGTTAATGACATTGAATGAAATTATACATGTGGATGGTGATAACAAATCGAAGCTCACACTTATTAATCCCACACTAAGAAGGCATTGCATAAAACAAGACTTCTTTCTCTTATTGGAAAGGCAAGGCATCTGACCTAAACAATTTCAGCTGTTTTATTTTTTTAAAACAAAACAGAGACTTCTATTTTAAAGCTTGATATTTCTCCATGTATTTTTATTTAAATAACCTACATTTAATCTATGATTAAATCACAACACAATGATTTGAGACAAACAAATCTGACATTTAGAACCGTTAATTTTTGACAATTGGTATTGTCAAAATACTAATATTTGAGTTATGCAATTTATCCTTTGACTTTGGTACTTCCTGAGACAAAAAGACACTGTCGATGTGTGAATAGTAAAAGCTGTTTTATCTTAAGCAAAAATGCATAACTTCTTTCTAACAAGTTTCTAACAAGATTGTTGAGTAGTTTGTCACACCAGCAAAACTTAATATATTCTATATCTTATTTGAAAGCATCTATTATCCTGTGTCTTGCATTACATCTTCAATTAGTTCTCAACTTTTAAAATGTGTGTGGATGTAGAAAGGATAGAATGTCCACAGAGCAAGTCTCTACGATGGTCTGTGAGAGATAAGAAAAAGTAGAATAAAATTTTATAAATAAAATATTTGAAACAAGTCTAACTTGTCATATGCATCTGTCAAATTTCCTCAAGAATGAAACAAAATATCCAACTTACTCATTTTCAGAAGTATTCTAGGTGTTGTCTTCTGAATATTTCACAAACATTTGTTCATGTCTCAATTCTGAACTTTTTGTGAAACTGCAGGGAATTTCAAGGGACTTTTGTTGCTGAATGAATTCCACACCCTCTCGTCCCACACTTGCCAAATACAACCCAAAGTAAATCTCAAATGTGCAAATAATTATTGTAATTATTATCAAGACTGAGTGAGTTGATAATTATTAATTCTAACTTGTGACTTTATTATCTTCAAGCTAGTTCAGTGAGGAAAAGCTAAAGTGCCCTTATTTTTTTTTTCAAATAATTGGACACTGAATACAGATGCTTTGTGCTACAATTGAATAGGCCTCAAGGAGGAAAAAAAATTGGACAAGTGTGTAGGCCAGTACCATTTGGAGGGCTTTAAAGCCACTGCTGTTCTCCACGCCCTTTGTTCAAAACCGTGTAAAAATTTAAAGGCAATTTTCCATTGGACACATTCCCCATCTGCCCATCCTTTAAAGTAAGCAATGAAATACTGAACAAATAGTTGGGGGGAAAAATACAAGAAGTCCTTGTTATGACAAGTTATCTTTTAAATTCATGTTTTCCTGCTTCTTTTTTAATTAAGACTGAAGGATGGTTTTGCAATGATTTTTCATCCTATACTGCCCTACGAATTTCCCTACATCCTGTCACTTGGCTTCTTTCTGGGTATTCTTTACCTTGGCTGTTAATCAAGAATCACCCAGAGTTTTACCCGCTCTGTGCTGGCCTCTTGTTTCCTGCTGGGACTATATCTGCTGGGAAAAGTCAGTTTTATCAATCTAAACATCTTCATTTAGTCTGTGGCTCTAACTGGGTTTTCTTTTTTTTTTTTTTTCTTTTTTTTTTTAATTTAAGAGAAAAAAGAACAGAGAAAAAGAAAGAAAGCAAAAGAGACAAACAAACAACAAACCTAATACAATAACAGTATAGGTTTACAAAACAAGATGATAGGAATTTGACAGTGGTTGTAATATTGCATATTGTTACCTTCAAAAGGGTTGCTTAGATTAACAGATATAGACATTTAAAATTGATCTGGTCATATGAATATTAACTGTTCTTTTCCAATAGCCAATACATTAGTAGTATAGTCATTGTAGCTATCATATATATATAATATAAATTTATGTATTTTCCTTTTCCCTTCTTTTTCTCCTTTCCCTATCCCAATTACTTTTCTTCTTGGAGCAGTTTCTTACCCTGATTGTATTTATTGTAGATTTTGGACTACATATACTTTTTCAGTTTCTTACACTAGAGAGACAATACAATACATGTGAAATGATTTCTTTTTTTTTTTTTTTTTTTTTTTGGTACCAGAGATTGAACTCATGACCTCTAGCTTGCCAGGCAGGCAATTATGCCACTGAGCTAAATCCCCAGCTTCTATTTTACTTATAAGTATGCTCTGAAGTCATGTCCATTTACTTATAAAAGTCTTGTTGCAATCTTTCTTTATAGCTGAGTAATACTCCATTGTATAAAAATACCACATCTTTTTTATCTGTTCCTTGATTGATGGACACTTGGTTGTTTCCAAGATCTGGCTATTACAAATTGTGTTGCTATAAACATGGGTGCACATATATCACTGTGGTATGATGTTTTCCATTCTGGGAAAACATCCAGCAGTGGGATAGCTGGGTCAAATGGAATCTCAAATTCTAGTTACAGATAACTTCAGACATAGTAAAAATCAAACAAAACAGAACAGAGTAGAACCAATTGAAGCAAAACAATGAATACAGTAAAGGGCTTCCAAACAAGGCAATAGGAAATCCAAAATAGCTACCATAAGTTGTTCTCTTCCCCAGCAATCTGAAAATGGCCTCCTCCATTTACTCCTTATCACAGAAATAATGGTTGCTCTTGATTTCTATGAAATCCTCTTAACCTCTGCCTTTGCTATGTTAACAAAAATTATCACAGTCATCACCAGAAGTTATACTATTTTCTCAGTGTTTGTAGAACTCAACTGTGTTGGTTACTTCTATTTCAATATTGAGACAAAATACCTGACACTCCAAATGAAAGAAGAAAAGATTTAAAGATTTATTTAGCTCATAGTTTATGGAGATTTTAGTCCATAATCAGCTGACACCAAGGCAAGATGGTGTGGCAGAGGGACAACTGTTCATAGCAGCAGAAGACAGCAAAAGCAACAAGAGCAAAAAAGGGAAGAGCACCAATTCTTTTTGTGCCTTATAATGTGTATATATTACCTGCCCCAGGGCAAATGTAGCACTCATACCTATAATCCCAGCATTGGACCATGAATAAATCACAAACTCTAGAAGCCTGCCTCCAAAAAGCATCTCCACGACTGCCTGAGGCTTTAGGAGAGCATCCAGACACAAATCATAAACTAAACTCTTTCTTTTACCATGATATATTTTCTTCAGGTTATCATTTAGATCTTCCATCCAACATGATATCCATTAACTACAAGTGCTCTTGACCACTTGAGATGTGGCTAGTCCAGATTGAGATATATTGAAGTGTAAACTATGCATTGGATTTCAATGACTGGATGCAACTAAAATCACATAAAAATTAATTATTTATTCACATTGATTACTTGTTAATGTTTTGCTATATTGAACTAAGTGAGATTAAACACAATTAGAATTAATTTTACCTATTTGTACTTCTTTCTATGTGACTTGAAAATGTGACTCATTTTCTATTTCTATTGGATAGCACTGACTTAAGACAATGAACAACTATGTTTTCAGCTAGGTGCTATGCAAAAGATGAAAGCAACTTTTTATAAAAGAAACAATAATTTTGCTTCAGCAACACTGAGACTGTAGCTGTTCCAATCGTAGCACCAGGATTGTATTTTTAATTGGTTTCTCTCAGCTTAGTTTGTTCCTGAGTCCAAAGGGTGTATCTCCCTCTGTTTAGGACTCGCCACACTATTATTTTTGGAATCTAAGTTGACTATCTCAGAGAGTCTCTGTAGCCTGCTGTTATCTATCCGCCATCTTTTTTTCTCCCACAGGTGTTGATTAAGGTATCAGGGACTGTTATGTTTCAGGCTGGGAGCAAGGTGACAGTGGCGAGGAAGGAGCTTTCATTTTTATCTTTTCTGAAATTCAGTCCTAGGAGAGAGATCATGAAATAAAAAGGTACAACTGCATGTGGACATGCAGTAAAAAGCACAAATTAATCTCACTGACAGTGCTTACTTGACTAAATATGTGCTTTTGAGCAGAAAGATCCTCAATTACTTATTTCTGAAATTTCTTTTCCCCACAAAATGGGAATAATAAGGCTTATTTCAAATTTTGTAAGAAGTAAGTGAAAATAGTATGGACAAGTTACATCACTCACTAAGCTTTTACATCAGTTCCTATCTCCATCAATTTAGTATTTGATTCTCAATACACTTTACAAATAAAAATCTCTTCTAGACAAATGGGAAATAGTTGATTAATAGGCACCAAGTTACAGTTACATAAAATGGTTGATTAATAGGCACTAAGTTACAGTTACATAAAAGGAATAAGTGGTCACACTGAAGTCAAGACAAGAGGATCTATAACTTAAGGATAAAAAATGTGAGTAAATAAGCAGGGGTAAACACAAATGAATTACAAAGGCTATTCACAGAAATAATTAATGCAAACTTCCCAAGCATAGGAAAAGAAAATGATATTCAGATGTATGAGGCATACAGAACTCCAGCCAACTACAACCAAAATAGAGACATACCCAGACATATAATAATCAAGATCCCAGAAATTAATCATAAGAACAGAATATTAAAAGCCGTCAGAGAAAAGAAACAGATCACCTAGAAGGGAAAACCCATCAAAATCATGACAGACTTCTTGACACAAATCATCAAATCAAGAAGAGCTTGGGGTGAAGTATTTCAAGCCCTGAAAGAAAATAATCTCTAAAACAGATTGATATACCCTGTAAAACTGTCTCTCAAAACTAATGGAGAAACAAGATTTCCATGACAAAGAGGAAATGGGAAAGCTTATGACCAGCAATCCAACCTTATAAAAAATACTAAAGGACATTCTAGAGAGAGAAAAATAAAACATCAGGGTTTCAGGAACAGTGGCAGAGAGGCCTCAATGAATGGGGCAGATAGTGGAATGAAGGAGAAAAGTAGACAACTGTATTAGTCAGGGTTTTACTGGAGAGAACAAATATAACACAAGATATACAGATGTAAAAGAAACAACAAGATTGGCTTACGATGGTCAGCCTCAGAGTCTGATGAGGAAGCATGCAGAGGGTGTCTGTGCACTGGAGGCCACAGGATTCAATCCAAAGTCTGGAGTTCACCCTAGTGTCTTGTGCAAGTCCACATCAGCAGGCTGATGGGTCTGTGACAGAAGGCCAAAGGCTCTATGATGAAAGGCTGAAGAGTCTATGCTGGAAAACTGAAGAGTCCATGCTAGAAGCCAGGAGATGACGTCCAGACCAAAGGCAAAGACTGGAGCTTCTCCCAAGAATGGAATGCATTCCCCCTTCCTCCTTCCCTTTTATATTTCCAGGTTATTAGCCACCCTAGGGTGGGTCTTCTACATCCTTGGGTGTAGAGTTGCTAAACCTATTTAGTTAAGCTTCTAAATGTCTCAAGTTGACACAATCAATCAACCACTACAACAACCAATGGCAGAAAAATAGCATAGCATAAATGAGGCAAAGGTTGGCTATAATCTCTAACATAGATGGCCTTGATGCACTAACAAAAAGAAACACAAGTAGAGTAGATCAGGAGATAGAGTCCAGCAAGAGGCTCTGTATGGGAAATATAATTAACCTGAAAGAGGGTTTATGGACTGAAAGTCAAATATGAGAAAATAATGCTCTATGTGACAGGGAACCAGAGAGAAATAGGGGCAGCTCATCCAGCAGTGGCAGACAGGTTGGAAAGACATGATACTTTTGTGCAGTGGAGAACTACTCAGCTATAATGAAGGAAAATTTGGAGGTTTTTGTAGGCATAGGAATACAACTTAAGATCAAGCTCAGGGGTAAAAAGTTCCGAACCACTTAGGTAAATAGTGGGTTGCCCCCCTAATCTAAAACTTAAAGGAGTTAGTGGGACCCAAAATGTACAATGTACCCTGTGAAAATGAAAGGGGAGGAATTGTCTAAAAAAGGAAGGCCTAGGCTATTGTTAATAGAGTACCAAGATTTAAAATCCACATTATTCTCACCGCTCTGTTTAGATGGATTATATTCTGTTCCAGTCTATTTACTTGTACTAGATTTGAGGGCACAGACATCTATTTTAACAATAGCAGGATATTTAGTTAAGCTTCTAAATGTCTCGAGTTGACACAATCCGTGGTAACCATCATTAATTTCCTATTAACTTACTCTGAAACCCTGTATGACTTACACTGTTTCATTATGACTGACCTTATCTGAATCTTGTTTGTTAGATTGCTGTATTGTCTTGAATGATTTTATTCGAATCTGTTATATATGGTAGTATCAAGTCTGAGAGTATAGGCAACTACTCTGAAGACAACAAGATTCACTAGGATATCATTCTGATTTGACTATTACCTGCTTTTGAAGTCTTATAATGTATCCAATGTTTTGTTTTTATTAATATTGTTGTATACTGCTATGTTCAATTATACTATGCCTGATGATATAGACAATTCTATTGAAGATAACGAGAGACATCATAGTAATCACTGTATATCACCTTGTATTGTGGTTTTGTGTCTTTTTTGTTTTGTTTTTTCTAGGAATTTGTTTTGTTTTGTGTTACTCTCTAATACGGAAAGCATAGGTATACATGTAGAGATTCATGCATGTGTATAACTTCTAAACAGTTTATGAGAATTGATTATATAATGTGTGATGAAATGAACAGCTACTTTGAAGAAAAAGAGACACTAAGGTACCCAGTGCTGTTTCTGTAGCATCATGATGTGAAATCCAGCAATACTATTATTCTTTGTTCAGAGTGATTTTAGTCTTTTGTTTTGCTTAATTTCAACATACGTGAAGGTATGGCCAGTTATTTGAAGAGAATGAGAGGAGACACTATGGCAGCCATTATTGACTTCCTTATTGTCTGGTCTTGAAGACCTAAAATGCCTTCATCACTCTGTTATGATCAGTTTTATACTATTTTGTTTTGTATGAATTCACTGTATGTGAAGATATGGACAACTATTTGGAAGAAAACAAGAAACAATATGATAGACAGTGAAGATCTCTAGTTGTCTTGATTTGAAATCTGTGTCTTATGCATTGTTTTCTTATGATGTTTTGTTATATTTAATTTTAACTTCTTTAAAATAAAATTTAAAAAATAAAAATTACATAACCATGTTTTCCTTGAGAAACTCTACTTATTTGTGTGGGAAACTATACAAAGGATTTTATTAGCAATAAGACTCTGCATGATCATCAAATAGCAATCTTTTTAACTGAGTGCATATTCTAATCCTTCTGCATGAAATATGTGTATAAAATCTTCAAAGTATTGTTAGAGAGATAATATTGACTAAATTGAATTTGACAGTGCCCCTTTATCAAGTTTCAGTGTGCTTAGTCTTGGAGGTACATGTAGAATCATAGAAAATACTGATTTAAAATATAACTCCAGTATATTCCAGTGTTAGACAAAACAACTTGGAGCAAGGAAAACTGTATTAGTATAGTATAGTAATTAGTAATTAGTAATAGTAATAGTAGCTTCAACACTGGGTGTGGTGACACATGCCTGTAATCCAATTACTCAGGATGCTGAGGCAGGAGGATTGTTGCAAATTTGAGACCAGCCTCAGCTTCAAAGTGAGCTCAAGACCAGCCTGAACTGCACAGTCTCAAAAAACCAAAATATTTAGCTTCATGATCCATAATTAAGCCCTCTGCCCTCTCTCTCTTCTCTGTCTCTCTCCCTCTCCGTATACATAGGTATATGCATATGGTAGGGGTCAGATTCAGTTTGATGAACTATTTCACATAATTTTATGTTTAACAAAGCTTGGCAGTAAATCTAAGCAACTGGATTGTCCATTTTTCAAATGGATGTGGTACAATCATAAGATCTGATTGGCTGTGTCCTGTATAACCCCAGCAGTTGCCTCTGATGTGAACTAGTTTGAAAGACATCATTTGGTTAGCAACATACAGTGTAGCTTTACCGTCAGGTTTATTGAAGATTTAAGGGTTAAATAAGTTGTTCTGTATAGACAAGTTTCTCAAATTAATTTGTCTATATCACTATCCATATTAAAAGTGCCCCTGTGTATGTGTATTAGGTGTCTTGTTACTGAGACATGTTATCTAACACCCTTAGCTTAACGGCAGAAAGATATAACTTAACTCACAGCTTTGAAGAATTAATTCCATGCTCAGCTTTTTCCAAGGCAGGAATACCATGGCAGAAGAGTGTGGTGGAGCAAAGCTGCTTAATTCATGGTGACCAGGAAGCAGAATAGGGAAACGGAACCAGCATATATCTTCCAAGGTTCCACCTTCATGATCTACGTAGATGCACTCAGAAATCTGCATTACTAATCCACTAGACATTTCTTAGTCCAATGGAGTTGACAAATTAGGATTATTAGTGACAGTATGTTGGGTTTTTTTTATTTTAAAGATAATAAAATAAAATGAAACAAAACAGAGGAAATCAGAACAATTCAAGCAACAAGGACTTCACAACACGACAACAGGACATCAACATTGGCTACCATAATGTCTCTTGTTTTCACTGAAATAGTGACAACACCTTCACACACAATAATATTAAACATAACAAAATAGTATAAAACCATTCAAAAGAATGAAAGCATCACAGGACTTCAAAACCAGATAACAGGAAATGAACAATGGCTAGTATAGTATCTCATTTTCCTCAAAAAAGTTGTTTACACCATCATACATAATAAAATCAAATAAAACACAACAGGGTAGAACCAATCAAAACAGAGGAACAAAAGCATGATAGAACTTCAAAACAAGATGACAGGAAATCTACAGTGCCGACCATAATGTCTCATTTTCTTCAAAATAGCTGTTCACACTATCACACATAATAAAATCAAACAATACAAAATAGAATAAAACCAATTAAACAAATGAGTGAAAATATTATGACTTCAAAACAATATAATAGGAAACCATGATTACCATAATATACCCCATTATTTTCAAAATAGCTGCCTCTACCATCTGACAGAGTAAAATCTAACAAAACAAGATAAAACAAAGGCAAACCTAACAAAATTGTGAAAACAATACAAGAATTCAAGACAAGACAATAAGAGATTAACAGTAGATTTCATCTTTCCCTCCCAGGTGTTTCCTCCCCTATCATTCTCATAATAACTATTTTGCTTTTGGATTCCACTAACTCCTTCTATTTCTTATGCTAGGGTTCAAGTGTATGAGTTTAAATTGTTTTGCCCATGAACATGATCTCCAGTTGTGTCCATTTACCTACAAGAGCAATGAGATTATTCTACTTTATAGCTGGGTAGCTTTCCATTGCATGGAGATATCATATCTTTCTTATGCATTCTGGGCAAGTTACTCTTGCTTTTTTTCTGGTCTCCTGTCACATGGAACAATTGTTTTCTCCCCTTTGATTTTCAGTCTATGAATTTCCTTTCCAGTTAAATGTGTTTCTTGTATATGGTATATTCATGGATCTTGTTTCTTGATCTACTCCCCCTGTATTTCTTTTTATTACTAAACTAAGGCCATCTATATTAATGGTTACAACCAGTAACATTTGTTTGTCTCTGCTATGCTATCCTGTTTTTGGCCCTCCAGTTTTCCCCTTTATTTAGTTGCCTGTCTTGTTTGGCGAGTCTCCTCTGCTGCTGTTCCTGGAACCATGATCATCTTTATCTCTCTCTAGAATATTCTTTAGCACTCTCTGTAGGATTGGTTTAGTAGTCATGAATTCCTTCAGCTATTCTTCATCATGGAAGTATATTGCTTTTCCACCAATTTTGAAAGATAGTTTTTCAGGGTACAACAATCTGGGTTGGAAGTTGTTTTCTTTCAGAGTTTGAAATACTTCACACCAAACTCTTCTTGATGTGATGGTTTGTGTTGATAAGTATGCTGTAATTCTGATTGGTTTTCCTATATAGGTGATCTGTTTCTTTTCTGTAACGGTTTTTAATATGCTGTTCTTGTGTTGAATTTCTGGGATCTTGATTATTATATGTCCGGGTGTAGACTTACTCTGGTTATGGCTAGCTATTTGGAGTCCTATATGCTTCACTTAACTGCATGCCAGACCCACTTCCCATAATTGGGAAATTTTCCCACAATTATTTCTATGAATAGTCTTTAATTTCACTTGTGTTGACCCCTGCTTCTTCACCAACACCTATCACTCTTAAGTTATGCTATTTGCATCATCTTGCAGCCATTGAGTTGTTATTTCCTGATTCCATGTTATTCTTAAGAGATCTTTCCTTTCACGATCACTAGCTTCAATCCTATCTTCAAGGTTTGAAAGTCTATCTTTAGTCTCCTTCAAGCAAGTTTCCTGGATCTCTCTTTGAATCTGTTTCAGGCATTGTAATTCCTTTCTATATTCATTCAAGGTTTTCATCATTTACCTATGCTCCTCTTTTTATCTGTGTCTTTTTAGACATGCTGAGCAATTCTTTCAGTATGTTAGTGATTTCTTCTTTTACCTGAGACAATTTCTGATTTGATTGCTTTTACAACCTCATGAAGTTGTTTCCTTATTTCAGTTGCTGTCCTCTCAGAGATTTAAGATGTGTGACTTCTGTTTTCTTCCATGGCTATAGCTCCTTGTTCTGTGTGGGCTGAGGCCTCGTTCTCTTGAGTTCCTCCTAACAAACTGGTTGTAGGGCCCCATTCACTTCCCAATTGGCTGCCCCTCCATAGTACAAGGGAATGGGACAGACCCCTGGGTTCCTCTAACCCCAGATTACGGGCAGGTAGAAGGGTGTGGGGTGGGCTTCTTCAGATCTATGCAGCTACACTGGGGCTTCCCTGATGATCAGGAGTGCATGAGGTGGGGATGCTTCTCTCAGCCTGTGTGTCTACAATGGGACTTCCATAATGGTGGCAAGCACACAGGGATGTGTTTCTCTGATTCCGTTGGTGGGTGATGGCTTCCTGAAGGAATCAAGGGCCTCCAATGGTGGCCTACAGATGCACAGAGCTTACCTTGCTGTGTGTTTCTGCTTCCACTAGCCATCTATAGGAAGGGGCCTTCTGGTGGCAGCATCCAGCTGGCAGAGGTGGATCTGCTGGATCTCTCTACCCATGCTGGCTGTGCACTGTCTGCCCCACTAGGTGAACCCCCTCTGCCACAGCTTGGCTCACCAGTGGCTGTTGGCATGCACACAGGGCCAGACTGGCCCTTTGCCTACTAATTGGTTACCTGTGGGGATTTACAATGATGGTTGCCAGAGTGTGTACAGGGGCATGGGGCTAGAGCCCCCACTCCAGCTGATGGAGTACGTGCAGGTGTGGGCTGGCCACTGGTTACTGCTGGGGCACCTCGGTGATGGCTATTGGGATGTGCACATGGGTGGAGCTTAGTTTAAGTAATTTTCACCGGACTGCTCTCTGCTAGGAGCTGCTGGAGAAAGCCAGGTGCAGTTCTGATTCTGGGCTTATCCAGTCTGACTCCAAAATGGCTCCCAGCCAATCACTCTCTCCCATGAAAGGACTGAGCCCTCTGCACTCACCACCAGCCAGTGCAGTCTTTTGTGTCTGCCACTCTCCTCCACCACTGCCTTTTTCTGCAGGGGCTGCTGGGCTTGCCAGCCACCACAGTCACAGTGACCATGCCTCCCCAGGTTCCAACAGTTCCTCTCACACAGTGGGCTGGTTCTGGGTGAAGGCACTGCCAGCTACAGCCTTCTTCTTTGTTTAAGGTTTTCTTTTTCACTGTCTTTGTGGGCTTCAACTCTCACTTTAGGCTCTTCCTGGGTCCAGGGGACCCACTTCCTTCCTTCTTGGCTTCCCCATGATACTATATTCCAGCATCTGGACTGTTTCTCTCAGAGAGGCTGCTTACTTTGCTGTTTACTGCCTGGAAGTCCCCAGCAGTATGTAGCTTTGACATTTTATTTTTTATGACTCTATTTTTTTATTTAAACAAACAACAACATGAAGAACAACATAAAAGGATAAAACAGATACAGAGTTTTTAAAAAATAAGAAATTAACACTAGTTTATATATTGCATATCATTTTATTTTATTTTAAAGAGGGTAAAACTAAACAGAACAAAGTAGATCAGAAGAAAACAATGTAAGTGACACAGATTTCAAAGCTTGATAATAGAATGGCTACCGTAACGTCTCTTGTTTTCTTCTAAATAGTTGTCCATATCTTCACACACAATGAATTCATACAAAATAAAATAATATAAAACTGATCAGAACAGAGTGATGAAGGCATTACAGGCCTTTAAAGCCAGACAATAATGGCTGCCATATTGTCTCTGGTTCTTGTTCAAATTAGCTGTCCATACCTTCATGTATGTTGAAATTAAACACTACAAAACAGACTAAATGCATTCTGAACAAAGAAAAATAGCATTACTGGATTTCACAGCATGATGATTCGATATCAGCAATGGACCCCATAATGTCTCTTTTTCCTCAAAGTAGCTGTTCATTTTATCATGCATAATATAATCGATTCTCCTAAACTGTTTAGGGGAAGTTCTATGCATGCATAAGCCTCTACATGTATACCTATTCTTTCTGTATTAGAGGGGGAAAACAAAACAAAACAAATTGCTGAAAAAAGACAAATTATAATAGCAAAGAGCCCAAACAATAGGCCTTCAAACCAAGATGATAGAAACATAATTAGGGTTGTTGTTATTTTACATAATGCTCTTTAAGAGTTCCTCATATCACCAGTCACTAGCATGCCAAATTGTTCCAATCCTATGAACGTCTTATCCTTTCATTGTACTTATTGAGGATTTTGTATCTTATGTACTCTTGCCATTTCTTACACGAGGGAGACAATATGGTCTGTGAGTTTGTAGCTTTTGGTTTATCTTCCACAGATTTGTGTTCTAGAAGCTTGGTGCCCCATATAAAGATGCTGAGTTTGGTCTTGTTCTGTACTGTTTTGATCAATTCTATTATACATGATGATATAGGCAACTCAATTTAAAAATAGCAAGAGGCACAATGGTAACCACTTTTGATCACCTGGTATTCTATTTTTGCATCATGTACTATGCCCATCCTTCTGTTCTAACTGACTCTGTTTTGCTTGGTCACATTTGGTTTTATTCTCTTCAAAAAAAGTAATAAGAATCGTGGGAGTAATAAAACCCAAAAAGTCTAATTGTTATTGTAAAAAAGAGAGGAAAGGAAGGTGGACTAAGGGATATAACTGCAGATATGTTCGAGTGTGTAGGATGGAAAACCACATTACTGAGCTTTTGTTGGATCATTGAATGGAACTGTCTACAATGTCACTGTATGAATGTCCACTTTATATGCTTTAATTTTGTAATTTGGACAACTGTTTCTGGGAAGGTAATATGTAACCTATTAACTGGAGATTTCTTACTGTATATTTTTTTTCTTGAAATTCTCTATTACTGGTACCCTTTTACTGCTTTGTTTTTTCATGTCCTTTCTTTTTTTCTCTTTAAATAAAAAAAAAAGATGCTGAGAGGTGTTAGAATCTTCAAGAGGTGCAGCACTCTCAGAGGGATTAATGCTATCACAATGGAACTAGATCAGTACTAATGAGACAGATTCCTTCCTCTTCCTTGTTCCTCCTCCGTCCTCCTCTTTCTTTCTTCTTTTTGTGCCAGGGATTGAACTCACAACCTCGCACTTGCCCGGCAGGCGCTTAGGCCACTGAGCTAAATCCCCAGCCTGAGACAGGTTTTTCTGAAGTGAGTTTTCAGCTCATTCTCTTGTTGGTTCCCTTACTTCCGCACACACATGCTCCTTCCACATGAGCTGACTTCACTATGTGTGACACAGACAGGGTGGACTTGTCAGTTTGTGTTATGGTTGGTATACTGTATCAAGCTGAGAAGTTTAGAAGTTTAATTGAGAGACCCATCAGGGAGCCAGGATCCTTACTTTGTGAATATCGTCATCCTGTGCTAGAGAAGGGCACAGAGATTTTGTGAGTGCTTCACCTGCCTGGGGAGGAGGGTGGTGGCCTGTGTACAATATAAGGAAGGAGAAGAGGCTTGTTTTCTATCCCTTTGCTCTGACTGCTGCCTTGAAATGTTGTCCCAGTGCCAGCTGCCAAGGCCACCCTGCCTTGTAACTAGCTGATTATGGACTGAAATCTCCAAAACTGGAATTTCCAAAAATAAATCTTTCCTTTCCTCATTTTGGGTGTCCAGTATTTTGTTCCAGCAACAAGAGAAAAGTAAAAGCAACCAAGACAGTTTGAGCCATGTGAGTTGGTCTTTCTAGCTATTCAAATCATGCAACATAAACATTTTTTTCTTATAAAGCTCTCAGTCTCAAGTATTTTTATATCAATGCAAAATGAGTAAAGACACATGTATTTTTCAGTTAATATTTGAAATGGGTTTTTAACCTGAGTGTGAAATTTTCTGGCTTCTTAAAGAGCACAAAACAAAATTTTGTTAGATCTTTGGTTCATGATTATGAACATGTAAAAACTTATAACACCCAGGGTTATTTAAATTCCTGTAATGAATGATCACCACTACGTTGTTAATGTTTTAAAAACAGTTGTCAGTATGCTTTTAAAAGGAAAAACCATTTTCAAGGGATTTACCTTTGTTTGAGCTTTCCCAGAGACACCGGGGAACAAAAAGATCTGAATGCAAGAAATGTATTTCATAGTATAAGGGAGTAAGGAATGAAAAGAAGAGAAAAAGAAGCAAATACTTATCAAAAACAGGACTGCACAGACACCCAGGACTTAGCATTTCTTGGAGGCTGTGAAATACGGTGTGGATCGTGTGCCTCAGAAATGTCTCAGTGAGGGGAGAGGAAAATGTGGTATTTGTGTACCAAATTCCATCAACTTTGGTTGAGGGCTTCTTGGAAGTGACAAATTCACTGCAATACATAGTCATCTTAGTGAGCTTCCCGTCACTATAATGAATGCCTGACATAATCAAGTTACAAGGAAGAAAACTTCACATTAGCTCACCATTTTGTAAATTTCATCCTGTGATCAGTTGACCCATTACTTTGGTCCTGTGATGAGGTAGAATATCATAAATGGAAGAATGTGGTGGCATAAAGCCACTGACATCATTCCTAGAATGAAAAGATAGAGAAGGAAAGGGTCAGTATCTCAATATGTCCTTCAATGATATGCCCCATAAACACCCCATTGGGTTCTATCAAATTTTTCTACCACCTGCCAAGGGCATTATAGATGAGGGACTGAGTCTTTTATTTGTGGGTATTTGGTGAGCATTCCAGATCCAAACCATAACAACAGGAAAGCAGAATGGGGCAGCATGCCTAAATAACAGAAAAAGGCCATAGGAAATGCTCACAAGGCATAGTTTTCTCTGCTGTTGTCGTATAAGAGCAATTCTGTATCCTCACATAATCAGGGCAGTTAACTGGAAAAAGAAGCTGAAAATCAGAAGGGACCAAATACAACTTTAGATTTAATGGAACACTTATGCTATCCCTTTCTTGAAGGGCTCTTTTTCTCCAGCCCAGCATGACCAACAGTTGTCGGAATGGCAACCACAAATGTCTCAAGTAGTCCCCTGACCTACGATTTTGGACATAGACACTATAGCAGTCCAACTTGTAAATGGGATATGATGGGGGACCACAGTTCCTGCTCTCTACCATTCTACTCAGTAAGGAAATACAGTCAGTGGGAGCATTTTAGGGGGTTTCAATTTTTCCTTCTTCACTATGCAGGCCAGGGACTAGAGTGCATTTTGCCAATTGCAATTTTGTAATATAGCAATTTTGATTATGCATTTTGGTTGTAAAGGAATTTTTACTTGATAGGGCCATAGATTCACTGGATTCACTGTTAAATGTACCTGGGTCAGGACTTCAGATTTCATTACCATCAAACTATGTACTCTGACTCTAAAAGGTGAATATGCTGTCACTTTATGCCCACCATGTAACTATTCTGCATCCAACAACTGGGTCATAAAGTTAGTAAGGAAATTCAGAAAAGAGTGTCAATCTGCGCCTTAGTATTTTACTCACAAGCAAGGAGAGCAGAGGTACTTACCCTTCAGCTCCCTTCAGTCAAAGGTTGAGTGCTGATTCCAATGTTAACTTCTCAATGTGTCTGACCTCCCATGTGCCAGACCCAACGGGTTTTTGTGGTTAGAAAAAGCCCTCAGCTGTAGGCACTGTAGTTGGAAGTCAGTACTGTGTACACTATTGAAACAAGAACCCCGCTGCTGTTACCTGCTACTTGGAGCCAACTTTTAATTTTTTGTTGTTGTCTGTGAGACAGGGTCTCACTACGTAGTTTAGTCTGGCCTCAAACTCACACTATGTAGCCTAGTTTGGCCTTCAACTTTTGGAAATTCTCCTGCCTCAACTTCCTGGGTCCCAGCATGGGCATGCACCAACAAGCCCAGTATATTTTTATTCAATCTTATTTACTATACTTTTAAGATACCTTATAAACATAAAATTAAATATTTTGTTTATATCTCTTAGAAAACTGCAATAGCTATCATGATAGTCAACTTGACCCAATAGGAAAAGCCCAGCTGACTGGCTTAGCCTAGTTCTGAGTGTGGATGGATGTACTGAAGATGGAAGACCAGCCCAGGTGTAAGTGCAATCAACCAACAGATTCGCAGCCTGAATGGAATGAAAAAGGGGGGGGAAAGGCTTGTTTCTGTTTCTTCTGAGGGGCGCCAGCCTCTGACTTCACATTGGATGTCGACTCCTGGTTCCCAGCACAGACCCTTTGGCTTCCTGATTTAGATTCACATGGGGTTGACTGTAAAGTGAGCTCCAGGCCTTCAACTTTTGACTTGATCCTTGAGATCTCTAGCTCACAGATAGCCCCTTTGCATTCTTCCACATCTGATTTTTTAGGCATCATTATAAGCCTCTCATAAAAA
Source organism: Cavia porcellus (assembly GCF_034190915.1). NCBI lineage: Eukaryota > Metazoa > Chordata > Mammalia > Rodentia > Caviidae > Cavia > Cavia porcellus. The sequence goes on along the minus strand of NW_026947507.1, from coordinate 7,337,500 downwards.
CATAAACACAACATAAATTTTGGAATTGAATTCATAGTGCTCAGCCACCCAGGCCCTACATCTAAGAGAGAAGGAATCCTGGCTACTGCTCAGCTAGCACAGATTTTGACATCATCCATTTGGTGCCGGTATTAAGTACATTCAGAATGCTTCCACCCAGATTTCAGAAGTCGTGGAAGGCCAGGTAGTGTGCTCCTGAGGGGGCAGTGTATGAAGCTGTGAATGTGAAGCCAAAGGTACAGTGGAGACCCGAGAATGTTAGAGAAACCTGGAATATATATCATCTGAAGAAAGAGCTACCCAAACCATCCCAAGAAAGAGGCCTTGAAGGCTATAACCACTTGCAGTGCCATAGGGGTAGACCACTGAAGCCCGTTTTGTTTCACACCTTACCAGATTGCCCTAGATGTTGGACATGAAACTATTGGATTTAACATTTGTCTTTCTGGATTTGGGTCTTGCTTTGGTTTCATTGTTTCTATCCTTCAATTGTAATTTTTGGAATTGGAATGTTTATCTTGAGCCATTGTATGTTGGAAGTATTTAATTTTCATTTATACAGGGGCTTGCAGCTAAGACTTTGCCTTTATTTTCAGAGAAAATTATGGATTTGGATTTTTCAGCAATGCTGAAACTATTAGGATTTTGGCAAGTCTTAGATGTAGGTTCATTGCATTTTAGATTAAGAGATATGCATGAGTTTCTTGGGGGTCAGCTGTGGAATGTTATGTCTTATATCTAGATGCTCCCTGAAAGTCTTACATGCTCATAGATGGGTATTTTCGGAGATGATTGTGTCATGTTTGTATGATACTGGGTTAGCCCACTGATGGACTCATAATTGTATAGTATGTGATGTTGGGAGGTGAAGCCTTGTGGGAAGAGGTGGGCCACTGTGGGCATTGCCTGGAAGGTGTGTAGATGTACATCTATCGCTTGATGGCTTGCTACCTCTGACTAACTAGCATGCTGCACTGTTTTTCTGTGTTTAGGCCCCTCTGTCATGCTGCACTGCCTTGGACTCAGCTGACTATGGACTGAAACCTCTACAAACTTTCACCCATCCAAAAGGTACAAATAGGGAGATAAAAAGGAATGGGATCAAAGCAAGACCAAAATACACTAAAATACATCTTTCTTTCTTTAACCAGTGGGTGTTATGTATGTTGTCCCAGGAATGAGAAAGTAACTAAGACATATATCCAAATAGTGAAAGAAATGAAAGAAATAAAAAATTCATATTAACAATGTTGATTTAGTATGAGACCGCAGTTGGCTAAAATTAAAATATCATGTAAAATAATGGATAGGATACTGACTGCTAAGACACCTTTTATCTCCTTATTACACATAAAGTCATAGCTTTTCCTACTGTATTTTTTAACAACTGAAAAATTGTGAACCATGACATCATTTGCCTTCACTTGGCTTGAATGCATTGTTTATATATATTTTTTCTGTTCTGTTCTTTTTGAGCTCTAGTAGTTAAGATATTATTATAGCATAAGTGTGAAAGAAAAGTTAAACACAAATACATAACTTCCAAATGCCAATTTGGACAACAGTCCTGTGTTCATCTATTAGTAAGTATTGGATACATTCTGGCAATTATGGTGATAGAATAGGAATGATATGAATCACAACAATATAAAGTTAATATTTATAAACATTTATTTTAAAATACCAAAAGTAGGATTTGGGGATGTGAAAACACAAAAGTTTAAATGTAAATGCTAATTTTATCATTTTTTACAACAAGCTTCTAAGTTTATCTTTAGGTGTCTAGAATCATCTAGTAATACATAAAAATTCTGAGTAAGATATAAAACATCTGAAAATTTCAAGAATATCATAGTATTGTCATAGTATTATAAGACTGAATATTGGTCAATCCTCTTAAAGATTTCTTTGCCTTACCTTTAAAAGAAACAATTTATAATACATAATATCAATTGTATCAATTTGTTTGGGTTTACCTATCATTTTCTTTGGCTGAATTAAAGAAAAATTAAACCACATACTATTAATTTTTAAGTAAATGTGTACCATAATCTCTGTTTTTTAAAAAAATTATCCTTTCTCCATCCTTCTTTCTTTCCTTTTTACTTTCAACAGACATAGATGACTGGAACAATATTTAGCCCCCAACTATTTGGGACTGATGAGAATTTAGGGGAATTTTTAAAATTCCTTTTCAAATTTTTAAATTTCCTTTTCAAATCTTTTCTTGAATACTTACAATTAACAGTTTTATAAAATAAAGTCTGAAAAAGAATTACTATGGAGTGCAATCAAATTTAATTTCCATTATTTCTTTCTCAATTGTTACACAACTTCTATATTGATCTACATAACTAGACACAGCTTTAAACCAATGTGCTATATAAATCAACTGATTTCTGGAAGTCAACTAGTCCAGGCACAGCATGATGGTGGTGGTGGGGTAATAATTGTGATGTTTTACTCTTCAACCCAGAAAACATGGAAGATAATTCCTTTTATCCATAATCTGTGGTCAAAACATACCACTCTTCTGTGATTTAACCCAAGGTTTAGGTCCCTGAAATTTAAGGGTATAACTAGTGCTTTTAAAATTAATAAATTAGGCTCTAATTAATAAATTAGACTATCTAAGTGATTTTTCCAGAAGGTACAAGAAGATAAAAGATCAATTATATAGTTCCTGAAATGGAGCTGGATAAAAATCAAAACTGTATAGAGGGAAAACAGAATTCTAGAGTTATATTACTTAAGTCTCTTCCCATGGACAATTAACTGTCTTTGAAGTTCAACAACCCGACTTTTAAAATACTTTGCTAATAAGTCACAAGGAGCAAGAATCACTGGGCATAGTATCACATGCCTATATTTCAAAACTTGGGAGGCTGAAGTGGGAGGACTACCATGGGTTGGAGGCCAGTCTGGGCTACATAGTGAGACCCTGTCTAAAATATAGAACAAAAAGGAGCAAAAAAATCTGTTACTAAAATACGGTTTTAGTCAAATCCAGTACTTGCCATAGCCTACAGCTACAATGCCAGCTCTTGGTTAGACTGATATTTAGATTAAATTTAGTGATAAAAGTTCACGATCAAGCTTACACAGATTCATGCCTGTGAAAAACAGCGGTAGTCTTAGAATTTCTCAATGTTAATGCTTTACCAGAGCAACATGCTGAATGAAATTTTCCTGCTGTCTCAGTACTGCAGTTATAGTTTGAAGCTGAGGGAAAAAAGAATGAGTATTTCACATTGTAAATTCAGAGACACTAGTGATTTAGCCTTGTATCTTTCTGCAAATGAGAGATTTGGGTAGAAGATGTGGGCTTTGAGAGAATGTTATATTCATTGATAGAAGGTACGCCCATCTTTCTCTAAAACCAAGGACAGAAGGGCCTCCACCAAACATTTCAAGGATCAGAATCAGGAGACATCAGCATTTAATTTTGTTAAACACTAATCTGGCCAGCAAATTTGGTGACCAAGCTGTTTGGTGTCAAAGGAGACTTAGCCGAAGAATGATGGTGTGGGTCTGCCACACTCTTTGTGTAAAAGATACAGGACAGACAGGAGCAGCACGGTGGGTCATGAGCGCCTGCATCCACCTCCCCGCTCCTGGATGTGCTTGGCGGACCCTGGAGTTCTAAGCAAGCAGGTGGGCATTGGTTCCAGAGGCCCGGCAGCCTGGTGTAGGTTCCCCGTGCACTTTCTGCTGAGGCCAGCTAGTTTGGGACCCTCGCTGGGCCCTGGACAGGGAACTTTGCGGCTTCTGGGTGCACTGGAGCAGCCTGGCAGGTCCTGAGCACCTGCATCAGCCTACCCACTCCCGGCTGTGCTTGGCAGACTCTGGAGTTCTAAGCAAGCAAGTGGGCGCCATAGGTTTCAAGCAAGTGGAACTGGCCTGCTCCACCCCCAGTGAACCTCTATCAATCCAGGGAACAGGGAGGAAGAGTCCCAGGAGCTGAAGGCATAGAAGAGGATTTCCAACAGACTCTGGGGAAGCCTTAGAATAATACTTGAAACACAGAAATATAGGAAAATGACAAAATTAAAGACCAAATTACAATCTCAAAACTCCAGCCCATCCAAATAAACCTTAGGAGCAATGTACATAGAATAAAATATATGCCATACAGCTGAAATATCAGACATAATAGCAACTGAAATAAAGAAGCCACTCGGAAGCTTTAAAGGAATTCAAACTAGAAATAATCTCCCAGGTAAATGAAGAAATGATAAAAGAAATGAAGGAGATGCTGAATATATCTAAAAAAGACACAGTTTAAAAATTGGAGGAACTGAACAAAAAGATAGAATCCCTGGATGAGCAATATAAGAAAAAACAGAATACATAAAGCAGATGCACAGAGATATACAGAAAATTAAAAAGTCCATTGAAAGCTATAAAACCACCTCAATGAAAGTGAAGATAGAATTTCAGATTTTGAAGACAAGATTGCAGCTACTGAACAGTAAAGGAAAAGTCTTTTAAAAACAACAAAGAATCAAGAAATAACAATTCAACAACTGCAAGATGACGCAAAGAAAAACAACATAAGATTGATAGGGATTAATGAAAAACAACATAAGATTGATAGGGATTAATGAAAAAGAAGAGGCCAACATAAAAGATGTCAAGAGGATATTTAGAGAAGTAATAGCTGAAAATTTCCCAAACATGAGATTGGAAATCGACATCAGGATCAGTGAAGCATATAGAACTCCAAATAGTCATAACCAAAATAAAACTACACCCAGACATATAATAATCACCATCCCAGAAATCCAACCTAAGAATAGAATTCTAAAAGCTGTCAGAGAGAAAAGACAGATCACCTGTACAGGAAAACCTATCAGAATCACAGAAGACTTCTCAACCCAAACAATAAAGTCAAGAAGAGTATGGAGTGAAGTATTTCAGATCCTAAAGGAAAATGATTTCCAACCTAGACTGATGTTCTCTGCAAAACTGTCCTTCAAAATCGATTGAGAAATAAGATACTTATGACAAAGAACAGGTGAAGAACTTCATGATCACCAAACCAACCCTGCAAATATTGAAAGACAGTTTAGATACACTTAGGAAAAAACCACTAAGCAAAGCAGACAAATAGAACAGAAAGATGAAGATGCAACAGCAGAAAGATAACATATCAACAATAAACCAACATATAACAGTTATAATCATTAGTGTAAATGGTCTCAATGCACCAATTAAAAGAAACAGACTGGCAGAATGGATCAAGAAACAACATCAAACCAAATGCTGTCTACAAGAAACCCATCTAACCCAAAAGGATACTCACAGACTGAAAGTCAAAGGATGGAAAACAATGCTTCATGTAACAGGAACTCAAAAAAGGGTGGGAGTAGCCATTATATTTGCAGACAATGTGAACTTTAAACCAAGAATGATTATTCTTGTTAGGGGAAAACTTCAACAGGAAGAGATAACTATCTTAAACATATATGCACCAAATTCCAGAGCACCCAATTATATAAAACAAGTATTAACAGAAATGAAAAATCAAATTATCAGTAACACCATTATGATAGGAGACCTTAACACACCATTGACACCAAGGGACAGATCAACCAGACAGAAAATCGGCAAAGAAATAACAGAACTGAATCACACCTGTTGAACAAATGGACTTGATAGGCATATACAGAGTGTTCCATCCAACAACATCAGAATACACGGGTCATTCTCTAAAACAGATCATATATTAGCTCACAGAACATATTCAAATGAATGTAAAAGAGTTGAAATTATCCCTTGCATGTTATCAGATCATATTATCATGAAATTAGAAATTAATGATAAAAAATACTGCAAAAACCCCACAAACACATGGAAACTGAATAACACACTCTTGAGTAATCAGTGGGTCACAGGGGAAATTAAAGAAGAAATTAAACAATACCTACAAGCAAACAAAAATACAAATACAACTTACCAGAGTCTGTGGGATGCAATGAAAGCCTTCCTCAGAGGAAAATTTATTGCACTGAGTCCACGTCAGGAAAACAGAATGAATACAAATAAATAACCTGATGTTACACCTCAAACACCTAGGAAAAAAAAGAGCAAGTCAAGCCCAAAGACAAAAGAAGAGAGGAAATTATAAAAATCATAGCAGAAATCAATGCAATAGAGACTAAGAAAACAATGCAAAGAATCAATGAATCAAAGAGTTAGCTCTTTGAAAGAATAAATAAAATTGATAAGTGCCTAGCCAACCTTATTTTTAAAAGAGAAGAAAAACCTCAAATACATGCAATAAGAGATGAAAAAGGCAAAATCACTAGAGACTCCATAGAAATACAGAAGATCACCCATACCTGTTTCAAAAACCTCTACTCTCAAAAGCTTGATAACACAGATTCCTAGAAACATATGAAGTACCAAAGCTAGGTCAAGAAGATGTAAACTACTGAATAACCCAATTTCTATTAATGAAATTGAAAACATAATTAAGTCCTTACCTACAAGGAAGAGCCCAGGCCAAGACGGATTTGCTGCAGAATTCTACAAGAAATACAAAGAAGACTTAATGCTAACACTACTCAAACTCGTCAATGAAATTGAAAGGGAAGCAATCTTTCCTAAGTCATTCCTGGAAGCAAATATTACTCTAATACCAAAACCTAAGCAAGATCCAACTAAAAAAGAGATCTATAGACCAATCTCCCTAATGAACACAGATGCAAAAGTCCTCAATAAAATATTGGCAAATAGGGTGCAGCAAATCATCAAGATTATACACCATGACCAAGTGGGATTCATCCCAGGCATGCAGGGATGGTTCAACATACGTAAATCAATAAATGTAACCCACCATATCAATAAAGCCAAAAGTAGGAATCACATGATCATTTCTATAGGTGCAGAAGAAGCTTTTAATTAGGTCCGACATTCATTTACGATAAGAACTTTACAGAAAATTGTAATAGATGGTTGTTACCTCAATATAATAAAGGCCATCTACGACAAACCAACAGCCAGCATCATACTAAATGGCCAAAAATTGAAGGCCTTTACTTTAAAATCAGGCACAAGACAAGAATGTCCTTTATCACCACTCCTATTTAATATAGTACTGGAAATACTACCCAGAGCAATTAGACAAGAGAGAGAAATAAAAGGGATAAAGATAGGAAAAGAAGAAGTTAAATTATCATTGTTTGCAGATGACATGATATTCTACATAGAAGACCCCCAAAACTCCATTGAAAGACTCTTAGATATAATAAATAAATTCAGTAATGTAGCTGGATACAAAATCAATACTCAAAAATCAATAGCATTCCTATACACTAACAACAAAATCACAGAGAGAGAAATAAGAGAAGCCACACCCTTCACGCTAGCAACCAAAAAATGAAATATTAAGGAATTACTCTCGTGAAAGAAGTGAAAGACCTATACAGGGAAAATTATAATACACTGAAAAAAGAAACTGAAGACAATCTCAGAAAATGGAAAGACATCCCTTGCTCACGGATAGGAAGAATAAATATTGTGAAAATGGCCATTCTCCCAAAACTCTTATACAGATTCAATGTAATCCCAATAAAAAATACCATCAACATACCTCAGATCTAGAGAAATCACTCCTAAAATTCATCTGGAGCAAGAAGAGACCTAGAATAACAAAGACAGTTCTAAGCAGCAAAGGCAAGGCAGGAGGGATTACAATCCCTGACTTGAAGTTATTCTACAGAACAACTATAGTAAAATCAACATGGTACTGGAATAAAAACAGAGCCAAAGATCAATGGAATAGATTAGAAGATGCAACCACAACTACAAACACACTCAACCACCTTATCTTTGATAAAGGAGCCAAACATGTTCACTTAGAAGAATGACAGTCTCTTTAATAAATGGTGTTGGAAAAACTGGCTCTCGATATACCAAAAACTAAAACTGGACCCATGCTTATCATCATGTATTAAATTAAAATTTAAATGGATAAAACATCTGAATATTAAAACAGAAACACTAAATCTATTGGAAGACACATTGGGTAAAAGCCTTGAAGACATAGGGGTAGGTAGAGAATTCATGAACAGGACTCAAACCACACAGGAAATACTTCCCAGAGTCAACAACTGGGATCACCTCTTATTAAAAGTTTCTGCATGTCAAAAGAAATCTCCATCATAGTGAAAAGAAAACCCACAAACTGGGAAAAGATCTTAGTGAACTCCCCCTCATACAAGGGACTTCTGTCTAAAACATATAAAGAATTTTAAAAAATCAGACCCCCAAAATTCAAAGATCCAATCCAAAAATGGGTATCTGAGATGAATACACACTTCTCAGATGAAAAAATACAATTGGCAAATAAATACATGAAACAATGTTCATCATTCTTACTCATTAGAGAAATGCAAATTAAAATCACACAGATTCCATTGCACTCTAGAAAGAATGGCGAGGATCAAGAAAACTATCAACAAATGCTGGAGAGGTTGTGGAGAAAAAGGAACTCTCTTGCACTGTTGGTGGGAGTGTAGACTGGTGCAACCATTGTGGAGGTCAGTCTGGGGATTTCTCAAAAAGCTGGGATTGGAAGTCCCATTTGTTCCAGCTATTCCAATTCTAGGCATACTGCCAGAACTGAAAGCATCACACCACAGAGATACATGTGCACCTATGTTTATAGCAGCACAATTTGTAATCGCCTGATCCTGGCAACAACCCAAGTGACCATTAACTGAGGAATGAATGAAAAAGTTGTGGTTTTTTATACAATGGTGTACTACTCAGCTATGAAGTAGAATCACATTGAGATATTTATAAATATATGGGCGCAGCTTGAGACCATACTCATAAGTGAAATAAATCAAGCTCACATGTATGAATACCGAATAGGTTACCTATTGTAAGAAATGATTCAAATACATAAAAGTGTGTGGTAATCATGATTCCCCATTAAGTGGCCTTGAAGCCTTATAAAGCTTTCACTCATTAATTGGAATGGTTTTATTCTGGGCTGTTGGATATTATTGTCTGTGATGATATGAACAGCTATTTTGAAGAAAACAAGACATCATAATAGCTAATGCTGATCTAATATCATCTTGTTTTGAAATCCCACCATACTGTTGTTCTTCTGTCTCCATTGGTTTTATCATGTTGTATCTTACTGGATTTTAATATATTTGATAGTATAAACAAAAAATTTTATAGGCAAAGAGAGAATATAGAAACTATTGTTCATTTTCCGTTAGCTGGTTCTAAATACCCTGTAATACATTCATCTTCTTGAATGGTTTTACACTGTCTTGATATGCTTGATGCCTCAGTATATGAAGTTATACTCAAATATTTCAAGGAAAGAGACACTATGGTAACTACTATTAAGTCGGGTTATCTTGTGGTGAAACACTATGTTGCTTAAATTGTTCTGTTCTGACCTATATTGTTATGTTGTTATGTCCTATTTTATCTCAATCCCCCCCCCCTTTTTAAAAAAAGTTTATTTATTTATTATTATTTTTTAATTAAGGGGAAAATAAAAAAAATTAGCAGGATATATTATAGTAACTTTTTTGATTTCCTGTTAACTTGATTTGAAGCCCTGTATTGCTCTCACCATCTTGTTTTGACTTATTTTATTCTATTCTCTTCTGTTTGATAGTATCAGGTTTGAGGGTATAGGCAACTACTTTGAAGGCAATAAGATTCACTATGATGCCCATTCTTGTTTGACTATTATATTCTTTTGAAGTCCTGTAATGTCTCCAATGTTTAGGTTTTATTGGTCTTGTTCTGTACTGTTTTGTTCAATTTTATTATACCTAATGATATAGGCAATTCTTTTTAAGGTAGCATGAGACATTATGGTAACCATTGTTGATTACCTTGGATTCTGTTTTTACATCATGTGCTATGTCCATCCTTTGTTTTGACTGCTTTGTTTTGTCACATTTGGTTTTATTCTCTTCCCAAAAAAGGTAATAAGAACTATGGGAGTAATAAAACCCAAAGTGTGTAAATGTTATCATAAAAAAGAGAGGAAAAGAAAGTACTCTAAAGGATACAACTGCAAGCCTGTTTAGGTATGTAAGATGGATGACCATGTTACTAAGTTTTTGTTGGATCACTGAACACAACTGTTTGCAGTATCACTGTTTGGATGCCCACTTTGTATGCTTTAATCCTGTAACTTAAACAACTATTTCTACGATGACAATATGTAATCTATGAACTAGTGATTTCTGGTTTTTTTTGAAATTCTGTATTACTTATACCCTTTTACTGTTTTGTTTGGTTTTAATAAAATTTTTTTTAAAAAGGTACAGGACAAAGCTAGAATTTCATCCCAATCATTACAGAGAGAACTAAAGTGCTCAATCCTACTGTCCTCACTAACCAGAGACCTGACTTTAAAGGTAGGTTGTGGGAATCACCAGAGCCATGGCAATATTGGGAACAAAGGTTGGACACAATACATCAGTGTGAAATAGATTTACCAGCTGTTTAGACATTATTATTCTAAAATTGAGCTATCAGTGACTATCAGGTGCTCCCAAGTGACTGTTCTTTTTCTTTTTTCTTTTCTAAGTGACTGTTCTTTAACCATTCTTAGCAAGACAGTTACCTACCAAAGTCCTTGCAGTCATCTAGGAAAAAAGATTGTAACATTCCCAAAACAGTATAAGACATCTGTCTGCCCTTATCGGGATTACACACTTACTTTGGAAAACAGTTGGACAATTTTTGCTACTGTGTATTTATCCAACAGAAACCAATACATAGGTCCATACTAAAATTTTACACACATGTTAACAGTGTGTTTGTTTTTTATTTTATTTTATGTTAAAAAATAAAACAGAATAAAAGCAATCAAAGCAAACCAGTATAAGAGATACAGGACTTCAAAATTTTATGAAATCAACAATAGTTACCATAATGCCTTTTGATGTCTTCAAAACAGCTACAGATAATTTCAGACTCAGTAAAAATCAAACAGAATAGAATAGAAACAATAAAAACAAAACAATAAAGGATTTAAAAACAAGCCAATAGTAAATCCAAAGTTACTACTTTAATATCTCTTGCTCTCCTTGAAGTGGCTTCTGGAGGGGCGTTGGGGTCTGGCCATTCCCAGTCCAGCGATGACCCATACATGGTGCTGGTTCCCAGGCTAGGCTTGTTTTCTGGTGTGCCCATTGTTCTCTCTCCCTCCAGTATGCAAATGGCCAGCATGTTTAATTTTAATATTCACCAAATAGAAGCAACTCAATTGTCCATCCACAAGGAATGGGCATAAAAATGTAGTACAGCCATATAATACTACTCAACAAGAAAAAAAATGAGTTTTTTTATTTTAAAGAGAAAAACATACACAAAATCAAATACCAAACAACAAAAAGCAATAGCAATATAAGGTTTCAAAATAAGATGACAGGAATTTAACAATCGTTGTTATATCACATATTATTATCTTCAAAATAGTTGCTCAGACTACCAGATACAGGCATGCAAAATTGATCAAACAATATGATCGCTAGCTGTTCCTTTCCATGAAATACTAGAATTAGTGGTATGATTATCTTTGCTATCATATATATATGTATCTGTGTATATATATATATATATATATATATATATATATATTATTTATTTATTTATATTCCCTTCCTTCTTTCCTTTTTCCCCCATCTCAATTGTTCTTTCCTTTTGAACAGTATTTTTGCCTTTCACTGTATCTATTGTACATTCTGGATCATATTTACTTTTTCAGCTTATTGCACTGTGGAGACAATACATTGTTTGCACATGGAAGTGTGATTTATTTCACTTATAAGAATCGTCTAGTTGCATCCATTTACCTATAAAAGCCTTGAATTTACCTTCTTTATAGTGGAATAGTATTCCTTTGTATAAAAATATCACCTTTTTTATTCATTCCTCAGCAGATGGGCATTTGAGATGATCCCAAGACCTGGCTATGACTTATAAACATGAGTATACATATATCACAGTGGTATGATGTGGTTTTTCTTTCTTTTTTTTTTTTTTTGTCTTTTTCGTTTTTATAGGTACTAAGGATGGAACTCACGACTGCACACTTGCAAGGCAGATGCTTATGCCGCTGAGCTAAATCCCCAGCCCCTGGTATGATGTTTTTAGTCCTCTGAAAAAGTATCCGTAAGGAGAATATCTGGGCTCCCCTAATCCTATTTTTTGTTTTTTGGAGGAATCTCCATGTTGATTTCCACAGTGATTGTACCAGTCTACATCCCCACCAACAGCAGAGAAGGATTCCTTTTTCCCCCACAATCTTGCTAACATTTCTTGATGTTAACCATTCTTTCTGGAATTAGAATCTCAGTGTTGTTTTAATTTATATTTCTTGAATGACCAATGATGTTGAATATTTTTTCATTTATTTATCATTTGTATTCCTTCATCTGAAAAATGTAATGTATATTTATCTCAGATATCCATTTTTTAATTGTCTTTGAATTCTGGGGGCCTGATTTTTTTCAGTTGTTTATGTTTTCTAGCTAGAAGTACTTTGTCTAAAGGACAATTGGCAAAAATCTTTTCCTACTACATAGGCTATTTTTTCACTCTGTTAATGATTTCTTTGAATATGCAAAAACCTTTTAATGATATTCCATTTGTTGATTCTTTGGGGTATTTCTCATTCAGTTTAGTTTTTGTTCATGGATTCTCTGCCTACCTCAGTGTCCTCAAGATTTCTACCTGCTTTGTCTTCCAGTAAATTTAGTGCTTCCATCTTAACATTTAGGTCTTTAATTCATTTTGACTTTAGTTTAGTGTATGGTGATAGGCATGAGTCTAGTTTAAGTCTTCAGCCTGTGGAAAGCCAATGTTTCTAGCACCACTTATTATAATACTATCCATGTGATAATGTCAAATCCTTCACATTTACTTAGGCTTATTCTATGAGCTAGTATGTAGTCTATTTTAAAGAACATCTGAGAAGCGGAGAACAATGTATATTCTGATATCTTTGGATAGAACATTTTGAAAACATCGGTTATTTGTTCACAAGTTTGATTCAATTCTGGCATTTCTTTGCTGATTTTTTGTCCAGGTGTCTCTTTGTGACAATGGAGTGTTAAGGTCCCTCATTGTATCTGTATTATTGCTTATTTGATTTTTTTATGTCTGTTAATATTTATTTTACATAACTGGTTGCCCCCATGTTTGGGATATATATATACATACACACACACACACATATATATATATATATATATATATATATATATATATAATTGTTATCTCTTAAAGTTTACCACTAAAAATTATGTAGTGACCTTCTTTACCTCTTTGGATCATTATTGGTTTGAGGTACACATTGTCTGCAAGCACTACCCTTGTTTTTTCTAGGATCCTGTCACATGGAATACTGTTTGCCATCCTTTGACTTTCAGTTTCTGAATTTCCTTTTAAGTTAAATGTGTTTCTTGTATACAGCATATTGCTGGATTTTTTTTTCTTGATCCACTCTTGTCAGCCTATTTCTTCTGCTTGGTGAATTGAGGCTGTTTACACTAATGTTTATAAATGATATATATTGGTTTAAGTATGTAATTTATCTTTTTGATTTTGGTTCCCTACTTCTCTCCTCTTTTTTAATTTCTTGTCCTGATTGTTGGTTGCTTGTTCATTCTGTTGTTTTTCTTAGAATTGTGATCATTTTTATCTTTCTGGAATATATTTCAGTGTTCTTTGTAGAGTTGGTTCGATGGTCATGAAGTTCTTCTGTTATTCTTTGTCATGGAAGCATCTTATTTCTCTATTGATTTTGAAAGATAGTTTTTCAGGGTACATCAATCTGGGTTGGAAGTTGTTTTCTTTGAGTACTTGAAATACTTCACTCCATGCTCCTCTTGACTTGATGGTTTGTGTTGAGAAGTCTGCTATGATTCTGATAGGCTTTCCTTTATAGATGATATGTTTCTTTTTTCTAGGCACTTTTAATATTGTGTTCTTATGCTGAATTTCTGAGATCTTGATTATTATATGTCTGGGTGTAGATTTATTTTATTTGTGGTTAATTGGAGTTCTATATGCCTCATTTACCTATCAGGTTCTTTTCTCATGTTTGGGAAATGTTCTTCTATTACTTCTGCAAATAGACTTTTTATTTGTGTTGTCTTCTTTTTTGTTGACACCTATCAATCTTATATTGTTTCTCTTTGCATCATCTTGCAGCTGGTGAGTCATTATTTGACCCGCCCCACGTTGGGCGCCACTTGATCCGGCCTGCGGACCAATCTATGGGTCTCACCTGGAGAGGGGATCGGGGGTGGGGGCAGGGCAAGAGAAAAGAGAGATGGAGACAGGATGCGATTCCAATCGAGTCTCGTTTATTTTTAAAATGGCTACAACTTATATAGGGTAGGGGGCTGGCCAAGGGCAGGAAGAGGGCACAGAGTGTTATCTGATAGGTCATCATCACATCCGGATATATGACATAAGCAGGAGAGGATTATGGGTAATGTAGGCAGACATGAGGATCATGGGAAATGTAGGCTGACACACAAAATGCCCTCAGGCAGGAGGGGCAGGGCAGCAGCAGCTATTCAAAGCCGCTCCCTACATCTCCTTCCTTATTATTATTTATATTTTTTGGAACATGGCAGGCCCTGGGAGGACAGCGCCTGTCTTGGGTCAAGGACTCCTCATATGAACCCAATCGAGCCTTACCCATCATGGGCCTGCAGGACAGCTGTTGGTCCTGGACCTGTCTTAGGTGGCCGATTGGCATTACATATGTGTCCTAGTTGCCCGTCTCTGACTGCCTGTCCAGTGCCTCAGGGCATCTGGGCCACAGCATCATACGGGCTGTCGGTGGGTGTTTTTTCCCGATAAGTTTGTTGTTCTGCCATTTCCAACTGATGGTAATATACCTGAATGGGCTTTGCCATAAATGTGTCAACCTTGTTATTAACATTATTAATGAGTGTCACGATCCTCTGAAAAATACAAGGTCCTACAGTAAGCAGTAACAGCAAGGCAGCTAGGGGTCCCAAGAGGGGGGCAATGTAAGGGAAGAGACCCCCTCACATGGAGGAGAAGGTGGTTGCTCCGATGCGCTCCTTTTCTCTCTCTTTGAGGTGCTCTCTCAGTTTACTCATGGACTCTTTGACTACTCCCGAGTGGTCAGCATAAAAACAACACTCTTCCTTGAGGGCTACACATAAGCCACCCTCCTTCATAAATAGGAGGTCTAGTCCTCTTCTATTTTGCAGGACTACCTCAGATAGAGACATCAGGGACGCCTGTAGAGCTGTCACAGATGACGCCTGTCACAGATGCTTCTATTTCTTTTAAATATTGATCCACTGCTGCCTGTAATTGAGCTAGATGTTTATTTCCCAACACTAGAGCTGTGGTCCCTGTACCTATTCCCGTTGCTACTCCTAATCCTAGTAACACAGCTAAGGTGAGTGTCTCGGGTTCTCTCTTAAGTATATAGCTGATCTGCGATGCCTGGAGGTAGTAGTCTCCTGGGTGGAAGGTTATGCGAGGAAGAACCTGTACAAGAACACAAAAATCTGCAGACTTGTTAAAAACAGCAGTTGCTATACAGGGTGAGAGGCCAAAATTGCAGGCCCAGGACGTTCCTGGGGGTGGAATGAGGTAATTATTTGGCTTGAATTTGGAATGAAGCTGGGCACAGAGTTGTGCTGCCAGTGCTGGTGGACGGCTGGAGTCCCCAAGACAAGTCCCTCTACCTGAGACATCAGGGAGAGTCAGCTTGTGGTGATTGTCCCAGTCACAGGGAGATGAGCTAGAAGAACTGATAAAGGTTAAATTGAGGGCCTTTCCTTCATAATATGGGGGAGGAGCAGCCAAGCATAACCAACATGAGTGGGTGAGATCAGGTCGGGTATGATTTAAAGCCATGTATGCTCCTTTAATCAAACTGAATAGGTTAGAATGTGAATATTGAGGGGCAGGTACATGATCTGTCTGGTGTAGTGGAGCTTGAGAAACCATTATGGCTGAGGGACTTACTGTAGTTATTTGAACAGTAGTAACAGGATCTGTAGTGGGCTGATTGTATTTTGGATTTGGATAATATTTTGGCTTTAGAGCAGAGTTTGGGCCTATGGGCACAAATGAAGTCTGTAAGGGAACCTTTTTTATTAGAATAAGACTTCCCCTGTCTTTACCTGACTCATAAACTCGAAGTCCCCAGGTGCATCCTGTCAGCCAACCTGGGTCCTCAGGAGTGGTGATAGTGACGTTTAGGACCTGACAGGATCTTTGATTGGCCGGTGGGTAGTCACCTAGGCTGCACCCCAGCGGCCCCCATGACAGTTTAAGGTGTTTATCGGGGAAGGCGGGTTGCCACCCTGTTGCAGCTGTTTCACAGCCCCAATAAGCACAAAAATATTCTCCCAAGGAATTACAATATGATCTGCCCCCGGTTGCTGTGGACAAAGGTGGAACTGACTTTGTTTGGGACATCGGAGCCCTGGAAAGAACCAACAGAGTGTGGGCACAAACCATGGACTTCCTGATCCTACCCAAGTCCAAACCACCTCTTGGTCTTTCCAGTGACTAAGCTCCCATTTCTTTTTTTTTTTAAACCTTGACTTGTAAGAATGGATAAGCTCCCATTTCCAGGGTAGATAGGGTGGTATGGAGAAGGGAGCGTGGCAACGCCATTTTTTTTTTTTTGTCTTTTTAAATAAAAACAACCCTACATTTATTGCTCCCAGTAAAAACGTAAGGGTAGACAAAACAATATGAACAAACATTTTATGAATACTCCCAAGGCAAACCACTTAATCAGCTGCCTTTTTTATATGGGTACACACTGTAATTGACATTTACCTTAATTGCCTGCCATTGCTTCTCACTGCTGTCTTAATTCACTGATCATTTCTAGTTGGAGACACTTTGCAGCAGAGTAATATTATCTCCTTTCAGCATGATCTGACCCAGTTGTTTTCTTGACTTGGTTTTAGAATGAATTTCTTCTGCATCATCTAATCACTGTTTTTTTGTTTTGTTTTGTTTTGTTTGTCTTTTTCCTTTTTATCAGTACCGGGGATCGGAACTCATGACTGCCTGCTTGCAAGGCAGGCGCTTATGCCGCTGAGCTAAATCCCCAGCCCTTATTTATTTTTTTTTCACCACCAGAGTCAGTATGGAGGCAGCGCCATATTGAGTATCGGGCCGTGCACGCCATTTTGAGTACCCTCATGGCCTCCAGACAAAGGGAGTGGTGGCATGTTGACATCTTGAAAAGGCTCCAGGATATCAAGGACCACAGAGCCAGGAGGGCTGGGTGCCTTAGATAAGCTGGGTGGAGTACAATTGCAGAAGGCAGATAATGCAGCCTCACCCTGGGTGAGCATCTCTGCGACCTGGGATCTGCATGAGATTGTATCAGCAGCCCAGAGATTAAAATCCAATATGAAAAAGCAGTTACAGGAACCTTTTTTGTACCAAAAACTTCATAATAGTCTTTAAGAGCATCTCCTACTCTATTCCACCTGTTTAAATTAATGCTACCCTCTAGGGAGAACCATGGACACACTGAATGTATAAACTGAAAGTACTTTATCAAATCTTTGTCTTATAACCTTAATCTCTCTAGTCTTGAGTGCCTCCCTGAGGCCAGTCACGAACAATTCGTGCTCACTGAGTGCTTGTCACATGCTAATGCCGTTCACCTACCGTGATTCAGGCAAGATGTAAGGTGGCCGTCTGCACGGATCACAGGAATGATGTCCTTGAATCAGTCACGCTGGCCAGCACTTTACTCCTGTGAATGGTCCCGCATCGTTATCCCTCGTGCCAGGTGGGGTCCCTTGGTGGTCGCCACTTGATCTGCCCCACGTTGGGCGCCACTTGATCCGGCCTGCGGACCAATCTATGGGTCTCACCTGGAGAGGGGATCGGGGATGGGGGCAGGGCAAGAGAAAAGAGAGATGGAGACAGGATGCGATTCCAATCGAGTCTCGTTTATTTTTAAAATGGCTACAACTTATATAGGGTGGGGGGCTGGCCAAGGGCAGGAAGAGGGCACAGAGTGTTATCTGATAGGTCATCATCACATCCGGATATATGACGTAAGCAGGAGAGGATTATGGGTAATGTAGGCAGACATGAGGATCATGGGAAATGTAGGCTGACACACAAAATGCCCTCAGGCAGGAGGGGCAGTGCAGCAGCAGCTATTCTAAGCCGCTCCCTACAATTATTTCCTGAGTTTATTTTTGAGAGATTTTACCTTTCATGATCACTAGCCACAATTATGTCTTCAAAGTCTGAGAGACTGACTTCAGTTTTGTCACCTTTGAATGGAATTTTTGATTTCCTAGATATCTGCTTTAATGTTTTATGTATTTGAAATGTTTCTTGTATTGTTCAAAGTTTCCATCACTTTCTTATGCTTCTCTATCTTTTTTTAGATCTGTCTTCTTTGGATATACTCACCAATTCTTTTATTATCTTTATCATTTGTTTTTACCTGAGTGGTTATTTCTGATCTGATTTCTTTTACAGCTTCCTGGAGTTATTTATTTTCATTGTTGTCATTTCAGCAATTTCAGGTGTGTAATTTCCAATTTTAACCATGTCAATGTCTCCATCTCCTGGACTTCAACTGGATAGGTTGGAAGTTTGAGATTGCATTTTCATTTTGACATTTTCTTGTGTTCCTCCAAATAAGCTGGATGCCAAGTCCTACCTGCTTCTTGTGCAGGTAGGCTGTCTGGCAGTGGGCCTCACTGAGTGTTGTTGATGGTTCCAGGTCCCTGTGTAAAGACTACCATTCTCTCAGGCCTCACAGAGAGTTCTTGGATGACTGCAAGTCACTAGGTACAGAAAGCAGTGCCTGAAGGCCTCACTAAGGGTTCAAAGATGACTGTGGGTTGCTGGGCATAGATTTCCAAGTCCCTGCAGGCCTCAGAGATGGTTTCCAGGTGTGGACAGGTCATCAGGCACAGATTCCCAGTCTCTATGGACCTCACCAAGAGTTCCTGGATGATTGTGTATTTTGGGCACAGACTCCCATTCCCTGCAGACCTCAGAGATGGTTTCTGCCTGCGGACAGGTTGCTGGCTGCAGCTTTCCAGGCCCTCAAGTTCTCACTCATGGTTCCTGGGTGAAAGCAGGTTGCTGGGCGTAGCTTCCCAGTCCCTATGAGCATCACTGCAGGTTTCCAGATGACTACAGTTTTCTGGACGCATACTCCCACTTCCTGCATGCTTCAGAGATGGTTCTTGGGTGTGGGCACATTGCTGGGCACAGCTTCTCAGTCTCCACAGGCTTCACCAATGATTCTTTGTGATATTATTTCTGATTTGATTTCCTTGTCAACCTCTTGGAGTTGTTTCTGTACTTCAGTTGCTATCATTTCAGAAATTTCAGGTGTGTGTCTCCCATTTTCCCCTATTGTGTTGTCTCGTGGACTTGTTCTGGATTGGCCAGGGGTCTGAGATTGCATTTTTCTCCTTCATTTTGTCATTTTCCTATGTTCCTCCAGACATGCTGATTGTTGAGTCCAAGGCATTTCCCTTTCTGTCCTGCAATATAGAAGAGTAGGCCAAGCACCTGGGTTCTTCTGAACAGAGGTTCCTGGGGTGACTGAAAATAATGAACAGGGCTTCTGCCCTCTCACAGCTCACTGGAGCTCCCCCAATGGTAGAGGGTCTCTAGGTAGAACTCCTCTGGAACTGTGCATCTTGCTGGGGCACTCCCCTGATGGCACCAGGAAGCTTCACTGGGCTGGGTGGGGCTTGGCTCCTACAGGACCTGTGTGCCTTGCTGAGACTTACCTGTGAAGGCTGGTGCTAGGCTGGGCAGATCTTGGCTCCTCCAGGACATGCTCAGCTGGCCGGAGTGCTCTCCCAATACATGGAAGTGAGACACTGGGCTGCACTAGGCTAGGAAGGGCTTGGCTCCTCTGGAACCCATGTAGTAGGCTATGATACTCCCTTGACTGATGACACTAGGGCACAGGGCTGGGCTGGCGCAAGAAATGGACTATTGAAGCACAGAGAATCATGGCAAATCTTAAAATGTTTATATAGAATGAAAGAAGCCAAACAAAAAATAACTGCATGCTATATAAGAAAGATAGATGTGAGAAAGTCTAGGCATGAGGGACAAAAAGAATCAAGAAGAAATGGGAATTAATGGGTCTATGTCTTATGACCACATCAAAAGTAATGGGCAACATTATTTTGACTGTGATCAGAGTTTCCATAGATGCTTCCATGCTTAAAACTTAGGGAACTATAAACTTTAAATCTGTATAGTCCATTAATGCTAATAATACCATAATAAAGAACCATGTCTTGCATATTTTGTTCATAATTTATTGTTTTCCTTTTAAATGTGATAATTGATCAACACTTACTTTAAACTCTGCTATTCTTTCTTACTCCTGACCTAGTCTGTTGATGAGGCTCTCAATTGAGAGTATGCCTTCTTGAGCTTTTCATCTCCAACATTTCTGCTTGTTTTATTTTTCAGAATCCCTTAAGTCTTAATCAAATTGGTCATTAATAGCCATTTGTATATTCTTTCTTAATTCATTCAGCTGTTTATTTGTATCCTCTTGGAATTTATAGATCATTTTTTACATCATTCTTATAGCATTTCATCCACTTTGGTATATGTGAACCAGCTACTAGAGAGCTTATGAACTTTTACCAGGAGTTATATTATCTTATTTTTTCATATTTTTTATATCTCTGTGTTGAGAATTGTGCATATATCAGGATGATTATTGCTTTCACTTTAAGTGAAGGCATCTTTAAGGAACTGCTTTCTCTTGACAGTATGCCCTGAGCTATCAGTGTATTGTGTAGTGTTGGATTTATTTTCAAGTAAACTTTATAGTATAGTTTCCCTATGGCTTCTTTGCCTGTACTGGTGGGTTCTGACACAGTTTGCAAACTTTCTTGGTAGGTCTTTCAAGAGTGAAGTCCCTGAGGTACATGAGGCTGGTATGTTGGAGACAACAAAGTATATGGGGGTACCCTTTGTAGTTACTTCTCTAGTCTTGCCTAAAATGTGCTATCTGCAAAGATACTGGAACAGCGTATGATGAGGACCACTACAGGTGTCATGTCCACAGTAACTATGTCATTTTTCTCTTCTGTTGTTATGGGGGTGAAGGCTCAGTGAATGTTTGGTGCCCTACCACTGACTGTGTGTGAAGGCTTATTTCCCTTGTTCTTTAAAAAAATGTACTCACCAAAGTTTGAGAAAGGCTAGGTCATGATTGGAGTAAGAAGAAACTCTCTCAATAGAACTGTATGTGTAGCTCAGCAGCAAAACACCTACCCAACATGCTTGAGATGCTAGACTTGATCCCAAATACCACTGAGAAAAAAGAAAACAAACAACACTAACAACCATAGCAATAGAAAAAATACATTCCCATGCACAATAACAATTTATTGAAGACCATCAACACCACAAAATTAAAAACAAAACAGAGCAAAAATTTCATTGAAGAAACCAAAAAGTTAAAATGAATAAAAGTAAAATTAATATAAAAGGAGAAATTAGGCAATGGGAGAAAAGAGAAGATTGTATCAAGACACAATTTTTACAAGTAAATGTAGGGAAAAGATAATGAGAAACAAAACACAAAAACAATAAAAGATAGACTAGGGAGAAGAAAAAGAAAAAGGAAGGGGAGAAAGCAATTCCTCCTCACTGAGGTGCTGGGGTTAGAGATACTTCGAGTTATGGCTGGTGTTTAGACATTTCCAACTAAGCCTCTTGCAGTAATTGGTGGGATTTTTTCATAGGTGGCTAGCTCTAGAGTATGTGATACTGGGATTGAGTCATGGTACAATGTAGGGTCAAGGATGGATTAAGGGTGGAGTACCTGCCCCTCAGTA
The DNA here is from genome assembly GCF_034190915.1 of Cavia porcellus. Lineage (NCBI taxonomy): Eukaryota > Metazoa > Chordata > Mammalia > Rodentia > Caviidae > Cavia > Cavia porcellus. The sequence goes on along the minus strand of NW_026947507.1, from coordinate 7,315,619 downwards.
TCCTAGATAAGACTAAGGAATAGAAACAGTTGGGTTGTCTCTTGTTGCTTTGCTACCTTCTGCCCAGCAGGAACTGTTTCTGCTCTGCTGTTCCACCCTGCTTCGGAGCCACCTAATGATAAGACTGAAACCTCTACAAACTGTGCACTTTATAAACCTTCTTCCCTTTGACTTTGGGTATCAGGTATTTTGTCTCAGCAATGAGAGAAAAGTAACAAAGACATTTCTTTATGGGCTTGTGCAGCCTACTCCAAAGGCTCTCAGTCTGCATGTCAGATAGCATTGTCAAAGTTTGGGTGGCTGTAAGTCTTCGCTGATACTTTGGTACTAGGTGGGCTATGATTGATGGTTATATATTCAGTCCAACAGACTCCAGGTGGTGGACTTGTGGGTGTGGCAAATGTTCAAAACAGGGAACATACCAAAGATGCCACAGAGTGTATGTGGAAAGCTGTCAAGTCACAAAGTTCAAGGGGGCCAGGAGGGCACAGCTATTTGCCCTCATTGTTCTCACACCCAACTCTCTCACAATGCCACACACAACTGGTCTTGCTCTTTGTCATAGAGGGTAGGACAAGTTTCTGTACTATGCTCTGTCACAGACTGTGATTCATGTGGTCCATACATCTCAGTAGGCTAGTGTTAGCCCAATCACAACTGTGTAGCTTGACCTTTTCCACCCAGTCAATGTGTTAGGGATCCCCAGGGATGCTGAGTTCTGATTGATTTGAGGATTCTACTCTCCAGAGCAATTGGGCCCCTAAGAATTGGACACTTCTAAAACTGGCTTCTGGTTATTGATCGAATTTTCAGCGTGGCTAAAAAGATAGAAATATGAAATAAAAGTTGTGTTTATTTTAAGAATGTGGAGAGAGAACCCCACGACCACTGAGGTCTGGCTTTTCTCTCTGCCAGACACGTGATACGGGGGCATACATATAGCTTAGGTTTGGGGTGGTGCCTAAGGGGCATTACTGATGCACAGGTAGCCCATTGGAATTCATTTCACACCACGGGCAAATTGCCTAGGGGCAGGAATGTGACCTCAGGATAGAGCCCCTTGGATCCACCTCCCAGCCTCCCACCACTGCAGCATCCCATTCAGGGCAAAATCCTTTCAGTTATACCACTCAGAGTTTGCTGAGTTGATAAAATGGATTTCTTCTCTAAAGCTAGCTTGTCATACAGGAAAAGTCACTTTCAGACAAATTGTAAACTGGATGTAAAATTAGTAAGAAAAAAATTCCCCCTTTGAGACAGCATATCTACAGCCCTTAGTGGATTTGATTTTACTCCCCAGCTTGCATTATGTTTGCAGGTTCCAGTTTTGTTTTCCCTTCCAGATGGCTTTTGAAACTGGATTTTTTTCTGCTTTGCCTTTCTAATTCTCTGTGCTGTCTAAAATTCCAGTCACTTCTTTACTGGTTCCCAGTTTTTACTCAGTGTCTCTTGTTCGAATAGTTTTTCTCTTGTTACCCTGATTCTTTTTGACTGCTGTCATGTGAAGGATATTTTCTGAAAGATTTTCAGAAAATCTTGTTTTTTGCAAATAATTCTATATAAAACAACATAGAATCTATCTCCAGATGGCTAACAGTAGAGATTTTTCCCTATTTCCTTTGTTAGAAAGATATACAAAGGAACTGATTACCTAAATCAATCATAGAATGAGCCAGGTACGAGGTAAAATCTTAATCTTGGACTAATTCTACATTATTTACGCCATAATGCTCAGATACAAGCCTGGTAGGCTTTCAACTGAGTTTTCATGGTGCTGTTTCCACAGGCTTGATAAATTATCCCTACCATCTAAAGACTCACAGTCTAGCTCTGTAGACTCTCACTGAAAGCAAATTTAAAAACAAGTGCCCTAACAATTGTGTATATACTTGGACAAATCTTTACTTGCTATGTCTTGTGTGCAACATATAACATGATTTTAGGAAAGCATGCTTTTTAGAAATTTTAGATCTTTTACCCATCTCCCACAAAGCCCTTAAATCTGGAAAGTGTGACTTTGAGAAAAAAAAAAAGGAATTGAAACCCCCAAATGTCTAATTTGTAATCTACCGCTACGTAGTAATGAAGAAGATGGGGGGAGTGGTTTCTGTCTCTCCGTAGAGGTTCTGTTAATGCTGCCAAACCTCATTCTCAACTCATATCTATCATCAGCAAGTGCACTAGCGGAAACACTGCCTATCAGCATTCAAATCATTTCATAATTGTTTTCTATGTTTGACATTGTGGGAGGGTAAAAGACGTGGAGTTCAGGATTACAAGAGTAAGATGTTTGGTAATTGTACTGTATCTCTGCGGCAGACATATAAGAATTTATAGACTGAAAACTCCTTCTACTGTCAAAGTAAAAGGTGTTAAGGAAATGACACTGATATGAACTTCAACCAAATATTCTCAGATTTCCATTTTTCTTCTTGCTCCTCTGTGAGCACAAACTACTGACAACTAGTACGCAAGAAATGCAATTTGTGAGCTCCCTCTCTTCTGGTGAGCTATAGTTTAAAAAAGGAAAATGTTTGGAATTTAGAAACACAATTAAAATACAATCACACACACACAGAGACACACACTCACTCACTCACATATACATGCTCTATGAGCTAGCTTTTGTTCAGAAAACTAGACTAAGTCCATGAAAACAAATCAATTAAATGCTTAAAATAATGGAAACTGGGAATATGGTAGGAATAGCCTTTATTTAATGGTGAATGCTTGTGATCCTGGAACATAATAGATCTCCATAACTTTCTGTTAGTATTTGACATACATACCATAACATTTCTACAGCCAGGAGAATACATGGGCAATTCCTTGAAAATTTGGGACTATTGTTTGAAATTGTAAAGTTTTGCTCTTCTATTTCAGGTAAAGTTTTACCCACTGAGACCACCTGCCTGAACTGAAGTTTAATTCTTACATTTTTTTTCTTGGGTGAGATCTAAGCATCATGCTACTATTGAGGTGGAGGAGGTGGAACAGATGCATCAGGTGGAGGAGCTGAAGGTTGTTCTGTAATAATAGTTTCTGGGATTTCCATTGGTTTTTTCTTCCATAAGAAGTATAACAAGATGAGAAGCAAAAGAAGCAAAAGAAGTAAGAAAAATAGATAGATAGAAGTGGGAGAAGTGGGAGAAGGAACAGGAGGAGGGGAAGTGGAAGGAGGGAGAGGAGGAGGGGTAGTAGTGGGAAGTGGAATAGGAGGGGGACCACTATCAACACTCCCTCCATAGCCTTCTGTGGTACAGTTAGGTGGCCCCCATCCAAAATCACAGTGGCAATGATTTCTATTGTTGCAGATCCCTGACATATTGCAGGCCTCACGTGAACAAACACTACTCCAAAGTGGCATTGTGACACACTTCCTGTGGATGCACATATTTCTCTCACCACACTGTGTGCCATCTTTCACATCACCAATATCAGGCACAGGGATCCCAAAGTGATAGTCAGTGCCCCAGCAGATACTACCTCTGATTTGAGAACAATGTACAGTGGTATGTTCAGACAAAGAGGGGATTTCTGTCACATTCTCACACTGAATTCTTCCACAGAGGATGTCCTTGTTCTGACATCTTATATACGATTGACTGTTGTTACCACAGTTACCAAAACGATTGCCTTGGGTGTTCATTTCCATGTAGCAAGTCTCGTTTGCACTTCTGGCTTTGCTTCCAAAAATTTGCCTACACTGTTCATCACGGCTGAAGTTGACACATTTGTTTTCATAGCAGTGCCCACTCTCTGCACAAGACATTCCATCCAGTACATACACATCTTGTGGACATTCATGTGAAGTTCCATTGCACCACTCAGGAAGATCACATTCACCCTTCTTTTCTCGACACAGAGTGCCTGGTGGCCTAAAATTGCAGCTTTGGCAACAAAGCCCAAAGGCACATTCAGCTGAAGATTTTAGAGTGCAATTTGTCGTACAGCATGAATCATTTCCACAAGATGCTAAAGGTCCACAGTCACATTCTTCTCCTTCTTCCACGACGTTATTCCCACAGGACACCACTGGAAGTAAATTCGCTGGTTTTAGCTTATTTCTCAGACAGCTCTTTGTTATACCGGCTGTCCACATATAGGAATAACTGCAATTGCTGAATTTGGTAGACGAATTTTCCTGTGCAGCCATGATGCATTTTGACTGCCCACACCTACATGGTCCGACTTGTTCATCATGATGCATACCCAAATTATGTCCTATCTCATGGGCCACAGTATGTGAAGTCGCTGACACAGACCTTGAAAGGACTCTATCAACTCCACAACCATAATGATGACTACATACACTCCCCACAAAAGCTAAACCAAGATACCCACGAGCATAAAATTGGTGTGAAAGGAGATGTGCTAGATCATTACGTATACGGTGATTCAAGTCGCTAACCCTCCAATTGCAAAAGTGAGTCAGGACCGAGGGCATGTCATCACTTATTGTCACAAGGTCTTGATTATCCCAGATTTCAAGTCCAACTATTATCAGGTCAATACTCAGTGCATTTAAGTAACTATTTACCACATTAACAACTTCTATAACTTCTTTTATCACACGTGTATTATTATTTTGTCGAAAAACATATCGTTGATGGTCTACCACAAATACCATATCAAGTTTCCATGAGTGGATCCACCAGTCCAGATACCCACTTTGCTCCAGAATGGGAATATCAATCTCTTGAAGTGTCAACTGTTGTGCTACTTCTCTGTCTGATAATCCACATTTCAGTACTGGGGATTGGTTTTCCTCAGTGGCCATTTTATAAACCAGGTGTTCAAACGTGACAGAATGTTTTTTGGGCTTGATTTCATAAGCAATGTCTTTTATCTGTAGTGTTCCATCAAATCCCCCAGAACAGGTGCTAAGAACAACCAGGGATCTTGGATCACCTTCCACATACCCGTGATAGTAGCAGTCATCTGGAACAAAAGGGCGGTCCTCAAGAAGAACACCTTGGTCAGTGTAGGTGAACACAGGGAGGTGTCTGGACACCAAAAGCTTCTTGGTCTTCATGTGAACAATGTGTCTCTGGCTCCCAAAATGAAGACTGTAGGACACCCAGCCTGGAGGACTCATGCCTCTAAGAGTGCCAGTGATCCTCAAAGGAATCACCACTTCTGGGGGGCCAGAGTATTGGGAGTGTCCAGTCTGGGGCTGTCCAGAAAGGAAAAGAAATATGCTCAGCCAGAGCATGGGAGTGATCCTCACATGCATCAGGGCCTTGCCCACAGCCATCATGAGTTAGAGTAAGAGCAAAGTTGGGGTGGGCAGAAGCCCCCTTCTCCTTTGACTCATTTGCATGTAGCACTGACATTCGTGATCTGTCATTTATCAGAGTCAATTCATCAGATCAGCAAAACTGAAAGAAAAATACATACATACATACATAAATACATAAATACAAGGTCAGAGACAGAATGTCTCTGTTATTGTCTTTGTTATTAGCAGACAAGAATGGAGAAGAGAGACCAAGAGACCAGAATATGAGTTAAAATGGGTTAGACTTTGGCTCAAGATATGACTCCATATAGCGCACTAGATTTGCTCTTTAGTACTGGTAGAGGCATGGTAGACCATGCAGATATATGATAACTGGCTGTAGGTCAAAGCTACTAAATCTAGATGAGCACATGGTTCCTTGTACTGCTTTTTAGTGTGCTTGTGTGAATATTTCCACAATAGATACCTAAAATAGAAAATGAGCATGTGTGTTGATTTGAAATGGTGGTTCTGTATCTTGATTTGATAAGGGAATCTTGATTTACATACACCCTTTAAAAATAAATATCAATTATTCTTCCTATTTCAAGTGATAAATCATTTAGTCACATTACTCCAGAGAGATGTGTAAGAAATCACATGTACTATTTTTTTCATGGTCTTTAATATGTACTTCTGTTCAATGAATCATTACTGTCCTATATCCCTCCAATCTTGTCAAACTGTTAGTGCATCAACTGTCCTTTAAAAATATTAAATTCTATAATGGATGTCTCTGTTCAGTAAAATGGTAAACAATGGTAGAATTACATGAAGTAACTTGGGTTGACCGGTGGATGTTACTCATAGGTATTTATATTTTATTATACTTGTATGAAAATAACATTATATTGGGTGCTATGGCTATCCCTGTAATCCCAGCCACTCTGGAGAATAAGGCAGAAGTTTTGGGAGACTGAAGCCATTCTGGGTAACTTAGAGATATCCTGTCTTAAAACGAAGTAAAAGGGGCTGGAAACATAGCTCAGTGACAGAATGCTTGTTTAACCTAAGCCAGGCCCTGGATTCAGTCTCCAGGACTGCAAATATAAATAAATGAATAAATAAATAAGTAAGTATACTTCAAAGTCTTTGGTCACATAAAATGAACAGGAAATCAAATTAGCTGAACAATGACCGTTAAAAATGGGAGAATTCTGAAGGAAAACTAAAATACATTCAGTAATGAAAAGGAAATCAATGAATCTTAAAAGGAGGAGGGATAATATTAAGAAGATATTGTACTTGGTTCACAGGCATAAAAGTCTCCAACATTTTATGATTGTAAGGCATGAGCTCCTAAAATAAACCTTCAAATGGGTTTATCTATAAAATAAAAATATGTAAATATATATCTAATATGAAAGTACAAATATAAGATGTCATCTTAAAGTAGTACAATATTTTTGAAAACGAGAAGTCTGGTGCCAGCATGGTGCCAAACTTACAATAGTGATTTGCTGCTTTGTCCTTGAGTAAAATGTTAGTGGAAACTGCATAATGTGTGAATACCAGGGAAATATACATGGAAAATATAGGCCTAAATAAGTTAATGATCAAAAACATTTTGGGGGTGAAAACATACTGTGGAGAATCTGTAAAACTGCATATAAATTTCACATAAAAATGCCTAGCTTTTATTAATCTGGTGTATCTCAAGTGTTAACAAAATCATTAAAATAATCAGATCACTCGAGCAATGAGATCAAGCCCTGTTAGAATAGTTGAGCTGGGGAGCAACAGAGGAAAAAAAATCTATTATGGGAGACCTAAAACATGTTAAACCAATCCACTTGTAGGGATTACAAAACTGAAAGATGCCAGACTCAGCACCTATCACCCACCATCTCCTAGACCTGGTGTCCACTTCTCCTTAAGTTTTATTTTTATTTTTATTTTATGTTTTTTGACTCCTCTCTAAAAGTATTTTCCTATCACTTGTGAGATCTTCCTTTTATAGAAAATAATAACAATCTCTTCTCTGGTAACATTTCTTTATGGAAAACTCCGATTTCCTACTTAATTTTATGAAAGCTTGTATCTCAACAATGTGAAGCCCAAGAGAAGAGGCATTTTCCATTCACCGAAGTTTCATCTTTGGGATATTTGATCATGATTTTTTTTGCCTCCCAAAGTTACTCTGAAACTACTAAAATAGCAGCCACCTTACTAGATCATTATTTACTTTCCTCCTTCTTTTCAAACTCTCAATTCACCTTGCACGAACTGCAAAGAATAGGGTGTCTACTGCCTTCTCCTCCACCATTAATTTTATCCATACTCCCACTGTATTTGGCAAGCATGTGGACAATCTATATAGCATCTGTTGTTTGGTTTTCAATGTTGTTATTCATCTTCAATGATCATCAGCCATTAAACTTTAGCCATGTTCTATATCATATTTTCAACCTTCACAACTCATATATGAACATGTTAGTCTACCACAATTTTTATTTATCATTAAAATCTTTCTTTAAATTCATAGAAAAGTTACAAAACTCTTCTATGTTTTCCCACTTTCTATTTTCCAACACTGTGCCTGCCATCCCTACAGCCCAGCTCTAGATCCCATCAGTTCAATCATTGTGGGCCCAAATGCTCCATCCAATTTAGATTAATGCTTTTGTGTGTTTCTGGTCCTCCCCTAATACTATGGGGAAAATTGGAGCACACAGAAAAGGATAAGACAGATTTTCATCACAAACATTCATGCTTTTAATAATTTTTTTGTCTTTTTTTTTTTTTCATTTTTATCAGTACCGGGGATCGAACTCACAACTGCCTGCTTGCAAGGCAGGTACTTATGCCGCTGAGCTAAATCCCCAGCTCCTCATGCTTTTAATAATTTGTGTCCTATAGTCTATATTGTTTTTTGGCTGGCTTGCTTACCTTTCTTTCTTTCTTTTTTTCTTTCCTTCCTTCCTTCTTTCTTTTTTTTTTCAGACAGGATTGCACTATGTAGTTTAGACTAAGCTCAAACTCACTATGTAACCCAGGCTGGCATCAAACTTGCAGTGATCCACCTGCCTCAGGCTGACACTACAGGCATGCACTACTATGCCCAGCTTGGCCCACAACATTTCTTAATTTTTTCATTTTCTAAATTTCCTCATCAGTATATAACCCCCTCAACTGAAAAGGAACATTGTCATTCACAAGTTGTTCTTAGTATCAAATTTCAATAATGATAGCTTAATTAGTAAAATGAAGAAATTTTCACTGAATGATTGTTTAATACAGGATCTGATAGTTTTCTTAGTTTTGGGGTTTGTCATTGTACACAGTGGCATGGAGCTCATTTCAAACTCAACATTATCGCCACTGTTATAGTAACAAGAGTACCTTGATTGCTTAGGTCAAATATTTAAGACAAATAATGAAGAGGCTTACTTCACAAAATGTCAAGAGTCCACATAAGAACTTGAGCAAGATAACTAAAAGCAAACTCCGAGGACAATACTTCTGAGTTGTTGGTAAAATTTTATTTGCTCGCCCTGTATACCTTGATGTATATGTGGTAATTATCATGAAGTGTGAGTTTTTGTTGTGATGGAAAAGGATTGTTGACTAATGAGGTAGCACTGTTGAGAGTAAATTTTTTCATTTTCTATGATTTTGAACATTTTATACCTTGAGTGATACTTTACTTGTGATTTGTTTGCCATTGTTTTTGAAATTCTTTCAGGTTGATGTTGTCTTTCATTTGTTTCCAATGTTACATGCTGTTTCATTGCAATATACACACAACTATTTATTTTTCCATTCTACTGTTTCTGGATTTTTTTTTTGTTTATGACAAAACAGTGTTGCTATGGACATTTATTTACTTATATACAGATTTATCTTATTTTTCAAGCTTTGGGTTGCCTGTTAAGAGTAAATTTAACAATAAAAATCATCAAAATTTATTCCTAATACCTCATCTTATAAGCAAGTAATGGGAAAACAAATTTGAAAAAATAATTGAGCATGACTGTCTTATACCATGTTCCAAAGATCACAGCACCTGAAAGAATATATTTTCATTCAAAAAGTGGTAGAGTGCCACAATAGCACAGAGACCTCAAAGTTGAATGTTACAGATCCTCTTTTGTAAATTTTCCTTTTCCCACAACTTCATCAAGTTTGTTCATCATGTAGCCTAATTAACAGCTGATCCTCACTCCCATTTATAATCTAATTCATTTTTTCAAACAGTGAATAACAACACATTAAAAACAGCTTAGAGGTTTCTAGCCAAATAAATAGACCAGAATACGAAATAAAAAAGGACATCATTCCTCCCAAGGTCTGAATACTTGGGAAAGAATTACAGGGAGTGTTTGTGTGTGCGTGTGTGCGTGTGTGTGTGTGTGTGTGTGTGTGTGTGTACACATTCACATATGCAAAGATGCAATCCTTCTCTCTCCCTTAGACCTACACTCTCGAGTGACTTATAATAGATAAAGCATAGATTACCACGATCCTTTTTAATGATAGTCCTCTTCATGAATTACTTGGGACACCGCCTGATGAACAAAGATTTTGAGATGAGATTTTACATGACAAAGAGAAATAGAATATTGAATCTCATTTGTTTGAGTTCTAGATTAGTTGCCTAACAACAAGAGCCTCACAGTCTACATACAGCAACCAGGTAGGATTCCTTTCCTTATTCCTGTTCTGTTTCCTTATATACTGTATGAGCATTTTACTTCTGTATTTTTGCTCATCTGCTATCCTGCTCCCAGTTTATGTCTTCAATATCAATATCAATATTATGAAATACTTAAAGTACTTCAATTTCCAGAAAAAAACTTAAAAATCCTTTAAAACAGTTTCTAAATAATCCCAGACATTACTAACCATCTATATCTTTTTTGTAAAATCAGTGAATGACTCAGAAACATTTTAGATCTGCCTGTAAATGTACTTCATCCAAATGTAAAATTGTTACCTATAAGACAAAGAAAAACCTGAGATAGATAAGTTAAAAATAACACATAAAAATTTTTCATAGGTAAACTGAGAAGGTGGTTGTTTAAAGAAATGCCAATCTGAGAACTTGCATTTAGCAAGTTGGTTGAGGAAATAAATGTAGTTGTTTAATATCCTCAAAACTTAGCTGTAGGGTAGAGAGGCGGTTGGCAACACTCAAGTCTGTATCAGTCACCATTTTCCATTGCCCCTCCACATTAGTGAGACACATTAGAGCTCTGAACTCTTTCCCTCATCAAACTTTACTTTTTCCTAGATTTCATTACAATTTGCTCTTAAGGGACAAGATTTAACCTGATGGTTTTAATCTCTATATTTGTTTGCTAGGGCTATCATCATAAAATAACACAAATGACTTAACAGAAATATAACATCAGACTGTTTTGGAGGATAGAAGCCCAATATCATGGTATAATCAGGACTATATTTCCTCTGAATCCACTAAGAAGCAATTCATTTGAGGCTTCTTTCCAGTTTTTGGTCATTTTCTGGTTTATAGCAGCGTGATTCTAATCTTTGCCTGCTATTTTCTGTGTCCAAAACTTTCCCCTTTTGTTGGAGCACCTATTTAAATCAGACAATATAGATACAAAGTAAAAAAAATGTCACAAGCCACAAAGAAGGTCATCATATAGTGATAAAAAGGTCAATTCATCAGAAGTATATATATATATGTATATATGCACCCTGTGTCAGTGCATCTAAATAGCCAAAATAAACGTTGATAGAGCTGAAGGAAAAAATAGCAAGAAATATAATAATAGTAACATACTTCAATATTCAATTTTCAACAGTGGCTATAATATTCAGAGAGAAAGTTAGCAAGTAGAGAGCATATTTGAACAACACTACAGAATGACTGAACGCCACAGATATGTGCAGAACGTGCCCCCCACCCCTCTTTTACTCCTCTGTCTCCTTCACTCGCTCTCAGCAGCCTCCACAGTCCCTCAGTCTTCTCTCCACAGGCTGTCCTTTCATCCTTTTGCTTTAGTTTTGCTCATACTTGCTTGTTTCTACCTTCAAGAAGAAACGCCGCACTTGTCTTTCTATCTGGCTTATTTTGCTCAGAATGATGCTTTCCAGCTCCACCCATTTTTCTGAAAACAACAGAATTTCATTCACCTTTAAGAATGAATAATAGTAAATAGGCTATGTATACATCATATTTTCTTTATTCATTCATCCATTGATAGATATCTAGGCTGATTACTACAGCTTAGCTCTAATACCTCTGTAAACATAGGCAAGCAGGCTCTGACTTGTGCACGGACTTCATCGCCTTTGAATATAAACACTGTTGGATTCCTGGATGGCATGTTAGTCCTCTTTTTAGTTTTTAAAGGACTCTCCATTCTGTTTTCCATAGTGGCTCTACTACTTTACATTCTCACCAGCAGTGTATTAGTGTTCCTTTTTCTCCACACCTGCACCAGTATGTTTTTATAATAGCCATTCTAGCCGGGTGAGATGGAATCTCAATGAGTCTTCTTCTTAAATATGACATCTTAGCTGTGAATGCCTCCAAAACAGTGATCTACAGAACAATGGTTTGCAAAATGCTTAAGACTAATTTTGATAGATGTATTGATGAGTTCATTTAAAAGAAAAAAATTGTTTTAAAAAATGAAAAATTTTAAAAGAAAAGAGTCTAAGTTCAAAATAAAGTTCATATTTTCTGTATTTTAGGTTTGGCTTAGCATTGGTTTTTTTGACACTTTTTTCTCAAAGGTAATTATTGTTCTCAGAAATATGGCTCCTAAAAAGTCTGGAAATGCATCTTTATTTTTAATTTAAAAATAAATTTAAATTTAATTTAAAATTAAAAATTAAAATGAGGATCAAATTCAGGTCTTTGTGCTTGCCAAGAAGGGAGTGTGTTGCTGAGCTATATCCCTGGCCTCTGCATCTTTAGCTCATGAGAAAAAAAGCAAAATGTTCTATTTTACACCTTTCTTATTTCACCTCTTTAAGAAGAGAAAATAAACAAATTGGATGTGCTGGCACGTGCCTATAAACCCAGTATTGTGGGAGGCTGAGGCAGGAGGACTGCAAGTTTGAGCCCAGATGACAGTTCAGCAATTTGTCAAAACCCTGTATCAAAATAAAAAAAATTTTAAAAGGCTAGGCATGAAGCTCAGTGCAAAGGCTCTTGGCCCAATTAAAGAAAGAAAGAAAGAAAGAAAGAAAGAAAGAAAGAAAGAAAGAAAGAAAGAAAGAAAGTTTCCAGATCATTATACGTATTCATGAGTTGGAGAAACTTTACATTCTGTTCTAAGTTTAGCAAACTGGCATGGTCACAGGGAAACAACCTATATTATTTGCCCTATTCACTGTGTTTATGCATATATTTTTTTCACTGGGTATATTTTTAGGCATATTTGTTAATGTGAAAACATTTGAAAACATCTTAAAATCATCAATTCTTCAATAAACTTGCAAGGTTAAAAAAGAGTATATTATGATTTTGAGGCAGAGGGTTTTTTAAAAATTTTATTTAAAGAAAGACTAAACAAAACCAAAAGTAGGTAGAAATAATATATACTTTCAAAGAAAAAAATAAACAGTAAGAAATCACTACTTGATGATTATAGATTGTCCTCTTACAAATAGTTATTCAAGATACTAAAGTGGAGCATATAAAGTGGGGATTCAAACAGCGAGACTGCAAACAGTTCTGTTCAACTATCCAACAAAAACTTACTAATACGGTTATCTATCCTATACACTTAAACATATATGCAGTTATCCATATCTTAAATTATGTTGAGATTGAACAAACCCAAACAGGCTAATATCACTCTGAACAAAGAAGAATACTATTGCTGGGTGTCACATTATGACACTCCAGGATCAGCACTGGGTACTATAGTGTCTCTTTTTCTTCAAAGTATTTGTTCATTTCATCATGTGTCATTAAGATCAGTTCTCATAAATTATTTATAGGTTCTACACATGCATGAGTCTTAACATGTATTTCTATCCTTTCTAAATTAGAGGGAGAAACAAAACAAAGCAAGACAAAACAAAACATATTCCTATAAACACGTGAAATGAAAAGGGCATATAAGACCGTTGTACAAGGAGTTCTACCATAGTTCCTGTGTTGTCTCTTGTTATCTTCAATAGAATTGGCTAATCATCAGACATAGTATAATTGAATATATCAGTACCTAATAGTATTAATAAAAACACAACTTTGTATATAATATAAAACTTCAAAAACAGGCAGTAATCAAACCAGAATGTGTGTCATGTGAGTCTTGTCATCTTCAGTGTAGTTGCCTATACTCTCAGACTTGATACTATCAGTCATATTAGTTTTGAATAAAATCCGTCGATACCAAATAGCAATCAAACAAACCAAATTTAACTAAGATCAGTCATGATGAAACGGTATAAGTCATACAGGGCTCCAGATTAAGATAATAGGAAATTAAAGATGGTTACTGTGCTATATCCTGATGTGTTTGGGATAGCTGACTGTGCCCTCAAATCTAATGTAAGTAGACAAACTGGGACAGAATAAAATCTATCTAAACAGAGTGGGGTGCAAGTAATGAGGGTTTTAAATCCTGATAAACTATTAACAATATCTTCTGCCATCTTTTGTAAGACTCTCCCTCCCCTTTCACTTCCCCAGGTTACACTGTGCATTTTTGGGTCTCACCAAGACCCTTGGTTTTAATTTGGGGGGAGGGGGAAACCTGCTATTTACCTAAGTGGTTCTGAGCCTTCTCTCTCCTGGACTTGATGTCTAATTGTATTCCTTTACCTATTAAAGCCTGTCTTTCCAACCTATCCACAAATACTGGTCTAGTTGCCCCTATTAATCTCTGGTTCTCTGTCACATAGAGCATTGTTTTCTCACATTTGATTTTCATTGTTTTCACACATGATTTTTCATATTAATTATATTTACTATAAATAGCATCTCAGTGGACCCTGCCTCCTGATCTACTCCACGTGTGGTTCTCTTTTTTTTAAAATTTAATGTATCAAGGCCATCTATATTAGATATTATAACCAACCTTCTCTACCTCATTTCTGTTATGCTCTTTTTTTGCCACCAGTTGTCTGCTTGCCTTCTTCATTCTGTTTTCTGCTCCATTCATTGAGGCCTCTCTGCCACTGTTCCTGGAATCCTAGTGCTTTTCTCTCTCTCTAGAATGCCCTGCAGAATTTTCTGTAGAGTTGGATTGGTGGTCATGAATTTCCCAAGTTCCTCTTTGTCTTGGAAGCATCTTGTTTCTCCATTAATTTCTAGAGACAGATTTTCAAGGTATATCCATCTGGATTGGAGGTTTTTTTTTTTTTTTTCAGGGCTTGGAATATTTCACTCCAGGCTCTTCTTGACTTGATGGTTTATGTTGAGAAGTGTGCTGTGATTCTGATGGGCCTTTCCTTTATAGGTTATCTTTTGTTGTCTCTAGCAGCTTTTAATATTCTGTTCTTATATTGAATTTCTGGGATCTTGATTATTATATGCCTGGGTGTAGCTCCATTTTGGTTGTAGGTGGCTGGAGTTCTGTATGCCTCATACATCTGAATATCATTTCCTTTTCCTATGTTTGGGAAGTGTTCCTTAATTATTTCTGTGAATAGCTTCATTCGCATTCTTTATTCTCAAGTTATAGATCCTCTTGTGATCTTCCAGGCTTTGTATTGTTGCTTACTGCTTGTTTCCTTGTTATTTTTAAAAAGTTTTTCCTTTCATAATCCCACATTACAAACCTGTCCTCCAGTTTGGATAATCTATCCTTAGTTTCTTTCAAGCAGTTTTGCTAGCTTTCCATAGTTTTTAATTTCCTAGTAATCTCTTTGAATCTGCTTTATGTATTCTATATTTTCTTTATATTCTTTATCAAATAGTTCTCTCCTTTGTGTTCCTCCATTCTTCCATCTGTGTCTTAACTTCTTTTTTTTTTTCTTTTTTCTTTTGTTTTGTTTTTTTCTTTTGTATCAAACTCACGACTGCACACTTGCAAGGCAGGTGCTTATGCCGCTGAGCTAAATCCCCAGCCCTTCATCTGTGTCCTCTTGAGGGGTACTGAGCATTTCTTTTATTAATTGTCTTATATCTTGCTTTACTTGGCTAAATATTTCACTTTTGAAATCATCTATGAGGTCCTGAAGATAACTCTTTATGTCTACTGGTGCTGTGTCTGATATTGCATGTTTGCTGTCCTCATTCTCCTTTGTATTTACCTATCCTGGCTCAATATTCTCAGGGTTGGAACCTGGGGACTTTTTTTTTGTTGCTTCCTCTTCCCATCTTTTTTGTTATTTCCAGGAGGCCCCAGTTTCTTTCTTTGTTGGTTACAGTTCTCCTGAAGCATGCTGGCTAGGTGACGCTTCCCACTGCAGTGTGCTAGTGAGTTACAAATAGTGGCAGCATATGCTGGCCCCTCCCCTCCAGATCAGTCAAGCTGCTGAAGCCTTCACTGTATTAGTGTACGCCATCTCCCCTCTGGGTCAGTCAACCTGCTGAGGCCTTCACTGGGTTAGTGCGTGCTGCCACCATAGGGAATTGATTTCAAATAACCTATCGGGTCTCAGCCAGGTCACATACCCAGGCCAATCTCACTCCACCAATCGGGAAGGGAACAAGTGACTGAAGTCACTGTTGCTCCTTGTTCTGCCAGTCCTGCCCAGTTCCAGAATGATGTCTGTTGGAGCCCCTTTTTCTGTGCTATCATTTTATTCCTGTCACTCACCACAGGTCGATGCAGGTTTCCCGCTAGCTCAGCTCTCCACTTGGCTTGCCGACCCTTGACCACGTGTGAGGGCGTCTCCAGTGAGTCAAAGCTGCGGGATTTTGGACGGCTCAGTAAGTCGCTGCCGTGCACGTTCGGGGGGTGCATCAGGAGCACTGAACCTTTAGCTGTTCCAATAGTAGCACCAGGACTGTATGTTTGATGGGTTCTTCTCACCTTATTTCTTCTTGGGACAAGAGACTTCATCTCCCTCTGTTCGGGACTCCCCATGCTGTATTATGTTGAATTCTAAATTGACTATCTCAGGGAGCCTCTGTAGCCTGCTGTTATCTACCTGCCATCTTTGACCTCTGGAGCAGAGATTTAAGTGTGAGCAAAAGATACTGCCTTTCAGTTGACATTTTAATAGCCAAAGAGAAAGTGGAAAAGTTAATAGCTTGTCAGAATCTTATGTATAGTGCTCATTGGATTTCTGGTCACATTTCTCCTTCAATCTTTCTTATATTCATTTCTCAGGGTTGATGACTGAAATTTGAAAAAGTTTTACAAGAAACAACTATTCCAACTGAGATTACACACAATTATCTCACAATGTTTCCCCTCCCCCTCCTCTTTCTCCTCCTCTTCCTCCTCCTCCTCCTTATTCTTTTCCTTGGTCTTATGCTAACCTCAGTTACAGATTAATATGAACTGGGAGGATTTCTCTAAAGAACTAAACTTAAAAATCTCTTGCTGTGATTTTCAAGAAAACAACTTGCAACCTAGATTGATGTATCTTGCAAAACTATCTTTCAAAATTAATGGAGAAATAAAATACTTCTACAACAAATAACAATTGAAGAAATTCATGAAATTCAGAAATTCAAGTCAAATCTCTTGACTAATTTCAAAGTCTGAATTTTTTTGAACTATGAAAAACATAAAATTGTGTTTTCCTCTTAACTTACCTGCAAAATATAGATTTGCAGGTTTTCTCATATTAGTAATTTACACATTTTTGGTTCTTACTTATCATCCCTCTTCATTTGTTCAATGATAGATATATCCTTCAGTTGAGTTGAAGACAATGATATGTAGGAAGTTTAACAACAGTTTATAATGCCTGAATGTCTTAAAAATATGAAGAAAGTATATGTGATTTTCTCCAGAGGAAAAGGGCATATACCATTTACTGTCAATAAATATATCTCCTATTTTTGTTCTTCTCTTTTGAAAAAGAATTAACAGATAAAATTTTTATATGATTTTGTGGACAGGCTCCATTTGCTATAAAGCACATGCAAACAATATGAGCACTAACTCCAGAGTGAGAAGATTAAGATCTAGTATTGAAGCAAGATGGCAGAATAGGAATTCTCTACTTTCACTCCTTCCTCTAACCCCAGAAATGCAATTAGCAATTACCTGCAGATAAGGATATTGTCATGAATACTTCAGAATTTGAGAATGAGGCTGACAAACATACATTGCACTGCAGAATTGAAAACAGCAGCATGCAGAGCATGACCCAAGTTGGTGTAGTGCTCCTTTCAGAGGGTTTTCTGGGATACATAGGTTTTCTAGTGGGAAGAGAGTTTTGGAGTGAACATTCAGGGACACTTTTCAGGAGGCCTTTTTTTATCACAACCAATGAGAAACATCTGGGAGTATCAGCAGAGTTGACCATGTAAGATCAATTATTGACAAACAGAAGGAAAGGTCACAGTGACCACCAGTCCATGTATCATGGTGTTTGCTTTGCTTTCTAGCCACTGGGGGTAGGAGGTACACCTCCAGAGAACCTAGCCATAGATAAAAACAACAGAGAATCATAGGAATGAGAGAAACTTGAATGAAAAGTATAAGAAAGAATTAAACAGATTCAAGGAGATAACCAGGAAGTTAAAACTTCCATTGAAAGCTGGAAAAATTGCTTCAGTGAAACTGAAGGTAAGTTTCAGACCTTGAAGACAGGATTGCAGATAGTGATTATGAAAGGAAATACCTCTTAAAAATAGCAAGGAATTGGGAAATAACAATTGAATATATGATAAAAAGAAAAACAATATAAGAAAGATTGGTATCAATGAAAAAGCAGGACTTAACACAAATGACATTTGCAGAGGTGATAGCAAAAAAATTTCTAAGCCTGGGAAAAGAATCTGACATATAGATAAGTGAGACATAGAATTCCAATTATCCATAACCAAAATAAATCCACACCCAAACATATAATGATCAAGATCCAGAAATTTGGCACAGGAACAGACTATTAAAAGCTTTTAGAGAAAAGAAACAGATCATCTATAAAGGAAAGCCCATCATAATCATGATCAACTTCTTAACACAAATTATCAAGTCCTGAAAGAAAACAACTTGTAACTAGATTGATGTATCTTGAAAAACTATCTTTCAAAATTAATGGAGAAATAAAATACTTCTACAACAAAAAACAATTGAAGAAATTCATGAATACTGTCATGGTTTATATCTGTTGACATAAACAGGCCTCATGAGTTTGCATTGTGCATTTGTGATGGTTCATTGTCTAGTGCTTGGGTTGATGGTGTCAGTCCAGATGGTGTCAGTAGGGATGGAGCCAGGATGTGATGTAATGGCAGGAAGAAGGTGTGTCTTGCTTTTTGCTGGTTCCTGCTTGCTGTTTGCAGTTCTCCATGAACTGTGTCCCAGCCATGTCCGCTTGCCTTGGAGCCAACTGAGTGTGGACTGAAACCTCCAAAAACTGTAAGAAATAAACCTTTCCTTTCCCAACTTGGGCTTCAGGTATTTTTCTCAGCAACGAGTAAAAAGTAACAGAATTTGGTACCAAGGAGTAGAGTCATTTGCTGTGACTATACCTGACTATGGTTTTCTAGAGGCTTTGGAAATGGCTTGTGGGCAGAGTTTGGAAAGGTTTGGACATGCCTGGATGCATAGAGCTGGAGCAGCTTAGGCTGTTCTGTAAGAGGAGATTCTGGTCAGAGCTCAGGAGACCAAAAGGTGATAGAAAGCCTGATGATAAAGACCAGGCTTGGGAGGCTTCTGCTGGGAAGAAAGACTGCATTGGTTGTTGGACTCCACATGATGTGTGTTATGGCTTGGCAGAAAGTTTGTCTGCATTTTGCTCCTGCCCAGAGACTTTGCCTGAGACTGAGACAAAAGGAAATGGACTGATTAATCTTGAAAAAGCAATTAAAAAGCATTCAAACATTGAGGCTGTGGCATGGCTATTGTTGGGGGCTTTTAGCCAGCTTTATGTTGCAAATGAAGAGCAAAGAGCCCAGCAGGATAATTTGCAATACTGTAAGTTTGGCCAGAAGGAAAATGTCAGGAAGGCTGTGGATTGTAAAGACAGAGTTGAGATTTTGATTATTGAGGTGAAACAGAGAGATAAGAAAGAAGGCCCTGGGGCATCCCAGGAAGTGGGTCCCCACTCTTTGCAGCCTCACTGTGAAGAGGAAAGAATTTGCTCAGCAGGAAAAGCTGCAGAGTGCCATGCTCCAGAATAGTGACAGAGGCCATATGAGGTTCCAGAATGGCGACAGAGGCACATGAGGTTCCAGAATGGTGGCAACATAGAGAAGCTTTTCCTCATCATCAGGTAAACAGAGCCCTGTGATCCAGGCAACTGACCCCTACAGCCAAGAGAGAGAAAAGCCTGGCTACTGCTCCAGCTAGCAGCAAACCTTGGTGGCATCCACAAGATGCTGATTTTAGGTGCAAGGAAAATGCACAGATTCTGAGGGTAAGACAGCTTCCACCTTGATTGCAAAGGGCCTGGCAGGCCAAGCAGTGTGCCCCTGAGAGGCAATTTGCAAAGATGTAAGTGTGAAGCCGAAGGTGCAGTGGAGACCCCAGAAGTTTGGAAAAGCCAGGAATGTGGATGATTCAAGGGAAGCTGCAAAAAGCGAGCAAAGAGGATTTAAGAGAAAAGCTGCAGGAGTTGAAATCTCCAGAAGTGCCTTTGGGGTGGAATCACCCAAGCCTTTTGGAGCTTGCAACCAGATTGCTTCAGATGCTGAGCATGGAACTCTAGGACTTAATGTTTGTCCTGCTGGATGTTGGACTTGCTTTGTTTCCAATGCTTTCTATTCCCCTGTTTGTAACTTTTAGAATGGTAATGTTTATCTTGTGCCTTTGCATTTCAGAAATGTTTAACCTTGTTTCATTTGTATAATGGGTTACA
Organism: Cavia porcellus; assembly: GCF_034190915.1. NCBI lineage: Eukaryota > Metazoa > Chordata > Mammalia > Rodentia > Caviidae > Cavia > Cavia porcellus. The sequence goes on along the minus strand of NW_026947507.1, from coordinate 7,295,479 downwards.
GTTAAGAGTTTGCCATGGATCGTAGAGGAGACTTGGGACTTGGACTTTTCAGCAATGCTGAAATTTAGGACTTTGGCAACTCTTGGAGGTGAACTCAATGTCTTCTATATAAAGGATGTACATGAGTCCTGGGGACCAGTGGTGGAATGTCATGGTTCATGTCTGTGGCCCCCAGGCCTCATAAATTTGCATTGTGCATTTGTGATGGTTCATTGTCTAGTGCTTGGGTTGATGGTGTCAGTGCTACACCCACATAGGGGTGGAGCCAGGATGTGATGTAATGGCAGGAAGAAGGTGTGTCTTGCTCTTTGCTAGTTCCTGCTTCCTGTTTGCAGTTGCCATGAACTGTGGTCTAGCCATGCCTGCTTTCCTTGGAGCCAACTGAGTGTGGACTGAAACCTCCAAAAACTGTAAGCAATAAACCTTTCCTTTCCCAACTTGGGCTTCAGGTATTTTCTCTCAGCAACGAATAAACAGTAACTAAGACAAATGCCAAACCAACCCCACAATAAGTACTGAAAGATATCCTAGAAAGAGATAAAAATGGCCACAATTCCAAGAACAACAGAAGGAAATCACCAAGAAGGGCAAACAATTACATAGAGGAAAAATGTAGGGAACCAATAGCAGGAAGATAACATGACAGATGCAAACCAAAACGTATCAGTTATAACAATTAGTGTAAATGATTTCAACTCAACAATCAAAAGAAACAGACTGGGAAACTGGATACATAAACAAAATCAAACAATATGCTGTGTACAAGAAACATACTTAACATAAAAGAAAATTCATGGATGAAAGTCAAAAGATTGAAAACAATACTCCATGTGATAGAAATCCAGAAAAAAGCAGAGGTAGCTATTCTGTTTGCAGACAATGTGAATTTCAAAACAAGAATGATCAAAAGAGATAAAAAAAAAAAAGCTACTACATACTCATTAGGGGAAAACTTCAAGAGGAAGACATAACTCTCATAAATATATATGCACCAAATATGGGAGCACCCAACTACAAAAGACAAATAATAATACACATAGAAAATTAAATAAGCAATAACACAGTTATAGCAGGAGACCTCAACATTCCACTGTCATAATGAAATAGATCAGTTAGAGAAAAAAATCAGCAAAGAAATAACAGAACTGAAACAAACCTGTGAATAGGCTTAGCAGATATTTAGAGAGCGTTCCACACAAAAATATCTGAATACACATTCTTCTCAGCTGCACATGGGACATTCTCCAAAATAGATTATATGCTCACCCTTGGAACATGCTTAATTAAATGCAAAGAAACTAAAATTATCTCATGCATATTATCTGACCATAGTGCCATGAAATTGTAAGTTAATGACAAAAGAAACTGCAAAAACTCCATAAACACATGGAAATTAAATAACTCCCTCCTGAACAACAAATCACAGAAAATTCAAGAAACTAAACAATATCTACGATCAAAAGAAAATTCAAATACAACTTACTGGAACCCATGTGATGCAATGAAAGTAGTTCTCAGAGGAAAATTTATAGCAATGAATTCTCACATTAATAAAAAAGAGAGAGCATAAATAAACAACCTAATGCTGCACCTCAAGCTTCTAAAAAAGAAGAGCACGTCATGTGCAAAGCCCATAGAAAAGAAATTATAAAGACCTCAGAAGAAATTAATGCAATTGAAACTAAGAAAACAATACAAAGAATTAACAAATCAAAGAGTTGTTTCTTTGAAGGAATGAATAAAATAGATAAACCCTTACTCAATCTTGTCAATAAAATGAAAGAAAAAACTCAAATTCATGCATTGAGGGTAAAGTCACTACAAAACCTGTGGAAATTTAGAAGATCATCAATACCTACCTCAAAAATCTTTACTCTCATAGGGTAGAAAACAGAGGAAATGGACAGATTCCTAGGTATTTATGAATTACTGAAGCTAAGTCAAAGAGATAAAAATTCTGAATAACCCAATATCAGTTAATGAGATTGAAAATGTAATTAAAAACTTACCAACAAAGAAAAGCCCAGATCCTGGAGTAGCCCAGATCTTTGGAGTAGGTTCAAGTCCTAAGATTCTAGAAATAAGGGGATTTAAATCCCTACAATTTGCTCTATCAAAATAACTCTTTTGTCAGACATATTTCTAGATTATTTGAGGTGGGATGCCTAATGATAGGATTGATAAGGAAATGTCTTACATGCATAGGGCCAGTGTGAGGGAGAAAAATTCTAGTGAATTCTACAATAACTTTTGATAAGACTTAATGTCAATACTCAAACTCTGTAATGAAATTGAAAGGGAAGCATTACTTCCTAAGTCATTCCTCGAGGATATCAAAACCAAAGAAAGACCCAACCAAAAACCAAATAAAGCAAAAACAATTACAAGCCAATCTCTCTAATGAACACAGATGCAAAAACCCTCAGTAACATACTAGTAAACAGAATGCAGTAAATCATCGAGATTATTCACCACGACCAAGTGGGACTCATCCCAGGAATGCAAGGATGGTTCATCACAGGCAAATTATATTCACAGAGTCAGAGACAAAAATCACATGATCATCTCAATAGATGCAGAAAGATTTTTTATTAAGTCCAATACTCATTCATAATACACACTCTACAGAAAATTGGAATAGATGGTTCTTACTTCAAACTGATAAAAGCCATCTATGACACACTAGCAACCAACATTATACACCTATATATCACCAATCCTATTCAATATAGATGTGGAAACATTAGAGAAATTAGACAAGAGAGACAAATAAAAGGAATAATAATAGGAAAAGGAAAATTTAAATTATCATTATTCACAAATGATATGATACTCTACATAGAAGACCCTGAAAACTCTACTAACAGACTTCTAGATTTAATAAGCAAATTCAGTAGCACAGCTGGATACAAAGTAAACACTCAAACTCAATAGCACTCTTATACACAAAAAACAAAGTCACTAAGAAATTAGAAAAAACACACTTTTCACAATATCATCCAAAAAACAGAAATACTTAGGAATCAATCTAACAAAGGAGATAAAGATTTATACAGTGAAAATTAAAATACTCTGAAAAAAGAACTTAAAGACGATTTCAGAAAATGGAATGATAGCCTTTGTCCATGGACAGGAAGAACCAACATTGTGGATGGCCATAGTGCCAAAACTATTATACAGATTTAATATAATCCTATTCAACATATCACAGATCTAGAGAAAACATTCCTAAAATTTATCTGGAACCAGAAGAGAACTAGAATAGCAAAGGCAATCCTGGGCAACAAAGGCAAGTCAAGAGCCATCACAATTTCTGACTTGAAATTATGCTATGAAACTACCATGATAAAATTAGCATAGTAAAAGAAAAAAGCTCAGACCTGAATATCAATAGAACAGGATCAAAGATATAGACACAACTACAAACACACTCAATCACCTTGTCTTTGAAAAAGGGGCCAAATGTGTTCACTGGAAGAAAGATAGTCTCTTTAATAAGTGGTGCTCATAAAACTGGCTCTGCACATGCTGAAGACTAAAAGTAGACTCATGTCTATCACCATGCACTAAACTAAACTCAAAATGGATCAAAGAGCTAAATATTAAAACAGAAACACTAAATTTACTGGAAGACAACATAGATAGAAATCTCAAAGACATAGGGTAGGCAGAGAGCTCATGGACAAAAACCAAACTGCATGGGAAGTGCTTCAAAGAATCAACATCTGGGATCTCATTTTATTAGAAAGGTTTTCACATCAAAAGAAATCACCAACAGAGTGAAAAGAAAACCCCTGTTTTGGGAATAAATTTTAGCCAACTCTTCCTCAGACAAAGGACTTCTATCTAGAAAATATAAAGATGAAAACAATCAAACCCCTCAACATCATTGGTCATTTGAGAAATGCAAATTAAAACAGCCTTGAGATTCCATCTCACTCAAGAAAAGAATGGCTATCATCAAGAAATCATCCAATGACAAATGGTTTTGTGGTTGTGGGGGAAAAAACCATTCTCCACTGTTGGGGGGAGTATAGACTAGTACAACCACTGCAGAAATCAGTGTGGAGATTCTTCAAAAAACTAGGATTAGAGGTCACATTCGACCCCTATTCCCCTTCTGGGTATGCTTTCAGAAAAATTGAAAATATCATACCACAGATATATATGTGCACCCACGTTTATGCCAGTTAAATCTTGGAAACAACCCAAATACCCATCAACCAAGGAACTGATAAAAAAAAAAGATACAGTATTTTAAAACTGGATGCGGTGGTGCATAGCTATAATCCCAGCACTCAGGAGGCTGAGGCAGGAGAATCACTGCAAGTGTGAGATCAGCCTGGGCTACAAAGTGAGCTCAACACCAGCCTGAAGAGTATAGTGAGACCCTGTCTCAAAAGGACAAAACTTTTATATAATGGAGTACTACTTTTTATATAATTTTTAATATAATTATATATTTTATATAATTTTTATATAACGGAGTACTACTCAGTTATAAAGAAAGATAAATTCTAAGCTTTTATAGATAAATGGATGCAACTCGAGACCATACTCAAAAGTGAAATAAATCAAGCTCACATGTGTAAACATCATATTGTCTCCTTAGTGTAATAAACTAAAAGGGTAAATAAAAGGTACAATAGATATTGTGAAAGGGAAAGAAAATTCTCAGAAGGAAAAAACAACTGGCATACGGGAAAGAAGAACTGAAGAAAGGGAAACACACACACACACATATGCAAGACAGCTAAAATAATTGCACTACTAATTTTATTAGTTCATTGAAAGGAACATTTAGTGCTCATATTGTTTGATCAATTTTGCATGCTTATATCTGTTAATCTGAGAAATTATTGTGAAATTATTGTGACAACATGGGATATAATAACCAGTTGATCTCCTATCATCTTGTTGTGAAATCCTGTTTCATTTTCATTGTTTTTATTGTTTTTAAAACCAAAAAAAACAGAAAATTTGGAAACATACATTCACAAGAATAAAATGAAAAAGAATAAAAATTCTTATGGAAATTATGAGATGCCATTAAGAAGACCAATTTTTTAAAAATTGTATTTAAGGAGAAAAAAAGCAGAGAAAGGGTACAAGTTATACAGATTTACAGAAAAAAATAAACAGTAGGAAATCACTAGTTAATGGATTACATATTGTCATCTTAGAAATAATTGTTCAAGTCACAAAATTAAAGCTTGTAAAATGGACATTCCAACAGTGAGACTGCAAACAGTTCTGTTCAATGATCCAATAAACTCAGTGATATCATTTTCTATCTTATACACTTAAACATACATGCAGTTATATCATTTAGAGCACTTTCTTTTCCTCTCTTTTGTACAATGACAACTACACATTTTGGGTTTTGTTACTCCCACAGTTCTTATTACTTTTTTGGAAGGGAGTAGAGCCAAATGTGACATAACAGAACAGAGTCAATCAAATCAAAAGGGTGGACATAATAGATAATGTAAAAGCATAATACAAGGTGATGAATAATGGTTACCATAATGCCTCCCGCTATCTCTAATAGAATTGCCTATATCATCAGTTATAATAAAATTGAACAAAACAGTAAAGAACAAAACTGACAAAACCAAAACATTGGAGACATTGGTCTTCAAAAGTAGATAAAAGTCATCGAGAATGGGCATCATAATGAATCTTACTATCTTCACAGCTGTTGCCTAAACTTTTGAACCTGGTACTATCAAGCAAAGCAGAATAGGGGGACATCAGTCAAAAACAAGATGGTGAGAGTAATACAGGGCTTTAAATCAAGATAATGGAAAGTCAAAGTGGGTTACTATAATATATCCTGCTATTTTTATTTATTTTTCCCTTAATTAAAGTGATAAAAATAAAAAAGTAAATAATGGAGTGGAGATTGAGATAAAAGAGGGCATAACAGCAAAACAGCGCAGATCAAAACATAACCATTTAAGCAGAATAGTGTTTCACCACCAGATAATCCTGACATAAAAGTAGTTATCATATTGAAGAAGACCAATCTTTGCAAAGGAGTTTTTTGGGTAGAAAAGAGTGGTAAAAATTCCCAGAAAACACATTTTTTTGCCAGCAGATTTGTATTTATTTATTTTACAAGGCTTTATTAAGTTAATTATGATAAACATCTTAATAGACCAACATTCCAAAAGCATATAAAACAGCAAGACAATTATGGCAAATTAAAGTGCACTTTTAGATACACTGGTCATACTGAATTGTAATAACCTTTTCCCCAGACAACATATTTAAGCTAACCATGCTACAGAGTTCCCAAATCTGGAGAAAGATGACATCCAGGAATAGAAATCTCAGATTTCAAGCAAATTCAACCTAAAGAGAAATTTACCGAAATATATCATAATCGAATTATCAAAAACCAATGACAGTGAAACAATACTAAAAGTACTAAGAGAAAAGAAGCATAAAACATTCAAGAATTCATGTTCAAGGGACCACATCATTGCTCGCATAACAGAGCTCTCAGGTATCCTGGCTGAAGGTTGACATTGGCAGGAGGTAGTACCTGTCTCAAACGTGCATCTCTCTAGACAAATACAGGATTTCAATTCTTAGTACAATGTGTCCTTAAATTTGTGCTTTCATAGATCTTAGTAGAAATGTGGGTGTTCAGATAGTAATACAATCATTAGATATTTGTCAAAACCATCTATCAATAAGATAAAATGTGCCACAAGTCCAATAAAAATATAAATTTTTCTAACATTATCTACCTCCAATATACTGGTTAATTTTTATTTTAAGGATTAGGACATCTTTATGGTGAAGTTTAAGATTTAAAAGAATATTATATAAAGGAGGCAATGATTCAAACAAGATATGGTGAAAGATTTAGTAAGGCTACATTGTTGGATTGTCCTATCAGACAACCCTATGATCAGTAACATCAGGGGGTGTGTAGAGGGGTGTGGCTGGCAAGCTGCAATCACTGCTATCTGGGGTTGACGTAGGTGTCAAAAGCCAGCTGACAAGTTTGATATGTTGGGCAATTCCTGTGATAACTTAGTTCAAGCTTCTGCTCTTAGGTAACTATCTAAGTGAAAAACAGACTATAAATGTCTACTAATTGGGATACATGGGGACTATTCAATTTTTTGCTGCATATATCAGATAGATATTAATGCTAGCAGATAGTTAGGATGCATGGTGATGTATGTTTTCATATCTGTGACAAATTCTCTACTTTAGACAGTCAGGTGTAGTGTGATATGATCCTGAAAAATCAGTGCTAGCCTGATAAAAAAGAATGCCTTTGGAAACTTCATAAAAGCTAAATGGCTTTTCTTGAATTAAACCTTAACCATGGTAACTCAATTTTGTGAGAGTAAAGAGAATCCTATAGAACTCTGTAAAGAAGCTAACATATGTCAGTGCTTAAAACTAACCCTAATAAATAAATAATAAATTGTTGAAACTCTGAGATTTTAAAAAATAAGCATGAAATGATGATGCCTTGAAATTTCTCTCAGGGTAATTCCATTGATCAACCAATTAATAGAGAAGAAATATGGGTCTTTCTAAAGACCACATAAACAGATAAAAATTACTCCTAAAAGTTTCAGTTGAAACAGGAATCAAACAAATTGAGGCGGAGCAGAGATGGCATATAGATAACAGCCAGCTACAGAAGCTCCCTGAGATAGTCAACTTAGAATTCAACATAATACAGCGTAGGGAGCCCTAACAGAGGGAGAGAAATTCTCTAATCCTAAGAAGAAACTAAGGTGTAAAGAACCAATCAAACATACAGTCCCAGCTGGCCGTGCCACTGCAGCCCTGAATGCCTCCAGGCCGGCCTTGGTGCACCTTGACAGGTCATCCCTGCGCTGCTGTGCTCCAGCCGCTGCCTCAGACTCTGTCACTATGGACAGAGGCTAGGGAAGTAGAGCGACTCGGTACCCACCAGCTTCCCCTGTCCCCACCACCGCTGTCACCACTGCCGCCACTGTCACCACCAGCTCCACCACCTCCCCAGATCCAGGCCGTGTCCCGGAGGGTGCGAGGAGAAGGGCACGTTGTGGTGTCACAGGCACAGGACTGGACCTGCTGGGACACATCACCACCTTCTCCCTCACTGCTCATGCGAGGACCTGAGCCCCAAGGCGCCGGTGCTAAGGGGGCACCTGCTGCTGGAGTGCCCCTGAAGTGCCCAGGCGGGCAAGGGTGTCTTCCCTACTGCCAGGCCCACACAGCTGGAGCCCCATGGAGCCACCACTGCAGATGGAGCCCAGAGAATCTGCTTCTGAAAACACCTCTTCAGACAATAATCAAAAATGCAGAACCAGAACTTTCTGGTTTCCTGCTCGACCAGCTTCGGGGAATTGGACCTGCCTGCCTGTGCCCTGAACTCTAGACTGGGTAGTCTGGGCTGAGTGCCCCCACATGATACTGAGCCCCTGGGAGGGAGTTTAAGATCTAGCTAGTGCCAACAAAGGAATTTATGGCTTCCTGCTGCACTGAACCAGCTCAGCAGGGCTTGGACCAGTGTGCATCAACTTTCCAGTTTCCTGGGGAGTTCGGTGAACTCCTGGGAATTGGGCCTGCCTGCCTGCGCCCTGAACTCTGGACTGGGCAGCCGGGGTGAGTGTCCCTGCACCATTCTGAGACCCTGGGTGGGAGTTTCAGCTCTTAGCTCTGAGTTCTTGGTGGGAGGACATGGCGCAGCATGGAGTGGAGCCAAGACAGAGAAGTACATTGACTCCTTTCAACCTAAGTTGCTGAAGGAACTTGCAGGTCAACTGGCTCAGAGGCTTGAGGCTAGCCTGCACTGTCCCTGTGTCCCTGCATGTACTTCAGATAACAGCAAATCAGGGAGGGCAGCAAATCCCCAGGTAGCATGCTTTGGAAAGACCCTAAGCAATACGGAGAGGGCCAGAGACCCCCCCCCCAGGACACACCTATCTGAGAGAAACCAGAAACATGACAAGAGATAAAAATTTTTAAAAACTTCCAGCCACTGACCCTGGAAAAATAAGCCCAGGAGAGGTAAATACAGAAGAGAACCAGTGCAGCAATCACGTGACATTAGACACAGCATCAGCAGACATAAAGAAATACCTTCATGACTGCATAGACAAATTTAAAACTGTACTTCTGATCCAAGAAGTGAGGCAAGATATAAAAAGGATAATTAAAGAAATGATAAGCCCCTCCCAAGAAAACACAGTTGGAAGAACAGAGAAACTCAGAAAAAAAGAGAAATTTTTGATGAAGAATATAAACAAAACCTAGAATACATGAAATAGATCCAAAGAGATTACCAGGAAACTAAAAACTCCATTGAAAGTGGGCAAAATGCCTTAACGGAAACTAAAGTTAGCCTTTCAAAACTTGAAGAGAGATTTAAGATGTGTGATCATGAAAGAAAAGATATCTTAAAAATAACAAGGAACCAGGAAGAAACAACTCAAAGGCTAGAAGACAAGAAGAGGATCTATAACTTATAAATAAAAAACATGAGCAAAGAAGCAGGAGTAACCACAAAGGAACTACAAAGACTATTCACAGATTATAATTAAGGAAAACTTCCCAAGCATAAGAAAAAGAAATGATACCCAGATAAATGAGGCATACAGAACTCCAGCCACCTACAACCAAAACAGATCTACACTCAGACATATAATTATCAAGATTCCAGAAATCCTTCACAAGAACAGAATAGTAAAAGCAGCAGAGACAAGAAGCAGATTACCTACAAAGGAAAAATTATCAAAATAATGACAAACTTATCAACACAAACTCTCAAATTGAGAAGAACTTGGGGGGAAATAGTACAAGCCCTGAAAGAAAATAGCCTCCAACCAAGACTGATGTACCTGGAAAAACTCTCTCAAAATTAATGGAGAAACAAGATATTTCCAAAACAAAGAGGAACTGTGGGAGTTCATGGCCACCAACCCAACCCTACAAAAAATATTGAAGGACATTTCAGAGAGACAGAGAGGAAAAAATACCAGGATTCCAGCAACAGTGGCAGAGAGGCCTCAATTAATGGGGCAGACAGTGGAATGAGGGAGTAAGGTGGACAAATTATAGCAGTAAAGTGGAGCAGCAGACATGAGGCAGAGACCGTAAGCTATAGTCTTTAGTATGGATAGCTTTGATACACTATAAAAAGAGGCAGAGGCCATTGTTAATAGTATATCAGGATTTAAAATACACAGTAGTCTTATCGCTCTGTTTAGTTTGAATTTATTTTGTTCCGGTCTGTCCACTCATATCAGATTTGAGGCACAGACATCTGACCCAAAAATAGCAGGTTATACCATGGTAACTATCCTTAATTTCCTATTACCTTAAACTGAAACGCTGTATTACTTACATTGTTTTACTATGACTGATCTTATTTGAATCTGATTTGTTAGACCGCGGTTTCGCCTTGGCTTGCCTTGCCTTCAATTTTATTCGAATTTGATATGCTTGATAGTATCAAGTCTAAAAGTAGAGGCAACTACTCTGAAGATGGCAAGATGTAAAAGACATCCATTCAGGTTTTAATTATTAACTGCTTTCAAGTCCTACAATGTCTTCAAAGTTGTGTTTTTATAAAAATAGATATAAGTGCTATATTTAGCTATATAATGCCTGATGACGTGGACAATTCTATTGAAAATAACAAGAGAAAGCATTGATTCACACATGGTAAGAATTTCTAAACTATTTATGGGAACAGATTATATAATACACGATATAATGAACAAATACTCTGAAGAAGAGACACTAAGAAACCCAATGCTAATTCTGTAGCATTGTGATATAAAATCTAGCAATACTATTATTCACTGTTCAGTGTGATATGAGTCTAGTCTCTTATGTTCAATTTCAGCATACGTAAAGATAAGGACAGCTACTACAAAGAGAATGAGAGATATGGTAAATATTATTGACTTCTCCAACGTCAGGTCTTGAAGACCTAAAAAGCCTTCATCATCCTGTAATGATTTGATTAGTTCTATAAATTTCAGTATATATTCAATGTGTGTGAAGATGAGGAGCACTATTGGCAAGAAAAGTACAGACAATAAGATAGACAGTGAAGATCTCCAGTGGATTTGCTTTGAAATCTGTCTCTTTAAATTGTTTCCTTATGAACCGTTTTACTCTGTTTTGTTATATTTAATCTTACCCTCTTTAAGATAAAAAACAACTGTATAGGACTGATAACCATATTACTAAGTTTTTGTTGAATCATTGAGCAGAACTGTTTGCAATGTCATTATTTGAATGTCACATTGTATGCTTTAATTTTGTAACTCGAACAACTATTTCTAAGATGACAATATGTAACTTAACAACTAGTGATTTCTTACTGTTTATTTTTCTGAAATACTGTATTATTTCTACCCTTTTTCTGTTTTGTTTTGTTTTCCTCTTTAAATTAAAAAAAGGAATCAAACAAATCAGCTTGTGGAAAAACTGTATGGCAAATCTAGGAATAATACTGCATGATCTACATTCTTGGACTTTGCTTTGAACACAATAGTTGGTTTTATGTAAATAATATATTTTCTCCTACACTCATGTAACCCTAAGGGAAGCTGCTATTGTCAATTTCACTTCTATATAAAGCAATAAATCTCAATTCAGCAATTTTGTTCCTTGTATTCAATAGAAATTGATACAGAATGCAATGATCATTCACAAAACTTGAATTTTAAAATAAGCATCCTCAAATGGAATATTAAAACAAGGAAAAGTCAAATTCTACCTGTGCCAAATTTTTGCTAGAATTCATTATGGATACTAATGAAAATCACTGGGTTGGGTTGAGAAAAAACCATTCCAAGATTTTCCTAGACTGTGATTTCACACTATTTCGCCTGATTTTTAAATTCATCCTTATTATTGCATCTCGGTGTTTTGTTTAAGATCAAGTGTAGTTCATCTTTATTACAAAGCAAATGAAATCTGTACTTCTGATTTGCACTCAAATCATCAAAATGTAGAGCTATAGAAGTTACTTGCAGTTTGAGCAGCATCTGAGTCATATTTTGTCCTTATAGAATAGAACTCAAAGGAAAATTAGTTACGTCAAACTACAAACCGATTTTTAGGTTGAGGAATTTCACTCAGATCAATACAGTTTAATAGGTACTATTTCATCCCTCCGAAATAGTCAAACAATACAAATATTTAGTCAAATCAGTCCTCACTGTTTCTCCAGTCCTTTCTTTTTGTTTCCATTGTTTTCCAAGACACATGAAAAGTGCTTTAACTTGTGAGAGAAATCTGTTCTCTCCTCAAGGAACATTATGTAGGTGATTATTTTTGTCTCTGATTATTTATGTAAACAGTAATGTTAGTCAGTTACCAAGTTGAGTAATTCTGCTGCTGAATTCTTGGTCAAAGTCGTCATTGGGAGATATTGGTCAGAGTCCGATTCCTGCCTAAAATTACTTAACTGGAATGTGAGCTCCATGAAGGTAGTGAGTGTTCTTTAATCTTGTGTTTCCACACCTCACACCATACCTGGCTGTTTATGACAAACAGAAGAGACCCTTGCCACTGGGTCCTTGTTCCTCGGTAGAGCTCAAGCAGGCTCTATAATCAGTAGATCTGAGGTAGGCATGCTCAGAAACAATACAGATATGCAGTAATAAATCTGAGGTTGGATTTTCAGGATCTGCAAACTTTTTTAACTCCTTGGGTCATTCTAATCTTTAAAAATTCTTTTTCAGAGCTACTATATTATAATCAACATGGAATTTAAGAGTTATCAAATGAAAACTGGCCTTGATTGAAAAATCATTTGTGTAACCTTAGACAATGCTAAACTCTGAATTCTGTTCAATTTTGTTAACAGTAATTTAAAACTCCGAAACAATGTCAAGAGTGTCAGTCAGGGTCTCAGACCTGGTTGTGTGGTGCAGAGTACTTGAAACATAGCTGAATCCTGATGATTAATAGTTCTATCCTGAGTTCTGAGCTGAGTGAATAAAAAGAAGAAGGCAGAGAATATTGTGCTGGGGCACAGAACTGATGCAGTTCAAATCTGAGCGCAGGCTACACGACCTGCTCACTTTCTGTCTTGCTCTTCACACCTTTTCCCTAAGCACCCAGAATAACATTGTTGTTCAGAGATCCATACCTGAGCTTGCTCAAATGGATAAATATTTTAAAACTTGGGGGATTGCTATTTATTGATTTTTAGTTACAAAAATAAAATTGTATTTTAAAAACAGAGAGTAAAGAAAAAAGCCCCAGATCATCATCATACCACCATGCATACCATTCTTGCATATTTCCATTTTATCATTTTTTGCATATAGGGGACACAAACTATTATTCTTTTTTAAATAAAAAAATAAAAAAGAAGGAGATTAAGATAAAAGAGGACATAACAACATAACAACACAGGTCAAAACAGAACAATTGAAGCAACGTGGTGCCTCACCACAAGATAACCCGACCAAACAGTAGTTACCATAGTGTCTCTTTCCTTGAAATATTTGAGTATACCTTAATATACCATAGCATCCAACATATCAGGACAGTGTAAAACCATTCAAGAGAATGAAAGTATTACAGAGTATTTAGAACCAACTAACAGAAAATAAACAATGGTTTCTATATTCTCTGCTTTTTTATAAAAAATTTGTTTATACTATCACATATAATAAAATCCAGTAACATACAACATGATAAAACTGATGGAGACAGAGGAACAAAAGCTTGATGGGACTTCAAAACAAGATGATATTAAATCAGCACTAGCTATTGTGATGTCTTGTTTTCTTCAAAATAATTGTTCATACCATCACAGACAATAAAATCAAACAACTCAGAATAAAACCATTCCATTTAATAAATGAAAACATTATAAGGCTTCAAAGCAATATAATGGGGAATCATGATTACTGCATACTTTTATGTATTCTTACCATATCTTACACCAGAAAAACTATTTGGTACTTATACATGTGAGTTTGATTTACTTCATTTATGAGTATGGTCTCAATGCATCCATTTATTTATAAATATCTCAATGTGATCCTTCTTTATGAGTAGTACTCCACTGTATAAAAATACAATTTTTTATCCATTCCTCAGTTGATGGACATTTAGGTTGTTTCCAAGATCTGGCTGTCACAAATTGTGCTGTTATAAACATGAGTGCACATATATTACTGTGGTATGATGTTTTCAGTTCTTCTGGGAATACGCCTAGAAGTGGAATAGCTGGAACAAATGGGACTTCCAATGCCAGCTTTTTGAGAAATCTCCAGACTGACCTCCACAATGGTTGCACAAGTCTACACTCCCACCAACAGTCCAAGAGAGTTCCTTTTTCTCCACAACCTCTCCAGCATTTGTTGTTGATAGATTTCTTGATGCTGGCCATTCTTTCTAGAGTGCAATGGAATCTGTGTGATTTTAATTTGCATTTCTCTAATGAGTAAGAATGATGAACATTGTTTCATGTATTTATTTGCCAATTGTATTTCTTCATCTGAGAAGTGTGTATTCATCTCAGATGCCCATTTTTGGATTGGATCTTTGAATTTGGGGGGGTCTGATTTTTTAAATTCTTTATATGTTTTAGACAGAAGTCCTTTGTCTGAGGGACAGTTCACTAAGATCTTTTCCCAGTTAGTGGGTTTTCTTTTCACTATGCTGGAGATTTCTTTTGACATGCAGAAACTTCTTAATAAGAGGTGATCCCAGTTATTGAATTTGGGAAGTATTTCCCATGCAGTTTGATTCCTGTTCATGAATTCTCTACCTACCCCAGTGTCTTCAGGTTTTTACCCAATGTGTCTTCCAATATATTTAGTGTTTCTGTTTTAATATTCAAATCTTTGATCCATTTAGATTTTAATTTAGTACATGGTCATAGGCATGGGTCTAGTTTTAGTTTTCGACATATAGAGCCAGTTTTCCCACACCATTTGTTAAAGAGACTGTCGTTCTTCCAGTGCGCATGTTTGGCCCCTTTATCAAAGATAAGGTGGTTGAATGTGTTTGTAGTTGTGGTTGTATCTTTTAATCTATTCCATTGATCTTGGGCTCTGTTTTTATTCCAGTACCATGTTGATTTTACTACAGTTGTTTTGTGAATAACTTCAAGTCAGGGATTGTAATGCCTCCTGCCTTTTCTTTGCTGCTTAGAACTGTCTTTGCTATTCTAGGTCTCTTCTTGCTCCAGATGAATTTTAGGAGTGATTTCTCTAGACCTATGAGGTATGTTGATGGCATTTTTATTTGGTTGCATTGAATCTGTATAACAGTTTTGGAACAATAGCCATTTTCACAATATTTATTCTTCCTATCCATGAGCAAGGGATAAATGTCTACTTTCTGAGCTTCTCTTCAATTTCTTATTTCAGTGTATTATAATTTTCCCTGTATAGATCTTTCATTTCTTTCATGAGAATAATTCCTAAATATTTTTTTTTGGTTGCTAGTGTGAATGGTGTGGTTTCTCTTATTCCTCTGTCAGTGATTTTGCTGTTAGTGTATAGGAATGCTATTGATTTTTGAGTATTGATTTTGTATCCAGCTATATTGCTGAATTTATTTATTATATCTAAGAGTCTTTCAATGCAGTTTTGAGGCTCTTCTATGTAGAGTATCATGTCATCTGCAAATAATGTTAATTTAACTTCTTCTTTTCCTATCTTTACCCCTTTTATTTCTCTCTCTTGTCTAATTGCTCTGGCTAGTATTTCCAGTACTATATTAAATATTAGGGGTGATAAGGGGCATCCTTGTCTTGTGCCTGATTTTAACATAAAGGTCTTCAGTTTTTGGTCATTTAGTATGATACTGGCTGTTGGTTTGTCATAGGTGACTTTTATTATATTGAGGTAAAGACCATCTATTCTAATTTTCTGTAAAGTTCTTACAATAAATGAATGTTGGACCTAACCAAAAGCTTTTTCTGCATCTATAGAAATGATCATGTGATTCTTACTTTTGGCTTTATTGATATGGTGGCTTACATTTATTGATTTACATATGTTGAACCATCCCTGCATGCCTGGGATGAATCCCACTTAGTCATGGTGTATAATCTTCTTGATGATTTTTTGCATCCTATTTGCCAATATTTTATTGAGGATTTTTGCATCTGTGTTCATTAGGAAGATTGGTCTGTGGTTCTCATTTTTGTTGGGTCTTTCTCAGGTTTTGGTACTAGAGTAATATTTGCTTCCAGGAATGACTTAGGAAGGATTGCTTCCCTTTCAATTTCATTGAGGTTTGAGGAGTGTCGGCATTATATCTTCTTTGTACCTCTTGTAGAATTCTGCAGTGAATCTGTCGGGGCCTGGGCTCTCCTTTGTAGGTAAGGACTTAATTACATTTTCAATTTCATTAATAGAAATTGAGTTATTCAGCAGTTTTACATCTTTTTGACCTAGCTTTGGTACTTCATAAGTTTCTAGGAATCTTTCTATTTCTTCTGTTATCAAACCTACGAGAGTAGAGGTTTTCAAAATAGGTGTTGATGTCTTCTGTATTTCTATAGTCTGTAGTGATTACACCTTTTTCATTTCTTATTGCATGAATTTGAGATTTTTCTTCTCCTTTTTAAAATAAGGTTGGCTAGGCACTTAGCAATTTTATTTATTCTTTCAAAGAGCCAACTCTTTGATTCGTTGATTCTTTGGATTGTTTTCTTAGTCTCTATTGTATTGATTTCTGCCCTGATTTTTATAATTTCCTCTCTTCTTTGGCCTTTGGGCTTGACTTGCTCTTCTTTTTCTAGGTGTTTGAGGTATAATATCAGGTTATTTACTTGTATTCGTTCTGTTTTCCTGAAGTGGGGACTCATGGCAATAAATTTTCCTCTGAGGAAGGCTTTCATTGCATCCTGCAGATTCCGGTAAGTTGTTATTTGTATTTTCGTTTGCTTGTAGGTATTGTTTAATTTCCCCTGTGACCCACTGATTACTCAAGAGTGTGTTATTCAGTTTCCATGTGTTTGTGGGATTTTTTCAGTATCATTTTATCATTAATTTCTAATTTCATGATGCTATGATCTGATAACATGCAAGGGATAATTTCCACTTTTTTGCATTCATCTGAATATGTTCTGTGAGCTAATATATGGTCTACTTTAGAGAATGTCCCATGTACTACTGAGAAGAATGTGTATTCTGATGTTGTTGGATGGGACACTCTGTATATGCCTATCAAGTCCATTTGTTCAACAGGTGTGATTCAGTTCTGTTATTTCTTTGCTGATTTTCTGTCTGGTTGATCTGTCCCTTGGTGTCAATGGTATGTTAAGGTCTCCTGTTATAATTGTGTTATTGATAATTTGGTTTTTCATTTCTGTTAATACTTGTTTTACATAATTGGTGCTCTGGAATTTGGTGCGTATATATTTAAGATTGTTATCTCATCCTCTTGAAGTTTTCCCCTGACCAGTATGTAATAACCTTCTTTATCTCTTCCGATCATTCTTATTTGAAGTTCACATTGGCTGCAAACAGAATAGCTATCCCTGCTTTTTGGGGGGTTCCTGTTGCATGAATTATTGTTTTCTATCCTTTGACTTTCAGTCTATGAGTATCCTTTTGGGTTAGATGGGTTTTTTCTAAACCGCATATGGTTGGATGTTGTTTCTTTATCCATTCTGCCAATGGATAATTGGTGCATTGAGACCATTTACATTAATGGTTACAACTGTTATATATTGGTGTATTGTTGATATGTTAGTGATTACACGTTTCTCATTTCTGCTGCATCTCTATCTTTATGTTCTGTTTAATTGTCTGCTTTGCTTAGTGTTTTTTTTTTTCCTAGATGTATCTAAACTGTCTTTCACTATTCTTTGCAGGGTTGGCTTGGTGATCATGAAGTTCTTCACCTGTTCTTTGTCATGGAAGTATCTTATTTCTCCATTGATTTTGAAGGACAGTTTTTCAGAGAACATCAGTCTAGGTTGGAAATCATTTTCCTTTAGGATCTGAAATACTTCACTCCATGCTCTTCTTGACTTTTTTGTTTGTGTTGAGAGGTCTTCTGTGATTCTCATAGGTTTTCCTGTACAGGTGATCTGTCTTTTCCCTCTGACAGCTTTTAATATTCTATTCTTATGTTAGATTTCTGGGATGGTGATTATTATATGTCTGGGTGTAGTTTTATTTTGGTTATGACTATTTGGAGTTCTATATGCTTCACTGATCCTGATGTCGGTTTCCAATCTCGTGTTTGGGAAATTTTCAGCTATTACTTTTCTAAATATCCTCTTGACATCCTTTATGTTGTCCTCTTCTTTTTCATTAATCCCTATCAATCTTATGGTTTTTTTCTTTGCATCATCTTGCAGTTGTTGCATTGTTATTTCCTAATTCCTTATTGTTTTAAAAAGATCTTTCCTTTCCTGTTCACTAGCTGCAATCTCATCTTCCATTATGAAATTATCTTCACTTTCATTGAGGTGGTTTTATAGCTTTCAATGGAATTTTTGATTTCCTGTATATCTCTGTGCATCTGCTTCATGTATTGTTTGTTTCTTATATTGTTCATCCAGGGATTCTACCTTTTTGTTTAGTTCCTGCAATTTTTTAACTGTGTCTTCTTTAGATATGTTCAGCATCTCTTTTGTTGCTTTTATCATTTCTTCTTTCACATGGGAGATTATTTCTAGTTTGAATTCCTTTAAAGTTTCCCAGAGTTGCTTCTTTATTTCAGTTGCTATTATTTCAGGTATTTCAGGTGTATGGCATATATTTTCTTCTATGTACATAGCTCCTAAGGTTTCTTGGGAAGGACTGGAAGTTTGAGATTATATTCTGGTCTTTCATTTTGTCATTTTCCTATATTTCTGTTTTTCAAGTGTTATTCCCAGGCTTCCCCAGGGCTTGTTGGAAATCCTTTTCTATGGCCTCAGCTCCTGAGACTCTGGCCACCCAGTTCCCTGGATTGAGAGAAGGTCACTAGGGGTGGGCCAGGCAGGCCCAAACCCTGCAGAGCAGGTTGAGTGTGGCAGTAAGCTGTGAAGTTCCTTGGCTGGTGAGAGCAATGATTCCAACCTCCTGGGTTCAGGATGGTGCAGGGACAATCACCTCAGGCCGTCCAGGCTCCAGAATTTAGGGCGCAGGCAGGTCCATATCCCCAGAGTCTGCCAAGCATAGCAGCAAGCGGGGAAGCCAGTGCAGGCCGGCTCAACACCCGCTGAGCTGGTCCAGTGCAGCAGGAAGCTGTGAAGTTCCCAGGCTGGGGCCAAGCGAGGATCCTTAACTCGCTGGGCTCATGGGATGGTGCGAGGACACTCACCCCAGGCCACCCAGCCTCTAGAACCGATGGCGCTGGCAGACCCAGAACTCCAGAGTCCGCTAAGCATGGCACAAAAACCAAACTATTATTCTTAACCCTCTTGAGCCATTCCTCCTTTTCTCCCATTTCTGTGAACTGCTTTCTCATCTCCAATAATCTACCTTTTACTTTCCTGTCCTCATTCTCTTTTTAAAAAATCAGATTGTGCGTGTAAGTGAAGACATGTCGTACTGAACTTTCTAATTCTGGCTTATTTCACTTAACTTGATGGTCTCCAGTTTTATCCATTTTCTTGCAAACTATATGATTTCTTTCTTTTTTGAAGCCGAATAATATTGTTTTTGCCCCTCCATTTATTTGTTGACTAGCGTCTATGCTGTTTTCACAGCTTAACTATATAAATTGCAATAAAGGTAGGAGGCAGGTATCATCATATGAGTCATTCTTTAGTTCTTTAGAAATGTACTGAGGAGTGGTATGACTGGGTCAAATGATTTCACTACTTTTAGTTTTTTGAAATATTTCCATACTGATTTCCACACTGCTTGCTCTAGTGTACATTCTGACCAACAATGTGCAAGGGCATCTTTTTCCTCAACAGCATCCATCAGCTTTTGTATTATTGATGAGAGTCATTCTGCCTGGAGTGAGATGGAGTGGCAATGTTTTTATGATTTGCATTCCTCAAATGGCTAAAGATGTGGCACATTTTTTCATATACTTATTGGCTTATTCTATTCATTTCCACATTTATTGACTGGGTTGTCTTTCTGGTATCAGTTTTTTGTTATTTATTTTCTATATATTATATTAATCCTGCATTAAAAAAAATAAGCAGCAAAGATTTTTTTATCCCATTCTTTAGGTTGACACTTAACTTTATATGTCAGTCAGGGTTTACCAGGGAAATCATATAACACAAAATATACAAATGTATAAAGAATTACAAAATTGGCTTAGATGGTCAGCCACAGAGTTGGATGAGGAAGCATGCAGAGGGAGTCTGCATGACGGAGGCTGAAGTGTCCAGCCTAAGATCTGGAGCTCAATGCAGTGTTCCATGCAAGTACATATCAGGAGGTTGAAGGGTCTTCGAAGGGTCTTTGAAGAATCCAGACCAGAAGGCTGAAGAGTCCCAGTCAGAAGCTGAATAGTATGTACCAGAAGCCAGGGGACCACAACCAAGCTGAAAGGGAAGACTAGAGCTCCTCTGAAGAACCAGAAATCCCAAAAAAGAGGAAGAAGGAGGAGGAGGAGGTGAAGGAGGAGGAGAAGGAGGAGGAGAAAAAGAAGAAGATGAAAAAGACGAAGAAGAAGGAGGAGGAGGAAAGAAAGAAGAAAGAAAGAAAGAAAGAAAGAAAGAAAGAAAGAAAGAAAGAAAGAAGAAAGAAAGAAAGAAGAAAGAAAGAAAGAAAGAAAGAAAGAAAGAAAGAAAGAAAGAAAGAAAGAAAGAAGAAAGAAAGAAACCAGAAATCTGCCCTTCCTCATTTGCCTTTACTGTATGCAGGTCTCCCGTCCTGGGGCAAGGGATGGGGCTGCTTTATACCCACATCATCTCTGTGCCCACCTCTTGCTGAGGCTGAGGATATTTGCAAAGTAAGGACCCTGGCCCCCTGCTGAATCACTTAGTTAAACTTCTAAAGCTCTCAGATTGACACAGCGAACAACATGTTAGAGTGGTAAGGACATGTCTTCCATATCCCAGGGTCTACACTTGCTGAATTACTTAGGCTTCTAGAGTCATCAAGTAGACACAGTGTATCAACCATTGCAGTCTATTAATTGTTTCTTTTGCTTTGCAAAGCTTTTGAACTTGATGTAGTCCTGTTTGTCGATTCTTGCTACTATTTCTTGTGCTATTAGGATCCTATTTAAGAAGTCTTCTGTGCCAATGGCTTTGAGTGTTTTCAAATTTTCAAAAGTTAATCAGAGTCTTTGGTTTACTTTCATCTGATTAGTGTGGTGTGAAAGACAACAACTTGGTTTTAATCTTCCATATAGCAATATTCAGTTTCCTAGCATCAGTTGTTCAAGAAGGTGTTTTTTCTAATATAAATAAGATTTAAAAATAAAGAAACTATCTTTTCTCCAAAGTTTATCACTGGTCTCTTTGTCAGAAGTCAGATAGCTATAGATGTTTGGTTTTCTCTGTGTACTATATTACTCCATTGTCTACATGTGTGGTGTTATACCAGCATCATGCTCTTTTTTTGTTATGATGGTTTTGTAGGACCTTTTAAAATTGGGTGTCAGGTTTGTAGTAATCAACTCTTGGAAACAACCTAAATGCCCATGAACTGAGGAATGAATAAAAAAAGATGTGGTTTATGCAACAGAGTACCACTCAGCCATAAAGAAGGATAAACTGAAGACTTCTAAATGGATGCAACTTGAGAACGTATTCATTAGTGAAATAAATAAGGCAAACATGTGTAAACATCATATTGTTTCATTAGTGTGAGAACTCAAAAGAAAAAACATGTATATGTGTATGTATATGTATATAAAAATAGTTAAAATAGTTATAGTACTGATTTCTCTGAGTTCACTAAAAAGAAAGATTTGTGATGGTATTGTTCAGACAATTGAATGCAGATGTCTTGTGCTCTGGGTGAAAGATTTGGTGATGATAATGTGCAATGTATGTGCCATTGTTTCCCCCTGGTTGATGTGTTTTGAAATTTTGTTGTAGTTTTCCTCCTCCTCCTCTTTTTCCTCCTTCTTTTTCTCTTCCTCCTCCTCCTCCCCTCTTTCTTTTTACTCTGAAATAAAATGAATTTGGAAAAAATTGAGTGTCATATGTTCACTGGAAGAAAGATAGTCTCTTTAATAAATGATGCTGGAAAATCTGGCTTTCCACATGCCAAAGACTAAAATTAGACCCATGTCTATCATTATGCATTAAACTAAATTCAAAATGGATCGATGATCTAAATACTAAATCAGAAACAATCTATTGAAAGACAAAGTAGGTAGAAATCTTGAAGACACCGAGAAAGGCAGAGTTCATGAGCAAAAATCAAACTGCATGGTAAGTACTTCAAATAATCAGCATCTTCAATCTCATCTTATTAAAAATGATTTGCACATCAAGAGAAATCACCAGCAGAGTGAAAAAATGCACAGAGTGGGAAAAAATTTTCCCAACTCTCCCTCAAACAAAGGACTACTCTCTAGAACATATAAAGAATTGAAAAAAATCAGATCCCACAAATTCAAACACCCAATACAAAAGTGATATCTGAAATGAACACACGCTAAAGAAATACAAATAAATATATAAAAAATGTTCAACATCATTGGTCATTCAGGAAAAGCAAATTAAAACAACACTGAGATCCCATCTCACTTTGTAAAGAATGGCTATCATCAAGA
This sequence comes from Cavia porcellus, assembly GCF_034190915.1. Classification (NCBI taxonomy): domain Eukaryota; kingdom Metazoa; phylum Chordata; class Mammalia; order Rodentia; family Caviidae; genus Cavia; species Cavia porcellus. The sequence goes on along the minus strand of NW_026947507.1, from coordinate 7,272,832 downwards.
AGTCAACCAATAACAAACGCTGGCAGGGAAAGAACTCTTCTCCACTGTTGGTGGGAGTGCAGACTGGCACAACCACAGTGGAGATCTGTGTGAAAATTCCTCATAAAACTAGGATTAGAAGATCCATTCAACACAGCTATCACCCTTCTGGGCATTTTCCCAGAAGAATTAGAGCATCACATTACAGCAATATATTTACACTTGTGTTTATAGCAGCACAATTTGTAATAACTAAATGTTGGAAATAATCCCAATGCCCACCACCTGAGGCATGAGTAAAAAGATGTGGGAGGGGCCAGGGATTTAGATCAGCAACACAAATGCCTGCCGGCAAGTGAGAGGTCACGAGGTAGATTCCCAGTACCAAAAAAAAAGTGATGTTTTTATACAATGTTGTACTATTCAGCTATAAAGAAGGATAAATTGAAGACTTTAATAGGTAAACGGATGTAACTCAAGACCATACTCGTAAGTGAAATAAACCACACTCACATGTGTAAACTTTGTATTGTCTCCCCAGTGTAAGAAACTGAAAAAGTAAACAAGATTTAAAATCTACAATAGACATTGTGAAAGGGAAAGAAACTGCTCAAAAGGAAAGAACAACTGAGATGAGCGAAAGGAGAAAAGAAGGGAAAAGAAATATATATACATATATATCAGATAGCTAAGATAATTATACTAATAATTTCTTTTAGTTCATTGAAAATACCATTCATGCTTATATTGTTTGATCAATTATGCATATCTGCATCTTGTGATCTGAGCAGTTACTTTGAAGATAACAATATGCAGAATATTAATAATTATAAATTTCCTATTATCTTGTTTTGAAATTCTGTAACATTGCTTTGATTTTTTTCTCTTTAAAATAAAAAAGGTATTGTAATGCTTCCTGCATTTCTCCTTTTTTTTAAAAAAGGTTTTCATTAGTATATATTAATATTTATGCAGTTTACAATGGTCTTGGGGAGTGGTTACATGAACACACCACAGTTTGTCTCTCTTTTTAAAAATCCCTTTCCCTTCCCTTTCCCTCCTCCTCTAGTTTCCTGTCCCAGTTTTCATTTCTGTTAATATTAATCTTAGCTCGTGTCACAACATATTATGCCCACATTCAATGATGCTATTCAATTTCTGAACATGGTATGTCTTTATGATATTAATTTTGCCTTCCTTTCTTACTCACCCCTCATCCTTATTTCTATCACAAGAGATCCATTCTCTTGCCTCCCTCTATCATCCATTATCATTCTTTGTTTGTGCTGTGTCTCACTCAAATGAAGTTACCATACGATACTTGTTATTTTTAAGAAGTTTTTCATTTCATGCTCCCATATTACAAATCTGCCCTCCAGTTCAGATAATCTATCCTTAGTTTCTTTCAAGCTGTTATACCAGTTTTCAATAGAGTTTTCAGTTTCCTGGTAATCTCTTTGAACCTGCTTCACGTATTCTATGTTTTCTCTATTTTCTCCATCAAACAATTCTCCCCGACTTCTGGGAGAATATGGTGGACAGATAACAGATACTACGGAGTCTCTCTGAAAGGCTTGGTTCAGAAGTCAGGAAAGGTGCAGAATAAGGAGACATAAGCTGGTGGAGATATGCTCTGCTGACTCAGGAACGAACTGGGCTGAGAGAAACCAACTTGGAATGCAGTCCTGGTGCTAAAGCAGGCACAGAAAAGCCTCAGTGTGGAGGCTGGAGCCCGCGCCATTGGAAGCCACGATTTGGGTTTCTCGCCACGCGGTGACTACCTCTACAGCAGCCCAGCAAGGAGAGAGACGCGCAGAAGCTTTGAGAACGGGAAGCTGCGAACAGAGTCGAAAACAGGACGGACTGGGAGGCGTGCACTGACTTGTGGTGAGGTGAGTGAGAGAAACTGACACTCTACCACAGTTTGACTCCAGCGGAGGACTTTTTGGGCCTGGGCAGTCCTGTGGGAGCAGGGCACGGTGGCGACTCCAGCCACACATCCCCCTCTCGGGCGGGATTGGTGAAAAGTGCCTGGCCTGCATGACGCTGCTGGCAGACTCGGTAGGCTGGCCCAACCCAGATCCCAGAGCCTGACGGTGGCTTGGAAGGGGCAGGCCAAGCGTAGGCTGCCTAGTCTGGAACTTCCTGGTGTGCTGCGGTGGGTGGGAACACCTAACTGGCGCAATTCGATCAGGCTGTGGCTGACAGGGAGAGAAGCTGGGTCTCCTATATAAGCTTGCATATATAAGGAACAGAGAATATGGGAAAAGGCAGCAACAAGAAAGGCTCCTCAGCCCCCAATTCTGAGAAACAGGCAATAGCGGACACCGCACCAATAGACATAAAGCGCCATATAGAGAGCCTCATAGATCAATTCAGGAATGAAGTTATCAATGACCGGAAGCTAGAAGTATGCAGAATAGTTAGAGAAATGCTAAGCACCACCCAAGAAAAAACAGATGGTGGAATGGAAGAACAGAAAAAGAGGGGAGAATTGTTTGATGGAGAAAACAGAGAAAGCATAGAATACGTGAAGCAGGTTCAAAGGGACTACCAAGATACTAAGAAGTCTATCGAAGACTGGCATAACAGCTTGAAAGAAACTAAGGACAGACTCTCTGAACTGGAGGGCAGACTTGTAATATGGGAGAATGAAATGAAAAACTTCTTAAAAATAACAAAGAAACAAACAGCAATAATACAAAGACAAGAAGATGTTAAGAGGATCCATAACTTAAGGATTAAGAACATAAAAGAAGAACTAGGGACACAAACAAGTGAACTACAAAAGCTACTCACAGAAATAATCCAGGAGAATTTTCCTAATTTAGCAAAAGGTAAAGATACTCAGATGTATGAGGCATACAGGACCCCAGCTACCTACAACCCAAACAGAGCAACACCCAGGCATATAATAATAAAAATTCCAGAAATTCAATACAAGAACAGAATATTAAAAGCTGTCAGAGACAAGAAACAGACCACTTACAAGGGAACACCCATCAGAATTACAGCAGATTTCTCTGCACAAACCATCAAATCACGAAGAGCGTGGGAGGAAATAATTCAAGCTTTGAAAGATAATAATCTCCAGCCAAGATTGAGATATCCTGCACAACTGTCCCTGGAAATTGATGGAAAAACGAGGTGCTTCCAGGATAAAGAGGAACTGGGGGGATTTGCAACCACCAATTCAACTCTACAGAGAGTTTTGCAGGATATTCTAAAAAAAGAAAAATACAAAGAATCCAGAAATAGTGGCGGGGAGGCCACAACGAATGGAGCAGAGAACAAAATGCAGAAGACAAACTGACAGCTACTGACAGAAAAAGAGCTCAACAGAAATGAGGCAGAGAAGATTGGATGATAGGAACAGCTAATTTGGGGAAAATGACATCTTAATAGGTAATACTGATTTAGTATCATCTTGTTTTGAAGTCTCATCTAGCTTTTGTTCTTCTGTCTCCAATGGTCTAAATAGGTGGTATCTTATTGGATTTTATTATGTACGATAATATAAGCAAAAACTTTTAAAGACAAGGAGATTATACAGAAACCATTGTTCATTTTCTGTTAGTCGATTCTAAATACTCTGTAATGCTGTCATTCTCTTAAATGGTTTTACATTGTTTTGATATACTTAATGCTACAGTATACGAAGTTGTACTCAAGGATTTCAAGGAAAGAGACAATATAGTAACTACTTTTAGGTCAGGATTATCTGGTGGTGAAACACTATTCTGCTTAAATGGTTATGTTTTGATCTGCATTGTTTCGCTGTTATCTCTTTTATCTCAATCGCTGCCCTCTTTTATCTCAATCTCCATTCCATTATTTACTTTTTTATTTTTATCCTTTTAATTAAAGGAAAAAAATAGCAGGATATATTATAGTAACCCACTTTGACTTTCCATTACCTTGATTTAAAGCCCTGTATTACTCTCACCATCTGGTTTTTAACTGATGTTCCCCTATTCTGTTTTGCTGGATAGTATCAAATTCGAAAGTTTAGGCATCAGCTGTGAAGATAATGAGATTCATTATAACGCCCATTCTCATTGACTTTTATCTACTTTTGAAGACCTACAATGTCTCCAATGGTTTGGTTTTGTCGGTTTTATTCTTTACTGTTTTGTTCAATCGTATTATAACTAATGATATAGGCAATTCTATTAGAGATAGCGGGAGGCATTATGGTAACCATTGTTGACCACCTTGTATTATGTTTTTATATTATCTATTATGTCCACCCTTTTGACTTGACTGATTCTGTTCTGTTATGTCACATTTGGCTTTACTCTCTTCCAAAAAGTAATAAGAACCGTGGGAGCAATGAAACCCAAAATGTGTAATAGTCATTGTACAAAAGAGAGGAAAATAAAGTGCTCTAAACTATATAACTGCATGTATATTTAAGTGTATAAGATAGGAAATGATATCACAGAGTTTTATTGGATCATTGAACAGAACTGTTAGCAGTATCATTGTTGGAATGTCCACTTTACAAGCTTTAATTTTGTGACTTGAACAATTATTTCTAAGATGACAATATGTAATCCATTAACTAGTGATTTCCTACTGTCTATTTTTTTTCTGTAAACCTGTATAACTTGTACCCTTTCTCTGCTTTTTTTTTCTTTTCTCCTTAAATAAAATTTAAAAAAAATTCTCTCCTTTTTTTCTGTTCTTCCATTCCACCATCTGTTTTTTCTTGGGCAGTGCTTAGCATTTCTCTAACTATTCTACTTATATCTTGCTTCAAGTCGTTAATAACTTCATTCCTGAACTCATCTATGAGGCTCTGGAGATAGTGCTTTATGTCTATTGGTGCTGTGTCTGATATTGCATGTTTCTCCGGATTGGGGGCCGAGGACCCTTTCTTGTTGCCCCTTCTTCCCATAATTTTTGTTCGTTTTATACAAGCATTTATAGGAGGCCCAGTTTCTTTCTTTGTTGGTTACAGTTTGTTTGAATTGCGCTGGCTAGGTGTTCCCACCCACTGCAGTGTACTAGGGAGACCTAGATCTGGGCAGCCTCTGCTGGGCCCGACCCTCCAGGTCAACCCACCAAAGGCTTCAATGCTAGGGTGCACCTCCAGGCACTGGGACCTGGTTCGGGCTAGCTTACTGGGTCTTAGTCAGTGGTGACACCCAAGCCAGGCACTCCCCACCAATCCCACTTGAGAGGGGAATATGTGGTTGAAGTCACTGCAGCATCCTGTTTCCGGCTAGTCTGCCCGGTCCCAGTATGCCCTTTGCTGAAGCCTCCTACTCTATGGAAGGGTCCCCAATCCACTCACTCACCGCAGGTCGATGCAGGGCTCCCAGGCAGTCCCACTCTCAACTCCATTCACCACTTCCCACTCTCAGAGCTTTTGTGCCTCTCTCCTTGCCATGCTGATTGGGATGCAGTAGCGGCTGCAGGAAATTCAAATTGTGGCTTCCAGTGGCGCAGGCTCTAGCTTCTACGCTGAGACCTTATCTGTTCCTGTTATATCACCGGGATTGTGTTTCCAGTTGGTTTCTCTTAGTTTAGTTCGTTCCTGTGTCGGCAAAGTATATCTCCCCTTGCTTAGGACTTTTCGTCCAGCACCATTCCTGGATTCTAAGTGCAGTTTCTCAGAGAGCCTCCAAAGCTGCTGCTATCTATCTGCCATGTTCTCCTGGAAGTCTTCCTACCATACAATATTTAAGCTTGTGTATCTGGTTTATTTCACTTCACACTGTTTTTTCAACATGCATTCATTTTCTTACAAATGTGTCAAATTTGTCATTATTCATAGCTGAGTCATATTCCATTGTATATAGACACCAAATTTTCTTTATGCAATCATCTGTTGATGGGTATACAGGCTGCCTTGAGGATTTAGCTATTTATAAATTGTACTGCTTTTTTTGCTTGAGATTGCTTTGGATGGGTCTTTGTGATTCCATAAAAATTTTATAATTTCTTTTCATAGTATGTGAAGAATATTGTTGGGAAGACTTTTGATGGAAATTACATTGATTCTCTAGATCCCAAGGGAGATCTTTCCATTCTTTAATGTCATTCTCAATTTCCTCCCTCTATGTTCTGTATTTTCTTTTACCTCAGTAAATAGGTTTGTCACTAGATATTCTTGAAAACTATTTTGAATGGAATTGGTTTCCTAATTTTTTTCTTGACAAGTTCTCTTTTTTTTTGGTTATAAGAAAACTATTGATTTTTGTGTTTATTTTGTAAACTACTGCTTTGGTGAATTTATTTTTCAGATTCAAAAGTCTTCTGCTAGTCTTCTTGTCTTTAATGTCCTTAGGATCATACTCCAACATAGGGACAATTTGACTTCTTCCTTCCCTATAAAGATCTCACTTATTTCTTTAACATAATTGCTCTGGCTAAAATTTCTAAACACTATGTTGATCGAGAAAGTAAGAGTGGACACATTTTTTTCATTCCAATGCTTTTGATATTTCTCTGTTCAGTAGGGCACTGATTATGAGCTTGTCATCTATAGTTTTTATTGCTTTAAATAAAAGTAATTAATTTCCTACCAGTTTTACTCAGAATTTTTATCACGAAGTAATGTTGAATTTTATTAAGGCTTTTTATGTATCTGTTGAAATGATACATAAATTTTATCCTTAATTCTATGCATGTGTTGTATTACATTTATTTAGTTAGTTATTTTGAACCATCCTAGCATGCCTTGGAAGAAACCAACTTGGTAATGGTATCTGTTTAATATGATATTGAAGTTAAGAATCATATTGGGGATTTTTGCATCTATGCTCATCAAGGATTCAGGTTTAGTTTTCTTTATGTTGAGTCCTTATCTAATTTAGGGAACAATTTGGTACAGGCTTTGTAGAATGAATTTAGAAGCATTTCCTGCTTTTCTATCTTATAGGAGAGTTTAAAGAGCATTAGAATCAATTCTTTTTAAAATATCTGGTAAAATCTAGCAGTAAAATCCATGTATTCTAAGTTTTCTTTATATTCTTCATTGAACATTTCTCTCATTTTTTTGTGTTCCTCCATTCTTCCATCGGTCTTCTTGAGAGGTGCTTAGCATTTCTTTTATTACTCTACATGTATCTTGCTTTACTTGAATTAATATTTCACTTTTGAGGTCATCTATGAGGTCCCAAAGATATCTCTTTATGTCCACTGATGCCGTGTCTGATATTGCGTGTTTGCTGCCCTCATCTCTTTTGTATTGACCTCTCCTGGATCAATATTTTCAGGGTTGGGGGCTGGGGACTTTTTCTTATTTCTTTCTCTTGTCATGTTTTTGGTTTCTTCCATACAAGTGTATAGTGGAGGTCCCAGCCCTTTGATTATAGTGCTTCTTAAGCGTGCTGGCTAGGGATTTCTGCCCTCTCCAGTTTGCTGTTGGTCACTGAGGTGTAAACAGGAGCGGCATATGATGGCCCCTCCCATCCAGGCCAGTCAACCTTTTGGGACCTTCACTGTGTTAGTGTGTGCCATGCATGTGAAATTGGCTTGGAATGACTTATTGGGTCCCAGCCAGGGGCACGATCCAGGACAAGCAGATCCCACCAATCTGCTCTGGGAAGGGGGCAACCAACTGAAGTCACTGCCATTCCTTGTTCCTGCCTGTCCTGCCCAATTCCAACATGTCATGCAATTGGTCACCCCTTTCCCGTGAGAAGGTCTTATTCCTTGCACTCACCAAGGGTTAATGCAGGTTCCTTGCATGCTCTGTTCTCTGTTGGGCCCACTGACCTCTAGCTTCAGCATGCATGAATTCGGTCAACTCCAACAAGTTGCAGTGGCGCAAGTTTGGGCTGCTCCAGTGAGAGCGCTGTAATGGCTAATCTTTGCTGCTCCATTGGTAGCCCCAGGACTGCATGTGTGACCAGCTGTTTTCCCTTTAGTTTCTTCCTGAGTCGAGAGGTTCCATCTCTCTCTGTCCAGACCTCTCTAGGATGTTTTATTCCGGCATCTGAGTTGTCTCTTTCAGAGAGTTTCTGTATGCTGCTGCTTACTGATCTGCCATCTTTGTGAGAGTCTCTTATTTTGTTTTCTAAACCATGAATTGATATTGAATTCTTTCAAACAGTATTTTGTGTCAACTGATAAAACCATAAAAATTTTCTTTTGTAGCCTGATGATAAGGCGCATTATATATTTGATTTTTTAATATTGAAACATACCTGAAAACAATTCTACTTGCTCATGGTGTTTTATTATTCTTATACATCACTTAATTGCTAATGTTTTTACTAACATATTAAAATTTATGGGAGCCATTGGCTTATAGTTTTCTTTTTTGTATATTCTATCTGTCTGTCTTTGGTAACAGGGTCATAATGGCCCCTTAAAAGCAATTGGGAAGCATGCCTTCCTTTTTCTGGAAGAGATAATATAAAATTGCCATTAAGTATTTGATTGATAAAATTATCCAGTGAAATTATCTGAGCCTGGAGGATTCTTGATCAGGAAGTTTTAAAATGAAAATTCAATTTATTTAACAATCATAGGACCATTTGGTTTATCTACTTCTTCTTGTGGCTAGATTCCCTCCCTCCCCCAAAGTCTCATGCATTCATAGGCTTAAGCATTATATAGTCATAGGCTTTTCAGCAATTGTTGGATCTAGTGTGTGCATTGGAATCAATTTGCAGTGCAATACTAGTCTCAAGGGTACTAGGATTGTGCTACCCAATGTAAGTAGCCAGGGTAAGACATAAGAGATAGAAAGTGCTAAGGTTGTCCCTGATTTTTTATGTTCTTTCCACTATGAACTGTTTCTCCTTTGCAAGGCCTGTCTGCCACACCATCCTGCCTTTAAGCCAGCTGATTATAGACTAAAACCTCTACAAACTGTGAGCTAACTAAACCTTTCTCTCTTTTACTTTGGGTTTCAGGCATTTTGTCTCAGGAAAGAAAAAAGTAACACGTTTTGTCTAAGTAATAATAGCTTTTGTACTGTGAGGACATAGAGAAGAGAGTATTCAGCTGACGGCAATATTACCACAGTGATAGCCAGACTGTACCTGGAAACCTCAAGATCCACATGTCCTAACAGGTCTCATGTGTTACTTACATCACTCAAAGAACTTCCAAATACACAGCCCTTCTGAGAGATCTCACATTTTCTTTTTCAGCAGCATACATGTCTATAGGCTCAGTAGAGACTGGTAAATGTGGCAGTAGCTGTCATTACATGTCATGATTACATGCATCTATCACTGCAGTGTGATGATAAAGGGTTTCCACCAAATCTGGAACACTGTCAAATTCCCAGGTTTTGTTTATTGTTACCAACTCCAAGGTACACATCAATTCATTCTGGACAGAATGAATGCCCAAGCATGTGCCACACAATGAGTGCTATGGTTTGTGTCATCCAAGTGTCCATTGTGGTTAAAAGCTGGTCCCCAGAGTTGTGCTATTGGGAGGCAGTAGGACTTTTGGGAGGTCTGATCTACTAGGTGCTGCTAGGTCACTGGTGTGCACTCTCAGGGGATTGTGGGACTTTGGCCTGTCCTATCTGTTTCATACCTGATGACATGAGAGTTTTCTCCCTCACACACACTCCATCTATGTGACTACAACTAGCAGGCATCATGTCCTTGAATTTCCAAGTCAGTAAGCTAAATGAATTTTTCATAAAATTATAGAGAATTTTTATAAAGTTAGCTGCCTCTGCATTTTGTATTGCAAAATTGACTAACATAATGGACTGATGTAGAGGAATCTAAAATACATTAAAGCTAATAAATGCTTTAAAAGTCAACTTTAATAAATCTGTTCTTTATTGTACTTCAAGATTATTGATTATAGAAAGAAAAAATGCTGACACTTGTTTCTCATAGAAATAGACCTAAATCTAAACAAAACTGTGGCTGGTTGTCTGGAAGAGTGAGTCCCCATACCATTCCTTGCTTTTAACAGTGAGAGCATTTTAGCCAAGAGTTACTAAGGACCATGGTTTTGGCTAATGGCTTTTCCAGTGTGTTCAGTCTCTGTGGCACCCATGTATCATAAACAGATTTTACTCACTCAAACCTTTGGCTTTTTAATCAGTTAGTGAGCAAGGTTGATATTTGTTGCTCACAGAGAATTCTACCCAGGGCTGGGGCTATGGCTCAGGGGCTCAGTGCCTGCGTGGCAAGCGCAAGGTCCTGAGAGTGACTCCAGGTGCCTCCTCCCACACAAAAAGACTTGGAAGATGTCAACCAAATCTAGCTTTCATATGTCAGAGTAATAGGAACTTTCTTCAAAATTAGAATAAGACAGTGATTGTTATTGTAATTTTAAACATCATACATTGCAAGCTTTGATTCTCTAATGTTTCACACTGTAAATTTTGATCTTCATAATGACAGATAAGTACTGGGCTCCACAGCATGTATTTTATTATCTTTCTGCTGAAGTATTTAAAATATTTAGGCAATAAATAAATATTTAAATTGGGGTTTCATTTCTACCTATTATTCAGACTCACATTTACTTTTTTCTGGACAGATTTTTATAAGCATTATTTTATAAACAGTGAAACACGTATCTTCCAATTTTATGAATAAGTGTATCATCTTATAAGCTTACTACAATATAAAGTGTTCAAAATATGTAGGGTCACCTGTGTGTGGTGGCTCATGTCTGTAATCTCACCTACTTGGGAGACTGAAACATGGAGATCATGAACTAGAGGTCAGCGAGTCAGTGAGACACTGTCTCAAAATAAAAATAAAGGCACAGTGAACTCTACCTAGCCATGCAAGGTTGGCACCTCACTTGGAACCTGGTAGGGCCCTACTAAGTGCCCCCAAACATTCAGGACTTTTAGATGCTGAGGCACAAACTGGCTATCCTGAGTGGTGCAAGCCAAAGCCCTGCACAGTCAACTCCACCCCACTCCAAACCCGTTATGACCCCATGTAGCATCCCCAAACACCTGAAGAGCTTTGGTGCACCATATGGCATGAGCTGAAGACCTGCACAGCATATTCCATCTGGCTGTTCAGCCTGTGTATACCACTGAGAACCTGGTAGAGTCCCTCCCAGCAACCTCAAGTAGCCAGGGAGCTTTGAAGCACTACATGAGGTGTGCCCAAGGACTACCTGGTGTACTCCCCGCATTGGAAGAATACTTCCTGATAAGGCCTCCCTAAAGATTCCCATTCAACTGGGGAAACGCTCTGCAATACTAGACAGACATCCTCAACTCAGGAAGCAACTGAGAACTTGCATTTGGCTTCTCCAGGGGAATACAGGAAAATGACAAAACCAAAGAGCAAAATGTAATTTCAAACCTCCAGCCCATCGCAAATAAGCCTATGAGACCAGACATAGAAGAAACTGAAAGCCATATACATGAAACTTCTGAAATGATAGCAACTGAAGTAAACTAACAACTCTGGCAAGCTGTAAAGAAACTCAGATCATAAATAATCTCCCGGGTAAAAGAAGAAATGGAAAACATAATAAAAGAAATGCTGAACACATCTAGAGAAAACGTAGTTTAAAAAATTGAGGAGCACTGCAAAAAGATGGAAACCTTGAATGAACAATATAAGAATGTAATAGAATGCATGCAACAGATTTTAGGAGATATCCAGGAAATGAAAAATTCCATCAAAAGCTGGCAAAACCACCTCAATGAAAGTGAAGATAGACTTTCAGACATCAAAGACAAGATTGCAGCTAGTGAACAACAAAGATCTTTTAAAAATAACAAGGAATCAGGAAATAACATTTCAACAGCTGCAAGATGATGTAAAGAAAAAATATGATTGATAGACATAAACAAAAAAGAAGGTTAAAAATGCTAAAAAAAAAAGAGAGAGAAGGTGACAACACAAATGATATCAAGAGACTATTTACAAAATAGCACAAAATTTCCCAAACACATAAAAGGAAACTGACATACATGTAAGTGAAGCATATAGAACTACAACTAGCACTAATCAAAATAAATCTACAACCAGACATATAATAATCGACCTCCCAGAAATTCAACCTAAGAACACAATATTAAAAGCTGTTAGAAAAGACAGATCACCTATAAAGGAAAGCCCAACAGAATCACAGCAGACTTCTCAAGACAAACAATGAAGTCAACAAGAGCATGGAGTGAAGTATTTCAAATCTTAAAGGAAAATGACTTACAACCCAGACTGATGTACCCTGAAAAACTGTCCTTCAAAATTGAAGTTTCAATATTTCAAAGTTTGAAATTGAAGTTTGAGAGTTTCAAAAAGAAACTTCCATTGCAACAGCTGAAGAACTTCATGACTACCAAACCAACCCTGCAAAGAATACTGTAAGATATTCTAGCTAGACGTAGAAACCAAAAGGAAACTGACAACATTTTGGTGGAACACCAACAGAAAAAACCACTAAGTAAGAAAAACAATTAAACAGAGGAGAAAGATAAAAACCAACAGCAGGAAGATAACGTGACAAAAATAAGCCAGTATATATCAGTTAAAACCATTAATATAAATGATCTCAATTCAAAAATTAAAAGAAATAGACTGGCAAAATGGATTTTTAAAAAAATCCAATCATATGCTGTACACAATAAACCCACCTAACCCAAAAGGAAATTCATAGACTGAAAGTCAAAGAATGGAAAACAATACTTTATGCCACAGGAACCCCCCCAAAATCAAGGGTAACTATTCTGCTTGCAGACAACATGAACTTCAAACAAAGAATGATCAGAACAAATAGAGAAAGTCACCACACACTAGTTAAGGGAAAACTTCAAGAGGAAGAGATAACAATCCTAAATATATATTCACCAAATATGGGAGCACCCAGCTATGTAAAACAAATATTAATAGAAATTAAAGATAAAATAACAATAACCCAGTTATAACAAGATACCTTAACACCCCATTAACACAAAGAGACAGATCAATTAGACAGAAAATCAGTAAAGAAATAACAGAACTGAATCAAACTTGTGAACAAATAGACTTAGTAGATGTGTACAGAGTGTTCCACCAAATGACATCAGAGTATACATTCTTCTTAGTAGTACATATGACATTCTCTAAAATAGATCATATACTAGTCCATAGTATATACTTATGTAAATAAAATGATTCAAAATTATCTCATGTGTATTATCTAATCATAGTGCCATGAAACTAGAAATTAGTGACAAAAGAAACTGGATAAACTCCACAAACACATGGAAATTAAATAATATACTCCTGAGCAATCAGTGGGTCACAGAGGAAATTTAAAAAGAAATTAAACAATATCTACAAGCAAATGAAAATACAAATACAACTTACCGGAACCTGTGGGATGCAATAAAAACAGTTCTTAGAGGGAAATTCATTGTGGTAAATTCCCACATCAGGAAAACAGAACACAAATAACCTGATGCTACACCTCAAACATCTAGAAAAAGAGAGCAAGTCAAGCCCAAAGCCAAAAGAAGAAAGAAAATTATAAAGATCATAGCAGACCTCAACACAGTAGAGACTAAGAAAACAAAAATACAAAGAATCAATAAATCAAAGAGTTGGTTCTTTGAAAGAATAAATAAAATTGATAAGCCCCTAGCCAACCTTATTTTAAAAAGGAAAGGAAAAACTCAAATTCATGCAATGAGGAATGAAAGGGCAAAATCACTACAGACCCTGTAGAAATACAGATCATCAATACCTACTTTGAAAACCCCTACTTTCATAGGTTCGATAACAGAAGAAATCGACAGATTCCTAGAAACATATGAATTACCAAAGCTGAATTAAGAAGATGTAACACTGCTGAATAATCCAATTTCAATTAATGAAATTGAAAATGTAATTAAAACCTTACCAGCAAAGAAAAGCCCAGATCCTGCTGGATTCACTGTGGTTCTATAAGAAATTCAAAGAAAACTTAATGCCAATACTTCTCAAACTCTTCAGTGAAATTGAAAGGGAATCAATTCTCCCTAACTCATTCCTGGAAGCAAGTATTACTCTAATACCAAATTAGAGAAAGACCTGACCAAAAAAGAGACTACAGACCAATCTCCCTAATGAATATAGATACGAAAATTCTCAATAAAATACTGACAAGTAAAATTCAGCAAGTCATCAAGAAGATGATATACCACAATTAAGTGGGAATCATCCTAGGAATGCAGCGCTGGAATCAATAAACATAATGTACCATATTCATAAAGCCAAAGGGAAGAATCACATGATCATTTTAATAGACACAGCAAAGAAAACTTTTAATAAAGTCCAACAATCATTCATGATAATAACCCTACATAAAATTGTACTATATGGTCTTTATCTCAATCTGATAAAAGCCATCTATGACAAAGAAACTGACGGCATCATATTAAATGGTCAAAAACTTAAAGCTTTCACTCTAAAATTGGGAACAAAATAAGGATGTCTATTATCACCTCTGCTATTCAATATACTTCTGGAAACATTAGCCAGAGCAATTAGACAAGAGTGAGAAAAAAGAGGAAGAACCATAGGGAAGAAAAAAGTTAAAGTATCATTATTCACAGATGACATGATAGTCTACACAGAAGACCCCCAAAATTCTATTGAAAGACTTATAGGTGTAATAACAAAATACAGTAATGTAGCTGGTTACTAAGTCAACACTCAAAAATCAGTAGCATTCCTGTACACAAGTAACAGACTCACTGACAGAGAAATAAGAAAACCACACCCTTCACAGTGATATAAATAAGAAAACCACACCCTCCATAGCATCCAAAAAAATAAAATACGTAGGAATCAATCTAACAAAGGAACTAAAAAGATTCATTGAGTGAAAATTACAATACTCTGAAAAAAGAAATTGAAGATCTCAGAAAATGGAGACATTACTATTTTTGGATAAGAAGAACAAACATTGTGAAAATGGCCATTCTCCCAGAATTGTTTTACAGATTCAATGCAATTTCAATCAAAATACCATTAATAGAACTCTCAAATCTAGAGAAGTCATTCCCAAAATTCATCTGAAACCAGAAAAGATCTAAAATAGCAAAGGCAATTCTGGGCAACAAAGGCAGGACAGGGGGTATCACAATTCCTGATTTGAAGTTATACTATAAAGCCACTGTGATAAAATCAGCATGGTACTAGAATAAAAGCAGACCTGAATGTCAATGGAATAGATGAGAAGATATGACCACAGTTACCAACACACTCAGCCACCTTATCTTGACAAAGGGGCCAAACATGTTCACTGGAAGAAAAATAGTCTCTTTAATAAGTGGTGATAGGAAAAACTGGCTTCCCATATGCTAAAAACTAAAACTAGATCCATGCTTAACACCATGCACTAAGCTAAAGTCAAATGGATCAAAGATTTAAATATTAAAACAGAAACACTAAGTCTGCTGGAAGACAAAGTAGGTAGAAATCTTGAAGACATAGGGATAGGCAGAGAATTCATGAACAAAAATCAAATGGCATGGAAAATACTTCCCAGAATCAACAACTGGGATCTCATTTTATTAAAAAGGTTTTACGTATCAAAAGAAATCACCAACAGAGTAAAAAGGAAACCCATGAATTGGGAAAAAAAACTTAGTCAATTGTCTTTCAGACAAAAGACTTCTGTTTAGAACATATAAAGAATTTTTTAAAAATCAGGCCCCTAAAATTCAAAAACTCAATCCAAAACTGGGTATCTGAGATGAATGCACAGTTTTCAGATAAAGAAATACAAATGACAAATAAATACATAAAAAAATATTCAGCATCATTGGTCATTAGAGAAATGCAAATTAAAACCACACTGAAATTTCCTCTCACTCCAGAAAGAATAGCCAGGATCAAGAAAACCACCAATAACAAATGCTAGAGGGGCTGTGGGGGACTCTTCTGCACTGTTGGTAAGAGTGCAGACTGGTGCAACCACTGTGGAGGTTAGTCTAGAGGTTCCTCAAAAAGCTGGGATTGGAAATCCCATTTGATCCAGCTAATCCACTTCAGGGTGTATTCCCAGAAGAACTGAAAACATCATACCACAGTGATATATGTGCACCCATAGTTATAGCAGGATAATTTGTAGTAACTAAATCTTGGAAACAACCCAAATGTCCACCAACTGAGGTATGGTATTTTTTATACAATGGAGTACTACTGAGCTATAAGGAAGGATCACATTGAGGGTTTTATAAGTAAATGGATGTGACTTGAGATCATATTCATAAGTGAAATGAATCAAAATCACATATGTAAATATCATATTGTCTCCCTAGTGCAAGAAACTGGAAGAGTAAATAAGATACAAAATCTTCAATAAATATTGTGAAAACATAAGAAACTGCTCAAGGGAAAAAATAACATTGAAAAGGAGAAAAGAAAGAAGGGAAAAGAAAAAAGATATAAATTTGTAAGTATACACTTAAGATAGCTAAGATGATTGTACTACTAATTCTATTAGTTCTTGGAGCAAAACAGTTAACATTCATAGGATTAGATGAATTTTGCATGTTTGTATCTGGTACTCTGAGTAACTCTTTTGAAGATAACTATGCAAAACAACAAACTTAGTTATGTTTGCACTACTTTGTTTTGAAAGCCTATATTGTTATTGTTTTGCACTCCTTATTATTGTTATTTGTCTTTTTTGTTTCTTGTTTTCCTTGTATTTTGTTTTTCCCTCTAATACCGAAAGGAGAGATTGTACATGTATAGGCATATATACACCTAGATCTTCTCCTAAAGAGTTTATAAGAATTGATTTTATTACATGTGATGATAACAACAGCTACTTATAAGAAAATAAGACTTAATGGTAACTTTTGATGATTTCCTATCATCTTGTTTTGAAGCCCAGTAATGCTTTTATTTATTCATTGGTTTTAGTCTGTTTTCTATTGTTTGATTTCAATATGTGTGAAGGTATAGACAGTTATTTTAAGGAGAACAAGAGACATTATGGTAGCCATTGTTGATTTTCCTATAATGCTGGCCTATAATGCTTTCATTCTTTTGTTTTGATTGGTTTTACAGTATTTTGATTTCTTTGAATTTGTGAAGCTACGGACAATTGTTTCAAAGAAAACAAGAGATATGGTAGCTACTGTTGATTTCCTGCTGTCTTGTTTTGAAGTCCTGTGTTGCTTGCATTGTTTTGTTCTGATCTTCTTTGTTCTGTTTTGCTTTGTTTTGTTTTAGTCTCTTTAAAATAAAAAAGTAAAAATAAACACAAAAAGTGTTGGAAATGTAGCATAGTGTCAGTAGATTTGCCTAGCACACATAAGGTCCTGGATTTGATGCTCAGCACTGCAAAAAAAAAAAAAATCTAGTGGTGATAACATGAAAAAGCTGAATTCACTTTATCATGTCATGTAGTCTGGCAAGTGAAAAGAGGCATTTCGAGTGCAGACTCAGTGTGCTAGCTTTTCCGTAATTATCTATGTTTTTGTTTCATGTACTTTTGGTTGCCCACAGTCAGATATAGTCAGAAAATACTGAATGGGACAATCCCAGAAATAAACAGTTCATAAGTTTTAAATAACTTTTATTACAATATGTTATAATTATTCTATTTATTATGAGTACTGTTAATTTCTTATTTGACTGATAGGTAGTTAAACTTCATCATAAATACACAGGTAGAAGATTGCATGTAGGTTTCAGTGATATTTTTGGTTCCAGGCATCTGAGGAGCATCTTGGAACATGTTCTCCACAGATAAGGAGAAAAAAGTATCCCTGTTGTCACATAAGCCTAAAACTACAAGAATATATTCCCAAGTTCTTCTCGTGAAAACATGTAGTTTGTCATTCTGCCCTGCATTTCAAGCTTCACAGGTGTTTCCCAGGCCAGTTCTCCGCATCTGTAATATTATGCTTTTCAATTCGGTTTGGGAAACAATGAGGTCTGTAGACAACCGACGCTTCTGACATCCCCAGGAAAAGAAAACACACCAAGCAGCAAGGTTGCTCTAGTGTTCTGTAATCTCTTAAGTCAGTGTTTCCCGAACTTCTCTAAGAGTAAGAATTTGGTTTAGTAGACTCAGGGCAGACACAGTGATCTCATTTATTAAGCTTCCAAGACATTATTATAAGACAGAGCAGTTTCAGAAGTGTTGAATTAAAGTAAGTTTTCACACATTGCTATTCTAGAACCACCTCTAAAGAATCAGAGCCACTGCAAATGTCAGCCTAGTTGGCTGTGCCAGCTAAGTGAATGGGGCTGGGCTGACATTCCTCCAGCCCTGAGGTCTGGGAAATGGCCACTGGCAGAAGCATGTGGAGATAAGAAAAGAAAACTTTCTAAATTGCTCGTGGCAGACAAAGTGGTTTTTTGTAGTTAGCATCAGATTGGTCCTGAGCAGAAGGGCCTAGGATGCTGGTTATCCCACAGATGCCTTCATTCTTACCTAATCTATTGAAACAGGATCTCTGGATTCATTGTATTTCATTTGTTTCTTCTCTTCCTTCCTTTTTTATCTTTCTTTTCTTAGCACTGGGGATCAACTGTAGAGCACTTGCTTAGCATGGCCAAGGCCAAGTGCTCTACCACTGAGCAACACTCCTGTCTCTAAACTGGCTATAGTTTAAACTTACTCCCATCACTATCATGAATTATGACCAGTTTACAACCAAGTCCTTCAAATAACAATTCCCCTGATAGACAGGACTCTGTATTCTTTTCATTCTTATCTTAGAGGTAATTCAGGTGGTACTGAACAGAAATCAGAAAAGGACCTGAAATGGTAGTGTTTTAAAAGTGGATCCTGAAAAACCAAAGTCTGTAGATCTTCAGTCTACCAGCCAGCCCCTAATATCTGGGACCTGGAGTGTAGGTATGATGAACACTACACGCTTCACACTCTCATTGCCAAATCTCAACCACCACCTTACTGTCAGGGACACACCCTCAGGACACATGGGCTTCTTTCTTGTGGGACAGAATAAACACTTCTTCCAGCTACTCACGATCCATGAAGCACTTCATGAGTTACCTACCTTTAGCTATCTGGCAACAGATATTATCTAATATTCTAAATTTCTTACCTATTTCATTTGGTAACTTGACTATCATTGCATTCAAGGCCACTGCATTTCACAAGGTGTCTCTGATTGAAATTCTATGAAAAAAAGTCAGGAAAGAAAGGGCAAATTTGAGAATCACCTCAAAACAATGCATTTCACTTCAGATTTGCTCGTAAGCCATCCATTGTGATTTAACAAGATTTCTCCCTTGCTTAGAAGAATTGCTAAAGTTAGAATTTCCTTTTGAATCTATATCTGAATTTTTTTCCTGGTCTCTCCATCCTGAAGCAGAGAATAATGAGCTGTGCTCCAAAATCTATCTACTTCAAGACATGGTAAGGGACTGTTTCCTATTTTTAGATTCCTTCTTTGTATGATTGGTCCCTATGATGCCTCTGCTGATGAAAATGAGGTCTACCCACTCCACAGTTCAGAAAGTTGTATTACATGTATCCAGGAGGTAAGATATTTCACCTACTGAAAGGTATAGTCTTTAGAGTATTTTTATTTGGCCTCTTGTTGGGAGCCGCGGCCGAGCCCGGTCGCCTTACTTGGCGGACGTGAGGCCTGTAAGAAAGAGCAAAGCCTGAGCTAGATTACCCCTCCCATCGAGTGAGCCAAGTTGGCGCCTGCTTCCTGCCCCCTGATTGCCCTGGCGACTTAAACAACCCGCTCTGTAAGATAGTCTGCCTAGCAACAACTGATGTTAGCCAGTCAGCCCGCATCGCGCGCTTTGAACTGATTGGCCACTGTTACCCTATAAAAGTGAGTGCCTCTCCCGCTACGAGAGAGAAGCACGAGAGAGATAGAGAGATAGAAAAAGTCCACCGGCGAGAAAGGGCTGGTGGCAGAGCAGAGGCCTCGCGGGGCCCACGCGGAGACAAATAAAGACAAGGTTGCACACCGTCAGAATCTGTCGTGTGTTTTTCCTGCCGGCCGGGAGCGACACCGACATCTGTCGTGTGTTTTTCCTGCCGGCCGGGAGCGACACCGACAGCCTCTTTTAACTAGAATCATAAATAACATAGTAGGAGATCAAAGCTAACTCATTAGTGGCCTAAAGGAGCTTTCCACGGAGTAAAAGAATCTTAGTTTGGGGGAAATCATCTGCTAGGAGACAAAAAAACTCAATCATGTCACAATGACTGGATGGAGCAAAGAATTCTTAATATGAGATAGCTAGAAAATGATTTCTGAAATCATTTTGGTTAAGAGTTTTGCCATCTACAAAGTGTTATTAATGAAATGTACCATTTTTCTACAGTAAAAAGTAGGTTTTAGTCTTACATACTTATTGTTTTTCCCCAGTATTTTCTCCTCAGAAAACACTGTTATGGATGAGTAACAGTGCTGGGTTTGCACATAACTTCCCTGGGCTTGAGGAATCATTTCTGACTGCACTTAACAATATCAAACATCTTGTGACACAGATGTCCTGAAGAACTTTGCTAACTCTGTGCACTTTCAGTGACCCTGAGTATGGAGATCAAGAATGCAAACAAACTTAGATTTACAGTGACATACAACTTGGAACAGAATCACTGGGCAGGAGATAGGTCTGTACATTTAGTTGAATAACTACCTTCCATAATAGGAGTGACACAGGACTTCAGGGTAGGGCGTGACTTCACAAAAGAAGGGGGTTAGGCTACATCTAGTCACAGTGAGTTATTGTCATCAGAGAAAGGGAACTGATTTGTGTATAATGCCAAATCCTCTTCTGATTCATTTCCCCCATCTGTCTCTGTCTTTCATTGTATTTAAAGCTACCTAGAAAACACATTCCAGAAGAGCATTTTGTCTCTTATTTTAAGTACAAGACAAAAGCTGTTCTCTTATTCAGATGATATGGAAGATAGTTAACACTGTAGTAATTTAAGTTAAGGTAGGGAAACAGCAGGAAGCTGTAGAACCAGGTAAACTAGACGGAAAACATGGCACCCAGTACCAAGTACTTCACTCACCTAGTATCCTGTCTGGGACAAAAGTAAATCAGAGCTCAAAATCAACTCTTCAAAGAGCAGGATTCAGAGCAACTAATCTTTGAAAAGTAGAATTTGCATTTTGAAAGTTTTGGAGAAATGACCTGAAACATCTCTTTGCTGTTTTAAGGAGTCAGCTGGGAAATAGATTGGGAGTGTTTTGGTGAAGGGTTTTGCCAGCCTAATATATGGGCTTAAGTTTTTGTTTTGCTTTTCAACTCTTGAATATAAAAGCGTATCAACTCAATCTTAGGGATCATGGAGAAGGATAGAATAGTGAGCCAACGCTCAGTGCTCCGCTAACAATTCAAACTTTACGATAAACTCATAAACATCTGGAATCCGTCAAGCTTGCCTCACTTGGTTGCGAGACAAGGTCTCGTGATGTTTTTCAGTCACTTCCTGCCCTACTCAGGACAAACATATATGAATATCTTTTCCGAGTGTGTGTCTACTTTCATTTCCACATGAAAAGACATCTGATTAGGATGTGGAGTACTATTATAAGACTGATTAGTTTTATAGACTTCTAGTAATCAATAAGATCTATTTAGTAATTTGTTTGAAATGTAATTTTAACAGAGCTTTCTCTCCCTACACGTTTTCACATATGCGTGTGTATATACACGTATGCTTGCACCCATACATATTTTGAGACTGGCATATAGTGCAATGGGGGAGCATATGCTTAGTAATTACACAGTAGGATGCAGAATTGTAAACACTAATATTTTTGTTTTAGAGAAAAACATAAAATTTATATCAGAAGGGTCACAGGACGACTTCTAAGCTATGAATGTTTGCCAATTTGCTGCGTTTATTTTTCCTCCCATGGCAGTTTACAGTTTGCTTACATCAAGTTTTATGCAGGGTTTGATTTCTTTACAAAAAAGGTATCTAAAACTCTTACTGAGCTCCCGTTTCTCATATATTAGTGTCTTCTTCATGGAGGATGAATATTTAGCCCACTTTAGCTCATTTTACAGAAACATATAAAACCAATGGTTGTAATAAAGAAAACCCACAGAAGTTCAGTGTTAGGGCCTAGTGTTGGAACAAGAGATTCATCAGTAATGCTATCAGTTCCCAGAGTAATTTCCATTTTACCACCACACTGAAATATGAGTCATAACATTAAGTCTTAAAAAATTTGACATCTTGTATTTGATAGTAGTATACAGCTCTGAGTATGCGTGTGTGTGTGTGTGTGTGTGTGTGTGTGTGTGTGTGTGTGTGTAGCATACATTCTTAAACTCTGTTCTTCTTAGTTCCTAAGGAATCCTGATGGGAATATTACCTGAGGATAAGAGAATCACAAAATGCACAAATACAGTTATGAAACCCAATCATATCTAGTTAATAAACAAAGATGCTTCTTACAAAAAGACAAAAGTAATCAAACTCTGATTTTATTTTACCTTAGATTTACTGAGTCGGAAGATTAATTTTTGTAAGGTGAAGTCTGAATGACCATGTATGCCTTGAATTGAATGCATAGTAGGTTGTGGTTAATAATTTTTTCAAAAAACATATTAAAGAATTTTGAAAACAATTAACCATCCTAATGTAGTGTATTTTCCAGAAGATAGAGCTTGAAGAAGTAATCATTTCAATTTAGATGGGAAAGAGATCTAAAAGTATATGACCAATTTGTTGGAAGCATGTTCAGCCAAGCATAAGTTACTAATTATCTATTTGTGTTGCAAGAACTGTTCTAGGCAATGGATATATAAAAATAAACAATGTGGTCCTATGGGCGTGTAAGATATTACTGTAATATATTGTGGCTACTGTGCTGGAAGTATCAACTAAGTAGTACTCTAGGAAGACAAAGAACTGGGAAAAGCACAGGAGACCTTTGCACTAAGGATGTGCAAGCATATTTCTAGCACAGAAAGAGCTGGTCATTCCAGGAAAAGGGAACTGTCTGTGCCAAGTAGTGGACTCCCACACAGCAGAGCTTTCAGAAAAGTTGGAGGTTGTAGGAGTGTTCTTTGCTTGAAGGTGAGTACAGACTAGAAAAGATACGCAGGGTAGCTTCTCCCACTATTTCCTGCATTATTCTTGTGTCCTTATTTAGTTTATAAAATTAGACTTAATGATCTTACGGTTCAAAATTCTGTTTCTCTAAAATTTGGGTCAGTCTGTTCTTCGTTGAAAGAAAGAAATTCTTTGGGGTGAACAAGGATGTAGAATTGTTTCCATAGAAACAAAGATTTGCTGCTGCTTTTTACAGCTACATTAAACTGTAAAAACAAACAAAAAAGATTTTCTTTTCCTATTCTTAGATGCCTTCTTGACATGTGCCTGAAGCACTATTTGGAAGGAAGATGACAATTTTTCTCCAAAAGCAGACATGTTCCTTTCCATATTCTTTTATTAGACTTCCTTAGCAAATGGAAAGTTTTCGTCTTCATTTGGTTCTTAGATCAAACAGTTTGGTTTTAAAACCAAGCAATCTACTTCTAAGAACAAAAAGAATTCCAATTTTTTTTCATGTAAGTACAGAAAAAAAACAGACATAGAAAATTTAAGGTCTTCCTTCTGGTTGAACTGCATGATGACAGAAAGTTTTATAGACTTTAGAAGACACTGGAGCTGAGAGGGATGACTAAACCTGATACACGACTGCAGACTGCAAGAGGAATAAGCAGAAGACAATGATTTCCTACATAATAAATAATGGCAACTGAAAACACAAAATTGAAATAAGTAAGGTGGGCTAATAAAAGACAAAAATATTTGGAAGTTATTTTTGCAATTCATCGAGTTAAGAATTACTGAGTCCTCATATACATAAGGAATAATTTGTTTATTATTTAAATAGTTGCACTTTGATTCATAAACACCATAGAGATTCATAAATCTCTATGGTTCATAGAGATTTTAACTTATAGAGAAAACTTTAGGAAAAGAAAATTACTTTTTCAAGTAATATTTCTTTAGAATTCAGTTTTACAAAGTAAAGACAATCACCTAATTTTTAAAAACTTCAATGTCAGCTAATTTCCCTTCTTTTAGTTTCTGAAGCCCTGAGAAATATTTTAAACAGTTTGATTTTTTATTCATGTTTCTTCAATACTGGGGACAGGGAAATATACATGCTAGGCAAGTGTTCTCCAACATTTTGCTTCATTTAAATTTATAATTAAAGTTTACTCATTGCTTGAACATAAGCAACTGTATCTCACTCTTTTATGCTGTCTTTAACTGCAGGCTTCTCACAGTTGCTATTTGCATTTCCCATTCTCAGGCCTGGCTTTGTCAACAGCCCACCTGCATGACTTCATCTTCCCAAAGTTTAGCCACTATTTAAGATTGGACTGGGGTCATCTCTGTAAGTTGTCCACTTTATCCTCCCTGCTTGAACAGCTGCTTGCTGCTCTAACATTCTTCATTCTCTATTATCCATCACTTAATGGGCAATTAATTGAAGCTGGCTCTTTTTTATAATTATCCTGATCTCTTGCACTACTGACTCTGAGCTTATCCGGGTGTTTATGCTGAGTCTCCTCAACGAGGGCAGGGCATCGATCTGGAAGGACAGAGACCTTTTCTTCTTGAGCTTTTACAGGGTCTCAGTTGGCAAATATTTGTTGATTTGGGTAATTGGTTAATTCAACAAACAATTATCAGGAAGCTAGCATGTGAAATGAACTAACATAGACTCCCTGTCTTTTTCCAGGGTTACCATAAAAGCTGCCAGCAAATCTGAAATAATTTAAACTTTAGAACCTTAAAACTTTATAGATGAGTTACTTATATCTATGTGAACAATTTGAAACAAATCTAGTTGACAAATTTAGTTGGTAAAAGTGAGAAGGAAAAGGAGCAAGAAGATAAAAGAGGAAAAAAAATAATCAGTTCAAATGTTTCTAAGATTTAAAAATATAAATGTTTACATTATTTTTTGTTTATTTAACAACATTGTTATTTATGTCATAGGTTTGTGGCCAATAGTGTAATGATAAAAGGGATATGGGCTGTCACTCTGAACTCGGGATTCAGGAATGCCCCCACCAAAGCTCTTTTGGACCATATATGAACTTCCATCTGAAAAAGTCCAGTGTGATATCAGAATTCAGTAACAACAATAACATATGGTCTTATCAATAACCCAAGGGAAAGGAT
This sequence comes from Cavia porcellus, assembly GCF_034190915.1. Classification (NCBI taxonomy): domain Eukaryota; kingdom Metazoa; phylum Chordata; class Mammalia; order Rodentia; family Caviidae; genus Cavia; species Cavia porcellus. Next base: position 7,247,794 of record NW_026947507.1, on the reverse strand, counting down.
AAGGAATGGGAATTTGAGTCAGAATATCTAATTTTTTAATCTAGTTGCATTGCTTAGAAGTTACTTAGCTATATGTCTCCTTGGAAAACTCGGAATTGTTATCATGATCATTATAATAAAGTCTGTCTTCACAATATTAGCATAGGAAATAAACAATATAAGTAAATGCAAAAAATTTGCATCCTATAACGCCCTATTAGTTGTGACAACAGGTCTTCTGTGTGCCCATTAGTCCTTCATAATTTATTTGACACATAGAAATTGCCCATATCATATACTTCCCAAATAGACGCATATTTAACTAATTATGCCATTCAGAGAATGTTATCATCATGTAATTTGTTTGTTACTTTTTGAAAAATCCTCTGTTTTTGAAGTTGTGAAGAAGGGACCTCTGGCTCTTTCCTTTCCTCATATACTAAATAAAGATTTATAGTTGCCTATTTTCTGTTGCTGTTACGAAAATACTTAAGGCTGGGTTATTTGTAAAGAAATACTAAGTTATTAACTCACAGTTCTGGAGGTCAAACAATGTAGTGCCAGCCCAGCTCTGATGAGGGACTCATAGAAGATGGCATCATAATCTGGGAACAGATGTGAGGGGGATCATATGGTGAGACAGGAAGTCAGAGCAAGATTCAAGATCCAGGCATGTTCTTTTCTAACAACACACTTTGTAAAACTCACTCCTCCAGGCAGCATTAATTCTTTCTGAATGTGATGCCCCATTGACCTAATCACTTTCCGTTAGATTCCATGTCTTAAAACCAAGTTAGATAATGTGACTTTGGCGGGCGGGGGGTGAGGAGGTGTCAAACCACCTCCAGCTCGGGCTAGAACTTAGACATGGGTATCAGTTTCTTGTAATTGATGTCAGTATAAAATGTCTTGCAAAACATAAGCCAGAGGGCATTTTTTTCTAATTAGGGCTTTTTCATGCTATAAACTATGCTGTAAAGATTAAGGGATCAAATTACCAATTAAAGTCTTACTACCAAATAAAAGAAATAAATTTATCTGGAATGAAAGGGAAGAAACAAAAAGAACAGTGAGCAAACACTATAATCAGATAAATTTCTTTCTCACAAGGGATAGAAAGTAGCAACTCTTAAATTACTATACATTTATATGATGATTGAATAATAAGTAATCAATAGTGGGTGATTTGTTTCTTTTTCCTAACACCTTTCAATATTCTGTTCTTTTGTTGAATTTTTGGAATCTTGACTATTATATGCCTTGATGTAATTTTTTGATGATACTAATTGCAGTTCTATATGCCTCACTCATATGTATGTCAAATTCTTTTGCCATGCTTGGGAAGTTTTCTGCCATTATTTCTGTGAACAGATATTTTTGTCCTTTGTGCTACCACTTGAGTTCTTGTTGACTCTGATGAATCTTATGCTATTCTTCTTGGCATCATCTAGAAGTTGTTGGATTAATTTTTTGTGATCTCTTACTATTTTTTTCTGGCCTCAACAAGTAGCAATTTAATAAGAAGTTCTTGTTTCTTGAGCTAAACATTAACATATTAATACAAAATTAATGCATGTCTCAAAAATTAATCAGCCATCTTGTGTGCCAACTCTGAACAATTTATAGATTGATTCATAATGCAATTTGCCCAGGCACTTACAGTATAATTTCACAAAATTGGTTGTATTTGTCACTTTATCACTGGCCAGCCTGATGCACAGCATGTTTAGCTACAAACAACTCTGCTGACTCTCTTTGCAACATTTGCATAATTCTCTAATATAGCTGTCTGTATTCTCAAGTCTACCAAAGGCATGGTTCAACTCTTCTTTGAGGTAATCTATCCAAAGATCAGAATCTACAGATCCAACCTCTCTCAAAGCTTTCTCATAATATGCTCTTAATATTGCCATCTTGTAGGATTCTTGCTCCTTTTCAAGCTGGAACATTTTCCTGAAAATCTCAACTGAAAATGGACAGCTTTCCTAAAAACTCTTAAACATAGCATGGGCCTTTTTGTAGCCACTGCTTTAATAAGCCCAGTCCAGGTATTTGTCTTCAGAGTTACTGTGCTGATACCCGTGACAGCTAAAATAGCTTTCTTAAAGGTAGTTTCCATGTTTTCCTGGCTTTCAGCACCTTTACTCCACTCTGCCCAAGAAATCTACCAGGGCAGATAAACCTGAGGTTTCAGGTGCATAAAGCCTTCTTTAAAATGTTCATCTATATCTGGGCTCTCTGACTCATCAGCACCTGCAGCTTCTTCTGCCACATTGTCACAGAGTCCTTAATTTATTCCCCGTCTGCCACCTTGACTTTCCATAAGGAAGTTGTCACAGCAACAGCTCAATCCATTGCTTGTAGTGGAATTTGAGAGAATTTTGAGTTCATGTGCCTTCTTGACTATAATCATTGTTTTTTTCCAACATCTCTCTTATAAGGAACTTACTACTCATTTTAGATAATCATTCCAAGTAAAAGTTGACGTAGCACTTCCATGTGGCCTCTATAGGGAAAATCTTCACTGCCTCTACACAGCACAGCTCCCTCCAGAACTCCTCCACTGCTTTAGCTTGTTTAGCTGAAGTCTGCTCTTTTGGCTGAAGATTAACCTCTAATTCTTATCATGTCACATAATCCCAAGTGAGAAGGTCATCTGTGTGCAGAGCCTGAAGGTCATCATAAGTTTCTTTTTATACGTTTTATCAAAGTCAAACTGCACAACTGAAAGTAGTGATACATGAAATTCTGAACCTTTAATCTTCCTTATAGAATTTCTGTAAATGATCCATCCATGCCATCCCACTCATAAGGATTTCTTCAGGATGATCAATAAATCCCCAATATCCATGTCAACTTTTTCAAATTCTTGCTTTTATTTCCTGAGTTTCTCACCATGCATTGGCTCCATCCTAAAGTATTCTTGGTTAAGTTTTGGGGACTCTGAATGAAAGCCAAAAGCTTGAATAAATAATAGCCTTGCACTTTCTGAAGAAAAGCAATCCTCCATTTCCCATTTGGCTAGCATAACTCACAAACCTGGCTAGTTCAAATAAATGGCCAACATGGCAGAGAATAGTTTGCTAAGTTGAACTTTATATCCCACTTCTTACAAAAAACCACATAGGATAGTCAGAACTGAATATCAACTTTCCATTTTGCTGGATCATATCAAGAGACACCTTGTAAATGCTGTACAATAGAATGCTCAATCAGATCCTTCTTAAATGAATATTTAATGCATCTTCTCTGGATCAGCTCCAAAAGATTAATTTCATATCACATATAATTCTTTTTATGTTATGGGGAAAAGGTAAAAACAAAATTTCATAACAAGATGTTAGAAGAATAACAATAGTTAATATATTGCATATTATTATCATTAAAGTAGTTACTCCGAGTGCAAGATATGGGCATAAAAAGTTCTCCAATTGATACTAGTACAAAATATATTTCAATAAAGTCTTTCTTAAAAGTGCTCTTCATTGTATTTTGTATTCTAGATCAAAAGCCTTCTTAATGATAACCTTAATCTCTGCATGACTGAACTGTCCAATGAGCTCCAGCTGTTCCAACTTGAGAATTCAATCTTCTATGCATTCCTAGGTTATCTCCACTATGAGGTTAGAACTCCACATGTTGATGGAAGATGAGACAGTGTCACATGCAGGAAGTGATCAGCTTCCTGTTGAGAGATCCAAGCCCTCTATTTGAGAGACCCTTGCTGTTCTAAAGATGCCTTTCTGTTCATGATTGCTAGTCACAAACCTATCTTCTAGATCTGATATTCTGTCCCCACATTGGTTCATTCTGCTGCATATACTTTCAACAGAAATTTTAATTTCCTAGATATCTGTTTGAATCTTTTTCAGGTTATCCGTTACTTTTCTAATTTGGGAATTCATGATTCTCATCATTTTCTAAGCCCCTCTATTTTTAAAAATCTGTATCTACTCTAGATCAACTAATCGTGTCCTTCATTATAGTCATTATCTCTAGTTATTCTTCTGATTTTTTTCCCTAGATCCTCATTCATCTGCTTTGTTACTTCTGCTGTTACCATTTCAGATAGTTCTGGTTGGTGTTTTTGGTTTGCTCCACATCACTGTCCCATGGATTTTTTCTCTTGCTCATGCTTTTCCCCTGTGCTCTGCTTCCTAGTTGATGTGAACATGAATTGAACAGCTTTGCTCTGCCATATCCTTCTGCCATGATATTTCTGCTTTTGAATCAAACTACTATATACTGAAATCATGAGCCAAATAAGCCTTTTTTATTTTAAGCTGTATTTGTCTGGCATTTGGTCCCAGAGATGGTAAAGCTGACTAATACACAAATTCATGCATGAATTAGTATTCATGCATACATTGGTTCAGCAGCAGTAATACTCCAATAGTAATAAACATACTCAGTGTCCTGATTTTGGCCTTTTAATGTGATTCTTCAATAAAAGAAAGCAGGGTTCCTTGGATAAATGGTAGATTCTTGGACTGGAACAAGGAAAATGCAAGATGAGACTGAAGCATGTTCTAGAAAGTAACAAAGATCTAATAAGAAGAAAGAGGAACAAGGAAAGTATCAAAAAGATACAAGCATCAACACAAGTAGTGACAATACTGGAGTCTAACCAAAAGATAAATGGGTATTGGTAAGTTCATATTAGTATAAATAAATAATGGAAGAAGTGAATAAGTGAAAAAGATGGTATATATCTTCCTTACAGAAGAATGTCCAACAAATCATATAGATTATCCCCCTCCGGAGGGACAGTTTAATTCATTACATTATTCTTTATCATGGGATGAGAGTCTTTTTGAAGAGACTCACTTCAAAAAACAGAAAAAGAATGAAAGAAAATAACGTTATAGGAAAGAAACTGGGAAGAGACTATCTTAACTGATTAGGTGACCAGTTACAAATCCTGTGACTCTCAGCTGCCCCCTGATTTGCTGTGAAGGAGAAAGCCCCTTCTCCTTCATGCTTTACTTACAAAACAAACAAATCTAGGAGAATCATGGCTGAAAACACATGGGACTAAGATAAATTGTGGGAAATGAAAATATCTGACCTATATGCCTCAAAATGTCAAGGTCATGAATTACAAGGAAAAAAGACTGGAAAAAAAATGTTCTAGACCACCAGAGAAACATGACTACTAAATACAATGTGGATTTCTGGATTAAATACTGAAACAGAAAAAAAGATATTTTGTTTAAAAACTCAAATCCCAGGACAGCCATAATTTAGGTAGCATTATTTCTTAGTTTTTCCAAATGTACCCTGGTCATATAAAATGTTAACATTAGAAGAGACTAGCTGAAGAGTAAGGGTACTATCTTTGCAACGTTTTGGAAAAGACATTTTCCAAGATAAAAGGTTTATTTGAATATTTTTACTTTGGGCAATCAAAAGACACTAGGTTTTCATGTATAATATAGCTCTAATGAACTTTGACAACATTAAATTAAGCTTTAAAAGCCAGTTACCAAAAGCCATAAACTATATGATTGCATTTCTATGAAACATTCAGAATCAGCAAACCCATGGAGACAGGAAATAGAGTAGAGATCACCTAGGGCTCAGAGTAGAGGAAGAAGAGTAATTGGTAATGGATGCAAGGTTTTTGGACAATCATGAAATCTTATAAAATCAATTGTATACTTACCTAATTCTGTGGATATACTAGAAATGAATTTTACACTTTAAAGAGATGAATTTGTGATGTATAAATTATATACCTCAATAATGCTGTTACTTACAAAATATTTTCTTGGTCAGGCTTTATCTATGACAGTATGTTGGGGTTCAAGAATCATTAAAGTCAGTTTTTCTCAGTTTCTTTTTCCCATTTTCCTTTCTGTTGGTGACTCCTTCAACTCCATAGGGACCCTCACTGCTCAAACTGTATTCACCTTCCAGCCCTCCAGCAACATTGCTACAGCCTTCTATTTTTTTTGGTACCAGGGATTGAACTCATATCCTATGCTTATCAGGCAAGTGCTTGAGCCGCTGAGCTAAATCCCGGCCCCTAAAATTATTTTACTGGTTCTGCTTACATGATGAGAAAGTTCCTACACCAAACATGTTTGTGTGCTAGGCCAGTGGTGGGAGAACTAAGTGGGTTTAAGTGGTGTTGACTATTATTCAGAATAAACAAACAAATATTGTTCTGTTACCAGGAAAAATGTGAGTGAATGTTGAATAGAAAATAGAATATATATATATATATATATATATATATATATAATAATTTCCTTGCATATAATATAGAAAACATTTTTAACTTTATCAACTTCATGGATTTTTCTTTAAAAAATACCTATGCTGTATTTCTAAATTTTTCTTTGTATTCATCAGGAAAACAAACAGGATCAAGAAAAAAATGTAGTAGTTTTGAGAAGCTCTGAAATATACAATACCATAATATTAGCACTTTTTCTTTGTGGCAATTTAATTAATTTTTAAAGGACAATGTTACACATCACCAATTAACTACTGACTATTTTAGGACAAGTTAAAACTGTTTGTGATCTTTGTATACAAATGTAAAGTAAAATCAAATAAAATCTAGAATTCAGTTACTTGGTTATATCAACTATATTTCATATGGCAGGGGTCACAGATGACTTACAGCTGACACGTTACACAATACATACAAAAAACATTTTTGTCAGGGCAGGACATTCTATTGCACAGTAATGGCTTAAAGCCTCATATTTATTTCTAAAATTTAACCACACTTCAGATTCTTGAAAATATCTCCTAGACAATAATTAGACAAATTCAAATTCTGAGATTATGACAAAAAACTTTCGCGTTATTACTTTTCTCTCACACATATCCAAAGGATTCCCACTTTCATAAGGTCAGCTGGATGCTCTGCAGTGGCCAGTGTGTGACATTTGGGTCCTTCATGGATGGGCCCTACAGTGTCCCCAGCAACAAGCTGCCAGTTATTCTAGCAGTTCTCTCTTCTGCCTAACAGCCTTAGGCTGTGTTTTGTTGCTATAACAGAATACCTGAGACTTGGTAATCTGTAAAGGAAAGAAGGTTATTTTGGCTCATGGCTCTGGAGCCTAGGAAGTCGAAGAGCTTGGTGATAGCTTGTAAGCTACTTTAAATCATGGAGAAGAGCAGAAAGGTAAGAAATCACATATGAAAGACACAGTGGGTCGGGCTTACTTCATAAAAGTCCATTCTTAACAGTTACCAATCCAATCTTGCAAGAGCAACAACTTACTTCAAAGGAGAGTATTAATGCACAGGTAAGGGCTCCATCCCTAGGACCCAAACACCACCCACTAGATCCCAATTCCTAGCACTGCTCCCCAGAGAAAGATTCTAACATGTGAAGTTTTGGGGGACACATCTATACAATGGCACATACAACAGGTCCCTCACAACCTCATTTAGATCACTTGGCTTTGATTATCATAGGAAGAACCTTATATCATATTGCTGGTTGGAGCCAAAATAATTTTCTCCTGGTTGCAGAAACATAGTGGCCTTTTCCATGCCACCACTGCCAGCACAAGTGTCACACTGAATCTTCTATTGAAATTGGCAGAAACACAAAAATCAGTTCCAGAGCATATATTTGGATGACCTCGGTCCCCTTTGCTCCTCTCAGTGGGCAGAGAACACCAGGGATCTCTGTGTTACAGCTCTTTCATTCTCCAGGACAGGACTTTTGTGGCTGCTTTCCCACAAGTTAGAAAGATGAGCCGAGCAGACGTAATCATGGGAAGATGGTGCCCCTCGCTCTATGAATGTGGGGCAGGGTGAAGAGTGCACTCAACTTCAAGAAAACTTGGAGTAAACACCACCCGGGCACATTCTTATTATCCACCTTCTGCTATACACTCCCCATCCAATAATCCTAGCTACTAGTGACATGCTTTTCTATCTGGACTTTTCCTTAAGAGTCTCTCTAGAATGAACAGCTCTCCTGAGTTTGCAGTTGTCACCTGCAGAACTCCACCGTGCATGGAATTACACTGAATTACATCAGACGTTTGTTGACACAGATTAGCCTTTTAGAAATCTCACTATCCTGCTTCACTTTGACAACTAAATATTTACATTGTGTAAATGTTCTTGTAAATGACAGTTGAAGAACTTCCTGAGAATAGTTTTTTATTTTAAAGTACAAGATGTGGAAATTGATCAGATTTTCCTCCACCAAATAAAGACATTAAAGGTTTTTGTACAATAGCTTTCCTGAAATACAGCTGACATAAAATAGTGCTATGTGAAAGTGTAAAGTCTGATAAGTACTTGCTTCATTATAAAATAGTCTGTATTTTCTAGAATTTTATATTAAATGAATTGTGTAGTACATGATTTTTGCTTTTTGGTGGGTGGGGAAGAGAAGAATTTTTTCATTTAGCTAAGTAGTTAGACATTCATCCATGATGCCTGCATGAATAGCTCATTTCTTTTGTATTCCTGAGCAGTAGTCAGTTGAACAAATATACCATCATTTTTATATCAGTGTTCTTGGTGAGGGACATTTGGGTTGTTCCTAGTTTAGGACTATTACAAGTAAATGTGCTATGAGCAGTCATGTACAAATATTTGTATGGGCATCTGTTTTTCTTTCTCTTGGACAAACACATGGAATGGGGTGTGGCTGTGTTAAATGTCAGGTGTATATTTAACTACTTGAGAAACTGCCAAACTATTTCCCCAAGTGTTTGGACCATTTTACATTTCCATCCACAGTGTATGAGAGTTCCAGTTGCTCAACATCTTTGCCAGTGTGTAGTGTGATTACTCTTTTAATTTTAGCCATTCTTATGTAGGTATAACGTAACAATTCATTGTGGTTCCACTTTTCACTTACTTTTTGGCTAATCATATGAGGCATATTTTTAAGCTCTTATTTGCCATTAATGTAGCTTCTTGGTGAAGTAAGTAATGAAAATTTTTACTATATTTTTAAAGAGAAAAAATAACAATGATAAAGACTTTTAAAACAAGATACTAGGAAATTAACAATGGTTAATATATCATGTATTGTTATCTTGAGCGTAGTTGCTCAAATTACAAGATATAAGCATGGAAAATTGATCAAAGAATATAACCACAAACTGTTCTTTTCAATGAACTAAAAAATATTAGGGGTATAATTATCTTAGCATATATATGCTATTAATAATATATATTTTATATATAATATAATATATATACATTATATTCTTTCTTTCCTTTTATTCTCCTTTCCCCCATCCCAATTGTTCTTTCCTTTTGAGCAGTTTCTTCTCCTTTGACAATATCTATTGTATATTTGGGCATTACTAACTCTTTGAGTTTCTTACACTAGGAAGACAATATGATGTTTACACATGTGTGTCTGATTTATTTCACTTATGAGTATGGTCTTGAGTTACATCTATTTACCTATATTACCTTGAGTTTATTTATAGCTGAGTAGTACTCCAATGCATAAAATATCACATCATTTTTACCCATTTCTCAGTTGATGGGTATTTGGTTTGTTTTCAAGATTTAGCTATTAAAAATCATGCTGCTATAAACATGGGCGCATATGTATCACCGTAGTATGATACTTTCAATTCTTTTGGAAAAATACCCAGAAGAGGAACAGCTGGATTGAATGAGACCTCCAACCCTAGTTTTCTGAGGAATCTCCATACTGATTTCCACAATAGTTGTACCAGTCTACAATCCAACCAACAGTAGAAAAGTGTTTCTTTTTCCCCACAGCCCCTCCAGCATTTGTTATTGGTTGACGTCTTAACAATAGCCATTTTTTCTGGGGTGAGATGGAATCTCAGTGTTGTTTTAATTTGCATCTCTCAAATACTGACCAAAGATGTTGAACTTTTTTGGATATATTTATTTTCCATTTGTATTTCTTCATCTGAGAATTGTGTATTCATCTCAGATGCCCATTTTTGGATTGGGTCTTGAATTTGGGGGGATATGTTCTAGATAGAAGTCCTTTGTCTGAGCAAGAGTTGCCTAAAATTTTTTCCCATTCTGTGGGTTTTCTTTTCATTCTGTTGGTGATTTCTTTTGACTTGAAAAAACTTTTTAATAATATGGGATCCCAGTTGTTGATTCTTTTAGATACTTCCTGTGTAGTTTGGTTTTTGTTCATAACTCTCAGTCTTCCCCCATGTCTTCAAGATTTCTACCTACTTTGTTTTCTAGTAGATTTAGTGTTTCTGTTTTAAAATTTAGATCCTCAATCCATTTTTACTTTAGTTCAGTGCATGGTGATAGACATGGGTCTAGTTTTAGGATTTGACATATGGAAAGCCAGTTTTTCCAGTACCATTTGTTAAAAAGGATATTTTCTTCCAATGAAATTGTTTGTCCCCTGTGTCAAGGACAAGGTGACTGAGCATGTTTATGATTGTATCTACATCTTCCAGTCTGTTCCACTGATGCTCAGATCTGGTTTTTTTTTTTTAGTCATTACTATGCTGATTTTATCACAGTAGCTTTGTAGTATACTTTCATGTCAGGAAAATTGTGGTTGCCACTTGACTTACCTTTGTTGGTCAGGATGGGCTTTGCTATTCTAGGTCTCTTCTGGTTTAAGATGAATTTTAGGAATGTTTTCTCTAGATCTGTGAGGTATATTAATGGTGTTTTGATCGACATTGAATTAAATCTGTTTAATAATTTTGGGTGTATGGTCATTTCCACAATGTTGATTATTCCTATACATGAGCAAGGGATATATTTCCATTTTATGAAATCCTCTTCAATTTCTTTTGTCAGAGTACAGTGCTTTTCAATGTGTACATCTTTTACTTCCTTTGTTAGATTGATTCACCTTTTTTTTTTTTTGATGCTGTTATGAGGGGTATTGTCTCCCTAATTTCTCTCTCAGTGAGTTTGTGTACAGGAATGCTCTTGATTTTTAAGTGTTGACTTTGTATCCATTGAGGCTGATTGAATTTGGTTATTAAATCTAGAAGTCTTTTAGTGGAGGTTTTGGGGTCTTCTATGTGAAGTATCATGTGTTCTGTGAATAATAATAATAATAATTTAACTTCTTTCCTAACCTTATTCCTCTTTGACCATTTTATTTATTTATTTATTTTAATTTTAAAGAGGGTAAAACAAAACAGAACAAAGCAGATGAGAAGAAACAATGTAAGTGACATAGCTTTCAAAGCAAGACAACAGGAGACCAACAGTGGCTACCATAATGTCTCTTGTTTTCTAAGTAGTTGTCTATATCTTCACACACAATGAATTCATACAAAACAAAATAGTATAAAACTGATCAAAACAGAACAATGATCAGAACATAGTAATGAAGGCATTATAGGCCTTCAAAACCAGACAATAAGAAAATCAAATTTGGTGCATATTTATTTAAGATTGTTATCTCTTCCTCTTGAAGTTTTCCCCTAAATAGTATGTAGTGACCTCCTTTTTCTCTTTGGATCATTCTTGGTTTGAAGTTCACATTGTCTGCAAACAGAATAGTTATCTTTGCATTTGGGGAGGGGCATTCCTGTTGCATGAAATATTGTTTTCCATCCTTTGACCTTGAGTCTGAGTTTCCTTTTGGGTTAGATAGGTTTATTGTATAAAACATATGATTGGATATTGTTTCTTGATACATTCTGTTTCTTTTAATTGGTGAATTGAGTTCATTTACATTAATGGTTATTTCTGATATATATTGGTTTATATTTGACATGCTATCTTTCTGCTGTTGGTTCTTCACCTTTGTCTTGTGTTTGTTTGCCTTGCTTAGTGTTTTTTTTTTCCTATGTCTATCTAGAATGTCTTTCAGTATTCTTTGTCAGGTTGGTTGGTGGTCATGAAGTTCTTCAGCTATTCTTTGTCATGGGAGTACCTATTTCCCCATCAATTTTAAAGGACAGTTTTTCAGGGTACATCAATCTGGGTTGGAAGTAATTTTCCTTTAGGATCTGAAATTCTTCACTCCATGCTATTGTTGACTTCATCATTTATGTTGAGAAGCCTGCTGCTTTTCTGGTAGGCTTTCCTGTATAGGTGATCTGTCTCTTCTAACAGCTTTTAATATTCTGTTCTTATGTTGAATTTCTGGGATGTTGATTATTAAATGTCTGGTTGTAGATTTATTTTGGTTAGGGCTAACTGTAGTTCTATATGCTTCACTTATATGCATGTCATTTTCCTTTTATATGTTTGGGAAATTTTGTGCTATTACTTCTGTAAATAGTCTTTTCATATCATCTATGTTGTCACTTTTTCATTTACACTTATCAATCTTATATTGTTTTTCTTTGCATCATCTTGAAGCTGTTGAGTTATTTCCTGATTCCTTGTTATTTTTGAAAGATCTTTGTTGTTCACTAGCTGCAATCTTGTCTTTGAGGTCTGAAAATCTATCTTCACTTTCATGGAGGCATTTTTGCCAACTTTTGATGGAATTTTTGATTTCCTGGATATCTCTTTGAATGTTTTTTGCATTGTTTCTTATATTGTTCATTCAAGTTTTCCATCTTTTTCTGTGTTCCTCTATTTTTTTAAACTGTGTTTCTTCAGATATTTTCAGCATTTCTTTCATTACATTTATCATTTCTCCTTTTACCAGGGATATTATTTCTGACCTGAGTTCTTTTATAGCTTCTTGGAGTTGTTTCTTCACTTTAGCAGCTATCATATCAGGAGTTTCAGATGTATGGCTTACATTTTCATCTATGTCCATGTCTCCTAAGCTTGGTTGAGATGGGCTGGAGGTTTGAGATTGCATTCTGCTCTTTTGTTATATTGTTTTCCTGTATTCCCTTAGGGAAGACGAAGACAATGTCACAGTTGTTTCTTGGGTTGAGACTATCTGTCCCTACTGCAGGGAATTTCCCTAGTTGAGTGAAGGTCATTAGCTAGGCCTTACCATGTGGCTCCTAGCCACTCAGGGTTGCTGGGAGGGGCCTTGGTAGGCCCAGAAGAACCTTCCTGTGGGTCCTCTTATGATGGACGATGCTGAGTGGTGCCCTACCAGGCTCCCAGTGATGTGCCAAGGCTTCCCTGCAGATTGGGGATTGCTGTATTTTTGGTTTGTGAGGCAGAGCACAAGTAGCTCCAGGCCACTCTGGGGTTGTCGGGCAGGGCTGTAATAGGCTCAGAATGACCTTCTGGTTGGTTTCTGGTGATGGGGAAATGCTAGAAGGAGCTCTACCAGGCTCCAAATGATATGTCAAGGCTGCACCACTGGATGGAAATCACTGTGTGCAATTTTGGTTCACGAGGGGGAGTGCAGGTGTCTCCAGGACACTGGGGGGTGGCTGGGCAGGACCCAAATAGGCCTGGCAGGACCTTCTCATGGATTCTCTGATGATGGGGAATGCTGGGCAAGGTGCTACCAGGCTCTGAGTGACAAGCCGAAGCTGCACCACAGCAAGGCTACACCATGGGATGGAAATCGCTGCACACACTTTTGGCTCACAAGGCAGAGCACAGGCGGCTCCAGGCCCTCTTTGACCATTTTAAAAATTGGCTATTTGTTTTCATATTACTGAGTTCTGAATATACTTTATATATAAGGTATGGATATAAATCTTTTATCAGTTATGTGATTTTTAAATATTTTACTTTCAGTCAATAGTTTCTTTTACTCTCTTGAGATGTTTTTGAAAGAGTAGTTCTTGATTCTAATAAAGCCCAATTCATGATGTTTTAATGAATTGTACTTTGTGTAAGATAACAGTTTATCTCAGTTCATAAAGATCCATAAAGTGTCAGAATATTACCCTGGACAGATCTAAATGGAGTTAAACCAAGTACAAGGGCTGTTGTGTCTTGGAGTTTATTCTGTTGCTTACTTCTCTTTATCTTGGTGCAAACATAAAGGAGAGAACAGCATTGGTCCTGCAGCCCACCGTATTGTGGAGATAGAAGTATCACGAAAAGAGCTGTCACTCAACCAGAATGGCCTTCTGACCCCAGCTGCTGTTCCACAGGGCTTGTGATAGGCCAGCACGTCCCCTTGTCGCCAGTGGCACATCTGATGCTCTTTTAAAAAGCAGGGAAAATATGACTGGGAGTTTTTAGTATCTTCCCATGGAGTGGAGAAACCTCTGAAGTAGCTGCAGTGGGACACATTGGGAGCTGATTCTGGGGAACGCAGAGGGGCTGTTTTCAAGGAGACTTGGGGGAAAAGCATCATGTTTTCCCTTCTGCCATATTTTTGCTTAGGAGACTTTGAGCTAATTTTTGAGTTGTGTAAAATTCAGGTCAAGGTTTATTTTTGTATATGAACATTCACTTTTTCTAGCATCAAATATGGGAAGATCATCTCTACTAAGCTGTTGTGTACTTCTGTTGAAAACCAACTGATGACACGTGCACAGGGGTATTTATGGATTCTGGTTTGTCTACTCTGTACATAGGTCAGTACACATTGTCTTGATTTTGGAACTTTACAAGTTAAGGTTAGGTAGTAAAAACTAATTCTTATTTTTCAAAAACAGTTTTGGTTATTTTAAGCCCTTTGAATTTCCATACAGATTACAAAATTAACTTTTCAATTCTATAAAAACCAGTCTACTAGAATTTTGACAAGGTTTGCACAGAATCTACAAATTAATTTGGGGAATAATACCATAATAATAGTGAGCCCATCAAACAACAAAGGCAATATAATACTTAACTGTTGTCTTTTTAAATTTCTCTCAGCAATATTTATAGTTTGCAATGGACATCATTTTTGTTAGATTTATTAACAAAATCTTTGTTAGATTTGTATTGTTCATGCTACTGTAATTGGTATTCTGTAAAGTTTCAATTTCCAGTTGTTAGCATGTATAAATATAATTGACTTTTGTATCAATCTTGTATTCTACATGTGTCCTTAGATTACTTGTTAGTTCTACTGTCCTTTTTATTTACTTCATAGGATTTTCTGTGCATGGTATCATCTCTACGGCAAATAAAAATGGGTTTACTTCTTCATTTTCAATCTGGACATTGGTAGATTCTTTTACTGGCCTTATTGCACTGGTTAGAACTCCAAGAAAATGTTAAATAGCAGTGACAAGAGTTGACATCCTTGACTCGTGTCTGCTTGTAGGTGGAAATTGTTCAGTCTCTGACCGTTAAGCATGTTATTTATAACATTTTATAGATGTCCTTATCAAGTGGGGTAAGTTTTTTCCTTTTCTTAACTTGCTAAGAAGTTTTTTTAAAAAATCAGGAATGGATATTGACATTTGTCAAATGATTTTTCTGCATCTGTTGAGATGACAGTATAGTATTATTTTTAGTCTGACAATATGGTAAATTGCACTGATTTTAAAAAAATAAGCCAATGTGTGTCCCTGGGATAAAAAGTTTTTAAGATAGAGAAGTAATCAAGTTGTAGTTGCATTTAATTTGTGGGCCTGCTTAGTATTTTAGGACTGTTTATTAACTCATAAATAATTATTTTAGTTATAATTATTCACAATAAATCTTAATGATTTTCTAATTTTTGAGCAAAAAATATTAAAACACATAAGTCATGATAGGAATTAATTTGCCAAGGTTAAATGAATATTTTTAATTTGGAATGTTTAGAAATGAGAAAATATAAGCGTCTACATTTCATAAACTGGTAGACATTTGCAAATATCTAAGTTTTAGCTGAGAACAAAGTATTTTGTGTGATTCCACCTGTTGACACAATTTTCGATTCTTGTTTTTATTTTGTGTAAAAACATGCACTGGAAAGTAGATTAAATTCCTTTTTTGAAGCATTTCCTCAAAGGAGGTTGAACGATCACTCCTTTTGCATGACCCTGGTTATCTACAAGGAAGTGGATAAAAAATAATTAAAAATTAATACCATTTACCTGCTACTCCCCCCAGAGAGAAGTGTAGGAAATGTTCAAGATCAAATTTCAGTTTAAACTCAGGCCAGGAAATGACTATTCCTACCATAGGGGATTGACAAGATTCCCCTATACCTCAGAAAGCAGGGAAGTGGGTTGTACTAAGAAAGTTGCCAAATTGAGAAGGTAGATATTGAACTCTCAAATTGGAGAGACATCCTGTTAGCCATCAGTGGTTTCATTAACCAGTGCATCTGAAGAAGTAAACTGGAAGGAATTTAAGCCTCTGGAAGGCATGAAATAATCAAGACAGTTCTTCAGGTTGTAAGGCAACACACAAACAAAGGATAGTGTCTAGTTACTTTTCTCTCATTGCTGAGCAAAATACCTGACAACCAGTGTTAAAGGAGGAAAGAATTATTCAGCTCAGTTTGTAGAGATTTCAGATCATAATCAGCTGGCTCTGAAACAGAGTAGAACACAAGATCTGTAACAGTTCATGGCAGCAAAAGTGAACAAAATCAACAAGCATCTTTCCACCCCTTTTATCCTCTATCCAGGCTGCTGGGATTAGTATCATACCAACTCAATCAGTGGACTGATCCGCAGTCACCCACCCTTACTTAATCCCACCATGAAATCACGAATCAATCACAAACTCTAAATACAGCTGCCTCCAAAAATGGCCCATCTAAGACCACATGAGGCTCTGGAGGGACATCTAGACACAACCCATAACAGCTAGTAGTATTTTTATAGTACATTTTTGCAATACAAAGGCTAATAGTGTAGGATCAAATACACTAATGAATGCAAAGGAAATTACCTGTCTCCATTTTTTGCTGAGAATCTCTCATCAGTTTTCTTATTTGTATTATAAGGTGATGTAAATAAAACAACCAGTGTATTGCTAGAACATAACTGTAAAAGAAGAAAGATGCCACTTATAACTTTAACTGGTTTCTAAGAAAGGATTCTGTTCAATGGAAGGGTGCCTCATGCTACTGAAGGCTTGCCAGCCTTGTATGTGATCACTGTAGGAGTTGGGGAGTGTTGATTTCTCTGTGCTTGGTAGAAGCAGAATGTGAAGTTTCTATGGCAGTCTTGGTGGAAAGGACAAGAAGATATGAATGGAGGAAGCCAGTAATAAAAAAAATTCAGGATGTGGCCAATGATAAACTCACCTCAGAGTGTACACAGGAGCACTTTCCATAGCTGGATGGGCAGGCGTAATTTTACAGACTTTCCCACAGGTATTAAATAGTGAAACTTTCTTCATTTCCTATAATTGAACTAGATGTTGAGATTTTTTTCACTTGGAGTGGCAAAAGTAATGTTTGGATTCAAGGTTAGTTCAGATATTAAGGGCTTATAAATCACTGAATAAAAGTTATCTTTTCAAATAATTCCATTTTCTTCCTCAGTATTTTTCTCCCTTCTGCTGATGAAGTGGTACAAGTTCCATACTGAAGGGAATTTAACTATCATCCAGGTTAGGGGAAGACAACAGGAAGTCCTCAGTCATCTTTTACTCATCTATAGCAGCTACCGACTTGCAACCAATTGTCTCAGGCTTGTGATACATGAACTACTACTGCATGTGCAGGGATGGTCACCGTCCTCACAAGGACTCTGATTCATTCAGTGGGAGGCACTCTGGATTCTCCCCACTAGGGCATGGTCTCAGATTTCTTCCTCTTCACTGATTTCAATGCCAAATCCGTTTGTCTCTCCTTTCTAGATCTATTAACTTTCTACTATCATCCTTGTTTCACCCTGAGGCCCCCTGGTTCAGCTGTTTGGATGTTTCTTTGGGGATTTTCTGGCCAGAATGGATGCTGGGTTCCTCTATGAAATTTGCATTATTTCCAGTTTTATGCCCTGAGAAGTAAGGCTAAGTCCTTTGTTCCCTTGGGTCCTCTAAAGCCATCTGATTTTCCACTTGTCTTTCCCACCTGGACCCAGCCACAGAGAAGCAAAAGGGAGGATCCAGACACACACACAGACTCACTCTTTTTTTATTCCTTTTCTTTGAAGTTCTTCTCCCAAGTCAAGAAAAGTCTTGCATCTTCTTGTGTGGCTAAAAATGGGCTTTGCAATTCCTGCTTTATTGTTGTTTATGAGTAAACTTCATGTATTTTTCCTTCAGGCCCTGGCACTTGATAATTAAAGCTATGTTCTTAGAAAACCTGTTCCCTTTCAGGTGTTGGGGCCCTTAGCTCAGCTCTCTTGCTGGTCCAAGGCTTGTTTGCTTTAGGTTCTATCTGACTTCATCTTCATTATAGATTAAAGATATCACAGCTGTCCCAGGAGAAGGAGGAAACACAATGGTAAGATAAAACATAATTTAGTAATTTTAATTCTAATGTAATTGTATTTAGGTATTTGAACTGATAACTCAACCTCTATCCATTGCCCTCATAGGTTTTGAGATTGATCTGTGTTGGATGAAGTGGCTCTTTATGGAACCTAACAACCATCATGATACTTTATATTTCCATAAGTATTTTGCTTCAGTTGTTTTATGTGAAAATAGAGAACAAAACTTGGTTTTATGTGTGAGATGACATACTGCAGAAGAGAGGCAACAGTATCTCCATTGGCCCTGGGAATGCTGTATAAACTCCCTCCATTCATATAAAACCTGCAAAAATT
This sequence comes from Cavia porcellus, assembly GCF_034190915.1. Classification (NCBI taxonomy): domain Eukaryota; kingdom Metazoa; phylum Chordata; class Mammalia; order Rodentia; family Caviidae; genus Cavia; species Cavia porcellus. The sequence goes on along the minus strand of NW_026947507.1, from coordinate 7,229,372 downwards.
TAGACTTTCATATGGCAGGAACTGTGAGTTGAAGCCATTTTTATATCAGAGAGTGAAGACATCTCTGTTGACATCTGGTTTAAATAGGAAATGCTGAAAAAAATGCTAGTTAATTGTAGTAGTAGAAGTAGAAAATATTGATGAAGCTTATGTTCTAGTGCTGCCCCACTGGGAAAGAGCAACGTGAAACACAGGAGACAGCCAGCCCTTCAGCACTGCTGGGTTAGGGTCCCAGGTGAGAAAAACTGAGACTGATATGTACCCCCACCTAACACCTAATACCTTATGCAACTCATTATCCATGATAAACAATGGTGGCCCGGAGGATCTCTAAATGGTAATCAACCAAGGTCTGATTTGTTGACCTTGCAGGCAAAGCATTTGTGCACATCTGTTTAGATGAGTTGTTATGAGTGAATATCTCTGAGTTGTCTAAAAAAAAGATAGGATCAGGATAATAGAGTTCTCCAAAGAAACACGTCCAAAAGGTTATGTGTAAGAAACAGATTAAGTTATCGGGTCACATGATTGTAGGAACTGGCAAATACAGTATCTGGAAGGCAGGCCTCCTGCTGGAGTTCTAGTAAGAACTGATGCTGCATTTTGGAGTACAAAGGCAATTGGGAGGTAAATTCCTTCCTGTTCTGGGGACCTCAATATTTTCTCTAAGGGCCTTCAGCTGACCAGATGAGGCCCACACATACAGAGTAATCTCCTTTACCTGAAGTTTACCAATGTAAGTAAAAACAAATACTTTCATATCAGCAATCACACTGGTGTTAATCCAATAACTGGGTGCCATAGCCTAGACAAGTTGATGCATAAAATGCTCCACTACAATAAAGGTTTTTGTTTTGTGATAGAGCAGGAACATCTGAGTAGGGAAGATCAGCAAGACAAGAACAAGGGATAACCCGACAGTATTTGCTCACTGTCTGGTTACTCAGACAAGCTTCAGTATCCATAGAAACATGAGTGACTCCAAAGCTCAAGGAGCGCTGTGAGAAATTTTTGGAGTTTGGGCTCAAATAGAGTTGACTAAGGCTGAGACAGAAATATGTGACCCAAGATTAGGGAGAGAGGTGGCCTCCTCGTTTCAGTGGGAAATGCAGCATAGCTCTGATCCTTCAAAATAGCTAGTCTGGAAGTAACAGAAAACACCTCTCTTGACTTAGGCATTTACCTTCTCATTGAAGACCCTAATAGTAATGTTAGCAAAGTTTAAGTGTCTTACAATTGGGGTTTTCATATGTTCATACACATACTTGACTGTTGAATATATTATTGCATTTTGCAATTATTTTAATTAGAAATATAAAGATACTACTAATATAGCTAAGTAAATAATTATTGATGTAAAAATGTTCAGCTTTATCTTGATAGAGTATTTTTGCACTTAAATCTGTCATGTATGTGTTAAATCGTGAGGGAAAGAGAAAAACAGAATGTGCAAACATACCAGAAATAGATTGGTAAGGCTTATGAATCGTAGTTTAAGTACCTAAGAGTGAAAGGAAAAAATGGGTATTTAGCAAAAGGGAAGCAGACTAAGAGATGGCTTGGGGTGGGATGAGGGAGAAAAAGGATGAGAAAAGAATTAAGACGCGTCATGTATGCATGCCAACTCTCCAAGGGGGGAAGAAGTAATCATTATGTACTGCAACTTGCACTAATAAAGGAAATAGAAAAAAAAAGGAATATTGGAAGCTACAGAGTCAGTGACAGCAATACAGTTGACGATGGCTTCCTTTTTCAAAGCTCCAAGGAGTCAGTTATACAGTTTTCACTTGAAAAATATGCCAGCACAGCTACTGAGCATCCTCATGCTTTTCTGCTGAAACCTAGAAAATTATTTTTTCTAACAAGTATCTACTCCTGAAATTAAAATAAATTGCTGTTGTTTCATGTCACTGCCAAGAAACCTGAGAAAACTGGAATTAAGGTGAAAAATTACTTTAGAAAATTATTTTTGTCTCTGTATTTGGGCTACTTTTCAATGGTTAGTGTAGGTTCTAAAAAGAAGCAAATGATATCTATTTATACCACTACTAAGGATTTTGTGGTATTTAATTTTTTTCTAGTAACAGAAGTTTGATTTTTACAGTTTATTGTCACTCTACTCTCTTTCATGTTGGTTTTCAGAGGGTCTAGACATAAAATTGGGACCCTACTGGTGTGCCACTGTAATGCCAGCACCTGAGAGGCCGAGGCAAATGAATCATCATGAGTTCCAGGCCAGCCTGGGCTATCCAGTGAGTTCAATGCCAGGCTGAGATACACAGTAAGACTGTATCTTTAAAAAAAAAAAAACCGAAGAGCAGGTTCCTAAATATAGGGCCTGGGGAGTGATTTCCACTCTCCTCTCCTTATTTCACAGTTCAAAATTTAGAGTTTAAAGCAATGTTTCCCAAGTTGGACAAGAACAGTGTTAGTTAAATAGAATAAGATTAGTTTTTCTCATTTTTCAGTAAAACATAATAGAATTATCTCTAAATTTTTTTCTCCCATAAATTTTCTTGAAATCTTTTGTATTGCTATATCCCGGACCAAAATGAATAAATAAATGCTAACAAATATGGCCATAAAATTCAAAAGCAGTTGGCTGATGAAATAGAGCATTCACTGACACACTGCTGTGTTGAAATGTGTATGTAATACATATGCAATCTTAAACCTTGGTAGAATATTGTTTCATAGTTTCCAAAGACTATAGAATCTAAAGAATTTTATGCTTTCCAGGTGCTTTTTAACCTAACCACATAAAGAGGAAAGAGTAGTTTCTGGTCCTTAGGAGAAGCCCTCTTTGCAGGGGGATTGTAAATTTAAGCCTGGCTTGAACAACTTACCAACTTAGTGAGACCCTGTCTCAAAAAATAATTCCACACCATGTTGGAACTTAGGGGGCTAGGAAAGCAAGCAACCAGCTCGCCTCCCTGGTATGCAGCCGTGAGTCTATTGGTGCTCAGGCTAAGAATCAAACATACCACCTCTCCCCACCCCAAATTAGCAAATGGGAGCCAGAGGTCTGGGCATCTCTTGGGAGGTTGACCAAATGCAATATAGCAAATATGGGGGATTTCCTTGTACCATCTCTTTGAAGGCAAACATTTTTATCACTGTTCTGCTTTATTCTGATTAATGGTATTGTTCTATTCAATATTGTTTTGGTAAGTTCTGTAATGTTCTGTATTTCATTTGTTTTTGCTATACCTAATTGAAAGAACAACAATTGTGAAGATAATGAGATATACTATGGTGCCTATTATTGTTATCCTGGTAACCTGCTGTGAAGTTCTGTACCAATTTTACTACACTGTCTAAATTGGTTTTGTTTGGTCTTGTTCTGTTGTATTTTACTACCCTCAAAATAATAAAAAATTAAAAAAAAATAAAAAGAGCTGGAGTATAGCTCAGTGCAAATGCCCCAAGGTCAATCCCCAGTGCCACAAACAAACAAACACACAAAACCAGCTGTTCAGGTTACCACTGCTCTGGAATTTGGGGAAATGCCTCTTAATACTTTTAAATTACAGAGGATATTTGTCCCTAAAGTGTGAGTTTAAGTCCCTATGCAGTTTGATGTAGACAACAGTGTTAGATACAGAGCTGGATACAGTTTTAAGTACCAGCAGGATTATGTGCCATTGTTTTCAGAATGGCCCAGAAACAGTCATCATTTACAAGGTTTGAATGCTAAACAAACCACTTACATTGCGATGTGATTTTTAAGATGTAATGTACATGTAAGATGTGTGATTAAAAAATATGATGTTTAAATCTCTTTAAAAATGTACTAACCCCTCCCAAATCCCTAACCCTCACTTTGATCACATATATCCTGCCATTCTTGCCACTTTCTGAAACAGCCTTCTTTTGTGAATCTTTAATGCACTGTTGTGGCTGTCTTGAAATCCTAAATCAACTTGGAATATTTGACTTTCATGGTCATTTTGACAGAGGTCACACAGTGCCAGCTCTGGTGAATAAGGTAAAGAGGACATGTCAGGGCCTACCTTATCTTGGATAGCACTTGGCAACAGCATTTGTCATAGTTTGATCACACCTTGTAAAGACACGTATAAAAGCTGACTTTTAGATCTGCTTCAGGAAGTAGCAAGAACAATGCATTCAGCACGTTGAAAGGGGAGAATGGTATAGGTGGAAGGGAGGTAGAGGGATGATGATTTTGAGGGGGATTAATGGCAGTGTGACTTCTTTTTTAACTTCATTTACTGAAAGAATAAACAAAACAGAAAAAGGGTAGAAATAATACATAACTTCAAAGAATAAGTAAACAGTAAGAAATCACTAGTTGATAATTACATATTGTCCTCTTACATATAGTTGCTCAAGTTACAAAAGTGAAGCATACAAAGTGGATATTCAAACAGTGAGACTGCAGACAGTTCTGTTCAACTATCCAACAGAAGCTTAGTAATATGGTTAACAAGCTTATACACTTAAACCTACATGCAGTTATCCATATCTTCATGTATGTTAAGATTAAACAAATCAAAGTAGGCTAATATCACTCTGAACAAAGAATAATAGAATTGCTGGATTTCACATCATGACACTGTGGGATCAGCACTGGGTACTGTAATGTCTCTTTTTCTTCAAAATAGTTGTTCATTTCATTATGCATTATAAGATCAGTTCTCATAAACTGTTTATAGATTCTACACATGCATGAGCCTCTACATGTATTTCTATCCTTTCTATATTAGAGAGAGAAATAGAAAAGCAAGACAAAATAAAACATATTCCTATAAACACATTAAATGAAAAAGTCATATAAAACCACAGTACAAGGTGATCTACAATGGTTACTGTGTTGTCTCTTGTCCTCCATAAAATTGTCTATATCATCAGGCATAGTATAATTGAATATAGCAGCACATAATAATAATAATTAATAAAAAAACATTGTAGATAGTAAAACTTCAAAAACAGATAATAATCAAACCAGAATGGGTATTGTAGTGAATCTTGTCATCTTCAGTGTAATTGCCTATACTCTCAGACTTGATACTATCAATCATAACAGTTTTGAATAAAATCCGTGGATATCAAACTCAACCTAACAAATCAGATTCAACTAAGATCAGTCATATTAAAACAGTATAAATTATACAGGGCTTCATCTTAAGTTAGAAGGGAATTAAGGATAATTACTACACTATATCTTGCTATTTTGGGGATAGCTGTCTGTGCCCTCAGATCTAGTACAAGTAGGCAAACCGGGACAAAATATCTATCCAAACGGAGCAGTGTGAGTAATGTGGGTTTTAAATCCTGCTACACTATTAACAATATCCTTTGCCTTCTTTTTTTTAGATTATTCCTCCCCTTTCACTCCACAGTGTGCACTGTGCATTTTTGGGTCCCACCAACTCCCTCAGGTTTTAGATTGGGGGGGGCAACCTGCTGTTTACCTAAGTGGTTCTGAACCTTCTCCCTCCTGGACTTGATCTCAAATTGTATTCCTTTACCTACAAAACCTGTCTTTTCAACTTATCTGCAGGTGCTGGTCAAGTTGCCCCTATTATTCTCTGGTTTCCTGTCACATAACGCATTGTTTTATCATATTTGATTTTCCTTCTGTAAATGATTTTTCAGGTTAATTATATTTCCTATATAGAGCATCTCAATGGACTCTGCCTCCTGATCTACTCTTCCTGTGTTTCTTTTTTTTTTTTTTTAGTGTATCAAGGCCATCTATATTAGGGATTATAGCCAACCTTCTTTGGCTCATTTCGTTGTGCTATATTTCTGCCATTAGTTGTCTACTTTTCTCCTTTATTCCACTTTCTGCTCCATTCATTGAGGCCTCTCTGCCACTGTTCCTGAAATTCTGTGACTTTTCTCTCTCTCTAGAATGTCTTTCAGTATTCTCTGTAGGGTTGGATTGATGGTCGCGAATTCCCCGAGTTCTTCTTTGTCTTGGAAGAATCTTTTTTCTCCATTAATTTCTAGAGACAGTTTTTCAGGGTACATCAATCTGGGCTGAAGGTTATTTTATTTCAGGGCTTGGAATATTTCACTCCAAGCTCTTCTTTATTTAATGGTCTGTGTTGAGAAGTCTGTCATGATTTTGATGGGTTTTCCATTATAGGTGACCTGTTTCTTTTCTCTGATGGCTTTTAATATTCTGTTCTTATATTGAATCTCTGGGATCTTGATTATTATATGCCTGGGTGTAGCTCCATTTTGGTTGTAGGTGGCTGGAGTTCTGTATGCCTCATACATCTGAATATCATTTCCTTTTCCTGTGCTTAGGAAGTTTTCCTTAATTATTTCTGTGAATATCCTTTGTATTTCCTTTGTTTTTACCCTTGCTTATTCATTCACATTCTCTATTCTTAAGTTATAGATCCTCTTGTCATCTTCTAGCCCTTGTATTGTTACTGCCTGTTTCCTTGTTATTTTAAAGCAATCTTTCCTTTCACAATCACACATTGCAAACCTGTCTTGAAGTTTTTATAGTATATTCTTTGTTTCTTCAAGAAGTTTTGCCAGCTTTCAATGGAGTTTTTAATTTCCTGGTAATCTCTTTGAACCTGCTTCATATATTCTAGGTTTTACTTATATTCTTCATCAAATTTTTCTTTCCTTTTTTTGTGTTCCTCCATTCTTCTGTCTGTGTCTTCTTGAGAGATGCTTAGCATTCCTTTTATTAACCTACTCATATCTTGCTTAACTTGATTAAATATTTCACTTTTGAGCTTGTCTATGAGGTCCTGAAGATATGTCTTTATGTCCACTGATGCTGTGTCTGATATTGCATGTTTGCTGCCCTCAATCTCTTTTGTATTTACCTCTCCTGGATCAATATTCTCAGGGTTGGGGACTAGGGACTTTTTCCTGTTTCTTTCTCTTGTCATGTTTTTGGTTTCTTCCAAACAGGTGTACAGAGGAGGACTCTGCTCCTTTTCTTGTTGGTTATGGTTCTTCTGAAGCACCCTGGCTAGGTGATCTTGCCTACTCCAGTGTGTTACTGAGGTGCAAGTAGGGGCGGCATATGCTGGCCCCTCCTCTCTGGGTCAGTCAACCTGCGGAGACCTTCACTGCATTAGTGTGTGCCACATGTAAGGAATTGGTTTGGGGTCCTGGCCAGAGGTGTGACCCAGGCCAAGCATGTCTGGCCAATCTGGTCTGGGAAGGGAACAACTGACTGAAGTCACTGCTGTTCCTTGTGCCTGCTCATCCTGCCCCATTCCAACATGTGGTCCATTTGGTCGCCCCTTTCCCATGGGAAGGCCTTATTCCCAGCACACACTGCAGATAATACAGGTCCCTTGCAGGCCCTGTTCTCCATTGGGCTCACTGATGTCTGACTTTAGCACAACCGCAGTTCCAGCAAGTCACAGCAGTGGGAGTTCAGTTAGCTCCGTCAAAGTGGCGGGAGTTTGGGTGGCTCGGTGAGTCTCAGCTGCCCAAGTTTGGGCACTGTGGTGAGGGCATCATGGCCACTAATCTTAGCTGCTCCAATGGTGGCCCTGGGACTGCATGTTTTACCAGTTCTTCTCCCTTTAGTTTCTTCCTGAGTTGAGAGGATCCATCTCCTTCTGTCCAGAACTCCCCATGATGTTTTATTCCAGCATCTGAGTTATCTGCCTCAGGGATCCTCTGTATTCTGCTGCTTATACACCATCTTTTCGAGGTCTGGGACAGTGTGACTTTTACTTAACACATTTTTAAAAATTTAAACATTCAGCATATATTGTGATCATACATTATAGGTTGATTTTTTTCTATATTATTATTATAATTAGTTCATTGTTTTGGTCTCTTTTGTGTTTCCATAACAGAATGCCACAGTCTGGGTAGTTTATAAAGAATAAAGTTTACTCCCTCACAGTTCTAAAGGCTGGGAAGCCTAAGATCAAGATGCCAGTAATTTAGGGCTTCTCTGCTTACAACATGAAGCCTTGAATGCAATGCTCTCCAGAGGGTAATGGGAAATGAATGTTGTTTTCTCACATGGCAGAAAAGCAGGAGAAAGTCACTTCATAATGCTCTTTTATAATAGCTCTACCATCAAGACCAAAACACTCCACATTAGGATCTATCTAAGTTTCTAAAACAGCATATGAATTTTGAAAGGGCACATTCAACCTATAGCAATGATTATCCCTGCAAAATTGGCACATTGATCAAGAACAAAACGATGATAAACTTGATCTGCTGACTTCTACTTTGTGCAAGTTCAAGCCCCTCAATAATGGCTTTGCAGGACCAGGGATTTAGCTCAGTGGCTTAAATGCCTGGCAAGTTCGAGGTTGTGGGTTTGATTCTTGGTACCAAAAACAAACAAACAAACATCTTTGCAATAGCAAAACAGTCAGTAGTTGCCACCAAATCCAAACACAAACATGGGTGGCTCCCAGCAAGAAGTTAAATGTGGATCAAATTTGTACAGCATTTCACCATTTTGAATAAATCAGGTTCACTTATTTCCTTTAAAAAACTAGTCTCTCTGTCAAAGAAAAGAATTTTCTTGCAGAGCCAGCATTCAAAATTACTCATCATCTCCACAAGAAACCCTAATGTAACTCAAGAACAACACTTGTATCTGTTTATTAAAAATCTCAAATTGTCTTGGTGACAAAAGCCATACTTGGGGCACTTTGTAACACCCAGCTGAATGGAATCAGCATGGTTCTGGGTGTGGAAGGCCCACTGGAGGACTGTTGTCAACAGCATAAAAAAGAGAAGTGGGGAAGAGAGGGCACTATTGATCTGCTGGAGAAACTTTTTTTTTTATTTAAAGAAAGACAAAACAAAATAGAAAACGGGCAGAAATAATACACACTTTCAAAAAAAAGAAATAGACAGCAATAAATCACTAGCTGATGTATAATATTGTTCCCCTATAAATAGCTGTTCAAGGTACACAAGTGGAACATATAAATGGGATTTCAACAGGGAGATTGCAAACAGTTCTGTTCAACTGTCCAACAAAAACTAAGTATTATGGCTATCAATCCTATACACTTAGACATGTATGAATTTATCCATATCTTCATTTATGTTGAGACCTAACACAGCTTATTAGATTAAAATCCTTCTGAACAAAGATTAATAATATTGCTGGATTTTACATCAAAACACTCTGGAATCAGGATTGGGTACCGCAGTGCCCCTTTCTTTCCTTCAAAGTTTTTGTTCATTTCATCATGTGTCATCAGATCAGTTCTCATAAACTGTTTATAGGTTTTACGTAAGCATGAGTCTTAACATGTATTTCTATCTTTTTTATATTAGAGAGAGAAACATAACAAAGCAGGACAGAACTAAACTTTTTCCTATAGACATATAAAACTAAAAAGATATAAATCTGCTGTATAAGGAGTTCTACCATGGTCACTATGCTGTTTCTTGTTATCATCAACAGAATTGGCTATATCATCAGATAAAGTAAAATTGAGCATATCAATACATTACAGAACAGAAATACAACTTTGTAGATAGTATAGAGCTACAAAAACAGGTAGTAATCAAATCAGAATGGTTATCATAGTGAATCATTGTCATTTTCAGTATAGTTGTCTATATTCAACTTGTTGCCATCAACCTTACAGTTTCGAATAAAATCTGTCAATAATAAGTAGCAATCAAACAAGTCAGATTTAACTAAAATCAGTCATGATACAACAGTATAATTCATACATGGATCCTGCTTGAGTTAATAGGGAATTAAAGATGTCCCCTATGCTATGGTTTCTCTACTTGAGGTTGATGAAATTAGAGGATACAATGCATTTGGAGAAAAAAGGGAAAGATTTACTCAAAGCTGCCTCCATGGCATCATCCCTGCTGGAGAAACTTGTGATGGCTTTTTTGATAAGAACTTTTGGCTGTTATCATCAGAGGAGCTTGGGACCTCACTGTTGCTGAGGATGGCTACAGTTCTCTTCAAGAGAGCTCTGGCCTTTCCTTTGAGCATTGCTTCCTGGCTCCAGTGCAGAGCCCTCAGTCTGCTGGCACAGATCCTTCATCCTGCTGGTGCAGACTTTCTAGCCTTCACCACTCACCTTTGGGCCTTCCCAGTGCACATCATTGATGCAGACTTACATGAAACATTGTTGTGGGCTCTAGGCCTCCAATTGGACTCATACAGGACACTGCCATGGACTCTAGGTCTTCAGCTGGACTCATGCAGGACATTGCTGTGGCATCCAGGCTTTCAGTTGGATTCTTTGAGTTTCTAGTCTCTCACAGTAGTCTTTTGCATTTGATTCTTTGGGTATATATTATAAAACAATCCTATAAATTATGTGTCCTATAATAAATCATTTTCCTTGAAAACTCTGATGATAACACATACTTATATGCATTTTGCCAATATATTATGACTGACTTTATTCTTGAAAAATGATTACCTCTCAGAAGGATTATCTCTGAATTGAAATTTTAGTAAGTATATACTTGGTCTCTCAACTATTCAGTATCCAACTTAATTTTTGCTTAAAAATGTATTAATCACAAAAAGTTTTGCTTGTGTTATAACACTAAGAAACTAATGATGATAACCTATTTATTTGAAATGATTTTTTAAAATATATGTTCTTTATGATCAACATGTCATATAAATTTTTTTAAAACATGAAATCACCTGTTAACTCACTACCCAGATGTAATTATTTGTATATTTTTTTAATTTTCTCTCTTTACACACATATATACACACATGTTTTGAAACATAGATAATACTCTATACACAGTTTTATAACCAGGTTTTGGCTTAAAATTGGTTTAAAATACAAGCATTTTTAAGCCATTAAGTAGCACTTGAAAAAAAACTTTAAAGGTTGTATGTATTATTATTTAATAATTCTTTGAAAAATATTTATTTATAATGTTTCTAACATTCAAACTATAACAGGAAGTCTGGACTAGCCTAGAGCTACAATTCAGGTAATTTCCAGATTGGTAATATTTCTCCTAGGGGTTCATTTATAATTACAATTGCTTTCACAGAGCTTCCTGAACTTATTCTGAACAGGTGTTTGAAAATGTCTGAAGTATAAAGAGTCCATGATACAGGCTAGATACTATTTGTGCCCCCTAACGCACTCAACTTCACCCAAACTATCAGAGGAATTCATCACAACTGAAAATAGGATCAAACATGAAAAGTAAATTCTCGTGGCAGGGTTTGACGTCAAGGGGAAGTGGTGGCTTTGGTTGTAGTGTGCTCACTGCCTTTAGAATCTGTTTCACAGACACACCTGTGGCAACAGTGTGTAAGTGGAAAGATTATGAACTCTCAGAAACTGCCGTGGCACCAACACTAACTGAGCTGACTAACAACCCTTTAACTTTCATTTCACAAAACATCTGCGGTGGGCAGATCTTTGGCAATAGAGTGTGGTAGTCACTTTGCAATTTCACAAACATTGAACACAGTATGTTCTCAACACTGTTGGTGACAGTAAACACTGTGAAAGTGACAGTGTTATAGAAGATAAGTCCCACCATCGGACTGACACTGAATGAAGCTGTTGTAGGCTCAGCTTTCACCATGATAGGGAAAGAAAAAAACTTTTATATTCTAGGAGGCTGACATTGGTGAAGAGGAAATCTTCCAAACTCAATATAAATCTGATTTTCTAAGTCAAAAGCTGAGGCACCATTCCAGCTCGAATGAAATCACATGCTGCATATTTCCCACAGCTATAGCAGCAGGTAAAGAAGGAACAGTATATTTTAGGTCTTAGTATGTCTCTTGCAACAGACTAGGTCAGAAGATGAATGGAAACAAGATGATTTGTGCCAGCTATAAAGGCTGTCTTCCAACCCACTTGGCAAAGCAGCAAAAACCACTAGGATTGGTTGGCATGTTGTAAGGTGTACACATGTTGGTTCCCTTTTAAATATGAGGAAGATGAAGACTATATCTGAGGATAGAGGTTTAAGATGGTGAAATTTAGGTAATTATATTCATATGACTGCCTTGTAGTCATACTTTTAAAGGCTTGAAACAGTTGGCTATCATAAATATGTTGCCATAAATGTTTCTCATGGTCTGACTGGTAAAGTATAAAAAACTATAGTGTTTGTATGAGTTAGCTTGGGTTACCATGCCAAAGTACCACAGACTGAATGGTTTAAGCAACAGAAATTATTTCTCACACATCTGCAGGCTGGGAAATTCAAGATCAAGGTCTGGCTGGGCTCAGCTTCTGCTAAGAGCTTGTGAATCCTCCCTTGTTCTCTGATGCCCCTTTCTAATCCTATTAGGGCACCTCTCTTTTGGATTAGGGGCCCAACCACCCTTATGACCTTATTATTTAAGCTTTATCATCTCCCAGCTGGACCTGTATCCAAATGCAGTTATATTGGGGTTAGGATCTCAGCACACGAAGTCTGTGGGGATGCAGACATTTTAAACTATGAACTTTTCCTTCTTTTCCTGCCAGTGCCACCAAGCTGGAACCGGAGCCACTGCAGCAGTCACAGCACTTAGCCAAACAACTGTTTACATGCTTCCCTTGCTGCAAGCACTAGAATGAATGTGATTGTCAATGTGAATAGCTTAGAATACTATAGAAAATAAGCTAGTTGCAAGCCTTGAAAATACGGGGCACTGGACAGATGGTAAGATAGTTGTACTTGTTTTCAGGTCTGTGAGGCACTCAAGCATTCATGCAGCTCACCTGGCTTGGGAAGCCCATTTCTGTGGCATAGCAGCAAGAATATAGTACTATGCATTAAAAGGACTTTTTTGTATTTTAATCCTCTGAGAGGAATGTCAATTAAGTTTCATTAACTGTGTTGTCCGCTTTCCCAGTACCTTTGTCTTATTACCTGCATGTCTTAAAAGAAATACATACTATTAATGCCCTTTTATTTTCCATTGAGTGTACACTATTGAAAAAGTAAGAGTTTTATCATTATTATGTGAATCTTGCAACACTAATGAAACTTTTACAGTCATGATGGCAATTTCTGTATAAAAGAGGCTTAAATGGAGCATTACTTTGAGATTAAACTCCCTAGCTGCACAAAAACAGCCACAATGCAATTTTTAAAATGTGGCATATAAAAAACAAAAACTAAGAACTTAGTACAAGGGATTTCTTGCTTATGAAATTAATGGAAGAGAAAGAAGGAGGTGGTGTTTAAGAGGAGATGGATGAGTAGGAGGAAGAGGAAAGGGTGAAAGAGTGGAAGAAGGAGAAGAAAGTTTAATAATGAGAGAGGCCATAAAATGGATCGTCCTGTGTATACACTTACTAAGAATGTCACTGTTTCACAGAGGGAAATGCTCTATGGTGAGGATATGCATAGGACACGAAGACTTCTGTAGTGTGGTTCATTTTGAGTGATCATATATATTTTTATTCATTCTTATCACCTATGTCCAGATTTTTCTCTCCCAAATCCTTGATATATGCATAAAATGCTGGTCACACATCCTAAATTGACAATGACCTGTACATGAGGGCATCTGACCTGTGAGGCATGTGGAATTTTTGGAAACACTACATGCAATTCTGCTCACTTGGAGACTTATCATCCCCATTGTTCTTCATGGCCACTCCTGAGCAGAGTTGCAATGCTATTGCAATCCACTTCTGACTAATGAGAGAATATTGTGCAGAACCATTAAAGACCAGGGGGAATTTTCCTTCCTTTGTGAATCAGGTGCATTAATGTCCACAGTATGGATGGGCGCAGCCAAATGACACCATGAGAGGACCGTGAGAGGGGTGGGGGTCTGAAACAGCTCAAGCAGCTCACGCGGACCTTCAGGCTTTGTTCTAGTAGAATCATTAGGTCTCATATTCTGATATTTGAATACTGCTGGACAGAATTAACTTTACGATAGGATAAACCAGGCACTATTTAATTCATGACCATCCTCTGCATCTTTTTAACCTGAGTACAATGGATACGCTCATATGTATTAGGATGGTGACTATTTTTTTAAAAAACCATGTCAAGGATGCAGAAAATCAGAAGCCTTGGGATCTGTTGGTCCAATATAGAATGGTACAATCACCATAGAAAACAATATGGAAGCTCTTCAAAAAAAAAAAAAAACAAAAGAATTGGGCCAGGGATTTAGCTCAACAATGCAAGCACCTGCTTGGCAAGTGTGAGGTCATGAGTTCAATCCTCGATACCAAAAAAAAAAAATTACCATGTGACTCAGCAGTTCCATTACTGGGCATATATCTAGAATCATTAACAACAGGGTCTAAAAGGGATATTTACATTCCTATGTTTATAGCAGCATTGTTCATACTAGCCAAAGGTGCCCCCACCCAAATGTCTAATGATGGATGAATGAGTAAATAAATATGTTATGTACATGCAATGCAATGTTATGCTGCCTTAAAAAGGAAAGAAATTCTGGTAAATGCTACAATTCGGATTAACTTGAGGACATTACACCATACAAAATAAGCCACTCATAAAAGGTCAAATGAATAATCCCACAGTAATTATATGAGCTACCTAAAGTGCACATGTTTATAGAGAGAAAAAGTAGAAGGTGATTACCAGAGGCTGGAGGGTAGTTACTCTTTCATGGGCATAGTGATTCAATTTGCAAGAAAAGTTCTGGAAATGGATAGTGATAATGATTACACAACAATGAGAGTATACTTAATATCATTGAGTTGAATCCTCAAAAAAGATGATACATTTTGTTATATATATTTCACTACAATTAACAGTGAAAAAACTAGAAATTAGTGAAAAGACACTATTGAGCAGATGGTGGGCCATGCCAGTAACCAGCTGTGAAACCAAGTGGAGTGTGGCCAGAAGCTCCACACCACAACCCCTCATAGATACCCAGAGTGTATCTGAATCTCTGGTTTCAAAGGCCCACTCTGGCAGAATGCTGTTCACTATAAACAAATGTGGTGGAGAGGCTTTTCCCAGATGGGGCCTGATGCAGCACTGGTAGCCCCTGTTGATAGCCAGTGATAGTTTATGGCAGGGGGTGGTTAGAGCTTGCCTTTCACATGAGAGAGGCTCTTTCAATGTGTCCCAGACTGCTGTAGATCCCTAGATCATTCATGGAGATATCAGGACCCCAGATCTTCCTGGAATGTATCTTCTACTTTCTGGTATGTTTGCCTTACTTGAGCATCCATTGCTTTCTGTTCACCAGATGTAACCAGCAACAATTGAACGTTGCTGTCCTCAGTGTTGGAGACCAGTTTGGTGACCTTGATAGTGCATTGATCAAAGTCCCCATAGATGATTTATTTTGGAAGAATGGCACTCTTCTGGGAATGCTAAAGTGAATTTTAAAATGAACCTCAAAGGATTGGGTGGAAGTGAGCAGTATAAGCAAAGACACAGAGATAAACAAATGTGGGAGGTTAAGAAATGACTAATGGGGTTGGGGATTTAGCTCAGCGGCAAAAGCACCTGCCTTGCAAGCAGGCAGTCGTGAGTTCGATCCCTGGTACCGATAAAAAAAAAAAGGAAACAAACAAACAAACAAACAAAGAAATGACTAATGAATACATTTAAGAAATACTGATTATCCAGCAAATGCCAGTGACTGGTCTGGGGCTGAGTTTATAAAAGAAAGCAGCAAGATGAGCCTGGACCTTGAATGACAGAACAAAGAAATAATATGGAAAGCAACTGTATACCACTTACAGGCTTTTAAGCTGATGAGTAATATGGTTTTTCTATGAAGATTATTCTGGCAGCAGAAGCTAATATTCCAGCCAGTGATAGGATCTGAAATGGAGTGATGGTAGTTAAAAAGGAAAAGGATGTGATGAAAAAATGTCATGGAGGACGAATCTACATCTGTCCTCATAGGGGAGCCAGTACGAGACTTAAGTTGAAAACAACTCCAAGCCTATGAGCTTGAAAAACCAAAATCAGCAAAAGAAGTAAAGAAGCCAACAGGCAGATTTGGTACAAAGTAGAAAGTGATAATACGAGCTGATATTATTTGGCTGGAATGCTTTGACAGCAGGGACTGTGGTCATTTATGTTTATACTTTTATCCAAAGGGCTTGGCATAAGATAAACACTCAGCAAATATTTGTCACAAAGTACATTATATACTTAATCTCATTGAATTGTCACATCTACCCTAGGGAAGTATAATTATCCTGGTTCTGCTATGGAGTCTACTTTTTATTTCGAACTGCTTCAGATACACAAAAATAAAGAATATTATAATGAACACACACACATATATATCATTCAGCTTGAGAAACAAAACATTACAATATTATCTGTCTTCATTCAGGATTCAATAACCATGTATTTGATTACCGAGAGGCTTATAAACAACCTAAATTAATTTCCCTGAGTTCTGGAGAATGGGAAGTTCAAGGTCAACGCACTGGCTAATTCATTGTCGGCGAAGTCCTACTTCCTGGTTTAAACTGGGTATCTTGTCCCTATATCCCCATGGTGGGCGGGGTGAAGGGGTCTCTCATGGCCCATAATGCTTTTCATGAGGAGAAATTAGGAATCTTAAAAGACTCTCCTCATAAAGGTCCCACCTCCTAATACTATTGCTATAAGAGGCAGGTAGGATTTTGATATATGCATTTGGGGAAATATAAACATTAAGACCACAGCATTATCAATATCCCATTTTACAGGCAAAAAGGCTGGAAGTGAGAGTAATTAGATAACCTCATTTACATCACTGCTAATTCATAAGGAACCTGTGATTTGATTATAGACCTGTCAGCCTCCAAAGCCCATGTTCTCAGCTACACCTGGATTATGATGTGTATGACTTCTGGGACCTGCAAATGGAAGTCTACCATGTTGATGGAAATATGCTTTGTAGGGAAAGAACTGAGGAGTGGAAATGTCACTATGGGAATTACCCGTATCAAGGCGATGCTGGCAGTAGAAACAGCATAAGCAACAGTAAATGGCCTGAGGATTTAGATTTGGGCTTGAGCAGTGAGTCTTCCTAGATGGAGAACAAAACAAGGAGACTGTTTTAAAACCCTGCCCATTCACACAGTAAGTGCGCTTTTTGGCTGCTGTGTAGTTTCTTGTTTATGTTCTGATTTTGGCAAAATGGCAGAGCTGTTATAATCCACTGAATGTTTTTTTTTTCTCTAAATCTTTGGTATAGGGAAAGCCAAAGAAGACTTCAGTATTTTTTCATTGAGTTAATAAAAATCCTACAGATGAGGATGTGCTTTTTTTTTTTTTTTTTTTTTTTTTTTAACTAGACAGAACCTCAAATGCATCTCTAACCCTGTCTTACTGGAATGTAAGGCATATCTGGCTGAGGCTGGGCTACGATAGAGACTTGTGCCCTCTCCTCACATAGCACAGTGTTTCATAGTGCTGGCTAGAATTTCATTGAGTTTGTAATCATTAGCCATATTAGCCCCTGAGGAAACACTTCTTGGCTTCACTGCTAGATCAGAAGTTTGAGTTGCCTCGGGAGAAATGTAAGTATTCCGGAAAAAGTCTTGCAAGAGTTTGTTAAGTTTCCAAAACTCTTCAGGCCACTAAAGATCATCATATTTTTGGGAAAGTTCCCACTTAGTATCAAGGTTTGATTTAAAAGTTCCTCTAAGTATTACTATTTGTCATTGGAATATCTATGCAATGAAATTTTCTTAGGATGTTCTCTAGAAGATGTATACAATGTACAATAAAGCAGTTTAGGACTTGCATATGGCAAGTGTCTTTAGAGCTCTGTAAAGATACTGTTGATTGCTTTAAAAAAGCAGAAACACAAAAGGTAGTGAATATATATTGACTGTCAAATTCCTCTTTGTATAAAGTCAGTATGCGCTAGATGAGGCAGGAATAAAGAAGTAAACTTGAAATCTCAGTGGATTCAACCAACGACTTTCTCTTCCCACTTATGAGAGTCAGCCTGGCTTCTCTAATACTGCCTCAGGGATACAGAAGACTATTTCTCATCTCATTTGGGCCTAATGCTGTGTAGTTCTGTTGGTAACAGCAACTTAGCTTCAGAGCAACTTCACTATCATTATTTTCTTTTTACTCTCTACATGTGAATCCCAGATCATCAAGGTAGGAAGTGAAAGACGAATAAAAGGCCAGAAAAAAACTGAACAGATAGTATTCCAAGAATTATGCCTGCCTCGATGAAATTTGAGGTATGATGCAACATTGTAAACTTAAGAGTGAAAGAATAAAAGGTGGAGGGCATGTCTTTCCTTTGGCTTTTCCCACTGGCTTAGTAGTACTTCTTAGTAGGGGTGCTCTTTCCATAGCATCCAGTTCAGTCAGGGTGAGGGGAAGATGGCAAATGAATGCCAACGCGGTGCGAAGGGAAAAGTCGCTCTTGCAACGCATCAGTTCCAGCAGTGAGTCACAGCAGTGAGTCACAGGTCTGTGTGAGATACCTGCTTTAATAACACATCAGTAGGGTGCGAACACTGTTGCTATTATTTCCACTCTTATCCCAAATGCCAGGCCAGCCAAGAGCCTGGACCAAACTGCATGAAGAGCCCCTTAGGCATGCTGCACCCAGAGTGCCAGCAGCTGTGTTCTCTGCCCCAGGATGAGGCCCGGAGGATGCCAGTGAGGGTGGGGAGCACCACAATCTCCACCGCTTCTCCAAGAGCCACAGCCAACACAAGGGCCTCTCTGTGTCCGCGAACCACAGGTTCAAGAAGCAAGGGTCCCCCCCGCCCCACTATGTTGCCCACGTGGTGAGCCTGGGAGCTCAAAACTGAAGAGATCCTCCCGCCTCAATCTCCGGAGCAGCTAGTAACACTGGCGTGGGGTTTTCGGCGGCTTTTCTTGAAAGCAAGCCTGGGCGACCCCAGCCAGAGGCCTGAGGAGGTACCGGCCCGTCCGCAGGTGGGCGGAGGCGCCGGCAGTTCCGGGCTGCGCAGGCGCCCCACGTCCCGGCCCGGCCTGGCGCGCGCGGCGCACCTGGGGGCGGAGCCAAGCCCGGCGTCCGCGCGAAGCCCCCTCCCCGCCCGCCGCGCCGCACGCGCGCGCAGGTGCGTGAGGCCGCGCCCGCCCGGGCCCTGCAGACGCCGGCCGCCATGGAGCACATCCGCACGCCCAAGGTTGGTGGCGCGGCGCGGGCGAGGAGGGCGCGCGGAGGCAGGGGGAGGATGCTGAGCGCACGGAAGGCGCGGCTTCCCCGTCGGGAGTCGGCACCCTGGACCGCCGGGAGGGCGGAGCGGGCGGCGCCGAGCATCTCCTGCGCGCGGGAGGCCGGCTTTCCCTCGCGCTCCTGGGCCCGCGTCCGCGGCGTCGGATCACACCTCGTGCGGTAGAGGTGCGCAGGGAACCAGGAGTGGACGACGGGGAATTCGGTTGCCTATTGAGTAACAAGCTGCTGATAAGCGTTTCCTTCTGGCCTGGGGTTAGGCCTTTATATTTTTATTTTTATTTTTTGATGTTGCCATCCCTGGCATCCCCGAACTGTTGGGATGGAGGCGGGCCTTTCAGTGTGAGTTATACACAGAAGGGTCGAATGCACTTGGAAGCCGTAGAGTCCAGGTTCAGACTGGCCGGCTCGCCCTTGCCTTTCTCCATGCTCAGGCTTGCAACCACGAGGGACCTGCCTCAGAGCCCATCATCAGTGTTCGCTGGGGGTCTTTCATGATGGGGTATCTTTTTGACCTTTTCCAGTGTGCTTAGCTCTTTGGGGAGAAGGATGCGGCTTATACATTCATCAGCTGATGTGTTTTAAACAATATCAGCTTTTACTACTCAACAAAAGTGACTTGTTCCTGGTCGTCCGGTAAAACAGCATCGAAAACATTGGCCATTTGTAATTGTATGGGAAATAGAATTTAGAATGCAAACGGTGATAATCATTTATGTCTGGCGAACACCTAAATTAGCGAAAGAACGCATTTTAAAATCCTGTTGGTTCTCGTTCTGCTACCACCACAGCTGCACCCGTTTCTGGTTTCTAATTTTGTATTAAAAATCTAGGCTCCTAACCAACTTAGGTCATAGTTGTATCTGAGTGGACAAAGCTCAATGGGCCCAGGGATACCACTCATTTCATGAGAAGAAAAAGGCAATTGTTCTGTTATGTCCAGCAAAAAGAATTTATCCCAAATTCTGGACTAGTTCCTGAGTAACACTTTAGAAAAGCCCCTTTAAAATTACATCATGTTAGTAGAAGACTAAATCTTTTTACTTTACTGGAGAATGTCAATTCCAACAGTAAATTTAAATTGCATTGATTTTTCACTGTGGAATTAAATAGTTGCTTCACAGTCAGGAAATTGTGAATTTAGAAGTCAGAGTCATAAACCACAAAGTAGGTGGTTCAAAGCTTTCAGGGTTTAAGGGTACTAAATAATTTATTCCAGAACTGATGAATTTAACTCATGGACACTCTCTGCCCTTGCCAAGGGCATCGTTTCTACTTTCATGGTAAAGGTGGCCCTTTATAGAGATTACTCTGACTTGAATGTTAATAACAAGAATGATGGATCCAGATAGCCCTGGATGTCATTTTCTTGTGGCACTTGGATTTAGGGAGTAGATGTTTTCCAGCCCATATTCCATCTCATCCTGGACTAAGCCGTATGTATAAATCTTAGCAACAAACAATATTCTGTTTTAGTTTGTTTGCTTTTTTGTTGCTGCTGCTAAGCAGGTGCTGTGCCACTGAGCTATATCACATGCCCCCTCCCATTCTTTAAAATTGGTTTCCTTAAATACTTCATTACCTGTGTAATACTTGAAATCACAAATCTCTTCTATCCAGAAATGGAAAAAAATTGGTGGGAGAAGGTGGAGGTGGAGACTTGTCTGAAGTGTCACTAAACTAAGGGACATTTAACATTTAAAATAAGGAAAAAAAATCACAGATTGGATAAGATTCATTTATTCATTCGATTCTATCAGCATTTGATTAGGCACTGTGTTAAGAGCCAGGAACACAAAATAGCCAGAACTCACAACCTGGAAGGGTTATAAATAAGTCACTGTGTGATAGAGGTAAGGTACAAGGTACAGTGGGTGGAGAGGGAAAAATGGACAGAAGATAAGGACGCAGGGAAGCCTCTTTCTCCGAGAGTTAATATGAATCAGAGGGCCAGGAACATTTGAGATAGCCATCATGTAGCTGTGTAAATATGTATTGTTACAAATTACAACCTCAAGGAAGCTGAAAATGGTAACAGTGATAAAAATCATCGATTCTTTGAGGTTAAAAATCATTTTTAAAATTCTTAAGTCAAAAATTGATTTTCATCTAAATGCAAAGAAAATCAGACTACCTTCAAAAGATTGTGAACTGTATAGTTTTAAATGGTAGTCATCTTTATTATTTGCTTCCTTTATATTGTAGGGGAACAGAATAGATGGATTTCCTTGGACCTCATGGTTTCATGCCTTGGGTTTCTAAGGAGGATATACAGTTTATCTGACTCATGGTAAATATGGGGGTAGATGTGATTTTAGGAGAAAAATACATACACATTTAATGTATCTTTGTTTTCCTGTTACAACTCAGGTTACTCACGGACTCGTAGAAAACTATGGGATAGCTGTAATAGCATCTATGCTCTGCTTTAGTCTTTAGGGTGCGGTGTAAGGAGGTGCGTGCATATGAATAATTTGGAGTGCTTTTTTGCACGTATCTCTTTCCACATGTGTGTGCTTATGCATGCATGTGGTAGGGAAAATAACTGACCCCTTTGGAGCACACGCTCATCAGGTGCTTCTCTCCCAGAGTGGTTTCTAGAGGGAAACCTGTTTCTGGGGCTGGCTGGTGTATGGTAGGCTGGAGTGAGGATGCAGGTGCTCCCTATACACATCACAGTGAATTTTTAGGTTTCTGTTTCACTGTGTGGATTTCTATACCACTCTAAAAACTTGCTGGGAAGAAATTGCTCTCTCAGAGGCTCCGGAATAATTTGAGTTGAAGAACTAATTATTATTATTACTATTATTATTATTTTAAAGAGGATAAAACAGTAAAACCAATCAAAACAAAGCAGTGATACAGTACTTTAAAACATTATGAAATCAACAATAGTTACCATAATGCTCTTGACGTCTTCAAAATAGCTGCAGATAACTGCGACATAGTAAAAATCAAACAACATACTAGAATAGAAACAAAAACAAAACAAAGAATGCAATAAAGGATTTCAAAACAAGTCAATAATAAATCCAAAATTGCTACCATAATATGTTATCTTTGAAGTAACTGCTCCTGTCATTAGATTTGACATAAACAAAAGAAAAGAGAATAAAACCAACCCAACAAAACAATGGAAACAATACAGGACTTCCAAAACAAGACCATAGGGAATCAACAATGGCAGCAACTCTCATAAGGAGCTTCCCCCATAGCTGTCATACTGCATACTGCTGTCCTCTGAACCTGTGATCTGCTCACTGGCTCTAGACCTGCAATGTTGGTGAAACACCAAAGCACCACAGGCATCCAGGTGCATTTCACCTCCATAGCTGTCATCACAGCCTGTGTCTTTGGATAAACCAGCCACTTATGGTTGGGAGTTGGGGGAGGTTGGTACTTGTTTGCCAGCCTGTGTGCCAAAAGATGCTGGAGTATGACTGTTCCCAGTCCGCCAGCAGCCCACACGTGTTGCTGGTTCCCAGACTGAGCTTGCTTCCTGGTGTAGCCTTTTTTCTCTACCCCCAGTCCAGGAATGGCTGAAGAACTAATTATATAAAAATGCCTAAAAGTAGCTCCAAGTTTTTGTAGGATTTGGTTTGGTCCTAGATTATGTTAGTATGTCTGAGACTCCAGCCAGGTAATCTCTATTTTTCGTGGAGAGCATTTTCCATTGCATGTGTGAATTGGAGTTTAAAGTGGAACTTGTGATACTCCCAAAACAAACCTTAAAAATGTCTCTTCTTCCTTGCTACCTCCACTCCCTAGGCTGAGCCATTATTCTAAGAGCCTTTTAACTGATCTCCTAATTTGTTGTTTTGCTCTTCAAGCCTTTTTCCACTGAAAAACCTAAGTGATGTTTTAGGACACAAATTGATCCTTTTACTTCTCTACTAAAGTTATTGAGTGGCTTATCATTGTATCCAAGATCTAAAGTGAGAATTCACACAGGCCCTGTGTGGACCTAGCCTCATTTTGTGACCATTTTCTTATTACTCACTATCCTCTAATCACAACTGTCTCTGGTGAGTGCTCCAATTTGACAGTTTTTCCCCCATTGCAGGACATTTGCACTGCTGTTCCACCTGAGCAACATGAATTGCCCCTCTTTCCCTGGTTAAATATCTCATCTTTCTAGTCTCAGAGTGAATGAGATTTCCTCTGAGAAGTTGTATCAAATTCTCTTATTTCAAGCAGACCTGCCTGTTATATAGTTTGTCCTGTTACTTTTTGTTTTTCTTTTATTCTCATTATGATTATTGTATTTATTTGAGTGATATTTGTTTAATGTCAAGCTCCTGTTCTTAACTGGGATCCCTGTGAGGGTAGGGATTATATTGTATTCACCTGTATATCCACAGTACCTAACCCAGTGCTGGTACCAAATAAGTATGTATGTAGTAAATGAATTAATAATTGAACGAATGAATAATTCTTAATTGCAGTACTTTGCTTTTTAGAATGTGTGTTAGCAATCTTCTCCTCATGTGCATAGTACGTGGAACTTAATAGAACTGTGAAGCTTCTAACAGTATTAAATATTTGTGGATATCAAAATGTCTTACATAATGTGATTTACGCATATTAAGTATTTTATGATTACACTTAAAATTCAAACAACATAAAATTGACCATTTTATTATTTTAGAACATACAATTTAGTGGTTTTAATTCATTTACAATGTTGCATATACATCATCATCTAGCTCTAGAACACTTCCTTAACTCCAAAAGGAATCTGGAATCTATTAATAGCTTTAAATTAGAATATCTTAGTAATGTTTTAAATACTGTTTCATTGAATTTAAACTATTGCTTAATCTTGCTCTGTTTTAGATCTGATATAATCTTTTATTTTTCTAAGTTTGTTACCTTCCACTATTGAATAAGCTTGTCTTCTATGACCGTACCCCTTATCTCCTCTGAGAAAGAAATAGGGAAGTGGTGGCAAACCTGTGGCATATGTGCCACAGTGGACACCCAGAGCCTTCTCTGTTGGCCAGAGAACCAAATTGCTCCAGCCAAAGTTTGACAGATTATCAGCATGCAAGTAAAGAACAAAGATCACATTAATTGTGCAAAAGCATGCCAAATGCAAATTTTTGCCTTTCAGTAAAAAGCTGTCTATATCATTGAAAGCTTGTTATTGTGTTTTTTCTTTTAAGACAAAAGATGATATTGTATAAGTTTTTTTCTAAACTAAAACCTCGGAATTCAGGTGTAATTACACTGTTGACACTTTGCTGTAAGTAAGTAGGTTTTAGTTTGGGCTCTTGGTCTCTAATAGGTTTGCCATTTCTGAAATAGAAGGATTGCAGTTCTTAGTGACTTAGGCCACTTGCACTCCTCAGGATCCTGATCCTGATAGCAGATTGCTAGTTCCCTGAGTTTGGTGTCATTACCAATTGATAAACCTATCCTCTTGTCACCCATCCAAACAGCTCATTAGAGAAAGAAAAGAAGTACGATGTTCTGAAATGAGGACTGACTGACCTAAGATGCTCCTGCTCATTGGCGTTTTCCTTTTTAGGTTTATGCAGAGTTCCACGAAAGAACTCATTTTAGGATCTTGACTAGAGTTAATGTCAGTCTCACCATCTTACTCTGAATCCTCCATTTGAACACAGTGGTCTCTTTTGCAAGTTCTCTGTGAGGGAAAAATGTAATGTAGCTAGAAGAAGATTTGCTTTTCCTGCGTCAGTCATTCCATCATTGTACCTTCAGCAGTAAGGGTTATTTATTCTTTCTTCTTCTTTTAGCAAACAATAATTTTCAAGTTATAACAATAATAGAGAGTTTATATTGAAATTGTGTTAATATCTGAGTACATTTTCTCTTGGCATTTTTTTCTTTATGTGCGTAAAACTTAGTTTTCTTAGAAATTTAGGATTACCCAGTTCAGATTTGTAGTTTTCTTCTTTTAATGTCTTTGGTAAGTAATTGGATACTAGGAATGATACTAGGAATTGAACTCAGGGTCTTATGTTTAGCCAGGCTTGTGCCACTTTTAATGTGTTTGAAAATGTACTTATAAATTTCTGTGGAGATACCATTATAACATTAATTATTTCCATTTTAAGGATATTATAATTTTGATAACTTATTATCTACACACGTGATTTCTTCGTTAGGATAGAGCCATACATGAGTTACTTTGTCAAAGAAGATGAACACTTTTATAATTATGGTACATTGTCAAATGTTTCTCCAAAAATTTTTTGTATTTGAAATTTTCAGAAACAAGACATCAAGTATCTTTCTTATAACTTTGCTTTATTATTGAGAAAACCATATAATTTAAAGAGGAAAAACAACTTCATTCTTTCATTGTGTTTTGTTATTAAAAGTGAAGTTGAAGCTGTTTCAAGCATATTTATTGACTATATTGTTACTTTTCTAAGTTATTCATATTTTCCATCATTGCCAGTTTTAGTTTGTGTATTTGTATATATCTTTAATAACAGCTTTATTGAGATATAATTCACATCTACTAGTCACTCTCTTAAGATACACAATTTTGTATTGTTTTTATATGTTCATAGGCTTGTACAACCCCATAATTACTTAATTCCAGAGCACTTTCTCACCTCAAAGAAGAAACCCCATTTCTCCTTCTTACACCGCTGGCAACCATCAATGTGTTCTGTCCCTAACATACTTGCTTTCATAGGCATTTCATAGAAATAGGATGATATAGCCTGTTGCTTTCTTTTTTATTTTACAGTGTTTTCTGAATTTTCCCCCGTTGTAACATGTATCAGTATTTCATCCATTTTATCATTTTTAAGAATATATCACATTTTGTTATACATTTATCAGTTAAAGACAACAAATTTTGGTTATTATTGCTGTTTTGAATTTTGTGTATACTTGTAAGTTTTTGTGGAATTGATGAATCATAGGGATACCAGGTTTAACATTTGAAGGAACTGCCAGATTGTTTTCTGTAGTGACTGCATCAGTTTTAAACCTTACCAAGAATGTGTAAATGTTTCAAGTTTTCAGTGTCCTCACTTACCACTTGTTAATGTCTCTCTTTCTTGTTTTAGCCATCGTAGTGGGTGTGAAATGGTAGCTCAGCTGTGGCTTTCATTTGTGTATCCCTGGTGACTAATGATGTATATCTGCTTTGGAGGAATCCTGATTCATCCTTTGTTCAATAGAATTATTCATATTTTGAAATACTGAGTTTTAAGAATTCATTGTATATTTTGGATATAAATTCCTAATCAGATACATGCTTTACAGATGCTTTCTCTCACTCTGTAGTTTCTTCCTTCACTATTTTGATGTCCTTTAATGCATGAAAGTTGTTAATTTTGAGGAATTACAGCTTATAATTTTTTCCTTTGGCACTTGGTTTTTTAGTGTGATAGTATATTTTTTTAAAAAGGCCTTTTTTGACTGTAAAAGTCAGAATACATTACAGAAGATTTATTTCAAAACAAATAAAACAAAAGTCATAATAATATCCAGAAAGCCTACTGCTGTGTATATATTATTGGCCTTTTTCTTTTCTTATATATAGAAATACAGTTTAAAACAAAATTGTTTCCATTTTCTGTGTGTGTGTGTATAATTTGCAGGGGGCTTTTTTTTTTTTTTTTTTTTTACATCGTGTATCACATTTTTTCTCATTTTACTAAATATTTTTCGAAAAGTGATTTTTTGTTCCTGTCATACAGATTCACAATCTGTGTCTACAATGTAAGTTTTTAGTGTCAGGAGGCAATTCTCCGTGCATTGCTTGCGGTTTTGCACTTTTATTCTGAATTGTCTTTTCAAGGATCATTTTATAGTGAACAACTTGGGAAGAAAAAAATAGTTTGTCTCAGTAGCAGAGGACTAATTTGATTGCTGTCCAGCAGAATATTTTCCTCAAGTTTGCTAACAGCCTACTTACGTGATTGGTGTTTTTAAATTCTACACTCAAAAGTTTCATTCTGTCGCACAGAATCTAGATGGGCTTGTACATATTATTCTTTAGACTTGGTTGAGAGGCAGCCTATGGAGCTAATGTGAACTGCTGTTTGATACATAACATCCTTTGGTTTTCTTTTGTTGTAGTTTTGTTTTTGTTTTTGGTACCAAGAATTGAACTCAGGACCTTGTGTTTACCAGGCAAGTACTATGCCACTGAGCTATATCTCTACTCTTTATGGTGTCCTTTATTCTGTCCCAAAAATCATGTGTCTTCTGCAGCATCCGTAAAACTGTGGGAGTCTTTTTTTTAAGGTAGTAATTATGATAAAAAATCTAAGCTAGCTTACAGTTCTTGAGAGTTTGTCTTGTAATATTTAATTTCTCTTCAACTTTATATTTGTCACTGTAATGACAAACTTTACTGTATTTAAATCATTGTGTAGATCTCTACATTGTCTCATTAAATTTCTGACTATAATTTTATTTCTGTGTATGTTTCAAAGATTTTTGATGCTTTTTGCTGTATTTTTCTTCTAGTACAGTAGAGGAACTTTTAAAAAACTTTTTGCAGTCCTGGGCCTGAGCCTCGTGGTCCAGAGGGAAACCTGACCCACCCCAGGTGGTGCAGATGCCAGCACTCTCAGTCTCAACCCTCCCTGGTCCCAACCCCTTGCCCCATGGAGCACCTTCGCCACTGTTCAGCCAAAGTCAGGAGTTGGCTGGTTGGGTGGATGCAGCCATAAAGACACTGAGGCAAAGGAGAAACTTCTAGGAGGTTTACCAGGGCCTCAGCAGGCTGCCTCAAGCTCCTCCATGGGAGACAGTGTGCCTGGCTGCCAAAGCCTGCAGAAGCCATAGGGCCCCATACGCAGGGTCTAAGGACCACATCTCTTCGTCCCCCACAGGAGATGGTACCTGGTGGGACAAGAATTGGAGAGCATCTGCCCCCCCCTCTTTTTTTTTTTGTCTTTTTCCTTTTTATCGGTACCAGGGATCGAACTCACGACTGCCTGCTTGCAAGGCAGGCTTATGCCACTGAGCTAAATCCCCAGCCTGCATGTGTCCACTTTTCACAGGACCAGGAACCCAAAGTGCCTAAGTGGCATCTCTGAAAACATTCTTTGTGGAACTAATGGTTAATATAATGAATGTATACTGCATTCTTAACACAATAAAACATCTGTACACACGTACAAAGAAACAGGGTCTTCTGCCAAAAAACTTTTTTAAAGTGTTAAGAAGTCATTGGTCTACTAAAACAAGAGATAGATTCCCTTTCTTTCACATTACTAATTTCATGACCTACAGCTTCTTTCCTTTCTCTCCTCCAATCTTGCCAAGAAAATTCTCCACATTGAGGGGTCAGAAGTTTGTCCTCTGTCCTATGGTTGTCTGACTGCCTCACAAGGATGGTGGAAAAAAACCAAGGTTGGGTGGACTTAGAACACGTCTAATGCATCGTAATCCACTGCTTCTGATCAAGGACCTGCATTCAGAGCAAATGGATTTTGGGACTGGGTCTCGTGCTCGTGGAGTGCACTAGTTTTCCATGTTCTCCACCATCCTGAAGCACCTACTTAGAAGAATATAACTATCTTTTGAGAAACCCAGTTACCACCAGCTCTGTGACAATACCTCGAAGGACTTGAGCAAGATTCTCCAGGAGGCTGTATCTGCAGGAAAGCAATGTCCCACAGGCAGTCCTATTTTTCTATAGCCAGTATCCATGGGTCCCAAGTGAAGGAATGGAAATGGCAGTGTCACAACTCACTGTTACTTCCAGCCATGCACTAGCAAAGTGTTGCTTTTTGACCCCTGCCCTGATGCGCTGTGATTCTAGAAGTTATTTTTCTGTTGCTTCATTGCAGAACCCTGTCTCAACCAAAACAAAAAGACAACATTGATAGGTTTGTTGTAATGAACAAATCCACTAAAAAGTACTGCTGTAGCAGTTATATTTTCTTTGTTTTTTCAGGTAAGAAAACATTGTCTGTTGTAGTCAGGGGTTGAACACAGAACAATTAGGATCAACACATGGAGTTTATAATATTGTTTTTATAATGGTCACCAGGAGTTAGCACAGGAAAATGCAGGAGATCTATCCACAACACCAAAGACATAGATTAGTCAAGAGCCTAAACCCCACAGCACTGTCCCACATGAGTCCAGATAAAAATCCAGAGCTCAGGACAATGCCTCCCACTAGTCCAGCTGGAGGTCCAGAGCCCACAAGAAGGACTCACGCCAGTCTCTTTTACGGATCCATGCTGTGAAGACGCAAGGGTCTGCTGTGGAAGCTAGAAAGTCTATGCCAGCAGGATGAAGGAGCTGTGCTAGTGGGATGAGGGTTCTATGCTGGAGCTGAAAAGTCACACGCACAACAAAGACCAGGGCTATCCTGAAAGGCACCACAGCCATTCTCAGCGACACTGAGGCCCCGAGCTCCTTCAACGATAAGCACAGTCAGGTGCATGCCAGGAAGCAGCATGACGAGTTCATCCTTGAGACGAAGCAGCACACATCTTCCCCTCCAGAGCCAGGAAGCAATGCTCGATGTGAGGACCAAAGCTTCTCCAGGAGAACCAACAGTTCAGACAGGAACTCATAGAATGAACCCACAATGCTTCTTTAATGCCTTAACTCTCAACACTTCCCTTCTTCTCCACCTGTTTATCCTAGCAACTTTCCTCAGGTGGAGCATCTTCACTCAATGCCATGCTGATATAATCCAGCTGGCATTAAGTTGACCACCAGTTCTTAATCCATAACATTGTCCGAGCCAAGTATAAAAGCTGTGGTTAAGCATTCCTCAGAAATCACCCACACTTCTTGAATCCTTACTTCTACTAGGTCTAGAAAACATTTGGTTGAAATGTCCCTTGTCACAAGGGAGAGTTATAGAATACCAGCCCAGTTTCTTGTGGAATTTAGGAATCCATGTTCATTAATTCATTGTTTATATATAAATACAGCTAACTGCCAGCTACTTACTAATTAGGTGAATACTAATTAGACTGTGTGCATGAGTGTATGTTAATGAAGAAATGTGAAGAAAAATATGAGGAAAAGGATTTGGCTGGGATAGATTGGGATAGTTATTTTATATTTGATGTCAATATAGTCTTCAGAATAAAATGGCATTTACAGTTGAGCAGAAATAAAATTTTATGTTTTTTACCACCCTAAAAAGAATTCCTGTATCCTTTGGCAGTCATTTTCCCTTTATATTTCCCCATGCTTTGGTTACCCACTAATCTACTTTCTGTATTTATAGATTTGCCTACTCTGGGTATTTTACGTAAGTGAAATCATGTAACATGTGACCTACTGTGACTGACTTCTTTCAGCTTGCATTTTTTTCTGGGTGTATCCATATTGTAGCTATATATGAGTACTTCATTCCTTTTAATCGTTGAATAATATTTCACTCATATGGATATACTCACATTTGTTTATTCATTCATCATTAAATAGATACTTGGTTTGTTTCACTTTTTATTATGAATAGTGCCACTATGAACCTTTGTTAACCTTTTGTTTGGCGGGGTGAACATGTGTTTTCGGTTCTCTTGGGCATATATTTAGGAATGGAAGTATTGGGTTGTATGGAAACTTTGTGCTTAATCTATTGGGAAACTAATATTTTTCCAAAGGTGTTTCATCACTTCATATTCTCAGCAGAGATTTAGAAAAGTTCTAATTTTACCATGTCCTCACCAAAATTTCTTTCATCTGTCTTTTGATTATAACTATCCTCGTGGGTGTGAAGTGGTACTCATTATAGTTCAATTTGCATTTCTTTGATGGCTAATGACCTTGAACATCTTTTTATGTGGATATTGATTATTTTTATGTCTTCTTTGAAGAGTTTTCCTACGTAGTCCAGCTAGACATAAGATCTTGAGAAAGTTACTTGAGGATTCTGAGACCTCTGAGATCTATACTTTGTTAGAGACTGCACAGAGAATGCAAATAACATTTAATAAAACCTTTTTTTAAAATTGGATTTTTTATTGTAGAGTTATAATTTCTTTATAGATTTTGGCTGCTAAATCCATATCACATATCTGAGTTATGAATTTTTCTTCCATTTTGTGAAATATCTTCACTTTTGTAATTGTTCTTTGAAATACAAAAGTTTTTTATTTTGCTGAAGTTAAATTTATTTGCATTCATTGGTTTTTCTTTAGGTTGCTTCTGATGTAAGTATATCTGAAAACTATTGTCTAATGCAAGGTGACAAAAATGTATACTATTTAGGTTTCTCATCCATTTAGAATTAATTTTTATATATGGTATGAGATGGAGGTCCAGATTCGTTCTTTTGCAGGTAAGATTTCAGTTCCTGCAGTTTTTATTGAAACCACTTTTCTGTGGTTTTCTTTTTTTTCCAACAGGGTCATGCTAGGTTGGTGTTGTAGTTAGGGGTTGTGCAGAGAACAGTTAGAATCAGGACATGGAATTTATAATATTTTTATAATGGTCACCAGGAGTTAACAGAAGAAAATGCAGAAAATCTATCTGCAACATCAATGACATAGAATATTTTAGTCAAGGACCTAAATCCCACAGCAGTGTCCCACATGAGTCCAAATAAAAACCCAGAGCTCATGACAATTCCTACCATGAGTCCAACTGGAGGTCCAGAACCCACAAGAAGTACTCACACCAGTCTCTTTTTACGGATCCATGCCGGGAAGGCCCAAAGGTCAGCGGTGGAAGCCAGAAAGTCCATTTCAGCGGGGTGAAGGAGCTGTGCTGGTGGGATGAGGGATCTACAGTGGAGCTGAGAAGTCACACTCACAGCAAAGACCAGGGCTGTTCTGAAAGGCACCACAGCGGTCCTCCGCGACATGGAGGCCCGGAGCTCCTCCGAACACAAGCACGGTCGGGTACGTGCCAGGAAGCAACATGACGAGTTCATCCTGGAGACCAAGCAGCACACATTTTCCCCTCTGGAGCCAGGAAGCAATGCTCGATGTTAGGACCAAAGCTTCTCCAGGAGAAACAATGGCTCAAACAGCAACATGTAGGAGAACCCACAATACCTCCACGCAACAACGCATTAACGCCTCAACACCTCCCTTCTTCTCCACCTATTTATCCTGGCAACTTTCCTCAGGTGGCACATCTTCGTTCAGTGCCATGTTGATGTAATCCAGCTGGTGTTAAGTTGACCACCAGTTCTTAATCCATAACATTTGGCCTTGAACTCACTATGTAGCTTAGGCTGAGCTACTCACTAAGACCATCATGCCTCACCATCTTGGATGCTGCGATCACCACCACACCTGGCAAAAAGACTTCTTAACCCATTTAATTGCCTTAACAGCTATGTAGAAAATCAGTTCACTGTAACTGCATGGATTCCTTTCTGAACTCTCAGTTCTTTGCTTTATCTATCCTTAGGCAGTAACTCAGTCTTGACAACCACAGCTATTCATGTGATCTTGAGTGAGTTACTTGAGGACTCTTAAAAGCCTTAATTGTAACTTGTTAGAGACTGAGTAGGGAATACAACTACTTAATGTGCCATGTAGTAATTTTTATCTGTTTTTGATCATTTTTATCACTACTAAAGGAGGTGGCCCCAGATTTTAATTTCCAGTTTCCACGAAATTCATTTCATTTGACCTACTTACTTACTTCCTTGCTGCACAATGGGTTTAAATATTTTCCCTCAGGAAGCACTCCACAAAGTGCTTTGTGTAACCCAGCTTAGTTTACACGCATGTTTCAGAGCATATTTTCCTTCGATATAAACATAAATCTCTGCGAGCACATGGGTGTCAGTTTTGCTGCAGTGCCTGTGAGGCAAACCCTCAGGGACACTGCCCCACGTTCTGGAGGGAGGGGTCTTTTTGGAATCAAGTGTGGAGAGGGAACTGGAAAATACACTTTTGACTTTTTAATAGAGGAAAGTAACATGACAACATGTGCTGCCATTAAAGCATTATAATATGTTGCAACTGAGCTGTCACACACCTGGAAACATTTGAATACTTGGGAGGAGTAATGAAGACATGTTAGGTTTATCCATATGAAACATTATTTGGTTATTAGTGAATTTTAACATTTCTCCAGTGAACTCTCATTATTAACTGATGAGGTTTGGTTATCACTTCTATCATGTCTCTGCAGGCAAAACAGTATCTGGAATGCTTGCTTTCACAGAACAGATATACATATATTTTCTCATCCTTTTCAAAAGCTTATTTTTATTGTTTTTTCCATTCCAAATAGGACAAGCTGTGAAGTATGTATGAAATTAAACTTCTTGACCAGAAAACCAAAATTCCGTGACTTTCTCCGTGCGATAGTTCAGTTTTGTATTCTTACATTGTACTCAGAGGGAATCCAAAAAGCTCACTTTGTACCATATTTCTTAGGCCAGCAACAGTTGAAACTATTTTTTCTAGTGCCCTTTCCCCTGGTGGACAGCTAGTTGAAGCCTTTGGGAGTAAAAGTACTTCCCAGGACATAAACCCAACCCTTCCTCCCACTGCCATTTAAAATAGTTTAAAAATAACTCCCACTTAAAGTTTTGTGGCAGGCTGTGACAACTTTATAAAACTTGTGTATTTACTTTTCTTTTTTCTACTTACTAAAATACTGTTTATCACAGATTCCCGGAGAAAGAAATTTATTGCCAAACTGTGAAAGGAAGTTTTGTTCTTTCAGGCATGTAGCAAAACACAAGTAGTTTAGAATGCTCAAGGTGCAATTTAGCCAGTTTGTGTGATGGTAGCTTAAGAAAGTGATTTTTGCCTTTAGAGCTAAGCAGATGTATTCAAAGAAAGACTGTGTTCATGCATTTCTTCATTCACTTGTACATTTAACAAGTATTTCTTAGTGTTTATTTTAATGCCAGGCACTGTTTAAGGGCCTGGAGATCCAGTAGTAAATAAGACAGGGGCCCTAATGTGAAACTTACATCAATGTAGAAATTAAAAGTAATACTGTAATTATTTAAAGCAGTGTATGTATCAGCAGTATACACCAAGACCTTAGAAAATCTTCCATTTTTAAGAAATTTATTTTCTGTTTCTTGCTACCTTTACCCATACGAGCCTTCCAGTTGCTTCATACCTCCCCTGTCAGCAAAAAAGCCAGTGTCATATGTGCCACTGTCCTAGGAGACTTCCACGATTCATCCTTGCTACTTGTGCCGCTTCACCCCCTCCTCCTCGCCCTTCAGTCTCTGGTTAGGTGCCCTCACCATCTTGTGCATCCTTAAACACACCAAGCTGCTTCTGCCTTGCACTTTTCTGTTCTTCTGCCTGGAACGCGCTTTCCAGATTTCTGCACGGCTGGCTCTCTTACCAGCTTTGGTTTTCTACTGAAATGTTCAATCATTTTATTGGAGAAAATTTCCCTGAATATGCTGCAGCCTCACTGCTTCCAACTGCTTGTCTTTTTAAATTTCTTCCCCTGTATCTTCTGGCACTCATGAACAAGTAGTACATTCAAGTGTGCTCTCGTGCAAGCGTGCACACACAACACTTTTTTTTCTTATCTGTGTATTGCCTATTTCCTGCCTACCCATCCCCATACCAAAAGCAGACTCCTTGCAAACAGTGACTTTATTTTGTCCACTTTATTTTGTCCACTTTTGTCCACTTTTGTGCCCAGCATCCGGAATACTCTGACATAGGGTAGAAGGGCCATGTGAATATTCATTGAATGAATGAAGTTCCGTGTGACTTTGTGTCCAGGTTTCAGTATCTTTTCAGTAGCTATTTTTCTTCTTTGGCAAGTTATATGACACTTGTTTTGTATTTGTGGTACTAGCAATAGAACCCAGGCCTTTGCATTGAGCTACACCCTATGCCATTTTAATTTTTTGAGACAGGGATCACTCAGTTGCTAAGTTGCTAGGTTTGAATTTGAGGTTCTTCTGCCTCAGCCTCCCAGAGTGATGGGATTACAGGCGTGCACTACCACACACAGCTAATTATGGCACTGTTTTTTGTTTTTGTAGATGAAGTCCTTTTTTTTTTTTCCTTTTCTCTTGTTTCTGCTCTTACAATATATTCCATAATCAAATATTCTTTATCTTGTCTGAAAGTTCAAATTCAATGTTAAAGCTTTTTTGGTTAATCATCTCTACATCTACTTACAAGCACTCATGTAACATTGTTATTTTTATTCACTGGAAAATATTTTAGTGCATGTGTTAGTCATTAGGATACAGTGGTGATAAAAAAAAAAGTGATGTCTGTCCTGAAGGATCCTACGGTTGAGGGTAGCTGTGATACTCTGTAGTTGTGTTTATTGTTCCTGGAGGCCACAAGGCTCAGGTCTGCCTCTCTTTTGTCGTCCCCCCCCCACCACCATAGCTTTAACATCATTGTTCATGGGCCTACAGGAGATAGGAGGGATAAAACAGCTAGTGCTTTCCTCTAGAATGTGTGTTCCTGGTAACAACTGGAATACAGCAGACCCAGGGCTGGTTTAACTCAAGTTGTTGTAAGTTGGGACTGTTTTTCCCTTAAGAAATAATGAAAATACCCATAATGCATTTCAAACTTGCCAAAGCACCCCTTAACCTTTTCATAATGAAAAAGGGTTGTATAATGTGCATGATAGACCAGAAACACCAGTAATTTTCCTAGTGTAGTCACCAAAAAGTTATATGCCTAGTTTGCCAGAAATAATTTCATACTGTACTCACCACTCAAGTTGAGATCTTTGGCTTTCAGCAGGGGAGGATGAAATGGAAGGGATTATTGTTTATAAGGAGAATCCCTTTTCATAAGAACATCAGGAATCTGTCTCTCTGATATCCCTTCTCTCCTTGGGAGACTCTTTAGGCCACGAGGGCTTGCTTCTGCCTCACTACGTCTTAATCTTTTCAGAACTAAAAACCAGTGTAAGATTGCCTGTTTCTGTCTTTTCTTCAACAGTGTTATGTAGTATGACATGATATTGTCATTAAGCAAGTGAATGCAGTAATTGGCTTTTTCTTTGGGTCAAATTTCTCTACAAATGTTTGTAGCTCTGTCCATTTTTTTTTAGGATTTCCTTTATTTCAGAAGAACTTTGCTGCACTGATTGTTGATACTCCCCTTCCTCTTCAGAAAGCTCAACTGCCGTTTTCTGTTGCTAAGCTAGTTTCTCTGTGAGCAGTTTCTCTGAATGTTTCTCTACCAGTTCCTCAGTATCACCTCTGCCTACTTGCAAGCTGATGGACTCTGCTACAGTAATAGTGTCATCAAGCACAGGGTCAGTTGAAGATTCTAGTTCCTCTACATAGCCTTGGAAGTGTCTCTCCAGGTCTAGCGTGGTGGTACAGGCCTGTAATTCCAACACTTGAGAGGCTGAGGCAGGAGGATTGCCACAAGTTGTCTATACAGTGAATTTTAAGTCAACCTGAACTGCATGATGAAACCCTGTCTTAAAAAGACAAAAACAAAACCAAGTTTCTCTCCAGTATAATTTAAGGCTACACTTTCTTCTAGGCAGGTATCAGTATCCTTAGATAGACGTTGGCCCAGGATTTCTCAATTAACCACATGTGGGAAAAGGTGTTGTAATGTTCCTTTCAGAACTCTTTAAGGATTGAATCTGTAGCAGACCTTCTGGAAGCATTTCGGGAACAGTTCCTTGTGTTTAACTTGTTGAAGTTTGCTATAACTTGCTGATCCATAAGCTGCAGTAGGAGTGTTATGTTAGGTAGGAGAAACTCAACTGAGATCCATGAGAATTCTTCAGTCAGTTCTTCCAAATCTTGAGCATAAGCAGGAGCATTGTCCATGATGAAGAGAGCCTTAAATGGTAAGGCTTTGTTTTCTAGATTTTTCTTAACAGTGGGAGAGAAAGCCTCCCTGATGCACTTGGTTTTACCTTAGATCTCCACATGGCCCCGAGCCTATACTTTATAACTTTATGTTTTCTGAACACTAGGAATCTCGGAGTGATGAACCAAGAGAGGCTTTATCTTGAGATCACCACTCGCATTGGCACATAGCAGTAAAGTTAGCCTATCTTTCATAGGCTTGTAGCCTGGCATGTTTTTCTTTTCCTGGGCAGTGTTATGTTCTCCTGGGCATTTTCTTCCAGTTTCATCACAGTGGAAAACTTGATGAGAGCAAAAGCCATTTTTCTGAGTCATCATTTTGAAGTGGTATATGTAATTTTCAGCAGCCCTTTTGTCGGCGCTGGCTGCTTCACCATGATTAGTTACGCAGTGAACCCCAGTTCTCACTTTAAAATTGTGGAATCACCCCTTTCTGGTGAAATGTTCACCATTATCACTCATTGATGGATTATGCTTTATGAGCTCTAAATTAGAGCCTTAGCTTTTTCACAAATTATAGACTCAGGCTATAATCTTCCATCTGCCTTTCATTTAATCTGCACTAATAATAGCCTTTCTATCTCATCTAACACTGTTGATCCTGACTTGCTAATTTGAGTAGCACCTTTAGCAACACTAGCTTCCTTATCAAATCTTTTCTCTGTAAGATTTCCAAGATGATGGATTTTGACCTGCTGTACATACTAGTGAGATCAGTGACACAAACACTACTGTCATGTTTCTCCACTGTTTCCTTCTTTTTGATTGTGTTTGCTTTATTTTCCCATCTTTCTTTTGTTCTTTTCTAACTTTTTGGAGGCCAGTTTGACAGCAGTAATCATAGGGATTGTATAAAGCTTTGACCAGGGGCTGGAGATTTAGCTCAGTGGCATAAGCACCTGCCTTGCAAGCATCAGTCATGAGTTCGATCCTTAAAAAAGAAAAAGATAAAGCTTTGACCAATCATGTCTACAAATAGAGGCATCTGGGCTCAGACTGATGCCTTGTATGCTTTACGTATGCTTTTCTGGCATCGTTAGTCTTTATTTCTAACTGCACAAGAAGCTAGCATTCAGGTTGTAGCTCGAGACTTTGGTGATAAGTTAAAGCTAAAATTCCTATTGTAAC
Source organism: Cavia porcellus (assembly GCF_034190915.1). Classification (NCBI taxonomy): domain Eukaryota; kingdom Metazoa; phylum Chordata; class Mammalia; order Rodentia; family Caviidae; genus Cavia; species Cavia porcellus. Next base: position 7,191,453 of record NW_026947507.1, on the reverse strand, counting down.
CCAGGTTTTTCCTATGCAAGGTTAGTTGTAACTAACAATCAATCCACTGTAATACGAGCTTATAGGAAGACAGGGTAAGGTAAGTGAGAAGTAAGTGATAATGACCAAAGTGTCACAGCAATGCAAAGGACAGAATGATTTTAGTGGATGGGGGCGATTAAGGTAAAGTGTTATTAAGGAAATGGATCTTGGGTATTAGGCTACAGGGAGACATGTGGTGCTGGCCTGTGATATCCTTGCTGTCCTTGGTAGCCTCAGAGCTCACTGTAATAGGCCAGTCATGCAGCTGCTTCTTGTTAGTCTCAAAAGAGACTGCACACCTTTGTGTCTGCCAGATGTTTTGCTGTATACTTTTTTCCCAGAATGGGAGTGATGGACTTGTGAGGGCTGCACTGGAAGGTAAGAAAATGTGGTGATGGTGTAGTCTATCACTGAAGACATTGGAGCCTGGCAGTGAGGCACGAGAATGAGTGGACGGGCTGGAACCTGCCTTCTCAGGGGTGGATGGACTATACCCCTTTGTCTTCCGGCCCCCAGTTTGCTAGCAGTTGGTGGGAGGGGTGTAAGACTTGCTTCTGTCTGTGCCCTGTCTCCTCTCTTTGGACTAGTAGTGAGTTCCATTTGACACAACTTGCCCTTAGTAAAGTGTTTTCTGTAGTTCCCAAAAATCTGTATAAGTAGACAGTTTAGTCCTTTGCTATTAGTGCCTTTGTCATAAATATATCAAAGTTAGAAACATTTTAGAATTTTAGAAATGACTTGAGGTAAATCATCATCATCACAAAATAAGCCTTTGACTTTTGACGTTGCTTTAGGGCATGGTATTTTTCTTCCGGTGTTCTTACTTTTCAAAATGACTTTATTGTTTTTAGCCCCAACTATCTTTAATAGGTTACTCTATACATTTATTATTCTGTGAATTATAGTAGGCCCAACATCTGTTGTTAATTTGTTTTCCTTTTAATGTCTTTTCTTCCTCTTTTCTTCTTATTTGTGCTTGTTGAAAATGGTATTTTTGGTTGAAGTTATTTTAAGGTGGTGTTGAAATAAATCCTAGGACTGTTCTTTTGTTCAGCAGCACATGTTCTTTTAAGTCTGCACATCCAGGGTCATCCTACCAAAATAAATTATGTGAGCCTTATGCAAAGCTCTGAAGTGCTGGACTTTTTATTTATGAGATTCAGCTTCTGGCATGATTTTTGTAGTTTCCCCAGAGCCAAAATGGGCTCCCTTTTCCTCTCTGACTTTTCCAAGAATTCTCAGAAGTCTTATTTCTTAAGCAGTTATGGCTCCATGTCACTATTTTAGCTTCATTACCCGCTCAGAAATGTTAAAAATTTAGATAAATGTCAGTCAAATCTGTTTAAGCAATTGCATAGGTAGATGAAACACTCTACCCATTTATAAATATGCAAGGTTACCTAAAAATGATGATACTGTATTTTCTTTGTCTTGACTTATGTTGAGTAAAAGAATCATTATTTAGGAAGTTTCATTTATATCTCCTGCTAAAAGCAAATTTCTCAAAGCCTGTGTTTTTTATCGTTTTATATATAGGAATTTTTTGAGATTTACAAGTGTCTCACAAATCTTTAGAACTATATATGTAAAGTACCCTATTCCCCTTCTGGAGGGAGAAGGGAGTTAACTTTTCCAGGAAATTGGGAAACATACAGATACTTAAGTTTGGAAACTTCTAACACTTCTAATGTGTATACAATTCTACAATTTTAATTTACTTTTCACGTTTTTTAGTGAACAGTGTAACCAAATAGTGGGATACACCCATTTGTATTTTCCCCTTCAGTGTAAACTCTCTATCAAGATTATTGATATGAATTTTTCTACCAATATTAACCTCATAACTCACGAACCTAATGGATTATGAGTTTGTTTCAAACTGCATGTTGATCTTTCCAAATCTGAACCTTCCTACTTCAGTTAACCTGACTGAATTTGGCTCTGTCCAAAGAAAAATTTGTGCTCGGTAGGGGAAGAATTGAAGATGTGGGCTTTTCAGACTAAATCGCTACTGGAAAATGAAGAAAGAATGAAGGGCTGTGTATCTTCACATGCTTAGATTCTAGGAATCAACGTCTTTGGAAAATACTCTGATATATCATACGATACTGGGAATTGTTTTGGCAATGAAAGGAGGAGACTTCTGAGCAGGTAAGGTAGGACCAGGGTATAGAAGGACCAAGTCAGTAGCAGGGGTAGCCACTGTGGCTCTGAGGAGTATGGCATGATCAAGATGTGTTGCAAGGTACCTATTGAGAAACAACCTGAGGGGTAGATTTTGTGTTACACAGGTACTGAGCTTTTTTGGTTTCCCATCACCCACTCTCCCATTCCCTCTTTCAAGATGCTTGGTAAGCCTGTTTGGGGTGTGTTATGTGCTGCCAGTCTGTCTACCCAAATCACACCATTGTGTGAGTACAGTGACTGGTCTCAGCGTAGGCATGTGATCCAGTAGCACACAGTGGAACTTTGCTCGGTGCTCAAGAAGCTGCTGATGTTTTTCCCCACTGGCCACGGTCTTGGCAAGAGATGAGGGTTCCAGAACAGAGAACTGAGAGCCAAAAGGCCTTGATCAGGAGGTGGATGGTGAGGATCTGGATGTGTTGAGCCCCTGACTACTCTCAAGCTAGCCCAGCTACTGGCTTTTGTAGTCATCTAATCCAGGGAAGCTTCTTTTGGCTTAAACCAGGTGAGATTGGGATTTCTTCCTCTTTTTCCTAGAAGAGCCCAAACAGATAAAAATGGCTTCAGGTAATCTGTGGATAGTATTACTAGTGAGAAGCCTTTTGGTAAACAGTCTTGGGTGTCTGGCAGAGTTGGCACTCAACAAATTAACAAGTTAAAAGGACTTAACCAATGGGATGCAGTTGATTTTAATAGGGTTATTTCATATCCAACTACGTTACGTATATTTTTTAAATAACAGCTTCATAACCATATTTTTAAAAGTTAAATTTTTAGGCAGCTTGAAGATAAAATTTTTTCATATATCCTAGTGTGTATAGCCTAACATTTTCTGTACTATATTAAAGCTCTTTTATGGATTTTATTAAGGGATGAATCTGTTACTTCTGGTTACGTCTTATACTTTTTTGGATTGTACTCTGTGATTTTTGCTCATTCCTTAGTTTTTCTCCAGTCTCTGACCTTTGAATAAAATGGTCCTGGGAAAAGACTTTCATTGGTTTTATAGTTTTAAACAGATTAAATTTGCCTTTTGGAGCAAGGATTGATGTTCCTGATTTTTCTACCAAAAGACTGTGTAAAAAAAAAAAAAAAAACCTCCTTAAATTTCATATCTTCTTTTATTTGTTTAAGCGACTTCATATAAGTAAGGGGAAAATTGTTTTCTCTTTAAATTGGAAAATTAACTGCTTTCTTCCTGTAATTATAAGAAATGAATTTCAAATCGTCTGAAAATTTGGCATTGCTTTAGTTTTTTTTCTTCCTTGTCAAAGTGTGTTGCTAACTTTAGATGAGTAGCCCATCTTTCTGTGTTCTTGCTACTGCTTAATAGAAGGGGATAAAGTCATAGATAGGAGGCGAACATTCGCTTGGAACCAGAAATAAAACTTAAGTTTCTGATACAGGTTTGTTTAATAGTAGTTACTGTTTGTTAAGAACTATTGAGGTGTATTTTTCCCCTCTTACCTATGCCATTGTTCATAAGTGATATCATTCATAGTCTGGGAACTATGGAGTCTAACTAGAAACATTTTACCTAGCAGCCATAAACAGATGAGGGGCACCAGCCATTACTTGGAATTTTCTATCAGGCGGGCATTTCTGTAATTAACTGTATGACTAGTTAGAAGCTGTAGGACGTCATCCCGCCTGATGATGTGACTTAATGCCAGGGCATACCTTAAGGTACTGCCCATTTGATCCTGGGACCATCAGGAGAGCTAGGTTTTTGAGACTGATTTGTCCCACCAAACAAGACTGAGAGAGCAGACAAGGCAGTGATAGTGGCCAGCCAGGCTACTTTCACATTTTATGGCTCATATGGCATGTTCTATTCACAATTGAAAAATATTTTAGGGAAAATGAGCTTTGCCTCCACTTCTAGATACTACTGCAGTGATCTTAACTTTAGTTTCTTCAGTGTTTCCCCTAGGTTGGTGGGCTGATGTGCTCAGGCTCATCGTTGGACTTGGGATATTTGTTTCTTTCCTTTGGGTCTGGAACTCTGAATAGCAGTGCAGTCTCTAAATTCAAAGACTGTTGTAGTATCTTATTGAGCCTGCCTTGTAAGTCACAAGAGTGTTGGCTGGCCATGTTTCCAAGTACCTGAATTTCTGGGAAATTTAATAATTAAATTCCAACTGGATATATTCTCAGAGTTGTAGCCTAGGTTGTTGCTAAAGTACTACTGAGTCAGAGCTGCAGCTAACTAGAGTGAAGGGAGACATTAGAGACCCTTAGGTTTTTTTATGGAAATTAAAACCTAGAGTGACTCCATTGGCTATGCCCAGAGTTCAGTTTCAAAACCAGGACCAGAACCAGAGTCCAGGCCTCTTAACTTGTAAATACTTTTCTTTTCATGTTGGTAGAGTTAGAAAATGTCACAGTACCAAATTTAGCACGACAAACTATTTATCTAACTGCTTTTCTTAGATTAGAACATAAACTTGTCTTAGGTTTTGGCTGCTGCAGACATTTTGATTTCTCCTTGTTCAACAGTCTCTGGATCTCTTCCCCTAAATGATTGACAGTGACCTTTAGCCTAATTTATATGGCACTGAGTATTTGGTCCTTCGCCCAAAAAAACCTTATAGCCAGTGCCATTGGTTTTTCTTCTGTCCTTTTCAATGAATGGGAACTTACCCTTCTCTGAATTCCTCATACTATAGAGCAACTTCACCGACCTGGAACTGATTTACCAGTCTAATCTTTGACCTATGGGGTGAAAAGTAAAGGCCCATCTTCTGTTAAAATTGAAATTAGAAGGTAGTATGATAAAAATTGCTAAAGAGAGGCTGTGCTCTCTGTAATTTATAAGATCCTGCTGATTCTCAGGCAGGCAGCAGGGGAAGGAAGAAGAAGGACTTGTGTTCTGCAGCCAAGGTATCCTCTTTCAGCCCCGGCAGTGCTGGGGTGAAGCCCTGTGCTTTGACTGAAGCTTTTCAGCCTTGGCCCAGAAAAGCCAATGAAACCTTTTCTCCTCTCCATCTAACCCCAGCAAAAGAGGGACAGGAATAAAGAGGAGTATTAAACTGGGACAGTCTTCTCCATTGAGTCTGTTAAGAATCTTGAGGGTTCAAAGACTCCTTATCTTCACCCCTTTGTTTTTCTCTTCAGAACCTAACAGAGTGCTAAAATAAACATAGGCATTTTGTATAGAATTAGATATTTAGTGTTCTCTCTTTTGTTAGTTTGAAGAATTCTGAAAGTGTGTTTGCACTAGTGTTTGCTCTTTTGTGTCCTGTTTCCAAGCTTCTGTCTTTGGGCTTATCTCAAAGGATAATATTCTGATAGTGACTTGCTTATAAATACAGTTTCACAGTATAATTTTGTCTCAAAGCATTCTATTTTCAAAATTGAGTTTGATGTATAACATTGCTTAAAATAACCACTAACGAATTCCCTAAACATACTCATTTACCCCAAGCTGTCTTGCTGCCTGTTCTATGCATGACCTGAGGAAATCGCCATCTCTAAACAGAACTTTGAGTGGAGATTAATGAAGGAATTTAAAGCACAGGGTTGTTGTGGGGGTTAACTAGGGTCAGATAGGCAAAGTGATAGCACAGTACATGGCGTATATGGAACATATACCCTAAAAATATTTATTATTATTTTTATTGTTGGTTATAATTTTCGACATAAATCAAGGAACAGGTGGTATTGGCCTGATCTGTGAGACATGGGCAGAGTTATTTTTGAACAGTTGAATTCTTTTTCCCTTCAGAAATCCAAAGCTCCCCTGAGAATTTCTGCCACCTCCCAGGGGGCCTACATTTTCGTGGTCAATTCTGGCGTATTCTTCCTAGTTCGGGCTGTATTGGTTTCTCCATAGATTTTTTGCTGTTTTGTGTTCTACAGCACAGGTGGCCGTGGAGCCCTACCTTCAGCACTCCACTCCTGCTTCCTCCAGACCATCAAGGCTTTTTGCCTGCTGCCTGAAGGTCTGGCCAAAGGAAGGGTTGATCTTATAATAAAAGCAAATGACTTAAAAAGATGAGATTAGACTTGTCCACTCTAGCACTCCTTTAACACTTCACTTCCTAATAGAAAATGCTTAAAATGAAGTACAGATATTTTCTAAAATGCACCAAAAGTTAAACAACATTATAGAATCTTTAAATAGTGACTGATTTTAAAAACATATACTTTGTGGGGCTGGAGGAGATTTTAGCTTAAGCAGGATAAACAAATCCTTACCCAGTGATCCTTGGCTCTTTTCTATTCCTTTAAAATTTATGCCTCACAAATCACTCCTAAAAGAGTCACTTTATTTTCTGTCTTAAGTGCAGATGGCCTTGTTGATGACACAGATATGCTTTCTCTAAAGTGTCTGATCTGCCCATTGCTTTTTTTTTTTTCTCCCTGCCTGTCGCTTCTGGAAAGGCCTTGCCTTGCCTTGCCCTGTGCTGCCTGAGTGGTCAGGCTTCAGCTTCTTTGCTGTCTCAACATCTGTGAATGTGAGCCTCAGGCTGCTCTGTTAGTGCATCTGATCCCCAGCTCCCAGAACTACACCTAGTAAGGTCACCAGTGTCTTCTACAAAACTGAATCCAGTGAGCAGTTTGTAGTTCTGGCTTTATTTAATCTCCCAGCAGCATTTGACATAAATACCTCCTTGCCACTGTAGCAAGGGATATCAAAATTGGCTTTCTTCATGGCCATTTCTGTCTGTTGTGGTTTTCAAATTCTCAAATTCCTCTTCCCCCTCCCTTTTGTCTTTTTTTTTTTTCTGGTTTTTTGTTTTTGTTTTTGTTTTTGTTTTGTTTTTTTTTTTTTTTTTGGTGGTACTGACATTGAACTCAAGACCTTTGAATTAGGCCATATCCCTAAACCTTAAAAAAATTTTTTTTTCTCTCTTTGTCTCTCTGTCTTATTTTTTACAGTACTGGGGTTTGAATGCAGGATTTTCACTCTGAGCTACATTCCCAGCCATTTTTTTATTTTTCATTCTGAGACCAGATCTCTCTAAGTCACTAAGTTGTCCAGGCTGGGTTTGAACTTGCATCTTTCTGCCTTATCCTTTTAGAATGCTGGAATCGCAAATAAGTACCCACCTTGGATTGGTCCTCTTCTACAAGATCTTTAAACATAGAATATCTTTAGATTTCTTCTCCCTCCACCTTACCTTCTCTTGCACAATAACTTCTTTCAGTCCTATGGCTTCAAAAACATCACTTCTATACCAAAGACTAAAAAGTTTACCACATTTTGACAAATTTAAAACATCAGTGATAGTAGCTACTGAGGTTTTATGTCCTACAAAGAAAAAAAAGTAGAGGTATCATTTCCATTGTGTTTCATGTTGAGATGAATCCAGCGCACATTCTCTTTAGATTGATCTGCAAAAAATAGATGAATACTTGATAAAAATCATCTCTAGACATCTCTTCTAGCAGTTTTAATTTTAGCTCACTGATGAGAATTGCATTCATTACGACAAAGACTGTATCATAAATGAATATAAGGATCTTAAGTTACTAGGATTTCTTTTTATACACTTCTCTGATACTTTTCCTCCCTTAAGTATATTTGTATTTCCTACTAGTTTCTATGAAAGCAAATAACCATAAGGCCATTGCTACAACTTTAGAAACGTGGGAAAGTATATTGTTTTCTTTTGCAGAGAATGTAACTCATGCATAATCATTGTGCAAATTCAGAGCTTTAACACATTTTTATCTTAAATTAGAAATTTTATATAGTTAAAATAAAAACACTGACCTGTTTAAAACTCAAGGAAAGAATAGGGTCTACATATCCTTTGTACTGTTTTAAATCATGTTAGTAATTGGTGAAATTTTATCTAGTTCATATTCTAAGATCTTATTTAAGGGGATACATTTTGGTTTTCCTTACTGGGGGAATTTTCAAAATTACATTTTAGAGTAAGTATAAACTGCTTTGTGAATAGCTTTGCTGTTATTGTTGTTGTGTTAACCAAAAACTATTTTCATCAAACTGATTTCTCTAGGTTGAAAATGTCCGCTTGGTAGACCGAGTGTCTTCCAAAAAAGCAGCCCTGGGTACTTTGTATTTGACGGCTACTCATGTCATATTCGTGGATAATGCACCTGATACAAGAAAAGAAACATGGGTAGGCTTTCCTTATTTCTGGCTTTGTATATTTTATTTGAAGTAAAAATTTTGATCCTCCTGTGTTATGTTTGTCCTCAGAGTGAAGCAAGTAGGCTGTTGGTGTTTGGGTGTTTAGGGGACTGTGGGATGGCACCTTTTCTTCTACACAGTCATCTTGATTTGATCTACTGATTCACTTAAACAATCATTTTGGGCATCATTGAAGATAGGTCTAGAAATAGCCTTAAATTATATGTGCTTCATTACATAACTGTCAAGCAGAGATTCAGTAATGATAGTATGCCAGATACAGCATTTTCACATTTCATTTGCTATATACATTATTTGTAAGATATGTAGTACAGCTATTCAGTTTATTTTGTTGTCTCCATTTTTCTGATGGTTTAAAAAAGAAAAGCTAAAGTATCATCAATAAACATTTCTACTACTTAATAATAAAATCATTAGCTATTTCTAACATTAGATAGTAACCCTACCATATGTTATGACCAGAACAAAATCCCTGAAATGTAAAGCTTTTCCTCTTTCCATATTCAGTGGACCATGTTTTGCTATTAGCAGAAAATGGTAGGCACTGCTTAGTAGAAAGGAATTTAGAGACTGAAGTGCTGCCTTTGAGGGCTGAGTGCAGACCTTCTGGAAATGCCAAAGAAATGGATTTCCTTATGATTTCTTTCAAATCTCTTCGAATGATGGGATCAGAGGTTGAAGGGGGAACAGACTGGAAACGGGAGGGAATGAGCACCTGTTGATTCAGTAATACAAAGTTACAGATAAACAGGAAGAGTAGCCAAACAGCAATATATCTCAAAATAACTGAATAAATTTCAAATGCTTTACCATCAGTAGATAAGCAAGGTGGTAGATATATTAGATTAATGTAATCTTTCCATATCATATACATGCACCAGAACATTGTACCCTATAAATGTATATAATGATAATTTGCCAACTGAAAATCATATTAATAAATTAAAAATAAATTAAGTATTTTCTTCTGTAGTTGGCCTTATCATCATCAGCTTAGAAAACAACAATCCCAAGTTACTATCAAATCTGAACATCATATGTGGGATTAAAGAGCATGGTGGCATCTCCTAGCAGAACCATCTTTTAAACCATGGTGGCATCTCCTAGCAGAACCATCTATTAAACGCAAAATTTATTTTGCTAACTTCTCATGACTTTATTTAATTTTAGCTGTAATTGCATTCAGCATTTGACTACAAAATGTTCCCTTACCTGAAATTGTACAGATTCTCATGGTGAATAGTTTGCCTCAAAATAATTATACTGGATATCAGAAATCTTTGTATTGAAAAATAAAATTATTAATTTAGTCAGTTGGAACATCTCAAGTCTTATCAGCTGAGTGCAGGTGTTGAACTACTGAAGGTTGGGAAGTGTTTCTTGTCTACTGTATAGCTCAGAAACTTGTGGTAGCCTTTGTCATATCTGCTAATTATTCGTGCTTAATGTTTCTTAATTAATTTTGGATTCTAGATTCTCCATAGTCAGATTTCCACCATTGAAAAACAGGCAACTACTGCTACTGGTTGTCCTCTGCTTATTCGCTGTAAGAACTTTCAGATTATACAACTCATCATACCACAGGAAAGAGATTGCCATGATGTATACATCTCTCTGATACGCCTTGCAAAGCCAGGTAAGCAAGGAAGCTTGGCATTTGATATAGATCACTGTTAGGAACTGTCAAATCCTGTGTAAGAATTTGTAGAGTGCTTAGGGATGACAGTATTTTAGGAATTCTATGTCATCTTCGGCTTCCGATGAGTCCAAGAAGTTTGAGTGATCACCTGATACATAAGTTCTTTTCTTTGGGGTGGGCTTCTTTCACTAATCTTAATATTCACATTTTCTTGGTAGGGATTGTAATGAGTTTTTCTCTCAGGATGTAATCACCTTAAAAGTATGCCCTTCTGATACTATGATAATGGAGCTACTTTTAATGAGGCCATGACAAGACTGATTTTTTTTTTTTTTTTTTGAGGCAGGGTCTTACCTTGTAGTTTAGGCTGAAGTTGAACCCACTATATAGCTTAGGCTGGCCTTGAATTTACAGTAATCCTCCTACCTCAGCCTCCCAAGTACTGGGATTACAAGTGTGCACTACCATCCCCGGCATAATTGATGAATTGTATTGTGTGGAAAACATTTGTTACTCAACACTTTTGGTACATCCTCCTTCTGAAGACCTTTAAAGTTTGGTCTCCATTTGTTTTTTATAGTAATATGAGTTTTCCAAAATTAATGCAACTAAATGTACTTTCATTAGCATCAGTGAATATTCAGGGTATAAATATGTTACTTTTCAAACAATACCTTCTTAAGTGTAACAGCAAGAACATTTTGATTTGAAAAACTACGTACTGTTTCTATCTTGTTCTAGTATTGAAGTATTCAGGTTTATAGTTTACTATTTCTACTGAAGTGCTCTTGTCTCTGTGTAGCTTGTGTGAGCTATAGTATTATTTTGCTCAAAAGAAGCATTCTTCTACATTATTTAAGAGCATACAATGAAAAGTCATTTATCTAAAAGTTAAGTGTTGCACAGCAGTTATCAATAAAGGTAGGGAGATATGTGCTTATGTTATTTTGCCAAATACATTTTGATTCAAGGCAAGAAAATTTGAATGTTAACTTCTTAAGTTATTGGCTTGGGTCCTGAGTTCCTTATGATGTGCCATATCATTTGTAGATAACTGAGAGCTAAAGTATTTGTGAGAAGTCATGTCTGGGAACTATCAAAACCTGATAATTTTGAGTTTGTTTCCCTTTAAAGGGAATTGATTGAGGCTTTTTTCCCCCCTCTTTGTTGAAAGGAACTGCAGAGTAAGCCAGAAAAACAGTTGAACTTTTTGGAGGGTGCACTATAATTGGAACAGAAGTTCTGGGAAGATGTACATTAGGTTGCATGCAGCAGAGAATGCAAGAATTGTGTGCCAGTAATTTCTGTGTCACTGATTAATGGGTGTACTGGGTAATAAATGTGCTGTGACCGGATTAATGGGATTTAGGAATAGCCCAGAGAACTGGGAAAGGGCTGAGCAGCTGGAAGAATAGATCACACAGTGGTAAGGTCTGTGGTCCAGAGACAGCGGTGCCAAGACTCACTGTCAGGATTCTCTGGGAAGAAGCTACTGTGTCCCTCTTCTTTTAAAAATGTACACATAAAAGATTACACTTTGGGATTTAGGCATTAGATGTACCCAGAAACCTGACTAGCTGTCTTTACCAAAAATGGAAGCCATCGTAACTAATTGAATTAAAGCCATCACCTGAGAGGATTTAAATGGTCATTAGCATTTTGAAATATGAACATTAGAAATGCCAGTTTATGTAACACAATGCTTTAATAACTGTGGGAAGATGAAATAGGACAGATCCACAGTTTAATGTTAAAAGCAACAGTCAAGTCAGGACTTTATTACGGGCAGTTATCTTAAAAACAGGATTTTGAATCTGGGAGGAGATGGGAAACGTGGAGAGGTCACATTTGAAGCAGTGGCTTTCAGCTACAGTCAGGGGAATGTTTATTGGAACCATCCAAGGATAGTTGACAGAATACGTCTTTACCCAATAGGTATACCAAGAAGGGGATGTGCGTGCATTTGTGCATGTTTATGTGAGGAATTGTGCTTTGAATTCTGGCGCAGGTTAGTACAGTATAGCTCTCTGTACTTTCTCTGGTTAGCCACCAACACAAATCACTTATTTCAGCTCCCCTCATGGACACAGCTAACTGTAGGGTCGTAGGGAAGACCAGTTTTTTTCCCTTACAAAAGGAGTATCTATCTGTGAATTCATTTAGGCCAAAGCCTATGAAAGAAGTATTTTTGAAGCTCTCAAGATTCTCAGGATTTATAAGATGGAGTAAATCAAATCACTGAAAAATTTAGGAGAGATTTTTTGGTTTGTTTTTTGTATGACTAACAAGTGGTAAGCATATGTTGTGGGTTGTAAAACACACTAGAACAAAATAATGTGGCTAAGTTAAGAAAAGAAATAGCTTAAGTTAAAATAAAGATTGTGGCTTAAAGGAGAAAATGAGGTAATCCGCAGATCCAATGTACTAATAAGGATATAAAATTTTCTGATTAAAAGACCCCTGTTTCTCAGAGGGCTTCTACTTTTCCCATGTTCTCTTTTCTTTACTCTTCCCTCTAATTTCCCTCCTGCTGTTTATTTTTGCATCAATTATCTTTCTTTCTTTAGTGTTTGTGGGCTCTTCAACATTTAAATAATTTCTTCTATTTATTTTCCCATTTTTACTTATTACAGATGTTTTTAAACATTTTTCTTGATTCTCAATTTTTCTAATTTTTAAAAAAAATTATTTATTTATTTTTATTTTTATTTTTATTTTTTTGGTAGTGCCGAGGCTCAAACGAAGCTAGGTAAGTGCTTTACCCCTGAACCACATCCAACATCTTTCATATTTATTTTTTTTAAAAAAAATCTCATGGTTGAAGTTTCATTTGCTTAAATTTATCCTTTTATATTTTTTATCTAAGTTAAGGATGTTTAAACAATTTAATGGTAAATTCTTTTTTATTGATGATACTAAGTCCAGTAGTCCTTTTCTACTGTGTTAGCTTTAACAGTCCTCCTGTTTAATTGAAACACTTGTTTGTTTAAAATAGACATCAAAGGTAATCACCCTCTTTATTTTTATTTTAAATATATAAAATTCATTAATAACTGTGCTGTCTTTTCACCCCCATCTAGAAGACCTTTCTACTACATATGCTTTCAAGTTGCCTGAATTTAGCAGAATGTTTAGAGCAACTTGGTTTTCAGTAATATTAAAATTTTCACAATTCTGTGTCCTTCTGGGGGGAGCTGTTAACTTTTCTCTTACCTACTTTTTGTTTTTTATCTAAATTTTAAAAGCATGATTCATTTTAATATTGTTACCCTTCATTATCCCACTTAGTGTGTATGGAGAGGCAGTCCCTCTGTGTTCCTAAATACTTCATCTGTTGTTTAATAATCTTTAATTTGATACTTGTAAAACAAGCTAGTTTATCTTCCTTCCTTCCTTAATGTTTTGCTTTACTCTGTCTGTCCATCCATCTGTCTCTCTCTTCTTGGACAGAATGAATACTCTTCCCTTTATTTGACAGAGAAAGAACAAAGATTTGATGTAGATACAGGTCCAGTTGGGGGTTATTGATTCCAGGTTGATCAGATGGCATCTGTTATTTCCACTGGATGGTCTGCATTTTCTCTGGGAAGTAAGATTATCTGATCATGAAGAAATTAGCGAGAACAGAAATTGAACTGGATTGTAGTGACATATGATTCCCTAGGTATGAAGATCATGCACGGACAATAGTGTTAAAATAAAATAAATCAGAACATTTATCTCTTCAATTTGGTTGAACTTACGTTTTTGAACTGAATGTCAGTTAGGTTTTCCTAGAAATTGAGCCACAATGATGTTCATTCATAATTTCATGTAGTATTTTAGTAGTTGTCATTTTGCTTTCTGAGTAGGTAGAGAAATATTTCTTTCTGTCTTTGTTAAGATAGCTGTATAATTTAAGTAGATATAATACATGGCAAAGTAAGTGCTAAAGTGATTTCTACATTTCTGAAATAGTTTTGAAAATGTTTTAAACTAAATGTGTCCTTTCAGTTTGCTCCCGCAATCCAAAGACATGTTGAGTATGTGCTTCATGTAGAAATAGCTCCTTTGCCTTTGAAGTAACAAAGTTCTTGAATGTGAGACCCTACATGCATGTGCAGATGAAACCTGTGATCACTCACAGCAAAGATACTTTGTGTTAATGACGGCTCAGACTTTGTGATGCGAAAAGCCAGGATAGCTTTTAGCATATCTGTCTTAGAAGTTGGTGAATCACTTGAAGGATATGATCTTTCTATGAGGCAGATATCTTTCTCTCAGTTCAGATTTTGTAAAGGTTAAAAATTTCTCTTAAAAAAAAAAAACTTCACAACAAAGCAATACTTAAAGTTAAGAGAAAAACCTATGAATCAGAAAATAATATTTGCAAGTCATATATCTCATAAAAGATTAATATACAAAATACGTTAACTTTGTAGTGAAAAACATAAACTAATTGTGAAATAAGACAGAGGACTCTGTGTATAGGCATTTCTCAAAAGAAGACCTATCAAAAGCTAAGAGATGACAAAATGCTAAATATCACTAATCATTAGGGGAATGCAGATTAAAACCACATTGAAGTATCTGTCACTTGTTGGAATGGCTAATATAAAAAGCAGATCATTCTTTTGCACTAGCAAGGATGTGGAGGAAAACAAACTATATGTACTGTTGAGTGTGGTCCTGATGTAACTTCTTCAACCCTCTCCAACTCCCTAGTTCAAATCCACTCAAGATCCTGCTTTTCCATGAAGCACCCTCAGCCCCACTAACTGCCCCTTCTCCATCCTGGATCCTCTTGCAGCAAGCAGAGCTACCCCTGCATCTTCTGCTGTTGTGCTACATGATCTCATGTATCCCTAATTTAGAAAATAAAAATGTGTGCTTGTTCAAGTCTTCCATGACTTTTAGGAATGTTTGTATGTTCATTCAAATAAATTAATGCATTAAAGGCAAAAAAGAAGAAACCTGTACGCTGTTGGTAGGAATGTAAATTAGTGTAGCCATTATAGGAAATAGTATGGTGGTTCTTCAAAAAACTGATTTTTCTTTTTTTAATTACAAAAAGGAGAATTACAAGTTCAAGCCCACCTTGGGCAACTTAGTGGTTTGGTGAGATCTTTTCTCAGTATAAAAATAAGTAAGTAAAAAGGGACAGGAGCTGTAGCTCAGTGAGAAAGTTCTGAATTCAATCCCCAGTAGAAAGCAAACAAGCAAGCAAATAAACAAACAAACAAATGATTGAGCTGTACCATTTCTAAGTACTTACCTAAAAGATTTGAAACCAACTATTGAAGAGAAGTAGTCATTGTAGTACTTTTCACAATAGCCCAGTTGTCAATTTAAGTGTCCATCAACACATGAATAGATAAAATGTGAGATTCAGTCATTTTTTAAAAAAATTTCTGGTCCATCTGGATATTGAACCTAGAACTGTGCACATGTTAGAGAAGTGCTCTATCACTGAGCTATATTCTCAGTTTAAGATTCAACTTTTTAAGAGACAGAAACTCTCATTTCTGACAGCATGTCTAGTATTAGAGAACATTTTCTAAGTGAAATAAACCAAGCAGAAAGATATGTATGGAATCTAAAGCAATTGAACTGATACAAGCAGAGAAGAATGGTAGGTTAGCCAAGACTTGGGGAAAGGGAAATAGACAGTTGATAGTCAAAAGGGTACAAAGCCTCAGTTAAATAGGAAGAATAAGGCTGATTTGTTTTTTGTTTAGATTGATTGCACAGCATGATAAAGATAGCTAGTAATTGATTTTAATATCCCTAAGAGTAAATTTTAATATCATTTTAATATTGCTAAAGTAAATGTCACATGTTCTACTCTACAAAATGTGAAATGTTTAAGAGGATGTGTGTGTTAATTAGTTTTCATCATTTCGCATTGTGAGTCATACCACAATGCGAAATATATACAACTGTATATATTTTAAATATATACAACTGTAATTAGTCAGTAATTTTTAAGAAATCTACAGTGACAGAAGAAACTTCCCCAATCATAGACTTTTTTTTAACCTTACCTTCCAGATGATTACTAAAAATTCTAGTATGAATTTTGTAAGTATTATTTGGTAGTGAGAGGAACAGAACATTATGAGATGGGAAATACTCAGTGAAATTATATCTATGCATTGATACTTTTTTTTTTTTTTAATCGGTACCGGGGATCGAACTCACGACCGCCTGCTTGCAAGGCAGGTGCTTACGCCGCTGAGCTAAATCCCCAGCCCCAACGTTGATACTTTTTAATCTCTCAGAGTAGGTAGTTCCCAGACTACTTCTGTGCTGACTGCTGGGTAAGATACCTGTCCACATTAACAAGATTGAGCTTTGGTTAATAAAAATGAACATTTTTGCCTTCATGTAGAATGTTACTTAAATTAAGTCTGAAGTTTGATTACTCTTCTCCTAAAAAATCTCCAAAAAAAAAAATTTTGTAACCTGTATCAATCTGTTCAAATGTATTCCAGTCCAGCAGTGGTCCTCTTAATGTCTGCTATGTGTTGTTCTTGCTTTAATTATGTTTCATTGCTTCTTCCCAGTAGGAACAGACCTCAGCTCACACACAAAGAAACCTTAGTAGTCATGGAATATTTTTCTTCTTATACCTTTAAAACTATTTGTAAGTTTTTAACCAAAAAGTTTGACTGTCATTGTTACCCCATATTCATCATCTTGCCTTTCACTGAGGGAACTGAAGCTTTTTTGAGAGATTCTTTTGACATCATAAATAGAGTGTATTTGCGGTTAACATTATGGTAGCAGAAGCCTGAGTCATGAAAATGTTACTTAGAGTCTCAGTGTTGAACCAGCTGTTCCCAGAACAAGATCTCAGTTTTCTGTGCTGTTTCCTGATTAGTTAAAATGCTGAGAAGCTTTTTTCCTAAAAAATATATGCTCTTTTTGTGTCCATGTAATTATTGTGTATATTATCCTATTGTTCAGAGTCAGTATTCTAAGTTTTGAAGCTTAGAAAGATGACATTGGAAGAGAGTGAAATGGCACATAATTTATCAAGCCATGTCCCTTATTCACAAGAAAGAGTATGTGTCTAATGAAGAAAATCTGGTACTCATAATGACTCATATTATTATTCTTTATGGGTGAGTCGTTTCAGTAGCAATCTGAACAAATTTGAAACTGTTTTGATCTCAGGCTGCCTGTATGTTACTCAGTCTTTTGCTGGTGGTGAGACCCTTCATAGGGCCTTCAGATACACTAGATATGTTAACTCTCTATACTGAGTGCTGTCAGCAAGCAGAAAAGAAAATGGGAGGGCCTAGGAAATCCATGAGGAAATAGAATCTACTGGAGATAAGCCATTTGATTAGGGAGATGGAACAAGAAAAGGAAAGTCAGAAGAGGGAAGGCTCTGCTTTGGGGTCGCAGCATGCGTAGTGATGAAGAGTCTGCAGCCAGATCGCCTCAGTTCAGTCTGGATTCCTCTGTTACCTGTGTAACTTGTATAAAGGAATGATCCTCAACCTTCTCTTGCCCCAGATTTATTATTTATGAAATGAGGACGACCACAGTATCCACTGACTAGATGAATACATTTATTAGAATTGAATCTAGAATAAAATAAGGACTTTGCTTGTCACCGTCAGTAATTCATCGTCAGTCTGCATGGTAGCCACCGGATACAGACGCCTTCTCAGTGCTTGAAATGTGCCCACATCTGAACTCAGATGTCTCATCAGACACACTAGACACACATTAGATGCACCAGACGCTTTTCCTATATAGCAGGACCAGAGCAAGAAAACCGAATCCTAGATTTCACTGAAATGAAGACCAATGCACTATTTGGCTTGACTTCAAAAGCATAAGAGATGATATATATAAAGACAGAAATACCATAACAAAATTGAAAGACTTTCAACTTAATCTCCATGACTAGGCTGCTATGTACTTAAACTGATTTTTTTTTTAAGGAATCCTATTAGTATCAACAAGCAATGAAATTATGATATTTATGTAGTTAGTAAAAATTTAAATATTTTTGATGCAAACATATAATCCAAAGCTTTCACAATTGTTATTTCCTTTTTAATATTATGAGCATCAAAATGTGGAACTGACTTGGACATGTTCTATTTCTGAGAGGCCACCCCAAATCCAAACTTGATATATATATTAAACAATTGAATTCCTGGTGTCTAATGTGGTTTGGAAAATATATTTACTTTTAAAGTAAGTTGGGAAAAAAAAAAAAAAAAGCCCAAGCTAGAAGGCCCTGTTTCTTAAAGGAAGAGATCTCTTACAGAGTAGTCTTTCATTGCTGGGAGGAAGTTGAGTGACTCTGTCCCAGAGGCAGGTACTCCTGGGAGCATACCAGAACAGGGAGGGCACACTCAAGTGGGCACAGAGTGTATTTGGGGAGCGTGGTTCTGGTTTGATTGGATTGATTTGGCTTTGTGTTTTCCTTTTTTACAGTGAAATATGAGGAGTTATACTGCTTTTCATTCAATCCCAAGCTGGATAAAGAAGAAAGAGAGCAAGGCTGGATGCTGATTGATCTCAGTGAAGAATACAAACGAATGGGCCTCCCTGATAATTATTGGCAGCTGAGCGATGTGAATAGAGACTACAGAGTGAGTGGAGGCATTTAGTAAACTCCAAGTACTAATTTGCATGAAATCATGATTTCAGATATCTGAGCATGACTTTTATCTACTGTAAATTTTGTTGATCTTTGTAGATGTAAGTGTGGGGGTTCCAAGATTCCCATGGTTATTACTGGCTTTATTTAGTAGTTTGTACCTACGATCAGAAAGTTCAAACAAGGGAACTTTGGAGATCATTCCCACTATATCCCTTTAAAGCCAAGGAACTAGAGAGTTAAAAGGACCCAGTGGGGCCCTTTTGGCCAGGCAGTTGATGGAAGAGCTGGCTGGGACCTCACTCTCCCATCACGTCTTTTTATAGTACAGGCAGTGATTAGTGGGGAAGTCAGAGAGGCTCAGATGGAAGTTTGGCACCAGATCCTTCATGTGCTTACTGAGCTCTTGATTGGTACAGAGGGTCACCAAGGGGCTCCCAAGAGAGATGCAGAGAAATGTGTCTGTACTTGTAAGAAGGAATATGGAGAGGAGTGACCAGTGAACCCTGTGCTGTCCCCAGTGAGGGCTTATGCATCAGTATTGAGTTCACCATTCTTAAGATGTTTAAATAATAAAAGCAATGCACGAACCTTCTGAGGAGTTTACCAAAGAGTGAGAAAGAAAAAAACTACCCACATCCCTTTGGCTTAACATTCTTCTGGGTTTTATTTTTTTATGCAGTGCTAGGGATTGAACCCAGGACCTTGTGTGTATTGAAATGAGCTACATCTCTGACCACTTGGCTACATCTGTAGCTGACTCTTCTGTCTCAGAATTTTCCTTCATTTTCCCCCAGCTGTGTACTTCAATAATTTTTCTAATCTAAATAATGCTTGTATTCATTGGCCACTCACATTGACTCTTCTTTGAATTGCTTGTTCACATGCTTGTTCTTTCTTTCCTCTAAGATTGTTTGCTGTTTTCTTATTGTAGAGGCTCTGTATATTCTAGATAATTCTCTGTTACGTCCATAGCTATTGTAAGGTATTCATATGCTGTACCTAGGGTGTCTTTTGATCCTCAGGAGTTTTGAGTCAATCTTTTTTTTTAATCATGTTTTGTATTTTTTAATCATGTTTTGTATTTTGTAGTTTTGCATTTGTTGAAGGAGAAAACTATTGATATGCTTGTTTTTTGTCCTTCTTTCCTTCCTTTTTTTTTTTTTTTTTTTTCCATACTGGGGTTTGAATCCAGGGCATTCTACCACTGACCTACATTCCCAGTCCTCTTTTAAAATTTGAAACAGGGCCAGGGATTTAGCTCAGTGGCATAAGTGGCCTTGCAAGTGCCACAGTCATGAGTTCGATCCCTGGTACCTAAAACAAAACAAAACAAAACAAAACATTGAAATAAATCTTGTTAAATTCCCAGTGTGGCCTTGAATTTCTGATCCTCCTTCTTTAGCTTCCTCGGTATCTGGAATTGCATACATATATACCATACCTGCCTTCTGTCCGAATCTGACAAATTTCCTTATAAATCATTTGGAGAAGAATGGGTTGCCATGATACTGATTTTTCTTTGTAATTACACTTAAATTTAACAACCATTCCCTTAATCATTGTAAAGTATGTGGCTAATACATTCATAATAGTTTATTTGCATACTAATATCAACCTTTACACTGAATTATTAGTCTTGAAAGAAAGAGAAATTCAAGTTTATTAAAGCCAATTGAATATTATTTTTTATTTTATTTATTTATTTATTTATTTTTTGGTCTTTTTCGTTTTTATCGGTACCAGGGATCGAACTCATGACTGCCTGCTTACAAGGGAGGCGCTTATGCCGCTGAGCTAAATCCCCAGCCCCTGAATATTTATTTTTAAAATGACATGTCTCTGGGCAGAGAAGGGAGCTGAGCCAAATCTAGTGGAACACTATTTTCTTCGAAATACAGGTTCTTTTTAGTTTTGGTGAGATTGCCTTTTTACATTAGCACCACAATCATGACTCACATTTAGTCACTTAAATTCTTGGCATACAAATTGCAAAACATGTTACACAGCATTTCTTTTTCTATAATAATGCACACCAAAACAAAACTAACAATTAACAGACTACTGAGACACAAAATGTAAAAAGTTGGGGATTTTCTGATTTTTTAACTATCACTAAGATAGAGGATGTTGTATTCTTATTTATTACCAGTTTAGACACTGAATAAAAAATGTGTTGAAGAAAATTTCTGACGGGTAATTCATTGGTAAGATTTCATCATAATCCATTCCATGTGATTTTAATCTCATGGTTGAGAAATGTGGATTTTGGCTTCCCTCTTGTTATAAATTATTTTGTAAGTCTTACAAATTATCTGAAGTAGTTGGGGCAAATGGTATCTTGTGATGGAGAAGAAAGCCATTGCCAGTGGTGGAAAATGACACTGACTTGACGTTAAATGTAAAAACTTACATTCCAGAACCAGCTATGCCACTTGTCTGTTGTATGGTCTTAGCGTACAAGAATTATTAGTTACTTTCTGTCATTATTATGACATTTATGGCACTTACTTATGGTAATCTTAACTGTAATCTAGGATTTCATTTTAAATCTGTTATGGTTTAGATCCAGAAGGTCCACCAAAGGCTCATGTGTTCAGAGGTGGGGCTTGGGAAGGTGGTTGGGTCCTGGGGGCACTTTCTTCGTCAGTGTATTCATCCATTGACTGAGCCTAGCTTCATGTGCTGGAGGCTTGTTGAAGGAAGCAAATGACTAGGCGAGTGACCTGCGAGGGTGTATGTATTCTTTTACCTGGCCTCTTCATCTGTCTCTGGTTCTTGCTTATTTTCTCTGCTTCCTGACTGCTAAAGATTTAGCAGCTTTCCCCCAACATTCTCTTTGCCAAGCCATTTCTGCCGTGTAGCAGATGACCACGGTTGAAACCATGAGCCAAAATCAACTTCCTCTTAGGTTTTGGATGTCATTTTGTCCCAGCAACAATAAAGCTGACCAATACAATATTTAACCTTGAAGTTATCTAAATAAAAGAATTGAAATTCATTGCTAGGTTAAATTATTAATTAAACTCTTCTGAAATAAAACTCAAAATTTAATCCAAACCAATGATTTTATTAAAGCTTGTTTATTTTCCTACAGCTGTATTTTATATATTATTTTATTTATATATAAATCATTTATATACATTTGGATAAATCTATTTCAGTTTCTGACAACAAACTTACTGAAACATGCTCAATTGAGTGATTGGTCTTCACTAAATACATAAGTCTGACTAAGTCCTGGGATAGCATCTCTGATGGATGGTGACCTACCACAGTAAATGTATATACTGGAAGATTATAACTAGGTCAACAAAGATCAGTTGTTCTGGGAATGTAAAGTTTTCAAGGCCCCCAAAATGGGTTATTCATTTCTGCCCCAGTGCATAACAGTAATGCTTAGAATATAGTAAAGAGTCAGTGAAAACTTATTGAGTGAAAGAATTACCAAAAAATTTCCTTTGGGCAGGACTCTACAGAAACTTGCAGTAATTTCTAGCAGGCTGATTTATTTAGTGAAGGACAAAGAGGCCAAAATCATTAGTATACAAATCTATTTTCATTGATAACTAAATGGAAAGTCAGAGGAAAAAGAAAAATTTAAAGAAAAACCAAACTCAGAAGAAAATAAGTTTTTACTTTTATGAACTTTTCCTGTTCTCTTTAAATTTTCTTTTCTGATTTTTCAAAACCAAACAAAATCTTGGGTAGCATATTAAAGACTTTTAAGATTTAGTGGCATAAATTGCAGTGTTTGTTACATTATTTATTATCAGGATTTAACTACAGTTGTGTGAGGTAAAAATGACAGTAGTCTCTGCTATCTAAGATTGTTTTTATTGGGATAAAAATACATAATTTAAAACTCCCATCTTACCTGTATATTTAACTGTAACCATTTTTAACTGTATACTGATATTCAGTATATTCACATTGTTGTGCAACTGATCTTTAAAATTCTTTTATCTCACAAAATTGTGACTCCTCATCCTCCCTACTCCTAACCCCTGGCAGCAAGCATTCTACTTCCTGTATCTATGAATTTGACTGTGTTAGATACCTCATTTATATTGAATCATACAGTATTTTCTGTCTGTGTCTGGCTTATGTCCCTTAATGTCCTCAAGGTTCCTCTGTGTTATAAAGTGTGACAGAATCCCCTTTCCTTTTAAGGATGAATAGTAGTCCAGTATGTTGCTATGCCACGTTTTATTTATACATTCCTTTGTCAGCTTGCCTTTACCTATTGGCTATTATATAGCAATTCTAATTCAAAATGTTTCAGGAAACTTCATACTGTTTTCCATAGCAGTTACATTATTTTATAGTCCCACCAATCGTGTAAAAGGTTCCAGTTTCCTCTACATCCTAACCCAATACTTAACGGTTTTATGTTAATCTAGTAGCAGTCAGTTTAATAATTAAGTTATAGATACCGTATCGTAGTTTTGGGTTTCATTTCCCTGATGACAAGTGACATCAAATATCTTTTCTTTGGTACCGGGGATTGAACTCGCCACCTTGCACTTGTCAGGTGGCTGCTTACACCACTGAGCTAAGTCCCCTGCTCGAATATCTTTTTGTGTACATGATGACTGTTGGTATATCTTCTTTGGAGAAATGTCTACTCAAGTTCTTGGCCCATTTTTATTAAGGTCATTTAATATTTTTTGTCACTAGTTTTGAGTTGTAGGCATTTGTCATGTGTTCTAGATAATAACCTCCATAAGAAATACCCAATCTGCAAATATTTCTTCCCATTCTATTGGTTATCATTGCATTCTTTTGATGATGTTCTTCTGTGCACAAAGTTTTTAAAATATTACAAAGTCACATTTACCTAGTTTTTTCTTTTATTGCCGAAGTTTTTGATCTCTTATACACCTAGGAAATCAATGCCAAGTCTGAAGTCATAAAGCCTTTTCCCTTATAGGAGCTCTATAGTTTTAATTCTCCGTTTTGAGTTAATTTTTGCACATTGAACAAGGGACTACTTTCTTTTTTTCTTTTTCTTTCTTTCTTTTTTTTTGTACGTGAATGTCCATTTTTCCTTAGAGCATTTCTTGAAGGGATATCCTTTTCCCAAAGTATTCTTGGCAACCCTGTTCCAGTTGTCTGACAGTATACACGGCATTTGTTTCTGGGTTTGCTATGCCCACTATCTGTCTGTCTGTATGCCATACATGCTGTTTGAGTACTGTGAAACATGTATGGTTTAACAGTATGCTGCAGAATTATGAAGTATGAGTCCTCTGACTTTGTTTTAAAAATTGTTTTGGTTACATGTACTCCTTTGATAATTCATACAGAGTTTTGGACTTCTCTATTTTTGCAAAAAATGCCATTGGGATTTTCATAAATGTTGCCATGATATATAGGACCATACTATCTGGGTGAATAAATATGAATATCTTAACAATATTAAGTCTTCTAATTCATGAACACAGGAATCTTTTCATTGGTTTGTATTGTTTTAATTTCTTGTACTTTTCCATGTATGATTATGATTTGTTATACTAATTTCACTTTAGAATGTTGTCTGCTTTATTGAAAGCAGAATGAATTTCATTTTTCTTTTCTTTTTTTATTTAAAGAAAAAAACGAAAAGGGTAGAGGTAATACATAATTTCAAAAAAACAGTAAGAAATCACTAGTTGATAATTACATATTGTCTTAGAAATGGTTGTTCAAGTTACAAAAATAAAGCATTATAAAAATAAAGTAGACATTCAAACAGTGAGACTGCAAATAGGTCTCTTCAACTATCCAACGAAAACTTGGTAGTACGGTTATCAGTCCTACACACTTAAACATGCATGAAGTTAAATCCTTTTGAGGACTTTCTTTTTGTCTCTTTTTTACCATAGCAATTACACATTTTGGGCTTTACTACTCCTACAGTTCTTATTACTTTATACACTAGAGACACAGTGTGATATTTATAAATATGATTCTTATTTATTTCATTAATGAGGAGGGCCTCAAGTTGTCTCCATTTACCTCTGAAGGCCTCAAGATCGTGCTTTTTCATAGCTGAGTAATATTCCATTGTATAAAAATACCACATCTTCATCCACTCTGCAGTTGATGGGCACAAGATTTAGCTATTATAAAGTGTGCTGCTATGAACTTGGGTGCACATATATCACTGTGATATGATATTTTCAGTTTTTCTGGGAAAATACCCACGAGAGGAATAGCTGGGTTGAATGGAACTTCCAATCCTAGTCTTCTGAGAATTCTCCATACTGATTTCCATAGTGGTTGCACCAGGCTACACTCCCACCAACTGTGGAGCAGTGTTCCTTTTTCCCTGCAGCCTCACCAACATTTGTTATCAGTTATTTTGTGGATGGCAGTTATTCTTTCCAGAGTGAGATGAAATATCAATGCTGTTTTAATTTGCATTTCTCAAATGACCAGTGATGGTGAACATTTCTTCATGTATTTATTTGCTATTTGTATATCTTCATCTGAGAACTGTGTGTTCATCTCAGATGCCCATTTTTGGAGATGTCTTTGAATTTGGGGGGCTTGATATTTTTCAGTTCTTTATATGTTCTGGATGTAAGTCCATTGTCTGAGGGGTTGCTGGCTAAAATTCTTTCCCATTCTATGGGTTTTCTTTACACTCTGTTGGTGATTTCTTTTGAAATGCAGAAACTTTTCAGTAATAGGAGATCCCAGTTGTTGATTCTTTGAAATGTTTCCTGTGCAGTTTGTGTTTGGTTCATGAATTCTCTATATATCCCTAAATTTCCAAGACTTATACCTACCTTGTCTTCCAGTAGATTTAGTGTTTCTGTTTTAATATTTAGATCTTTGATCCATGTAGACTTTAGTTTTGTGCATGGTGATATGCATGGGTCTAGTTTCAATCTTTGGCATATGGAGAGCCAATTTTTCTAACATCATTTATGAAAGAGGCTATCCTTTTTCCAATGAATATGTTTAGCCCCCTTGTCAAATGTCAGGTGGCTGAGTGTCTTTGTAGTTGTGTTTGTATGTTTTAATCTGTTCCATTGATCCTCAGGTTTATTTCTTTGTCAGTACCATGCTGATTTTATCACTGTGGCTTTGTAGTATAGTTTTTCAAGTCAGGAATTGAGATGCCTCCTGCCTTGCCTTTGTTGCTCAGAATTACCTTTGCTATTCTAGGTTTCTTCTGTTTCCAAATGAATTTTAGAAGTGTTTTCTCTCAATCTGTGAGGTATGTTAATGGTATTTTGATTGGGATTATGTTAAATCTGAATAAGAGTTTTGGGAGTATGACCATTTTCACACTGGTGGTTTTTCCTAGCCAAGAGCAAGAAATATCCTTCCATTTTCTAATATCCTCTTCAATCTCCTTTTTTAGAGAAGTATAATTTTCAGCATATTGTTCTTTTACATTCTTACTTAGGTTGATTCCTAAGTATTTCATTTTTTTACATGCTATTGTGAAGGGCAATATTTCCATGATTTCTCTGTCAGTGAGTTTTTGTGTACAGGAATGCTATTGATTTTGGAGTGTTGACTTTGTATCCAGCTACGCTGCTGGATTTGTTTATTACTTCTAGTAGTCTTTTAATGGGAGTTTTTTTGGGTCTTCTATATAGAGTATCATATCATCTGCAAACAGTGATACTTGCAAATAGTTGAACTTCTTCTTTTCCTATCTTTATTCTTCTTATTTTCTTTGGTCTGATTGCTCTGGCTAGTGTTTCTAGAACTATATTGAATAGGGGTGGTGATAGTGGACATCCTTGTCTTATTCCTGATTTTAAAATGAAAGCTTTCAATTTTGTCCATTTAGTATAGTGTTGGCTGTTGGTTTATCATAGATGGCCATTATAAGATTAGGTAGACACCGTGTATTCCAAGTTTCTGAAGGGTTTTTATCATGAACATGTGTTGAACTTTATCAAAAGCTTTTTCTACATCTATTGAGATGACCGTATGGTTTTTGTTTTTGGCTCTGTTGATTTGGTGTGTTACATTTATTTATTTGCGTATGTTAAACCATCGTTGCATTCCTGAGATGAATCCCACTTGGTCATGATGTATAATCTTCTTGATGATTTGCTGCATTCTATTTGCCAGTATTTTATTGAGAATCTTTGCATCAATGTTCATTAGTTCTCCTTTTTGGTTAGGTGTTTCTCTGATTTTTTCTTACAAGAGTAATACTTGCCTCCAGGAATGATTTAGGGAAGATTGCTTCCTTTTCAATTTCACTGAAGAGCTTAAGGAGTCTTGGCATCAAATATTCTCTAAATTTCTGGTAGAATTCATCCGTGAATCCATCAGGCTCTGGGCTTTCTTTGTTGGTAAGTTTTTAATTACGTTTTCATTTTCAATAGCTGATACTAGGTTATTCCAAATTGCCATATCTTCTTGGTTGAGCTTTGGTAGTTCATATGTTTCTAGAAATCTGTCCATTTCCTCTGTGTTTTCCACTCCATGTGCGTAGAGATTTTCAAAGTATGTATTCATGATCTTTTGAATTTCCATGAGATCTATAGTAATTTCCCCCTTTCAGTCCTTATTGTGTGAATTTGGGTTTTTTTTTCTTTCTTTTTCTTTATGAGGTTAGCTAGAGGTTTGTCAGTTTTGTTCATTCTCTCAAAAAGCAGCTTTTTGATTCATTAATTCTTTGTATTTTTTTTTTTTTTTTTTAGTTTCAATTGCATTGATTTC
Organism: Cavia porcellus; assembly: GCF_034190915.1. Taxonomy (NCBI): domain Eukaryota; kingdom Metazoa; phylum Chordata; class Mammalia; order Rodentia; family Caviidae; genus Cavia; species Cavia porcellus. Next base: position 7,164,198 of record NW_026947507.1, on the reverse strand, counting down.
TGCTCTGATCTTTACAATTCCCTCTCTTCTGTGAACTTTGGGTTTAACTGTCTCCTCTTCTAGAAGCTTGAAATGAAGCATTAGGTTATTTGTGCTCATTCTGTTTTCTTGATATGACAGTTTATTGGTATATATTTCCCTCTTAAGACTGCTTTTATTGCATCCCACAGATTATAGTATGTTATTTCCACATTTCATTGAATTGTAGGTATTGCTCTACTTCTTCTGTAATTTCATCTGTCACCCACTGGTTGTTCAAAAGATTGTTATTTAATTTCCATGTATTTATGCAGGTTTTGTGATTTCTTTTGCCATTAATTTTCAGTTTCAGTGTGCTATGGTGAGATATTACACACGGCATAATTTTAATACCTTTGCAGTTACTTAAGAATGTTTTATGGGATATTATATGGTCTGTTTTGGAGAATGTTACATGTGCAGCTGAGAAGAATGTGTATTCTGATGTGGTTGGGTGGTACACTCTGTAAACTTCTTAAATCCAGTTGTTCACAGTTATGATTCAGTTCTATTATTTCTTTGCTAACTTTTTATCTAGTTGATCTATCTCTTTGCGACAGTGGGGTATTAAGGTCCCCTGTTATAATTGTGTTCTTGTGTATTTGGTTTTCCATGTCCATTAGTATCTGTCTTATGTAATTGGGTGCATCTGTTTGGTACATATATATTTATAATTGTTAGTTCTTCCTCTTGAATTTTTCCATTAACTAGTATGTAGTGACTTCTTTATGTCTTTTAATCATTTTAGGTTTGAAGTTCACATTGTCTGCAAATAGAATAGTTAGCCCTGCTTTTTTCTGGGTTCCTGTTGCATGGAATACTGTTTTCCATCCTTTGACTTTTAATCTGTGAATTTCCTTTTGGGTCAGATGTGCTTTTGTATACAGCATATTGTGAGATCATGTTTCTTGATCCATTCTGTCAACCCGTTTCTTTTGATAGGTAAATTGAGGCCATTTACATTTATGGATATCACTGATATGTACTGGCTTGACTTTGCCATGTTGTGCTCCTATTGCTGGTTTCTGGCTTTTCTCCCTTGTTTATTTTCTTAGCCAGCCTGGTGGTTTCTTTCTGTTGTAGTTCTGGGGATTGTGGTCATTTTTTATATCTGTCTAGCATGTCTGTCAGTATTCTTTCTAGGGTTGGTTTGGTGGACATGAATTCCTTTAGATGTTCTTTGACATGGAAATATCTTGTTTCTCCATTAAATTTGAAAGACAGTTTTTCTGGGTGTATCCATCTGAGTTGAAAGTTGTTTTCTTCCAAGGCTTGAAATATCTCACTCCAAGCTGTCTTAACTTGAAGGTTTGTCGCTGAAAATTCTACTGTGATTCTAATAGGCTTTACTTGATAGGTGAGCTATGTTTTTTCTCTAACAGCTTTTAGTATTTTGTGTCTATGCTGTATGTCTGAGATCTTAATTATTATGTGTCTGGATGTAGATTTATGTTGGTTGTGACTGTTTGGCATTCTGTATGCCTCATTTATTTGTATATCAGGATTTTTCCCTATGGGTAAGAAATTTTCTGCTATTACTTCTGTGAATAGTTTAGTTATTTCATTTGCATTGACTCCTGCATCTTCACTTATGCCTATTAATCTTATATTGTTTCTCTTGGCATCGTCTTGAAGCTGCAGGATTGTCATTTCATGCTACTTTGTTGTTTTTGTAAAAACATGATGCCTTTCATGATGCCTATCTGTGATCCTGTGTTCAAGGTCTGAAATGCTATCCTCAGCTTCATTTAAATGGTTTTTCCAGCTTTCCGTAGAGTTTTTTGTTTCTTGGATATCTCTGAATTTGTTTTGTGGATTCTGCTTGTTTTCTGCATTGTTCATTCAATGTTTCAATTAATTTCCCATGCTCCTGTATTTTTTTCTCTATTTCTTCTCTAGTTATGTTGAGCAACTTATTTATTAAGGTTGTTATTTCTGTTTTTGCATAAGAGTTATTTCTAATTTGATTTCCTCTATAGCTTCATGGATTTGTTTCTTTAATTCATTTGCTTTCTTTTCATAGATTCCTGGCGTATGACTTATATAGTCCTCTATTTCAGTATTGCCTGTACTTGCTCCTGATGGACTAGATGTTTGAGATTGCATTTTGCCTTTTTGTTTTGTCATTTTCACCTTTTGGGTAAATATTTGTTCTTTCAGTCCCAACAGTTTCAACTGTCCGTAGTGTGAGTTTTAAGGTCCTACTCTGTGGTTGATGTTTATTCAGTTGCTGGGTGCTACATTGCAGAGGAGAGTCAGTCCTCCAAAGCCTGTTGCGTGAGTCCTAAATTCTTTCTGGGCTAACTAGGTTAGAAGTATTGATGTAGGTTACCTCTTAGTTTCTGCTGTTGCTATGTCTTCAGGTTGTTGCAGGCACCAGCTCTTCCTGTTTATAGCGTTTGCGTCAGCCGAGGCCCTACTGTGTCTCATAAGCTCTTTTAAGTTTTCCAAGTTGACAGAGGCCTTATTGGTGCACTCCTCAATCTGTCTGATGTTCTCAGTATGGAGGGGGGGGGCGGTTACCCACTCTGTTGTCAGGTTGGTCAAGATCTTATAGTTGGAGGGAGTTTCACTTCTGCTCCTATTTACTCACTGCAGACCTTGATTTTAGGCATACTCACCACACTGACTGGAGCCTGCTGTCTTCTGTTTGGGTGAGGGGTTCCTGAGAGTCCCATCCAGCCAACACTGTAATTTCCTGTAGTGCAAGGTTCTGGAAGAAGGGGTTGGATCCAAAAATCCTCTACAGTACTAGGTCCCGGAGGTGAGTGGGTTCCCCAAGGAACAAGCCCGCGGTGGCAATCTGAGGCAACCCGGGCCTGCTGGGGTGGCCCACCTGTTCCTGTGGAGGGGCAGGCCCAGTGGCAGAAGTCCCAGGTGGCTAGGTTTTTCCAGGGCCTCTCAGCTGTTCCCGAGGAGGGACGGGTCCAGCAGAATTCCATTTTTCAAGCCCAGTGAAAGGCGTATTTTGAAACTGAGTTAATTGGTGCTGTGGGTCTGCTTATACAGTGCTACTTAGTACTCCACATGTATGTTTACAAAACGATGCCCTGACCCATGGAGTTCCCACGAATTCAGGAAACCTTGTAACTAACTGATGTGTCCCCACAGAGGAGACCGTAACAGCCAGTCAAGTCTGACCACTGTCAATAACTTCAGCTTTGGGCTCTTGGCTCTGGGACATTCCCTGCTATGAAGGTCTGCATTCTTTTACTCTGGACTGTGAAAACTCTGGCAGTTGCGGAGGGCAGGAAGCTGTGCTCTCTGCCACTATGTGAAGAAACAGCGTTCTGGTAACACAAGTAACAGTATATACCGTTGGTTGGCTGAAGGGAGAAGGGGCCCTGGATTTTTATCTTCTCTTTCAGTGCCCATTGCATCATGACCTGAGCCAGGTTGGATATTTTCTGGCCATAGCGACAGCAGAGGGCCTGCCAGGAGTTCTCAAGTCCCTACTCGCCTCCTGATACTCAGAAGCTATGTGTAATAAGTTTGTTGTGAAATCTCGCCTATTACTTTTACTTCATTTAGTCATAAAATGTAATTCCTTCCTTACTCAAAATCTTATTTTGTTTTAGAAACTTATTTTAAGAAAATGCCATGACTCCATGTTGCTGGACGCTCATACTAGCAGGTGTGGTTGATTAATGGCCGACAGGGTCAGACACCAGGTTGGCGACCCAGGTTGGAATGCAAGGCAGTGTCTTATAGAGTCCCTCCTGCCGTCTGGGTCCGAGGGTGGCCCTGCTCTTCTTGGTAAAGATTTCCCTCTAGAGTGTCAGTGCCAAAGCCTATAAGAAACTCGGTGGTAACGTTCTTTACCAACATGTCTTTGATAAAATCTTGAATGTATATAGTACTTTGGGCTTATGACCTGCTTCTGTGGCCTTTTTCTCCTGTTCTGTCCTATTACTGGCCTGGTAACAAAGACAGGAGAGATGGGCAAGGAAGGATGTCATTGCAGGGCAATTGATGAGGGCTTAGGACGCTGAGATCTCTCCTCTTGTGGGTTCTCATTCTCTTCAGTCCTATATTCCAGAGTGGTTAGGATGGATGGATATGGAAAGATTTGTACATTAGGTATTTCCTTCATTGCTACGCTTAGTTAAGGACTCTTGATATTCCTAAGAAGACACCGGACTTCCAGGAAATAAATAGTTGCTCAAAGCCCAGGAAACTGCCATCCTCACATTGCACAGAGTGATGTGAAGGCAAAATACGTGTTGAGCAACAGTATCAACTGTAACTGTTGCTGCCAATGGCATTTGTTTTGGCCCTAATGGATTATAGTGTACTTTGTCAGGAGTGTTATCTGATTTGATCCTTCTGTCAACCCTTTGAAATATTATTGCTGTAGTATCAGTTTTAGAGATTAGAAAACCAAAGTGCTTTGTGTAATTTGGCTTTCCCAAGGTCATAAAGTTGCTAAATCAGAGCCAGATATTAAACTGCTGATCTGTTTCTAAATTACAAGGCGTCAGAGTTTCCACCATGGTAATTGCTGCCAGGGAGAATCATTTTTCACTACTTACAAAATCAACACCCAAAAAGCACAAGATAAAGCTGTTACAGCGTATTTTGTGGTCCATTAGGAAATCGGATCTAGAAATCAGCAGTGTGCACTCGGAAGGCCAGGGAGGAGGTTTCCTGAGGGAAGGAACTTGGGTTGGCTCTGGAAGAATGGATGAGATTTAAGAAGGCAGAGGGTTGGGGTGTCCAGGGGGGTAGAGGAATGTGCACTTTGTGTACCAGGAAGGCTGAAGTAACCTGATAATGACTGCACTTACATTTTAGGAAAACTGTCCCCATGTCAGACTATCTTTCTATCAAATACAAGCAATGAAAGTTTTCTCAACTGCCAGGATGCAAAATTACAGTTTGTTCCTTTTCAGTGAAAGAAATGCTCAATTTTTACTATCTTGCCTCATGTAAAGAGCCCTCAGAGAGGGAAGACAGTGTACAAGGACAGGACACTCCAGGGTATTTAGTGTTCCCTCAGAATCATTACATGGAATCAGCAGCACTTTATTTCTCTGAGGTGACTTTGGGTTTCCTTGAAATAGCCTCTTCGGTAATCTAGTTGAGAAAACTTAAATATGCAACTTGTAAGTACAGTGAAATGAAATGTAGAAAACATTGTTAGACTGCCTAAAAATCCTTTTGTGTTTTCTGGTGATAGGTTTGTGACTCTTACCCTACTGAGCTGTATGTTCCCAAATCAGCTACTGCACACATCATAGTGGGAAGTTCCAAATTCCGGAGTAGACGGCGATTTCCTGCCCTTTCATACTACCACAAAGATAACCATGTGAGTCTCAAGGCATGCTCTTGTTTTACATTTTACTTTTCTGTTTTATCACAAACACACATTTTCTAGCTGCTGCTGCTCTGTGTATGTTTGGGAATTTGAATTCTTAACAGTGTATGGGTATTCCTGTATAAGGTATGACATAGTCCAGATATGCTTAAATCTTTCTATCTTGTAGGTACTGACTTTTCATGTTTATTTGGTAATAAAGGGAGAGATTCTAACAATACCTAACCTGAATCATCTACAAAATCATTATTTTCTTCTATTGGGCTCCCTGGAGAGACTCTGCCTATTTCAACAGTGATAGAGATCCTTGAGCATGCTTATTTTAGGAAGCCCTCGAAGTCTGTGACATATTTCTTTTTCTTTTCTTAAATAGTCATGTTATTTTGAGTAGATGCAATACAAGAAATTTTTGTTTGTGGAGTTTTATTTTTAATAGATATTATAAATATTATTTGTAAAAACTAGAATTAGACTTGTCTATAATGGAGACACTAAGTGACATTGGATTTACTAGGCTAGAACTTAATTTTCCCTAATATAACACTGTGCAGGTTGGGCAATCCAGACCTGGTGTCCTGGCTGTCTACCACCCAGCCATCAGAGACCCAAGCCACCCCCTGCTTTTTTCCATTCCTAGGTGTTTGTAGTCAGGAGTTGTATACAGAGAACAATTAGGTTCAGGACATGGAGTTTATAATATTTTTATAATGGTCACCGGGAGTTAACACAGGAAAATGCAGGAAATCTATCCACAACACCAAAGACATAGATTATTTAGTCAAGAGTCTAAACCCCACAGCACATGTCCCACATGAGTCCAGATAAAAACCCAGAGCTCAGGACAATGCCTCCCACGAATCCAACTGGAGGCCCAGAGCCCATAAGAAGGACTCACGCCAGTCTCTTTTACGGATCCGTGCCGAGAAGACCCACGGGTCAGTGGTGGAAGCCAGAAAGTCTATGCCAGCAGGATGAAGGAGCTGTGCTAGTGGGATGAGGGTTCTGTGCTGGAGCCGAGAAGTCACACTCACAACAAAGACCAGGGCTATCCTGAAAGGCACCACAGCCATTCTCAGCGACACCGAGGCCCCGAGCTCCTCTGCCAACAAGCACAGTTGGGTACATGCCAGGAAGCAGCGTAACGAGTTCATCCTGGAGACCAAGCAGCGCATGTCTTCCCCTCCAGAGCCAGGAAGCAATGATCAGTGTGAGGACCAAAGCTTCTCCAGGAGAACCAGCGGCTCAAACAGCAACTCGTAGGAGAACCCACAATGCCTCCTTAACACCTCAACCCTCAACACCTCCCTTCTTCTCCACTTATTTATGCTGGCAACTTTCCTCAGGTGGAGCGCCTTCGCCCAGTGCTATGCTGATGTAATCCAGCTGGCATTAAGTTGACCGCCAGTTCTTAATCCATAACACTAGGGTTTGGCCCACATGTGCCTGGTGCAAGGGGTGGCTTGAGTACCAGCCATCACCTCAATAGCAGATGAAGGAGAAACTAATGGGGGACACTGAGGGTTTTGAAGAAGGTGTCAAGAAACATTTGTAACACTTTTGCTGACATCTTATTCATCAGAGCTGCACAAAGCAGGTGAGAAAATATAGTCTTATTGGGTAGCCATGTAAATACCTAACGTTAGCATTTCTATGCAGGATAAGAAAACAAATTTGGAGAAATAAAAATGGCCTTTGACACTTAAGCTCTAGGTGAGAAAGTTAGATTTCTTTTATTTTACATTTAAATCCAAATGATGTAAACTGTTGAGAGAAGGTGTGAGTGTGTGTCTGTGTGTGTATATATGTGTAAGTATGAATGCAAATGCACTTATAGCCAGGGATGGGGAAGGGTGAAGTAGCTGTCAGATGGCAAAGGACGCTTCCAAAAACTATCCCAGCAATGCCAGCTTTACTAGAGTAAGCCTAAGGACAGTATTCAATTTACTGGTATGAGTTCTGCTAATCAAAAGGATTTAAATCATCTTGGGTTGCACTCACTACTCTTGGTCTTCCCCTATTCTGAAATATGGTATAAAGAAAGGAAATATTTGAATAACACCCTGTATTATTTAACTACAAATATATTTCAGCCCACAAATTTAGCACTTTTTAGAAGCAAAAGGATGATGTGAATTCCTTTTTTAAAGAAAATAGAATTAATAAGGATGTGGAATTTCATGATGTACTTTAAATTCAAATGCTGGTGACATCCATATTTTATTAGCAGTCATTGCTAAAGAAATAAGAGAGGAGCCCATGCGAAGAGGAGTTCTTTTCTTGTTGTTTCCGAGGTGGGTCGGGCAGTGTATTTAAACTGTAAACAGTACATATCTTACTGCTTTTTAAAATTCTCCAGGGAACCTGTTTTGGTCAGTGTATTATAACAGGAAAAGGAGATAATGTGTTAAAAATGGTCAAATTTTTGGTTGTTCCACCTCAGAAGCCAGCTTCTTCTACTGACCTCAGACGTAATCACTCATTCCTGCTCTCAAGGATTTTTCTTTCCTTGACCTTTAGGCCTGAAAGTAAACTGGCTCAGCAACTAGTTACATTTTAAAATAAGTGATTGCCTGTGTTGAAAGCCTTAGCTCTTTTCACAAGGTACATAAGAGAGATGTGTTTCTAAGTATCACTGCATGGTGTGGTTGTCCCAGGGAAATACTTTAAATGTCAGGTATATGGCACCAGCTTTCCCATCCCTACACACTAAAATCTGTATTTCTTGAAAAATAATGGCCAGATTTGTGCTTTGTAACAATGTTTAGGTTTTAATGTTAAGTTTCATTATACAGATGGTTCTGATTCAATGAGGACTTTTCCTGAAGGATAGTATTATTCATGAAGGTAGAATTCTGTGATTAATTAGAAGACAGGGGAATGTCAAAGTAGTTTTATATGTGGTCATTTCTTATTAAAATTTATCCCTAGAGGGGCTGGGGGTTTAGCTCAGCGGTGTAAGCACCTGCCTTGCAAGCAGGCAGTCGTGAGTTCGATCCCTGGTTCCGATAAAAAGGAAAAAGACAAAAAAAAAAAAAAAAAAAAAAAATTTATCCCCAGAACAGACAAGCTTCCATAAAAAAATGAACAGATACAAATTCTGTAAATGTGTTTATCTTTCTTCCATTTGGTAGTTTTGAAAATTTCAGGCTTAGTAGTATATATTCCTATCCCAATAAAAGTTATGTTTGTGAGCATCATATTTTATTATTAAAATACTGTTTCTCACTTATCTTTATTTAAAAGAACACTTATTTTGATAGTGAGATGATCTGGCTAATATTGGGAAGTGGTAATTGGTGTTTCATTAAGAGAAGCTTGAAATAAACACCATGTTATGAATCTAAAGTCCTCCTAAGTGGTATTATAATGTGTTCTGTTCACTCATTGTTGAGTTTGGGATTCCCACTTCAGCAGTATTGTGATGGCCATAAGCATGAGCGTTGGCAGTTGACAGAGGACACCCAAAGCAGTTTATTAGTCACATAGACTCTCTCACTAGGGAGGAAGGACACTACAAGTCATAGAAGGCCACATGGAGATTACCCTGGGAACAGTGACTACCAGGAGCTGTAAGGGGGTGCTATAGAGGATAAGCTTGTTTGAATACCATCCTCAGGGGTAAACAGAGCTGTACCTGATCCACTGGGGTGGGAGAATTGTTTAACAGTAAGCTGTGTCTGCAGAAGCAGATATTGAGGAGAGCTTGTGATCAGGCCCTCTGAGTTTTACTGTATATCAAGGCAACCCACAATATTAATTTTGGGCCTTACAGCACACACTGACTGTTTAAAAACACTTGGTCTCCTTTTGGAATCAAACAGCTGTACAAATCACAGAGATGGGAAAATGTCCCCTGTGCTCTGTGTATGTCTATAATTGAGAACCCTTAGAATTACTGTATCCTTTGTTTTTTATTATTATATTGCAGGTTTTTTACAGTTCTTTTGCTTTAAGCTGTGCACAGTACATTCTGAATTCACAGCATACATTTCTGGCACAGAAAACCCTTGAATATATTTCATGGGACATTCTTCCTTAAGAGACCTTCTCACTCTTTTTTTATAGTTAATATTTATTGAAAATTTTCTATGTGTTAGGAACAGCTCTAAGGGCATTATAATGTTATGTACCTTATCACACCCTTTTAATATCATTATGCATTTTTTAGATGGGAAACTCAGAGAAGATATTGCCCAAGATCATATAGTAAGTTAAAACAAAACTAATATTAAAAGGTAGATCTTCTGGAATATTGTTCTTAATGTTATACATCATGATGTCTGACTTATTTCTTTCCAAAGGTGGTATATTATTTTCTTTACGAATTCAGGATTCAAATTCTGGTTTCTCTAGTTGCTACTATATGACTTTGAACAAGTTCTTCAACCTCTCTGTGCTTTGGGTGGTTCTTCCAAAAATAATACCAGCTCTTACTATAATGATAATTAGGAAGACTAAATAAAAATACATGAATTTCTTATAATAGTGCCTACCAATAAACCTTTCAAGAATATTGGATATTTTAATTAGTAACATTTAAATAAGAGGCATCTTTACAGTGTACCACTAGGGAGGTTTTAATTTCTGCTCTCAGGTCACTGACATCCATAAGAAATGGTACTGAGGTGGAAACCACACCCCTACCTGTCCCCATGAGCCAGTGGAAGCCCTGCAGGCCTGAGGGGTAGGGGGGACCAGGATGGATACCACACCTACGCACCCTGCCCCCCATGGAGCCAGCACATGGGCTGGGAGAGAAGAAAACTCCCAGCCCCTAAACTCCTGAAAGCAACTGACTGATTCGGAGGAATACAGACTGAGATGATAGCAACTGAAGTAAAGAAACAACCTAAAGCTTGTATTATTTACTTGATTTTGTAAGCCTAGAGCCAGTAGTCTAAGCAACTATTTAGAGGGTGGCAATATGCAATATAGTAACTATGGTAGTTTCCCAACTGTCTTGTTTTTGAAATCCAATCTTAGATTCTCAATGTTTTGTTGTTCTGTTTTATTCCCTTTAAAATAAAAAAGAAAGGTAAAAGAAAAGAAATGATACCAAGTGATGGTAGTGCTCTCTCAGTAGTAACACTGTCTAGGAATATACAGAATGCACAGAAGTGCTCAGAGCCAATACACTATTCTATGAAAAATTGAAAACCATGCTGCAGTAACTCAGCGAATGAAGAATTTGGAGCACATCAGAAGTTACTAAGAAAATGAACTACAAAATGGCAAAAATATAATCTGTTTAATAAATTCATGTCTGGTTTAATTTATTGACCACATTTCATAGTATAATTGTTCTGACATCACCTCTCATTTAAAACTAGCTGCTGTCTCCTAGAAGATAGTAATGGTTGTCATTGATTTGCTTCATTTCATATTTGGAATTTTATTAGCTTAGTGTATATAGCTGTATGGATTCTCAGACAAGTGCTTGAAAATGTTCCTACCCATTTCTGACTCTTCTGATAGAATCTAGCAGATTACTTAGTAGGAGGTATCCTTAAGTAATATTTTCTTAACTCAGATAAAGTATCCTATAAAACCAAGGCAGAATTATTCTCTGTCCCATCAGAACTGGACATCTGGCGCACTGGACATTTTAAAAATGAAAGAAGCAGGACCCCCCAGAAAGCATATGTGGTGCTTTCTTCTCTACCCACTGAAGGCAGCTTGTGTTTGCTCTCTAGTCCCCTTTCATCCCTGCTGTTGCTTTATCTTGCTTCTGGACCTTGCCCTAGCTTGCTGTCTTCTCTCTCATTCTCAGAATCTCTAGTCCTTTTTGCTTCCCTTTGCTTAAGAAATAGACAACTCCGGGCTAAGTCAGCTGCCTCTGCTTTGCTTCCTGTTTCTCACACACTAGTACCCCTGAGTTCTTAATCAGATTTCAGGCCTGGATTTCCTTTAGCCACATCAGAAATAGCCCTTTTCTTGTACATAATAGTATTAGATCTCCTCAGACAGTCATATGTCTCACCAGTCTACAATTTTTGGTTAGTATAGCTAGTGAAAAATATCCCCAACCTCCTCTAATGATGAATATTGAAACTCACATTTATGTGGAGAAATCCAGCCCCTTGCTAAATTGTCCTGACTTGGATTCTAGGCACAGGAAACCTGGGGTTAAATTCAGAACAGCAGGGACACCCTTTCATAGATAGGGCCCTACATGCAAGCTTCCTGAGCAGGCAGTGATATCAGGTAATTTTCAGTGTGAATGTCCCCTTGGCCCATCCAAAGGGGCTGTCTTCTTTATTGACCATCATTAATCTTACACGGTAGATTTAAGAATCTCAGTGTGGATTCTTTGAGTCATTCACGTATTTAATTAGGAGATTTGTTTTTAACTTAAATCCTAAATCTGTAAGAAATACTTTGCCATGAAAGCATAAGTTTTATAGTTGCAAGTTTATCTTTACTCATTTATTCATCACTTGAAATGTTTATGCCATTCTGCATATTATCTAATAGTGTAATAAATAGTTATCGCTTGGTGTATATAGGGAATTGATTCTAGGATCCCTCTCAGCTACCAAAGTCTGAGCACCTCTTATATAAAACACTTTTGTATTTGTATACAATGTGCACACATTCTTCTCTAGATGATCTAAATCATCTCTAGACTACTTACACCAAATGCAATGTAAAATAGTTGTTATGTTGTATTATTTAGGAAATAATGTCAGAAAAGGTCTGGATAATACCCATAAAGACATACAGTGTTTCCCAAATATTTGGGATCCACATGAATTTAATCCACAGATGCAGAATCTATGTATATAAACTGCTAACCATATTATGTTAGAATCACAGTATCTAGGAATTGCAAGATAAAATGCAGACTTATACCAAAGAAATAGCTTGTTTATAAACATACTTAAATCAGCACAGATATGTAAACCTGTCATTGACTTGAGCTTTTATTATAGCAAAAAGTTTCCAGTTAGAATTAGAATTGATATTCTTGATGTTTTTAAATAGGCTAGGTAGATGACAAAATAATAAGATGTGTTATGTACAGGTACCAAGTCCCATGAAGAATACAATTATTATGTAATCATTAGTTTACTAGTAAACTTGTACTAGTAAAAATAAAAATTGCAAACATGTACTAGTAAAAATAAAAATTGCAAACATGTACTAGTAAAATAACTGAAAAAAACACAAACATGTACTAGTAAAAATAAAAATTGAAAAACATCCAGAGAAATTACACACACACACACACACACACACACACACACAGAGGAAGTCAAACGTTGAAAAAAGTGAGTGATATTTTTGAATATCTAATTAACATGACTCATTTGCTAAATAATAAAAGATGAACAAATTTCTGTCAAAATTAGTCTCATTAGAAAATTATGAAAAACATTAAAAATATTTTTTTCTAGTCTTGCCATTAAGAGTATACTGTAAGTTTTAGGAGAATAGTTATTTTGTTTTTCTACTTTCAGTAGAAAAATGAAACAATGTCAGTGAAAAGGAAAGTAGGTTAGTTAAATAGCTTTAAATTTCATAATTTGAATGTTATCTAAACATGGCTGCACATTCCTTAACAGAAGGTGTTTCTGTATTGCTCGCCCATGTTGTGGTTTCTTTAACCTGAATTAAAAATAAATCTCAATTGCCAGAAATTGTTAAATTTCCATAAGCTGGTATGGAATAGAAGGGAACCAGGGAATCTTTGTTCCAGAGACAACCCAGGGGTCTACGCAGGGCATAATCGCGTGACAGTGCTGTGTTGCTGTGTCCTGTCCCCCAGGCCTCCATCTGCAGGAGCAGCCAGCCCCTGTCTGGTTTTAGTGCCCGATGCCTGGAGGATGAGCAGATGCTCCAGGCCATCAGGAAAGCCAATCCAGGAAGTGACTTCATTTATGTTGTGGACACTCGACCTAAAGTAAGTATCAGCATTCCGTTGCATGTCTCTTGGTCTTGAAGCTGGAGTCCAGCCTAGTGAACCTGCTGCCACTTGGCTCCTGCTGCTTCATCTGCAGAGTGCCCTGCTGGGCTCCTCTCAGGAGATCCTAAGCTCCTGAACGGGTTGACCTTGTCAAGTATATTGTATATATTTTCCCTCCCTGTAATATTGTGCTGAACATATAGTGTGGCACACAGTAAATGAGGGTGGTTTAAGTTTAGTAATTGCTCTCCTCAGTATACCCAGTTATTATTTGATTTGTCTCTAAAACATCCTTCTCTGCTCTGACAATAGGAAGTTCACTATGGAGCCCCAGCTATTCTGTTTATATGAGGTATATCACTGTTGTGGTGACCTATACCAGTGATTTGGAAAGATCTATAAAACATAATGTTGAGAAAATGAAAGTCATGAAATAATACATATTTTATTGTAGTTTATTAGAAAACCTTTAGATAGGTAAAAATTTGTAGAAAAAATACAAAAAGATGAACATTAAACGATTAAAATTGCATGGAGAAGAAAATAAGATTTGAGAAGGTAGAAAACTTTCTACTTGTCTCTTTTTAGAAAACTATTTTATAATTTCATGTGTGCTAATGCATTAATTTTCTAATGTAATGAAACATCCAATAGGAGCTAACAGTTAGTCATTGAGGGGTAAAGCCAAATTAATTTTACACTTCCTTCTCGCTCAACCTTTTTTTTTTTTGTCTTTTTCATTTTTAAAGGAGAGTGAGTGTTGGGTGCCATTTCCAATTTTGCTTCTTACACCCAGTTCTTTCAAAACCAGTCAACATGTGGGGCATGTGCCAGGGAAGGCATGGAAGCAGTCTATTAGTGTGGTGAAGTATAGCACAAAACGAGGGACAGAATGCAATGCTCTTTAGGCAGCCTATTTGACGTTGTAGTTTCTAGCCAGTAATGAAAAAATGGCTACTTCCATAAGTGACTGGAGGAAGTTGTGCCTGTAACTTTGTCTTTGTGTATGGGCATGGAACGGAATCTCAGATGTGCTACTGAATAATGAGTGCGATCCAGAAGCTGTGCATAATATAATCCATTGCTGGGTATATACCAAGACAAATGAAAATATATATCTATATAAGAAAGGCCAGAAAATCTCTACAACATAAGTAAACCTTGAAATTGTTACACTAAGTAAAAGAAGTTTGTCATAGGCCAGGCATGATGTGGTGCACGCCTATAACCTCAGCACTCGGGAGGCTGAGGCAGGAGGATTGTTGCAAGTTCAAGACCAGCCTGGCCTACAAAGTGAGCCCAACTTGAACTATATAACAAGACCCTGTCTCAAAAAAAAAAAAAAAAAAAAAAAAAAAACAGAAAGAAAGAAAGAAAAAGAAGTCTGTCATAAAGGACTATATTGTAAGATTCATGGCATGGAAACAGTCTATTAGTGTGGTGAATATATAGCCAGGAAATGTCTAGAATAGGCAAATTCACAGGGATAGAAAATAAACTGTTGCATAGGGCTGAGGGAAAGGGAAGAAATGGGATGTGATGGCTAGTGGTAGATGATCTCTCTTTGGGGCAATAGAAATATCCAAAAATTAAATTATGGTGATGGTTTCACAACAATGTGAATATACCAAATTCTACTGAATTTTGTACTTTGAATGGGTGAGTGGTATGACATGTGAATTATATGCCAGTGGAACATTTTTTAAATGTAAGGTAATGAAAACATTACAAGAAGTAAAAAGAACAGGCCCAACAGCAAAAGCACTTAAAAGCACACCTGTGTTAAGAATTGTGGATGTTGTACTCATGGGCATTGTGAGAACTGGATGTTGTTTTGTGTAAATGCTCAGACCTGGTAATTTTCACTGCTTTTGGTCTCATTGCACCCAAATACTGTGGTTCCTGTTCAGCGCCACTTAATGGGATACTTCCCTAGAGTAAGGTCAGTGTTCTGCTGATGCACTTGCCTCTGAACAGTCTGTCTTTTTTGGATCAAAGTACACGGTAGGATACATGTGTGTGCAGTAGTGTGAAGGGAGTTTCTCTCAGCCTCCAGATCAGTGAACCAGTCATGAAGATCAATAATGAAACAAATACTAGGGCTACATCACATTCATACTTGGTGGATTGTATATAAATCATTCCTTCCTTTTAAAATTCTCAAAGCCCACAGAGAAAAGCTTAAACCTAGAATCAAAAATGGCTTTTCTGCTTGAAGATTTTCTCTTGAAAGGTGCCAGTAAAATCTCTGACTTTTACTTTCTATTTAAATTTGTGCATTTTTCTCTGGCTTATGCTTTTTAACTTTCCTTCGCCCCTGAGTACTTTCCCTCCTCTTCTTTATCCCTTTCTATAAGGCAGACTGCTTTGAATTTACTAATAGTTATAGATGATTGAATGTATGCCTAGTTCTCAGACAGATACTCTGAAAACAAGATAAAAAAGGAAGGGGAAAAAACACAGGTTTTACGGAGACTAGAAAGCCCTTTTGCTATCCAGTTTTGCCAGCTTTACATAAAAATAAGCAGATTCACCTGCTAATTTAAGAATCAGTGGTCCCAAGTTGGTACTGTGTTATGTAAGCCCTCCCTAGAATGTGGCAGCTGTAGGGCCAGGCATATTCCAGATTTAAAACAAATTAATCCGAAGGATTTGATTTGAAAGGTATATTTAGCACTTAGTGTATTTACTTTTAGTGATAAGCTTGACACTGATCCATTAAAGAAAATTGGTGCCCCTCTTCTCATATTTACCTATGCACATGTACTTCACATGATTTTTTAACTGTTTACTTCAAGCTTTTATTCTTGAAAAGATCATATTTGTTGATTTTTGTTCCAGAATGTATCAGGCTTCCTTGGTAACCAGGAGATTAAGTGGGTGTTTGCCACAGTTGTGGACAATTGCAGATGGGCACTTCCCAGGTTTACTCATATGTTTAGTTAAAAAGAACAATAAGGCATCCTGATGATTCTTGTCCTTTGAACAAGGCTAGCCCTACCTGAGAGCTTCCAGAGCTGCCTTTCAGATGAAGCCTCCAAAATTGCTTATTGACATTAATTAGTGGGAAGCAAAGGCATTGAGATTCTTAAGTATGCATTAAATTTCTGTTCAAAAAATTACGTCCTTGAGGTGGTATATTATTGCTAGAGTTTGTTGCATGAATAAAATATGAAACCACATATTTGTAAAGCCAACTACTTAGGAGGCTGAGGCAGAAAGACTTCAAGCTTGAGGCCAGCCAGGCAAAAGTGTCTTGGAAAAAGGACTAGGGATACTTCTCAGTTGGTATAGCACTCTGGATTTGAGCCCTGGCACTCCTCCCCTCAAAAATAGAGAAAAGAAAAGAAAATATGAAAGTATTGATGCAGTATTCGTTAAATTGTAAAACGAGGGTTAACTAAAGGCTTTAGGTTTAAAGAAGTTAAGTATCACTCAAGATCACACAGTTCAAGGCAGAGCTCAGATTGAAATCCAGGCTTATCTGACCCCACGGCTACTGCTGTGTTTGATAGTGGTGGCTTTTCTGTTTGCACAACATCCCCAGTGTAACCTTGTTCCTACCATAAGGCTCAGGAAGCTTGCCACCTCTGCGCTGAGTACACACCCAGTGACGTCAAAGCCGAAGAACCAGCCATGAGTGCATCAAGTCAGCCAGGGTCAAAGGCACAAGAATGTGTTCTGAGCTCTGACACCAGTCACTGTAGAAGAACTGTTGAGATGTGAAGCGAATGATCAGGGTTGACAGGCACCTGCCTCAGCAGACGCTCAAGCCTTTTCTGTCTCCAAAGATCATTTTGTGGTCATGGCCTCTAGTTTCACATGTCAGTGTAATGAAATGTTACATGGTGCTTTTGTATTTTGCTGGAATTGGTGATCAGATATTGTCTACTTACTGAATCCTTGGAAGGCAGCATTTGGGAAATACTGTTGTGAATACTGTATATTGAGATACCTTAAAAAGGGGATCTTGGATCTTATTTTTGCATCAGGTGGGCATCAGACTTGCAGACAGGCATCTTGGCAACCAGAAGAAAGAGGATACAAGAGATGGCACCATGTAGTGCCAGTGGGGCAGTTGGCACTGCTGCTGTTTGTCAGGGCAATGATGGGGATATTTCCTGTGGTCAGTTGGACAGGAACATCTTGCCAAAACCCTCGTAAGAGGATTTCAATACTAGGGGTCCTGGTGGGTTTATAATGGCAAGGAATGGTGAGGGGATTGGAATAGCTCATGTCAAGGTGCATTTTCCACACCAGTGAAATGTGTGCTCCCTGTCCTTAGAAACCCACATTTATGCCTAAGAGATTCTGCATTTGAATATTGTTGTAGTCAGGGATTGCACAGAGAACAATTAGAATCAGACACAGAATTTATAATACTATTTTATGATGATCACCCAGAGTTACCTCAAGAAATCTGTCCACAACACTAAAGACAGGAATATTCAGCCAAGGGCCTGAATCCCACAGCAATGTCCTACATGAGTCCAGATGAAAACTAGAGTCCATGACAGTGCCTCCCATGAGTCCAACTGAAGGTTGAGAGAACCACAAGAAGGATCCACACCAGTCTCTTTTACGGATTCGTGTTGGGAAGGCCCAAAGGTGGAAGCTAGAAAGTCTGCCAGCAAGATGAAGGAGCATTGCTGGTAGGTTGAGGGTTCTACACTGGAGCGGAGAAGTCACTCTCAAAACAAGGACCAGGGCTTTCCTGAAAAGTACCACAGCCATCCTCAGTGACACAGAAGTCCCGAGCTCCTCCAGCTGTAAGAACAGAGGAGTATGTGCCAGAAAGCTAGCGTGATGAGTTGCTCCTGGAGATTAAACAACACACATCTTCCCCTCCAGAGCCAGGAAGCAATGCTCTATGTAAGGACCAGAGCTCCCCTAATGTGAACCACAGCCACTCTCACCAAAAAGGTCCTAAGCTCCTTTGATGGCAGTGGTCAACTCACACTGGGGAAGCTAGTCATGATGAGCTCCTCTAGGAGAACCAACGGCTCAAACAGCAACACTCAGAGAAACCCACAATGTCTCCCCTCTCCTTCTCCACATCTCTGTTTATGCTGGCAACTTTCCTCAGGTAGAACATCTATGCTCTACCGGGTGATTTAATTCTACCATGGTGATTTAATTCTGCTGTCGTTAAGTTAACCACCAGTTTTTAAAGGGAGGAAGAAGAGATTAATTAACGTTAACCAGAAAAGAAGTGACAACCAATGAGGAGAAAATTGGCACCTTGTCAAGCTTTGCAAAGAGCTGTTTATTTTCTCTGATTCCCACACTACCCTACTCACTACCCAGAGAGAAGGAGAAAGAGAGGAAGGCGCAAGTCCCAGAACAAAGTAGTCACAAATCCACGTATTTCACAGCAAGGGGGGAAAGAGATTGTTTTACATCATATAGGGGTTGAAATTTTAAAGTAAAATGGATGAAAATTTCCTATTTGAGTATGAACTTGACCCAAGCTGTGGGAATGGGAAAGGAGTATTTTGACCAGCTCAGTTGTAGACAGTAGTTGCAAGGAATAAAATCACGTTTTCATGTGTATCACAAGTTGCAGTTCTTCATTTACCCATTACACACAGAAGGGGAAAAACAGCTATCATTGGACAACCTGTGTTAGGGTGTATCCAGTTCTCCTGCCAAGATCAACTGTTACTGTCATTCCCAACACCAGACCAGGCTATATTGTTACTCACGTATAAAGTACACACTGACTGAAGTTTCATAGGCTTGATTAAGGATTAGGAGGAGAATCTGATTCTACTTCTTTAGTGTTGGCCTACTCACTTCTCACTTCATTCTGTTAGTCATTTATCTCATTGGTTAGCGAGTCAGTATATCTCTTCTGTGCCATTAGGGGTAGGGTCATGAACAAGGGGAGGGATGTGGCCATCGGTGAGCCTGATGAGTCACATTCTCTACCCCACTTCTCATTCACCTAAATATAGTACATATGTTAAATATAAAATAGTATATACAAACTTCATGTATATAATACATACATAATATAGGGTAACTTTTTGGAGATATATTAATTGTAAAATAATGTTACCTGCTTTTAGGGTTCAACTTTTGCCATATTATTGTAATAGATCTTTTAAAATAGATGGAAGTCCTAAAAAAATCATTTTGGAATGTAGATTAAATAGTGCCATCTTTTGTTCATTATGTGAAGTACACAATGGCTTTCAGGAGATTTTCTTGCATTTGCTCCTTTGCTTTTAAATAAGACTACAATTCAAGTCTTTCATTCATACTATTTTAAAGTATGAACATAGTCTTAATAAGTATATTTTAATTATTAAAGTAATGATAATAGTAATACTATTTTGCTTTTTATTTATTACATATTTTTCAGAGTATTTCTTTGACATGTGGTAAGTTGGTTCAACTTGAATTATTCAAGATAAAGAATAAACAAAGTTTATGTAAGACAAAGATACTTGCAAGTATCCTGTCAATTTGTTTTGTTTTATGAAGGTTGGTATAAGAAATAAACCAGTAGCTTTGAAAAATAATTATATAAAAAGGAATATTTCATTATGCATGATTTCTGAATGCCTATAATTTTTGAAAAAAATTCCCTTTAAAAATCAGTACCAGGGATCGAACTCATGACCGCCTGCTTGCAAGGCAGGTGCTTATGCTGCTGAGCTAAATCCCCAGCCCCCCCTTTAAAATATTTAAGCTTTACAAAATATGAACCTTGTCTATAAGATACACTGTTTAATTTTTTTCTTGATTTAACTAAACCCTTTATTTTTATCAGTTATCCAGAATAAAGGCAGGCCTGTTCAGACTGGGACAGCATCCCAAGGTGCAGATATTCCCACCTGATGCCAGCTATATGCGCTAATCCAGGGAGCAGGGCTGCTATTGAAATGTAAGCCCTTGTGACCCTGGCTTGCCCTCTGCTATTTTATTTCTATTAATTAAATTACAAACATAACGTACGTGTTTTGTAACAGTGAAAATACAGGAGTATCTACAGTAATATTGATAGTATTCCCCTGCCACTTAGCATCTGCTGTAACTATTGTCAAATTGTTACATTCTGCTATACGTTTAATTTTGCTTAATGAATATGTATAAAGATAATTATATATAATTTTAAGTTGGCTTATTTTATTAAAATAGGTTATTTGAATATTCTGTTGGTTTAGTATATATGTATGTATGAATGTAAATGTTATACATACACATACATGTGCAAATATATATATATCTGATCTGTGCCCTGATCCAGAGTATAAACAAGCCATAATTTATCCAGTCATTGTCCTGTTGAGATATTCATGAGTTTTCAGATTTTCACTATTATAAAAATATCACACTAAACTTTCTGGATCATATATGTGCTGGTACTTTTAATTTTGTCAAAATCTTAGAAGTAGAGATTTGGATCACAAAATATCTGTGTTCATAATTTAGCTCTTTTAACTCCACTTACCTTTTTGAAAAGTACTACTTTGCATTGTGCTCTGAATGGGGTATTTGTTCTGACTGCTGGTCCTGGCATGGATTCTCTGCCTGGGACAGCTCCCCTGCCCTTTGTGGCTGGGGAGTAGCACAGTCTGGGAAAACTGTTTCCCAGGATGTGCTGGCCTACATGTCAGAAGAGTGTAATATTACCATTTACCTCTCCATTCTACAAATCTGAGCAAAGGCAAGATTGGCCTGCTACTTAATTTTACCCAGGGCTAGGCCAGAGTTTGAGCTTAATAAATTTTTCAGAGTCCATAATCATTTAATTCAGTTTGTTTTAAGATCTCTTAACTTCTTAGTTAATGAAAATGGTGTTGAAAATGATTTTATAAAACATGTATTAGATGTCTAAATTTAAGTAAGTCGGCTGGAGGAAAAGTCTCAACATTGAGTGTCTGCATTCCCTTTCCATTTTATTCAGTGATTCCTGTTCAAGGTTTAATTGGATATCTGAGGGACCCTTGTGGGCACATTAGAATGATGTAGTATTCATAATTGATAGCATACTTATTGACAGTATCAAACTGTAAGATATAACTTACTAAGCCTTTTACCAACAACCATGTCTGCTAATACTGTTCTTCCAACCTGCAGCTTATCATGTGTGGCATTAAATTGGAGCAGCTTGGTTGTGTCACAGAATTCCACATTGTTTGGCTTCTCTGACAGGGAACTGCAAAGGGCATCTCTAGGAGGGTTTATCTGTGGAATGTTTCCCACCTAAGAAACAGATTCATGCATATAAGCTTAGCCTGAGTGCCTGAAGCTACATAGTTTAGCATAGTGTCCCAGTGATTTTAGTTGTATTGTGCTTGTGTACTTCATTTTGAATGTTTGTGAATATCTTTAAGTTGTTTTGGTTATTTGGTGCCCTAAATGTAATTGATGCCTGTTCTGTTTTGCTGACCACTGCAGCTTAATGCAATGGCAAATCGTGCTGCAGGGAAAGGCTATGAGAATGAAGACAATTATTCCAATATCAAGTTTCAGTTTATCGGGATAGAGAACATCCATGTCATGAGGAACAGTCTGCAGAAAATGCTGGAAGGTAAACCATTTCCTTAACACAGGTTTAACAAAATAGTTAAATTATTTTGATGCCAAAACAAAGTAAGATAGTCTTTTGGTTTTAATTTTTTTTTCAGAGATACTGTTTACATAGATGTAACAAGTCGGGAAAATACCATGTTACAGTGATTCTTTAAAGTTGAATCGGCCTTTCTTATTTAAGTAATATTATGAAGCAGTTTTGTTACTTGGTGGTCAGCAGTCAGGGAGTCTCCAGTGACACATAATATCTAAGATAAAAGTACACAGAGATATTTTCTTTTTCTTCCTCATGTTAGTCTAGCCCACATTCAAGGCCAGTTGGGGAGAATCTAATCCTACACTTTAAGCAAGAACCGACTGTACTTGTATAGAGATCATATTTATGACTCAAGAGGAGAGGCTTTTAGAAAGAGGATATTGAAGTCCTTTTTCTCAGTTCTGACTGGCAGCAGCTGCTGTTACACACATGCACATAACACCCCTCAACACTTATACACAGAGCAGCAGTCCTGCAAGATGTGTGCACACAGATTTATTCAAGTATAAGAAGAAAATGTAAACGCTGGATTATATGATATAGAAGATACATAGCTATCCATTGGTTAGCAGCTATTGTACTGCCTATGCTCCTTGTGGCCATACAGGCCTCAGAGAAGTCTGCTGTGACAGTCCATCACGTATGGCTCCAGTGGCAACTGACAAGAGGAACACACAAAAGCCAGGCCTTTGTTGCCTGGCTTGGAAAGGCTGTGTGTGCGTTTCTGGTTAAATCATGGAGAGATGACCTGAGAGGTAGCGCAGTGGGCTGTCTTAGCAGAAAATGTGACATCTGGGCTGAGGAGGGGCAAAGAAGGTACTGAATTATTTTTTCTGTGAATACACATTTGTTCTTACATACTTACGTCATTTTTCCATTTAGTCAAAACAAGAGGTGATGAGAACCTAGTTGTGATGCTGGGGAAGCTTGGGTATTGCAGACCCATCTCTTTTTGTTCTCTGTCCTGGACGCCTCATCTCAGTTGCTAGTACAGAGATCTCTTTACTCAGTGTCTGCTGTTCAGTAATGCACTCTAGGTATGGCTAGGCCTTTGTTACTAATCCCAAGATCCAGACATTTCTCTGGGGAGGGTACAGTGTAATTAACCCAGCACCTAGTTCTCTGAGAGTGAGCCACAGTATTTTTAATGACATAGAGACAGTCCAGATATTGGCATACAGAGAAAATCACTTCATAGCAACAACCGTGCCATTCTGATAATAACAGTAAAATCAGCAACAATAATAGCGTCAAAGACAAACTGGGTATCGATGTACCTTACGAAACATTAGTATACCAACTTTAACCAGAGAAAAGAGATCTATAGTTATAGTATAAACACTGAAGCAAATCAAATGTTGATATACAGTAAATACCTACAAAATGGAACAACTCTAACTCTACTAACAATAGAAAAGTATTCAACAGTAATAG
This sequence comes from Cavia porcellus, assembly GCF_034190915.1. NCBI lineage: Eukaryota > Metazoa > Chordata > Mammalia > Rodentia > Caviidae > Cavia > Cavia porcellus. The sequence goes on along the minus strand of NW_026947507.1, from coordinate 7,140,942 downwards.
CACGGGGTTAACTTATTATCTAAATATTAATAAAGCTTAATGGTTCATACTAGTACAGATGGAATGAGAAAAGGGAGAATAAAAAGGTTTTGAAAAGTTAATCAGTGGAATATGAGGAGAAAAAATTGAACTAAAGGATCCTATTAGGAATAAATGGAAATTAGTAGAATTAGACAAAAGTAACAGAAAAGAACAAATAAGAAAAATATGGAAAAAGAGCAAAATAAAAAAATAAGGAAAAATTAAAAAGAAATAACCAAACAAACAAATAAATAAGCAAACAAAGAACTAAACTAATTAATGAAGAGAAAACAATAAAAAAAGAATTGAGTCCAAAAAAATTCCTTCATACCTTCCACTCAGTGATTTCCTTCTAGGATCTGCTCTCTTGGTATCCAGGAAGTTGATTTTCTCTCCTAGCTTTAGGTGCTCTGTGTTTATGAGGTGCCTGCCCCTGCTTCATCCCTATCACTCAAACGGTAGCAATCATCCAAGCCAAGTGTGTCCTTGGTCATGTTGGTAGATAGGGAAGGCAATCAGACCAGTAGTCTTTGCTGGATGTAAGTAGCGGGTGAGGATTCAAGGAGATTACTGGACTTAATGCTTAGACTTTCAGATCGAGTGCCTCAGAAAGCCACATACAGTGGGCCCAGAGTCTCACCGTAGAAGGCTGGGCCTCTGTTCTTTCCGGCCTTTGACTAAACTTCTCAAGAGTTCTGTGTCTAGGCTGCACTCTGTTCTCTTGTAGCTGTCTCTCACGTAGTCACTATGGTGGAGTGACGCTGGAAATCCAGAAGTGTAGTTCTGCATTTGTTCTATGGCTCAATCAACAATTAACCCCATCCCAGAATGGCTCCTGTGTAAACCTTCTCCAACATGATGGGTGCTACGGGAATTTCTCCTCCAGCTCTAGCCTGACATGGGAGACACTTTCGGAGTAAACTCCCACTTAAAAACTTTTGTAGTTTATAATGGTTATGAGTTTTTTGGAGGGCTAGCTCTGCTGGCATGGTCCGTAATTTCTTTTTGGGTCCGCCAGTCTTCCAGGCTTACCTTTTTCCCCTCAGCATTGGCTTCCTGCACTACCAGGTCAGTCAGTTGGTCGGTGCCTCTGCTGCTCTGTTTGCTAGCTACCTGATACTGGAGCCAGGGCACAGAATTCAGTCATGGAGTTGGTTGACATATGCAGAGCTGTCACCCAGGGGCATGCTCTGTCGTCCCAACTTTGTACCATTATGAAAAGGTAGTGTAGTGTAAAGTGTTTCTATTGAAAAGCCTTTATGGGGGCTGGGGATTTAGCTTAATGGCATAAGCGCCTGCTGGGCAAGAGGCAGTCCGGAGTTTGATCCCCGGTACCGATAAAAAGGAAAAAGACCCCCCCCACCAAAAAAAAAGCCTTTATGTTGATAAGGTTGATATTTTTCATGTAGCAATTTCATAAAATGACTCTAGGAAAAAAAATTTTTTTCCCTGAAGAAAGTTGCTTCCAGGTATTCCCGTAAAATACAAATTTGATTTTAGTTTCTAAGTCGGCATTTGTTTTGCTGCTCAATCCTCATCCCTGTGCTTTTTTCTAAAGAGTAAGTTAACTGACTGACCAAGTTCTTAAAGGCAGCTTTAGTTTCATAAGTGATCATGGGTAGTGGTATATAACTTTCCCTCTATATGTAATGCAATAAGCAAAGACAACTTTCTCGGTGCTGCTCAGGGACTTGTCCAATGTTTGACTGTTTTTACTAAGTAAATTGTAAACTAGTGATGAAGTAATACAATCACTCCCACCTTCTGAGGCAGTTTCTTATTCAGATAGCTGTGGTTGGCATCCGAGATGGGGAGCTTGTACTGCCGGTCACTGGCAGACAGGAACGGTGCTTTGCCCTCTTGACTTTTGTTGTCTTCAGTTTTGTAAAACTACTATATTATCAGAATAGATTCTAAATAACAGAAAAGTAAAAATTATTTGCATTCTGGCCCCAGGTAGTTCTGATTGTGAGCAAGAACTATGTGATACTTCATCAGAGGTAGGAATCTAGGACCATGTTCACACATGTATAGGTTCTTTTATATATAGCTGCTTTAATTTTTTTGATGATTCATAAGTTCTAGACCAAACTGCTTTTGTTATTTGTATCTATTAAGAAGGTAACTTTCATTTGCAGAGGGATTTTTTTTAAACTAATTGCTTCTCATAATAGTTGCCTTTTTAAAACCTATAGGTTAGGGGTCCCCAACTTTTAGGCTGCAGACTGTTAGGAACTTGGCCACATAGCAGCAGGCGAGGGGGTGGGTGAGAAAATGAGGCTTCATTTACATTTTCAGTTGTTCCCTATTGCTCATATTACTATCTGAGCTCTACTTCTGTGAGATCAAAGACATTAAGAGATTCTCGTAGGAGCACACATTCAACTGTGAATGGGGCTTGCAAGGGATCCAGATTGCATGTTTTTTATGAGAATCTAATCCAAGATGGAGTTGACGTGACATCTTAAGGTTACATTTTTGTTACTAGGACAAAATACGCAACACCTACAGTTACAGGAGGTAAGGTTTATTTTAGTTCATAGTTTACAGGGCTTTCAGTCCATAGTGAGATAGCTCCAAGGTAGGGTGGCATGAGAGAGGGACATGGGAGAGAGGAAACCATCTATGGCAGGGCAGGCCAGAAGCAGGAAGCAGCAAGCCTTCCTGTCTCTCTTTATTCCAAGCCTATCAGTTAGTGCCACTCACACCCCAGGTTGACCCTCCCATTATCTATGTCCAGGACTGTGCTAACCCAGTCAGTGGATTAATCCAGGTACCATACCCTTAGTCCATCATCACACACCCCAGTCCAGTCACTTCCCCTCAGCATTGGCTTCCCAAAAGCCCAACCAATGAGTATATGAGTTTTGGGGGGGATCTAGATAGATATAACCTATAATAGGTGGCAATGTTAGCTGTGGAGAGCAGCTGCAAACACACATTAGCAGAGAGCTTTGACTGCTCCAAAACTATAATACATCAGTTGCTGGTAGACTCATATCAAAATTTATCTGTGAATGGCAAATGATAATTAAGCTGTATGTCTTCCGAGTCTGTAGTGACAAATGAGTTGATGTAATCCTCTTTTACAGTTGATTCTGGTGTCAAACTTTTAAGACAGAATCTGACATTTATTTTAGCTTCTATATAGCCTGACCATTATTTTATTTACCACTTCCATCCACTCCTTTTTTCCATACCACACATTTCTGTTAGTCACATGGTCGGTAAGCTTACAAGATGACCCTAACCAAAGTGTGGAGAGCTGTTTTGTGAAGGGAGAAAAACCTAATGATGAGGCAGCAGAAGCCTCCAAGCTGCCAGCAAAACACTGCATTTAAAAGAAAATACCAAGAATCCTGCTTTAGTCATGGGTTCACTGCAGGAAGTGATTCACAGTCTCCGTTTTGCAGGAGGATAGGTTACATGTATGTTTGTTGCCAGTTGACCCCACAGCTGCAGAACTATTCAGCTCTTTGAATGATTGCATACTATGAAAGCTGAATTGGTCATCTTGTGTGTGGCTAAAGCAGCTGCCATGAAATAATCTGTACTTTATAAAGAAAGAGTCTGACAGAGGTTAGATAGTTTAAAAGAAGCAGCAGTAAGTTAAAACAAGTTTGCCAAAAAGATGTTAAACTTGCCATAGTAACTAAAGAAATGTAAGTTAAAAACTCAAAGTAGCATTTGCCCTCTTTTTTAAAAACTTAAAATATCTAGTACTAAAAAGAATGTGGTATAATTAATACTGTAATTATTTGTTATTTAAATTGGCTTAGACAATATATTTATAGATACGTAACTTTTTTTATCAGATTACCCTCTGTTAGGGACTGATCTAAAATACGGTTTAAAAAATATAGACATGCACATGCATATCTTTATCATAGTGTTTTGTTTATAACAATAGGATATTGAAAACCATACAGTTGTCCAGCGATACCATAGTAGCCTGATTAAACAGTTTTGCTCCACCTTCTGTGTGTGTGTGTGTGTGTGTGTGTGTGCACGCATGTGTGAGCATGCATGTGTGTGTGTTTTACTAGGGCTTGAATTCAGAGCCTTTGGCCATACTAGGTAATTATCTTACTACTGAGCCAATCCCCAGCTTACTTTACATTCTTGATAAAAAAATTGCATTCATTAAGAATAATAAAAGGAAAGAATGTATTATTAATATGGAACAATGTTCACTATGCCATAAATCATATGGAGGAAGAAAGACTGGGGAATAAGGTCCATAATGACACTGGATTAGCACAGAAAGATGATAGATGATATTTTTCCTTTTCCTTCATTTACAAAATGTTTGTTATGATTGCATTTTTTAAAAAATACATTTTTATTATCTCATAGCTTCTGTGTGTCAGGAGACTGAACATGTCTTACATACAAATGGGACCCCAGAGGTCTTGCTTTTGAGGATTTTATGAAGCTTGAAGTGTCAGCTGTGCCATATTCTCATCAGGAGGCTAGAGTGTGGAAATTTCAAGTCCATTCACACTGTTGGCAAAATTCAACGGAGGGCCCCACATTTTCCTGACTGGAAGCCACCTCAGATCTTGAGGTTTCACAGTTCTGCCACAGTTCTTTTACATAAGTTGGTGGTTTGTTTCTTCAAGGCCAGTCGGAGTATCTCTCTCCAGTTCCAGAGCCTGGTATGTTGTAGTTTTAATTAAGATAACTGAAAATATCTTTCCTAGTATCACATAGCAAAGGATTTGAACCTGGTACTTGCTTATCTTTGTTGATACATGGTTCTGTTGTCAGATAGGCTCACAGAAAACTATCCCACAGAGTAATGATGACATAACATTTTAGGAAGGATGACTGTGGAGTTGCCACCAGGCTTTTAAACTTGTAATCCTTATTTTAATCATGTTGTAATTGTACCTACTGTCTTTATTTCACATCTGAGGAAACTGAGGCACAAAAGGAAGTGGTAGAACCAAGGTTTTCACCTCATTAGTGTGAATTCATACTCTTAACTATTGCACTTTACTGCCTGTCTAGGGAGCAGATTGGGGTAGAAAGTATCCTGACCTAAATATGTTTGGATTCTTGCATTAGTCCCTGTGTAAAACTGAACAGATACCATTTTCTATATGGGTAAAGCAATGTAAATAATGTATTTCCCCCATTTAACTCATATTAAAAAGAGTCCTTCTACAGTATGAAGTGCTTTTCAGTGCATATGCATATGCATGTGCTTTCTCTTGGGAATCATTAATGTTTATTGTTGTGAACATGTACAAGTTTATAATAAGCATTGGATATAATGGATAAGTTGTTGGACTCTAGCTTAATTCAGTTAGCTAAGCAAATATTTGATTGGCCCTAAGCCTTGCTATGGGTAATTTTTTTTTCTTAATTTCTCTATTAAAAGGACAGCTCACTAGTTTTCAGAGACTCGTTCAGTGCCTGCCTTACAGTATAGACTGTGCCCACTCAGTGTTAGTACATCAGAAATGACTTAATAAGCAACATGTCAAGTCCTGTGGGCATTTTCCCAGTGGGCTGTTCTACAGATACAAAAACCTCAGCCTGACAGCAGATCAGATGGAAGAGCATCTAGAGCATGTGGAACAATAGAAGGTCCAGTTCAGTTAAGCAATTTGGACAAGTTGCAAAGGCGCGCTATTTGAAACGGAGTCAAGCTGATTCAGTTTAAAAGATTGAAGTCTTTCTAGCAGGCCCCTACTCCTCCCACCCATGTTTTGGTCATATCTTCTGAAATTATGGGTGCTGCTGTGGAGGTTGGCTTTGGCAAAGTCAGATGGCTCTGAAGTTCGTATCTGATCTGTACTGTGTGTGAAGATGTGAGACCTGATTAATCATAATCTTTGTTAGTTACAAAAAGGATGGGTGAAAGCAGAAGACTTGTCAGTGTGTCCTGTGAGACCCCATCCCAGGTGCTGTTGTAGCCGTGTGATTGATTCTGTGCTCTGGTCTCCTTGCCAGCTGGCCTTGAGGGCATCAAAACCTGCAAGAACAGCCTCAAGGCATATATCCAGCTCCAAGGTTTCCTCGAAGTGTTTTTGTCCCTGTTCAGAGAACCGCTCCATCAGTTCAAATTTCCTTTTTACTTCCTTCTGTCTTTCTTATATCATGCTAGTGGTGTAATGGCTAATTCAACCTTGAATAAATGGAAGGTTTCAACCCCTTACAGATATTTCCAATTTAAGTTTTTCACTTTTTTAAAAAAAATTATTTATTTAAAGAAAAAACAGAAAAAAGGATAGAAGTAATACAGAATTTCAAAGAAAAATACTAACATTAAGAAATTATTAGTTAATAAGTAATATGTTGTCCTCTTAGAAATAGTTGTTCAAGTTACAAAATCACAGCACAGAAAATGGCAAACATTGACAGTGCAGACCGTTGTGTTCAATAATCTACTGGAAACTTAGCAATATAGTCCTCTATCCTACATACTTGAACATCCATATAATTATACCCTTTAGAAGACTTTGCTTCCCTTTCACTTTAACAATATCTGCGATGTATTTTGGATCTTATTACTCTGTCAGTTTTTATGATTTTTTTACACTAGAGAGACAATGTGATATTTACAAATGTGAGACTTCTTTTACTTATGAGGATAGTCTCAAGTTGCCTCCATTTACCTATAAAGACCTCAAGATTTTCCTTTTTATAGCTGAGTAATACTCCATTGTATAAAAGTACCACATTTTTTTCATCCACTCAGCAATTGATGGGCATTTTGGTTGTTTCTAAGATTTAGCGATTACAAATTGTGCTGCTATAAACATGGGTGCACATATATCACTGTGGCATGATCTTTTCAGATTTTTTTGGGAAAAAACCCAGGAGGGGAATAGCTGGGTTGAATAGAACCTCTAATCCTAGTTTGTTGAGAAATCTCCATATTGATTTCCATAATGGCTGCATCAGTCTACACTCCCATGAGCAGTGGAGAAGTGTTCCTTTTCCCCCACAGCCTCGCCAACATTTGTTAGCAGTTGATTTATTCTTGGCAGCCATTCTTTCTGGAGTGAGATGAAATCTCAGTGATGTTTTAACGTGCATTTCTTGAATGATCAGTGATGGTGAACATTTATTTCTTCATGTATTTACTTGCCTTTTGTATATCTTCATCTGTGAAATGTGTATTCATCTCAGATGCTCATTTTTGGAGAGTTTGAATTTGAGGGGCTTGATGTTTTCCAATTCTTTATATGCTCTGGATATAAGTCCTTTGTCTGAAGGATTGTTGGCTAAAATTCTTTCTCATTCTGTAGGTTTTCTTTTCATTTGTAGGTGATTTCTTTTGAAGTGTAAAAACTTTATAATAATATGTGATCCCAATTGTTAATTCTTTGAAATATTTCCCGTGCGGTTTGGATTTTGTTCATGAATTCTCTGCCTACGCCTATTTCTCCAAGTTTTCTACCTATCTTGTCTTCCAGTAGATTTAATGTTTCTGTTTTAATATTTAGATCTTTGATCCATTTAGACTTGAGTTTTGTGCATGGGTCTAGTTTTAGTCTTCAGCATGTGGAGAGCCAATTTTCCAACACCATTTATTAAAGAGGCTATCCTTTTTCCAGTGAACATATTTACCCCCTCTTTCAAATATCAGGTGGCTGAGTGTCTTTGTAGTTGTGTTTGTATCTTCTAATCTGTTCCATTGATCCTCAGGTCTATTTCTTTGTCAGTACCATGCTGATTTTATCACTGTAGGTTTGTAGTATAATTTTAAGTCAGGAATTGAGATGCCTCCTGCTTTGCCTTTGTTGCCCAGAATTGCCTTTGCTATGGGTTTCTTCTGTTTCCAAATGAATTTTAGGAGTGTTTTCTCTCGATCTGTGAGGTATGTTAATGGTGTTTTAATTGGGATTGCATTAAATCTGTATAGGAGTTTTGGGAATATGGCCATTTTCAGATGTTGGTTGTTCTTAACCAAGAGCAAGGAATATCCTTCCCTTTTCTAATGTCCTCTTCAATCTCCTTTTTTTAGAGAAGTATAATTTTCAGCATATAGTTCTTTTACATTCTTGGTTAGGTTGATTCCTAGGTATTTCACTAGATGCTATTGTGAAAGCCAGCATTTCCATAATTTCTCTCTCAGTGAGGTTTTTTTTGTGTGTGTGTATACAGGAATGCCATTGATTTTTGGGCATTGACTTTATATCCAGCTATGCTGCTGAATTCGTTTATTACCTCTACCAATCTTTTTATGGAGCTTTTTAGGTCTTCTATATAAAGTGACATGTCACCTACAAATAATGATAATTTAACTTCTTCCTTTCCTATATTTATTCCTTTTTTTTTCTCTCTTGTCTGATTGCTCTGGCTAATATTTCCAGGTGATAATGGATATCCTTGTCTTTTCCTGATTTAAGTGTGAAGGCTTTCAGTTTTTGAACATTTAGTATAATATTGGTTGTTGTTGGTTTGTCATAGATGGCCTTTATGAGACTGAGGTAGACACCATGTGTTCCGAGTTTCTGAAGAGTTTTTATCATGAACATGTGTTGGACTTTATCAAAAGCTTTTTCTGCATCTATTGAGATGATCATGTGATTTTTGTTTTTGGCTCTGTTGATTTGGTGTGTTACATTTATTGATTTGCACATGTTAAATCACCCCTGCATTCCTGAGATGAATCCCACTTGGTCGTGATGTATAATCTTGATGATTTGCTGCATTCTATTTGCCAGTATTTTATTGAGAATCTTTGCTTCAATGTTCATTAGTGTGATTGGCCTATAGTTCTCCTTTTTGGTTGGGTCTTTCTCTGGTTTTCTTAAGAGAGTAATACTTGCCTCCAGGAATGATTTAGGGAAGATTGCTTCCTTTTCAATTTCATTGAAGAGCTTAAGGAGTCTTGGCATCAAATCTTCTCTAAATTTCTGGTAGAATTCATCCGTGAATCCATCAGGCCCTGGGCTTTCTTGGTTGGCAAGTTTTTAATCTGGTTTTCAATTTCAATAGCTGATATTGGGTTATTCCAAATTGCTATATCTTCTTGATTGGGCTTTGATAGTTTATATGTTTCTAGAAATCTCTCCATTTCCTCTGTGTTTTCCACTCTGTGAGTAGAGATTTTCAAAGTACATATTCATGATCTTTTGAACATACATGGGATCTGTAGTAATTTCCCTTTTCAGTCCTCACTGCGTGATTTTGTGTTCTTTCTTTTTCTTTATAAGATTGGCTAGAGGTTTATCAGTTTTGTTTATTCTCTCAGAAAACCAGTTCTTTGGTTCATTAATTCTTTGTTTTGATTTTTTTTTTATGTTTTAATTGCATTAGTTTCTGCTTTAGTCTTTACAGTTTCCTCTCTTCTATGAGCTTTGGGTTTGACTTGCTTTTCCTTTTCTCAAAGCTTGAGATGTAGCATCAGGTTGTTTATTTGTGCTTGTTCTGTCCTCTTGATATGACTACTTATTGCTATATATTTCCCTCTTAGGACTGCTTGCATTGCGTTTCACAGGTTACAGGATTGTTCTATCCACATTTTCATTGAATTGGGAGTATTGCTTTATTTCTTCTTTAATTTCACGTCTAGCCCATTGGTTGTTCAGAAGGTTATTTAATTTCCATGTATTTGTGCAGGTTTTGCAATTTCTTTTGCCATTAATTTCCAATTTCAGTGCACTATGATCATATATATGGGATAATTTCAATCCTTTTTCATTTACTTAAGAATGATTAATGGGTTAATATATGGTCTATTTTGGAGAATGTTCCATGTGCAACTGACAAGAATGTATATTCTGATGTGGTTGAATGGAACACTGTGTAAACGTCTACTAAGTCCATTTGCTCCCAAGTATGATTCAGTCCTATTATTTGTTTACTGACTTTCTGTCTAGTTGATCTATTTCTTTGTAACAGTGGGGTATTAAGGTCTGCTATTACAGTTGTGTTCTTGTGTATTTGGTTTTTCATGTCCATTATTATTTGTGTTATATAGTTGGGTGCTTCTACATTTGGTGCATATATATTTGTAGTTGTTAGCTCTTCTTCTTTAATTTTTCTGCTAACAAGTATGCAATGACCTTCTTTATTCTTTTAATCATTTTTGGTTTGAAGTTCACATTGTCTGCAAACAGAATAGCTACCCTGCTGTTTTCTGGGTTCCTGCTACATAGAATATTGTTTTCCATCCTTTGACTTTTAAATCTATGAGCTTCCTTATGAGTCATATATGTTGCTTATATACAGTATATTGTGAAATCCAGTTTCTTAATCCATTCTGTCAATGGATAGGTGAGTTGAGGCCATTTACACTTTCGGATATAACTAATATGTATTGGCTCAACTTTGTCATGTATGTATGTTCCTATTGTTTTTCTGCTTTTCCTCTTTCTTTCATTTCTTGACCTGCCTGGTGGTGTTTTTTTGTTGTTGCTCTGGAGATTGTGGTCATTTTTGTCTCTATTTAGTATGTCTTTCAGTACTCTTTCTAGTTTGGTTTGGTGGGCATGAATTTCTTCAGTTGTTCTTTGTCATGGGAGTATCTTGTTTCTCCATTAAATTTGAAAGACAGTTTTTCTGGGTACATCCATCTGAGTTGAGGGTTGTTTTCTTTTAGGTCCTGGAATACTGCACTCCAAGCTCATCTTAACTTGAGGGTTTGTGCTGAAAAGTCTGCTGTGATTCTGATGGGCTTTCCTTGACTGGTGAGCTGTATCTTTTCTCTAACAGCTTTTAGTATTCTGTTTTTATATTGTATGTCTGAGATTCTAATTATTATATGTGTAGGTGTAGATTTATGTTGGTTGTGACTGTTTGGCATTCTATATACTTCACTTATCTGTATATCAGACTTTTTTCCCATGTTTGAGAAATCTTCTTTTATTGCTTCTGTGAATAGTTAACTAAGTCATTTGCATTGACTCCTGCCATCTTCATTGATGCCTAATTAGTCTTACAGTTTTTCTCTTGGCATCATCCTGAAGTTCCTGTATTGTCATTTCACGCTGCTTTGTTGTTTTTAGGGTTTTTTTTTTTTTTGTCGTGGGGATCGAACTCACGACTTTGCCCTTGCCAAGCAGGTGCTTACACTGCTGAACTAAATTCCCGGCCCCTGCTTTGTTGTTTTTAAAAGTTTACTCTTTCATAACTGTGATCCTGTCCTCAAGGTCTGTAATTTTATCCTCAGCTTCATTTAAACAGTTTTGCCAGCTTTCAATAGAATTTTTTGTTTCTTGGATATCTCTTTGAATTTGTTTCATAGATGCTGCTTGTTTTCTATATTGCTCATTCGAGATTTCAATCAATTTCCCATGTTCCTGTATTTTTTTAAATCTATTTCTTCTCTGGCTATGCTGAGTAACTCCTTTACTAAGGTTGTTATTTGTCTTTACATAGGTAACTGTTTCTAATTTGATTTTCTTTGTAGCCTCGTGAGTTTGTTATTTCATTTGCTATCTTTTCAGAGATTCCTGGTGTATGACTTTTAAAATCCTCTATTTCAATGTCACCTGTACTTGCTCCTGATGGACTAGATGTTTGAGATTGCATTTTGCCTTTTTGTTTTGTCATTTTCACCTTTTGGGTTAATATTTGGTCTTTCAATCTCAACTGTCCCTAATGTGAATTTTAGGGTTCTACTGTATAGTTGATGTTTGTTCAGTTGCTGGGTACCATAGTGAGTCGGTCACCTGAGTTCCTCCTACAGGGCCTGTTGGGTAAGTCCTATATTCTTTCTGGGCTAACTAGCCTAGAGCTACTAATGTAGGTCAACTCTTAGTTCTTGCTGTTGCTATGTCTTCAATTTGTTGCAGGTCACCAGATCTCCCTGTCTATAGTGTTTATGTCAGCGGAGGCCCAACTGTGTCACTGGTGGTCTCATAAGATCTTTTAATTTTCTTCAAATTGGGGAAAGTCTTATTGGCACACTCCTCAATCTGTCTGATGTTCTTTGTAGAGGAGGGGATCACCCACAGTCTTTCCAGGTTCATCAAGGTCTTACAGTTGGAGGGAGCCTCACTATTGTTTCTGTTTACCCACTACACACCTCTATTTTAGGGGCAACTCACCACGCTGACTGAAGCTTGCTGAGGTTTTCTGTTTGGATGAGGGGTTCCTGAGTCTCCCATCGAGCCAGCATGGTAATCCACTGTAGTCCAGAGTTGTGGAAAAAGGGGTTGGAGCCAAAGATCAATTATAGTATTAGGTCCAGGAGGTGGGGAGATTCCCTGAGGGCCAGGCCTGTGGTCAGGGGCATCCTAGGTGTGCTGGGGCGTCCCAGGCATGCCCGACTGAGGGGCAGGCCTGCAGCAGTGATCCAGAGCATCTCAGGTGTGCAGGGCAGGTCCACGCCAAGTTTTTCACTTTAAAGTTGGTATTTCCTATCATATTGTCTAACACATTTATGCTAAAGAGTTCTACTAGATTTGAGCTAATGAAAGGCTATAAAGATTACTCCTTTTTCTGTTTTTTGTATTCTTTTTACCATTATCATGTAATATTCTTATATTACCAAGTATTAGATGGGACAGCCAATAATGACCTGAAAATCTGAGCATGCTGCTTAAAATTTAGCATGGTGGCATTCTGGAATGAGATAACTTCACACAGAAATAACACTTGTAAGGCTTTTTAATGAGTATTCTGCCATGTTGCTAGGTCTGTCTTCAGAATTTACTAGTTACCATTGCATGGTCATCTGCGGGAAAGAGACAAATCAAGAGTGCGTTCCTGGGCTGGGGATTTAGCTCAGAGGCTAAGTGCCTGCCTGGCAAGCGCAAGGTCATGAGTTTGATCCCTGGTACCAAAAAAAAAAAGAGTGTGTTCTTTGCCTCTGTGCCATGTGGTCTGAGGATTTAGAATGTGACTACAGACATCCTGGTGAGATCAGCCAATCCAGACAATACTGCATTAAGCACTGAGACATAGGGAAAGTACCAATCCGCCTTGGGTGTGTGTGCTATGGAACAGGGCCAGCCCAATTGCTTCCTGGCTGTGTAACAGTTGACAACTTAGTAAACATCCTTAAGCAACTCACTGCAATTTGAAAATTGGGAGTAAATAAAAGCTTTTGTGGTTGATAAAATATTAATAGCCTGAGGCACAATTCCTGCTTGTATATAGGAACTTCCACAGTTATCTCAGATATTCATTCATTCACCAATAATTGGACATTAGATAGGAAAATGGTTTGTACATTAATATAAAAGAAGAGACCCATTCTGATAGAGGGCAACAATCATCACAGGAAGAGAAGATAATGTTGGCTTATGCGTGATCTTACTGAAGATTTTCCTTGAGCAAATCATGCTTGGATATTTTAACTAGATGTCAAAGCCAAAGGCTGTTTTCAGGTGACATTATCAGAGAGAACTAGAGAAAGAAAAAACACATGATGAGAGGATAATGGCTATTTTTATTCGGAGTTCAATTAGAAAATTCAAAAATTAATGTAAATATTCCAGCTTTAGAATTACTGGTTTAGATTCTGTTAATCACGATGGTGAAGTTTTGGATAATGTAAACATTTTTTTTATAAAAGAAGTACTTATAGAACAAATTGAATCCCATGAATTAAAGGTAGACATGGCTAATTTTAGTGACCAGATGAGCTGTTTTTCCATAATGTTGTAATCAGAGGTTAGTGGTCCAGTTGCTTCCAGTTGGCAATATGGTTTCAAGGTCGATGAGTTGTTCACCCTGGAAGCTTTCTCTGCTGGTATGAAGAATGTGGATGAGTCCTACTCCCTGTATCCACTGCTGTTTATATCACCATTTTAGCCACGCACTGCCAGGATCCTCACCTGACATAATTTGTGCCCACTTCTCCATTGCCTACCCCAGATTTTCCATTCTAAATTCCTCTATTTTTCTTGCTTTTAAGTTTACTATACTTAGATTTTATCATCCTTTAAAACCTTCCCTTTAAGTCAGTCCCATTCATCCTGGCTCAGCTTACATGTTGACTTTGAAGGTTCTTTATGAGTAGTAAGATAATACAGTGAAGAGACACATGTGCCTATCACAGTGTTCTTGTTGTGCCTCTAACATCCGAGTTCTCTCCTCCTAAGTTGAGATAGTTATATGTAAGACTGGTGAAATATTGTGAGGGTTCAGTTCAAGGAAATTGCTCAGTCTTATTACTCAGCAAAGATTGAATATAAATAGTCACACATTTTTATTGCTGCATAGTTTTACACACCTCAGAAGTTAATGACCTGATACTGTTCTTAATATATGTTAATCGTAAGGTAGTAGAGTTTGCCATCATATATGGTGAATTTGTCTTTAGATACAAAATTCATATATAAAGCTAATAAATGTTGATAGGATATTCTTCATGTAAACCTGCTGCTTGATTTTCTTTAGATCAGTGGCACTTAGTACTCTGGAACATAAGTATGTATGTTTACTTACATATAGCCGGATCAAGGATGATCAAAATAGGTAAATGTTTAAATTTTTTTAAAAATTACTACAGAAAAAGACATACAGCCATTAATCCCCCTCAGAATATCCCCCCTTGCTTTGAAAACACTTATTCCATTGTTCTTGCCACTCTCTGAAGCAGTTCAGGAAGTCCTCTTTTGTGTTTTTTCAAGTTATGTCAAAAATATGATTAATGCTACTGTCAGGTGCCATATGGAAAGGATGATAAAAAAAAAATAAAATGGTGTGTCCTCATCTACTTTATTTACCAGGTGTGACATCTGACTTTTCCCCAAAGGCAAAATGACCATGAAGGTAAACATTTTAATTAATTCAACCATGTTTTAGACACTTACGAAAGACACTCATGAAAGAGAACTTCCAGAACTGCTTCAGAAAGTAGCAAAAATGATGGGAAAAATGTGTTTGAAGTAAGCAAAATATTAATTTTGAGGGGTATTGATGGCAGTGTATCTTTTAGTGTAATAAATTTTTCTTAGAAACTTAAGCATTCTTAAAATGCATTTAAGAAATGCATTTCTTAAAAACTTAAGCATTAAGTATATTTTTTTAATATACACATGTACACATTTTGGATATATGTCTACTGGATACATGTACTTGCACAGATATGGGTGTTTATCAAGCAGTGAGATCATAGGTGCTCTGTACAGAATTTGGTCTTCATGGCAACTTGCCACTTTTTGTATTACACTTTTTTTTTTTTTTAGTATCAGGAATTGAACTCATGACCTTGGACTTGCCAGGCAGACACTTGTGCTGCTGAGCTATATCCCAGACCCTTATCATAATGTTCTTGCAAAGAAAAAAGGCAGTGTGGAAGTGACATTCGTGGTGTTAATATGTAGAGATTCCAGAAAATATCATCATGAACAGGATTAGGAATGTTTTAAACAGTAATCTTTAATCTTATTGGTGGCTTGTATACCGGTTTCTCCAGCTGATTCGAAAGTTCCCTAGTAGAGGCCCATGTTAGTTGGTTTGGGTAGAGAGAACACTATGGACACAGCAGAACCCAGTAGAGCTTAGAAGTTTACTCTTTGTCACCTTGGTGGGCTAGATATAAAAGGAGGAGACTATAAAACATTTTTATTTAAAGGCCATAGATAAGTCCTCTTTTGAGTGTTTTCACTTGCTACAATGTTCAACAAAGGGCAGTTATTATTTTGCCAGCTCTCATTGGTCTTGGATTCTTGACTGCAAAATGGGAAAGG
The DNA here is from genome assembly GCF_034190915.1 of Cavia porcellus. Lineage (NCBI taxonomy): Eukaryota > Metazoa > Chordata > Mammalia > Rodentia > Caviidae > Cavia > Cavia porcellus. Next base: position 7,125,313 of record NW_026947507.1, on the reverse strand, counting down.
GATGAGTCAGACATCAGCAGAACTCAGCTGTGGTCAGGATGGTTAGGATGGGAGGGAGGACTGTGTCCACTTCAGCTTCAGGTCTGTGGATACAAGTAAGGTTAGTTCCATGAGGTTTAAATGGAGCCCTCTTGGTGCCATCACTGACCTCACCCAACAACTGCATAGAAAAAATGAGAATGGGATAGGAAATACACACAGAACCCAGACACAGCTTCTTTCCTTTTAAGTAAATTTCACATTTCTAAAATTTAAATATTATGTATTTTTTATTTCAGTAATGGTTCATATATGTTTATGGGAGATAGTTGCTCTGTTATATAAAACAAATATCATTAGAACTGGCTAGTCCATGTGGTTCTCTGTAATTTGTATCTTATGCTTCTGATGTCAGCTTGAAATGAACTTTGTTCAGCAAAATGGTTTGTAAATATTGGTTTTCATTTGGCAACAGGAGTGAACAGATCAGGATTTCTGCCTTGTGCTGAGTTTATCCAAACAAACCCAACACTTTTATATTTAAAAACCCAGGTGCTTGTCTTCTTAGTCTCAGGTGTACCCCATCTGCCTTGTACGTTAATCATCTGCAGAGCTGTTTGCCTTGATCACTGCCATGCTCATTAGGGGAGGCCGCCCTCTCAGTTGTCACCTTCCCTGAGGACCTGTGGGGTTATTTTACCAAGCATGTGCAATTTTACATTTCTAAAAGCAGAAATGTTACAGGAGGAGCCGTTCTTAGTGTGGGAGGGAAGCAGCTGACAGGCGAGAACCCCCAGCCTGACTCCTCTGTGAGCTCCCTGGCGGAAGGAGCACTGCCGCAGTCTCTCTCTGAGCGCCTTTCAGGGGCACACTCTGCACCACCCCTTCCTTGGCACAGGCCATCTATGGTTTAGCTGGAAAGCTAAACCATCTTTATTTTTAAACTTGCAGTCACTTCTGTGTCTTGAGGGAAGAGAAAGGTGAAAAGGATCATTTGTTCCTGGGCTGAGCTTCAGGCTTTGGATGCCAAGATATTCCTCAGCTTCCCTGGATGTTTTTTAAATAAACAGGACACTAACCAGCCCGGAGTCATGTGATAACAACCTAAAAGTTTGGCTAGAGAGAAAAACAGAGAAAAAACCTGAAGAGAGTATTATCTGTGAAGAGTTTAAAGGAGTCAGTTAAGTCCTACGATTTCACACCATGGAATGTATATATTTTAGGATTAAGTTGAACACTTGGGTCATGGCCTCAGGTTGGAAAGAAGGACCTGCCAACCGGTGCCTAGGATTTGCAAGCGCTTGTGGAGGGTACTGGAAGTTGCCACGCTTCCTGCTGAGCTAACTCTGGGCATTGCACACAGACAGGGGCCAGCCTGCCGCTTGGAGGATCTTCCTGGAATTGCTACCCAGTGTTACCAGAAACCAGATCTCTGCTAGGCTGAGGCAAAAACAGCAGAGCTTGCTCAGCACTAACTAGGGGTTGCCATGTGGCCTTGGCATCCTATAAACTGTCTGTGCTTCCCTGAGCTCGTAAGAAATCTTCCCAAGTAGCACTGTGACTACATTGCTTCATGGGAACTGGCTTACCTTCTGTATTATTCCCTCTTCCTTAAAATGATGATTTTCCCTTGAAAGTTCCTTCAGTCTAGGCTTTAAGTCAGCTCTCCTTTCCTACCTCCCTCCCTAACTGCCTTTTTGCCACCTTACAAAAGAAAAACATACCCTTTGCCACACTCTGACTCTTTGCAAGATGCATTATCCCAGGGTGTGAGAGAGGATGTGTGATTTTACAATTTATTTTAGAGGTACACATGCAAAAATGTTTGAAGATTTCTGGTCAGATTAAATTTCCTTGAGGAACTGTGCATAGAAGTAAGCTATCAGCCACAGGCATAGAAATCGTTTTTATTTACTTATTTTATTAGTATACTTTTGTAGTATGGAATGATCACCTTCCTCGCGGGAAGTTGGTACATATACATAACACGTCTTAATTGTTTTGGGATGACAAAAGTTTTTGGAATTTATTGTAATTTTGGATGAAAAACAGTGTGCTAAAAATTTAATAGTACATTTTAAGTGAATGATATTTAATAAATTAATTGATCTAAAAATTATTTTTAAAAGAAAATCAAGAATGCTATCATTTGGATATGATTTGAGTATCCTTCTTCCCCCGCCAAGGTTTCATGTGTTGAAATTTGATCCCTATTCTGAAGTGTCAGGAAGGTGGGAACTTAATCCAGTTATGGCATTCAGAAGTGGCCTGTGGGAGAGGATTAGGGTTAGACAAGGTCATCAGGGCAGAGCCCCTGTGATTGAATTGCTTGTGGCTTTATCAGGAGAAGAGAGAGGGCAGGAGACATGCACATGTACATACCCCACCCTTACCATGCGACGCTCCACTATTCCTAGGGCTTTGCCAGCGAGATCTTCACCAGCTGTGGCCTCTTGACCTCAACTTTGCACCTCCAGAACCATAAACCAAAATAAACTACTTTTCTTCACAAAGTGCCCTTCCTTGTGTAGGTATTTCATTCTAGTCATAAAACCAGAGCAATACAAAAAATCTCCCAGTGGGAGAAGTGAAGAGTGTTGAGCATTGAACCCTTTCCACAGTGAAGGGTTAGGAAGAGGAAAGGCAAAGGGGATCACTGCATTCAGTGGACGCAGAGGACTTCAGACTTCGTTTAAATTTGGTTTTAGTTTTCAGTCAACATTGTACTTAGAGAAAATTTTTTTAAAAATCAAATAGTTACACGCTTACAACAAAAGCAGCAACAAAACTGCAGTTCTCTGCCCCAGCTCTCCCCACCACCGCTCTTCCTTTCCCTCTCTGCTGTCACTCAGTGCTTCCTTTTTACAGTCTGTTGACTTTGCGGCAGAGGAGGAGGATTAGGTTCCATCTCCTCCCCGTCTCCTGACATATGCTTCCTTCCTCTGGCTGCCTTAACTGCAGTCAGTTTTGGTTAGCTCCTTATTCAGCCCTGCTCTAGGGTTTGTTAGCCAGCCTTTTTTTTGAAAGAGGGGTTCACTATGAAGTTAAGACTGGCCTTGAACTCACATTGTAGCCCAGACTGGCCTCAAACTCGGCGCTGTCCTCTACCTCGACATCCCAAGTGCTGGGACTGCAGGAGCACGCCACCATGCCCAGCCTTTGTTATCTAGTCTTACAGACTTAGGTGTTTGGCATATTCCTCTCTGGGGTCTCCAGCCTTTCCAAGAAGACTTGGAGATCCTGACACGTGGGAGTAGGACTAGCCAAGGCTACCATAGCAAAGCCCAGCAGCTAGGAAAGCCTGCCCATGTTCTCAGCATATCCAGCCAATCTTTTTCTGTTCATTCCTATGAGCACATGGGAATGGACAGAGATTTCCAGTAAAGCGAAGAAAATACAACACAAGTGACAGAGACCTTCGCCCACACCCTCGGTCAGTCAGATCAGCAGAAAAACGAAAAGAATATTGGGGGGAGGTATGGAAATAAAGAACAGATTCAATCCAGAGAGTAAGATAAAAGAAAAGATAAAAGAAAACAAACTGGTATTAATACCCTTAAACTGGGCATGGTGGCACATGCCTGTAATCCCAGTACTCAGGAGGCTGAGGCAGGGGGATTATTGCAAATTGGAGACCAGTGTGGGCTACAAAGTGAGCTCAGTGCTAACCTGAACTGCATAGTGAGAACCTGTCTCAAAAAGAAAAAAAAAAATCATTAGAAAATAAGATTGCCAAATCTCAAAAAATATGAGTAAAACCAAATGTATCAGTTAGAATTCATTGGAGGAGCAGATGTGATAGATACAATATGGTATGATATATGATGCAAACATTACACAGGGAATTTACAGAGCAGGCTTCCAGTGGCCGTCTGTGAAGTCAGGGCTGGAAGAATGCAGGGAGCTGGAGAGCCCCAGGAGCCAAGTGAAAGTGAAGGCCTGTGGAGCTCACTGCAGAGCACAGGGCAAGTCTGCACTAGAAAACTGGAAGATCTGCATTTGAAGGCTGAAGAATCTGCTGGAAGATGAAGGAGCTAGACAAAAATCTCAAGGCAGTGGCACAAACTGGAGCTCCTTCAGAGAAGCAGAAGAGGGCGGGTTCCCTTCTTTCCCTTTTTTTTTAACCCAGGCTACAAGCCCGTTAGGCTGGTGCCTCCCACATCAGGTGTTTCTGCTTGTTTAGTTTAGGCTTAGGAGTCAACCGTCCAGACACGTCTGGACTGTGATCCACTGACGCGCCGGGCATTTTTATTCAAGCTGACCTCACAAACTGACACCAAGTGTTAGCTAGGGTTCAGGGAAGGTAAGTGAGCAGACGCACCAAAGCAGCCTCTTCCCAGAATAATTTGATAATATGGTAGACATGGAGGTGCATAAGCCAGTGACCCAGCTCATTTCACTTTAGAAATATGCATAGGGAGGTTTTCCACGAGGAAGTTGTAGAAAGAAAGATGTTTCTATTGGGCTGTTTGTAAATTCTGGAAAAAAAGGAAGTAATTGTCAATAGTAAGGAAATAGATAAACACATATATTCAGAATACAATACTGTATAGCTCTTAGCCACTGGCCAGTCTACCTAAGTGTCACTCACAGTGCATTTGTTTATGTGCCGTCCCAAGTATTGCTTAGCAGGTATCATTTCAACCAGTTGATTCTTGTATTAAGTAAATTTGATAAAATTGTTTTTACATTTCCTGATATCTTACAAAATTAATAAAAATATGCAATTTTTCATCATCCTGTATTTAAATAATTGGGCTGGTAAGTGATTAAAATAAATGAGTTATTTAATTATATAATATGGGTGCCAAAATGTTGAAGAATATAAAAATCAAAGTTGTAAAAAGTATGTTTATGTAAATTTTAATGCATATATAAACACTTCTTTGAGGGTAATAGTAAAAAGGGCTAACACATGTATTGTCGATGACAGGCTGATATAATCTGTATTCTAGTGCTGCGAATACTGAGGCAGGAAAAGGTAAAGTAACATGCCGGTGTTCACATAGCTAGCATGTGGGTAATTCAGGGATAAAAAGTAAGCAGCATGGAGTGAGAACGTGGGCTCTCATTCCCACCCTGCCTTTCACTGAGTTACAGCCCCAGCCCTTTTTTTCTGTTCCTTGTTTTGAGACAGTCTCGCTAAGTAGTCCAGGTGGGGTACCAACTCTTGATCCTTTTGCCTCTACTTCCCAGAGGGTGCACACACGCACACACACACACACACACACACACACACACACACACACACCACTACACCCAGCTGATTTTAATTTTAAAGCAGTTTTCCATTTACAGCAAAAGTGAGCATTAGGTAAGGAGACTTCTCATGGTCCCTCAGACTTGCATTGCCTCCTGTAACACAATCCCTATCTGTGCTTCAGTTTTTATAACTGATGAACCTACCCACCCCTGATTATCACAGTGTCTGTAGTTTACATTTGGCTCTGATTCTGCACTCGTGTTGGGTTTGAATATATATTTAATGACTTGTAGCCACCGTTATAAAATCATAAAGGAGAGTTTGCAGCCCTAAAACTTGTGTCCCAGTCACCCTCTCTGTAGCCTAACTCCTACCAAATACAGATCTTTTTTTACTATCTTGTTTTGCCTTTTCCAGAAAGTCATGTTAGAAGAATACAGTGTATAGCTTTTTCAGATTAGCTTCTTTCACTTTAATAATATGCATTTTAGTTTCCTCTGTTTCTTTTTATGACCTGATAGTTCATTTGTTTTTACCACCAAATAGTTGTGTTTCACTGTCTAGATGCGTAATACTGTTTTAAAACGTTTATGTTTTAATACTTCATAGCATCTAATGATTAAACCTTGGAAACATCCCAGTGCTGAGTGTTCAGGGACACGGGGCCAAGAGAACCATAGATTCTGTGAATGGGTGTGTGCATTTTTTCACTGGGCTTCATTCAGCAAGGCACCCTTAGGCTTACTGTTTTCCTGTGTCAGTGTCTTCACGCCTGTGATGTGGGCCTGGAGTCAGATGGGGCAGCACTGCAACCTCAGGCCAGACGGTGCTCCAAGCCAGACACCTCTGAACCCAGCGGCTCATTATGTGATTGAGCTGTATTTCCACCTCAGGACAGGCTTCTAGAAAGATACTGAAATCTTACCTAAACATATTCCTCATAAGGATTTTGACTGGGAATCTCCGTGTCATTTTCTTCATCACTGCTTTCTTTATGACTCATTCTAATTACTTGTGCACATTAGTGTGGCTTTTATATTGCAGGAAAGTATAGGCAGGGCATTTGCTAAAGTAAATATTATTGTTAACAGTTTGCCATGTGTTACATATATACAGTCCTTTTGAAGTTGCCAAAGTTGAATTGGGGAGTTCAGAGTTAGAAAGATACAATTTTTGCTTTCTGCAGCCAGAGCGCACATTCTGTGTCTCTTTGTCTGTATTTCTTCTTTGTCTTTGTGTTTCCACAGTTTATTTTTTCATCCAATACCATTTTCCATTATCCTGAGAAAAGCCATCTATCCGTCTCCAAGATTCAGAATGTCCCTGCTGGTTGTCACTAAGATAGTCCCTCACACAGAACCCGGAACTCCAGCATTCCCTTTCCAGAGGACTTCCCTTGGTTTGCAACAAGAAATCATCACTGTGACTTAAATGACATCAAACATCTGCCTACCACAGGGCACCATTAGTGCTCTAAGTAACACTCAAAGTCTTTAAGGCCTTCCTGCCTGCCATTTGCAAGTTACATAGTACATGATAAGTGCACAGTTAACCTTCTGGGGTAATACAGAATATGAGAAACAATGAGGAAATAGGTTCACATATATGAATATTATATGGGAACATTGCCATTGTGAGGGTGCTTGCATTTTTAAAAAATTTTATTTAAAGAAAAAAGCAAAACAAAAAAGGGTAGTAATAATACAGAATTTCAAACAAAAATAAACACTAAGAAATCACTAGTTGATAAATTACATACTGTCATCTTAGAAATAGTTGTTCAAGTTAGAAAATTACAGCATACAAAGTGGATGTTCAAACAGTGAAACTGCAAACAGTTCTGTTCAGTGATCCAACAAAATCTTAGTAATATGGTTTTACACATTTAAACATATAGATAATTATATCCTTTAGAGCACTTTCTTTTCCTTTTTTTTTTTTTTTTTTTTTTGTTTTTACAATAGCAATTACACATTTTGGGTTTTATTACTCCTAAAGTTCTTACTACTTTTTACACTAGAGACACAGTGTGATGTTTAAAATATGGTTCTTATTTATTTCACTTAGGGTAGTCTTAAGTTACCTACATTTACCTATGAAGGCCTCAAGATCATCCTTTTTATAGCTGAGTAATATTCCATTGTATAAAAATACCACCTCTTTTTCATCCACTCTGAGGTTGATGGGCATCTAGTTGTTTCCAAGATGTAGCTATTACAAATTGTGCTGCTGTGAACATAGGTGCACGTATATCACTGTGACATGACCTTTTCAAGTTTTCTGGGAAAATACCCACGAGAGGAATAGCTGGGTTGAATGGAACTTCCAATCCTAGTCTTCTGAGAATTCTCCATACTGATTTCCATAGTGGTTGTACCAGGCTACACTCCCACCAACTGTGGAGCAGTGTTCCTTTTTCCCTGCAGCCTCGCCAACATTTGTTATCAGTTATTTTCTGGATGGGAGTTATTCTTTCCAGAGTGAGACGAAATATCAATGCTGTTTTAATTTGCATTTCTCAAGTGACCAGTGATGGTGAACATTTCTTCGTGTATTTATTTGCCATTTGTATATCTTCATCTGAGAACCATGTGTTCGTCTCAGATGCCCATTTTTGGAGAGTGTTTTTGAATTTGGGTGTCTTGATGTCTTTCAGTTCTTTTTATGTTCTGGATATAAGTACTTAGTTTTAGGGGTTGCTGGCTATAATTCTTTCCCATTCTGTGGGTTTTCTTTTCACTCTGTGGTGATTTGTTTTGAAATGCAAAAACTTTTTTTCAGTCTTCGGCAAATGGAAAGCCAGTTTTTCTAACACCATTTATGAAAGAGACTATCCTTTTTCCAGTCAATATGTTTATCCCCTTTGTGAAATTTCAGGTGGCTGAGTGTCTTTGTAGTTGTGCTTGCATCTTCTATCTGTTCCATTGACCCTCAGGTCTATTTCTTTGCAAGTACCATGCTGATTTTATCACTGTGGCTTTGTAGTATAATTTCAAGTCAGGAATTGAGATACCTCCTGCCCTGCCTTTGTTGCCCAGAGTTGCCTTTGCTATTCTAGGTTTCTTCTGTTTCCAAATGAATTTTAGGAGTGTTTTCTCTAGATCTGTGAGGTATGTTAATGGTATTTTGATTGGGATTGCATTAAATCTGTATAAGAGTTTTGGGAATATGGCCATTTTCATAATGTTGGTTGTTCCTAACCAAGAGCAAGGAATATTCTTTCCTTTTCTAACGTCCTCTTTAATCTCCTTTTTTTAGAGAAGTATAATTTCAGCATATAGTTCTTTTACATTCTTGGTTAGGATGATTCTAAGTATTTCATTTTTTTAGATGCTATTGTGAAGGGGGATATTTCCATAATTTCTCTCTCAGTGAGTTTTTTGTTTGTATACAGGAATGCCATTGATTTTTAAGTTTTAACATTATATCCAGCTACGCTGTTGAATTTGTTTATTACCTCCATTAAATTTGAAAGACAGATTTTCTGGGTACGTCAGTCTGAGTTGAAAGTTGTTCTCTTTTAGGACTTTAAATACCTCACTCCAAGCTCATCATGCCTTGACAGTTTGTGCTGAAAAGTCTGCTGTGATTCTAATGGGCTTTCCATGATAGGTGAATTGTGTCTTTTCTCTCTAACAGCTTTTAGTCTTATGTTTTTATGCTGCATGTCTAGGATCTTAATTATTATATGTCTGGGTGCAGCTTTATGTTGGTTGTGATTGTTTGGTGTTCCATATGCCTCACTTATCTGCATATCAGATTTTTTCCCCCATGTTTGGGAAATTTTCTGCTATTACTTCTGTAAATAGTTTAGTTATGTCATTTGCATTTACTCCTGCATCCTCACTGATGCCTATTAGTCTTATATTGTTTCTCTTGGCATCATCTTGAGGCTGCTGGATTATCATTTCATGCTGCTTTGTTATTTTTAAAAGTTCTATTCTTTCGTGATCGCTAATTGTGATCCTGTCCTCAAGGTCCAAAATTCTATCCTCAGCTTCATTTAAACAGTTTTGCCAACTTTCAGTAGAATTTTTTTGTTTCTTAGATGTCTCTTTGAGTTTGTTTCATGAATTCTGCTCATTTTCTATATTGTTCATTCAAGGTTTCAATCAGTTTCCTAGGCTCCTGTACTTTTTTTTATCTGTTTCTTCTCTAACTGTGCTGAGCAACTCCTTTACTAAGGCTAAATATTTTACATGAGAGAGTACTTCTAATTTGATTTCCTCTATAACCTCATGGAGTTGTTTTTTTATTTCACTTGCTATTTTTTCAGAGATTTCCAGTGTGTTACTTTTGAAGTCCTCTATTTCAATGTGTCTTGTACTTGGTCCTGGTGGACTAGTTGGTTGAGATTGTACTTTGCTTTCTCATTTTGCCATTTTCCCCCTTTGAGTTAATATTTGGTCCTTCAATCCCACTAGTGTCAACTGTTGGTAGTGTGTATTTTGGGTTCCTACTGTAAGACTGATTTTTGTCCAATTACTGGGTCACACAATGAAGAGGTGAGCCAGTCACCTGAATTCCTCCTGCAGGGCCTGTTGGGTGAGTCCTATCTTCTTCCTAGACTTTCAAGCCTAGGAGTACTGATGGAAACCAACCCCTAGTTCCTGCAGTAATTATGTCTTCAGGTTGTTCAGTCACCAGATCTCCCTGTCTATAGTGTTTGTCCTGGCTGTGACCTACTGTGTCTCTGGGTGTCCCACAGGCCTCCTTAATTTTCTCCAGGTTTGGGAGGCCTTGTTGGCACCCTCCTCAACCTACGTGATATCTGTGTGGAGGAAGGACTCACCTACCCACTTGCCAAGCTCGCCTATGGCCTACTTATGGATGGGATTTCTCTATTGCTCCTTTTTACTCACTGAAGGTGGCAAACTCTATTCCTGATTGAAGGACAAACCTACCTCATGATGGAAGCCTGCTGAATTCTTCTTACTGAGTGTCCCCTTGATACTGCATGGTTTTTGCACTGCAGTCTAAGGGTCTGGGGGGAGGTGTGGGAGCAGAAGATGAACAGCAAAGCTAGGTCCAGGAGGCTGGGGGGAGTCCCCTGATGGCAGCAGTGGGACTGCGGGGGCGCATGTCATGGGTTGTAGTTTCTAGGTCATGAGGTGTGTAGTAGCCAGGACTGTGGGACACGGGAAGGGCCCGGTTCTGACCCAGCATCATGCGCTCCTCTGGCTGGAATTCCCGGGTCCTGCAAGGTGGTCTGCAGAGATGGTGAGAGTCACAGGAGGGCTGTAGGTCTAGCATGGCCCCATGTGTACTGCTGGCTGGAGTTCCTGGGCTCTGGGAGGTCATCTACAAAGACACAAGAGTCACAGGAGGGGCCTGGGTCTAGCCCAGCCCCGTGCACATCTCTGGCTGGAGTTTCCAGGTCCCACGAGGTCGTCTCTAGCTTATCTTCTGTGTTTTAAAAATGAGGAAATTGAGGCTCAAAGAGATAAATGTGTACAAAATAACAAAGCCAACTACTGGCAGTTAATTACCGACAGAGTTGGAAGTAGGAAATAGGCCCCGCTCTTCCTGCATATGTTTACTGCATCTTGGAGTTTAACAAAATATCCCTAAACTAAAACAAAGCTATAAATCATTATTTCATTTTCGTGGGTTGATATGTAAGACTGCTCAAAAGGCTTCATAGGTGTAGTGCTCATAAGCTTTGGAATGTAGTATCTGTGATATATAGTCAGAACATTAGCTTAAAGCTTTTCCATATCTTACGTTGAATAAAAGGTAAGTTCTTGAGATGAAAACTGCTTGTGTGTATGATGTTACAGAAGTTTTAACACATCTGTCTTATTTGTGTAACTATAAATATCATCAGGACACTACGTTTTCTTTCAACCAGAGGGAAAACCCAAACCTGATACACCAGAGTTGAATCAGAGATTTAGATTTTTTTTTTCTTTTTTTGTTGTTTTTTTTTTTTCAGACAAGGTCTCATTATGCAGTTCAGGCTTGTCTTGGGCTCACTTTGTAGCCCAGGCTGGTCTTGAACTTGGAATAATCCTCCTGCCTCAGCCTCCAGAGTGCTAGTGTGTGTCACTGTGTCCAGTTTAGATTTCATTGTTAAGCTTTATTCCCTTTTGGGTGGAGATTTGGCAGCAGAAGTTTGCTCATTTGCATTTAAGATTTATAGGATAGTTCTGTTTGTGTTTTTGTGACAGTCCTGCTCTGAAGTGGTTGGGTGATAGAGAGCTTTGATTGGGTAAGTGCTGAGGTTAGTTTTATAATTTTTTCCTCCAATGAACTCTTTAACTCAGGTACTCTTTTGAGACACATTTTTACTGTCTTTGCTAGAAACTTAAATACCTTTACTATGGTAACATTCAAAAATACTAATATTAGGATATAAGTTTTACAGATATAATTGTTATAAACAGAGACAACATCCTTCATGACTAAAGAAAACAGGAAAGCCTTACTTGAAATACTAAGTAGAAGCAAGTTTAGTAAATTTGATTGTTTGACTTAAGTCTTCTAGAAAACATCTACAACAACAAAGAAATCTTTGTAACAAACTACCTGTCCTAATATGATAATGATTTATCTTGCAGTGTGTGAACTTAAGTCTCCTTCCATGAGTGATTTCCTCTGGGGGCTGGAAAACTCCGGCTGGTTACGGCACATTAAAGCCATCATGGATGCAGGAATCTTCATTGCGAAGGTATGAGATTACAGAAGAACACTCCTCCCTCCCTGCTCCCCTGCTGCGCTAAGCAGTGGCAACAGGGTGTAGGTAGCTGGCTTTGCAGACACCTCCATGTGGCGTCTTTGGAAGATGTCATTTTGCAAAAGAGCACACTGCTCAGTTGATACCACATTACATGGTTGTAAAATGGTAATATTTTTCTGGAATATTGTGTCTTTCATTAAGCTTAATCTAGTATAGGAATATACCAAATGTGAGTCAGTAATAGGGGCTTACAGATTACCTCCAATAGACCATTCTTTTTTAGTCTTGACATAAAACCTAAGTTATGTTCCACTAGCTGGCAGGTAGATTCCACTGTATTATCTGAAAAATCTTGCTGCAATTTTCACAATGGTCTTTTTTTTTATTTATTTATTTAAAAGACATCATTTCTTTTGTTGTTGCTTTTTGCTTTTTGTTTTTTTTTTTTTTTTTTTTTTTTTTTTGGTACCGGTGATCAAACTCATGATCTTGTGCTTGTCAGGCAGGCACCTATGCCACTGAGCTAAATCCTTGGCCTATAATGGTCTTTTTTTAAAGTGCATTCTATTGTGTTGCTCAATGTTTCTTTAAAATACATTTCTTTTAGATTTATAATTAAAGAGAACCATGTCTTTTCTGATGCCAGTAGGCACTCCTTTATTAGATAACCATTTATTGAATAAATGTTTATTTAGTGCCATGTTCTGTCTAGATGTGATGGATGCAATACTGACTAGCTAGATTAAGTCTCTTTCCTCACAAAACTGACATTCTGGTGTGCTAGACAAAAAATAAAAACAAAATTTCTCTCTCCCTTATTTCCCAATTTTATTTCCTGCCAAGGCATGCAGTTAAACATTGTATGTACCTTTTCCATAACAAATAGAAACTTTTTTTTAGGTGTACCCCCCTCCATTACATGCCTTGTGTCTTTTTATCTGTTATGTTTTACTTTAATAATTTAGAATTTTCACACCTTGTACTTTTTGGAAATGGTTATACCTAGTAACAACCCTAAAATTTCAGTAAAGCTTAACATGGAAACCAGAGAGGAGGAAAAAAGAGGTCAAGAGTAGGTGAGAGGATAGATCATGAAGGTTTGCCTGCATGGGAAGCATATTGTATGTAGCAGATAAGCTACATCTAGAGATACTAATTCTAATAGATATGCTATATCTTGAAGCCGGTGGCTTCTCGATGAAATCAGAAAGGAAGGAAAAACCTAGCTCCTAGCATTAAACCACTGCTTGCTTAGCTTTGCCTTAGTGAGGCTGGGCATAAACACTGAAGAATGAACAGTGCTCCTTTTATCTTGCCTATTTCTCTGTAAGTCTGTAGCCAGTCCTGGCTCTGATTATGGATTGGTGTTTTTTAGGCAGTTGCAGAGGAAGGGGCAAGTGTGCTTGTTCACTGTTCCGACGGCTGGGACAGGACCGCTCAAGTGTGCTCCGTGGCGAGCCTGCTGCTGGATCCGCACTACCGGACTCTGAAGGGCTTCATGGTGAGTGGCTGCCTGGCGCTTCCCAGAGACACTACCCACACCAACAATAGATGCCTTTTTAAGAAATGTTTGCCAACTTATTGTTGCCAGCATTGTTTTTCTCTTAGTAGATCAGCAAAGTTATTCATAAGCATTTCAAAGATGAAAAAGACTCGAAGTCTAGAGGTAAATTTCCAAGATAACTAAAACCAATTCAAATCAGTTTTTCTGAATATTAGCTTGGGACACACATAAAACATATTTAAGGATTTGAGAAATAGTTTGATACATAATTGGCTCCTGTTTTCAAATTTGGGGTAATGTGTGAATTATAGCCCCCTAAACCAAAAAAAAAAAAAAAAAAAAAAAAAAAAAAAAAAAAAAACCCCACATTTCATAAAACAGTATTTGGAAAAAATTTTCCATATTGTGCATACAAATAGTCCTTAGGAAGAAAAACAGCTTTCATTCCTAGGTTTCTGTTTTTTAAGTAGTCAGAGTGGACCAAACGCCTCTCAGTGTTTCTGTGTCCTTTGCTGAAATGAGCTCGTTCTCCCATGGAGCTGGACCTCTCATGGAGCTTGACAGCCTTATGTGTGCTTCCCAGTATAACTGGTTGCTTCCACCTGACAGTTGCCTGGCGGGAACTTTTGGCTGTCTGGTACAATTTCCTTAAAATCAGTGCAGGGGCTTCCTAGTGACTATCCCGTTTCCTGGACACTGCTACTGCTAGGACTCCGTTAGCAGGTAGTATCCACTGGCACGCTGGGGCAGGAGAAGAGAGTCAGCCTCCCTTTCTGGAGCTTTCCTTTTTCTGAGAGGTGTCTAAGAACTTCTCATTACCCAGGATAGCAGTGAGACTTGAAAGGGACACACCCGCTTCAAACCTCTCTCCTGTGCCGAGGTTAGAAGGCTGGGTTTCCTCGATTACACTTGGAGAGTGGAAGGGCACCCAGACCTGTTGTGGGAACTGCGCCTGCCGGGAGACTTTCTCCTGCACGGCGTCCTTTCCTGCCACTGACTTAGCCTAACTGGGCCACATTAAAGCATTAAACTTGAAGCAAAAGTACATGTGTTTAGAGTAAAATGCATTTGGAGTTGTCAAGTACAGACTTTCAACAGTGCTTGTTGAAAGATTATTATATATATCTTCAGGGGAACTAATGGCCAGATTAAAGCACTGATGATAATAGAACCTCTCTATATTGTGTTGTCTATATTATGTAATTTATGTGTTAACTAGAACAGTTTTTAGAAAACTGTTTTTAGATTGATTGCAAGATAAGTTATGTGTGTTCCGTACAAGTTCATGGTTAAAAAAAATCCATACAGAAATGCAACAGTATATTGTGTATATAACTAAAACAGTTTTTTTAAAATTACATAATACAGAAAACATAATTACTACATTACTACAACATTAAACTGTAAGACTACAAACAATTATTATATTATGCTGATATAAAATTCTCTGTTTTAGTTATGCACACAAAGATCAGGACAATAGAGTAAGTCAGATAAGTAGAAGATACAGTGTCACAAGAAAAGGTAAATTTAGTATAACATGTTTCTTTTTGCCTGAAATCACTCTCAAAAGGGTTTTTACACTTGTTTACTTGTTAGGAATAATTGTTACATTTAAAGAAATAAAGTGGGGCTGGGGATTTAGCTCAGCAGCATAAGTGCCTGGGTTGCAAGCAGGCAGTCGTGAGTTCGATCCCTGGTACCGATAAAAAGGAAAAAGACAAAAGAAAAAGAAATAAAGTGTAAAATATATAATAAAGTCTAAAATATATGCATTATATACTGGGTCTCAGAGACCCAGTATGTAATTTAAAAATAAAAACAAAACACTATTTTAGATTGTAAACTCATGATAACCTTACCTTTGGAGGGCCAAAACTTATACCCCCAAACTCAGTGATTTTAGAGTTATTCTACTGTGTATTACAAAATCACTGGAGAACATTTCTAATTGTTTCCTGTCAAAAATTTGGTATTTTACATTATACAGACAGGCAGCATCACACAGAGTTAAGAAATAGGGTTCAGAATCTAGCTTACAAAATGGTGCATCCTGTTTCCTAGTAGCACGATCTTTCTTGGGTAATATTTAATTTCTCTTTGTTTCAGTCTTGCCTTTTCTAAAATGACAGCAATAAAAATGCCTGTCCCACAGGGATATATGAGATCACATAGGAAGCAATTTGAAATACCTGGCACACAGAAAGCACCCCGGGAATAGGGTTACAATTTCAGTTACCAGTTCTTGTTTTTCTTATGGATGACCTTGGACTTTGCCTTCCCATGTGCACTGGTGACTGATGTGTTCTAATTCATTTGTAGGTTACTCAGGGGTAGTGATGTCTGTTCCAAGTACTTGTGCATCCTGCACCCTTTTTGATTGTGGACTCTTTATGTCATTTGTTTGCTTCTCTTCATATCTGTGTTTTCTTTGTGTGTGTACGTAGGTATTAATCGAAAAGGACTGGATTTCCTTTGGCCATAAGTTTAATCACAGGTAAAAGATATTACTAAACATATTGTTTTGGATGTTTACAATAAAAAGACTTTCTGAAGTTTTCACTGGTTTGTTTTGGTTTTTGAAAGGTATCTAATTTTGTGTATCTTGTTTGGAAAGTTCATATTTTGTTGTATATGTTATATCAAAGATAAATGAAGTTCTTATACCCTGATTTCCCCCAGTATTAGTTGGGTAAAACTAATGTTAAATTGTCCTAGAAAAGATACTCAATGTTTGTTCATTCATTGACCTAGAAAAGGTCGACGTTCCTTTCTTCCTTCTATACCTATTTATTTACTAAATTACTCCATTTTCAAAGGACCCCCATTTATTTAGGCTGCAGTTTGTGAAATGCCTGTGGAACAGTTTCTGTGATCTTTCACAGTGGCAATCAGATTGAGCTGTTCAAATGGCATTCCTGTCACAGTAAAGTTTATCCCAGATGTGTCTGGAGAGGTATATAGGACATTGAGCTAGGCTTTAGGGCCAGTTAGAACTAGCTACAAATCCAGGCTGTGGTATTTACTAACTGTCTTGACTGGGTACGGCAAGGTGGTCTCCCGTCTTGTTGGGAGATGTCCTCCCTACTGCATAGCATTGTGTTAGGGATTTCTAAAGTCTGTGTAACTGGGATCTTTGATACCTTATCCAGAGAGTAGGCATTGTTATATTCAGTTTTGAGGTTTTGTCGACTAGCTACTAGGCAGCTAAACTCTTTAAAGTAGATGACAAAATATGGAAATGGCTGACGATCAACTGGATAATTATT
The DNA here is from genome assembly GCF_034190915.1 of Cavia porcellus. Taxonomy (NCBI): domain Eukaryota; kingdom Metazoa; phylum Chordata; class Mammalia; order Rodentia; family Caviidae; genus Cavia; species Cavia porcellus. The sequence continues at coordinate 7,108,679 of NW_026947507.1, read as the reverse complement.
TGACTGATGAGCAAAGAATGTATTAGGCAACCTTTTTAAAATCTGCCATAGTTTTTTTTTTTCCCCCAAATCTATTTTATTTCAAAGAGAAAAAGAAAAAGAAGAAAGAAGAAATAAAAAAATAAAATCTGTCATAGGTGAGTGGAATAAAAATGTTTGAAAAGTTTCAAACAATTTCTAATGTTTCTATTTTTGGGAAAACTCTTAAACTAACATTGCTCAATTCTTTCCTCTGAGTTGATTATCTACAGCTGCGATTAGGTTCTGTATTGTTTTGATGGCATCCAAAGCATCTTTTCAGATGTTTGCTACAAGGTCCCAGAATAAACCACACCTTCCCATGAGCCAGGGGCAGCCATCTGGAACAGAAGAATCAAAAAGCCAAAGATCACCTTCCTGTGAGGCAGTGGCAGCCATGGGGAACAGAAGGAGAATCAAGAGGCCAAACTATGCCTTCCTATGAACCAGTGGGCATGTGGGCCGGGAGACAAGAGGTGCAATGCGCCCCACCCAAGTAACCAGCTGACTCAGAGAAACTCAGGCTAAGATGATAGCAACTGAAGTAATAAAGTAACTTAATGCTTGTATTGTTTGATTGACTTTCCAGGCCTAAAACTGGTAGCCTAAGCATGCATTTGGAGAATAACAATATGCATTATAGAAACTATGCGGATTGCCTTCTGTCTTGTTTTTGAAATCCAATGTTTTGTTCCATTTTATTGTTTTCTTTTATTCTTATATCTAGTAACCTGAGCAACTGTTTTGAAGATAACAATATGCAATATAAAAACCCTTGTTATGTTCCTGTCATCTTGCTTAAAACCCTGTATTGCTATTGTTATTTTTTTGGGTTTGGGGTGTTTTGTTTTGGTTTTATTTTTTTGGTTTGTTCTTGATTTTTCTTTTTTATTCACTCTTTAAAATTAAAAAAAAAAAAAAAGACAAAGAACAGAAGTCTTCACCAGGAATTAACAAACAAGGAAGATTCTTGATATATTCTTGACAAATGAAGACAGGGTATAAAGCAGAATCTGTGGAATCTATGGCCACATGAAAATAAATGATGTTACAAATTAATTCTGCTGTAGGAATGGGAATACTCCTAGAAACTTGAAAAAACTTTTTCAAGTTAACTTCCTTCTTCATCCCTTCTGAGCAACGTCAACAGTGAAGACACAGGCTGCTTAGAAATTTCTTCTCACTGTCCAATTAGTCACTAATAATTCTATTTCAAACATTCTGTTGTGTTTTTAAAGTTTGAATTTTAAGAATGACTTTTCAATGGAAAGTTTTCTTGAATTTTACCTCTAATACTAACGCTTATTTTTGTAACTATCACAGGCATGTTTTCTTCACTTACCTAGGCGGTCATTATGTTTCTATCAAAATGGGAATTTTAGATGTTATGTTTCCACATCCTCATTTTGAGCTGCAGATTTAATTAGGAACCAAGGTTGCTTTTATGGTGGATTTTGCATTTATAGTTTTCTAATTTAAAAACTTACCTTATAAAGTCTTCAATACTTTGTTTTGTAGATATGGCAATCTTGATGGTGACCCCAAAGAAATCTCACCAGTAATTGACCAGTTCATTGAGTGTGTCTGGCAGCTAATGGAACAATTTCCCTGTGCCTTTGAGTTCAATGAGAGGTTTTTGATTCATATTCAACATCACATTTATTCCTGCCAGTTTGGAAACTTCCTGTGTAACAGCCAGAAGGAGAGAGGAGAACTCAAGTATGTAGTTCACATTTAATTTTTATCTAAATAGTTTGGCAGTTGAGAATTTCAGGTGATCTTTCATGATTTTGAAGATTTAATCTGTATATATCGACAGGTTAGAGATCATTTCCTGCTCCTTTCATAAGTGGTTTTAGTGTCATCAACTGATAGAGATATGTACACATTTATTTTTCCCCCACTTTCTAGCTGTGCACACAGACAAGTTGGAAGACTTTACGTATTCATATTTAAAGGAAACTTTCTGGAGTCCAAGTAATTCTTTATCTGAAAGGAAAAAGTTATACATTTTTCAGTGGATATAATGTAATAAAAATTGCAAGTAAAAGAGAAAAGCAAACTCTTGATACTTGGGTCACTGTTAATTTAAATTAAAACTACATTATATTATCTAAGGGGAAACCTAGATAAAATTCTGAGTTTCACATAATTATAAAGTAAAAAACAGCAAGGTGATTTAGGAAGATCAAAGGAGAGAACATTGAGATTTTCTGAAAATGATTTTAAATCATTATATGTAGTATCAGATCTAATTTTAGAAGTGGTTCAAATAACTAGTAGTTTTATGCATCTAAATTGAACTGAAAGACTTCTCTAGTCAATATAAATGGAGATGATTAAAATGGCAGCATACATAGGCTCACCTGTTTTCCCAGAGAGTTTGTGATTTACTGCCCTTGACTAGTGAGTTCTGCCAGCGCCTGCTTGGGTGTGAGTCCTGGCTTCTCCACTCAATACTTAATGTCGCTACTTACGAAGGCTACTTAATGTCTTCATCGCTTAGCTTCCTCAGGGGCAAAATGCACGCATCTCACGGGAATTCAGTGAGGATTATACGGAGAAAACACAGCGTTAGGGTAGTGCCTGGCAAATAATAAATATTCAGTGGCTCTTTGGGAAAAAAGAAAAAAATTATAGAGCAGTTTTTTTTTTTTTAATGCTCAGAAGAATTAAACATCTTTCAGAGCTAATGCAAAGGGTAGAATAGTCAAGATTATTACTTTCTACTGTATTACTATACCAAGAAACCACTAGCAAGGATAAATCTCTCTGCTACAAAGAGATAACTGTTAGCACATTGCAGTTTTAAAATTATATCTACTATGCATAAGAACCAGAATTGGTCATCTTCAGATGAACATATTTTCTTTGTAACAGAATCCAAGAAAGAACATACTCATTATGGGCTCACCTGTGGAAGCATCGGGCTGACTACCTGAATCCTCTGTTTAGAGCTGATCACAGTCAGACCCAGGGAAGCCTTCATCTCCCTACACCTCCAAGCAACTTCATGTACAAGTACGTAGACCTTGAGGGATTTTCTAGGTGTGGTGTGAACTTGGATTCTAGCACTGTTTAACATTCACACGCCAAAGTATGCGAAGTACAAAAACACTGTATTTTAAAACTTGCCCCCTTTTTTTATGTTATGGAAAAAATTAAAAATTTCGTAACAATAGAATAACAATAATTAATACATTGCATATTGTTATCTTTAAAATAGTTATTAGAGTGTAAGATACAGGCATTAAAATTTCTTCAGTTGTTACTAGCACAAATCTTCCTTTTCAGTAAACTAAGAGACACTCATAGTGCGCTTGACTCTTTTTCCTTTTCCCTTGTGTCCCCTTTTCCTATATCCTACTTCCTTTTTACTTCTGAACAATTTCTTCCCATTTCACAATATCTACTGCACATTTTAGACCTTATTTTCTTTGTTTCTTACCCAAAGAGATAGTATGATGTTTACACATGATTGATTTATTTCACTTATTATTAATATGGCCTCAAGTTGAATCCATTTACCTATAAAAGTCTGAAAATCTGGGCTAGGGATTTAGGTCAGCAAAGTAAGCTCCTGCCTGGCAAGTGCAAGGTCGTGAGTTCCATCCCAAGTACCAGAAAAAGAAAAAAATTAGAAATCTGTATGGAGATTCCTTAAACAGCTAGGATTACAGGTCCCATTTGACCTGGCTGTTTCCCCTTGTAGGTATTTTCTCAGAAGAATTAAAAGCATACCACTGTGATATATGTGCATCCATGTTTATAGCAGTGTAATTTGTAATAGTAGCTCTTGGAAACAACCCAAATGCCCATGAACTGAAGAATGGATTTGAAAAAAGATGTGGTGTTTTTGTACAGTGAAGTACTACTCAGCCATAAGTGGTATTTTAAAACTTTTCTAGACACACAACTGATTGGAGGAAGATATGACTGATATATGACTGATGTTTTGGCAATATCTCTTCCTCTTCACCCTCCTAAATGTGGAATTTTCTTCAGAGGTTGATGTTTTATAATGATGCTCTTAAAAATGCATCTTAGATTGTTTTTTAAGGTGAACGTGAAAGAAAAAAACAAGAGCCTTTTTGTTTGTTTGTATTTGTTTGTTTTTGTTCCAGGAATTGAACTCAGGACCTTGCACTTGCCAGGCAGGTGTGTATGCTGCTGAGCTATGTCCCCAGCCAAGTGCCTTTTAATAAAGTCAAATCAGAATCACAAGTTTTAACAGCAGTCATCACATAACTTGCCTCTCTGACTGTTGGATCAAGTCCTGGTAGAAGTAAATTACTATAAAATTGTATGATTGGGACAGGGAAAGCACGGTAACCTCCTGCAGGTTCTGTTAGGTGTACCTAAAGTTGTGTAATATGTATCATTCTTTGGCATCTCTTGTAGTCTTGTATAATATAAGAACGTGACTCGCAGAGCAATAGACAAGCACACACAAAATAAATTAGAAAATTGTATTCGGCCTTACTCTTTCCCAACAGCTAGTGGCTTTTTTATCTATAGGTTTTATTCTTCATGTAGATTTCTTCTTTCTTATTCCAGTATTGGTATTTCCCCAGATTTTTATTTTTTTACAGCAGAATACTAATTTTGTATTACTAAAAGCAAAATGCTTGCTCTGTGGCTTGTGTAAAACAGCTTTTTTTTTTTTTTTTTTTTTTTTTGAGACAGTATCTTCCTGTGTGATCCAGGCTGGCCTCAAACTGGTCGCAACTGTCCTTTCTCAGCCTCCCAAGTGTTGGGAATATAGGTCTTGTACTACTACACCTGGTAAAAGCATTTTTAAGAGCTGTTGAAACACTCTGTCCTCAAAGCACTTTTCTGTTCTCAATAAGAAAAAGAACAAAAATCAAAGGACCAAGGCCAAGGACTTAGCCTAGCAGCATAAGCACCTGCCTGGCAAGTGCAATGTCGTGAGTTCGATCCCTGGTACCCCCCCCCAATTAAAATCAAAGGACCTATGATAACCCTATGGCAGCACTATTTATTGATTGATTGATTGATTGATCTGGGTACTGGGAATCGAACTCAAGACCTTGCACTTACTGGGTAGGTGCTTGTGCTGCTGAGCTATTCCCCTGGGCCCGTCACTTATTCTTATCAACATTCTAGTACAGTAACACTGTTTAGGATAAAAGGTGATGGTCATTGCAAATGTGAATGTCAGGTTTTGGTGGCAGTGATTAAAGAATCTGAAAACTTTAAGATTGAAAGCCTCCTGTTGCAGCTGGAAGATTCTAAACATACAATTACTAGTTTTTGAAATTCAAAACTAAGAGCCATTTGAGAGAGAGAGGTGGTACCTGTGCTGTTTCAATGTATTATAGAACACTAAGTGCCTTCTAATTCAGTATTTTATATATATATATATAAGTAGACTCTTCAGGGACTTATTTTCCCCAAAAGAGCTTTACTGAACCAAGAAAAAGAAAATAACCTGTTTAGTAGTGGCTTTTTGCAGCTTGTGTGTGTTATTACAAAGGCCAAGGGTATGGTATTAAGTGCGCACAATTTGAGAGTGTGAACTTTCAGATTGGGATATGGTGGGATCGTAAAGTGGTGTCTTCCTTGTCAGGTTTTGGAGTGGGATGTATAACCGCTTTGAGAAGGGGATGCAGCCCCGACAGTCAGTTACGGATTACCTGATGGCAGTGAAGGAGGAGTCCCAGCAACTGGAGGAAGAACTGGAGGCCCTGGAAGAAGTAAGAACCACTTGATACTGTTAATCTGTTTTCTGTGCTTGCTTCTTGAAAACTGCTGTACTGAAGCCTCTACAGATTCAGCACAGAAAATGTGGTGACAGCCTTTCTTCTCTTTAGCAGGGAATAACCTAGCACACACTCATCCAGGTGAGCCGCTAGACGAGCAAAGCTCAAACCTAGGTTTTCAGTTCATTTTAGACAGCTGGCTTGTAGGTTACTTTTGGTTTGCTGAATGACTTGGCTACTCAGTACTTTCTGTTATTATTATTCATGAATACTAAAATGAATTCTTTGTAGAGAAAGAACAAAAAGGTGGGGGAGTGAATAAAATTAGGTCATGTACCTGTAATAAAAATCCATTTCTCCATTTTTAGTACTTGTATATGATATTAATTTCTAAATGATAATGGTTGAGGCTGGCTACAATCTGTTTTGGCCCTGTCCTGGGCCCGGGAGGTTCTAGCTGTGTAAACGTCTTTTCCCGTGGATTCCTTGTTTTCAGTGGCAGCACTCTAGCTGGTCACCCAAAACACTCCATCCTTTGCTTCGCTTGCTTCACTCACCGTCTTGAATCCCTTTATTATGTACTTGCTCAAGAAATGGTGATAAATTCCTAGCATTTAGGACCTAAATTCTTAATGAGGCTCAGTGTTTTAAATACAAAGAAAAAAATTTTTTTTAAGATTACATAGTGTAGAAAAAAGTACTAAGATTAAGGCTGAGAAACTGTCCTGAGTTTAGGTCCTTTGTTACGCTTCCTAGAGCAGTAATATTACTGGAGGAGAATTTCCCTCCCAATTGATGAATGTCTAAATGAAAGTTGCCAGAATATCACAAGTTAAATGAAGTCTTCTCCTTTGCCCACTGAGTACTTAGCTGCAGGTCACCACCGAGAGTGATAGGCTCGGGGAATGAAAAATATTAAGATTATTACTAATAATAGAGGGGCCATCTAGAGATAACTGAGTAGGCTGACTCCTGTTTCTCTCGTAATACTCTAGAAAACATCACCTTTCAAAATATAAATATTGTAAAAGATTTTAAGCCTAGGATTGACTGCAAAAGAAGTGTATGGCAGTCCAGACAAGTAACGTGGGCCCAAAAGGTTAAACTGTTCATTTTGAGAACTTGTGAGGCCAGACATAACTGGTACTATACCATAAATCTTCCAGGGTCAAAAAAAAAAAACCAGTTGAGAAGCTCTGAGTGACATCAGTGTGCTTTGTTTTAGTGGAGAAGCAGGTTTTAACAGTGTCTGCCATGAGATGACCAGCTCACAAGGAATTCTGATACCTGGGCACTACGCCTGGAAATTTCTAATCTTTAGAGACAGATGATAGTGATTTCAGCCAGGACTGAGAGATCTTGAATTAAAGAATAAATGTAAAGAGACAAAGTGAGGCACATTTTTGGAATTCCGGGACTGTCTTGGGCTTTTTGTCATTTAAAGTCCCTTCATGTCATCATTGGCCAGTTATATTTCTCTTCCTAAAGACATTCCAGCTTTATGCAATTAGGATTCTGTTGTCTAGTCTAGCATTCTTTTGTTATAATAACCTCTTGAAATTATTTTGAATATCTAAAAGTACCTTAATTTTTTAAAAAATTAGCTCTTACTTCGTTATAACAAAGATAAAATTTATAGGAAGATGAGACAAGAATTAAAGTTTGCTGAAAAAAAAGAGACATGGTAGCCATTGCTGATTTCCTATCGTCATGCTTTGAAGTCCAGAAATGCATTTATTCTTTGTTTAGAGTGGTTTTAGTCTGTTTTGTATTGTTTAATTTCAATATGTATGAAGGTATGGACAGCTATTTTAAAGAGAAGAAGAGACATTACTGCAGCCATTGTTGATTTTCCTACTGTCTGGTTTTGAAGGCCTGTAATGCTTTCATTCTTCTGTTTTGATCAGTTCTATAGTACTTTGTTTTGTTTGAATTCTTTGTGAGTGAAGATATGGACAACTGTTTCAAAGAAAACAAGAGACATTGTGGTAGTGATAGTTGATCTGCTGCCTTGCTTTGAAATCCTGTGTCACTTGCATTGTTTTCTTCTGATCTGCTTTGTTCTGTCTTGCTTTACCCTCTTTAAAATAAAAAAAGAAAGAAACAGATAAAGTTCTAAGCAAGTCTGAGCAACTCAGTGAGACTGTCTGATAATGTAAAGCAGGGCTGGGAATGTAGCTGAGTGCAGAGGCCCTGGGTTCAGTCCCCGGGACCACAAGGGGAAAGTTTCTAGCTCAGCGTTTGAGATTTTCCTATAATCTAGCCTAGGACTCTTTTTTTTTTTTTTTTTCTTATTCTCTTTGCTAAAATTGAAGATTTCTGCTTTTTGTCAATATGTAACACCTTTGTATCACTGTCCTTCCTCCCTGGAATGCTTTCTATCCCCAGAATCCTTAAGTCTTTTACAATTCTTTTAAAATATTACTTTCCTAAAGCTCACTCCACTGTATTTCTTCAAACTGTCACAGCCCAAACCTCTTAAGTTTGCGTCTTCCAAATTCCTACACTGTCTCTCTTGTTTATAACACTCCAGGTGCTCCTGGCCATATCTGGACTCATGTCTTTTTTTATATTGCTGAGCCTAGTGCTTCTGTGCTGATATTTTATATAAATGCTTTTTGAATGAGTATATAACACTTGATCTTGTAGTCCCCCTCCTGCTGACCAGTTTACTGGACACATTCTGGTAAAAAGTATTTTGAAATGCCCAAATGTCCACAATTTGAAGCATGTAGAAATAAAATGTGGTGTTACCCATGTAATGGAATATAGTTCAGCCATAGAAAAGCAATGAAGTACTGACATGTGCTGTGTAATATGGATGATCCTTATGATCTCATTGATATGAAATGTCTAAAATATGCAGATCCACAGAGATAAAGTCAGTTAGTGATTGCCAGGAGCTATGAGGAGGTGGATATAGGAATGACTGCTAATATTTTTTTTTTCTTGAGAGGAGAGAAAATGATTTAAATTAGTACTCATATACTAAATATACTAAACCCCACCAAATTGTATACTTTAAAGTGATGAATTTTATGGGGTGAATTATCTCAATAAAATTAACACATCATTCTGACTTTTAAAAACATTTTTAAATTTATAGGATACAAATCATTATGTAAAACTTTACCAGTATAGAAAAGAGGGAGACTCCAGTGGTCTGTGTTACATTGCTGGCATTTACCGAAAGCCTGTGGAGGCTGGTGGCCCATCCTTGCATTCCAGATGAGGAAAGCCAGCCTCACGGAATTTATTCCGAGCAAGGTCAAAAAACTTGTATTTGAGCCCATTTAAGTTCCATGTTCTTAACATTATGCCATCTGGCAGGTAACAAATACCAAACCACATATATATGTAAATAATTATGACTTCTTTCCTGAAATTATTTTGTCTTCAGAGGCTGGAAAAAATTCAGAAGTTCCAGTTAAACTGCAGCAGAGTGAAAAATAAACAGAGTGAGCCCAGCAGGCACGCGGAGTTTTCTACCTCAGACAACAGCACCGCCAACACGCCCCAGGATTACAGCGCAAACCTGAAGTCCTTTCCTTCCCGGAGCCCTTCCCAGGGTGATGAAGACTCGGCGCTGATTCTCACGCAGGACAATCTGAAGAGCTCAGATCCGGACCTGTCCGCCAACAGCGATCAGGAGTCCGGCGTGGAGGATCTGAGCTGTCGGTCTCCCAGCGCGGGTGAGCGCGCGCCCAGCGAAGACAGCGGCAAGGACAGGGATTCCGACGAAGCCGTGTTTCTGGCTGCCTGAAGCTTCCCCCGGAGGTTCGGAGAGGGCTCCGCAGGAGACACTTCCAAAATAAGGGGACTGTGCAATGCAAAATAACCTAGGAGGCGGGACATGGCATCCAGGGTTGTAAAATGGAGCGACAGAACTGGAAAACAGATGTCCCTGTCTTAGTTTCTTTAGGTGTTGAAGAACTGGAAGCCGCCAGTTCTTTTGTCAGATACAAAGAAAATTATGTACATTTTGAGACTTCCTCTAGACTATGAAAACCGTATTCCTACAGAGTGACTCCTCCTGAGGTTGTAAATCCTCGCTGTCACAGCACGCAGCTGCTCAGAAAGCCCTCTGGCCCCTTCCCGACCTATTTTCTTCTTGAACCTTTCTTCACGTTTCACCTCCAAAGCATAGTTTGTGTTTCTAAAACGTTTGACATCATTTCCCTTTTGACTCTGTTACCAATATTTCTAAAAATAGGGCATATTGTGGAGATGCGGGCTTTTTGATTAATAGATGTACTCCTAAGGAGCTTTGACATTGTTTAAGCTTATTTTTCTTGTAAAATAGCTACTTTAACTTTTCTTTAGGCAATATATTCTGAATTGTTATAATTTATGTTCTTTCTCTGAAATCTTTTCTGTTTCCCCTGTCATTTAAAAAAATGCTAAAACTTGTAACTCACTTTTTCTCTAATGTGGGTCTATTACCTAATAAAGTAGAAGCAATGTAGTCTCTGGGTCTTACATATGAAGTTTTTCTCCCACTACCGGGGATTGAACTCATGACCTTGCACTTGCCAGGCAGGCACATATACCACTGAGCTAAAACTGTGGCCCTTACATAGGAATTTAGATTCAGCTAGCTTTCTTGATAACCTTTTATTACTACTTCAGAGACCGCAATTACCAGCCTAATCACAAAGTGTAACATAGTAAAATTGGTGTGGTAAACATCAGCAAAAGAAATGGATGAGTTAAGTACTGGAGAATTTCATCGTCATGCCTTGTTAATGGGAGAACTAGTTATAGCATCTATCACTAGAAATTATGTAAACTGTTAATCTGTAACATAATCAGTGACATAAGCTGTCCCTTGACTGCCGAACACTGAACATTAGCTGTGAAGTTTTCATTTTATTAAAATGCACCTTTGAAACAATCACTCCTTATGTTATGCTAAAAAGCAAACCTTTACTTTTGATCTGAAAAAACAGTGATCAAAAGTTGCAGTGTTTGAACAAAAAGAAATAATGTTCACAGTGTATGGTTTTAAAATATTAGTGCAATCTAGAATTAAAAGGATTCATGCATAAACTTAATTTTTATAATTTATATCATTTTATTAAATATGTAAATTTGTATAGGGGAATATTAAATTTTTCTGAAATGACAGTTGAAATTCCTAGTGTGAACTATTTGAAGCATAATAATATATATGAATGAAACAGTATAACTGCAGTTGTGTTCATCATATTTAAAAGTAAAATAACTTTAGTATATTAAAAACCTTTAATATAAAAGTACTCTGCTACTGTAAAAAAAATAAAGCAAGTACAGTTTTTCTAAAACATAAAATTTGAGCATTTTCTGCTGAGTTACTAAACAAGCACAGGAAATGTTTACTCATTTTCTGTATAGTGTACTGAATAGGAAGTATCATGCTAATAAGTACTTAGGATACAGTGGCAGTGGCATTGACGTTTTTATCACATGTATAAAACTTCATGCCATTCTTATAATTATGTATTATTAGAAACTTTTTACCTAATGAAATACGGCTTTAACTTTTTCTAGTTGACAGTGTAATTCTACAAAAGCAACTTTTTTTTTAAATCACACTGCCTATGCCAAACAATACTATGCATTTATTTGGAAAGCCAAATATATGTTTGATATTTTACATTTTAATATTTTAATATGATACCTTACACATCAGAGCCATAAAAATTTTGGTTCCCTCTACCTTTTTACAAGACACTAATTTAAGTATATGTTCATGTAGTGTGCTACTAGACGTTAGCACTGAAATTTGTACAATTATTACATTATTAAAACTATGAAAACTATACTTTTCTTTCTTGATAAATGCACCTTTGAAACAATCTAACAAAACTAAAATTGCTGACACTTCATTTTCATTTTAAATCAAACTTCAATCAGGAGGTGTTATTTGTAGCTCTGGTTTAAAACACTGGAAATGAATCAATGTATAATGGACACTACCATATTCTTACATAGTAATATTTAGGGCTCAAGTGATTTATTTTTTAGTGATATTAAGGTAAATATAATATTAAATAGGTAAGAATTTTGACCATAGTTAAACACACCAAGAACTGAGTTTTTATAGACTAAAGGAAGGTAAGGAAAAGAGGGTAAACCTTTAATAAGTTATTATTTTTTAAGAGAAAGTGATTAGTTTACTGTCCTATCGTAACAGTGACTCGGAGCTGTCCTTCAATTTAACCATACAGAAATTTTGATCAGTCCTTCTCACCAACCTTCTATCCCATATACATCACTTAACCTCAGTTTACTTCTTGGGGTCTCTTTTGATTTTTTTAATGAGTACCTTTAGTATGTATTGTAATGATTTAGGCTTGTATTTTGAAAAGCTAGCCAAACCTCCAGCCTAGATAGCCTAATAACTCCTAAGCTTTCCTTTACAGTTTTAATTCCAATCTAGTCTAACATTACACTGGTCCCTTGTCTGCCATTGATTCATTCTATCTTTTGGAGGATGGTAAATCAAGTTTATGGTTTGCAAGGAGCTGGTGTTTTATATGAAAGATGTTTCATCATGAAATACTGAAACTTATTTTCTGAGGTTGTTAGATACCTAAATCTGTAAGATTATGTTAGACACATTTTTAATATAGTACTTGGTTACACAAACCAAAATTGGCAGACAAAGTTGAGTTTCCACTGTTTGTGTGACCTGGAGAGTGTAAGTAATCTTGTAACAGAATCATACATTCTGAAAGGTTACTGCGGCATGATAATATGAGAAAGTATCAATTGTGGCCCAAGAGCTATAACCTAACATCACCAGTGGAAGACACCTGCTGTTTTTTCTTCCTAAACACCTGCAAAGATTTAGTCAAGGTCCAGGCATTTCTCCAGTTGGTTTTCAGTCTCCAGTCTCAGAATTCTTAGTCTAACTATTTGCCACATTATTGCCTTCCTTGGTAGCTTCAGGAAGTCACCTGGTAAATCCGACTGGCACTAAACAGCTGTGCACACCTGACTGAAACAGTTTCAAGGTTCCCCCAGGCACGCTTCCTGTCTTCTGAATTTTCTGTCCCAAGTCCATGCCCAGCACTGCTCGGTCACATCCAGCCCCTAACTTCCTACTCTTTACTTACGTACAGCACTTTCTGCTATGAACATAAAGCAGTGTCCGCTGCCTTATCAATGGAGTCAGGCCACTTCTTTTTATAGGACTCTGTAGTCACCTCAGTCACTAGAGGGACATCTTTTTCTGGTACTTTTTTCCCCAGCTGGCACCGCTGTCCAGGGTGTTCTGTGAAGCAGTATCCATGTGTGTTGTAATTTGTATAGAAAAGAGAAAAGTATTCAACTTTAGAGCTCCTCACTCAGATAAAACCCAATGAATGAATTTTGGTTTTCTCAAAACATTTTCATGTACCAAAAAAAAAAAAAAAAAAGTTTTCATGTTCCCCAGTGAAAACAGCTTTTCATCACAACAAAATTAATTTCATCTCTGACTGATCATAGTTGCACATGCAAAATTCTGTCCCACAGCTCAATAATCTCTTAGCTTCACTGGGCAGACACATGCATTTGTGTGTGCATGTCTGGTGGCATAACAGTGGCCACTGGAGCTGCATATGTTGGTTGGACTGTCATAGCATATGTGTTATACGTGTGAACTCCAGTCAGCTGCTCCTTCCCTCATAACATCCAACAAAACCCAAATCATGCCCTCATGTATGCCGTAAATTGCTGATTGGTTTTGGATCTGAAGTCTTGGACAGAGTTGAGGATTTCAGAAAGGAAATAAGAAACTACAAAAGGGAATTACAATTTTGCGGGGCTAGTGAGACTTTCAAAACTTTCATAATCTCACCTAATCAGAATGTTTTGAGAGAGCTGATTAATCTGATTCACAAAATGTTTTAAATAACTAGTTTCACATGATCCCACATTTTGCCTCTCATCAAATATTTTAAGAGAATTTCTCAGCATTTAACACCTGCACCTTAATTTCCGATAGAAATAAAAAGTATCTACTTTATGAAGGCAGTGATGATAGGAAATATGCAAAAAAAAAAAAAAAAAACCAGGAGCACCAGCGCTCAATCATTAGCAATCACTATAATATGTTTTCCTACTTACTGCAATCAATATCATTTACTGTTTTTTGAGACAGCATTTGCTATGTCCTGGCCAATCATATTGCTTGAATTCACATGGCTCCCCAGGTGGCTGGAATCTAGTCTAAACGATACAGTGAACACATGCACAAACAGCAGCAGAGGCTGAGCACCCAGCAAGCAGCAGGAAAAAAAAAATAGTCAGTGGGTTCAGCTGGACACAAACGTGATGGGGTTCTGGTTCCTGGACGTCTGTACCGATGTGACTGGTCAGGCTGGGTGAACAGCAGGCTCTTTCCTCCCTCACAGGTGCCCACCCAAGCCACAAAAATCTATGCAGTTGGCTGAAAAGGATGAACTACAGAAGCACAGGGACTGTCATTCACGTGCACATGTATGCCATTTTTCTCTTCCAGATCAAGACCCATTTATAATTAAGAGAAGAAAATAATTAGCACAGAGCTAAGGACTGTGGTATGGGAAACCAAGCCAGTCAGGTAGGAAAAAATCCAGCAGAAATCTCAAGGCAAGGAGAGAAACGTGTACACATACAAATGTGTGTGAGTTTAAACTATGTACAGTATACGTATGTATGCATGTATATACATATGCATATGTACACAGAGCAATGCAGAATCAAGTTCCCATTCAGAGGTTTATAGTTTGCAGGACAATCAACTCACAGATATAGATATATATATATATATATATACACACACACATATATTTTTAGCTTTTACATGACAAATATGTATTGTGAACAAGAATGTAGATGGAAAATGTTTGTATTAGATAATCTAACTTACTACCCAAGTAAGTGACTTGATGGGATGGGATGTCACCTGAATTTCTAACCAAATCTTGTACCTGTCCTGGGATTTGCATCCCCAAACAGGTTTTCAGGGCACAGCATCCCTCATAATCTGGCCATGTCGTATCATCCCGCCTTGCCTCTGACACTCCTCCTCCTGCAGACACCTCCAGTGACCTCTCTGTGCCCAGGCACATGCCCTTTTCCTAACCTAGTGTGATGGGTTGACATCTGGTAGCCCAGTGGTAACACTCAGCTGAACTGAAACAGCACTGTGTTGCGTTCGCAAGGGCCATCTGAGGATTGTGGCCAACAGCATAAAAAAGAACTGGAGGGGAAGAGGGTGTGCTATTGATTTTCCTGGAGAAGCTTATTGTGCTGGTTTTCCTGACATAAACTCAGCTTTACCATTGGAGCAGCTCAGAAACTTGCTGTTTTTGAAGTTTTGTTTGGTTTTTGTGGTACCAGAGTCTGAAGTCACGACCTTGTGCTTCCCAGCCAAGTGCTTGAGCCACGAGCTAAATCCCCAGGTCCCGGGACCTCACTGTTGCTGAGGATGGAGCAGTTTACTTTGGGGGAGTGTTGGTCCTCACCTTGAGTGTCACTTCCTGGCTCCAGTTCAGACCCCTCAGCCTCCTGGCACAGATTCTTCATCCCGTTGGCACAGACTTTTTAGCTTCCACCACTGACCTCCCAGTGCAGACTGTTGATACAGACTTGCACGAGACATTGTTGTGTGCTCTAGGCCTCCAATTGGACTTGTGGAGGACATCACCGCGGGCTCTAGGTCTGCAGCTGGACTCACACAGCTGGATTCTGGCGTGATCTCTAGTGTTTGGATAGATCTGTACTCTTTTGCATTTGACTCGTTGTATGAATATTATAAAATAATTGTAGGAATTATGTGTGCTGTATTAAATCCTTTCCCTTGCAAACCCTGACTACAATACCTAGTGAATTTATGGTTCTAACTTCTCAGATCCACTTGAAGGACCTACACTTTATGAAGCCTTCTATTTCCCATATGAAAAGTCATCCCGTTTATATCCCACAGCCCTTGTACAAATCTCCATGACTTCATTTATGATACCACATTGTCTCTGTTTGTGTCTCTCTTTACTAACACACTGTGCTCCAAGCAGTGAGCGTAGCCCAGTGCTGAGTTCACTACGCATGCAGTGACTGAATGAGACTGTTACAGGGAGTGTTGTTCAAGCTCAGTGGCAAAATCAAATTTTCTCCTACCATAAAGGTATCCAAAAAGTCCACAAAGATTATGACTCTTAGGGCCGGGGATAGCTTTGAAGCATAAGTGCCTGCCTGGCAAGTGCAAGATCCTGAGTTCAATTCTTGGTTTAAAAAAAAAAAAAGATTATTACTCTTTCATTGCTGGCTCAAAATGCCAAGTACATTTATCCTGTTTCCTCCAGAGACCCAATACTGCCGAAGTAAAACAAAAATAAAAAATTTTGTTTTTGTTTTTCCCCAGTTCTAGGGATTGAATCGAAGGAGCACTGAGCTCCATCCCAGCCTGTTTTATTTTCTATCTTGACACAAGATCTCACTGTTTCCAGAACTTGTGATCTTTCTACCTCAGTGTCCCCTTGTAGCTGAGATTACCACATTCATCAAAACAATTGTTTTTTAAAAAGCATAAATCAAGTTAGGAGTGGTGATGCATGCCTGTAGTCTCAGCATTCTGGGAGGCTGAAGCAGGAGGATCCTAAGTCCCAGCCCAACCTGGGCACTTAGTGAGACCCTGTCTGAAAAATAAAAAGAGCTAGAGATGTAGTTCTGTGCAAAGGCCCTGTGTTCAGTCCCTAGCATTGGAAAATAATATGTGTATATGTCTAAATCTACAAGAGAAGGGAGAATAGTGTAGGAGTAAAGTACTGGCAATATAAAGCTTAAAGATACGTCTGCTGTGTATTTGTGTAAGGATGGAAACCTCAGATCTTGTGTTAACTTTCCATGGCATAGGGAGTAATTTGATGTTGCCTGTGATTCAGATATGCACTGCTTTTAAAATGACTGCAGCACAATATAAATTTCTCATTTAAGTAAAGATTTGCCTTGTGATGTGCTGAATTAAACAGTATCAAGTATGTATCAAAGCTGATTTCTTTTTTTTCCTTTGGTCTTTTTTAGACAGGGTCTCACTATCTCAGTATGCAATTTAAGCTGGCCTTGAGCGTACTTTTGTAGTCCAGGCTGGTCTTGAATTTGTAGCAGTCCTCCTGCCTCAGCCTCCTAAATTCTGGGATAACAGGCTTGGACTATGACGCCCAGTGTGCAAAGCTGATTGCTAAAGCCATCGTGTTTAATAGTAGTGGCCAAGAAATTTGTTCTTTAAAAAAAATTCAGCCTCAACTTTGAGCTCAAAAACTGGGCAAAACTTTACCAATACATACTAAGCCTTCTAACTTTCCTATATGTATGGGAAAAGCCAGGAATTCAGCATCTATTTCCAACAAAAATTCACAGAAATGATAATGGTTCAGCCCACACACAAATGAAGTTCAAGGTTTACATGCCTGGCTCAATGAACCTTAGAATGTATTTTCCACAAAGTCTCTGACAATGAACAGCTACAAACTAAATGCTTTAAACATCTTGCATTTTCTCAAATTTTGCAAATTTGCTCTACTTACTTTTTTTAGAAAGCAAATTTTATTAGAGTAACAAAAATGTAATTAATGTAGGAAAATATGACCTCAAATACTAATAAAATTTGGAATTTATTTTTTCATTTTAAAGAAATTAAGACAAAAGAGGACAAAACAAAGCAGATCAGAACAGAACAATGTAAGCAACAAAGCACTTCACAACAAAACAACTGGATATTAACAATAGCTACCATAATGTCTTTCTTTGAAACAGTTGAGCATACCTTCACATACAATAGTATAAAACATAACAAAATAGTATAAATCCATTCAAGAGAATGAAAGTATTACAGGACATTCAGAACCAAATCACAGGAAATAAACAATGGCTACTATAATATCTATTTTTCCATAAAAATTGGTTTATACTATCACACATATTAAAATCCAATAAAACACAACATGATAGAACCAATGTAAACAAAAACAAAAGTATGGTAGGACTGCAAAAGAAGATGATGTTAAATCAGCAATGGTTGACATTATGTCTTGTTTTCTTCAAAATAGCTGTTCATACCATCACACATAATAAAAACAAAAACAAAACAGTAAAACCATTCCAACTAAGGAATTAAAACATTATAATGCTTCAAAGCAATGTAATGGTGAATCATGATTATCATAAAATCTTATGTACTCTGACCATTTCTTACACTAGGGAGACTATTCGGTATTTATACATGTGAGTTTAATTCATTTTGCGTATGAGTTATGGTCTCAAGCTACATCCATTTATTTATAAATATCTCAATGTGATCATTCTTTATAACTGAGTAGTACTCCATTGTATAAAAATACCACAACTTTTTAAACCATTACTCAGTTTTTGAACACTTAGGTTGTTTCCAAGATCTGGCAATTACAAATTGTGCTGCTATAAACATGGGTGCACATATATCACTGTGGTATGATGCTTTCAGTTCTTTTTGGAATATGCCTAGAAGTGGGGTAGTTGGAACAAGTGGGATTTCCAATCCCAGATTTTTGAGAAATCTCCAGACTGACCTCCATAATGGTTGCACCAGTCTACACTCCCACCAGCAGTGCAGGAGAGTTCCTTTTTCCCCACAGCTTCTCCAGCATTTGTTGTTCATAGTTTCCTTGATCCTGGCCATTCTTTCTGGAGTGTGATGGAATCTCAATGTGGTTTTAATTTGCATTTCTCTAATGAGAAATGATGCTGAGCATTTTTTCATGTATTTATTTGCCATTTGTATTTCTTCATCTGAGAGCTGTATATACTTCTCGGATGCCCATATTTGGATTGCATCTTTGAATTTCAAGGGTCCAACTTATTTTTAATACTTTATATGTTCTAGTCAGAAGTCCTTTGAGGGACAGTCACTAAGATTTTTCCCAGTTTGTGAGTTTTCTTTTCACTATGCTGGAGATTTCTTTCAACATGCAGAAACTCTAATAAGAAGTGATCCCAGTTATTGATTCTGGGAAGTATTTCCTGTGCAGTTTGATTCCTGTTCATGAATTTTCTACCTACCCCTATGTCTTGAAGATTTTTACCTAATTTGTCTGCCAACAGATTTAGTGTTTCTGTTTTAATGTTTAGATCTTTGATCCATTTTGATTTTAATTTAGTACATGGTGATAGGCATGGGTCTAGTTTTAGTTTTTGGCATTTGGAGAGCCAGTTTTTCCAGCACCATTTATTAAAGAGACTGTCATTTTTCCAGTCAACATGTTTGGCCCCTTTATGAAAGATAAGGTGGCTGAGTGTGTTTTTAGTTGTGGTGGTATCTTCTAATCCATTCCATTAATCTTCAGATCTGTTTTTATTCCAATACCATGTTGATTTTATTACAGTAGCTTTGTAGTATAACTTCAGGGATTGTGATGCATCCTGCCTTGCCTTTGCTGCTTAGAATTGCCTTTGCTATTCTAGGTCTCTTCTGGTTCCAGATGAATTTTCGGAGTGATTTCTCTACATGTATGAGGTATGTTGATGGTATTTTGATTGGGATTGCATTGAATCTGTATAACAGTTTTGGGACACTGGCCATTTTCACAATGTTTGTTCTTCCTATCCATGAGCATGGGATGTCTTTCCATTTTCTGAGATCATCTTCAATTTCTTTTCAGGGTATTATAATTTTCCCTTATAGACCTTTTGCTTCTTTTGTTAGATTAATTCCAAAGTATTTCATTTTTTGGATGCTAGTGTGAAGGGTGTGGCTTCTCTTATTTGTCTCTCAGTGATTTTGTTGTTAGTGTATAGGAATGCTATTGACTTTGTATCCAGCTACATTGCTGAATTCATTTATTATATCTAGTACTCTTTCAATGAAGTTTTGGGGGTCTTATATGTAGAGTATCATGTCATCTGCAAATAATGATAATTTAACTTCCTCTTTTTCTACCTTTACCCTTTTTATTTCTTTCTCTTGTGTAATTGCTCTGGCTAGTATTACCAGTACTATGTTGAATAGGAGTGGTGATAAGGGACATTCTTGTCTTGTGCCTGATTTGAAGGTAAAGGTATTCAGTTTTTGGCCATTTAATATGATGCTGACTGTTGGTTTGTCATATATGGTCTTTATCATATTGAGGTAAAGATCATCTATTCCAATTTTCTTTAAATTCTTATCATGAATGAATGCTGGGCTGTGTCAAAAGCTTTTTCTGCATCTATAGAAATGATCATGGGATTCTTACTTTTGGCTCTATTGATTTGGTGGATTACATTTATTGATTTATGTATGTTGAAACATCCCCGCATGCCTGGGATGAATCCCATTTAGTCATAGTGTATAATCTTCTTGATGATTTGCTGCATCCTGTTTGCCAATATTTTCTCGAGGATCTATGTTCATTAGATAGATTGGCCTGTAGTTTTTTTTTAATTGAGTCTTTCTCAGGTTTTGGTACTAGAGTAATATTTGCTTCCAGAAATGACTTAGGAAGAATTGCCTCCCTTTGGTTTCATTGAAGAGTTTGAGGAGTGTCGGCATTAAGTCTTCTTTGTATTTCTTGTAGAATTCCACATGAATCCATCTGGGCCTGGGCTTGTCTTTGTTGGTAAGAACCTAATTACACTTTCACTTTCATTAATAGAAATTAGGTTATTCCTCTGTTTTATATCTTCTTTTTTTTTTATTTAAGAGGAAAAAGAGAAAAACACAAAACAAAACAAAGCAGTGTAAGGTTACACACAATACAGAACTACAAAAAAAAAACATAACAATAAGAAATCACCTGTTAATAGATTACATAATATCATCTTGGAAATAGTTGCTCAAATCACAGTATCAAAGAATACAAAGTAGACATTCAAACGGAGAGACTGCAAACAGCTGTGTTCAATGATCCAAAAACATTAATATAGTCAGCTATTCAACACCCCTAAACACACTTGCTGTTATATCCGTTAGAGCTCTTTTTTTTTCCCTCCCTCTCTTTTTATAACAAAATTTACACATTTTGGATTTTATTACTCCTTAGTTCTTATTACTTTTTTGGGGGGGAGAGAATAAAGTCAAATATGGCAAAACAAAGCTGTAAGTCAAAACCAAGGATAGACATAGCACATGATGTAGAACAGAGTACAAGGTCATCAACAATGGTTATCAACATTGTCTCTTGTTTCCTTAAAAGGAATTGTCCATCTCATTAGATATTATAAAGCCGAACAAAACAGTGGAGAACAAGACCAATAAAACTTAGGCATTGTGAACATTACAGGACTTCCAAAGGAGACAATAGTCAAACCAGAATGGGCATCTTTGTGAATCTTATTGCCTTCAAATTAGTTGCCTATACCTTCAAACTTGCTACTATCGCACAGAATGGAACAGAGTCTAATCAGTCAAAACAAGATCTTGGGAGTATTACAGGACTTCAAAACAAGTTAATAGGAGATCAAAAAGAGTTACTACTATATATCCTAATTTTTTAAGTTTTTCCCTTAATTAAAATAAACATAAGAAATAGCTAAGTAATTTTTTTAAAGAATAGTAGTTACCATAGTGTCTGTCTTTTTCCTTAAAATATTTGGATTAAACTTCATATACTATAGCTTCAAATATTTCCATATCAAAAAGCCCAGAGTAAAGCCTTTCTAATTAATAAGTGAAAATTTTATAAGGCTTCAAGGCCACATAATGGGGAATCATGATTATCACATATTTTTATATATTTGAATCATTACTTACATTAGGGAAACTATTTGGTATTCATACATGCGAGATTGATTTATTTCACTTATGAGTATGGTCTCAAGCTGCGCCCATTTATTGATAAATATCTCAATGCGATCCTTCTTTATAGCTGAATAATACTCCATTGTATAGAAATACCACAACTTTTTTATCCATTCCTCAGTTGATGGACACTTGGGTTGTTTCCAAGATCTGGCGATTACAAATTGTGCTGCTATAAACATAGGTGCACATATATCCCTGTGGTATGATGCTTTCAGTTCTTCTGGGAATATGCCTAGAAGTGGAATAGCTGGAATAAATGGGATTTCCAATCCCAACTTTTTGAGAAATCTCCAGACTGACCTCCACAAAGGCTGCTCCAGTCTACATTCCCACCAACAGTGCAGGAGAATTCCTTTTTCCCCACAGCCTCTCCAGCATTTGTTGTTGTTGGTTTTCTTGATCCTGGCCATTCTTTCAGGAGTGAGATGGTATCTCAGTGTGGTTTTAATTTGCATTTCTCTAATGACCAATGATGATGAGCATTTTTTCATGTATTTATTTGCCATTTGCATTTCTTCATCTGAGAATTGCGTATTCATCTCAGATGCCCATTTTTGGATTGGATCTTTGAATTTTGGAGGTCTGAGTTTTTTTAATTCTTTATATGTTTTAGACAAGAGTCCCTTGTCTGAGAGAGAGTTCACTAAAATCTTTTCCCAGTTTGTGGGTTTTCTTTTCACTATGCTGGAGATTTCTTTTGACATGCAAAAACTTTTTAATAAGAAGTGGTCCCAGTTATTCTGGGAAGTATTTCCCGTGCAGTTTGAGTCCTATTCATGAATTCTCTACCTACTCCTATGTCTCCAAGGTTTCTACCCAATTTGTCTTCCAATAGATTTAGCGTTTCTGTTTTAATATTCAGATCTTTGACCCATTTAGATTTTAATTTAGTACATGGTGATAGACATGGGTCTAGCTTTAGTTTTCGGCAAATGGAGAGCCAGTTTTTCCAGCACCATTTATTAAAGAGACTGTCATTCTTCCAGTGAACCTGCTTAGCTCCTTTATCAAAGATAAGGTGGTTGAGTGTGTTTGTAGTTGTGGTTGTATCTTCTAATATATTCCATTGATCTTCAGCTCTGTTTTGATTCCAATACCATGTTGATTTTACTACTGTTGCTTTGTAGTATAATTTCAAGTCAGGGATTGTGATGCCTCCTGCTTTGTCTTTGCTGCTTAGAATTGCTTTTGCGATTCTAGGTCTCTTCTGGTTCCAGATGAAATTTAGGAGTGATTTCTCTAGATCTATAAGGTATGTTGATGGTATTTCTATTGGGATTGCATTGAATCTGTATAAGAGTTTTGGGAGAATGGCCATCTTCACAATGTTTGTTCTTCCTATCCATGAGCAAGGGATGTCTTTCCATTTTCTGAGATCATCTTCAATTTCCTTTTTCAGTGTAATATAGTTTTCACTGTATAAGTCTTTCACTTCTTTCGTAAGAGTAATTCCTAAATATTTCATTTTTTTGCTTGCTAATGTGAATAGTCCAGTTTCCCTTATTTCCCTCTCTGTGGTTTTGTTGTTTGTGTATAGGAATGCTATTGATTTCTGAGTATTGATTTTGTATCCAGCCACATTACTAAATTTATTTATTGTATCTAAGAGTCTTTCAATGGAGCTTAGGGGGTCTTCTATGTAGAGTATCATGTCATCTGCAAACAATGACAACTTAACTTCTTCTTTTCCTATCTTTACCCCTTTTATTTCTCTTTCTTGCCTAATTGCTCTGGCTAGTACTTCCAGTACTATATTAAATAGGAGTGGTGATAAAGGACATCCTTGTCTTGTGCCTGATTTTAAAGTAAAGGCTTTCAATTTTTGGCCATTTAGTATGATGCTGGCTGTTGGTTTGTCATAAATGGCCTTTATTATATTGAGGTAAAGACCATCTATTCCAATTTTCTGTAGAGTTTTTATCATGAATAAATGTTGGACCTTATCGAAGGCTTTTTCTGCATCTATAGAGATGATCATGTGATTCTTATTTTTGGCTTTATTGATATGGTGGATTACATTTATTGATTTGCGTATGTTGAACCATCCTTGCATTCCTGGGATGAATCCCACTTGGTCATGGTGTATAATCTTCTTGATGATTTGCTGGATCCTATTTGCCAATATTTTATTGAGGATTTTTGCATCTGTGTTCATTAGGGAGATCGGTCTATAGTTCTCTTTTTTAGTTGGGTCTTTCTCAGGTTTTGGTACTAGAGTGATATTTGCTTCCAGGAATGACTTAGGAAGGATTGCTTCCCTTTCAATTTCATTGAATAGTTTGAGGAGTGTCGGCATTAGGTCTTCTTTGTATTTCTTGTAGAATTCTGCAGTGAATCCATCTGGGCCTGGGCTCTTCTTGGTGGGTAAGGACTTAATTACATTTTCAATTTCAGTAACAGAGATTGGGTTATTCAACAGTTTTACATCCTCTTGATCTAGCTTTGGCACTTCATATGCTTCTAAGAATCTGTCTATTTCTTCTGTGTTATCAAACTTTTGAGAGTAGAGGTTTTTGAAATAGGTGTTGATGATCTTCTGTATTTCTATTGGGTCTGTAGTGACTTCTCCTTTTTCATTTCTTATTGCATGAATTTGAGCTTTTTCTTCCCTTTTTTAAATAAGGTTGGCTAGGGGCTTATCGATTTTATTTATTCTTTCAAAGAACCAACTCTTTGATTTGTTGATCCTTTGGATTGTTTTCTTAGTCTCTATTGCATTGATTTCTGCTCTGATTTTTATAATTTCCTCTCTTCTTTTGGCTTTGGGCTTGACTTGCTCTTCTTTTTCTAGCTGTTTGAGGTGTAGCATCAAGTTATTTATTTGTATTCGTTCTGTTTTCCTGATGTGGGAACTCAGTGCAATAAATTTTCCTCTCAGGACGGCTTTCATTGCATCCCACAGATTCCGGTAAGTTGTACCTGCATTTTCATTTTCTTGTAGGTATTGTTTAATTTCTTCTTTAACTCCTTCTGTGACCCACTGATTACTCAAGAGTGTGTTATTCAGTTTCCATGTGTTTGTGGGATTTTTGCAGTATCTTTTATCATTAATTTCTAATTTCAGAGCGCTGTGATCCGATAACATGCAAGGGATGATTTCAGCTCTTTTGCACTTGTTCAAATATGTTCTATGAGCTAATATATGGTCTATTTTAGAAAATGATCCATGTACTGCTGAGAATAATGTGTATTCTGATGTTGTTGGGTGGAACATTCTGTATATGTCTATCAAACCCATTTGTTCACAGGTATGATTCAGTTCTGTTATTTCTTTACTCATTTTCTGTCTGGTCGATCTGTCCCTTGGTGTCAATGGCGTATTAAGGTCTCCCGTTACAATTGTGTTACTGATAATTTGAGTTTTCATTTCTGTTAATAATTGTTTTATATAACTGGGCGCTCTGGAGTTTGGTGCGTATATATTTAAGATAGTTATCTCTTCCTCTTGGAGTTTTCCCCTTACGAGTATGTAGTGACCTTCTTTATCCTTTATGGTCATTGTTGGTTTAAAGTTCACGTTGTCTGCAAACAGAATGGCTACTCCTGCCTTTTTTTGGATTCCTGCTGCATGAAGGATTGTTTTCCATCCTTTGACTTTCAGTCTGTGAGTATCCTTCTGGGTTAGATGGGTTTCCTGTAAACAGCATATGGTTGGATTTTGTTTCTTGATCCATTCTGCTAGTCTGTTTCTTTTGATTGGTGCATTGAGACCATTTACATTAATGGTTATTACTGTTAAATGTTGTTTAATTGTAGTATTCTTATCTCTCTGCTGTTGCATCTTTATCTTTCTGTTCTGTTTAATTATTTGCTTTGCTTAGTGGTTTTTTCCTTTGTGTATCTAAACTGTCTTTCAATATTTTTTGCAGGGTTGGTTTGGTGTTCATGAAGTTCTTCAGCTGTTCTTTGTCATGGAAGTATCGTATTTCACCATCTATTTTAAATGATAGTTTTGCAGGATATATCAGTCTAGGTTGGAAATCATTTTGCTTTAGGATCTGGAATACTTCACTCCATGCTCTTCTTGACTTTATTGTTTGTGATGAGAAGTCTGCTGTGATTCTGATAGGTTTTCCTTTATAAGTGATCTGTCTTTTCTCTCTGACAGCTTTTAATAATCTATTCTTGTGTTGGATTTCTGGGATGGTGATTATTATATGTCTGGGTGTAGTTTTATTTTGGTTATGACTATTTGGAGTTCTATATGCTTCACTGATCCTGATGTCAGTTTCTGATCTCATGCTTGGGAAGTTTTCAGCTATTGCTTCTCTAAATATCCTCTTGATATCCTTTATGTTGTCTCCTTCTTTTTCATTAATCCCTATCATTCTTATGTTATTCTTCTTTGCATCATCTTGCAGTTGTTGAATTGTTGTTTCCTGATTCCTTGTTATTTTTAAAAGATCTTTCCTTTCCTGTTCACTAGCTGCAATCCTGTCTTCAAGGTCTGAAATTCTATCTTCACTTTCATTAAGGCGGTTTTTACAACTTTCAGTGGAGTTTTTTATTTCCTGTATATCTCTGTGCATCTGCATTATGTATTCTGTTTGTTTCTTATATTGCTCTTCTAGGGATTCTATCTTTTTGTTTAGTTCCTCCAATTTTTTATCTGTGTTTTCTTTAGATATATTTAGAATCTCTTTCATTTCTTTTATCATTTCTTCTTTTATCTGGGATATTATTTCGAGTTTGAATTTCTTTAAAGCTTCCTGGAGTTGCTTGTCAACTTCAGTAGCTATTGTGTCTGATATATGAGGAGGATGGGATATATTTTCTTCTAAATACACTTCTCCTAGGGTTTCCTGAGATGGGCTGGAGGTTTGAGGTTGTAATTTCGTCTTTTGTTTTGTCATTTTCCTATATTTCTGTGTTTCAAGTGTTATTTGAAAGCCTCCTCAGGATCTGTTGAAAATCCCCTTCTATGTTTGAGCTACTGAGACTCTGGCACCACTCTACCCCAGGCCATTGGGCCTGCAGAACCAATGGCCCTTCTCTGCTTGTTCAGAACTCCGCGGTTCCAGACAAGCTGGGCCTCAGGGACACTGTGCGCCCACCTGCCCCTTGGTAGATCCACAGCTCTTGGATCGCAGCCGGGTTAGAGTACTCACCACAGACCGCAGTGCCTCAGGAGCCTGTGATCCCTCCCTGCTTGCAGAGATATCCACAGACCTCCAGACAAAGGAAGGGCCTCCTGCGGGCACTCCGGATCTACCCAGCTCCTCCTCTGCACGCAGATGGCTATGCGCGGCTGGGCACAGGCCGAGGTGCCTCAGGAACCCGGGATCCCTCCTCCTCCAGACAAAGGAAGGGGCCTCTGCAGGCGCTCTGGATCCGCGCAGCTCCTCCTCTGCACGCTGATGGCTAGGCGCGGCTGGGCACAGGCCGAGGTGCCTCAGGAACCCGGGACCCCTCCTCCTCCAGACAAAGGAAGGGGCCTCTGCAGGCGCTCCGGATCCGCGCAGCTCCTCCTCCGCACACCGATGGCCAGGCGCGGCTGGGTACGGGCCGAGGTGCCTCAGGAACCCGGGACCCCTCCTCCCCCAGACAAAGGAAGGGGCCTCTGCAGGCGCTCCGGATCCGCGCAGCTCCTCCTCCGCACACCGATGGCCAGGCACGGCTGGGCACGGGCCGAGGTGCCTCAGGAACTCGGGATCCCTCCTCCTCCAGACAAAGGAAGGGGCCTCTGCAGGCGCTCCGGATCCGCGCAGCTCCTCCTCCGCACACCAATGGCCAGGCGCGGCTGGGCACAGGCCAGAGGTGCCTCAGGAACCCGGGATCCCTCCTCCTCCAGACAAAGGAAGGGGCCTCTGCAGGCACTCCGGATCCGCGCAGCTCCTCCTCCGCACACCGATGGCCAGGCACGGCTGGGCACGGGCCGAGGTGCCTCAGGAACTCGGGATCCCTCCTCCTCCAGACAAAGGAAGGGGCCTCTGCAGGCGCTCCAGATCCGCGCAGCTCCTCCTCCGCACACCGATCCTCTGTTTTATATCTTCTTGACCCACTTTGGTAGTTCATATGTTTCTAGGAATCTGTCCATTTCTTCTGTGTTACCGAACCTATGAGAGTAGAGGTTTTTGAAATATTTCAAATTGATGATCTTCTGTATTTCCAGAGTCTGTATGATTTTGCCTTTTTCATTCCTTATTATATGAATTTGAGCTTTTTCTTCCCTTTTTAAAATAAGTTTGGCTAGGAGCTTATCAATTGTATTTATTCTTTCAAAGAACCAACTCTTTGATTCATTGCTTCTTTGGATTGTTTTCTTAGTCTCTATTGCGTTGATTTCTGCTCTGATTTTTATAATTTCCTCTCTTCTTTTGGCTTTGGGCTTGACTTCTCTTCTTTTTCTAGCTTTTTGAGGTGTAGCGTCAGTTTATTTATTTGTGTTCGTTCTGTTTTCCTGATGTGGAACTCAGTGCAATAAATTTTCCTCTGAGGACCACTTTCATTGCAACCCACAGATTCTGCTAAGTTGTATCTGTATTTTCGTTTGCTTGTAGATATTAATTTCTTCTTTAATTTCCTCTGTGACCCAATGATTCTTCAGGAGTGTATTTTTCAATTTCCATGTGTTTGTGAGGTTTTTACAGCTTCTTTTTCATTAATTTCTAGTTTCATGGTGCTAGGATCTGATAACATACATGGATTAATTTCATTTCTTTTACATTTACTTAAATATGTTCTGTGGGCTAGGATATGGTCTATTTTAGAGAATGTCCCATGTACTGCTGAGAATAATATATATTCTGATGTCGTTGGATGGAACACTTTGTATGCGTCTATCAAGTCTATTTGTTCACAGGTGTGATTCAGTTCTGTTATTTCTTTGCTGACTTTGTCTGGTCCCTTTGTGTCAATGGCGTGTTAAGGGCTCCTGTTATAATTGTGTTATTGCTTATTTGATTTTTCATTTCTGTTAATACTTGCTTTGTATAGCTGGGTGCTCTGGAATTTGGTGCATATATATTTATGATTGTTATCTCTTCCTCTTGAAGTTTTCCCCTAACTAGTATGTAGTGACCTTCTTATCTCTTTGAATCATTCTTGGTTTCAATTTCACATTGTCTGCAAACAGAATAGCTATCTCTGCTTTTTTTTTGGGGGGGGCGTCCTGTTTCATGAAGTATTGTTTTCTATCCTTTGACTTTTGGTCTGTGAGTTTCCTTTTGGACTAGATGGGTTTCTTGTAGACAGCATATGGTTGGATGTTGTTTCTTGATCTATTTTGCCAGTCTGTTTCTTTTAATTGGTGAATTGAGACCATTTACATTAATGGTTATAACCGTTACATATGGGTCTATTGTTGACATGTTATTTTTCTTTTGTTGTATCTTTACCTTTCCATTCAGTTTAATTATTTGCCTTGCTTAGTGGTTTTTTCCTATGTGTATCTAGAATGTCTTTCAGTTTTTTGCAGGATTGGTTTGGTGATCATGAAGTTCTTCAGCTGTTCTTTGTCATGGAAGTATCTTATTTCTCCATTTTGAAGGACAGTTTTGCAGAGTACATCATTCTGGGTTGGAAGTCATTTTCCTTTGGATCTGAAATATTTCATTCCATGCTCTTCTTGTCTTTATTGTTTGTGTTGAGAGGTCTGCTGTGATTCTGATAGGTTTTCCTATATAGGTGATCTGTCTTTTCTAAAAGCTTTTAAAATTCTGTTCTTATGTTGCATTTCTGGGATGGTGATTGTTATATGTTTGGGTGTAGCTTTATTTTGTTATGGCTATTTGGAGTTCTATATGCTTCACTAACCCATATGTCAGTTTCCATTCTCATGTTGGGAAAATTTTCAGCTAGTCTGTAAATAGCCTCTTGATTTCATTTGTGTTGTCCCCTTCTTTTTCATTTATCCCTATCAATCTTCTGTTGTTTTTCTTTGCATCATCTTGCACCTGTTTAATTTTGATTTCCTGATTCTTTGTTATTTTTAAAAGATCTTTCCTTTCCTGTCCACTGGCTACAATCTTGTCTTTGAGGTCTGAAATTCTATCTTCACTTTTGTTGAGGTGGTTTTGATAACTTTCAGTGGAATTGTTGATTTCTTGTATAGCTCTTTGAATCTGCTTTATGTATTCTGTTTGTTTCTTATATTGTTCATCCAGAAATTCTATCTTTTTTCATTGTTCTCTAATTTTTTAACTGTGTCTTCTTTAGATGTGTTCAGCATTTCTTTCATTACTTTTGTCATTTCTTCTTTTACCTAGGAGATTATTCCTAATTTGAGTTCCTTATAGCTTCCTAGAGTTGTTTCTTTATTTCAGTTGCTATCATTTCAGGCATTTCAGGTATATGGCTTATATTTTCTTCTATGCACATGGCTCCTAGGCTTTCTTGGGATGGGCTGGATGTTTGAGATTGCATTTTGGTCTTTTGTTTTGTCATGTTCCTATATTTTTGTATTTCAAGCGATGTTCCGGTGTTTCCCCTTGGTGTGTTGGAAATCTCCTCCTACATCCTCAGCTCCTGGGACTGAATAGAGGTTGCTGAGCATGGCCCAGTTAGGCCCATAGGACCTCCCATGCCACCTTTGGTGTTCCAGGAAGCTGCGTGGGCTCCTAACTACTGGGGGTGATATCCAACGCTCTCTGTGGGCTAACACTTACACACTTAAACTCACCTCACATGCCCTCAGCTCCCCAGATTGAATGAAGGTCGCTGGGCGTGATCTAGTCAGGCCAGCAAAACCTCCTGAGCCTTGTCCAGTGTTTCAGGAAACTGGGCAGGCGCTTAACTGCTGGGAGTGATGGTCTTAAACTCTTCCCAGTCCAGTGCCAGCATGCTGGAACACACCTCGCACAGCCTCAGCTCCCTGAGTTGAAAGAAGGTTGCTGGGCATGGTCCCTACTAATTTTTTTTTTCTTCTCAGTTATTCCTACCATTGTCAACTGTTACATATCTAAACAGATTATAACTTTAAATTACACTGAATTATAACTTTAAGCTACATTGAATATATATATATTTCTGTTTTCTACCCTTTTTCATTCCCTCCTGTGTTCCTTTTGTTCTTGTAGCACTGCTGTCTCTTACTGTACTGATGTAAAGGTTAGGAACACAGCTATTCATGACTAAGCTGGCATTTGGGACGACTATAATGTTTAGAGGCAGAATAGGCCTGTGTAGTCCTGAGTTGCAGAAACTTATTTTCTGAAGAGTCCTATGTGTGGTTCATGCCCTTGTGGTTTTTTGGCTCAGCACAGCTGACCTCAGTGTTAGAGTTGTAGGCTGTGGATTTTTAGGCTTTAGATGCAGATGACCTGGTTGGCTTTGCCACATACCGTGCACAGCTTTTACAACACAGCCTTGGAACAAGTGGGCCCTTGAAAGCTGTTCCTACACCTGGGGCTGCAGCTTGGAGCTCACACGCTGGTGGATGGGATATGGCCCACATCCTCACTGAGCCTGTCTCCTCATTTGGATGGTGAGGAAGTAAATCAGGGGGTCCTTGTGAGAGTTAAAAGAAGAAATGCAGAGTGAGTCTTAGAAGAATGCCTGGTGTGTGTTAGACTCTGAGTAGATGCTTGGTGTTCCTTTCACGTCTGGACTGATGGTTTTGAGTGTCATCAAATGGTGCCATGTCGAGGATGCTCCCCTGGGAGTCTGAGCTTCTAGATCTTAGGAACCATTCAACATCTTATGATGTGCACTGTGACCATTGCCTGTGGGTCAGTCTGCTGCTAGTTATCATGGTTGTCAGGTGTAGCTTATGTCAACCACACAAAAAGATCCCTGGAGAAAATCAGCTAGCCACTGTATAGATCCAGCTTATCTATATCTTGCATTTCCTTTTAAGACTCTCTACCTCCATGGTACCCCAAATTTCAAATAAAAAATTGTACAAACCAAGATCCTACAAGGAGTAATCAAAAACCTTCTGAGTGCTTCAAAAATAGGCGATTATGTTATAAGCAGACATTTAGGTAGTATATCTTATCTGTGTAACTTGATATATGCGCTATATAGATATTTGCTATATATACACTGTATATAAACATACACAGTGAACTTGAAATTACACTTCTTTGAAAACATAGTTGTCACAGATGCTAATTCTTCAGTCACTTCACATTTGGCATTAATCTCTAATAAATAACACATGACCAATATCAGTAAAAGCCATGGGAAAAACACTCAACATCATTTGCTTCATTATTAATTAGGAGCAAAGAAAAATATTTAAAACCGTTTGCCTTGGTTTTTAATTTATGTTGCTCCCAAAGTTCTGGACAATTGTTCTGCTTACAGACATGTCAAACAATTTTCTCTGGACTTATTTCTTATGCTGCTATGGTCAAATACTGTTTGGTTAACTCTCCATTGGTAAATGACTTTTCTTGATTGCTAAAATACAAAGTACTTGGAGACTTTGTTGGTTGTAACATCATTTTACCTTTTTTATTTTTGGGGTGGTACCAGAGATGGAACCCGGGTCTCTGTGTGAGTTACATGTGAGAGCTATAGCCTCAGCCTTTTCTTATTTTCTTTTTGAGATAAGATCTTGCCCACTTGCTCCTACTGGACTTGACCTTGTGATTCTCCTGCAACCCAAGTAGCTGGAATTACAGGCATATACTACCATATCTGGTCTCATTTTATTTTCTAAAATGTGTAAATATATTCTGTGGTAATGGGACACTGTGTTTTACATTCTATTGTTTGCTGACCTCTGTTTTCCTATGATTTGGGAATAATGTGATGAGTGCTTAAGCTGGTAATGTCCAGAGTACTCTCTTGATACAATAGCACCACTCATAATAAAGACAGTCATTTGCCATCTAACTCACTTTCAAAGTAATCCACACACCACTTTGTGCAAAAAGCTCAGCATCTGAAGTACCCCTTGCTCTTTTAGGTTTTGATATGGTATGCATTGGTAATTTTTTAAAGATAAAAATACCAGGGTGCATTGGTACCCATGACACTGAAAATGGTATTGGAAAATGTACTGTGTAACAAAAAGGTGCCAACTGTAACAGGAATTCACTAGGTTTCAGGAAAAATGAATAAAATAAATGTTTAAAGAATACTTTAGATGCCAAAAAATGATCAGGTTTTTTTTTTATTATCAGTGATCAAACTTATGACCCCCAGTCCAAGAAATCAGAAAATGTACAAGACACAGTGATGACAACATAGGGTTGCTTTTTTCTAATAAAAGAAAAATAAATTAGGGATTCTAGGAGACATATGTGTATAAGACATGATATAAATATGAAGCAAATTAAAATGTCACATAACTGTGGCTAACTGAATATTCTTTGAGGGTTACTGAGTTTGGGCCGTAGAATTACAGAAAAAGAAACATAATCATAGAGCACTGAAAAATAACCAATATTTGCAATGTAAACACTGTATATTATTTTCATTTTTTAAAAAGGGGAAACATACACAAAGTACAGAAAACTGATTTGCAGGTATGTCATCAACACTGACTAAAGAGTAAAATAACCAGAAAGTGAGAAAATACTTTGAAAAAATCTGGAGGTTCTGGCCAGGACAGTTGGGCAAGAAAATGAAATGAAAGGCATCTAAACTGGGTAAGAAGTAATACACACCACTACATGTAGAATACCCTGAGAAATAAATCTAATGAAAAAAAAAAAAACCTTACTAGAACCAATAAATGCAAGACTTCAGGATACAGGCTCAGGGTATAAAAACCACTGCATTTCTACACAGTAGCAATGAGCAACCTGAAAATGCAACTCCGAAAACAATTTCATTTACAATAGCATCAAAAGGAAGAAAATCTAGGTTTAAATTTAACCACAGAAATTCAAGATCTCTATACCTAACACTGCAAACTGCAAAGCAATTGACGACTATCTACGTAAACAGAAAGTCATCCATGTTCATGGGTTGGAAGACTCACAGTGGTCAAAATGGTAATACTCAAATCTACAAATTTTCCACACAGTTTCCATCAAAAACCCTAATACTTTTTCAGAAACAGACAGACTAGCCCTAAAATTTATATGGAAATTCAGCAGGCTCAGAATAGCCAAAACAATCTTTGGTTTTAAACTGACTGCAGTACTAAGCAGAGTAAACCTCTATTATAGTAAAACTTAACTGAAATAAATAATTCTGTAATTAAAATAAGTACAGTAAAGTCTATTGTAATCACAGTAACTGCAAGTCTTGTCTACATTAGTCAACACGGTGTAGTTTCAAAGGACAGACACATAAGACAATGAAATAGAACTGAAAGTCTGGACATGAACCCACTTGTACCTATTAGTTGCATATTATGAATCTGATAGTTTTAAAGTAGAATACGTAAGATCTTACAAGTCATTAATAAAAAGACAACTCAGTTAGTCAGTGGACTAAGCATCTTGAATAGCTGATTCTCCAGAGAAAATGTACAATGGCCAATAGACACAGGAAGAGGTGCCGGACATCATCATCCACCAGAGCAACGTGTATCAACACCATGAGCTAATGCATTACAGGACAGCTACAACAGTTGGCGAGGATGTGATGAACCTGCATCGCTCATAATTCCGCTGGTAACATATAAAATAGTGTGGCTGCTTTACAAAAAACTAGGGCCCTTCTTCCAACAGGCAGTTACCACATAAGCCGGCAGTATATCCTAAGAGACAGAGAAAAACATATCCACTCAAAAACTCGCACGCAGACATTCACAGGGGGATCGTGGGGCTCAGGGGCTGGGCTGGAATCCACACCGTCCTCAGACCCGGGTAAGGTGCCTGCAAACCAGGCCCCTCCCGCCTGCCGCCCTCCCCTGCTCCTGGCCTTTGCACCTGCGCCCCTTCGTGCTGCAGCGTGGCCCTGCACCTGCTCTGGGCAGAGGCTGCGCCCGCCGCTGTCCGAACCCCCGGACCGCAGCATGCCAGGCGGTGGGGAGGAGGAGACAGGGCGACAGGAGGAGACAGAGAAAGGACTGCTGCCCTGGCTGGGAAAGGCGGCAGGATAAGGAGGGCAGGCGGGCAGGGAGACCGGCGGAGTGGTTGGGGTAGAGGTGTCTGCAGACTGGGCGGCGAGTAAACGTTTAATAACCCAGAGAAGTAGCCAGGCGTGGTGGCACATGCCAGGAATCTCAGCACTGGGGAGGCTGATGCAGGACAATCATAAAAGTTCACAGGCAGCCTGAACTGCATAGCAACACCGTGTCGCAAAAAGGCAAAATAAATGAATAAATTCTTTAAAAAACCGTTAAAAAATTAAATATGAAACCAAGAGCTGCATGGCCATGTATGTGGGTATATATCCATAACCATAATCATAAAATATAAAATTAGAAATTCTGACTAAACATATTTTAAATGTTCAGAAGCTACACATGACTAGTTGCTCCCACGCTGGACATTGCTATGCTTATATATAATTTTCCATTTTTTTAAATGCAAGTATATAATGTTACATAATATCTTACATTATGTTTTACTTTATATTTTATATATTTGCAAACATGTTCCAAATGTGTTATTGTTCAAGTATGCAACTTAAAACAGCTACAAGTATTCTATTATAAATGTATTAAATGTTATTTTCCTGCCGTTATACAAAGTCCTTTTGATGTCATTGAATTATCCTTAGGAGAAAATCCTAGAAAAGGAAGTTAGTGGATGAACGCGTGTTACATCTAAAGCTACAACGTGTTGTCAAACTGCTTTCTAGAAAAAGCTGTGTAGATGTATATACCTTCATCTCAGACTGACATGGAGGAAATGCTAGACAGCAAACGCACTGTTTGTGTCTCCCGAAGTTGAAGAATGGATTCAAAGGAACAGCAGAGGTTAAGAGTAGGAAAACTTATTGGAGAAAATGGGGAACCAGAGGGGGGAATGGGATAGGAATAGCTTTTAAGAGACAGGAGGGGTCCTGAATGGGTTGCCAATGAGCCCACCTCTCAAAGGAAAGTTTTTGTTGTTTTTGTCTTTTTGAGGCAGGGTTTCGCAATGCAATTCAGGCTGGCCTTGTGCTCAGTTTGTACGATCCTCCTGCCTCGGCCTCTCCAGTGCTGGGATTACAGGCATGTGCACCATGCTCGGCCTCAAAGGAAGTTTTAAAGGGCAAAATCATGAGGCAGGTACAACCTGAATAAAAATTATGGTGAACCAATAGTATTGCAAGTATAATCACTTAGGTAATATTGATCTAATGGTAGCAAAGGTACAGTGACATAATTAACCGTCTTAATCTTGTTTTCAGTCTTAGTCTGCAGTCTCAGTGCTGTCTTGGTGTTAGTAGGTGGGAGAGGATGGCCTAACTCTAATGAAATAATGGGAAATCTCAAAAGGCTGATACCAATAATCCTAAACCTCTGAAATGTGTAAACTAGGCCTTGTGACTGCGATCCTCAGTTGCACCTCCAGCTACAAGTCTGATGGAGTCTCATCTTCTGCACTGACTCTCTAAGGCCCAGTCCTGTCTGGCTGCCTAATATAGTCCTACCTAATTTTGCTGTCCAGAAGTTAAAACATGCTGTTTTTCCTTTTAAAGAACAAAAGCAATAAAAACAATGGTGGAAAATTTCAAAATAAGACTGTAGGAGAGTCACAGTGGTTAGTACACTGCATATTGAAAACATGCTGTTAAAAAAACTTAAAAATTTGATGTGGAAATCTGTATTATGATTAGTGAGAAAGGCATTTGCATTTCCTTAATGCTTTTTTTTACTGAGGGCAGATCAGATCTGTAGGAGGGACAACAGGAAATGAAAACACAAATTTCAGGGGACCCG
Organism: Cavia porcellus; assembly: GCF_034190915.1. Lineage (NCBI taxonomy): Eukaryota > Metazoa > Chordata > Mammalia > Rodentia > Caviidae > Cavia > Cavia porcellus. The sequence goes on along the minus strand of NW_026947507.1, from coordinate 7,072,459 downwards.
GACAAGAGGGACCTGGAGTTCGCCTGTAGTGGACGGCTCTGTGACCCCCATGGTGGGCTGGATTTACTGGCCATCAAGAAGCGCAGGAAGGGAGGTAGCACCTGTTTCATGGAACAATAACTATAAAAGTGGACGGGTAAGGATTAAGTAAAGGAGGAACCAGGTTTTCTCTAAACCCTAAGCCTGTGTAGCAGAGATGCCCTGGCCTCGCCAGTATACTTGTTGGTTAGTTGCCCAGGTAATGGTTCCTGTTCCAGTTCAATTGCTCCTGTCTCCAGGTGACTTGCTTCCCTGTTGGATCCCCATTTAATCAATATTGCCCAAGTGACCATACTTGTAATCTTATTACCTGACAGTAGTCTTATCCCACCTCACACCCATCCTGTGACTTTTCTATTGGATCAGTATTACCTGAGCGAGCTGGGTGTGAGGCACACACCTGTAATCCCAGCACTCTGGAGGTTGAGGCAGGAGGACTGCTGTGAGTTGGAGGCCAACCTGGGCTATGTAATAAGTACAAGGCCACCCTCAACTACACAGAGAAACCTGGTCTCAAAAAATATTTTCCATTAAAAAAATATTACCTAAATGACTGTTTTTGTAACCTTCTGTTGTCTCACCTTAAACCCACTTTACCTCGTGGTTTTGCTCAGTAAACACCTTTGAGAAGCAGGGTTGGAGGACAACTCACTTTCTGGGCCCCATACTGTCTCTCTTAGAAGCTTTTCTTTCTTTCAATAATTTCTTCCTGCTCTTAACTTGTATTGTTCCAGGAATTCATTCCTTACTTTTAGAGAACACGAATTTGGAGTTTTGGACATCTAGCCCTAACAGATTGGGTTTCTTTCTCCTATATCAAAAGCAGGCAAAAATGTCTACACTTGAGTGGATCTGGCGTTACACCTTCAGGGTTTCAGTGGTGGGAACACAGGCCAGTTTATTAATCAATGCTGAGATTTCCTTCCTTTACCTGTCCACACCCCCCAAATAAACAGACTTCCCTTTGATAGAGAGTAGATAAGGGTTTAAAACATAAGAAACAATTTCTTTTGAGATTGCTCAGGTATGCAGGATGGTTTGGAAAGAATTATCCATCTGTGAGATGCAGGAAGAAGCAGGAAGAAGACAAACCCCGCTTCCCCATACACTATGCAGGAAGAACACTCAGGTTACATTAATCTTCCATGCCAATCTCACATAATATTGACATAGGGAAAAGAAAACTCCCAGATACTAGATGTCCAGTACAGTTTGTGTTTTCTAAAATCGAAGAATGAATTTTAAGAACAATGGAGGTTAAGAGCAGAATATTTACTGTCCAAGACAGACAGAAAGGGTCCAAAGTAACTTGCCAAGGACCCTGTGTTTTACAGGGATTTTTATAGAGCAAAACCACGAAGCAAGGTGGGTCCATGATGGGGAAAAATAGGAACTCCCAAGACAGGTAGGTGGGCATGAGGTGGGAAGAATTACTGTCAACCATTAAGATTATAATTACTCAGGTAAAACTGATTAAAATCAGGAACAAATTGGAAAGCAAGTCATATACAAGCAGGTATGAATACAGAATAGGCCCTTTGCTGGTAAGGGTTTGGGTTAATGGCTCCTTCTGGCTTTCTCAAGGTGACTGATACCTGAAAGAGAGTTTTGCCCTAGAATAAATTACAGGACATTATGGGAGTGGCCTAACATGGCTGGAGGCCAGATTGGGAAAGCTAACCCTGATGGCCACTTCTTCTTTCTTCTCTGATTACAGCTGCCTCCTTCCTTTCCTTGTGCCTGTGAAGAAAATTCCAGTCAGCTTCTCAGGCGTCATAAGCGCCCACCCTAAATGTACTTCCAGTCAAAGGTCACACATACCTCCAACCCCTGTATCAAGTGGAGGAGAAAGCCAAACTCTTGTGGGTTGTGAGGTCTGGCCATCCTTTAACTAAAAAGGCCATTTTCACTTTAATATTTCTAAATCAATTGCCTATAACAGTATCACCACTCAAATTTCTGCATCAATGACATCTGCACCCAAAATTTGATGCTTAATTACATTTTGTGTTATCTCTAAGCCCGTTATTCATGTTACCTTAGGAAAATGACACAACAGATGATTATGGAATTGACCTGATTTGTAAAGTTGCCCCAGCCAGTACCCTAGTGACAGCCCCCATCTGAGCTACCAATCCCTTCCCCACCTCTGCCCCTGGCCAACCCAGCCCAACATGCAGGGCCAGGCTGGTTGCCCCAGGCCTTCAAACCCTGTAGGTTCCCTCCAGACAGGTGGTGGGGTAAATGATCCAGTTCACCCTCTGGCTCATCCAGTCCTGGCCTAGTCGTCAGCAAGCAGGTAGGTGACTGCTCAAAAGCAACAGGAAGCCCAACATGATTAGACAACAACCCTCAAATACATCCACCCGAGAGTACATGCATACGGGTTTGCTTATTAGGAAAACTTCTGGGAGGTTCTGTTGGGGCACGATTATAATGTAAGAAGACATTTATAAAATAGCAAATTTAAATATTTTATGATCAATTGGAAGTCTCTGACCAAGCTTCTGCTGTTTCTGCTGGGTTCAGTTGACCTTGACAGTGTCTAAAGCCCAACTGCATACCTCTGATGAGCAATGAGATAGAGGAACTGGGCTAGAAATGAAACCCAGTAGAAAGGATACCAAAGATCTCGGTAATTCAAATGTGCCTCATTCATCTCTCCTCGCTGAAAGCCAAGCAATGCGCCTGGGCTTTATTCCTCCACCCTTCCCTCTTGGCAGAGGAAACCCTTCTCATGCATCCCAGGAGTCAGCTCATACTTTTCCTCCAGGAAACATGGATAGAACGTCTCAAGACTATTTTCCATCAACACATTTCTCTGGCTCACGTCTCCCACTGCCATAGTGTCTGTTCACTATGAGGCTGTCCTCAGAATGTTTCTCTGAGAACTGTACTGTCCTCTCCCATGCCACCTTGAAGACAGTCTCCTTCAGGGTTGATTCAGCCTGCTGCTGAATTTCCAGAAGCACAACCAAAAAACCTGACGCATTTTTATGTCTCTTCAAAAGTAATTTTGACATATCTCTCATTTTTAATTTATCATTTTAGGATATTTTGTAAATAAAGATGAATTAAATGTGAAAAATTCAAATCCTCAAATCATAAATCTATATTAAATGTCAGTTAATAAAAACAGTGCCTATTTTAATGTGTAGTGTGACTATTGCTACAAAGATCTCATTTTGCCTTTCTCCAAGTAATAGAATTCCAAGAACATCCAATTTGAATTTTCATTCTCTCAATCACAAGGTTCACTTTTATCAATTGGGCTCCATAAAAACCTTAAAGAGATAGGAAGTCAAGTGGATGAATTCAAATAACCTGCAGTGGCTCACTGGAATTTTTTCAAATTGGTTTTTATGCCTCTGGGGAACATCTTGAGCTAAAAGTATAGAAAGATCTAGCAAACTGATGGTGACTACTTTAAGGTTTTCAAGAACAAGGCAAATAAGATCCAGGGTAATTAACTAGACTGTAAGCTACTCACGAGAAAATTAGGTTGTAAAAATTATAGTCAATAGATACGATTTTTGGGCAGGGATTTTTTTTTTTATACCGGTACCAGGGATTGAACTCACGACCGCACGCTTGCAAGGCAGGCACTTATGCCACTGAGATAAATCCCCAGCCCAGGAAGGAATTTCTTTAGCCTTCCTAAAATGACTAAGCTCAAATAAGCCTAGAAAAAGAAGCACTCCTTAAAATTACATTCTGTGGCAATTTTGAATGCTGCATGTTAAATATGGTTGATTTAAAAAATATTAGCATAAAAAATTGGTAACATTTACTTTTATTTATTATTACTGTTTTTGCTTCACTTTAAGAGAAAAACAGCAAAAAGTTCCCCTAGTTTTTTGTAGAGGTTTATTAAGACATGCTGAGATCTATGATGTTTTTAATAATTAGCCCTATTTAAAACTTTTAAGAGATTTCAATATAAAAATAATATACACAATAGACAAAGTAGCAATTTCAGAATAGATTAATAATGTGATCAAACTTTGTATTAGTAAATATTTCTGTGTCCTCAGTAACTAAGACAGGAAGCAGCTAAAATTTGAAAATATTTACTTAAAAACAAATAATTACAAGTTACAAAAATTCTGTAACTTTTCAAGACCATGAATCTGGCATCTCCATCTGCAAAAACTGTTTAAATAACGTGAGAAAAATACAAATGACTGAGGAGGACTTTACAAGTGTAGATAACAGGACATCTAAAATTCATGAGTTATGAAAAAAAATTAAGAGATTTAAGAAGCATGCATTTCCAGTGACATGAAGAGAGAGACTATGAACTGTGAAACTGCAAAGTAAATATCCTGAACTAAATTGTAGAACCAGTTTTTAAGATGATTTCGGTGAAGTTGTAATGCCTGGGTAAACTTTGAGTATCCCAGTGTTCTTGTATATACAAAATTTGGTGGTGTGGTGAACCACACCTGGAATCCCAACACTCTGGCAGTCTGAGGCAGGATTAAAGTTTGTGACCACCCTGTGCTACCTAGCAAGACTCTGTCTCAAAACAAAAAAACAGAAAACTGGTTGGGGATGTAGCTCACTATAAACATCCTGGGTTCAAAACAGAAAAAATAAAGTCAATAATCTGAGTGATCAGGAAAATATAAATTGAAAGTATATCATGATTTCCAAAAATGGTTCAAATATAAAATATTCATATCAAACTGAGAAAAATTAAAAGTCTCATGTTTATTGATAATATAATCACTCTAGAAAACTGTGTTTGTATAATCTACAAGGTTAAATAATCACCCTGTAAAGCATTAATTCACACGTTAGGCATATATTCGAAAAAGGAATGTATATGCCCATTGAAAGATATGTACAAGAATGTCCATAACTGCTATATTCTTAATGTTCAAAATCTGAAAACAACCCAAATGTTCTAATCATACAACACCACCCTACCAACAATTATAAGTAAGTACAAGAAAGCAAGCACAATATTTCAGATGTGTCGATCTGTTTTTAAGAAGATCAACAAGAGGCTAGAGGATGATGAAGTCAGAGTAGTGGTATTTGGGTGGCAGCAGTGTCTGCAAAGAAGGCATGACACAGCATTCTGGGATGCTAGGATCTTCTGCCTGCATCCGAGAGGACGACAGCCTCTGACACAGCACAACAACAAATTACTGAACACAACACAAATTAAGGAGAAAATCCAATCCAATTCATTAAAATTTAGGATTGTATAAAAATTAAATGTTAAATTCACTTATTACTCTATATCAGAGATGGTGAATCTTTTAGAACTTTCCATGGTGAAAAATATCCTGATGTGGCATAAGTGCCATACATTCACCACCACCACTCTATATTTTTCTTTAGGAAAGTCTAGCTCACAGTGCAGCCTGGAACAATTCACTGATCTTTTTTACATCTATATTTATTTGTTAGCAAAAAAAATGGCTAGAGCCAGGCATGGTGGTACACTCCTATAATCCCAGCACTCAGAGGCTGAGGCAGGTAGACTGTTGCAAGTTTGAGACCAGCCTGGGCTACAAAGTGAGCCCAAGGCCAGCCTGAACTACATGTGAGACCCTGTCTCAAAAAGACAAACAAACAAACAAAACCTCCCCAAAAGATGGCTAACATTTGTAATTTAGATACTTAATTTTAAAATACTAGCATCAAAGTTTGTTTTAGACCGGTTTAAGTGAAAGATATTTTTTATTAAATATTTACTTGTATTGCTTTTTAAGTGCATCTTTAGTTTTAAAAGTAAAACAATATATAAAAGCAGCTGGTTTACTCTCTTGATTTATTGTAAGTATTAAAAGTTATGACTTGAGATGGCGTATTGGGGGGGATTCGGTGATTCCTGACACTATGAATAGTTAAAAATAAATTGCCTTTATCATTGAGAAAGAAAAAAGTATCTTTCCACAGTTGAAAATAGTTTTCATTGAAAGAGTGAGAATAACATTTAATAAAAGGTTGAGAGTAACGTAATCTAACACAATTCTTGACAAAGAAATGAGGCAAATTCAAATTAAATCTAAAAATTTAAATTAAGTAGCTTTATAAAATATTGAAAACTAGCTAAAATTACATGCATAGGTATTTAATAAGAGGAATAGCAAAGAAATTTAAATATGATAGGTTTATCAACAATAAATAAACATTTTTAGTGCAAATAGTGCAGAAAAATTCCTCAAAGATCATCGTAATCATTCTAATCTATACAAAATCAGTGTCAGTTCTAGATACAATCTATATAGTACTGTGTATCTGTGAATTCAGCCACCGGGATGAAATGCCAACTTGCGAATCATAAATATAAAACATGTGCTTAGTTCTGAGTCCCATTTTTCCTTTGGCAGTTCATGTTTTCAGGAAAATCTGGAAAGAAAAGAAAATTTTAGAAATCTAAGCGGATTAATTTCCATCCATCTATGTTCCTTTGCAATTAAAATTTACATATAAGATAACTTGATTAGGAAGGAATGGGGTGAGGAAAGGATTTTAGTATAGTCATATAAACAAGCGATTTTTCAAAGTCAATGTTGTTTTAAAACTGTGGAGAATATAAATTTGTTGTAAAATTAGCCCTACATTCAAAATGATGTCTCCTACAAATCTTGAAAAATAAGATATAAAACAATTCAGAGCTGGCAGTAATGTGAAGCGCAGGAGCAGATAAATTGGAACGGACATGAGAAATGTCTGTCACCCCTTCCGAGACTTCCCAAGTTTCTTCTCAAAGTCTATTCTTTCAGCCTAGTGGGCAGGACAGAGGACCACATAATACTAATATCCAAGCCAAACTAACTGGGCCAGGACATACCTCTTTCCTCTCTCTTTCCTAAGGATTCATGTTAGAATTCCAGAGCCTCTGTGAGACTCCTGTGAGACTCCTGCTTGAGTTGTCAGATGATATAATCTGACTATGGACAGCAATGGTAAAGGGTGATAGAGAGTATGGGCCTAGCATTAAGAGGGCCTGGGTTTCATCCCAGCTCCCCCAAAAGAAAGCAAACCTCAGGAAGAGCAAGAGAAAGAGGAGCCATGCCTTATTTGTTTTGGCTCTACAATGTAACCCTGAATGATCAAATAACCTGGTTTTATTTAGGCTTGCGGGGGTTAGATTTGTTTTTCAATCAGTCATTCCTAAAGCAAAACAGATGGACAGGGAAAGGAAGAAGATCAGGTGAGGTGAACAATGATGGGGTGGTAGAAAGAAAAACATGACATGTAAGATAATGCAAGAGGAAAATGGCAAAGTAAAATGAAAGGTCTGAAATATGTGCCAGGTTATAAAATTTTAAAACCACAGAGAAATTTGGCACTTATATTGTCCTGGCTAGTGGTTCTCTCTAGCTTTTGCAGCAGAGAAGTTTTACAACATGTGGTACTTAGAAAGATTACTTTGTTACTTCTGTGTAGGAAGAACACTAAAGTCAGGAAGGCTGATCAGAAACTTACTGGAGTAATCTGGGTGTGAGATGGAAAAGAGGCAGACAAAAGTTCATTTAAAGGAAGAAATGATAGGACTATTGAACAATATTTAGTCAAGGGATGTGGTACATACTACACATTAGCTAGGAGAAAGGAACTAATTATAGTTAGAAATTCTGCTCATCTAAGCCAATACTATCCAAAAGACTACTTATATGCTTATTTATACAACATCATGGTTTTTTTTTTTTTGTCTTTTTCCTTTTTATCGATACTGGGGATCGAACTCACGACTGCCTGCTTGCAAGGCAGGCGCTTATGCCGCTGAGCTAAATCCCCAGCCCCATCATCATGTTTAATATAATACAAAACATGTTACACAACATGATCGCTGTAACAACAGAATTACTCTTAAAACTGAACAAGCAATGTTAAGAAAGAATATTTCAATTCAAAAATACTTTTGCAAGGACCCTGAGACTTGAAACTAGAACATCACCTACCTATAGAGGAGCATGAAAATGGCTGTGCATTGCTATCACCTGTTGAAGTTTCTCTTCTTTGGCTCTTCTACAATGGCAAATCTAGAAGATAAATTACTTAAAATATCAGTCACTTCTCCAAAAATATAAAATACAGTATTATAAAAGAATTCTAAGTAGGAAACCTTGAATCTATTGACATTACTTCAAGTTTTAAGTGCTGAAGGCAGCTAATACTTTCTATCAGAGAAGCATTCAACTTTGTGTGGAGATAGTCTTTACCTTCAAATTTTCAGTATAAAATAAACTCTGACCCTTTATGTTAATTCTCTTAGTATTTAATTTCAAATATCTGTTTTTAAAATATGGTGAAAAACCTGTTCTTGTTAACCATGAGAATAAGTAAAAATTTCCAGGCATAGATATACAATATAGAATAACAGATCATAAATCAATGCCTTATTCATACTGCAACCTAGGCAAGTCATTATTTCTCTGCACTTCTTCCTCTCACAAAAAATGGAGATGATAAATCTGTATGTAGTCTGCCTTAACACGATACCTATGCCAAATATATTTTATAAATTTACCAATTAAAGATTTTGTGTGATGGTTCAGAGAAAGTAGATAAATATAAGCTGGGCATGGTGGCATATGCCTGTAATCCCAGCACTTGGGAGGCTGAGGCAGGAGGATTGCTGTAAATTTGAGCCTGGGCTACAAAGTGAGTTCAGGTCCAGCCTGAACTACATAGCAAGATCTTACCTAAAAACAAAAACAAAAACAAAAACCCACCTAAAAACAAAAACAAAACAAACAACATCCCTCAGAAAGTAGGTAAATATTTAGGACTCTATAAAAGGGATCTATTTTGGTTTTTCTTTAAATACAATGGAAAAAAATCAGAAGCTATCCCAGGATGTTCTCAATTTTTAATCTCTGCAGACTATCTCTTTAAACAGTTTATAAAACAGGTTGTTATTCACAAGTATATATAACAACTGTTAAAACCAGACCTATGCTGATTTACCAGTTACTACAGAGTGCTACAGTTACTAGCATTTCTGAAATACAACTATTATAGTATTTGATTTACCTGCTTGTGTACTCAGAACAAGCAGGTTTACAGTGACAGTGGAATGTTGCTATCTTTCCCAATAAAGGCTCTTCAGATGCCTCTCATAGCACTCAAATCTCCAGCTCAGTAACATGCTGGGTTTTTACTCATGAGTGTATTTAAGTAATTTGATATTATGTAGTCATTCATCCTCAACTGAAGAGTATTACATACTGTTCTCTTTTCCATGAAGCTACTGAGAAAATCATCTATTTCAGTTTTTCCCTCCAAGAAATCTTCAGCAATATTATCAGATTCTTCCTCAGCTTCATGGGCAGCTACTTTCAATCTTGCCTGTAGGGTACTTGCACTACAGCTCTGAAAACAAAAATAAAAAACCTGCCAGTCATTATATACTATTAGAGGGAAAGAAATGAGGCAGAGGAATGGAGAAGCAACTTCTTGTATGCCACCTATAGCCTCTTCTTTTATTTTTTAAATTTTATTTTAAAGAGAATAAAACAAAAGAGGACATAAAGCAAATCAGAACAGAACAATGTACGCAACAAAGCACTACACAACAAGACAACTGGATATTAACAGTAGCTATCATAATGTCTCTCTTCTTTGAACTAGGTTGAGTATACCTCACACACAATTAATATCAAAGTACCAAAATAATATAAAACCATTCAAAAGAATTAAAGTATTATAGGACATTCAAAACCAATTAACAGAAAATAAACAATGGCTACTATAATCTCTCATTTTTCCATAAAAAATCTGTTTATACTACCATGCATTTATACTACCATGCAAGATACAACATGATAGAACCAATGGAAATAGAAGAACAAAAGCATGGTACGATTTCAAAGCAAGATGATATTAAATCAGCAATGGCTGCCATGATGTCTTGTTTTCTTCAAAATAGCTGTTCATACCATCACACATAATAAAATCAAACAAAACAGAATAAAATCATTCCAACCAATGACTGAAAACATTATAAGATTTCAAAGTAATATAATGGGGAATCATGATTACCATAAAATCTTACGTACTCTATTTCGTACACTAGGGAGACTATACAGTATTTATACATGTGAGTTTGATTTATTTTGCTTATGAGTATGGTCTCAAATTGCATCCATTTATTTATAAATATCTCAATGTAATCATTCTTTATAGCTGAGTAGTACTCCACTGTACAAAAATACCTCATCTTTCCATCCATTCCTCAGTTGATGGGCACTTAGGTTATTTCCAAGATCTGGACATAGCCTCTTTTTATACAAATCTGCTACCCACTCAGGTCCTCAAGCTTTTGGATATGATGTAGACAAAGAAACCAATCCTGGCTACAAACTACTGAATGAAAACTGGGCAAGTCACAGTCTTTTCCTGGGTATGTTGGAATTCAATGATGTTGAAAGGCACTCTCCAAGATGACACTTTGGCTCACTACTTCCTGGTATTCTGATCTCGTTTAATCTCCTTCCCTGAAGGGTGGGCTGGACCTACAGATTCACTTCCATTAAACAGAATGCAGCAAGAATATGGAATTAAATTTAACCAGAGGTGGAAGACCCTCTGGTAGAAGACTGAAAACTACAAAACCCTATTAAAAATACTTAACGACATACATAAGTAGAAAGACATCTCATGTTCATGGGTTGGAACATGAAATGTTAAGATGACAACCCTAAGCAAGGTAATTCAAAAATTAAAATCTAAACTGCTTTTTGTGCAAATAGAAAACCCATCCTAAAACTCATACAGAATCTCATGTGACTCAAATAGCCAAAAGAATCTAGAAATAAGAACAATGGAAGATGCATATTTCCTGGTTTCAAAACTTACCACAAAGTTAGGTTAACTGAAATAGTATGGCACAGGCATAAAAACATTTTTGGACTTTTTGGACATAACAGCTAAGAAATAAATCCTCACATATAGGATGAATGATTTCTAAAGGAGTGTCAAATCCCACTCAATATGAAAAGGCAGTCTGTTTAGCAAGCACTCCTGGAAATGCTGAAAATGAAGTTGGACCCTTATCTTACTTAACAGAAAAAAATTAAGTCAAAGTGGATCAAAGACCTACATGTAGGAAATAAAAGTATTTTTTAATAACCACTCTAGATTATTGGGGTAGTACCTCATTGGGATACATGACAATAAAAATGTATGGTAATACACTATTTTCACACTACCTATGTTGAAGTGATTTTTTTTTTTTTTTTGGTTTGTTTTTTGAGACACAGTTTCACTATGTATTTCAGGCTGGCCTTGAACTCTGTAGCCCAGGCTCGCCTCAAACTCACATGATCCTACTGGCTTAGCGTCCTAAGTGCTAGGATTACAGGTGTGCAACACCATTCCTGGCTTGGTTATCTGTCTTTATAGGTCTGGCTCACATGGATGATGTTTTATTTTGCTTTTGAAAGTATTATAGTAAAGTAGAGTATATTTTCAAAGATTTTCCTTTACTTAAATATTATTGAGTACCTACTATGTGCTGAGCAATGGCCAGGGGATAAAACGACAGGTCCCTGCTTTCATATAACCAGCAATCTACTGATGTGCTTCTCACACTTTAGAGTACAGGAGATTTATGTTCATCATCAACTCAAGTGAGCATATGTAGAGAGTTCTACTATAGAGGAGACCAAAATCAAGATAAATTTTGTTTTCTAACTTTTAAATGTTTCAATAATCATGTAAGCAATTCTTCTATAAACATTCAGGGGTAAGAATAACTGTTAAAGCAGAATATTTTTTGGACATTTATATTTCTTCTTTGGTTAAGTTTCTTGTTTTCTCCTTTGCTTTTTATAGACCACTAGCATTAATATCTGTCACATATGCTACAAACGTGTTCCCTTTTCCATTTTGCTTTCAGTTTTATGATTTGTACATAGTTAAATATATCAGCTTTTCCTTTCATGGTTCTATCTCTTGTATTATGCTTAGGGAGTTTTTTTTCATCAGCAGAATCTTTGAAAGATCTTAAGAATTAGCTGACTTTCTATGGTTTCCACTGAAAACAGTTTATCTGTAATACCTTTCTATGTCTTTTATGCTACGGGAGTCTAACCCTTTTTTTTTTTTTTTTTTTTGGAATAGATACTGCATAATCAATTATATAACTGGTTGAATTCTCAATTTTTTCAGCAATTATTCATATACCAAATGTATTTCTGAATTGCATAGCCTTTTCCACAGAATTATGGTTTTTTTCCTTATAAAACTATCATTTTAAATGATGAGGTTTTACAGTATATTTTGATATAGGAAAAACAGTGTCATTCTCATTATTTTTTTGTTTGACCTCTTCTTTTTTTTTTTTTTAATTTTTTTATTTAAAGAAAAGGAAATAAAAGAATACATGGAGATTTTAAAAAAGGGTAGAAATAATACAAACTTACAGAAAAACAAACGGTAAGAAATTGCTGGTTGATAAGTTACACATTGTCATCTTAGAAATAGCTGTTCATGTTATAGAATTAAAGCATTTAGAATGACATTCATAAAGTGACACTACAAACCCTTCTGCTCTATGATCGAACAAGAGCTCAGTAATATGGTTATCAGTCCTACACATTTGTTTTACTTCTCAAAGAGGGTAAGATTAAACGTATCAAAACAGAACATAGCAGTTAAAAAAACAATTTAAAGAAATACAGATTTCGTAGCAAGCCCACTGGAGATCTACATTGTCTAGTTTCTTACAAATAGTTGTCCCCATCTTCACCCACCTTATATACTTATTGTATATTATAGAACTAATCAAATCATTGAAGACTTTTTAGGTCCTCAAGTACCAAATTTGGGAAGACAATAGTAACTACTAACGCATCTCTCATTCTCTTTGTGATAGCTGTCCCCATCTCTACATATGCTGAAATTGAACTCAAGAAACCAGTCCAATGTCATTCTAATCAGCAAACATTAGTATTGCTAGACTTTCTATCATAATGCTACTAAATTAGCCTCGGGTTTCTTAGCGTCTCTTCCTTAGAGTATCTGTTCATTACATCTTACTTTATATAATCTGTTCCCGTAAATAATTAAAAAGAAAAAAAACCCATGTGTGAATTTCTACATATATATCTATCCTCTCTATGTTATAGGGAATACCAAGTCATAGCAAGACAGCAAAACAATTTCCTAGAAAAGCATGCAATGGATAAAACATATAAGACCACAATATAGACGATCTTCCGTAGTTACTATGTTTCCTCTTGTTATTTTCAATAGATTTGACCACCACACTGGCTTATTATAGTTAAATATAGTATCACCTATTTTTATAAAAATTTAACTTTGACAGCATTGTAGGATTTGGAAGCTGTTACTAATTAATACCAGTATGGATATTCTTTACATCTTGTCATCCTCAGAGTAGTTGCCTCTACTTTTAGGATTGATACTAACAAGCATACCAATTTCAAATAAAATCAGCCATGGCCAACCCATAGTCTTATGATTCAGATTCAATTAAGATCAGTCATAGTAAGACAATGTAAGTATTATAGGATTTCAGTTTAAGTTAATAGGAAAGTAAGGATAGTTACCATGGTATAACCTGCTATTTTTGGGTCAAGATGTCTGTGCCCTCAAATCTGACATGAGTGGACAGACCAGTATATATTAAATTCAAACTAAATATGTCCATAAGACTACTATGTCTTTTAAATCCTTATACACCATTAACAATGACCTCTGCCTTTTTCTTTTTTTTTTTTATAGAGTTTCAGCGCTATCTATACTTAAGACTATAGCTTACCGTCTCTGCCTCATGTCTGCTACTCCACTTTTCTACTATATTTTGTCCACCTTATTCCCTCATTCCACTGTCTGCCCCATTCACTGAGGCCTCTCTGCCACTGTTGCTGGAATCCTGGTGTCTCTTCCTCTCTTTCTCTGTAATGTCTTTCAGCACTCTGTGTAGGGTTGGATTGGTGGCCATGAACTCCCATAGTTCCTCCTTGTCTTGAAAATATCTTATTTCTCCATTAATTTTGAGAGAGAGTTTTGACGGGTATATGAGCTTCGGTTGCATATCATTTTCTTTCAGGACTTGGAATATTTCTCCCCACTCCCTTCTTGACTTAAGAGTTTGTGTTGATAGGTCTGCTGTTATTTTGCTAGTTTTCCCGTTGTAGGTAATCTGCATCTTTTCTTTGGCTGCTTTTAATATTCTGTTCTTTTGGTGGATTTCTGGAATCTTTATTATTATATGTCTAGGCGTAGATCTGTTTTGGTTGTAGGTAGCTGGTGTTCTGTATGCCTCTTTTATCTGGATATCATTTCTTTTTACTATATATGGGAAATTTTGCTTTAATATATCTGTGAATATTCTTTGTATTTCATTTTTGGTTGCTCCTGCTTCCTCACTCATATTCTTTATTCTTAAGTTATGTATCTTTTTGTCATCTTCTAGTTTTTGAATTGCTTCATTCTGGTTCCTTATTATTTTTAAGAGGCCTTTTCTTTCACGATCATATGCCATAAATCTCTCTTCAAGTTTCAGTAGGCTGTCTTTAGTTTCTGTCAAGGCATTTTGCCAGTGTTCAATGGAGTTTTTAGTTTCCTGGTATTCTCTTTGGATTTGTTTCATGCATTCTAAGTTATGTTTAAATTCTTCTTCAGAAGTTTCTCTTTCTTTTCTGATTTCCTCAGTTCTTCCATCTGTGTTCTCTTGGGCGGGGCTTGTCATTTCTTTAATTAATCTCTTTATATCTTGTCTCACTTGAATCACGAGTACAGCTTTAAATTCTTCTATGAGATCATGTAGGTACTTTTTAATTTCAGCTGATGCTGTGTCGAGCAATGGATGGTTACTGTGCTTGTTCTCTTCGGTGTTTACTTCTCCTGGGCTTATTTTCTCATGTTGGGCAGCTGGAGATTTTTTTAAATTTTTATCTCTTGTCATGTTTCTGGTTTCTTTCAGACTGTCCTGGGGTTCTCTGGCCCTCTCCGAATTGCTTAGGGCCTTTCAGAAGCGTGCTGCCTTGAGTTTTTGCTGTCCTCCCCAATTTGCTGTTATCTGGGGTAGGCTGGGATGCAAGGGTGGTACAGGCTAGTCTCCAGCCTCTGCGCCAGTCAGTCCGTAAATTAGACTGTACTTTCTGGATGTCACTGAGTTGTGACTATTTTGTATCTGCTTGCTGGGCCCCAAGCAGAGGCTTGGTTTAGCCCCAGTATCTCCTGCCGGTTCTCTTTGTACCAGAAGCAGCTGACTAATGTCACGATGGCACAGGGTCCTGCCCAAATCCCAGCTGTTCTCTTCCAGACCTCTCTGTGACAGGAGCACCAGCACAGCAGAACTGCCCAAACTCAAGATGTCTCCCACCAGTTCTCTGTATGAGGCTGAAGCCAACACGTACTCAGGCTTGCCCAATTTCAAGATGCCTTCCACTAACCCTCCCTACAGGGGGCTCAGTGAGGCCACTGAGCTGTAGGTTCTGCCCAACTGTAAAATGGCTGCCACCAGACTCTGTGTTATTGATGTCCCCGTGGCAGCGGGCACTGACCCGTTCCAAGACGTTCTCTGGCCAACCCCAGCAGCCGCGGGGTCCCCAGTACTCACCAGGGTCCACGCCGCCCACTTTTCCCACGCTCCTGGTACAGCGCGGATCGGTCAGAAATCCGTGCAGCGTGCACTCCCGGTACAGCGCAGAACGGTCAGAAATCTGCGCAGCGCCTGGTACAGTGCGGAATGGATGGTCAGAAATCCGCACTACGTGCACTCCTGGCACAGTGCGGAACAGCGTATGGCTTTGGAGCTCGAAAGTCTTTCAGGATCTCCTCTGGTGTAGCAGGGCAGTCAAAAGCCAACACAGCTTTTCCTGTTGGGTCCACGGGTTAAATTGTTGATTTAAAGGCACGGGATTTGCAGCCTCCTGTTTTCAGCCTTCACAGTCTCAGCACGACTTTAAATCCTCCAGCTGCACTGTCTTGGTTAATAAGAATCGTTATCCATTTGTCTGGCTCTCTCCATGTTGTCATATTCTAGCTTCTAATATGATTTCTCCGGAGAGACTCTCCGCCCGATCCTCTAGCAAGCCGCCATTTTCTTCTCCCTCGACCTCTTCTTAACCTACTTAGTTTTTCAGATAAACTTCACAACAGTTTGTTAAGATATTTAAAAAATATTTTTGGGACTCTGAAAATTTATTAAAAATTTGTAAGTTATTTTAGGAAAAATGAAATCTTTGTTAATACTCTATTTTTCGTTCTATGGATAATCTAGCTCTGCTTTAGTTTCATTAAAGGTTATTCACTTTATTGAGCTCAGTTGTAAGTATCTTATAGTTTTATTGATGTTGTAAATGATTTTTTCTCTATTTCTTTTTGCAGTGGTAAGTGCTAAAAAATGGGAAGCACCTTTTCTCTAGCATTTCTGGTAAACAACTGTTTTACCTCTTCATTCTCTTACCTTATTGAAGTGTTTACCATCTCCTAAGCAGCCTTACAGCTCATTGATAATGGGGATTACTCCCTTATTCCTTTTTTTTTTGGTACTAGGGATTGAACTCATGACCTCATGCTTGCCAGGTAGGTGCTGTTCTACTGAACTAAGTCTCCATCCCTACTCCCTTATCCCTAATGTTAACAAGAAACTGGAAATGCTTAGGCATTAGGTATATTTACTGTTGGCTTCTAATCTTTTTTATCAAATAAAAACTAATTTCCATTTGTAGCTTATTAGAAATTTGCTTCAGGAATGATGTTGACTGCTGTGAACGACTCTTCAACATGTACTGAGCTGCACTGTGTACTGAAGAGTACTTCAGCTGCCCCTCCCAAGGGTTCCTACTGAAGTTTAATCACTAATTCTCATATTTCCTATTTACACGACCTGAAGGAAGTTATTCAGCCTTTATGTGCTTTGGATTCCTCATCTGTAAAATGCAAAATAGGGGGAAAAAACTACTTGATAGTTTGGAATAATAATGGACCAATATGCATAGTAAACATATCGCTTTGTATAATGCAAAATACATATTAATTGCTCCATATGAGCTATTCTTATTGTAAAGAATAATCATGTGAAATTCATAAATTTATATTCTTTTAAAATTCTCTTTTTTTGTTTTTTTGAAACAAGGTCTCATTGTGGGTTCAGGCTGGCCTTGGGCTTACTTTGTAGCTTAGGCTGGTCTTGACCTTGCAACAATCCACCTGCTTCAGCCTCCCAAGTGCTGAAGAGTGTGCCACCATGCCTGGCACAATATCCTTTTTTTTTGCTGTTGTTTGTCTTACTTTTATTTTCTGATATATTACATAGGCCTTACCTGCCAAATTTCAATGTTAAAAGAAGTATTATTAACTATAATATTGCTTACTGGTATGAACTGTATAGACTATACCCTTT
The DNA here is from genome assembly GCF_034190915.1 of Cavia porcellus. Taxonomy (NCBI): domain Eukaryota; kingdom Metazoa; phylum Chordata; class Mammalia; order Rodentia; family Caviidae; genus Cavia; species Cavia porcellus. The sequence goes on along the minus strand of NW_026947507.1, from coordinate 7,055,073 downwards.
TTTGTCTTGTTTTTTGAGCAGGATCTTGCTATGTAGTGAGGATGGCCTTGAACTCAACTGTGTAGCCCAGGTCAGTCTTAAAGTCACAGTGATCCTCCTTCCTCAAATCCTTGAGATTATAGGTGTGTACCACTGTGCCTGGCCCTCCATTCTTTTTTATTTTTAAAAGATTTTATTTTTTTACCAACATAATTTCACCAATTAAATTTTATAAACTATTTTGCATACATTATTACTTTTTAATTTGCTACCTTTTCTTTAATGTATCTGGACTCTTACAAGTGAGTCTAAAGTTAAAGATTTTTTATTTTTGTTACAAGGGTTACATAGCTCCCATAACTCACTCAGAAATTACTTATGAGAGTTTTTTTGTATTTTCCTGTTTTATTATCAGACATGTTCTTATATGAACACACTGATTTATCATGTATCATAACTGAGAGCTATTTATCTATATGTAACTAGATCTTATAAAGTTAGATGCTTAATAAACAGTTTCTGATAATAATGACAGTAGCAATTTGGCCCATGGACTTCAGGATTGAAAGTTCTGAGGGCAAAAGAAAAGAACTAGACAACCTTACCTCACTAAGTTCATGCTGCCTTTGCATTTTCTTTTCAAAAGCAGATTTCATTTGTGTAAGTAACTCATACTAAAAGAGAAAATAAAAAAAAATACTGTTTAATTCTATTTTTAAATTATATAAATCCTTTCAATATAATCACCAACTCACCTTATCCAAAACAGTTTGCCTTTTTGCTTCTAAACTGGGTTCCAAAAGGAGATTTTTTCCTATAAAATAAATCTTTGGTTTATTTCCAGGTAATCACATTTTTTTCCCTCAAGAAATGTGAATTGAAGGAAAAGAAGACATACTTGCTAATTCCTCAATATTTTTTACTAAGTCATCCTTGTCAGTAATAATTTGTTTTAGCTGAGGCAACGTCACAAACTGTTCTAGTAATACACTCTCCTGTTCATTCATATCTGTGAGTTGTGACACACTAGAAACACAAGAGAAAAAACGTTAGTGTATATAATTCATCTAATTTTTCTCCATAATAAATATTAATAAATTTTCCATTTTATTTAGTTGATAAAATTCTAAATAATTTTTCCATAAAACATATAAGAAGCGTACTTGTAATCTTAAGAGCAAATAACACAACACTCACAGTATAACATAAAGTGGTCTATGACAGATTCTCTTTCAGAAAGATATTTAGAAGGTGAACAGCTGAGTCAAGTGGAATGTCTAGTTTAGTTTTCTTAGGATACATGGATATCCATGTTTATAGCAGCACAATTCATTATAGCTAAACCTTGGAAGCAGCCTATATGTCCATTAACAGATGAATGGATAAAGAAAATGTATTCATACACAATGGAACACCTCACTGCCATAAGGAAGAATAAACTTGAGTCATTTGTAGGTAAAATAGATATATCTTAAGGTTATGTTAAGCAAAGTAAATCATACAAAGTTCAAATATTGCATGGTTTCTCTTATATGAGAAACCCAAAATATAAATAAAAGTACAAAATATAATATAGATAACAGGAAATAAGGAGATAGACCTTTTGCAAATGGGAAGTAGATTAAGAGATGAAAGAAAGAAGGAGGAGAAAAGTGAAGAGAAGGGTATGAGAAAAGAATTAACATATGTACATGAACCAATTCCCTCATGTACTCATTAATGTAATCACCATGTACTGCAAACATATACTAACAAAAAATAGAAATTGGAACCCCCCACACACAATTCTCAACAGAATCTGGAGAAATGAATTCTGATACATCAATACATCTGCTTTCTTTAAATTGACAGTCATGAAGCCAGGTGTGTGGCTGTAATCCCAGAATTTGAGAAGCTGAGGCAGGAGGACCATCACAAGTTTGAGGCCAGCCTGAGCTACACAGTGAAACACTGTCTCAATCAATCAATCAATCAATCAGTAAGTAAGTAAGTGAGAACTCTGAGGAAGTGTTCCCCATTATACAATGACCTAAAATCAACAATATGGGCCATTTAACTAAGGTAACAACAACAAAAAAAAGGATGAAACTATGTATTAATGGTTTAGGTACAGAATGTCCCTCCAAAGTTTTGTGTTCAGAGTCGGGTTTGTGGGAGATAACTGGATCATGGGGTGCTATATGCCATCAGTGGATTGATTCGTTGTATAAGTTCGTAGTTAAATATGCTTTTAGGAGGTGAGGCCTGGCTGGAAGAGGTTCATATGTCAGTGGATGTGTGTTTTGGAGGGGTATATCTCTCCCTGGATCCTGCTTCTCTCTCTCTGCTTCCTGGCTGCCATAAGATAAGCAGCTTTCCTTCACCGTACGGCTAGCCCACCATGGATAGAGTCCTCCTAAACTGTAAGCCAAAGTAAATCTCCTTTATACTGTGGGTGTTCAGTACTTTTTTCCCGGTGATAGAAAAGCTGACTAATACTCATCAACTCTAGGTCTTTACTAATTCAACTGAGGCTCCTTAAAATAGGAAAGTAGTAATATAGTTAGAACTTGCAAAGATCTTCATGCCTCAGCCTCCCAAATCCTGGGATTAAAGGTATGCATCACTATGCCCAGCCTTAATTCTGTTTGATTGCTTTAGATATCAATTATTTCTATAAGTTCATAGACAGGAACTGGTCTTTTTGATTTGTGAAACTTAAGATGTTTAAAAGTTGGCAAGGTGGCATATCCTTGCAATCCCAGCACTCTGAGAGGCTGAGGAAGATCACAATTTCAAGGCAACTTAGTAAGATTTTGTCTCAAAATATATAATAATGATAATGATAATAATAACAATAGGGGCTGGAAATGCAGCTTAGTGTGAAGGCCCTGAGTTTCAGTCCTCTGAACCAGAAAAAAAAGGCTATATACTTCTTCCAGACATAATACTGATCATATCAGCATTTTAACAGATTCAAAGAAGTAAAAATCTACAGATCAGCTACCATTAGAAACTTTCTCCTTTTTTCATTTTGTGTATTGTTGAGAGGTAAACAGAATTGAAAAAGATCGAAATAGTTAATATTTTGGTTGGTCAGAAGCTTTCATGGGAGACGCTTCTACTATAGTTTGAGACCTGTTCAACGCCTGATTCCAGAGACACACTGGCCAAAGCACGGTCAATAAAATCTCTCTATACACTTATAAGGTAAGTAGTCTCCACTACTATTTCAAATTACTGTAGGACTACAAAGGTAAAGTGTACCAACAGCAGTAGCAACCACCCATTTTAACTTCTATGCCTATTTTGCTAATAGACACGTGGCTGTCACCATAAAAGATATTGATACACGTGTATCTATGTCTGTCCTGTGTGTGTGTGTGTGTGTATGCATGTGTTCATAAAATACTAAAAGAAAAATAATGGAATTCTAAACCAAAAACTAAAAATAGGTATCTAGGGTGAAAAAGAACTAAGCTTGAGGGGACACACATGGAAATATATTTTGAATATATCTTACAGTTTTGACTATAGAACCATATAAAAATATTATATAACTAAAAAATAAATACAGAAAAGGAAATAAAAGCAGAATCCATAATTCCAAAATAAATGCATTGCTTTGCTAATGAATCTGTTTCTTCTAAGGCATTTAAAGTTCCAGAGAATATTATTTGAAGAGACTTATTAAAACACAGTATGTGATTATTATACATTTTGGCATGATATGTCCTAAATACAAAATAACTATGAAAAACAAAAACATAAAAAAAAAAATCACTTAACTTATACTCAGTAGTCTTAGTAAAAAATAGTAGTATTGTTATTTTGAAATATAATAAGTACCCTTTCAAAGAAATGGATGAGTCCAGGTCTGGGAAAGGAAAGGTTCATGCTGACTCCACAGTATTTTCTTACTGTCAAAAATGATACAGGAGTTTATCTAAGTTTCACCCATCAGAACAACTTCTGGACCTCACTGGTACATAAGCTAATTATTTTGAGTTGATAAATAAAAGGACAAAAGCATTTATTCTGTCTTCCCAATATGAAGTGTATTTCAGTATAGCTAGTTGATTAAGGAAAGTCCTTCATAAAGAAATCTGGTGAATAAATTCTGGCAGCATGATTGAGAAAATCAGAATTACATTTGCAAACTTTTAATGAAAAAAACTAATGGTTAGTCATTTTAATGACTTCAACCCAATCTAATCTAAAGTCAACCAGACATCACTGCTGCCTTTTGGGACGTAATAAGAAATATATACTAACTAGCAAAAGAAATCAACCTAAATCATCAGTATATCATTTCTAGCCACTAAGCACACGAAATATGGGAAACAGGAATATCTTTGATGGTACCACAAAGATCAATTAGGCAAAAACAAAATATAGGAGAATCTCTAGGACAAATGACCAATGTCTTCAAAAATGAATAATAATGCATGTGTGTATACATATCCATGCATATACATGTGTTAGTGTGTATTTTGTGTACATAAAGTTGGAAAGAAATGATTCACGATTAAAAGAAACTTGTAAAGCCAGTATTTTTGAAATAGGTGGGCCTTGTTCTGAATCCTGATTCAAACAAACTACCAGGTATAAGAAATTTTAATTAAAATACTGAGGAAATAAAATAATATTAAGAATTATCATTGATTTGATTAAGGTATGATAGTGATATTCAATTGGGGAACAGACAGACAAAGAGAGACTGACCTTACTCAGTGAATATATGGATGAAAATAATACAGGACCAGGGTTCACTTTAACATAGGCTTGAGTCATACCCACAGCTGTTAAAGATATCCACACAGAAGAATGTATACATAAAGCAAAGAGGTTCATAACTATTGATGGTGAATGATGAATACATGGAGGCTTTATTCTCTTAACTGTTTTGTAGTTTTGTAGTTACGATATCTTTTAAGTTTTTTAAATGGCAAAAATACTTTTAATCACTGGGGACTGAACTCTAGGGTTTTTGCACTGAGCTATATCCACAATCTTTTTTTGTGTGCTTTATTTCAAGACAAGGTCTAAATCACCCACACTTGGGCTTGAACTTGTGGTCCTCTTGCCACAGTCTCCCAGAAAACATTGCATTACTACGCCTAGCTTAAAGTAGAACTCTTAAAGAGAAAAAAGAAAACTTTTTAAAAAATGGCAACTCCTACTTCACGGGAGCATTGTTGTGAGCATTATAATTCTTACTAAAGGTGTGTAGTAAACTATAAATATCTGTCAACATTTTATTATTAGCGGAAAATGATCACTGCAAATCACTGAAGTAAATACAGATAAACTTCTCTTTCTTTTTTTTTTTTTTTTTTTTTGTCTTTTTGAGACAGGGTCTCGCTGTGCAGTTCAGGTTGGCCTTGAGCTCACTTTGTAACCTAGGCTGGTCTCGAACTCCCAACGATCCTCCTGCCTCAGCCTGGGATTACAGGCGTGAACCACCACGCCCGGACGCTTTTCTTTCTTTTAAATTTTTTTTTGGTCTTTTTGCGGCAAGGTCTCACTATGCAGTTAAAGTAGCCCAGGCTGGTCTTGAACTCACAACAATCCTCCTGTTTCAGCCTCTTGAATGCTGGGATTACAGACATGCGCCACTATGCCCAGCTTTTTCTTTTAAATTATAGAATTTCTCAAGACATTTGGTGTGCAAGCCTGATAAGATATATTCTATGAACAAAAAACAAAGTTCTTGCAAAACATTTAATTATAAACAGTAATAACAGCCTTCTGAGTAATAAACTTTCAGTTGGAGCATAAAGGATATAATGCTTCCCCAAATTGAATGATCATAAAATACTTTGCTTATAGATTTTACAGAAACAGTATTTCATGAACAGTCATTTGCTATAAATTTAGGCTGTGTACGAACAGCTTGTTAATACTGTGCATTAAGTTTTAATCTATTTCTCTATGTACGAAGTTTACCTACTAAAATGAGACAAAAGCAGATCTAATACAAGGCAAGATATATTTTGAAATCATCAGTGATACTCTGAATTCAGAAGTAATTTTAAAGAATTAGGGCTGGGAGTGTGGCTCAGTGGTAGATTGCTTGCTTAGCACAGTAGAAGCCCTGAGTCCAATTTGAGCATCTCACGTACAAATCAATCAATCAATCAATAAATACATAAATAAATAAAATAAAATAACCAAAGAATGCAAGTCATGTGAGAAAGGATATGTTACCTTGATAAGTACTATATCAATTCTAGCATTTAAGGTATTCAATAAACACAATCTACAAGACTTAAAATTGATTTATAAAACTTTCCCACTAAGATAATTACAGGAATAGTGACGTAGAAAAGTAGTTTTATTTAATACCGATATAAAATGATTTGATTTATATTTATAAATAAAATAGACAACAATGTCACAATTTTACTTCCAAGTTTTTTTTACCTTAGTTCTGAGAGTTCTGGAAATGCATCAGGGACATCTGGCATCTTGTAACCAAAACCATTTTGGCTTATCTAAAGAAGAATTTTACAAGGTATTAAATTTCAGCCATTTTTTGGGTTGCTCCCATTTACTTATAAAAGTAATTTAAACATACTATGTCCCCAAACTGTTTTCATTATTACAACTTCATCTTTGTATTTTCCATTGTCTTCATGCTCTCCTTCTTTATTCTGGCTATTTTTTTTTCAGTATAATTGCTCATGTAAGGTTACATTTTTTAAAATCTTTTTTTAAATAGAGGCTTAAAAGAGCCTGTATTTTTGGTAAGTATATGGCTATAAAAAATAGACCTCAAGTGCATATGTAACAAATGTGAAGAACTATCTATGATAACTGGATATAGGCAAATACATTTTTCTTAAGTAAAACACATCAAATACTAAAAAATTAATTATCAGTAGTCTAAGTAGTTATATATCTAAGTTAGACAAAACAGTAGAATAGAGAAACATACTATCTACTATTTGAATATATACAAAAATACGTGACTTTTCTATTCTTAAAGACTGTTAGAGGCTGTCTTCCAATTTTGTTTATACTAGTTGCTGTAGTTTGTACATAATCTTCATTAATGTAATGATGAAAAGTTCTGAAAAAACAGTCCCCTTAGTCTATATTCTAAATGATTACAAACTTTGAAATTAGGAATGTTGGACATAATAAAGCTTTATTATGCTTATGCATTACATGAGTCGTTCACTATGGGCTACAATGGAAAGTTTTTAAATTTTTAAAAATATTTTATGCACAAAGTATTAGTATCTCCCTTTGCAACATCTCACACTTGAAGTTACTAAATTCAGAATGTAAGATTTTTAACCAGTGAGTTGGCTAAGTCCTTAATATGCTATGTATACCTTTCTCAATCTGGCACTTGCCTCTCCTACCCAAACATGTCTTGTGCCTTTGCTGACACCCTGTGTGATGCCAAAGGGACTACAGGTAACTTTACAATACCATCTGGTTAATATTGTATAACTTTTGTCAGTGCTACTAACTCTGATAGTATGTCTTATATAACCTTTTGTCATTCTTGCAAATTCATCACTATCTTTTAGAATCTGGCCTCCAAAGTAGAGTGTGGTGGTGGTATATGCCTGTAACCACAGCTGCTAGAGAGGATGATCAAAAGTTTGAAGCAAGCCTGGGCTACAAAGTAAGACACACTCTTCTATTCTGGCCTCAAGCCTAAATGTAGTCATTCATCTGCCTCACTTTTATTGAGCATCTACTGTTGTATCACATATGGTTTGAAGCAGAAGGGATGAAAAAGTGATACAAAAAAATCAGAAATATATTTTTGTAAATGCATCCCAGCTAGCTCTATCTTGGTCTTTAGAAACAGGGAGCTACCCCTCAAGTAGGTATCACCATAACTTGCTATGTTTCGTGTCTCTGTAAGAAATTTCTTGCAATTAGTTATTGATTACTTCTTTCAGTTTGTTATGTAAGTGGAAACATGTGATTTAATATTTCTGTAGTTTGTGCATAGTTTAGTAACTGGCACATAATATTAAGTGTTTACTGACTTAAATGCGTATGTTACGGGTACAAAACAGATTACTGAAGATACCAACCGATGCCGAAGGGTCTGTCATGGGCACGGGTAAAGGCAGGCTTGAAAGGACGCCAAATGAAGGAGCGGCAGGCTTGGCCGTGGTGTAACTCGTTGTTGAAGAAGAAACAGTGTCAGCAACAGATAAAGAACTGATAGTCCTGTTAGCTTCTTGTGTAGGAAATGGAGGAACAAATGGAAAGCACTGAGATGCATAAGGAGGCATCCCACTTGAGTTACTGTACAAGCTAAGGAGAAAAAGAGAACATGTTAGGGCTAGAACACAAAATTATCCGTGAGTTGTCCAATAACAATAATAGATGGAAATCTGTTTTTGGCAGACAAAAAAGTAAAGGACTTATGGTTATGTCTTAAACATACTATTAACCATGAAAATATTTCAGTTTGTATTGAAACATGTTCCAAAATACATAAAACTTAACCAAATTTTTGTGGGATTATTATTATAATTTTATCATATAAATTAACCAGAGTTGCAAATTTTATTGGAAAAAAACATTTACTACAGACTTTGAAAGTATTCAGTAGTAATGCTAACATTTTTATGAAAAAATAAGTGAGAATACAAGGCAAAAGTCTGAAAAGTGAGAGTACAGATACATACTGTCATGCAGCAAAATAAATTATAAAATCTTAACCATTAAAAAGGCACAGTACAGGTAAATGAATACACAGATGGATGAAAAAAAAACAGAATTTTAAAAAGCCTAAACACATATGGAAATTAGGATATCATATAGAGAGACACTCCTGTAAGTGAATAATAGTCAACAGTTTTGAGATAGTTGGAAAATTAAATTACAGCCACATCAAGAATTTTTTTTTCCAAAATTTTAAAGTAGCTAGATGAAATTATTGTGAAATTTCAACTTTAAGGTGCGAAAGAACTTTGTGTCCCCAATTCAGAAGGTATAATAAAAAAGTAATAAATTCCACAACATTAAAGAAAATTTGTGAGCCAGGAGTGGTGGGATATGCCTGTAATCCCAGCACTTGGGAGGCTGAGGCAGGAGGCTGAGGAGTGGTGGGATATGCCTGTAATCCCAGCACTTGGGAGGCTGAGGCAGGGGGATTAAGAATTCATAATCCCCCTGCCTCAGCCTCCCAAGTGCTCCCAAGTGTAGCCAGCCTGAGCTACAAAACTTGTCTCTCCAACAGTAACTTCTATGCTCTCCTTCTCATTCCAGAGATAAACTTCCTGCTCACTTTTTGCTTGCAGAGTCCTCTCTAATCCCAAGGCTCCACAACTACCCAAGCACTCCACCCCCAGCCCCAGGAAATCTTTGTTTGCAGTTTTGCACAGGCAGATGCTCCTTGAAACCAGCTGTTCATATGTCATTTTGCCCACCTCCCAAACTCCTCCCTCTGCCAGAACTGATAAAAGTAGCTTCACTTCTTTGTTCTCACTGAGAGTCCCCGCACCCCGCTTTCTGCAGCCTCTCCTGAGCCCTCAATCTTTGTCTTCTCTCATTTTCTCTGTACCACTTCAAATTGAGTGTCAAAAATAACCAAACATATTATTCAGAAAGATAAAGGTAAATATTAGAAGAAACAGTTAAAAGAGGAAAACGTAGGCACCTCTGAAGAGTGTGGATATATCTGTATGAAGGTAGGATGTAGAAATCAAAGAGCTGTATTTTAACATCATTTTTTTGGTGGGGTGAGGGTACTGGGAATTGAACTCATGCCCTTCACTTGTCAGGCAGGCGCTTACACCACTCAGCTAAATTCCTGGCCCTATATTTTTGTTTTGGGTTTTTAAGAGTTTTTTGTTATTGTTGTCGTTGTTTTTGAGATAGGGTCTTGTTCCAAGGTTCAGGCTGGCCTTGAACTATGTAGCCTTTGATGGCCTCAAACTCATGGCAAGCCTCCTGCCTCAGCCTCCCAAGTACTAGGATTATAGGTGTGCAACAGAAGGCCTGGCTTATACTATATTTTGATTTATATGGTAACTGAAAAATTTTTTATTCACTATAAATATACTTACTATGGAAATGCTGTTGAAGTAGGAGCTAAAACTGGAGGATTCTTCCAGAATTCATCCAACAAACTCTGAATAATTTTTCCAAGATCTGAGTGCATTGTAAACTGAAAGTTACAGCAACATATGATGATTAATATCACTTTTACATAACGATGATAAAAAATTTACAACATTTCTTGTGTTTTGATACTATAAATATTTGGCAGTTAGCAAAAGAGGGTAGACATTTATTCATTCACAATGTACATAAAATATTTCCACTGATTTCACTGTTTACAATTTGAGAGTTCAACAGTAGATACTGAGAATACATTTAAGTTACAGTCCTTCATGTTAACCAATCACATCATAGCCAAGAACTTTGAGGCACAGTGTTAAATAAACACCGTATTATCTATTATGTAACATAAAATACTCTTTGGAAAATTATTGATTCCAAAATGAAATTTAAAATGTATTTCATGTTTTTTTTTTGTTTTTTTTGTTTTTTTTTTTTTTTGGTCTTTTTCATTTTTATCAGTACCGGGGATCGAACTCACGACCACCTGCTTGCAAGGCAGGTGCTTATGCCGCTGAGCTAAACCTCCAGCCCCTGTATTTCATGTTTTAAAACATTTAATCAAAAAGTAGTATACTTGCTGTATTATTCTGAAGTAAATCGTAACATACATACATTGCTTACTAATGGAGAGGTAACATATACTCCTTGTTTATCCATTAAATGATGTCGTATTGGTGGATAAACACTGATCACTGGTTTTTCCTGAGGAAACTGTGGAGGAAGTAATCTGGTAAAGATGAAAAACAAAATTAGCAAATGTTACATCATATGGTCAAAATTCCAAAAAAAAGTTAAAGGGAAATTAAATTTTAACATTTTATATGTATTAATTATTTAGTAATCAATGCTCTGTTATGGTTGTTGAGTTGGCTGAATATATACAATGTGGACACTTTGAATTACAGAGAAATCTCCTGACCATTCCAATTAATTGCTTTCAAATACAATATACCAGCCTATACAAAAATCTCAGCTAAAAATTAGATTAGACATTTGTTTTATATTATTCATACACAGTCTGGCCATTTAGTACATTACAGGTTCTAGTCATATAGGTTGTGTTCTTAAAATGAAAATTTTGTGATGCTGCCAATAGTTATTTCAGAATCTATTCTATCTCTAAAGATTGAATAGGTAAAATGAGATCAACCACATGGTTTCAAGTAAAGCACAGTAAATTCTCAATACAATAAAAAGTGAAAAATTTAATCAGTTTTTGAAATATTGCAAAATTAAGATTACAGAGAAAGTCTTTAAAAATGAACTTAGTGAATATAGAACAATGCTTTCCAAATCTCTTAAATTCAACATATTTCCCTTTAAATTGCCTCTATTTCCCTGTTGGCTCAGAAAATTATTTGTTGGCAGCACTGTCAAGAAGAAAACCAAGTCATTTATAGAGGCCCATGCCTATAATCTCAACACTGGGAAACTGAGGCAGGAAGCTTGTCATGAGTTCACGATCAGTTTGAACTACATACCAAGACAACAATTAAAAAAAAAAAAAGAAAGGGGGAGGAAAGGAGGGAGGAGAAGGAGGAGGAAAAGGAGAAGGAGAAGATGACAACCAAAGCCAAAGATTTTTAAACTAGGTTAACAAAAGGGACAATAAATGGCCTTTGGAATCAACCAATTGGAGTTTGATTCAGATTATGTTATTGACTAACCATGTGTCTATATTTGTCCTAATTTGCAAGGCTGCTCTGAGGATTCAAAAAGATCACATATGTCAAGTTAACATAGCTTTAATGTTCAGCAGAGTTCTACAGTCATGCTTCAATTGCTACATTCACGAATGTAGTAGTTAACAAGGCTTATGCATAGGCACTGTGCTAGACAATAAGGAGATGAAGATAAATACAGCATGGCTTTTTCTTTAAGTTGAATATCCTTTAAAATTTTTAATCACATTAAATGACATATTACTTTACAAATTACAGTTACTTAAAGTAAGTTCACTTTAAACAGCTGTTAATAGTAACTAAAGAAAACAAAAAAATTTAAATACTAGTACATGAAAATTAGGATACAATTCTACTCACATATTAATGTTAATTGTCAGGTTGTTTACGGTGAAGGGCAACCTATACTCCACATCTTTCTGTATTTCAGCTATACTGTAAGAGAATATTTGAAAAAAAAGTTAAAAACCTGTTAAGTGTTAAAAACAAATGCTACAAGATGGAAGGAGGAGGGGAAGGAGAGAGGGAAAAAGGAGTAAAAAGAACTAAGATACTGTATGTACATACATCAACTCCCTACCATGAACATAATTATTTGCTGTAAACAAGTACTAATAAAAACTTTAAGAAACGAAAAAAAAAAAAAAAAAGACACTGAGGAATACAGGCAAAGAAAACTCCTGTATTAACAACAGTTTAATTGATTATCATTTTATCTAATTTATCACTAAGAGAAGCAACTGTGAATCCTCTGGTTAATGTATGTCAGGCAGACATCTGGGTTTTGATTGTAACTCTGCCACTATCCAGTTATATGGACAGGTGGGGACATCCGAGTTTTAATAGCTTAAACTAAGAAGTCTGTATGAGCGTCTCCTATGGTCTTATAATACAGGTTGTTACCTATTTTCCAAGAACAAATATTCTCCTTTTTCCTAAGAGATGCTTGGTTTAATTTTTAGTAATGTTAGTCTTTTTTGGACTATTTGTTGCTAACGACTTAAGTCCTAGCAAATAAAACACATAGGGAAGTTGTAGGGTGGATTTCCAGGAAAGCAACTTTCATTATATTTTTATGAATTGTATTTATATGAATTACACAGAATGAGCTTCACTGTGACATTTTCATACATAGATAGCACATATTGTGGTCATATCTAACCCTCGTTATCCTCCCTTACCTTCCTCTCCTTGACACCTTTCCTCTTTTCTATTGGCTAACATTTTCACTTTCATCATGGCTTCTCCTAAGTTCCACACAGGAGGTTTGTATTTTTTGAGTGTAGCTTATTTTGCTTAAAATAATGTCTCTGATTTCATCCCTTTTCCTACACATGCATTTTTCACTAAGGCAGCATAATACTGTATTATGTACAGGTACCATATTTTTCTTTGTTCATTCATTCACTGACAGGCTTAGGCTGATTTCACTACTTGGCTATTGTGGTATAGTATGCTGAATTTACTTTGGATATATAAAAAGTTACCAGTATATCTAGGGTCATATGGTAGTTTCTATTTCTAGTTTTTGAGAAATTTCCATACTGGCTACATTAATTTATATTCTCAGCAACTATATAAAAATTTTTCCTGTCATCCTCACCACCATTGGTAGTTTTTGTATTCTTGATTATGGATAATAATTATGGAGCCAGAGATATGCATGAGATGGAAATGCAGAAATAAGGGAGTTTTGGAGACACACACTCAAAACCTCCCAGAATGCATGATTAGAGATTAAAAGACAGCCTACAGGGCCATGAGTCTAAGTTGGATCAAAACATACTGCCTTAATCACTCCAATGTATCACTTAGATTGGCCCTAAGGTTAATCATGTAACTGACTACCCTGATCTCGTGTCCCCTACATGAATTCTTGCACTTTTGTTCTTTATTCTTGTTTCCTCTTTCTATCAATAAAAAGTCACAGAATTTTCAGTTTGGGGGAGTCTTATGAGACTTTCTCATGCTGAAGTGGGGGGGGGTCTCAGTTAAGGGTCATTCCTTTAGGCTGTCTTGGAGTTTGAACTGGGCATTGACTCTGAAGTGATCTCTCATTCTCTGTGCTGTGCCATGGTTGTGAGCTGTGACACTTGATGATAGCTGTTATGACTGTAGTTTTGATTTGCATTTCCCTGACAGTTAAAGACATTCAATATATTTCATATAATTACTATTTCATAGAATTATTGTACTTTTTAAAAAAATTTATTTTAAAGAGTGTAAAATTAAACAGAACAAAACAGATCATAAGGAAACAATGTAAGAGACACAGATTTCAAAGCAAGACAACTGGGGATCTTCACTATCTATCACATTGTCTCTTGTTTTCTTCCAAACAGTTGTCCTTATCTTCATATACAATGAATTCGTACAAAATAGTGTAAAACTGATCAGAACAGGATGAAGGAACTTTAGGTTTTCAAGACCAGGTAATAGGTCAGTCAACAATGGCTGCCACAATGACTCTCATTCTCTTCAAAATAGCTGTCCATACCTTCATTTATATTGAAATTGGACAAAACAAAACAGACTAAGATCACTCTGAACAAGAATAGTATTGGTGGATTTCACATCATGACACTATGGAATCAGTACTGAGTACCTTAGTGTCTCTTTTTCTTCAAAGTAGCTGTCTTTTCATCGTGCATTATATTATCAATTCTCAAACTGTTCAGAAGTTCTACACATGCATGAGTCTTTATATGAATACATATTCTTTCTGTATTAGAGGGAAAAACAAGACAAAACACAACAAATTCCTAGAAAAACACAAAACGAAAAATATAGACAATAGCAAAGAGCCCAGAACACTGACAATATAGGTCTTCAAAACAAAGTAGTATGGGCGTAACTAGGGTTTTTTACATAATGATCTTCAAGAGTTCCTCAGAACACCATGCAATATGCATAGGATTGTTAGAATCCTATGAATGTTAACTATTTTCTTCCAAGAACTTAAAGAATTTGTAGCACAATCATCTTAGCTATCCTAAGAGCTTATATAATTTTAGATATTTTTTCTATTTCCGCATTTTTCCTGATATTGTTTTTACCCTTTTAAGCAGCCTTGTCCTTTCACTTCTGTTTATGGAGATTTTTGTATCTTTTGTACTCTATTTCTTCCATTAGGGAGACTATACGGTATTTACATATGTGAGTTTGAGTTATGGTCTCAAGTTGCATCCATTTCCTTATGAATATCTCAATGTGATCATTCTTCATAGCAGAACAGTACTCCATTGTGCAGAAATATATCTTTTTATCCATTCCTCAGTTGATGAGCATGTAGGTTGTTTCCAAGATCTGGCTATTACAAATTATGCTGCTATAAACATGGGTACACAAATACCAGTGTGGTATGTTTTCAGTTCTTCTGGGAATATGCCCAGAAGTGGAATAGCTGGGTCAAATGGGATCTCCAATCCCAGCTTTTTGAGCAATCTCCAGACTAACCTCCACAGAGGCTGCTGCACTAGTCTACAGTCCCACCAATAGTACAGAAGAGTTCCTTTTTTGCCACAGCCTCTCCAGCATTTATTGTTAGTTTTCTTTATCCTGGCCATTCTTTCTGGAGTGGGATAGAATCTCAGTATGGTTTTAATTTGCATTTCTCTAATTACCAATGATGCTGAACATTTTTTCATGTATTTATTTGTAATTTGTATTTCTGTCTGAGAACTGTGTATTCATCTCAGATGCCCAATTTTAGATTGGGTCTTTGAATTTCAGGTGTCTGATTTTTAAAAATTCTTTATATGTTCTAGACAGAAGCCCTTTGTCTGAGGGACTGTTCACTAAGATTTTTTCCCAATATGTGGGATTTTTTTTAACTATGCAGATTTCTTTTGATATGCAAAAATTCTTTTAATAGGACCTGATCCCAGTTGTTAATTCTGTGAAGTATTTCATGTGCAGTTTGATCCTTCTTCATAACTTCTTTACCTATCCCTGTCTTCAAGATTTCTACTTTGTCTTCCAACAAATTTAGTGTTTCTGTTTTAATATTTAGATCTTTAATCCATTTAGACTTCAGTTTAGTACACAATGTTAGGCATGGGCCTAGTTTTAGTTTTCGGCATATGGAGAGCCAATTTTTACATCACCATTTATTGAAGAGACACTCTTCTGGTGGACGTACTTGGCCCCTTTATCAAAGATAAGGTGGCTGAGTGTATTTGAAGTTCTGTCTTCTAATCTATCCCATTGATCTTCAGGTCCCTTTTTATTCCAGTATCATACTGATTTTATTACAGTAGCTTTGTACTATAACTTCAAGTCAGGGATTGTGAGGCCTCCTGCCTTGCCTTTGTTGCTTAGAATTCCCATTGCTATTTAGGTCTCTTCTGGTTCCATATGGATTTTAGAAGTGATTACTCTAGATCTGTGAGGTATACTAGTGGTATTTTGATTGGGATTGCCTTAAATCTACATAACAATTTTGGGAGAATGGCCATTTTCACAATGTTTGTCCTTTCTATCCATGAGCAAGGGATGTCTTTCCATTTTCTGAGGTCCTCTTCAATTTCTTTTTAAGGGTATTATAATTTTCCCCAGTGAGATCTTTTTCTTCTTTTGTTAGATTAATCCCTAAGTATTTCATGTTCTTGGATGCTATTGTAAAGGGTGTAGCTTCTCTTATTTCTCTCTCAGTGGTTTTCTTGTTAGTATATGGGAATTCTATTAATTTTTTGAGCACTGACTTTGTATCCAGCTACATTACTGAATTTATTATGTCTAGAAGTCTTTCAGTGGAGTTTTGGGGGTCTAGTAGAGTATCATGTCATCTGCAAATAATGATAATTTATTTTCCTATCCTTACTCCTTTTATTTCTCTTTTTTGGCTAATTGCTCTGGCTACTATTTGAGGCACTATATTGAATAGACGTGGTAATAACGGACATCATCATCTTATTCCTGATTTTAGGGTAAATGCTTTCAGTTTTTGGCCATTGAATATGATGCTAGCTGTTGGTTTGTCATAGATGCCTTTTATCATACTGAGGTAAAGACCATCTATTTCAATTTTCTGTAAGGTTTTTATCATGATTAAGTATTGGACCTTATCAAAAGCTTTTTCTGCATCTAGAGAAGTGATCATATGGTTCTTAATTTTGGCTCTATTGATATGATGGATTACATTTATTCATTTGTGTATCTGGAACCATTCCTGCATTCCTGGATAAATCCCACTTGGTCATGGTGTATAATCTTCTTGATGATTTGCTGCATTGCTTGCCAAAATTTTCTTGAGGATTTTTGCCACTATGTTCATTAGGGAGATTGGCCTGTAGTTCTTTTTTAATTGGGTCTTTCTCAGGTTTTGGTATTAGAGTAATGGTTTCTTCCAGGAATGAGTTAGGGAGAATTGATTCCCTTTCAATTTCACTGAAGAGTTTGAGTCTGCATTTCTTTAATTTCTTCTGTGACCCACTGATTGCTCAGGAGTGTATTACTTAATTTCCATGTGTTTGTGGCGGTTTTGCAGTTTCTTTTGTCATTTATTTCTAGTTTCAGGGAGCTATGATCCGATAACATGCATGGGATAATTTCAATTCTTTGGTTACTTAAGCATGTTCTATGGGCTAGTATATGGTCTATTTTAAGAGAACATTCCATGTGCTGCTGAATGTATATTCTGATGTTGTTGGGTGGAACACTCTGTATACATCTACTAAGTTCATTTGTTCACAAATTTGATTCAGTTCTGTTATTTCTTTGCGGATTTTCTGTCTAGTTGATCTGTCCCTTGGTGTCAATGGCATGTTAAGGCCTCCTGTTATAATTGTGTTACTGCTTGAGTTTTCATTTCGGTTAGTATTTGTTTTGTATAGCTGGGTGCTCCCAAATTTGGTGCATAAATATTTAAAATTGTTTTCTCTTCCTCTTGAAGTTTTTCCCTAACTAGTATGTAGTAGCTTTCTTTATCTTTCTGGATCATTCTCAAAGTTCACATTGTCTACAAACAGAATAGCAACCCCTGCTTTTTTGGAGGGATCCTGTTGCAAGGAGTATTGTTTTCCATCCTTTGACTTTCAGTCTATGAGTTTCCTTTTGGGTTAGATACAACATAGGGTTGGATGTTGTTTCTTGACCCATTCTGCCAATCTGTTTCTTTTAATTGGTGAAATAAGGCCATTTACACTAATGGTTATAACTTACATGTACTGGTTTACTTTTGACATTACTGGTTTACTTTCTGCTGTTGATTCTTTACCTTTCCACTCTGTTTAACTGTTTGCCTTGCTTAGTGGTTTTCTCCTATGTCTGTCTAGAATGTCTTTCAGTATTTTTTGCAGAGTTGGCATGGTGGTCTTGAAGTTCTTCAGGGTCATGGAAGTATCTTATTTCTCTATCCATTTTGAAGGACAGTTTTGCAGGGTACATAGGTCTGGGCTGGAGGTCATTTTCCTTTAGGATCTGAAATACTTCACGCTCTTCTTGACTTCATTGTTTGTGTTGAGAAGACTGATGTGATTCTGATAGGCTTTCCTTCATAGGTGATCTGTCTCTTCTCTCTAGCAGCTTTTAATATTCTGTTCTTATGTTGGATTTCTGGGATGTCAATTATATGTCTGGGTGTAGTTTTATTTTGGTTATGGTTAATTGGAGTTCTATATGCTTCACTGATCTGTATTTGAGTTTCCATTCTCACGTATGGGAAATTTTCAGCTATTACTTCTGTAAATAGCCTCTTGATATCGTTTGTGTTGTTACCTTCCTTTTCGTTTATACCTATCAATATTATGTTGTTTTTCTTTGCATCATCTTGCAGTTGTTGAATTATTTCTTGGTTTCTTGTTATTTTTAAAAGACCTCTGTTTCCAGTTTACTAGCTACAATCTTGTCTTTGAGGTCTGAAATTTTATCTTCACTTTATTTGAGGCAGCTCTGCCAACTTTCAATGGAATTTTTGATTTCCTGTATATCACCTGAATCTGCTTCATGTATTGTTTCTTATATTGTTCATTAAGAATTTCCATCTTTTTGTATTGTCCCTCTGATTTTTCCACACCTTCTTTAGATGTGTTTAACATTTCTTTCATTATATTTATCATTTCCTCTTTTACCTGGGAGACTATTTCTGTTTTGAGTTCTTTTATAGCTTCCCAGAGTTGTTTCTTTACTTAATTGCTATCATTTCAGGAATTTCAGGTGTATGGCTTATATTTTCTTCTGTGTCCATGTCTCCTAAGCTTGGTTGGGTTGGGCTGGAAGTTTGAGATTGCATTTGCTCTTTCATTTTGTCATTTTCCTATATTTTCAGGTTTTATGCGATGTTTCAAAGCCTTCTCCACGCACTGGGAATCACCTGGTCCACTTTTGGCTCTGGGGACAGAGAGCAGGCAACAACTACTGCTTGGAGTTCGCTGGGCATTAGACAATTAGGGCCAACGGGAGTCCCCTGCTGATTTCAGATGCAGGGCATGACCTCACCGCTTGGGAGGGAAGTTCCAAGGCTTTCCTGTGTGCTGGAATTCAACCTACATGCATTCAGGGCCTGGGACTGGATTCCAGCCCCTGCTAGCTGGAGTTCTCTGGCTGTGGCGTATTGGGCCCATGGGTATCTTCTGTGAGTCCTAGGGTGATTTCAGATGTGGGCATGGTCTTACCACTTGGGAGGGAAGTTCCAAGGGTTCCCTGTGCATTGGAATTCAACCAGTCCTGGGACTGGATTCGGTCCTCTGCTAGCTGCTTGAAGTTCACTGGGTGTGGCCCAGTTAGGCCTATGGGTACCTCCCGTGCATCCTAAGATGATTTCCAACATGGGACATGGTCTTACCACCTGGGAGTAAAGTTATAAGGTTTCCCTGTGCGCTGGGATTCAACGCACACAAGTGTTGAGCTAGCTGCTAGCTGCTTGGAGTTCAATATATATATATATATTTTAAAGAACTGTCAGTTCACCTCATTTCTCCATTTGTTGAATGAATTACTTGCTCTTTTAGTGTTAAGTTCTTTATAAATTCTGGATGTTAATCCTGTAATGATCAGCTTTTCATTGCTGAGACCAAATGATTGACACAATCAAGTTACAGGAAGAAAGGTTTGTTGTAGTTTACACTTTCAGAGTTTCAGTTCATGGTTTACTTGCTCCAAGGCAGAAACATCATGGCAAAAATTGCTCGTTTCATGTCAGCAAGCAAGCATAGTTATACGTATATATATATATACGTTTATATATATATATATAAACGTATATATATATACGTTTATGGGTTTTGATTTTGCTTTTTTGGAGTCAGGATTTTCCCATGTAGTCCAGGCTAGCCTTGAACTTGCTATGTAACCCAAGCTGGCCTCAAATTCACTGTGATCCTCCTTGCTTCAGCCTCCCAAGTCCTATGATTATAGGCTTGTAGCACCATACCCAGTTGTAGGCACATATTTTTACAACTAAAAAAAATATAGATCCTTTGGTAGTTCACTTGGAATGCTAACCAATCTTTATTTAACTTTCCAAAAGGGAAAATACTTAGTATTAATGAGTGAAGGATGCAGAAGAAGCATAATATTTCAATGACTATGAAACTTCTTCATGCATGAACATCCTAGTAGAATCTGGTAAAACTACTGAGCATAATACCAAATGAATATTTAGTGTGTTAGCTATTATTAAAGAAGCATTTGACCATACATCTAAGTTGGGTCCTGTCTGGACTTGTGGTATTAAAAATTTAACTTGTCAGTGTTTCAGATATCTCTTGGATTTATACAGAAAAATTACAAAGGAAATTTTTTTTTTTTTTTTGGTACCGACGATGGAACTCACAAGTTTGTGTTTGCCAGGCAGTTGCTTATGCTGCTGAGCTAAATACCCAGACTTTACATAGGAAATATTAAAGTAACTTTAAAATTCTTCAGTTAGGAGCATCCAGTTGATTTCTCCTACTATTACACTCTTGATGTTTATTAAAATCTTTGATAAACTTTCTTCACAAATAATGTATTAAAGAAAACAGAAGGTGAGTTATATTGAGAAGTGGATCATTAAATTCTAACACAATTCTAGCCATCTAGTAATGTAGTCTTACTAGATTACATAAAACAGAAGGTATTTTACTTACTTTAAAACAAGAAACATTTCCTGAATATTCATTACAAATATGATTATAAGCGCTTTTTCTTTTTTTCCGAATAGGGTCTCTGTAATTCAGGCTGGTTCTGAATGTACTATGTAGCTCAGGTTGGCCACAAATTCACTGTAATTCTGCTTCGGCCTTCCAAATGCTGAATTACAGCACTTGGCACTGCACTCTACAATTTTTCTACTTTTAATAGAAAACCCCATTTACTGGTCTCAATTTTCTGGGTTCATCAGCTTTCCATTACTGTGACAAATAAGTCAACTTATAAAAAGAAAAGATTTATTTTGGCTGTCAGTTTCTGAGGTTTCAGTACCTCCATTTTTTAGGGGGCTAATGGTAAGGCAACACATCACAGTCATATAACGATTCTCCTATGAACAGACTGTGAGAGTGAAAGGGGCAGGGATATCATAATTCCCTTTAAGGGCCTCCCCAATGCTAAAATCTAGATTAAGATCTTACTTTCTAAAGATGTTATAACTCCCCATTTACTCTATAGGTTAACATCCAAAGCCTTCAAAACACAGCCTTTTGGATTCCAGATCTAAGCCATAGAAGCACTTGACATGATTTTTTAAAAAATGGTATCATGGGGCCTGGGATTTAGCTCAGTGGTATAAGTGCCTGTCTGGCAAGTGCAAGATTGTGAGTTCTATATCTGGCACCCCAAAAAAAAGAAAGAAAGAAAAAAAAATGCTATCATGTTTTACTGTATAAGCTCAGGAGTAAAAGTGTTTATATTTTTATAGATTATTTAGCTTTACTAGACTAAGACATACCAGATTTTTGTAAGAATTTTTTTATCACAACAAGTTCTGTGGTTTCTTTCTCAAAAGCTTTAATCTCAAATACCTACAGGAATTAGGTAATGCACAGGAATAAAAGCAGCTGCTTATAGAAGAGAGAGTAACTGAAAACTGCTAAAATAGAAAAGTGAGCAGGGAGTTCCAGGTCAGCCTGGATATATAAGCAAGCTCAAGGCCAGCCTGTAATACACAGTGAGACCCAGTCTCAAAAAAACAAAACAATCAAAAACAACAAACAACAACACAAAAAGAAAGTAAGCAGCCTAACAAAGGGGACAGCTACTTTTGGCTTAAAGCAAGTTGTTACCTGGAAACTGTTGTCAGATATTTCCAGATCTTTCCATTTTAAAGTTAGAGGAAAGAGAGACTACATAGGAAATTTTTGTGTCTTATATCTAGTTTCAGCACTTTAAAAAACATAAAGCTGTTAAAAGAAAAAAAAAATGGAGATCTGGATACTTTAATGTATAACCTCAAATTTTAAATGTTGCTAACAGATTTTTAAAAAATTATGTAACATGGGATTGGTCAAAACACCTGCATGTATCTTCTCATTGCAAGTCCTGCATTATCGAGTTTCTGTGTGATTCTTTACAAACTGAGGCTGACACTGAAAGAAAAATATGGCATTTAGGCTTACTCAAAACCATGGGTTAAAGGGAGAAAACCTTACAACTATGAGCAAGGTGTCAAGAACTACACAAAGGTTGATTCTCCAGGAAAATTGTAAGGCTAAAGGTTTAGGCAATCCAAAAGAACACTGTGACCCAAGAATGGCAGCTAAGAAACTACCAAACAAATTTAAAGACTATGGAGACTGACAGTGTTACATACAGTTTACAGTTTGAATGTCTCCCAAAGACACGAGTTTACAGTGTGGTAAGACACATGTGTTTATAGTGTGGTTCTCAGCCTCTATTGCTATTAGAAGCCAAGGGAACGTTTAGAAGGTAGGACCTAGTGGAAGAAAGCAAGCTCCTTGGGAAAATGTCCTTGAAGGAGATATAGGGACCCTCGACTCTCTTTTCTTCTCCTTTGCCTTTTGACTACAATATGATGAGTGATGGAAACCACGTAATCCTATCTGATGTATTCCTCACCAAAAGTCCAAAGTTAATGCAGTCCAGTGACCACACAGTGAAACCCCCATACCTGAGTCAAAACAAAATTTTCCTACTTATCTCAGGCATTTTGTCACAGTGATGGAAAGCTGACTAACACAGACACTATTATTTTTAAGATAAAAGTAAAATCCTGTTGGTATTTACAGAACACCTACTGTGCCAGACAATATTCTAGAATATTCTAACTTCTTCACCTGCTGTGTGCATTGCTAATCCTTTCTAAACAAGTACATTTCATTTGTGAGTTAACCCTTTGGAATGGACTTATTTTCTAAATGGAAAGTTAGAAGTAGGCCAACCAGGGACAACTGGCTTGTAGGTGGACTTGCACAAAATTCATAAACGATTAGCAGGCTAGAAGCATGTAGAATAAGATACTCAGGCTTTCTATCTTTAAGACTATTATTATATTGAGGAGCCTGAGGAATGAACAGACTTTCACAGCTCAGCAGGGCAATAAGAGATCAGATAGTCAACCCTTTCTCTTCGGTGGTCATTATAAGATCACCCAAGATTACATGACTAGTTAATGACACATATGTACCTCCTGACTTCTTACATAGGCCTATATCTATCATGATTCTATTAGTTGTATCGGAGTGAAAACAAATATCCTCACTTCAAATTAGATACCCTTGTTGAAAATAAAAGCAAAATAGCATGAGAATTATCATGTAACTGATTATTAAAATGCATGCATAAGTTCTTTATCTGGGAAACTCAAAGAGTACTAAAAAAGGACACTTGTACAACTTCAAATATGCATAATTAAAGTAATTACTACAGAGGGTAGAGTTCAGGGTGTTGTTTTAGAGATAACGAAATTAATACAGAAGTTAATTAACTCAATATTGTGAGAGAAGAAAGACCTAAGTAGTAGAATAGTCACTATTAAGGCCATCAGTTTTTAATATTTTCTGAATATGAATGCAACACAGAGCAATATTAACTGTTTCACTTCTAAAAAAATCTTTAAATATTGGATTTGCTGAGTATAATCACTTGGGTTATTTTCAACTGCAAGTAGCAAACCCAGGGTGAAAATGGCTGTAACAGTGAGGAGATATTCATGTACAGAGGAAAGGAGATTCCAGAATTGGTTAATTTAGCAGCAAAAAACTTTTTATTCTACCCCATTCAACAGTCAGCTTTAGCTCAAAATCCAAATAGTTCCAAAAGTCCCATAATAAATCCAAAACATTAAAGGTATTTCTCTCTCCCATCTCTTTTTCCTCCCATATATTTCTTTATTACTGAGAAAATATTTTGAACAGTTTCAACAGATTTCCCCTCCAACTCTAACTGAACAAATTAGGTTAAATCCAAATTCCACAACAAGGGGGAAAAGGGCTGAGACCATCAACACTGGTATAAACAATCACTATTTACCTCTTAAGGTTGAAAGAGCCCAACCTCAACTATCTCGTTGGTCCTGCAAAGAGGGAAAATGGAATAAAAACAAGCGCTTTTTCAGGAAGACAAAGGAAATGGATTCGGGTAGAAAACCAACAGTTTCTTATAAAGTGAACATCAGGAAGTAGAAGAGACAGCAGAATTAGTTATCTTCCTGAACACAGGTCAGACACTGTAGTTTTAAAATGAATAACATAATTACCACCCAGCAGATAAATACTTGAGCATAATCTCAATAGCTTTCAGTTTACATTTTCATAGTATATTTTTTAAACATAGTACTATGATTTGATCATATTTTTTTGTTGTTGTTGTCTCTTATAGCTTCCCACTTGACCTGAATACTACAGACCTGAAGACTAAGGAAAAATCCATAAAATTAACCTAACCTTTTAATGACACCAGAGGGATGTGAGAAAGCAGTAACTAAAAATGAATAAATATCCATTACAGGAAGAGACTTAAAGAAATTCGGTTGAAATTGATTTTTCAGAGTTATAAGGAGCTAGAAACAGGTAAGAATTTGAAGGGAAATGAAAGGCTAGGTTGGGGAAAATTTACTCAGTAAAGCAGAAGAAAAAAACTGGATATTTTCAGTCGAGAGACAATAACTTGATATTTAAAGAATATAAAATATGACAGAGGATGGCAGCATACAAGAAATCACAGTGTTTTGTTTTGTTTTTTTGAGACAGGGTCTTGATATGCATGCAGTTCAGGCTGGCTTTGAACTCACAGTGATCTTCCAGCCTCAGTATTCCAAGTGCTGGGAATACAGGTGTATCACTATACCCAGATGACATGTATAATTTAGCAAGATTTGTATGGTTCATAAAAAAATTTGAAACTTTTACACAATGCACTTCAGAATAGCTAATCATGATATGTTTGTACAAAAATCTCTGAACATAAGGCAGACAACTATTTTGACTAATATAACTAGTTTAAAAGGATATGTCATTAATTAAAAGGTAAAAGGGTACATTTAAAAAGAATATGTGGGTATTTGGCAATGTTTCCCCTCCCCAAGACTGTATAATTCTTTGAAAAGTGGAAGCATATATTCGACTTAAATGTCTCTAGAATTATCCAAGCATCATTTGTAAATGTGAAATATTTTAATTATACAAAACATTTATAAAAATACTTTAATAGAATAAAACATTTATAAGTATACAGTCATAATCCTAATATGTACATGTCAGAAATTCAAAATTTCTGGTTCAAAAAATAACATGAATACAGCCTTTCTGCATTCATTTCAGGGTTTTTACTATCCTCTTTCAACTCCAGAATTCCCCAGATGAACAGTTATTGCTATACAACTTCATATTATTTATTTTTTTCTGCTGCTGGGGATCAACTCATGGCCTCGAGCTTGCCAGGAAGGTACTTACACTGCTGAGCTAAATCCCTGGTCCCTACAAACTCATTTTATTTGGGAGGTCAAAAATAAAGTTTAGATCAACCACTTTCCTTATCTACCAATCATTACAGCATTTCAAAAATTCAAGAAATAAAAATTTTCCAGCTCTAACAGTATTTATTAGAATATGCCAAAGGCTTAAAAGCAATTCTTTCCAAAGATGTAGTTCTAACAAGAATTCTAACAAGAATAAGGCTAGTATAGTATGTAGTATTCCAAGGTGATAACTTCTAAGGATACAAACTTGTTTGTTGAGTCACCTTATTTTATAATCATATTTTGTAAGAGTAACTCCTTCAGGTTAGCACAGAACATAATTTAGAATAACAGTGACCTATGGTGGGACTCAGAAAACAATAATCCAAAGTTTGGCACTTCGGCATTGTAAGTACTTTAAACTACAAGAGTAGAAGGTCTCATAAGCAGAGTCTCTCGCTCTCCAGCCTTATGAACAAGACTTTCCTCTTTCTTCCTCAAAGCAGGAATAAAAAACAAACTTTCTCTCTGCAAGGCACATCAAAGAAAGCAGAACTCTGTCTACCACAAGGCAAGCCATGATATCTGAAGAAGTCATTTTCATTTGTCTCCCTAAAAGATCCTCATTCCAACAGGATTTTGCCTGGTACTCATACCTAAGAAGGAATGCTACCCAGGTCATGTAGGCTCTGAACAGCCAGGTGTTGCACTGTTTCCCCACTTCCATTTATTACCATTATATCACGCCCACTTGCAAATCATATTTCTACAGAGGTGTCCATTCTTCATCTGACCTAAGCATAAAAAGTTTTTTTTTTCTCAGCTTTTGGATTTTCATTTTTGAAGGCTCCCATGCCAAATAAAATTCTGGTGAAATAAATTCGTTATGCTTTTCTGTTGTAAACTGTCTTCCATTACAGAAACAGCTGTGACTGTTATGACACTTGTAAGAACTTTATGAACTTAATTTTTCAAAATAAAAGTCTCCCAACTCTTTTCTGTTAAACCCCAATTTTCCTTATTTGAAAAGTCCTGAACAAGAATAATTGAGACAAAGAATCACGAAATACCTAAAATTTAGTCAGCAAAAGGCCTTATTTTAGTCAGTCGGATTGTGCAATAAATTTTTTTTGTAGTGATACATTTAAAACTATTCTACATTATCACTTACTTGTTTGGGGAAAAAAACACAAGTATAACTGATAAAATAGCTCTTAATAGTTTCTTCAATAGGAATTGCTCAGTTTTCTCATGAAACATATTTTTATATGTATGAAAAGCTTATTTAATGGGCTAGATTTTAACCATGTGTCATCTTTACATAAAACACAGGCTGTATAACTATTAAGTAAACATAATTGTTAACTCCATATAATGCAGTTTTTGTTTGTCTTTTTGAGACAGAATCTCACTATGCAATTCACGTGGGCCTAGACCTCATTTTAGCCCAGGCTGCCCCAGAACGCACAGCGTTCCTCCTACCTAGGCCTCCCAAGTGCTGGGATTATGGGCATGGGCCACCACGCCCAGGCAAAGCAGTTCCATATTTGAAAACTACTAGAAGCCACAGCAAAATATAAAAGGCTGCGGCAAACCAGATGATAGTAAAAACAGTTAAAAATAACTTAAACGGTAAAATATTCCTAACGTGCCACAATGAAATGAAAACCTTTAAGAAGACAAAACAGGGGCTAGAGATTTAGCTCAGCGGCATAAGCGCCTGCCTTGCAAGCAGGCAGTCGTGAGTTCGATCCCCGGTACCGATAAAAACGAAAAAGACAAAAAAAAAAAAAAAAAAAAAAAAGACAAAACAATTCAGATGACTATACAGAAGTTCCTGCGTAAGGTCAAGAGTAATAAGGAAACGAAGGATGCACAGTCAGTTGCAAGACGAGGAGAGGTTACTGGACCAAGATAAAGTTTTTATAGACCCGAGAGGACTGACTGTCACTTGAAGAATTCACTGTTGAAAACTTTACCTTCCCTTTCCTTTAATGTTGCAATAGTTTTATCTTCCACTTTGTAAAACTTGGGAGCTAACTCTTCGCAATCGAAATTTTAACAATTCAGCCAATGCTACCATCAGGTGCGCAGAGGGAGAGATTAGCGAGAAGGCCTGAGACACCCAGGGACGCCTATGAGATTACTGTCAGCGCCGATGTGTCATGAAGGATGACCACGTCGGAAGCGCGAGCGCTCAGCAGTGGTGGGCCGAAGGCAGGGGCGCTCCGGAGCAGAGGAGTAAGCATGCGGTGGGAGGGGGATGGCGGGAGTGTTACCCCAAAGGAGTGTGGTCTACCAAAAGGAAAAGGCAGGAGACCGGGCCTGGCGGCCGGAGGGTGGTTAGAGTAGCCCGCCCTCCGCCCTACTTTTCCCTCCAGTCGAAAAAGCAGCGACCAGACCTGGAGTGTGAGTTCCGAAGGGACTCGATCAAGCGCTGCTTCTGCTGCTGGAGGCTGGTGAGGCCACCGGGGGCCCCGGCTGCGGAGGAGGCGGCGCTCTTGGTCAGGGGAAAGAGCCAGCTCATTCTCCTGGGGTCCCCGGGCCCCAGGCCCTAGAAGCCTCTGACCTGCTTCTCCCAGCTGCTTGCCGGCTGTTCTTCGGACAGAGGAGCAGGCCGAGACGCCCGGGGTCCAACTACCAGCGGAAGGCGTCTCCACCGAGTAAGTCTGGATCACGGAGCCGGGTTCTGCACGACACTGCCGGAGCAAACAGCTGGAGAGGGTAACTTGCCTTCCGGGACAGGCGGCCCCGGCTTCGGGGCCCAGACAACCACGCCAGCCAGTCAGGCAGGCTGACCGCCCAGCGCTCCGCCACCCCCGCCTCGTCTCCTGCGTGCCCCGCCCATTTCCGCGCTACGCCCCGCCCCCTCTGCGCGTCGCGTCATCATCTAGCGCCCCCGCCAGGACGTGAGAGAAGCGGCGACGCAGCACGGTGCGGCGTAGCTCCGGCTCCCCTTTCCCCCTTGCTGGGCGAGAGGTGTCTATGGGGCACCCGCTGCCGCCGCCGATACCGCCACCGCCACCGCCGCCGCGTGCTGTCTCTATGGCGAGGAGGAGGAGGAGGATCGCAAGCTCAGAGACACAAGTAGATTTTGAGTTTGCCCACAGACTTGCGGGGGAAGGGCGGGCTGGAGAAGTAAAAAGGGGGCGGGAATGGCGAGCCTAAGCGGGTGTGCGATAGCGCCTACTGGAGTGCGGCTAGTGGAAGAAAGATCTTGGCGGCGGGTGAAAGGGGGAGGGTAACTGGGGCTGGGGTATGTCAAGAGGTTGGCGCGGGGAGATGACGTAACGGCTTTGTACCTGGGCTTCGTTGTGGGACGGAAATTGAGAGTGGAGGGCGGTGGCCTAGATCGTCAGGTGCTGGTATCTTCACTCAGCAGTGCTTGAGAGTCAATCTGGGTCTCGTAAATGTTATCGCCGTCTTCCTGCTGCCTCTTTGCCAGGCAGTAGAATAATCTGTGACATGATTGCTTCTGTGCTGTCCTCCTGTTTCTTTGGAAGCCCTCAGAGATGCTTCCTCCAGTAATTAGAAGACCTTTGGTGCCTCTTCAGGGCTTCTGGAATTGCCATAGAGAGAGGTGGTGGAAAGCAGCGTTACACTACATTGTCTTTTGTGTGTGTGTGTGTGTGTGTGTGTGTGTGAGAGAGAGAGAGAGAGAGAGAGAGAGAGAGAGAGAGAGAGGGACAGCACTCGAGGTTATGTTTGGGACTCTTCAAAGTTAAAGAAAACGCAAAAACTTTTACTTAAGCTATGGATTTTTTTTTTCATTTTTTGGTGAGAAATAAGTTTTTGGAAATTCGCTAAGATCACTATGTTGGCCGTGTTATCATAAACCATGAACTCAGAGTTTATGGACCAGAAGGGTGAGATCTATATTTGATATTCAGAGAAAATAGCTCTAATTTTTAGAAAATTAGAAAAATTACATTTAAGCAATTCTGTTGCCTAGTTTTTCCACCTTACACTTAAGAACGTTTAGGTGATTTCTGTGGCTGGCTATTATTTTTTTCTCAGCGATTAAAAGAAATTTTTTTTACAGCACAGTGGCACATGCCTGTAGTCCTAGAACTCAGGAAGCTGAGTTAGGATCATCAGGTGTACATGGTGCATTCCAGCCTGGGCTGCATAGTGAGTTTCAGGCCAACCTAAATTACACACATCGCAGGAACAGGTCTTAATAATAAAAGTAAAATTTAAAAATCTAGAAACAGATGACTTTTTATGCAGGGGTGAATTGAGCTAAGCAATTTTTAATATAATGGAAAATTTAAAAATTTGTACGTATGCCTTAAAACACAAATCATAATAAGGAATTGATGGTGGTGTCCTTTTTTCCCCTACAAATTAGACAAGTGTGACTTTAGAGAAATCATTTCCTCAACTTTGACTTTGTTATGAATCAGGGAATTTGAATAATTTCTTAGATTTTTCTAGGTTAATTTTATTCAGATTTATCATGCAACTGGTTTTTATTTTAACAGGTACATAAATAAAGGATAAAGTAATTTTTGAAACAAGTCTTCAATCAAGTGTAACATTTTGATGCTTGACGTCTAGATTCCTTTGTGCTCTCACTATGCCAGCAGCAACTGTAGATCATAGCCAAAGAATATGTGAAGTTTGGGCTTGTAACCTGGATGAAGAGATGAAGAAAATTCGTCAAGTTATCCGAAAATACAATTATGTTGCTATGGTATGCACATGACCAAATCCTTAAAATGTTCCTTATAAAGGGAAGGCAGAATTTTGATAGTCTTAAATTCAACCTTTTTGGTTGATCTCAGGGCTTAATTATGAAAGCATTTGCTGATGCTTTCTGCTCAAAAGCCATCAAAAATATACCTATCATTTGAAAAGTTGGTTTTATTACCCACTGCAGTTAGGAGAAAAAGCAATGGAAACAATGTAGCATTTGTTAATGCTAGCATTTGTTAATAGGAGCAGGGCTTGTGTAAGTGGTTTTGGGAAAGGGTTAAGGGAGCAGGATTTTGCTGTGGATTGGATGCTGTCCACAAACTAGGTAATTATATGATTGGGTATTTGGTCATCTTTGTGGTTTATACTTTCTTTGTCCATGATTACAGAATGATTGCATCTCCTGTTGAAGTTTTGTAAAAGTGTTTTATGTTCAACAGGAGGATATCAAGGACCAATATGCTATCAGTAGCATATCAGTTTTTAGTAATATCTAGTCTTAGCTAATAGTATCATAGGAGCTCTTAGAAGCTAAGGAGTGCCCCTGGATTTCTTTTAAAAAAGTTCAGATTACTTAGTGAGACACTGTTGGTCTACAGCTTTTAAAAAACTATCATGGCAGCTCTGTGAACACTATTGTTTTTTGTTTTGTTTTGTTTTTTGGTACTGAGGATTGAACTCATGAGCTTGCACTTGCCAGGCAGGCGCTTATGCTGCTGAGGTGAATCCTCAGCTTTTTTTTTTTAATTTGGAGAAAAGTATTTTTTCCTTGATATCTTCCCCACTCGCTTGTTTCCCTTCCTTATTTGAACATTTTCTTCCTATTTGATAATATCTAACATAAACTTTGGTCCTTATTTACACTTTCAGTTTCTCACATAAGAGAAACAAGGTAGTATATAAACATAAAGGCACACATGCTAATTCAGTCTAGTCTGTTCATGCAGAGTTTTTTGTTTGTTGTGCTTCACTTTTGTGCTTTGTATGCCTGTTGCAACTACTTAGTTTTCTAGATAGACTAAGATTACTATTCCATAAAGCAAGAGGTTAGGTCTTGTTTATTCCTTTTGCACTCAAAACGTAATCTGAATGGTACCCAGTAATTGGTAGTTGAATTAGACTGAATTAGAGAAGTTTTAATTTCTTTTTTGTCTCCTGTTGACTTGCTGTTTAGTTTATCTTTTCCTTTTTTTTTTTTTTTTTTTTTTTTTAAGACAGAGACTTGCTAGGTAGTTTAGGCTATTTGGGACTCACTATGTAGACCAGACTGGCCTTAAATTTTGGTGATCCTCCTGCCTCAACCTCCCAATGGCTGGGATTATAGGTGTGTACCACCACGCCTGGTTTGCTATTTAGTTTTTTTTAATCTATTTTAGTTTGAATTCTAATACTTACCAGATATAAGTTTCTTTGTATTTTTAGTACAAGTAAAAATAAATATGCTTTACTGGGGAGAAGTGGGACGATTGGTGAAATGAATATTTGTAAACAGGTAATGTTCTCCTTAGTAAAGGCAAACCGACTTAGAGTACGATTTATTTCAGGAGTGGTTTTTCTTAGTGCAAATATGGTTATCTTTGTTTCTCAGATGTTAAGGGATAACTTCAGTAGTGAAGTATTCATATCCTATAAGAAGTGGGTGGCATACAATTTGTAAATGTTTTTTGTGAATTGTAGAGAGAATGTTGGTTTAGTCAGAGAAATTAGAGCTTTATGATGCTTAAAGTGCTTTTGATGTTGAGATAAACTTTGTCTCACGGTTGTGAACCACAGTGTGTTTTCTACTCTAACCAGTTCTTCACTCAAATTGGTTTTAGTATTCGAATACTGTGAGCATAGTTTCACATACTCCTCAGGAGACATGATTTCATGATTTTTCTCCTCTCGTGTCTAGAGTAAGTACTTGGTTGTATTTATCTTATGTGACTTATATGTATTGTTTATTGATAGCATAGTAATACTAAAGTAAGGAAAGATATTAAGTTTATAGAGTTGTATCATGTTAAGAAGTAATGTGCTTCTAGGGGGTGGGGACTTAGCTCAGCGTCATAAGCACCTTCCTTGCAAGCAGGCAGTCATGAGTTCGATCCCTGGTACCGGTAAAAAGAAAGAAAGAAAAAAAAAAAGAAGTAATGTGCTTCTTAAAGGGTACTGTATTTACTACTAATTAAATATGAATATATAGATTGTCATCTATAACATAATCTTTTAATTTGAATCAAAACTTCTAGGAATTTGTGCTTCTGACCAGTAAGTAAATAATGAATCTTAAAATTGTTTTACAGGACACCGAGTTTCCAGGTGTGGTTGCAAGACCAATTGGAGAATTCAGGAGCAATGCTGATTATCAGTACCAACTATTGCGGTGTAATGTAGACTTATTAAAGATAATTCAGCTAGGACTGACATTTATGAATGAGCAAGGAGAATACCCTCCAGGAACTTCTACTTGGCAGTTTAATTTTAAATTTAATTTGACGTAAGTAAGAAATGAATATATACTATGAATTGTTTTTTAAAAGTTTAATATGAGGAATTACCTCAAATACAGTGAAATTCTAAGTGACTTTGGTATAGTTATCCTGAAAATATATAAAATTTCAAAAGTTTAGGTTTCCTTTTAATTATCGGACAAAAATTTATGAAGAATTTAAATCTCATACATGAATACTTTTAAGTTAAAAATACTTTAAATTTGTTTGTTTCTTGAGACAGGCCTCATTATGGAGTTTAGGCTGAACTTGAACTCATAGCAATCCTTTCTCAGCCTTCCAAGTACTAGGATTATAGGTGTACAACATCATACCCAGCAAAAGTACTTTAATTTTATAGATGCTTATTTTTAGAATATGCCTGCCTTTTTTTTAATTTGGAAAGAGTTGCGATTATCTCCTTGAGGTGTTGAGGATTGGACCTAGGGCCTCATGTATGCTAGATAAGTATCCTACCAGTGAACTCCATTTCTAGCCCAAAAACTTTGAGGGTGAAAATAATGCTTAATTAAAAAAAAAAAAAAAAAAGTAATCTTGAAGCATTAATTTTACCTTTATTTTAAAAAATTTTTTATTTTTTTGTCTTTTTGAGATAGGGTCTTGCTACGCAATTCAGGCTGGCTTTGGGCTTACTTTGTAGCCCAGGCTAGTCTCAAACTTGCAACGATCCTCCTGCCTCAACTTTCGGAGTGCTGGGATTATAAGGGTGCACCACCATGCTGGGCTAATTTTACCTTTAAACTTTGAGTCCAATTTGAAATGTAGACTTCTCTGTTAAAATGTTCAGTCTGCTTGTGGAGAGATTTTTATTACAGTTACATATTCCAGTTATGCTTGTTTAATGTCTGTTTCATTCTATGGATCATTGATGGCAAACTTTTTAGAGCTTTCAGTAGTAACAGCCTACTGTGGCACATGTGCCATAGGTTTGCCACCACTGATAATAATACTGCAATAGTAATTCAATATGTAGAACTAAAATATCTCTCAAGAACCTTATAAAAAAGGATACAAAGTACTCATTTCCATTATAATTGATGATGTTTTACAGATACTACATGTCTGAAACAATGTGAATTCCCTTCTGTCCTTTTCTCTAATAACCCTTTTTTTAATTATTCCTTTTTGTTCCATGCTCCTTTTTTTTTTTGATAGCTTGGGTAGCAGGTCATTAGAACATTGTTTTATAATTAGATACTTGTATGATCTCAGTATGAGTAGGAAGTTATTAGTGTTTAAGTTTTGGTAAAGTTTGAGTGTTTTTCATTACTCTTCTGTCTGCTTTCTGTGTTTATGAACTTTGTGTACTTAATTTTCACATCAGTCTTAGTCAGGGTTGCTCTTAAGAATTGAGTATTTAACCGTACCAGTGTTTTTCAAGATTTTACTGGAAGTAACTCTACAGTTCCTTATTACACATAGATATAAAGATGAGATAGGAATCTGTCTATGGTTATGATTTAAATTTCATTAAGAATATACTGTAGATAGATATTTCAAAGTTGCACACAATTAAAAACATTGAAGTAAATTTCAAGTTAATTTAAGTTTTAATTTTAAGTTTTAATTATATTTAATATTTTCTGAATTTTAAAAACATAATATCTAAGTAACTTACTAGTTAAAAACATGAACAAATATCTTTATACTTAGAAATGATTCACTTTTCTCCTAATATTTATGTCACTATAATTATTTTCTGTGGCCTTAAATATAAACATAACTTTTTGTTTTGGAACTGGGGATCAAACTCACAACCTCATGATTGCCAGGTGGGTGTTTGTGCCGCTGAGCTAAATCCCCAGCCCCAAACATAACTTTTTATGCTGCTTTTAAAGCTAGGAAAAGTTTGGTTTATTTCTACTGTGTACCACAAGTACATAAAGTTCAGCTAAAGAGTATAATGACTGCTATAGCGTTCTAAATTAGGATTGGCTTCCATGGTCTGAAGTAAATTGAAGTTACTGCAAATGTAGGCTAAAAATGCTAGTATTAACCTTTATTCTGCTTTTCCCTCTTATTATCCATTTAAGTATTAAGGATTCTAGATGAGTTAAATATTGTTCATTGTTTGGTTTGGATTCTCAGTGTGAGGTCTGGACATTTTACATCAAAGCCTATGGATTTTAGACCTGAAGAGAATGGAAATTAAATTGTAATAATTTGAGATTGTGACAGATGAGATATATTCAGTGAAAATTTTTGTCTTGTTTGTAAAAATAACATGCTTTTAGAAAATAATAAAACATAAAAAGAGATGACTGTTGTCAGTTTCCTAGCATTTCCTACTCGTTGTTTTGTAACTGGTATGTTTTAAATTTTAAATCACTTACTATGCTTTTTAAATTGAGTGTCTCTGGATATACAGATGGTTCCTGACTTAAAATAGGTTCAGCTTACAATATTTTAATTTATGAGTGCAGAACAGCAACATATATTCAATATAAACCAAACTTTGGGTTTTGATTTTGATATTTCTCTGGCTAACAGTAGACAATAAGATGCTGATGCTCTTGCAGAGCTGGGTAGCAGGAGCAAGCGGTACTTCTGTCAGCCTTGTGACAGTAAGTGCAACTAAATGATACTTGATTGGGTTAGTGCTGCTAAGCTATTAAATTCGTTTTCAGCTTATATTCTAGGGTAATGGGTTTTTTGGAGACAGAACCCCAAAACTGTAAGTTAGTGAACTGTGCTTCTTCATCTACTGTTTAGGTTATTTTATTAGAAAGAAGGAGCAAACTTTTAAGATACAGTTTCATTTATTCATCCAAAGGATTTAAGTACTTTGAAAATACTTGATATGGATATAGCTCATGGCATAGCGCCTGCCTGGCAAATACATGGTCCTGAGTTTGATTCCTGGTATAAAACAATTCTTATTTGTATTCATGCATATGTGTATATGTTGAGAAAAAGAGAGACATCAGATTGACACTTTTCTGGAAGGTTATGCACACTCATAGGTTGATGCAAATACCTGTCCTGTTGTTTTGACTCTTGAGAATGATTTTTTTGATAACTAGTATGTATTGGTACTAATTTTTTTCAAGTTTGCAAATCATGTTTGTTTTTACATCTTTTACAGTCTGTAGGATTTGAACATCTTTTTTATTAGTTTATTTGAGCTTATTACATATTTAGTTTAATCATTTTTGGTTATCTAATTCTGCTTTATATTTTAACAAATTTTTAGCATGAATTTAAGTATATTGGAGTTTTTATTTTTAACAAAACTAACTTTTTTATAAAGTATATGAGAGTAAGAAACTACTTGAAAAGGTACTTTGTAAAACTGGGTTCTCTGAATGAGAAATATTTTGAGGTTATTAGGGAACTCGTGTTTAGAGGATATGAATTTTTGAGGTAGGCTAGGATTTTATTTGTAGAAAGAGATAATTTAAATACATTTACTGACTTTTAGTACATGTAGTTGAAATAGTTTGTCTTTAAGATATTGCCTGAGGATAGCAGTGCATCCCTGCTTTTTTGGGAAAACTTTTTCTATAGAGATTTATATGTGGTTATTGTACATGTTCAATTGTTACAACTGATATTTGCTACTTTAAACTTTAGCAGTTAATTAATCTTTAGTGTTGGGAGGAATCACATTATTTTTCTTAATTCTGAATAGATTGATCTTACAATCAATGAACAAACACCAGAACCTATAGCAATTTGTATGTTTTGATTAAACAGTATTTCAGTTGTCTTTTTAAGGATAACATTTTAATACATTGCTAGAATTTTCAAGAGTGGGAAAGGTAGAATAGAAAGGTTTAAAAGTTTAGAATGGGTACCATTTGAGATTGTCTACTCTTGACTCAAAACTCTTGAATTGACTCAAAATTAAGAAGTTTCTTTTACCATAGGAAAATTTCATCATCATCATCATCAACTTAACTTTAGGTTTCCAACTTTGTCTTCCTCATAAATTGGATCTTACAAAGTATGAGATTGC
Organism: Cavia porcellus; assembly: GCF_034190915.1. NCBI lineage: Eukaryota > Metazoa > Chordata > Mammalia > Rodentia > Caviidae > Cavia > Cavia porcellus. The sequence goes on along the minus strand of NW_026947507.1, from coordinate 7,018,344 downwards.
TCCAAATCATCGTATATTGAGTCCTGTAAAATTTAGATGAAAGTGTTGTACATGAATTTATCTGAATTAAGCCGTGTAAGCTATGTAGGAAATAATTTGCACACATACCTTTAACAAATTTACGTGATGATAAAATACCCATCCAAATGCCTCCAAGAATAGTCATGATGGATTTTCATCTCGCATCTGAAGATTAAAGTCAGAATGGCTAGTTTGCATACTTCCCTAAGGGATGAATGGAGGTTTGGGATTATTTGTATCCCCACCTTTTGAGATTTCCCATTATCGTTAGGAGTGGGCCATCCTTTCCCACCTAAGACTAAAACCATTAAGTCCAGACCTAACTAAGATTACAGATTATTGACCAAGGTTGATGTTGTCATCCATGTATCCTTGATACCGTTAGATCAATATTACATAAGTGACTATACTTGCAGTTTTATGATTGATCATAATTTTCACCCATGCTGTACTTGCCTCATGGTTTTGCTCTGTAAAACTGAGAGGTGGGCTCATTGCCAACCCATGTAGGATGCCTCTTGTCTCTCAGGAGCTGTTCCTGTTCCCCATTCCATCTCCAATAAATTTTCTTACTTTTAAAAAAAACCTATCCAAGTCTCTCACTTTGGAATTATGAATTTGTAAGTCTAGGACTTCAGTGGGACTTGAGAACCCATATTTTTTATAAGCTCTCAGGGCAGTTGTTACTTTGGGCAAATTTGGTAAATACTGACAAGTAAATCCACATTCACCACTTTATCTGTGTTTTCTAATGTGGTGATGTAACACTGAATAACAATAAAAAATCACTGCCTTTTTGAAGCTTAAATTGTTATTGGGAGAAAGATAAGTAATTTGAACATACGTGAACCCAAGAACATTGTGAACCCAAGGAAAAATCTGTTATGCTTTTGGTTATGGTTGTTAAAACATGCTTCACTGTGAGTACTAGAAATTTGAGTGACAGTCTTGTTTTTTAAAGGTATATGTTTTTCATATTATGAAGCCAATATCTGTACAATTTAACTGAAAAAGATTTGTACAGTATTATGCCATGTATTTCTAAATGTTTCTCCAGAGGAAATTTAAAGTGGTTGTTGTGCCTCTCTGTTTGTGTTTCTGTTGTTAGCTTTTGCCACAGTTATAAGCAAATTGATTTCCTGAAAGAAAACCATAAAAATATTCTCCAGTCCAACTAAAATACTTCTTTTGGTAAAACTAAGTTTTTTCTTTTTCTTTCTTTGTTTCTTTCTTTTTTTGGTTTTATAGTCTAATTTGTTTCATAAAACTTTTTGTAGAAAATTCTTTTGTTAATGGTAGAAGTTAGTATTCTTCGACTTAAAAATAAAAAAAGTTATTAAAGGTGATAATATATATAAACATGTATGCAAACATTTAGTCCAGGGTTTGGTATATAGAAAGGGCTTGGTAAAGTTTGGCTAAGGGTAAAAAAATAAAAAGTTAAATGGTGAATCCACAAAAAACTTTTTTTATTCTTAAAAGTGTATATGTGTATTTTGGTAACTGATATTTTGGATACCTATAGAAATTAGATGGTTTGGAAATAGAAAAGGTTTCTGTGGCTTACGTGAAATCTTGAAAGATAAGTTTGTATTTAGATTTCTTGTCTTCAGTTTGGGAATCTAGGATTAGGATTGTTGGAAGAAAAAAAAATGCAGTGATAGCAGCAGAGTCCTTAAACAGTTGGCTACTTATTGGAGCCATTTGAAAGGCTTATCATTTGTGAAAGGAGGCATCTCCTTTTTCTTTTAAGATGGAATGTAGTATAACTCAGGCACATGAGATTGTTTCCTGCTGGATATCTCCTTCCTGTTTCTACTGAGAGCGTGAGGGGTGGGCATAGTCCCTCATAGCTGTGGCTACAGCTCCACCTAGGAACATTAAAAGGGCTGCTGAGACTGAGCCCCAGAAATGAGAAGGTTGGTCACTTTGCAGTAGTGATCTTTAGTGAGTAGAATTTTTTAAACTGAGTTAAGTTTATATGGTGTGTAGAATAGAAGACTATGGAAAGCATTGGAACAGTGGAGCCTAAGCCCGTGCTCTGTCTTCTTGTTCCAGCATCACAGCTGTAGATTAAGTGGGAGAAAACAATCTGTTTGAAGTAATGACACTTTTAAATGTCTTTCTGTTTCTCCTGCCAGGGAGGACATGTATGCCCAGGACTCTATAGAGCTGCTGACAACGTCTGGTATCCAGTTTAAAAAACATGAGGAGGAGGGAATTGAAACCCAGTACTTCGCAGAACTTCTTATGACTTCAGGGGTGGTCCTCTGTGAGGGGGTCAAATGGTTATCATTTCATAGGTAAAAATAATTACATTGTGGGCTGGGGATTTAGCTCAGCAGTGTAAGCGCCTGAAAATAATAATTACATTGAAAATGGCACTTGTGTTTCCATCTTGTACTTGCCTCATTCTTCCCTTGGTCTTTCGTATCAACACTTTCAGACGTAGTTCTAGAAAAAATTTACTGCTTCTTAAGAGGCTAATAGGGTTATTTTAGCCTGCGAGAGTTAGTATTGCTTAGTGGAAGAGTACAGGCTGAAAAAATAGACCTTTGTTGAAATCCAACAAAACTGTTGACAGTTGGTGTCATATTGGGATTTTTGTTTTGTTTTGTTTTTGGTACCAGGGATTGAATCTACAACCTTGAACTTGCCAGATAGGCACTTACACCACTGAGCTAACCCTCTAGCCCTCATCTTTGGTTTTTTAACACATTGTAAGCCTTACCTTTTTATGCTTATAGAAAGGAAACCATAAAAAGTATTTATTGTCTACCTTGTGCTAGTCACTATGATAAGATGCTAAGAAGCTGTGAACAAAACAGACTAACATCTTTGTCTTCATGCAGTTCACATTCTTTAAATGACCTGAGTATATTTGTTACATAGTTTGCTCTGTAGTAATAATGCAATGAAGAAAAATAGCAGAGAAAATGCTAAAGTTGGGTATGTGGATGGACTTAATTTTTCTTAAAAAGTGGCAGGGAAAACTTCCCTTAGAACAGATATCTTTCAGAGATGCTTTAGTTGTCAGTAATAACATATTTAAAGTGTACAGTAAAGCATTTTACATAGAATAAATTCTCTGTAAGTGCTGGTTGTCAGTTCTTCATAATTATAAAACTAGATCATTTAAGAGAATTCTAGAAAGAAATAAGTTCTTTTATATAGAAGTAGATTTCCTGATAGGAGAAACATTTTCTTGTGTAAATAAGATAAATTGATAGTGTAGGGACTACAAGTGACCTTGGAAATGATTTTAAAAAGCATATGTTACATTGATGTTATTGCTTTTAAACTTGATTTCCTTTGCACATATATTTTAAATACCTGTCTCTTACATGCTTTAGAATTTAGAAGAGTGATTCAGACTGTTCTTACCATAAACTTAAATGTAGGACTAACTAGTAATTCTCAAGTTGGAGATACAGAGCATAATCATTCTTACCATCTCTATTCTTTTCTTTTCTTTTTTTTTTTTTTGTCTTCTTCATTTTTATCAGTACCAGGGATTGAACTCATGACTGCCTGTTTGCAAGGCAGATGCTTATGCCACTGAGCTAAATCCCCAGCCCCTCCATCTCTATTCTTTACTTAAAACTATGTCAGGAAATAAAACTTAAGTTCGTGAAGGAACAGTTCTTTCTATGTATATACTCATGAGGATACAAAACAGCTCGGAAGCAGATTCTGATCCTTTTAATATATATAACACCCTTGAGATAGACAAAACCAGAGAGAGTTCATGTATTCTTGTAGTTTAGAATCTAGATTCAAATGTGATGTTTAAAAATTATCAAGATACAAGATTTTTATTGCACTAAATATCATTAAATACTCTATTCTATTTCTAGTAAAAAATAATTTAAAATATTTTAAAGTCCTCAGCTAATCTTACCTTTACTAAAATAAGAAAAAGCCATACTGATTTACATTTTTCTCATTTTATTTGCATAAAAATCTTTTTTCTGTCCTTGTGTGCACTTTGTTTTCTTTTTTTGTTGATTTCTTTTTTGCCCATTGTGACTTGCTTAAAATATATATCAGAAAAACATTTTTTTTAATCTCCATGGTATTTATATGTCTCAACCTTTTTTTTTTTTTTTTTTTAAACCCTTTTGTAGTGGTTATGACTTCGGCTATTTAATCAAAATCCTGACCAACTCGAACTTGCCTGAAGAAGAGCTTGATTTCTTTGAGATCCTTCGATTATTTTTTCCTGTCATTTATGATGTGAAGTACCTCATGAAGAGCTGCAAAAATCTCAAAGTAAGGCTTAAAATGACATTACATGCAGTCGGCATTAAGACCAGAGTAACTAACGTAAAATCGAAAGCCAGATTTTCTTTTACTTTGAAGAGAAAAAAAAATTCAAAACATGATAATTAGGGAGTAATATAGGCATATACATTGCATATTGTTATCTTCCAGTCAGTTCCTCAGAGTATAAGACATCTGCACATAATGGCAGAACAATACTAGCATAAACCTTTCTCTTTGAACTCAGAGAAGTCAGTATAACTGTCTTAACTATCTTATATATAGTTTCTTTCAGCTTCTCACACTAGTGAGACAGTATGATGTTTACACATGCCTGTCTTTATTTGTAAGTATTATCTTAATTTGCATCCATTTATCTATAAAAGTCTCAAGTTTCTCCTTTACAACTTAATAGTAATCCATTGTTTAAAAATACCACATCTTTTTTTATCTATTCCTCATTTGAAGGGCTTTTGGGTTATATCCAGGATTTGGCTGTTACAAATTGTGCTGCTGTAAACATGGGTGTGCATATATTGTTGTGATACGTTGTTTTTAATTCTTCTGGAAGATACCCAGAAGGGGAATAGCTGGGCCAAATAGGACCTCCAATCCTAGTTTTTTGAGGAATCTCCACACCGATTTCCACAGTGCTTATACCAGTCTGCACTCCCACCAACAGAAGAAAAGGGTTCCTTTTCCCCATTTGTTATTGGGTCATTATTTTAATAATAGTCATTAAAAGCCTGATTTTTTTAAAGCCATATTTTAACTTTTACATTACTATTATGATTTTTTCTGTTGTATAAGTAATAGTTATAGGCAGTCCCCATTGAAAGCTTCATTGTATCTTTGAAGGATATATTTTTTTAACAGAAATCAAGCTAAGTGTCAGCTTTTTGTTAGTTGCTTTTGAGATTGAAAATCATGAACCAGAGTAAAAGTTTCAGGGCCACAGGTTGCTCAGATGCATAAAAGTACAAGTTCTTGCTCTGTCCAAGCACATGTAAGATTTCCATGTAAGATAAAATTTGAATTGGCCTGCAGTGGGTAGCTATATTCAGGAGTGTGGTAAAATGCTTTTCCTTTCAGCTTATCTTCATTAGAGATTTTTACCCCCTCTTTCCAACATGTAAACTTTGTTAGGCATAAATGCTATAGAAATTGTGTTAGGTGCTACCTAAACAATAAGTACATTTTAACATCACGTGACGTGTAATAAATTTTTTTATATTCTTTCAAAAAGAATTTCTGAATTAAGGAAAAGTAGTTCTTTCGTTTGAGCACACATTTCAGCTCTGTGTATGTGTGTGTGTGTGTGTGTGTGTGTGTAGGCCCCTAGGACTTCAGTGATTCTTTTTATTTTTGTTGTATGTATTTAAAAAAAATAAATTTGGGCAGTGTGGTTGCTTTATAGAGACTATCATTCCACTGGTGAAACTAAAGTTGGTAAAGTTTTCTTATCATCAGGTTTTAGCAAAGTACAAATAAAATGTACTTTTGGGATGTGGTAAGAACTTCTAAGCAGAAAAAAGCAATGTGGGAATAAAGAAACTATGTTAACAAATTGATAATTAAAAAAGAAAAGTTTGTTTGCTTCTTCAGCATAAAACTAGGAAAAGGTTTAATAAAGATTATTTTATGACTGGAGTTGCTGAAAGTAGCAATCCTCTGTATCATTTGAGGAGGTGACTTGAGGCAAGTAAATTTGTATCTTTATTACTATGGAAACTCAGCCCATCTGACAAAAGCTATAAATGTTGAGAATTGAAGACCTCCATGTTTTAATCTAGCTTTGTAAACATATTTTTAAGTATCTTGGCAGTTTACAAGAACAGAGTGCCACATTTTTGTTCATTATGTATATATTTCTGGAAAATATTTAAGAATACCATATACTTTTGATTATGAACTGCTACTGGTATATTAAAATTTAGGTTGTGAAGGGTCAGGGATTTAGCTCAGTGGCACAACCATCTGCTTGGCAAGTATGAGGTCATGAGTTTGATCCCTGGTTCCAAAAAAAAAAAAAACCAAAAAACAAACAAACAAAATATTAGGTTGTGACAAAAGTGATGAGGGCAACAATACTTCAGCTGTGCTGTGTCTCCTAATCCACTGGTGATCACAATACCTAATCTTCACACTATTTTTAGCTCGGAGACAGCTGCTGCGTGTGGAGCTCTTGTGTCAAGTTGTGATATAGCGAAGGACTCATTGATTACAGAGGCTTTACAATTTAAAGGAGAACTTTGTTTTTATCTTGTTACTGAGGGTTGTCCTTCCCCCCTGATGTCTTTCTGTGTCTTCTTTTTCTCTGTTTTTATTGATTGTTCTGTTTTTTAATCCTAACAGTATTAACATAGGCAGCTTTAGCAGCAAGTACTCTAAGAAGTTGTATACGATTAATTGGGTAACAAAATTACAGTTAAGCATGTAGTGAATTCTTAATGATTTTATTACTCATAACGGCTTTGCTTTGTGAAAATTATTTAAATGAAAACTATTTGGAAATGAATTAGTGGGAAGTTTATGAATATTTACAAGAAATAGCCTGTACTAGCTATTGAGTTTTATAATGAGTGATAGGCTGAATGTATTTGTTATTTTTGTTTACTATTAACCCTGAATCTGATCTGCTTTCCCTGTATCTTTAGGAAAATGATTTACTATCACATTTTAAAAACCATAATGAAGGTACATTTTCCTAATTAAGAGTCTTTCTGAGAAATTATAAACGTCTCCCACATTCAACAAATAATTTATGCTTTTTTTTTTGTAATGTTAAAGTTTACATACTAAGTTTCATATTTTGGTCAGTGTCTCAAGCTTATGATTTGTGAATTCAGCCATTGAAGTGGTTTTGTCTTTGACAGGCAATTTCTATTTCTTCTAGGGTGGACTACAAGAAGTTGCAGAACAGTTAGAGCTGGAACGGATAGGACCACAACATCAAGCAGGATCTGATTCATTGCTTACAGGAATGGCCTTTTTCAAAATGAGAGAAGTATGAAGATCTCAGTGCCTTTTTATCCTTTGGTTGTTAGGGTGAATGAATACATTAAAAATTGATTGCAAAAGTTCTAGATAATAAGAACTAAGTGAAAAATACAAGTAGAGGTATATCAGTTATGTACTACACTTGAGTGAACATATTAAAAAATAAATCATATTGAAATATAATTCAAAAGGAAATGGAAGACTAAGTTCTTTATAGAATAAAAATTTGAAAATTTCAGCTATCTTACAAATCACTTAGATCCAACCATATTATGATAGGGAAAAATGATAGGGAAAAAAAAAGGCCTGAGGCTAGAACTTTATCAATATCAAACATATTAGTAGTGGGAGAAGTAACCTTTCTTAGACTTCATTAGTACTATGTCTGCCAAGTTAAAGAAAATTTGTGTTGGGCTGGGGATTTAGCTCAGCGGCATAAGCGCCTGCTTTGCAAGCAGGCAGTCGTGAGTTCGATCCCTGGTACCGATAAAAACAAAAAGACAAAAAAAAAAAAAAAAAAAAGAAAATTTGTGTTAAGTTTCTCTTATCCGAGCCTTTCCTTAGATTTTAAACTGGTGGTAAAAATTTGATTTGCTCATGCTTTGAAAATTTTGTAAAGTAGAATTTGTGCTTTTTTATTGGCTTGAGCCTTACAAAGTGGTTTTGAATTCTAAAAGGGTTAAAGATGAAGTAATGTGAATCAAAAACCAGACTAGGAACACTGTCCTAAATGACAAAAGGCAGAGATCAGTACCTCAAGCACCCTAAATACTGAATGGATGAATGAAGTGTAGTATTCTAGGTTTGCTATTGTTTTTTAAGATAGGATCTCGCTGCATAGTTCAGGCTGGCCTTGAACTCACTATATAGAACTTTTGGCAATCCTTTGGCAGTTTTCCAAGCCCCTGGATTACGGGTATAGACTACACACCTGAGTGAATGAAATTTAATGAACCCAAGTCTACTCTTAGGTTATTTCATTTGCTTAATATGCATTGTTTTACACAACAGAAAATTGGTTGTGCGAAAAAAAAAAAAAATAGGGTATATGTTCTCCCAGAAAAGTTTTTTTTTTTGCAGAATATTTTCCATGGACTTCTTATGTTCCTGTAGATATTCAAGGAATTGACTAAGATTGGGAACTAAAATTTCTATAAAAATATATTAGTATAAGGAAGCATTAAATCCATTTTTCCAAGTAGTACTAATTGAGAAATAATTTGTATTTCTATTCATGATAAGTATATAATTTGTTTTGTACTTATTTCCAGTGCTTCATTACAGAATTAAAACAGCCTTTTGGGTTTTTCTGCTTTGCTTCTGAAAAACACCTCAGTGGCTTGCTGGTAGATTCTGACAATAATTGATTATTTTTCTTGGTTTCTTCAGGGACAGTAACCTAAAGCAAATGTTCAGTTCACCGTGCTTAGGGTTTATATAGTCAGCTCTGCCTTGCACTTAGATTCACAGAAACTAAAAGCCTTCATTTTTTTCACCTGTCATTGACTGTTTTTATTTATTCTTACCTATGTACTATTAAATTAATAGAATAAAAAGTATTTCTCCAGTGCTCACAATTTTGTATGAATGTAGTCTAAATGTTAATGAGAAAGACATACTACTAGTTTTCTCTTTTTTTTTTTTTTTTTTTGTAGCAGTCTGTTGCATTTTGCACTCTGTATTAGTAATATTTGTTCCTCAAAGGAACATAGAATAGAGCTGTCATAGCTAAGCAATCAGTACTTACATTTGCTGAAATATAAATTATAAGTGGTACCTTCTGGTTAAAATCTTTTTTTTCTTCAAAATTCCTTTTTAGATGTTCTTTGAAGATCATATTGATGATGCCAAATATTGTGGCCATTTGTATGGCCTTGGTTCTGGTTCATCCTATGTACAGAATGGCACAGGGAATGCATATGAAGAGGAAGCCAACAAGCAGTCATGACATGAAATAGACCTTTTATTTTTATTTTATTTGAGCTACACACGTGCTTGTATATAGGTTTTATCTCTGGTTGAATCCCTTGAAAAACAGATAACCCTCCCCCTTTCAAAGTCTATTTTATTTTCTGGCCTTTAGTACTAAGTATGACCGTTCCTATCTCAGATCTTACTAAATAGACGTACATTCAGGTTAAATTTGGCCTTAATTTAATATACTTGTTTGCAAGCGTGTGTGACAGGGTGGGGAAAGCTACATCGTATTGAATAATTTGATAAACTTTACCTCCTTGAGCTTGGTTTTGTTTTCCCTTTCCTAAATTAACTAGCACTGACTGTAATTTATTTCCCTGTTTCATGTCTCTCCTTTCCATTCTGCAGTTTTAGCTATTTGAGATTGTGGACCATCAATTTTGCACTTTAGAGTGATTTCAATCCTCTGTTTTATCAGAAATTGTGGTTAGGTAGAAAAATGGCCATTTGCCAACTTTATACAGTATTTACTTGTATCTGACCCACTGAGTATAGCACATGCATTGTGCAAACTGTCGATTCAGCAAGACTAACAGAGAAGAAGACAGGAAACTACTGAGGAGCTTAGTAACTACTGTTTGTGTATGTAGTGTTTTATCTTCCAAGCACATCTAGTGTCTGCCAGTTTCTTTTGGTCATGTGTAGACTGCCTTGTGACTGAAGAATTTTCAAACCAGCCTTACACCTCAGGAAAAGGCCCTTACGATTGGACATTTAGTATCTGCCAGAAACTGGCATTCAAGATTCTGAAGCTAGTTATTTTATGATAGCACACATCCCTTGATCTTCTTTTTATCCCATCACTGTTTATTCTTTTTTTATAGCCATACCTATGATTCTCTTGATTTGTTGATTACACAAATCAATTTCATTAAAGTCCAAAGATAGCAAGTCGTTAGGTATGTTTTGTATCAAATTAAAGGACAAACATTGTGCTTTCATAGTTGTTAGAATTAATGGAAAGATTTGGTGCAAAATACAAAATATATATATACACACACACATATATAGCTAATAAAAATACCTGAGGAGTGTAATGCTTGTTTATTTTTTTGTGTATATCTTTGCAATCTATTTTATATAGTGACAAAGAGACTGTGAAATATTTAGCCATGCAGAATATGTGACCAGGCCAGAGCATGTGTAGGAAGACTTGCTAATCATTAATTCTACCTTGAAATGAGGGACAACAATTTATAATGTGTTACCTACAATTCAATCAGTAATATTAGCAAATCTCCAAATGTTAGCAACAGTAGTTGGTTTCCCTTGTACATTCTTTATTCGTTGTATGACAATGCTGTAACTGGGTGGTCCTTTTTAAACAAATTATTTGCAAAACAGAGGGTATTATTTGTTTTTAAAGCTTTTGTAAATAAAGGCTTCAGAAATGTTTTCTTATATGTTGATGACTTTTTTTAAGAAATACTTAGTTGGTATGTTAAATATTTTATTTGGCAATTGAACTGAACTCGGTAATTTCCAATTTACATAACAGAAGCTGCTTATATTAGTCTTTTAGTTGGAAAGTCATCCTGAATCTTTTGCTTTTCAATAGTGTTGGCTTATTTTTGGCCTTTCTGGAAGGCAGTTAATTCAGAAAAGATTACAAAGTAAATAAATTTGATGTAATTTAAAGCTTACCATAAAGAAGCAAGTTTCTATTTGGTTTCTTACCATTTTAATCTTCACCTTAATAAAATAGTGGCCACATAGTTGCTGTATTTTGTAACTTGTATCAGTTATGCTTTGTGTCTCTAGAAATAGTAACATAATTTAGGAATAGGAACATTCTAGGTTTTAAAATACATTTGGCTTATAATTTTCTTTTTAGTGTTCATAGCCATTAATCCAAAAGGCAAAACCTGGCCTATAGGCCAGACCGCCTATTTTTGTTTGGTCCATGAACCGAAAATGGTTTTTAGTTTTAAATGGAGGGGAAAAGTGGAAACATTTCTAATTGGAAATTACATGAAATTCAGACTTCAGTGTTCATGAATAAAATTTTATTAGAATGTAACCACATTCATCATTTATGTGTGGTCTGTGGCTACTTTCCCTGTATGGTGGGAGAGTTAAGTAGCTGCTGCGGGAGCTGCCTTCCTGTGGTGGGCTGTTTCACATGGCTGTTTGACATGCTCCAGACTCACAAGTAGGGATACCACTTGACCGTGGGTGCCATACATGTTGTCGTACCATAGCATTTTTTTTTTCTGTTTCTAGTACATGCCCATTATATCAGGACAAAAAAAATGGAGTGGATTTTAGAAATACATGATAATAGATTGTCTATAATGCAATAAGAGTACGTAACATTACCATAATCAAAAATAATCACAGGATTTGTAAGTCATCAAAAAGGAACCAAAAAATCAGAAAGTTTTAGATAGAAAACCTCATCACGTATTTTTAATGAAAAAAAATAAAGGTGAAACCTAAATGGCCATTTTTGTGAGTCAAGCAAAGAAAGCTGCTAGTGATAATGGGTTGTCACATTTGCATGCAGTAATCCAAATAAAAGTGTCCAGAGAAGATAAAGACAGCCATTTGATCAGAACAGTTACATGAAAACGGAAGCAGCAATGGATGATTTTGAGTATTTATATTTGATTCTTCCTAAGTCAGACATTACCAGTACTGACCTGCCATCCCTTATTTGTTGAGAAATCAGCGCTTAATTTGAAATGATTGAAGAGTTTCTATTGGTAGTCTGGACAACTGTGTGTAAGAATATTTTCAAGGAAGGTAAACTGCTATCAATACAACTAGATGCAATATAACTCAGTGATAAAAACATGGAGCACACAGTGGAGTTAGTTGGTCCAACGTGTGAAGTCAGAAAATGAAAGGTGTTTGAAGCCTATAGGAATTTATTTTATTCAGTTAATATGTTGCAGAAAATACTGGTATTACTGAGCTGGTAGTGTCAATAGTGAACATCCACCCTTGTAAACTTTATTGTCAGGGTTTTTTTTGTTTTATGAGAAAACAATAATACCTGTTTTTTGTTTTTCTCTTTTAATGTCTTTGAGACAGGATTTTACATTGAGCTCACTTTGTAGCCTAGACTGGTTTTGAACTTGCAACCATCCTCCTGCCTCAGCCTGCCAAATGCTGTAGTTATGCACCACCAAGCCTGGCAATATCATGGTTTTTTTGAGAAAATAGTATTCTGGTTTGCCCCTACCACAAAAGACTTAAGTGGCTTATCATTGGTAAATGATTTATTGTGATCTTTTTGATTCTGGCATTTTCCTGAATGAGAATGTTTGGTTTTTTTTTTTTTTTTGTACTGGAGATTGAACTCTTGACTTTACACTTGCCAGGCAGGCACTTGAGCTAAACCCCCAACTGAATGAGAACTATTCTTAAACACTATTTTTGAACATAGTAGTTTTGGAAATCAGTTTTTGCATATAAAGAGAATGTTAAAATTTTATATATTCTCTGTGCTTTCTAAATGTGTAATTTCCATTGCTACACAAATTGTGACTGGAAACATTTTCCTGCAGTTTCTTCAGTGTTTTAGATTTTTAATGATGCAAGGCAAAGTTAATTCATTTAATTAAAATTGAAATTTCCTCTTAATAGTCTTTGGAAATTAATATACAAAGAACATGCTGAAAGGCAAATATCAAGAAAAGACAAGTGGAGTCTTACTAGTGCTTACAAGTGATGAGTAAAGTCATGTGCTTAGTAGTGGACATCGGTGTTTGGCAGTACCTGGATCTAACTGTGAAAAGAGGCTTTCACAGATTAAATAAAATCTTAATAAAATCAGCACTAATAGATGAATATTTCCAATTGATTTTGGCCAGGGAATGCTAAGTTGAGCCCACATTGACAAAATGTTATCCCCAGCACCACCAGATTCCACTTAAACTATTCAACTATTAAAGTTTTTAATTTTTTTTCATTAAAAATTTGTGGAAATGTGTTTTCTCCTTCCATAAAGTACTTAAATAATGTCCTTGAATTTAGCCTCAAATATTTACTACATAGCCTTCTACAGAAAAAGGTCTACCTCTCTACCAAAAATAAGAGTTCTTATTTGCTGGATGTGGTGGTGCATGCCTGCAGGCCCAGTACTCTGTGGGACAGGAGGATGGTGAATTTTGTGGTGATCCTAAAGTATGTATCAGTACCTTGTTTCAAAAAGCAAAACAAGAATTACTGTTTACAATTTCCTCTGCAGTGACAAATGCAGAAGGATAAGCAACCTGAGGTGAATCAAATGAGACACAAGCCCATGTATGTAGCATGAAGATATTAAAAATTCAATTTCTTAAACTGAAAGGGATAGGAATTGTTTCTCTATAGTATAGCTATGGGTAAGTCTACACATGTCATTTGGTATGTTGGAGGGTATAATTTATATGAGAACAGTTTTGTATATAACAATGTCACCTTTTCATGATTTTATAAATACATTGTAGAAATATAGCAATAGAAACCTAGGAAGATATACAGAGCACCCAAAACTTGAATTTCCATTAATAATTTGATTTGAGATACAGTATAAATAAAATCAGCATGGTACTGGCAAAAAACCAGGCCTGAGCATCAGTAGAACAGATTAGAAAATGCAGACACAAAACCAAACACACTTACCCACTTTTGACAAGAGGCCAAATGTATTCACTAGAACAATGATAGCCTATTTAATAAATGATGCTGGGAAAACTGGCTTCCTCCATGCTGAACACGAACTAGACCCATGTGTTCTCACCACACACTAAAATCAAAATGGATCAAAGATGTAAATATTAAAAACAAACACAATCTACTGGAAAAGAAAGTACGTAGAAATCTTGGAAGACATACATGTAGGCAGAGACCATGAACAAAACCCAGACTACATGAGAATCACTACAAAGAATCAACTGAGATCATTATTAAAAAGCTTTTGCACAGCAAAATAAATCACCAAGAGGGTGAAAAGATTGGGAAAAAATTTTAGCCAGTTATCCATCGGGCAAAGGACTTTTATCTAAACATAAAAAGAACTGATCTTACCCCCTAAGTTAAAACCTCAATTCAAAAGTGGGTATCTGAGGTGAATATGCACTTCTCAGATGAAGAAGCACAAATGGCAAATAAATATATGAAAAAATCCTCAACATTATTGGTCATTTGAGAGAGACAAATTACAACAACATTGAGATTCCATCTCCAGAAAGACTGTCATCAAGGAATCTAACAAATGCTGGGGGCTGGGGAAAAAGGAACCGTTGTTTACTGTTGGTGGAAGTGCAGACTGGTGTAACCACTGAAAATCGGTGTGGAGCTTCCTCACAAATCTAGGATTAGGAGGTGGGGATTTAGCTCAGCGACATAAGCACCTGCCTTGCAAGTGTGTGGTCATGAGTTTGATCCCTGGTACCGATTAAAAAGAAAAACCTTAAAAATCTAGGATCAAAGGTTGCATTTGATCCAGCTATTCCCCTCCTGGGTATAGCTGAAGAATTTTTCCCAGAAGAATTAAAATATCACACCACAGCGATGTTCATAGAACCACAATTTGTAATAGCTAAATCTTGGATACAACCCAAATGCCCATGAACTGTGGAATGGATAAAAAGATATGGTATTTTTATACAATGGAGTACAGTAACTTGGTCATAAAGATAAGCTTGAGGCTTTTATAAGTAAATGGATGCAAATTGAGAGCACAGCAGATATAAGTGAAATCAAACATGCATGTGTAAACATATTGTTTCACTAGTATGACAAGCTGAAAGAAATTATAAACATACATATATTGCTGTGGGATGATGCTTTTAATTCTAGGAAAATACCCAGAAGGGAATAGCTGATTCAAGTGGGACTTCTAGTCCTAGCTTTTTGAGGAATTTCCACACTGACTTCCAAACCTTTATAGGTAAATGGATTCAACTTGAGACCATACACATAACTGAAATAAATCAGACTTGTGTAAACATCATATTATCTCCCTGATGTGAGAAACTGAAGTTAAATCAGGACCAAAAGGTATACTAGATACTGTGAATAGGAAAAAATTGCTCAAAAGGAAAGAGGAACTAGACTGAAGAAAGGAAGAGGGAAAAAAATACCAGACAGTTATATAGCTAGTTTCTCTTCAAAGAAAAACTTCCTTTCTGAAGGCAGCCTGGTAGGTAATATGGTCCTTCTTCACATGCATTCGTGCACATTAGGGAGCCATACTTCTGACAGAAAAAGACATGGAATCTAAACTCTGATAACAGCCTTGCTTGGAGAAGTAAATTTAAAAAAACAAAATTGAAGCCTGCCAGAATTGATGTCAGTTCTTTAATTCAGCATCAATATAATTCTGTTTTGGAGCATTTCTCCCCTCAATTTGAATAAACACCTTTACTTGTCAAATTATTAATTACTAATAAATTCAGAACATGATTGAGCTTACATTGTTAAGCTTTTTCTATGATGTAACATCAGTTTGTTTTCATAAATCATAAAATAGTAGTGTCCTTTCTGCACAACAGGGACCTCTTTTATGTGGCATAAATCAGAGCCTAAAATCATATATTAAAAGTTTTGCTGTAGTTCGATACTACTAGAAATAACCCTACTGAGAAGACACTCCTAACAGCCAACGTTATACCCCCAATCTATAATACAGAAATGTGGCAATGGACAGGAATATCAGAGATCTGCGGACACTTGCTATCAGGTTTTTTTCCCTTTACTTTCTTGCAATAAGAAACAGTTACAAATGCGATAAAGATGGCTCTATTATAATTACTCAGATTATCAGATTTGAACTCTGGAAGAACAATTACGGTTAGAGATGAAAGTTTCAATCACCAGTGGTGCCATGGGAGAGCATCCTCAATCCATATTTTAAGGCGACTTTGGGAAGGGAAAAGCAGAAACCTATTTGAGAGCCTCCTGCTACAATGAACATCATACTGGGAAATACCGATTTTCACAGATCTGCAAGTGTTCCTTTGAAATACCTGAATTCATACCTTCAGTGATGTCCACTGTTTCCCAGTCACGACACTACTATAAAAGAGTAGTAAACTCTTGGTGGGAAAAAGAATCAGAAAGTGTATGGTTTGCATCATTATAAATTTCTTGTATTCTCTGAGAAAATAAGACCCTTTGGTAATGAGCTCTAAAGAAAATCTGATTGGAGAAGAGACTGCTTAATTTTAAAATCAAGATTTCTTCAATGTTGGCATGTATGTAATACTAACATGATTTGGATTGCTAAAACTGCAATTTAAAAATTTTACGAATTTTAACCAAGGCTAAAAAGCTCCAGTGGTACTCCTGTAAAAACGTAATGCATGCTTAATGTATATGTCAAAGCCTCTTCCACATTCTAGAGAAAATGTGTTAAATGGGCTACGTATGTGCAAAAGGGAATGTAGGCCTCTAAAATATTTGGTATTAAGGCCAGATATTTTCTACTTAGAAAAGACTTCCACAGAAGGATCTTACCTAGAGGTATGTGCTATTGGTGAAAAAATTCCATTGTTGAAATATGTCACAAGGGACAAAATATGGCCAGATTAGAATTTGTAGTATTTGTAGGTAGGATGATCATACAAGGGGACATTTTCAGGGTTTACAGTGTAAGTTGTTTTTGCAATTTGTATATGTGTTCTGGAGTTTAAAAAGAAACTCAAAGAAATGGTCAAAGTATCATTTTTATAAGTAAATATCTGATAAGTACACCAGTAATATGACTTCAGAATCATACCTGAAAGTTTACATGTTTTTTAAACTAGGGAAAATTTACTGGACTTTAATGGAATAACTTTTTTACACATTTTCATTTTAAAATTAGAACATGCTTGCAATATATCATGACAACTTTCATTGTAGGTATTTGATATAATGGAGTAACTTTTTTTTTCCACATATTTTCTTAAAGTATGAGTTACTGTTGCTAGCTTTATTTTTCTTGAATATGATTTATAAATCTTTTGCACTGGCTTTCCTTTGTGAAGATAGTTTGTAAAAAAAAAAAAGGGCCATATTTCCAGTAATGTCTATAAGTTCTATGGTCTATTTTTAATTTTGTTTTCAGAATTGTTTAATTACCAATGTTTAATTATACATTTTCTCATCCCATCCCCAGAGATCATGTTATGACTACATTGTGGGCATGAATTTTACCATTATTAGCTGTAATAGATTATTATAAAGAGCATACCTTTGAAGGAATTGTAGTTTCAGGGCATAGGCCATTTCATACAGACAAGGAAGGTGAACAGACACAAATGAGGGGGTATCAGGACTGAACTTGGTATGTACTTCCTTGGATGTCTCACCACTATTCAGATGCAAGTGTTCTTTATCTTTGAAAAAAAACCCTCCTCCACTACATAATAGTAAATCATTAACTAACAAACATTTCCTCAATACTTTTAAATGAAAAATTTCTTTAGTCTTAGTATCTAACTAGTAAAATCACTAACAACAGGAAAAATCAGATTACCAGTTTGAAGCACACTCAGAACAATTCAGATTGAAGTGTCTCAATTTGAGGTAAGCCATTATGTATATGTATTGTGAAAGTAAAATGTTTAAAGTGTTTTTAAGGTTAATACACATACATATGTTTAAAATGTAGACCTATTTACTCAGGTACATTTATAGTGCATATCTAGTAGGATCACCTCCAAAAATTATTAACCCCTACAATTAAAAACAAAACTAGATTTAAAAAATCCTTTAATTTTTTTTTTACTGTATGAAAATAGAAAAAGAACCATTACAACTTAATGGAAAAAAAAAGTTTATTCATTTTTAAAATTTTTCAAATCTCATTCTAATTTGTGTTGACGTATATATTTAAGAAAGTACATAAAAGACCTAAAGGGAGGAAAATTAACAAGATTGTAGTAGAGTAAAAGGTTAAAATCCCTCTTTGTTTTTTTCTTGGCTTCCAGTTTAATTCTGTCCAGGAAAATAGTTATAGTAGGTACTGTGCTTTCAAAAAACCTGCTTGCATATAATTCTTAATAAGTCACATCATACTGTTGCCCTTAAGAGTTCTAGCAGGAGCTCTAGGTTCTAGTCTGGCACTTCAGGTAATGATAAGTGACCAAAAAATACTTGAAGATAAAAGTGAAAATGTATCATATTGTCTGAGATTTCTTCAAGCTGATTGTCATCAAACTTTTTAGCTTAAAAAAATGTGAAAAAAATTACCATCCTACTATTTAAAAAAATGTACTCAAACTGTAAAATGGACTTGGTTGACACTGGTTCTTCCATGAACACATTTCATATGAAATTCTTTCTATTTTTCATGAGGATGAGTAACTGCAAGGATCTGCTACACCACTATGTGCTGGTCTTCTAGCTTCGTGTTGTGTTAGACTTTTGTTTATATTGATTACTTAGCTGAGTTTAAACATAATCAGTTTTAACTTCCCAAATTAGTAACAAAGAAAATACACAGCTTACCCTAATTGTTAACATTTAAAAAACTTACACTCAATTCAATATTTTTAAAAAAATGAGTCATGATCTTCTTGTAAATAGTGCATACAAGGCACAAAAGCTTCTGAGTGTACTTACTGAAGCCAAACATTTTGGCATCCACAAACACATCATTTTAGTTTATCTTAAATTCCCAAACAGTTCGCCATTTAAAAATATATGATTTTTGCTTACTGATTTTCATAATTTAATCTTAATGGGTATTTGAGGAAAAATATAAATGAACTGTCATGTTTTAATGAGAGAACACAAATAATTCAAATATCACTGCAGGGTTAATCCAGTGATCCATCAGGAATTCTTAACAGATTTAATATTTTCACTATATTAAATAAGAAAAACAATCTAAAAAGAGATTCTATAAAAGCAAAACCAATTAAAGAATATCATTGCCAAATTTCATAATTGTTAACACGGTTTTTACCTCCTCCCCCCATTCTAAGATTAGAAGAGCTGAAATTACATTTCTGATGTATTAGAATTACTTTGTCAAAAACACTATATTAGTTCTGACAAAAGTTTTCTGGCCAATTGCTTTATCAGTTAGCTCAAGCTTCAGCTTCATACTCATTTTTTAGCAGGAAACAAAGATTAGAATTAGGATTAATTAGTGATCTTCAACTGCAGGCCACTTAAACTTTGTAATGAATTCATAATCAATGTAATGAATTCATAGTTCAGTTCACTTAAGTGAACTACAGTTCACTTATAGCCTGAGGTCAGATTCACATCAGAGGGAAAATAATCATGTTCGATTTTAAGTTTGATTTCTTGACACTGTCTTCTTAAAAGTAACTAGTAAGTTTTATAAATAAAGCTTATCATAATATGATTTCAAATCTTTTAAATCTTAATATTAGTCTCAATTGTCTAAATCAGAAGTTGGATGGTCCAGTGGGCTTTCTGTGTAATAAACTGTGCAACCCAAATATATGGATGAAAACTGGCCCATGAATTTATTCCAGTTTTTGACAGAAGATATTTCCCTTTTGATTCATAAGCCGTAACTACTTTTAATACTTAATAGGATTCCAGGTTAGTTATAACAATAAATGTATTATGCTTTAAGCAAGGGCTAACTAATCAGTTAATATTCTGTATATCCTGGGATGGGGATGATGTTCGGTGGTAGAGCACTTGCCTAGCGCATGTGCAAGGCCCTGCACACTGTCTCCAGCACTGAAAAAGAAAGAAAAGAAAAGAAAAGAAGAGAAGAGAAGAGCTGAAAGAAAAAAGAAAAGAAAAAAAAGAAAGAAAACAGGAGAGAAGAAAGAGAAAAGAGAAGAGAAGAGAAGAGAAGAGAAGAGAAGAGAAGAGAAGAGAAGAGGAGAGAAGCTGCATATCCATCCAGCCGAATGAATATAGGAACAACTGGCCAACGGCACCTTCCTGTGGGAAGCCTCTTCCATTCTTGTACAGCTTGGTATCTGGAAATGAAACAGAAGACATAAAACAAATTGCTAACCATAAGCAAACAAAATCAAACTAACTTCATTGATTATTTGTTGTAAGCACCTACATCCCTTGTTCAAAATTGTTTTATATGCTGGAAGGCTAGGTAGATATGTTTTTAAATAAAGGCCTCCAGATCAAAGCTTCTCAAACTTTAAAATGCATACACAAGTAGGATCTTACTAAAATCTACTTTAAGATGCAGGTTGTGATTCAACAGGTCTCGTATGAGGCCAAAGGTTCTACAATGGCTTCCAACGTGCTGCCAGATCAGTCTGAATGGACTCTACATTATCTATTATTTTAAAGATAACACATGATATAAGGTCTTACTGTGACAGAATTGGGATGACAATAGTTTGTGCTAACAAGACATAATTATTTTATCAGAAAAGATTCTGCTAATGGGTAGTCAAAGAGGATGACTATTTATTCAAATAATAAATTCTATGATCTTATGAAATGAAAAATGACAATAGTTTTCATATAATATTCAATAATTAGGATTGAACTTGCCATTTAATGAAAAATTACACAAGCGACCTTTTTCATCAATTAAATCCTTCCCCACTTTGGCTCTTTTGGAGACAGGGTCTCACTAGGTAGTTCAGGTTGGTCTGAACTCACTTTGTAGCGCAAGCAGCCTTCGAACTCAGCCTCCCAGAGTGTTGGGATTATCGGTGTGCACTACGACGTCTAGCAATTTAGTTGAGTAGTTTATCACGTTCCTGTAAATACTAGCTATTGTTGAGGCTAGGTTCATCTGGAGAGGCCCCCCCATGACTTCTACGATTCCACAGGTCAAGAAGAACATCTGAGTCACTCAAAACTAATGTTTATGGAAACAAGACTAAGAAAATTGCAAAACTATTAAAAACATAAAATATAACCATAAAGAAAACACTTATCTTACTTTTATAAAATGTGAATTTATTTTTCTTGAAGATTTAAGTCTCATTCTCCATGGTTAATGCAGGATTGCTCAGACCTTAAAAATAGAGCGTACATTACCATGCTTTTATTGTTTCTGAACACAGGCAGAGTTCACTTATTCATTAATAACTAACCCCTGAATATTTGCAAAGGTGCCACATATATAGGATGGATGTTTGCAGGATGGTTTATAGAAATACGAACACTATGCAGTGTACAGTGTCCCAGCAAGTAACACAGAGAGGGAGGAAGCAGGGGAGAGTGGTAAAAACAGAGCTACACGCCTGGAGAAGGAAGGCAGCCAAATAACAAAAGATACACCAAACAGGCTTTGTCACATCTCATTTCCTCATTCTTTTACCTTCTATCTCATTCCAGTCAAACCTCCTTAAACCCTTTCTAGTTCTGTTCTCATGTTTTCCTCCCTTCCGTTACACCATCCTTTAAATTTTAGTTTCTCCATTCACCCTTGACATGGAAAAATTATTATAAATGACAAATAAGAGTGCATAAAAAAAATCAAGAGACCACTTAGCATAGACTGTAAGATAACACACGCGTCCCTTTTGGAAGAAAGGGAGCTGTTTAGCCCCCAACATGATCCCCAACTCCACATCTCCTTTGCTTCTGAGAAAATGATGGTTTTAAGGGCAAATGGGGATCATCAAGTGTTGTCCACGCCATGCCCCGTGCTCAGCATGGATGGGCAAGGGAAAAAGAGAGACCAAGCTATGAACACTCAAACTGTAAGGATTTTTAGAGGGCAAATATATTGTTCCAAAATAATACCTTTTAAAGAAACCTTGTGTTTTAGGAAACTAAGGTTGATCACATATTAGATATTTTTTCAATTTTTATTTTTTATTCTTTGTGGGGCACACATATATAATATTTGTTAATTGTTTTCATTCCCTTCCCCTCCTGTCTTTCCCACCTCCCTCCATTCTTGGTCCCCTTCCCGTCTGAGATAGTTCTGTCTCCCTATTTCCTATTACCTTTTACTATGCTACTGACCAACTCTTCGCTTCCCTCTATGACTTGAAAGTACAGTGAGCCCAAGTCAGCAGAAGGTGGGTTTCAAAAAAAGACTAGAAATCCAGAAGAAAATGTCTGAAAAAGCTGTAAAATGAGTCAGTCTGGAGATTCTTTGGCTGTTAAAGCCTGAACTGTGATGTACAGTTTTGAGCTCATTTATAGAGACTGCACATAGCTATACACATCTGCATTGTAACCATATTGTTTTGCTTAATCTTTACCCTGCAAAATAGGTTTTAAAGAAAAAGATGATAGGAGAATCAGCACATTTGCAGACTGGGGAGGAGAGAACCAGGCCTCACCAGGAAGTGATCTCCGCCTGGAAACCATATCATTTTCATTGTGTTGTTGTGTCGTGTTTTATTCTCTTTTGTTTTGTTTGATTATGTTAAATCTGATGGCATGAGTAGCTACTTAAAAGATAGCAAGCCATCTCATGGTAGCTATTTTAGATTTACTACTAGCTTGTTTTGATGTTCTTTATTGCATTCATTGTTTTGTTTTTATTGTTTCTATTCTATTCTGTTCTGTTTGATTTTTACTGTCTGAAGGTATCTGCAGCTATTTTGAAGACAACAAAAGGCATCTATGGTAACTACTGTTGATTTTGTAAGGTTTTGAAGTCCTATATCATTTATACTGGTTTATTTTGATTGGTTTTATTCTGTTTTATTTTTGTTGGTCTTATCCTCTTTAAAGTAAAAATAAAAAAATAAAACAAGAGAGAAAAATACTAAATCTAAAAAAATGTTACGTAACACATATACACTAATAGGTACCCAAATTGGAATTTGTACTTGGGTCTGACTTCAAAGTCTTGTTTGTTCTTGGCTAATACATTATATTGATTGAAATAATCAAAAGATGAAAATCAAACACAAGAAGAGAAATGTAATGGAGACATGAAAAAACTTCAGGCAGGCTAAGTTATGGTAATTATACAATCTTTTTTGTTTGTGTTTGTTTTTTTTCTGAGACAAGGTCTTGCTATGTAGTTCAAAATGGCTTTGTACTCAATATGTGGCCTAGGCTGGCCTCAAATTTGCAGCAATCCTTCTATTTCAGCTTCCAAATGCTGGGATTATAGCCGTGTGTCACCATGCCTGGCTTAAATTTTTTACTTTATATATTTCTATCTTTTAAAAGTATATACCAATAAAGATTTGGTTCTTTAAACTGGAAAAAAATGTAGAACTGTTTTTTAAAGAAGTGATTTTCCACTGCTAACAGAAATTCTTTGAGAATAATTCTACATTTACAATGGAAATGTGATTCCAAAAAACAAATTCCTAGGTAACATTTGGAATTTTTCACCTTTTAAAAATAAAACATATCAAAAGATGGCCCAAGAAGCATATGCTTACCAGCTTTGCCTTTTCCTAGATGTGTGCTGCTCTCTGTCCAAGGTTGAGAATCAGTAAGAAGGTGGCTCTGGGACTCTCTCAATGGCTTTGCAGGAAATTGATGGTTTTCAGGACTGATAAATAATAATTATCATCACAAGTTAATTCTTAGTAGCACTGTTAAATATTTTTCAACATATGGATATGAAATCACTGGAAATTATGGATTACAAGGTGATTACAGAAAGTACCCAAGATAATATGGAGACTAGAAGAAGAAAACATTAAATAATACTGACTCACAATGAGATAAATATTCTATCTTCAGCCTCTTTAAGATGATAATCTCTAACTCACAAAAATTAGACAATCTCTAATTCCAAAAATTTCCAAACACAGAGAATATGCCTCAGCCTCAGATGTTAGCAAGTAAGAAAATCTGTTATAACTTAATAACATTATTTTATTATCAATTTTATATTTTAAGTTACATTCTCTTTATGGCAAACTATACTAGTTTCTCATTTATGACAGTGATATAAAGTTTTGTTTAAAGAACTTTAAATGCCAATCTAAAGAACTATATTAAACAAAAAAAATTTTTTTTTGTACCAGGGATCAAACTCACGACCCTGTACTTGCCAGGCAGGCACTTATGCCACTGAGCTAAATCCGCAGCTCTCTAAACAAAATTATTAAAGAAGTAAGTGATGTGCAGATATGGAAAAAATATAGAGCTGACACTCAGAAGACATATTTGAAGACAAAATATCTAGTGTTTTTAAAGTGACCTAACTGGTCTTGAACAAATAATTCTCTATCTCTTTGCATAAATCAAACAACAAATTGGGACATTATCTTGCAGGACTGTTGTAAATATCTGACATCAATTCTCATAAAACGTGTTTAGTTTTGGGAGTAAGTGTTGAAAAAACTGTGTTTAAAATTCAAGTTTTAACGTTGCGGTAGATCTGCCACATTGCAATATATTGAATGGTATAGAAAAATATAATAATATTTCACTTAGGAATAATCACCATGGACACTAGTGAAATTTTAGAACACTCTGAAATAGTAATTATAATAATATTCAAAAGAAAAAAACACTTGAAATTCTTCTAAAATAATTTTATGTATTGTAGTTGATGTATTTTTAAGGTTATAATGATAAGCTTTTGTTTCTTAATAATCATCTTACACCTGAAAATTTAGAATGTTTAGTAGCTCCTTATTAAAATTTTGGAGGTAAATACTGAAAAAAAAAAAAGAGCACAACCACATATCTGTGCCTATTTGTGCGAAAAACAACAAAGTCAACAAGATAAAAATGAAAAGCCCTTTAATTTTTACTTTAATTCTTATTATTTCTCAAGAGAAGGACAGATCAGGTACTGAATATAACCTATGTCTTGGCTTAGGGGCTTCCTGCACATCCTCTGCTAACAGGACTACTGGCAAAGATCCATTCTTTCAACAATATTTATTGAGAACTGATATCAATAAACACTCTGTTCTCATGGAAATTTAATTGTAATGGAGGCAAAATAACAAATTAAATATATAACAAGTCAGGGAACAATAAGATCTTAACGATGGGGGAAAAAGAGCATAAAGCGAAGCAGGGGAGCCGGGCCACTGCTTTATGTAGAGTTATCAAAAACTGCCTCTAGCGTGAAGTTACACTTAGGCTGCAAGTGAATGAAGGGAAGATAGACCATTCAGGTATCTGGTGAAAGAACTCTTAGGAAGAGGATTGACAACTGTAAGATACCCGGAAAAAAAACTGTTGGAAATGGGAAACTTGCAACTAAAAAGTTACTAAATAAGGTACTTGAGAAACTGTAAGTGTGTATGACTGAGGATTATAAATAACAAAAAAGTGTGAAGCAATGAGGTGTCTCAGGTCTAATCAGACAGGGTCTTGTAAACTGTGGTAAGGACAGGCTTCAGCCTCCTAAAATATATAGATGAGATGGGCAACCTTTGCAGGGTCTGAGCAGCAGAGTGACACAATTCCAGTTCATTCTTAGTGGTGAAATCCAGAGCTGGGAAGAGCAGTTAGAAAGCTGCCGAAATTACCTCTGTGAGAAGTGATGATGGTTTAGATGAGGAAGGCGCTACAGAGGCGGAAAGAAGGTAATCAGATAATAGGTGTATTTTGAAGGGTGATCCAATAGGAATTCCAGGTGGAATAAATACAGTACAAGGTAACTTACAGAGGAAACTGAAGATAATTCACTGTTTCTGTTTCTCCCTGACCATCTGGGAGAATGGAGGCCACTAATATTGATTTATGGACAAGTGGAAAAGAATCAGATTTATATGTGTATATAAATGGCTGGGAATCAAATTCCAAGTTCTGCTTTGATTCTGTTCAGCTGGAGAGGATTTTTTAAAAATGTTTTATTAGTGCATGTTTGTTTGCAGTGCATAATAATTACATTCATTTTGGAGAGCTGGTAATGCACATATCTTAAATCTTTTTCTTTTCCTTTGTCCTCCCTTCCTTCCTCTTTCCCTCCATCTCTAGACCCCCTGCCCTTTTGCAAAAAAATTCATGGATAGGACTGAAGTAGTGACAGCAGTACTAGCCACAGAAATTTTGAAACCATTATAGTATTTTATAGCAGAAAGAGACTTTAGCTGTCAAAACCTAACCTCCACATTTAAAGGAAAGAAAAGAGAGGGCTAGAAAGCCATCTGAATTTTTTAAGATCACCTAGCTAGGTAAAGGGTCAAAAACTAAGTTTTCTCCAAACCCCATGACATTCCATGATGAAAGTAGTTATGTGATCTCTGAAATCTACAAGTTAGTAAACTAAAAAAACCATTTAACAAGGGTTAAGAAATATTATCATAAATTACTACTAAATTTTATAAAAGCTTAAAAATATATCTTAATAATTTATTAGAGCCAGATTTTTTCCCTGCATTTAAGTATAATGAAATATATTAACAATTATCTTTGTGGAAATTTCAAGCCAAAACTCATACAGCACGACTCAGTAAAAAACCATGATGTCTTTGAACATCCCTGTGAAATACATCAGAATGGGCTCTTCACTAACTGGAAGAGTCTTGCCCGTAGCCAGCTGACTCTAACAATGGAATGGCAAATGCGCTGTATCTCTTTTGACGATTTAAAATGATTTTAGAATGGCTGCAGGAAAAGTGCATTGCAAAGGATTCTTGCTCACTCCAGGCTCCAGAAAGAAAAAAAAGCATTATGATTGATAAGAAATATTTGGTGGACAAGAGAAGGATTGGGAAGGGTCCTGTGTATGAGATATTATAGCAACTAAGAAAATCTCTAGAATTTAATAAAGAATGATACTATAGTTTTGCTTTTCTTACTTTAATTTAAAAATCAGAAGTAGGATCATACTCAAGCAAATCTGTTGTAAAGATGTAAAATCCATTGAAAATTCATAGATAGTGTTCAAAAAGTTTAAGCAATTGTGCCTTTTCCCAGTTAGTAGTCAGCATTAAATTTCAGTTTTTGGTTCCATTTTAAGATAGAGTAGAATTTAAAAGAAAGCTTAAATGTGGAGCAAAAATCTCTACACAATGACTTTCCAAGATCCTTTTCTCTTCTGTCTTCACATACACACACACAAAAGAAATGTCTCAGAGATGTTCAGAAGTTCCTGAAAAGCACAAAGGACACAGTGCACATTGATAATGGCGCTGTCAAACAGGTGTGTGGGGGCCATTTGATCTCCAAAGGCCTCAACCAAGAAGGTTTTCTGATCTTTTCAAAAATTGTCAGAATGAAAAAGACACAGAGGCCAAAGGAGAATTTTACTCTGACTGCTCACTGCAGCAGTAGGGAGCTAATTTTGACTTACACTGTTTTCACTGCCACATTAAAAAATCATACTGTATTTCAATCAGCTAAAATATACACAGACTTGACTCCTATTTACTCACCACCTAGACCAGGAGTGGCTAACCTAGCCCCCCCTTTTTTTTTTAAGACAAAAGATATTAATGTATGAGTTGTTCTTTTATAAACTAAAACTTTAGTATTCAGGCTTAATAGCAGCAAAAGATATTAATAGATGAGTTGTTTCTTCTAAGCTAAAACGTCAGAATTCAGACTAAATTGCTGTGTTGGCACTTCACAATAAGAAGGTGAGTTTTGGGTTGCAGTTTGGGCATTTGTCTCTAAAAGGTTCGTCCTCACTGTCCTGGACTATTAACAGATTTTAAGACTAATTGAAAGTCACTGTTAACGCTGCCCCATCACACTCTTTTACCTCCCTCACTCTAAGTGGAAACCACCGTAGTAAACCACATCATGTTCTTAGATTTTTTTCTCCAAAGGAACACATATCCAAAGGACATAAGAGGATAAAATGCATTATTTGAAAATAAAACAACAGGGGCTGGGAATATAGCTCAGTGCCACAGTGCCTGCCTGGCAAGCACAAGGTCCTGGGTTTGATTTCTGGTACCCCCCCCCAAATAAATAAATAAAACAATAACAAAAAAGCGGTGGGATTACTTTTTAGCTGTTGAATTCAGTCCTGCAGGAGTAGCTGGTTGTTCAGGATCCTGGTTGACAAGGCAAGTTGGGAAGGAGCAGCCATCGCCTAGACTATAATCAAAACAAAGACAGCTGAACTGTGCAAAAGACAACAGAGTGAAAGCCTAAGAGAAAACAGGAAAACAGGCAGATCACACATGGCTTCAGGGCACTATTTAGGGTAACAAAGAGTTAAGTGACCTTCATGTGGATATGAGGGGAAATCAAAGATGGACGTTAAAATTAGAAGTTACAATGCAGAACTGTAGACCTATGGAACAAGAGATGTTTCCTGAAATTGTCTTTTTATTTTTTTGAAGTACTATAGTTTAAAAACCTGAAAACTTTAATAGCAAAATACCTTGAAAAAATGGGTAGCAACCAATACTTCTTCTCATCACCAAAAACTTGTCGCATGTTTTTACTGAAACCCAAGCTGAACCCATTCTTATCAGTTCCGTGTCGAAATACTGGACTTCTGAATGCCTCTAAGAAGAAATGATAAAGCAATCATGTGAATAAAGCACACACCTACTCACTGATACTTAGAAATACATGGTGTAGTAGAAACTAATGAATGTTTACAATTTTTACGATAGTAAAAGACACACTGTCATTAATCCTGCAACATATTCCCCTAACTTCAAACACGAATTCCAGCATGCTGGCTACTTTCTGAAGCAACTCTGGAAGTCCTCTTTTGTGAGTGTCTGAAGTTGCATTGTCATGACTGCCTCAATGACCTTGATCGATTCAAAACCTTTCTCATTTGTTTTTGACTTTGGAGAAGAGGTGTAAGTTGCACGGTGCTGAGCCAGTGAGTCAGATGGGTAAGAATACGCCATGCTTTCACGAACCTGGTTTTCCATTGGATGGCACTTAACAGCAGCATTCACTCTATTTTTTATCACACCTTGTGAAGACACCCAAATTGTGAAGACATCATATTGTCTGTGGATAGGGATAGTTTTACTTCTTTGTTTTGGGTGCCTCTATTTCTTTCTGTTGACCAATTAGATATGCAGTACAATCCCAAACAGCAGTAAAGCAGGACATCCTTGTGCTCTTGATGTTAGAGGAAAGCTCCAAGTTTTTGATATTAAATGATGCTAGCTGAAGTTTTTTCACAATGCCATTTATCATGCTGAGGGGGTTCCCTTCCACTCTTAGTTTGCTATGGCCATGTGTTTTCTTAAGTAGGAAAGAGTGTTTGCTTTCGTTAAATACTTGTTTCTGTCCTGACTAAGGTGATCATGTGGTTTCTCCATTATATTAATGCATTACACAATCTGATTGATTTTTAGACATGGGGCTGGGGATATAATTCAGTGGCACAAGCACATGCGTGGCAAACACAAGGTTGTGAGTTTGATTCTTGGTACAAAAACAAACAACCAAACAAACAAAAAATAACAAGTGACTTTTAGGCATCAAGCCACCTCGTAGTCCTAGGATAAATCTCACTTGATCATAGGGTATAGTCCACTCAATATTCTGATGAATTTGGTGTGCTAGTGTTTTTGTTAGGGACTGTTGCATCTATATTCATAAGGGATATTGGTCTATTGTTTTCTTGTAAGGTCTTTGGCTTTTGTGTCAAGATAATACTTGTGTCATAATATGAATTAGGAAGTATTACATTCTCTTCTAATTTTTGGCAAAGTTTGAAGAAGAGTTGGGGTTAATGACTTAAATATTTGGTAGACTGCAACAGTGAAACTATTGAATCCTGAACTTTTATTTGTTCTGAGATTTTTGATTACTAATTCAATCTCTTGTTACCAATCTGTGATTTTCAATTTTTTTCTTGAGTCAGTTTGGTAGTTTGTTTCTAGCAATTTGTTTATTTCATTTAGTCTACCTAATTTTTGGATGAAGTAGTACTTCAGTTCATGAATGCTTTTGTTTACAGTTTGGTCACAAACAAAGCATTTGGTTCACAAACAAACATTTGGTAAAATTTAGTTTTTGTTTGTAAACTCTACATTTGGTGACAAATACAACCATGGCCATCTTTCCCACACAAATGCAAACATGGTCATCTTTTCTAAAACTGCAGAAAACATTAAGTTTGTGAACCAAGGTACCACTGTACAACAGTTCATAGTACTCTCTTAAAATCCTTTTTATTTCTGTAAAGTCAGTAGTAATGTCCCCATTTTAATTTCTAATTTATGTAGTGAACCTATACGTATTTTTTCTCACTAAGCTTTGTCAAATTTTCTGATATCTTTAATTATCCATTTCATTGATTTTCTATAATATTTTTACTCTTTATTTCTATTATCTCCTATTTTTATTATTTCCTTCCTTCGGCTGGCTCCAATTGGTTTTACTTTGGTATTATTTTCCTGGTTCCATAAGTTGTAAATTATTGGTTGAGATATTTCTTCTTTTTAAAATATGGGCATTTACAATCACAAATTCCTTCTAGAGCCACTTTTGCTGCCTCCAGTCATTGTAGGGCTTTTGAAGATACTGTTTCCTGTACCCAAAAGGGTCTGGCTTTTTCCATGGCTGACTTCTTAGGCTAGGTTCTTGTTGAGGTGAGCTCTTCTCTGGCGACACATTCTAAACAGGGACCTTTATTATCCCCACCCTTTTACTCATACTTCAGTATTCACAGTTTCACTCAAAGTACTCTGCATTTCATATTTTTATGTTTTTTAAATTAATTTTTGTGCCCCTCAATAGACTGTTTTGCCCTTGCCCACCACTGTACATACATAATGCTTTGCACACAATGATGACCAATAAATATATGGAATGCAGGAATTTACATGTGTCTAAGTAACACTCCACAATAAAACACAGATAACCACGACGATTTTTACCACTTCAGGACAGGCTACTGTTTAATCATAGGATAACTGTCACTGAATACCTATGTATGTATTTGAGGTTCTGTCAACTACAATAATTAGATACTCACCTAATGTAGATTTATTTTTGCTGACTAGCCAACAGTGATAGCCAAACAGAGAAGACAAGCTGACAGAAAACATAGCTGCAGCAAAGAATAGAAACATAATATGGAACTTGGCTTGAGTATCAGGTAGGCCATTCTATAAAAAAAAGGAAGAAAATAAAATGCTTTGTCAAATTTAAACGTAAATTAATAAGTTCTTTTGGCTAAAATTTTTTTTTTTATTAAATTTAGATATGGAAAACAGACACACAGTTTCATGTTAAAACATATCTATTTCATTCAATTAAATGTATAGTGGAATATGAATATATAACTGAAAAAGATTGAAATGTGGGATATTATATTTTAAATATTTATTATAAATAAATTATTGAAAAATATATTTGGTTAGTATAAAATGTAACAGTAGGAGACAAGATAAACTATAAAAGGTAGTTTTAAATTTACTACTTGGACATGTTTTGCTAACATACTTAAGATTCACAAATGTTTAGTTTTATTATAATTTCACACAATGTAAGTTTAATGGCCTAATTTGGTTGCTATTCTCCCTGAAGTTTTATATTATTATAGACAATAGCATCACCTAAAAGAATACATACAGCAACGCAGCCACAATAATACTTCAAACTCTTTTAAATGACAGTATCAAGGAAGAGACCAACATTACTGTGCAGTGAATAACGCCTGTTTAAAGTAAATTTTGCAATATCCATGGGCTGAAACAGGCCACTTCAAAGCAAACATGACCCTTACTATTTGTCCAGGGAGTTCTGGGCTGCAGGGTTTGGGACAATGGATCCCTAGTGACGCACTAGACCTGCCAGGGAGAAGCCACATCTAATAGAAAGTCGTGGTGTTTCAATTCTTGTCCCTGTCAGACTGACATAGGACACAAGATCTCACTGGTAGCTTTTGGTAACAGGTGTAGACAATGGAAACTCTGGTCATTCCTTTCCAAATGTATTTGTGGGTTAGAATGAAAACCACCCACAGGAATGAGGTGCAGTACAATAATATTCTCCATACATTCCTTAGGGATCATCCTTCAAGCTGGAGGCTGGCCTTATCTCTGAACCCTCAGCCCATAGCCACTCACTTGTGTATTCCTAATGATTAGCAATGTAACCGACACAAAGTAAACATTTGATAACTCTTTGGAATCAAATTTAACTCAGATCTTATACACATAATCTAACAATTTGGTCTTACCATAATTAAAGATAATTTAATGAAAATGAGGAAGCAATCTTGGCAAAGGACAAACGGCTTTTCAACCATCATTTGGTCTTTTCAAGGTCTATCACAGGTCATTTAAAATACTCTATTTTAATATTGCTTTGCCTTTACCTAAAAATACAGTGCAGAAAACATTTGAATATCTAAAGCCTAATAAAGCAATAGCTAATAAAAATTCAGGACATCAGTAGGTTTTAAAGTAATCCTACACATGAAAACACTTTTTTTGAAAATACTGAAAAAATCTGTGTATACAGTCAATTTTCATTACTTGCAATAGTTATGTTCTACAAATTTGCCATAAACACTTAATTTGTGAATACTGAACCACTGTTTCTAGGGAAGATAGAGGGTTATGTCCTGCAAGTATCTTGTCATATCTTGATCATCTGTCAACCCACAACCTGTTTTAATATGTCTTTGTGCTGAAGGGTGCCTTATTTAATGCATGGTGTTGATTCATTAACATGGAACTCATGGCCAGGCACTATAACTCATGTTTGAATGAAGCTGCTTTATCACATATATTTCCTCTATCAGACACATCAGTCTTGTTTAGAAACACTAGAGAGCATGATGTCTGAAGACAATTTTCAACAACAAAATGAACAAAAAGCACAAAAAAGGGCACCAAATAGACCGTGAAGAGCACACTTTTGTTTACTGTACAACAGCTAAAACAAGAAGGTAGAGCCCTGCCTTATTTTACCTCACTCTGGAAAGCACACCTACAGCACTTGATTGTTTCGCTAATCAGATGTCTGCAGGCCATCTTCAGCCCCGTGATTATATCTCTGTGCATTGATTTGGAAGCTACTGATAGTTTTGGAGGTAGTGCATACACAGACACAAAACCTGCAACTAATAAGGACTGACTACATAAATCAGTTCAGTTCTATAAAGCCAGTGTCGGAAATAATTCATTGATGAAAATCTATAGTATACATTTTTGTACACTTAACAAAAGGCACTAAAGTAGTGACTTACTGTCCAGAATTTGATAAAATACTGTAAATCCGTAGCAGCAATAAAAAGGCAGTACAGCAGAGAATAAGCCAAGAAAAGGAGGAAGAATTTATAATTTGAAAATCCAACACAATTGTTCACCCTGCCAACAAAACAAAAGTAGTCTTAATAAGTTATATATCCTTAGCTTAGGTATAAACACACTCAAACGTAACATAGTGTTTGATTTTCTCTCATTTTAAATATGCTGGCATTTTTAAAAGTAAGTTGTAAAAGTTATACATGTAAACAATAAAAACAAATTACTTCGCTTAAGTAATTTCTATGTTTAGATGTTCAATATATGATATGTAGTATTGTGTTAATCAACTTTAATTAATGTAATGATATTTCATGTCCCATTCTAAAAGTAAGAAGATGCCTAAAAGCATAGACTTCGATAGACTTCGTGAGTCAGGCAGATTACAGGAATTCACTAAGTCCTTCCTCTCTGTTATCTTTGGGTTCAATTTCCAACTATCATTAAATTAAAATATATTAAATCTCCAAATTTGATGAACCACCTTCACATTCTTCTTGTGGGTCATTACTGAAAACTGTCCAAGCATATTAAGTGGGAAGTTTCAGAAAAGAAGTAGGACTAGAAGCCAGACAGCAAGAGTTACTACGCACATTTGACGTTAGATAATTACGTGGCCCAGACAATAGATAACTATGCGGCCATCTCTTAGAATTTCATTTTTTTTACTTATAAAATAAGCACTTTGAGATGGTTTCTGATATTCAGCTCCATATTCTATGACACTGAATATGAGCATTTATAAATTCTAACTCTAAAATCATTATATGGTGGGTAGGGATGGTGAAAATTGTACCATCATGTTAATTAATAAAAATATAAAAACGACTCATTTTATGGTCACTCTCAAAATTTTTCCTTTTCACAAAGGCAAGGGCATTACTAGCTGACCCTGCATACATGTGATGCAGTATCACTGACTGAATTACTACATTGTTAACTAGTATAATGAAGCTACTGCATATAATATACACATACTGCTTCTTCTGCTCAAATGTCCTATCCCCACTCTAATGCTGGTAAAATAATCTCTCTGGATTTTGGTAATAAAAAGAAACATTTTTCTTCCTAGGTTTTAAAAATAAAACTATGTCTGTATGAAAAAAATGTTTATTTTTTGCCTCAAAAATTACCAAGGGATGGGCTGGGGATACAGCTCAGTGGCATAAGCACCTGTCTGGCAAATGCAAGGTCATGAATTCAATTCCCAGTACCAAAGAAAGGAAGAAAGAAAGAGAAAAAGAAAAAGAAAAAGGAGGAGGAGGAAAAAGAGGAGGAGAAGAGGAAAAATGAAAAATCACAAAGGGAATAGCTTTAGATTTAGTAATTTTTGTATATAAAGGTCTTGGTTATGGAAAAAGAATTCATAAAGATGCCAAAAATCGTGGTTGTACATTGTATGAAAACAGATGTATTAGCAGCTCTGGAAATTCCAAGGAGAATGCAAACCACTTGCTGAGACTGCTTTTTAGCACTGGAATGAAATAATGGCAAGAAATATTGGAAAGAGTATGAGCCTAGTCTAATTGTGATGTGTCTTACTGTCTTTGGTTATCTGTGTAGTTTCAAGAAGAAAGAATGGGTAGAAGAAGGTGCTATAAGACTGAACAATTAGGAGTAAACAAAGACTGTTGTGGAGAATTGACATGGATAATGCAGAGTGTTTCTGTTCCTATAAAAATATAAGAAGCAGACGCTGTTTCAAATGATGATGGGTAATTTGCCTTATTGGGCTATGAAACATAGGACAAAGTCAGTTAATAAAGATCAAATATTTTAGTTTGATATGTATATAGAAAGAGTTTTGACGTGTATTACCAGAGGAAATAGAGTAGTTTTACTTATTTTGAGCAGTACCTCATGTTCTTCATAACAAGCAGCTTTTTGGTTAGACTTTTGTGGCCTACTGCTTTGTCAATTTGACAAAGAAGAAAACTCATTTTGAATCTAAGCTCTCTCCATCTGGCAAAGGAATGACTTCATATCAAGAAACAAGACACAGGGGCTGGGGATTTAGCTCAGTGGCACAAGCACCTGTCTTGTAAGCAGGTGGTCGTGAGTTCGATCCCCAGTACCAGTAAAAACAAAACAAGACACATTCAAGGTAAAGACCTTTGCATGTTGTTTTCAGTGAGGAGCTCAGCTGTTGGCTGTTTCAGGCTAATTGCTTCCTGAGGCTAAACTTGAAGAACAAAGTAATACATTGGGAAAGTGCCCTTTCAAACACTGGCTATGTGATTCTGAACCCATAGCTTTTCTGAGACTTCCCTCTTCTCTAAAATAGAACAAATCATTTCTATTTCTCCTGTTCTTTTTATTTTTCTAAGGATGATAGATGTTTGCTCTCTAGAATACAGTAGGCACTCAATAAATTAAACTTAGGATTATTTGCTCTTATATGTATTGCTAATTTTGGCAAGCATGAGAAAGTATTGTTGACATGATTAATTAAAAATTTATAGTAAAAAAGAAACACTTTTCCAACAGAAAGTCACATGAAGCAAATACTACAGAAACACTTTTAAGTAACAAGTGTAAGATTAGTCCCCTAAATCCCGATGTAAAATTTTAACTGACCAAAGCAGTTATGTTGAGAACACTGGAAAAAAAACCCAGAAACACTTTTTAACCTCATATTTCAAATGCTCAAAGTTGACAGGGACTAAAGTTCGCAACCAGATAGAAAATGGCAGCCTCATGGGACTATCCTAATGTCCATTCATCAAGAACATTCACATAATAGTTGTAAAAACACTTTTTATGTGTTAACATGGAAACAATTTAGGATATGCTAAATGAAAGAAGCGACTCATAAACCATACTCAGTCTACAGTGTAGTCATTTGTGTTTAGAAAGAGAAAGGACACACACACACACATTTAGACCTCCTGAGTGACTGTGACCAGAGCAGCATTGGTTCTCTGTAAGTGGGGAAAAAAAGGGGAGTGTAGGCAAGAAAAACAAGTTGAGTTAGGATCTACGGCCACAAGGATGTGTTGTGTATAAACCTGTGTGTGCCCTGTTGGGTACAGGACCCAGGGCTTTGCGCATGTTAAGCCTATATGCACTACCTCAGAGCTATACTGCCAGCTCTATACAAGTTTTAACTTAAAATTTCAGTTTGAATTTTTTAAAACAGTAGCTAGTCCATTCAACTGTCTGTTACCAGCAGAATATTAGGCCCCTGGCACAAAACCCTTCATAAATTAACATGGTTACTGTTCTCAGCAGGAAGTGGCCAGAGTCGAGACAGTGGCAGGGCTGGGGTTACAGCACGGGAAATGCCTGCAGTGAGCAATCAGTTCATTAAACCTCTCCCACAGGGCCACTACCAGGTAAGTGCAATGCAGTATGTAAGTACGCCATACAGGTATTTTTAAAAACTCCAGAGTCCTATATACCTGTTTTCTTCACTGATTTAATAGGATCTGTCAAAATCTGAAAGACTGTCAACTCTGAAAGACTGTCAAAGACTGTCAAGTCTCTTAGCTGGTTTAGAAAATTGCTTGTAACAGTGAGTATAACAAGTACATGATTGGTTTGGGATGAATACTGACTAATCCACTTCTCCCTTCCTGATCCTTTATTAAACTGGTAAAAAATTGAAGTCAACCATATGCCACTTATTTTTTTTTACCACTATTAAATATTAAATATATGGAGTCCACAGCAATCCATAATAGAGTATGTTTAATCTGAGTTCCTCAAAGCAGACCTCTAGACCAGAAGTTTGATATAGTTTGACACGAAGGGAAGGGTGGGGACACAGTTCAGTGGGAGAGTGTTTCCCTAACATGCATGAGACCTGGACTCAACTGACCAAAAATTAAAAAACAAAAACTTATAAAATGAAAAAAGAGGAGAAATACCACTAAAGTATGTGTTACTGGCTAGCCCCTTGCTGGTTGAGGGACCCAAAAAGTGTTAAAGCCTTGGCATCTCTGGACTGCCCAGCTTCTGAGCTAAATAGGCTACCGAGGTAGAAGAGAGCTGTCAGATGGAGAAGCAAAGAATCACAGGTGTCTAAAAAGGAGACGGAGTGAACTCACAGGTGGGTCACGAGATCTTTCCAGGGGGATTCAAAGAGATTAAGAAAACTTATAATTGAATGGGAACACTTGCTGAAAGAAAAGAATGAAAAGCAAAAGAATGAATGCAAATGTAAATCAGTACACAGGAAATATATTTACAGAGATCTTTCTTTAAGAAGGACATCATTCTTACAGGAGTTGACTAGTCTTAACACTTCAAAGGGGAAAATCTATGCGAAGGAAAGAAAAAAAGAGATATACAGGTGAGAAATCTAGAATACTGTAAACTCTACAGTTTCCTACTGTTCCTACTGAGAGACCCACTCCCTAAACAAATATCCAACTATGTCTACTGTAGATTTGTGGAGATACATAACTTTCCTGTAGTGCCATCACTGAAAGAACATGACATTTCTAGAATAAATATGATTAATATTCAAAACAGCCTGGATGGTCATCTTAGCATGGCTGTCAGAAGTGTGTATATTGAGATGAAAAATTATAGGGAAAAGAAGGAAAATCTGCCTGCAGTAATTAGATCACTCCAACAGCTTTCTATTAAGTTGCCTAATCTGATTTAGAAGTACTTGAAAACATTAATTAATTCTAAGTGGGAAATCATGTTTAAATATATCTGTGTATTTATATTTTTGCTATTCTATTCCCAAAAGTATTATCATTTTATTTAAACAGTTCAACTTTTATTTTTTAATAGAAAAGTCTACTGAGGTATTACTATGTAAAGTTAGTGGATAAATTTTGTATACATTTCTCATGAATATTTTAGTATCTGTGTATATATATACATAAACATAAAACCATTTGTTTTCAACAACATGTAAAATTAACTTTTATCTTGTTAACTTGCTGGCTAGTTCTTCTGAGTTAATTAAATAAAAATTAAACTAAAGCTGAAAGCATTTCCTATATCAACCAAAGTCATTTATAAATATAGAAGTGATTTAATTTACAAGAATTTCAGCCATACTCACCATGGGCAATGATGATCCATCTTCAAAATACATCTAAAAATAAAACATAAAACTCAAGAAAATTTAAAACCCACAAAATTTAATTTCATTAAATTATAAAATGAAAATATAAAACTGTTATTTCAAACAGTGTGGCAAATACTGTAAAATTTCATAACTTACAATTGCATAATAGTAAAAGTTTTATCTAAAATAAACACTACAGCCATTTCTACTTACAGTATAATAATAAGCTTTATTATTTTCATTTGTTTTGAGACAGGGTCCCAAAATATTGTCCAGGCTGGTCTTTAAACTGCAATCCTTCCGACTCAGTCTCCTGAATAGCTGGGATTGCAGGCCTGTACTGACTGTACCATCACCCCTCATGTAGATTTTTTTTTTAATAAAAATTTTTTTTTTATTTAAGGAGAAAAAAAAATATAAAAAGGGTACAAGTTATACAGAATTTCAGAAAACATAAACAGTAGGAAATCACTAGTTAATATATTACATATTGTTATCTTAGAAATAGTTGTTCAAGTTATAAATTTAAAGCATATAAAGTGGACTTTCAATTCCAGCCTCATGTAGATTTTTACATGCTTTAAAATGCAAATCAAAATTTTTCTAAAAATAATGTAACATGTCAATATACAAATGCCTTATGCTGAAGAAAGTTCAAAGTATCAACAGATTTGCAGACAGTCTAGGTGAAATTATCCCTTTAAATGTCAATTCTTCAGCCATTAAACTATCTTGTTTATATAGCATATTAAATGTAGAACAACTCTGGCATGAAGTCACATGAATTATCTTTATAAAGATGGAAAACATTCACAAAAGAAGAATCTGCTAAATTTAACTACCCAAGTCAGCATTACTAAAAATCATGTACTTCATGTCATCATGGATTTGGGGAAGAGGGACAACTGACTGTGACCCTATGCAGCACAGTATTAAAAGTAAGCGCTTACACCAGTTATATTTTCTAATAATGATCTGTGAAGCATGAACAAGGAAAAAAGATGACAACCTAGAAAGTAGAAAAAAGACCAGATAAAAGACCACTCCCATGTAGACATGTTAGAAGAAAAATTTCCTTACTTATCACAGACGGAACAGTGATGGCAGCGATCTGGTTTTATGAGTTGGCATCTGTCACAATATCGGATTGCTAGGAATAAAAAGTTCCACTTAGATTTAACATGGGATTGAATACATAATTAAATGGCTTTTTATCATTTCTCCAAATTTAAATTCTAAAAAGCATACTAAATTTAAACTTGGTTTAAAAAAAAGATATTCAACTGTTAAAAAACATCAGAAAGACTTGTCTATAGCCACAGTTCTCTGGAGAGGTTTCCCAACGGTACCTGATGGGGGAACTTTTTCAAAGGCATTCTCGATGATCAGTAGTTACAGTACAGGCATGCGCAGATATTTGTGCAGATGTGGCTATTTCTATTTACGGATAGGTCTATTTCTCTTAATGTCTTGCTCGATTAAGTAAGCTTATTTCCTCTCCATAACTGAGTGAGAATACAACCAGCCAGCATAACTGGATAAGAATGCAACTGTTGCCAGGCATAGTGGCACACTCCTGTAATCCTAGCGCTTGGGAGACTGAAGTAGGAGGATTGCTGCAAGTTCGAGACCAGCCTGGGCTACAAAGAGAGCCCAAGGCCAGCCTGAATCACATAGCGTGACCATTTGTCAAAAAGAAAAAAAAAAAAAAAAAGAATGCAACTGTTGAAACAAAATTTAGACATTTACAAATAAACTCTATTAATTGCTTAACTTGGGAAAGATCTAACTCTCTGTTAGGCAAGACACAAGATTATAAGTGGATACTGAAGGAGGTACTTTAATAGAGAATTTTATTTGTTTGCTTGTTTATAGTTTTTCTTTTTGAGACAGGTTCTCATTATGCAGTTCAGGCTGGATTTGAACTTGCTTTGTAGCCCAGGCTGGCTTCAAACTACCAGCGATCTTTCTGCCTCAGCCTACTGAGTTCTGGGGTTATGGGTATGTGCCAGCACACTCAGTTCTCAATAGATAATTTAATTCTTGCAATAGAAGCTCTCATCTTTTCACCTGCATTACCAATATCAAAGAATGGATGATTGATTTGGAGATGTATTTCAATACACCAGCATCTTATAGGTTGTTTTTGATCACTGAGGATTGATGAAAACAAACAGGATAAAACTGTATGAGAATTACAGGATAACACACAGGATAAAACTGTATGTTAGAATTATGATTCTAACATATGTAGGCAAACAAATACAAATAAGATATTAATGGAGAGTTTTACATTTCTTAATACTAAATCTTTGAAACCAGTTGTGTATTTTACAAATAGAGTGTGTCTCAACTTGAATTAGTCATACTTTAAGTGCTCAACAGCCCAACAGCCTGGTGGATTCCATAATGGGCAGCACAGGTCTAAGGGTGCAACATTTCAATAGTTCATGGGCACTGGTTCTTTTGTTTTTTATAAAAAAGTATCAAATTTATTTCACAGTTTCATTTTTAAATTACAGCTGCTGATAATCACTGTAACTTAAAATTCACCATGAACATGCAGAAAACATTATTAAATTATTAAATGCTATAGCAAATGAAATTACTGAATCATATATTTAGAAAAGTCATGTTTAATATTCAAAAGTTCTGGTTATACTACTTAATCAAGAGATCTTATGGTCTGGACCTAATGGGCACCAATTCTTAAGACAGTTGTTTAATTAGATGTTAAAATATCTGGAAAATATGACCCAAGAAATATACATTAGGTACGTTGTTTTTGTAAAAAACAGTTTAAATTTCAATGATGGAGATGCATAAGTTATAGAACTATTGTGACAAGTTTATGAAAAAATGGACTTAATAACTGTATATTCATTATAGATGTTTTTCTTAAATACAATGATTAAAGGCTGCAAAGTTTTAAAAATGAGCTCTCATGGAAATCATGATTTCAACAGCTCGCACGTCTTCACTGAGTCACAATGAAGTAGGAGGAATAGAATTAAAGGCAGCTCTGATTTAGTTGAGAGCTCTGTGCCACAGTGTTATTTAGGTTCCATCCTGTTTCATAGGATTGTACAGGAAGAATTTAATAGCAATCCAAGAAATAACACAACATTTTAAAATGAGTGTTTGACAATGTCGGGTATGTAAGTGCAAATGGGCACCACAACACCCCCTCTGGCGACTGTCCCAAAGTGTTCACTGTGTGTGCTCACCTCCGGACATGGTCCTGGTGTAGATTGGAAGATCTTTGGCCGCTCGCCTAAGGACTTCCTGATGGGCTTCTCCTCTTGGCTCTCTCTCCAACAATTCTTTCTCTGCATAAGAGAGATGGAACTGTGGAATAAATTTAAATTTTAATCAGTACTTCCAAAGGAATGACAACATGTTGGTCTACGCTGCTACATCCGCAGGTATTTTTATGAAGTATTAATGGTATACGGTCTATTCAAAGAGGTTATAGAGCTCAAATCTGGACAAACTTATTAAGCTCTCAGATCACTATGTATCTAAAGAAAGAGACTAATAGTATTTCTGCCAAGTTCTTTAGGTATTCATGAAACTCAAAAGGAACACAATATCAAAAGTGATTATAAGCTGTGGCATTCTATCCAAGTATTAATTATGTAATAGATAAATGGGCCACAAAACACATATGGCTCAATAGATGAATTTTTCATGTGAATATCATTAAGAACAAAAAGAAAAACAAATCAATAAAACACATTTTCTCATCTAACTAAGTTTTAACATAGGGATAATTGTTACATAAAATGTCCAGTACTCAAAAGAACTGTTCATTTTACTTCTTATACTGTCAATTGGTCCCATTAGTTAAAAATCTGTGAGAAAAATGAAAAATTGCTTGTGTTCCTACTTGATAACCACACATACATGTACACAAGCAAACATGAGTTCAAAAAGTCTGTCCTGTGTGGACTTTCATAGACATGTTCCAGGAGACGTAGACAAGGAAAATCACAGCACCGCTGTTTGAAAGATAAAAACCAAATTCAGGCCACTGTCCATCCAAAGGATAATATGCAAAGCAGCTGCAGTAGAATATAATCAAAAATACTTGT
The DNA here is from genome assembly GCF_034190915.1 of Cavia porcellus. Taxonomy (NCBI): domain Eukaryota; kingdom Metazoa; phylum Chordata; class Mammalia; order Rodentia; family Caviidae; genus Cavia; species Cavia porcellus. Next base: position 6,975,994 of record NW_026947507.1, on the reverse strand, counting down.
GGTACTTACAGTTAGTGAACTATAGCTGTGTAAAACAAGGAATCAAACCTCAACACACTGTTGAAAATAACACCAAATTGTCTTATAGAACATGTATAAAATTACTTCATTCCTATAAAACTTTAAAACCAGAAAGTCAAAACAATTCATGTATTTTTTTATTTGGTAATAAATGTATAAATGATACAACTATAAAATAAGAAATAATTAACATAAAATGAATAGTCATTACTTCTGGAAGAATCAGAGACATATAACTGGGGAATACTTATGATACCTGGCAAACATAAATAATGTTTTATATATTGACCGAGTGATTTTTATTTTTTTAATTATTAATATGTCATATACACATTTGTATGTAGGAAATAGTTTAGTTTTTAAAAAAGTGTTTTAAAGGTGATCTAAATTTGTTAGCTCAGAAAGAGCAATTCAATGAAAATTAACCATGATATTTTTCAGAAAAATAAAAACCTTTGTTTAAAGGTTGACGATGCTACTGAGGTTATTAAGAAACAGAACAAATTCTGCTTTTAAATATAAACAATTTTTAAATTACCACAGTGTTCCTGTGTGCGTAACTTTTTGTTTAACCTCTGTAATTTCAGACTCAGTGAGGCATGATGATGCACGCCTGTAATCCCAACGTTTGGGAGGCGGAGGCAGGAGGATCGCCATGAGTTCAAAGCTGGCCTGGGCTACACAGTGAATTCAAGACCAGCCTGAACTATGTAGCAAGACCCTGTCTAAGCAAACAAACAAACAAACAAACAACCAGATCCATTAAAATAAAAGAAAATTAAATTTTTTTTTCTCCAAGTGTAAAACGTATACAGTATGAATTTTTCTAACTAAGTATATCAAGTTTGCTAGCATTAAATTAGCAAATATATTAGTTGGGCTTCTCATAAGTTTCTTTCTTTTTTGGGGGGGCACTGAGAATTGAACTCAGGACCTTGTGCTTGCCAGGCAGGCACTTATGCCACTGAGCTATATATCCCTGACCCCCACAAGTTGCTAAGGTATTTGTAAAAACTATTCTTTAGGTTAAGAGGTCCTCCTGTTATTCTCACAGCATTTGTTTAAGTGTTTGAAATTATATCTCAAGTAGTCATTTTTCAAGAAAATACTGTACAAATAACAAATGAAGGCTCATTTTAGGGAAGTTTATTATAGTCTTTCAATCAGTTATTCTCCAGAGTTTGCTACCTGAAATCTTCAGCTAAGTAAAAATGAAGTATGTTTACATATTATTTTGATTAATGCAATATGTATAGAAGGGCTTGTGTGGCACGGGCAACATTGCAAGGAAAAGCCTAGAAAGGAGCTTCGCTGCCCGATCCCACAGGCTGGGCAGGGGAAGAGGCAGATCTAAATGTCTTGGAATCAGACGAAAGGTTGGTGACTGCATTTCTAAAGAGTGGAAAATTATCTCATAATTGGATAATAAAGCCACAGGGTTCATTCCGTTATTTCAAGGTTACACTGAAAAACAACTTCAATGGAAGGTTAATACTATGAAAATACTGTCACCTTTCAGATATTAATAGAATTCAAGAACTGAGAAAAATTTAAGTTGTTTGCTGATCTATGACCTGCAGTCATTGGTTTAGCAGGGGATTTACCAAATGTTCTTTCTTAAAGTTCTAGATTGGACATTATGCACCTGTAGATGACATTACTTTAAAATTAAAAACTGAAAGTGCTATCAAATTTTTTAAAGTAATGAAAACACCCACATACCCACATTCAGGTGCGCATATGCAATCAAAAGGCCTCAAAGTAGCTGGGTATCTTCACTGGGCTTCTGGACCATTTGGCATAGTACTAAAGGATGTTGCAATGATGTAATAGTCAAAACAGAAAGATCAGATCACTGCGGAGAAGGCAATTTTACTCATGCTGATCCTTTGTCTACAATGCTATTTCTCACACCCTTTCCTAATCTGTGGCCCTAAAATTAGTGATTTGTTCAAGGAGCATGCCTTCCTTTAGGAACCTGGAGAATGTTATCAGAAAGCAAGATTTCAGGTCATACATAGTTTTCAAGTAAAGAAGAATATAATTTTATAAGAATACTACAAATTAGGAAAACAAAACTAAGATCCAATAAAAAAGAATACTCACAGAATTGTATTCATGCAGTACCAAGGGTCTGATAAAATTCGTAATGTTGGAAATAGTTACAACCCTTTTGGGAAATAACTTGGCAAATGACTTAAATTTCCTTGATCTAGTAATTCTGCTTCTGAGAATTTATATTATGGTAATAATATAAAATAGGGATAAAGCTCATATGTATGAAAGAGCTAATGAGATAGCATTATATATATGAAAAGTTGAGATCAGCCTAAAAATACAAAGTGGATTTATTAAGCGTTTCACTGAAAATATTATGCTGTTATTAAAAATGGTGGTAAGCCAATGATAGACTATTAAGTAAAAAAAAATTGTAATAGGTACACTCTACACAGAAATAATTACAAAAAGATTAAAATGCAAAGTGACTGAATTAATGGTATGGGAAATTTTCCTTTTCCTTTTTGCCTCATCTCTGTTTTGACAATGTTATTTAATGCAGTTATATTACTTTAATATTGACAGAAAACTATCATCAATTTAACAATCTTACTAAGAAAAATTTTGATTCACATATGCCAGGTTTCTTATGTTCTATCGACAGGAACAGGAAAATATTAACATTATTTTTCTTGTGTTAACTCTACTTCTAATTTCTGAGCTTTTATGTTACCTCTACTCTTCATTTTTTAACTCAATTTTTCCAAAATGTTTAGCATATGAGTGTTTGTCAATTTAAGCCCATGATCCTCATTTGATAAGTGAGGAGTGTCTGATTGCTAATGAAATTGAAAAAGGACCCCAAGATTACATTTTGTTCATGGAAGAACTTAAGACTTTTAACCTCCAGGCAAGGGTTCTTTCTTCCTACCAGTAGGAAGTCTTTTGACCATGTAGCACTCTATGAAAAACAATGAGACTACATCATTAACATATGAGTGTTTACTAATACATGTATTATTAGCTAGTACATTATCCACTTACATATCAAACCTTAAAAATACACATATTTAAAATAGTGCCATATTGATAGAAATTTCTTTATTTTCCCTTCATGTTCCATCTGGTGTCCTGCTCGCACTGCTGTGTACTCTGCCTACTCTCCACCGTGGCGTCTGCTCTCTGACCAGAGCCTGGGGAGTGAGAACAGCGTGGCTTTAATGGGCAAATGGGTTCTAGTTTGCATCTTGGCTCTGTCACACATGAGTGCTGGATGCCTTGGGATAAGTAACGTCCGTAACCTACCGCTGTACCTACAAGATGGTAACAAATAATTCCTATCTCACGCAGTTGTTCGAACTGAGTAAAGTATATGTCTTGAGTAGAAAAATTACCCAACATAATCTGGTAAAGTTATAATTTCACTGTCATTAACTCTGACCCCTTCTTCATACTGAGTTACTTTTTTGTGTGCCTTGGCATCAGTTTACTTTCCACTTTTTCCAGCCACTATTTCAGACATTCATTCCAAAACTTCAATAAATCCATCTCTCTCTTCATTCTTAGACCATGAATAATTTCAGGGAAAAATTAGAAGTAACCTCAACTTCCTGCCAAAACTCTGAAACATAAAGCATGCATCTGTACAGATAATTTCTTCCCTATTTTCTATCAGTCATTTGACAAGTAATTATTGAGTATCCTTTATAGGTCCTCTGTACACCGGAAATGCAGTGATCAAAGCAGATAAAGTTCATACCTTACAGAACTTACACTGTAGTGGTGATAAAAAACCAAGTAATAATCAGAGTGAGTTACAGGAAGGTAAATGCTGTGGAGACAAACACAATACAGCAATGTGTAGGAGGTTTGCTCCAGCCAGCGGGGAAGTCTGCTATTCTATACGAACAGTCACAGAAATCCTCAGGGCTAAATTCCCACTGGAGCAGGGCTCTGAAGAGATGGAAGACCTGGGCCACGAATTATCTCTGGCAAGAGCATTCTTAAGTGAAGGGAAATGGTGGGCGCTGGGATTTCAGGAGAGACATGCTTAGCACGATGATGGAATAGTGGGAAGCTAATGTGACTCAGGTGGCAGAGAGGTGGGATGGGTCAGGCCGCAGACAGCTTTCTAGGCCACAATAAAGAACCAGATTTTTACTCTGAGCAAGCTCAGCTATTAGAGGAAAGTTGTGGTAATATGGTGTGACGTGTCTTGTCTTTTGGAAGGCTCACTCTGACCACTGTGTTTAAATACACGGATGGAGGCAAACATGGAAGCCAGGAACCCTGGTGAGAGGCTGCTGAAAATGTGTAAGATGGTGCTGGCTTGGCTCAGGGTGGTTGAGGTGGACATAAACAGGAGCACAGGAGCTCACACTGTCCAAGGACATGCCCTAATTGGATCTGATATAGCCACAGGTAACTTCAAGGTTTTTGGTCTGAATAGCTGTAGGATGGAATTGTTATTATTGAGACAGGAAAACTTCAGGAATAGGAAGACTGGAAAAGCTACTAAGAAATCAGGATTTGTTGAACTGGAAATATTTTGAACTATCCCGTGAGTAGCTGGCACTGAGTTTACAGTTTGAAGAGAAGATCAGGTTAATAATGTGTTCACCTGACAGCTATCACAATGGGATGGTATATAAAGTCATACATACAGTTAAAGATCACAATCAATGGAATACATGCAGACTATAAGAAAAGAGGTTTAGAAATTGAAATTCAATGTTTTTGAGGTACAGGAGACAATAAGGAGCCAGTAAAAAAGACCAAGAAATAGCTGCTCGTATGGATGAATACAAGAATCATTTCACTGAGAAAAAGTGGTAAGAATATGTAGAAAGAAAATACTGCCATTGTGTACATAGGAAAGCACACAAAGGTAAGAACTACTAGAGTATAGAGTAGAAGTTAGAAATTTAGACAAGGGAGACTGTTGCTAGCCAAAGGAGACGTTACTCTGTGGAATTACACCGAGTCACTGAACAGATACAAGCAACAGAGTGAGTCAAAGTGTTAAATTTCTTTTTAGATGGAACACTGAAGTGTGAGTGTGAAGAATGAATTTTTGCAGGGTTCTGGGAAGGGAATGTAAGTGTGCCAGTTAATCTTAACTGTCAGCCTGGGGGTTAAAACACTCCTGGCCAGCGGCCTGGACTGTGAGGGCACTGGCCTCACCAATGGGTCAGCCAAGTGATGGCTTGGTAGCCGAATGGGCTATTAGGGGGCAGGGCCCACATGGAGGAAGTGGATGAAGAATATGTGTCTTGGGAACTCAACTGGTTCTTTGGCCTCTTCTTCTCTGGCTCTTCCCCTACTCTGATTTCTATCTGCCTTGACTACAGCAGTTTTTCTCTGCCAAGCCTTTCTGCAGTGATGTTTCTGCCTGTGGGCAGGCTAAACATGGGCCTAAACCTCTGAAAATGTAAGCCAAAGAAAATTTCTCTAATTGCACATGTCAGATAGTCTCCCCAGAAAGGGAAAGCTGACCGATACAGAAGGCAAGCAGGAAGGAATCACGCAGTTTAACATCTCAGAATCTCAGACAAAGGAGATGACTGAGACTGAATTAAGGCAATGATTTATTTTTTAATTTTAAAGAGGATAAAACTAAACATAATAAAACAGAACAGAGTAGATCAGAAGAATGCAATGTAAGTGACACAGATCAAAGCAAAATAATAGCGTATCTACCATGGCTACCATAATGTTTTTTGTTTTATTCCAAATAGCTATCCATATCTTCACACACAATGAATTCGTACACAACAAAATACTATTAATCAGATCAGAACAGAGTGATGAAGGTACTACAGGCCTTCAAAACTAGACAACAGTGGCTACCATAATGTCTCTTGTTCTCATTCAAATTAGCTGTCCATACCTTCACATATGTTGAAATTAAACACTACAAAACGGGCTAAAACCACTCTGAACAGAGAATAAAAGCATCACTGATTTCACAGCATGACGATACGGTATCTGCAATGGATACTATAATGTCTCTTTTTCTTCAAAGTAGCTGTTCCTTTCATCATGCATAATATAATTGATTCTCATAAACTGTTTAAGGGAAGTTCTAGGCATGTATAAACCTCTATATGTATGCCTATTCTTTCTGTATCAGAGAGAAAAGCAAAATAAATTCCTAGAAAAACACAAAACGAAAAAGACAAATAAATAACAATAGCAAAGAGCTCAAAACACTGAATATATAGGCCTTTAAGCAAAATGGCATGAGCATAACTAGGGCTGTTACTTTACATAATGATCTACAAGAGTGGGGCTGGGGATTTAGCTCAGCGGCATAAGCGCCTGCCTCAAAAGCAGGCAGTCGTGAGTTCAATCCCCGGTACCGATAAAACGGAAAAAGACCAAAAAAAAAAAAAAAAAAAAAAAAAAAGAGTTCCTCAGATTACCACCATACACTAATATGCACAATTGTTCCAGTCCTATGAATGTTAACCTTTTGTTCCAAGAACTTATAAAATTTGTAGCACAATCACCTTAGTTATCCCAAGTGTGTTTATACAATTTTACATATTTTTCTTTTCCCTTCCTTTTTTCTTTTTCCTCAAATTCCCTGAGATATTATTTTTTTCTCTTTAAGCAGATTCTTATCCTTTCACTGTATTTATTGAGTATTGAGTATCTTATGTACTCTTACCATTTCTTATACTAGGGAAGACTATACAGTATTTACACATGGGAGTTTGATTTATTTCACTTATGCATGTGGTCTTGAGTTGCATCCATGCGTGTGGTCTTGAGTTGCACCCATTTACTTATGAATATCTCAAAGTGATCATTCTTTATAGCTGAGTAATACTCCATTGTATAAAAATACCACTTTTTTATCCATTCCTCAATTGATGAGCATTTAGGTTGTTTCCAAGATCTAGCTATGACAAAGTGTGCTGCTATAAACATGGGTGCACATACATCACTGTGGTATGTTTTCAGTTCTTCTGGGAATATGCCCAGAAGTGGAATGGCTAGATCAAATGGGACCTCCAATCTCAGCTTTTTGAGGAACCTTCAGACTGACCTACACAGTGGTTGTACCAATCTACACTCTCACCAACAGTACAGAAGAGTTCCTTTATCCCCACAGCCTCTCCAGAATTTGTTGTTGTTAGTTTTTTTTTTTTTTTTATCCTGGCCATTCTTTCTGGAGTGAGATGGAATTTCAGTGTGGTTTTAATTTGCATTTCTCTAATGATCAATGATGCTGAACACTGTTTCATGTATTTATTGAGAACTGTATCTCATCTGTCTTTATCTGAGAACTGTGTGTTCATCTCAGATGCCCATTTTTGGATTGATCTTTGAATTCTGAGGGTCTGATTTTTTTTAATTCTCCTATATGTTTGGACAGAAGTCCTTTGTCTGAAGGACAGCTGACTAGCCCCCCCCCCCCCAATTTGTGGGTTTTCTTTTCACTATGTTGAATATTGGATATTTCTTTTGACATGCAAAAACTTTTTAATAAGACAAGATCTCAGTTGTTGATTCTGGGAAGTATTTCCCGCACGGTTTGATTTTTGTTAAGGAATTCTCTACCTACGTCTGTGTCTTCAAGATTTCTACGTACTTTGTCTTCCAACAGATTTAGTGTTTCTCCTTTAATATTTAGATTTTTGATCCCTGTAGATTTTAGTGTAGTACATGGTGATAGGCAAAAATGAAGAAAAGAGTAAGAGTTTAAAAAGAGGCATTTGGGGGTAAAAATAGCAGTAGGGCTTGATTGCTGGAGAGATAAGGAGGAAGGAAAAATCAAGAATGCCTGCCACGCTCAAGGGACAAGGGGAATGGCAGTGATGTTACCTAACGTAAGAAGGAGATGAGTCACAACTTAGGAAAAGACAAGGCGATGGATTTTGTTTTTAATCTTTTATATTTGAGGTGTCAATGGAATGATTAAGAAATTATGCCTGGCAGAGAGATACAGAAAAGAAACTCAGAGGAGACTCCAGAGATTTAAATAGATTTGGGAGTTACTAAGACAGAGGTTGTCCATAGATCACGGGGATGGATGAGATTATCTGAAGCAGAAATCAGCATTTTCTTTTTTTACTTTTTTCTTTTTCTTTTTTTATCGGTACCAGGAATCAAACTCACTCACAACTGCCTGTTTGCTGCTTGCAAGGCAGATTTTTATGCCGCTGAGCTAAATCCCCAGCCTGAGATCAGCATTTTCTTTCAAACCTCCAACTAAGGTTAGGATAGGATTAAAAGAGGCTATAGAAGTAAATCTTGCAGGAGAAAGAAAAAAAGAGAGAGGGAAAGAAAAATTAAGTGGAGTGTAGAAGAGAAAAAAGCCATTTTAGTCCACGCATATCATTAATTCTGTGAAAATATCTGTGGTTTTGTTTTCTAGGTCAAATAGCTTAATTGTTGGTTTGTTTAACCATAGCTGCATTTTAAGCTATGACTTCAGAAACCAATCTGCAATGACTTCGTCGTCTTCTTTTTTTTTTTTTTTAATTTGGCTTACAAAAACTACACAGTTTTTTTAAAGAATGAAAATAAATTAATGACAAAATGATGCATTTAAAATACCAATGAAAATAGTTAAAATGACTGAAGTAAATTGGTAGCAAAGTTTATTTTGATTTTACAAACATATTGGGCTAGTGCCAAGGATGAAAAGTATATAAAACATGTCCTGTGCTTTAAGAACATTTAATCAGACAAAAGACCAAGAAACAAATCAAATAATCTTTCAAAATTCTCTTGAATGTGTTAATACTATTTTGTTATGTTTGATACTATTGTATATGAAGTTATACTCAACTATTTCAAAGAAAGAGACATTGTGGTAGTTACTGTTAATTATGGGTTGTCTTCTGGTGAAATACTGTGTTGCTTACGTTGTTCTGTTCTGATCTGATTTGTTATATCCTGTTTTGTCTTAATCTCTTTAAAATAAAAAAGTATGAGTTTAATTTAATCACATACTTCTACCTGAAGCATTCAGTAGCACAAACTGCTAGCTGTCCCCTGGTCACCACATCGCCCTCCTGCCATTGTGGTTAAGATGACCATGGAGAATAAAGACAACACTCCCGGCATCCATGTAAATACATGGGCTGTATGATTTACTTCTAAGTACGAGTGGAAACAGCATCAGAACTTCCAGGAAGTGTTCTTAAAAGGGAAGGGCAACTACTCCTCTTCCCCTTCCCTACCCTCTCCTCATTATTAGTGAGTGTACACATACTTTCTGGAACTGAGCTGCCATGCTAAGTCAAGAAATGACCTTTGGAATAAAGGCTCCACATGGCAGAACAATAAGATACACACAGCCTGGTTACCTAGAAGTTGTAGACTAACTGTAGATTTTTTGAATGGAAAGAAGATGAGTTAAGGTATTATTTCCAGTGGCTAACATCTTTAGTGTGATAACTTTAACAGAACTGTGTGTACCGTCCAGCTTTATCTATTAATGCCTACTGATATGACTCTAAAATAGAAGTGGAATGCATAACAAATTTAATATTTGAAATAAAATAACCATATTCTGCAACAACTCATATTAAGTGAAAATCTGAGTATTTATTAGCAGACATAGTACTTCTTTTTAAATTTTTTTTGTCTTTTTTTTTCATTTTTACCGGTATCAGGGATCGAACTCACGACTGCCTGCTTGCAAGGCAGGTACTTATGCTGCTGAGCTAAATCCCCAGCCCCCAACATAGTACTTCTTTAAATCCAAAAAAGAAAAAAGAATATGCTTAATAAGTCTACAACACTAGTGAAAAGAAGATTCATTCTCTCAGACATCAATAATACTGATTTCTATCTTTAAGATAACTGTGTTAATATTTTAACTTACTTCTTTTGAAGGATTCATTGGTAATGTAAAGATAGTTTTCCAGTATGACCAGACAAACATTGCAAAAAGTAGATGATAAGCCATCAGGCACACAACTAAAATGAGAGGAACATAATTATCATTGTGATATGCAAATATGTACACAAATCATGGTACTGAGAAAGGATCTGCTAGTTCTAAAATACTTAAATTACCCATTATAAGTTATAAAAGTTCATTTATAATCACATTGTATTACTATAATTCATTGATTACAAACATAAAGTCAAGTGTATTTTTTAGTCACAAAATGCATAATTAGATTTATTATACAACCATGAAAAAAAACCCTCATATCTGTAGACAGGTACATCTAAAGGTCCTTGCCTTTCCTAAATTGCAAAAATGAGGCAGTTCTGCCTGAAACTTTAAAGAGTAAACACAGCAAGTAGTAAATATTAATGATACTTTTAGGTTTTAAAACTTTGCTTTACTCACAGAGACTGCAAAAGCAGTTCCTATCTGAGAATTTGTTTACCAATTTACTTAACTGTAATTCATGCTGGTGGCCCCCACTATTGTATGAGAACATATTTAAACAGGGACCATCTAGATCAGGACAAAGTTTCCCCAGCTGGAGTTCAAATGCTTCATTCATCATGCAGGACCAGTGTTTAAAAGGGCATACTGGATGCTTTTTTCAAGATAATGCATGTAAACATTATTTATGTAGTGTTGTTTTAAAAAATTACCCAAACTTAAACTATTAATTTATGTACAGAGAAAATAATTCATTCTAAATAATACATTAATATGTAACCTAGTTCTGTAAGATAGCGTTGAATATAATATGTTAATGTAGAATATAGCACATTTGGCATTTTGCTTTTTTTTTTGGTACCAGGGATCAAACTCATGACTTTGTACTTGCCAGGCAGGTACTTATGCCACTGAGCTAAATCCCTGGCCCCTAAGTGGTTTTTTTTTTTTTTTTTTTTTTTGTCTTTTTCCTTTTTATCAGTACCGGGGATCGAACTCACAACTGCCTGCTTCAAGGCAGGCGCACATTTGGCATTTTGAAATTACTCTACCTGGTAAGAGCAATTTTTGATTTTCTGAAGAATGATGTATTTATATTTATAGAATCATTAAAAATTTGAATTATTCAGATTAAGGCATTCAAATTAGTATGTGATGATAAAGACCAATGGTAGTTTTTTTCCTTTTTGTTCTTTCTTTCTTCCTTTTTTTTTTTTTTTTTTTTTTTTTTTTTTTTGGTACCGGAGATGGAACTCATGACCTTGAGTTTGCCAGGCAGGTGTGTATGCTGCTAAGTTAAGTCCCTGGCCTGAACAATGGTAGTTTTCATACATTATGACAGTAACTCAATGAGTTGGGACAGGAGATGACTGACATCCCTGTATTTTAAAAAAGAGTGTTTGGTACAATTAAGGCCATTTTAGGGTAGAGTACTCTATCAAGTCTGACAGAATTCAACCTGAAAATTTAGAGAAATTAGACATTATTTACCCTATATTATTTCCATATTCTCAAAGAACAATTTATTAATCTCAACCAAATTTTAATGGATATAACATTTTTCACACTATTTTAACATCTATAATAATAACATATGTTACCTTGTTCTCCAATGTTTTCCATGGACACTAAAGAAATAGAAAGAAAAGAGGCAATAGGTTACATGAAGCGTGCGGAAAACAGGGTCTAACAGAGACAGGAGGCGTTTAAATAGGTTAGAACTTGGCTTCCCTACAAATCAACATGCTTTAAAAATTTGTTCAACTTTACTCAGAGGCCAGTGCTGTGCGGAGACGGTGGAGGAGGGAGCCTGGTGGCTGCAGTCACCCACGGCTCTACTTTGCACGCAAGCCCTGCCTGCGGGGCTTTTGCCACAGCAAAGCCCACTCCTCAGCAGCACCCAGTGGGTCTCAGCCCAGCGTCTAATGAATTTTTGGTTTCCCTGCAACTACAGAGGTCATATAAATGCAATTCTGGGCTATTACATTTTCAGACACATTTATTTTCTTTATAAATTAACCACCGGGTAAGCTCTCCACAAGGAACAAATGCTGTGTCCACAGCATACACTCTTGAAATTTCTACAGTACAAATTCTCATGACCAGTGGTTTTAATTTCTATCGAGGGGCCCAGGCAGTCCATGAACTACCATCTCTTGGGTGCTGTAGTAGAAATTTGAAGGTCGCAGGGGCCGCAAGAGCTGCAGCAAGCTGGGACAAGAAACTGTGCTCAGCAATCCAGATCCACCTTTTTGTTTTAACTTTTGGTATTGTCTGTTTGCTTTGCTGTCCATATGGCCTTTCTGTTTTACAGTAAAATCTTTGGGAGTTTTGGCCTGTCTCAGTTGTACCAAGGGAAAGTCTGACTTTATGTACTTTTTTTCCTCCTCTCCGTTTTAAAGGGGGTACAGAATTGCAATCCTTAGTCCTGGAATGAAATTTCACTAACTTAAAAAGCCCTGGAATTAGAGTGTAGTGAGAGATTTTTGGATCACCTGACCAACCAACTTCCTTCCCAAGCAAGCCATGAATAAGCTGTCAGCTTCTAGAGCCAGCAGGAGCCCACAGCTTTGGAAAGTAGCCTGTTTTACTACTGGCTTGCTCTAAAAATGAGAAAATTCATTTATACAACATTTTAAAATTTGTCTCTTTGCAGTTTTTACCTGTGATAGCTGGGCTGCCATAGCCAATAGATAAAATATAAAAGACCTTCATAAACTGAAAGTGACTGAGTCTTCTTCTGTCCATTAAAATGTTCTCCTTTAGCCTAAATAATACATAATGTCTAGGTCTTCTACCAACCTTGATGTGGCACTTTTAGAAGTTCCCTAAGCTTCTCAATTCTGTTTAACATTTCTGATTGCCAGGATGGTCCAGCAGGCACCATGACCTTTGACTTACAGCTGACCTGTCCTGAAGCTTGCTTGGAAGTTAGAGGTTAGTCAGAATTCACTTTCTCACAGAATCTCTCAAGGCAAACCTGTTTTCCATATCTCAGCTACTACCATGTGTTTACACTTCTCTCTAGACATGACTTTCTGTCTGCATCAGTGCCCCACACTTGACTATAACTCTTCTAGGATCAAAACCTCCTATCACTTAGAAGAGCTCACCTAAGGAAATGGAAAGCCATTTGGCTCTATTTGTGCATTTATGTGTGAATGACCTTTAATGATCATGCCAGAGGTGCAAGTGCTTTTAGAAATGTACTTGCTAATCCGTGACTCTAGATGTCAGAAGTGAAAACTGTAAATCACAATAACATCTTACAAGCACAGTTAATGTAAACTGATCATCTTTTTGACCCGGAACACAACTAGCTAAATATGAATCTAAATATAGCTTTTAAAAAGCCATTTTTGTCATTTGTGGCTTGTTTTACCATAAATGTCTTTGAAACTCACAATAGTCATATTTAAAATTAAACAGGAAACACTTGGATACATGCTTACAGTAAATAATTCTGATAAAACTCATATAATGAAGTAAAAGTGCATAAAGTCTATAACAACTCAGCCTCTCCAAGATTTGGAATTCAGATACCTAAAAGTAATGAGATAGAGATAGAGAGAGAGACAGAGAGAGAAACAGAGACAGAGACAGACAGACAGACGGAGACAGAAACAGAGATAAAGGTAGATATCCCTGGGAACCCAGGAAGGTTCTCACAAGAAAATTAAAACCTACAGATATTGAGGAGACAGAACACAATATGCAGAAGGGAAGGGGCAGTCTCCACTTTCTCCCAGCTCCTGGCTTGTGGCATGCAGGAAAGGGAGACTGAATTTACACAGGCCAAGTGAAAGCTGGGAGATCCAGAGGCTTGAGGGAAAGGTGGTGAAGCCGACTGACCATGCCATGAGAGGCAGGGAAAGCTCGTGGCTGTGCTCCCAGCTCAGCCCTTCAACAGGCAGCAGCTGCTGAGTGGCTCCCCTTTAAGTGCCCACTGTGTCGCTAGAGATGTTAGACGCTATTCCAGGGAAGGGCTGACTGAACCCAGCACTCAGAGCAGCCAGTTCAGGGCTCCTAGTGTTATGTTCCCACGTGACTGAAAAGAGACAGCTGCAGTCTACAGCTGTGGTCAGGGAGCCCTGGTCGAAGTGGAAGAAGACCCCTGGGACGTTTAAACTATAGGACACAGGCCCAACCCACAGTCAGAGGCTAGGCTTGGCCTGACTTTTTCTACATTTAAGTCATGGCAGTGGCCACCTTGTGCTAATCCTACTGCCTTCTAGTGCCTGCATCCAGCACAGATCTGGGGTCTGACTGCCTTTTAAATTTACCAATGTGAGCAGGACATGTCTTGACTTGGATACTGTCTTAAACTGTAGATGCTAGAAGCAAATCATGTTCAAAATCATAGAGAAATGTTTCGGGGGTATTTTTGTTACTGTTTTTTATTTTTGTTTTTTGTACACATATGCACTATTTTTAGTTTAGTTTTATTTTTTTCTTTTCCTTCCTCCTTTCTTCTTCACCAGGTGCAGTGGCTTGTGTCTAGATATTCTCCCAAAGCCTCCAACAGGTGGGACTTTTTCAGAGGTGACTGGATCAAGAATATGTGATGCTGTAATTGATTCATGGTGCAGGATCAAAGGCACTAGGATTAAGTACCCGCCCTAACTAGCCCGGGTAAGATATAAAGGACAGAAAGAGCTGTGCTCACCCCTGGTTGCTTTTGCAACGTTCTGTCCACATGAACTGTTTCTCCTCTGCCATGCCACTCTGCCTTGCAGCCAGCTGATTTTGAAACCTCTACAAATTGTGAGCTAAATAAACCTTTCACCTTTAACTTTGGGTGTTGGTATTTTATCTCAGCAATGAGAGAAAACTAAGATACCTGCTTATCAGGGCTTAGGGGGATTTTTCTTTACTCTTCTGCCTTTTTAAAAGATCTTTTTCTTGCTTTTTTTCCCCTTAAGTTTTCCTCTCCCCTCTTTCAATTTTTCACTCTTTAATTTCTTCTCCCAATTTTACTCCCTATTTAATGTCTAGGATCCCACAGGATTCTTTATATTACTTCTCTCTCTTCGTCATACAGTTTAAAGTTTCAAAAAATTTCTTCTTGTATTCCTCCATTCCCAAAGCCTGTATCTTTAACAGTGGAACCATAAAGCATTGTTAACCTTTTGATAGTCAACTCTCTAAAATTGCTGTTGAATTCTTTTATATCACTAGTCATATTTAATATATACTAGACATAAGTCAATACCTGGGTTGTCTTAAGGTTTACATCATAGGTGTGGGTTTCTTCCATAGAGTTAAATGTGGTAAATAAATTGGTTATTATGTTAATATCAATTTTATCCTACTGTAGCTGATTTGCTTAATATTGCTAGGGCTGTGTAATTATTGCTGTTTCTCTGTAAACCAACACTCAGGTTACCTTTGTGACATTAATAATACTGAAGTACATTTCCAGAGAAATTGGTTTTTGCACTAATTACACTGCATTCATCCCTTCCAAATTAACCAGCTCTTGGGGCTGAAGCATAAGATTATAGTTAGACAGGCCCAAAGTACACCCTGAAAAGCAGTTAAAGAAATCTCTATCCTAGCAACAAATTCTTTACACTATAAGGATCCACAAACTTCAGTATAAAACAAAACAATACAAATCAAAAAAAATCCAATAGAAACATGAAAAGACAAGTCAACAAAATGCTTCCAAAAACTCCCAACTCCCCTGATCCTGATCTAGGGGCATTGAAGGACAGAACAAATAACCTACACACCCTGATTACTTGAAAGGATAACAGAGAAGTTTAGAAGACAGATCAAAGACATACTTAGGGGGATCACAGAAAACATTACTCAAAAGATAATGCAAGTAATAAAATGATCCAGGAGCTTTCAGAAGACACTTATAAACAGCTAGGTGAGTTAAACAAAAACAAGTAATATGAATAATCAGTTTTGCAAAGAATTGGTTTCAATCAGAAATCCAGGAGATTGAAGATTGTACTGAAAGTATGGGCAGCAGAAGCGAAAAATGTGAGAATTTCAGAACTATAAGACAATGATGTCTCCCAAGATGATCTACTCAAATGCACCTTAAAAGCAACAGGAGAATATTAAAAATGAATCTAACAGCTGCTAGATGATCTGAGATTCAGTGAAATCAGTAAAAAAAAAATCAAAAGATAGTACAAATGGCATTAAAAAACTTGTTTACCAACATAATAGCAGAAAACCTACAAATAGGGGAAAACAATTTAACACACAGATAAGAGTGGCCTACATAATAGTAATAAACAGCCACCATCAGACAAAAACCTCTTCACAGCACATCATAGTGATAATCCCACAAAGCCAACACAAGAACAGACTCTTTAAAGCTGTTAGAGAAAAGTGAAGTAGCAAAATCACTATGGTGATAAGGGCTGGTGATTTAGCTCAGCGGCATAAGCGCCTGTCTTTCAAGCCTGTGGTTATAAGTTCAATCCCTGGTACATTATGGAGATGACTAAAAAAAAAACTTTAATAATGGAAATTCCATTTGACCCAGATGATAGGATTATTTCCAAAAGATGAAAAATATTTCCACAAGGATGAGAAGTATAAAACAAAAAGCAGCTTTTATTCTGAGAACACGGAGAGAGATGGCCGGCACCCCTCCACCAGTGGGGACACGTGGCGTGGGGGTATTTAAGTAGCCTTGGTTTGGGGTGGAACCTAAGGCGGGCATTAGGGATGCACAGGTAGCCCATTGGTCCTAAGTTTTGCGCCATAGGTAAATTCCCAGGGGCTGGAAGATGGCATCACAGGTAAATTCCTAGGGGCGGGGGAGATAGGGGCTTCCTGCTTCCAGTTGAGGCTTTTCAGGCTCCAGTGTCCTGTCTGGGCCAAAACCCTTTCACCAGATTTTTCCTTTCCAGAGTTAAGACACCATATCTCAGTGATGTATGCATACCATGTTTATATTAGTATCAGCACAATTCATAATATCTAAATCTTGGAAGCAGGCTATATGGCCATCAACAAAAGAACAGATAAAGAAAATGTGCTATTTATACACAATGGAGTAACTACTCTGACATAAAGAAGGGTAAACGAGTCATTTATAAGAAAATGGATGCACCTTAAGCCCACAAGGTTAGTAACAGACACTGAGGGTTCAATATTGGACAGTTTCTTTTATAGGACAAGCCCATTATATAAATAAGGTATAAAAGAAAAGAAAGTCAATAGGAAAAAGAGAGAGAAAATAATGTAATACAATATGGACAATATATCTAAGTGTACTTTGAATTAGCAGAACAGTCCTATGTGTTTTTTTATGGTTTTGGCTCATTAGCCTGGCTGTTAATCTTACTGAAATAGGTGGCTGGCTGTATTTGGACCGAGGCAGTGGTTTCTCCTGGAGTAAATGATTACGTGATAGTTCAGGCAAAAGAGATTAAATGGGTATATGTTTTGAAGAACATTTTCAGCCAAGTTGAATCGAGGAGAAAGTGCCATCTTGTTCTATATTAGAGATTACTACTTTGATAGTCTTACTCTTCAACAGTTTTGCCTGTTTTAACACAAGGATTTTTTAAAGAACCACTGATGCTACAACAAAAGGTACCACTCTTACCAATTCTAAATGAACCACTGACCAATTCAGCCTTTTTCCAGGGCCTCTGTTTCTTAATCGAATAGTTCATGAGGTAGGAGGGGAGTTAGGCAGACAAGGTAGTGAGAAACTAGAACTGAAAACTCAAACTGCAATCTTGCAGTGTCTAGATTCAAAGATGTAATCTTTGAGGGCCTGAAATTTTGCTCTTGACAAATAGAAGCATCCTTTGTAACTGTGGTGTTAACTTGCCACTGCCACTTTCTTTCTTCCTGTATACCATCAGTGCCAAGAAAGCACTGCCATTTCTTTACTACAAATACTCAGGGAAGAGTTCTAAGCTCTGGAAGTATATTAAAAGATTAAAAATCACTAAATCAAAATGTTATCATTGTAGGATGTGAACCTAGGAGAAAACTAGGCTTGTCTAAAATGACACTAGACCAATTTTTTTATTGTGACCCACAGTGTTACTACTGTATGTTATTTATGGTCACCAGACTACAAGACTACATCTGATTTATTTGGGGTGAATTTAAGACGAAGGCCGTGTGTGTGTGTGTGTGTGTGTGTGTGTGTGTGCGCGTGTGTTTTGCTGCAATGAAACCTAGGACCATGTGCATGCAAGCAAAGTGTTGTAGTCAGTATTTATGAGAGAAACAGTGTAAAGATTTAACTGGGAACACTGAAATTTACAGGATTAGCTGACAATGTCTACCCACAGAATTAAATGTAGACGAGTGCAAGAGATCTATCCTAGCACTAGAGATTGGAATTGAGCCCAAGGCCTGGAGTCCACAGCAATGTTCCATGCTAGTCCAGAAAAGCCCGGGAGCCCATGTCAAGAGGCCAAGGAATCTGCAATGGAAGGCTGAAAGTTTTCACGAGCAAGCCCAAGGGCTGGCGCTGGAGGCTGGAGAGTCTGCCTGGGCACGGCAAAAGGCCCATGCTGGAACCTGAAGAATCTGCACAGAAAGTGAAGAGTTGACACCCAAAGCGAAGAGCAGAGCTCCTCCAAAAGGGAACTGTAGCGAATCTTGGGGAAATCTTGAGCTCCATGGAAGAGAACAGCTGAAAAAAAGAGAAGATAAGAGCTGAAGAAAAGAGCTGAAGAAGAGAAAAGCAGCTGGAGCAAAATCAGCTGGAATTCTTCCCTGCCCTTCCCTTTATCACTTTCAGTTGTCCTAAGTGGCCTACTCAATTCAGTTGGGCGTTCTCTCTCTACTACAACTACCCACCGCACAGGGCCTCTGTGACCCAGCTACGCTGTTAGTCCTAGCCTTTAGAAAACTTGGTTTTGTTTCTTTTGTTTTTACTCCGTAAGTTAAAACAGTGCCGTATCCAAAATAGGTCTCACTTGTAGGACTAAGTGCAGCATCAAAGCTAAAGTTTTTGTTTCATTATTACTGTGTTAAGGATGAATATTATCCTTCTTTGCTGAAGTTTGTTTATGTTTCTGGAATGCTGCATCTGTTTTAAAAGGCAATTTACTTAGAAGCCATTTAAAATGTTTCACCTTTTATTATCTCTTATAAACTCTTCATGAAAAAATTTGCAAAGTAGCTTTCATATATTGTCTTTTAATTTTCAGAACAGACCTAATGATATTGCTATCATTACTTCACTCATTTTATGATGGGATACATGGACTAACATATAAACCAGCAAATGGCAGGCATGGAACTGAACTTTGCTGTGTCAATCAGGATCATTTGCTCTTTACTATTGTGAAGCTGTCCTATTCTCTTTTTATTTTGACAAAGTGAACTATAAGAAAATAAAAATACTAAGCAAGACACAAACTAGGAGATGGTGCAAACTTCAATAAAAAATATATATCCATCTTTTCTCTTTGCCTGAATTATCAAGCAGTCATTTTCTACAGGGGTAGGTAGACTACAGCCTTGGTCCAAATACAGCCAGCTACTTGTTTCAGTAAAGTTTTATTTGAGCACATACACATTTATGTGGCTCCTTTTGCCTACGATGGTAGAGATGAGTAACAGATAAGAGATGATATGGCCTGCAAAGTCTGAAAGACTTACTATCTACAGGCATTAACTAGAGTTAGCCTGTTATTAGCTAGAGTTCTTCAGAATGAAAATAGTGTATGTGTGTGTGTATCTGTGTGTGCATGTGTGTGTACATGTACATGTACATGTGGGTGTTTGGGTGTGTATGCGCAGAAAGGTTTATTTTGAACACTTGGCTTATATGAGTGTGGGAAGCTGGAAGACAGCCAAAATCTGCAAAGCCAGCTGGCAGCTGGAGTTCCAGGGGAGAGTTGCTCTACACTTTTGGGTTCAAAGGCAGTCTTGAGGCAGGATCCTTTCAGAAGACTACAATCATAGCTTTGCAGGCTTTCAGCTGATTGGATGAGGCCCAACCCACAGTATGGAAGGTAAGCTGCTTTACTCCAACTATTGATTTAAATGTTAAGTCATATCTAAAACTACCTTCACATCAACAGCTTTACTGGTATTTGACCAAACAACTGACATATAAAATTAACCATCACATCTATAGTTTTATTTTGAAAATATTTTACTAAGAAGAAAATATATGTGGATGTTATATGCCAGTTCTCAGAATGAGCTTTTTAAAAATAATTTAATAAATTAGCATGGTATTGACTACAATACAGTTCTCCTTTATGAATATATTACAGGTAAAACAATCAGCATCCTTTGCCATACTCTAAAATCCAACAATGAATAATCTTATCCAAATTAAATTGATTTATGCATCCATCTGATTTTCAAAGGATGAAATCCTGTTGAAGAGTCTGGAAGTACTAATCCATTTATAGACTAATCTAAAGTGAATGCTGATCCAAAGCAGATCATCTCAAAGATTACTGCAGTTCTAAGTTTTTTACCAAGAAATTTTTAAAAAAATATTGGCTGCAGCAGCTATACATCATGTGTTTATTGCCAAAAATTCTATAGATAAGCAACAATCCAGAAAACTGTTAATATAAGCCTAGTCTAATTTTTAGTCACCGATATGTCTGAAATCTAAAGCTGTAGATATTAAAATATGGCTTTATAGTCAGTAAAAGATGTACTCCCTTAACTACATAATTCTTTCTAGAATGGTAATGGTTTTTGGGTGTTTTCAATTGCTCTAGTCTTTTTATTTTTTAATAAAAATTTTCTTTTCCTTGTTTTCAAATTCCAACTCTGCTTTGAAAGTATACTTTTATTGCTTACATACAGTAACTTTTCTGTCTTAAATAATTTCCAAGTTAACTCTAACAGACATGGCTTAACTTCATATAAGCAATTTGTTAATGAAGAATAGCAAAAATAAGAAAATAGAGCTAATGAAAGAACTATAAGGATAACTTTATAGCCATATGGTTTTTCTGCTTACCTGTATTTTTTGAAATCCATTCTATTAACTGCACTAACACTGGTTACAATAAAATGGTAAGATTCTATCCCTGTGCTCAATAAACTTAGAGTTTATTAGATCATTTCAGCTAGAGCTTAAACCTACCTTTAAAGTGAATTTTTTTTATTGGTACTGGGGATCAAACTCACGACTGCCTTCTTGCAAGGCAGGCACTTATGCCACTGAGCTAAATCCCCAGCCCCTTAAACCTACCTTTAAAGAACAGATGTAGTTATTAGATTTTTAATTAACTAATCAAAGCAGCTCAAATTAAAAAGATTAAAACAAAAGTATGAGTAGCAGCACAAATATGCTTTACTACCTCCTGTCACAACAAAATCTTTCCCTTAACTTTATGTTTTTAGCCTTTTTTATTAAAAAATTTTAAAAAGGAGATTAAGATAAAAGAGGACATAACAACACAGGTCAGAACAGAACAATTTAAGCAACATAGTGTTTCACCACAAGATAACCCCACATAACAGTAGTTACCATAGTGTCTCTTTCCTTGAAATATTTGAATATTACTTCGTATATTATAGCATCAAACATGACAGTGTAAAGCCATTCAAGAGAATGAAACTATTACATTTTTAGCCTTTTTAACACAAAAACTTTCTAACAATCATCCAGTCACCACTCCACAGTTAACTTCTATTCCTTCCTCACCCAACTCCTACTAATTTTTCATTCTTAATATTGTACTGCTATCTGTCTTGCTGAGGACTCCAGCGTCCTGTCCTCTCCTTATGCTAATTCTCTAAGCTTGAGTAGCTCTAACAGAGTCAATTATGCTCATTTTGAAATCCTTTGTCAAAGTCATAGTGAACTTCTTGACAGAACTGACTGTTGGGAACCCTTGAAGCAGAATCTTTGTCCTTGCAAACACTCTAGCTGACACTGCTGTTAGACTACTGTAGTAACAGACCAAGGAAAAATGTTTATTCACACTAGTATTTCCAATTTAACTACAACTGTACCTTTCACTTTCTAATAAAAACTTTTTAAAATTTTCTTTAAAGCTTACCTACCTATATTCTTCTTTTCTTTCTTCTTGTGGTACTTTCTGGTCCTGGAGATGGAATCTAGAGCCTTAGCTTACGTTAAGCATGCAATCTACCACTGAGCTACAACATCCAGCCCTACTTACATTTTTAGAATCTTTATAACTTTTTTCTTTGTAGTACTGATAGGTCAAGGCCATTTATGGACAACTCCAGGGCCTGTTCTTCTCTCCCACTTCACCTCATACTATTTCTCTCTCATGCACGAAGCTTCTGCATTTTGCCTCTTAAACTTGCTACCATCATCCTCTCCCTAAAGGCTCTTCACTGGCACTGAACCTGATGATGCCGACACCTGGCCCCTAGTCCATCCTCCCAACATGTGTGACTTGATCACTATACTGAGTTGAACTGTGTTTTAATTTTATTGTTTAAGCAAAAATTTGCCCTTTATCGTGAAGATTCTTCTGGCTATAAAATTGTCTTTAACACTTAATACATCTGGGGGGAAAACCTAACTTTTAAAAATCTAGAACAAAAGTCATTCTAAAAATTAACTTTTCAGGAGACTCACAGGAACTGTTTTGTGCAGGACAATTCAGTAGCTTCAGAATAGAAACAAAGGGCACAGACAAATTCTCAACTGCACAGAAATTGAACTCCAACGTAGAGTTTCTTCAGATTCTCTGAATTATTATAAAAGCCAGCCCTAATCTCTACTCTCTCTTTTGCTTTCCTAGTTTAATTCTCAAAAACTAATCTCTCTCTCACACACACAGCCATTGCTCATTGGGTCCCCACACAGTTCCTTAAAATTTTTAAATTTGCAACATGAAAATAATGATCTCTTCTAAAATGTAAATCAATCATTATTTCACCTCATTTAAAACCCTTCCAAGACTTTGCATTCATTGCATTTACAATAAAGTCCAATCTCCCTGCTTCTGTCTTGGTGGTCAAACATGATCTGGCTCCTTCCTACCTCTCTTCTAAGATCACTTCTTGCCATCAGTTGCTGTGCTTAGCAAGCTGCAGCCATGATAGCTTCTGAGTGTTTCTAGGACACAACAAGCCTTGGTGCCTTTACTCTGCCTGAAAAGCTCACCTGTGCCCACACCTGGTCACTCATTAGCATCCTTCAGTTGCAGTTAAACGTCAGCGTCAGCTTCTTACAGGGTGATTTTCCTGCCTACGTGATTCCTGCAGTCACTATCTCAGGAGACTGCATTTTTCTTAGCACTCAGCATGATCTGTTATTCTTCTTCCTTCTTTTCCATATCCTTAAGTGTGTGCACAGAGCTTCTACCACTTGTTGTGTGTTTTATCTTGGTCAAGTGACTCAGCATCTCTCAGCTGTATCTCTCAGCGGGCCTTTTTGAGAATTAAACAGGGAAAACAAAAAGCACCTAGAATAGACTTTGGCACCTATTAGGACTACTAGCTGTGTATGGAGGATAAATACATGGCCAAACAGTGAAATGTTAAGAGTAGGAGTTCTCCAAAACTTAGTGCTAAGAGTTTTATAAATAATTGAGTGAGAAAACTACACAGTGAATTTATAGCTTGCAGTAATACTAAAATTTTCTGGAAAGTGAAATGCCAACTTGTTAGGAGTGAATTCCTGGAAGGCTATCAACAGTGTGAATAAGCTGAAAAGCACAAAATTTTAGTGTGGTCAACTTAATACAAAAAACAAAACTGAAATGAGTGAGCCCTGCCTTTTGGTGCAGTGCTGGGGACAGAATGCAGGCCTCACTCAGGCTGGGCACACACTCTAGCAGTGAGCCACATCCTCAGCCCACGCCAGCAAAGTTTGAAACTACGTTTTCCTATCCCACCTTTCCTAAAGAATTTTCCTTTTCTCCTCACCTTCATCTGCTGTACTCCACCATGCTCTGGCCAGCTTCTGATGAAATCAGAACCTCATTGTTACACACAGAGGGGAGGTGCATCATATGGGAAGAAGTAGGATGCCCTGCTGATTTGATCCGTTTTCCCAGCTTCTATCCCACAGTTTATATCTAACAAACTACACTGATACAAACCATGGGACAGAAAGAACAACTATGGAAAACAGCCTTGGATGTACTGCAGAGCTTTTCTTGAAGAATCACAAGGCAATATCAAACCCTGAACAATAATAAATACAAGCCTACGATCAGGCAGATTCTATTCTATTCTTTTTTTTTTTTTTTTGGATACTGGCACCACTTTTATTTTCTATGTGTATATTTATAACACAACAATGATCACACGAAAACTTGATGCATGTACATAATGCATCGCAGTTCTTTGTACATTCCCTTCCCTACCCTCCCCCACTGGCTACATTTTTTCCCAGCCTCTCTCCCCTCCATTTCTCCTTTTTTCTTCATTATCTATGTTCTATTTTTCTCCTTATTTATATTTTGTATTTCTCATAGAAAAGAAACCATGTGATATTTAAGCTTGTGTGTCTACTTTATTTCACTTAACATTATGGTTTCAAAGTACATTTTTCTACAAATGACTTATCTTTCTTTATGACAGAAGAGTACTATGTATAAATACCCACACTTTCTTTATCCACACATCTGTTGATGGACATATATGCCATTTTCAAGATTTAGCTATTGTGAATTGTGCTGCTATAAACATGAATATGCATGTATCACTGGAATATGGTATCTTTCACTCTTTCAGGTACATACCTAGAAGGGGAAGAGCAGGGTCAAATGGAATTTCTAATTTTAGTGTTTTGAGAATCTCCACAATGATTTCCATAGTGTTGTACTAGTTTACATTCCTATTAACAGTGTGTGTGCATGTGGGTCTTCCCCTTGGCCCCAGCTGCTCCACAGCCACTCACATTTGCTATCTGATTACTTGATGATGGGGATCTTTCTGGAGTGAGATGGAAACTCAATGTTGTTTTAATTTGCATTCCTCTAAGGGTCAGAGACATCGAACATTTTTCCTGGATTCATTGGCCATTTGTATTTCTTCTTCTGAGAATGTCTTTTCATCTCAGTTGCCGAGTTTTGGACTAGCTCTTTTACTTTTTTGGGGGTAACTATTTTTTAGTTTATTATATATTCTGGTTATTAGTCCTCTATAGTTAAAATTTTTTTCTCACTCTCTAAGTTGTTGTTTCATGCTTTTGGTTGTTTCTTTGGTGGTGCAGAAGTTTTTAAATTTGATTTGAGGGCTAGGGGTTTAGCTTGGCAGCACAAGTGCCTGCCTGGCAAGTGGGAAGTCATGTGTTCAGTTCCCAGTACAAATACATACATACATACATACATACATACATACATAAATTTGATTCTATTTATTGATTCACGATGTTATCTCTTGTGCCATTGTGGTTCTGCTCAGAAAGGCATTGCTTATGCCCATGTCTTCAGTAGTTTTACCTATTTTATCTTCCATCAGATTATTTATATTAATATTTAGAACTCTGATCCATTTTGATTTTAGTTAAGCATATAGTAAAGGATATGGGCCTAGACACAGGTCTTCTGCATGTGGACAGCCAGTTTTCCCAGCATAAAGTTTTGGCCTAATCTTTGTCAAAGATCAGATAACTAATGTGGTGGGAATTATTCTACATCTTTTATTTTGTTTTGTTGATACACATGCTTCTTGTTTTGCCAACACCATGCTATTTAAATCACTGTAGTAATACATTGCATATTGTTACCTTCAAAGTACTTGCTCATATTACAAGACATAGGTGAGAAAAACTATTAAATACTATAGGGACAAGCTTTTCTTTGCAATGAATAAAAATTAGTAGTATAACTATTTTAGCTATCATATATTTATCCTTTTCCTTTCCTTCTTTTCTCCTTCCTGCATCTCAGTTTCTGTCCCTTTCACAATATCTATTATACACTTTGGATCTTACTCTTTCGATTTTTTTTATACTAGGAAACATTGTAGGCAATATGATGTTTATACATGCAAGTCTGATTTATTTCACTTAAAGAGTATGGCCTCAAGTTGCACCCATTTACCTATAAAGGTCTCAAGTTCATCCTTCTTTTTAGCTAATTAGTACTTCACTCTATAAAAATACCATATCTTTTTTATCCATTTCTCAGCTGATGGGCATTTAGGTTGTTTCCAAGATTTTGCTATTACAAGCTGTGCTGCTTTAAACACGATGCACATATGTTGCTGTGGTATGATTTTAATTCTCAGAAAACACCCAGAAGGTGAATAGCTGGGTTGAATGGGACCTCTAGTCTTAGTTGTTTGAGAAATCTCCGCACTGATTTCCACAGTTGTACCAGTTTCCACTCCCACCAACAGTGGAGAATGGGTCCTTTTCCCCACAGCCCCATCAGCATTTGTTACTAGTTGATTTCTTGATAATAGTCATTCTTTCTGAAGTGAGATAAAACCTCAGTGTTGTTTTAATTTGCATCTCTCGAGTGACCAATGATATTGAACATTTTTTTCATATATTTATATGCTATTTGTATTTTTTCATTTCTTGGCTACTGTGGTAATAGCATTTAATTTGAGATATACCGTCATATTTATCTCAGATGCCCATTTTTGAATTGGGTTTTTGAATTTGGGGATCTGATTGTTTTAACATTTTTATTTTAAAGAGAATAAAATCAAGCAAAATAAAACAGAATAAAACCAATCAAAACAAACCAGTGTACGTGACACAGGACTTCAAAACAATATGAAATTAACAATAATTACCATAATGCCTCTTGTCTTTAAAATAGCTGCAGATACCTTCACACACAGTAAAAATCAAACAAAACAGAACAGACTAGAATCAATAGAAGCAAAACAATTAATACAGTTAAAGGACTTCAAAACAAGGCAATAGTAAATCTAAAATGGCTACCATAAGTTATCTTTGAAATAGCTGCCCATGTCATCAGATATAGTAAAATCAAACAAAACAAAATCCATTCTCCAAAGACAAGGAAAATGGTACAGCACTTCAAAACAACATAATAAGGAATTAACGTGGCTACCACCTTCAAAAGGTGGGGTTCTGATTTTTAAAACATATTTTTCAATATATTTTATGTATTTATATATTTTTGTATTTTTATATATTTTTATGTATTTTTGATATAAATTCTTTGTCTGAGGGATAACTGGGTAATATTTTTTCCCACTCTGTGAGGTTTCTTTTTACTTTGTTGTGATATCTTTTTCTGTGAAAAAAAACTTTTTCAGTAAGATGAGATTCCCAATTATTGTTTTGAAGAATTTCCCATGCAGTTTGGGTTTTGTTCATGAAGTCTCTGCCTACCCCTGTGGCTTCAAATTTCTATTCACTTCCTCTTCCAGTAGATTTAATGTTTCTGTTTTAATATTTAGATCTTTATCCATTTTGACTTCAATTTAGTGCGTGGTGATAGTCAGGGGTCTAGTTTTAGTCTTCAGCATACAGAGAGCCAGCTTTTCCAGCACCATTTATTAAAAAGGCTTTCTTCCAGTGAATCTGTTTGGCTTCTTTGTCAAAGATAAGGTGGCTGAGTGTGTTTGTAGTTGTGTCTGCATCTTCTAATTTGTTCCATTGATCTTTAGGTCTTTTTTTTTTTGTTTGTTTGTTTTGTTTTTACTTTTTGCCAATACTAGTACTCATTTTATCACAGTATAAAATGAGTTTTGAAGTATAATTTCAAGTCAGAGATTGTGAAGCCTTCTGCCTTGCCTTTGTTGCCCAGGACTGCCTTTGCTATTATTGTTCTTCTGATTTCAAATGAATTTTAGGAGTGTTTTCTGTAATTCTGTGAGATATGCTAATGATATTTGATTGGGATTGCATTATATCTGTACAGTAATTTTGGGAGTATGGTCATTTTCGCTATACTGGTTCTTCCTATCCAAGAGCAAGGGATATCTTTTTATTTTCTGATATTCTGATCAATCTCTTTTTTTGCTTTTCTGTAATTTTCAATGTATAGATCTTCTACATCTTTTGTTAGATTGATTCCTAAGTATTTCTTTTTTTGGATGGTATTGTGAAGGATGTGGTTTCCCTAATTTGTCTCTCAATGAATTTGTTGTTTGTATAGAGGAATGCTATTGATTTTTGAATGCTGATTTTGTATCCACCCAGCTGAATTCGTTTATTAAATCTATTAGTCTTCTGGTTGAGTTTTTAGGCTCTTCCTTATAGAGTATCATGTTGTCTGAAAATAATTATGATTTAACTTCTTTCTTTTCTATCCTTATTTCTTTTATATCTTTTTTCTTGTCTAGCAGCTCTGGCTAATGTTTTCAGAAGTATAGTGCATACAAGTGGTGACAGTGGACATCCTGTCTTGTTCCTGATTTTAGAGTTAAAGCTTATAGTTTTTGAAATTGTAATTCTTTAGTATTGCATTTATGAAGATATGCCAAGTTTGAAGTATTTCTCTTCCCACCCCCAGTGACAGTATTTCTTTTACTTATTTTTTCATTCTTTATTGTAGTAAGAGCAGTTACTTTGAGATGTATCCTCTTTAAAAAATTTGAAGTGCATAATGCAATAGCATTAAGTAAGATAATGATGGATAGCAGATTTCTAGAGTCTACTCATTCCACACACTATACATAAAATGTACTTATACTTGTTGAACAGCAACTCATTTTTCCCTTCTTACAGGCCCTGACAAACATTCTATTTATTTCAGTTCCACTACCTTAGACTCCTCATAAAGAGAAGGATGCAGTATTTATGTTTCTGTAAATGGCTTATTTCATTGGCATAAGGTCCTTCAGATTCATCCATGGTGTTGTGTATGACATCATTTCTTTAGCAACCTGATGATCAAATTATTGTTCTAAATATCTAAGTAGCTGTACTTACAGAAGTAGATAGTATAGAAAGTTAAATTAGATCTAATTTACATTTAACTAATTGAAGGCTGGGAATATACTCATTGTACTTAACTCAGTAAAAATGCGTATTTCCTTCAAATTATCAGTTCTGAAAGCCAAATAAAGACTGTGTCTCATGACTATGACCCTGAACTTACTGCCACTTTGTCTTGGCAAAGCAAATGGCAATTCCTGAATTACTGACTGTATTACGCTTCTCAGAGCCTGTCTCTTGATCTGTGTCCTCATTTCAAACCTTACTCAAAGAAATTCTACAACTGCTCTGTCTCAAATTAACAGAAGAGATTCCTAGTGCCAATAACTTATGCAGACTTCATTGTAGGTGTAGTTTTACTTGCTCTGTTTATATAAAGTTATACAAATTCTCCCTTTTCTATATATAGCTGCAACTCAATTCCAAATTCCAACAATTATCTAATCTTTTCAACTTCAACCCTTTTCTTTCCCAAGCCAGATACCCTCTTAAAAGAATGACAGAGAGACCATGTCTGACTTCTTTATACTATGGAAAAATCTTTGGTGGATAGTATATCTTAAGCAAAATTCTACCTGGTCCCTACATAATAGCTGTCTACTGTCACAGGGAAAGTCAAGTATGGATTTATAACTTGAAATTGATCAAGATGAAAATTTTAGAATTGGAAAGGCCTTGATAATTTAACTAGCCATCATATTTCTTAAATATATATATATGTATATACATAGTAGTAGCAAGCAAAAGTCTTATTTGTACTCTCATTATTTCATAATTAAAATATACATAAAATCAGATACAAACAATTTCTGTAATGTGTTTTTAATGTCATTACATCAGTTTTTCATAATCTGCTATACTCAAAATTATCACAAAGGACAATACTGAAAGTAATTTGGTTTTTCATTAACAAATATTAGTTATTTGAATTACTAAGCAGGAAACTAATGATGCTTCTTCTTCTTCTTTTTTTTTTTTTTGGTACCAGGGATCAAACTCACAACTGCACACTTGCCATGCAGGCACTTATGCCGCCGTGCTAAATCCCCATCCCATAATGCTGCTTCTTGAGTCTTTAAGGAAATATACAATCTTCCAAAACTACCTCCTAGGTTTGGCATATAGATGTTGAGCACTATGTGACTAGAATCAAGGAACAAATAACATATTTAAAATTAAAACAATATTTCTAGGTTCATAAGAATTACTTGACACTTATATTGCACTTTATGACTCTCCAGAGAAAGGAGGTACAAAAAGCTACTATTCCAACCTTTGTGTTCATGATGCTCACTGGAATAGAATTCACAGAGGCACACTTGAAGACATGCATTAAGACTTCAAACAACCCTAACACCAGCAATAATAACAACAGTATAGCACTAGGTCACAATATCTGTGAAGACAGGAAAAAGTAGCAAGTTATTCATTAGATTGCTCTTTAATAATGGATCACTGGGAAGCACTTTTTTTTTGACCTTCTTTTTTTTTTTTTTTTTTTGTGGGGATACCAGGGATTGAACTCATGACCTCACGTTTGCCAAGTAAGCACTTGTACCACTGAGCTAAACCCCTGGCTATTTCTTTTTTAATAGCTTTGGTCTTACATCTTCATGGAGTTCTCATGTTTGATCCCAGCTTGCATTACATGATAGTTTTCCCTTTTTTCTTGCAGCAAATCATACTTTCACCCAACCCTGCATTCACCTAAAAGTAACAGCACATTCACCTGACAGTAACTGCTGTAATGCTATGCATATTCAGTTGCAACAAAAGTAAATTTCACATAATTATGGAGGTAGCCCAGAGATGAAATATTTGTATGAATACTGCTGTAAAATACATTATTGCAGGCAGTATTCTAAAGTAACACTAGATAATATGCTGGATGTATTCATTAATGTAAGTGGCAAGATATAAAAGTATGAAAGGAATTAAGACAGCCATCAGTATTTGGACTGAGTCTTCTCTGTTCAGAGCTGCATCTCATGTTTCCTACTGCGATCTCTCTCTTGATTATTAGTATAGATCTCTGTTTTTTGCTCCTAAAATGATTTCACTTACTCTAGATCTGCAGGTACTACAAAACAACTTTGTTATTTACTCATTTATGATTTATCATGTTTAGGCCCTGGGCTGTGTGTATCAGGATCTAGTTCATAAATACCATTGTATCTATATAATATTTCCCCCATGAAGTTTTGCTTCCCCAGTCTGAATACCACGTATATTTGCTAACAAATTGTTTTTTAAAGTGATTAAAGTTCTTAACATTTACCTTTTATGCTGTAGACTTTTATTGCTCGAAATAAATTGTGGACTATGCAATTAAATCAGCAGCTCTGCACTAACGACTGGAGGTCAACTTGTAACACCCAACTGAACTGGATCAACGTGGTGCTGGGTGAGGATGTCTCACCTGAAGATGGTTGCCAACAACATAAAAAGGAGAACTGGTGAGGAAGAAGCAGTGTTGTTGGGTCTCTGTTGCTGCTGGAGGAGCTTGTCGAGTTTCTTTTTTGATATGAGCTTGGCTGTTCTCATCATGGGAGGAGCTCAGGACCTCTTTATCACTGCCTATGGCTGTGGTACTTTTCAGGGGATCTCTGGCTCCAGTACAGATAACTCGGCCTATTGGAACAGATCCTTCACCCAGCTGGCACAGACTTTCTAGCTTTCACCTCTGACCTTTGGACCTTCCCAATGCAGATCCATGAAACAGACTTGCGTGAGATATTGTCACAGGCTCTAGATCTTCAGATGGACTCGTGCAGGACATTGCCATGGGATCCAGGCCCTCAGCCAGATTCTTTGGGTCGTTAGTGTATATAGACAGATTTCCTGCACTTTTTTGTATCTGATTCTTTGGGCAACTATTATAAAATAATACTACAAATTATGTGTTCTGTGTTAAACTGTTTTCCTTACAAACACTGACCAGAGCACTGCAGTTTTATGCTCTGAACATGCCTGATGATCAGCATTCTTCCAGTAATGAAGGCTACTGCACAGGCTAAATGGGACAATTAATAGTTACCTATCCATCATCTTTTCCACTGAGCCATGAAAGGGTAAGGAAGAAAAAAAAAAAGACATTTGTACATCTCACAGACACTGCTAGAGACCTTCAAACTTGGACATGTTTATAAAGGTGCACACAGGCTTCTGGAGAATTAGATTTTCATTAAAAAAACCACCTGTTCAAAAAAGCTGTATGGTGATCATCAAAAAATTGAACACAGGATTATCATATTATCCAGCAATTCTACTCCTAGGTATACTTCCAAAATAATTTAAGATGGGGATTCAAATAGGTGTCTGTGGACACTGATCATAGCAACATTATTCACAATAACTAAAAAGCTGGAAACAAATATCTATTGATGGATGAATGGATAAACAAAATGTGAAGTATACATTCAAAGGATATTAGTGAGCTTTAAAAATAGAAATTTTAAACATATGCCACAACACAGATGAAGAGGGCTGGAGAGGGGGAAATGGAGAATTATTATTATTTAACAGAGATTCAGTTTGGGCAGATGAAAAAGTTCCAGAGATGGATGGTGGTTATGGTTGTATAGCAGTATAAGTGTACTTAATATCACTGAGCTATGCATAGCTAAATGATAAGTTTGGATATATATGTAAATATATGTGTATGTGTGTGTATACATATATATATCCAAAATCACAAATTAAAAAATAAATTACCTGTTCCAAAGTCTATTCTCAACCACAAGATAATATTCAACCTTAGCTAAAAATTTTTTCTTACTTTTGCCCTTTTTACAGTGAAGTTTTTGTTTTTTAGCATTTTCCAGAAAGTAATTCCAGAGATGATGGAGGAAAAAAAAAAACCTACAATGCTTTATTGGGATGTAGATGTTTAACTAGATATTTTTACTTGTGAAGTAGCTCATTCATGAGTCTCTCCAGATCACCAGCGCCTGAGACTCAAAAGAATGTCTGGGCAAAATGACAAATTCCACTCCTCCTTGACCTTTTTCAGTCAATAGAAAATAGATGAAACTGTAAACATAAAATCTGAGGACTCAAGATTTTGGATAATTGCTTGGTATATGCATGTCTGAGATTTATAGTCTTGAATTTTAAGTTATTTTCAAAATACTATACACGACCAGAGGCCAGGAAAGAGAATTGAAAACATTTTACAGTCTTTAAAAGAATCTAACAGATAACAATTTCAGCACTTTAAGGAGAAGTTTTAGTTATACTACTAAAATGGATTATAATATGTCTGGTAATGCTGACTAAGTTTGAGTACACTTACTCATTTTTATTTTAAATATAATAACACTAAATAAAATAAAACAAAATAAAGCCAATCAAAACAAAACACAAAGTGATACAGAACTTCAAAACAGGACAAAACAGGAAATCAACAATGGCTAACATAATGCCTCTTGTTACCTTCAAAATTGCTGCCCATACCATCAGACATAATAAAATCAAACAAAACAAGACATTAATAAAACCAATCAAAACAAAATATCGAATACAACAGAACAATAAAACACAGCAAAACAAAACAATGAGAACAATACTGGATTTCAGAAACAAGACAGAAGGAAATCCCCCGTAGTTGCTACACTGCATATTGTTATCCTCTAAATAGATGTTCAGACTACTGGCTTTAGGCCTGCAAAGTCAATCAAACAACACAAGCATTAAGTTTTTTTTGTATCTCAGTTGCTATCAACTCAGTCTGTGTTTCTCTGAATCAGGCAGTTGCCCACAGCATGGGCAGGGGTGGTGTGGTACAGCTCAGTTCATTTTGTCTCCCAGCTGGTGTGACGGCTGGCTCACAGAAAGGTAATTGGCTTCCTTTTTATCCTTCCAGCCCATGGCTGCCACTGGCTCATGGGAAGGGTGCTTCTTGTTCCTCTTTCTGGCCCACAGTTACCACTGGCTCATAGGAAGGGCAAATTGGCTTTCTGTTTCACCTCCCGGCCCAATGCTGCCCTGAGTACTTCTTATAGACACATTTCATTTCATTATTTTTTTATTTTGTAATTACTTTTGAAATATAGCAGGGCATTCTAAAGTGGTACTATTATAAATAGATCTAACATTATTATTTAGTAATTATCTTTTAAATTCTCAAATGACTTGCATAATTAATTTTATCACATCTTTATTAAAGATGATTGTTTCAAAATCCAAAAAGAAAAAATCATCTTATTACTATACTTGAAACCACAAAATACTACCAACTTGTTCATGAACATCTTGGATGATTAAAAAATTACAAAAGATAATCCTCTCATAAAGCA
Source organism: Cavia porcellus (assembly GCF_034190915.1). Taxonomy (NCBI): domain Eukaryota; kingdom Metazoa; phylum Chordata; class Mammalia; order Rodentia; family Caviidae; genus Cavia; species Cavia porcellus. The sequence goes on along the minus strand of NW_026947507.1, from coordinate 6,942,042 downwards.
TTCTACGTTCTTTGATGCTTGAAATATCTAGCTCAAGGCTAGAAAAGGCTCAAATTAAACAGGTTCATCTGGCATTCATTCACTCATTCATGAAAGAAAGTGAGCTAATGTGCTGAATGCTGCTGTGTTAGCCTCTTTGTCAGGCACCAGGGCTAACATAGTGCACAAAGCAGATGTGGTCATTGCTCACAAACTTTCCTGTACATCATACCCAGATAAATTTATCTATAGTCTTTTAAGTTAGACTATATTAATTCATATATCATATATGCAATTCATATATTAGTATATGTGATTCTCTTTGGTAAACACTCTATATTCAAGGTCAGCAGAATAAAGTCAGTAACAAGTTCCAAATGTGAGCTGAATGTTCATACTGGTAAATTCTCAGTCTTCATCTTATTTGATGTATAGGTTCATTTGTCAAAGTTGGTTCTTTTCTCTTCATGGTTCTCTTTCTTTAATAGGATCCAGGAAATCTTATTTGGTCATTCCTTCTTGGTCTTTGGTAATTCCTACTCAGCTCCTAAACTCTCACTGCTGGTCATCTTTGGCCCACTTATCTTTTTTATTTATATTCTCTTTTGGGAGAACAAATCTGTCTGGTGTCAAGCATTTTTATTCTACTAATTTTTTTATTATACAGATAAATGGGTTTCATTCCAGCAGTTTTGTACAGGTACCTAATATACTTTAACCATTATTTTCACCACCCCCAGTACCCTTTTCCCCTGCAAGCACCCTAATTTCATTTTTTGGGAGAATTTTTTATGTGTATTATACGTTGCTCGTATCCATCCCCCCATTACCACTTTTACACCTCCTCCCCTCCATTTTATTCCTTTCTCTTGTCAAGTCTTTAAGTTAATTTATATGCTTAAGACTCCCCCATTTTACCCCTCCATTCTAGATTTCTATCCATATGCCAAACTCATATATACCAATACTAACTGTATATCTTGATTTTAACATCCACATATCATTAACGACTCCCATCAGTAACAACTCTTTCTGACAGCCTCTGCATCCCTATTCCAGTTTCTCAGGTAAAGAACACTGGCATCATTTTTAGCTCTTTTCTTCCATAACTCACATCTGTCTATTAAGAGGTTCGATTGCCACACTTTAAAAATACATCCCCAAAGTACATCTAGAGGTATCTTTTATTATTTCCCAAACCCACATCATGGTTTGACATACCATCATCTCTCACCTACATTAATACAGTAAAAATAGCCCAGGTTCTGTGGCAGTCAGAACTATCTTTTCAGGCCTAAGTCGCAGCATGTAACTTCTCCACTCAGTTCACTGCATGAATCTTCATTTTACTCCAAGTCAGAATCTTCACAATGGCTACCTCCTGATTTGGTTAGCCAGTTCTCTGCTTACTCCAGTCCAGACAAATGATCATCAAACACCCTAAGCAGACACCTACCTCGGCTACAAACCATTTCTTTTGCTAAGATATGTTTCTCTTCACTATCAGTCTGGTTAAATCCCTCAGCAGCTTCAGCTCCTTGCTTAAACTCGGAGTGCCTCTCTTGCTCTCACCACCTCACTGATTATTGAAATCTTCTCCTGGCACTCCTAATTTTTGCCCTGCTTTTTGCCTCTCATGACATTATAATCTAACAAATCTACTGACTATATTTTTATTTGTCCCTCTCCACTAAAATGTAAGCTCCAAAAGCAGCCAATTTTTTTTGAACGAATGAATAAATTAAAAGTGTGTCCAAAACTTATGGGTAGTTGAAATACATTTGAAGTCTGGCATTGGAATTATTTGTTAAAGGGCGAGCTTATGAAAGCCTGCAGTATCCCTTCCTCCTCCTTCCCACTGGCTATCATACATTCCTTAGTTTTCAGTATGTACTCATCATTGAATAAGTAATATTTCATTCAAATATGACTGATATAAAGCCTTGATTAAGTCAAACTTGGCTCTGCCTTTCATGTTTTCACTTTAAATGATCTCCTTGGAGGTGCCCTGGATAATCTCTAGTCATAGTTAAGTATGTAAATCCCTGAGAGTCTTCCTTCCTAATACATGTCACATGGAGTTGCCCACTTAGTAATAAACTTGATCACATATTAGTGCCTGCAATCTGAAGCAGGTCTGTGACTTACAGTGTGAGGCTTATAACTGAAATGGTTTTTTTCTTACTCTACAAATGGCATCAGGTGTCTTTTACTAAAGCTCCATCTCAGCAGTTTTGGAGCAGCCCGCCTTTTCTACTATGGCACTCTGGAGTATATATTACAGACAGTACAATATACAGATTCCAGCATCTCTTCCATCTCTACGAATCTATTGAAAAACCAAACATTGAATCCAACTCCTTGCTTCTTTCAGATGCTCGCAAGGGGTGAGGATTACAATCCAGTCTATTTTTATTTTGGTGCTGGGGATTGAATCCAGGGCCTCCTGCATGTTAAGCATTTGCTCTGCCACTGAGCTACCCCCCTGTTCTTCATAGGGGTTTTAAGTCACCTCATTCCAAACATATCCTTTAAATAAAATCCATTTTTAACATAATGCAATAAACATAGAGACAGAAATTTAATTGCATTCACATATGGAAAATAGATAATTTTCTAACCTGGTTTTCTAAATTTCATTGAATTATAACAAAATACATTTATAAAGTTCTTGGAACTACATGAACTTCCTTTGATTGGGATTACATCTTTTTATAAGATGACCAAAGAGATAGGTATCTACCTGAAAATTATCTCACTCCTTGGATATATGGTTTTTAAAATTTTTCTGATAGTCTCCTGTGGATCACACCATTCTCTGGGGTGGCAAAGTTTGTGAGTAAAGCCAAAGAGGTCAAATCAGTTTAAGTATAGCAGGAGGGCTTAGCTGCACACTTTATATGAAGGAAAAATGTAAAGATACAACGGAGACATAGTGGCAGAAAATGAGACCCAGACATTTATGAAAGCTCTTAATTTGCATTTTAAAAATTTAATCAGGATGCAGTATAGGCTGTCACCCACAACACTGCTTAGTTGTTAGTGTCCACACTAGCAACAAAAATTTCCATTATAATCTACCTGCAAGCCTCAGCACAAAACACACACACACACACACACACACACACACACACACACACACACGGAGAAACATGAGAAGACAAGTCAACAAAATACCTCCAAAAACACTCAATTACTTCAAAGCTGATCCACTGGGCACTGAAAGTGAGGGAATAAAAAACTACACAGCTGAATTATTCAATAAGATAACAGCACAGATAAATAAGGTATTTAGCAACATACAGAAGATACAGCTAAACAGGTAACAGGCCTAATAAAAGGATCAGCAAGTCTACATAAGAGACTAATAAAAAGCTAGCTGAGCTAAACAAAAAGATACAAAATATGAATGATCAGCATAGAAAAGAAAAGAATATGATTCTACAAAAAAACACCAAACAGAAATTCAGGAGATTAAAAGTTCTGTCTAAAGTATGGATAGCAGAAGTGACCCCGTGAGAGGAAAGAGTGTCAGAACTACAATACATGGCTGTTATCAGTGGCCAACAATGTGCAAACACCTTAAACACAACAAGAAACATGAAAGATGAATTCAACAACTGCTAGATGGCACAAAGAAGACTAATCAAAGACTAACTGGAATTAGTGAAAAATCAAAAGACAGCACAAATGACATTTTAAAAACACATTTCATATAGTATTAGGAGAAAACTTTCCAAACAATTGAAAAGAATTTAATGTAGAGATAAGTGAACACACAGAACCTCAAATGGCCACAATCAGAAGAGATCCTCTCCATGACACATAATAGGCAAAATCCTAGAAGTCCAACACAAAGAATAGATTCATAAAAGCTGTTAGAGAAAAGCAATGAGTCATTTATAAAGGTAAAGTCATTAGAACTACAGTAGACTTAACATAATCCTTAAAGGCCAAAATAAAATAAGCTGGGGATACAGTTCAGCGGCATAAATGCCTGCCTAGCAAGTGTAAGGTTATGAGTTTTATCTCTGGTACCAAAAAACAAACAAACAAACAAACAAACAAATAAAAACAAGTAAAAGTAAAAAAATACCCAAATGAATATATCAGGCAGGGTGAGCAGTTAAGTAGAAGGGAATAGAAAATGAATCAGCACAAGAAAATAATGCAATAAGAGGCGTAAATCAATATTTTACAGTAACTACTTTCAACATGAATAGTCTCAATTCTCCAATCAAAAGACACAGACTGGCAAATGGATCAAGATGCAAAACCCTACAGTATGTTGTATGCAAGAAACACATTTAATCTAAAAAGAAATTCTTAGACTAAAAGTCAGAAGTTTGGAGAGTTTGGAAAAACACATTCCAAAAACAGGAACTTGAAAAGAGCAGGTATAACTATCCTATTTTCAGACAAAGTAGACTTCAAGCCAAAACTAATCAGAAGAAAAAAAGAAGGTCACTCCATAATGTTAAGGGAATAATTCAACAAGGAGAGATAACTATTAATATATATGCACTGAGCAATGGTGTACCCAACTTCATAAATAAGTACTAAAACTGGACCAAGAAGATACAAAAACTCTTGAGAATCCAATAACAGCCAATAAAATTGAAATAGTAATTTAAAAATCTACAATTAAAGAAGGTCCAGGTCTGGAAAATTCACTGCCAAATTCTACAAGAACTTGAGGGACGATCTAACACCAATAATACTCAAGCTCTTTAATGCAAATGAAAAGGAGAAAGTACTTATAAAAGTTATTCTTGAAAGCTAGTATCACCTTGATTCCATAACCAGAAGAGAATCCAGCCAAAGAAGAAGAAGGAGGAGGAGGAGGAGGAGGAGGAGGAAGAGGAGGTGGAGGGAAGGGAAAAGAACTATAGGCCAATCTCTTTAAAAAATACAGTATCATGCAAAAATTGTCAACAAGATACTGGCAAACAGAATGCAACAAATTATCAGAAAGATCACACTTCATGACCAAAGATAGTTCAACATACACAAGTCAATAAATGCAATACATCACAAAAACAGAAACAAGGATAAAGAATGATGTAATCATCACAATAGTAATAGATGCTTTTGACAAATCCAACATCTATTCATGATAAAAAGCAAAACAAAACAAAAAAGTCAAGCAATGGATACAGAACTACCATGTCTCAATTTGGTAAAAGCCATTTATGCAAACTTATTGCCAGCATTATATTAAATGAGGAAAAACTGAAAGCTTTCCCTCTCAAGTCAGGAAAGATGCCCATTATCATCATTCCTGTTGAATATAGTACTCAAAACATTAGTCAAAGCAAGTAGGCAAGAAAAAGAAATAAAAGGATATGTACAGGAAAGGAAGTCAAGTTGTATTCATTTACAGATGACATAATCTTCTACATATAAGACCCTTAAAGTATGCCAAAAGACTCCTAGAATTAATAAACAAATTCAGTAGCATGGCAAGATATAAAATCAGCACTGAAAAATCAACAGTGCTGGTCTCCAGAGATCTGCACCATGTTGGAACTTAGGATGCTGGGAAACCAAGCAAGCAGCTTGCCTCCCTGTTAAGCGGCAGCGGTGTGGCAGACTGCGGCCCTTCCAGGCGGAGAACCACCAGTGTCTCCTGAGATCCACGCCATGTTGGAACTTGGGACGCTGGGAAACCAAACAACCAGCCTGTCTCCCTGCTAAGCAATAGTGAACCTACTGATGCACGGCCTAGAGTCAAACATCCCACTTCCCCTGTCCCCCCATTAGCAAATGGGAACCAGTAATCTGAGCATCTCCTGGGAGGTTGACCATAGCAAATAAGGGGGATTTCCTTCTACCATCTCTTTGAAGGCAAATATTTTTATTACTGTTTTGCTTTATTCTGATTAGTGGTACTGCTGTATTCAATATTCTGTTTTGAGAAGTTCTATAATGTTCTGTATTTCATTTTATTTTGATATACATGATTGAAAGGAAAACTATTGTAAAGATAACAAAATACACTGTGATACCTATTACTGTTATCCCAGTAACCTGCTGTGAAGTTCTGTACCAATTTCACTACACGGTCTCAGTTGGCTTTATTCTGTCTTGTTCTGTTGTATTTTACTACTTTAAAAAAAATCAACAGTGTTCCTGTACATCAATGATTAACTCACTGAGAAAGAAATTAGGAAAACAATACCATTCACAACAGCACTGAGAAATGTTACACACTTAGGAATTAACCCAACCAAGGCAATGAAATATTTCTACAATGAAAAAGATGATACTCTGTAAAAAGAGATCAAAAAGGACATCAGAAAATGGAAAGATGCCCCCTGTTCCTGGAGAGGCAGAATTGATGTAGTCAAAATGGCCATACTTGATACACAGATTTAACATAATCCAAATCAAAGTACAATAGATCCTTCACAGAAGTAAAGAAAAACAATCCTAAAATTCATGGAGAGCTAACACGGGCCCAGAACAGGAAGAGTAATCACATATGCAAGAGTGAAGGGGGAGGCTTCACAATCTTGATTTGAAGTTACCCTGCTAAACTAAAATAATAAAACATCAGCATGGTACTAGAGCAAAAACAGACATGAGAATCAATAGAACAGAAGAGAGGATGCAGAAACAACTTTAAGCACATTAAATCATTTGATCTTTGACAAGCCAAAAACACTAGAGGAAAGGCAGCCTCTTTAGTAAATGCTGCTGTGAAATCTGGCTATCCACAAGAAGTCTGAATCTAGACCTGTGTTTCTCATCTTGTCCTAGACTAAACTTAAAACAGATCAAAGAAGTATATGTTAAAAGAGAAACACAATCTGCTGGAATATACAATAGGTAAAATTCCTTAAGACATAGATAAAGGAAAAGACTTTCTGAACAGACTCCTCCTTATACAAGAAATAGTACTAAGAATCAACAAATGAGATCACATCAAATTAAAAACTTCAGTACAGCAAAGGAACCAACCAAAAGAATGAAGAAACCACACACTGAAGGGGGGAAAAATAATAGCTTTTTTCGGATAGAGGACTAATGTTACAAAGAATATATAAAGGCCTAAAAAAATCAATTCCTGCTCCCGAAATAGAAGACTCAAATTAAAAAAAAAAAAAAAAAAAAGGGTCAGTGAAAGGAACAGACTTTTGAGAAGCACAATTGGCCAATAAACACATGAAGAAATGTTCAACATCACTGGCCATTTAGACAAATACAAATTAAAACAACACTGAGCTTTTATCTTACTGCACAAAAAATGGTTGTTATCAAGAAATCAGATAACAAATGCTGGTGAGCCTGGTGAGCCTGGGGGCGGGGAGAGAAACTTTCCTGCAATATTGGTGGGAATGTAAACTGCTACAACCAATATGGAAACCAGTACAGTGATTTCTCAAGACTTCAAACAGAAATTTCATTTAACTAAATTTCATTAATTCCCTTTCTAGGAATCTTCCCCAAAGAGCTGAAGACATCATATTACAGTGATACCTGAATATCCACTTCACAGCAGCGCAATTCATAATAGCAAAATCTTGGAAGAATCCTATATATTCATCAGCAGATGAATTCATAAAGAAAATGTACCATTTACACACAGTGGAGTACTAATCTGCCACAAAGGACAGACTGCAGTCATTCGTAGGAAAATGCATGTCACTTATAACCATAATGTTAACTGAATCAATCAGACACATAAATTTAAATATCACATGGTATGTCTTATATGAGAAACCCAAATACAAATGAAAAGCAAACTAAAAAGGAGGGAGATAGATCTTTGTTAAATGGGAAATTAAGAATTGGAAGGAGGAAGTAAAAAAGATCGGATGGGGCTAAAAAACAAATTAAGGTGTGTATCAACTCCCCATAAGGACTGTTATCATTATGTACTATATACACATACTGGTAAAAAATAAAAGCTAAAATAAAAAGTAAAAAATGTAAACAACAAGAAATTAAAATGAACCAAGAATGCATTTTAGAGTGCTAGAAGAGGTAAGATGCTAAACATAGCATATATTTTTGCATAAGAGTGTCTCTCAAATAAAAATAGATTTTGAAGTACTTTATGCACCAATGTTTATAACTGAATTTAAAAGTCATAGTCAGACGAAAGGTCAAATAGGAAATAAACTACAAAAATATTATAAAAGTGTAAGCAATAATTTTGAAAGTAAAATTTTCAAGCAATCAGATCTAGCTTCTTCATTGATGTCATATGCTTTTTAAGATATTGGGGTATCTATCTTCTCCCCACCCCACCCTACCGCTACCATGATAATTTCAGTCTTTCCATTCTCTGCATCTGATTGAAATAACAATCAGTATAATACAACTCCCTTAAAGAAATTAGAAAATTGTTTCCACAGATTTTTCTAATGGACTGTTCAAAACTTCATTCAATTATATTTTTATCATTAATTCTCTGCAGTATCTCTGAATGCTCATATGTAATCACACACTATTAAAACTATCTCTCTAATGATCTTTGGAATGCTGCTTTCCCAACAGACAGCATGGAGAACTTATATCATATTCTAATGTGCCATTTTCAGAATAGCTATCTCTCTATAGTCATTGCAGTGAAATTGCTAGAATCTCAGGGGACCCACAAGACCATCACTTAGTACAGAAAAGAAGTCTGGCAGATGTCACACAACTGTCAAAGTACATTAAGTCAACAGTGTAATTTATGAAATGCAAGTTATAGTTTTATTTTTCTATGAAGAAAAGTCACAAATTTTCTGTCAAGAAAAGCTAGTGAAACACCCCAAAATTAATGAGTATCTCATTGAGGACTCCTCACCTCTATAAATACCAGTCTCTGGAAATTTTTCTTTTGATTTTTTTCCCTTCTGCCACAATTTCTCATCATGAAAGCCAAAAATGATCAAATACCTGGGCTGACTGAGCAATACTACCCAGGACATGAACAAAACAACTGGAGCTCAGCCCAGTGTATTTGATGCTGGGACTGTCTTCACAAAGCTGTCAGCAGCAGTGGTGGTTCTGGAACTCTACAAGAGCCAGTCACCAGAGCATGATGATACCAAGAGGCCATGCCTCTGGTGTAACTGAGCCGCATCAACTTTCTTTGCTCACTTTATGCATTAGGCTTTGTAGCCTTCCCATGGATTCAATGAATTGCATTCTGAACTTTCCTGCCTAGTTCCATCTACCAAGTCACAGGTATTGAGCTGAGAGCAGAGGAAAAGTGGCTTACACTTCCGGTAACAAGAGAAGGAGTTAAAACAACCATCTAATTCATAGCAGAGGCACAAATTGCTCTTCGTAATTCCACTCTGAACTATGTACTTGTGGTAAGATTTGAAGTACGATTTGAATTCATTACTATTTAAGTGCTTCCCATAAGTCTGCACTTTTATCGATTATTCTTTCATATTGCTCCAACAACCAATGCAAAGGTTCCCAGGAGGGTGGTGTTTCATCCTCCATTTCTACTCTCCTCCCATTCAGCCTCTTCTGAAAGGTAACAACTCCTCGCGCCGTGACCAAGCTGGCAGAGGTTCATGTTTTGTGCTTTTCACTCACAGGCCATTTTCTCTTGGCTATTGGAGAGGATCTCTAAGTTCTTCTCTAAATCATTTCTGTAGAGGAAAACACTTGGCATATAACAAGCAAGGGTTCAATACTGTAAATGCTTTTGAATGAGCCTTTGCCAAGCTTCAGAAGCTGAGTTTTCCCAACCCTTATGGGCACACCTTCCTGGAGACAATGGTCTTAGCTTAAAAAGATCATCCTTTCAGTTTGTGTCTAATTACTGCAAACATTCATTAATGGATGACTTTTTTTTTAAACAACAAACTTTAGTTTAAGTTGAATTCCATTAGATTCCATTCTCTCATTTATTTCCATTATAAAATTGAATGTTTTCATGCCACAAGTGGGTTTAAAAGAGACAAGAGGAGGAGAGATTAGTTCATTTAACATAAATTGAGCTATGATTATCTTAACTGCTCCATGTATGTTACCTCTAATAAGAATTAATGGTAATTAGTAATGGTGCATTATATAGTTAATCAAAAGAGAAACAATTCTCTCATATTAAATGAAACCAAGAAAAAATTAAGTCCTTCCTTCTACCCCAGGAACCATTTATTTTCAGCTCTAAAGACAGGACAGATCAAGAATTTAGAAAATATGTTTTATACATTTGAATTTTAGACCTGAAGAAATATTGAAATTTTTAATCCTTTGATCCACATACTATAAGTTCACATAACACAAGTGAATTTTGAAGAATATTTAGAAAAGTCATGGAATTAATGTATTTTATATTATCATTGCCAATAAAATGATTAAGTAATTTAGAATGTTTTGTATGCAACATTTTTCTTCAGATAACAGATTTCTCTAAACAGTCTTTCTATTTGGTTTTGAACCATTTATTTATTTATTTATTTTTGAGGCAGGGTCTCAATATGCAGTTCAGGCTGGCCTTAAGCTCACTTTATACCCCATGTTGATCTCCAATGTGCAACAATCCTCCTGCCTCAGCCTCCCAAATGCTGGGATTATAGGTGTGCTCCACCACACCCATCTATGAACTATTTAAGTACTTACAGATAGTAACATATAGTAGTATATGTATCACAAAGATTATCAGCTCTTGAAAAGAAAGCTTAAATCTTCTGCATAGTTTATAAAGTGATAGTTTGCCATTAACAAGAATAAAATTCTTTTTTCTGTGTGACTCAAATTCATTTCATGCTAGAAGGCAGTTTAAAGCCCTTCAGTCTCCACTTCTGAGCTGGAAACGGGCTTGAGGGGAATGATAGGTCAGAGGTTTACAGAATCTAAGGTTGAAGTGTTACATATGCATTTTATCTTTAGACACTGGTTGTTCATTTTTAAAAAACCCAGAAAGTGTGATTATATGTGCCTCAAATTGATCCCTAAGTATGTGGATTACTTCTTTCAATTCTTAAGCATCTCTAGTAAACACTGTGGCTTATAAGAAGTTGCAGTCACTGCTGGGGAATGTTAACAGATTGCAAAACTGTGAATAAAGCCTCAATATTCTCAATATCCTAACAAACGCTTCAAAGGTAAGCAAACTTCGCCCAAGAGCCAAACTATTTGGTCTAACAACTATGTAAGTTAATAAAGTTTTGTTGGAATACAGCCATACCCGTTTGTTAAAATATGTTCTAAGGCTGCTCTTTATAACAGCAGAGTTGAGTAGTTCCAGTAGAGATCATAATGACTTGCAAACAAGAAAGATGTACTCCCTGAACCAAACTATACAGCCTCCTAAAAACTCTGAAACCTCTGTGTAAAGGCTACTAGCTTACTTTCGGAGCCGTGCTAACTCACATAAAAGGAGAAAGAAGGGGAAAGGGAAGAGAAAAAAGGAAGAGGAAGAAGACAAAAGAGGACAGGACAGAAGAAGGAAGGAGGAGGGAGAAGAGGGGCAGCAGCAGGAGCTGGAAAAGACTTGCACAACGCCGCCCCAAGCTAAGTTATCTGGTGAGGGGTTTGGTGGAAAAGGGAACGTTCTGATATTTGTGGCACAGTATCAAAAATCATAAATGACATTTCCACTGGGTAACTTGGAGACAAGATACAGAAATTAGCAAATCTTAGCAATTCTTAAATACAGAACCATGTCACCAATAATGCAGGTGAGGGTTGGTCTACATGACCTCTAAGTTTTTCAAACTTTGTGATTGTTTGAAATGACTTAAAACCATAAGCAAGCCATGTATGATGGTGCACAACTGTAATCCCAACACTCAGGAGGCTGAGGCAGGAGGATCACAAGTTGATGTAGCTTGAGCTATATATATACTGGCTTTGATGCTAGCCTCAACTATCCAGTAAGATCCTGTCTCACTAAACAAAACAAAACAAACAAATAAAAACCATAAGCAAACCCAGAACTATATGCATATACAACACAATAAATGTCTCACAGCATTTTCCCAAGGTAAGTGCAGGGAAGCAATAAAATTTTAGAAAAACTGAAACTGAAATGATTAAATAAGGTTATGTTCCCTATAAAGTTCCCTATAATATTCTTGAAAGTTTTCAGTGAATTTGAAATCATAACAAGTTAAAAAATTAAAATAATTTTAAATGTTGCCAATTAAAAGGAAATACTTCAATTACCTTCTTTGACAAAGTTAATACAATAACTGCCATAATGTTTTTGTAATGCTTATAAGCCAGTCTGTCCACTGAATGAAACATGTTGGGCTCATCCTTACTCTTACAATTCTGCATCTTAAAGTCCCATTTTGCAAATTTCACCCTTAGAGTTTATCTTATGAAAAATAAGCTAGTACATAATTAAATGGACCAAATTCATGTACAACACCAAAGAAGCCAACAGTAGTGAGAAGGGTAGGATGGGAAGAGAAGGAAGAAGGGAAGGAAAAGATAGGACGGAAGGGTAATAGGAATAAAAGGGCCTCACTGATCAACAAACAAGATAAACACTGTTCAAATGATTACAAGTTTAACAGTCCTATTTGATCTTTTCTTTGGCAGCAGAGGAAACAGACTCAACTGAAAGAACTCTTATCTGTATCCCACATATTTTATATATACATATATTCCAAAAATGTGAATTATTTTCTTAAAATACAAACACTAAACAGAAATTATGCTAAGTGAAAAAAAGTGCCTAGAGAGCTACATACATGCATGTTTGTTAAATATAGAAACTAAGCATAATGAGAATCATTATCTCCAGTTTCCAAGGATACCAGGATAAGCACTACTCCTAAATTGCAGTTCATTCAACAAAGGCCACAGAGCAATTTATATTCAGGGTCATCCTTGGCTGACAGCTGAGGTAGGAGGAGGACCAGGCTAAATTACCTTGTTTGTTCAATTCTATTTGTTACCTACCACTTCACAGTCCCTGACCCACATCCTCTGGTCCTGACCCTGGTCAATATTTTATATGAGATATTTGAAAAATATGATTACAAATAGCATCTCTCAAGAGGAAAAAAAGTACAAGGGAAGGGCAGCAGAGATGTGATTAATCCAGAGACTGGGGTGGGGGCAGGCATTTTCATTCTCTTTGTCTGGGAAAAGCAGAAGAGGCTGGTTTTGTACTTCACTCACATAGTGCCTAGGAGGGAACCACGCAGCTAATGTCAACTTCCAACCCAATCAAGGCTAGGCAAGGCTTGCCACCTGCTACACTGCCACAGTCTTTAGAATCACATTCATCTCCCACTTGTTCTGCCCTCTAAACTCTTTCATCTGTGTATTTCATAGTGAATGCTTCTTTCATGGTTTTTTTTTTTACAGCAATAAAAAATATAAAAACTTTCTGTTAACGCAGGAGATATTGCTTCTCAGTCGTCTGTTCAAGACTATCTGTTGGCTGCTTTCACTTTGGTCAGCATTTGCGAGTTGTGAGTCAGTTAAGTAGTAACGAGGAATGGTAGGAGACTCTGCTGAGGCTCCCCAGGCAAGTACCAGTTACTGAAGAGAGGCAGTCTCCCTGTTAACCAAACTATCACTTATAAAAATACCATCCAGCTGTGACTTTAAAATTAAAGATATATGTATTTTTTATGTTTAAGACATAAGATCAGTTTGGTAATTACATAGTTCCAAATACCATTTATGCAATACAGTAAGACCTCCTAGGTGGCACCTGGTACCTGTACCTGGTAACAGGGCAAGGAAAATCTGCCTGCAAATGCTTCCTCCTGATGGATATGGGACACTGTGCCTGGCTAAACGGCTCAGCTTAATGTGATAATAATGAGCGAGTGTGATAATGAATGACTGGGACTTCCCTGCTTTGCACCAGTTACATCAATTGCTACTCTTCACTAAAGAAGTCAAAGAGCAAAATACAGCAAAGGCCCCTAATAGTTACATAACATATTATATATATTAATAAGACAAGCTGATTTAATATTAACTGTTAATGGGAAAATGTAATTATGTGTCTTCCCGCATACCCCTCTCTTACACATTATACATGACCGGGATATCATAATCTGTATGTGCTGTCAGGAAGATGTCGATGCAACCCAATCTTCTCTTTTTACAACACTCATTTTTTAAAAATTAAAAGATGGTCCCTAAGTCCAACAAAAATAGCAAATTTCAAAACTAAAAGCTATGTAAAATGAAAAGTCTGTCTCAGTTCTCTTAAAAGTTACGTCAGTAGTTATTTTGGTGTATTATTCTGACACTTTCTCACAGGGGCAACATTTTGAGTCAAGATGGCTTCAGTTAAGATTCTACATCTCAATCGTGAAGCATCGAAAAATGCCTAAATTGCAAAGGTTTAACTAAATAGGCCACTATTTAATCTTTTTCCTAGCCCCTCACAGGGCTACTGCTTGGTAGGGCAAAAACAGACGTGTTGGTATGTAGATGGCCAAGCACAGAAAACCTTCACAAATCACTGGCTGAAAGGTCATCCTAACATTTTTTTTTTTTTTTTTTTTTGGATAACCTAGATCGGCTTTCACAAATCTCTGAAGACAGGAGCCAGCTTACATTAAGCAGCAAGACAATATTCCCTACTTGTGCGTATTCAAGTTAGAAAAGAAAACCCTCAGCTTTGAAAGTACTCTACTCACCAATTCAGGAGCCTAGAACTTGGATTGAAGCCACTGGGCTCTCTGGGTGTAGAAACCTCAGATGCTAGCCACCCTCCCCCTTCTTCCTATTATTCTAACACCTCAATTATGGTCCTGTGTATTGCTTATGTCTTCGAAAATACTTTCTAGTAGCTTATCCCTCCACCTCTCTTTAAACTAGAAAGTATCCAACTGGCAATCCTTGAATCATAAAGGAAGCCAAGACGCCCCTGACTGCTGTCACCGACCGTTAAAAAGTGCCTTCGTGACAATCTGACAATCGGAAAGAGATCTTGCCCTTGCACTGGAGGCCAGACCAGCATCCCCGAGCGGGTCTGGCGTAGCTCCGATCGTGGGCCCAGCTCAGAGCCCTCCAGCCTCCACCGCAGCCTCCCGCGGCGGAGAGCACAGTCGTCCCGCAGCCGTCCGCCCATCCAGGGGGTGTGGCTGGGCGCTGGCGGCCGGAGGAAGGCAGAGGGGTGCCCGTCTGGAGTGGAGGTGACACTGCACCTGAGAGTTGCGAGGGTAGGCAAGGGTGGCACGAGTGGAGCGAGGCTGCCCCAGGCTGTTTTCGGCTGCGGCCGGCGGAGGCGCAGCTGGGGGCGCCCCGGGAGAAGGGCGGGCGTCGGCGGCGCGGCGGGGTCCCTGGGTCCCGGGATGGTGGCGGGGGCTGCGGGGCGCGGGAGGCGGGGGGCGGGACGGGGCTCTGTCGGGGAGGGCCGCTCACCTATGCACAGCTGGATGGCGTAGGCGTAGTAGGACCAGCCCAGCAGCAGGCTGATGAAAACCACCGGGATCCAGTACAGCACCCGCCGGCACCGCCGCCTCACGCTGCCCGGGCCCGAGGGCGCCATCTTCCAGCCGCAGCCACCTGCCCAGCTCGGCCGCCGCCGCCGCCCGCGGGCCTGGCTCCGGAAAGAGCTGGCGGCGCCCGGAGCCCCCGGCGGGACGGGCCCGGGGGCGGCGGCCGGTTGCGCTGCGGCCACTGCGGCCGCCGTGGCGCTAGGTCCCCATCCCGCAGCCGCGAACCGGCGCGGCGCACTCCCGCTCCTTGGCCGGGCGGCGGCGGCTGCGAGGGAGGACGGGGAGGCGGCAAGGGCGGCGGAGGCTGCGCTCCGCCCCCGCCGTCCCCTCCCTGCGTGGCCGTGGCGCCCCCGGGCGGGCTTTCTGGGGACGCTGCGTCCCGCGCGCGCGCGCCTCTTGCCCAGGCGCCACGGGGCGCTCGCCTTGGCGCGGCCGCCCCCGCGTGTGACCCCGGATTTAGGGTAAACCGGCGGAGGCGGGGGCTCGGGCCCCTGGGTGCGGGCTGGGGGTTGGGGGACCCTGTTGAGGCTCCGGCGCCGCGGGCGGTGGGGAGCGGGAGGGCGCGCAGGGTGCCGGCGCGCGGGGCGGGGAAGCCGAGTCGGGACCCCTCAGTCAGAGCGGACCGACCCCGACCTCCACCCCGCGCCTGGCTGGGAAGCCTGTGGGCGCGAGGCCGGGGCCTGCCGCCGCCTCGGAGCAAGACGGCTAGCGCGCACTGGCGGGCGCCGGCGAGGGCGGAGGTCACCGGGGGTCGCGGCTGGCTGAGCTGCCAGGGCCGGGCAGACGCGCGCTCGGGGCTCTCCAGGCCGCCTTCTGCCGGGAAGGAGCTGCGGCGGGGAGAAGCAGCCTTGGAGTTGTGAACCCAGAGACCACCGAAGTTAGGAACACGTCACTTGGAGCATTTTAAGACTTCTGTTAAATTATGTAATAGGAGTTCCGTTCCATTACCCCTTCGAAGAGCGGGTGGTTCTTTTGGTGCAGCCGTCCCCTTCGTCCCTCACTATGAAGTTTTCTTTTGTGACAAAACTTAGCAGGTAGCTTATTCTAAAGTGGTTGCTACTATACCGGAAGGCATCGGTATATTTACTAATTTACAATTCAGTATGTTTATTCCTGAATTATACTTTATAATTGACGAACAAAAGATATGAATGCTTCTAAGATTTTTTTTTCTGCTTCATTTGATAATGAACTCACCTGATTGAACAGAGAAACATCTACGTCCATGTAGGTAGTGTGTCTATGAATTATACATAATTAGTACATTTAAAGGGCACAAATTAACTTAGAGAATTTATGTGTTTACACTACACAGCAGTCCTACTGAGTAAAACTACTTCATAGCCATGTGTAAAGTTCTACTTTACAGGAATTAAGTCAAATCAATTAAGCCATGTTTTTGGGATTATCTGTCGGTGACAGGATTAAACAGCAAGCTAATCTCTCCTAAAATAGCTACGCGCGCGCATACACACACACACAAACAGGCATGTGCGCGCACACGCAATTTCTTCACTTGCTTAAATAAAGCATAGAAAATACCAGTCAAGTTTCTGTGGGACTTTAAATCATCGAAATGAGAAAAGTTCTGCCCCACTGAATCACTGTTTTGACACAGCATTTGAATTCTTTTCTCATGTCCTGTAGAGTAGATTACTATAACATATCGCCTTAAAAACCTCAGCTTTTCCCATGGAAACCAATCTTGTGATTCTAATCGGCATATAGGGGATGCAGCTCAGTGATAAACCATGCTTAGCACGTGTGAGGCCCAATACCAGCATAAATAAATAAATAAGACTAAGGACCAGAACTAAACGTCCCTATTAGGGTTGAATTTCCTTCCCCAAAATGAGCTACTCAATGATTCAGGGTAGGGAGAGACCACAGAATAAAAAGGGGTCAATTCCCTATAGTGAAAGCCCAGAGAATCTGCTAATTTTGCTTCTTAGATGCTACAACGAATGCCCTGTGCCTCTTCTAACAGCCTCACAGGGCGTTAGGTCAGAAGGTGAAGAGCGTTCTGCAGTTTACACACTGTAGCGTTTCAGAAGAATATACAAGCGTAACATCTTTGATAGTGGGCACATTTTAATCAGTCATGTAAAATGTTAATTGTTCATGTTTACAAACATGTTTGTGGCATATTTTCAACCTTTTGCCATTCTGAGATTATTACTATTACTGAGTTATCTAAGTATAGTCACTCGAAAGAAAGAAATAAAAAGTAAAAAAGAAAGAGAAAAAGAAAGTCTAGCAGAGGAATAATGGTCTCTGAACTTACACAATGACAGGATTTATCTTTACAGCCTCTAATTAGACAGGCATAAACATGCATGCACAAATGTTAGCTGTCTGCTCAGTAGCCAATCTTCAGATTCCAGACTTTGATGTGAGTGGAAAGATAACTTTTATTTTTAGGAATCAAAAGCCTTTGATTCTTTCTCCTTTCTTTAGGTGCATGCATCAACAGGAAGACAGTGAAAAGGTCGTAGACAAGAAGAAACTTTACTAGACACACTTTAGAATGTAGAAGTTTCAACTCACCAATTTTAATTTAGATGTTCAGTATTTATAAGAAATTATTTCAATACAAGCATAATGAAATGAAGATGGCCACTTAATGGAGAAGAGAGTCAGCAGAAAGGGGAAAGAAGAGAAAAGGGGCAGCCAGGCAAGAGGAGGGCGACAGACTCAGCTGAGAAGGGAGAAGAGCCCCTCACCGGGTCCCTGCAGGTCCTAATGGCCATAACTCCACCTAGCTTGGGTGTTCCATTCACTCAGAAGCTTATCAAAGTCATTCACCTATCAAAATTTCTTTGGTCAGATCCTACTTGCATAAAGAAACCTTCACCCTTTTTTCTTCTTCCAACCCGTTTTGCAGACCCTTCTGTCCTTAGCTCAACCTTATCTTGCTTCCATGGTAAGTTAATACAGCTCATCCTCTGCTTCCAGATCCATATTAAAACTTCTGCCTACTTCCTTGCAAGTATGAATTGTGGTATGAATGTCAACCAAGCCAGGACTCACCTTGTCTGTTGAGAGTACAGATCTCCCTCCATGGTGGCTATGGCAACCTCATTTCAACATTTTAGCCATAGCATTTACCTTTTTTAGATTTATTAGGTCAGTTGCTTGATATTTACTCCTTCCCTTTGGAAGAGAGGGAAACATTACAGTAACAAGGTGTCTTTGATGTATAAAGTCAGTTTTATTGATCCCAGATTTGTGAAGAACTGTGTAGATGTGGCCAGCAGGGCATGACACTTGACTAATGCTGTAGCTAAATTCCAGAAGTATTGGAAGGAGTGAAGCCAAGTTATGAATATACTCCTATTTACTGTCTCAGCCTTATTAGACACATCTGGGAAAATGCTGCTAAAGCCACTCTCATTCTTTTCTATTTTTTCTCCACTTTCTTCATTAGTACATTAGTGCATGTTTGCATGTACATAGTGTTTATACTCCTTGTGTGGATTTGATACATGTACATAACACATTTTAATTTCTTTTTAAAAAAAATCCTCTTTCCTCTTTTTATCCCTGTTTTGAAAAAAAATTATTTAGAAAGCAGCAATCTCTGACATCAGCAACTTGTATTTTCACATTTATGATGATCAATATATTCTTTTTAGGAGAAGAATGGCATGTTCAAGCCACATGTTTGTGGACACAAGTAAAATAAAAGCTGACTTAGGGATTTTACCATAGGGAATGTGGGAATGAAATAAGTTTCAGATACGGCTTGGCTTTCAAAGATTTATGTTGAAAATTAACCTGGGATGGAAGTGCAGGAGTGAAAGATCATTTCAAAGGCCTAAGGATGTTTTGTTGTGTAGTTGATTGGGCTAACACATGGGGAAATTTGTGAAGTGAAGCTAACTCTGGCAGACCTAGCCTTTGAAGCTCGCTAGGATTTCTACTGTAGTGTTACTGTGTCCTGTCACTAGATGGCAGGCACACACCAAGCTGTGTAGCTTTCTTGATCTTTTTTTCATAGATTAAATAGCATCAACCATGAACTTAACCAAGGCAATTATAAATTATAACTTAATGTTCAATTACATATAATTACAGCTAATTGTAATCACATTATAATTATATAATTTGATAGTATACTTCAGCTATTCGGAAAAGTTAAAGAAAAAATCCTATGTTATAGCAAATCATTCTGAGTTTGCTTTCATTGATTTACAGTTGGCATTGATGTTAACCTTTCTGAAAATATATTGGAATTTTTCATTTGAAACAATGTCTTTGCTTGCCCTAAATGAGAAGAGACAGAATCTATAAATCCAAAAGGTGGATTTTTAAAAAGAGGTGATACAGTGGCACCAGATTATATAAAATTATTAGAAGTGGCCATTTTGGAGTTGAGTGATTATGGCCAGCAGTGACCAAGGACAACACAATCCTGCAGGATGGTAGCAGGCATCCAGTGGTGAAAAGGTCCGCAACAGCATCCTAGACAGACTGTTCTTGGTGGCAGCATCTTGGCCACGCTCCTGCTTTCTTTGTTCCAAGCTTGAATCTCCAGCCTTCTGACTCTGAGAGGCCTGGAGATTCTGCCTACACCTGCAGAAACTGTTTTTCTGTAATTCAATAGAGTGGACTTGTGTATGCAACTCTGGCACAGTTTTAATTCCATTCTGCATTCCACTGCTTGCAGGAGCAGTTTCACCTCATGGAGACATAGGCGTCATGAGAAATAGGAGACAGAGGGACTGTTGATACCCTTCAAGTCACACATTCTGGACTTGACTGTCTAATAAGGAAACTGGTTAAAATAACAAAAATTTAGATTTTTAGTTACAATAGCTACATTTTCAATGTTCAGTAACCACAAATAGCTAATGGTTACCATATTGGACAGTGCTGAGTAGGGTTATTCCCATCATTGCAGAAGTTGTATTGGACAGAACTGACTGGACATGTTAGCTTGCCTGCATATTCATAAGGCAGGCTTCATATTTGTACATGTACAAAACAAAAGTCTCTTAATGATATCCTTCCTATTTTATACAAACAAAAATGAAAGGGAATAGGAAGTTGAAGACAATTTTAGGTTTATGGTATTAAGAGCTTTCCTTTTTCCTTTGAAGATGAGTCTAAAGAATAAGAAGCCAGATGGATAATAATGGAGATAATATAATACATTCTTGAACCCAAAGCTTATATACAAATGATTATTTTCAAAGTGTATGAAAGGAGAAACTTATCAGTACACAGTAGTATACTCAAATTCTTATGCATAAAGGTAAATATTGGATTTAGATTTTAAATAACAATACTTGCAAATAGCATTTTTCCTGGTCACTTCAGCCTTGAATGGTCTACTTTGAACCTGTGGTCATTGGGACACTTTCTGTTCTGTTGGTTGAGCAGTAAATCATCAGGGCATCTGAAAAACAGCTGGTTAAATTTAGCTCTGTCGCTGTCAAGTTGTAGGCTCGATCAGTCATGCTGCGTATTCTTTATGGCAGATATGGGAGGAAGAGAATGTGTCCTGCCAAGTGGCCTGTACAAACCAACCCACACTGGCTCTGGCTCAAAATATCTTCTCCTGGGCGGGTACCAAGAGGAAGAAGAAAGGAAAGAATAAGAGAAAATGAAAAGCAAAGCAAAACAAAACACCCAAATAATTTTTCAAATGTTTAATAAATATTTCCAAAGATTTGTCAAAGACTTAACTTTAGAGATTAAGCTCACATTACAATTTATAATTGCAAAAGAAAAACAGACCAAACCAACAAACAAAACAAAATAAAACAAAACTAACCAGAGGCTCCTGCCATTGGCCTTCAGAGTAAAAGAAAAATAAAGAATTAATTTTGTGTGGTGTTTTTATTTTGAATTTGGGTTTGGGTTTTTGAGATAAGGTTTTGGTATGTAGTTCAGGCTGGCCTTCAATCACTGTGATCCCCCTGGCTCAGCCTGCTGAGTGCTGGAATTAAAGATGTGTGGCACGACCAGCTCAGAGTAAATAATTAAGGATGACATTTAACAGAAAAGGCATATTGGCTTTGGATTTATAGTTGAAAAAATCTGATCATCGGGGATTGTTCCACCCATTAGAATGTATCTATTGTGAGTTATTTCCTATAGTCAGAGTTTCAGAGTTCATAGGTTTATAGCTATTTTCAAGTGATACTTAGATACTCTGTGTTCTAAATTTTTTTGGATTATTTTCTTGGTTGATGAAACCTTTTCCTCTTTACCGTTGTTTCAGTCTTTGATAATGAGTTACACTATGAAATGCTGGGTTGACTATGAAATGTCAAAAACCTGTATATCTGGAGGAGGAGACAGCATGCATTTTGGTTTTTCAGATAGAATGTAGTTGCAGGTTCGAAATCCAAATGATTGTAGATTTAGGACTTCATGCCTTAAACAGATTAATTGGTTGGGTAGTACCTTTTTATGCTTTTCACTTTTCTGTTGAATTCCATAAATATTAAACACAACATTTTTTAACTTCTAGGAGGCAGAAATGACTTGAAAATATGGTATAGTCACTTTGTGAATTAATGAAAAAATGTTAATTTAATTATAATGTAGAAATTATTCAATTCTGGAAGGCAAATTGGACTTTATATGTGATGTGATAATGAAACTTTTCCTGTGGTGGTAATAGTGACTACTACTAATTATCAAAATTTAATACAACATAATGTATATAAGATTGTACCTTGAATTAGCCTAATTGTTTGAAGGGTTTTTGGCCTATTAGCCTGGCTGTTAATCTGTGTGTAGGATAATTAACTTGATAATTAACTTTATAAGGATTTATAAGTAAATGAATCTGATGATGCAAAATACAGGGAGGAGGGAAAGGGAAAAAAGAATTGAAAGTGTTATGTGCATATTCCAATTCACAACAATGATTGCAATCATTATATACTGCAAATGTACTAATAAAAATTTGAAAAAGGAAAAATTGTAACAGTATCTTGAGGTGTACATACATATGAAGGCAAATTTCAGTGACTAATACTAAAAGATTAATATTCTCTCATTTTGTTAAATGTAGTGAGCACTGAAACTAATTATGTTGCCTCCAATTATACTGCCTGGAATAAAATATCTAGTTTGGCTAAAAGTATTAACTTTTTAATTAAAAGATAAGTTACAATTACTATCACTACACAGCAGCTAGTTTTAAAAACTGTGAACTTACCAGGCTGCTTAAATACGAAGAACTTTTTAAAACTTCTGAAATGTAGTGTATCATTTAATAAATGTTTATTACTTGTCTGCTCTGTGCCCAGCTATTCAAATTTAAAACACAAGGTCTATAGCATCAAGGAGCTGGTGGACAAGTAAGTAGGTTGATGTGCAAATGCTTTCAATAATAAGATAAATGCACAGTGTACATTGGTAACAAAGGGGAAGTGACTTAGCATGCCTGAAACAATCAGGAAAACCTGCAGAGAAAATTAGAATTTATGCAAAAGCTTAAAGGTCAAACAGGAGTTTTCATTGTAGAGAAATGAATGGTTTTCTTGTGCAGGGAATTTCTTCTCTCCTTGAAGGAAAGGGAGTGTATCAGTCAAGGTCAAGTCAGAAAAGCAAGAGCCAGGACTTTCAGTGGGAGAAATTTAATAAAAAAATAAAATTAAAAAGTATTGGAACAGTAAAAGCAAAACCAGGGTGTGAGGTGAGAAAAACATAAGATTAACAACTGTAGGAGGTCACTAACATCCCTAAGACTAGATGAATGAAAGGAAGAAAGTATTAGCAAGCTCAAGATGATGGGAACCTTGTGGAATCTGGGGACTGTGGAGGTCATTCAGTCACTGCTGGAGACATAGCTTGAGGCAGAGTTCGAGAACACAGATGTTCCTGCAAGGCAGATGGCAAGGGGGCCTGGGAAATACTATTTTGAGAGAGCAGTGTCTTGTATGTAAAGCAAAGCAAAAGAAACATAAATAATCCAAGATTAAAGAGACAACTAGTCAACGTAAGGGAGCTTAGTGAACAGTAAAAGTAAAATTAGGTGTTATCTCTTTAAAACAAGACAAATAAGCTTTATTGGCCATTTAAAGGAGTTTGGGTTTTAACCAACAGTCATTTTAGAAAATTTTCAAATAATTTTAAGCAGGAGAAAGCTAAGCTAAGTTTAAGTTAGATGCTTTTGAAAGCACCGGGGTAAGTAAAGTTAACAGGCAGAAAAAGACATAGTGTGGGATCTCCTGCACAGTGGAAAGAAAGTCTTCAACTGGCACAATGACAAGGAGGATGGAGAGGGAGCCTAGATTCTTTGAAAGGCCCAGGTGGTTAGGGATGTGAAGGACAAGAAAGGCAGATTGCATAAATTTTGGAGTCCACAGAAAGGAAATCCAGGATTGGGCCTGGGAGGTGAAGGGGCCACGACAATCCACAGGGTTTACAGTCAATTTAGGAAGAATGAAGTCTTTGGTTGCCACGTCTGCCACTAACTATAATTTTCCTGAGAATGTAAGTAACTTCAAAGTCAGGTGCATAAAAGACACATGGAATTAAGTAGCAATGGTTATCTTTCTGCTTCTGTCCCATTCTGATGATAACTTAGGTTACATCTTAAGTTTTTTGGGGGGACTTTATCCTTTGGTTATTTTTTTGAGTGCTTTTTCTTTGGTTTGGTTTAACAGAGTGACTTATGGTTAGAGCTGCTGCTTTGAAAAAATCATTAATTGTCCTATGCCTTCATGGTATATTGTATTAGAAGAATATTAAATACTCAAATTTATTAAGTATACTGGGATAAAAGGTCTAACCCAGGGTTGGGGATTTAGCTCAGCAGCATAAGCGCCTGCCGGGCAAGAGTGAGGTCATGAGTTTAATCCCTGTACAAAAAAAAAAAAAAAAAAAAAAAAAAGATCTAACCTAGAAAAAGTGGAAGAATCACTTAGGGACTAAGATACTCTCAGGTAAGACATTATGACAATTATTCATTGTGTTCTGAGCACCACAATTCATTCAGCATCTCTGGACCCTTTACGTATAAAAATGACAGAACCCTTTCCAAGGCAGTATGACAAACAAAACCTTTCCATGTAGGGGAGACTTAGGAAGGCGGCATCAGTTTCCAGACAACCACTGTTAGACTAGAGAATGGTACAGAAATTCCATTTTAAATAGACAGTGGTGGGTGACATTATTTTTACCAAAATGTTCCCTCATGTAGAAAAAATATATTTGTGTCAATTATGTAATAGAACACTCTCATTTGGAAGAACATGAAATCTGTTTTCTGACATTGAGAAGAAGACCAAATTTTACCATATTTGTCCTGAAAGTCATCTTTCAGGCTGCATATTTAAAAATACAACTGAACTCCCTGCATTACAGTTTGTTTTTCCACAGGGAAGTTGCAATAGAAAAATCTGAATTTGAACAAGAAACTTACCTATTAAGGTTCATAGTATGTACAGGTAATGAAAATATCCATTTTTATAGTGCTTGTCGGAATGAGGGTAATTTTATTGGGAGGTTCACTGGTGCGACATTAAAAATGTCCTGCTGGTTTGCAAACTGTCTGTCGTTACATAAAACCTAGGATGAACTATGTACATCTAGATTCAGAATCAATTTGAATTACCATGACTTAAAGCTCAGGCTGTCTGTGTCTAAAGGTGAAATTGTCCATAACTAGTGTGAAATCTAAACACACACACACACATGAATATTTTTTTTTAAAGCCAGTCAAATTTAGCAGTGGGGGGGTGGTATACCAACTTTAGTGACATTAATGTTAATAAGTTCTGATAACCCACTGCCATCGGACCAGCCAACACACACGAATATTTTGATGCCAACATATATTTTTCGAACATTGTTGATGTCAGTTTTTAGTATAAAGCTATAAATTGTACGCAACAGCCTTGGAATCATCTCACCAAAGCAGAGAGTCCTTCAGCTATTTTAAATAACCCTCCACAATAAAATTTAAATCCCTGCTTCCAGATCCATTGTATCATTTTTTTGTGTCATGAAAAACTCCCCTCTGCAAAGGATCACAAAGGACTCTTGCACTCTTGATTCTGGTTGGCTCAATCCATAGAAGACAAGCAGAATATCAGAGGGCCAGACAGTAATCTAGGGGTGTTTGTCCCTTCTCTCCTACTCTGACACTGAAGATCTAGCTTTTGTGAGGAAGTCACTGTCTTCCTTTGCCCCTTAGCCCCGGATGTTTAGTTGGGGCTGACCTCAACTTTCCAGGTGTTCAGTCATACCTTGTTGGTTTCCTTTAATTAAATTTTTCTCAATTACCATTTCTGAGTGTGTTATTCCCCCCCAATACCTGACTCTTTCATTGTTAATATATAAGAGACTAGATTTTAGTATAGATTGTGTTTTGCTACATAGAAAAAACACAAATATGCCCACTGAATCGTTGTTTAGACAGCATTATCTTTGATTAAATCATTTAAGGTAAAAAAAAAACCCAGAATTATAACAACTACATAACAAAATTTGGAAACAGACAAAAACTACCTATAATTTCCAGAATTAGTACAACCATTGTTGCTGTTTTGTTTTACTGTAGTTACTCTCTCTCTCTCTCTCTCTATGCATATATATATAGTGTTCTCGTAATTTTGTGTTCTCATAAATATTTCACCACTTTTCATGCTACTCTACAGGTGTCAGAATAATAATAGTTATACAATATTCCATTCTATAGCAGTATTTCAAGTATATTAAAAAATTGTTGTCTTGCTACTTAGGTATTTTCTGATGTTTCATGGTATAATACCACATAAATATCTTAGCTCATACAGCATTTCGTTTATACTTTGTTTATATTTTTGGATAGGGTCCCAGAAACAAAATTAAATCAAAGAGTCTGTGAGGGTTAAAGTGGTCAACTTAATTGAATTGAGAGATGCCTAGGAAATCAGTAGAGACCCTTCCGGGTGTGTCTGGGAGGTGTTCCCCGAAGTAACTGGCCTGTGGGTCCCTGAACTGAGCTGGGAAGACTGGTTCTGGACGTGGATGGCGCTGCCCGGTAGGCAGGAGGAAGAGAAAGTCCACCAGTGCCTGCACGCCAGATTCTTCTTAAAGGACTTCATTTTTCGATGTTACCATCACCTGTGGACCTCATGTCCCAGCGTCTTCAGCCTTTCAACAGGTCACCGCACCCTAGGAGGCTTCTGGGCCTACAGCCTCAGGTTGGAGATGCATCTTGGCTCCTCTTGTTCTGAGGCTTCCTTGGACTGAGGAGCTGTTATTTTCTCTAAGTCTCCAGCATGAAAATGGCCACATGCAGCTATCCAGTCTCTGATCCTGTAAGTAATCTTTTATTCTACTGGTTTGTTCCTTTCCAGAACCCTGACCAATACAGAATCATACAGTTTGAAAAACTATGCAGCTGCATATACTATTGCGTTCAAGAATTCAAGGTTAAAATCCTTTTACTCAAATGTTGACTAGACTTGGTGTCTTAGTTCTTTTAAAAACTGGGTAACATAAACAATAGAAAGTTCTTTAAGTTCTGGAGATGGAGAAATTCAAGATCCAAGTGCTGGTAGATACAGTGTCTGGTGATGACTGCTTTCCTATTCCTAGAAGGAACTTCTTGGTGTGTTCTCAGATGGAGTTATGGCTAAGTAACCTTTTAGTCCTCTTATGGAGGCCCTGTTCTTCACAGCACCACCTTTGTGACTTAATTACCTTCCAAAGGCTCTGCCTCCTAACATTATCACCTTCAGGATTAGGTTGAATATTTGTGGTGAGACAAATATTCAAACCATAACACTGAGTAACTAACAGTGAACAGAAGAGAATAGATTTGATGGTGAGTAATTTCAAAGACTGAGGCAGGAAAAGATACTGTAACTTTCTCCTCTGTCTCTCAGGTCACTTGATCAGAGAGGAGCTGGCTGTCAGGAGAGACCAGGGTGGCAAAGGATAGAGCCCCCTTGAGCGCCAGCCCTTTACAGTAGTCCCAGTCATTCATCAGAAGATATCCTAGCTTTCAGCTTGTTTCCAACCTCAGAGGGATCCTGAGCCAAAATGATCTTGCTAAGATACTCCTGATGTAGAAATTCTGTGACATAATAAACGTTTCCTTAGGCCACTGTGTTCTGGGATAATTTGTTATGCACAACAGACACAGCAGCAAATGAACTATGATTTTGTACCATTTGTCTAACTAGGTTACAATATGAGGCACTTAGTGAGCATCCCAACTGCTCTTCATTTATCAGAGCAAATTATTGCCACTTAAGGCATGGGAAAGGGGCCAGTGAGAGACATAAGGAAAACAAGGAGGGAGAAAAAAGAAGGATAAAAGTTAAGAAGCAAGCATCCATTGCAAGACAGGGACATGGGAAATGTAACTGTTGTGTCAGTGGTGGTGCACTATGGCACGTGTGCCACAGCCTGCTGTTCGTTATCATTAAAAACTCGAAAAGGTTTACCATCTACTGCGTAGTCCTAGTCCATGGTAGTGTCTCAATACGATTGTGAGTAGAATCCATCTTTGCTTTCAGAACTTACCTCATTTTGGATAACAAATTATGTCTTCCTGTGTAAGCCAATTTCTTGACCACCTCACAACCCGGTTTTCTGTTTTAATGTTGCGTTTTCTCTCCATGCCTCATGTCCAATCTGCTCTAGTTCCAGAGCACTTTCTCAGAGGTTTACATTTCCTAACAAACCATAGCCTCTCATGAGCACTCTTTTCAAGAATGAAAAGTCACCGCTATTCATGGTGTCACATTCTTTTTTTATTGTAAAGAAAAAAACCAATAAAAACAATACAGAATTTCAAAACAAGCTAATAGGGGATTAACAATGATTAATATATTGCATATTGTTATCTTCAGAGTAGTTGCCAGATTACCAGATACAGGCATGAGAAATTGATCAAACAGTATAAGCACAGACTGTTTTCTTTTTCAGTGAATTCATAGGCTTTTTTTTTTTTTGGTACCAGGGATTGAACTCACGACTGTATGCTTGCCAGTCAGGTACTGTACCACTGAGCACTATCCATGGCCCTTCATTGAATTAATAGAAATCAGTAGTATAATTGTCTTAGCTATCTTGTATATATATGTATATTTTTCTTTTTATTTCCTTCTTTTCTCCTTTCCCCCACCCCAGTTGTTCATTCCTTTTGAGCAGTTTCTTCTTTTCTTTCAATATCTGTTGTACATTTTGGATTTCATTTACTCTTTCAGTATCTCACACTAGGGAGATAATATGGTTTACATGTGTGTCTATTTTATTTCACACATAAGTATGGTCTCAAGTTGCATCCATTTACCTATAAAAACCTCAAGTTCATCCTTCTTTGTAGCTGAGTAGTACTCCATTGCATAAAATACCACATTTTTTATTCATTCCTCAGTTGATGGGAATTTGGGTTGTTTCCAAGATTTAATTATTACAAATTATAGTGCTATAAACATGTGTGCATATATACTGTTGTGGTATGATGTTTTTAATTCTGGGAAGATATCCAAAAGGAGAATAGCTGGGTCAAGTGGGATCTCTAATTGTAGTTTTTTGAGGAATGTCCACATTGATTTCTACAGTGGTTGCACCAGTCTGGATTCCCACCATCAGTGGAGAAAGAATCAGTTTTCCTCACAGCCCCGCCAGCATTTCTTATTGGTTGATTTCTTGAGGATAGCCATTCCTGGGGTGAGATGGAATCTCAGTGTTGTTTTAATTTGCATCTCTCGAATGATCAGTGATCTTGAACATTTTTTGATATGTTTATTTGCCATTTGTATTTCTTTATCTGGGAAGTATATATTCATCTCAGATGCCCATTTTCAGACTGGGTCTTTGAATTTGGGAGCGTGGCTCGTTTCAGTGCTTTATGTGTTCTAGATAGAAGTCCTTGTGTGAGGGACTGTTGGCTAAAATTGTATCTCAGTCTGTATGTTTTCGTTTCATTCTGTTGATAGTTTCTTTTGATATTGAATAGCTTTTTTTAAAAGGAGTTCTAGATAAAAAAAAAGATGAGATCCCAGTTGTTTGAATATTTCCTAGATAGTTTGGATTTTGTTTATGAACTATCTGACTACCCCATGGCTTCAAGATTTCTACCTACTTTCTTTTCTAGTAGATTTAGTGTTTCTGTTTTAATATTTATGTCTTTGGCCCATTTTGACTTTAGTCTAGTGCATGGTAATAGATGTGGGTCAGGTTTAAAAATGTTTAAAAGTATGTGGAAAGCCAGTGCTTTCAGCACCATTTATTAAGAGGCTATCTTTTTTTTTTCCCAGTGGGCACATTTGGTCCAATTTTCAAAGATAAAGTGGCTGAGTGTGTTTGTGGCTGTGTCTACATCTTTCTAGTCTCTCTGTTCTAGTGACCTTTAGGTCTTTAGTTTTTATCCATATTGATTTTATCACAATAACTTTGTAATATAATTTCAAGTCAAGGATTGTGATACCTCCTACCTTTGTTATCCAAGATTGCCTTTGCTATTATTATAGGTCTCTTCTGTTTCCAAATGAATTTTAAGGATGTTTTCTCTAGATCTGTAGGTGTGCTAATGGTATTTTGATTGGGATTGCATTAAATCTGTGTAACAGGTTAGGGAGTATGGCCATTTTCACTGTTGGTTCTTTCTATCTAAGAGCAAGGGATATCTTGCCATTTTCTAATATCCTCTTAGCTCCTTTTTTGGAGTACTATAACTTTAAATATATAGATCTTTTACTTCCTTTCATAAATTGGTTCCTAAGTTTTTCATTTGTTTTGTGTACTATTATGAAGGGTGTGATTTCCCTAATTTCTCTCAGTAAGCTTGCTGTTTGTATACAGGAATGATGCTATTGATGTTTGAGTGTTAACTTTGTATCCAGCTACACTGCTGAATCTAATTATGAAATCTAGAGGTCTTTTGGTGGGCTTTTTGGGGTTTTCTATGTAAAGTATCATGTCATCTGAAAATAATGATAATTTAACTTCTTTTTCTATGCTTATTCCTTTTATTTCTCTCTCTTGTCTAATTGCTCTGGCTGGTATTTCCAGAAGTATATTGAATATGGTAATAGTGGACACCCTTGTTTAGTTCCTGATTTTAGGGTGACAGCTTTCAGGTTTTGTCCTTTTAGTATGATGTTGGTTGTTGGTTTGTGATAGATGGCTTTTTATCAGATTGAGGCAAATATCATCTATTCCACTTTTTGTAGGTTTTTGTTTTTAATCATGAATGAGTGTTGGACTTCGTCACAAGCTTTTTCCACATCTATTGAGACAAACAAGTGATGTCTGTCTTTGGCTCTGTTGATATAGTGTAATACACTTGCTGATTTGCATATGTTGAACCATCCCTGTATATCTGGGGTCAACCTTACTCGGCCATGGTCCATAATCTTCTTGAAGATACGTTGCATTCTGTTTTCTAGTATTTTATTGAAGATTTTTTTGTCTATATTCATTAAGGAGATTGGCCTATAGTTCTCTTCTATGGTTGGATCTTTCTCTGGTTTTGGTATCAGGATAATACTTTTGTCCAGAAATGAATTAGGAAGAATTGCTTCCCTTTCAATTTCATTAAAGGTTTTGAGGAGTATTGGTGTTAAATCTTCTCTAAATTTCTTATAAAATTCAGACATAAATCAATCAGGACCTGGGCTTTTCTTTGTTCATAAATTTATAATTGTGTTTTTAATTTCATTAACTGATTTGGTTATTCAGAATTTTTGCATCTTTTGATTCAACTTTGGTAATTAATACTTTTCTAGGAATCCTTACATTTCTTCAGTTTTCCATCCTATGCAAGTAAATACTTTTAAAGTAGAAATTGATGATATGAATTTCCACAGGATCTTTAGTGATTTCAGCCTTTTCATTCCTCATTGGATGAGTTTTGAGTTTTTGTCTTTTTTGATAAGGTTGGCTAGGGGTTTATCAGTTATATTTATTATTTACAAAAACCAGCTGTTCAATTTATTAGTTCTTTGTACTGTTTCTTAGTCTCAATTGCATTAATTTCTGCTCTGTTCTTTATAATCTCTTCCCTTCTGTGGGCTTTGGGCTTGACTTGTTCTTCTTTTTCTAGATGTTGAGGTGCAGCATGAGGTTATTTGTGCTCATTCTATTTGCCTGATGTGAGAATTCACCATTACAAGTTTTTCTTTTAGAACTGCTTTTATTGTGTCCCAGGGTTCTGGTATGTTGTATCTGGATTCTTGTTTTGTTGTAGATGTTTAATTTCTTTCTTAATTTCGTCTGTGACACATTGGTTGTTCAGGAGTGTGTTATTTAATTTCTAGTGTCTATGGAGTTTTTGCAGTTTCTCTTGTCATTAGTTTCCAATTTCATTGCTCTATAGTCCAATAATATGCATGGGATAATTTCAATTTCTTTGCATTTACTTAAGCATGTTCTATGGGTAGTAGTATATGGTCTATTTTAGAGAATATCCTTGTACAGCTGAGAAGAATATGTATTTTGATGTTGTTGGGTGGAACACTGTAAACATATCTATTTATTCACAGATTTTGTTCAGTTCTGTTATTTTTACTGATTTTTTGTCTAGTTGATCTCTTTATGACAATGGAGTATTTAAAGTCTCGCATTACAATTGTGTTATTACTTATTTGGTTTTTCATGTCTATTATTGTCTTATATGGTTGGCTGCTCCCATATTTGGTGCATATATATTTATGATGATTATCTCTTTCTTTTAGTGATTTCCTCTAATAACTTTATCTCTTTTGATCATTTTTGACTTGAAGTTCACATTGTCTGCAAACAGAATAGCTATCCCTGCTCTTTTCTGGGTTTCTGTCACATAATGTATTGTTTGCTATCCTTTGACTTTTAGTCTATGAATTTCTTTTTGAGTTAAATGTGTTTCTCGTTTACAGCATATTGTTGGCCTTGTTTCTTGATCCATTCTTCCAGTCTGTTTCTTTTGATTGGTGAATTGAGGCCATTTACATTGATGATTATAATCGATATGTATTGGCTTATATTTGTCAAGTTATGTTCCTGCTGTTGGTTCCCCGCTTTCCCCTCTGTTTAACTGCCTACTCTGTTTGGTGATTTCTTTCTGAATTCGTTATTGGAATTGTGATAATTTTTACCTCCATCTAGAATATCTTTCAGTACTCTTTTTAGGGTTGGTTTGGTGTTCATGAGTTTCTTCAGTTATTCTTTATTATGGAAGTATCTTATTTCTCCATTAATTTTAAAAGGTATTTTTGTAGAGTACATGAATCTGGGTTGGAAGTTGTTTTCTTTCAGGACTTAAAATACTTTGCTCTTCTTGATTTTGATGGATTGTATTGATCTGCCATGAATTCATCTTTCATGAACCTGATGGGCTTTCCTTTATAGGTTATATGTTTCTTTTCTGTAACAGTTTTTAATATATTGTTCTTGTGTTGAATTTCTGGAATCTTGAATATTATATATCTGGCTGTAGCTTTATTTTGGTTTTAGCTAATTGGGGTTCTATTTGCTTCAGTTATCTGTGTGTCAGTTACTTTTCCCATGCTTGGGAAATTTTTTACTGTTATTTCTGCAAATAGTTTTTGTGTGTCATTTGTGTTGGTGCCTACTTTTTCACTGACACCAATTATTCATATATATGTGTGTGTATATATATACATATGTATATTATATATGTATGTTTTGTGTGTGTGTGTGTGTGTGTGTGTGTGTGTGTTTTCTTGCAGCTATTGAAATTTTTTTAAGGCTATCAGGAATTGAACTCAAGACCTTATGCTTACCAGGCAGACACTACACTGCTGAGCTATATCCCCAGCCCCCTGCAGCTCTTGAATTGTTATTTCATGATCTTTTTTTATTTCAAGAGATTTTTCCTTTCATGATTGCTAGCTGAGATCTGGTCTTCAAGGTCTGAAAGTACATTTAGTTTCATTCAAGTGGTTTTGTTAGCTTTCAATGGAATTTTTAATTTCCTGTGTGTCTGTTTGAATTTGTTTCATGCATTCTGTTTCTTCTATTGATCATTCAGTTTCCATCCTCTTCTTACCATCATCTATATATATATATTTTGTCTTTTTCTCTTTTTATCTGTACCAGGGATCGAACTCATGACCACACACTTGCAAGGCAGGCACTTATGCCGCTGAGCTAAATCCCCAGCCCCTCATCATGTATATTTTTAGTCTATCGCTACTAAAGACAGACTAGACATCTACTGGTCTAGATTTGTTGAGCAATTCCTTCATAAATGTTGACATTTCTTTTTCTTTTTTTTTTTAACCTGAGAGATTATTTCTGATTTTATTTCCTCTGTGGCCTCATGGATTTGTTTCTGTACCTTGGTTGCTATCATTTCAGAAATGCCAGGTATTGTATTTTCCATTTTCCTCTATCTCGTTGTCTCCTGGACTTGTTCTGGGTGGGCTGGAGATCTGAGGTTGCATTTTGCCTCTTTATCTTACCATTTTCTATTTCAAAAGCTTTCATTTTGTTTTGTGTTGATCCTTGTAAGTTTTTATATTAGGTAACTTTATCACTAGTATTAAGGCCTCTCTAGGCAAGGTTTGTTCTTCAGGATGTCTTCTGTGTGCAGAAGGCTTTTGGTTTGTGTCTGTCCCAAGATCCTACCTTTCCAATTAATTAAGAGTGAGATGTTGGTACCTATTTGGGTCAGTCCTGAGTCCTTTGGTCCTGGCGTGTGGTGAGGTTATTAGCCCAGAACTTTCTAGTATTATTACAGAAGTGAAAACAACTGATTAAAACAGATATGACATCCTAAGTAAGGTAGTACACTTAGCACTGTTAATATAGAATCAAGCATCGCTTAGAAACTGACAAGTAGTAACTATTAATTTTGTGCCTTTAACCATACAAGCAGAATCTGTAGTTGTATTACAGAACTGATCATAAATTGGTAGCCTGTACACAAAGGGTTTCC
The DNA here is from genome assembly GCF_034190915.1 of Cavia porcellus. Lineage (NCBI taxonomy): Eukaryota > Metazoa > Chordata > Mammalia > Rodentia > Caviidae > Cavia > Cavia porcellus. The sequence continues at coordinate 6,907,836 of NW_026947507.1, read as the reverse complement.
CCTTGGTAGAGTGGTTTTACCCTGTGTTGGAAAAATTTAAGGACAGTGGATACAAAAGAGATAACTGAAAAGAAATAAAGTAGAAGCCAGGTTAGAGGACAAAGGATATTTATGCAAGTTTTAGTAAACTAGAAAAGAGGGCAAAAGAGAAAGAGTGAAGGAGTAAGCAGGGATTATTGAAGTTGACCAGAAAAATCTGAGACAATTATTCACTCATACGAAAATATGATTAGAGAGGTAAATTAAGGAAAGGTGTAAAGAAGATGACTAGATTAGCTCAAATATATAGGTAAAAGACAAAAAGAAAAAATACGGAGAAGGAGAGAAAAGAAACTGCAAACTATAAAAAAAGAAAGAAAAGTAAAAATAAAATAAAAACCCAGAATTCCTCTGGTATCCACCAAGCGTCCAAACCTACTGGACTGCCAAGCCTGCAGTAGAGTTTGTGAAGGATTTGAGGCTGATGTTGACCTCCGGACGTGGGGGCCTGGGGCCAGAGTTCTCAGCCAGTACTTTGTGTTTGTCTCTTAGCAGCGTCCCACGCCCTGCCCACCGTTTCTCTTGGCTGTTTCACGTGGCTTGTTGCAGAGTGGCGTGGGATGCTGTGATGCGGGCTGACCCTCGGCTGCGGCACGCGCTAGCCAGGGCTGCTCAGCTGACTTACAAGTTCCGCTGCCACCTCTTCGGCTGTAGTTTGTAACTTCCTCAGGCAAGATTGGGGGAAGGGGTGCTGTGGGAGGCCTTTCTGCTCCCTTCCTTAGCAGCTTGGGGACAGCCTGAGGCTCCACAGTGCCACGGTGCAAGGCTGTTTAATTCCCGCAGCCTCTCTAACCACAGGTTACAGGGGAGAAGTTAGTTGTTCCGTTCCCATTACATGTTCTTAACTTGCAGATATTACATTTCGTGCCATTTCTGGCTTGAGGGTCTCTCAGGATCTTTCCTAGTCGGGCTGTACCCAGTAGAAGTCACGGAAGGCGGTCTAGCAGCGTTCTGCTCTGGGCCTTGTGCTCGGGACACTACTGACCCAGAAAGATCCCTGTATCCTATTCTTGCACCACAGTAAGCAATTTATTACAGAGATTAAGAGCTTGGCTCAGGAGTTAGGCAAACATGAATCAGAACATTGGTTTTATACTTAGCACTATATGATTTCAGGGAAATTATGTAATTTCTTTAAGCCTCAAATATAAACTGGGGAATATAACATAATCTAATTTAATCCCTTGTAGGATTATAGAAGATTATAATAATGGTATTGACATGGAATGCTTAGCGTGTGTCTGAAGCATTTATATGTATTACTTGATGAATGCTAATTATCATTCTTTACTAGTGGAGGAAAAATAAATATCTCATTAAGACTTCAACAGCTTACTTATTGGTGTATATATTTTACTAGGAAACTCTCATGAATACTTGTGCTTATGAGTTTTAATGTTAGAATGTAGATATGGTTTAGGAAATATGTTAAGGAATTTTTAAAGTCAGGCAAAGGATATATTTGCCCTTCAGACTTGAGGCCTTTATTTAAAAATATAATTATTTACTTTAATTTAAAAATATAATCATTTATTCATTCATTTATCCACTTATTCTTTCTACAAATATTTATCATCTACCAAATGCCAGGTGCTCTGCGCTAAGCATAGAACTGAAGAAGACTCTTCAAAAAGAAGAAAGTTTTATTTTTACTTCTTAAGGGAAGATCCTACATTTCAAAGGGTATTGTGTGGAGAGTTTTAAGTAGTAAGACATTTGAAGCCAAATTTAAAAATGGATAGACTGTGTATAATACCTGCTTTTCCAACGATGACATTTTATTTTAAAATAGATTTGAGCAACAAAAGCCATTTCCTACTGTGGAAAGAAATATACTTTATTTTTGTTTAAATTTTTATTTTTTTGAGTAAGAGTAGGAAAATGCAAATTATGTGAATGTGGAATGTGGAATCCTTGAGATAGCTGCAGAAGGAGCTGGCAAGACAATTTTCTTTTCTTCCTTTCTCCCTCATGGCAGTCCTCATTTCTGTTTTTAGGAGCAAGGAAAACTAGGAGACAAAAATAGTCATTGTTACATGAACTATATATTTCTCGTGCACAACATAAAATATTCAAGAAACCTACAGAAGTGCCTGAAAATACAGGGGACTTCAATAAGGGAAACCGGTAATAATAATTAAAATGCACCCCCAGTGGAATGGAGTGGAATAAAGGCATATAAATATGTCTTGATAGCTCTAAATGATTTGGTGGTTTACCAAAAGAAATTGTTGAAGAGCATCTTCTCTTCATTGCTTCCATTCCACTTTAATAATGAACACTACTTTATATGTTTAAATAGCTCATCAGATTTTCCTTTTTGTCATCTTCAACACTGATTATAGATAAGCTGGTTCTGAACGAAGTGTTCTGAATGAAGTGTTATTTCCATAATAAGAATAATTAACATTTATTAAGTGTTTATCATGTACTAAGTTCGGTACTTTACAGGCAATTTCCTATTTAATTGTCACAACCACTCTGTCATTACCTTACTCATGCAGATACTGAGGCTGCAAAGTGTTAACCTTGCCAGAGGTGATTAGTGAGGAGCTAAGAGGTGAAAAGCAAGTCTGATTCCAGAACCCCTGGTTGGCCACTATGCTGTTCTCAACAGAAGGGCTAAACATTATTCACTTGTTTATGTGTATTTCCTGTTTTATCCTTTCAAAATAGTTGTCTGTGTAGATTCTGCTTTTAGTGTTTGCCCATTTCTTTAGTTCTATCCCAGCATCATTTAACTTTATAATTATACAAGATTACATCTGCTTCCATGATATCCTGACTCATTCATTTAGTTGAAAGGTAGAAGCTAAAACGATTTTAAAAAATACCGTAGGAACCTAATTGAAAAATTTCATGAATCATCTCAATGAGAAATTGTACCGGGAAATCAAGCACAGAGAACCTTAGGCAATTTCCTTTTGAAAAGTGCTAATTAATTGCATATTCATCTTGAATGAAAATGTCTTTCTGGTAATACATTTTATAACAATGAAGTACAGGATATAAAAACCATTTTGGAGGGTTATTTTTTAAAATAGTTGTTCCTTGTTTGTGCGTGAAGCTGCTGATGTGTACATTCATTACTGAAAAGTGTGGTGGCTAATATTCTTCCCATCACTTGCACATTAAAGATAACATTGACATCATTATTTGTCAGTTCATGTATTATTTTCTTGGCAATTGCCACTCATCACTTTTCCTGTTATCTGTTTCTTATGATCCTGTACTTCTCCAAACTCAGGCAGTCTTGCACATTGCCCCAAATTTTCTTATCGCAGGATAGAACTAGGTGCATAAATTTTATTTTATTATTTTATTATTTATTTTTTGGATGTTTGTTTGTTTTGGGATAGGGTCTTGCTCTATAGTTCAGGCTGATCTTGGACTATGTAAACTAGACTGGCCTTGAACTCACACAATACTCCTGCCGCAGCCTCTGGGTTCTGGGATTACAGGAATGAGCTATCACACCCAGTTTAGCTATATAAATCTTAGAGCCAGCACAAAATGACAATGCAGGGCTATTTCTTAAAAGAAAAAAAAGCGGGAAAAGGCATGGTTGAAGTATTAAAACAAATCTTTTCCCTTCTGTGGTCTTTCTCAACTTGTCATAATGTTTGTTGTATGCTATTTAATGTCACCTTAAGTAAATAAGAATTAAAAATTTAAATTATTAGTATGATTTTCACTGCTGTCTGTGTTTTTAGTTGGCACTAATGTCATTGTATTTAAAATTAAAATTATTAATATGATCTTCATGGTTTGCATTATGCAGTGACAATTTCAAAGCCAAAATATAACATTTAACAGCTCTGTGGAATCACTGAAATTTCACAATTCTTATTTCTTTTCTTTTTTTTATTTTGAAAAGAATAAAACAAAATGAGAAAACAAAGAAAATGGGGTCATTCAAAACAAAAGGATGGACATAATACAAGAGAAAAACCACAATACAAGATGATCTACAATGGTTACTATGATGTCTCTCATTATCTTCAATAGAATTGTCTATATCATCAGGCATAGTATAATTGAACATAGCAGTACATGACAATATTAATAAAAACAAAATGTTGGAGACATTATAGGACTTCAAAAGCAGGTAATAGTCAAACCAGAATGGGCATCATAGTGAATCTTATTGTCTTCAGAGTAGTTGCTTATACTCTCAGACTTGATACTATCAAACATAACAGATTCAAATAAAATCAGTCAAGACAAAACAGCGATCTAACCAGATTCAAATAGGATCAGTCATAATAAGACAGTCATAATAAGACAGCTTCAGATTAAGTTAATAGGAAATTGAGGATGGTTACCATAGTGTATCCTGCTATTTTTGGAATAGCTATCTGTGCCCTCAAATCTAGTACAAGTAGACAGACTGGAACAAAATATAATCAAAACAGAGCGATGAGAATAATGTGGATTTTAAATTCTGATACACTATTAACAATGTCCTCTGTCTTCCTTTTTTAGAAAATTCCTCTCCTTTACACTTTCACAGAGTTCATTGTACATTTTGGGTCCCACTAATTCCTTTAGTTTTTAGATTAGTGGGGAAACCCACTATTTACCTAAGTGGTTCTGAAACTTTTTTTTTTTTTTTTTTAATCTTTTTCCTTTTTATCAGTACCGGGGATTGAACTCACGACTGCCTGCTTGCAAGGCAGGAGTTTATGCTGCTGAGCTAAATTCCCAGCCCCCGGTTCTGAAACTTTTTACCCCTGAGCTTGATCTTTCTTTGTCTTTTTCATTTTTTTTTTTTTTAATCGGTACCAGGGATCAAACTCACGACTGCCTGCTTGCAAGGCAGGTGCTTATGCCGCTGAGCTAAATCCCCAGCCACTCTGAGCTTGATTTTAAGTTGTATTCCTTTACCTACAAAAGCTTCAAGGTTTTCTTTCCTTATAGCTGAATAGTTCTCCACTGCACAAAAGTGTCATGTCTTTCCAACCTATCTGCTGCTGCTGGATGAGCTGCCCCTATTTCTCTCTGGTTCCCTGTCACATAGAGCATTATTTTCTCATGTTTGACTTTTGGCCCATAAACCCTCTTTCAGGTTGATTATATTTCCTATACAGAGCTTCTCAATGGGCCCTATCTCCTGATCTACTTTCCCTGTGTGTCTTTTTCTTAGTGTATCAAGGCCATCTATATTAAAGATTATAGCCAACCTTCTCTGCTTTATCTCTGCTATGCTATTTTTCTGCTATTGGTTATCTACTTTTCTCCTTCATTCCACTGTCTGCCCCATTCATTGATGCCTTCTCTGCCACTGTTTCTGAAACCTTGGTTTTTTTTTCTCTCTCTTTAGAATGTTCTCCAGTATTTTTTGTAGAATTGGATTGGTGATCACAAACTCCCCCAGTTCCTCTTTGTCATGGAAACATCTTGTTTCTCCATTAATTTTGAGAGACAGTTTTTCAGGGTACACCAATCTGGGTTGGAGGTTATTTTCTTTCAAGGCTTGGAATACTTCACTCCAAGCTCTTCTAGATGTGATGGTTTGTGTCAAGAAGTCAGTCTTGATTCTGATGGATTTTCCTTTATAGGTGATCTGTTTCTTTTCTCTAACAGTTTTTAATATTTCTATTCTTGTGATGAATTTCTGATTATTATATATCTGGGTGTAGCTCTGTTTTGGTTGTTGGTGACTGGAGTTCTGTATGCCTCATATATCTGGATATCATTTCCTTTTCCTATGCCTGGGAAGTTTTACTTAATTATTTCTGTGAATAGCCTTGTATTTCTTTTGTGTTTACCCCTGCTTTTTCACTTACTTTTTAAATTCTTAAGTTATAGATTCTCTTGTCATTGTCTAGCCTTAGAATTGTTACTACCTGGTTCCTTGTTATTTTTAAGAGATCTTTCCTTTCACGATCACCCATTGCAAACCTGTCTTCAAGTTTTGATAGTGTATCTTTAGTTCCTTTCAAGCAGTTTTGCCAGCTTTCAATGGAGTTTTAAATTTCCTGGTAATCTCTTCGAATCTGTTTCATGTTTTCTAGATTTTTAAAAATATTCTTCTTTGAAGATTTCCCTTCTTCTTCTATTTTCCTCCATTCTTCCATCTGTGTCTTCTTGAGAGGTGCTTAGCATTTCTTGTATTAATCTTCTTATATCTTGCTTTACTTGTATTAGTATTTCTGTTTTGAGTTCTTCTATCATATCACAAAGATATTTCTTTGTATCAGCTGATGTGTTTCTGATATTGCATGTTTGCTGCCCTCAATCTCTTCTGTATTTACCTCTCCTGGACCCATATTCCCTGGGTTGGTGGCTGGAGACTTTTTCTTGTGTCTTTCTCTTGTCATGTTTCTGGTTTCTTCCATACAAGTGTATGGTGGAGATCCCAGCCCCTTTCCATATTGGTTATGATTCTTCTGAAGTGTGCTTGCAGGAATTGCTGCCCTCTCCAGTTTGCTGTTGATCACTGGGGTGCAAGCAGGGGTGGTGTGGGCTGGCCCCTCCCCTCTGAGCCAGTCAACCAGTGGCGGCCTTCACCATGTTAGTGTGTGCCTCAACCACAGAACTGGTTCGGGACAGTTTTAAGGGCAATTTCATCCCTGGCTATTGGGTCCCATTCAGGGGCATGACCCAGCCCAAACAGATCCCACCAATCTGCTCTGCACCAAGGATGGCCAACTGAAGCCACTGCAATTCTGGGTTCAGACTCATCCTGCCCTATTCCAATATGTTTTCTAGCTGGTCACCCCCTCCCAAGGGAGGACCAAATTCTGAGCACTCACAGCAGGCTAGTGCAGACCTCCATGCTGGCTCCATTCTCCACTGTGACATGTCCTCCCACTAAGGGTCTTGGGCTTTCCAACCCCCAACTTCAGTGTGACTGCAAGTTGTCTGACTCCAGGGTACCTTGCTCAGCATGGGACTGGCTCCAGTGAGACCACATCTAGCACCAGCCTTCTGTCCATCTTTTTCTTTTCTCTTTCCTTAGTTTCTTCTTGGGTCATGAGAATCCCTTTCCTTTCATCTAGCCTTTTCCATGGTGTTAAATTCTAGCGTCTGAGCTGTTTCTCTCAGAGAGGCTCTTTACCTTGCTACTTATCAATCCACCATCTTCCACAGTGTCTCCCATGATTCTTATTTCATGGCAAGACATTGGATGAGGATATCTCCAACTGGCTAGAAGAGGCATACATAAGCCAGACTCAAGAAGATTGAAGAATGAAAAGAAAGATCACATAGCATGTAACAAGCCAAAGGGATGTCCTTTAGGCCATAGGAACACTTGCTAGGTGACTGCAAAGCTGACCTGGGACCCTGTCCCATGATTTAGGATGCACACGTGTTTGTTCAGGTCTCAGTGCTACCAGGTTACTCTCCTGACAGCTGCTAGATTGGTACTCCATGCCCCAACTGGAAGAGTCCCTGCAGGAATTCAAGTCAGGCATACCTTCTTCCTACAGCCCAGATGCCATCATCAAACAGTGAAAAGGTAACTCCCAAGAGCACTGCAAACTAGGCTACAAGGCTCTAAGTACTTTTATTAGGGGTGAATTAAAGGCTCATCCCTAGGGGCTGGGGATTTAGCTCAGCAGCATAAGCGCCTGCCTTGCAAGCAGGCAGTCGTGAGTTTGATTCCTGGTACAGATAAAAAGGAAAAAGCCAAAAAAAAAAAAAAAAGATAAGACTCATCCCCACTGATTTGTGGTCTCTGGCTGGCTACCAGCTGTTCCCTGTCAGCCTAGTGCAGAATGGCCGCTACTATGTTCCACCTGAAGATTTGGTGGAGTGTGGACGGACATACTACTCTATTCCTACTCATACCTATATCCAAGCCTTTGCCTGGGAGTGGAGAGTGATAGTGGTAACTGCATAAGAGTAGGGAGGGTGAGGCCAGGCAAGGCAGATGGTGCCCAAGAATCCATCCCAGTAAGACTCAGGGAGTGAGGGCAGCTGCCTATGAGAGAGGCTGTGAGGCCCCCCAAGTTTTATCAACCCATTAACCTCACACACAAAACACAAATTCAAATACAACATTATGAATTTCCAGGATGTGGCTGCAGAGAATTAAACTCATGCAGGGCCCTTCTGGTGTGGGGTTTTGTGCAACTGCATTGGTCATATAGCCATGAAGTGAGTCCTGGCCAGGAGTACTATACAAGGAGGTAGGCATAAACTAAAATAATGACAGAATAGCTTTTTAAATGGTTTCTTCCTATTATTAATAAACAAAAATTTAAATACCTAATTTTAAATTCATGTATGTATTTTTTTTTTTGAGACAGCGTCTCATTATGCAGTTTAGGCTGGATTTGAGCTTACTTTTTAGCCCAGCTCAGTACAGGGATTACAGGCATGAGCCACCATGTCCAGCTTAATACCTATATTTTACAAAATGAGAAATATCTCACTGTTGAATGTAAAGATATCCTTAAGGAAACAATTTTTTCCACTCAAATCATATTCAAGCCTGTTGGTTAATAACAACAATAATATTAATTACAGTTACACTATGTACCAGACGTTGTATGAAGCTTTTTTAGTTTTTATTTTTTATTACTACACATTTGTATTATGTGATGTTTAAATACTCATCAGTAGATTCACTAATCATGAGTATAGCAACTGCAGAATCCACTCACCTTCCAAACACCTGATTCTTTTGGGGACATTTTATATCTAAACCACAATGCACAAGAATAACCTGACTAGGGCTGGGGATTTAGCTCAGTGGCTCAAGCACTTGCCTGGTAAGTACAAGATTGTGAGTTCGATCCCCAGGAACAAAACAACAACAACAACAATGACAACAACAAAAAACCCAAGAGAATAAACTGACTTAAATAAAATTTTCCTAAGGCCAGTAATGAAAGAATGGTTTGCCATGACCAGAATTTATTACAGTAATGTAAAATGATATAATATTAGGGAGCCTATTAAGAAGATATTTGGAGGTTATTGGAAAAAATGATATAATCATTTCTCTGAATGCTGAAAAGGCATTTCAGGCAATTTAGTATTCATTCCTTTTTCCAGGTTCCTTCAAATCCAGGAAATAAATGATATTTTCTTAAACATGATAAAATATTTGTCTCAAATAAATAGCATAATATTAATTTGAAACATTAGAGATAATCTCATTAAAATAGAAATTCATAAGCGTTTTATTAATTCGTGGTTAGAATTAAACTTACCAGCAGAAGGAAGTGCTTAACTGTGAGTTTGGTGAGAACCTGGAGCTGGCTGCACATGCAGTTTTGGTGATTTCTACTACCTGAGTTCTCTGATGCCCTCAAGCATCACAATGGTGTGTTTGGACTTCTGGGAGAACATGGCGGACAGACAGCAGCAGCTATGGAGGCTCTCTAAGAGACCCAGCTTAGAATCCAGGAATGGTGTGGAGTGAGGAATCCTAAGCAAGAGGAGATATACCCTGCTGACCCAAGAACAAACTGGGCTGAGAGAAACCAACTGGGAATGCAATCCTGGTGCTATAACAGGAACAGATAAAGCTCAGCATGGAAGCTGGAGCCTGTGCCATTGGAAGCCGCGATTTGGGTTTTCTGCTGCCGCTGCTGCTTCTGAATTGGCTCGGCAGAGAGAGAGAGACATGCGAAAGCTCTGAGAACGGGAATCGGTGAACAGAGTTGAGAGCGGGACAGGCGGGGAGCCATGCATCAACGTGCAGTGAGTGAGGGAAACTGGGACTCTTCCATGGTCTAGGAGGCTCCAACAGAGGACATTCTGGGACTGGGCAGACTTGCTGGAACAGGGCGCTGTAGTGACTTCAGTAACATATCCCCCTCTCAAGTGGGATTAGTGAGCAGTACTTAGCCTATGTGACGCTGCTGGCTGAGACCCAGTAGGCTAGCACAACCCAGGTCCCAGCGCCTGGAGGTGCACCCTAGCAGTGAAGCCTTTGATAGGTTGACCTGGAGGGGTGGCCTCACATAGGCTGCCGGGTCCGTAACTCCCTGGTGTGCTATGGTGGGTGGGAATACCTAGTGGGCACAATTCAAACAGACTGTGGCCAACAGGGAAGAAAACTGGGCCTCCTATATATGCTTGTATATAAGGAACAAAGAATATGGGAAGAGGGAGCAACAAGAAAGGCTCCTTGGCCCCCAATCCTGAGAAACAGGCAATAGCAGACATGGCACCAATAGACATAAAGTGCTATCTCCAGAGTCTCATAGATGAGTTCAGGAATGAAGTTATTAATGACCTGAAGCAAGACATAAGCAGAATAGTTAGAGAAATGCTAAGCACCGCCCAAGAAAAAACAGATGGTAGAATGGAAGAACAGGGAAAAAAAGGGGGGAGAATTGTTTGATGGAGAAAATAGAGAAAACATAGAATACGTGAAGCAGGTTCAAAGAGATTACCAGGAAACTAAAAACTCTATTGAAAACTGGCATAACAGCTTGAAAGAAACTAAGGATAGATTATCTGAATTGGAGGGCAGATTTGTAATATGGGAGCATGAAATGAAAAACTTAAAAATAACGAAGAAACAAACAGCAACAATACAAAGACTAGAAGATGATAAGAGGATCTATAACTTAAGAATTAAGAACATAAAAGAAGAGGTAGGGACACAAACAAATGAACTACAAAAGCTATTCGCAGAAATAATGCAGGAGAATTTTCCTAATTTAGCAAAAGGTAAAGATACTCAGATGTATGAAGCATACAGGACCCCAGCCACCTACAACCTAAACAGAGCTACACCCAGGCATATAAAATCAAAATACCAGAAATCCAATATAAGAACAGAATATTAAAAGCCGTCAGAGACAAGAAACAGATCACTTACAAGGGAACACCCATCAGAATTACAGCAGACTTCTTGGCACAAACCATCAAATCACGAAGAGCATGGGGGGAAACAATTCAAGCTTTTAAAGATAATAACCTCCAGCCAAGATTGATATATCCTGCACAACTATCTCTGGAAAATGATGGAAAAACAAGGTGCTTCCAGGATAAAGAGGAACTAGGGCAATATGCAACCACCAATTCAGCTCTACAGAGATTACTACAGAGATATTCTAAAAAAGAAAAATATGAAGAATAAAGAAATAGTGGCAGAGAGGCCACAATGAATGGAGCAGAAAACAAATTGAAGAAAACAAACTGACAGAAAAAGAGCTCAACAGAAATGAGGCAGAGAAGATTGGATGATAGGAACAGCTATTTTGGAGAAAATGACATCATAATAGGTAATGCTGATTTAATATCATCTTGTTTTGAAGTCCCATCAAGCTTTTGTTCTTCTGTCTCCATCGGTCTTAACATGTTGTATCTTATTGGATTTTATTATATGTGATAGTATAAACAAAAACTTTTATAGACAAGGAGATTATACAGAAACCATTATTCATTTTCTGTTAGTTGATTCTAAATACCCTGTAATACTGTCATTCTCTTGAATGGTTTTACATTGTTTTGATATATTTGATGCTACAGTATATGAAGTTATACTCAAAGACTTTAAGGAAAGAGACAATATGGTAACTAGTTTTATGTCGGGATTATCTTGTGGTGAAACACTATTTTGCTTAAATGATTATGTTTTGATCTGTGCTGTTTTGTTGTTATGCCCTCTTTTATCTCAATCTCCATTTTATTACTTTTTTATTTTTATCCTTTTAATTAAGGGAAAAATAAATAAAAAATAGCAGGATATATTATAGTAACCCTTTGATTTTCTATTAACTTGATTTGAAGTCCTGTATTGCTCTCACCATCTTGTTTTGACTGATGTTCCTCTATTCTGTTTTGCTTGATAGTACCAGGTTTGAAAGTTTAGGCAACAGCTGTGAAGATAGTGGGATTCATTATGACACCCATTCTGGTTGACTATTATCTACTTTTGAAGACCTATAATGTCTCCAATGTTTTGGTTTTGTTGGTTTCGTTCTTTACTGTTTTGTTCAATTTTATTATAACTGATGATATAGGCAATTCTATTAGAGATAGCGGGAGGCATTATGGTAACCATTGTTGATCACCTTGTATTATGTTTTTACATTATCTATTATGTCTACCCTTTTGATTGGACTGACTCTGTTCTGTTATGTCACATTTGGTTTTACCCTCTTCCAGAAAAGTAATAAGAACTGTGGGAGTAATAAAACCCAAAATGTGTAATAGTCATTGTACAAAAGAGAGGAAAAGAAAGTGCTCTAAACGATATAACTGCATGTATATTTAAGTGTATAAGATAGACAATGATATTACTAAGTTTTGTTGGATCATTGAACAGAACTGTTTGCAGTCTCACTGTTTGAATGTCCACTTTATATGCTTTAATTTTGTAACTTGAACAAATATTTCTAAGATGACAATATGTAATCCATTAACTAGTGATTTCCTACTGTTTTTTTCTGAAATTCTGTATAACTTGTACCCTTTTTCTGTTTTTTTCCTTTTTCTCCTTAAATAAAATTTAAAAAAATTAAAAAATTAAAAAAAAGAATTAAACTTATGATGGAGATTTTTTGCCTTGGTCAATAAGTCATTTGTATAGCTCCATACTTCATTTCATATTTAGTCCAACATCTGCATTTGTAAGACTGAAATTTATTGTTGCTGTTGATTCTGATTCATAGCGGCTGGCCGTTTCTAGATCATGCAGTCTTTCTTTAAAAGGCTATGCTTGATTATCACCTGAGTGTCTTATGAAATGATGTCTTTGCCTTCACTAAGGGTGTGTGTGTGCATGCATGTGCATTCATCTCAGGGCCCTGTAAAGGTTTGTACACAGAGGAGGGTTTTTTTTTTAACTAACTGGATCCTCTTCTTCTTTTCTGATTCAAAAATCAACATATTAACACTGTTAGCATAAAACCCTGTCCTCTGAACAATACGAATTTTCCAAAAAGTCTCAGGCTGTCTACCGCTCTGTCTAACCACTGTCCTCTGCCGGGAATACTCACATGTGTGGTTCCTAGTTATTTCTAGCAAGTCTAATTCGAGCTCCAAGTTACCTACTTTCTACTACTGCCCACTTGAAAGTTAGATCTTGAAGTTTTAAAATTTTATTTTTCCTTTTAAATAATTTTAAAAGGGGAAATTTCCTGGAGACTAGAAATGCTTGAGTGTATATTTTATTTGGGGGTTTAGCTATTGTGGAGTATAAATTAACCTAAACCCCATGTATCTTGTAGCAGAAACATATTAATTTTATAATCAAGCAAGCAACAAAAATAAAAGGCAGCAAAAACCCTTATCTGAATAAGTAACATATACATTTAGGTAGTAATATAGCACTATGAGAAACAGTTATTAGCATAATCTATTTAGCATTTTCCTGTTTTATTTGTCAGTCCAAATAGTAGCTGAAGGATACTTTCTGTGGACTGAATCTTTAAATTTTAGAAAAAATATATTTAAGTTGACAAATGAAGGCTGACATCTGGCTATAGTTTAATAGGCTGAACACCGAGCAAATCCTATTTCTTTATTTGTTCATTTTGTAATAAGTCTTGACATCATCTTCTCCTCTTTCTTAAATTTGCTTACTTAATAGGGCACAATGAAGTTTTGATGTTCAATCTGATTTCAAAAGAATCTTTGAGACAGCTAATCTTATGTACACTCACTGTAATTAAATATTACAGCACAAATGGTACACAAGATACTCACTTTCTTGAGAACCTCTTAGCACCAAAGAGCAATGACACACAAAAGTATAGCTTTTCAGAGCGCCTTTTTTGTAGGTTTTCAGCTTGAACTTTTAACTCTTATACCACCCTGAGTTGCTAAAGCATTATATAGCATAGGTTTGAATATTTTATTGTTTTGCATTCTGTCCTAAACTCTCAGTTTACCTGAGTCTAAAATCTGCTAGCTGCCTAATCTTCTTATACTTAATCTATTTGCTTAACCTACTTGCTTGCTTCAACCTACTTGTGTGAAAGTATGCATATTGCAAACGCAGTATTAAATTAGGCTAATAATCAATTTCAGTTTTCTCTTGTGGTAAAAGTGGCTAAAATATGTTTTATCTGACAGTGTGGTTGACATCTTTAATCTTTTAAAATCCAGTAACTGATTTCTGTGCATGTTCCTTCATTAATTAATTCCTTTTCCAGCTTTAGTATGCAAGTTTAAACTATGTGGTAGTTCATAAATTCAAACTCACCATTATTTTTATTCTTCCTAAGACCAGCTTTCTGCTTTGAGAAGTAGTGTAAGTTGTGTTTGGTAGCTAAATCCTTGTAACATATGACTTTTATTAGACTGAGACCTTAAATTTTAGAAATGGTTTTTCTTAAAAAAAAAGTAACATACTCAGCTAAAAATACTCAAAATAGTTTAATAACAGCTCATTACATGTAACTATCATCCCAGTCTTCTGAGATAATCATTCTTAGTCCTTGTGGGTATTTTCAGAAATATTTCAAATACAGAGTTCAAATATTGTATGTTATTTTAGACATTCCTCCTTGAAACCTATTAAAATGACAGAAAAAAAGATTTTTAAAAATCAAGGTTTTTTCCCCCAAGTGTAAGAGAACTAAAGAGTACAAGGACAAAATCTTTAAATCTCAGAAACAAATAGTTTGAAGACTAAAGAGAATTTAAGTGCCTATACCAGAAAGTGCCCTGAAAGTCAGATTCCCACAGTAGAATTCCAGAGAGGCTTAAAAAATGAATCTGAGCAATCACTCTGATGATAACAGTACCCAGTATATTAACCATTGTTAATTTCCTATTATTTTATTGTGAAATTTTGTATCATTTTTATTTTTTTCAACTTAAAATTAAAAAAAGAGATCTAGGTGACTCTGGTAGTTGCATGTAAATAGGATAGACTATTAAAACTCTGCTTTAGAATCATTTAGATTCAGGCTCTGTATTAGTCACTTTCCCATTGCTGAACAAAATACTTAATACCTGCAACTTAAAGGAGTTAGAGATTTATTTTGATTCACAATTTCAAAGTGTTCAGTCCATGGCTGGCTGGCTTTAAAGCAAAATGACATTATGGAGGGGCGGGGTGGAGAAGAGCTGCTCGATCTATGCCAGCCAGGAAGCAGAGCAGGAAGGGAGGGACCTGAGGACAAGAACACATCCTTCCATGTCATGCACCCCATGAGCCACCTCTTTTGACCAGGCTCCATCTAACAGCACATTCAACTATGATTTATTAATGAATTAATCCACTGATAAGTATAGTTTCTTATCAATTCAATCGTCTTTTAAAAGCACTACCTCTGAACATATGAAACTTTTGGGGAGCACTTTAGATCTAAATTGCAATAGTTTCCTCCAGGTCTTTTCCCCTTTCTTCACTCTCACATACCAGCAGAAAACTCTTCAGAGCAATTCTATGCATAGAGAGAAGAATGCAGTAAAATGGGGGGATTCAAGATACTTTTCCTGTACTCAGCTCTGAACAAATTAGCAGCCAATCTTAGAATTACCTGGTGGGAGAAATCTACTGGTCAAAAAGAAAAGACCTATCGGTACTAATAGTCAGTTCCTATGGGCAGCCAGCGTAGGTAGGGTCACACAGCCAGACCCACCACTGCTTGCCCGACACCACCATGGGAAGTATTGCTTCCTGTGGACAGCCAGCACACGTGGGGAGACACAGCCACATACACTCAGTGCACCCCTAGACCACCAGTTGAGACCCTTGCTTCCTTCTGGAAGCCATTACCCACAGGGAGAATCAGACACACACACTCCTAGGTGCCTACCACCACGGGGGAAGTCCTGATGTAGACACACGGGCTGAGAGAAGCAGCAGCCCCACCACCATGCACCCCCGGCCATCAGGGAAGCCTCAGTATAGCTGTATATATCTGGAGAAGCCTGCCCAATGCTCTGCTACCTCTCTGAGAACCTGGGTTCAGAGAAACCCAGGTTCCTGTCCCATTCCCCTACACCATGGAGGAGCTGCCAATGTGGAAAATGCCAGAAACTCCACAACCAACTTTTTGGAGGAAACGCAGGAGAATATCAAGATAAAGGAGCAAAAGGCAATCTCAGACCTCCAGCCCACACAGAATAAGTCTGGGAGATACAGTCATGGAGGAAAACGGAAGTCACACCTGAAATCTCTTAGTGGATAGCAACTGAAGTAAGGAAACAACTTCATGAGATTGTAAAAGTAATCAGATCAGAAATAATGTCTCAGGTAAAAGAAGAAATCACAAACAAAGAATTTGCAACCTTAAATGAACCATATAGGAAGAAATTACAGTGCATAAAAAAAGATTCAAAAAAATATCTAGAAAATTAAAAAGTCAATCAAAACCACTTGAAAGAGACCAAAGACAGACTTTCAGACCTTAAAGACAGGATCACAGCTAGTGATTGTGACAGGAAAGATCTCTTAAAAATAACAAGGAAACAGTAAATAACAATTCATTGGCTACAAGATGACACACACACACACACACACACACACACAACAATTTAAGAGTGATATGTATCAGCAAGAGAAGCAGGCCAACACAAATGAAATAAAAAGACTTTACAGAAGTAATAGCACAAACTTCTCAAACATGGGAATAGGATCTGGCACACAGAGAAGCGAAGCATATAGAACTCCAAATAGCCATCACCAAAGGAAATCTATATCAATATAATAATCAAGATCCCAGAAGTTCAACAAAAGAATAGAATATTAAAAGCTGTTAAAGAAAAGAAACAGATCACCTATAAAAGAAAACCAGTCAGAACCACAGCAGACTTCTCAACACAAACCATCAAATCAAGAAGACTTTGGAGCAAAGTGTTTCAAATCCTGAAAGAAAACCACTTCCAAACCAGGTTGATGTACCTGTGAAACTATCCTTCATAACTGTAGGAAAAATAAGATACTTCCATGATAAAGAACACCTGAAGGAATTCATGACCACAGAGCCAACCCTAGAGTGTTGAAGGATATTCTGTAGAGAGATAAAGATGACCATGGATCCTGGAGCAACAGCAGCTCAGGATCACTAAACAGGACAATGGAACAAAGGGGAAAGGGGAGAGCCAACAGCAGGAGGACAGCATGGCAGAGGTGAACAAATGCATGCTAGCTGTAACCATTTATGTAGATGGCCTCATCAATAAAAAGAAACACAGGGAGAGTGGATCAAGAAACAACATCCATCAATATACTGTATATAAGAATCATACTTAATTCAAAAGGAAATTCATAGACTTAAAATCAAAAGAGAGACAAAAATTGTTCCACGAGACAGAAGTCCAGAAAAAAGCAAGGGTAACTTGCCCACTAACCACAGAATGGGTAAGATACAGTATTTTCATATAATGTAAAGCTACCTAGCTATAAAGTAGGATAATCTCGAAGCTCTTATAGCTAAATGGATACAACTGGAGATCATGCTTATGGGTGAAATGGTTTGGCCTCAATGGCTGAACACAGTTATATCCCTAGCATAAAAAGCTGAAGAAGTTACAGAGATCCAAAAAACACAGTAGATATTATGAAAGCGATGGGAGGGGAAACCGCTAAAAAAGGGAAAGTGGTAACCACTGTTAATTTCCCATTATCTTGTTTTGAATTCTTGTTTTCATAACTTGGTTAGGTTTGGTTTTAGTGCCTTGTTTTGTTAGATTTTACTATGTCTGATGGTATGGGTAGCTATTTTGAGGATAATGGGATGTATTATGGTAATCATTGTTGATTTCCTGTTATCTCATTTTGAAGTCCTATAATGCTTTCAATATTTTGTCTTGATTGGTTTTATTATGTTTTATTTTATTTGATTTTATTATGTGTTATAGTAAGGACAGCTATTTTGAAGAAATCAAGAGACATGATAACCATTGTTGATTTCCTATTGCCTTGTTTTTCTATAATGTTTTCTTTTGTTTTGATTGGTTTATTCTGTTTTGTTTTATTATGTGTGAAGATATGGATAGCTATTTTGAAGAGAATGAGAGACATTATGGTGGCCATTGTTGATTTCCTGTAGTCTTGTTTTGAAGTCCTGTATTGCTTGCACTGTTCTGATCTGACTTGCTTTATTTTGTTTTGTTCTCTTTACAATAAAAAAGATAGAACACTAAAAAACAAAAGAAAACAAACAAACAAACAAAAAACAGGCCTAATCAGACTACCAGCATGAAGCCCAGAAGTCAAAACTCATCCCATGCTACAGATTCTGATGTTTTCACATAGGAACACATGGGTTATCAGATTTTTGAGAAAAACTTCTAACAGGAGACACTTGAAAGATAAACAGAAAAAGGAAATCAGGCAATGAAGGGAACAGGAGAAAACTCTCAAGAGGTCAAAATAATGAGAATAAAAGATAAAATATATGAAACACAGATAATAAAAATAAAAATTTAGGAAATAAGAATTGTAAGTTGAATAAAGGAGGTTAAATATATAAATAACAAGTTCTACAAAAACTAGGTGAGACAATAAAAGAGGGATAAGCTTTCAAACAAATTATTGTTTTTTCTCCAATATTAAATGCTATGAGTTTTAAAATTTTCAGATTGAAAGGACTATATAGTCTCCAGAACAAAAACTTGATAAAAGACACTTTTCAAAGGACATCTGTTTGGAATCGTAGAGGAAAAATGAGTTTCAAAGAGAAGTAAAACTTGTAAGGAATCAGAATGACATCTGATTTCTTGAGAACACTGAAAGCTAGAACATAATGGTTGCAAAATTATTAGGGGAAAGGTGTGCCATTCTAGATTTCTAGTTAGAAATCTAGTTGCCCAATTATGAGGGTAGAATAGAGCATCATCAAGGCATACAACTGAAAACTCATTGTGCAGTCACTCTCAGGGAATATGGAGCATTGTACTCCACTCCAAAAACTGAAAAGAAAGAGGGTGACCTGGCAAATTAAGAGAGGGAGGTTTTGGAATGACAGGGCTGCAACAGACCGAGAGAACAACCAATCTAGGTGAGATAGCACAATAGACAGCTCCGAAGAAGTTTCTAAAGTAATAAAAACTTAGGTACCATCTGACGAATTCAAACACATGAACAATATATGTATAGTACTGGAGGCACGCCTAGAATAAACTGGTAATAGGTAAATGAGAGATAATTAAAAACTAAGCAAACGGAAAAGGAGGAAAGTATTAATCCTAGGAAAAGTAAGATGTTAGGAAATCAACTGATGAAGCTATAACAACTGATTTAGGCAAAGATACTTTCTATGCTGAAAGATGGGGGAAGAGAAATTTGAATGTCTTGATGGACAGTGTCAGAGAGCTAGACTCTTATCTTTCAATGGTAGGAAGTAATCTAAAAACTAGGTCAATGAAAATGTTGGTATGTTGTCTTGAAATATGAAGGCAGATATTCAAAGAAATTGCTAAGAGATTTCAAAGTGCCTCTGAGAAGCAGAGATGAAGACTGCTGGATAAAGAGATGCAAAAAATTGTTTTTTAATGATTTTGGAGCTTCAAAAATACAGGCATATAACAGAAGGGATTAAATTTCTGTGCACGGAAAATATTTGGAACCTAAACAGTAGCAGAGCACACTTTTTAAATACCTTTCTGTGCTCCCATAAAAATATCCTACAGATCATTTCATATGAAAAACATAAATGGACCTTCTATTTTCCATGCTTTCACACTTGTTTTATTGAACACAAATACTTGATGACACAGATATTTATACATGTGTGCATTGTGATACTATAATCCCAGAAGTAAAATTGTAGTTCAAAATTGAGATATTTCCAGGCCACCCACCAATGGTACTATACCCAAGCGAAAGCCTCAGAGCCATGTCTGAGACCTAAATGGCCCCGCCTACTCCCCTACACCCCTCTAGCTACTATAAAACTAACTATATTCTGTGCAACTATCTTTTTGCCATCTGAGATGTCTGTATATATTGTCATTTTGATTTAATTTATAGTTATTTGCTTTCCCAGCACATGCCTGTACTTTTAGCTACTTGAAGGCTGAGGCAGGAAGAGGACTGCAGATCTGAGACT
Organism: Cavia porcellus; assembly: GCF_034190915.1. Classification (NCBI taxonomy): domain Eukaryota; kingdom Metazoa; phylum Chordata; class Mammalia; order Rodentia; family Caviidae; genus Cavia; species Cavia porcellus. Next base: position 6,887,872 of record NW_026947507.1, on the reverse strand, counting down.
GGCCTTTGCAACCCGCAAAGAACCTGTCCAAAATAAAGTAACAGAGATCTGGGCTGTAATTCAGTGTTAGAATGCCTGCCTAGCATGCGGTTCACTCTCCGGTACCACAAGACAAAAAAGTTTTTGCAAGAACTGTCCATCCAGTCCTAATTTTACAAATCAATCTTCATGCAGATTCTCGCACCATTCTCTTATTTTTCCTATTCTACTTCTCATTAGCACTTGTCCCTTACTTCCTTCACAGTGTTCAACAAGATTTATTTTTCTCAGAAAAATTTTATAGTGTTTTTAACTTCTTCTAGGCACTCTTTATAAGCATTTTTATAGGTATATTTTTAAGATGTATGCCAAAATGTTCACTGTGATACAAAGAGAATAATAAATACTTCACAGACTCTAAAATGTGATATTGTAAAATAAGCCAATGTTATTATCATTGTTTTTGAGATAGAGTTTCTCTGTGTAGTTCAGGCTGCCTTTGAACTCACTATATAGACTGAGATGGCGCTGAACTTGGCAGCAGTCCTCCTGCCTCAGCCTATAGAGTGCTGAGATTACAGGCATGCACCACCATGCTCAGTGACAAACCATCATCTTGTGAGTTACTAAAGAAAGCAAAAATGCTGTCAATTTTAAAAAGCGCTTTCTTATCACTCAGAATTCCTATTGGCCTTAGTGAATATTATACAATTCATATTTTTACATCTTTTGCAAGTAAAAGCATTGTGGTTTTCCAAAGTGTTAATTTACTGTACAGTTTTAGGTAGGAATAGTAAGTAATACATTTGAAAACTGGCTAATTTTAGGCACTATCTAAAAAAACCAACATTAGTAAATTAGGCTACTATAGTTTTGGTTTAATTATTTTACGAGATATAAAAAATCAGTTTTGTGAAGCAAATTGGTATCTTTTAAGTCACATAAGTAAATTTTTTGAAAAGCTTTCCAGTACTAATAGCTATAGGTTTATAGTAGTGGAATTAAATACTTCAAGAGGCTTTATGGCTTTGTGATTTACTTACCCACAAAGATGTTGCTGAGATCAATTTCACTGGCATGCATTACCACAGAAGATCAAATGGAAGCTTAGCAATCCACAAAGATTTGCCAAGTTTAGAGGTGACATTTTCAGAAACAGATCTACACAACAGTACACCATGATGTTTTGTGATTCAAGGATAGGTATGTTTATTTTAAAATAATATAAATATGTAAGATAGACTGCTTCACAATTACAATTTGTAATTAGAACAATTCATTGGAGTTTCAGTTAAATAATTTCTTACTGGGAAATGATTCTGAGAAGTACCACAGATCATTTATCACATATCACATAGGGTTTCTCTAAAAATGATAACACCACAGTTTTGTGTATAACTTAATCTCTGCAAAGAATAGTTTATAAAAGGAAATACCAAAAATAACAGCAGGCATGTATTTAGTACATTATTTTCAAATAATTTAAAAATATTTAAATTGATGTAAACAACAATCCAGTGAGTGTTTTTACTTCCATTTCATAGGTGATAAATTTCAAGAGTGGTATTATAAAGGGAATCACTGAAATTTACTATTATCTTTCTACTTACTTTGATTAGAGTATTTTATTTATCCCTATTTTTATATTATGTTGCAGCCTTATATATAGATGCATTCACATTGGCAAGTAATAAAAATGTGATTATGTATGTAGCATGATATTCTTCCTTGGGAGATGAATTCTAAAGGATTTTTACAAGCTAATTCAATTTTTAATCTACATTTATAAGATACTACATATGTTCAAGGTAATTTAACTTAGGACCCAAGACGAAGCTGCATTTTTTCAATTATTTTAGATACATAGTAATATGGAGAACACTCAGTGTGAAGTACAGTAGAGCTGGACATGATAAATCAGTGAGCATCCCAGTCAATCGGCTGACTAAGTCTTCAAAAAAGAAAACTTAAATTATTACACTATGTGTGATTCTTAAACTTAAAAATCTGTATTTATATGTTGGCATAATAAATAGATCAGGTAAAGAATGTAAAAAGTCTTAAATACAAAATCAATGCTGACAACGTTTTCTTGGAAATAACATTACTTCTATAAATAAGATGATGCAAATCAGTTTCACATTTAGTAACATAAAAACAAAGTGTTTCTTATTTTCATATGCGAAAGCAATACAATAATTGGAGTGTATGTAATGTCATTAAATAGGCCTTAAAAAGATAAATGAACTATATTCCACATGCACTATTAAATTCATTGCACTATTTTTGTATAGTATCCATATATTAACTACATGTCTTTAAACAGATTTTTATAAAGTACTATCAAATTATTTTTCCATTTGAAAACCTAATTTTGTAGTTTTTCAAAATCAAGTTTCTATTTTCCCACTTAAGACATATGGTTTTTGAAATAACAAATTATATTTAAGTTATTTGTTATTACTGGCATCACTTTTGCCTGTGGTCCTTCAGCAAGAAACAAAATATTAGCTTCTGCCTAAGCATACATCGGTCTTCTAAACTACTTTTAATTATTAATTTATAACACTCATTTTGGTATCACAGACATATATTAACAATACAGAAAAGTTAGAGTTGTAGAATATTTACTAGAGTTACATATTTCACCTATAATCAGGAGCAGCATCATGTTTAAAATAATAATGACAGTGTCTACTATTACAACTGACCCTGCTTCTAATTATCAATATGACATTTATTTTTTGAGAAAAAAAACTACTTAAGTTCATCACACTATACATAAAGGATACCAGACATTCTGTTGGCTTTGGTAAATGAAAAACAACAACAAAATATTTCACAAGTCAAGCAATAAATATACTTAAGTACTTTTAAAAGTTAAAAGTACAATGTAAACCATCATCGTTATTTAATACCTTAATTTCTACTTATTTTCCAAAAATTATTTCAATATACTTAAAAACCTGGAAAACAATAGGGATTTACTAACAATTCTAAGGGTCCAGGTGCAATATTCATTTTCCAAATTAAGTTCACAGTTCAAAACCAGAGAAAGCATTTTGTCCATTTGGGGCCAGGGATATAGCTCAGTGGCACAGTACCTGCCTGGCAAGCATGAGGCTGTGAGTTTGATACTTGGTACCTGAAAGGAAAAAACAATCTGTCCATTTTTAGGTGATCTGCATTCTATGAGTCATAAATTACTTTAAAATGAGACAAAATTCTAATAAATAAATAGAAACATTTAAAATACATTCTAATGTAGTCACTGAAGTATCTTTGTACTTCTGAAAGGAATGAAACAGTGCAGAGTTCAGTAAATCAAGGCAAAAGCTCAGCTTGGTTATACAAAACATGGATAGAAGAAGCATTTCATCTCTAAGAATTCCATCCAAGAAAAATAGAAATTTCATAACATTTTGCCTTTTCCTTCATTTTCTACATGTTCTGATCTCAGACTTGCTTCTGTTCTAAGAAATTTTTGCTTCTGTGTTTGTCAGATAATAGTTCTTTAAAGTTTTTTTTTTAGGAGTACCTGATTAAAAGAAACAAAAATACAAAATTAATTATGTTGGCTATAACTCAGAGGTGATAACATTAAATCAAAATTCTTATGAAAATCATATGAAATTAGTAAAAACACTCCATATAAAATATAAGAAACAAACACTTAAAGTAATCATACAACCTTTCCTTGACTTTGAAAGTTCAGTGTTTCATTAGAAACTTTTCTAATATTCACTCCTAGGTTTATAGAAAGATCACTTCCACCTATAGATGCATGCACTGTATGTAGAACCAGCAGTGTCAGTGTGATCAGTGTGATCTTACTACAAATTGAGAACATGCTTATACACATGTATAAATAGAATGAGTCTACTTTTACATATTTTGTTTGAGGGCCTATAAAGTTCCTTAAAATAGGTACCAGAAAGACCTTTTTTCCTTTTGTTATTCTTTATTCTTGTTAGTTTAAATATAACAATTATGGCATGAGATAAACAAGGAAGGCTACCTGTTGCTATAGCATTTTTAACAGTATTGCCCCAAGTGGATTCTCTAAAACATCAGATTTCAGAGCCACTTTGCAAAATGCTGTTTCCTTTTAGGAAGACAACATGAATAGTACCATATTAAGGAGTGACAAATTCTGTGAAAAAGGAACCTAGTAAAATATTTTATTATATTTTTCAAGTTTGACTAAATATTTCTATTTAAAATTTTATTTCATTTTATTTTTTGTTTTTTGAGATGGGGGCTTTCTTTGAAGTTCAGGCTGGCCTCAAACTTGTGGCAATCCTCCTGTCTCTGGCTCCTGAGTGCTAGAATTACAGGTATGTATCACTGTGCCAGGCTAATTTTTAAGAAAAATTTGCATTGATATCCTGATGAACCACTTATGAAACAGTGCTACAAATATGTATCAATGCTTCAGGCTTGAGGAAAACAGCAGGCCATATACAAATGCCTTCATTTATAAAAAAAGAAAACTTCTGATGTGAAAAACTAAGCAAAACCTACAACTGATCAAAGTTTTGTAGTTACAACTCATTTAAAAAAAACCCTTTGTTTTCAAAATTAGTAACAAGTGTTAAATATTTCTTTGGGTTAGTTCAAATAGAATGAATCTCCTGAATCTTTCTCATTATTCCAATCTCTGATAATAGTGTAGCAAATAATAAATAAGGTGGTTTACCATAAAAATAAAGCTTAACTCCTGATTTGTCAGTTACTAGCTAATTATTTTAGATGTTACTTGGGAACCCTTATTTTCACTGTTTTGAGTGAGACAGCTAGATCCAAGAACTAAATGAGATACTAAATGGAAAAAAACCAGTATACTGCCATCTCAAATAATTACTAAAAAAAGAGAAGTTCAGATTCATGATCACCAGAAACAGTAACACATACTCCTTAGGTGCTAATGATCTTACATTATAGAAGTACAACTTGAATTTATTATACCTTATCTGTTCAGGTACAAAAGTCAAAGTTCAATATAAAAAATTTGAAGTTAAGATACTTTAATGGCTTAAAATTTTAAATTACAGTTCTATTTGTTTCAAAAGAATGTTTTTTTGTGGTACTGGGGATCAAACCGAGGACCTTACCCATGTTAGGCATGTACTCTACAACTTAGCTACATCCCTAGTCTCCTTTTGGTTATTTTCTAAATATTGTAACAAAAAAATAAATTACAACTCTTCTCTTATTGTTACAAAACAAATCTATAAAAATAGAAGTTAACATACTTATCTGCTATGAAGTTCTTTTTTCAGACAGGATTTGAAAGTAGGATACTTCTGGACTGTCTTATAACCCTGTGTAATAGAGAATTAAAGATGTTCAGATGTACAGAAAGACAAATAATGCCTTTTTTCACTGAAAGGTAATCTAAAAGGTCAAACAAGTAGAGTGGAATGGTGGTTATCAAAGGCTAAGAGAGGAGGGGAGAATGGGAGGAAGTTGATCAAGGATTAGAAAATTCCACTAGAGAGGATAAATAAGTTTTCAAGGTTAATTGCATGGAAATGTAACCACAGTTAATAATTACGTATTGGGTATTTTAAAACTGTTTTTAAAAACAGGTTGAAAACTTTTAGTTTTTTTGTAAGTATACATTCATACATTTTTAAGTATGTAAAATGATGAATATAGTAATTACTTTATACAGTAGTTCTACAATGTGTATATCTATCAAAACATTACATAATACACATAAATATATACAATTTATATTTGTCAAATAAAATTAAGTGTACAATTGTAAATAAAATGCTATAGGGTTCAGAGGTATGTAATAAATATATAAAATAAAAACAAATAGCACCTACAAGAGAAATACAGTGCCAAAGGTTTAAAATTAAAGTTTATATTTATTTTTATTATCTGTCATTTTCAGTATTTGTAACATTATCTGATCATTGTGGCAAAGAGCCACTAGGTGGCAGTTAAGTACACAGCATCTTTTACCAAAACGTGGATTTAGTCATTGTTTTTTGTTTTTTGTGGGGTTTTTTTGGTACCAGGAATCAAACTCAGGACCTTGCACTTGCCAGACAGGTGCTATGCCACTAAGCTATATCCCAGCCCTAGTCATTGAGTCTTTAAAAACACAGTCAAATGAATTTTGATCTTTTTCTAGATGTATCTCTTTCTATTTTTAAACACATGAAACAAAGAAATATCCTTGCCAAAGAACGAAGACTGAATATACTAATTGTTAATATTAATAGAATTTTTTCTTTTCTTTTTCTAGGGGCTTTAAAATTTTTTTTTCTACTATTTTCTTTTTTGGTACTAGGAATTGGAATTGATCTCAGGGCCTTGCGCTTGCCAGGCAGGTGCTGAATTTTTTCTTTTTCTATTTGTGGCACATCCACAAATATGTTAGATATTTTAAAACTTATTGAAATATGCTATATTTCAAGCTTTATAGCATGCTTCTTAGAAAAACATCACTGAATTTCTAATAGTTACTTACAGTATATCAACAGAAAAAGGAGTTTAACAGGTAAAATCTTTAAAATTTGTTCTACATATACATGACAGTGAATATATGATAACTTAGGGAATCTCAGGTTGCCTAGAGAGAATGTTTTCCATAGAAAATGAGAAAAAGTATTTCCTTGTATACTGACAAGTCTGAAAAGCCAACAAAGAGACTGGATTTTTTCAAACATATCTGGCAACTGGGCTAAAAACATTAATTGAATATGAAAATAAATTATTACAAGTCAAAATAATGTTTTAAAAAACTTTTTTGATCACCTCAAATTGTTTTTGAAAGGGCCTATGACTTTTATTTCCAAATAAAGCATTTCATGTCTATAAACTGTTTCTGAATACCTGTGTTTTTCATACTCAAGATTTTAAAAAGGATACTAATAGGCTGCAAATGTGTAAGTTTACCCGGAATCCTCTATGGAGTCTGTCTTTCATAATTCCAATAAATTCTTTATAACTTAATTGGTCATCTTTGTCAACATCAAAAATCTTGAAGACAGTATTCACTAAATGTGGTGAAAGTTTGAGTCCAGTAGCTACGTAGACAGCACGTTTAAATTCATCTAGATACATGTCACATAAAAAGAAAAACAGGCCATTAACTTTATTTTTTAGTACATGTTAATTATTAGAGAGAATGTTAAATAAGTTGATTTTTATACATGGGTCATGATCTTATATGGAACTTATGACTACTCATTAATCATGCTGCCTTTTAGGGTGTAAGATATTTTGTTATTTAATGAAAAGAGCAAAAAGTAGCTGTTATGGTTAATAATGCATTCATAATCAATGGATGTTTAATGAACATCTATTTTCAGTGACAGGGAAACTATTAGATAAATAAATTTTCAAGAGAAAGCAGAATATGAGACACTTACCCAAATAACCACTATCTCAGGACCACCCACAAATATACCAACAAAGAAGTGCTATGAGTATCTGGATAAGTGGTTACTTCTATTTGTAGTGTAGAGGGAAGGGACAGGATGGCAGTGATTTGGAAAGGCTGTGATTTTTGTGTTTGAGCTGAGCCTTGAAAGAGGGGTAATTTCAACTTGTAGTGGTGAGGGAAGTGGCAGCTGAGAAGACTTGCGTGAACGAGACAGCACAAAGCATGTTCAGAAGAAAACAGTGTGATTTGGCTAGAACAGGGACATGCGGGATCTGTAGAACCTGCGTAGAGCTTCTGCCTTTCAGGCAATAGGCATCTAGAAAAGTTTCCACAGCAGGTACGCCCCAGAAAGGTTTTTTGTGTTTTAGAAAGATTCTTCTGTGAGTTGTCTAGGAAACATTAGAAAGTAGCTATTTGCAGGAACTGCACTTAGGTGGCTAACGCTACAGTGCTTTGAAGAAGTAATAATCCAAATTAAGATGCTAGAACTAGCAAAATAAAGGAAAGAGATGGACATATTCCTAGTACTGTACTTGCAAAAGCAATATAATTTTTTCTACTTTTAAGTTCCACAAAGTAAAAGAGCAACTTTCTATTCTGAACCAAGTAAGCTGAGGCTGATTTTCTGTTTTAAAAGCTTATCATAGTAGTAAAGACTATTCTTTGAAGCATGGCTCTAAAACTTTGGTTTGGAAACACTAATACAGTTTGAGAAGGCAGCATGTTGAACATTTGGGCTATAGAAAGGATGAATATGAATTTTCTAGTTTCTCTTACTCAATGAATAAGTGAAGCCAGATAATGGATTTATTATCGATGGGTTTTAGGGGTGGTGTTCTTTTCTGCTTGTTTTGGTGCTAGGGATTGAATCCAAGCCCCCTCACTATCCTCTGATATTTAAACTTGGGAATTAACACATAATTTCATTATGGCACAGACAGTTAAAGTCACTTTAAAAGACACAAAGTCTCCTGATAGCATGAATTTTTAAAAGGCTCTATGGAGGCACACAGTAATAGAAAAAGGACTTGGCCTGCCAGCCAACAACCTACAGAGAGCAAGTGAGCCAGCTGCTTCTGAGGACAGGGGCATTCTGCATCCTGTGTCAACTTCACTTTTTGTAAATTATGCCAAATAATATTCCCTCCTTCTCAAAAGTCAGTTAACGTAAGTAAGTTTCTGGTTTGGAGGTGGCTCTGCTAACCAATTTTTAGCTTTTCATCCATCAGGTAAAATAACAGCTTTCTGTGAGAATGTCGGGGTCACGTTGAAGTCTCTCTAGGCAGACATGTGTCTCTCCATGGTAACCGACCTCCATGAGGCTTCCTCTGTGGAGCTGCTTTTTTTTTTTTTTTAAACAAACATTACCTGTTTTTCTTCAAAATATGAGATTAAGCACTAAAATAAATTTTAAAAATTTAGCACATTTCCCTAAATTTGCTAATTTTAAGTGTCTGAACCTCTTTCTCACTGAAAGCATAGACAAGACAGTTCTGAGAAGTTGATGGATGATACAAGGTATCTAATTAACTTGTTGCCAGTGATTCTAGAAACAATGTGGAATTAACTTTTGCTTTTAATTTCTGAAGAACAGTTACTTACCTTGTCCTATAGAACGGCTTGCAAAGTTATACATATTTAGGGCTATTGCAAAGTCTTCTAGGTTGTTCAGAAATTGGAAAAATGACCTGAATTCATCAAATGTGATGCCCTATTTTGAGAAAATAAATGTAAATACAATTAGTGGTACCAAATTTACTGAAATAAATATCTACTCTTAATAAAAATAAACAGATAAAGCATTTGCAGTACATCTTGTGCATAAATATTTCCAGGGCTCATTCTGAAACCATTTTTTTCCAAATGGACTGCAAGATTTCCTCAGATTTACATTCACTGGGCAAGGCTGCTACCATTACAATAAGAAGTGGATATTTTAAAAACACTGTCCTTATTAACACAGAGTTCCCAAAAATGCTACAGTAAAAAATGAATAAAAATTTCAATTTTGAAAATCCTCCAGGGCCCATTTTTAAAAATCCCTAAAAATACAAGGATTAAAGAGGAAAAAGAGGCTGGGGATTTAGCTCAGTGACATAAGTGTCTGCCTGGCAAGCGTGAGGTCATGAGTTCGATCCTCTGTACCATGAAAAAAAAAGAAAAGAAGGAAGAAAGGTTTTCCTAACACATGAACTTCTTAAATTAGATTCTGGATTGATCATTCATGTCTTTATATTGACAATGCAAAATCAAAATGTGAGCACTGACAGTAGTCTATGAACTTGTTTCTGCTAAGACAGCAAGAGGAAGTACAGTGGCTGTGAAGATAGCGTTGGGAGTGCAACACACGAGCTGGAGTAGATCATGGAAGGGCCAGCAGCCAGAGTAGCCTCTTCTGGAATGTCATGTGAACAAAATGCAACTACTACCACTGATGCTACATCAGTTAAATATGGAAGTTATTTTAAGTAAGTTCAATGTACCTCAGAGACTAGAAAGCACACACACTGCAAAGTCATACCTATTGTTAGCTTACTATCTCAGACTGTATCTAAGAAGTTACACATTTTGACATGAGGAGCTGGGTTTAGTTAATGTGTTTTCCTGAACAAAATTAATGTAAGTGAGAAAGTATACAGAGAAAACGAGTGGAGGGTCAAGAGCATAGGCTTATGCCAACCTTAAAATGAGTACAAAAGAAACCTCAGAGGTCTCTATTTTCATGTATACTGATCACTGGTCATATGATCTATTAGCAAAATACCCAAATTTTGATATACATTATCTGCACTTCAATTCCAAAACCTCTTTTACTTGCACTGTGAGTCCTCATTGTCTTTTGATCTTTATATTTTTCTGTTTTGTTTTTCTTATATTTGTCATGGCCACTGTAATCCTGGATTCTGCTGTGACCTCCAATGATTTCTGCAGCGCTGTTAGAATCAGACAGCCTGCACCAGAAGGATCTGTTTGGATGTGGAGAGCCTGTTGCCAGGGAAACTGATTACTGCTCTGGGTCTGAATGTTTACACTGTGACCAGCTGCCACAGCAACAGTCTGTCTCAAGATAAAAAGTTACTGCTAGAAATAACAAGAAATAGGATGATGGGATATTGCTAAGCAAGAGGTGAACAAAGATATCAATGCTTTTGAGGAGAATGAATTTTAGAAACAAACTGAAGGATGACAAACCTCAGTGTTCAACATCTGAATTTTTAGATGTTCAAAATACAGTTCTAACTGTCTCGAAAGACACGTCAAATTCACAACCACACAGGGATCTTTATGTACAGCTTATACACGTCTGAAACTATGAAATTGTGAGACAAAAAAGTAGGACATCTATTTTGAAGGACATAATTTAAAGCAATCATCCTCTATAGCAGTGAGACACAGACAATCTGGAGGTGGGACAGAAATAAGCGTAATGACTGTTTCTGTCCACCCTCATCCAGAATTAAAACTGTAGTAACTCGCTGGGACTCGAATGTAGTGTATCCTCTTAGAGGTAAAATGAAAAATGGCTAACATTTCAACAATAACAAAACAATGGTAAGAACTGAAACAAAATTAAAGTATCAAAAAATACATACAATAAAAGTGCAGAAACCCAAATGTCTATTGGTCAGTTGATGTTTCAATAGGATGATAATACCATTTACCTTGGAAACAACTGTCTCTTCAACAAATGGTGCTCAGACAACTTGATACCAATACACAGAAGGAAGAAGTCAAACCCTTACTCCATACTATTTACAAAAATTAAAAATCAATCACATTTAATTATTGATATTATAAAATCTTACAAAAGAAAACCAGAGACAGAATTTTGTGACATATTACTTGACAACAGTTTCTTAAATATGACCCTAAAATACAACATGCAAAAGAAAAAAATAGATAAATTAGATCTTATCAAAATTAAAAACTTGTAGGCTTCAAAGGATACTAATCGAAATGATAACCCACCACAGGAGAGATAACTTACATATCTACATATCTCTATTGTCTTAATAGAGAATATATAAAAATTCTCACAATCAATACCAAAAAGACAAAAAACTCAACTTAGAAAATAAGCAAAGGACTTAAACATACATTTATCCAAAGAAGATATATAAATGGCCAACAAATACATGAAAAAATGCTGAATATAATTACTTCCTAGAGAAATGCAAATAAAAATCACAATAGATACCACTTCATACCTACTAAAATAAAGTGTCAGACAGTAAGTGCTGGTGAGCATGTACAGAAATTAGAAACTTCATACACTGCTAAGGGATTGAAAAGGGATAGAAATGGCGTAGTTACTTTGAAAACAGTTTGGTAGTTCCTCAGAATGTTAAACACATATAACTAATTACTCCAAAGCATATACTCAGTTCCCTTTGGGTGGACAGCTTCTGTTTGGATAATAAAAAAGTTTTGGAAGCAATGAGGTGATGGTTATATAACATGGTGAATATATATACTCCCACTGAATTTTATACTTTAGAATGGTTAAGGTAGTAAATTTCATGTCACATATAAGATAGTAAACTTCAGGTCATATATATTTTACCACAATAAAAATTATATACATTTACTGAAATACGTAATTTAGGATGTGATAAAGGCATTTACTGGAACATTTTCCTTGAACAGTGCTGAGTTATAAGTGGGGAAAACTGACATAGTTAATAAGATATAATTCAATAAAAACACAAAGCAAAGAAAATTGTGGAGAGCAGGTTGTGGTGGTGCATGCCTATAATCCCCATGCTCAGCAGACTGAGGTGGGAAGACTATGGGAAGCTCCAAGCCAGCCTGGGTTATATACAGTAGTGCGTTCAAGACCAGCCTGAACTACAGAGCAAGACTCTAATCTAAAAAAAAAAGTTATAGATATCAAATTGCTAGTGTAATTACACTGGTTGTTCAGAGTGATAGTGTTTGGTCTATACTCATAATAGTTAGCTGACAAATAAACAGATGTAACTGCCCAATGTGTGCAGTTTCTTTCCTTAACATGACTGAAGTATGTAAGCCTGAATAACTGTCAAATGTACAGAAGGAGAATGGGGGACTGCCACCATGGAAATGGCAAAGAATAATACTTAAAGAATCAGTTCCTCTACAGAAACAAGCATAAACTGGGAAAGACCAAGAAAATCCACTTAAAAAAATTCTGGAATGTAATTCAAAATTTATAGCAAGCATGGGACTGGTCAATGAAGAAAAGAATGGCTGAAATTCACTGACCAATTACTGTGGTGTGTTCAGCCACTGAGCTACCCTCCATTATTTTTCAGTGCTGTGGAAGCAGCCTTGGAGATGGGAGGTGGCATTCTCGGTGTAGCTTACTGTTGTTAGGGGGCTCATATGGACCTTGACCTCAAAACACAGCGGTGTGTGACTTGACCCCGAGGGACCAGCAGAGGCTGGCTGTTTTGCATCTCCTTCTTGCACGGGAGCAGCTCACCTGGTGAAAGCTGCATCTGTCAACAGATTTAATGGCACACATACTCCACACCCACCTGCATTGAGGATATGATATAGAAAGGGGCAGACAATATTCAGAAGCTTGCAATGGAGGAAACTGATAATAATGGTTAATGGGGTAACAGAGATTCTAAGGGCCATTTTATATTCCTGGGGAACTGGATCACAATGCACACATACTCAGAAAAGACCCAAGAGGACCCCAAGCTACAACCTCTGTCACGTTTGTATGCTTTTGCTCAAGCAGGAGGTAAAGCCTAAAGAAAAGTTTCAGGCAGTCTGGTTTAGTGTTCAAGGAGTAATCTAATTCACAGCCAAGCTCCAAACACTAAGAGAACACTACTATTCTTCTCTCTGACTATAGGCTTTTAAGGAAATCAGTTCACTGTTTGACCACTAAGACAACAAAACAGACTTTGATGATTACATACAACAAAGAACGCAGCCTTCACGAAACAGTTTGGGAAAGCTATAAAAGAAATGGGTAACTACAGAGTGAGAATATTATTTCTAAAGTTACCAGATTGTAATATTCAAAATGTCCAGTGTTCACTAAAAATTACAAGACATGCAATAAAAATAAGGTCCATTTGCTGGAAAAAAATAAATAGGCAGAAGCTCTTTTCAGGTATTCCAGACATTGGACTGATTCGACAAAGACTTTAAATCAACTTTCTCAAATGTATTCACAAGTGCTAAAGGAAATCACAAACAACAACAACAATAACAAAACAATAGGAAAATGATGATCAAAATCAGGATATCAAAAAACTATATAAAGAAACCAAACCAAATTATGGAGATAGAAAGGCTAATAGCTGACATGAAAACTTCACCACAGAGATTCATCAGCAGTTCTCAGCAAGCAGAATAAGGGATCAGTGAAATCAAAGGACAGTTTAAATTATACAATGTGAGGGGTAGAAGGAAAAGAATAAAGAAAAATGAACAAAGTCTAAGGGACCTGCGATGCCATCAAGCGTTATCAACATATGCTTTAAAGAGACTGAAAGAAGGAAAGACAAAGAGATGAACAGGAAGAATACTAAAGAAATAGTGGGAAGAACTTCCAAATGTGGTGAATGACATGAGGCTACACATTCGGCAAGCTGAATGAACTCTAAGGAGGACAAATTTACAGAGACCTGCACTAAGCCACATTATTAGTAAATTAGTGAAAGCCAAACACAAAAAGATAATCCTATAAACAGCATGAGAGAAATGACTCCTGATATAGAAACAACCCTCAATAAAATTAGCAGCTGATTTCTCATCAAAACCATGAGGCTAGAACACGGGATACATTTCAAGTGCTGAAATAAACCCATCAACCAAGAGTTATATATTTGGCAAAAAAAAAAAATCTTTCAAAAATTAAGAGGAAATTAAAACAAAGATAAACAAAAGCTAGAGGAGTTTATCACTCACACGTCTGCCCTTAAACACCTCCCTCCTACAAATTCGAGGAAGTCCTTGAGGCTAAAAATGAAAGGAATAGTAATTTGTAGCCATATAAAGGAACAAGAACGATAGTTAAGTAACTACATGGGTATTTCTAGCATGGGTATAATAATGATAACACAATATGGGTGATAATGTCTGACAGCAATTCCACTTTTGGTGTACACAGAAAAGGAATGAAGTGGTATTCAAACAAATCCACGCACACATATACACTTAGCAGCACTATTCATACAGCCAAAAGACAGAAATAGCTCAAATAGATGAATGAATAAACCTTGGTATATACATATAATGGAGTATTCAACCATAACAAGAATGATATATACTATGATGTGAATGAACCTCAAAATCATTATTGAAGAGATTGAAAGGTCACATATGTCTGAGTCCAGGTAAACTGACTATCTGCAATAGGTAAATCCACAGACACAAAGCAGAGTGATGGCCACACGGATGGAGGGGAAAGAAGGACATGGAAAGGACTTGCTGAATGTTAAAAGGGTTTACTTTGGTATAATTAAAATGTATTGGAAGTGAACTAGGAATAACGGGGTTTCCATTAAATGAAACTGGGAAGATGGTGTGTGGAACAAATTTTGCCAACAGTAAGTCTAACATATCTCCTGGATCAGCAAACGGAAATACCAAATGGGCAAGATGATGTAAGATGCAGAAATTTAAGGGGAGACATAATCTTGAAGTTAATACACTACTGACTACCAATCTGTAGTCCTGATTGTACTCTGAAGGCTAGAAGCACATATTCAACTGCTTAATATCTTCACTTAGGTCATCTAAGTAGGAATAGCAACCTTAGCTGGTCCATAGTTAAACTTTTGACTGTCTCTCTTAATCCCAAACCTGTTTTCTTACTTCGTTCCATAAATGCTACCATTACTGTACCTTGTGATGAAGGCCAAACCCTAAGAATTCTTGATTTTTCTCTTCCTTCACACTGAAGTATAACCCGGGAACAAGATCTATCACCTGTTTTAAATGATCCAATATCTCATTCCTTTTCCTTATTTTTATCCTGGTCCAAACTATTTTTATCTTTTACTTGGAATCCTAACAAGAGAATCTTAACTTGTTTCTTTCAAATCTAGGTCAACTAGAGTTTATTATCATACAGCAGCCAAAATGAGCTTGTGAAACATTAATCAAATTATATGTGGTAGATGAATTAGATCACAGCTGAGTGTTCTAGCAGTCACTGAATACTTATTGAATGGACAGTGCATGAATGGCATGCCTAGTAAAGCAAGGCTTGTGAACTTTTCTGCAAGGGGATGGAGAGTAAATATTTTCACTTTTGCTGTGTAGGTGGTCTCTCTTGAAAATACTCAATTTTACTGTTATGATGCAAAAGTATTGGCAGACAAGGCATTAAATGAATAAGCACGGCTATGTTCCAGTAAGACTTTATATACAAAAGCAGGTGGAGGTGGTGGTGGTAGCAGGGATTGACAGAGGTTACTCTGAGTAAATAATTTAAAGATAATATGAATGTACTAACCATTGTTACTCTCCTATTGTCTGGTATTGAAATTTTTTCTTTTTTATCTTAAAATAAAAAAAGTAAAATTTAAACTTTATATTAGCTTTCTGTCACTCTTAGTGTCACCAGTAGAATAAAAAAACCTATACTTCACAAAGGCCCTTAAAGACCTGACTCGTATCTATCTATCCTCATACTGCTTTCCTGTTTACTTATGAAACGCTTCTTGGTATTTTCTGAGCTAAATCAATCCTTTTTCACCTTTCCCTTCCTTTTGTTATTTGCTGTTTTCTCTGCCTGAAATGCTCTCCTTCCAAGTCTTTGCACAGCTTATTTATTTCTCATGGACTCTTCCCTGTGCCCTACCTCTCACTAGCTCTCTCCCTGACTTGCTTTTCCAGCCCCCACGATTCCTGGACCCTTCACATTTATTATCACTATTTATTTTTGTTTACTTATTGATTCTGTTCCACTACTAAGATTTTACTTATTTCACTGTTTTTTCCTTAGTAGTGAGATCGAGTTCCTAAGTAGATTATCAGTATATGCTAGATAAGTGACTGAAAATGAGAATATTTTAGCAATACAAAGTGTTATTTAAATAGTAGTCCTGTTTTTTCTAATAGAAAAAGATGAGGTAGGAGAAAGGGAAAAACAGGTAGGGTATAGTAATAAAGGAGAAATTAAAATTTTAAGTAAAAGCCTGCCAAGAGTGCCTGCAACACCAAGTGGACATATCAGATATGATAACAGAACATTCCTTCCTTTGGGTAGCCCATGCTTGTTTAACTGATGGCCTGGCAATGTAACTTGAGAAGTAAAAATTCCCTCAGCAACTTGTGACGTCCCTGAACCCACCAATGATAACATTCTAAGCCTGCCTTTGTACCTCCTCCTTCCTCTCCCAACAAAACCCCAAAACCCCAAAGCTCTGACTCTTTGGGCTGGACTCCAGTCAGGGCCCACTAGTCCAATAAACTTCTTAAACTTCCTTGGCATCATTTCTTCCTGTGTTTTGTCCATTTTGACATAACAGTAGAGATACAATCGGCTTACAAAATGCTAGACTTGATTTCTTGGATAAGTATCCTAGTTCCTGAAAACTTTAGTTTCCCTTTTTCCAAAAATAAAAAAAGATGTACTATACTAATAAAAATTTCTTTTAAATTAGAAATTATTATAAAGAAGCATGAAAGGGCTGGGGATTTAGCTCAATGGCAGAAGTGCCTGCCTTGCAAGTGTGTGGTCATGAGTTCGATCCCTGGTACCGATAAAAAAGAAAAAGACAAAAAAAAAATCATAACAAAGAAGCATGAAAAAATGTCAACAATGTCAACATTTGCAAGTTTATCGTGAGAAGTGATGAACTAATCCAGACAAAAAATTACCAGTGAGAATGTCATTTTCCATTTCTGTTGTAATGATTTTAGTGCTTTTATCAACTAGGAATTTTTAGAAGCTGAGTTTAACTTAAAAATACTTATTTTGAAATAATTTTAGATATAAAAATTAGCTATAAAATAGCATTATATGCACCTATAAATTCATCATTCTTAGAATTCGACCTTATGAGTTATAGATTTTGATGTTTCCATTTAATAAGAGAAAAAATAGATTCAAGGTCCCACAAAATAATCTAGTACTGTGAATGGTACAATATCCAATATTTATTTTTAGAAATTGTCTGAATTTCAAGTAAAACAGATAAAAGTCCCCTGGTTAAGAGATAATGTATACTAATGGGCAAATGCATCAAATTCCTTTTTTTCCATTCCTTAGTGGACCTAGAGAATTGTTAAAACATTGTCACAGTGTATCCATTCCAAACAATGTCAAACTTTTTGCAATGTTTTAGTTGGACATTAACCCGATCCTCCTATAAACACAATTAGAAGGCAATGTATCCAAAACATCCCCATGCTTACAGGGGTACTTGTGACATCAGTTCTATTTGGTTGCAATGGTGCATTCAAATACCTCTAGATAATGCAACTCTCAGAAGTGCTGACAACACATTTTGTTACTAAACAAATAGACAACCAGTTGTCTGTAGGCTCTTAACCATTCATGCCATCCAAACTCTTTGAAAGGCCTCACTTCAGCTTCTGATAAGGTCATTCACTCATCAATGGGCAGTCTTCAAATGGCCTTTGAAAGAGTGTCACACAAGTGAACAGAGTGTGACAGAAATAATGTCAATATAAACTGTTTTATGAGGTGATGTTTAAACACTAGTCAAAGCATGTAAATCAGCGGAATTCTCTTGAAAACTAATGATCTGAATTTGAATAAAGTAATTGATAATAGCCATAAGGGTTTTCTCAGCATACCTAAGACAAAGAAGGGTATCTAGAATTTAAAGCTAATTTTAAAATATTTAAACAGTACTGAGGATACAGAGGAAAAAGTAAAATGTATTTAGAATATCTTAATTTACAAGGGAAATGCCCTACAAAATTCCCTAACAAAAGGGAAACCTATTTATAGACTTACATAAACATAAAATGAATAAAACAAAATAAACAACAGATACCTTCTCTTCAGGTATACTGTAACGCACATTTTCCAAAAATACTGATGTATTTTCCACATTTGTATATCGTAAAAGAATATGAGCAAAATCTTCCTCACTGATAGTATTCATTCCATTAGAGTAGGAAAGGAATTCTATTTCTAGAACTTCTGTTTGGAGGTTATCCATGAATCTATGAAAGAAGTGCAATAAAAAATGAATAAGATAAATGACCAAATAGTCACTGTTCTATAAAAGGCCACATGACACTAATTATAAGATGACAAAAGCTTCATTAAATTTCTCAGTATAATAAGAAAGCAAACAGCATAAATTATGAGGCTTTTCCTCTAAATGACTGTGACATTTCAGGTAAGCAACTTAACCTTTCAGGGCTTGAGTTTCCCTTCTATGAAGTGGGGCTAATGTAGCTTGCAGAATAGTGATGTTTGTTGTTATTACTGTGGTTAACTCAAGCTAAGAAATTGGCTTTTCATCTGAATATATAATGGATAATAACCCACATAGATATTTTTATCATTCATTAATTACTTTTTCTAATTACGGGTATAACTGTTAGTTTATAAGCACTGCTGAAAATGCATATTTATCATACAAGTATCTTTTTTATTTAAAAATGATACAGAATTTCAAAACAAAACAATAGATTAACACTGGTTAATATATTGCATGTTGTCATTATTAAAGTTATTGTTCAGAGTACAAGATAAAGATATGAAAGAAATGATCAAACAATCGAATAATGAAAGCACAAACTGTTCTTTTTCTATAACAGAGATTAGTAGTATAGTTATCTATCTTGTGTGTGTATATATATGCATGTTTATATGAATATATACAGACATACTTTTTTTTCCTTCTTTCTTTTCTCCTTTCTCCTATCCTAGTTTTTCCTTTTGAACAGTTTCCTTCCCTTTCACTTTCACAATATCTATTGTATATATTGGATCTTATTTACTCTTTAAGAGTTCATACAAAGTATCTTTTGTTAAGTAGCAAAGTGCTATCAAAGTACTAGACATCTCTAAAGACCCTTGTGATTTTAGCATTCTAATAATTTTTAGTAGAAATTAAGCTCACCTATAAAAATCTTCAAAGTTGAGCTCAGCTTTTCCTTTCTTTCCAAAAAAGTGGACAAGAAGTGTAGTATCTGCTACTAAACTTGTGATGTCATCAGCTCGCTAAAAAATCCCCACAAATTAAGTTAGTTGCAACAAAAGACAGAGCATAGAGATATCTAATATCCCTCAAAGAATTTTATCAACATATAAACATCAAAATGCAATGTATTAACATTAGAATTAAGCACAGGCTAAGTTTATAAATGAAATTATAATTAAAATGAAGTTCACACTTTGATAACAGAAATTTGAACAAAACTGATGTTTTTTTCCTAAAAAAACGTTAAAGACATAGGTGATATTTTGAGAAATTTTCAACCTCAAATTATACACGTACATGGTAAATTATGTTTAAATCCTCTAGGATCATCTAAATGTACTGTTTTTATTAATAACTTAATTTGGATTTTCCTAATAAACCTGAAATATCTGTTTCTTTAGGATGTTCAAAAGAGGTAAATTCTTCAGGTGTACTGAATACACGGAGCTGAGGTAAGAATGACCAAAAGCCTCATAGAACAGCTTCTTCCCACCAGCATACTTCCCTTTTAAAAAAGGTGTGTATTTCACAAACAAGCAGTAGTGTGGTAAGCAAAAGGTCAACTGTCAGATTGATGGCTCTGAGTGCTGACCCTTCTCATTATTTAAATGACCTTAGAAAAGTAATCTTTCTCAGGACATTATCTCCAGGAATAATAGTATATATGCATGAGATATCACATGTAAATTTTTAGCACTGTGACTAATACACTCACGTTGTAAATGTTCAAGAAATGTTGGTTATGTGGTAGTACATGCCTAGCACTCTGGGAAGCTGAGGCAGAAAGATCTCAAATTTGAGTCCAACCTGGGTAACTTAGATCTTATTGCAAAATAAAAAATACAAAAAAGAATGGGGGCTCAGTGAGAACGTCCTGGTTCAATCCCAATATAGCCAAGAAAAAAAAGTTAGCTATTGTTATTTTTGTCAAGTTAATGTTTCAATAAGTTGAAAAGACTAGATGACAAAAAGATAGTAATGCTGAGATGTTGTAAAAAAAAAAGAAAGATTTTTAATATGATACACTTTTTTGTTACTGAAATAAATACTTAAAGATCTGAAAAAAATGCCTTAATATGAGAGGTTCTGGGAACATGGAAAGTTAGCAAACTCAATATATAATTAGGCAATGTTTTCTCCAATGTTGTCATATTCTCTACCTCAAAACAGAGCAGACTAAAAGAGAGCCCTGGTTTTATACAGGTGTTATATAATGACCTCATTTAGAGGTTCTCAGGCTCACTGAGCAGAGCAGAGCTTCACGTAGTCTTTCAGCACCCAAATCTTATTAGACTCAGGTTGCACGCATCCAGGTAATCCAGAACCACAGAGGCATAGGTAACAGTGTGACATCAGAGGAAAAAAAGCAGAAAAGGGAAATGGAGAAAACTTTCCCCTCCGTTGGTGAAACAGAGTACTTCTTGGAGTCATTGAAAACTACACAAATGACCTGAGTATCCATATTATATAACTTGAAAGAGAGTTGTGATAAAAATAGAGACCTTATTCCTTTGATTTTTTTGGAAAGATAAAATTAATCTGGGTGTTTTCACAAAATTGTGAGAAAAAGCCACAAAAGGAACCTATGGGCCATTTACATGAAAGGCTATTGTCTAAATTTGTTCTGATTAAAAATTACTTTAGGTTGGGGCTTGCATAGCTCTGTGGCAGTGTATGCTTACCATGCCTGATCACACATACATACATGCATTCATAGTGATTTGAAAAAAAAAACGAAATAAATTTACATGAATGTAAATTTGTCAAACTATTAAAGTTTTAAAATCATCTTTCAATATATTTTTACTGATTATAACATAATTTACACACTCTTCAAGGGTTAAAAGAAATCTTCAGATACTTTAATGAGATGTTTGCATACTTTATTGAAACATTAAAGACAATGAGCATGTAAAGCATATAAGAAAAATTTAAATTTCACATATTCAAAATAGTGTTACAGACAGACTGTAATCAGCAGTTCCACAATATGTTTATTGAATATCTGAATTTATAACATATGATTTTGGTTAAAAAGTGGTATCAGTTATGACATGCAAATTTTCATTGTATGATTGGAAAGACATTGTTTTACTGTAATTAAAAATATCTATAGTTGGAAACACTTGAATAAGAAGATGAAAGGCATTATCCAATTTACCTATAGTAGTTCAAAAGAACTACTTCATCTCAAATTATACATGTAACAAAGCAATGCAAAATTATACATTAAATTTGTAAAGAAGAGAAATTTGCAAGCTTTTAAAAATGTATTTCAATGGTGAAGTAATACTATAAATTATACTATGTTATGCTGGTATATGTATTAACTGACAAGGAATTAAAATTTCTTGTAATTTAATTACAGCTAATTTACATTATTATTCTCTGCAATGTAGGATGACAGTAACAAAAATAACAACCAATAATTATTTTATTTTGGAACACAATACAAATTTTGTTTTAGTTTCTTTTTCTCTTTTTCTATGTTTTATGAGATTTACATCCTGATGTCTGGAGTCCATTCAGTAATTAATTCAGTACCTTGTAATCACAGTGTGGACTGATAATAGCCATGTTAAACTGATATGCCAGAAAAATAAATAACTGGCTGATTTGTAGTGCTTGTTTTTGTGCCACTACTAGTTCTATCAAGGCTACTTTCAAGGGACCACAGGAAGTCACAAAAATGTTGAGCTTGGAAGAGATGTACAAAACTGGCTCTGGGAAGCTATAAAAGTCAGTTCCAGTATAGCTGTAATAGAATCATAAACTCTTTTCAAAGGTATTACATAAATCATCACCTAAGTATAACAAGATCTGACTGGTCTTTTAATATGAAGCCTCTCAAGATTTTAATTAAATTCAAAATCTAATGAGAAAATTTTGTCTCTGGGAATTTATAGCCAAGTTAGGTGGGATTATGGAAGGGCTGTTGTTCAGGAGGTCGACACTGGTATGGAGAGAGATGACAGTGACATTACTGTTCATCTGAAGCTGAGCGGGGAGGCCACAACTGGCTCAGGAGATTAACAAGGAATGTGTTCCCAGCTGCTCTTATTTTAAAGCACAGACTAGTGTGTGCCTACCTATGATAATTTTAATTATGAAAATGTTAGTTTTAACTGTATAAATTCTTATGAGGAAACATAAAACAGTATTTGATCTATAAGATACAGTCCATCCTTTAAAATTAAAATCCTTATGGACTGTGGCCTCACATAAGTGGCGAGGTGAAAGCACTCCACCCTGAGTGCAGTAACAAGGTATATGTCCATATCAAATTAAAAACAGTAATAAAACTACAATGGGCGTCAGTCTGCCTTTTATTTTCACCATGTACCGGCAACCTGAAGTAAGATTCCTCCATCCTTTGGTTGACTGTTCTACCAGAACCCTCTTCAGCCTCATTCCCTGGCCTTTGCAAACTACCACTGCTAACACTAGAAAATGTAACTGCTGAAATCTAACAGGAGTCAAGTTTTACCAAATGAAACATCTCAGCATTTCATGTCATATTGTAAATTGTAAGCTTAAGATTCAGTGAGACTATACCATTATAATTTCCAAAATTTGAGAAAGTGATCCTTAATTAAAACACAACATTATTTCCTTTTAACTAAATTGGCCAGTTGTGTTTTCTATAATGAGGAAGTTTATTTAACACAGATTATTGAAAGTGGTTTGCAGCCCCTGCCCAATTGGTATCTTTGAATATGTGGTTTAAATATGGTAACTATTATTTTACTGAAGAAACTAGAAAATATAGTACAATTTTGTTTCATTTCTGTGACTCAAACAAAACGGGGATTGGTGAACAAAATGGCAACAGTGAGAGGATGTTGTTGAGGGTTAACTGTACCTCTGCGAGGTCTGAGAAGAGCGCTTGGCTTGTGTTTCGCCTCAGTGTGTCCCAATAGCTTCGGGAGACGAGTTCCTCTGCATCTGTTTTAAGTACCTGTGGAAGTTTTAAGAAACAAAACCGAAATCTGAAGGACAGTCATAAAGAGTGACAATTTACACACTTTACATCTCTTTTAACCAACCTTAAAAGAAAACACATTAGCTTACCCTTTTGTTTTCTGCTGCACACAATAGTGTTGTGTTACACAGCTGGGAAACCTCTGGTGCTTTCAAAGCTGTAATGGATTTTCACCACTATTTCTAAGTACAATGCGGCTTTGTTAAAAAGCATCAAAGTCTCCTATCTTTTTCTCCGTCTGCCTGCTTAGGTATAACTTCTAAGAAAGTGTGAAACAGAAATTTTTTTTTCATGTTTTGTATGAAGTAATTTATATGAAAATTTTCATAAATTTACAACAACCTATTAAAACCATCATTTAGAAATAGATTATTTCTGGCTATCATGTACCTTGTTAGTGTGCCAAAATGAAATAATCTTATCTATATATTAGAGAAACAAAGTTTAAATTGACTTAGAGCTTATTAGGATAAAGAAATACAGCTGAGTAAGTCAAATAGCCCCAGGCCACTTGGGCTTTTGTGGGTGTCCACCGCACAAGGCTAAGCTACTCTGTAGCCCCTGACAAGGACAGGGTACCACCTGCTCTCAGTACTGCTTCCTGTGCTGATGGAGGCACCAGGATGCAGAGTAGCTCAGTCCTTTTATGAAAAGGGCAAGATGCAAGCCTAACTTGAATCTTTAAACAAAAAGAATCTCTATTGTTTATTTTATTTTATTTCATATTATTTTATTTTATTTATCCTTTTTTTTTCATTTTGGTACTGGGGATCAAACTCATGACCTTGTGCTTGCCAGGCAGGCATTGTGCCCTGAGCTAAATTTCCAGCCCAGAATCTCTTTTAAAAATCTTTTGTGAAGTGCTGCACGCCAGTGCATGACAGTAATCAAGACACTTAGAAGCATTGAGGCAGGAGGATAGCCAATTTGAGTCTAGCCTCAATCATTTAAGTGTCCGGGTGCAAAGGCCCTGGGTTCAACCCCTGGTACTATAAAAGTCAATAAACAAGTAAGTGAAAATAAAAGAGCCAGAAATAAAATTATAATGCATCTAGAAATTATTAAAAGATCTTCTAATTTTGTGTATTAGATATTTTATTAGTGCATATTAATTGTACGAAATACTGGGTTTAATTGAGATGTTTTCATATATGCATATTATAACTTTGATCATTATATTTTTAATGAAATATGATTAAATTAGGAGTAAATTTTCAGCACATGGAAAACTGTAAGAAACTGTAACACTAGAAAAATAGCATTTAAAATAAACTTAAAAGTAGATAGGAAAATCAAACTAGAATTTAATAGCATGAAATGCAAAATAAATAAACATAAAACCAGAAAATATGCATACAGACTACACATAGACCACAGGGGAAGTGCTCAAATGTGACTGGGCTTCGTGATGGTATGAAGCAGAAAATTCAGAATGTTTTGGTAGGTAAATACAGGACAATTTGTAAAGACTTTCTGAAGTTCTGAGTATCTATGATCTGAGTGTTAGGTCCTCTCATTAGAGTTATGTTAAGCATAAATTTTCATAAAAAGAGATTTAACACAAATATAGTTTAGAAGAACTTCAAAAATGGAAGACACAGACAAAATGAGTCCTGAATATATTAACCCCAATCAGTTATACTTTTTGCCTATTTCAGAGTCTGTTATTAGTAGAACTTCCTTAAACTTGTAATTTTGGTTATGAGTTCCCTGTGCCATTTTGGCTAAGTCAAAGCTGGATCCTAATTCAAGCCATTCCATGATACCTACTGGAAGAAGGAAGGAAAACAGGCTGGCAGGAGAGAAGGAGGAAAGGGAGACAGGAAACAAAGAAAAAGTTAAAAAGCTTGATGTAGATAGAGATGGTAACACATCACTACGGTAAGCAGAGTAACAGCTCTCCAAAGTTCTCCATGTCCCCTATTCAAAGTTAGGGTCTGAAAAACGTTTTACTCAGATATTAGGTCAACCATGGGAAAATCAACACACCACAAAAGCAGACAGTAAATTGTCTTAACTAGATGATATTTAAACAGACATCCGAATAAAAACAAAACTGTATCTTTATATTTTGTGCCACTATGACAACTGTAGCCCTACAAATAGTAATTTGAGGATAATTTAAAGTGGTGTGGGAATGCAGTGTCCCCGGGTGTGTCTTTTGTATAAATTCTAAGTATGTATATATGTATGTATGCATGAAAATTGGTTTCCGTAAGGTGCTAAATTGCCCAGGATGAACTCCTGATCCTCCTACCTCAGCTGGGATTACAAATGTGCATCATCATACTTAGCTCCAGGTATGTCACAGAGGAAAAAACTGACAAAAGAAAAACCTGATATAATCTCACTTTGCAGTGATGTCTTTAACTGAGTCTGTGAAGAATCTTCAAAAAGACATTCCTCAAAATGCAAAACTACTAAACCAAAAGCCACTGGCTACGATAAATAACAGTCACTATAAAGAATAACAGAACAGACCTCAGATACTGAAGTGATTACATATAGAATGCAAAAAAGTTTAAAAAGTTTAAAGAATATAAAGCTGTAATTTAAACAATTATCCAGGAAAAGAGTAAAGCTACTATATAACCTAAACCTTCTTTTTAAAAAACATATTTGTTAAAATTTAAAGGATAGAAATAGAGTAAATATCTTTTAATATTATAAAAAAACCTTTAACTTCAGTTAATTCAAAAGAAAATAGGAAAGGAAAAAAAATGACACATATAATAAAATGACTAAAATTCACTTCAGTAAGTAACCATAGGTAATACAGATTAATTGAATTCCAAAATTAGAGGACTGTCACCCAGATAAAAAGAAGCCAGTAAAACTCATAAAATAAACTGTTTCTCACTCAGTAAGAAAGGACAAAAGTTGAAAAAAGTATAATAGGCTGGTGTTATGCATAACTGAAAAAGTAGGACAAAACATGAGGTAGTCTTTTTCAAGTACCTTAAAGACATTTGCCTTTGGCACTGTGAGAAGCTTTGCACTGAAAGTGTACAAGTAATGATGCTAAAACTGTTGGTGTCAATGAAGCACTGAAGTTTTATCTTTCAGTGACACATGTTCACAGTTAAGAAAAAGAAAAAAGCAAGAAAGAAGTTCCTCGTATGAATGCACTTGCTTGGAACTGTGAGTTAGATGTCTTCTACATTAGGTGTGAAGAAGCAGGAAGAGTGCATGAAGCCCTTCTGTGCACACTGAAGTACCACAGTCGTGTGCAGAACGAGCATTTGTCCCATGATTTGTGTTGCAAGCTGAACTAGCTACTTTTTGCAAGAATCATCATTTTTAATTGAAAGAATAATTGATAAGTGAATTAGGGTTATGCAAATTTTTATATTTGGCAGACTTTGTTTGGGAAAATGAATTATGTGAGCATGTTATCACTTCAAGGTAAACAACTGAGAGTACAAGCTGCCAAAATAACACATTGCAACAGTGTGGATGCAAAAGTGGCTATGAAAACCATCAATAACAAATGCTAGAGAGGCTGTGGGGGAAAGGAACTCTTCTGCACTGTTGTTGGGAGTGTAGACTGGTGCAACAACTGTGGAGGTCAGTCTGGAGATCCCTCAAAAATCTGGGATTAGAAGTCCCATTTGAGCCAGCTATTCCGCTTCTGGGAATATTCCCAGAAGAACTGAAAACATCATACCACAGTGATATATGTACATCCATGTTTATAGTAGTATAATCTGTAATAGTTAAATCTTGGAAACAACCTAAGTGCCAATCAACTGAGGAATGGATAAAAAAGATGTGTTACTTTTATGCAATGGAGTACTAAGCTATAAAGAAGGATCACATTGAGGCATTTATAGGTAAACGGATTCAACTTGAGACCATATTCATAGGTGAAATAATCCAAAACGTTCATGTGTAAGTAGAATATTGTCTCCCTAGTGTAAGAAACTGAAAGAGTACAATAAGATACAAAATCTTCAATAAGTATCATAAAAGGGTAAGAAATTGCTCAAAGGGGTAAAATAACTCAGGAAAAAAGGAGAAAAGAAGAACGGAAAATAAAAATGATATAAATTTGTATATGTACACTTAAGATAGCTAAAATGATTATGCTATTAATTCTATTAGTTGTTGAACAAAACAATTAACATTCATAGAATTAGATCAATTTTGCATGTTTATATCTGGTAATCAAAGTAACTCTTTTGAAGATAACTATGCAAAATAATGTTTGTTATGTTCCTACCACCTTGCTTGTTACTGCTTTTGGCTCTTTGTTATTGTTATTTGTCTCTTTTGTTTGTTATTTTCCTTGTATTTTGTTATATTTTTCCCTCTAATACAGAAAGCATAGATGTACATGTATAGGCTTATACATGCCTAGAACTTCTCCTAAATAATTTACAAGAATTGATTTTATTATGTGTGATGGTATGAATAGCTATATTGAAGAAAAAAAGACATTATGGTAGCTGTTACTGACTTTCTATCATCTTGCTTTGAAGTTCAATAATGCTTTTTTCTTGTTTTGAATGGTTTTAGTCTACTTTCTATTACTTGATTTCAATATGGGTGAAGGAATGGACAGATATTTTGAAGAGAACAAGAGACATTGTGGTACCCATTGTTGATTTCCTACTGTCTGGTTTTGAGGGCCTGTAATTCTTCCCATCTTTTGTTTTGATTGGCTTTATACTGTTTTATTTTGCTTGAATTTATTGTTTCTGAAGGTAAGGACAGCTATTTCAAAGAAAGTAAGAGAAATTATGGTAGCCACTGTTGATTTCTTGTTGTCCTGTTTTGAAGTCCTATATTGCTTACATTGTTCTGTTCTAATCTGCTTTGTTCTGTTTTGTTTTATTCTCTTTAAAATAAAAACCCCCAGGAAAAATTGTTATGAAAAACTAGTTGTCTTCTATTAAGCCAATCAATAAAGAATGTAAAAGAATTCCAATCTTCTCACTATGTTTTCAAGAAGTTATTTTTCATAGAATTGCTCATGTCAACATATATAAAGCTTCATATTGTTGTTTAAAGTGGATTAACATATATTTTTAAATAATCAATTTAATTTCTAATATGGCAAACATGGATAGATATAACCCATATAAGCTAAATCTCTTTAGGATCTTCAATGATTTTCAACAATGTAAAGGGATCACAAGACCAAAATGTCTGAGAGCCACAGCTTACAGCAATAAGAGAAGGAACCATAACTGTGGTACACACAAGGAGGATGAAACGACTGGACAACTGTAAGTGAGCCAAAGACAAAAAAATTCACACAATATTTTATGTGCATGATGCACAAAAATGGGTAACAATGAAACTATTTTGCTTAAGATATATAGTTGGAAGCAAATAAGTGATTTGCGTAACAATTATGACTGTGGTTATCTTCTGAAGGATCAAGGGATTATGATTGTGGACATTTACGAAATAGTTTTTTGGGGTACAGTAATATTCTACATTTTGATCAACATGGTGGTTAAACTTTTATAATTCAGTTACTCATTATAGTTATATTTATAATTAATTATAAACTAAAAATATTTTAAAAATTAGGGAAGGCAAGCTGGGCATGGTGACACACACCTATAATCTCAGCATTGAGAAGCTAAGGTGGGAGGATCCCTGTGAGTTCAAGGCCAATTTGGGCTACATGTGAGTTCAAGATCACCATAAACTATATGGTGAGATCCTGATTGAAAACAAAACAAAACAACAAAGACAAACCCCCCAAATGAGAGAAGGTCTCACCAGAAATACAGGAAAAAATTTAAAAAATCAACAAAAAATAGAAAGTACAAGCAAAATAAACATATAAAATGTTAATCAAGATATCTAAAATATCTAATTTTGAACATCTAAAATAGTTTTTAAAGCAGAAAGCACTTCTAGAAATCTAGTAGAGTACATAATAAAAGACTCAATTTGCTAGGATATATATATATTCTTATGAATGTAACAATAATGTTGCAAAATATATAAAACAAAAATTAAGATAATTATGAGTAGAAATTAATAAATCTATTGTTATGTACAATACGGTAGCAAAATCAAGAAGATAAAAATATTATTAATAGCAGAGAATATGTGCTTGGCATGGTGGTGCACACCTGTAATCCCAGCACTTGGAAGTGTGAGGCAGGATGATCACAGTTGAGTTCAAGGCCAGCTTCGGCTACATAGTGAATTTAAGGACATCCTGAATTGCACAGTGAGACCTTGTCTCAAAAACAAAACAAAACAAAACAACTGAGAAGATTTAAAATACATAACTAATATGAATGGTAATATATACACATATATGGTAATATATGTATATGTACATGGTAATATATGGTATATGGTAATATATGGTAATTACAACACTGTTCCCCAAATTGGGGAATATTATTTTAAAATAATCTCAATATATGTCCAATAATTGGTATAAAAATTAGTATGTTTTCTAATGGCAATGGAGTTAGGGTAATTAAAAAAATTTTTTTAATTAAAAAATTTTTGAAAATCACACAAAGCATGCCAAAGTCAGACACATTTAACTTCGGCAACCTTTATTCTTTTGAATTTTTATATTTTTGCATCGCTGTGTGATAACTGAATGTTGATAGTAGAAATATTAAAAGAATGACGATTATTTGGAACAGAAAATGTTATATTTCATACAGGGTAGCAGATAGCTTTATGGATACAAGAGAAGATGCTCAATCTTTCACTATAGGAGGAAGTAATTTGGATTTAGGCTGTAAGAGTGTTAATTGTTAATTAAACAAGTGTAATACTGAGTATTTATAGAACAGTCTACTACAGAGCTCAGAGAATCTGTCTATAAAACAAGATAACCACTTATTTCCTGAAGAAACTTTGTCCTAAACCTAGAAACTGGTTATTTTAAATCTCTTAGATTACAGTCAGCTCTATTATCTGCACTCAAATTATATACTCAATCACTTCAGAATCTGTAACTCTGGAAACTTACAGTTAATATCACTATAACATGATATTTTGATAATACATCAGTGGTATTTTATATATACTTTTACGTTTGAATTTTTTAAAATTTTTACATTAATTTTTTTGTTTGTTTTTGAGCAAAAATGTTTTTATAGGAAGGAAGTTTATAAAAACCAACTAAGCTCCAAAAGGAGTTGTCTATGGATAAAAATGATATCAAGTTATGTACTTTAATATGTGCACTTTAAATATGGAAAAAATCTGTTTTCAATGAAATTATAAAAAGAAAAACGTTATTTGATAAAATGTAAAAATCATAAGTACATTTTCCTATGAACACACATAACAGAAATGAAATACTAGGCAATAAAGTCTGCTCAGTGCGATTCTCTTAATGGCTGAGTGATACAATTGGTGTAACAGGGTATATAATTTGTGTAAGAGCTAGCTTAGGGTCTGTTTTCTTTTAACAATAATATTATTCTGAGATTTCTAAAAAACAATCATCCTGTATAAAAATTATTTGAGACAAAAGGAAAAATGAAAACTGCAGTAGTTAAAAACCTCAGTGTTCCTCAGGTGGAATCTCTGGTTTAAGGAGTCCTTTAACGTGGCTGAATGATCTCTGGGAAGTGAACTGTGCATGTTTACATTTTTAACAGGGTTATGGTCTATTCTTAATTATTTTAAGGTATGTTAACAAGTTCTAACTATCTTAAAAGAAATTAAAGATGAAAACTCAGTTTACTGATAGGAACTCTCAAATCTCTCAAAACAATGAGAATCCAAAAAGCATAGTTTTCTTTGAGAAATGACACAATACACTGTTATATTAAAACCTACCAAATAACATCTTATACCAATATTTTTTTTTGTAGAACACAGAAAATAGGCAGGCAGCAGTGTTTTAAAAATTTGTGAGAAATACTGAAAACTAAAATTGACTATTAGAATATTTTATTAGACTTGAAGATTATATATTGGATAAATAGATCTAGTTTTTAAAATGCCTGTATTCAGCAAGAGATAACCTATCTTCTGCTCTATTATTTATTATATAACTCCTCAAATACTGCTGAAAAATAAAAAACACTTTAATGATTCTACCAGCTTTTGGTAGTGGTTCTTCACTCCTTTTCCTTTATTGTTATTATTATTATTGGTGACAGGGTCTCGCTGTGTAGTTCAGGCTGTCCTTGAACTCATGGCGATCCTCCTGCCTCAGTCTCCCGAATGCTGGGATTACAGGTGCGCACCACCACACCTGACTTCCTTTTCCTTTACTATAAGTAAATAATATACAATTAATAAAGATATATAATTATTCTGTATATTTTAGTCTCATAAATTTAGGAAGAAATCTAAAATTTTTAATTGATTGCACCATATTGTAATAAATTTCAAAACATTTTGAATAACAGATAAAACTTTATAAAAACATTATTAAGTTTAACAGGTGTGGGATATATACATAAAGAACATTTAAAGTATTGTACATACACTATTAGTAGGAGAATGGTATCCATAAAGTTGAAGACGCTGACATAGAGCACAAAGGGCCAAATGAAGTTTCACATTTCAGAATGAACCCAAGTACAGGAAAAGAAAAAAGAAAAGACGACAAAATAATCAATTAGGAAGGGCAAATCATTATGCTACATTCTTCATAGAGCACATACACAATACAAGTGGGATAAATGTTAAAGATGAGTAGCAAAGTTCTTTAAATTATTGTAATTAAACATTGGATGAATTTGTGCTCATTTCAACCATTTTATAGTAACCCTCTGAGAGCCCTACTGCTTTGGATAAAACATGTTCTCTTAAACATGCAATTTTATTTACGCAGATTTCAGTAATTTCACATGAGACAGAGGAAACTCCAGATACAGCAGCATGAGCATGGAAATAATACGAGACACCTGCTCTGGAAGCTTGTCCTGCTATTATCAGTGTTATGATACTAGCCACTTTAGCCTCTGATTGTTTTCTCATTTGCAAAACAGGTGTAATACTTACCTGGGAAAATCATATGAGGACTAAATGGAGTAACTTTATTATGGACACAATACAGTGTTTAGCACATAAGTGCCCCAAGAAATGCTACATTTACTTTGCTCCTTTTGAAGCATAGCTTTATTTTGATATGCAAGTATTTCTAAATTTAGCCTGGATTAGTTTAGATTTGGATATATTAAAGTACCTATGTGGTTCTATTAAATTTTATTACTAGCTAACCTTTTTAAGTGTTCATTACATTTCACATACAGCTGGGTGGCTGTGTTTTAGTTAATTTAGTCCCCATAAAAATTGTATACAGTCATTACTCCTGTTACTCCAACTGTACAAATGAAAAGCCTAAAGCACAGAGAAGTTAATGATGTTCAAAATCACAAAGTAACAAGAGTAGCAGAGCTAATATTCAAACCCCTAATATATGTTTTCTGAGCCTGTTATGCTGTGTCTCTGATGCAATTTGTATGTTTTCATAATGAGCTAAGTTTTAGAATTCAACTAAAATGTTTTAAGAATATGAATCATATTATCATTTCTAGCACTTTGAAAATGTCACCTTCCATTTTACATAATCTTCTATAGCTAAAATATTATAAAATAAAATTTTAGTTCAGATTTGCATTGTTTATATTGTGACTATCAAGTTAAAACTAATTATCATTATTATTAAACCTAGAAATGAATATGTCCATAGTGACAGGTGAGGAAATTGATATATGGAAAAGTTACATATCTTATCCAAAATTACATAGCTATTAAGTGGCAAAGTCTCTCTTTGAAACCAAGTCTGACCCACTTCAAAACCTGTACTTTTATCCACCATACCATATTTCTTCATCTTCAGACACTGATACCAGAAATATAGTGAATTTTGTTAGCATGTGACTAATATTAGCTTCATTTCCAAATTAGTAACAGTGCAGTAGTTTAAACTGTTCTACCTAAAATTAAAATAGCTAACTTCATTTTTAATAATTATCATTACACTTATTAGATTTTTTTAAAAACATGGATCATCTTATCTATGTAATGCATATTCAGTCCAAATATATTTATGTTTATATCTAGTTTAAGTAAAGCGGGTTGTCAGCATTATGAAATACATATTACTTTATAGGCTATTTTACTATCATATAGTTATCAGTAGTTGATGAACCTCCCCCAGTATTAACAATGCTTACAGATGACCGTTTTAAAAAAAACCACAGAGCTGATTGCAATGTTAGCAAAGTATTAAAAATGGCATTAGTAGTTGTCTTATAATTTAAAAATTGTACTTAATAAACCCTATGAATAGCTTCATAAATGCAGCTTTTGGAGTATTAGCAAAGAAGCCTATAGAATTAAATATCTTCTCAATTTTTATTTCCATAATATATTGGAAAAATAAGTGATCATTCTAATTTTGATAGATTACCTGTAACCATAATTGACTGACAAGTAAGTTATTAATGACATATCATTTGAAGTCGAATTGTATTAATCATTGTGATAACATAGCTTAGTAAATAATATTTCAATGGATAGAAATATAATTGCTTTGTTATTTATACTATTTCCAAAGAGAATTTATGTATCTTCTAGTAGAAATACAATGATTCTAAGCACTGACATTCAATCCAATTCATACATCAAGTAAAAAAGGGAGAAAGCTGTAAGAAAAATGATAGATAATGTACACAGGAAAAACTAAAACTAGTGTCCGCACAGAACTTGGCTCTTCACTGTAGCCAATATGAAAGAAATTTAATGTAAATATTTTATAATTATGACATAGTATAATCTCATTAACTTGGATTAACTAGAGGACTTCTATCTGAATTTAAACTACACCACTGTACCCTAACTTGTTTTGTTTTGTATATATACAGGTCAGTGAAGCATTCCCTACCAAATACATAAGAAAGGAAACTTAGTTTTAAAGAATAGAAGAATAATATATAACTTGTTTATATGTAGAGAAATGCTTTTTAAAGTCATCAATCTCCACAGGTAGCTCAGTGGGCTTTATCCTATAATTTAAGTATTATTCTTGAAATCTAACTTACATAAATTGGCTGTTAAAACTTTTCTTAAAACAATTCAGAAATAAATCTGTAACTCATCTCTCACTGACAGCACTCAACAGTAAAGCTCTGTACAAATATTCCTTGCTATGTTTAATAATAACAATGAGTGGTTGTAACTTGATAGTCATATTATAAACAATGCAGATCTGAACTAAAATGCCAGGTAGATGAAATGAGGGAATGCATGCAGAGCATCAAGTACAAAGTCTAACAGTAAGGTTTTAGAACTCATTTGCTATTTTTAATACATGAATTTGTCTGCTGTTGGATGAAATATTTGTGACAACAAAAAGCTTATAGAGGGTGGAAGGAAATGTTAATCCTAACTTCCTAACTTCATAATAAGATAAGAATATTATGGCTCACAGAAGAATCTATATTTCTATTTTTTAGAATATATATATATATATATATATATATATTTTGGTACCAGGGATCAAACGCACAGCCTCATGTTTGCCAGGCAGGCACTTATGCCACTAAGCTAAACCACCTGTCTCCCTAGAATCTATATTTCTAAGGATGCAAAGCAACATATTATTTCCTTGTACTTGCTTCAACATTCATATTGTAATATCAACATTAAATTTGCTCATACAAGTAAATCTTTGCAATTCACCTTTAAATTTTTACATGCATAATGATCTGTATTAAGCTACTGTAAGATATACCCTTCAAATCTCACAGATAACAACGTGGATGAAAATGACTTAATGAATGTGATTATGAGTACAGATATTTAATATCAATATTTAGCATAAATATTGATATTGATGTATATAAATACTGAAGTCATTTTCTACATAAGAATTTTAGAATGTTTTCAATAAAGAAATACCTCTAAAGCTCTAGAACTTAATTTAAATTTAATTTAATTAATGCTTCTCATTATGAATAAAATAATTCTCACCTGGAAAACCCACCTGCAACTACTATAAAGTATTTCTTACCAGCATCGCACGCTTTTCTTCATCTCCTTTAGTTTCTCTTTTTTCATTTTTTTTCCTGAATATCTCTTGAAGCTGTGAGGAGATAAATCTAAAAGTTAATATCCAACAAGAGTTTCAAGGCACTAATTACCACTCTGTGCCAGGTGTTTTACCAAAACAAAGAACATAATTTAACCAATCAAGAGCATTTAAACTACATGAAATATATTTTTTGATTTCAGTATTTTTCTCAAGAGAAAGAAAAATAATGGTGACCTATGGTTAAGTTAAATGTTTAATGCTCTAGTTTTTAATTTATCACTAGTAAAGAAAGACAAGCAGTCTGAGATCCACACAGAAACAGAAGTAAAACCTATTGCACCTTTGTAGTAATACTGAAGGACTCTGGGTTTGAGTTCAGCTTCTGTCATAAATTCATTTTATTACGGTAGACAGGCACTGAGCCCTCACTGGGCTCCAACTTGCTCAGGTATTAAGTCAGGACGGACCAGATGACATACAAAGCTTCTTCAAGCATGGTGGTGGGAGAATAGGCTCTGCAGGTATAATTCCTCAGGAAAGTTACTTTAATTAAGGTTTGTTTTCTTTATCTGGGATATGGAGGTAATTCCTCACCTTGTGGGTGATAAATATTAAAAGTACTCAGCACATTTCCTGTCTCATAGGAAGTTCTCAATAAATGTTAATTATTAGTAGTAGTGGTGTTTTCTTCTTTAAAACCCTACAATTTAAAAATGAAAGCTAATCTTACCTCTTCATCAGTTTCTGGAAAGCTCGTTGTTTTACATTTTTTTTATTAGTAAATGTTTGCAGTACATAATGGTCACATTCCTCATGAGTACTGTTGCATGTGTGAAACACACTCTTCATCCCTTTCTCCTTCCCTCCCTGCACTCTCCTTTCATTTCTTGGTTCCCTTCTCCTTTATATAAAATTATCTTATTTCCTAATGTGTTTTTTATGTCTTAGATTTCTGATACAGGAGAAACTATGTAATATTTAAGCTGTGTGTCTGCTCTTACTTAACTTTAAGGTCTTATGGTGTATCCATTTTCCTACAAAGGACTTGTTTATCCTTCTTTGTGGCAGAGGAGTATTCCCTTGTGTATAATTGCTATGCTTTCTTTATTCATTCATCTGGTAATGGATGTGTTGGCCACTTACAGGATTTACGAATTATACTGTTTTAAAGATGGGTATGTATCATTGTAATATCCTGGGGTTTTTTGCAGGGGGGTACCGAGGATTGAAGTCACAACTTTGTGCTTGCCAGGCAGGCGCTTATGTTACTGAGCTAAATCCGCAGCCTGTGATATGGTGTTTTCAGCTCTTTTGGGAACAGCAGAATTTCTATTTTTTATGGTTAGAGGAATCTCTATACTGATTTCCATAGCAGTTGTACTAGTTCACAGTCCCACCAACAATACAGAAGGATTCCTTTTCCCCACAGTCTCTCCAGCTATGTTATTGTTTGATTTCTTGATGATGCCATTCTTTCAAAATTAAAATGGAACCTCAGTGTCGTTTTGATTTGCATTTCTCTAGAACATGAATGTTCATTATTAAACTCATACTCTATTTTTAACAGAAGATCCATAAATCCTCTCTGCAAGTAGTATAAGTAACAAATAAACAAAATATCCAGAGATGATTAACAGATGTTTATGTATTTATTGGTCATTTGTCCTTTGGATCCAATAAAAAAAAAGAGCTTACTGCACTTATGTACATAATTTGGACAATTACTTCAATCTTTTTTAAAAATACACTAGTAGTTGAAAGTCAAATAAAAATGTTACTTCCCAAGATTTTAAACTTATACAAATAATTTAGCAAATAATTCCACCTTCTGTTTTAGGTTCCATTTGCAAAGAAACAAGTAAATATCACTTATGAGGCAGCAGTACATCTAAAAAAATCAGCCCTCAACAAGGATAGGTTTTTACAGGAGTGTAGACTGGAAAAGAATAGGAGATCAGTGTGAATGGTTTTATCTCCCAACTCCACAGACTATGTTCCAAAAGATATCTACATAAGCAACTTTCAAAAAATGTTTTTAGTTGTTAGTTTTTAATTTTTGAGACAGGATCTTGCTAAGCTGTCTAGAATAATCTCCAATTTATAACCTTTCTGCCTCATCTCTTGAGTAGCTGGATTTATAGGCATAGGCCACCAGTGACAACAGACTACCTGAGCAGCTCTGAAAGAATTAAGATCTCCAAAAATTCATCTTTATGTCAGTGGGGTAGAACTTGGCAGTCTAGGTACACAATTCTTATTCAAAATTATTTAGACAAATAGTTTCTTTCTGAAAGTTCCTAAAATATTGCTGTGTGTCATCAAAACAAAACTATATTAATTAAACCTATTTTAAGATGGTAAGAATGTATGTCCGTGTACTGCAGTGGAAGTGAAAGCCCCCGCGTTCCCACTACTTTATAACGTAACAGAATGAAGGTTCCAGTCCAGTGGCTTTGGCTAAGGGATTTCACACGGCCAAGGATTACATGAGTGTTAGTTTAAACTTTCTGATAGACACCATTAATTAGTCTGATTCCTTTTGAAAGGCCAAATGTTAAATGGATGGTTTTTATCTCTTTTCTTCCTACCAAACAAAAGAATAATTTCCTATATTTCTTTTGTGTTGTACCTCTGAAGAAAATTTGAAGATCATGAAACGATTTTATTGAGAGATTTTTAGTGGCTGTTACAAAGGAAAAATAAAAACAAAATGGTTATGTATGTTGCCCTCCCTTTTTCTTTTAACTAACAGAGTTCAAAGACAGAGTTGAACATTAATGTTAAGGGCAGATCTTGTTACTCTAAGCAATATATTAATATTTATTTACACTTTAGAACAAAAACACAATAGGTATTTTTGCCACAGAAACACATGTGGGATACAGAGGTAAAAAGAGAAAAAAGAATTCTAGAAAGGGAGATGGGAAGATAAATGACCAGCAGATGTCAGATAATTCCCAAGGCTGGACCAGTCAAATGAAAATACTGAAAGAAAATACCTTAGAACTGTCAGCTATTGGTCACAGACAATGGAAGAAACAGGGAAGTAAGCCCAAGACAGGAACACTGCATCAGGCAATGCCAGTCATAAACAGAAAAGAAAAGGTTTTTAAAAAGTATGATGGAGACTCAGTATTAACTTGGCAAAAATAATCTCAAGATTGCCTGATACTCATCCAACAAAAAATATCCAATATATCCACACTTCCAGATAGTACATAAACCATAATAATCTTTGTATACTAAACAGGATTTATATCTTTATAATGTAAATATTCAAAGTGTATAAGCATATAACAGTTAATTAAATCAGGTGAAAGCGTAAGTTTTTTACTTTCCTATATAGTAGTATTCTTAATAATGCAAAACCATAAAATACAAGTGGGAAGTATTTATTGATAAAATGTAGCATATAAAGTACATACCACCAAAAACTCCTTTTTATCCACCATCTCATTGCCATCAGTGTCAAACATGTTGAAAGCTATTCTAAAACCTGCATGTGGCTCTGCCATAAAAAACAAAAAAGTATTTATAAAATACAAAAATGTATTTTAAATCTATCTTAGTTGTAAACAGTTACTTATATTCTGTACAGAAATACCTTTTTAAACCAAGAAATTTAAAGCAACATGTTACTATTAATATAAAAAAGCTATATAGAAATATACATATTTCTGGTTCATCTATTAGAAGACTTAATAACACAATGAATAATGTACTTTATTTTTGTCTTACTTTTGTGAAGCTGGGATTGAACCCAGGGCCTGCACATGCTAGGCAAGCACTCTACTACTGAGCTACAGCCCAACTGAGTGATATGCTTTGTCTTTATGTGATCCTGCACAGCACTCACAGGAAAAAACTGATTTCCTTCTGGAGTATGAAAAGCCTATCAATTTGATAAAAAGGAAAATATCAGCTCATTATATTTCAAATATTTTAATATGATTAACTAATTATGACACAATGAACCAGTCCTCATTCTTTAGAGAACTGTAACTGAAATGACCTACAGAAATGAACAGCAAGTCCAAGAAATTACAGACTTGAGTTTAGACTTCTACAGACTTCAAAAACAGAAATATAAAATAAAAGAAGTCTCAATATGTAATTCTCAACTCCTAAAAATATGGGGCAAATGTTTTTTGAAAAACTTTCAAATTGCTTCACTTTCAGGAACCTTATATATAATGAAGATCACCACTTCCTTTCTTTCAATTCTAAAGCATAGAGAAGAAAGCCTAGGAATGAAGAAAATGTAAAAGTGTCTTTTAAAGAGGAGTCACTGCACATGTCTTTTTCAAAATATTTGACCTTTCCTTTGGAATCACTAGCAAAAACTTTTAAAAACAGACCCCTCCCCCACACCCCCACACAGATACACTGATGTTACCTGTTATGAAATCTTGAACCTGAAAAGAGAGAAGCACACAGCCCGACTTTCTTCACTGTCCGTGAAACTGACAGAAGTCAGTCCTTTCTGTTAGGTCATTTCTTCCGTGTGTTTTAGAAATCTAACCTTACTTTCATTATCATTTACTTGAGAAGTAATAAAAATGCACACACACTCTTTTCCTTCTTTCTTTCTTTTTTTCTTTCTGTTTCTTTGAGACAGGCTCTTACTCTGCAGTTCAGGCTGGCCTTGAACTCACTTTGTAGCCCAGGCTGGCCTTGAACTGGCAGTGATCCTCCTGCCTCAGCCTCCCAACTGCTGTATACTTCAAAAAGATCTTAACAACATATCAAGAACAGCAGTCCTTATAAACACTGATTTAACGGGGAAATCCATAGTAAAAGGTAAAGAGGAAACACATACATGCACTGTAGATTATGTAGCCTACCCCCTCCCAGCCCTCTTCTCACACTTTTCTTGGCTGCAGTCTATAAACAACATGCCATAATTTTCCCTTTAAAACTCTTTAAAGCTTCTATAGATGTGCCCTGAACTTCAAGGAAACTTCACAGTGTCTAAGGGAACTTCTAAGCAAAACCCACCTACCCGCTTTCAACAAGCAGCTCTTTAACCAGCACTATTCTCATTTTGGCTTTCAGTTTGAGTATGTATTACTATTAACTTTGCACTCACTATTGTTCTGGTTAGTAAGAATGCTTTTCAATCCATGTCTGAGACGCTCCTTGGACTCACTCTAATGTTCATGTTGGTATTCGTTATTGACTGGACTGCACCATCACTATTTCAGGCTGGAAGAACTTCAGGTGGCCCTACTACAAGCTGCACAATATACATCAGTAATATTTTATTTTCATTTTAAATCCAGAAATAAAATAGCGAAAAATAAAAGAATATAACTTTGAAACACGTGCTCACTTCTGCAGGACACATGTTAATTTTGAAACACATCTGTGTCATGAACACATTCTTTTCTCCCCTATAAAACTTGCTACACTAGAACTAAATGTAACATCATTCTTTGCTAATTAAAGAACAGTATAGTGGTGTAAATTTTCTAATCATGTAAGTACACTGTATGTTAAAACTTGTTTCTAATGACAGTTTTATTGATATTCTTTTTTCCATATACCTCCACAAGTCTCCACAATTGGCAATTCCAAGAACAACATTCTATTCTCATTCATTTCTTTCTTCATTCATCAACTATTTTTGAGTGTGCTATGTGTAAGACACTGTCCTTGATAGGACATGAATAAGATATTTTTGCCACTGAAAAGAGACAGATAAGAGCACATAAGCCAATAATACTTTAAATTAACTTAAGTGCTATGAAGAAAAAGAGAGACCTGGGAAGTGGAGCTATTTTAGAAAGGTCAGGTAGCAGTCCTTTAAAGCTTCACACCTGAAATGCAACTGCACGATGTTTATTCTCGTAAGGTTCTCCAGCAAAGCACTGATGGCAGAAAAAGCACAAGCTCCAGATCTGTGCAGTAAGAATTCAAGGAACAGAAAGGCCACGTGGCTGGAGCAGAGTAAACAGCACTAGAGCATGCAGTGTCCCCCAGTAAATGCAAAGAAGTATTTCTGAAACGAAAACATTAGTAAAGCCTAACACATTTCATGAGAACTGCTGCAAAGTGAGAAGATGAGAGTAACAAAGCCGCTGTTGGCTGGATGACGGGTATTCTCACGACTCCCAGGTATGGGACTCACGACTCATTCTCACTTAGTCTGGCAGAGCAAGCTTTTTCAAATGAGTGTGTGGAAACATTATTATATGCCCTGACTGCTGGGGTGTCATGTAGATTAAAAGGAACAATAAATAGGTATGTGGTAGATTTATAATTTATACACATTTTATTACTATTCCCAAGATACTTCCCGACTCTTGACAACACTATACTTCACATTTTTCTGTGTCATTTAGACATTTTTATAATACAATAAACATAGACCTAAAGCAATTTTCAATAGTAAAATAAGTTAAGAAAGATCTGTTTTATAAGATTCAGGTTAAAAAAGAAAATTGTATCTACAAATAGATTTAATGAATATACTTACTTGTTAAAATACACAAAAGAAAAAGATATTCTGTGTAAGAAATCACACCTAGAAGAAAAATAGTATCAATTATGCTATATGAAATATTATTTGATATGCATCAAAATAAAAACAAACACTATGTGTACTCTATAGCTTTAAAGTGGATGCTAAATATTGTTTTAAATGAGGCTAAATTAGCAGTCTAAAGTCTGTAAAAGAAGCAGCAAAATTAATTTTACTTTCATTGTTCCGTATGCTACTGTAGAGCCCCATACAAAATCCTCATTAATGCTCTCAAATATATTCATAAGAAGTCAAAATTGTGTTTAGTTGTAACTTTTAAACTTATTGCTAGTTTTTATGCATGAATCTCACACAAAAATGTCAGAAATGGCTAATACTAAAAAAAAACCAGCTTAATTACTTAACAGTTAATAAAATATTTAGATATGCTTGCTTAGAAATTTGATTTTGTATTGAATGAAAGTTTATATTCACCAGTCTTCTGCTATAAAATTATCATTTATTATTCTGACAAACAATGCTTCTATTAAAAGTAATCTTAAGTTTTTATATCAATTGAATGGATTATAATATACGTACCTGGAGTTCTCTATAAATCTGTAATTACAAACTTTAAAAGGAGATTGGTTGAAGTAAATAAAAATATACATCCTGTTACTTGAATTCTTGCCTTTGTACTGTAATACCCAAAACTAGAATTAATGGCTTTATTGACACATCCACGGAGATACAGAGATAATTAAATTAGGAATGAGTCTATAATACTTATCTAGGTAGCACATAATTTGATGTTTGGTAAAAGAGTATAAAAATCCTTAAATAATCAGATTGTGAACATTAAATGTCTATTTTATCTGATGTTCTTTGAGGCTACTCTATTTGTTATAGAACAAAGAGACGTGGAGTCACTGTCTGGCAGTTTGTCAGAAAAATGAAGGGAACTAGCCAGAAGGCTTTCAAAGCATTCTCCTCTTTTGTTTATACTAGAATATTGTGGCCTATAGACAGATAGTTCTGGTTGATCGCCATGAATGTTATGGGAGAAAGATTCTGAAATGGTCAATGTATATAAAGATACAATACTTAGATTTCATAGTGATCCCTCAAAAAGAAAAAAGCACAAATGCAAAAGGACAAAAGAGAAATAGGATTGGAAATGGCCTTGCTGTCTCCACAATCCCATGTCACCAACGTGCTCTAATTCATCTGATAAAATACACAGAGTTGCTGGTTGACATAAAGAATTTTAGTAACTGCTATATATTTTTATTTGATAATTAACTGAAGATTTCCCTTGTGAGAGTGGTTACTTAAGAGTGAAAGTCTTGATCACAGTTTTCATGGTAGGGACTTATCGTAAGACTACGTGGTTAAGGAAGTGGCTTAATCCA
Source organism: Cavia porcellus (assembly GCF_034190915.1). Lineage (NCBI taxonomy): Eukaryota > Metazoa > Chordata > Mammalia > Rodentia > Caviidae > Cavia > Cavia porcellus. The sequence continues at coordinate 6,844,499 of NW_026947507.1, read as the reverse complement.
CAGGAAAGCAGAATAAAGTGAAACTCATAATTTAATAAGGAAAATACTAATAAAGATGAGTTTTAGATTCTTAATGCCTTCCAATTACAAATATGAAAAACTATAAAACTCTTTAGTTGATTTAAGGTTAGTCACAATCGAAGAAAAGTTAAAATGAATATACTAAAACTTAAATGAATACTAAATTAAATGAATACTGAACATGCAATCTTTAGAAAGAGAATAAGAACAAAATGAGTTTTCTTTTGAAAATTCAGTAAAAATTTTTTAGAAGTTTTTAAATAAGTATTACATTGTTTAATTCCCCTATTATGATACATTACAACAGGCTTAGTTGTAAAACTAAATCTATGTGACACTTTTTCTTTAGCATTACATATCAACTAATTTTAAAACTGCACAATATTTTCTTCCTGGGTAATGTTTTAAACAGATAAATTTCTTCATTTTAAAATTGATCATTAACAGTTCTAAAGACTTAGCTTCAAAATTACCCATTTAATGTCTATTTAAAAGCCACAAATCAGTTTCTCTGCTTCACTAGTTTACAGGACCTAAAGGTTCTAATGGGATAACTGATTGCCTTAATAATTTGAACAGGACGATACAGATGCAAACTACCCAGTGGGCCACTGGCCAAGTGTAGATATTTAAGTTTAAATTAATCAAAATTAAAAGTTTAGTTCCTCAGACTGGCCACTTTTGGTTTATGGCTCCCAAGACAGCAGACAAACAGAACATCTCCAGCACTGCAGATAGTCCTCACTGTGCTAAACAATCTCAGGGGGTGGAGTTGGGGAGTGGGGGTGGGGGTGGGGGTGGGCAGTATTTCTACATTAAGCCTTTTTCTTAACTAAAATGAATTTCTTCCATACATTTGTTCTCTATTTGGTTCAATTTTAATGTTCTCATAAGATGTATTAAGGGAAAATTTTAAAATTCATCCTACTTAGCTGCTCCTTCGGAGCAATGAAAATCAGTTTAAAATACGCATGGCGATCTTTAAGAGAACTTCCAGGAGAAACTTCCTACGAACCCTTAACAGATCTTGACATGTGTTTCTCAAAGTAGAGTTAGGAAATATCTAAGATAAAAGACAAAGTAACTTCTTTCTTTTGGATTCAGTGTGAGCCAGGTGGAAATAATATGAACTATTTATTCTACTTAGATAAAATATATGAATTGTAACAATTCCTTTAATGTATTTGTCTTCGTAGTAAAATAAGTATAATATTTTCAGACCAATATCTTTGGTTTTCTTTGATGAAAAAGAAAAATAACTTTAATTCTTTAATCTTTGTATATTCTTATATTTGAGAATATAAACAAGAATACCTAGGAAACATTCTATTGTAAGATTAAGCATGTTTTATTAATTTTTTTCTATAAATAAATGCAAAAAGTACACTGTGAAAGAAAGCTGCAGTAAAAGGCACGCATTACTTCTGAGGGCCAACTAATGCATGAATTAATAAATTAAATTAGATGCATGCATATAGACAAAGTTGAAACAAGTGGATTTTGCAGTGAGTGTTGTTTATAAAAGAAACATGTTTAAATTTTGTTGGCAAAAGACATGCATAAGAAGTTTTCATATTGATTATATTTAGGAATATCTATAATTCCCTACAAATAAAATGGAAAGAAGAAAAATAGACATTTGAAGATCTAGTATTTTTGGAAAATACTTTCTACAGTAAACTGTGCTTTGCTTTTCATTATGGTTCAAGGGCATTTCTAAACTATAAAAGTTCATATTTTGTAGCCATGTATGGTGGCTCACACCTGTAATTCCAGCACTCTGCAGGCTGAGGCAGAAGGACTGTTGCAAGTTCAAGGCCACAAAGTGAGTTCAAGGCCAGCCTGAACTGCATAATGAAATCTTATCTCAAAAAGATCAAAAAAATTTTCTATTTCTGTAAAAAAATGTAAAAGACAGGAATACATGTATCAAATAACATTAAAAACTGCCTTGATCACACTACTCAAAAATAACAGTTCCCAGAATCATTCATATTTTATATTTTTTCAATATATACACACATTTGTGATTTTAGAATTCTATGAGAAAAATTTTATATTTTTTCAATATATACACACATTTGTAATTTTAGAATTATTTTGTCTATGAGAAAATATGTATACATGACATTATAAATAACAGTGTCAATGTCAAAATGTATATACTCATGCTAATTTACCTCTTTCCTTAAGATTTCGAAATAGCTTTGATGATCCCTTCCAAACTGGTGGTGTTTCTGAGAGCATCTGATTTAATTCCTATGATGGAAAAATATCATAATCCTGATTAATAAATAGAAACATTTTTCTTATACAGCACTTAAAAATTAACTATCCATGCCAAAAAATTCTTCATTTGAAAGATCTGAACTATGGCATTATTTATCCCATTTTCTGCCTGTAGTTCATTCAACACAAAGATCAGTATTTGTCCACAGTGCATATATTAATAGTGAAAACACTGTACTAAATTAAGCCATCTAAAATTTCAGATAAATTTCATAACTAAACAACCAAATTACAGTAAAGCAGGATATTCTGCTTTAATTTCTGAAGCCCATTATAAAGCTATAGTTTTATGAAAGCTATGGTTTCTCATCAGGAGATGATCACCTGACTTCACATTCTTTTTAGTGGCACTGGTAGATTTGAGGGGCTTTGAGTAGAGGACATAGATAAATAAAGGAATATGCTAAGAAGGAATGAAAATTATTTTAGTTACCTCAAGAATGATGACACTGGATGATGTAGATGACAGGGGTATTAGGTTACTGTATCTAGTTGCAATTTTTTTTCTAATTTTAACAAATATTCAGTAAAGAACAGACTTCAACTGCTGCTTAGTTATCAGCTTTTACAGACCTTCCCCTTCTGTTTTTGGTACCAGGAATCAAACTCAGGACCTCACATTTTCCAAGTAGGCTTTTATGACTCATATAATAAAATGACTTTTTAATTTATTGTGAAGACTTTGTGAAAGTAAGTTAAAACTGTAATTTGGTTAGTATTCTCAGTACTTTAAGAAAACCTGACAAGTTGCACATAAAAATTCTCTGTGAGATTTATAAGCAACCATTTTTAAATTGCAAAGCAATAGTACCAGGAAACTATGATATCCTGAGGATGTCAAAGACAGAAACATTTTTAGTGGGTTTAAGGGCCTTTGAAGCCCATTTGTGGATTCTTTCATTGATTTTTCTTTATGGTACTATATCTCCATTGCAGGTAACAGATGCTACAGGTGAGAAGTACTGGCTGATTAAGGTACCAATGACAGTGATAAAGTTCAGGTATGAATAATAATGAAAAGATATTCATGAAAAGTATATTTACTGTTTAGATAAAAGTAAAAATATTTTTACTAGAGTATGAGATGTCCTTTAAAAGGCATTTTTCATACACTTTATGTTGCTTGATTTATATCATCAGTTGTATGAAAGATATTTCTCTCCATTTCAATGCCTCTAATTGGATTTGTTCTAGCTTAAACTGCTCCAGAGTTTACGACTATTTACTCTTGAATCATAGTTACCCTTGAATGCCCTCTATCTGACCAGCAATGGATTCATATAGTACTGTATTTTATTTCTTAAAAAATCCTCATTATGCATATTTTACTGAAAATTAGAAGTAGGCAACATACCTCACTCAAGGTCATACAGTTAGTAAATGAGAGAGGCAGAGTCTTACTGGCTCCAAGCAGCCTATCTTAGTAATAATCTAGTTTCTCTGGCTTAGATCACCCAATTGACACAGTTTTTCTTGAAAATTTCTGCTGATGTTAAGGACTTAAAATTTATTAAAATCTTAATATTTCCATTCATGCTGAAAATCTTACTTTTTTAGTATTCATCCTGGGCTCTTACAGTAGTGCTTTACAAAAAAGAATCTGGGCTTTCTCCCTGGTTTCTGGGAGAATCTAATTCCCTGCATGATTCTTGGGTCTCTACTGAGATGACTGAGGATGGTGGCTGGTCACCAGGAGGAGCTACTGTAATTAGATTACTGCATCGACCCAGCTAGACCTGTTGGGAAAGGAAAAGTCCTAGAGACTGAGTTCAATCACACAGCCAATGATTCAATAATTATGCCCAGGTAATAAAACTCAACGAAAAGATCTGAAGACCAAGCTCAGTGGAGCTTTCAGGTTGATAAACACACTGATGTGCTGGGAGGGTGACACAGTCTGATTTCACATGGAGAGGATGCAGAATTTTTTCACCAGGTGCCTCCAAGACCTAATCCTTTGATTATTTGCTGGTTTAATTTATATCCTTCATAATAAAATTGTAATCATAAGTCAAACATTTTCCTGAGTTCTATGAGTCATTCTAGAAAACTATGAAACCTAAGAGGAGTTATAGGAAACTCCTAGCTTTGTAGGCAGTAAGGCCATAAATGTGTTGGCCTGAAGACCCCTGAACTTGAGGTAAGCATCTGAGATGACAGCCATCTTGCTAAGCATTATACCCTTGAACTGATAGACTCTGTCACTGTCTTCAGATGATTAGTATCAGAATTGTATTTCAATATTGCAAGTAGGTAACAAATAAATATTTATTAAATTCAGTTTCCTGAAATTATACATGATTTTAAAGGATTTATATGATTTTATTAAGTGAATACAGTTTTTAAAAATTTATGTAGTGTAGTTAATATATTTACAAGAAAATTACTCAACACAAACAACTATAATCCAAGGAGTCAAACTGAAGTTTACTGAACGTTTTTTAAGTCTAATTCCCTAGTGAGGTACCTTTACATAGTATTTTGTGATTGAAAATATTAACTAATCTCTTATATACTGTTTTGTAATTTACCTTTATGCTTCCTGTATAATGGGCATATATTCCTATCAAATAGTTTTCATTTCCACATTAGTGGCTACAAAGCAGTGATCAGTAATAGCTGACATTCAGTTCTTTCCATTCTTCACCAAGATTAGGCAAGCACACATTCCATTAGCAGTCAGAGCAATGATTTTACTCATCATGACCTCTAGGAAACTCTACTGTACACTTCTGAGAGCATGGAGAATGAATAAAACAAGTATCTTCTCAGTAAAGATGAAAATGACTTTGGCTTTATAGATCTTTGAAAAGGTCTCTTCATTTTAAAGAACTGCTGATCTGTATTATTCTACAACCTGACTTTGCAAGGTTTAGTCACGTTTACTCTATAAGTATTCAGTTTTACTCTGTACTATTATATTTACTTTTAGTATGTCTGTACATAATTTTATCCATTTCCTAATGACTGACATTTATATTATTTCTAAATTTGTATTATTACAGTATTTTAGGAAACAACAAACAGGAATCCTAGTGTAAATGTGCAAACATTTTTCTGGCTCACATATTGTAGAAGTGGGATTTCTGATAAGCATTTTCAATTTTATTGGCAAAAGCCAAATTTCTCCAAAAAGTAAGCATACCGATTTATTTTCTTACCTGGTTCCTTCTTATCCTTGCTAATTATAGGAATTTTCAGATTTCTGGATGCTAACAATCTGGAGGCCAAGAAATAGTATTATAGTGCAGTTTAATTTGTTTATCTCTGGTTATTAGTGATGTTGAGATCTTTTATGTGTATTTATTGCCTGTTGTACCTGTTTGTCCACAACTTTTAAAAAAAATAATATAGCCCAGGTCAGTCTTGAACTCACTATACAACCCAGGCTGGCTTGAACTTTCAATCCTTAGCCTCCTAAATGTTGGGATTATAGGAATGTTGCACTACACTGGTTGTCCATTTGCTAAGCTGATTATTTTGTTTGTTTATTTATTAATTTACTGGAGTGTATGTATGACTGTAAGTCTTTGTTCTTAATAATTTGTTTCACAATATGCTGAAGCATATTTCTTTAACACTACTGATACTTTTTTCGGTGCCAACATTTTTAACATTTAATTTAGTAAAATATTTCAATAATTTCCATTTTGTTTTGTCCATGTCTCATCTAAAAAACCTCTAATTTTTTGCTTAATCTTCTGGAATATTTTTCATAAATAAGAACATAATCCATGTGAAATTAGCTTTTGAATATGGTAGTGGTATAGAGGTTTAATTATATTTGCTTCCAAATAGAAAGTCCATTATTCTAATGACTACGATGAAGAGGTCAATTTTTTTCTACAATGATTGATGGATTTCCCATAAATACCTGGATCTGTTTCTGGATTATATATATTTTACTACCTTGATCTTCTTTTAAAAATTATAATGATATATTTTAATTATAGCTCTATTATTAATCTCAATATGCAAGAGCCTTTTGTTCTCATCTCAGTGGGCTCTTTTTCTTCTTTCCTTTTCACAATTGTTCTAAATTTTGCAGCCAACACTCATACAAATGAATTTAAAAAGTTAAATCCTAAATAAATTCTGTTGGAATTTTTATTACAGTGGTAATACATTTAGAGATAAATTTGGAGGAAATTATTATCGTTAAGAACTAGGTCATTGTTCATGAACACGATACTCATCTTTCTAAAACTGAAATATAATAATGTCTCTCACACTTTCTGTTGAGGACACTGTGGAGTTCCTAACAGTTCTTGTTGCCATTGTGAAATATGCCTTATTTGGAGCTAGCACTGGCATTGTTGGTGTAGATACACAACGCCAGCATGGTGCTAACTTTAGTTCATTGATCTTATAGTAAGCAGCAATCTTGATAAAAATGTTTACTGAATTTGACTAAATTTGAAATGTATGCATTTTTACATTTGTCTTTCAATCAAATTGTTTTCTAGTATTCTAAATCTTATAGCAGCCTCTCTCCTTTTAAATTTTTTTGTCCTACAGTATGTTATGGTCTAAATTGTGTCCTCTGCACCTTCAGATTCACATTCATATGTATCTCCTAATTTGACTATTTTGGAGAGAGGTCCTATAAAGAGGTAAGTAAGGTTATTATATAAGATCATGAGATTATCATGGTCCTAATCCACTAGATCAATATGCTTATTATAAGAAGAGATTAGGACAGATATACACAGAGGAAAGACTGGAAAGGCAAAGGGAAGACAGCCATCTGAAAACCAGGAAGCAAGGTCTCAGGAGAAACTAACTTGCTGATATCCACATTTTAGGTTTCTACTTCCAAAGGTATGAGAAAACAAATGCATGTTTTTAAAGCCACCTAACCTATAGTACTTGGTGGCCAGCTAGAAATGTAAGCTAATGGGATCTATTATTCTGCTAGATTATTTCATAAAATGCAGTGGAAGAGTAATAGCTAGTATATTTGCAGCATGTCTATGTAAAGAAAATGTCTCTAAAGTTTAAAAAGTAAATGACACTTGTTATATGTTCTGAGGAATCCCCTTTACTAGTTAAGAAGTTGGAAACGGCCAAATTAAAAATAGTAAATGATCAGTACACACAGCCATTTTGAGCCCCTCACCCTGACAGGCCCTGCATCTTCCCCTCGAGCCAAATCTGTCTTAAATTTTTGTTAGCATTCCTTAGTTTTCCTACCTATGAATATATCACTAAAAATAAGGTTTTTACTTTTCCAGTTTGGGGCTTCATATAAATGGAATTATATTTTATGGTTTTGTAAATTGCTTGTTTTATTTACTATTGTTTCATTCAGACTCACCTAGGAAAGCATTGCTATAATGCACTTGTTTTCACTGTTGCATAGCATTTACTATACCAATATATCAAAATTTATTATTCCTACTATTATGATGTTTTTTTACCATAATAAACAAACTATGAACATTTTTGTGAACTTCTGGTGCATAAAAAGTGGTTTCTTTGGTGTATACATTGGTCTGAAACTACTGGGTCACAGAGTACATTCAAATGTAATCTTAATAAGTACATGTGCATGCACTGTCATAGAATTGAAACCCAGGCATGGAATTGCTGGTTATAGTGAATGTACATCTTCAATTTTAGTAAATGATACCAAATTGTTCCCCAAAGAGAACACATCAATTTACATTTGCACATGAGATGTATCCTTAATCTTGACCAGTCATTAGAATTGTCCATCTTTTTATATTCTGACCCTCTGCAGGATAAAAAAAGTACTATCATCTGATTCTTTTATTAGCATGTCTAATGATTACATTTACTGAGGGGAGACTGCATCTCCGTAATACATTTTAGTTCCTTTTTTGCCCCCTTCCATCACCATCCTCCCTGCTTCCTTCCTCCAACTCTTGTTCCCATTCCCATCTACGAAGGCTCAGTTTCCATTTTTTCAATTCCCTTTTAGTTCCTTGTTCCTCCTTCTCTCTCCCCTTCTATTTCTGTTCCCTTTTCAATTTGACAAAGGTCTATCTACTTTCTATTATTTAAGTGTTTTTTTTCTCTTTATTTATATTTTGGGTTTTTCATGAAAGAGAATAAAGAAAATGTGGTATTTATACACAATGGAGTACTGCTCTGCCACAAAGAGGGATACATGTGAAATGTTTGCAGGTAAATGGATTGTGCCTTGAGACCATAATATTAAATGAAATAAATCAGATACAAAAGTTTAAATTACACGATCTGATTTTAATTGCAAAATTATACATGTAAAGTACATAAAAATGTATGTATGTATGTATATATATGCAAGCGTATGTATGTCAAGAGCTTTAACTTACCTGTTTGGAAAGTGACTTCCACGTTTTAGCAACTAAAATAAATATAGAACAATTAGATAATAAATATGTCATGTAATGTATATCCATATTTAGCAACCATCTAAAACCATAATTCAAAACCAAACTTCCATGTTCTAAGGTAAATTTTTTAACCTCAAGATTTGAATCTAAGATATTATTTTATGTTACTAGTTTGTATCATTGTATCATAGCCATAAATTGTCTATACTAAGCAATAATCACTAGATTAGTAAAAACAGTGTGAGTTGGGGCTGGGACTTAGCTCAGTGGCATAAGTGCCTGCTTGGCAGACGCCATGTCGTGAGTTCTATCCTCAGTACAGAAAACAAAACAAAACAGAACAAAAAACAATTGGAGTACCTAATACCTGCCTAAGAACAATCTCCAGGTCGGTACTGGTATGCAATGAGCCAGTAACATATCTGTAACAGAGCTGCATTATAGGAGAACTTGTAAATAATAATTTGTTGCATTTCTACAGTGACAACTGATATTTTTTTCAATGTGTCAATGGAATTATTTCTGGATAATTAATAATGCATCAAATTCAACATTTTAAAGGTATTCTTTTCTGTGCACCTTTTTTTTTTTTTTTTTTTTTTTAATGTCAGTTACACACACACTTTTTTTTTTTTTCTTTTCTTTTTTCCGGTACCGGGGATCGAACTCACGACCGCCTGCTTGCAAGGCAGGTGCTTATGCCGCTGAGCTAAACCCCCAGGCCCTGTGCACCTTTTTTTAAAAGCAATACAAAACTCATTTTATGATTGACAGGGAGGAACTAAGTTTTTAAAATTTAGCAAATTGATTTTCACGGAGATAAATAAATGTCTTTTCTATGTTACAACATCCTTCACCCAAGACAGTTTATATAAATATGTAATCAAGTAGTTAAAATCACAGGTCTGTAAGTTAGAACTTAGCATGTAAACTTAACTGTGTAGACTATACGCATTCATTTCATAATGACACTTTCAAAATGTAAATAATACTTATGATTTTTGAAATGTAGCAGTAAGAAAAAAGAAAAGTAAATGGCACAAAAGTACAGGTGCATGCTCTTATGCAATGCTCAGAATCTAATTATCAAAAGAGGAAGTTATATACGTTCTTCAGTTTTGAAGGGTTTATGAGATATTCATGGTAAATTATTTATGGAGACATAGTCCTTCTACCAGAGACATACAATATTCAACTCTACTAGCTTTTAAAAAAAAAGACTAAAGAGCCATTAAGATAGCTTTTCAAAGGATTTTTAGACTATAAGTTCTTCATTTCATATGGAGTTGCTATCTATATAAATACAAGTTAAGTGGAGAAGGGGACTTTAATTCTACTGGAAATATTTTATTTCTTAAACTGTAGGTTTATGTTCATTTTATTCTTAATACTTCCTTGTATTACTAAAAATTTTAAATAACAATATATTTTTAAAAATCTAAATAAGATAATTTTTGATGGTATGTAAAAATAATTACTGATTTTAGCTCTACAAGGGAAATCCACCTTTTAGATGTTATTAAAAAGTGATAAAACAAATTTCCTAGTTTTCCAAAACACTGTAACAATCAACTACTATTGTATTTATACACTGCATCATTTTTCCTGTTGAATGTCATTATAACACTATATTTTAAAAAGTTTAAATCATGCTTGTAAATTCAAGTGATGATGATGACTATAGATACTAACACGCATTAAATGCTCACTACATATAAACACAATTTATTCATGGATTCTCAAAAAATCTGCAAGAAGCTATTACTATTTTTATATTAGTAGTATTGACTAATTAATACAAATTTAAAAATCTACATTAGACAATCAATTAACTATAAGTCTTACCATAGCCTTCACATTACTTTTAAAAAGAATCATATTTAATTTTTAGCCTTTCTATCACTATTGCTCTACAATCTCAAAGTGCATGCTGTGAATATACCAATATTCTCCTTGTGTTTCTTCATTCACAATTTATCCCACTTTAGATACTATCCTCATAGTCTCCAGCAAAACAATTTTTTAAAATGTATTTTAATGGATTAAAATCTTGCATAATCATGCCTCTATCTCAAATTCCTCTGGTGCTGCATGTCCTTTTAGTTTAGTGGTCAAATAGTATCTCAAAAAATGTTAGCATTAACATTCACTGTCTTCTTCATCTGCTACTCATCTCTACAATATGGTCTTTCCCTTATTCACTCCACTGGAATCCATTTTAAAAAATTATTGGTAACTTTCATATTATTTCATTTTTCTATCCTTATCTAACTTGACTTTGTAGCAATTCCACTCAACCTTTCTGGCCATTCTCCTTGACTTCTCTGACTCTATACTCTTCTAATTTTCTTCTCCTAGCTCTGGACTCTCTTCTGTCTTAAGGCTTGTCCTTTTCAACCTTTGCATATTCATCTTTTAAAGAGTAGGTGTTCCTCAAGGATTAGTCCTTGGTCATCTATATGCTCACACCATACTGTTTCCCTAGGCAACTTCATCCTTACACATTGCATTATCAATCAAATACAGATGAATATTTTCCCTTAATCTCCCGTGGAAATAATCCAAGGTATTAGTTTATTAAAAACAGTTCATCAAAAACTAGTCTGTGAAGAAGCCAATTTACCAAATTATTGAGAATTTATTTTAAAGTTTGATTTTGCTATGTCTTTGCCTCTGGAGGAAAAATGGCTATAATTGTTTTAATCTAGTTCAAAGTATTTATGTGACAGTTTCAAGCAAATTAAACAACTGGTTAGGTAGTATACTGATTTTTGATTTTTCATTTTCCAGTGAAATGAAATGAATTAGGAGACAAATCCAACTGCCCAGTCTTTTATGCAAATCAAATGCATTGTGTCAAAAACTGAACTAGTGATTTTCTCCTTAAACCTCATTCCTGGATCATCCATCCAGGTGAGCCAGCCAGAAACCCTCTGTGCTCTCTGCTCTTTCACCAACACCTCTGAGGCTTAACAGCCAAGTTGTGATACAACATCAACCATAATTTTTAGAAAAGGCAATTAAAATATTCTCTTTCTTACTATCTCTATATTCATGCATTTCATGAAAAACAGCACATTAGATAAAATATAAAAGCCCAATGAGAATCCAACTTTCTTTTATTAAGCTAAGTATTAAAAGATTTACTAGAGTATGTCTAATGTCAAAAAGTTTGAGAACCACTGCTGTGGCACTCATCCTACATTTAACACTGTGGGAGCTGGACCAATACAGAAGAGACGTAAGTAGAAGTCTTGGCCAGAGCTAATTTTAAAGCTGGTCCTCTGAGTTACTTTGTTCAGATTGGGTATAAAAATGAACATGCAAAATATAAATCTCTTAGAAAGAATATCAAAATTAAGATAGTGCTAAAGCTTGCTTTATGTCAAAACAGGAGCGACTGAAAATTTCTAAAGAGAAGAGAGATGAGTAAAGGTCTGTAAGAAATAGTAGTCTGGCAACACTATATTGCATATTGCCTTTTTGAAATATGTTATTTTGTTAGTTATTCTAAAAACTGTGCTCTGCTCCATACATACAAAAAAGAAGAATAAAGTTTGGAAAAACTGTTAAGACTACTTAAACTATATACTTACATTTGGGCTCATCTGTTGTAACAGCCAAAATAAAATCATACGGAGTCATGAATAACTGCCCTTCACATTCTATAGAAGCAAACAAACGAAATCGCCTCTCCCGAGAGGTAGCACAGAGGTCTAAGTCTTCCATATCTGTTCTTCCAACAGCAACCTGAAGTGAAGAAAACAGTAAATTTGGACGTGTGCAACAACACTCCCTTCTAGAAGATAAATACTTTGAGTTACATTAAAACTAAATTAACAAACTGAAAAAGTGTAAAATAAAAAATATTATGTCTGTGAATACCCTTAATCATTTTATAAAAAATAAACTGTTCACAGAATAAAATGAATTAAGGTTTGAAACATCCTACCCATGAATGTCATTAAGAGTTTCAAGATTTTTAAACTAGTGCTTCAGAGGATCTGTGAATTTTTTTTTAATTTTAGCTGTAGAAAAGATTAAATCACGAAGTCTATAGTATCTTTAGACAGAACACCTGCACTGGCTGGGTATTTATTATACACTGTATATTAGCTTATTTATTTAAGAAGTCTGTCACCAAAATCCAAAAAGAAGAAACTGAAAAGCTGAATACGCTGTTCGTGACAATTACTAAGGAAAAGAAAATAGAATTTTAAAATATAGGTAATAGTTATTCTATTATTCTTGGCTATAGAAATGGAATTAAACCACATATACAGTTCAACAGTTATTCATTTGAACTCATTAATAATTGATACAAGGCCATTTTTCTGTGTCACTAAATATTCTAGTAGTTAATATAAACAACTGGAAATAGAATTTAAAATTAAGTTTGTTTTCTTTTGTCAAAATATGAGATTATACTTTATGCACTATTCAGCAATATAATCTTTTATGATTATAAATATATCATGGTTATTTTCCTATTTGAGTATTATAGTAGGAAATCACTTCTAGAAATTGTAGAAGAATATTTTTACTATTATAAAACAAAGACATAATAACCAGGCTTGAAGCCATATAGAAGTATTCACAAATAGTTCTTTGGGATTAATCCCTAAGAGTAGAACTGAATAGTGAAAGTAAACTTTCTTGTACATACTATCAATTTGCTTCTAGGCAGTTTACAGTTACTTAAATGCCAGAGACAAGATGGCTTGATAGTATTTTAATAACAACTGTTCAAGCAGTTCAAAGGCATTGGGAAATTCTCTTGGCTCTGTCATGGGCAAAATATGAGAAATTGAACAATGCAATGACAGAAATGGGCAGTAATCCCCTGGCCAGTCCTAAAGACCGTAGCTATATTTCCGCCATCTATCCCAGGAGGTTCCTCTTCCTCTCAGGGCAGGGAAGCCATAATTCGCTTTGTTCTAGGTAGGCCATTTCCTAAGGACTATGAGTGACCCAAGTGAACCCTGACTTATCTTCAGTGAACTTCAGCAGTGACCACTAATTAAGGAGCACCCATTGTGTTTTTACTACAATCTCAAGTCATGTCTCAGTCTAATTTCTCTACCACAATTATTTGCTCATAATGTCTATTTTTGCTAGAACCTAATATGCACTTGTTCTACAAATTCTGCCTCCACATGATGCTGCAGTTATTTCTCCTGAGGTGCCTGTCTTTGCTAATCAAACTTCCCTTCCTTAAGCACAGTGAATCCTTTGCCACAGCATACCAAATCTGTTTACTGCCTGGGAATTTGATGTACCTTGTGTGAGCTAATGCTAACTCCTTCTCCTCCTTCACTTTTGAGAACAATCAATTAATAAAGCTTGCAGTTTCCCTTCTAATTCCTCACATACATCTACTGCCAACACCTTTGTTCAAGCATCATTATATTATTATTTTTGTTCAAGCACTCATTACTACTTTCCTACAGTTTTAAAGTTCTGGCCCGGGATTTTTGCCTCTAATTCACTCTACAATGAAGTGATATAAAACAAGAACTACAGAAAAACTTGCATCCTCTAAAAAAAAAAATCTCACCACACAAAAAGTTTTTCATTAGAACTCCACTGTGTGAGTTCTGGAGCAATATTCAACACCTTATACAAAAGAGCACTGGGTGATACCCCAAGTCTATTTAGCATCACCTTAAAGATGCTTAGGGAAGAATTTGGGAATGGTTTGTATCCTAGAGAAAAAACCACTTTCTGAATGGGAAGAATATGATCTACACATAAAAATAGAGTCTGAGTGTTCAAAGGGTTTTCTGGTACTGCCAACCTGTTGCTACTTCTACTGCCTGGACTTGATAAGTATAATAAATAACACAGTCTAAAAAAACACGTTGGTACCGCTCAAATGAAACAGATTGGTACAAACTGAACAATTTCCCTGTGTTGTCCTGACTGGCCTGATTTCAGAACAGTCACATTACTAGGTAGGCTGGTAGCATCAGACTTGAATATGTGACTAGATGGAAAGTAGAACAGGAAAGCATGTTTCAATTGTTTTTTAAAATCTCTGATTTTGTTTTTTTTTCTACTCAGCACCATACTCTTAATATTATATCCTTGGAGTATGTTTTGATATTCATAAGGTAAAAAAAGACTCTCGTTGTCAATCTTTTAGAAAATATTTGTGATGACTGATACACAATTTTCTCTTCGAGATGAAATTGGAAATAAATATGGTAAATTATATTTTAAAATCAAACTGGTATGTTCTTTGGGAAGATGAATTTTGGTTTAATGCTGGGAGTCATGACAATCTCACAATATTGATTTTTGTAACCTGGGAACACAGATGACTATTTATTCAAGTATTCCAATTATGTCTTTCAGCAAAGTTTTATAGTTTCTTCATATAAATTGTGAATATTTTTGGCAGACTTACTCCCATAAATGTTAATAGTTTCTTTGTAATATGAATTGGAATGGAAACCTTTTATTTCTCTATGTTTTTATTTTAAAGAGAATAAAACAAAACAAAACAGAACAAAGCAGATGAGAACAAAACAATGCAAGAAACACAGAATTTCATGACAAGATAACAGGAAATTGACAGTGGCTACCATGTCTGCAGCTCTTCAAAATAGTTGTCCATATCTTCACACACAATGAATTCAAACAAAACAAATTAGTATAAACCTGATCAAAAGAAAGAAAGCATTATGGGCTTTCAAAATCAGGCAATAGGAAAATCAACAATGGCTACCATAATGTGTCTTGTTTTCTTCAAAACATCTTTCCATACCTCAGGTATACTGAAGTTAAATCATACAAAACACAAGCATTATTGGACTTCAAAAGAAGATGATAGAAAATCAGCAATGGCTACCATAATGTTTCGTTTTCTTCAAAGTAGCTGTTCATACCATCACATATAATAAAATCAATTGTAAATTCTTTAGGAGAAATTCTAGGCATGTATAGGCCTATATAAGTACATTTATCCATTATTTAGACAGAAAAACATAACAAAATAAAAGGAAAATAACAAATAAACGAGAAATAAATAATAACAAAGAGCCCAAAATAATAACATGGGCTTTCAAAACAAGGTGGTAGGAACAAAACTAAGCTTGTTATTGTGCATAGTTATCTCAAAAGAGTTACTCAGATTACCAGATACCAACATGCAAAACTGATTTAATTCTATGAATGTTAACTGTTTTGTCCAAGAACTAATAAATTAGTAGTTGCAATCCTTTTAGCTATCTTAAGTATATATATATTTACACATTTATATCTTCTTTTCCCTTCTTTTCTCCTTTTCCTTGAATTATTTTTTCCCCTTTGAGCAGTTTCTTACCCTTTTACAATCTTTATTGAAGATTTTTCTATCTTATATACTCTTTCAGTTTCTTACACTAGGGAGACAATATGGTATTGACACATGTGAGTTTTGACTTATCTCACCTATGAGTATGGCCTTGAGTCACACCCATTTACCTATAAAAGCCTCAATGTGATCATTTTTTATAGCTTAGTACTCCATTGCATAAAAATACTACCTCTTTCTTATCCATTCCTCAGTTGATGGGCAGTTAGGTTGTTTCCAAGATTTGGCTACTCCAAATTGTGCTAGTATAAACATGGGTGCACATGTATCACTGTGGATTCTGTTTTCAGTTCTTCTGGAAATATGCTCTGAAGTAGAATAGCTGGGTCAATGGGACTTCCAGCTCCAGTTTTTTGAGGAATCTCCACACTGATTTCCACAGTGGTTGTACCAGTCTACACTCCCACCAACAGTGCAGAAGAGTTCCTTTTCCCCACATCCTCTCCCACATTTGTTATTGGTGTTTTTCTTGATCCTGGCCATTCTTTCTGGAGTAAGATGGAATTTCAGTGTTGTTTGAATTTGCATTTCTCTAATGACCAATAATGCTGAACATTTTTTCATACATTTATTTGCCATTTGTAGTTCTTCAGCTGAAAAGTGCATATTCATCACAGATGCCCATTGATTGGGTCTCTGAATTTTAGGGGTCTGATTTTTTTTAGTAATTTATATGTTGTAGACAGAAGTCTTTTGTTTGAGGGACAGTTGACTAAGTTATTTTTTTCCCAATTTGTGGGTTTACTTTTCACTCTGTTGGAGATTTTCTTTTGACATGCAACAACTTTTTAATAAGACAAGATCTCAGTTGTTGATTCTGGGAAGTATTTCCGATGCAGTTTGATTCCTGTTCATGAATTCTCTACCTACTCCTACGTCTTCAAGATTTCTACCTACTTTATCTTCTAGAAGTTTTAGTGTGTCTGTTTTAATATTTAGATCTTTGATACATTTTGACTTTAGTTTAGCAAGTGGTGACAGGCATGGGTCTAGTTTTAGTTTTTGGCACATGAGAAAACAGTTTTCCCAGAAGCACTTAAAGAGATTATTTTTCTTCCAGGGGACATGTTTGGTTCCTTGGTCAAAGAAAAAGCAGCTTAGTGTGTTAGTAGTTGTGGTCTTATTTTCTAATCTATTCCACTGATCTTTAGGTCTGTTTTATTCCAGTACCATGCTGATCTTGTCACAGTAGTTCTATAGTATAACTTCACGTCAGGGATTCTGATGCCTTCTGCCTTGCATTTGTTGCCTAGGATGGCCTTTGTTATTCTAGGTCTTTTCTGGTTCCAGAATAATTTTAGGAATTTCTCTAGATCTTTGAGGTATGTTAATGGTATTTTGACTAGAAGTGCATTAAATCTGTATAGCAATTTTGGGAGAATGACCATGGTCATAATGTTTGTTCTTCCTATCTATGAATAGAAAAGTCTTTCCATTTTTTGAGATCCTCTTTGGTTTCTTTTTTCAGAGTATTGTAATTTCCACTGAATACAATTTTTACTTCCTTTGTTAGATTGACTCTTAAGTATTTCAGTTTTTTGGATGCTATTGTTAAAAGAGTGTGGCTTCTCTTAATTCTCTCTCAGTGAGCTTGTTGTTTGTGTACAGGAATGCTATTGATTTTTGAGTGCTGATTTGAATATAGCTACATTACTGAATTTGGTTATTATACCTAGAAGTCTTTCACTGGAGTTTTGGCGGTCTTTTATGTACAGTATCATGTCATCTGCAAATGATGATAATTTAAGTTCTTCCTTTTCTACTCTGCTTTTATTTCTCTCTCGTCTAATTTCTTAGCTGATGTTTCTAGCACTATGTTGAATACGATTGGTGATAATGGACAGCCTTGTCTTGTTTTTAATTATAGAATGAAAGATTTAAGTTTTTGACCACTTAATATGATTTTTCTGGCTGTTGGTTTGTCATAGTTTGCTTTTACCAGATTGAGGTAAAGACCATCAATTCCAATTTTCTGTAGGATTCTTATCATGAATGAGTGTTGGACTTATCAAAGGTTTTTCTGCATCTATCAAAATGATCATGTGGCTTTTATCTTTGGCTCTACTGACAATGATGTATTATGTTTATTGATTTGCATCTGTTGAACCATCCTTGTATTCTTAGGATGAATCCCTTTTGGTCATGGTGTATAATCTTCTTGATGACTTACTGCATTCTACTTTCCAGTATTGAGGATTTTTGCATCTATGTTCATTAGGGAGACTGGCTTGTAGTTCTCTTTTTGGGCTGGATCTTTCTCTGGTTTTAGCATTAGGAATGAGTTAGAGAGAATTGCTTCCCTTTCAATTTCACTAAAGAGTTTGAGGAGGGTTGGCATTAAGTCTTCCTTGAATTTCTTATAGAATTCAGCAGTGAACCCATCAGGACCTGGGCTTTTCTTTGTTGGTAAGGTTCTAATTACATTTTCAATTTCATTAACTGCAATTAGGTTTTTCAGCAGTTTTACATCTTCTTGATCCAGCTTTGGTAATTCATATGTGTTTAGGAATCTATTCTTCTTTGTTATCAAACCTATGTGAGTAAAGTTTTTCAAAGCAGATACTGATGATCTTCTGTATTTCCACACGGTCTTATTGATTGCTTCCTTTTCATTCCTTATTACATGAATTTGAGTTTTTCTTTCCTTTGTCTAATAAGATTGGTTAGGATCTTAACAATTTTATTTATTTGTTCAAAAAACAAACTCTTTGATTCACTAATTCTTTGTATTTTTTACTTAGTCTCTATTGTGTTGATTTTTGTTCTGATATTTATAATTTTCTCCCTTCTTTGGACTTTGAGCTTGACTTGCTCTTCTTTTTCTAGATGTCTGAGGTGTAGCATCAGGTTATTTGTCTTTATTCTGTTTTCCTGATGTGGGAATTCACTGCAATAAATTTTCCTCTGAGGACTGCTTTCCTTGCATCCTACAGATTTTGTAAGTTGCAACTGTATTTTTGTTTGCTTGTAGATATTAATTTCTTCTTTAGTTTCCTCTGTGATGCATTGACTGTTCAGGAGTTTATTATTTAATTTCCATTTGTTTATGGAGTTTTTGCAGTTTCTTTTGTCATTAATTTCCAGTTTTATAGCACTATGATTAGATGATATGCATGGAATAACTTCAATTCTTTTTTTATTTCTTAAGCATGTTCTATGGGATAGTATAAGGTCTACTTTAAAGAATGCACCTGAGAAAAATATATATTCTGATATTGGGTGGAACATTCTGTATACATTTACTAAGTCCATTTGTTCAAAAGTTTGATTTAATTCTGTTCTTTCTTTATGTTTGGTATAGTTGAGCTGTCTCTTTGTGTCAAAGGGGATTAAGGTCTCCCATTATAATTGTATTATTGCTTGATTTTTTGTTTCTATTAATACTTGTTTTACACAGCTGGGTGCTCCCATATTTGGTGCATATATATTTAGGATTGTTATCTCTTCTCCTTGTCTTCCCCTTATTATGTAGTGACCTCTTTATCTCTTCTCATCATTCTTGGTTTGAAGTTCACACTGTTTGCAAACAAAACAGCCACTCCTGCCTTTTTTTGCGGGGGGGGGGGTCCTGTTGCATGAAGAATTGTTTTCCTTCCATTGACTTTCAATCTAATAATTTCCTTTTGGGTTAGCTGGGTTTCTTATATACAGCATACGGTTGGATGTTGTCTCTTGATTCATTCTGTCAGTTTGTTTCTTTTAATTAATGAGTTGAGGCCATTAATGGTTATAACTGATATATACTGGCTTATTTTTGTCACATTATCTTCCTGCTGTTGATTCTTTACCTTTTCCCTGTTTGCCTTGCTTAGTGTTTTCTTTTGGGGTCGTTGAGTCATAGTTATTATGTCTATCTAGAATATCTTTTGGTATTCTTTGCAGGTCTGACTTAGTGTTCATGATGTTCTTCAGCTATTCTTTGTCATGGAAGTATCTTATTTCTCCACCAATGTTGAAGGACAGTTTTTCAGGGTACATCAATCTAGGTTAGAAGTCATTTTAAGATCTGAAATACTTCACTTCATGCTCTTCCTGACTTCATTGTGTTGAGAAGTCTGCTGGGATTCTTATGGGCATTCTTTTATAGATGACTTGTGTCCTCTCTCACAGCTTTTAATATTCTATGCCTATGTTGAATTTCTGGGATGTTGACATTGGGATGTTGATATGTTTTGGTGCAGACTTATTTTGGTTATGGCTAATTGGAGTTCTATATGCTTCACTTATCTGTATGTCCATTTCCTTTCCCATGTTTGAGAAATATTTGGCTATTACTTCTGTAAATAGTCTTTTGATATCATTTGTGTTGCCATCTTTTTTGTTTATACCTATCAATCTTACGTTTTTTTTTTTTTTTTGCATCATCTTGCAACTTGAAGTTATTTCCTGATTCCTTGTTATTTTTAAGACATTTCTTGTTCACTAGCAATCTTGTCTTCAAGGTCTGAAAGTCTATCTTCACTTTCATTGAGGTGGCTTTTTGCCTGTTTTCAAAGGAATTTTTGATTTCCTAGATATCTCTTTGAACCTGTTTCATGCACTGTTTCTTTCTTACATTGTTCTTTCAAGGTTTCCATCTTTTTGTAGTGCTAATTTTTTTAACTATGTCTTCTTTAGATGTGTTCATTTCTTTTATTATGCTTAACATTTCTTCTTTTACTTGGGAGATTATTTCTGATATGAGTTCCTTTACAGCTTCATGTTTCTTAACTTCAGTTGCTATCATTCCAGAAGTTTCAGGTGTATGACTTACATTTTCTTCTATGTCCACGTCCCCTAGGCATGTTTGGGATGGGCTGGAGGATTGAGATTGTATTTTGCTCTTTCATTTTGATGTTTTCCTGTATTCCCCTGGAAAAGCTGAATGAAAGGTCTCACTTGCATTCTCGTTTTAAGATGTCTGTCCATACTGCAGGGAGTTTCCTCAGTTGAACAGGGTTCATTAGGCAGGCCTTACCAGGCCCCTAGTGGTATGCAAAGGCACTTCAAGTTGGGGGAGTGAACTGGGAGTCAGACCTTTAGCACACCTGACATGGCACTCCAAAGCTCCCCAGCTGCTTGCAGTTGCTGGGAGGGACTTTACCAGGTTCTTAGTGGTGTACCAAGGTTGGAAAGCTAGATGGAGTATGTTGTACAGGCCTTCATCTCATGCCACACGGTGTACCAAAGCTCCCCAGCTGCTTGGGGTTGCTGGTTGAGGCCCTACCAGGTTCTGAGGAGTGAGATGCCAAGGCTGCATGGGGGAGAGGAGGAGTTTGCAGTGTAGGCCTTTGACTTGTGCCACTCCAACCTTTTATTTCTATATTTTCTCTTGGTTATTTTTGAGTGGTGAAGTTGTGACCTTAGTATATTTGCTTTGTATCTAGCTACTTTATTAAACTCCTTCATTAACATTAATGACTTTTTTCTTGAATTTCCTAAGTAGATAATTGTGACTTCTTTCAAAATGGTGACAGTTATAGCTTTCCCTTTCAGTATTTATACTTCATTGTTTTAATTAATAGCATTTTAGGTCTATAAAAGTGATGTTGAATAGTATCAGCAGTATTAAGCAATCTCTACTTGTTCTAAGTTTTACAGAGAATTTTTTTTTTTAGGTTGGCACTGGGGATTAAACTCATGACCTCATGCTTACAAGGCAGGTACTTATGCCACTGAGCTAAATCCCCAGCCCTCAGGAGAATTTTTTAATAAATCACCAATAAAAGTAATGTTTGCCATTGGCTTTGATAATTATCCCCAAGTTTGTATCAGACTAGGGGTTTTCCTGATCACTTCTGTTCGCTGAAAATAAATTATTTTAAAGTTAGAATGGTCCTTAGAGATCATTTGGTCTTCGTTTCAACTTTACCAAAATAAGATCATAACTACCAGTGCCCAAACAAAAATCTGAAATTTACTGGCAAGCAGAAGTACAAATAGAAATTGCCAAACAAAACCTCAAAATGTATTTACACAACTATTATTTAAACTCTTTTAATCATGGGTAGTTTCCAGAATGAGTATTTAATATTAACTAATGAGATAGTCTTCATGCTATGGAATCAGTGCTATGGAAGATTAAAACTGCTTCAGGGACAAATGAAAATATGTAAGTTTAGTTTAATCATGCTCTGCTTACATAAGCCCCATTACTTGCAAAATTCTCAAGTCTACATCCTTATTCTCTGCAGTTTATTAACAGATTATTTTCAGAGTGAAAGATCTAATGGTACAAGATGAAGCTTTTATTTGATCATTTTTATTGTGACAGAGTTCTGATCAAGTTAAAGTTCACAGTATAGGAAGCTGATATAGATGATGAAATTCTGAAACAGTCCATGAAGTTCTGAGGCAGGAGGCTTAATTGAGACTGCTGAGGAGGTTATGACATCTGGTGGCTAACAAAGAAAACATATTCCTCTATAGCCAAACAACTGGTATACCAATCTCATCCCACTCCACTGTTTTGAGGTAAAAACAGAAAGATCTCCAACCAGACTTTGTCACCATACCTCACCATCTTTGTTTTAGACAAAACCAGGAAGGCTCTGAGCCAGTATGAGTCACTTTTTTCCCCTGAGAACTCACTGAAGGTAACTGAGACCCTCATTTACATGCTAAAAGAAATACTAAGGGGGACTGCAGGACTCTAGGTATAAAACAGAGTGAGTGCAAAACCAGGTTCCTGTGTTTCAGAATTGCTTCATGGTCATGCACCATGTGACTGCTACATTCCTTATACAATATTAATGATTTTACAGAAAACATAATCGTGCAGTACAAGCACTGGGCTTCTCTGTCTAGGGAACAGCCTCCTTGCTGTTTGTCTATAGGCCATCCTGTTACTGTAATCTGTGTGATGCTAATAAATTCTTTCTCTTTTGTTTCCTACTGGCTGTGTGTGATTTTCATCTTTCACAAGTTTAAAGAATTCATGGAGTCAGTGACAGACTTTATGGTGAATCTCTAAAGGGCAGCTATAGGTCACCTGACTAAAAAAGTGTCAGAAGGAACTCAGACCTTCAAGAGACAGCTTGCTTTTGAATTCTGCAAAGGTTAAAAAAATTGAAACCCTCTAATGTTACATTATGAACACTTATAAGAAACCACAAATAAATAAAAGTGGGAAATTATATCAACCAGATACTGTCCCTCTTATCATGTGGACAGCTACAAATGTCAGTGATCTTAAACTATGTTAATATTCTGGGCTTTAAGAAACTACGGCTGTTGCCCTGAAGCACACCAGCATGAAGCTGTCATTAGGTATAAAATCCTTATACTGCAAAAAGAGTTAATATAAGTACATCTGTATTCACTGGCTAAGACTTCATTTTGAACATCATTTTGTTTACTGAAACACAACTTTTAAAATTTCTTTCTTTCTTTTTTTGGTATCGGGGATCAAACTCATGACCACATGCTTACCAGGCAGGTGCTTATGCTGCTGAGCTACATACTCTGCCCTTAAAATTAATTTCTAAAGCCAAAAATTAACCTAAGTTTCTTTAATACTTATTTTTCAGTGAATGATACATTTTCCTTCAAAATCACTACTACAGCAAAAACTTATCAATAAATATACATGGAAGTCACTCTGGAAAACTAATCTGAACATCAAAAGGTCTGAATTATGTTCATTTACTTATTAAAATATTAATTGATAAAAAGAAAATTATCAATTCAATATCATGCATTTTAAAATGGAAGTCTTTCAAAAATGGTAACATCAGATGTTATTACTTGTGAAGTAAAGGGATGAGAAACTGAAAAGGGTTATAAAAGTCAGTCATTTAAGAAATTCATTTAAACTCTATAGTTTGAAAGTCAAAATAAAAAATACATATTTGAGAAGTTAAGGAAGTTATAATCTTTAAACTATTAAGAAATACTAAAGAGAAAACACTTTTGCTTTTATCTACTCCAAGAAAAATATAGCTTATATCTACTATCAAGAAATATATAGCCTGAAAAGCTCGAGAGAAGCAGAATAGATGGGGCTGAAAACTGAGTAGGCCCCTTCAAAGAAGTGTATTTGTAAAACAATGTAAGTCAAAGTTTCCAGTTTCATCTTTCCTGGATATGCTTCTTCGAAATGGTTATCATGAAGTCAAATATTTTCTCTGCATACATTCTTGCAGAGAATGTGGAATGACGTGGAAATTTTCAATAATGACGTGGCATTATCAATAGACTAACGAAACTTAAATTCAGAAAGATTGAAACGTAAGCTTTTGTTAGGTAGTAAGAGGAACATCAAATCATGGAGGTTATATATAGTTTATCATTTTAAAATTTTTTCTCTAAAAATTCTTAAAAGATTCAATATAATATGGCTTGTACCTTGAACTCTTGTTTTCATATCAGTCTCTGGCACCAATCCTGTCTCAAAATGGAGGTAAACAAGTACTTTCAGGCAGGGATTTGAGTGTTGCTTGTCCTAGTTTAGAGGAACTGAGCTCCTGATTTCCTAGTTTTGGCCTTGGGGTCTCATCCTTAATTTTGCAGTTTCTCAGTACCTGGTTCCTTCCTGTCAACCTATGCATGAGACCTTTTCCTGTCACTTCAATAGCTTACCCCAGAACTGCAAAGCATGCTGTCCTAAATCACTTAATGCAAGGCCTCGTTATAATGCTTATTCCCCAGACTCTGTCTGGTACAGAGCTCTGCTATTAACTCACCTAATGGTTGTTTACTGCTAGAATGTCATGAAATTAAACTAATATTAGCTGGTCATAACGGTGCATGTCTGTAATCTTGTCACTCAGGGGGCTGAGGCAGAAGGATTGCTGTGAGTTCGAGGCCAGCTTAGGATATAAAGTGAGTTCAAGGATGGCCTGAACTGCATAGTGAAACCCTGTCTCAAAAAGACCAAAGAGAAATTAAGCTAATATTAACCAAAATCTAGGCCTAATTAGTTGCTAAAAATGAGAATAATTTCCATGTGTCCCCAGATGAGCTCTATAAAGTTTACTGGTGGTCTCTGAGTGATGGCCAGTTCCAGTAAGATGAAGGTAGCCATCAGTACATTTCTAGACAGTGTCAAGCAGATGAAATTTTGTTCTGTATTAGATGGAATGTGGTTCTTTTATTTAGACTCTCAGGAAGGCCACTTGGTAGAAAAACTTCTGTGTTGTACCTTCTCTATTGTATAATGTAATACTCTAAATCAGCATTTAAACTTGTGAAGCCTCAGCTATATAGTGAAATCCCGTCTTAGACAAAACAAAAACACAAAAAAACTCCAAACAAGCAAACAACAACAAAACTGATAAAAAAGAATCTAAAACACTAGTGAGAAAAGTACATTATGAATCATGAGTATATTTTAAAATACATTTTTTATTTTTAATTGACAAAGTATAAATATTTGTTGTATAGAATGTGACATTTTAAAAAGGGTAACTGACATTTATCACCTTAGATACTTATTGCTTGTGTTTGAAATATTCAAAATCTTCAACTCAAGCTCTTTTGAATTATTCAGTTGTTATCAACTATAATTATTTACTGTACTACAGAATAAAAGATTTATTCCTAGTATTCAACTGCATGTCTACATACCCACCAGCCTTCCTTTCTATATCTCTTACTTTGCAATAACCCTCCCAGACTCCAGTAACTACTATTTGATTACTTAAATGAGATCAATTCTTCTATATTCCGTAAGAGTGAGATCATGTAGTATTTATTTTTATATATGTGGCTTACTTTACTTAACATAATAATCTCCAGCTTCACCCATGTTTCTTAAAGTCAAAAGTTCATTCTGGCTGAATAACAGATTTTTTTCCCATTTATGCATGCATCAGTTGTTGGACACTAGGTTGTTTCTGTTTCTTGTCTATTCTGAATAGTGCTGCAATAAGTAAGGGAGTGTGAATGTCTCTTCAATATCCTGATTTAATTTCCTTTAGATATACCAGTAATCAGACTGCTGCATTACACTGTAGTTCTAGTTATAATTGTTTTATTGTGTCTCCCAGGATTTTAAAAATTTCATTATTAGTTTGTAATGATTGCATTCATCAGTTGGGCAGTTGGTATGTATACATAACGTATCTTAATTATTTTTACATCCTTCTCCCTCTATTCCCTCTCTCCTCCCTCCATTTCCAAGGTCTTCTTACATTTGTAAAAGATCTATCTCCCTGTGTTATTATCTATTTCTTTGCCTTTTATTTATACTTAGGCTTCATATATTAAGCAAAATCATGATATTTAAGCTTGAGTGTCTGATTTATTTATCATTTGATTTCAAGGTATATCAATTTCCCTACAAATGACTCAAATTTACCTTTATTTACAGTATAGTACTCTATTGTGCATAAGTACATTTTCTTTGTATATTGATTTATTGATGGATCCATAGACCACATCCAAGATTTAGCTATTATGAGCTGTGCTGCTAAAAATGGGTACGCATTATAACTTTAAGTCAGGAAGAGATATAGAAGGGGGATAGCTGCATCAAAGTGAATTTCTATTTTTATTTTTTGAGGAATCTTCATATTGACTTCCATACTGGTTGCACTAGTTTATATTCCTACATACCATGTAGAAGGGTACTTTTCTTCCCACAGCCTTGCAGGCATTTGTTTCTAATTTCTTGATAAGAATCATTCTTTCTGGAGTAATATGGAACCTCAGTGCTTTTTCAATTTACAATTTCTCTAATTGCCAAATAAGTAGATCGTTCTTTCATGTACTTATCAATCATTAATAATTTATATTTCTTACAAGCTCATTCATTTCAGTCGCTCACTTTCAAAAATTGGGTCTTTTATTTTGGGGAATTTAATTTTCTGAGTTCTTCATATTCTCTATATATTAGTCCTCTTTCCAGGAGTAATTAGGAAATTTTTTCACCATTCTGCATGCTGTCTTTCTGTTGGTTATTTTGCTGTATAGAACCTTTTAATTTGACATAATCCCATTTGTTGACCTTTAATGTTATTTCTTGTACAATATTCAGATTCTGTTCAGAAAGTTTCGGCTTATGCCTATTTCTAATAGATTAAATGTTTCTAAGATAATATTTAGATGTTTGAGTCATTTTGATTTTAGTTAAGTACATGTTGAAAGATCTAGATCTAGAGTCAATCTTTTACATCTGTATAGTCAGTTTTTCTAGCATCACTATCAAAGAGGTTATTTTCTAGTATATTATGCCTCTTTTTAAAGATTAGAAAGTCTGGCTTAGGTTATTTTGGTATCCTCTATTTTTTTTCAATGATCCACAGGCCTGTTTTTGAACCAACTATACTGTTGTAATCACTGTTGCTTTATAGTATGTCTTCAAGTCTGGGATTGTGATGTTACATATATTGCTTTTGTTACCCAGGATTGCTTTTACTATACTGGATCTCTTCTAATTCCATATAAATTTTAGGATTTTTTTTTCTCTAGCTCTGTGAGAAATGTTGGTATTCTGATTGGAACTGCATTAAATCTGTACATCAGTTTTTGAAGGATAGCCATTTTGATTATCTGATTTCTGCCTATCCAGAAGTGGGGTTATTTTTCTATATTCTAATGTCTTCTTTGATTTACTTTTCCAGTCTGATGTAATTTTCATTGTAGAAGCTTCCTTGGTTAGGTTAATACCTAAGTACTTAGTTTTTTTCAACTACTATGAATGTCACAGTTTTCCTAATTTAGTTTTCACTAAGTATCAGTGTTTAGAATGCTATTGGTTTTTGTGCATTCATTTTGTATCCTGCTACACTTCAAAAATTTGGTTATCAATTCTAGTTTTGTGAAGCTTTTTTTGGGGGGGGGTTGTAAGGATCATATAATTTGCAAATAGTGATACAGTATTTTGACTTCTTCTTTTCCTATTTTATATCTGTCTTACTTCTTTCGCTTGCCTGACTGTCCTGGTTAATGCTTTAAGCACTCTCTTCAACAGAAGTGGTGACAATGGACACCTTTGTCTTGCTCCTGTTACTGAATTTTGTGAGAAAGCTTTTAACTTTCCCCCATTTAATATGATAATGGAAGTCTACTGGTCAAAATTATTTTATTTAAGATATTAATTATTAAGATAATTATTATGATATTAAGATATTAATAAGATATTAAGATATTAATTATTAATATTATTAATTATTAAGATAAAGACTTTCTATACCTATTTTCTTCTAAGCTTTTAACATGCTGGATTTTGTCAAAGGCCTTTTCTCCATCTATTTAGATAATCACATGACTTGTGTCCTTGTTTTTGTTTAGGTAATTAAATATATTTATCAATATGCATGTGTTAAACCATTCTTGCATGCTCGGGATAAAACCTACTTGGTCATGGTGTACCGTCTTTTTGATGATGTGTCACATACTACTTCATAGTATCTTAATGATTTTTGCCTCTGTGTTCATTAGAGCAACTGGCCTATAGTTGTCTTAGTTGGTTGGATTCCTGTCTGGTTTGGGGATCTGGATAATGGTAACTCTCATGAATGATTCTGAAAGTACTCCTTCCCTCTCAATTTCATTAAAAGTTTGAAGAGTTATTGTTAGATCTCTCCTGCAGTTCTTGTGGAATTTGGCTATGAATCCATCAGGTCCTGAGCTTTTCTTAGTTGATAGTATTTGTGTTGTTTTACTGCTTCAATTTCATGTCTGTTACTGGATCATTCAAAATTTTTAAGTCTTCTTGGTTCATTTTGGAAATTCGTATTTATCTTGGGCTCACTCCATTTCTTCAGAGTTCTCGAATTGTTTGGTATACCATATAGATTGGCAAAGTAGTTGCTAATCATTTTCTTGAGTTTGGTAGTGTCCATTGCAATTTCACTTTTTTCATTTCTAATTGCATCAATCTTTGTATTTTTTCTTTTTTTTGGTAAGATTGGCTAAGGATTTGTCCATTTATTCTTTTAAAGAATCTCCTCTTCCTTTCTAAGCAGCTTGAATTAGCTTGTAGTTGGTGGTTTACGACTTTATTGAGCTTAAGGGTTTTTTTTTTTTTTCCTTTTTGGAGATGAACCTCAGTCTTGAATGTAAGAAAGGCAAGCTCTCTGGTGCTGACCCATACCTTTAGTTCATCTTTGGGGTTAATAAATCACCTTGATTTTGGGACCCATTTCTGTTACACTGAGATCACCCAAAACTGGCTAATGTTTCTAGGCCAGTCCCTTTTGCAGGGCTCATGAATATGGGGAATTCTGCATTGGGTGCATGCGCAATCTTACAGTGAGGGTTTTGCAGAGCAACTATGGAGATTTAGGCTTGTATGCCTTGCTAATGATGAGGCCTGTGCTGGTAGGGACAGTGATGATGAATGCCAAGAGCTCTGATGGTGCTGCAGGAAAGAAAGAAAGAAAGAAAGAAAAAGAAAGAAAGAAAGAAAGAAAGAAAGAAAGAAAGAAAGAAAGAAAGAAAGAAAGATTGAAAGAAAGAAGAATCACCTCTTCAATTAATTGACTCTGTATTTTTAGTCTCCATTTCATTAATTTCTGTTTCAGTCTTTTTAATTTCCTCCCTTATACAAGCTCTGGGTTTGGATTGTTCTTGCTTTACTAAGCTGTATCATTAAATGACTTACTTGGGCTCGTTCTATTTTTCTGATGTGGTCATTTACCACTATAAACTTCTCCGGTAGAACTTCTTTCAGTGTGCCTCATAAATTCTAGTGTTACACTGGTATTATCATTTAAATCTCAGAACTGTCTTCTTTCTTAATTTCCTCTGTGACTCACTCATTATTCAACAGTGTGTGGTTTAATTTCTATGTCTGTATGGTTTCTTTTGCTACTGATTTTTATTTTCACTATACTATGGTCTGATAATATGCATAAAATTTAGATTCTTTTGCATTAACTTACACATGCTTTATTAATTAGTGTCTATTTTTGGAGACAGTAACATGTGCAGCCAAAAAGAAACGTGTCCTCTGTTGTTGGGTGGAACATGCTCTCTCTATATCCATTAAGTCCATTTGTTCGAAGGTTTGGTTCAACTCTGATGTTCCTTTATTGAATTTTCTGTTAAATCTATTTGTGATAGTGGGGTATTGAGGTCCTCTATTATAATTGTGTTGATGGTTATCTTTTATGTCCATTAAAGTTTGTTTTATAAAGTTGGGCTCATCACAATTGGGTGAATATATATTTGCAACTGTTAACTCTTCCTGTTGAAATGGTCCATAAACCTCATGTAATGTCCTCTGCCTCATTTCATCAGCTTTCACTTGAAATCTTTTTTGTTTGAAAGCTACTCCTACTTGTTCTGTGGTTGCTATTGTGTGGAAAATTGTTTTCCATCCTTTGAGTTTTAGTTTATGAATTTTTCTTTGTGTTACAGGTGTTTCTTGTATATTACATACCAATGGACTTTGTTTCGTTTCATTCCAATGTGTCTTTTGATTGGTGAATTGAGTCCACTTACACTGACACTGATAACTGACAGGGACTGCCTTAGTCCTGTCATTGTATTAATTTCCTATTACTGCTTTGCTTTCTTTTCCTTTTACTCATTTGCTAGTCCTTCTGCTGGATACATTTTACTGGTCTTTTGGCACTGTTAGCTTCATTTATATCCTTCAACAATTTCCTTGAGAATCTTTTGGGCTATCAGTTTGGTGATCAGGAATTACTTTAGGTTTTCTTTATCAAGGAAGTATCTTATTTCCCTACCAATTTTGAAAGATAATTTTGCAGGACATTACAATCTGGGTTGGAAGTTGCTTTCATTAAAAAAGTTGAAACACTTCATTCCATGCTCTCCTTGCTTAAGAACTGTTCAGAAATCTGTTATAATTCAGATAGGTTTTGCTTTATATTTAATTCACTGCTTTTTACTAGCAGCCTTTATTTGTTGTATTTTATCTCCAGTATTTTAATTATTATGTAGTATGGAGTGGATTTTTTTTTTCTGATCATGGCTATTTGAAATTCTGTATGTTTCACTTACCTGAATGTTAAATTCTTTTTTCATGTCCAAAAAGTGTTCTGCTACTACTTGTGTACACAGGATTTTATGCCCTTTGTGCTGTCTTCTATTTTTTCACTAAGTCCAATACTCATAAATTAGTTCTCTTTGAATGATCTAGGAGTTGTTGGATTCACTTTTCATGTTCCTTTGTTGTTTTTAAAGTATCTCTCATTAATCACTGACCACCCTGTCCTCTAGATCTGACACTCTGTCTTCACGCTAGTTGCTTTTGCTACCCATACTTACAGTCAAGTTTTTAATATCCTGGATTTGTGTTTGGAAATTTCTTATGGACTACCATTCTTTTCTATACTTAGCATTCATGTTTTGCATTTCTTTTTTTAGCTTTCCTTGCTGTTTACTAGTGGCTTCTCTGGGTTTCCAAATCATTTGTTTTGTTACAGTCATTATGTGATTAGTTACATCTTCTTTAAATTTGCCACGTACTTTAAGAAGCGGTTTTACAGGGGTTCAGTGGCATAAGCACCTGCCTTGCAAGCAGGCAGTTGTGAGTTTGATCCCTGGTACCGATAAAAATGAAAAAGACAAAAAAAAAAAAAAAAAAAAAGAAGAAGAAGCGGTTTTACTTCCCCTGGGACCCTTTCAGACATATATGCTGGGTAGCATATGATTTCCTCTCTCTCAGTGTCTCCTGTACTGATTTGGGGGCAGTTGGGAGTTTTTGGCATCATTTTGTTGCCTTTTTTTTTTTTCCTATTTGTATTTTTTTTTTTCCTGGAAGGAGGGTTGTTTTTTGTGCTGAGGTTTGCAAGCTATTTTTCCTAGTGCTGCATTCTTCAAGAGCAAGTCACAGTAATGTTTCTGACTCCTGCCCCAAGGCAATCCAGATGTTGGTACAGAGACACAACCAATTGCCAGCCACTATCAGGTTACCTCATCTATAGTAGTAAATTCAGTGAACAATGACATCAACCATCAACTAGATATAGACAAACCCTAGGAATCATTCATGAACAGTCATTCACCAAAATAAAGACTCTGACTGGTGAAGACAGTTAGGCCTTCACTTATACTGATGTATAGTAATTCAGAGCACTGATTTTTGCTGGGTGTTGGCAGCAATGCCAGAGCTCAAACATGATATCAGACTCAGGACTACCTCTTCTGATTTCTCCCACCAAACCTGGCCTCCCACCACAGAATACAGGCCCTGTGATCTTCCTGGTCTGAGCCCAGGCCTCCCAGAGGATATCAAGAGATCTCTATTTAGCTCTCACCATCTCCAAGCCTCTCTTCTTTTTAAAAATTGATTGCTTCGTTTCGACTGTGTTTTGGGAGTGCCTTATATATTCTGGATAGTACCTCATGTCAGATGTGCAGTGACAAGTATTTCTTCTATTCTGTAGGTTGTCTCTTCACACTGATGATTATTTCCTCAGTTGTGAAGAGTTTTTTTTTTTGTTGCTTTTGTTTTTCAATGATGTAATCTCACTTGTCTATTTTTTGTCATGCTTTCAGAGTCTTGTCTAACAAATCCTTACTAATCCCACTGTTTGGAAGTACATTCTTCTACTAGTTTTATAGTTTCATATATATTTACATTTAAATATTTAACTCATTTTGAGTTGATTTTTATAACTGCGAGATAAATATCTATTTATATTCTGTGTGTGAATATTCTATTTTCCTGGAACCATTGACTGAAAAGACTCTTTGTTTCAATATCTGTCCCTAGCACCTCTGTTGAAAATCAGCTGTAGATGTGTGGGCTGACTTCTAGGCTTTTTATTCCATTCCACTGGTCTAAGTATTTGTTTTAAAAGTAGTTTCTTGCTCTTTTAAATGCTATAACATTTTAGTATGTAGTAAAACGTGGGATTCTAACTTGTTCTGTGACTATCCTACAAATGAGCAAATATTTGTAACACATTTTAATTTGATAAATGAGTGATGTCTTTCAGTGTTAGTACATGATACTAAATATCACATGCTCACAAGTGAACCAATGGTTCTTCTCTCTCACTGTGGGATTGTGAGAAGGAAGAGGTCTGTTCTGTAGAGGAGGAGAAAATGGTAGAGAAATTCCTCACTTCAAAAGAGATTAGGGAGATGTGTAAAATGTGGAACAGTGTAAAATTTTGTAGAAAAGTACCACATGAATAAGGCTGTATTGGTGTGGATGATAGGTTCCTTGTTAAAACTGCATGGAAAGAAAAAGGTTTTATTGAGCTAACAGACAGCAGTGATTCCATTAATGTAACTGAATCATCCTACATAATAACTCTCTTCTCTCTCGTCTACCTTAGGCCAGTCACAAAGGTATTTAAGGATAAGTACAAGTTATTTTATTTTTCCTTATATTCTGTACTATAGCATTAAAATCATTTTATGTGTATACTCTGGGTTGTACAATGAATCACGTGAGTTTTCATTGTTTTTTGAGGAAATTCTCTGATACACAAATGCTTTGGTTTATAAGCATGTTTACAGAATAAATTATGCTCACAAATCAAGGTTTCACTGTATCTTAAAGTGAAGTTTTTAATCAGTTTTGCTCACATTCAGTTGAAAAACAATTCAGTCACTTGGCCATAATTAAGTGCAAAGGATCCTAGAAAAGGGAAAACTAAGCATCTATATCCCAACTGTTATGAAAGAAGAAAAGCAATTCTATAACAGTATGTAGACCCCATTACACTAACTTTAAGGGAGAACAGCAAGGACTCACAGAATATAAAGAGCATGGAAGGAAAAACTTACAAAAAATACATATATATTTAAGGGAGATTTCTAAAACTTCTAAAACAATCCACATTTATAGAATTAAAAGCTTCATGGAAGTTAATTTCTAAGTCACTGTCACCAATTTAGCAGGAAATGCTAAACTATATGTACAGTTAACAGTTCCTTACATTTTATCTCCTATAGTAATAATCATTAGTGTCCTTTAGTTTAACTTATGAAAACTAAATTTAATCAATCTCAGGTAATAAGAGTAAGGTTCCAAAGTTTTGCTGTATAATTATAAAATTTTGTTACACCTACACTGAATTGGGTGACAGTTTGCAATGTTCAAGGTATCCAACAAAAATAGCTACAACTATAAATCTAAAATCTAAGCAACAAAAACAAAATGGAAAATATTTTGAAAATATATCTATATAAAATCAGTGTGGAGAGTTCTCAAAAAACTAGGATTGGAGGTCCCATTCAGTCTAGCTATCCCCGTCTGATGAGTATTTTCCCAGGAAACTGAAAACATGCTACAGCAATATATGTGCACCCATGTTTACAGCAGCACAATTTGTAATAGCTAAATCTTGGAAACAACTCAAATGCCATCATCCAAGGAATGGATAAAAAAGTATTATTTTTATACAATGGAGAACTACTCATCTATAAAAAACAATAAACTTGAGGCTTTTATAGATAAATGAATGCACTTAAGACCATATTCATAGGTGAAATAAATCAAACTCACATGTGTAAATATCATATTGTCTCCCTACTGTAAAAAACTGAAAGAGTAGTAAGATCCAAAATGTACAACAGATATTGAGAAAATGAAAGAGAATGAAAGTGCTCAAAAGGAAAGAACAACTGGGATGGGGAAAGAAGAAGGGAAAAGTTTATATATATATATATATATATATGTGTGTGTGTGTGTGTGTGTACATATATGTGTGTATGTATATATATATATACACACACAAGATAGATAACTATGCTACTAATCTCTGTAAGTTCATCAAGAACAGTTTGTACTTTCATTGATTGTTTGATCATTTTTTCATGACTAAATCTTATAACCTGAACAATTACTTCTAAGATAACGATATGCAATATATTAACTAGTGTTAATTTCCTGTAATTTTTTCAAATTCTGTATCAGTTCATTTTTCTTTGTTTTAAAAATAAAAAGAATAAAATATGAACCAGGAGAAAAAAAGATATCTGTACATATATGTGTTTTAAATTCTAACAAATTTCTTTCATGACTACAGTAAAATTCACATTGAAAATAAAATATCAAACTTCAAAATAATGAAAGTATAGCACACATAATTTTGGCAAATATTAATTTTTAAATGTGCTACAATTACAATTCCATGGCCCTTAAATGGTTATATTGTAAATATATAACTTAAAAATTTTATAGTGCTATTTTTCACTTGCTAGAAAAACTACAGATCTAAAATTTAAAATAAGGTATCACTATGGTACTTTTAACACAGCAAATTTTGTTGAAGAACTGGAACTTTTAACAACAAAAAGGTATATAAACTTCCTTTTGAAAAACTACCCAAGCGCAAACCTGAAAGCTGGCATATGAAGTATCTACAAGGACAAAGCCATACAACAGAAAGATAAAACCATAGAACTCTAAATCTAGAAGAAGATATAAGATTGCCTTTTGACATTATTCCTTGTAGGAAATTACATTTTATACCTTGTAGAAAATTACTTTATGTGAACTGCTTGATATTCTTTACGTTTCCTAAAAGTGCTTAGGAAATCTTGTATCTAGAAAACCCCATCTTTTCTATTTTATTGGAAAAACAGGAGCTACATTCTAGGTCTTTTTTAGAAAAATGGAGAATTTGCGTGGAAATAAAAATTTCAAACACCTTTACTAAATAGCTTAATTTATTCATAAAAATAAGTAATCATTTTAGGTAACTGTAAATCCTCAAAGTCATGCTTTCAGAATCAAGATGAGAAGATTAAGAACTTGTAGAAGTAATAAAACTTTAACTTTAACTTCATTTTTCTGAAAGAAGTAAAATACTGTGTCAATGTGATTATTTTATTAGAATTTCCACATGCAGACCTTTGCAACTAGTTCTTAGATGTTACTGCTTTAAGTGTAAAACTGTGGCCTTCGGGCAGCAGAGTACATCGTTATCCTTCCTATGAATAACAGAAAGTAAAAGTTCACTGCCAAGACACAGTTTCATGTTACTTCAGGTCAGTGATTTGGAAATTTATGCTGTGGTAAGATCTGGCTTTCCTACGGAGGCAAGATTAAATGCCAGATAAAGGATTCACTACTAGACGATTAGAGAAACTGATCCTACAATCTGATAACATCATAAAGAGGTAACTTGAAACAATTACCAAACACTGTATTAATGCTTTGCCTTTTAGAAACCAAGAAACAGAGAAGTGAGAACGAAGAATGGGAGGAAAAATAAGAATCATTTGTACTAGCCAAAATTATTTATATTATCCTTATTTGTTTATATTACATCAAATTAATACTAAATTTTGAAAAGAGAAATTTTTAAGACATTAAATTCTTGGATGGGGTGAGAATGATTAAAGTATATTATGTACATGTATGAATTACCAAAATGAAACCCATTAATCTGTATAACTAGTATGTATGTACTAATAAAAAAAGATAGGAGACAAAAAAGTACTCAATTCTATATAAGAAATTGAACACTCGGCATATTTTAATGAAATAAAATGTAAACAATCTTTTAAGTTTATATTTAAGATTCTCCTGGGACATACATGAGATTGTATTCAACTACCTACAAGTTTTTCATGGAAGCATTACATTTGGTTTTCTTACATAGCTTCAGGCTTACGTAAAGGAGTATAAGATAAAAGAAGTAACGTTTTCTTAACTTGTTGGGTGGTTGAAAGGTTAAACATTTCCCAGTATTGGAAAAACCCTAAAGTATCTTAGGTAAAATGTTTTGATGTTTAGCAAGTATGTCTGTGTGAAATATACACAGCTGAAGACAAGCCAACAGTATATTGCTGGTACGGATCAAACAAACAAACGCACACCACTAAAGCAACTGACCAAAATGACAGTATTACATAACTCCCTCATTTTTACAAAAAGCAACTAACTGGGCTAAAGATATAGCTCAGTAGTAGACACAAAGCCTTTAGTTTGATTCTTAGCAGCCCCAAAGAACTCTGATTCTCATATTGGTTTTTTTTTTTCCTTGTAGTATTGGGAATTGAACCCATGACTTTTGCACTAACCTAGATCTAATTTTTATTCTGAAACAGGGCTTTGCTAAATTGTTAAACTGCCCAGGTTGTGCTTAAACTTACTTCAGCTTTCAGAGTGTTGGGATTAATAGATGTGCATCACTGTGCTTGGCATCTTTTTTTGTGTTGTTTTTGTTCTTTAATATAAGTCAAAAGCCATATAAATATTCTTTACAAGAGTCACAGTTAACAGGATGTTTAAAAATACATAAAATTAAAGATCAAAAATCAATAAATGGGAGCATGAAAAAAATTCACCAAT
Source organism: Cavia porcellus (assembly GCF_034190915.1). Classification (NCBI taxonomy): domain Eukaryota; kingdom Metazoa; phylum Chordata; class Mammalia; order Rodentia; family Caviidae; genus Cavia; species Cavia porcellus. Next base: position 6,807,337 of record NW_026947507.1, on the reverse strand, counting down.
GTATTATACACATGAACTATCTTAAATACTAATATTTGAACAATGCTTAGAGAAACATAATGAGAATATAACTATTTCACAATCATGGCTGAGCCTTCAGTGGATGTCTATATATAAGACAAAGGTCCTGAGTAACAGAACAAACAAGTTGCTTGTGAACTTTAATAATAAAAAAATATTGATTGGAGTGGTGACAGCAGACATCCTTGTCTTTTTCCTGACTTTAGAGTAAAAGCTGTCAGTCTTTGACCATTTAGTATGATTTTGGTTGTTGGACTATCAAAGATGGCTTTTATCAGATTCAGATATTGACCATCTATTTCAATTTTTCGTAGGGTTTTCATTATGAATGGTTGTCAAATGCTTTTTCTGTATCTACTGAGATGATTGTGTGATTTTTGTTTTTGGCTCTGCTGATGTGGTGTATATTTATTGGTTTGTATATGCTAAAGCATCCCTGGGATGAATTCTACTTGGTCACAGTGTATAATCTTCTTTATGATTTGCTATATTCTGTTTGCCAGTATTTTACTGAATTTGCATCTATGTCCATTAGGTCTGTAATTCTTTTTCTTCATTAGATCCTCCTCTGGTTTTGGTATCAGGGCAGTATTTGCTTCCAGGAATCACTCTAGGAGTAGTGATTCCCTTTCAATTACATTAAAGTCTGAGTAGTAGTGGCATTAAATTGTCTCTAAATTTCCTGTAGAATTCAGTAGCGCACTCATCAGGAGTTAAACATTTCTTTGGTGGTAAGTTTTTAATTACATTTTGTTGACTATATTTGTATATTTAGAATTTTTATATCTTTTTGACTCAGCTTTGGTAATTCATATGTATCTAAAAGTTCATCCATAGATTTCCCTTGTAACATTGTTTTCATTGCATTATATAAATTTTTGTATGCTGTTATGATATTAATTGTAGATACTATTTAATTTCTTTAATTTCATCTGTGACCCACTGGTTGTCAAAAAGATGTCATTTAATTTCCATGTGTTTATCTAGTTTTTGTGGTTTCCTTTGCCATTGATTTTCAATTTCTTTAACTGGAATCTGCTAATATATCTAGGATAATTTTAATTCCTTTGCATTTATTTAAGCCAGTATGTGGTCCATTTTGGAGAATATTTCATGTGCATAAGAATGTGTATTCTGATGTTATAGGGTAGAACATTCTGTAGACATCTTCTAAGTCTATTTGTTCACAGGCTTGATTCAGTTTTTCTTTGTTGATTTTTTTGTCTATTTGACATGTATCTGCAGAGTATTAAGGTTCCCCACGACAATTATGTTAGTGTTTAGGTGATATTTCATGTCTGTTAATAATTTTTAGATATTTGGGTACACTGGTATTTGTGTGTAAATTTTTATGATTGTTATCTTTTCCTCTTGGTCTTTTCTCTCAACAAGTATGTAGGAAATAAAGGAATAAAGATAGGAAAGAAAGAAATTAGATTATCATTTGCAAATGACATGATACTCAGCATACAGGATCCTAAGAACCCCAACAAAAGATTTTTAGATTTAATAATCAAATTCAGTCTTATAGCTGAATACAAAGGCAACATTCAAAAATCAATAACATTCCTGTACACAAACAACAAATTCACTGAGTAATTAGGGAAAGCATATCTTTCATTAACATCCAAAAAGTGAAACACTGGAATCAATCTAACAAAGAAAGTAAATGATCTTTACATTGGAAACCACAGTACTCTAAAAAAGGAGACATAAAAAGATATTAGAAAATGGAAAGATATCCCCTAATCTTGGGACAAACCAACATAACGAAAATGGCCATACTCCCCAAACTGATATACAGATTTAATGCAATCCCAATCAAAGTACCAATAGCATAATTATAGAATTAGAGAAAAAAAATCCTAAAATTCATTTGGTATCAGAAAAGATCCAGAACAGCAAAAACAATTCTGGGTAACAAAGGCAAGGCAGGAGGCATCACAATCCATGAGTTTTCAATTATACTACAAAGCTACTATGATAAAAACAGTATAGTGCTGGTGGAAAAAAAAAACAGCCCCAAGAGTAGATTGGACAGATCAGAAGATGCAAAATCAACTCCAAATACATTCAGCTATCTTATCTTCAAGAAAGGGCCAAACATCTTCACTCAATGAAAAATAGTTTTTTAATAAATGGTACTGGAAAAACTGACTTTCCATGTACTGAAAACTAAAACTAGACCCATGTATCTCACCTTGCACTAAACAAAAAATCAAAATGGGTCAAAGATCTAAACATTAAAACAGAAACACTAAATCTGTTGGAGGGGAGAACAGATAAAACTCTTCAAGACATAGATGTATACCAAGACTTTATGAACAAGACCCTGATCATGTAGGAAATACTATCAAGAATAAATAATTGGGATCTCATTTAATTAACAAGCTTTTGCACAGCAAGGGAAATCACCAACAGAGTAAAGAAACAACCCACAGAATGGGAAAAAATTTTTTCCAATTGTTACTCAAAGGTCTAACATCTGGAATACATAAAGAACTCAAAAAAATTACACCCCCTAAACTGAAAGATCCAATCCAAAAATGGACACTTGAAATGAAAAGACACTCCTCAGATAATGAAGTAGAATTGGAAAATAATGAAAAAATGTTCAACGTCACTGTTCACTGGAAAGATGAAATTAAAAGAACAGGACTTCATCTCACTCCAGGAAAAATGGCCAAGATCAAGAAGTCAACTGCAAATGTGTATAGATGAGATGATTTTGTAAAGCAATATATTTGTAAAAACTATCAGAATTAGAAAAATTACAAGTGATTTCTGCATTTTGAATCCATTCATTCATTCAATACAAATTTATTAAAATAGTATAAGATATGGCTTATTGCTATAATGTGGGTGATGAATAAAATCTCCCTCAAAGAAGCTTAAAAAGTTGTTAAAGACAGTGAGTATGTAAAATGATGCCCATGTTAATGTGCTTGACTAAGTCTTTTTACAGTACATATGTGTAACAAAATATAATGTCCTATTCCATTAAATATAAGAAAATTTAGGGTTAATAGAATCACTTTAATGACTTCAAATGTCCCCATTAGTATTTTGGTAGAAAATCACACTAATTTCCCAAAAACTGTTAGAAATAATCCATATATTCAATTTCTAAGAAGGCAGCTACATTTTACTTAATAGTCCAGCCCATATAAGCAGAATTACATGTGATAATCAATAAGGAAGTCATACTAAATCCAAATACACTTGAATTTCTATGCAAAATACAATCCAATGTTTATATATTTTTAAAAGTAGAGATTACACAGACTAAGAAGAAAAACTGTTATCCACCTTCATTCAAACTAACTGCTGCACATTATTTGAAAATTTCCAAGTCTTAGCAGGAAATTACAATGAAATTTTTTCAAAGTTTAATTTCAAGATTATAAGTTTCAAGTCCTAATTCTCAATGCAAGTCTAAAAAAGAAAGACTGGTACAAAATGTTTTATAAGCATTCATCAAAACCCAGAAAAAATGTATAATTCCTTTCCACAATTCTAGGTTTGATATAACACAAAATAAAAATTTTTCACAAATTCAACCAAATTTTACTCTGTGGTTTATTCAGGGGGAAAATGTACACTCAAATTGTTACATGTGAATCTATTACGTGGTCAGGCTATTGGAAGGATGCAGGTAGAATGGGTGGGCTTATTTGTCACAGCATGATTTAGGAGACCAAGAGTAAATCACCTGGTTTATTTCACTATATAATAAAGTAATTCTATACAGAATTAACTCATTTTCAATTTCATATCTGTGTGATTCCCTCTATTAAAAAATGAAGATTTTTTGATATTTATACAGCTGAAAACCTTAATAATCTGGAGAAAAAAATCCTCCATAACCTTGCATCTCAAGTTATAATGCCTTGAAAATAGGTTGAAAAAAACTATAAAATGAAATTCTAAATTGTATGATTATTGGCAACTGTTATAGGAATATACAACTGTTATAGGAATATATTGTTCTAATTTTTTTACACTCTGGAGTAAAACTAAGTTGCTTGAAACTGTTTTAGAATTTAAAAAACATAAATTACTTGTTGTATAATGTCTGTAAATGTCAGATTATTAAAGTGTGTTAAACAATCCATTATTTTATTCTGAGATTGAAAAAAGGACAGGCCTAGAGCAAAAAATTATTCACTAATAAAAACAGTGCTTCAAGACTAAAGCCTTAAAGTTCTAAGAAGAACCTTGGCAGTATCTTTTTATAATATTAATTCATCTCAAAGCCATGGTTTATTAAGAAGGTCTGGCAAACCAAACTTGCACAATTAAAATAAACACAATGTCACATGATTTGTTTACCCAAAGACTAGTAATTTTGACCTTGAGTGAAATCTTCCTAATTCTAATGCTATAAATATTTTAGTTGAACAAACTATTAAACTATTAATTATGTGACTTTGCTTTGTAAAGTGTATGCCCCACACAAATATTTAACTGGCCTGATTTAATTCAACAAATAATTGTGTCTATCAGAGCTCAGCTTCAATTCCAGAAAACAAAGATATGAAGGTGACCAAGACCAACACAGTGTTGCTCCTTTAATAACTAAGACAAGCACACAATACAAAGAAATAACAGATATTTAACCAAAAAACCATCTCATTATATATAAGCATAGGATGAGCTAAGGGTATTTAATAAATAGAATCAGTGAAGGCCTTCTGTTGAAAGTTTAGAAGCAATGTCTTTAAAACAATGCTATGGTAATACAACTGTGATTCTATAGGCTACTGCTGTTCATTCCCATCAATTAATGTATTCCTGTAACAAAGGTAAGTTAATATTTATGTCAGGCTTATGCTCTGAATAATATGATGCTTTTTAAAAAAAGCTACAGAAATCAAAAGTTCTTAGCTATCATCTGAAACATGAAAAGGATCATTCAGAAGATGTGATAGAAAAGTATGAAGGTTGTTTTTAAAAAATGTATTACAGTAAAAGACATATTCCCATTAGTCTCCCTCAAAATACTCCCCCTCCCTTTAAACACACTTATCCCGTCATTGTGCCACTCTCTGAAGCTGTTCTGGAAATCTCTTTTAAGTGTGTTCAGTTGTACTGCTGTGGCTCTCTCAATGTCCTTCGATTCAGAAAGTTTCCCTTTTATGGTCATTTTGTGTTTGTGGAAGAGCCAGAAGTTGCACAGTATCAGATCCCATGAATAAGGTGAATGAGGACACATGGCAACATTTATTTCTTTTTGAAGGACACTCATGAAAGAGGACTTCCAGAACTGCTTCAGAAAGTGGCAAGAACAATGGGATGTGTTCACAGCCAGGGGGATTGTATTAAAGGAGATTAATGGTAACGTATCCTTCAATTAATAAATATTTTTATTAAACACTCATCATACGTGGTCATAACCCCTTGTATACTACAGAAAAATAAATGCTATAAAGCAGCAGCAAAGGTTTAAAATAATATTTTTGAAATGTGGAAGATTAAGCCTGTCTCTTTCAACTGTTTCTTCCCCAAACACACCAAAGTCACAGTAAAGGATTTAAAGAAAGATATAAATACACAGGAATAGGAAAGAGAAAAGGAGACTAAAACAATTAAGATAATTTGCCACATTTTTGTAAAAGTGAAGATGGAAGAGTATTAACTGACTTAAATGTGCAAAGTTATGATGTGGGCACTGAGACAAATGAAATAAGCTATAAAACTCAAGAAAACGATATGGTTTTGGAAACAAAGAGACCTACAGAGACAGTGTACATGGTGATATTGCGAACAGATGATTTGAAAATAACAAGGATACCATAAGATATTCCTCCAACGCACATGCCCTTACACATATGTAGTATGTGACTGCATCCCAGTTATTGCTTCTCTCACCCCTCTTATTCTTTGGAAAAGCTCAGTAATATAAAAAAAAGTGCTAGAAAATTCTGACATCTGGATGTTGTTCTAATGAAAAGTCTGAAACACCAGATGAAAAGCCATATTCACTCTGGCACATGGCACACACCTGTAATCCCAGCACTCAAGAGAATGAGGACAATCTCAAGTTTAAGGCCAGCAGGGCTACATACTGAGTTCAAGGATGACCCGGACTACACAAAGAAAGCATGTCTAGCAAAAGGAAAGATAGGAGAGAAGAAGAGAAAGGGAGAGCCAAAGAAAAGCCATATTCATTTACAGAGACTTTTTGGGTGGTTTTGGGTGGTTACTCAATAATATTTGAGTAATAATGACAGAGGGAAACTTCCAAAATGAAAGTGAAACCTTAGGAAAATCAAACAGGAAAAAGAACCTAGAAGGTACAAAGCAATCCATGAAAGAGAAAGCAAAATAAAACTATTAATTTGAATCTTATAACAGAGAGAAATTATAACAACCACAAGACAAAACAGAATGTTTATAACATGAAAATCAAGAGAATATGAAATAGTTCTTTAAATTAAAACACTAGGATAGCTGAAATAGTTCAGTAGGCTATTAGAAGATAACCTCAAGTATATCTTTCTAAACACTAAAACTGGAGTACAAAAAAACATTAGCACTGGAATTAAAAGAGTTTTAAATTCAGACTAACAGCAATACCAGAAAAAGAGAAGAGAAAAAAATATCAAAGAAATAGTGCAAGAAAACTTAACACTTTTAGACATGAGTTTCCATATTGAACGGACCCTTAGGTGCTTAGCACAATCAATGAAAAAAAAGGTCTTTATTGTAAAAATTTCAAACATCGAGAATAAAAAGATTATGTAAGCTTTAAGATAGAAAAAATTTACATAAATAAAAGGCAAGTATTCTTCTGTATTACAATGAAAATGTAATACAGAAGAATTGAGAAGGGTAAGGCACAAAACTTTAATATTATACTTAACTTTTACAACCAGGTACAGAAATTTTCATACATTGTACGCAGTAAAAATGTAGCTAGACAATAAATAAACAAATTCATGGTATGTTTATTACATGCCAGGTGTATTGTTCTGCTTTCAATATACTACACTCATTTTAGTTTTCACAATGGTCCATAAGACTACTTCTTCTACAAATGAGGAAACAAGTATTGAGAGTCTATTTGTCAAAAATGACACTAGTAAGTAGTGGAACCAGCATTCTATCTTTAAAAAAAATTCTTATATGTTTGCAGAATATGTTTACATCTTAGGGAGTGGAATCACATACTTCTAATTTTCTGAGTATGTTTTAAAACTGCGTGATACTAGCACTTGGGAGCCTGAGGTAAAAGGATCTTTACAAGTTCGACACCAGCCTGCACTACAAAGTGAGCTCAAGACCAGCCTGAACTGCACAGCAAGACCCTGTCTCAAAAAGACAAAAACAAAACAAAACAAAACAAAAACTGCATGATACTATCTCTCAAATTAAGAAAAACTAATTTAAAAAAGAAAAACAAAATTATTTGGATGTTCCCTACCTTGTTAGCCTGTTCCCAGATCAACTACTGTCAAAAGTTCTGACTTGGTCAATCAGAATACAAGTTTAACAGTATTTCCTAATCCGCAAAATAATGTGTGGGGGGATAGAGAGAGGGTGAAAGTATTCAGTAGTATTTTAAGTAATCATTGTATATAAAGGTTATGTGCCTATGATTTATTGCTGGAAAGTCCATAAAGTAGATTCTCTAATTTAAATGCATCAATAACCTGGACCAGAAATGATGCACTTAGATGGCTACTGTGTGTTCATGCTAAACATAAAGGATATACAATTCCATTGAAGTTAAAAGCAGCATAACTGCTTCTTTAAAAACAATTATCTAAGCTATTTATATTCTTTTAATCTTGCAAGGAAAACTTAGAATGTGACAAAAAGATGCCCTTTGACTCACTCTGGCCTTACTCTCATCCTTACCTCACACATACATAATAACCCTTGAACAGTTCATGGGATGTTCACTCATAGTTTCCTGTACTTAACAGTCCTATCCGTTTTGAGATTTACTATACGTTATTAAAGAATTTTGGTCTTAATAAGTGGATATACTCTTTTTTAAAAAATAGATTTGTCTTTTCCAATCTGGAAGTATCTTTCCTTTTGACTTACAGCTTTAGCATTTCTTGCTTTGGGATTTCCATACATTAGTAACTTCTGCGACATCAGACCACTGCTTCCAAACTACCCGATCACTTGTCCTTGTCCTTGCCCTGGCCCTACTGGAAGTTCCTTTCTGGGGCACAGGCAGCCCACCACTTCCTGCTCTTCTAGCCCTTCGTCTCTGGGCCCCCGCCTTCCGGAGTTGGAAGCTGACAGGAGAGGCCACAGCGACCCTTGAGGTACAGGTGCACCAAGCACAGCACCACCGTCGCCCTCCCCACACCCAGGTGCCAGGCTGTGGGCTGTCCTGCCGAGACGAGGCACCGAGGGCCTCGGCGCTCACGAGGCCTGCACGAGGGTCCACGTCCCGCGCCCGCCCGGTGCCCGGCCTCCCGCGCAGGTGGGCCGCCTACGGCCTCGCCTCGGCCGCTCTTACCGTCTCCTTGGCAGCGGCCACCGGGATGGGCAGCAGCCCCCGGCCGTGCGGCGGGTCCCCGGGCTCTGCGGCCGCGCTCCCGGAGGGGCGGCCGGGCAGCGGCGCGCGGGTGGGCTCGGGCCTGGGGTCGCCGTACAGCTGGTAGCACACGAGGCCGACCAGACCCCCGCCGGCCGCCGCCGCGATGCTCAGCTCCCCCCAGCGCCGCCGCCGCCGCCACCGCGCCGCCTCGGCCACCACCCCTTCCTCGTCCTCGCGGCTGGAGAAGCAGCGGCCGGGCGGGGCGGTCTCTGAAGGCCGCCCCCACGGCCCGAGGAAGGGCTGGTGCGGGCACAGCACGGGCGGCACCCGGGGCGGCGGCCGCAGCAGCCTCCGCAACGCAGCCATAGCGGAGCCGCGGGCAGCGGCGCGGGGGCGGGGGCGCGGGGAGCGGGCGAAAACTCGCGAGAAGTCGGACGGTGCGGGAGCCTCGCCGCAGCCGGGGCGCGACCGCGCGGGCGGGCGGGCGGGCGGACGGGGCGGGCGGGGGCGGCCTGCGGGGACGCGGGGACCCGAACTCCTCCGGCGCGTCCGGGCAGCCCTTGACTCCGCTTCCCCAGCCCGACCGCACGGTCGTAAATAACCACGCTGGCACCGGGCGTGCGAGGAGCCGGCGCCGCAAGGCCCTCCGGGGTTAGCGGACCGGGGGCTCGCGGCTGCCCCTCCGCCGCCTCCGGGCGCTCGCGTCGCCTGACCGTAGTGAATCATTTATAGTCGTATGTTTACGTGGACGGTAAAAATGAGGCCCAGATCTTCGGTTAAAGTCACAAAGGTTGCAATTTTTAAGTCACAGGATGTTCTGACTGCAGAGTGGTAGCCTTGGGACTTTTGATAAAGGAAAACAATGTTGGATTTTTAGTTACCGTTAAAAAGCTGCTGGGGGACCGCATGTGGGGATGGTACCGGGGAATTAAACCAAGAACCTTCACATTAAGCTGCATCCCCATCCCCCATCCCCCCTTTTTTGTCCTTTTAACATAGGATCTCACGAAGTTCATAAATTGCCCAGACTGAGATTCTACTTGCCATCTTCCTGGCTCGGCCTCCCAGAGGGCTGGGATTTCTTTAGCAGATGTGTGATTACGCAACACAGCAAATCAGAACTACCTTAAGTTTGTGAGACAAAACAGTTTAAATATTAAGAATAAACGCAAAATCTCGAAACATACTCTCAATTTTGGGGGAGGGTGCTGGTATAAATATAAGGATTGATAAGCATGTTATGTCCTTTTTGTTTTTGCGATTGCTTTTTGTTTGCTACATTGAACAATTTTATATGACATTCTTATCAGTTTCCAACTGCTTTCCCCTTTTGGTTATTGCTAGCTTTAGTTTTCATACTATGGAATTAGTTAGTTTTAGTATTTTAAAAGTAAGGGCGTAAATAACCAAGTCTCCTGATGGGTTTACAATTGGCCTACAGTGTCAAGGGAATAAGATCAATTAATTGCATCAATTCTTAGAAAAACCAAGTGCTTTCAGAGGCAATCAAAATGAAATTTTCTGAACAGGATCCTGCTGTTTCTATTCTTCACTAACCTTTTGTCTATAAGTCACCCATCAGGTATACCACAGTACATCTTGTTTAAAAACACGTCAATGAATTTTTCCTGAAAGCTCTAAAAGTGATAAAAAGTGGCATATTCTATAACACAGACACTGAACATCTGTTTTAGGTTCCATAAAGGTAGACTCTGTGGTAGCTCCTTTCTTGCTTTATCAATGTTTCCTTTAACTCCTACTTTCTATGAATTCTGAAAATTTTAATTTTTCAAAAGCATTTGTTATTTTGCATCTGTCTATGTCTATGGAAAGAGCATGTATAAATAATTGATAAGCTTATTGTGTCCTCTTTATTCTTTTGTTTGTTATATTTTGGGTGGTTTGTTACTTAAGGCACTGAGAATCTCGGCTGTTTTTACCAGTTCCACTCCCATGGACAATTTGCATCCTGTCCTTTGCCTTACTCAGAACTAAATTGTATCTAAGCAATGTGAAGCCGAACCATTTATTTAGCCCAGTCCAGCTCCTGGCACATAACAGGACCTCAAAATGTTAATTAGCATGAAGGAAAATTATTATTCTTGTGGGCTGAGGAGAAAAGGAAATGGAGGTCAAGATAAGGCAAATCAGACCGTAAGGAAATTGATAAACCAAGCAGCAATCTGGAAATGCAATCAAGTCAAATTGGGAGGGTACAACGAAATAAAGGTTTGGCAGGGAAAGATTAGAGACTGAATTTGGTCATCAAGAAAAGTTAATTCGAGAACAAGATTTGTGATTTTGATTTAGGACTTAGACTATCAAATATTATTTGGCAGAACCTTGTTTGACTAGAGCTTTAAAGCTTAGTTCTTTTCATTCTATGGTGAGGACATTGACCATAACCCACTGTCAAAGATCCCTGGTCACACCTTCCTTTTTGTTTTCATATCTCCCACCATGACGATAACTAAGCCGTCAGTTGTATGCATTTAACTATGTAACTTCAAGACTAGTAATACTCTTACATTGACCATTTTATCTATCCAGTCTTTCACATAACTTCAGAGCCTTTGCTGATGGTGCTTCACTGCTCAGTTCTGTTTAGGTTTTCCAAACTACTCTTGTCTTTCTCTACCATTTAGTGGTATGGATTTTTTTTAAATCTTGTATATTTGGAAACAAAGACTAGCATCTCACAGTTGCTCTTAGCAAAGCCTCCTAACTAAAAACACATGAACCCTTTCTCAAATGTCATATCCTGTTTTCATGTCTGATAGTGATTAAAGCTTCTATGCTTATCAAAACGTACCTCAGAATATGTCAACAAGACATTTATGTAAAATAAAATATATTTATTTCTAATTTCTTATATTTGTGTGTTTACTAGAGGACTTTGTGTGGTTACAAACTATACAATTGAGAAGAAATGTAATGAAGTGAGTTATGCTAAGAGCAATATGGTTAAAAATTGGAAACTGAAGGCCTAAGATATAGCCTAAGAGTTTTAAACAAATAGTTAATTAATGTCTTTTTATACCTGAAAACTCCAAAAAGATGGTTATTAACTATTTTTCTGATTTACTAAGGAGAGGCCAAAAGGAACTTACTACTTGAAGCAAATAACCTAGAGCTTTATCTTCCTTAACTTGTAGTACTTTTTCTGTGAAATGTCCAGATGGACAGGCCCAGTAGGTGCCTAGTCATGAGGCCTAGTGCAACATTACATAGTCTTGTCTCTGGCCCCTACCCCAGACTGTCAGGTGTTAGATGGAAAATTGCTTTAAGGGCAGTTAACCAAAGAGAAGGGCAACCTTCAGAACATATGGACATCTCAGCAGAAAGAGGGAACCATTAGAGACATCAAGAATAGCATAAGGTAAGTCAGTGTCCATGCATGGGGAAGCTCAGCAGAATGGCAGGCCAGTTTCATCTCTTGCCAGCTCCAGTTGATTGCTATTGGTTACTCAGAACACCAGGATAAGCAAAAATTCCAGGCTAAGCTCAAAATTCACAGGAAAAAAAGTGGATGAGCACATCTGCTATAAGGAAGCCACCAGACTGAGTCTGTGATGAACTGTAGTTTTACTGTGGTTTCTTTGAAACCCCAGTAAGAGATGATGTAAATAATAGCAAGAACAGAAAAATTTTAGATATTTTTGAAGTATGCATAAGAATATTTTGTATTTGCATTGTAAAGTTATAGAATATTGAAAAGAATATGGAGATAGATTAGCATAGAAATTTTTTTAAAGTATTTTTTGAAGAGATGGGGTAGGGAATGCTTTAGAGGAAATTATCAAAATCTCACATGAAGACCCAAAACGCAAAATAGCTAATAGCAGTGTGTCCCTCATTAAAAAATGGAGGTCACTAGGCTTTGTCTACCTAACGCTTTGTTTTCAACTCATAGAAGAGCCTTAAGTACCTCTGTATGGTTGTGAAGCTTAAAAACTACTAAAATATGAAACCAAGAGGCTGTTAGATTGAAGCATTTTCAATGGGTTGTGCAACCAAGACTTGAGACTAAGTATTTGGCCTACATTTGGTAGTTTTTATGTTGGAGTCATCAGTTTTTCTTTTTCAAGGAATTAAACACATTTGCTTAAATGAAAGACATTTTAAGGATAAAGTCTTACAGAATCTAGAGAAAAGTGGTTCTAGGGGATCTTGGAAAGTATGACTAAGTCAGCTTTAGGGACCTACACAGTAAGAGTTCAAGGATGTTTATTCTACGCCACTGCTATTAGCATGACTTGGCTTTTATCCACAGGTCTCCTATGACTCTCCATTCAAAATCTAAAGACCAGCGTTTGCTTGGTCTATGTGACTATTTCTACCTCTGTTAGTTTTTCACTTCCAGGCCAACCAACTGTCTCTGAAAGAAAGATGCAGAGTTGCATGGAGATGCAGTTTCTGGGAAGCAGAAAGGCTTTCCTTAGGAGGCCCAAGGGTCGGGAACCAGTAGCGTAATGATAAAGGTGGTGAGCAAATACTGCTACTATGGTGATTTCAAGCTATCAGTATGACAGAACTGATTGCAAAGCTGGAAAGAAATGCGTGGTAACATGTCACTATATGCTAGATACGAAAGACATACTAAAGACATATGATAGCAAATAATTGGACGGTGATGAGTTTTTAGTACTTATTGTCCTTTATATTTACTTAATATCTATATGCTTTATTACTTTTTAATTTATCTAATAAAGTCTATATAATTCAGTTTTTAATGATGCCTCTGCCCAACAACTGGCTTGAAATTTTTCTGAACATTTAACAACTGATATAAGAAGGAGGTAGGATAAATAAGACATCAGAGGAAGCCAGAACTGAGCAAGATTAAGGACAGGTCTTTAGTTACAAATGACAAAATAAATTTATCTATACTTTAATCAAAGGAAGGGTAATAATCCTTTTTATCTCCCCAAGGTTGTTAGTTGATTTTAATCAAACTATATATTACAGAATTACTTCATTGCTTCTAATCAAAAACTTGGAGTTAAGGAATCATCCCAGATCTGTAGACATTGGATGGATACAGCTGACTACCGAGAGCTGGTGGATTACTCGAGCTGAGTCTGCAATTAAAAAGCTATGCATATACTTGATATTGGCAGATAATTAGAGATTGACATGTCAATACTAATTTTTAGGTTTGGTCAACATGTATTTCTTTTTTTTTGATCAAGATGTATTTCAAATTTTCATTTCAATGATTTTATACACCTAAACAAACACTTAAATTTATCATACTTGAAATGTGTGTATCATCCACATGAAGGAATTCATTTCTAAATCAAATAATAATTGAGTGATTTAAATCACTATACAATAGTTTATTTCAGCAAAATAAATTAGTTTGCCTTGAACATTGGAGATAGATCTAAAAACAACATTTGAAAACCTGGGTGTTCATAAATCTCTTGGAAACTGAAGCATATCAAACCTCTTCCTCTTGAAACATGATGGCATTTTTTTCCAGGATGATCTCAAACCTTATGTTCAGGAACCTGCAATCTCAGCTTACCACATCAAGGGAAATGAACCTTTCACTTGATGATAACACTTTATAGAAAACCACTAAAAACTACTCTTGCATCATCATGCAGGTGTATGGGTTTAGTGAACAAATTATTCCAGAATAAGGAATTCTGTTCCTCTATCCTTTCAGCTTTATACAAGGAAACCATATTTGATTAGGATTTTGTTGTGTGTAGTGTTTGTTTCAGCACATTTTCTTTGATCAAAATCTGTGTGATGGAGACCTACTATGATATCTGGAATTAATCATTGAACTCTTGACTGTGACCAAAGGCATGTTGTACTGATTTATTAAACACCAAGGTGACTGTGACAAGTTTGTCCGTAAGGTGTTCTTAAATATAGGAGAGTAGCAACAATTATACAAAACTCAAGATAATTATCTAAACCAGGTGTGTCCTCAAACTAAGAATGAACCAAAAGAAAATGAAAGAACTGAAAGTTGTACCAATATAAAAATTCATCAGTTTAACTTATAACAATAAAAACATGAGAAGTTACCTGAGAATGTAAATTCTCTATTTTATTTTCAATCTATTAAAATTAAAATTTCTTCATATCTTTGTCTGATAATTATGTGGGGTTGCCAGGACATTTGACTAGAAAAGCATTCTAGGCACTTACAGATGTGAAACTCAGAGATGCTTCTGAGAGGGATCTTAAAGGTGGTCACTTACCATTAAGTATCTTTGTATTGAGCTTTAGCTGAGTTTTAAAAGGATATTTATATAAAATATTATAGTTTGAATGTTTACACATGGTACAAATGGATTATATTAGAATGGAAAAGTATGTTATGTAAACATTTACATAACAAAGGAGAAATTTCAGCTCCAGCAACAGAAATATTGTGCATGACAACTTTAGAATTCACATATGTATAAAAATATTTCATCTTTATATTTATTTTGATATATTGGTATGTGATTCTATAATTACTATCCTTTTCTTTAAGGTTAAAAGAATTTAAGTATTATGAAAAGATAAGTTTATAAAATTATAAAGTTTAGTTAGGGAATCCTATCCTTTAAATTTTATCTTGAAATTTGCGTAGAAGCATCAAAAACTGATAGATTGAATGACACTATCTAATCTAGCTAAGGCTTATGTTTTAGAGAAGCCAGAACTGAAGGGAACATGCCTTTCCAGGAGAAACTTCCTAATCTAATTGCTATCTGCTTCCTTTACTGGCTGCTTCCTATAGGACTTTACTTACCTGTAACTTCCTCCAAAATACCTCTCCTTTCCTGGGGCTGGTTTAGTGTACTGTGTTACTACCTACTTTCAGTGAAGCACCTCCAACCCCCCTACCGTGGTAGTACCACCATCCAGTAAATATGCCTCTTCATTGTTTGTACCTGCCACCTGTGCTGTTAGCTACAAGAACACAGACGTTGTAAATTGCTTTTTGACAGGCATAGATATTGCCTGTTATGTAATAAGATTTCATGTGCTTCTTAAATGGACAAAAACACCTGTTCTTATAAAACTATTGAAAATCTATGCAAACAATAGGAACAGGAGGGTTTTTTTCTGGGGACAATAAAGAAATGAATTATTGTTCAGACATCAGAAACACAAGTCCATAATATACTAGCTGAGCATTAAACTGCTTTGCAAACTAAAGTTTTTTTGTAACAGCTCATTAGATATACTTGTAACTTATAGCTTTGAATAAATAATAATGAATCTGAATCTAATGAAGTCAGTTCCAAAATTCTGCTGTCAGTATCTCATCCCTTGTTCTTAAAAACCTGCAGGGACTCTTGCTACTGTGATTGTGTCATTCTGGTGCGGACTCTGGTAAACACGGCTTTGTGCATCACACAGTTCTCAAAGTTATTCTTTTTATTTCTGTTAAACAACAGCAAACTACTCCAAATCTAGTAGTTTGCCATTTCATTTGCTTGACTCAGCTCTTGCCCTTGAACTCATGTCACAATTTCTCGCCAGCTAGAAAGTTATAGCCTTGTTGTTAGGAATAGCACCAGTCAAATATTTTCAGCGTCATCACTTTCATAGTGTCCTGACAGCTGCGTAGTATTTGCTGAATTGCATTTGATTCCTTATCAAGATTACTGACGTTTTCACAACTTTTCTGTGATTTAAAAATAAAAAACATTGCTAATAATATATTCATTATAACTGCTATTTTTTTCTTTCCATTTTTGAAAATGAGAATTGCAGGAGGAATTTGCCAACAGTATGAGGAGAAGCTGGGGAAGCAAAACTGTAGCTCTCATCCCTGTCGCCTTGTCAAGGGGCTGACAGCGTACGTGACTACACCGTCCTCTAGTGGCTGACCCCAAAAGAGGAGGGCGACTTCTCTTTCACTGACAGACTCCTGTGTAGGACTTTATCACCAGAAATAATTATATTTTAAGAAGAAAGATACTTTTCTTAAAAATATGTTTTTTAATAGTGAAATAAAATTTTGCATCTTTAAGTATCTTCAGTCACTTAGAACTATCTAGGGAAAACAGAATAATAAATTCAAGAAATCAAATACCGGAGTGTTTTTTTTTGTTTGTTTGTTTGTTCGTTTTTCTGTTTTTTTTTTTTTTTAGAAAATCTAAAGGTGCATGTGAGTCAATCAACAAATATATATATAGGTAAAATATGCCAGGCACTGTTGTAGGTGGTTGATATATATTAATGGGCAGAATGAAGATCTCTGCCTACATGGAGCTTACATTCTAGTATGAGGGCTGTGACAGTAAATGTGTTTTGCTTAGGATAACATTCAAACCAGACTCTCTGTAAATGGGACCAGTGTCAATCATCATACTATCATAAACTACATTCTTAACATTTGGTTATGTACTGGGTCTTCTTTTAGCCTCTAACTTTCCTTCAGGGCAAGTAGGCGGTGACTGACAACATTTTACTTAATTCAGGTGGTGCTAGCCCCATTCATGTCTCCTCGTTGGATGCATTACTGTTTCCTTCTGTTAATGTGTTTCTAATTGTGTGCCAAAATTGAAGAAAAGCCCTCCTAGCCCTCTTTCCGCTCCTATTTGTCCTGCCTGTGGAGATGAAGGTTCATTCCTACCCTCTAGCTCTAACTAGGTTAAACTCCTGAGCAGTTTTAGCTGGGGGCTTGTCTCCAGTTCTGTATAAATAGGACTAGTTCCTTTAGGACCCTAATTAGAGGAGAGAAATAGGTAAATAAGGCTTTAGTTAAGGCCTCACTTTATTTTGCTTGCAAGATATGAAATCTAATGGTGGTTTAAAAAGTCACCAGTTTTCTGACTTTAAAAAATACAATCATCCATATTATTCATGTTATCATAAATTAAACATTTACATCTCATTTCTTTAATAGTTTTTATTTACAGCTAATTCTAAAGAAAGCCAACTAGCAAATTCATTAATTGTTAAACTTTAATGACTTCCTAAATTTTGTGAATGAATTATTTATTTGGAAGAGTATCACTCTTTTTGAACCAGAATTTTGATGGTAACTCCACATCCTTGGAAAATCTAATTCATTGACTACTTATGATTTAATTTTTAAATTCTTAAAATAGTACTCCTTTCATGTTTGTGTAATATGGTTATGCAAAAGAATTATGCATATTTAACAAAACTACAATTTCTTTACTTTGAAAATGGAAGACCTAAAAATAAAGGGTTAGGATTATCTCTAGATACATTCATAATATGGTAATTAAGGAAAAATATCAGCTAAGATTATTTTTATTAATCCTCCTTTTAATTTTGAATTCCAGGAACAGCCAAATCTACCACTGCAGATAAACAATGATGTCAATTTCAACTACACTTCTGATTAAGTGTATTTCAGTTTCTCTAATGAATCCAATTTTTTTTTTTTACTTTTTAGGTATTTATAAATGGTACAGCTTTCAGTTTAGATGTGAAATATTTTAATTTTCTTTTTCATTAGCTAAGTGAGATTAATTTTAGAAAAATTTGTTAAATGAAGATGTTTGATTAAGGGAATCTGGATGTTTTCTTCAATCAAAAGGAAATCATACATTAACAAATGATGTATATTTAACAAATGATGTATATTTAGCCACTGTATTAGATTTTCCTTACTAATGTGATAATACCTGAGAAAAACAATTTAAAGGAGGAAATATTGATTTTGGTTCAGGTTTCAGAGCTTTCAGTGCATGGTTAACTGGATCAGTTGTTTCTAGGCCTGTGGCATGGAAGAAATATCATGGGGTACAAGCATGGCAGGGAAAAGCTGCACACCTCATGATGGAGAGGAAGCAGAGCACCAGAGAAGAAAAGGCCAAGTAAGAACAAGATACAGTCTCCAAAAGCATATGCCACGACCACTCCCTTTAACTAAATCCTACCTCATAGGTTTCCATAAGCTCCCGATAATTCCATCCAATTATGAACTTATCAATGGATTAGCCCGCTGATGAAAATAGAACCCTCATGATCCAATCATCTGCCACAAACCTATCAACTAGCAATCAAGTTCTTAGCACATGTATTTGGAGGATTTTTCAGATCCAGATCATAACATGCAGATGCTGGGAAGTAGGCTATTTCAAAGAGTACTTGTTAATTCTTTCATGCTTGTCTCAAGATGGTATTACTTAGTATCCTCAGGAACCTGAGGTAGAATGATCATTTGAGCCTCAGAGTTCTGAGCCTTCTTCCTGCAGGAAGCATAAAAAGTGTTTCTTGCTAGGGATATAGGCACGTGGCACACAGAATAATCTCAGCTACTCTGGAGACCAAGGAAGGACGATCACAAGTTTGAGGGCAGCTTGGACAACTTACTGGTGTGAGATTCTATCTTAAAACTTTGAAAAGGGATGAGGCTGTAGCTAAGTGATAAGAGCATGCCTAGCATGTACAAACCACTGGGTTCAATCCCTAGTACAAAAAAATATCGAAGTACTTCTGTGTTACAAATAAAGAAAATTGGTAGTTTTGATAGTATGCTTTCCACAAACCATTTTTATCTCTCTGAATATTACCTACAGCAGAACTGGGAATTATAAGTAGCCTTAACATTAGGGAAAATTGATAAAGATTATCTTCATTAAATTTAACACTTAGATGTTGTAGCAAAATGGATTTTCATATGCATTTATTGTCATTCCTACGATGCTCCGTAAATTAGAGACCATATTTTATTATACCAATTTTATAAAGGAAAAATTTAAATTCAAGGGAGGTCAAGTATTTTCTTAAGGTCTCATAAGTATTGAATAGCAACATTCTGCTTATATCTAGCAAGGTTTAAAAAATAAAAATAAAATTATGTGATGTTCATTACTCTTGCTGGTTTTGGTGGTGGGTAAAGTGGGTGCCTCATTGGATTAGAGTAGTTGACACTCTGAAAATAAGAGTCAATAACAAATATGTACTATTTGTTCCAAATTTTCATTCTGCCTGAATATGGTCCCACAGGTTATATTTTTGTTTTTCACATGTGTTAAATACTCTCCACAAAAACGTCAAACATGCTCCTATTGAGGTAGGAAATTTTGCACGCACTGGGGCTCTTCCAAGCAAATAGTTTAAATCCAGGAACGGTGATTTATCTCCGTTGTCTTAACATGATAGCTGTTGAATTTAGATGTTTTCTCCTATATTAATGTGCTTTTATTGTCTAAGTTGAGATTTTAAATTTTTACATGAAAACTTTTGTGTTAAATAATTTAATAAAAGGAGAAAATTATAAGAATAGAAGTGAACTCTGCGTACTTTTACTCCCCTTTGCCTTCCTTTGTTAACATTTTACTCTGTTTGCCACATCATCCCTTCTTTCTTCTGTATAATTTTACATAGTTTTCCAAGCAACCATTTGAAGACATCATGCTTCTTCTTCTTTTTTTTGGTACCAGGCACTGGACTCACAACCTTGCGCTTGCCAGGCAGGCACTTATGCTGCTGAGCTAAATCCCCTGCCCTTAAAATTAATTTCTAAAGCCAAAAATTAACCTAAGCTTCTTTCCTTAATTTCTCTATGGTTCTTTCGGTAATTTCTCTATGGCTTTATTTTTCCAGACCAAAATCCTACATGATATTATATTTAATTTTCATGTCTTCTTAGTTTTCTTTAATCTGGAGCACTTTCTATAGTTTCTCATTTTTTTGTCTTTCTTATGGCATTTAAAAATACTCAAGCCAGTTGTCTTACAGAATATCCTTTAATTGGGGGATTATCTGATACATGCACTTATGAATACATTCAGGATATGTGTTTTTGACAAGAACAACACATAAGTAAACATGATATTGTCTTTCCGGTGTCAAGAAACATATGGTGTTTTTGTTTTGTTTTTGAGACAAAAGATCTCATTATGTAGTTCAGGCTGAACTGAAACTCACTATGTAGCCCAGGCAGGCTTCAAACTCAGTGATCTTCCTGCCTCAATGCCAGGATTACACGCGTGTGCCACTGCATCTGGCTCATGTGGTGTTAGTTTGTCACATTGCTATTGTTTATATTTGTTGTGTGGAATAAACAGTATTCACTAGATTAATCTTCTATAGTTACTGTTTTTGTCATTGGATATATGCACTTATGAATACATTCAACATTTCATCAAACATTTCTTTTTTTCTATTTTTGTTGTCTCAATCAAACATTTAGCTATTTGCTTTAAAATAAATTTGTGACTTTTTCTGGACCAGCAATGATTCTATGAAGGATGTAAAATGGTTATTTTAAATTTCATTATTCTTTCAATATTTATCAGTTGATATGCACAAGATAGGTTTCATTTATTTGTATGTT
Source organism: Cavia porcellus (assembly GCF_034190915.1). Lineage (NCBI taxonomy): Eukaryota > Metazoa > Chordata > Mammalia > Rodentia > Caviidae > Cavia > Cavia porcellus. Next base: position 6,786,533 of record NW_026947507.1, on the reverse strand, counting down.
TGTTTATTTAAAGTTGCACTCAAAGATTCTTATTTAGTCTATAAATTTTTTTCAGTCATTCTGATGCTCCAATTTATCACCTCATAAGTGTTTTTTTTTTTTTGTACCAGGGATTGAACTCACAACTGTGCACTTGCAAGGCAGGTGCTTATGCCGCTGAGTTAAATCCCTGGCCCTGTCAGTTCTAATCATTTTTAAAATTTATGTTGTTCTATTGTGATAACATCATTTTTATGGACATCTTTGTCTTGTGGCACAAAAATATGCCTCACTTCTGGAAAGCTTCCCTGATCATTTCAGTAAGAGATTGGTTTCAGAGACTAAGATCTAAGCAGTAGGTGTTCTTATTACCCTGAAATAAGTTTACTGCTGGGCTCATTTAGTGGCCAGAGCTTAGATATAAGTACACACACACACACACACACACACACACACACACACACACACACACATACGGGGGGGGGGAGAGAGAGAGAGAGAGAGAGACAGAGAGAGAGAGACAGAGACACAGAGACAGAGAGAGAGAGAGAGAGAGAGACAGAGAGAGAATGTGCTAATACAGATAACTGCAATTCCAATTCAACATTGTACTCATTTCAAGCTCATTCTAGTCTTTTCTTTTCATATTTGAACTCCATTTTTTTAGCAATAGAATGTAGCTTTTGTTATTCTCTATATATTTGCTCATTTGCTTAGTCTTATAATGTACTTCTCTAACTCTTACCACTAAGAAAATTAATCTTTTCCACTGAAATTAAAAATTTATTCATTTATGTCTTTGATTATATAATCAAAGATTATTTGAGAGTTAGTTTTAAAACAATAATATTATTCTCCTTTGCATGGTTATGCTGTTCACTTGAATAAAGTTGTGTTCATTTGTTTCTGGTGTTGTTCCACCATCTCTGCCCTTATTTATTTTATTTTGCTTTAAAAATGTAAAACATAACCATTTCATGAAACGTCAAAAGTTTCTTCTTAGAGAAGTGTCACTTCCCGATCTCTTCTGCTTCATTCACTGGCTAACCAGTGTTATTAGTTTTTATTTACCATCCTGTGTTTACTTTTAAAAGTAAGTATATGCATGTGGAAGCTTCTTAATTTTCTCTTTTCTTACAGAATGTAGCACACTATAAATACTCTTCTTTACTTTGCATTTTTGGATAATAATAAAATAATATGGCCCGAAAATCCTTCATATTAGCTCATAAGTTCTTTCTTACGCTTTTACCCAGCTTCTATGTGTGTGTCATAAATTATTCAACCAAAGTTTTAAAAATCTCTTTGAGATAGGGTTTTCTGTCTATGTAACTCAGGCTGGACTTGAACTTATTTTGTAGTCAAGGCTGGCCTCAAACTTATGGCAGCAATGCTCCTGCCTCAGCCTCCCAAATGCTAGGAATACAGGCATGTGCCACCACATCCAACCCTCAACCAGTTTCTTATGTATGAAAATTATGTTGTTGCCAATGCCTTGTATTAAAGATAAGGAATAATATTGTTCAAATGTATTATTTTACTGTGGGTGTAAGTCATGACTTTTAAAACAGCTCTTTTTCTCAGGTTACATACGTGTAGAAGCAATGAAAGACATTGTTTCTTTTTTCCATGTGTAGAAACAAGGCCTCTTATCAATATGAGGAATGAAAAGCTATAGAGCTATATGTTCTGGAAAACTGTAACTTACATCTTGTGGAAGCAGAAGTTGTACAACCTATTTGTATAACAGCAAGGCAAGTGTGGTCTCTAGGAAGTACTGTATAGGCAAAGTTGATTAGATTGCAGTGTATACTTAAAAGTTGAATAATGTACTCTTGTAAAACACTCTTCAAAATTATTTAACTTCCCATGATATCATCACAGCATGTGCAAAAAAATCTTTAATGTTATCTTTTCCTGTCACATGACTAGAACAAACAAAAGAAATCCTTATCTTTTTTGTTTCTAGTCTGGTTCTTTATAAAATGGTATTGAGTACCATTCACAACTTACACATTAAAAGTTTGTTTTGGGAAGAAAGCATTTAGTCTGTATTTTAAAGAGATTACATTTAAAACATATAAAATAAAAAACATCCCAACAACTGAAGTTTTCTAGCACATAATATATATATAGAAAACTTTATAGTTTTAAAATCTATTTCCTATATATTTTCACATTTAAGTCTATGGCAACCTTACCCATGGTGTACTAAGCAAGAGTTATATTGTATATATTTCACAAAGAAGAAATAGACATATTTGAAGGGGTTAAGGAAATTGCCTTGGGATGTTGGACTCTGTACTAATTTAGGCAGAATTCAGGACATTCTTTTCAATGAAGTAAATATACCTATGCCATAGGGTCATTGTGATCAAATACAGGAAAACACATAAAAAATGTTAAGGTGCACAAAGACAAGGCAGCTCTATCATTAAACTCTGTGGTTTGCTGACTACATTTGAAGATTTCCCCATATATATTTGTGTGTGTGTGTGTGTGTGTGTGTGTGTGTGAAGCAAGACAGTAAAACATTCTTAGCACCATAAATTACACAGCAGGCTTACAGAGTTCACTGAGGAAATATTTTATTGAACTCATATCTTTAGGAGCAGGTGACAATAACATGTATTCATTGTAGAATAATTAACAGGACTGTATGCTGCATAGAACTTAGACCTTGAAACAAACCTCATTAAAAGGTACTTGATCTAAATTAAAAACCTTTAAGTATTTGTTCTTTAAAAGTGATCAATGTATGATCTGGATACTTTCCTTATCCCGCTACAAGATTCACACAACTTTGATCTAACTTTCTTTGATTTAACACTGCAATTAAGATTTGGTTCAAAGTAAAAGCTCATTGGTTGATGTCTTACACTGATGTGATAATGTTTACACAGATGTGCTTTGAAATCTTGATTATTGTGGATTTGAGAATCCTACCACAAGATAGACTGTTGTTATTTGAAAGGTGAAATAATATGACATCTACCTGGTACATTTAAAACAGACTTTGCAATATACATTTCTAAAGAGATTTATCTGTTTAATGTTTTCAGCCAGTGCTTTTATTTCATATCTAGCAATAGTAATCAGCTGCTCTTACAATTTGGTTGCACAAGGGTCAGGGCTCTGGTATGTGGTGATGAAAAGATGAAACTCTACCAACTTTAAGGTACTTGCCAATTAATTAGCAAAAAATACCCAAAACAGAAAAACACAAAATACAAAAAAATCCTTCAGAGAAAATGAACCAGTCAAATCCAGCTGAGCTCCCAGATTTAGGCTTTTGCTGACTAGACCATGAAACAAGACTTAAAAACTAATCTGGAGTGACTCTCTAAACCTTTTGCTCAGGGGAAGCATAAATCTTCTAAATGTTTCCCAACTTGAATCTTGAATTTTTTGCACAAAACCATTTTAGTATTTAAATATACATGCATCCCTCATTTCAGTGACTTTCTCAGGCAGTCTTCAATTTTACCAGTAAAATTTAAAGTCTCAGACTATATCAGTCAACAATACTTTTTCCATTTAGTTGGTTCTAAGCTTTATAACTGACCCCTCCTCAAGGTCTAGCCTTCAAGAAAACGCACCTGGGAAGAAGACAAGACCCAAAGAGGTCGCTCATCATTTATGACAGTATTCCAGTTATTCATTTTCTATTTGTGGCAAAATATAACCATGTAAACCATAGGTTTTCAGCCTATTTGGGTTCACTATTTTCCTTAATTCATGATGATATTGTTATTTTTATGCTAATTAAAATCCAGGACTTAGGCACTTTCATACAGAAACAAGCTGGTCATGTCATATAGTATCCAAGTAAAGATAAACATTAAAGGGAACTTGGGATGCAAGGGTAGGGTGTTCCTAACCTAACCCTGATTATGTAAAGAAAATCCCCCATCTAAATGATAAAAGAAAAGGGTAATGCGTGTACATTTTATTAGTGTCTTAAAAATTAGTGAGTTAGACTGTCAAAGCTTTGATTTTCCTTTCATGTGTGTCTGGGCAGGTCTAAGCCTCAGGTAACGCCCTTTTCTCTTCTTTTACTGTTTTTTGCACCTGTCCACTGCTGGCTCCCAGCAGCTCTCAAGGAGTCCAACTTTTCCCCTCTTCTCCTCTCTTTCTCCTCCCACTCCTCCCCTCCTTGCGGACCCCTCCCCCTTTCTGCACACAGCCAAGCGGGGCTCCTTTTCCCAGAGGTCTTTCACTGCAAAAGAGCTCACATCAAAGGGTGGCGCAGCAGCGGTCCAACAGCATCACCGCTGTCCCAAAGATAACCCCGAAGAGGAACCTGCACTGAGCCTCCCCGAATTTGCTGGCTGGCTGTGGTCAAGTGCAGGAATGATTTTTATGAGTGCGTGGACAGAGAACCGTCAAGGGCCCCTTTGGGTCACTTCCGAAGAGCAAAAACGTGTTGAGAGGAGGCCGGTTTAAGATTTCAAACAGAGCCAACTTCCCCAGCGAGCATGAAAGGACTTGATTAGCATATGTCAAGAGGCCTGGCATATATACTCGGTGTGTATGTACACAGGGCTCATCTGACCGGTGTGCGGAGGTGGAGCCCCAGCCCCCGGCCCCAGGCCCTAACCAGCAGTGGCAGCGGCAGCTATAGATGTTTCTGCAAAGCCAGCAGCCTGCCCTCAGCTGCCCAAGGGGAGAAGATCGCTCCAGGACAGCGAAAGCTTTCCTGCGGTCTCGGTGCACAGCTCCTGCGGGGACCTCACCGGAGTAACCGGGCATCAACTTTTTGCCTGGTTTTGCTGTCATCGCTGCTCGCCCCGTTACCCCCGCTGCACTTTTTATTGGGGGGCCCTTTTATTTTCCGGACCTTCTGCCTTTCGCTCTGGCCCCTCCATGGCTCCCTTAGCCGAAGTTGGGGGCTTCCTGGGCGGCCTGGAGAGCCTGGGCCAGCAGGTGGGCTCGCACTTTCTGCTGCCTCCTGCCGGGGAGCGGCCGGCGCTGCTGGGCGAGCGGCGGGGCGCGGCGGAGCGCGGTGCCCGGGGCGGGCCGGGGTCTGCGGAGCTGGCGCACCTGCACGGCGTCCTGCGCCGCCGGCAGCTCTACTGCCGCACCGGCTTCCACCTGCAGATCCTGCCGGACGGCAGCGTGCAGGGCACCCGGCAGGACCACAGCCTCTTCGGTAGGTACCACCCCGCGTCCCGCAGCTCGGCCCCCTTCCGCTCCCTGCTGGCCTCCCTCCTGGCTCCGGAGCGGCAGCGGTGGGGACGGCCCAGAGCCCACCTGGGCTCAGCCTGGGCCCGGGACAAGGATGCGCGCTCAGAGTGCTCCTGGGCGCTGCCCTGCCTGCTGCTTGAGACACCTGGACCTAGACGTGGAATCCTAATTTTTTCTGTTAGCCCCTGATCCCTCAATCAGCTTCATTATATGAAAAATGTCCTTTTATTATTTTCTCCTACTTCCTTTCACACTTCCCCACTACCGTCCACTTTCCAAAAAATTAACAACAGGAAACACCCCGCCCCTTTAAACACCTCTAAGCAGTTAATTATCCATCCGTGGCCACTGCTCCCGGAGGTTGCCCTTGCACAGGATGCGACCATTCAAGTTTCTACCTAGAGAACTGTAAATGTTCACCTGAACACGTAACAGATTAACTTTCCACAGGCACCGTTGTTACAGTCTGGCTCACTTAGCTTGCGTTCTCTGAGCTAGATTTCTATGTGGGTGACAGATTGAAAAAGAGGGAGGAAAAGCTACTGAGCATGCTCAGTTCTTCAGCCAAAATCCTCTTTAGCAATTGCGAAACTCAAAGCAGCGATCTTGATATTGACGTTAGGTAAGAGGAAATGGGGAAAGGAAAGGAGATATGGCTGGGAACTCAGAACAGAGAGACTTTTGGCAATATCTTAGGCAGCAGTGTCTGGGAGCAGAGGAGTTAAAGAAATGATTATTAACAGCGCTTGTCACAGACACTGGATTAGGAATTAGATTAGAAAATTATAAGGATTCTAACATAAATTACTTTCTAATTAGCTGTGTAACTAACAGGTGACTTCCTCAGGATGAGTCTTAGTTCTTTTTTCTTTTCTAATCTGCACATTGATGGGTTAAATTAGACCATCTCTTTAAGTACTTTCTGATTCTACCATACCAGGATCTTTTCCTTGTACCTGATTTCCTTGCATTAGAGTTAACCTACTAGAACTCTTGAGGAAGTTTGATGATTTAATTTGTGATATCATTGGAGAGATTCATTATCTTTTAAACAGATTCTGCCATCAGCAATATGAAAGTGTAACACAGTCTCTTTTCCCTTCCTTTGTTCTATAAGAATTCTTGGAAAATCTCATCTATGAGTGACCCTGTTATCTTGTCCTCTTCCCTTTGTTGGTCTTATACTTTCTTTCTTTTTGGACTGGTAGTGCTCATTAAAACTTTGGAGAAGTGTAAATCTCCGTTTAAGGGGCATTTCTAACTTTAGATGCCAAAATAAGCATGTGGTGGTCATTTGGTAGCACTTAAAGGCTTAGAAAATTAACTTTAAAAAACCCATATGTTTGTAGCTTCCACTGATCTCTTCCAAATTCCTACTGACTGTGAGTCAAGAGTGTCATGACCTAGTGGCCAACCTGGGGTCATTTTTTTTTTTTAAATTGAGGTAGCTGAGATTTTGGTTTTCAAGAACTTGGCAATACCAGGTGGTTTACTTCTCTTTAAAAATGATTGCAGTCTACTCAGGACAGAAGCATCCTCAAGCCACCAGGAAGATTTAAAATGGACCCAGTGTGATGGTAGAGCAGGTAGAAGTTAAGTTTAGGAAACATTCAGACTCTCCTGCCCAGCACAGTGTAGATGTGGAAAGTCTTCCTTTAAGATACTACTCAGTTGTGACTTCTTCCGTGACAAGAATTGCCCCTGCTGCTTTGTGTCTCTGCAAGACTGACCTTATGCAAAGAGATACACAGTTGGAGACTTGATAAAACTTTCACCTGAGATTTCAGTCCTTTCCTTTAAGAATGAATGCTTTGGGTCAGAATCAACATTCTGCTAGCACAAGTTTTTCAACTAGAATTTGGTAGTCTTAGTAGTTGTAAAGTTACGACTTAGGTTGTTTTTGTGCTGGTTTAAGTCAGCTCTATTGTGGGAAATTATATATAGGAACAAAATATTCTTTGGTACATAAAAGGAAGATAACTCAGATTAGTCTGGCCGTGTAAAGGAGGGAGCAGTCTTTATATGATGCATCATAGTGCATCCTAGTGGCCTGTAATAGCTTAGATATCACAATTTAATACCAGGGAGTATAGGTGAAAAAGAAGCTCATGACGTTACATGCTTCTGTCTAGGTCTGCCTTTCTTAATTATCATCTCAACATCATTATTAAATCAATTGCTTTGCTGTTTTTCTAAACTCATTTCTGTGCCATCAGAATAAGAATTTGGAAAAAAAACTAAGAATGGCCATTTAAAATATTAAACATATTTTGGTAATTTTATACTAATTTAGCCATGACCAAATAAAAATTCAGAATTATGTATGTAAAATTTCAATACCGTGTCAATAGAACATAAACAGGAGTGTCTCACTGAGGTTAAAGTAATTCCCTATCTGAGTTAATTCTATATTTAAAGCAGCTTTTATGCACAATAGTACCATAGGAAGGCCTTACCTAATACATAAACATGGAATCATTTCTTTAAAAAAAAGATTGAGCCTGAGATCAAACATAGTCCTTTAAAGCTTTTTTCCTTTATTCTCCCTTATTCTCCATAGATTTGTCTGATGTGGTTGCATTGTGGGTTGACTCACCTGTTTATTATGATTTTTTAAAAGGCTGGCTTTGAAAATGATACCAGAAAGACAAAGTACCTCCAAGTCTTTTTATGGGACACTGGGCATTAGAAAATCTATCTAAAATCTGTGATTACCTCTTAAGGAAATTTTTTCATGTCTACTCTTTGTAAAGGAATTAGCTTAGTTGCCACCTCATATTATAAATAAGAAAGACTTGTCAAATCTAATTTAAGAATCAAATGATTACAAATTACTATGTGGTATACTATTACCGTGGGGAGAAAAAGGATCAGAATTATAAAGTGTGGCTAAAATCTTTAAGAGGAACACAAAAACACATAACCTTTTTCCCATCAGTTCCATGAGCCATTGCAAAATTACTTATGCTTGGTTGTGTCTGAGGTTTTAGATGTTGTTTAATAAGGCTGAAACAACTGAATATAAATAAGTACTCTAAGAACATGTGTAATCATTTTTATTTTTACAATTACATTTTTTGTAGAATGATAGTATTGTTTTAAAATGAGAATGCAAATCTCAGTCATTTACTATTTGGTTTTCCAGGAAAAATTAATATTTTGTGAGATGGTATATAATTTGCCTATAAGGAAATTATTTCCTTCAACTGTTGAGAACTGGCCTACATTCTATTAAGTGACTTAATTCCTGTTCTTTGAAAGACAAGTATATCAGTGTAAATCAGATACCTAAAGGAAATCAAGTTTTATGCATGTTATAGAATGCTTTTTAATCTGAATGAAAATTCAATATGATTTAAGGTAAATTAGTAATCATATTTTGGATTAAATCCCCATGATATATTTTATACCAATTTTATTTTGGGCCTCTATTTTTGTTATTATTAGGACTCTCTTACTGATGAATTTGGTAGTGAGTTTGATTTTCCTTTATCCCCACGTTACGGTTATCGTTATGATGGCTATCCTCCAGTCCAGGTCTTCCTGTGACATCTTATCTTCTCTCCGCCTTAGGCTCTCAATTAGGAACACTGGCTCTTTCAAGCCACTTATAGACTATTTAGTAGTGTATTGTTGCTGTAAGATCCTTGATAGCTCTAGTGTTCTACATGATCTCCTAATAGTTTCAAAGAGCTCATTTGTCTTGCTAAGAATCTATGTTTCTGCCAAAGAGTAAATTAAACTCTGGAGAGAATAGAGCTCTCTATATCAGCAAGTAGTCAGATTCTGTACTTTCCCTTGGCCTTGGGAGTATCACGTGTCCAAGCAGGAACTTGTACAATAAATCAAGAAATGACTTAAGAGCAAGAGTCAGTCTAAATGGTACACATTTATACTGTTTGTAGAGCTTAAGAAAGGGTGAAGAGGTGAAGGCAGAAATCTATTGAGGAAGGCAGGCCCACCATAGAAAGTATGGCAACATTTTTTCAGCAGTCCAAAGGGAAGAACTAGACAAAGGTATTAGTCCAAAGGTTACTGGTATGTAGACAAAACAAAACAAGACAAAAAGGCTAGAGGTAGGCATGATGTTTTGTTTTGTTCTGTTTTTCAACTGTGGCATATTTGTCTATCAAGTAGAGGTTTTCAAAGCTAGCCTAATAACAAAAAACTAGGAAATTATTAGTAGCAAAATCTACATGTATGCTTAAGCTTTTGATATTTGGATATCACATGTAATTAGTTATAAAGTTCCTTTACTACTCTGAGCTATGTAACTTATTTTTTCTAAAAAAATCACATGATAGGAAACAGCATATTTTGTATCTGTAAAATCTTGAAACTGCTATACTGTCCTTAAGAAATAGTAGGACTATTGAATTAGGGTTCAGGAGATGAAAATTCAAGTATTGGTTTTATTCGTTACAAACATAATGTTCCTTTGGCAAGTTAATAAACGTTTCTGATTCAGCTTTTTATGTGTAAAACAATTATAGTAATACCTTCCTTTCCTATCTTAAGGGATTACTTTTAAAACCAGACCAAGTGGAAGTGGAAGCCCTTGATAAGCTATAAAACTCTTGTAACCAGTATGCTGCTGCTAGAAAAAGACTGACCTGATTCATTGTAAACAAAAGCAAAACAATTAAAGAAAATAGTTATAATTAGTTAACAGAAGCATGGAGGACCAAGAACACCAGTATTATATACTAATTTGTGATAGTATTTTCTAGTTTTAAATATTTCAATAATATGCTCATTATGATAATAATATCTTCTAATTTATTGAATGTCTAGATGTTTAAATTCACATCATCCATTCTGCATATGACAAAGTTAGAATTCAAAGAAAACAAATGATCTGCCAAATTAGCCTAGCTAGTAAGCTAATTAATTGGAATTCAAACCCAGCTCAGTCTGATATAAGGTTACATACTATTAACGTTATATTATGATGCATATTTTTTCCTCTTCAGCCTTTTTAAATCTGAAAAACAAGAGCATTATAATAATAATCACACAATGCTTTTCAGCTTACTAAGCACATCTACATGTAAGTGCATGATTATATTTAACAATATTGATATTCTACTGTGATTTGTAATACTTTTATTACATATGTATTCATTAATAAATACAAATAATTATTTTGCATACAAATACAGGTATCTTGGAATTTATCAGTGTGGCAGTGGGACTGGTCAGCATTAGAGGTGTTGACAGTGGTCTTTACCTTGGAATGAATGACAAAGGAGAACTCTATGGATCAGTATGTATTATTATTTATTTTTATTTTTATTCTTGAAATCATGTCTATTTTATAATTAAATATCTAAAAATAATGTCTGTCAGGAGAAGTATACAAAATATACTTATGAACTGGGCATGATAGTGCATACCTGTAATCCCTGTGCTGGGAGGCTGAGACAGGAAGATCACAAGTTGAATGAGTTTTATAATGACCTGTTACTCTAGATTTTTTGTTGTCATTACTGCTTTAAACTCAATACTTAAACATATATCATAGATCCAAAGATAACCAAAATATAACCAAAATTCCCTGGGAACTTTAGGGAGTTAAATTGTGTCTCAAAATAAAAAGAAAACCCTGTTGTGCTGTCACAGATGCCTTGATGTCCTAAATCTACTCAAAATGTTTACCTTTCATGGTCATTTTGCCTTTGGGGAAGAGCCAGAAGTCACATGGCATCAGATCTGCTGAATAAAGTGGATAAAAACACACACCGTAATATTATAATGAGACTTTCCCCCACTAGATGACACACAACACCAGTTTCACCATATTTTTCTTTTAATCACACTTTATAAAGTAATCATGAAAGAGGACTTCCAGAACTGTTGTGGAAAGTGGCGCGAGAGAGGCAGAGAGACAGAGAGACAGAGAGAGAAAACGTGTTTGAAGCATGGGAGAGTATTTTAAGGGGTATTTATGGCAATGTGTCTTTTTAGAATAAATTTTAAAAATTTAAATATTTATCGTATATTTTGGTTATCTTTGGATCTATGATATATGTTTAAGTATTGAGTTTAAAGCAGTAATGACAACAAAAAATCTAGAGTAACAGGTCATTATAAAACTCATTCTATAGCATTATATAATTTTTCTCCCATTGTCAACATTTTTATTTATTCAGTTATTTACATAATTTGAAAAAAATATGAACATGTGCCATTTCCATGCCCTTATCCATATATGAAACCTCTTCTTCAGTTCAAAGCCTCTGTACCTGTTTCCATAGAGAATTTACTTTTTATGCTCTTTTCTTTAAATTCTCAATTGACACATATTCTACTAGAATCTTAATATATACTGAGAGAAATTGATTGTAATATTTCAGTAATAATACTAATATCTGTCCTTTGTACGGGTCAAATGTGTGCTTCTAGGCTCTGTCAGTTCTGGAGAAAGAAAAATAATGTAGTGTGCAATGATTGTAAGAGTAGAATTACAGTAGAGAAAATACATGCTACTCTTCATGTATTAGGTTAAGTAAGCCACTATGTTCTACTTTTAGGACAATATATAGTCCATCTTGAAAAGATAGGAAATTATTGGGTTATCACAAAATTTACCTTAATAGTTACAGTCCCAAATAGAAGTTAGTCATGGAGAATGTATCATAAAACAATAAATTCATAAGAAGGCACGTCATTTAGAATTGTTATCAAAATATGAATCTTAGCAAGAGCTTGACTATTTTGAGTAAAGACTTGATGTGTATAATTTTGGCATCTAATGATGGAACAAGATCAACTACAGATCTGTTTGGTGGTAATAGTGGCGAATACAGAGCATGGGAAAATGCTAGAATATTTGTTAAGTATTTGAAAATAAAATGGAGGATTAACATTGGCTGAATATTCTTTGAACTAAACTGAAATTTCCTGAGAATAATAATTGCAGATTATTATCTGAACAGAACCAAAATAAAAATAATTTCATCTTTTTCCTTTTTGACAAGGATTTGGTTACAACAAAGAATTAAAACTCTAAAATTGAGCTTTTTGCAAGAAAGTTATTTCTAAGATAGTTTCTAAATAGTAATGTTTTTTCTTTATTTCCTTTAGGAGAAACTGACTTCTGAATGCATCTTTAGGGAACAATTTGAAGAGAACTGGTATAACACCTATTCTTCGAATATCTATAAACATGGGGACACTGGCCGCAGGTATTTTGTGGCACTTAACAAAGATGGAACGCCAAGAGATGGTGCCAGGTCCAAAAGACATCAAAAATTTACACACTTCTTACCTAGACCAGTGGATCCAGAAAGAGTTCCAGAATTATACAAGGACCTACTGATGTACACTTGAAGTGACAGTGTCTCCATCAAAGAATGAAACTACAACCACTCTTTTCCATCATAGTTCTAAAGAAGACATTCAGAATATTACAGTGTTTACCACTAGAAAACTAAATTTGGAAAGAAGACTGAGAAAAATATTTGACTTGGACTAGACCAAGATCACTCTTCATAAGTGGATTAAGTTTCCTTAGGTACTTTGGCTCTACCTTTACCAGTAGACTGAAGGTGAAAATCAAACTGTGGATAATGGGAACCTCACCTAATTTGCTGCTGGTACCTCACTTCTCTGGATGATGTTTACTTTGAAAGTTACACTAAAAATAGATACTTCATGTTGAAGAAATGGATTGACATAGTTGGCCATGATTACTGCCTTGTAAATTCTGAGGACCTTGTAGAATTTTGCAGGATATGGTGTCGTATGTTTAAAGAAAACACTGGGTGGTGGCCGTGGACTCTAAAACATGTCGCACCAAGATAGAAAAGCTTTTAAAAGAATGGACCTATTTATACATTTTTGACTTGCAAATATTTATTATATATATTTATTTATTAAATATTTTATTTTTTACTGGTGTATGAAGACAATACAAAGAGAAAAAAAAAACAACAAAACATCCCTTTATTGTGCCATTACTTTGTTGGGTATTGGGCTGTAAAGAAGATGTCATTATTAAACCACATTAACCATAGACTAAATCCTTGAATTTGTCTCTAAAAATAAAATATAGTATAGATGATATTTTATGCAGTCCATTGCCTTATCAATATAATACTGGATTTTTTGACCTACAAAAATACTTTACTGGTATTTAGAGAATTTATAATGTGGAATTATCAAACATTATAGACAACTTATATTTACTTATTTTCATTTCTCAATGTGGAGAAAAAAACATTTCTTTTACTCTTTGATAATAGAATGAATTTGTCTTTGTGGCATTTTCATTAACAGAGGTAAGTGTTAATCTACCTGGGTCCAGTATCCATTTTACTTATCCAGCAAATATTCACTAAAGGTGCTGTACCCCAGATACGGTGTTAGACACTAATGCAAATGTGATGATCACTTCAGCTTAGTGGTCTAGTAGGAGAAGCAGTAAGCAAATAAACTAGCAATGACTGAGATTGTAAACTGAGATAAGTTCCATCAAGAAAACAAGTTTTGACAGAGATAGACAGACAGACAGACAGAGAAGGGGAGACAACCAGGGAAAGGCAGAGGGAGAGAGGGAAGAGAGGAAAAGATGAATGGAGAGAAGTGCGGAGAGAGGAAGGAATGAGAATAACCTTACCCTTAATTCAGAGAAAGCTTCTCCAATGAGGTGGGCCCTAAAAGATAAGAAGGTGCTAACCAGGCCCACAGGTGGGTTTTCTATACAATGAATATTCTTGTTTCCTTCAAAAATTCTAAATTTTTGTACATTTTGCATACAGTCATTGATGCCTTCAAAGATATTGGTGGACAGGGAATTATTTCTTGGAATTTGTCCATAAATCTATTAACCACAGAGCTATTCATACCTGTATAAAATAATGTAACATATTTGCTCCCAAAGGTTATTTAACTTTCTATAAGGAAAGCACCTATTTTTTCCTACCTTGGCACCAGACTCTTGACTGTAATATGAAGGTGGAATTTGCCAGTGGTCATCAATAGTAGTTAGTACATTTGGGACTTATGAAAAAAAATTGGGAGTAATTAAAACCCTGGGAGGAGAAGTATTTATATTTTTAGTGGGGCACAGGTCAGTTTAATAAAAATTACAGATACTAACCGAATGGTGGGCTATTGTTAGTAGCTTACCTTCCAAGCAGGATAGCTAGAGGAACGATCTCTGTGGTGGTCACAATGGTTGTGTTTTCACTGCCCTGACTTTGCTGGGCCTGCTCAACGCTGTCTTGTGGTGCCACATGATACTCAGTGGTAAAGTACTGCTTCCTAATTTCAGACTCCAACCAGCAAATGTTGATTTGGTGTCAGGAACATTTACAGTTCACTTTAAACATTGCCAGGTATGGGGGAAATTTTGTCCCCTTCAAATTATTTCCTTGCATTGAATATTGCTTCTCTAGCAGGGATGCTGTATCCTACTTGTCTGCCTTTACTCTTTGCATGTAAAATAGAATTTTGGTGGTAAGTCTGAAAATATTTCTTTCACATTGGAGCACTGTAACATTTTCTGTTATATCATTAACATTTTAGTGAACAGACAGTGGACTTTTAATCTTATACAGTTCTAATGAGACTGATTCTAATCTAGGTTCTGGAGATAGTTACATAATCAAGGTCTGTTAGTTGTATGTGTCATCTTTCCAAAGAATTTAATCTAAAGATTGGCATCTGGTCAGGCTTACCAAACAAAGTTCTTGGAATTCTTGCTGGAACTCTGAAGAAAGATGAATTCTCTCCTGAAATGGTAGAGATTTGGAACTTTAGAGCTCCAGGTCTATTTGTTATAAAATAAAGAGAAATCCTGCCCAAAGTGGAAGCCAAAAATTAGCAAAGTATGGTAACCTGAACCCTGAAGAATATACTCTAGGTCTTGAAACCCAAACAAGGCATTCCTAACATTAGCCTGACTAGATTTCAGAATTGCTATGAACAAATAGCTTGTTTGTATCATTCGTCTCCTTTTTGAGAAGGCATGTTCATTGGTTTTATCCTGCGTCTATCCCACCTTTGAATATTGAGTGTGTTGAAGGTACAAACTTTTTTTTTTAGTTTCACAACTCAATGATTGACAGGAAGTGTGACCTAAAAGTTAGAGTTAACTACACTCTGGGGATGGCATTTATACCTATACTTGATTTAGATAATGAAATATCGACTTTTGGATATCCCTTAGGGCTGAATTTTCAGGAATCTTGTTGGGAGGTTGTGGCATTATTATCAGAGTATCTCAGTGTCTCAGACAGAATTGACTGTTCCCATAGGGATGAGGCAAGTTCCACTTTATTCTAGCTGAACTAAAATTCTGTATGTCACAGATTTTTAATATTTGAATAGCATCAGGGTAATCTCATGTAACCCCAATCCAGTCAAAGCTAAATGCTTCTTAATGGTTCACCTGCATATAGACTCTTACTACAGCATGAGAGGTTGAAACAAATACAATAGTCCATGATAGCTGGTTAAAACCTTCCATATATGCTGAAGCAGCATTGATTCTCATAACAGTAAGCAAACTTATATTTAGGCCTTATGAATACAGTTGATAAAGACCACTTAGGTATATTCAAGTTGTATTCCAGTCCTGCACAGTAGAACACTTCAATAAAGCAGAAGGATTAGAGTACTATTATACTAGAAAAGGAAAAAAAAAAGAAACCCAAACACTTCTTATAGTTTTAGGTTTTAAATTAAAATTCCTGTCTTTTTTGGTTGACAATATTCAGCATATTCCAGTTTCCTCAGTCAAAAAATTCTCTGTATGGTATGCTTCAGTCATTTATATGTATATTCTTACCCATTTGACCAGAGAACTTGAAAATTTTTTAACTTTTCTGGTGCTCTGCAATGATGTTTTTGAGCTCGGGTGTTGCTATGTAGTTCAGGCTGGTCCTGAGCTCACTATGTAATCCTGGTCTCAAACTCTCAGTGTTCTTTCTGCCTCAACCTCCCGAGTACTGAAATTAGAGACATGCACTGCCATGCCTAGCCAGAAATGAATATCTGTCCTCATTTTATAATGAGTTTTCTCTCTACATGATTAAACTGTAACAATATTTTATTTTAGAATCACTTGTTTACTTCTTTTTAGCCAATTTTTCCCGCTAAGAACCATTGTGCTCTTGGACTAAAATCAATAAATAAGTCTGCTCTACTAATTTCCCCATAGTGCTTTATTAAAGAAATATTCAGGACTGAATTTATATTGCATCAGATAGCTAGATGGTGGTAGATATGGCTCAGCATATCTAGCATATTTATTGACCAGACTGGTAACTCATCACACTTGCCATAGCATATGAATTACAAGAGGTAGTACCTGAAGGGAGCAATTACTAAGAAGATAACTTTCCTGGGTAAGACTGTACCTTCACTCATTTTGTTTCCTCTGACACGAGGCTTTGAGTGGTTACCACATCTTGTATTATTTGAAGGTAATAAGCTTGGTAGTATTAGAGAGAAAGTACAGAGGTTGAAAGCGATGTTTTGTACAGGGACCAGGATACTCAGGGAATCCCTAGAGGTGCTCTTGTCAAGACCCTGCTGCAGGAATGCAGCACAGTTTTGTGAAGGTTTAGCATTCTTTTGCAGACAGGTGTTCTTCTTTACTGATTAAATTGTTTCCATTTTACACCGAGAATATCATTTGACTATTCTTCCTTGAGAGTAATCAGGTGTCATACATAGTTCAATCTGTGTTGGTAGTAAAAAGACTTGGTATTCTCTATGAATCTTTCTTTTTAACTATGGTGCAGTAAGTGGCTAGTGACTAACTTTTAAAATTTGACAAACTCCATGATGTTATCAGTTTAGGTTTGTGCTAATGAATGTATGTCAAGTGCAGATTGTCAGGATGTCATATTTTAGTTAAATGGGCTGAGAAATCAGAAAGGGGGCATGTGAATTTTATGACATTGTCTTGTTCAAAATGCTATAAATCTAATGATGAGATTGCAGCAGATCTGCCAATAGCATACATGACACTTAATTTCTTTGCATTAAGTTTAGTAATGTGGGTCTCAAAGATTTTTTGTTTCATCCAGAATATAATTTATTTGTTCCAACTATACTGCAGACAAGTTACTTTTGGTGAAAGTCTCTTAGTTGTCTCCTGTTAAATTGTTCTATAATGTTCAGTTATCAAATGAAAAAGAAAGAACAAGACTTTGATGTAGTTACTTTGGACTACTAGTCTATGTGACATCTATGAAGAGAATACATTTTCTAGGTCATGGACATTTATTTTAAATTTCATCCTACAGGATTATCACACAATGATACAGGTTTATTCCTGTAACATGACAATGAAGGTGTAATTCTTACCAAATGAAGGTAAACTACACTGGTGACCCAAAGTGAAAGATCTGCATTTGCTGTATCATTGACCCAGGATTAGTAAAAGACTGATGTAATGTCCATTTCTACTTTGGACTAGTCAGACCAGTTTGTTAAAGGGTAAGTGATGCATGGCACTGTTTTTAATGTCTTGAAAACCCTTATGTAATTTTGTGTATTTCTACTGCAACTTGGTCTTATTTCATATTCACAATTACAACAATAAAGGCTTGCTCCAGAGGTTCCCTTTAGACACGCTCAGTAGTTGGGCTCCTATTCTTACTCTCCCTAGAATTGCAAAAGGTGCCTTGTAGCTACACACATGGAAAGGAGGTACCACTCCAGGGAAACTTCTTTAACCTTCTATTTGTAGTAATTATTGCACCCTAGCAACTTTACTTTCCCATCTATATCTTTAAATGGTCTAAATTTCTCTTTCTACATTCAGCTTTCCCAGAATCAGTGTTATCCTTGATCCTGTGTCTAAATGCTCTAAAGGTTTTGAATATTGTCTTTTGTTCGAAACAGGTCACAGAGTTTAGCATCTCTCCAGGCGGATCTGATGTTTAACGGTGGACCTGCATGTTAAAGACTTTGGGACTGTTTGTCTTTCTTTCTAAAAGACTGGATTTGATGCCTAGACTTTAAGGGATAGGCTTCTTAAATTTAGAAAGATCAGAAGAAATAAAAATAAAATACTTCAAAAGTTGTCCTTTGCTTTTTATGTACGAGAAGTATATCCTTAAGATTTACGAAGTCCTTGTCTCAATATTCTCTCCCTTGGCTCAGCTCCCAGCGGCTTGCTACTATCTGTGTGGAAGGTTTGCCAAGGTTGTCACCATGGCTACAGTGCCTGCGAGTTTAGCTGATTCTTGTGTCCTATTGATCGTCTCTAAATCTCAGTAACTTGCCAGTGTTCCTCTTATGAATTTGGGGTCATGTTAGCTCAATTCTAAAGACTTTGTTTGTTTGTTTGTTTGTTTTAGCCCTCTGGGAAATTATTGTACAGATAGTATATAATGAAATCTCAATCTAAAGATATTCATTAACCAATTTTACAGAATTTTTTCCTTCAATTTATTCTTCCATAAAAAGCTTTCTTAGGGGAGTGGAAAAGTAACCTTTTGAAAGCAGACTTATGACATCGATTTCTAAAGATAATCATCTGAGTCCTTGAGTTCACTTATTCTGGTGATCAGAACAGTACCAATTTTAAGTTTCTCTTTTCTAACCTTCCTGATCTTTTGGTTATCAATTTTCATACCTAGGGTGGCTCCACTATTCTTTGTAAATCAATTTATCTTGTTTGCCATACTTTTTACCCTTATAAAATAAAAACAGTTTCCTCCTTGCATATTGTGTTCTCAACCCTTCATTTTATTCCAGTGATAAAACATATCCAACAAAAATTTCTTTTTTTTTGTACCTGGAAATGAACTCAGGACCTCACACTTGACAGGCAGGTGCTTGTGCCACTGAGCTAAATTCCTGGTCCCAAAAATTTACCATCTTAATTCTTAGGTACACAGTTTTGTGGCATTAAATCTACCTTCAAAACTTTTTTGCATTCCCCAGTCAAATTCTGTACCCCTTAGTCACTGGCTCCCCACCTCATCACTGCTCTATGGACTTCATGTAAGTAGAATCATGCAATATTTGTCCTTGTGTGACTAACTTATTTCACTTAGATAATATTTTCAAGGTTTATCCGTCTGTGGCATGTGTCACAGTTCCTTAATATTTTGAAGCTTGATGGTATTCTGTTGCATGAATATACTGCTTTTGATTATCTGCTCATTTGCTAATGGGTATGTGGGTTGTTTCCACCTTTTTTCTGTTGTGCCAAGCTGTTACATACACAAATATGTTTATGTTTATGCTTCCATTTCATTTTCTCAAAAGAAACAACTATTCTTTTAACACCTTTATTGCGGTATAATTTATATACAGCAACACGGATTAAAATATACACAACACCAGGGCGACGGCCAGGAAGAGAATCAGAGCTCCCGAGATCCGGCCATGGTGGAACTCAGGAAGCTTATTCACCTGCCCTCTTGGAAAGTGCCTGTGGCGAGGGCCAGGGGAAGAACCAGCCCTCCGGAGATCCAGCCATGGTGGGACTCAGGCAGCTTATTCACCCGCCCTCTTGGTAAGCACGCGCTGTGTGGGCCAGGAAGAGAACCATTACCTGTGAGCCTACTGCCACGTGGGCTGAAAAATCAAGCATCCCCCCGCCCATAGCTACTGGGGATAGATGTCTCAGTATCTCTTGAGAGGATGACCATATGTGGTGTAGCAAATATGGAAAATTTCTTTCTATCTTCTGTTTGAAGGTAAAGGTTGTTTTCACTGTTTTATTTTGTATGTTTTTTTTTTGCTCTATTCAGTATTCTCAATTAGTTTTATAATGTTCTATTTTTGGTTTGATTTTGCTATCCCTAATTGACTGGACAACTATTGTGAAGTTAAAAAGATATACCATAGTACCTATTACTACTATCCCAGTATCCTACTCTGAAATCCTGTACCAATTTTACTGCTTTGTCTTGATTGGCTTTGTTCTGTCTTGTGCTGTTGTGTTTTTACTTCCTTCAAAATAAAATTTAAAAAAATATACACAACACCTGTTTCACCATTCCCACACTCAAGATTTTCCCATTAGCCTTGTTTAGTGGTCACTCTCCACTTCACCCAAAGTTCCAGGGAGTCCCTGATCTGCTTATTGTCACTGCAGGTTAGCTTCTATTTTCTGTAATTTAATATACAGTGTGATTATGTACTGATAAACTCATCATAGATTGAAAATATCATGAATTAAAAATGGTCTTCATCCACTAAATCTAGTGAACATCATTGCTTATAAACATAGCACCCTGTAGCATGTCATCTGTTTATCCTCATAATTACTGGCTGCTGCAGTTTACTGTCATACCAACACTGACACAGAGGAGTGTACTGCATATTGCAAACTCAGCAAAAGATTAATACTAAAAATTCAATGCACAATTCTCACTGAATATGTATTGTTTTCACACTCTCATAAAGTTGAAAAAATCATTAAGCTTGTCCATCGTGAATTGGAAGTATAATTCTACATTAATGTAATAAATTATTGTGAACTTGAAATTTTTTGACACTCATTGATATCAGAGGTGATTTCTTTCTTGATGAGTAGTGTTCCATTATAAAGATATAATATTGTTAGTTCATTTATTTAACAATTGATGAATGTTTGGTTATTTCCAGTTTGGGACTCCTATGAATAAAACTCTAATGAACACATGTTTTAACTTCTCCTGGATAATATCTAGGAGTGGAATTACTGAGATCAATGGCCAATCAATATAATTCTTTTAAGTGAGAGTTCTAATTACCCTACATCCTTGTCAATAAGTAATGTCAAAGTCTTTTTTAGTTTTTGAACTTCTAGTGGCATAATGTTATGATATATAAACTTTCACTTAAATACATTTTATTTAATTAAGCTCCTTCTTAAATAATATTGAAGCTTTGCCCATATTTGACTCATTGTCTTATTGAGTTTTAAGAGTCCTTAACATATTCTAAGTATGTCTACTTTAGAGAATGTATTTTGCAAGTATTGCCTCTTACTTTGTGGCTTATATTTTCATTAATAGAGTGTTTTTTTTATTTTGAAAAGAATAAAACTAAATGAGAAAGAAACAAAATGGAGTCATTCAAAACAAAAGGATGGATATAGCGCATGATTTAAAACCATAAAACAAGGTGATCTACAATAGTTACCACGGTGTCTCTTGTTATCTTCAATAGAATTGCGCATATCACAAGGCACAATAAAATTGAGCATAGCAGTACAGAACAAAATCAATAAAAGCGAAACATTGGAGACATTATAAGACTTCAAAAGAGGATAATAGTCAAACCAGAATGGATATCATAGTGAATCTTATTGTCTTCAGAGTAGTTGCCTATACTCTCAGACTTGATACTATCAAACATAACAGATTCAAATAAAATCAGTCAAGACAAGACAGCGATCAAACAAAACAGATTCAAATAAAATCAGTAAAACAAGACAATGAGAGCAATACAGGGCTTCAGATTATGTTAATAGGAAATTAAAAATGGTTACCATAGTATATAACCTGATATCTTTGGAATAGCTGTTTATGTCCTCAAATCTAGTACAATTAGACAAACAGGAACAGAATATAACCAAACTAAACAGAGTGATGAAAATAATATGGGTTTCAAATCATGATACAAGATTAACAATATCCTCTGCCTTCCCTTTTTTGACAATTCCTCCCCTGTCATTTTCATAGGGTACATTGCACATTTTGTATCCTATTAACTCTTTTAGTTTTTAGATTAGGAAGGCAACCTGCTATTTACCTAAGTGGTCCTGAACCTTTTTACCCCTGAGCTTGATCTCAAGTTGTATCTGTTTACCTACAAAAGCCTCAAAATTTTCCTTCCTTATAGCTGAGTCGTTCTCTATTGTATAAAAGTGTGATGCCTTTCCAACCAATCTGCAGCTGAAGGGTGAGCTACCCCCACTTTTTTCTGGTTCCCTGTCACATAGAGCATTATTTTCTCATCTTTGACTTTCAGTCCACAAACTCTGTTTTAGGTTGATTATATTTCTTATAGAGAGCATCTTCATGGACCCTATCTCCTGGTCCACTCCGCCTGTGTTTATTAGTGTATTGAGGCCATCCATGTTAGTGATTATAACCAACCTTCTCTGTCTCATCTCTGCCATGCTATTTTTCTGCCATCAGTGGTGTGCTTTCCCCCTTCATTCCACTGTCTGCCCTGTTCAGTGAGCCCTCTCTGCTGCTGTTCTGAAGCCATGGTCTTTTTTCTCTCTCTCTCTAGAATGTCCTTCAGTATTTTTTGTAGGGTTGGATTGGTGGTTACGAACTCCTCCAGTTCCTCTTTATCATGGAAGCATCTTGTTTCTCCATTAATTTTGAGAGATAGTTTTTCAGGGTAGATCAATCTGGAATGGAGGTTATTTTCTTCCAGGGCTTGGAATACTTCATCCCAAGTTCTTCTTGATTTGACAGTTTGTGTCAAGAAGTTGTGATTGTGATGAGCTTTTCTTTATAGATAATCTGTTTTTTTTTCTCTGACAGCTTTTAATATTCTGTTATTGTGTTGAATTTCTGGGATCTTGATTATTATATGTCTATGTGTAGATCTATTTTGGTTATAGCCGTCTGGAGTTCTGTATGCTTTATATATATGAATATATTTCCTTTTCCTATGCTTGGGAAGTTTTCTTTAATTTTTTCTGTAAATAGCCTTTGTATTTCATTTGTGTTTACCCCTGCTACTTCACTTACATTTTTTATTCTTAAGTTATAGATCCTTTTGTCATCTTCTAGCCTTTGTATTGTTACTTCCTTGTTATTTTAAAGAGATCTTTCCTTTTGTGATCACAATCATATTTTGCAAATCTGTCTTCAGTGTTTGATAGTCTATCCTTAGTTTCTTTCAAGCAGTTTTGCCAGCTTTCAATGGAGTTTTAAATTTCCTGGTAATCTCTTTGAATCTGTTTCATGTATTCTATTTTTTTTTATATTCTTCATCAAAGGTTTCCCTCCTTTTTCTCTGCTCCTCTATTCTCCCATCTGTCTTCTTGTGAGATGCTTAGAATTTCTTTTATTATTTTTCTTATATCTTCCTTTACTTGTATTAGTATTTCTGTTTTGAGTTGTTTTATAATGTCACGAAGATATTTCTTTATGTCAGATGCCACTTTTCTGGAAACTGCAAGTATACAACCCGCAATCTCTTCTGTGTTTACCTCTCCTGGACCAGTACTATTTGGGTTGGAGGCTGGAGAATTCCTTTTATTTCTTCCTCTTGTCAAGTTTCTGGTTTCTTCCAGACAAGAGGATATTGGGGTCCCTGCACTTCCTGTATTGGTTATGATTACTCTGAAGCATGCTGGCTAGGGATTGCTGCCCTCCCCAGTCAGCTGATGACTACTGAAGCAGGGGTAGGGCAGGATGGCCCCTCCTTTCTGAGCTGGTCAACCACTGGGAGTCTTCACCACATTAGTGTGTGCTGCGTGGACATGGCTGGTTAGGGATAACTTCAGGGAAATCTTGTCCCTGGCTATTGGATCATGCACAGGGGTGGGATTCAGTCCAAGCAATTCTCACCAATCTGCTCTGGGCTGGGAGTGGCTGACTGAAGCTGCTGAAATTCTGGTTCTGGGCTTATCCTGCCTGACTCCAAAATGTTGCCTGGCCAATCACCCACTCTGCTGGATGACTGAGTTCCCTACACTCCAAGCCAGTGCTGTTCTCCACTCTGCCTCTCCCCTCTACAACCCTGTGCTCTGCAACCATGTCCTCGGGCTTGCCAACCCCCATGTCTTGGTTATTTTTTACTGAGACAAAATACCTGATGTCCAAAATTGGGAAAGGAAAGGTTTATTTCTTACAGTTTTGGAGGTTTTAGGCCATATTTAGTTGGCTATAAGGCAAGGTGGCATGGCAGGGCCACAGTTATGGCCACTGCAAATAGCAAGGCAGAAACCGGTAAAAGAGAGAGAGAGAGAGAGAGAGAGAGAGAGAGAGACACTTTTTTTCTGCCATTACGTTACATCCTGGCTCTATCACTAGGCTGGTGTAGCACTCATACCCACAATCTAAACACTAGACAATGAACCAATCACAAATGCATAATGCAAATGCATAAGGCCTGGGGGCCACCAACATAAACCACGACATTTTACCCCTGGCACTCAGGACTCATGTACGTCTTTTATATAAAAGACATTTAGTCTATCTCTAAGAATTGCCAAAGTCTTAACAGTTTTAGCATTGCTGAAAAGTCTAAGTCCCAAGTCTCTTCTAAGATCTATGATAACTCTGTACAAATGAAACAAGGTTAAACATTTCTGAAATGCAAAGGCACAAGATATACATTACCATTTCAAAAGTTACAAATGGGACTATAAAGCATTGGAAACAAAGCAAGTCCAACATTCAGCAGGGTGAACATTAAGTCCTAGAGTTTTATGCTCAGCATTTGAAGCAATCTGGTTGTAAGCTCTAAAAGGCTTGGGTGATTCCACTCCTACAGCACTTGTAGGGATTTCAGCTCCCACAGCTTTTCTCTTAACCCCTCTCTGCTTGTTTTTTGAAGCTTTTCTTGGATGATCCATGTTTTTTGCTTTTTTAAACTACTGCACCTTTGGTTTTACCCTTACATCTTTACAATTTGCCCTCTCAGGGGTACACTGATTGGTCTCCCAGGCCCTTTGCAATCAAGTTGGAAGCTGTCTTACCCTCAGAATTTGTGCATTTTCCTTGCACCTAAAATTAGCATCATGTGGATGCCACCAAGGTCTGCTGCTAGCTGGAGCAGTAGCCAGGCTTTTTTTTCTGTTAGCTATAGGGATTGATTGCCTGGATTGCTGGGATCTGTGAATCTGATTGTGAAAAAAACCTTCTCTATGTTGCCACCATTTTGGAACCTCACATGGCCTCTGTCACCATTTTGGAGCATGGTGTTCTGCAACTTTTTTCTCTGAGAAAATTTTTTCACTTTTGCAGTTTGAGGCTGCAAAGGGTGGAGACCTGCTGCTTCCTCGGATGCCCCATGGTCATCTTTTTATCTCTCTGTTTCTCCTCAGCAATCAAAGTCTCAATTCTGTATAATCCACAGCTTTACTGGAGTTTTCCTTTTGGCCAAACTCACAGCATTATAAGTTATCCTGCTGGGGTCTTTGCTCTTGATTTGCAACATAAAGCTGGATAAAAGTCCCCAACAATAGCCATACCACAGCCTCAACATTTGACTGCCTTGAAATTTCCTTTGCCAGATTAATCAGTCCATTGTCCTTTGTCTCTGTCTCAGGCAAAGTCTCTGGGCAAGAGCAAAATGCAGACAAACTTTCTGTTAAGCAATAACACATATTGTGTATGTGTGGGTGTCCAACAACCAATGCCATCCTTTTTCCAAGCAGAAACCTCCCAAGCCTGGTCTTTACCATGAGGCTTTTAATCAGCTTTTTGGTCTCCTGAGCTCTGACCAGAATCTCCTCTACAGAACAGCCTAAGCTGCTCCAGCTCTATGCACCAGGCGACATGTCCAAACCTTTTCAAATTCAGTCCACAAGCCATTTCAAAGCCTCTCAAAAAATATGGTCAGGTGTAGTCACAGCAAAGGACCCCACTCCTCAGTACCAAATTTTGTCTTAGTTATTTTTTACTCATTGCTGAGACAAAATACCTGATACCCAAAGTTGGGAAAGGAAAGGTTTATTTCTTACAGTTTTTGGAGGTTTTAGCCCATATTCAGTTAGCTCTAAGGCAGGGTGACATTGCAGGGCCACAGTTTATGGTGTCTACAAACAGCAAGGCAAAAACACAGAGAGATATATACCTTCTTTCTGCCATTACATCACATCCTGGCTCTACCCCTAGTCTGGTGTAGCACTCACACCCACAATCTAAGCTCTAGACAATAAACCAATCACAAATGCATAATGCAAATGTATGAGGCCTGGAGGGCCACCAACATAAACTATGACACCCCAATTTAACTGTGACTGTGTGTGTTCAGATTAGAGCAGCATTTCATACACAGTGGGACTGGCTCTAATGAGAGCATATCTGACTACAGCTTTCTGTCTATGTTTTTCTTTTCTTTTCTTTTCGTTTTCTCCATTTAGTTTCTTCCTGGGTTGAGAAGAAGACCTCCCATCTGGTCTTCTCCAGGAGCTGTTTCTCTCAGAAAGACTCTTTAGTTTGCTGCTTATTGATCTGCTGTCTTTCCATTTAATTAATAGAGTGCTTTGATGAACAAAAATTCTAATTTTGATGTAGTCCAGTTAATGATTTTTTATTCATATGATTCATTCATAATTAAAATATTTTTGTTAAGTACAAAGTCACCAAGAATTTCTTCTATGCTTTCTTTATGAAATGCTTGTATTTTTGATCCTTATATTTAGATCAGTGATCCAGTTTTAGATAATTTTTAAGATTTTAAAAAATTTTATAATATATGACTTTCTGTACAAGTCAGCTAAAGATATGTGAGAGTTTATATACATGTGTAAAAATCCAAACCCAAGAGCAATTTTAAGATACTCACTTAGAAGTGCATTGTATGTCATTGTGAAAAATGTCCTGAGCTATTCATATATCTTGGGGCTTTCCCATGACTTTTTTTCTCCCTGAGTCTCATTCAGTTAAAAACATTTGTGATGGTGATTAGAAGGTAGAATGTGTGTTAGACAGCACCCTTAGAATCAACAATTGTGGAAGGAAAAACAAGGAAATAAAATGAAGCAGGAAAAGTTGGGTTGTGAGTACACATCATAGTAGGCTTGCCTATCCTGACAGTGAACTTTGGAACTCAGTAACCCCTAACACAGTAGGCTGAATTGGCTGGAATCTTTTACTCATGTTCAGATCAGCTGCTCAATTTGAGCCATCCCAGGAGAGTAGTTCTCAGTGGCTCAGGTACAGTTAGAACAATACACCCTTCCTTGCAGAGCTATGTAGAGAAAAGAATGGAGATAGTGTTCCTTCTGTTATGAGTCTGCCCCTTGTTGTATATATTTTCATAAACATTTGAAATATACCATATTTCAAGATTCCATGAGGTCTCTTGGGGTGAAGGTGCTTTGAACAGGAAGGAGGACAGAACAAACTTTATCATTTATTGCTGAAGCTGGTCATAGATTCATAACTGATACCGTTACTTCCCTGAAGCATTATCCAATATACATCCCCTTACCCTTACTTAGCCCTCTGTTGCTCTTGGTGATTTTGGACAGTGAGAATCAGATCTTAACACTGAGGACTAGGTGGCCTTTTCCAGACTGAGGTTGTTTACACCATCTGTTTGCTTTCACAGTTTTCAAGACGTACTCGGAGATGGCCATGAGTTCACATTTCTTTATGCTCTAGTTCTATAACAGCAGTCCATCTTTTCCTGATGATAAGGGATGATTACCTTTCTCAAGATAGTGATTTCTCTTTTTATTGGCTGATTCCTGGGCACGAGGAAAATAAAGTACCAAGGGCAAACATAGTTTTATAGATAATTGGACTTTTTTGGGAAGTATTTCTATTTGGGAACCAGAGCCAAGACTTTTGGGGATGGAATATACAAAGAGATTTTGGGAATCAAGACAAGCAGGACATTTTTCAGTTACTTCTTGGAAACATGTCACAATGGAGAAATTTTTGAATTATTGTATAGGTTGCATTCTGGAGTATTTGACCCCATTACTGGAAAGCATTACCTCATAACTGGTGCTTCACTAAAGCCTTCTGAGGTTACTGCAATGCTGTATCAAGATGGCAGCTTATGGATGGTGCAGAACATATTATGAATGTGCATTGTTTTGTCATGTGTCTAGTCCCACAGCTGCTGTATGTGGGATCTTGTGGACATACGATGTGTATTTTGGATCATGAATATCTTGAGTATCTTAGATCATGATACTAGCCGAAATAGTTTGGGGAGGAGAGGGAAATTCAGACCCAGAGAGCCTATGTTTATTAGAATCAGTCCCATGTGATTTCTGGGCAAAGGAAATTTCAGAGGCCAGATAGTCTCTCTGAGGAGTGGTGTCTTATGAACTCAGCATTTGTTGAGCAGATTGGTCATTTGGAGACAATAACAGCTAGAGCCCTCATGAAAAGTAGAGTCCATGTGGCTAGACCAATGGCTAACTTTTATCTCTACTCATGATCACCTTTTCATATGTCCATTCTTTCAGTATGGTAATGGCCAAAGACAGAGACTGACTGACCTGGACTGAGTCA
The DNA here is from genome assembly GCF_034190915.1 of Cavia porcellus. Lineage (NCBI taxonomy): Eukaryota > Metazoa > Chordata > Mammalia > Rodentia > Caviidae > Cavia > Cavia porcellus. Next base: position 6,758,241 of record NW_026947507.1, on the reverse strand, counting down.
TTTTACGTATTTGGCTACTTAGTGCCTTTTTCATGGTGGCAACTTTGAATTAGTGTTAATTTTGTAATTTTTATTGTACTGGGGATTGAATCCAAGGCATCTGTACTATTCTTTATCCCCAAGCCTTTTTTATTTTTTAAATTGAGACAGAGTCTTACTGAGTTGCCTAGGCTGTGTTTAAACTTACGATCTTCCTGATACAGCCTTCCAGAGTACTGAGAGTATAGATACCACCACACCCAGTCCAGCATTAACTTTTAATGCAAAAATTTGTGTACTTTATGTTCATTCCCATTTATCCATATACTATATATCTTGTTGTGCCAGACTTTGTCTCTGGTCTCCCAACTTTGATTAGCTAGCTAGACAATTTGTCATTTCCTTTGTGTCCTGTGGTTTAATCTCAGACAATTTCTTTTATCACAAACTGATAACCAGATGTATTGTCAAAAATTCTGCCAATGAGCAGATTGTCCCTGAGTCAAGCTGTGGTAGCTTGTACCCCCATAATAAGCTGAGTGATCTATAAGTCCAAGTTGGGCATTTACACACTTTACAAGCTTGTCCTTTGGGGTCCCCTTCTTAGTCATGGAGTGAGCTAAGGGTGAGCAGTGTGCTTTCATTATCTGAGCTTGTAGATATGGCAGGATTCAGTTCAAGATAGGAACTTCTAGCCACATGGTCACTTGGTGTCAGTAACATGCCAAGAGTTGCATTTTGAAAGGCATATGTTCTCCACTGCAAATTGTGTGACTTTGCTCTAGTACTCCAGGGCCTACATTACAACTTCTCCATTTCGGCTTCCCCATGACATCTTTTCCTATCACTGGTATCTGTAATTTGAGAGACTCTTATGGTTCCAATAGAAACATGCAACTTAGGACTGACTGTAGATAGTTCTAGAATCATTTGCTTGCATGACAGTTTTCTTATTTGGTTTTATTTTAACAATGAAAATTTAAAGTACAATTTCAGAGAGCTGTAAGTAAGAATTCAAGCAAAATTTATAAGTCATAAGCTGTGGCAGAGCTGTCTGAAGAGACACTTGAAATGAATTCTAGGGAGGGTTATGTTGATTCCATGGTTCCTGGAGGATACTTGCTGTTGCTCCACTAGAAGAGAAATGGTTATACCCATAGTGGACATCCTGATGGTACCATGTAAGTGTACATTTAATAAAATTGTAATGAAAATGGAAATACAGGAGAGACTAGAAGAGTGTTAGAATGTCCTTCAAATTGGCTCGTTAGGGACCAGGGGTGAGGACCAAGAAATGGAAGGAGCAGGAAGACAGTGACAGAGCAGGGGATGAAAAAATAATTAAGATGTATTCTATGTATGTATTAACTCTTAACCACAAATGTGATCATTGTGTACTGAAAACATGTGTTAATAAAAATAAAAATAAAAAGACTGAATGAGTTATTTTTTGTATCTTTACTTTTCAGACTCATATATTTTATGGTATCCGTAACTTACTATATTCAGTAACTATATATTAATAAAGTAAAAATGAATTTGGTGAAATATGTAAACAACATTTTTCTTTGTGAGAATAAAATATGTTCTAATGATTTATTCTAAGAGCAAAAACACTAGAATTTTTAGAGGTTGAACATGTCTTTTCTGCATCTAGTTCAACCTCTTCATTTCACCACCAAGAAAATCTTTTATCTTATTGATTCTTTTCAATAAAGCTATGAAACATTTTGTTACTTATAAGTTAGCAAATGTATCCATAAGCTTTTATAATGCTCTTTCATGATTTTGGCCAGCAATGGGGAAATTAACATGTTTTGATCTTTTTGCAAGTTGTTCAGAAGAACTTAAAAGAAGTATTTAGGAAAATCCAAGTGCTGAAACATTTAAGATATGCTTTGTGGTCTCAATTTCGTGTGATTGTCAGCCAGGAAGTTTTCTGATTAAGGTGGCTTGCCAATTCTCTGCCAAATTTATTATTTATTACACTAATGGGGATTTCCTATTTGAAATGTTGAAGACAAAATGTTACTAATATAATTTCTCTTAAAATAATTGATATAAGTCAATTGGTACATTCTAATGAATTAAAATCTAGGAGAAACTAGAAGTACATAAAGATGCGTAAGCATTTTATTAGAATATAATAGTTGAAATATACCTGATAAGTTGGATTAGAGAGTTATCATTCATTATTGACAGTGAAATGTGAAGCCAAATACTATTGACTTTACCTTTTCTTTTCTTGAATGTAATTTATTTGTAAAAATGAAATAACTTAGCAAGGATTGAATTTAGTTGGACTAAAATGGCAGTTATGTTACTATGGTTAGATATACAATTTTAGAACTAAATTAACTCCTAAAGTCTTAAGGAAACTTATCCATCCCTGTGTGTGTGTGAGTGTGTGTGTGTATGTACATACAGAAGCACATGTTTTTGGATAATAGTACTTCCAAAAGGAATATTTAAATATTTAATAAAGAAAATATATATACCTAGTTGTAGGTAATTTTAGCCAGACAACAAAAACACGAAATAAGTTTTAATAATTACACATTTATAATGATTGTGAAATTAAATTTTGCAATGAGCGCTATCAAGGAAAAAAACAAAGTGCTATAAGAAAGACACAGAGGTAATTCTTTTAGGTAACACAATCATAAAAAGCCTTCCTGAAGCTTAAATAGGAGTTAAAAAGTCACTGCAGTTCATATGGTAGGAGAACTTAGTGCATATGTGGACAGCAAGCAAGTTAACATCATGTAAAAGATCTTGCATTCAGGAAAGAACATGATACATTCAAGAAATGTTTTTCTTAAAAAAGGCTGGTCAGTAGTGGGGGCAAATGATGGGGCATGAGATGAAATGGGCGAGGCTGACATAGAAGGCCACATCGTGCCAGCCCTCATGGGCCATGCTGAATTCTTTATCTTTTAAATGCACTAGAAGATCATAGAAAGATTATAAACTGGAGAGTGAAACCATTTCCTTTATATATTTAAAAGGCCATATGGGCTTTAATATAAACACTGGATAGTACTGGGTTCGGAGACAATAACATTACTCAGGGTGATAGACTTGAAAAATTTGGTTAATATTAATAGTGAACACAGAGTATTTTGAATGATTATATGTATGTCTGTGTAATAGTATAATTGAAATAATTTGAGATTGGAGAAAAAATTTTGAAGGAAAATAAGGATTACAGTTCTGGAAATACTAATTTTGTGATGCTAGTGAACAGGTCAAGTAAAGTGTTGAATGTACAGTTCCAGAAATGTAAGCTGGAGATATAATTTTGAAATTATTGGCATGTAAATGATAGGAATAAAAAATACAAGCTCTGAGTTTTATTAGGTCAAACATTTAAAGAGAAAGAGGAAAGTACTAGTTAATAAAACTACTAAATGTCTGCATCACAGAGGCCTAGAAAGATTCCTAGAAGGAGTACACTATTGAAAGTATTGTGTATTACTGGGAGATCAAATAAGATGACTGAAGAGAATGTTGGTTAAAATTTCCAATATGGGGATCAATTGTCACTTTAAGAACAAGAGGTAGAGATGTCAGCTTGGCCTGGATAGAAGAGTGGAAGGAAGAGGGAAAGTGAGAAAACAGATATGAAGAGAACGGTCGCAGCACACTGTAGGGAGAGGATGGATCTTGTTCAAATTAGTCAGTTACCTCATTCATTTTACCTTGTGATTTTTTTTTGAATGGGGATTTTCCATAATTTTCCCAGTATCTTCCTCTCACTCTTAGGGTAACCCTCACTTTCAAATATGAGACTTAATAAAACACTTTCAATTTGGGGATATTCTCTCGGTGCTCTAGTACTGGTGATAAGCAATTGCTCCATTTATCCTGAAAACTCTTTTACTATCTAACTTAACAATGAGTGTAATTATTACTATTTTTTGCTATGTATCAACTTTGAACAACATGATCTATGTATATTTCTACTAATCTTTTGGTAGGATTACAAAACAATAATTACTCTTGTTTTTAGACAAATTAGCTAATAATTAGAAAAATACATGAAAATGACCATGGTCGTGAGTAAGTGGGAGAAGTAATCAGTGACTTACTCAGTCCCTTAGAATTTGTTCATTCTCTCTGAAATAGGACATGTTACATATTCTACTATTGAAGGGGGTTTTACTCCTGTGCTCGTCTACACTTGCCTGATTTCCTCCTTGCTCAGACTTGCCCTTTGATTCTACTGGCTTTCAGCCAACTGTTACACATGAAGATTAACTGTGTTGATTTTACTACACCCGCTCTACTGTAATGACAAATTCCTTAAAAAATACTGCAGGAGGGCACTGGGCTATTTAAGGGTTGACCAAAATGAGGAGCATTATTGCTGGTGTAGTAGTGCACATCTATAAATTTAGTACTCATAGGCTGAGACAGGAGGATCACTATGAGTTTGAGTCCAGCCTGTGCTAACAGTCAATTTAAGGCCAGCCTGAACTACAAAGTGAGACTCTGTGTCCAAAAAACCTCTTAATTTATCAATTTTCTCATCATGAAATTTTATATCATGAAAGGAAAGGAATTTATTGTATATATAAAACCAAATCAAAGAAATACGCAGAATTATATAGCACTGACAAGAGCCCAATTTTTGTAGAGAATTTAAATTTTCTTTTGGAAAATACGCAAATACATAGTATTTTGAAAAATGGAGATTAACTAATAAGAGTAAAGCATATTCTGTAGGGACCAAATAATCATACTTTCATTTAAGCCTCTAGCCTTTGAGACTTGAGTTAGGTTCAACACTTTTTTGAATCTGTTTTCTTATCTGTAAAATGAACATACAGGTGCATTTTCAAGACTTAAACTCAAATAGAACAATGTAAAACCAAGTTTCCTGGTCATTGTAAAATAGCCATAAAATATGCAGTAATTCAATGTCCATAGTGTTTTAGGTACTGTGGCCACCAAAAATTAGTTACAGGTGGTAGAATAAATGCTGTAGAATTTAAATAATTTTCCTCACAGGGTCTCATGCTCTCCTAGGTGGGGCTTTGGGAAGGTGATTAAATCATAGGGACAGTATGGTTGATCAGCTGCTAGAAAGAGGAGCTAGTCAAAAGAGCTGGTCCTTGGGGGTGTGGCCTTAAAGGGTATATGATACATCCTGTCTGGGCTCCACACTTCTTTGTCTGCTTCCTGGCCACCGTGCTGTGAGCCACTTTCCTTTTCTATCATGCCATTCCTGTCTTGCAGCCAGTCAACCACATACTGAAAATGTGAGCTAAAATAAACCTCTCCCCCTTTAGGTTATGAAGGTTAGGCACTGCGTCTCAGTAATGAGAAAATGACCAAGACAAATGCATAAGAATGTAAGTACTGTGAAAATAGAGGATAAATTGTAGTAAAACATCCCAGATTCTGCAGGAACACAGAAAGGTTGATGTGATAATAATTAGGCTGGAAAAGTAAGCTGGGTAGAGAACATTAAAGCCCTACACTGTTCTTCATAGTAATGTGCTTATTGGATGTTTCTAAGTATGACAATGATATGATTATAGGTAAATGTATTACAGATGGCAGTGATGGAGATAAATGGAAGGGAAACGCAGGAGTTATACTTTGTTATTTCCAAAATCCAGAAGAAACTTGGTGAGCTTTGGGTAGGGCACTTAACAAAAGAGGGAGAGATGGTGTTTCTGTTATCTTCTTGATGAACTGCTTTAAACTGAGTAGTTGTAATAAACAATGATTTATTACTTGATTTATTATTTCTCTTCAGTTGGCTGGAAGGTTCTACTGTTGGTCTTTTTTAAAGTTCTTTTTCTTTTATGATAAAATAAAACAAATTCTCATAGCCAAATAATGGGGCAAATAATAGTTATTACATTGTGTATCATCTTCAAAGTAGTTACTCAGTACAAGACATAAGCCAAAAAGATTCTGACAAAAAAAGAAACAGATGATAACAAAGAGATCACAAACTTTCTTTTCAGTGTACTGGGATAAACTATTAGATAAATGAAACAAATTAGCATATATATTGGTCTTGCTTGGACTGATTCTTGCGATTGCAATCACATACGGCTGGAAAGCCAGCATAGCTCCGGGGCCAACACCCCCTTCTGTTTTCCACGTGGCCTGTAATCCTTGATGTGGACATTCACAGCTCTAAATTTCCCTCTTAAGACTTCTTCCATTGTGTTCCACAAGTTTTGATATGTTGTATTGGCATTATTATTTGATTTGAGAAACTAATTTTTTCCTTGTGTCTTCTGTGACACACTTATTCAAAAGAGTATTGTTCAGTTTCCATGGTTTTGCATAGTTTCTGTCATTTCTTTTGCCATCAATTTCTTGGTGTGAGGAAGAAAAGAAAAATAGATGATATCTGAGAAACAATAAGATGTAAAATGGAAGGGGGGGGTGACAAGTGAGGAGCAAATAATAGTACATTAATAGAAGCAGTGAATATAATTGGAAGATTTGTTGATAAGTACGTGGGTTGGATTTGAATATTTTAGGATCATATTGAAACAGACGCCCATGAAATATGTAAGTAAAATTCCCAGTAAGAATATAGAAATAGGTATTGGAATGTAGAACTTTCTTACAAAAGGGCTAGAGATTTGTGCATCATTGCTCTCATGGGTTGTAGTACCGAAAAGGAAGATTAGATTTCCTAACAAGGGAAAAATAAAAACAAAGAATGGACTAAAAGTGGAATTCAGAGAGGTGCTGGCATTTATGAGGTAAATAACAGGAACAGCAAAAGAAACACAAACTGAGACCAGAGAATATGAAACATAAATAGTGACAGAATCACGACAAAGGAAAAGGATATAATGTAAATTATAAAATTCCCAATAATCTGTAGTGCATAATCCCTATCATGATATAGATTTAGGGTCACAACAAGTCTGTCCTCAGAATTCACTTGTATAAAGGATTTTAATGCAAAATGTGAAGACTGGTGAAAAATACAAAATGATGTATACATTTCCATCTGGAAGTGTATCACAGCATTTCCTACAGAAATAGAGTGGAAAGTAGTTTAAACAGCAGGAATGGTCATTTAGAGAGTGACCACCCTGAGAAGACATAGTGCAGGAACTGTGCTCACACACTGATCTCCTATGCCATAGGATAAACCGCTCACGAACCTGATTGAACAATGTCATTAGGAAATCCAAAGAACAGTGAATGTCATCAGATAATTATTAAATCAAAGGTAGAAAACTACTTAGACTTTTAAAAATGCAATATTTTGAGCTCAATGTTTATATTATTCTTTTAAAATACATGCCATAACCCAATATATCAAACCTAAGAATATCTTGTAGACTTAAATATGGGTACTTTTGCATAAAAGTCCTAAGTTGCCTCAAACATAACTTCTGATAGTTTCTTTAGTCACATTACATTAGCTACATTAGGGAGGAATTATACAGTCTAGGAGATTGATTTAAATTTCTAACAATATTTGTTAAAATTGGTTATTTCTCACTTTAGTTTTGTCAGGTTTTACAATAGTAGTTTTTAGGTACTTGTATGTTTATAATTAATATATGTTCCTAATAGTTTAATTTATGTTTTACACAGCATATCTTTTTCTATTCTTTTATTTTCAATTTATTTGTGTTTTTAAAGTGCATCTCTTGTCCACATGTGTGGTTGGATCACTTTTTTGGTTGTATCATTTTTTAAAAAGTAGATTCTGCCAATACACCTTTTGATTGAAGTGTTTTATTCACTTAAATTTAATGTTATTACTGGTAAGGCACTAGATAATTTCACCAGTTCTTACACGTCTTTTGACTATCACCTTTGTACCATCATTAGTACCTTTTAAGTACATATTTTCCACTGTGCCATGTTAATTTTTTGTCTCTTTTACAATATCTTTCTGATTCATATCTTAAACTAATATTAGTAAGTTAGAATCACGTGAATTTCTTGGCATAAAGAAAACACTTTTGGCCTCATGTAAGACTCTATCATATTCTTTTGGGAGTTTTGTTCTGAAATTTGTGTTTTTTCACAAATTCCCCATGATTCTCATGCACTTTAATTGAAGCATTACAGGGGAAAATGTGCTTCTCTGGCCTCAAATATAAGGAAAGGATGAATAAAATTAAAGTTAACTAATTTTAATACAGCATTCTCTAAGAGAGATATTTAAAATGTATCTTTTTTTGTTGCTCACAAAAATCTTGTGGTATTCATATAACTATCCCCATCTTTGGTTAATTAATTTTCTCTAGGGCATATAGATAGTAAGCAAGAGTCTAAATTTAATTTTAAGGTTGTATAGTAAACAAAGGAAAAAAAGAGAATCCATGACAATATAGAGCTGGATATTAAAGAAAAGAGAACACAGGTGCTTTGGCTTTTTTTCCTGGTGAGAATTCTGATGATTGTTTTATGCAAAAGGACTTAGATGTTTTGAACTCCAGTACTAACTCACACAAGAAAAACCAAAGGAGCCTAAGACTGAAAAATTTTGCTTAGTAAATACTTGCAGTTTTATGTGCCCTTCTTTTTAAAGATGCTTGAAGATATTTTAATGAGTTCTATGTTTTTATTTATCACTAGTTTAATTATCAAATATTTGAGGGACTACTGTGGCTAATATATGAATAACATCTAAGTAGTTAATCTGTATTTATGTGAACAAATGACAAATGTTATGTGAACTGCATACACTTTCATGATATATAATAATGATACTATCCCTGAGGTATTCCATTTTACAACAAAAAACTGAGATCTAAGCATTTTAATAGGACTAATGATAGCTTTAGAGCTTATATTCTTAGGTACTAAACTAGGACTTTGTACTCTAAGAATATAGTGCTAATTCTAAATAGATTTTGAATTACAAAAGGTCTTTAAAAACTTTGCATATAATTTCCTCTTAAGTTGGAATTCAATTTAAAATAATTTCTAGTCTCTAGACTTAGTGCCTTTCCAAACTCTCAGAAGCAAATTATCAAAATGATTAAAATTCCCATGAGATCTAGAGGTTTATTTCCTTGGTAGTTGGTAATGTGCAGGTAGCACACTTTTTCACCAAAAAAGAATCAGATAATGAATTAAATGTTTATGTGCAGTTAGCACACTTTTTCACCAAAAAAGAATCAGATAATGGATTAAATGTTTATGTGCACCTATAGATTACTGTAAGGAGAGTATAAGACAAATAGTATTGACTTGGGAGTGAGAAAATATAAATTTAGTTCTGAGCTTGCCAATTAGTAGCTTTATAATCTTAGACATATTGTTTGCCTTAATTGTATCATGATTGAAAAGAATACAGTAATAATTTTTCTACTTTTTCAGAGAGTGGATGTGAGAATCAAATGTAATGATATCATAAACCGGTGGCTGTTCTATCACATTCCAGGTATTGGAGCTTTATGCTTTATAATTATCTTTACAACAAAAGTGAATTATAATGGATTCTTCCTAAATTATAGAAAGTCTAGAATTAGTGACATTCAGATCTGTGTATTTTTACAAATCTGTGTTGACAACATACATTTCAAAAGCAGTGATCAATAATTGAAAAATTTACAAATCTTATTTCATGTTTTAGTTTGTTCACTTTCAACATGGGAATGAATCTATTTTGTGCATTTGGTATTGAGATTAAGTTAGATGATGTATATGAATATATTTTATAATCTGGAAACAACCATACAAGTGCTGTTAAATATTATCCACGATTTTTGGAAATGTGCTTTGTTATATAAACAAAACACAAACAAATGGTGTTTTAACCTTTTGTATCAATTTTTAAAGGAATTAAAAAGCTCTAGTTTTAGAGGAATTTCAATTTTGCAACAAAATTGAACAGAAAGTAAAGAAAAGCTCATTTATGTACAATTTCCCCCAGTACTAATATTTCCACACATAGTGACTCAATTTGTTACAACTCATAAACCTCCTGTGCCATGTCCAAATTCCACAGTTCACACCAGGGTAGACCTTGGATGTTGCACCGTGGGTGGGCTTTGACATTAAATGACATGCACCCACCATCATCATACCATATCAGCTTTTGCACTGCCCTGAAAAACCCCTTCTCCACTTTTCATGTTTTTCCTCCATTTCCCAACTTTGGCAACCACTAATCTTTATACTGTCTCTATAGTTTTGCTTTTTCCAGAAAGTAATAGTGTTGGAATTGTATGTTATATAACTTCTTCATATTGGCTTCTTTTACTCAGTAATATGCATTTAAGTCTCCTTTATGTTCTTTCATGGTTTGCTAGCTCATTTCTTTTTAATGCTGAATAATACTATTGTCTGGGTAAATCACAGATTATGTATCCAAAATCTATTGAAGGACATCTTGCTAATTTTCAAGTGTTTTGTTTATTTTGAGACATGGTTTTACTATGTAGTGTTGGTCAGACTTGAACTCACTTTGTAGCCCAGGCTGCCCTCAAACTCATGGTGACCCTCCTGCCTCAGGCTCTTGAGTGCTGGCATTATAGGCATGTGCCACCAAGCCTGGAACTTGCTCCCAAATTTTGACAACTTGAATAGAGATACTATAAATACCTATGTTTTGGTTTTAGAATACACATATTTTTTCAAAACATTTGGGTAAATAACAACAAGCTCAATTGCCCCATTGTATGGCAAGAGGTAAAAGTACTTTTAGCTTTGTAAGATGTGGCAAAAGCATCTTATACTGTAACTGTACCATTTTGCATTTCCACCAGCAATGTTTCACACCCTTCCCAGCAGCAGGTGTTATTATTTTGAATTATGGACATAATAACAGATGTGTAGTGCTATTTTCTTGTTGTAGCTTGCACTTCCCTAATGATGTGTGATGTTCAACAACTTTTCATATAATTACTTGCCATTGCTAGATCTTTTTCAGTGAAGTATCTGTTCAGGTTGTTGTACAATTTTTTGTTTGTGTTTTGGATAACAGACATTTTGCAAATATTTATCTATTGGTGGCTTGTCTTCACATTTTCTTGATATTATCTTTCATATAGTAAAAATTTTAAATTTTAACAAATTCCAGCTTAATTATTTCCTAAATTGATCATGCATTTGGAGTTGTATATAAAAATTTACTGCTATACCCAAAGTCATATATCAGTTTTTTCCTATTTTGTCTTTAGGCAGATTTCAGTTTTAGATTCTATATCTTAGGTCTGCAATCTATGATCTTATCTGAGTTATCTTTTGTGAGACATAAAAAGTGTGTCTAGATTAATTTTTGTGTGTATATCTGTGTGCAAGTTCACACACACTTGTGTGTGCATGGGTCTTATTATTTCAACATCATTTGTTGGAAAGATTACATGTGTTCCTTGTCAAATACCAGTTGAATGTCTCTATGTGTGTCTATTCTGGGCTGTCTATTCTGTCTCATTGATTTGTCTATTCTGTTACTAATTCCACACTGTCTTGATACTGGTAGCTTTACGTAAGTCTTGATGTTGGTTAGCATCAGTCCTCTAAGTTTATTCTCAGCCTTTCATAGAATTGTGCTGTTTTCTTTTTCTTGTTACAGAAAACTTGAATTGTTTTCTTGATATGCACAAAATAACTTGCTTTGATTGAGGCTGTCTTCCAAACACCAAATTAGGCAGAATTGATAGTATTTAGTTTTTCTTATCCATTTTTTTTAGTTCTTCTGTAATGTAAAGAACTCTGCAGTTGTTTTCATATATACAAACACACACACATATATATAGTTAGATTTAACTTTAATCACTTCTTTTATTGAGAAAAATATAAATTTTTTTTTTCAAATTTTGCTTCTTTATTGACGGTATATAGGTAAGTGGATTTTTAAAATTTTAAACTTGTATCTTGAAAATTTTTTTATTGATTCTTTTGGATTTTCTATGTAGATTATCATATTATCTAATAATTTTAATTTTTCTTACTTACTCTGTATACTTTCCTTTTTCCTTCTCTCCTCTCTTCCCCATTCCTTTTCATCTCTTCTTTTTTCTTTCTTGTTCTTGTCTTCTTCTTATTTTTTTGTACTTGGGATTGAACTCACAACCTTGTGCTTGTCAGGCAGGTGCTTATGCTGCTAAGCTAAATCCCCAGCCTTGTTCTTATCCTCTTGCATTAGCTAGGTCTTCCTATATAGTGTTGAAAAAGCAATGGGAAGAAGGGATATCCTTGCCTTTTTCTTAATCTTAACGGTAAAACTTCAAGATATTATCCTTATTGTAGTAGGTATTTTGCACATTATAATATAGAGAAATCTCTATTCATATTTTACTCAGTATTTTATCATTATTGACTACCTGGAATTGTCATATTTTAGTATCTACTAATTGATGATGTGATTTTTCTTCTTTAGTGATATAGCAGATTGTATAAATTAATTTTCTATTGTTAAAACAGCATTGCACAATTGGGATATGTGCTACTTGGTGACAGAGTAAAAATTTTTATACATTATTGAGTTTAATTTGTTAATATTTTGTTGAAAATTTTTGCATCTATGTTCAAGAGGTAGGTTGGTTAGTAACTTTTTTTTTCTTGCAATGTCTTTGGTTAAAGTATTAAGGTACTGTCGGCCTTAAAAATGAGCTAGAAATATTGTCTTCCCTTCTGTCTTCAGAAAGAAACTGTAGACAATTGGTATAATAACAATAAGGGGGAGATTGAGATAAAACAGGACATAACAATATAACAATAGAGGTCACAGCATGACTGTTTCAACAACCTAGTACTTCACCACCATATAACCTGACTTAATAGTAGTTACCATAGTGTCTTTTTCCTTGAAATATTTGGATAAAACTTCATATACTCTAGCTTCAAATATTTTCATATCAAGAAGCCCAGAATAAAGCCTTTCTAATTAATGAGTGAAAACTTTATAAGGCTCCAAGGCCACCTAATGGGGAATCATGATTACCACATATTTTTATATATTTGAATCATTACTTACATTAGGGAAACTATTCGGTATTCACACATGCGAGATTGATTTATTTCACTTATGAGTATGGTCTCAAGCTGCGCCCATTTATTGATAAATATCTCAATGTGATCCTTCTTTATAGCTGAATAATACTCCATTGTATAGAAATACCACAACTTTTTTATCCATTCCTCAGTTGATGGACACTTGGGTTGTTTCCAAGATCTGGCGATTACAAATTGTGCTGCTATAAACATAGGTGCACATATATCACTGTGGTATGATGCTTTCAGTTCTTCTGGGAATATGCTTAGAAGTGGAATAGCTGGAATAAATGGGATTTCCAGTCCCAACTTTTTGAGAAATCTCCAGACAGATCTCCACAAAGGCTGTACCAGTCTACACTCCCACCAGCAGTGCAGGAGAGTTCGTTTTTCCCCACAGCCTCTCCAGCATTTGTTGTCGGTTTTCTTGATCCTGGCCATTCTTTCAGGAGTGAGATGGTATCTCAGTGTGGTTTTAATTTGCATTTCTCTAATGACCAATGATGATGAGCATTTTTTCATGTATTTATTTGCCATTTGCATTTCTTCATCTGAGAATTGCATATTCATCTCAGATGCCCATTTTTGGATTGGATCTTTGAATTTTGGAGGTCTGAGTTTCTTTAATTCTTTATATGTTTTAGACAAGAGGCCCTTGTCTGAGAGAGAGTTCACTAAAATCTTTTCCCAATTTGTGGGTTTTCTTTTCACTATGCTGGAGATTTCTTTTGACATGCAGAAACTTTTTAATAAGAAGTGGTCCCAGTTATTGATTCTGGGAAGTATTTCCCGTGCGGTTTGAGTCCTGTTCATGAATTCTTTACCTACTCCTATGTCTCCAAGGTTTCTACCTAATTTGTCTTCCAATAGATTTAGTGTTTCTGTTTTAATATTCAGATCTTTGACCCATTTAGATTTTAATTTAGTACATGGTGATAGACATGGGTCTAGCTTTAGTTTTCGGCAAATGGAGAGCCAGTTTTTCCAGCACCATTTATTAAAGAGACTGTCGTTCTTCCAGTGAACCTGCTTGGCTCCTTTATCAAAGATAAGGTGGTTGAGTGTGTTTGTAGTTGTGGTTGTATCTTCTAATCTATTCCACTGATCTTCGGCTCTGTTTTGATTCCAATACCATGTTGATTTTACTACTGTTGCTTTGTAGTATAACTTCAAGTCAGGGATTGTGATGCCTCCTGCTTTGTCTTTGCTGCTTAGAATTGCCTTTGCGATTCTAGGTCTCTTCTGGTTCCAGATGAAATTTAGGAGTGATTTCTCTAGATCTATAAGGTATGTTGATGGTATTTCTATTGGGATTGCATTGAATCTGTATAACAGTTTTGGGAGAATGGCCATTTTCACAATGTTTGTTCTTCCTATCCATGAGCAAGGGATGTCTTTCCATTTTCTGAGATCATCTTCAATTTCCTTTTTCAGTGTATTATAATTAGGAAAATTGTCTTTCAAGAAATCATTCAACATTGTTTAGGCCATCGTTTTTCTGGGCACAGAGTTACTCATAATATTCCTTTTAAAGTCCATAGGCTCTGTAGTGATATCTCCTTTTTCACTTCTGATATTATTTGTATCTTCTTAATTGAGAAGCCTTAATAGAGGCTTATCAATTTTATTGACATTTTCAAAGAACAAGCTTTTAGTTGTATTGGTTTTTTCTACAGGTTTCATACATTTTTCATTGATTTCTGCTCCAAATTTTATTATTTGCTTCTGCTAATTTTGGGTTTAATTTGCTCTTTGCTTTCTTGTTTCTTAATGTGCAGTTTGATGATTAATTTTGGATATTTCTTCTCTTTTAAAATATGTATGTAATCAAATAAAATTTCTTCTAAACATGGACACATATAATCGAATATGCATTGCAGTTGAACAAATTTACATCTGTTAGGCCAACTAAAAATAAAAAACAAAGTTTTTATTTCCATTTATATCTTCTCTAAAACTGTACTTAAAGTTGAGTTTTGTTTCATATAACTTTCATTCTGTCTGAAGAATGGTTTTCAACATTTCTTGTGAAGTAAGTCTACGGGTAACAAGTTATTCAAATTTTTTTAAAGAAAAATCTTTGTTGTTCTTGACTTTTATAGGATACTTTCTCAGTGCACAGAATTTTCAGTTGGTAGATTTTTTCTCCTAACACGTATTATAATACATAACATTTGAAGCAGGCTATGCATATCTATCTTTTGAAACATTTGTCACTTTTTGGTGAAAACATTCAATATGCTTTCTTTTATCTTTTAGGAAAGTAGATTACATTATTGTCATTTGCTGAACCCAATTGTGCAGTTATATATCAGAACTCTTTGCTCTTATTTGGTAACTTGTCCTCCTCTCACATCTTGTTTTTTTTTTTTTTGTCTTTTTCATTTTTATCAGTACCAGGGATCGAACTCACGACCGCCTGCTTGCAAGGCAGGTGCTTATGCCGCTGAGCTAAATCCCCAGACCCCTCTCTCACATCTTGTTTGTAAGGGTTTTCTAAAGAGAGGTAAGATGCAATTACTATCTTTACTCTTTCATAGGCAAGACGTTTTCTCCCCTAGATTCTTGAAAGATTTTTGTCTTTGATTTCTTTTTTGTAGTTTGAGTATGATATACAAAAATACAGTTTTTTAAAATCTGCCTTGCTTTGTGTTCTCTGAGTTCCTTGGATTTGTGGTTTGCTACCTAAAAATTTCAGCCAGTATTTCTTCAGCTCTGCTCTTCATCCTTTTTCTTCACTGGCTTTCTCTTTGTTCTTACGCTTTTTGTAGTTGCCTTCCAGTTCTTGGATATTCTTCTCTGTTTCTGGTGTCTTTTTCCGTACATTTTAGTTTTGAAAGTGTATATTATGATACTTTGAAACTCAGAGATTCTGTAGCGAAACCGACTTACTGAGATCATTGAAAGAATCATTCATTTCTGTTACAATTGGTTTTTTTTTTTTGGTACCAAGAATCAAACTCAGGACCTTATACTTGCCAGACAGGTGCTGCGCACTGAGCTATAAGACAAGCCTGAGTTTTTTTTTTTTTTTAGATTTCTAACATTTTGTTTTCATTCATTCTTAGAATTCCCATCTTTCTCCTTACATTATTTATCTCTTCTTGTATATGTTCTATTTTCCCCACTGGAGCCATTGGTTTGCCATATTTTCTCCTGGTTACAGTACACTCTGGTTTGGTAATTCATTACTACTGCCATATGATTCTGGTTTTCATTCACATATGATTATGGTTTTTATAATTCTTCAGGTTATTCAACTCCTCCACTCTTCCCTGCTTTTTAGTATGCCTTACAATGTTTTGCTGAAATGCAAAAATGGACTGGGTAGAAGATCTAGTAAAAGTAAAAGTAAAATAAAAGTAACAGGTGTTGGTGAGATGTGGGGACAGGGAAATGGTTCACATTTCTATGTTTCGGTCTCAGCCTTTCTGCTAGTCTTTTCCCAGGAATCGTGACATCACCAGTATTTTTCTTCCTCCGTCTCCCTGGTTACACAGGGCAACATGGCTAAAGACGGCTGGAAACGTGTATTTTCTGGTCCTTAGGTTGATCAAGCTCTGACAAAACTTCAGTATATTGAACTCTGATAAATATTTTTCCTGGAGAAGACCTTGCTAAGAATACAATGCACTAGCCTATTTCAAAACGATTATTCCTGAGCCTACTCTACCACTCCCTAGAAGATTTGTCTGATACTCACATCTAAGATCTGGTACAGATCCTGGAAGAAAAACTCATGAAGTATGACAGCCCTTCTGACTGCTTTATCCTGGGGTTTTAATCTATTTTTTATTAACACATAAATGTATGTATTAAGGGGTATAGTATAACAATTTGACATATGCATGTAATACATATTGATCAAATCAGGGCAATAACCATTTTCATCTCTTTAATAATTTATCATTTATTTATATTAAGCTTTAAACTCCTCTTTTCTAATTCTTTATCACCTATATACTGAATTGTTATAGACTACATTCACTACTCTGCTGTAATACTAGAGTGTATTATCACTATTTAATTGTATTTTGGTACCCATTATCTAATTCCTCCAACATATCTTTACCCTCCCTTGCCCCTCTTAGGAAGTATTTTATTCACTTCTTCTATTAAATCAACTGTTTTTCTTTTGATACAGGTTTTGCTATGCAGGCTGGTCTTTCACTAATTTTGTAGCCCAGGCTGTCCTCAAACTTGAGGCAATCCTGCTGCCTCATACTTGCAAGTGCCAGGATTACAGATATGTATCGCCACACTAGGCTGCTAAATCAACTTTTAAAGCCATAACATATTAGTGAGAATGTGGAAATATAGATAAATGTGATTTTTCCAAACTAAGAGGTTGACAGCAAGAGAAGCAACCAATAGAATGAAGATAAAATCTGCAGACTGGAAGAAAATATCTGCAAACTATTCACCTAGCAAAGTATCTTCAGAATATATAAGGAATTAAAGCAAAAACAAACAAAACAAAACAAAATACAAAGCAGCAAATGATTTCAATAGACATTTGTCAAAAAATGATATACAAATGGTCAAAATACTCAAAATTAATAATTGTTGGAAAAATGCAAATCAAAATCACAGTAAGATATCATCACACTCCAGTTACAATGTTTATAAAATGATAAAAATAGTAAATATTGACAAGGATGCAGAGAAACGGGAATTCTTATACATGTTTAACAGGAATGTAAATTATTACAGCCATTATAATAGAAGTCATTAAGGGGGTTTCTCAAAAAGCATTATGGAGGTTACTCAAAAAACTTAAAGTTTAGACTTTAAAGTCTAAACCATTTTTTATATTTATCATACCACTGGGTGTACATCCAAGGGGAATAAGTATATCAGAGACATCTATGCTCTGTGTTTATTATAGTACTATTTACAGTAGCTAAAAAAATGGAACCAATCAAGGTGTTCATTCATAGATGAGTAGTTGAATAAAAGGTAAAACACTATTCAGAATATTAATATTAATAACAATATTACTTACAGAATACAAATAACAGAATATTATTCAACCACAAAAGAATGATGTTCCATCATTTTTAGCCACACTATCTGGAAGATATTGTGTTAAGTGAAATATTTCAAGCATAGAAAAACAAATACTTGCAGAGTTTTTAACTCTCAGAACTCTCCATACTATGTCTAGCACCCATCGATCACAGTTCAAATTGTCTGCCATTGACTGAACTTTCCCCACAGAGGTATCTGCTTTAGCAAGTTGTGATTCTCTATATTTATCTGTCTCTTCACGTTTTGGGGCAGCAGTTTTTCCTGTGATCTTGTTTCTCTGACAGACCTAAGAATGGTGAGTTGTATTCCAGTTGATGTAGCCTTTGACTTCTGTCAGGGGTAGTGATCACTCCAATCACCTTACATGCTGGCCTAGAATCCAGAAGAAACTCATTTAAAAATACTTAAAGATATCATTTTTTCTTGTGCACTCACCTGTGCTCAATGCTTTATGAGAGTAATCTGGAGGAGACTGCAGTGGGCCTGGCCTATGACTGTGCCACTGATCTCTCCTCTGCTGAGCCCATTCTCCACCCAGGAGATGGCAATGGGCCTGCAACTGCACCAGTGACACTGCCTCCCACCAAGGATTGGTGATTGGGAGGAAACCAACCACACAATAGGACTCTGACAGTGGTGCACACAAGGCATAAGTGAAAGTAGTGAGATTGAAAAGACCAAAATACAAATCAACAGCAGAAAATGACAAAATAAAAAAGCAAAATGCAATCTCAGAACTTCAGCCCTGCCAGAACAAGTAAATGAGACGCTGAAATAGAAGAAATTGGAAGACAAACATCTTCAATCCCTGAGAAGATAGCAAGTGAATTAAAGAAATAAATCCACAAAAAAGTATAGAGGAAATCAGATCAGGAATAATCTCTCAGGTAAAAAAAGAAATGGCATCCATAATGAAAGAATTGCTCAATATAGCTAGAGAAGATATTGACAAAAAAATGGAAGAGCACAACAGAAAGGAACCACCAGGCAGGGGAAGCAATTAAACAAAGGGGAGCAATAGGGAACCAACAATAGGAAAATAACGTGATAAAGATAAGCCAATGCATATCAACTATAACCATCAACATGAATGGCCTTAATTCATAAATCAAAACAAGCAGACTGTCAGAATGAATCAACAAACAAGATCCTACAATATGCTACATTCAAGAAACACATTTAACTCAAAAAGAAACTCACAGAACGAAAATCAAAGGATAGGAAACAATACTCCACGCAGATGCTGTAAACTTTAAACCAAAAACGATCAAAAGAGATTAATAAAGTCACTACATACTTGACAGAGAAAAAATTCAAGAGGAAGAGATAACAATCATAAACATATATGCAGCAAATATGGTGTACCTGACTATACATAACAAATATTAATAGACAAAAAATCAAATAAGTAATAATACAATTATCACAGGAGACTTTAATACTCTACTGTCACAAAGAGATAGATCAATTAGACAAAAAATAAACAAGAAAATTGCAGAACTGAATCAAATCTGTGAACAAATGGACTTAATAGATATTTACAAAGTGTTCCATAAAACAACAACAGAATGCACAGTCTTCTCAGCTGCACCTGGATCATTCTCTAAAACGGGCCAAATACTAGCCCATAGAACATGCTTAAGTAAGTGCAAAGGAATTGAAATTATCTATGCATATTATATGACCATCATGCAATGAAACTGGAAATTAATGGCAAAAGAAATCAAAAATTCCATAAGCAGATGGAAATTAAATAATACTTTCCTGAATAGCCAATGGACCACAGATAAAATTACAGAATAAATTAAACTATCTAAAATCAAATAAAAATGCAAACACAACATACCAAAACCTGTGGGATGGAACAAAAGCAGGCCTAAAAGGGAAATTTATAGCAGTTAATTCTCATATCAGGAAAACAGCAAGCACAAATAAACAATCTAATGCTAAACCCACAGCTTCTAGAAAAAGAAGAGCAGCTCAAGTCCAAAGCCCATTGATGGGAGGAAATTATAAGATCAGAGCATAAATTAACTCAATTGAGACTAAGAAAATAATACAAAGAATTAATTAACCAAAGAG
This sequence comes from Cavia porcellus, assembly GCF_034190915.1. Taxonomy (NCBI): domain Eukaryota; kingdom Metazoa; phylum Chordata; class Mammalia; order Rodentia; family Caviidae; genus Cavia; species Cavia porcellus. Next base: position 6,738,201 of record NW_026947507.1, on the reverse strand, counting down.
TTGTTTCTTTGAAAGAATGAACAAAATTCCTAGCCAACCTTATAAAAATAAAGGAAAGAAAAAGCTCAAATTCAGAATACCATCAATCCTAATGGAAAATCTATACTTATATAGGGTGGAAAATGCAGAAGAAATAGACAGAGTTCTAGAAACCTATGAAATACTAAAGTTGAATCAAGCATATGTAAAACTTCTACATAGCCCAATGAAATTGAAAATGTAATTTAAAACTTGCCAACAAAGAAAAGTCCAGGTCCTGATGGATTCATGGCTGAATTATGCAAGAAATTTAGAGAAGATTTAACACTGATACTCCTCAAACTCTTTAATGGAAATGAAAAGGCAGAAATTCTCCTTAACTCATTCCTAGAAGGAAGTTATACCCTGATACTGAAACCAGAAAAAGACCCAACCAAAAAAAGAGAACTACAGGCCAATCTGTCTAATAAACACAGATGCAAAAATCCTCAATAAAAAACCAGCAAACAGGATGCAGCAAATCATCAAGAACATTATGCACCATAACCAAGTGGGATTCATCTCAGGAATGCAAGAATAGTTCAACATATTCAAAACAATAAATGTAATGTACCATATTAACAGACCTAAAGACAAGAATCACATGGTCATATCAAAAGATACAGAAAAAGCCTTTGATAAAAATCTAATGCTCATTTATGATAAAAACCCTACAAAAATAGAAATAAATGGTCTTTACCTCAATCCGATAAAAGCCATCTATGCCAAACCAACAGTTAACATCATACTAAAAAGACAAAAATGAAAGTTTCAACCTAAAATCAGAAACAAGACAAGGATGTTCACAACCACCACTCCTATTCCATATACTTCTGGGAACATTAACCACAGAAACTAGACAAGAAAGAGATATAAAAGGAATAAGAATAGGAAAGGAAGAAGTAAAATTATTACTATTTGCAGATGACATGATACTCTATGTAGAAGACTCCAAAAACTCCACCATTAGCATTCCTGTATACAAACAACAAAGTCACTGAGAGTGAAATTAGGGACACCACCTTTCACAATAGCATCCAAAAAATGAAATACTTAGGAATCAATCTAACAAAGGAAGTAAAAGATCTATCTATCTATCTATCTATCTATCTATCTATCTATCTATCTATCATCTATCTATCTAGATCTTTTACTTCCTTTGTTAGATATAATTTTCAATATATATACATATATATATATATGTATATATATTGAAAATTACAGTTCTGTGAAAAAGGAGATTGAAGAGGATCTCATAAAGTGGAAAGATATTCCGTGCTCATGGACAAGAAGTATCAACATTGTGAAAATGGCCATATTCCCAAAACTATCATACAGATTTAATGCAATCTCAATCAAAATACCATTATCACACCTCATAGATCTAGAGAAATCATTCCTAAAATTTGTCTGGAGTCAGAAGAAGCATAGAATAGTGAAAGCAAACCTGAGCAACAAAGGCAAAGCAGAAGGCATCACAATTACTGATTTGAAATTATACTACAAAGCTACCATAATAAAATCAGCTTGGTACTGGCAAGCACACACACACACACACACACACACACACACACACACACACACCCGACCTGAGAATCAATGGAATAGAATAAAAGATGCAGACACAGCTACAAACACACTCAGCCACTTAATTTTTGACAAAGGGTCCAAACATGTTCACTGGAAGAAAGACAGCCTCTTCAATAAATGGTGCTGGAAAAACTAGCTTCCACATGCTGAAAACTAAAACTAGGCCCACACCTAACTACATGCACTAAACTACAATCAAAATGGATCTAGGTTCTAAATATTAAGGCAGAAACACTAAATCTACTGACAACAAAGTAGGTAGAAATCTCAAAGACGGGGTAGGCAGAGAGTTCATGAAAGAAAATCAAATCACACAAGATGTATTTCAAAGAATCAGCAACTGGAATCTCATCTTATTAAAAAGTTTCTGCACATCAAAAGAAATCACCAACAGAGTAAGAAAATCCCACAGATTGGCAAAAAATTTTGCCAACAGTCTCTCACACAAAAGACTTCCATCAAGAATGTATAAAGAACTGAAAAAATTAAGCTTCCCAAATTCAAAGACCCAATCAAAAAATGGACATCTAAGGTGAATGCACATTCTCTGATGAAGGAATACAGATGGCAAATTAATATACAAAAAAATGTTCAGCATCATTGGTCATTAGAGAAATGCAAATTAAAACAATGTTGCAATTCCATCTTACTCCAGAAAGAACGATTTTCATCAAGAAATCAACCAATAACAAATGCTGGAGGGGTTGTGGAGAAAAGGAACATTTATGTATTGTTGGTGGGAGTGTAGACTGGTGCAAGCACTGTGGAAATCAGCGTGGAGATTCCTCAGAAAACTAGGATTAGTAGTCCCATTTGACCCAGCTATCCCCCTCCTGGACATTTTGCCAGAAGAACTGAAAATTGTACCACAATGATATATGTGCCCCATGTTTATAGAAACACAATTTGTATTAGCCAAATCTTGGAAATAACCAAAATTCCCATCAACTGAGGAGTGGATTAAAAAAGATGTATTTTTATACAATGCAGTACTACTTAGCTATAAAGAAGAATCAACTTGAGGCTCTTATAGGTAAACAGATGCGACTTGAGACCATACTCATAAGTGAAATAAATCAGACTCACATGTGTAGAAGCTGTATTGTCTCCTTAGTGTAAGAATCTGAAAGAGTAAATAAGATCCAAAATCTGTAATAGTTATTGTGAAAGGGTAAGAAACTGCTCACAGGGAAAAAGAACTGGGTTAGGGGATAGGAGAAAAGGAAAATATATATAAACTTGAAATACACACACACACACACACACACACACAAGCTAGCTAGTATGTTTATAGTACTAATTCTATTACTTCATGGAAAAGAACATTTAATACTAATATGGTCTGATAAATTTTGCATGCACATATCTGGTAATCTAAACAACTTTTTTGAAGATAACAGTATGCAATATAACAACCATTGTTAAATTTCTATCACTTTGTTTTGAAAACGTATATTGTTATTACTTTGGGTTTTTTGTTGTTGTATTTGGTGTTTGTTTTTCTTTTCTGTGATTTTTTTCTTTAAAATAAAAAAATGTAATCTGGAAAATATTTATGACTTAATTATTCATGACAATGAGTTGGAAGTAGATGCTGGAGAGAAACAGTTCCACAGAGAAGGCAGCTGATTTGTATAAAAAATGAAATGGAAATCTCTGCTGGTCTTGTTGTAGGACAAAAGGTTGAATTTCACTTAGCAGTGGCACTGTTATAGTAATACACCATCCCAACATTCTCCTTCATCAAGGCTTTACGTCTCTCATTGCATTAGTGGCAGGGAAGATGACGTTAATAATCATGATTATGATGGAATCAAATCAACTAAATTTTAACATTTATTTTGTAGCAAGTTCTTGTTCTGTGCTAGGTTCATGGAGATTTTCCTATATTGTCACAATCATTACCACAGACTTACAAAATAGCAATTAATTCTCATTTTACTGAGGAGAAGTCAAGCCTAGAACTTGTCCAAGATATTTACACAAATAATACAAGCTGATTTGGCTAGCCAATGGTAGACATGTGTCTTCTCCCTCAGTCTGACATAGACTGGAACCTGAAATGTTAATCTTTGTTAGAACTAGAGACTGGAAATTCAAAACAGTCAAAACTTGCTTTAAAAAGAAGTCATAAATGTACTTAAATACATGAAACTCTGTTGAGCTATTGTTAAAGTTGAAGAAAATAATAGGAAATAGTAATTCCATATCTAATAAGGATTATATATATGTGGTCGATAAAAATGTTGTATCAGTTAACAATAATCTGTTTCAACAAATTTAAAACATTTGCTATTTAGATATCAAATAAAGTAAAACTCAAACATAATAAACCTGAATAAATTCATGCCTTGGCACTTCGTAATCAATGTGCTGAAAACTAGAGTCAAAGAAACAAAAGAATTCCTTTTAAAAATTTTTATTAAATTTATTTTATTTAAAATTTAAAAAAATTTTTATTTAAAGCAAAACAGAAAAAAGGGTAGAAATAATACAGAATTTCAAAAATACACTAAGAAATTACTAGTTGATAAATTACATATTATCATCTTAGACACAGTTGTTCAAGTTACAAAATTAAAGCATAAAAAGTAGAATTCAAGCAGTGAGAGTGCAAACAGTTCTATTCAATGATGCAAAAAAACTTGGTAATATGGTTATATACCTTACATACTTAAGCATATATTCTTTAGATCACTTTCTTTTCCTCTTTTTTTTTTTTTTTACATTAGTGATTACACATTTTGGGTTTTATTACTCCTATAGTTCTTATTACTTTTTATACTAGAGACACAAAATGATGTTTATAAATATGATTCTTTTTTGTTTTTTAATTTTTTTTTATTATTTTGAAGGTAATAAAATACAACAGAACAAGACAGAACAAAGCCAATTGAGACAGTGCAGTGAAATTGGTACAGAACGTCATAGCAGGTTACCAGGATAACAGTAATAGTATATCTCGTTATCTTCACAACGAGAAGATATATACCTGTTCTTCCAATCAGGTATAGCAAAATCAAACCAAATACACAAAATTATAGAACTTATCAAAACAGAATATTGAAGAGACCAATACAATCAATCAGGACAAAGCAAAACAGTGATAACAATATTTGCCTTCAAAGAGATTGTAGAAGAAAATCCCCCATATTTGCTATGTTGCATGTGGTCAACCTCTCAAGACATGCTCAGACCTCTGGCTCACATTTGCTAATGGGGTGGGGGCTGTTTGAATCTCAGCCTGCGTGCTGGTAGGCTCATGACAGCTTACCAGAGAAGCAAGAGGGTTGCTTGGTTTCCCAGAGCCCTTAATTCCAACATGGCGTGGATCTTGGGAGATGCTAGATGGTTCTTTCTCTGGTGTGATCACAGCTTGCCTGAGCCATGGCTGCTTACCAGGGAGGTGAGCTGATTGCTTGGTCTTCCAGTGTCCTAAGATCCAAGTGGCGTGGATCTTGGGAGATTCTGGGTGATTCTTTCGCAGGGGTGGCCACAGTATAAATATGATTCTTATTCATTTCACTTATGAGGTTAGCCTCAAGTTGCCTCCATTTACCTATGAATGCCTCACTATCATCCCTTTTTATAGCTCAGTAATGTTCTATTGTATAAAAATACTACATATTTTTCATCCACTCTGAAATTCATGGGCATTTTGGTTGTTTGCAAGATTTAGCTATTATGAATTGTGTTGCTATGAACATAGGTGCACATATGTCACTGTGCCATGAACTTTCCAGTTTTTCTGAAAAAATACACAGGAGGGGAATAGCTGGGTAAAATAGAACTTCCAATCCTAGTCTTCTGAGAATTCTCCATACTGATTTCCATAAGTGGTTGCACCAGTCTACACTCCCACCAACAGTGGAGCAGTGTTCCTTTTTTCCCCGCAGCCTTGCCAACATTTGTTGTCAATTGATTTCTTGATGCCAGCTATTCTTTCTGGAGTGAGATGAAACCTCAATGCTGTTTTAATTTGCAATTCTTGAATGATCAGTGATGGTGAACATTTCTTCATGTATTTATTTCCCATTTGTATATCTTCATCTAAGAAATGTATGTTCATCCCAGATGCCCTTTTTGGAGAGTGTCTTTGAATTTTGGGGGCTTGTCTGAGGGGTTGCTGGCTATAATTCTTTCTCATTCTGGGGGTTTTCTTTTCTTCTGTTGGTGATTTCTTTTGAAGTGCAGAAACTTTCAATAATATGAGATCCCAGTTATTGATTCTTTGAAGTGTTTCCTGTGCAGTTTGTATTTTGTCATGAATTCTCTGCCTACCCCTATATCTCCAAGACTTCTACCTACCTTGTCTTCTAGTAGATCTAGTGTTTCTGTTTTTTTTTTTTTTTTTTTTTTTGTCTTTTTCGTTTTTATCGGTACCGGCGATCGAACTCACGACTGCCTGCTTGCAAGGCAGGCGCTTATGCCGCTGAGCTAAATCCCCAGCCCCTGTTTCTGTTTTAATATTTAGATCTTTGATCCATTTAGACTTTAGTTTAATGCATGGTGATAGGCATAAATCTAGTCTTTGGTATGTGGAGAGCCAGTTTTTCCAACACCACTTATTAAAGAGGCTATCCTTCTTGCAGTGAACATTGTCAGCCTCCTTGTCAAATATCAATTGGCTGAGTGTCTTTGTAGTTGTGTTTGCATCTTCTAATCTGTTCCATTGATCTTCAGGTATATTTCTTTGCCAGTACCATGCTAATTTTATCACTATGGCTTTGTAGTATAGTTTCAAGTCAGAAATTGAGATGCCTCCTGTCTTGCCTTTGTTGCCCAGAATTGCCTTTGCTATTCTAGGTTTCTTCTGTTTCCAAATGAATTTAAGGAATGTTTTCTCTAGATCTGTGAGGTATTTTAAGGGTATTTTGATTGGGATTGCATTAAATCTGTATAACAGTTTTGGGTGTATGGTAATTTTCACAATTTTGACTCTTCCTAGCCAAAATTTTGACTCTTTCTAATATGCTCTTCAATCTCCTTTTATAGAATAGCAGTTTTCAGCAATAGGTCTTTTACATTCTTAGTTAGGTTGATTCCTAAGTGTTTTGTTTAGATGCTATTGTGAAAGGCAGTATTTCCATAATTTCTCTCTCAGTGAGTTTTTTGTTTGTGTACAGGAGTACACATTGATTTTTGAGCATTGACTTTGTATCCAGCTACACTGCTGAATTTATTACCTCTAGTAGTATTTTAATGGAGTTTTTTTGTCGTTTATTTAGAGTATCATGTCATCTGCAAGTAGTGATAATTTAACTTCTTCCTTTCCTATCTTTATTCTTTTTATTTCTCTCTCTTGTCTGATTGCTCTGGCTAATATTTCCAGAACTATATTGAATAGGAGTGGTAATAGTGGACATCTTTGTCGTGCTTCTGATTTTAGAGTAAAGCTTTTCAGTTTTTGTTCATTTAGTATAATGTTGGCTGTTGGTTTGTCATAAATAGCCTTGAGGTAGACACCATGTATTCTGAGTTTCTGAAGTGTTTTTATCATGATTAAGGGTTAGACTTTATCAAAAGCTTTTCTGAGTCTATTGAGATGCCCATGTGGTTTTTGTTTTTGGCTCTGTTGATGTGGTATATTTTAATTTGTGTATGTTAAACCATCCCTGCATTCCTGGAATGTTGTGTATCAATTTATTGATTTGTGTATGTCAAACCATCCCTGCATTCCTGGAATGAATCCCATTTGGTTGTGATGTATAATCTTCTCTGTGATTTGTTGAATTCTATTTGCCAGTATTTTATTGAGAATCTCTGCATCAATGTTCATTAGTGAGCTTGGCCTATAGTTCTCCTTTTTGGTTGGGTCCTTCTCTGGTTTTGATATCAGAGTAATACTTGCCTCCAGGAATGATTTAGGGGGGGATTGCTTCCTTTTCAAATTCCCTGAAGAGCTTAGGGAGTATTGGCAACAAATATTCTCTAAATTTCTTGTAGAATTCAGCCATGAATCCATCAGGACCTGGGCTTTTCTTTGTTGGTAAGTTTTTAATTACATTTTCAATTTCAATAGCTGATATTGGGTTATTCAAAATTGCTAACTGAGCTTTGGTAGTTCATATACTTCTAGAAATCTGTCCATTTCCTTTGTGTTTTCCTATCTATGTGAGTAGAGATTTTCAAAGTAGGTATTCATGATACTTTGAATTTCCATGAGATCTGTAGTAATTTCCCTCTTTTCAATTCTTATTGCATGAATTTGAGTTTTTTCCTTTCTTTTTCTTTATAAGGTTAGCTAGAGGTTTGTCAATTTTGTTTATTCTCTCAAAAAACCAGCTTTTTGATTCTTAATTCTTTTACTTCCTTTTAGTTTCCATTGCATTAATTTCTGCTCTGATCTTTACAATCTGCTCTCTTCAGTGAACTTTGGGTTTGACTTGCTCTTTTTTTTCTAGAAGCTTGAGATGAAGCATTAGGTTTTTTATTTGTACTCAATCTGTTTTCTTGATATGACAACTTATTACTACATATTTCCCTCTTAACATAGCTTTCATTGGATCCCACAGATTATGGTATGTTGTTTCAGCATTTTCATTGAATTGTAGGTATTGCTTTATTTCTTCTTTAATTTCATCTGCAGCCCACTGGTTGCTCAGAGTTTATTTAGTTTTCATGTATTTATGCAGGTTTTCTGGTTTCTTTTGCCATTAATTTCCAACTTCAGTGTGCAAATGGTCAGATATTATGCACGGGATAATTTCAGTACGTTTGTATTTACTTAAGAATGTTTTACGGGATAATATGTGGTCTATTTTGGAGAATGTCTCATGCATAGCTGAGAAGAATGTGTATTCTGATGTGGTTGGGTGGAACACTTTGTAAACATCTACTAAGTCCATTCACTCACAGGTATGATTCAGTTCTATTATTTCTTTGCTGACTGTTTAGTTGATCTATCTCTTTGTGATAAGGGAGTATTAAGATCCCCTGTTATAATTGTGTTCTTGTGTATTTGGTTTTTCATGTCCATTATTATTTGTCTTATATAGGTGGGTGCTCCTTATATATGCCTGTGGGGCATATATAATTATAATTTTAGTTCTTCCTCTTGAATTTTTTCCACTAACGAGTATGTAGTGACCTTCTTTATCTCTTTTAATCATTCTAGGTTTGAAATTCACATTATCTGCAAATAGAATAATTATCCTGCTTTTTTCTGGGTTCCTATTGCATGGAATACTCTTTTCCATCCTTTGACTTTTAATCTATGAGTTTCCTTTTGGGTCATATGTGTTTTTTACATACAGCATATTGTGGGATCATGTTTCTTGATCCATTCTGTCAACATATTTCTTTTGATAGGTGAATTGAGGCCTTTTACATTTATGGATATCACTGATATGTACTGGCTCACTTTGCCATGTTATGTTCCAGTTGCTTGTTTTCTGCTTTTCCCTCTTGTTTAATTTCTTATCCTGCCTGGTGGTTTCTTTCTGTTGTTGTTCTGGAGAGTCATTTTTGTCTCTATCTACTATGTTTTTCAGTACTCTTTCTAGGGTTGCACATGAATTTCTTGGTGGACATGAATTTCTTCAGTTGTTATTTGTCATGGAAGTATCTTGTTTTTCCATTAAATTTGAATGAAAGTTTTTCTGGGCACATCAATCTGGTTTGAAAGCTGTTTTCTTTTATGGCTTGAAATACCTCACTCCAAGCTTGTCTTGACTTGAGGGTTTGTGGTGACAAATCTTCTGTGATTCTAATGGGCTTTCCTTGATGGGTGAGTTGTGTCTTTTCTCTAACAGCTTTTGGTATTCTGTTTTTATGCTGCATGTCTGGGATCTTAATTATTAAATGCCTGGGTGTAGATTTACATTGGTTGTGACTGTTTGGTTTTCTATATGCCTCACTTATCTGCATAGCAGATTTCCCCCCCCCCCCATATTTTGGAAATTTTCTGCTATTACTTTTGTGCATAGTTTACCAATGTCATTTGTGTTGACTCCTGCATCTTCACTGGTACCTATTAGTCTTATATTGTTTCTCTTGGCATAATCTTGAGGCTGCTTGATTGTCATTTCATGCTGCTTAGTTATTTTTAAAGGTTCTATTCTTTCATGTTGCTAATTGTGATCCTGTCCTCAAGGTCTGAAATTCTACCCTCAGCTTTATTTAAATGGGTTTGCCCACTTTCAATAGAATATTTTGTTTTTTGGATATTTCTTTGAATTTGTTTGATGGATTCTGTTTATTTTCTATATGGTTCGTTCAAGGTTTCAATCAGTTTCCCACATTCCTGTACTTTTTTTAAAATCTATTTTCTCTCTAGCTGCGCTGAGCAACTTGTTTACTAAGATTGTTATTTCTGTCTTTACATGAGAGATTATTTCTAATTTGACTTTCTCTATAGCCTCATGGAGTTATTTTTTTAAATTTCACTTGCTATCTTTTCAGAGATTTCTGGTGTGTGACTCTATTTCAGTGTCTCCTGTACTTGCTCCTGATGGACTAGGTGTTTGAGATTGCATTTTGCTTTTTCATTTTGCCATTTTAACCTTTCGGGTTAATATTTGGTCTTTCTATCTCACTAGTCTCAATTGTTGGTAGTGTGTATATTAGGGTCCTACTGTAAGGTTGATGTTTGTCCAATTGCTGAGTCCCACGATGAAGATGTGGGCCAGTCATCTGAATTCCCCTGCAGGGCCTGTTCAGTGAGTCCTATGTTCTTCCTAGGCTGACAAGCCTAGTAGTATTGGTGGAAATCAACCCTTAGTTCCTGCTGTTTTTATGTCTTCAGGTTGTTTAGAGTCACCAGATCTCCCTGTTTATAGTGTTTGTCTTGGCTGGGCCCCTACTGTGTCTTGGGTGTCTCATACACCCTATTAATTTTCTCCAGGTTGGGGGAGGTGTTATTGGCACCCTCCTCAACCTACCTGATGTTCTCTGTGTGGAGGAAGGATTCACCCTCTTGCCAACTGGCCAATGGCCTACTTTTGGAAGGGGCTTCACTATTGCTCCTGTTTACCCACTGAACATGGCAAACTCACCTCACTGATGGAAACCTGCTGAGTTCTGTTTGGATGAAGGGTTGCTGAGTCTCTCCTTGATACTGCATGGTTAATCTACTGCAGTCCAAGGTGCTGGGGGAAGGAGTGGGAATTGAAGATCAACAGCAATACTAGTTCCAGGAGGTAGAAAGTATCCAACAGCAGTGGTGGGACTTCAGGAGTGTCTCCTCTGGCTGGAGTTCCTGGGTCCTGACGTAGGTGGTCAGGATGGCAAGGGTGGTGAGAGAGGACCTCGTCTGGCCCGACCCTGCAACTCCCACCGGTTGGAGTTCCTGCATCCTGTGAGATGATCCGCTGGGACCATGGGGGTGTGAGAGGAGCCAGAATCTGGCCTGGCCCCACATGTGCCCCGGCTGGAGTTCCTGGGTCTTCAGAGGTGGTCAACCAGGAAGGCAGGGGTGTGGCCTAGCCCTGTGCATACTGCTGGCTGGAGTTCTGGGTCTCATGAGGTGGTTGGATGGGATGGTAGGGTTGTTCATAGAGGCCCTGTGCACATCACTGGCTGCAGTTCTTGAAAGCAGTTATGCCATCTCTCAGAAACACAGGTGAAATAATAAACAGATTCAGGAAAATTGAGTATGTCTATTTGGAAAGAATCACCAAAGATATTCTTCACAAAGAAGATAAATAGCAACTTTAGAAGTCTTGAAACAAGGAATAGAGAGAGATGAGTAATAGTAAATGTCTAGGTAAATACTGTAGACAGTTTTTCTCTAATTCTTTAAGATATGTTTTGTAGTTGAAAACAAAAGTTATACATTATCTAATAAGATATTGAATGTATAAATGCAATTGAATAGACAACTATAATAAAAAAGAGGAATGCTAAAGGAACCTATATTATGGTTAAAATCACTACATTGTATTTTCTTTGATATGATACTGATTCCAGATAGGCTGTGGAAAGTGTGTATATTTTTTAAATCTTTAGAGCAACTACTGACAAACAAGTCAATACAAACTGCTATTGTCAAGATATGATATATTACAATAGAACATTGGGGTGGATTATTTAATGGTCAAGTTGAGTAGCAATGCCCAGTTCAACAGTCATTGTGGACCCACATGAAGATTACTGTCAGGACTCAAACAAAAGGGGAACAGGAAGGCAAGATTTCATGCTGATTTTCCTTAGGAGGATTTTATTCCAGAATCCTGAGGCTTCCACTACAGTTCATCTATGCAAGTGTCCACAGACTCTAAACAGCATTTCACCTTGGCCCGCCTCCTGTCCTCTGAAGAGCCAAAGCTACTGTTCTCTTCAGAGAAGCTCCGATCTTCACATTCTCATGGGCATCATCTCTTAGCTCTTGGTGAAAATTATCCAGCTTTCAGCACTGGCACCTGGGTTTTCTGGCACAGAACTTCAGTCTACACTGCAGACTCCTCGGGCTTCTGATGCAGACTTATATGGAACATTGCAGTGGTTTCCAGGCCCTCAGCTGGATTCTTTAGATCTCCAGTGCAAGGATAGATCTCTTGCATTCTTTTGCATTTGATATTTAGGTGACTATTATAAAATAATCCTATAAATTATGTGTCCTGAATTAAATCTATTTTGCAAAGACTGACTACAAAAATACTAAAATAGTGTTTATGAAACCCTAAGGCAATAGGAAAAGGCAATAAGAAGACTAACAATAACAACAGTACTCAAGAAAATAAAACAAATAATAAAATCAGGTCTACATCAGAAAGTATTAATAGTAACATTGCACACAAATAGCCTATACAGGCCAGAGATTTCTTTAAGAAACTCACTTCAAGCATGAAACAGAGAGGTCAAAAGTAAAGAAAATGTAAAGATATATCATACAAATTAAGCAAAGAGAGCTTGCATGCCTAAGTTAATACCAAAAACATATTTTAGGGCAAAAACAATTATAAAAGATTGAAAGGGATACTACTGACTGGTTAAAGAGAAAATATAACAAGAATATAGAAGAATCTTAAGTCATGTTTAAATTATGCAAGAATGTAGCGATACACATTATAGATCAGTGAGAAAAATGGAATATGTGTGTATATATAAACTAGTACAAAAGTAATATATAGGGAAAAGATTTAAAAGAAAGAACACTGAAGACTTAGAATATTTGTGAGGGGTAATCGATGGTATCATCCTTTTAGTGTTCATCACTTTATTTTATTTTTTATTTTAAAGAAGTTAAAACAGAATAAAGCTGATCAAAACAAACCAGTATAAGAGGTACAGACCTAAAAGCATTACAAAACAACAATAGTTTCCATAACGCCTTTTGACGTCTTCAAAATAGCTGCAGATAACTTTGGACATAGTAAAAATCAAACAGAACAAAATAGAATAGAAACAATAAAAACAAGACAATGAATGCAATAAAGAACTTCAAAACAAGCCAATACTAAATCCAAAGTTGCTACCATAATATATCTTGCTATCTTTGAAATAGCTACTCCTGCCATCAGGTTTGACATAATCAAATGAAGCATGGCCAGGAATTTAGCTCAGCAGCATAAGTGCCTGCCTTACAAGCACACAGTCATGAGTTCGAGTCCCAGTACCAAAAAAAGAAGCAAAAGAGAAAAATCTAACCCAATAAATCAATGGAAAAATATAGGACTTTCAAAGCAAGAATCAACAATGGTTTCAGCCTTCAGAAGGAGATCCCCCTAGATGTCACACTGCATACCTCTATCCTCTGAACCCATGATCAGATCACTGATCCTACACCTGCAGTGTTAGTGAAACACCAAAGCACCACAAGCATCCAACTGCATTTCACCTCCATAGCTGTCATCACAGCCTGTGCTTCTCTGGATAAGCCAGTTGCTTTCAGTGGGTGAGGGGATTGTGGGGTGGTACTTCTTGTTTGCCAGCCCAGGCTGGAAGGGGGGCTCCGTGGGGTTCTGCACATGGCGCTGCTTCCCAGACTGGGTTTGTTCACTGATGTGTTCTTTGTTGTCTCTCCTGGTCTGAAAATGGCGCTGACACCTTAGTGTGCTTTCTGTCTTGCTTTGTATTCCACTTTTTCTTTGGGAATATAATTATTATAATTATATAGGTGTTAAATTACAAAAAAGAGGAAAACTAAAGCTAGAGCAGTAAATATCTTGTAAGAGTGGATAGACTGCTGCTTTCTTGCAGTTATAGGCACATGTTTAAATGTTTATTACTATTATATATGCTATTCCATTCTTTTCTAAAATTTTATTTTAGAGAGAAAAACAGATAAACAATGAAGACAAGTTTCCAAATAGGGTAGTAGGACAGTTAAAACACTTGATACATTGTGTATTGGTGTCTTGTAGTAGTGATTCAGAGTACAGGACGTTTGCATGGCATCTTGTCTAAACAATATTAGCACAAAACATTTTTTTGAAGGATCAAACAGAAGCTAGATACATAACTAGCTTACTGCCTTGTATATACATTTATTTTTTCCTTTTATCCATTCTTCCTGTCCCCTATCACAGTTTGTAGTTTTTTTGAACAGTTTCTTCCCAGTTTACAATATCTATTGTACATTTTTTATTTTAAAGAGAAGAAAGAAAAAAACCCCAGAAATACTTAGATGCAAACAAACCTAAAAAAGATCGACAAAAGCAAAATGACAGCAACAATAACAAAAAAACTCCAAGAAACCAATAGCTATGTAGGTTTTCAAAATGAGATAATCATAATTTAACAATGGTTGTTGTACTGCATATTGTTATCTTTAAAATAGTTGCTCAGGTTACCAAAAACAGGAATAAAACAAAACAATAAAATGAAGCAAAACATTGGATTTCAAAAACAGAGCAGCAGGAAATCTCCCGAAGTTGCCACAATGTACACTGCCATCCTCCAAACAGATGCCCAGGCCACCAGCCCCGGGCCTGCAAAGTCAGTCAAACAATGTAAGCATCAAGCTGTTCCTTTCACCTCAGTTGCTGTCATCTCACCCCGTGTTCCCCAAATCAGCCAATTGCTTGGGGCCAGGGGCTTCAGGTGCTCTTCTGGTTTCCTAGCCAGCATGTCAGCAGATTCTTCGTCTTCTTGCCAAGGAGTCTCCTCCTGATCCTCATGCTTAGAGTCCAGTTCCTGAGTGATGATATTCCATTCTTGAAGGCATGTTACATGCCATGTGTATTCAGGCTCTCATCTCAGTAATTTTTGAATCTCAATAGCTGTTGAAGTGCCATGTATACACAAACAATGTACACAAAATTCTGATTTCAAAAAGATTTAATCAGAGGACAAGAAACAAAGGAATTTGTCTGAGAAGTCTTGATATTTAAAACAAGATTTTATGTGCATTGCTGCATGACCCCATACTGTTTCAATATTTCAGATACTTATTTGAAAAACATCATCAGAATTCTTCTTTCAAGGAATGTTTTTGGGCAGTGACGAAACCAGGTGATTATGGATTGAATTATTGCCTGGTAAGTCAGAAAACCATCAAAGTCCGGGATGCGTTGATCAGTGTCTCCCATCACAGCACTCTAACACGGCTCTAAGACTAACAAGCAGTTGGATCAAACACCTTCACTTTGCTCGAACACACACTTGTCACAGAGAAAACTTCTTTCCTGAAGGCCAAGAGAGCACCGAGAGAAAACACAACTGAAAGACAAGAAGTGGGAAACAGAGTGGGAGAAGTTAATAAAAAGAAGGAGGAGTGTTAACTTGCCAGAGAAACTATATTGTTCTAACCCCAGAAGATCATAAATTCAGATTCAGCCCATCATAGATCTATAGGGTCAAGGAAATCCAAGTCTTCTTTGGGATACTTGATCCTGCGAGCAACCTAAAATTACAAGTAACACAAAAGTAACTGGAAAATTAGACCAGCCATTCTTCAACCTTAATAGGTTACTTAACATCTCCTGTTGCAGCAACGCAATTCAAAATGACGGTTCCCTCCTGGAAAGTAACATAGACACAGTGAGGAGCAGGTACCATTGCGTATGAACAGCTTCATTTTCATCAAAGGCAAATTCTCATTTGTATGTATGTTCCAAATAATTCATGGCCTGATAAATCTCCTACTAAACCTGCATGAAAATGATTTAATGGATAATTCACACCCATGAGACTATTCACTCTCAAAAAGTCTTTGAAGTTTTAAATATGTCAACCATAAGAAATTACATAGTATTAGTTACGTTGGGCTGCTAACCTTAGGAAATAAGTTAAAACCTGTGAGAATTCTAAATAGATCAATGTAGTGCCAAAAAGTAGAATAAAAGAAGAAAAAAATTCTTTCTGAGTCAAGAAGAAGGCTACAAATCACCATAAAGAGAGAAAATAACAGGCCTAAATATGTTTTATATATAAATCTAGGTGAGAATAACTTCATTAAAATTAAACCTTTAATTAATAGGGAGACACTTTTGGCATATAGGAGATGCTATATTTATTATTATGTAAGTTTCAAACATAATATCCATCTAGGAAGCTGCAGTTTTGGATTGTCATTAATGATAATGGCAAAGTGTGCTAAAATAAATTGCTATTTCAATTACTTCCTCTTTCAACATAAAGACTTTTCAATGCAGTATCAAGAAACTAAGCTATGTAATTATTAGTGAAAGCTTTGCCTGACTACAGACATTAGCACACCTTATCAGTCATGGTTATGGTTGTGATTATTAGTAAGAAGAGTATTATGTCTGACACATGGACCTACGCTATGTAAGCAGCTCTGTAAGAGGGTAGGCACCACTGCCCTGTGTGGAAGTGTGGGTAGCCGTAGCAGCTCAAGTGTATGTGCTGTTATCAAGCTCCATGGACTCATCTCTTGTTTTGACAGCTTAGCTCTTTGGTTTTTGTTTTCACAGGCTCGGAAAAGGAGGGAGTTAGAAGATCCACACACGACAAGACAAGGATTTGGTGTTCCTTGTAGGCAGAAGCTGAAGCAATTCTGACATAGAAGTGACTCTTGAGTCTAGCTTCTCCCCAAATAGTTATTGATTTTGTCTTACATTTAATGCCTGGAACATCACTGAATACAGTGGTGGCACACAACAATGATACCATCTGAGAGGCACAGTGAGAAACATTTACATTTTCCCGTGTCTTCTGTCTGTGAAGTATTTGTCACTTTACAGACTGGACAGCTGAGGACATGAGAAATGTTTTGTCCCAGCTGTATTTTCCCTGTGTGAAATACAGTGAATGCACATGGGCAATGGGAACAAACTGAGTAAATATAAGTCTTGTGAGATGCTGAAATTCATCTCTAAGATGTACTATTAGCTTATTTTTATTTTAAAAAATCTTAATGAATTACTTTTTGACACTGTAAAATTTCTCTGCAATCTTTTACAGAAGTAGTAGAATAACAGATAATATTTAATTTTAAATTCTGTTTTTCTATTATGGATAGGCAATTATATAAAGTATGTAAAATACACGTTTATAGAGAGACATGAGAATATGTGAGAACTTATTGAAATAAAATAACGAAGTCCATTTGCTCATATAAATGTTATAAAGTATCAAGAAACCAAATTATATTTGATAAAAGAAAGAGGTTCTTAAATTTGAAAACAACAATTCTGTGATAAGACTTTATCATCTTCAAATCAGTTTACAATATTGCTGTACATAGGAAGAACCTACAGTGGCACATATTGAATTTGATCTAAAATAATCATGTTCCTGAAAGTTAACAGAAAACAAATAAGGTAAACGGTTAAAAAGTAAAAACAGTTTTCTGTCAACAGAAGCTTTCTAAGAATTGAGAAGAGAAACCATCTCTCCAAGCTTCAGCAAGTGTAATGTGATTACAAATAGGGTTGTGTCCAGATGAAAATGTTAGAAACAATGAATTAAGCAGTAGCATCATATCTTAATAGGTAATTTTAAAAGGAGTTATTAAAAGCAGAGATTGTTAGTGATTTGCTTCAATAAAATAATGTTTTAAGAATTCCTGTTTTCTGAAATTTTTAAATGGGAGGACATATTTAGAACAAACAATAAAGTTGTGTGGCTTTCTGGAGCTATAATATTTTTTAGAAAAAGAACTGAATAAACATGTAAATAGGAATTTCAAAATCAGTAATTGCTACTTTATTGTAGCACGTTGAAATGCAACACTATCCATTCATTTATAATGTAAAATATTGTGTATATTTGTGAGAAGTATCAATGGTCCTATTAAAAAGAGCCAGTCTAATTCCACATTAGCCCATATGTGATGATGGAAACTACTGATTTGACTAAGACGGATTAGAAAGAGAAAAATAATTTGGATAAAATGGCACAGCTGAAATTAGCTCTGTCGTCATAGTTAATTTATTGTGAAGAACGAATCTACTGGGATAATATTAAAAGACATGAAGGATGAGTAAAATACTGACTCCTTAGGCACTGTGATAGCCTCCTCACCTCCACTCGCTTTGCTGACCCTGTACTCTTTTGTCAAAATGAAAATCTTGGCTAAGCCAACTCTGCTATTTGGGTTTGGATACGGTTAGAGTGTGACTCTTAAAGGTTCAGGGCTTGGAAACTTGGTCTTCAGAGGGTTGGTGATCAGTGGGAGAACCGTTAAGGACGGGCCTTGTGCAAGGTGACTAGGTCGTAGGCCTGCCTCCATTAGAAAGCGTTGCTTAGAGTGACTGAGCTTTGCCAGGAGTGGGTTGTTATAAAGCTTCCTCAGAGACCTGTTTCCATTTTGGCTTCTCTGTTATGCTGAGGCACAGGTAGGGTGTCCTCACTGGAGGCAGGACAGATGGGGCTGCCCTATGTTGAATTTCCAGCCTTTGAAACTGTGAGCTAAATAAATCTCTTTTCTTTATAAAGTACCTATGGTCAGGTATTTTTTTTTCAGGAACAGAAAATGGACTAACACATCTGCCCACTGTCTGAACTTGTGAAGCGAACGAAGCTGGAGAATGACATTTGACTACTTTTAGAATCATGACCATAAACCTCAAGGATCACTTAGTGCCAGGCAAATTGCACCATAATTTCCTGGTGTATTTACTCCACATTCTCTTGGGTCATTTTTTCACCTGTTATTATCTTCCTTCCCATACTCTGGCTGCCTGCCTTTTGAAATTTTGGATTGATGTCTAATACCAACTTATACACTAGACCCACTCTATCTTGCCTGGGGAAGGGCATTGCTCTCTCTTCAGCATTATAATTTTTCTTCTCTTCTAGATCATTGCAACTGATAGTAATATGCTGTCATCTCTCCATCTTATTTTTTTTATTTTAAAGAGCATAAAACCAAGCAAAATAAAACAGAATAAAACCAATCAAAACAAACCAACGCAAGTGACACAGGACTTCAAGACAATACAAAATCAAAAATGACTACCATAATGCCTCTTGTCTTCAAAATAGCTGCAGATACCTTCAGATATAGTAAAAATTAAACAAAACAGAACAAAATAGAACCAATGAAAACAAAACAATGAATGCAGTAAAGGACTTCAAAACAAGACAATCATAAATCCAAAATGGCTACCATAATATATCTTGCTGTCTTTGAAATAGCTGTCCATGCCACTGGATATAACAAATCAAATAAAACAAAACAGAATAAAACCCAACCCCAAAAAACAATGAAAATGATACAGGACTGCAAAACAAGACAACAGGGAATTAGCAATGGCTACCACCTTCAGAAGGAG
Organism: Cavia porcellus; assembly: GCF_034190915.1. NCBI lineage: Eukaryota > Metazoa > Chordata > Mammalia > Rodentia > Caviidae > Cavia > Cavia porcellus. The sequence goes on along the minus strand of NW_026947507.1, from coordinate 6,718,969 downwards.
ATTCCCCCATAGACGCCACACTGTGTACTGTGATGTTCTGAATAGATGATCAGACCACTGGCCCTAGATCTGCAAAGTCAGTGAAACACCAAAAACCACAAGTATCAAACTGCATTTCACTTGAATAGGTATCATTGCAGCCTGTGTTTCTCTGGATCAGCTGGTCACTTACGGGGTTAGGGGTGGAGTGGTGCTTCTTGTTTCCCAGGCTGTGCACCAGAAGGGGCAGGGGTCTGGCTCTACCCCTGGTGGCAGTGGCCCATGCATGGCGCTGATTCACAGGAATGACTTGCTTCTTGGTAACTTCTTGTTCTCTTTCCCCACAGTTCACAAATGGTGATCTCCTGATCTTAGTAATAAAAACAATATACTTTCTCTTGATCCCACTTCTACTACCTACTACCAACATATTTTTCTTTCTTGCATTGGTGTCAAACACTGTACTCTCTTGGATTTCTACAAACTCAAGTTTCCTTCTTCATCAGTCTCCTTTGCTGGTAGTTCCATCCTTAATTTTGGAGCTGTCTAGAACTCCAATGTAAATTTTCTTCTTTTCATCTACTCTGCTATCCTTCAAGATCTCATCCAGGTCTAGGGCTTTAAGCATCACACAGAAGCTGATATCTCCCACTTCTTTCTTTCCAAGGTAGAACTTCTCTCTGAACTCCAGACTAACATATTCAAATGCTATATTGCTGCTTCTTTTTGATGCCCGCGATTACACTCAGAATGCTCAAAATTGTTCTTTCCTTTAAACTTATTCTACAGCCTCTGCCATCCCATTTAGTGACAATTCGGTCCGAGTTGCTCAGGCTGAACACCTTGGATTCATTTTTGACTTCCCTTCTGTTTCTCACATCTTCCATCCAATCTGTCTAGAATCCTGTTTGGTTTATCTTCAAATTGAACTTCAAACTGACCTCCTTTGTAACCTCCTCAATTGTAAATGTCCTGGCCTAGGCCACTGTCATATTTTGCATGGATATCTGAGTGGCTTCCTAATTATCTCTTGATTTTTATCCTAACTTCTTCCCCTTGGCTGTTTGATTTTTAATACAGCAACCAGGGTGATATTTTAAAAGCCTACTACACATTGGATAACTTCTTTGTCATAATCTTGTAATGTGTCTCCATGTTACTCAGCATGAAATTCAACATTCTTCGCAGTAACTTCTAAGGTCAATATTGTTTGCTGCCTCTTCTTCCTTTATTTCTTATTCGTCTACCTACTTTGAATTTATTTTGGCAGTAGGCTCACCTTCTGCACCAGCTCTTTCCTCTCTCTGAAACAGTCTTCCTAATTCTCTCATGTTCTTCCAGTTTTTGCTTTGTGTTATTTTCTCAATGACATCAATACTGATTTTCTTCTTCAATATTTCTTTCTGACCTCTGACCCAATATTCCTGATTCCTTCTTCATCCTACTCTTTATTCTTTTTTTCCTTAGCATTTATCACTTTTGAACACACTTGAGAATTTCCTAATATGCTATTTACATTGTGTCCTAAATGCTTTCCTTCTTTGGAAAGTAAGGTCCAGGTGGGTAGAGATCTTTGTTTTGCTCATGTATATCAATAAATAACTAAAGCAGGATCTGTCACTTAGTAGGTGCTCATTATGTTTCTTTTTAAATAAGTTGAATGTGAACATAAAGTTATATTATGCTTAACCTGCTTTCCAAAGTTGTATCTGAGTTTAGCTAGATATATTGAGGTTATATAAGAGAAATTTTATGCATATACTTATTTCTAGTGCATTTCATTCTTTTAAGTAGCTTCTAAGAGATCATATTTCTTATCAAAATGTTAGACTTTGGTTTTGGATACTATGCTGCCATCTAATGAGGTAAATATAAATTGCATAAATTTCCTCATTTTCTGTTGCTGTAGCTTTTCTTCAAGGACACTTTTAATTATTGTGAGTCTCAGCCACTTGTGGGACTAACCAGTAAATTTTGATCCAAATCCTTGAATCCTGCAAACAGCCTTCTTGAAGTCTGAAAGCACCCAGTGCACAAAGCTGATGCAGGGTAAAAGATTGTATTAATTATAAATGTATTATGTCTACTTCAAATTACATTTGCACAGGAAAATGGAAACAAATCATATTAAGGGTCACACTTGTATTTACAAAATAAAGCTCTGGATTTTCCTCGTACTGACCTGAAATGTAGGGGATTTTCCTTATTATAAAATACAGCCCAAAGAAAAAGCTTGAAAGCAACTCAGGAGAGTGAAAGGGTATATTATGTGCACTATACTTAGGACTAAAAATATTTTAGTTGAAGATAGAATTCTAGAATTAGCAGGCTAAAAGAGATACTAGAGAGAAGCCAAATTTGTGTGAAATATCTCATAGGATTATGGACAGGATTAAGTTTAACAGAATGTGACAGATGAAGATGCTCGGCTCAGAGGCTGACGACCGGCATGGATTATGCAGCAACATTTTGGAACAATGAAATGAAGACTCACTAATAACAACAAATGGATATTTGGCTCCCTTATTACTGTGGATCACATATTTTATGTCAGCTGTGCAGATGAAAGAATTTCCTGTAGTCTGGAAAATACCCACAGTATGTTGGCCTTTGCATAATCTGTCCTTAGGTCATGTATTTTTCTCTTTCAGGCAATTGTTTTTCTACTTTCTTCTATAAGGCAGCAAAGAAAGAACGTCCTTTATTTTCTTTAACTTACTTATTATTTTAAATTTACTGTATGTGCTATATCCATAATCTGTTTTTACCAGTTATCTATACATGTGAAAAATCTGTGTATAATTCCAGATTATACACAGAGATTGTAGATTGTAATTGCCACGTCTTGAGATGACAAACTGAAGGAGCCTCTGATTCTTCCATTGCTTTGTCTTCTATAATTTATTCTGCTCACTTGAGTGGTTGAAAATTTTATTCTACAAATTATTTTACGGTGCTAAGCATCAAACACAAATGATGGTAACTGCTCTACATTAAGCTGTATCTCCCAGGGAAGCTATGTTCTGCTCCTCATTCACTCTACTGTATCACGCCTGGAGTACAAATTAAAAAACCTATGACTATCTGTAGTACCATACAAATGACAGGAAAACCAGTCTAAATAATTCTAAAGGCTTGACTTTGCTCGTAGAATTTGAGATGTCAGTCCTGACTCTGTCCTTGTAATACAGTACTAACTTATTTAATCCCCTTTGTATTTGAAAAACACAAACTACTTTATCTTTTCAGAAGTATCAGCAATCTGAGGCTTTATGATGGAGGCCAAACTGTTCCTTATGCTTGCAAAATGAATGACATGCATTATATCGTGCTTTAGTGTAATTAATATGCAAATCAAAGTGAAAATCATAAAGTTATAAATGATTGTTGTATTTTGTATCCTTATGCTTTTAGAAACTTTGGCTTTTTAAAAAATCATGTAAAATTCACATTCAGATAATCTATTTGCCTTTTCAGTGTCCACATAATATTTTGTATCTAAACAAGCAGAAGCCACTGTAGATGTCAGGTGTGTCTTTCCTGTTTAAATTCTCCATTCATGCCTCCCAAAATTGTTCAGTTAAAATATTCAATAGTCCCAAGGAGATGAGAATGGTCTCCTGTCAAGCACATGAGTGATACTGAGGCCCAGTGAAAAACTCAAAAGCAAGTCTAGATAGGAAGACAATTACATTTTTTTTTTATTTAAAGAGAAAAAAAGAAAGGACATAAAAAACAAAGCAGTAAAAGGGCACAAATAAAACAGTATTTCACGATAAAAAATATACAGTAAGAAATCACCAGTTAATAGGTTACATATTATCTTCCCAGGAACAGTTATTCAAATTACAAAATTAAAGCATATAAAGTGGACATTCATACAGTGAAATTGGAGACAGTCCCGTTCAATGATCCAACAAAAGCTCAGTAATATGGTTTTCCATCCTACACACTCGAATGTACCTGTAGTTATAGCCCTTAGTCCACCTTCCTTTCCTCTCTTTTTTACAATAACAATTAGGCTTTTTGGGATTTATTCCTCCCACGGTTCTTATTACTTTTTTTGAAGAGAATAAACCCAAATGTGACTAAGCAAAACAGAGTCAGTTAGAACAGAAGGATGGGCATAGTACATGATGCAAAAATAGAATACTAGGTGATCAAAAGTGGTTACCATTGTGCCTCTTGCTATTTTTAAATTGAGTTGTCTATATCATCAGGTATAATAGAATTGATCAAAACAGTACAGAACAAAACCAATAAAACCTACACTGGAGACCTTACAGGACTTCAAAAAAAGGATAATAGTCAAACCATAATGGGCATCATAGTATATCTTATTGCCTTCAAAGTGGTTGCCTATACCCTCAAACTTGATACTATCAAACAAAATAGAATATAGAATAATCAGACCACAAGATGGGGAGAGCAATACTGGGGTTCAAATCAGGTTAATAGGAAAACCAAGAAAGTTACTAATTAAAAAAATGAGAGGAAATAGATTAATTTTTAAAAAGTGGGGGGGGGGATTGAGACAAGAGAGGACATTGTAACAGAACAACGCAGGGCAGAACCGAACCATTCAAGCATCATTGTGTTTCACCACCAGATAATCTAACATAATAGTAGTCACCATAGTGCCTCTTTCCTTGAATTATTTGAGTGTAACTTCGTATGCTATAACATCAAGCATATCAAGACAGTGTGAAGCCATTCAAGAGAATGAAAGAATTCCAGGGTATTTAGAACCAGCTAATGGAAAACGAACAACGGTTTCTTTATTATCTCTTTGCCTATAAAGAATTTTGTTTATATTATAGCATATAGTGAAATATAGTAAGATACAACATGTTAAAACCAGTGGAAACAGATGTACCCCAGCTTGATGGGACTTCAAAACAAGATGATATTAAATCAGCACTAGCTTTTATGTTGTGTTGTTTTCTTCAAAATAGCTATTTGTACTATCATAGATACTAAAATCAAACAACCCAGGTTAAAACCATTGTGGTTAATGAGTGAAAACATTATATGGCTTCAAACCAATATGATTGGGAATCGTAATTACCACATATTTTTATGTATTCTTATCACTTCTTACACTAGGAAAACTATTCTGTATTTATACATGTGAGTTTATTTCACTGATGAGTATGTTCTCAAGCTGCATTCATTTATTTATAAGTGTCTCAATTTATAAATGTCTCAAAATGTGATCATTCTTTATAGCTGAGTAGTACTCCATTGCATAAAAATACCACAACTTTTTTTATCCATTCTTCAGTTGATGGACACTTAGGTTGTTTCCAACATCTGGCTATTACAAATTGTGCTGCTATAAACATGGGTGCACATATATCACTGTGGTATGAAGTTTTCAGTTCTTCTGGAAATATGCCTAGAAGTGGTATAGCTGGGTCAAATGGGGCCTCCAGTCCCAGTTTTCTGAGAAATCTCCAGACTGACCTCCACAATGGTTGGACCGGTCTACACTCCCACCAACAGTGCAGGAGAGTTCCTTTTTCCCCAGTCTCTCCAGCATTTGTTGTTGGTGGTTTTCTTGATCCTGGCCATTCTTTCAGGAGTGAGATGAAATCTCAGTGTGGTTTTAATTTGCATTTCTATAATGACTAATGATGATGAACATTTTTTCATATATTTATCTGCCGTTCATATTTCTTCATCAGAGAATTGTTTATTCATCTCTGATGCCCACTTTTGGATTGGGTCTTTGAATTTTGGGGGTCTGATTTTTTTTTAATTCTTTATATGTTTTAGGCAGAAGTCCTTTGTCTGAGGGGCAGTTCACTAAGACTTTTTCCAAGTTTGTGGGCTTTCTTTTCACTATGCTGGAGATTTCTTTTGACATGCAGAAACTTTTTAATAAGAGGTGATCCCAGTTATTGATTCTGGGTAGTATTTCCTGTGTGGTTTGATTCCTATTCATGAATTCTCTACCTACTCCTATATCTTCAAGGTTTTTACCCAATTTGTCTTCCAATAGATTTAGTGTTTCTATTTTAATATTTAGATCTTTGATCCATTTAGATTTTATTTTAGTACATGGTGATAGGCATTGGTCTAGTTTTAGTTTTCGGCATATGGAGAGCGAGTTTTTCCAGCACCATTTATTAAAGAGACTGTCATTCTTCCAGTGAACATGTTTGGCCCCTTTATTGAAGATAAGGTGGTTGAGTGTGTTTGTAGCTGTGATTGTATCTTCTAATCTATTCCACTGATCTTCGGCTCTGTTTTGGTTCCAGTACCATGTTGATTTAACTACAGTTGCTTTGTAGTATAACTTCAAGTCAGGGATTGTGATACCTCCTGCCTTGCCTTTGCTGCTTAGAACTGTCCTTGCTATTCTAGGTCTCTTCTCACACCAGATGAATTTTAGGAGTGCTTTCTCGAGTTCTGTGATGTATGTTGATGGTATTTTTATTGGGATTGCATTGAATCTGTATAAAAGTTTTGGAAGAATGGCCATTTTCACAATATTTATTCTTCCTATCCATGAGCAAGGTATGTCTTTCCATTTTCTGAGATCATCTTCAATTTCATTTTTCAGTGTATTATAATTTTCCTTGTACAGGTTTTTCACTTCTTTCATGAGAGTAATTCCTAGATATTTCATTTTTTTTGGTTGCTAGTGTGAAGTGTGTGGCTTCTCTTATTTCTCTCTCTGTGACTTTGTTGTTAGAGTATAAGAATGCTATTGATTTTTGAGTATTGATTTTATATCCAGCTACATTACTGAGTTTATTTATTATATCTAGCAGTCTTTCAATGGAGTTTTGGGGATCTTCTATGTAGAGTATCATGTCATCTGCAAATAATGATAGCTTAACTTCTTTTTTTCCTATCTTTACGCCTTTTATTTCTCTTTCTTGTCTAATTGCTCTGGCTAGTATTTCCAGTACTATATTAAATGGAGTGGTGATAAGGGACATCCTTGTCTTGTGCCTGATTTTAAAGTAAAGGTCTTCAATTTTTGGCCATTTAGTATGATATTGACTGTTGGTTTATCATAGATGACCTTTATTATATTGAGGTAAAGACCATCTATTCCAATTTTCTGCAAGGTTCTTATCATGAATGAATGTTGGACCTTGTCAAAAACTTTTTCTGCATCTATAGAAATGATCATGTGGGTCTTACTTTTGGCTCTATTGATATGGTGTATTACATTTATTTGATTTATGTATATTGAACCATCTCTGCATGCCTGGGATGAATCCCACTTGGCCATGGTATATGATCTTGATGATTTGCTGCACCCTATTTGCCAATATTTTATTGAGGATTTGTGCATCTGTGTTTATTAGGGAGATTGGTCTGTAGCTCTCTTTTTCAGATGGGTCCTTCTCAGGTTTTGGTACTAGAGTAATATTTGTTTCTAGGAATGATTTAGGAAGAATTGCTTCCCTTTCAATTTTATTGAAGCATTTGAGGTGTGTTGGCATTAGGTCTTCTTTGTATTTCTTGTAGAATTCTGCAGTGAATCCATCTGGGCCTGGGCTCTTTGTAGGTAAGGATTTAATTACATTTTTGATTTCATTAATAGAAATTGGGTTATTCAGTAGTTTTACATCTTCATGACCTACCTTTGGTACTTCGTATGCTTCTAGGAATCTGTCCATTTCCTCTATGTTATCTTACCTTTGAGAGTAGAGGTTTTCAAAATAGGTGTTGCAAAATAGGTGTTGATGATTTTCTGTATTTCTATAGGGTCTGTAGAGATTTCTCCTCTTACATTCCTTATTGCATGAATTTGAGTTTTTTCTTCCCGTTTTTAAATAAGGTTGGCTCGGGGCTTATCGATTTTATTTATTCTTTCAAAGAACCAAGTTTTTGATTCATTGATTCTTTGGATTGTTTTCTTAGTCTCTGTTGTGTTGATTTCTGCTCTGATTTTTATAATTTCCTCTCTTTTTTTGGCTTTGGGCTTGACTTGCTCTTCTTTTTCTAGCTGTTTGTGGTGTAGCATCAGGTTATTTATTTGTATTCGTTCTGTTTTCCTGGAGTGGGAACTCAGTGCAATAAATTTTCCTCTGAGGATGGCTTTCATTGCATCCCACAGATTCTGGTAAGTTGTATTCGTGTTTTCATTTTCTTGTAGGTAGTGTTTAATTTCTTCTTTAATTTCCTCTGTGACACACTGATTACTCAAGAATGTGTTATTCAGTTTCCATGTGTTTGTGGGAATTTTGTAGTATCTTTTATCATTAATTTCTAATTTCATAGCGCTATGGTCCGAAAGCATGCAAGTGATGATTTCAACCCTTTTGCATTTATTTAGATATGTTTTGTGAATTAATATATGGTCAGTTTTAGAAAATGACCCATGCACTGCTGAGAAGAATGTGTATTCTGTTGTTGTTGGGTGGAATACTCTGTATATGTCTATTAAGTCTATTTGTTCACAGGTGCGATTCAGTACTTTTATTTCTTTGCTGATTTTTTGTCTTGGTTGATCTGTCCATTGGTGTCAATGGTGTGTTAAGATCTCCTGTTAGAACTGTGTCACTGTTAACTTGGTTTTTAATATCTGTTAGTACTTGTTTTATATAACTGGGTGCTCTGGAATTTGGCACATTTATATTTAAAATAGTTATCTCTTCCTCTTGGAGTTTTCCCCTAATCAGTATGTAGTGACCTTCTTTATCCCTTCTGATCATTATTGGCTTGAAGTTCACATTGTCTGCAAACAGAATAGCCACCCTTTTTTTTTTTTTTTTGGGTTCCTGTTGCATGAAGTATTATTTTCCATCCTTTGACTTTCAGGCTGTGAGTATCCTTTTGGGTTAGATGGGTTTCTTGTAGACAACATATGGTTGGATTTTGTTTCTTGATCCATTCTGCCAGTCTGTTTCTTTTAATTGGTGCATTGAGACCATTTACATTAATGGTTATAACGGTTATATATTGGTTTATTGTTGACATGTTATTTTTCTGCTGTTGCATCTCTATCTTTCAGTTCTGTTTAATTGTCTGCTTTGTTTAGTGGTTTTTTTCCTATATGTATCTAGGCTGTCTTTCAGTATTCTTTGCAGGGTTAGTTTGGTGATCATGTAGTTTTTCAGCAGTTCTTTGTCATGGAAGTATCTTATTTCTCCATTCATTTTTAAGGACAGTTTTACAGGGTACATCAACTTAGATCGGAAATCATTTTCCTTTAGGATCTGAAATACTTCACTCCATTCTCTTCTTGACTTTATTGTTTGTGCTGAGAAGTCTGCTATAATTCTGATAGGTTTTCCTTTATAGGTGATCCATCTTTTCTCTCTGACAACTTTTAATATTCTATTTTTATGTTGGGTTTCTGGGATGGCCATTATTATGTGTCTGGGTGTAGCTTTACTTTGGTTATGGCTATTTGGAGTTCTATATGCTTCATTGATCTTGATATCAGTTTCCAATCTCATATTTGGGAAATTTTCAGCTATTACTTCTCTAAATATCCTCTTGACATCCTTTATGTTGTTCCCTTTTTCATTTATCCCTATTAACCTTAAGTTGTTCCTCTTTGCATCATCTTGCAGGTCTTGAATTGTTATTTCCTGATTTCTTGTTATTTTTAAAAGATCTTTCCTTTCCTGTTCACTGGCTACAATCTTGTCTTCGAGGTCTGAAATTCTATCTTCACATTCATTGAGGTGATTTTTACAGCTTTCAACGGAGTTTTTCATTTCCTGTATATCTCTTTGCATCTTTCTTTATATATTCTGTTTGTTTCTTATATTGTTCATCTTGGGATTCTATCTTTTTGTTTAGTTCCTCCAATTTTTTAACTGTGTCTTCTTTAGATATGTTCAGCATCTCCTTCATTTCTTTTATCATTTCTTCTTTTACCTGAGAGATTATTTCTAGTTTGAATTCCTTAAGGCTTCCCAGAGTTGCTTCTTTATTTCAGTTACTATTATTTCAGGTATTTCAGTTATGTGGTATGTATTTTCTTCTATGCACATAGCTCCTAGGTTTTCTTGGGATGGGCTGGATGTTTGAGATTGCATTTTGGTCTTTCATTTAGTCATTTTCCTATATTTTCGAGCTTCAAGTGTCGTTCCAAGTGAGGGAGAGAGGTCAGCCAGGCTGGGACGGAAATCCCTGCCCCCTCCTTACTCACTGATCTCGACAGGAAGCCCGGGCCTGGTCCACAGGCAAAGAAGAGAGCTCTGCCAGGCTGGGATGGGGCTCCCTGCCACCTCTGGACCCACTCGACCTGACAGGAAGCTGGATCCCGACTGCCAGGTGAAGTAAAGAGTTCGCCAGACTGGGGCAGGGTTCCTCACCTCTGGACTCATCCGACAGGGAGCTGGAGCCTGGTCCATAGGCGAAGAAGAGAGTTCTGGGTCTCCGCTGGACTTACTGGACCAACAGGAAGCCGGAGCCTGGTACCCAGGCGAAGAAGAGAGTTCGCTGGGCTGGGGCGGGTTCCCTTGACAATTACATTTTTATCTTATTCCAACAAATAATTAAATAGGGTTGGGTACATGTGAATCATTTCTAAACCAGAGTATGGAAGAAAAAGAGAAGGCTTGTGATACTAAGGAATCTACTTGTATTACTCAACTTTCTTGTCTCAGAAAAAATACCTGACATCCACAATTTAAAAGAGACGTTAAAGCTCACAGTTTTAGGGGATTCAGTGCGTGACCAGCTGGCTCAGAGGCATAAACACCATGATAGAAGGTCCTGGCAGAGGAAAGTTGTTCGCTTCAACTAGGAAGCAGAGAGAGAAAAGCAAGAAGCTTGGTGGGGAGAGACTCCCTCCAAAGGCAGGCCGGGTGACACACCTTTTCCAGCCAGCCCCACCCCCTCACAGCACATTTAGCTATTCATGCACTACTGATGCAGTTCACTGGTGAGTATAGTGCCCCCATGATCCAATCACCTTCCAAAATCCCCACCTTTGAACATGTGAAGCTTTTGGGGTCATTTTAGATATAAACCATCATGTTGTTTATCTTTATAGACCGCAGGATTGGTGTAATCCTCATTCATGAAATGTTAAAAGGCTAGATTTTGTAGAGGAAATCTATAGTGAATGAGTAACTCATATGTTTAATGAGGAATTAAAACACTTTCTAATTGGTAACCAACACCTATAATTATCTTTGGACCGTGCAGAATCACCCTTATAGAATAAGGATACTGGTCAGTTACTAAGGAGCTGGGAAATCTTCATGGTGCATATAAGACTTCCTCTTTAAGTTAGTTCTAAATACACTCATGTTTTGTAGCAAAATGCCTGTTTCTCTACAGTGCCTCACTTAAAATGAATTTTTTCCTAAGTCCGATATTTAACCCTGGCCATTTCTTTCACACTACTTAGCACAATAAGGATTTTTGGGGGGTACACTCTAATTTTTGTGCACCTTAATCTCCCCCATTAGACTGTGAAATCCATAGGGTTAGAACAAGGTATCTTCAGTTTCTCATTACATAATCATTGCTATAGTGTTTACACATATCAAATTTTCAGTAATTAAATTAGCAAATATATCTTTAATTTGTACCATGAAATGCTTTAGGATAAGTAGGCATGTCTGAATTCCAGTGATGACTATAGTTTATGTTCATATGTATTCTTTCTGATTCTATATACCAATGTCAGGTAATAATGGACATGTGAAGTTATGAAGGCTTGAATACAATTGGAAGTTGATCCATAGGCAGCTTTTATTATAACAATTTAGAACAGAATTATTCAAGAGCAGCAGAATTGTCAAGTGGTCGTGGGATGTGTGATCAGTATGTTAAGAGTAAAGCTACCTCTATTCCATTGAATGAACATAATGATCTTAGACAAGTAACTTGGTGTTGTAATCAGGGGTTACATGGAGAAAAATTATGTACAGGACACATCATTTATAATATTATTTTATGTTGTCACCCAAGGAGTTAAATAAAAGATGTGTAGGAAATTTATCCACAGCACTAAAGAAGGAATCCAGCCAAGTACCTGGATCCCACAGCAATGTCCTGCGTGAGTCCAACTGAAGACCTAGAGTCCATGACAGTGCCTCCCATGAATCCATTTGGAGGCCTACATCCCATGATAATGACTCATGCAAGACTGTTTTACATATCTGAACTGGGAAGGCCCAAAGGTCAGTCGTGGAAGTTAGAAAGTCTGTGCCAGCAAGGTGAAGGAGCTGTGCTAGTAGATTGATGGTTCTGTATTACAGCCAAGAAGTAGTGCTCAAAATAAGGATCAGAGCTCCCCCAAAAGGTACACGGTCATCCTCAGCAACAATGAGGTCCTGGGCTCCTCCAAAGATGAGAACAGCCGAGTACGTATCAAGAAAGCTACATGATAAACCTCCTGGAAATTAGACAGCTCTCACCTCCTCCGGGGCCAGAAAGTAATGCTCAAGGTAAGGACTGAATCTTTCTCAAAGTGAACTGCAGCCATTCTCAGCAAAAAGGTCCCAAGATTTTCCATTGATAATAGCCAAGGTCTTATGAGGGGAGCCAGCATGACAAGCTTCTCCAAGAGAACCAATGGCTCCAAACAAAAACAACATTTAGGAGAACCCATAACACTACTCATCCTATCCAGATCTCCTTTTTATGCTGGCAACAGTCCTCAGGTGGGCCATCCATGCTCAGCACCATGCTGACTTAGTTCAGCTGGTGTTTAAGTTGACCACCAGTTACCAATCCACTACACTTGGCTTTCATGGCTTGCCTTTCTTTCATCAAGCTGATGTATATCGATCATTGTTATGCCATACACGCTTCATGGAAACAGAGGTCTGAGACTTATTTAGTAAGCATGGAAAACACCTAAAGATGATGAATATTTTAGAGCTCTTGAAACTCAATAAAAGCGTTACAGTTAGGAAGCCAGAGCACTTGGGAAATCCATAAACTATTACAGACAGAATGGACAATCTTGAATTCTACTGCCGTGATTGGATCTCCAGGGTATTTCACTTAGAACACTTCAGGCAGCAATACAGCCAGTGCACTGTTGAACTTGATATCCTGCTTCCCGTACTCTGAATTATCTTGAATAGCTGTGCTTTTTATTTCTTGTGTATTTACATCACTCCCTAAATATGCAAAGTATCAGAAGTAACAAATTATCCAGACTGTTTCTCTTTCTTGCAGAAAGCCAAGGTCTTGCTTCCTTCTAGTGCAACTAATTGATTTCCTGGGAAAGAGAGAGAGAGAGAGAGAGAGAGAGAGAGAAGAGAGAAAGAGAGAGAGAGAGACAGAGAGAGCGAGAGAGAGAGGGAGATGAGAGACAGATACAAAGACACAGAGAGAGACAGAATTTGATTGCATCCATTTTGTGAGAAAAATAACAATCCAGTGAAATATTTAATTTTCTAATTTCGAGGCTGGTTCATGTAGCTTTGTGGCATGAATTCACACTTATAAAATACCTCCTAGTCAGAACTAGGAAATAGTTTATGAGCCAACATTTATTCCTGTGCCCTCGAGCACTCCCACTGTTCTGAAAGCTGCCGCTCCAGTTTCCAGAGGGCTGGAGGAGGATGCACTTGTCTGATGCTGCCAGCAGCAGCGCCAACCACGTTCCCTGGGAAGAAGCATTGTCTCCCACTTTTGTGCTTACTCCAGAATCCTACTGCCTTACACACCTGAAATTTGACTATTTCTGTGGGGTTAAAATGTACTCCATTGAAATATGTGCCTATCACTTCTTTTGTATTATCTGGCAGTCCCAGGAATTCTTGGCTAGTGGGGGGGGGTGGCAAATGCTTTCAAGTTGTTTTAATCTTAAAGAATAATCTACACAACTTCATGAATCTTTCTTACTGATTCTACTCTAACCTGCTGTTCTCCTTGGTCCTGAATATATTTTCAAGTGTTTTATTAAACTTTACAATTGCAAAGTTTAACAATATAAAGTTGGTATGTTTTATAAACTATATATAATAATTCACTCCTTTAGCAAATAATTGAGTTTGTATTTGGTTTTACACTGTGATAATTCAATTGATGAACTAGTCTTGGTTTCTGTTTGCAAACAGCGTACAACCTTGTAGGGCAAATGCTTATGTCAGACATCGTAGTGCAGAAATCAGGAGGGGTAGTATATATTCTTACAAGGTGTTCTGGGAACAAAGTAGAGGGTTCTCAGCTCTTCCATGAGCCAGGGGAGAAAGTACTGTCATGGAAAGACTTTCAGAAAGGCCGGAAACTTATATGCATTAGAAAGAAAGGATACATTTTACAGTGGAAGTGGCATGACATTTTAGAAAGTGGCAACAATATTTGAAAAGAAGACAGAAAGATGAACATGGCATATTTGGTAGATGGCATTTTTGGTATGATTGGTGAACATGATGTGAATTGTGCAACTTAATAAATGCTAAGTGTATACCACTTTCTTTTGGTGTGAAAGTGATAGACTATATTTGATCTTTAGACAGATCACTTTGGTAGCAGTCACTGTGAAAGACTATGGAAAGCAGCATTCAAAGCACCAATATGTGCACAGATGTGTGTGTGGGTGGATGGGTGGGTGTGTGTAGACAGAAATGCCTGGACAATCCTTTGCAGGTTCAGAAGGGAGGCCAAATAAGACTTGTGAAAAGTAAAAATGGAATGTATGTATAAATGGACAGTTAAATATGAGTGTGCCACTAATTTTGAATTAAATAAAAGGCTAACATATTTAGATAAATTCACAAGATGTGTACATTTCCTCAGTCAGGGCTGTGTTTGCAAGCTTGAGGTGTCTAGCATTGAGAATATGTGAACACATATGCCTCTGAGTAGAACATTTGCTGGTTTATACACATAAACGGAGTGTGTATCTCAAAGCCATCTGTTGTGTACTTGGCTAAATGGTGTTAGAAAATTAACAGATTTTTGAGGTGGCTGAAGAATGAGAATCTGAAATAATATAAAGCTATCATGTCAAGATTGGGAAGGATTTAGAATGATTGGATTCTTTCAGTTAATGATGATTATTTTTAAACCTTACTCATAACTGAGTATGTCACCAAAGGCACAATATAAGTATGCAAATATTATTTCTGACTTCCTTTTCCCCCTGTCTTTCCAGTTTTATTATGTGTTTGTTATCTGCCAGGCTCTGAGCTACTTGCTGGTGGTATGAAAACTATCACAGAGATCCGAACTTTGTGTAATTCGGTTTCTCTAAGGGGAAGCAGACAGGACAAGAACTATTTGTGATGGTAATAACTGAGTATTATGGTAATGGCCTGAGCCAAGACTTGAAGAGGAGAGAGATGAACAGTTTACTATTCGGGAAGGACTGTTGGAATCTTCACAGAGGATTCGATACCTGAACTAGGCATTGACAGATGGGCAAGATTTTGCCTTCTTAGGAGATAGGTCAACAGGAAATTTCCGACTTCAGACACACCCAGATTTCCTTGCCAGTCCACTGAGTCTGTCCAATGATTCAAGAATACAGGCACAAATGTTAATACTGAGGCAGACGTTGGTTTCTAAAGTTGGATAAACACTTGTATCGATAGCCAGGCATGATGTTGATATGTGGAAAGTAAAAGAAGACAAAGTATTTATTGATTCCAACTATTTTCCAACTACTGATCTCAAACTGAAAAATCAGTCTGAAGCAGGTATTGGTATCTATTCATTTCTAAAGATGAGGAAAATGTTCAAGATTGTTCTGCTATAACAGCCAACACTTGGAATTGGATTTTTCTGACTACAAAATAAATATGATTTTTACTGTACACTTTTGATTCTATTTATCTTTTTGAGTATACCTGACAGGTACACACCAATACATAGTACAGACAAATATTTACATGTACATATAAATACATACACACACATATATATGTATATGAATATATTATAGTTGCTCTTGACCATGGCATACATTTATGTCATAAAGGTATTTTGAACAACCAAGTAAGTAATCTGAAAACCAAACACACTATGCTTTTCAAGGCAGAAAATAACTTGGGAAATTTATATAAGTGGCTGTTATTAGGCCTCCTCTGGCTTAAGCTGTGGTCTTTTGTTTTATTTTAATAAAAAATCGGTCAGACAGCCTGAATCTATGGCAAGGTTCAGTCATTGTACCATTGTAGAGAGAGCCTTTCAACATGTAGCTCACTCACTGTTTACTAACAGTTACAAATGTCAAAACCTTTCCTGTCAACAGGTTGGGGATCCGGCTATTGAGTCAGTGGGGCCATTTTTCTGACTTTATAGAGTTTTTACAAAGGAGATCAAAGGGATTCATTACGTTTCAATATATAACTTTATAGGACAGATGGAATCCACCCTGAAAGACCCATGACACTTAAAGCCCGATTATCAAAAGTTTCAGACACTAAAACCTATTAGCTTTCTTGGCCCTTATCCTCACACTGTCAGCACTTTTTAGCTTCATTTATAGGTAGTGGACAGTCCAATTTGAATTTTAACTACTGCCAAAGTTCAATCATGGGTTAGAGAGATGCTCACTGAAATACAGGTTGTTGTAATGCTCCTCTGGATTGGTATGTGGACTTGCTGATTTGAGTGGTGATATTACACAAATGATTGAGTCATTTGGTTTGAGTAAATAAACTACCTAGGCACAACTTTGGAAAAGAATTCCAAAGCTTAGTAGAATGATATTTGTCTAGGTGGTACTATCACAAATCTGTTCTATTTCTGATGAGAAAAAAAGCTGGAAATATAGTTGATCGTTCTTTCATCTTCCAGAAACTACAAAGGAATTCTGTTTCTGCCCACATCTAACACCTAAAATACACGTAACCTTTGAGAAACCCCTCAAGTCTTGATACTAATTGTACTCTTACAAATTAGAGTGGTGTATTTGAGTATCCCCATTCTTTCCATCAGTGGAAAGAAATGATTTCTTTGCATCCAAACTTTATGAAAGCTTGACAAAAATATTCTCTTGCAAAAATCATATATACTATATATAATATTTTAATATAATTATTTTATAAGCTATGAGTTTAATCATTTATTGTTTGAGCATAAACATTTAATCCAGTGTTTGAAAATATTTTAAGTATAATTAAGTCCCAATTGCTTTAATACATATAAAGTTTCAATACTATATTGACTTTTGTGTCTACTGCTATTTTAAATGGTGCTGCAAAGCAAAATATTTTGGGTTTTCTATGAGGTGACATTTCAAAGTTGCATAATGATTTGATTTTACTTTTCTTATACTTTAAAATAAGCAAGAGAGTTGGTTAAGCATTTTCTCAAATAGATGCTATATTTGTTCATTTTAAAATGATTCCTTTATCCATCAACTGTTGTTTTTAAAGGCATATTAAAATAACTGTATATGATTTTTGTAATAGAGACATACAAAGCACTAAATTAAGCATGTAATCTTTAATTTCTAAAAATTGCATATCTGTCTTTGTCTTTCAAAAATATTTTTCCAGAAACTCATATATGGGGAATTTAAACTTGATACATTTTCAGGTAATAAAACAAAAAATGGCTACTATACATACCGTGAAGTATTTTAATTTTAGTTTGCTTTAAATGCAAATTTATTTTCTTCCTTTTTTTTTTTTTTTACAAAGGTGTCTGTATCTTTCTTTGTATTTTGGTGAGCAACAATTTTGAGTCCTCATTTCCTATTAATGTAACATTTTCTTCCCAGCACGTTGTCAGATATAGTCTATAATTGAACACTTAAGCCTTGTAAAACACAGCAGTTTTATTTACCTGCTCTTCTTCGAGCCACACTTTGAAGAGTCTTCCCCCCCATTTCTGTCTTGTGGGGACCCATCAAGAGAAGAGGAGGAGGCTAAAGGCATCCACCTCTCTGACAGGTGTGTAGGTCGGGGAGCTTCTGTCTTCTTTTTTTGGCAGCTCTTAAGTGCAGGTGTTGGCAACAGCATCATCACTCCGTTTGATAGTTAGGCTTTGTATGTGTCAGGTGGGGACACTTACACTAAATCTGAGGGGTAAAAAACTCTCAAAACTTTGTTGTCTAGGCTGAGAAGCATAAAACAGGTTTTTTTTTTTTTTTTTGACTTGTTTTAAAGCTGAAAAGATCGCTGCAGCTTTACCTGTCAAGCTTATAGGTAGGAGTCTTGTTTTAACTTGATCATATAAACAGATAGTTTATTCCTCGTTAAAAAATAAACATTAAACAGTGTTAAATTGAACCCTAGGTGGTTCTAGCATTTAGTCAAAAGCTCTTGGGCAGTGTAGATGCGTCACTCTCCTTGGAAAATATGCCACCTTTAAGACTCTTGTATTTCTTCAGATCCTTTGGGTTTAACTGTAATTGTACTTTGTTTTTTATCACACTACTTGTCACCTCAAATTAAGATGTATGTAGCACCAGGTCAGAGGCACTGAAAAAAATCTCTCTTTAAAACACAGAAATTATCTTTGGTATCTCTTGGCTGCCCTGGCTCTAATCCAGCTGTCACTTGGTCTTCCATGATTCATTCAGATAATGTTAACCAGCTGTTGATTTAAAAATCTATCCTTGCTGGTGGGATTCATTTTAGGCTTTCTAGTACTTTCTGAAATAGCCAAATTAATATAACAGTGATTTTAAATTTTTTGTATTCAAATATGTTATTTTCATTCTGTAGCCCAGGTGAGAGTTACCTTTAATTATGTTCAGGTCTGAGCATGACTCAGAAGAAAAAAATACTTTATTTACCTTTCATGGAAAAATATCCGAAGAGTTTCCAAGGCTCTGTGTGACAACAAGCATTTTCTGAAGCCTTTTAAATATCATATGTTCTTTTTTTCTAATCAGGTAACATCTCTGTCTTACTCAAGAGAAAAGGCCATGTGGCTCAACAGATGCCAGCAGTATGGCAAATCAAAAAGCATACCTTCAATTAATCAAATTTATTTACCTCTTAAATTACAGAGATTGGCATTAAGGTAAAGATATTTCATGAACAGATTTAAAAATATCCTTTGTACATTTTTAATATTAAATCTTCCTTATGATGAAAACAAATTCTTAAGTATTTAATAAAAATGTTTATATAAAAATTTAACAAAAACATAATAATGATAAGACTACTTTATTTCAGGTCTACTCTGTCAAAGAGTTTCTTTCTTCTTGCTTTTCTCCTTCTCCTTCTTTTTCTTTGTGTTTTGTTTTTTGGTACTAGAGATCGAATTCACTACCTTGCGTTTGCCAGGCAGGCACTTGTGCCACTGAATCATATCCCCGGCCTATTTCTTTCATTTTTATATAGAGATATTCAAAGTGTGAAAAAATTGATAATAAAATATTGAAGTAACTTGCAGCCACTCAGCTAATGAAGTAATACGGTGTCAGAATCGTATTTTCAGGTTATGTTGCCTTTATCAACAGTATTTCCTTCAGATGACTTTATTCCTCCCACATGCTTGATTGCTTTAAAAGCATTAAAATAGACTGAATTGGTGAAATTATGATACAGTTTTGCTGTGGGCCTGACATGGGTCATTTCTTTCAATTATCACAACAACCCTATTCATTAGATACTGTTATTACTGATTCCATTTTACACAGGTGAATACATTGGAGCCTCGTAATTTAACAAGCAAACAGAAAAGTCAGGACTTAAACACACTTTGTAGTGTGGTTTTTAACTGCATGGACTTGAATGCACAAGATTTACAGGGTTTGAGGTCAAATTTATATTGAACTTTGGCTACATTGTAAAAGTCATACATATCTGTTTAATTAAATCTAACACAAAATGCTTTTTTTTGATCTATCATTGTGTCCCCCCCCCAAAAAAAAGAACAATTAAGGATCCTAGTTTTGTTATTGAGGCTTTACTGGGTTTTTTTGTTGTTGTTGTTGTTTTGTTTTTGTTTTTGTACCAGGGATTGAACTCATGACCTCGTGGTTGCCAGGCAAGCACTTGTGCCCCTGAGCTAAATCCCCAGTCCTGTGTCTTGAATCTTACTCATGAAAAATGATAGTATTGGTAAGCAAGAAGAGGCAGGAACAATGGTCCTCTCTGCTCCAAATATTGTTTAAATCCCATGGACACCCCTTCCAGCCGTAGTTGGGCAGCTTTGGTGCAATTATTTGTACCAGTTTGGTTAGAAATTGGGCTGAATGAGTGATTGATACTGTATTCTTTTTATTTTCTGTGTGCAAGCTTACTTATGAATTTATTGTGTTTCTGTTATTCTAAGTATTTTTAGTCTCCATTTCCAGTGTATCACTGTGTTAGGGAGAAAATAAACTTAATTCACAAGTAGGTTGAAGAGTTCAAGTGAGTTAGCAAGTGTAAAGTGATAAATCCTATGTCTGCCTTGTTTATAAGGACTATGTAAATATTGATTCCTAATTTTAATTAAATATATATTTTCCTTTGAAGTGGAACTAATTTAATATCCTGAGTTTTTTGTTTTATGCCATACATGTCTGTCATCTGTATTATAACATCCTATTAACATAAATGTTACAGCCACAAAAAATTAACTTGTTATTATATACAAGATTTACATTTATATCACACTGATAAGAACGTCTATCTAACCTTAAAAATTGTCTTTTGTTGGTCTAGTTTATTAAAGTTATTTAGTTAGGTTTCAGTGTTTGTTGTAGGGCTCATTGTACAAACTCATTAACACATTTAATTGTATCATTAATATACATTTCTAAGATGTTGGTTCATGCTATACTGTAATTTCTAGGTAAATATTAAGTTCAATATGAATGTATTCATAAAATCATGTGTATGTCCTGCTTAAATTTGTAATACTTCTAACTGATTAAAAATGTGATTGGCTTTCCACTCTCAGGTAAACCTTAAGAAAAATTATGTGCTTATAAGCTTTTGGATGGTTGAATTTTGAGGTTTAGACATAATTTCATATTCTGTTAAACTGCCTCCAATACTTCTTTTGGAAATATCATTATTTGTTCTTTTCTCAGTTGTTCTGTGATACTTACAGGCCATATGTTAATCCAAAGTCTACTGTTTTATGCTAAACAAGTTATTGTACCAAGTTCTATAGAAGTTGCCTTAGGTATTATGGTACCAGTGTTAAAGGGTAAACCTGTTATACCGAACAGGTCTTACTAATTGAGCATACTGACTTCTTTACTTTATCAAGAAATAAAGTGTATTGTATCTTTCTAGAAACTGGTATTTTCATCAATCTGTCATCTTCTTACTTTTGCAAGTAAGTTTCGATATGAGAAAAATGATAGTGTTTTGTTCTCCTTCATCTGTAACATGATGAGAAGCAGCACATGCAGGTGACAGACGGCTGCCGGTGCGATGTTCACACTCACAGGATTTAACCTGGCTGGAGTTTGATGCAGCTTCACTGCCTGTGGTCAGCTGAGCATTGGTGATTCTTAGGACAAGCTAGACTTTTACACTTATATGTGAAATGAAAAGTTTATGTGAAATTTCACAACATTTAAAGATTACCAGTCAATTAAAACATTTTTCCTTTTGTGTGGTTCATCCAAAGCAATATTCTCAAGACATTTTCTTTCTTTCTCAGATATTATTAGTGACATTATTGTTATTTTTTCATGAAAATAGTACTGTTCAAGAATCCAAATAAGCTTCTCTGAGACTTTGTTGACTCAAAAAGTTTAGAACTGATATAGTTCACTTCTTTCATTTTATAAGTGAGAAAAATGAGCCTTCAAGGGGCACTTGTCCTTAATACTGTATGATTTGCCCAGTAACATTTCTTCAAGAGGATTTTTTGGAAAGTAAATTTCATTTTAGGTTACTAGACTTGAATTTCAGTATTTGCAGAATATAGTTTCTTAAAGTTTATCTACTTTACGTGCTGAGAATTTCTGTTGCTAATAGTTCACTTAATTGTTTAATATCTCATTTATGAAAAATACCACTGGAGAAATTTCTATTGGATTTCTTTGTGAGTCAAAACATTACTTCTTTGCTGAGAAAGTAGGGTAGTGTTAAGACAATTTGGATAATTTGAATATGTTACTCTTTGTTACATTGTCTGTGGTTTACTAAAAAAAAACAATCAGAGCCAAATTAGTGATTAATATTTAGTAACTGAGCTGGGTGGTGTGGTGCATGCTTGCAATTCTAGCAGTAGGATGGTTGAAGCCAGAGGATTTGGCACCATACCACTTCCGGCTCTTTCTCAAAGTCAAAATAAATGTCTATGAAAGGTAAACTTTTTGAATTGATTCTGGGTACCAAGGTAGCCATGACAGTACAACTAAAGACTCTCATAAAAGAGGATTTCTATAACTGCTTCGGGAACTGGTAAGAACAGTGGGGTAAGTGTGGTCTAAATGAGGGGGATATTTTGAGTGAGATTAATTGATAATGGATCTTTTACTATAATGAATTTTTTACATTCATCAGTTTTTGATCAACCCTTGTAAAAACAACCTTCAAAATATCTTGTGAACCATTATGTTCTTCTTATCTGCTAATTTTACTAATTACCATAGTTAATTGTTCGCACTGAACCATGAGTCTAGTTCTTAATGAATCTGTTTCTCTAATTCGCCATTATAGAAATGGCGAATCATTGATCAGGCAAGTTCTCATTATTTAAGGCTAGGATACTATTTTTCAGTGTAGCATGTAAAAGCTCCAATGAAATGTATACCCATTTTGAATCATGTTCTTTAAAGTTCATTTTCCTTGCTTATTGGGTTCCTGAGGAAGACACAATCCTACTCTAATGTATTTGTTCATTGTATAATGCTATTTCTCTAATATATACTTAAAAGCATTTAATGATTGGAGTAGTTGGATTTTTTTTTCAAAAAAAATTTTTTTTAACTTTTTATCGGTACTGGGGATCAAACTCACGACCGCCTGCTTGCAAGGCAGGTGCTTATGCCGCCAAGCTAAATCCCCAGCCCCTTTTTTTCATTTTAAATGGGAAGGAATTCACATTTTCACTAGGCATACAAGTTAACCAAAACAATGTTGAGAATTATAATGTTTCAGGAATTCTTTCCATGCAACACCTTACTATTCTTTCAACATTCTTATAAAGTAGGATACTTACCCATTTTCTGATTGACTAGAAAACTAGAACACTAAGATGCCAGAAGTCCTGCAACCAGTTTCCCTTAAGACGGAGATCAAAAGCTATCCACTGGTAACCCCCTTCTTTGAGACTATTTTTCAGGAAGACTAATTTTGGGAGTTCAGATGAATCAATTTTATGCTTATCCCCAAGTTATTCACCTCTGTAGTATAGTCTTTAATGTTCAGGCAAGGAAAAGATTTGATAGGTTTGTAGACCTTGTTGTACATTTAGGTGTACATTTATCTCAATTGATCCCATAAACAAAGTTATTTTAATTTAGAAAATTAGCATAATTGAGAATACTATCCTCCTTATAAAGATGCTTAATTCAACTCCAAATGTCCCTCATTGGCTACAATTTTGAGTATGAAACATTTAAATATCTTGTTAGGAATTTAAATATAAAAGTTGAAGGTACCTTTGCTTTCACCTATATTCCTGCACTCAGAACCCAATTCTGTTGAAAATATTGCTTTGCCTTTATAGAGTGAAAATGTTGTGTGGCTTTTGATGACTGCCTTTTGAAATTGTACAAATTTATTTAAGAAAGTACAAGATGAACTGAAGACTGTGGAACAAAATATGAACCTAATTATAATGGGTACTAGTTTTAACCTAAGGACTCAGTATGAAATGGAGTACATAAGACCAAAACAAAACAAAACAAAACAAAACCCTCAAACTCATAACTGTTGTCTATCTCCAGCTTAGTCGCTCCCCACAGTAACCATTGGATTTACTTGGGGAAACGCCTAAGAAATTGGTCATTATTATGAATAGATTTTAAAGATATATTTTTATACTAATTAGTTCACCTCCAAAATAGATACAATGAATCTGTAGAAGAGAAATCCTGCGAAAACATGTAGGGACACACAGGGATTTAAGATCACATCCCTAATGAAATACAGAGCTTCAGCACTGTGAGAAAATTAAGACTTGGGCCAAGAATCAAAGAGGAGCTCAATAGCCTTCAGAAGGCGTTTTTATAGTCTGGGATCAAGGAGGTTTCATCTGCTGAAGTGCTGAGGACTAGTAATGGTCTGCTAATCTATGAGGTGCTTTTATATTGTTTTCTTTGCAATTTCTGAGTCTGTGAAAGCTTAAAAGTAAGAGGTCACAGACTGGAAATCAGATGTCTTCTAAATGCAAGGTGTCCCACCTTGTTTCAGTGCCATAGGATGTTCAGGAGGGCGTGGAATGCTTTTAGAGGTCCCTTAAAGGTTAAAGATGTTAAACAGTCTCAGCCTCTTCAATCACATTGTATGGTGTGGGAAGAGATAGAGAGACAGAGACAGAGACAGAGACAGACAGAGAGAGAGAGAGAGAGAGAGAGAGAGAGAGAGAGAGAATAAGAAGGGAGGATCTAAAACCATATTCAGTATTTTGAATGAAGAGCCCCCATTTAGATGAATTATATGGAGATGTGGCATTCAATTCTTCCACACCAAAGTGACTTGGTGAGCATTGGCTATGTATTTCTATTTCATGCACCTTGAATTTTATTGGAGAAACCTACAAAACTCCAAGATAAATTTCAATGATTTAAAGTTGGAATTAATATTTCCTAATTTAAAAAGTGAATAAAGACAGTCTGTCTCCAGATTCGAATGTAGTGATGCCACACCTTACAAGGGACTGATTCCTTAAGTTAGAGGTGCAAAACTTATATGGAGCCAACATTATGTTTTAAAATTCTTTAGCTCTCTCACAAAGTACAGCATATCTAGTTTTCCATAAGCAGTCTTGTGCCACAATAGGTATATATGAAATTATAATATTCAATGATTATGCAAAGTGTAATTTTACAGTATATAAATTTTTTCAGTTGCAGTTCTATTTTACATATTTTTGTCAGGCCTGTAGTTGTGTAGATTAAATAAACTACTGTTGAGAATATACTCTGAAGAAAAACCAATTAAATATATGATAAAGTGAAAGTAAAAGCCCTTTGTTTTACAAATTTCAGTATAGGAGGAATACTTAGAAGATAAATATTGCGTAGCATAGTGAATATATATTAAGACTCTATTGATTTATTAAATTGTCACCATTGGTTCCAAGAAGATACTCCCTAGGCCAGTGCTCATTGCTCTAAAAACCTACCCCAAATGCCTTTGAACTGATGGTTGCCATCAATAGATCCATAAAGTAAATCAATGGAACATTCTCATCCTGTCATCTCCTTCCTGTCAAAATTTTAGAAAACAGACCAAGTAAAACTGTCAGTAAATTATTTATTAAAAATTTACATTTCTAGAGTAAAGCAAAGCTTGATAAATTGCTAGAATTTTTTAAATTCGACTTTAATATCATTGACATAGCTATAAGAATCTTCCAACTTGAAAATAATCACCACAGCATGATTTTTATTACCTAAATAGCAAAAAAATAATGTTTTTCCCATTTTACTTTTAGAATGTCTCATTAGGAGGCAATATTTAATTTTTAAAATTTTATGTTTACTCACATATGTGCCACCTGTTACTGAAGATGACCCTTTTCCTTTATCCCTGCTTTTGAAAACATGAATGATGGTAACTATTAGTTATAGTAATGATGCTTAGATTTTACAAGCTGTGTTTTCTTTCAAGTTAGGCTGAGATGAAAGCAGCCACAGCTCTGCGTTTGGGACCTGGTTCTACCGCCTCATCAATACAAAGTGAGCACATATCTTTGAGAGGTCATTGTGACAAGTAAATACAATGACTGTGAAAAATTCTTTGTCTTTATGAAGACATGTTGCATTTATGTTTTGAA
This sequence comes from Cavia porcellus, assembly GCF_034190915.1. Lineage (NCBI taxonomy): Eukaryota > Metazoa > Chordata > Mammalia > Rodentia > Caviidae > Cavia > Cavia porcellus. Next base: position 6,693,241 of record NW_026947507.1, on the reverse strand, counting down.
GTCATGTTGTACAGTACAAAATAAGGGCTTTACTCTTAGACAGTTCTTCAACAAACTGTGTTAGCTTTCCTAATTTCTAACCTCTTTAAACTTCAGATTAACAATATATAAAATAGACTTAATATCTAACAAATTGAAATGTATTATATCATAAAAGAAATTATGCAGATAGAACTTATGGCCCAGTGCTTAATACATGTTAGATGTTCAACAAATGTTGAGCTTTTGAATTATAATTCTTTAGGATTTCCAGAGAGTGAAGAAATTTCATAGTTAATGGACACATGCACAAAAACACTGTTTCTTATATAAACTACAAATTACAGTACTCTTTGAATAGTACCATAAGATTTACTACAATTAAAATAATAATTAAATGATGGGTTGTTCGTTAATTACACTCTGTATCCTTGACTTTTCTACTCCCTTGAAGCACAATATTTTCCCAAGATTCTGAAGCTGGCTGAAAGGATGTTTCAGAGTCATCAGATCTCAGCCCAACTTATTAAACCAAGAGGATCTTTTTCTAAGGTGAGCTAGGAAAGAGTGCTTTCCTTTGTTGGTGCACATGCATGCGTGCACATGTGTGTTTGCATGTGTGAGTAGAAAGGTGTGAGATGGAACTAACCAATCTTAGTAGTTTAAATCTTATTAAAACCATTTGCTTAAATCAGCCATTGTTAATGTATTTTGAATATCGAGGAGTGTTGGATTAACTAACAGTCAATTTGTAAACACCCAGTTGAACTGAGTCAGTGTGGTTCTGGGGGTGGAAGGCCCACCTAAGGATTATTGCCAACAGTGCAAAAGGAGACCTGGAGGGGAAGATGGTGTGCTCTTGGTTCTCCTGAAGAAATTAGTCACACTGGTTTTCCTGATCTCAGCTGTTATCAGAGGCGCTCAAGTCCTCACTGTCACTGAGGATGGCTGTGGTTCTTTTTGGAGGAGCTCTGGTTCTTACCTTGAGTGTTGCATTCTGCCTCCAGTGCAGATCTTGGTCTGCTGGCACAGAGTGTTCATCCTGCTGGCACAGACTTTCTCGTTTCCACCATTGGCTTTTGGGTCTTCCCAGTGTGGATCCTTGATATAGACTTATATGAGACATTATTGTGGGCTCTCGGCCTCCAATTGGACTTGTGGAGGACATTGTCAAGCACTCTAGTTCTTCACCTGAACTCATGCAGGAAATTACTGAAGGATCCAGGCCCTCAGGTGGATTCTTTCAGTCTCTATTGTGTAGACAGATCTGTCACACTCTTCTACATTTGACTTTTTGAACGTCTATTATAAAATAATCCTATAAATTATGTATTCTATATTAAATTTATTCCCTTATAAACCTTAATTATAATATTCCTCATTTAATGACCTAGTTAACTTCCTGATGGGTCATTAAATTAATTGGTCACTAAATGATAATTGTATATCTGTTGTACACTACAATATTCAGATCTAGGGAAACTCCAATTTGATGACTTTGCTCTTATTTGAATAACTTTTACATGCAGTACTGTAATGTATAACAGAATTCAAAACTGCATTACTGTGTTGTGCAGTGCAATCAGCAAAAACTGCAGTGCTGTGCTATGGAAGAGGCCAGCATAAGTCTGTACTGCTGCTCACGTTCCCAAGTCACACGTCCGAATGCAGGTCGCAAGTCCTGCAGGTCCGAATGCAGGTCCTAAGGATTGTTGCCAACAGTGCAAATGATAGCTCATTAAATGAGAAACATATGTATTAAATTTCTTTAAATAGTTTTTCACAGAAATAAAACTGAGATGATTTTGTAACAAAAATGAATATTTCAAGGTTTTAGTGGGTAATCACTTTTAGTGGTTTTCAATATAGCACTCACCAAACAGCCCATTCTAAGCCAGGTATTTTGGACACCCCTTGAGTCACTCACCAAGAGATACCAAATGATAAGGCATTTAGAATCTTAGTCTACTTAAAATGAGTAAGGCCTTCCCACATCCACTATGTAGCATGTTGCGAAGAGGCATCACCTGCATGTAAGTAGCAGCAGCCTTTACATAGCAAAAGACAGAGAGGGACACCTCTGAGCTAAAATGTAAATAGGAAACTTCTGACCTTGCCTCTTACCTTTCTCTTTCTCTTCACTTAATGGTGCCTGTCTTTCTTACTTAAGTAGTTCTTTCTTCTTTTCTTTTCTATCTACTCGCCCAAGGTGCTTTTTGAAATGCATCTACCATCAGTCTTTTCTATCTTAGTGCTACGTTAAATCAATGATTCTGTTTCAAGAACACTAGTGTTTTAAGTCTACCAGGGTAGTGAGACCCTTTGTGTTTGTAAGAATTATCAGGCATCAGTGAACAGGTGAAGAAAGTCCTTGGCATCCTGGTGATTCATCTGTTGCAGTTACCGAATCCTGAACCATCTGTCAGTAACTGCATCAGAATATTCAACTCCTCCCAAATAAATTGATATTCAGATGACTTATAGTTTCCACAAGCAGAGAATTTCTCTTGATGTCAGTGGTACTGTTAATGGTGCTGAATTTCTTCTCAACTTGGCTTGAGCTCAGAGCAAGTATATTAACATTATTTTCAAGCTCTTTTAGTTATTTCTATATCTTTTGGATATTAAATATCTGTTAAACACTGAATAGTTAAATAATAGATTGCAAGGTCATACATGATTAAGTCAAATATGATTCATTCGGTTCAGAATCTTCTTAAAAGAAGCAGCAAGTTATAGTATAATTGAGCATAGTTCTCTTGCCAGACTGCCTGATTTTTAAAATTATATAACCTCTTGCCTCTGTTTTTCACCTGTAACTTACAAATTATGCATACTATGCAAATACATAATTGTGAATGCAAATTGACAATCATAATTACTAAATGTGTTTATATATGTTTAGAATGATGCCTGGCACCAAAAGTACTTTCTCAAGATAGTTTTATTTTTATTAATAAAATCAAAGCTGCCATGCACACAAAAGATGGAAATGTAGTGAGATTTAAGAAACTAAGTTCATATGCTCAAGATGAATTCAGTTAGGGCACCCTGAATCCTAACCCTCTGCCTACATTAAAAGTGCTCCAGGTCGTCCTGGGCCAGTGAGGCACTCACTGAGTTAGTGGCTCTGTGTCTCTGCTGATTCCCATGCTGTGCACATCTGCCACTCTCCCTGTTTGCTCTCTCTTCTCAGACCAGAAACAGTTGTAGCTCCCTCAGAGGTCTTCTGAGGATGATTCTAGTAGTGTTTCAGCGTATGGCAGCCTGGGACTCTTAGTGACATTAGGCTTTTGTCCCCTGGTGTGCCGGCACCCCCAGCAAGCACGCCATATTCTCTGCCTAGCCAGGCATTCATTAGCTAGGAGAACAGGAAGGAATGAACAGCACCTTTCTGGTGGCTTCAAGAGAACCCTGGAAACCTTGTGCTGGGGACAGAGCTTGGATAGGGTGTGTGGTGAAGTTGTGGATGAGTGGCACAATCAGGCATGTTCAGATATCTGCTGCTAAGTAAGGTAAGCATTAATTTTTGGCAGAAGGTGACAAAGAGTGTTGTGTGAAATTACCCATAAAACAAAAGACAGTGGATATTAACTAACTAGTATGGAAAGAGTTCCAGCGTTTTAACAATCTATGTAACAGTACTAGTTGGGTGAATATATTAGGTGATAACATATTTCAGTTCAGTGGCTCTCCCCTGCCTTGTGTTTTGGGTAATATGGAAGATTCTTGAGCATCTTTTCTAGTGGCTATGTAAGCTGAAGCAGAGGACTTGACTATTATTATCAGAATTTCTTATTCATTCATAAGTTTATTTATGGTCCACATTTACAACTCTCTGCTAACTGCAGTGATAAATACATAGAAGATCAAGGCATGACTTTTTGGATTCCTATTACCTCATGTTATTGTTATGGTTGATACATTGTATCAACTTGAGCAGTTTAGAAATTTAACTGATAAAATCAGCATGGAACCAAGGTTCTTACTTTGTAAATATCTTCATCCGGTGCCAGAGGAGCTCACAGAGATTCTATGAGTGCTACACCTTCTGGAGTAGAAGGTGGCCTGTGTACAGTATAAGCGAGGAGAAGAGGCTTATTTTCTCCTTTTGCTCTGGAAGCTGGCTTGAAGTGTTGCCCCAGTGCCATGCCACCTTGCCTTGGAGCCAGCTGATTAAAGACTAAAACATTCAGAAATGAGAAGCTAAATAAACCTTTCTGTCCTTCATTTGGGGCATCAGATATTTTGTCCCAGCAATGAAGCAAAAGTAAAAGTAGCCAAGACCGTTATCTATAGTTAAATGGATCATAAGTTCAATTTTATTGTCTCCCTCGCCTAAATTATGAAATCAGATACACATAAATGAACACATACTAGTAATTATTATTTACTGTCGTGGTTTATATCTAAATGTACCCCCAAAGCCCCATGCATCATAGGTGAGATTTTTAGGAGGTGATTGGATCGTGAAGGTGTGATCATTAATTTACTCATGAGTTTACAGCTAACTGGGATTTGGGAAGTGAAGCCTGGTTGGAGGAGGTCACTTTGGGAATGGTCTGGGTGTGTCTATCTCCCTCTTCCCTACCTGGATATTTGCATTCTCTCTTCCTGTCTCTGTCTGTCTGTCTGTCTGTCTCTCTCTGTGTCTCTCTCTCCTTCCAGCTGGCATGTCATGAGCTTTTTCGTTTGTCATTCCATCCTGCCTTGATGCTTGATGACTTGACTATAGAATGAGACATCTATAAACTATGAGCCAAAATAAAATTTTCTTCTTTACCATTGGGGATATTGTATTCTGTCACAGCAATGAGAAAGTAACTAAGGCACTTATTTTAGCAGGCTTATAGATGATGTGTTTTGATTTGTTCTATGGCCTATTTCTAGAAAACAGTACTCAAGTTCTAGGATGAGGGAGAGCAAATGTAACAATTGAAACTAAAAAGCATCCACAACATATATAAAAATTTAAAAGCATATATATTCAAATGATATGAAATCAGCAAGTCCAAAAGATATACTCAATTTCATGTTTGTTCCAGCATTGTTGGTAATAGTCAAGTACAGAATCAACCTAAATTTCTATTGACAGATAGATGGATTAAAAATTGTGGTATACATACACAATTGAATGGGAAAATCATGATTTATGGTAACAACGTGGTGGACATTATACTACGTGAAATAAGCCGAAAGACAAATGCTACTTCATCTCACATATCTATAATCTAGAAAAGATTCAACTCATAAATATAAATAGTAAAACTGCAGTTACATAGTGCAGGTTGGGAGAATTGAGAACATGTTGATCAGAGGACGAAAACATTTAGGGCAGGGATGTAGCTCAGTGGTAGAGTGCTTGCCTAGACGTCGACGACACCAGGTTCAACTCCAGCATTGAGAAAAGTTTAGTCAAGAAGGATAATGTCAAAAATCTATTGTGTATCTAGTGAACAGCTAATAATGCATTAAATAACAGCATATTGTGTACTTGAAATTTGGTAAGTGGATTTTTCATGCTTTCACCCCAAAAATGTATATGAGTTAATGCGCAGGCTTGGCATAGTCATTCCAGAAGATACACATGTGTTAAAATATGTCATATATCATAAATACGTGCACATTTTATATGTCAATTTAAGAAAAATGTAAAAACCACAAAAATATAGTTTACCAAACTATATATATAAAATATATAGTTGTGAAAACACAACTCAGCACTCAAATTCAATAGCCTTGATGCCAGTAGCTTTGGCAACCAGGGGGTGAAGCTTTAGTACCTGTCCCCAGTGCACTAAGTTCTTGGTCATCAGACATCTTCTTCTTGGCATAGACTCAGTAGTGTGGGAAGCAGACAACCTTACCAGGAGCTGGTGTGAAGGAGGAAGGATGGTGGACGTTCCATGGGATTTGGAGAAACTTGTTTTTATGTACATGTGAGACATCTGAAAGAACTCCACTTAGTTCTAAGGGAGAGTTTTAGCAGAGTTACAATTTGATGAGTTAATAAAGTATCAACAGATGATTTTAACACTAGCTGAATGAAGAATACGTGAGATGTTCAGTGGAGATTATTCAGATTTAACCATATTTATAATGAGATGCATACATTTACCTCAAGTTTATCTTTTATGCCTGAGTAGTACTCCATTGTACAAAAAGATCACATATTTTTAATCCATTTCTTGGTTGAGGGACACTTGAGTTGTTTCCAAGATCCAGTTATCACAAAGTGTGTTCCTATAAATAAGGATGCACATATATCATTGTGGTGCAATGTTTTTAATTCTTCTGGGAAGATACCTAGAAAGGGAATAGCTGTGTCTAATGTGACCTCCAATCCTAGTTTTTTGAAGAATCTCTACATTAATTTCCACAGTGGTTGCACCAGTCCGCACTCTCACCAACAGTGGAGAAGTGTTCTTTTTTTCCCCCCGCAACCCCTCCATCATTTGCTATTGGTTGATTTCTTGATGACAGCCATTCTTTCTGGGGTGAGATGGAATCTAAGTGTTTTTTTGTTTTGCACATAATAACAGGAATGTTGAACAATTTTTTGTATATTTGCCATTTGTATTTATTCATTTGAGAAGTATATATTCATCTCAGATGCCCATTTTTGGATTGGGTTTTTAAATTTGGGAGGTCTGACTTTTTAGAGTTCTTTATACATTCTCAATAGTAATCCTTTGAGGAACAGCTGGCAATCATGTTTTCCCACATTGTGAGGTGTCTCTTCACTCTATTGGTGGTTTCTCTTGGTGTGAAAAAGCTTTTTAACAAGATGAGTTCCTTGTCATAGTTCCTGTGCAATTGGGGTTTCATTCATGACATCTCTGCCTACACCTATGTCTTTAAGACCTTTCTCTTCCAGTAGATTTAGTGTTTCTGTTTTAATATTTAGATCTTTGATCCATTTTTACTTTAGCTTAGTGTATGGTGATAGACATGGGTCTGATTTTAGTCTTTTGCATGCAAAGAACCAGTTTTTCCAGCACTGTTTATTAAAGAAACTTTCTTCCAGTGAATATGTTTGGCCCTTTTGTCAAAGATAAGGTGGATAAGTGTGTTTGTAGTTATGTCTGCATCTTCACATCTATTCCACTGCTCCTCAGGTCTGTTTTTTTACCAGTATGATACTGATTTTATAATAGTAGCTTTATATTACGGTTTCAATACAGGGATTATGATGCCCCTGCCTTGCCTTTGTTAGGCAAATAATTGCTTTTCCTATTCTAGGTCTCTTCTGCTTCCAAATGAGTTTTAGGAATTTTTTTCAGTTCTGTGAGATATGCTAACAATATTTTGATTGGGATAGCATTAAATCTCTATAACAATTGGGAGCATAGTCATTTTCACTATGTTAGTATGTTTCTATCAGCAGAGGTTATCTTTTCATTTTTTTATATACTCTTCAATCTCCTTTTCCAGAGTATTGTAATTTTTTTTTTTTTTGGTCTTTTCGTTTTTATCGGTACTAGGGATCAGAGTATTGTAATTTTAAAAGTATAGATCTTTTTCTTCCTTTGTTAGATTGACTTCTAAATATTTCATATTTTTGGATACTGTCTTTGTTTTTTTGAATAATTTTCTCTCCTTGCTGGGATAAAGCACCTGACACTCAAAATGAAGCAAAGAAAAGTTTATTTAGATGACTGTTTTTGAAGCTTTCAGTCCATAATCAGTTGGTTCCAAGGCAGGGTGGCATGGCCCTGGAGAACACTTCCAGGCAGCAGCCAGCAAAAGCAGCCAGAGCAAAAAGGAGGACAAGCCTTTTCTCCTCCCTTACCTGGTAAGTGGGCCACACACATTCCCTCCAGGCAGGTGTAGCTCTCACAAAATCTCCTTGTCCTCCTCTTGCACAGGAGGAGGATATTTTAAAAGTAAAGATCCTGGATCCCTGCTTAGTCTCTTAGTTAAATTTTTAAACTTTTAAAGTTAGCACAATGTATCAACCATAACAGATACTATTGTGAAGAGTGTGGTTTCCCTAGTTTGTTGCAGTGAGTTTATTTGCGTACAGGAATGCTAATTTTTTAAAAGTGTTGACATTGTATCCAGCTATGATGCTGAATTTTCTTATTTAATTTAGAAGTCCTTTGGTGGAATTTTGGGAAGTCTTCAGTGTAGAATATCATATCATCTGTGAATAATGATAATTCAACTTCTTTTCCTATCCTTACTCCTTTTCTTTGTTTGTTTTGTGAAATTGCTCTGGCTAATGTTTCCAGAATTTTATTCAATAAAAGTGGTGATAGTGGGCATCCTTGTCTTGTTCCTGCTTTCAGAGTAAAAGTTTTCAATTTTTGATCTTCTAGTATGATGTTGGTTGTTGCTTTGTCATAGATTTCTTTTCTTACACTGAGGTGAGGACAATCTATTCTGATTTTTTATAGGACTTCTATGTCCTTTTAGGAGTGCTGGACCTTATCAAAAGCTTTCTCTGCATCTATTGAGATGATCATGTTATTTTTATCTTTGACTCTGTTGATATATATTACGTTTATATATTTGCATATGTTGAACTATCCCTGCATTCTTGGGATGAATCCTACTTAGTAATGCTAATAATCTTCTTGATGATTTGCTGCATCCTATTTACTAGTATCTTATTGAGGATTTTTGCATTTATGTTTATTAGGGAGATTGGCCTGTAGTTCTCTTTTTTGGTTAGATTTTTCTCTTATTTGGGTTTCAGAGTAATACTTGTCTCCAGGAATGTGTTAGGGAGTATTACTTCCCTTTCAATTTCATTAAAAAGTTTAAGGAGTATTGATATTAAATCTTCTCTATATTTTAGTAGAGTTCAGCAGTGAATCAGTACCCAAGCTTTTCTCTTATGATAAAATTTTAATTGCAGTTTCAATCTCATTGACTCACACTGGGTTATTCTGAATTTTTATACTTTCTTGATTCAGTTTTGGTAATTCATACATTTCTTCTGTGTCTTCCATTCTATACAAGTAAAGATTTTCAGAGTATGTATTAACAATCTTCTGAATTTCTAAAGGATCTGTGTAGTGATTTCACTCTTTTCATTCTTCAATGCATGAATTTGAATCTTTTCATTCCTTTCTTTGAGAAGGTTGGCTAAGCTTTCATCAATTTTATTTATTCTTCAAAGAACTAACTCTTTGGTTCACTACTTCTTGTAATTGTTTTCTTAGTATCCATTGCATTATTTTCTTCTCTGATCTTTACATTTCCCTAACCTGTATGGCTTTGGGCTTGTTTTGCTTCTCTCTTTCTAGAAGCTTGAGATGCAACCGTAGATTGTTCTTTTGTGCTCATTCTGTTTTCTTTTTTTGGTTGCACTCATAACTGCATAAGGCTTGGAGTCACTAAACCATGTCATAAACCATGACACCTGGGTAGTCATTCTATTTTCTTGACATGAGAATTTAACACTGTAAATATTCTTTTTACAACTGCTTTCATTGGATGCCAAAAGTTCTGGTATGTTTTATCTTCATTCTCATTGTAGATACTGTTTAATTTATTCTTTAATTTCATCTCTGCCCCATTGTTTTTAAAGGAGGGTGTCATTTAATTTCCGTGATTTTATGGAGCTTTTGCATTAATTTGCATTAATTTTTGCCATTAATTTCCAATTTCATTGCACTCCGGTCAGATAATATGCATGGGATAATTTCTACCCCTTTGCACTTTCTTAAGCAAATTCTGTGGGCTAGTATATGGTCTTTTTTAGAAAATGTTCCGTGCACAGCTGAGATGAATGTGTGCTCTGATGATGTTGGGTGGAACACTTTAAAGACATCTGCAAAGTCCATTTGTTCACAATTTTGGTTCAATTCGGTTATTTCTTTGCTGATTTTTTCTCTAATTAATCAATCTCTTCATTATAATTGTGTTATTGTTTATTTGATTTTTCATGTCTAGTAAAAATTGTCTTTTTTATTTTATTATGTCTTATGGTATGGGCAGCTATTTTGAAGATAACATGAGGCATTATGGTAGCCAATGTTGATTTCCTATTATTTTGTTTTGAAGTCCTGTATCATTCTCATTGTTTTGTTTTGGTTGGCTTTATTCAGTTTCATTTTGTTTGGATTTCTTCTCTTTAAAATAAAATTTAAAAACAATTGTTTGATAGCAATTTGGTGTTCCTTTATTTGGTGCATATATATTTATTACTGTATTCTCCTCTTGAGGTTTTTCCCTAAGAAGAATGTTGTGACCTTCTTTATATCTTTTTTTCATTCTTCATTTGAAGTTCACATTGCCTGCAAATAGAATAGCTAACCCTGCTTTTTTTCTGAGTTTCTGTTGCATGGAAGATTGTTTTCCATCCTTTGAATTTCAGGCTATGAATTTCTTTTTGGGTTAAATGTGTTTCTTACATATAGCATATTTTTTTATTTAAAGAGAGAGAGAAAAAAAGAAAGGACATAAAACCAATGCAGTAAAAGGGTACAAATAATACAGTATTTCTAGAAAAAAAAATATATACAGTACGAAATCACTAGTTAACAGGCTACACATTATCTTCCCAGAAACAGTTGTCCATATCACTAAATTAAAGCATATAAAGTGAACATTCATGCAGTGGAATTGGAGACAGTTCCGTTCAATGATCCAACAAAAGCTCAGTTATATGGTTTTCCGTCCTACACTCTCGAACATACCTGCGGTTATATTCCTTAGTCCACCTTACTTTCCTCTCTTTTTTACAGTAACAATTAGACTTTTAGGGTTTTATTACTCTCACGATTCTTATTACTTTTTTGAAGAGAATAAAAACAAATGTGACTAAGCAAAAGAGAGTCAGAACAGAAGGGTGGGCATAGCACGTGATGCAAAAGTAGAATAGCAGGTGATCAAAAGTGGTTACCATTGTGCCTCTTGCTATTTTCAAATTGAGTTGTCTATATCATCAGGTATAATAGAATTGATCAAAACAATATGGAACCAAACCAATAAAATCTACACTGAGGACCTCACAGGACTTCAAAAAAAAGGATGATAGTCAATCCATATTGGGCATCATAATATATCTTATTGCCTTCAAAGTAGGTGCCTCATATAGCATATTTTTGTATGTTATTTCTTGATCTACTCTTATAGTCTGTTTCTTTTGATTGGTGAGTTGAGGCCATTTAAATTGATGGTCATATTGGCTTATCATCATGATATTTTTCTGCTACTGGTTCCCTGATTTCCCCCTGTGTTTAGTTGCTTGCCCTGCCTGGTAGTTTCTGTCTGTTGTTGTTCTTGAAATTGTGATCATTTTTATCTCTGTGTAGGCTTTCAGTATTTTTTGTAGGGCTGTTTTTGTGTTCTTTCATAAGTGATTTGGTTTTTTTCTATAACAACTTTTAATATTATGCTCTTATGCTGAATTTCTAGGATCTTGATTACTATGGTGTATTTTTATTTTGGTCATGGGTGTTTGGAGTTCTACATTCCTCATTTATTTGTATGTCAAATTCTTTATTCATGCTTGAGAAATTTTCTGCCATTATTTCTGTGAAGACTTTTATGGCATTTGTAATGTCTCCAGCTTTCTCATTGCTCCCAATCTATCTTATGTTATTCTTCTTTACTTCATATTATAGCTTTTGGATTGATTAACCATGGTCTCTTGCTATTTTTAAGATATCTTTCTTTTCATGACCTGCAATTCTGTATTCAAAATTTGAAATTCTATCCTCTCCTTCATTCAATCTGTTACATATACTTTCCGTGGAGGTTTCGAGTTCTTGGATTTCTGTTTGGATCCTTTTCATGGATTCCATTCCTTTCCTATGTTGGGCATTTTGTTTCTGTCATTTTTCAGATTTCACCTATTCTTTCACCTGTGTCTTCTCTAATATCTTTGATTTTAAGCACTTTCTTTTTGTACCTGAGAGATTAATTTCTCTCTAGCTTGTTCTACTCATTTTTTCACTCTGTTACTATCATTTTAGAAAGTTCCATCACATGACTTCCAATTTAGGCTGTCTCATTGAATTCTGGGCTTGTTCTAGGTGGGCTGGGTATCTGGGGATGCATTTTGCTTTTGTTTCTTGTAATTTTCTATTTTCTATTTTGATGCTTTCCAATTTCTTATGATGGGTAGCTTTATCACTAGTATTGAGGTTTCCCAAGAGGTGTATGTTCCTCAGAGATGTCCTCTAGATGTAGGCAGTTCTTTATAGCTATCTTAAGGACCTACTTTCCCAATTTGTAAAGCATGCTAAGTTTCTATTTGATTCAGCACCCAATCCTTTGGCACTGGGCTGTGGTGGTGATTATGACCCTGTACAAAAACTGATAATAACATGTATGACATCCTGGCTAAAGTAGTACAGTTAGTAATAATAATAATTTCAAGTACATTTTAACTACTGACAAACTGTGGTGACTATTATTCTGCTACCTCTGACCAAGGAGTAAACTCTAAATTTATATAACAAAATCAAACGTACAGCATGTACTTGAGTTCAGTGATCTTTCCCTTAGTGGAAGTTCTACCTTCTGCAAGACAGTGATGAATGAGGTCAAATATTTTAGAGTCAAGGCTGGAGGTCAAAGGGTGGTCACCTGAGTTTTGGGAAACTGATCAACAGAGGAAGGAAAGAATGAAATAAAATGCAAAGGAGTATTCAGAAAGGAAAGAGACAATGTTTATTCACTTAAAAGTATAAATTCAAGAAGTAATTGAGGAAGTAGAGAAAGAGGATTGGAAGAAGAAACTGAGAAAAGTAAGAGACTGATACAGTAAAAAACAGAAGAAAGGAGGAGAATGAAAAGGAAAAGAAGAAAAGAAAGAAAAAAGCAGTTCATTAGAGAAAGAGGCAAAAGAGATGCGTGAAAACAAAAATAACTACTAAATACAAAACAAAATAAGACGACATCCAACCAGACAGGAAAGGATTAGCCAATCAAATAAACAAGGGAGAATAAAAGTAAAACATCTCTGGTGTTTACTGTGTTGTGGTCGTGTCATGTTAGATCCCAGTGTGCCTGATGTGGAGCTAGTCTTGGACTCTGGATATAGGGGCTGAGACTGGTCCTCTGATAGTGGAGTCCTCCATAACCAAACTGCTGGCTCCTCAATGCTGCCTCAGACACCTCCACATTGCTGGTCTCACTCAGTACTCCTCCCTCCAAAGGCTTGTGCCCATGTGCCAGGTTGTCCTGGGTCTTGGGATTCTGGTTGGTCAGCCTGCCAAGAGCATGTATACACTCATGTGCCTAGAGCTTAGTTGCCCTGGGTCTTGGGGTTCAGATCCATCATCCACCAAAGGTGTGTATGTGCCTGTGTGCCAGGGGCAGGTTGTTCTAAGCCTCAGGATTCTGTATCTTCCTTTTTCTTTGATAAGGTCATATAAAGATTTGTGAAACTGGTATAGAAGACTGAATGGAAAGAGGGCAGAAAGATAAAAAGAGAAGAACAGAACAACAAACACAAAGAAGCTAGAAACCACATTCATACTCTTATAAAAACAAGATTAAACAATGAAGGAAAAAACAAAAACAAGAAACATTTAAAAAAATCAACAAGAGAGAGGGAAAGAGAAAAAAAGAAAAAGAAAAAGTCTGCTTTCAGGTTTATTGCTGCTGTCACTGGTAGACAATGTGTGGAGACAGGGTCTAAAGTCATGTTGATTTGTCCTATCAGCAAGCCAGAAGTAGCTTTATGACCAGACTTATTCAGCCTGAAGCCATTGGTGCACCTTCTGTGACAGGGCCTGAGCTCAGCTGAGAGCTTTTAGATGGACCAGTAGGACCTCTGACTTCTGAGATCAGCTGGCCCCTCTCTGAGATGGTACCCAGCCGATTGCTCTTTTGCTTGGGACAACTGAGTCCTCAGCACTCACTGCCAGCTATGCAGTGCTTCACATTTGGTGCTCCCGCTACTACTACATCTCTCCATGGAGGCCTCTGGAATCACCAGAAGTCACCATGTGTCCGCAGGTTTGAACCACTTGTTTTATACAGAGAGTCCCATCTCAGTGAGAGGGTATCACCAGTTACCTCTTTCTTCTTCATTAGAGTTTCTCTCTTCAATCTCTCTGTGGGCTTGTTTCATGCTTCAGGTCCTTCCTAGGTCCAGGGGACCCTCTTTTCTCCTCTTCTTCATACTGCTATATTCCAGTCTGGACAGTAACACTCACAGTCTCTTTTGTGCTGCTTACCACTCCAACATCTTGGTGGCTCTTTCAATGAATTCTATTTTTAGGGGCATGTTCACTCACAGATATTGTGACACTATTGCTGAGATTAGAGCCATTTGTATGGAAGATATTTTACTGTGGGTGAATATATATAGTGACAGCTATCTAAAGTATGTCATTTGAAAGCTCTACAGAGCCTATATACCGGTAGAGATTATTCTCCAAATTGGAGCTATTTACTGCGTTATTCAAGGACCACACTGTATCAGTGACATTTGATGATGAATGTGATGTTGCTGTAGTAGCTATCTAACTATTTACTCTGTTGATGGAAGTAAAGAAGACTTTTCCAGTGAAGACTGAAACTATTTGCCATTTGTACTCAGCACATCCCCCTGTTGCTGTGGCATCTGGAGAGTCCCTTCACAAAATGCTGTTTAGTGGACATGATCCACAGCAGAAGAAGCATTAGCAAAGAGGAGAGGAAGGAACAGACCTAATGGCAACCTCATTTGGATGCTTGTTCTTTTTTTTTTTTGTTCTTTAAAGTAAGTTACACAAACATGCTGCTTACTTTGTGGACGTTTTGTGGGAGAGCTCTCAGAACTGTTAAAGGCTGGGAATGTATGACAGAGTTGCTATTAGAGGAACCTGGTAAGGGAGGAGAAGCAATGTATGCTAAGAGGGTTCGCTGACAGAGTGAATGGTCTGTACCACATGTCAAGCTGCTGAAGCACGTCTTCCAGTGTTCAGAGGTGCTAGCAAGAGAATGCTAACTATCACTACCCAGCTTTCTTTCTTCTGGCTCCTGGGGCAGCTCCACGGGCTCCATCTCTGTTGGCTCTGCCTCAGGGCAGGCTGAAGATGGAGGTTCCAGGATTTGCTCCTTGGCATGCAGCTGGGTGCCAGGGTTATTAGCTCAGGCACTACCTGGTTGTCTGGAGAGAAGACTGTATCTCTCTGAGGCATGATGAAGGCAAGAGACTCCTGGACAATGTTGATGTTCATATGCCCCCATACTGGGGAGCTGAGTGGGTAGAATATCTGACAGATGGTAGGGAAATAGAAATCGGAAAACATTATTAATAAAAGTCAGTACACTTCCAGGAAAATGTCAGAGTGATGAGCAGCAAAGAAAGAACCTCTCCAAGTTTTAGTGTCTAGATGCTGGAATATAGCATCATGAGGAAGAGAAGGAGGAGGGAGGTGGGTCTTATGAGCACAGAAAGGATCTGAACCGAGACTTGAAACCCATGGAGTGAGATAATTCAGGAATTCAGCAAAAATAAGAAAACCAGGAGCAACAGGCCTGCCAGACAGGGAGAAGCAGCACGGAAGCCATGAAGCCTTCCTGTGTGCCCCCAGAGGCCCTGTCAGCTGGGGAGCATCAGCAAGGAAGCCGCATCTACCTCCTACACACCTGCCCTAAGCAATGAGATGTGACACAGGCTGAGATGATAATAACTAAAGTATGAAAGTAACTTGACATTTATGTTGTTTGACTGACTTTGCAGGTCTGAGGCCAGTTGTCTGGGCAACTGTTTAGAAGATAACAGTATGCAGATAGTAGAAAATAACAGGTAATATAGTAATGACTGTGGATTTCCTTCTGTCCTATCACTGTTTTGTTCCTTTTTACTATTCTGTTTTACTCCCTTTAAAATTAAAAAAAGAGTGCTAACTGACAAAGAATGGAAAGATCAAATTGATGATAGAAATAAGTTGACCAAGCATTTTACTATAACACTTCCTATGTGACTATCACAGTATTCTGCAGATGCTGAAAAGGTAACACACTTGTTAAAATCTCATAGTATTTCAATTTAGAAATCTACAGCACAGGTAAAATGGAAAAGCATCTGGGGGTTTTGTTAAAATAAATTAAATTTGTTGTGGAGAACCATGTAGAATTATATGTTCTAGAAGCCTGCATCAAAACCTATAGTATCTCATACAGTGAAGAATACACCATCCAGTACAGCTGACTGATGAGTCTGTGGTCTGATTCAATCATTCTGTGGAAGACCTGTTATTAGAGGGTGAAGAAGCTGCTGTGGATGATATTTCTAAAGTTCTTTCCACTTTAAAGAAATTAGCTTCTTTCCTCAATGCTCATGATTTCACAAAATGCTCATGATCTCACAAAACAGGATCTGAATGGTACTAGCTACAGATTATTGAAGAGGGGAACTGAACAGGAAGCTATGCCAGAACAGACAGTCATACAACTACTGCAGTGTTCCCCTTACTCAAGTCTTTGGTAGTTGGTGGAAATTACTGATGGTTCTCCTTCTAAAGAGCATTTGTTGATGTTGTAGAAAACAGTGAAATCCTTTTTGGCTGTTTTCCAACAGTGCCTATCTAATGTTAATACCCCAGTGAAGGAACAGGCTTTCATGTTATTCTGTGATCTTTTGATGATTTTTAGCCACCAATTAACAACAGGTGGCAAAGAGGGCCTTTAGTCTTTGGTGTTTAATCCACATACAGGACTTCAGTCTGAACTGCTAAGTTTCACGATGGATCATGTTTTTATCGATCAGGATGAGAAAAATCAGAGCATGAAGGTGATGAAGAAGATGAAGCTAATAAAATTGAGGCCTTATGTGTAAGAAGGAATCTACTTTCTGGCTTTGGCAAATATCATTTATGATATTGCTGACATGCATGCAGCTGCAGATGTCTTTAAACACTGAATGAAGTACCACATGACTATGGTCACATTATTAAGGAAACACTAAGTAAAACCAAGAAAGATTGTGTCAAAACTCTCATTCTCAGTTTCAGCAGTTGTTTAATGAAAGTTTTTTTTTTTTTTTTTTTTTGTCTTTTTCCTTTTCATCGGTACCAGGGATCGAACTCACGACTGCCTGCTTGCAAGGCAGGCGCTTATGCCGCTGAGCTAAATCCCCAGCCCCTTAATGAAAGTTTTCAAGAGCAAGACAGGACATCTAGATAGGATGTCTTCCCATTAAAGAATTAGCACAGCGCTTTGCCCTCACATTGTTGCCACTCTTCACAAGGATGGCACAGTTTGCCTTCAGATATCACAATCAGAAAGGACAAGAATGTGTACTTCCTAATCTGGTTTTCCTTGCAGTACTAAGTGAATTTTCTTAAATTTCTTCAACAAGACAAAAAGACTTCATTCATATCTAGAGAAATTCCTTACTGAGCAGATGATGGAAAAGAGGGGAGGTACGTGGCTTCCATTCACCTCTTATAGAAATTCACTGGTCACGGTGGCAAAGATGGTAGAGTGTCTGTCAACAATGGAAGCAGCAGCAGTAAAACCTCCTCTGTAAAGAGGAGAAACGACAACTGCCCACTTCACAAAAATGCCTGGAAGACGAGTCTGAATAACGCATGGTTAAACAGGGCAGGTACTTCGATCCAGGTTCCTGGCCCGGGCCAGCCCTCAGCTCACTTCCACTGTGCTTTGAGAACAGATGCAAGAACCTGGGAGAGCAGACAGCAGAACCTGAGTCTGAACATGGTTCTGAACAGACTTTGTACCCAATCCGCTGGTGAAGATCTCTTGGTTAGGGCAGCTGAACCTGAAATGGAAGGACAGAACCCGAATGAACCACATCAAAGTAAACTGCAGTAAGCATGCAGTTGGGGTCTAATGGGAGAAGGTGCTGAGCCCATTCGGAGGCTGTGATGCCATCCCAGAGCCAATAGAAGACAATGAATGATGAATTTGAAGATGCTGTGGTTACTGATCTGCCTCCGTCAAGAAACTGGTGAGAGACTCTGCAGCTATCATTGAAGATGATTCAGGATTTGGAAAGCCTGCATTCTGAACTATGTTTTTAGAGCTTGAGTCCTGTGTACTGTGATAGCTTCTATAGGGGAAATACACTTTTTTTTTTGGTACTAAGGATCGAACTCACAACCTTGAACTTGCCAGGCAGGTGCTTATGCCACTGAGCTAAATCTCTGGCCCCCAGGGAATACAATTTTAATATGGTCTGATTTGGTTTTTAATCAAATGATTAACGTTGATCCTTTTTTGCGGTGACAGAGAAGAGGACCATGTAAATTACCTAGTATTGGTGAATGTCACCTCGGAAAGACTGATTCAAAAACTCCTTTGTATCTTGTTATTGGACTTATCTCAGTAAAGAGAGAGGGAGGGAGAAATTTAAAAATTTTAATACAGCTGTCAAGTTAAAAACTGTTGTATACCTGTTTTATGAAAATTCAACATTGAGTTAAAAATATTTTTATTTCCCTGTTGTCCAATTTAAGAACCATTTTAATGGTTTGCCTTTTTATATGTTTTAAAAGCTAACCACTTTTATTAAACCTGCGAGTAAGCAGTGTATCCTAATTGCCAAAGAATGTTTTGGAGCTTCCTGGATTTGGTTGACCTGGTGAGCACAGAAACATGAAAGAACAGAATACTGACAAGCTCAGGTGAAATTTTGACATTGTGCATCTATGACAGAAACCACGTACCCTCTGTGACTATGGATATAAACTCCCAGACTTTATATACTTTTGAATAAAAAGGATTATTTTTATTGATAAGTGTGCATAAATGTCCATGCAGCCACTTTCCCACTAAATGCTGTATATCATTCACTTTATAGAGACTAGGGCAATTTGAACACAGTGCCTTTGCTGTTGGTATTTGTTTTGCACATTTTTAGCAACTTTTACCTGCAAATAAAGTACTTTCAGTTAGAAAAAAAGCATAACTCCTAATCCTATAGAAAAAGACACAAAGTCTAGATTTTACTGGTGCCAGAATTAGGGGACTCAGATTTTTGGGACACATCTGTTTATTCTTTCCTCTGGAGAAGGAGATTATTTACCACCCTTGGAAATAAGTGAATCTCCTGCATGGATAGGGCAAGAGCATTTACCACCCATCTTTACAAGACCTCTTTAAAGAGTTGTATCTCTGTATCTTTTTGGAGAATTACCCTGTTTCTAGCTTTTGAGGCTATCTGCAGCACAAACACATTTGTTGCTTAGAAGGCCAGGACTGTGTAGGAATACAACATGCTCAATGAAAAGTCTTCTAACAGAAAGGAAAATCGTAGACCAATTATCTTATGAGAACGTATGCAACAGTTCTAGATGAAAGAGAATTGAAAATGACATCAGTTTCCAATTCCATTTCTAAAGTCCAACCTATCCCCGTTTAAAAGTCTTTGATATTTCTCTTTGCAACAGTTATGCAATTTTCAAGGCCCTCGAAGTTCTGTCCAAGATCCAGCTTTGTGGCTATATCCTGTATTTCTACCTTCCTATGCCAGCTACCAACCGCTCAGACCATAGCACATAGCCCGTCTGTGTCAGGAAGTACCATTCACGCTTTGCTGAGCTTTCATGTGTGCCAGTGTCTTTGGTCCTCTTTTTCCTTTTTGCCTATGATTAATTCCTGGCAATCATTCAAAGGCTTTTGACACCTTTCTGTGGACTCTGCCTAGCATATAGCACAATGAGGTTTTTCCTACTTATTTAAATATCTGTCTTCTTAAGTGGTCTGTGAAGCTCTCAAGGACTGGGAACGTATCCTTGCATCTTCATATCCTCCCCCGTCTTCTATCAGCTGCAGTTATTATGCTGTTTTGACACACAAAATCAATTTACTGAATATTCCCCGAATGAACAACAAATAACTCCAATAGTCACAACTCATGGAAAAGAAATAAAATACAGTTGCTTCAATAAAGTGAAAAAATTCAGTTTTTTATTATTTTTTTTATTTTAAAGAGAATAGAACAAAAGAGAATAGAACAAAGCAAAAAATAAATCCAGTTTTGAGAGATACACTTGAATGTGTATCTTTCTGACAGTTTCAAAATAACCCCTTACAATAGTTATAACGTTATAATTTTTATATTATGTTTACTTGTCACAAGAATTTTCTCATTTTTTACAAAGCAAAACACTTTACTCTTCCTAAGTGTGAACCTGAGGTAAAAGAACAATCTCAGCCCCACAAAGATCTGCTTGCTAAGTGATGTTGATACATGTTCGCTTCAAAAAGAAACAGTCTCTCTAACGGCCTCCAATTCTGAACCTCTGCCCAGTATGTAAAACTCAAAATTCCCCCTTAATCTTAGATTTTAGTCCTATTTTTTGAGCTTTAAACACCACCATAATCTCTTGTCTGGAGTACTAATCTTTAACACTTAAAGGGACACCTTGCATTGCTATTATTCAACTACAGAGGTCAATCTATACTGTGACTTTGTGCTTGTGGACTTCTTAGAAAACCTGTGTTTTTCAAGGAACTTGAACCACAAATATTTAGGAGATTTTCTTTTTCAGCTCTATCACCTTATAGGAGCCAAATGGTGCACATGATATAGTGTACTTGTGTGTTGTTTAGAAGGCAAATTCTTTAAAGGTGGGGATTGTGCACCCTTCAAGGTGTTCTGAATGTGCTATGAATGGACTATGATGAAAATAACTTAAAATTTTAGGTCTTGAAGGTTTTCATTGTATAAAACTAGCACTACCTGAAATGCCTTTTTATTTTCCAGTGTGTAGTTTAAAAACATGCTGACCTGATGCATCCGGCTGCAGTTCTGAATATTCCCAGAGTGAAGGACAAGGGGATGGGAAAATAAAGAGTTGAAAGCTGAGGTCAGGTGGAGCACTCTGTCCTGATGGGAGGAAAGGACTTGTTCAACTAAAGCAGTAAATATATTATATACATTTAACAACTTAATATCACATGACATCCCCTCCCATTGCCTGGTAATCTGCACATAATGGCTACACTAGGGCTCGAGGATTGGGGACTAGATTGGCTTGCTTATGTGGCTTGTCCAGGGCAGTCTTTGGTCTCCAACCAGGATTAGCTCACCCTCACAGGTGTGGTTAATTTCTAGCTTCAGCCGCTTCCAACACTGACCAATTATTAATATTCCATTTGTTTTATAAATACATCATACAACTATATGCTACAGGAGCTTCATCAATATTTGATTCTCAAGCAGCTGGTTTCCAAAGTAACAGAATGACCAGAAAAAATATTACAATAGCTTTTGAATTATAGCTCTAGAAAGATCTCAGAACAACGTCTAAAGTCTTAAATTTGTAGAGGAAGAAAGTAATATCCTAAGACATTCAGTGATGTACCTGAGGTTACAGCTATATAGTTCAAGAAACATTTCTAGAAAACCTAATCTGATTACTCAGCTCCTAGTTAATTTTTCTTTCACTGTATCAAACTTTCAAATATGTTTGTATTGGATTAATACATTACTAGTAAGCATGATCATTTTAATTTTGGTTATGGAAGAGCTTTATAGCATCCAGCTTAGCCTCTAAACTCTTTAGGATTGCACAGGTGACTTAGGGATGAAGTTTGGTGACTCTGTGCACTGTCCAGCTGTTTCCATGGAATCAGTCTCAGCTTGGGATGACTTATTATGAGATGTTCGGGAAGGGAGTTTACTTGGCATCTTCTTTCAGCTTTTTTTAAACATAGCTCATTGAAGTAACTTAAAACATTCATTTTTTGGTAAATTCTGACATATTTATGCAACTGTGAAACCATCACCACAATGAATGAGCTTTAGTCACAACCAAGTTTCCCTCTGCCTGTGTGTTATTTCTTTCTTTTCCCTATATCCCCAGGTTGACACTGTATTGCCTTCTCTCATATAGGTGAGTTTGAATTTTCTAAAATTTTACATAAGTTGCTTTTAACATTAATTAAAGAAAATGTTCATATATTAAATAATCAATTTATTAGACATTTTCAATTATCTAGCATAATCCATAAGCATGGTCTATGAAGAATGGGCATAAAAGGTGTGTATGGACAAATTTTTTATGAAAAAATTTTTGTAGAATAATATATCATAAACTATATATGCTAATGGTGAATCAAAAATAAATTGACCAAAGTTAGTTGAATTTGAAGTATAAATGCTCCAGATAGAAATTAAAATTTGTGAGTTTAGATGCACTCCTGTAAAGATAGATTCCATCATGAAATGTGAGAAATCATACAGGTCTTCAGGCCTGATGTCAGGAACAATGAATGCATTTTATCTTCTCTCCCTTTGTTCCTTCTTTCTACTCCTTCCATTCCTATCTTCATGATTTCTTTCTATTTAGATTTAGGCTGAGATTGATGACTCAGATATGGAACCTAATAGCATATGTAGAACTGTGCCTTTCTTTCTGTTAGCAGTAAATGACCATTGCATTTACTGCACTTAAATATTGTATCTCAGATGAGTGCATCTAATTAGTTATATATGTGTGCATATGCAAGAACTCACACATGCACAAGATTTACTTCAGCAGAAGAAATTTTTGGTTGCTAGTTTTTCAAAAAGTGATAAAGGGAATGGTTTACTTTCAAATAGTCTTATGCCCTTTTCCCCACAGAAGTTCAATAGAAAGCCAGTGTTCAAAAGAGAATATAAATTATATAACATGCTTCAATTAATATAGTGATATTTTTGCTATTTTTATATCTTTATAACTTTTCTTTATACTTGATGTTTAAAACTTGATGTTAAAACTTGATGTTTAAACTTGATGTGTAAAATAATTGTTAAACTCAGTTTTGATATTAAAAATACTTTGAAAGTGGGTATTTCAAGCTATAAGGTTTTTCTACTGCTCTTTTGTACGCCCTGGGTGGCTAAAGTTTAAACGCCTCTGGTATCTTGAGGAATGATCAGTGGACCATTAAACAGCTGTATCATGCCATAGAGCTATATTCTTGGCAGCAGCTGACCCATGTCATCGTGTCCTTCCTTGTTCGTCTTCTAAAATAACAGCCCAACAGCTTTATGTACCTACCCATGTGCAGCATGGTAATGCGATCTCAGGCAGGTTGTAGGGATTGTGTTCAGCTCAGATGTGTTGGCCTGTAATCGAATAATGGGTAATATGTCAGTCACAGAGCTTTGCTCCAACGTGAGAAACTATAACTTACTTTTGCTTATGTCTCTTTTGTGTAAATTTTCCACAGAAATAATAAATTTGGAGAAAACATATGGATAAATGCATTTTGAATCCTGTATTTCTTCTCTTAATGTGTATCTACCAATCAACTGCTAGTTAAATTCATGGCATGCACTTCATGCTTATCTTTGAGAATGCTTTGTGCTCATTGGAGTCAAATGAGACAGGTGACAAACAGCAAAGGAAATCAACTACTAAGGAAAACATGGTAAGGAAACTGAATGATGCAGAGTTTGTCACCATGAAAGGAGTGCTGTGGCCGATAAGTCAAACAAATAGTGGGCAAGTGTTTAGGATTGATATGGAAGGCAAGATTCTGGAGAAGAAAACTTGACAAAAAGTGAAATTTTAGAAAAACTAAGAAAGAACTGGGTCACATGAAATCCTGAAGTGAGGGATGATCAGAGATGGGAGATTATTCTAGATTCACCTACTTGTTATGAGGTGAGAGCTGTAGATCAGAAAAAAGGTGGCACTGGTCAGAGAGAAAGAGGCGAGCTCAAGGGGAATGGCATGTGAAGAATCATTAGTCTTGGGTTGTTATACTAAGGGAAGGAAGCCAGGCACAGAACAAACACTATCTTATTCTATTTATGAAATACTGAGAATAAGCAAGTTTATGAAACTGGAATTGGGACAGCTGGGAATGACTGCTCACAGGGCTTCCTTTAAGGACAGTGAAAATGTACTACTATTAGGCAATAGAGCTCCTCACACAACTCTGTACATACACCAAAAAGGATTGAGCTGTGTGCTTCCAATAAGTGGACTGTACATATTAAATGCGCAAACTATATGACATGATTTATACAGAAATAGGACTGTTTTAAAAAACTAAAAGAATTGGGTATGGCATGTAACTGGCTAAGAGACAGGAAAATAGGAGGAGTTTGAAGCATATTACAGGTCCTTAAATTATATTTTAATGAAGTAGTAAATAAGATTGACTCATGTTTCTAAGTACAGAGAGCTAACATCCAGAAGGTTATAAAAAATGTCAATAACAGGGGAAAGTGTGAGGCGTGGATAATGGCTAGAGAAAAGAAATAGGTTTTTCCCCTATCAAAATAGCCTTGGGGTACATGAAGAAAGTAGACATCGAGTACACCCAAGCTTTGAAGTTATATTCTTTTGTCCATGGGTGCAAGGAGCCAGCTGGAGACACTTCAGAAGCTTCTGCTAGGTACTTACCTGACTTACTATAGCCCTAAAGAGTTTTCACCTTACCTCACTGGAGAGTTGGCTGGAGAAATATCACAGAAGATGTAACTGTATAGTATCACATGTTTATTGTTCCTTTTTGCCAGGTGCTTCTCTAAGACTTTCATAGACTGTTATTTGGTTATCACAATAACCCTTTGAGGTAAGTATTCTTACTATCTTCCATTTTGCAAATGAGGAATCTCAGACGCGGAGAAGTTAAGTAATTTGATGTAAGTAACACAGCTGATGAATATTACATCATAATTAAAACTTTAACATCTGGTTTTGCTGTCTTTAGATTACTAACCATTAGGCTACACTGCCGGTCTAAGGCTGTAGATACAGAAGTGTCTTTAATTTATCCTGTTTTAAATAAGTCAGTGAAAGTTACCCAAAGCTTTTTCTACAACATATATCAAAGATACACTGCATTTCTAGGGCACCTTTCAAATTAGAGTGGGGGTGAAAATAAACTATGACTGTTCATTTCATGTGTGCAAGGATCATCTGGGTACTGACCCTTATGTGTATTTCCACAATATCTGTTCTATTTCCCTTGCCATGCGCACTGCTTCCGTCTCTGGGGTTTGAACTCTGTGTGCCTTGGGACTGATGCACACGTCGAGCTGTCCTACAAAAGATGCTGGCTGAGGCAGGAGGCATCTTTAGCTTCTTGTGGCTGGAGTTCTTGTCCCACAGAACTTTAGGCTGCTTTCTTGACTCTTAATATTATAACATCTGATTAAAAACATTTTTGAGGTGTGGTATTTGGAGTGCTAGGACAGACATTACCTTAGGACTATGAAATCAGAATCTGCCTTTAAATAAATTGTGATAATTGTGTAAATAAGATTCACAGGTTCTATCTATACACACGAGTCTGATAACCACTGTGTAAATTATTTTTATCTCTTATCAGCTGACTTTTCTATGTGTTATATGACTTTAAATAGAGATTTAAAAAAATTTTAAACAGAAAAAAGTAATAAATAATAAAACAGAGTTTCAAAGCAGGTTAGTAAGGGCCGGGGATTTAACTTAGTAGTTGGCGAACATGAAGTCTTGAGTTTGATTTCTGGTATCCCCAAAACAAAGAAATAACTACCCCCCAAATCAGACTCATAGGAGGATAACAATAACCAACACAATGCATATTGTTATACTCCCAAGTAGTTGCTGAATGGAACTACTGAAACATTTGTCCAGAAAATTACTAGCACAAAACTTTCCCCTCAATGATCCAAGAGAAACTAGCTATATAGCTATCTTAACTGTCTTGTGTTTACGTATATCTTTTCCTTCTCCCTTCTTTCCTTTCCCAGTTTGTAATAGCGAGATCTTGGAAGCCACCCAAATGCCTGTCAACCAAGGAATGGATTTTAAAAAAAGATGTTTTTTTTTTTAAATGGAATATCAGTCATAAACAAGACCAAAGTGAGACTTTTATAGATAAATGGATGCAACTTAGATTATACTCATAAGTGAAATAAAGCAGACTCACATGTGTAAAAGTTGTATTGTCTTACTAGTGTGAGAATCTGAAAGAGTAAACAAGCTCCAGAATGTACTGTAGATATTTTGAAATGGGAAGAAACTGTTCAAAAGAAAATAAATGGAGTTTTTGATGTACTGTATACATTTTGTGTCTGGCACGGGGGTCTACTGGTTTATAGATAACTACTTAGTTTTTCAAATACATTTCTGTCCAGACTTTTAACATTGTGTATTTATCAAGTTTTCTATTCTTATTTTTTGGTTTTGCCTGTTCCATGATCTGTCCCTACACAGGCTCTCAAAACTAAGGGAATGGTAATAATTATAGTATGTATTTCCTTATAAAAATATCATAAGTGAAAATATGGAACCCAAGGAACAATTAGCATATGCAGGCATTCATATGAATTATTCAAATCTAAGATTTTAGGTGTTCTTCACTATTGCAATATAGTAAATCAACAGAGCCCTCCCCTCCATCCCTGCCAAATATGTAGTATGTGATATTATTCATGGAATGAGAACTTGGTAATAGTTCTTATTTTCTCACCAGGTTAAGGAAAAAAATGATTCATTACTCTTTAGTGCATAATGACTAATGAATGTGTTTGGTTGCTTTTCTCAGAATTTTAGAGGAGGTCAATTGGCTGTTTTCCTGTATTGCTCCTTCTAGGATTCATATGGTGTGTAGGATATTTATTCAATTTAAGTATTAGTCATCCTTGGGGATTTCCTATGTGATAATGTGTACAAGCATAATTTCAAAGAAGAGCAGAGCGGTGTGTTTATAGACACGCACCCACCTCCCTCTCCCTGCAGAATGTGCTTTGCTAATGTTACTGTGAGTTCTCTTTGAAGATTCAACATCAGGTAGGTACTAAAAAAAGAACTTTTTTTTCTGGATAGATTTACCAAAAAACGTTTCATGTGCTAAATTTAGAAAACTTTAAAGAGCTAGGTGTAAAGACAAATAAAACTGCATGATAAATTTGAAAATTATGAATTAAGAAGTTTAAAATTAAGTGATAGAGTTATGGGAAACTTATTTATGCACTAATTGTGATAATTGTATAACTAGTTAGTATCTCTTTAGTTATTTTTTGCAGGCCTGCATTGAAAAGTGTGCACAAATCCTCTGTCAAATCACTTCTCCAAGTCTCATTATTCCTATAGACATGGTACACATTAGGCATTTGGAAAGATTCTGCTCTCTCAAGGACAGTCTGCCTAGCATACAGAATTAAACTTCTGAAAAAATTCCTGGTCTGTTTTTTAACCACTTGAAAGCAGCATTATCCTAATAATTCTAGTACTTAATAAACCAAAGGCAGGTCTCTAGGTGACTGAATTCAAGCTATTTGTTAAAAATTACAGTGTACAACATCTATGATGTGCTATCACACAGAGAAAAGAGTCTTTAGTTTCATTTCTTGTTCATAATTTAATCATGGATTTCTTCACCATTTTCAGTGATTTACAAAATGAATTGTGTGGTTACCTATATTGAATTTTGTAAACCGACAGGCTATTCATTGATATGTAGAGACATAGCTTCTTATTGTGTTATGTGGATTTCCCACGAAGGTTAAAATTAATTTTAAACTTATTTTAGGAATAATATTAGAACCAAGAGATAATATGAGAATATAATAGTTTTGAAAAGTGCACCAGAAGATGATTCATATTTACAATCTTAGTATTTGTATACTGAGTAATCAGTATCAGCAATCAGGGGAAAGGACAGTTCTTAAGACAATAATTTTAGACAATAATTTTTTAGTCTGAAAGAAATAAGAACCTCCTAGAAAGAAAGAGCTGTGGAGGTGTTTCTTTTTGCAGTGACATATATCAAGGTACTATATAACATGGCACAATATTTTCCTTGACACAGCTCCTTTTTCTGTAGGTACAGATGTTTGATTTGTGCTCTGATCCTTATTCATGTAACACTTTGTATTTTATATATGAACTTGTCTCAATTCATAGTGAGTCCCACTACTAAGTATTAGATTGTTCTATGATTATTTTCTTCCTCTCCCTCATCTTCTTTTCAGAAAGCCAACCTTTTACAAGTCAGAGTCAGTCCTCTGATTAAGCTCATGGTCTCACTTTTTAAAATACAAACTGGATGTCAACACAGTGCTCATTTTAGGGTGGAAAGAACAGTAACTCTAACAGATTATGCAATCTGTATCTCTGGTATTACCAAAATCTGTGTCACTATTACAACTTTTAATGTAGTGCTTTATTGCTTAGCATGTAGATGAATAATACTTCATGTTATTTGTCAATTTTAAGTGTACATTCATCTTCTCTTTCTAACTAAAAGGTAGAAATATGGATCTGCCTTGATATCTGTAAAATATTACCATAATGGTTATGATATAATTAATAGTTTTGAAAGCTAGTGATTCTATATATTAGCTTTCATTTGATCCAATAATGTTTTGTAACAATACCCTCCAAAACTTTCCAGTTTAAAGAATACTTTTTATCACTTATCTCTATGTGAGTTGGTTAAAAATGGCTGATGTATATTGGGCTTAATTTTTGTCTCAGTCTGTTTTGTTTTGCTATCATAGAATATTAGAGACTGTGTACCTTATAATGGAAAAAAGTTTCTTTAATCACAATTTGGGAGGTCCAAGACCGAGGTGCCAGCATCGGCTTCTAGTGAAGACCTCATATAATAGCATTACACAGCAGGATCACATGCCAGAGAGAGACGTCATTTTGTGAGAGAGTAAGCAAGAGATGGGAAAGGGTAAATTTTACAGATTAATCAATTTTGTAGTGCTGAGGATTGAATCTAGGGCCTCCAGTATGCAAGGCAAGCACTTTACCTCTGTGCTATACCCCTAAACCCAGGCTTACTGTTTCCTAAGCAGTTACTCTCAAGTGAACTAATCTACAGCAAGATCTAACCAGCTCTAAGAGACCAGCATTAATCTCCTCATGAGGTCAACCATGACCCAGTCCCATTATCCCTGCCTATTAAAGGTCTCACTACCTTTCAACACTCATGCATCGGTGATCAAGATTCTAGCACCTGAATCTTTGGGGAACAAACCCTGTTCAAACCATAGTAACTGGGTCTGCTGCATCCTAAGGATCTCTGTGTGTTTGGCATCTCCTTGTGATTAGGGCTCAGATTATGTTAATTCTGTGGTCTGAGCCAATGGTGTTGAACCTGTGACATGCACATTATTTGTTTTTCTTTTAAAGCGAAAGATGCTAATGTATGAGTTGTTTTTCCTAAACTAAAGCCTCAGTATTCAGGTTTAATTGCAGTATTGGTGCTTTGTGATAAATAAGTGGGTTTTGGGTTGCAGTTTGGTCACTCATCTGTAAAGGCTTGCTCTCATTGGTTTAGGTTGAAAGAATAGAAACTGCCCATGGGAAGCTATCTTAAATAATGGGAAAGGTGAGAGGTCAAATTTAACCGTTCTTAATATTTCCAACTTGTTTTACATCACTTCTGCTAAGAGCCCACTGGACAAAACAAGTCGTAGGCCAAAGTAAAAGAATGAGAAATTCTTTGGGTCCACTATTAGACTAAAGTAAGTATCAAGGTGGGAACAGTGAAATATACACTGAATAGTGATTTACACCAACCAGAATCCTGCACTCTCACAGCATCCTAATGTTGGTAACTCTCCATTTGTTTAGTTACTTTTCTCTTGCTGCTGAGACAAAATACCCAATAACCGAAGTTAAATGGGGAAAGGTTCATTTTGACTCACAGTTTGAAGAGGTTTCAGTCCAAAGCTGGCTGGCTGTAAGGCAGGGTGGTGTGGCAGAGGGCATCGCCGATGAGAAGCAGTCAATACAAAGCAGGGCAAGGAGAAGGCACAAAGCAGCGAGTGACAAGCAGCCACAGCATCCCTTTCTATCCTGTCTATTCTGCCCTTAGGGTGAGCAGAACTCACACCCAGGGAGGGCGTTCCCCGAATCATGCCAAACCAATCAGTTGGCTAATTTAGGAATTGCACATCCTTGATCCCAGTATCACACTTAGTCCTAGCATCTCACACTCTAGATCCTGCCACATCTGAAAAGCCTCAAGTATGATCACATGAAGTGTTGAGGGGGCATCTAGACACAAGCCATAGCACCACTGTTGGTACATTCTTGAAGAAGAAAAGAGAATTGAAATATATAGCAGTAATACACTCATAATATATGTTACATATCGTATATTATATAATTCTGTACAACAGGTTTATATTACATATGCTTGCATATAATATGTTTATATATTATAGGGCATATGGTATTTTAATGATTAATATGTTTATATAATATATAATATTATATAATATATGCTTATATAATACATTTATATATTGGAATATATGATATACAGTATATTAAATAGTATATTAATATTACATATAAATGCATTTGTACATTGACAAACATATATATACATACATATATATATATATATATATATATATATAAATATCTGTAAATTTGTATTGTATTTCCTCTGAAGGAGTTATTCTTTGGTATCCATCAATTTCCATAATATTTTCCTCAGAATTTATGAAAGTAAAATCCATAAATGTTACTGTAGACTTTTATAAATAGTGAGAACATAAGGAAGTTAATGTGCAAGATGACATAATACTTCAGATAAAAGTGGATGCACAAATGGTTTACTTTAGCAAATTCTCTTTGTTATTCAGATTTATCCACACAAGTATCTTTTTTGACCAAACAAAGAGCCTCTTATCCCTCACTTTCTCAAAAGAAAATTATAAGCATTTTAGGAAGAAAGAAATAAAAAGTAGGTAAGGAGTTTGGTTAATTTAAAAACAGATGAAGAAGAGATAAGAGGCTTTTAAGAGAGGTAACCTGCTGTCGTCACTGTGAGGGGACAGTAAACAATGGCAGGGAGGGAAATGAGGTTCTGCGGAACTAACACAGAGCAAATGCCTCCTGGAAAGCAATCCTTGAAGATGCAAAACTACAGAGAACTCCAGGGACCATGAGACAGCTGCAGTGTTAGGTTCTTTCCTGGCTTCAGTTCTTAGAGAACTGATTGTATTAGCAGCTGAGTGATGGACCTGGAGGATGATTCCAGAATTCCTGTCTTGGATACATCATTATCTCAGCATTCTCAAGGCAAGCAAATAATCTTCAGTAGAAATATAACACATTTTTACCCACTTAAACATAATTACTGCTTTACCACAAAATAGGTAAGAAGAAACTTTTTAAAGAGCAACATACATTCTTAAGTGTCATTTAAAAATAACATTTAAAAACTAGCTTGTAGGAAAGATCACTGCCACAGAAATACGATATAAAATAGTTCTCCAAACTCCAAGATTGCCAAGACCCCTCCCTTCTATCTGCAGCTCTCTGGAGAGCTCTTCACACAAGAAACACACAGTTGCTGATGCAGAGGTGTTCTCAAACTTATCTGACACTGGCCCCTATTTTGCATCACACATTTTTATTTTTGTCCATGAAAGAGTATGGATCTACTGTTCTCACTTTAGAAGCAGTATCACTAAAATAACTGCAGTGATCATTCTTTTCCATAAACCAGACTTCTTTTTTGAAGTATCAAATTGCCTCAATATTCATTCTGCTTTCCTTCCTAGTTAACATTTAATCACCTAACTCCCAGTTGCTGATCAAATCAGGGAGTTTGTATCTCTATGTGACACACTGAGGATTCTGTCTCATTTCATCACCTTATTTCTAGCTGTGCTTACACAGGTTGTTTAGCTGTACTATGGTGACAACTCCTCCCTGGGTCCTCAACCTATGCACATTTTCTCTTTTCCAGTGTAATATAGACCACACTGGTCTTAAAAATAAAAATCTCGTGAGTTGTTTATTTTAAAGCAGTGGGGGTTGATTCCAGGCCCTCTGCACTGAACTGTATCTCTACCTCATTTTTTCTTTAATATTTTGAGACAAAGCCTCCCTAAGTTGCTATCCAATTACACCGGGGGCTCCAGGGCACTGTCCCCCACTCACTGCTGGACCACTGCCCACTCACCTGAACCCGGGCAGTGTCATCTCCTGTATCCAATTATAACAGGGTGAATTTTGGCAAAGGACATGCGCAGTAGCCACGGCGTCTTGTCAATCGTATTTTCAATCCCGTGCTGAAAGGCCCAGGCGAGGCAGCCTAGACCTGGTGCAGCACTTTAAATCCCTCAACTCAGTGCTTGTGGCATTTTCTCTCCACCAGCGTGTGCCTGCGCACTCTAAGCATATTACTGCCTGTTTGAACTTTGCTGTTGGTCCCTTACCATCGTGTGCCACATCTGATCCTTTTTTTTTGGTCACACATGAGATCCTAGGAACCCGGGACCCCGTCACCCATCTTGGTGCACCCAGCCAGGAGGCAAGGCTCCCTTTGGGAAGATTTTTATTGTTCATTCCTCTTTTCTGTTCTTGGTCACTTACTGTGGTAACTGGTCAGATTATTAAATGCATTAGAGTGTCTATTACAGGAAAAGAAAACTTCCATGAATATGTGACTGGGTTTTGGGGTGCTACAGTCCCATTCTAGAGATGATTTCTAGATTCTTTTGGTCCTGAATGAAGAACTGGTGAAAACCTATAATATGCAAAGAGAAGTAAGGTTTTACATTTATTATTATAGGTAAGAAAAGAAACATGCCTTGCAGAGCAAGCTTTGGCAAACTAAGGGTAAGAAAGTAAACACACTCTGCACACAACAGGATGGGCCACTGTAAGATTAACAGTGGCCCCGGCTTGATGGGGACTGTCTCTTTGTACCCCCTACTCCTCAGACCAATGCCCGGTCAGTACTATCTCATTAAAAACCTGCTAAACTCTCATAAGAACTGAAGACGGTACTCTCGGATTCGTTGCACATGCAGGGGCCTGGGAACTGCTCTGCACATGTTCCCTGAACTTTGCAATCAACAGATTGTGCCCACTTCTTTAGGTAATGAACACCCCAATCTCCTGCCTCAGAAGGATAACTCAGGTATGAATGGACAATTTAGGCTCTGTTAGGAGAAGAAAACTTCCATGCATTGCTCAGGTTTGTGTTTGTGTGACCTCTCTTTTGAGGCAAACTCCTGTAGCATGGAAAATCCTTTCAGTAACTAGAGTCTCCTAAGTCCCTGGAAAATGAGCGCTTATACATAAAGCCCTGAAGACAAGAGGCACTTGTTCCCTCTAATCAGAAATGGGAAGAAGTGTCAGGAGAAACTGCAGGACACACAGAGGACTCACAAGGTATTTCTTTAGGGTAGCGCCACACCCTGGCTCTGGATTAGATGAGACTCTGAATGTCTTATCACCCAGGAGTACACAAAATAAGGGACACCTTCTCCCCCTTCAGTACCTTGAGGAAAGTTTCTCATGTAACCAGTATAGGAAACCCAATCCTGAGACATGATGGAGAGAACCAGTCTCTGGTCACAGGAGAGAAAGCAGTCTCCAAAAGCAGACATACTTGTAGGTCCTGAGCACTTTACCCAGAGGAAGGCACTCTGAACTGCTCTTTTGATAGCTCTCTCTCTCTCTCTCTCTCTCTCTCTCTCTCTCCTCCTCAAAACAAAAGGTCATAATTTTGGTCTGCTTTAGGCTACAGCTCCCCTTTTTGCGTGCCTGGGAACATTTCCTAAGTCATGCAGATTCCAGTGGTCATTCACGTGGTAGCTAATATTATCCTTGGGACTTGGTAAAGTCTATAGACTCAAATCAAGGAGCCCACTGGTTTAATTTTTTCCTTCCTCCTCTGCCCCTAAGAAAGCCCCAATCCCTTCCTAATCCTTTGTCTCCCACCAAGGCTTTCAACTGTCAGAAAATTCAAATCCATTAATTTTTATGATATTAGTTATCAGGGTGAGGCCGGGAGCTGGAGGGTGAGGAGACTAACATGAGCTGGAGAACTCAGGAAGTTTTCTCATGGTTCCAGTAACAGTTTCTAGAATGTTCCACCATGTGGGATGGGGGGCACATAATCTTTGCATTTCCCCAGATGGTAGGAGAGCCCCACAGGTCCACAGGAAAGATGCCACTTCATCCCTTCTTAGCTCTTTCATGACCTTCTTGGATCCTAAGGCTGTCAAGCCCTGCCACTAGGTATTTTTCCTCTGGAGCCTCTTGGAGTTGATTTTCTAGGGTTAGTTTGCATCTTCCCTCCATCTCTTTGACTCTGGCATTCTTAGGATAATGTTGGCCTCAAGTTTATCCTCCTACCTAAAGTGGTATGTAAGCTTTAGATGCTAAGTAACATCTAACTGCGAAGCTTTCCTTTGCCCAGAAACACATATCCTTTTGTGGTTCAGATTAGTTGGAATGCAGAAGAGTTGCAAACATAGTAAACAGTTAGGAAGGGGTCAAGGGACTGACAAGTTTTAAAGCTAGACCCTGCCTGGTCTACTGGCAGTAGCAGAGTCTTGGATCTCACCTCATACATTTGAATAGTGGGTCAGACAGAGTTTCCAATTTGTTTGATCTTTTTCCCTTGGGACTTGTTCTTTTCCCAGTTCTTAGAGGGCCTCTTACCAGGCTTCTCACCCATTAGCCTTTCCTCAATTATTTGTAAAATAACAATCTCCTTTCTTGTCATAGTTTGGGGAAAAACTTATCAGGACCCACGGACCTACTCTGGAAAGTGAGTCATGACCAAAGACCCTTTGTCAAATTACTCACCTCTGTTAGCCAGGTTCCCCTGGAGGCTCCTTTGCAGGAAAGTTTATCAGTGTTTTAATGAAATTTCTCAGAGAAGTACTTACTTCCATTCCTTACACATGCATAATATCATGTTAGATGATTCTGAAATTGGTAAGAAGTATTCAGGCAGTAGGATGTCCCAGTTACAGATCTCCTATATGAGAGATATGTTGTGGCCAAAGTGGAGATTCAAGGTCAAAGGAAGTGGCAGCAGTGTCTCCAAAAAGCCAGAGGTCTCTGGCTTTTAATCCTAAAGAGTTCATTTTTTACCAGATGATGGCCTGTGTTTGAACAGATCAGAGACTGACCCAGGGGGAGCTTGATAAGGTTCCATAGCCTAATTCTTATTCCTCCTGCCCACAGACACATCATGGCAAATATCTTAACCATTTCACCTGACTTCCTGCTTATGTGCCTTCTCAGACACTCGGATAAATTCGATCTCCAAGCTTTCAAGTGAAACATCTTATACAATAATACCTTGGTTTACTAATGCTTCTGTTCATATACAAGTTGAATCCCAAACAAAAATAGTTAACAAAATTTTGCAACTGTTCACAAACTTCACATTGGGTAATAAACACAACCATGGTCATCTTCCTCATGCAAACATCAGTGGGGCCATCTTCCCCCAAATCATAAAACAAATTAAGTTAGTGAACTGAGGTACCACTGTATTCCTGTGTAATGAGGCATGGTCTATGTACCGACTTGCAGATCAGATAGACTGGCCCCTTAACAGCTGCCTGTAGGACAGCACTGTACTCCAATTGTATCTTTTTTTTTTTTGCAAGAGACAGAGAAAATGGTTAGAGGTGTCTCATGGCCAAGCGTTCATGGCCTTCTACAAAGATACAAACTTTGCTGTAGAATTAATCCCTCCTGCGGAGCTGATGCTGCTGAGGACTTTCTTGTGTTTTCCCCTCCTGCCTTAGGCTCCATCCTTACAAACCTGCATCATCAGTGCTCCTGCCGGATAAAGACAACCTCCTAAGCCCATTCTGTGTAAAGTCTGGGTCTGTCTACTTTAAGATCCTCCAATTCAACATCTAAGCCTGTTACGATCCTACCCCTTTAAGAAGTTACTCACACAGGGCTACTAAGTTTAGGTCCTTTTTTTAGTCATCCATATCAAACATTGCAAAGAGAAACTGCCTAAATATCTGAAAACCCTGAGAAATTTGTTGTTGGATTCCACAGCATGGGTTTTAGTTACTTTTGTCATTGCTGAGACAAGATACCCAGTATCCACAAGTAAAAGTAAGAAAAGTTTCAGCTCATAGTTTGTAGATGTTTCGGTCCATGGTGGGCTGGCTCAAGGGCAAGGGGATATGGCAGAGGAGAAAGGGAGAGGAGAAGCAGTCCATGGCAGGGCAAGCAGGATGTAGTAATCCTTTTTTTCCATCATGACTATAAGCTGCTTGATTGGTGCCACTCACACCCAGGGTGGGGCTTCCATTATTCACTGCCAGAACTATTCTAAACCAATGTAGTCATTACACACCCTTAGTCCATATTCATACACCTTAATATGCATTGTTATAACTTAGCTCTAGCTATTTCTGAAAATCGCCACCTATGGTGGTACGAGATTTTTGTGGAGGACGTCTAGATACAGTCCATTGCACTCTGACAGTGGCTTTTGATCTGAACTGGTGGGATGTCTAGTTCATCCTGGTTTCCTGCTGCACAGAAATAGACAGAGAGAATATTAGAAGAGACTCAAGACAGGCAGATGGTAAGGTCTTTGTGACTGTACCTGATGGTAATCAGCCAAGCAATGCATTATTCAGGCCACAAGAGGGGCCCGGATGGGAGTGTAACACAGGAGATAGAAAACCCAAATGGAGGTTGCACCTCTAAGCCATGTTAAATACGTCCAAGTCTACAAGTTATAGTAAAGTCAGAACCATCAGTCAGGGGTCTGATGAAGATCCAGTAACTTTTCAAAGAGGCATTCTATAAATACATTAATTCAAACCCAGACTCTAGAGAGGGGCAAATTATCCTGGGGTATTATTTTATTAGCCAGTCAGCTCCAGAAACTCCAAAAGGCCCACAAACTGGGATAAATCAATAGGTCAATGTGGCTTACATGGTCATTAACAAGCCTGCTAAAGAAGAGCACAAATGGGAGTAAAGGAGAAAAGGCAGGCTAACACCTTGCTGACCGTAATGGATAAGGCTCATGATAAAGCCCATTTCATCAAAGGGAATGGAGGTAACCCGAAAGGTGCTGGAGGTAAGTCTGTGCCTTTAGGTGCAAGAATCAGGGTATAGGAGAGCACCTAACGTCCACTGAATATGGATGAGGATTTATTCCCCAAAAGAGGTGAAGTCATCTGCTCTTGTGGTGGACAGGGAAAAATGCCTGAACTGTAACTGATGGTACCTGAGGCAGCCTGTGTGACCCCACATAATAACATCACCATCACCTTATACTATAGCATCCTTGGGGAACTCAGGAGTCTGTGATAAGCAAATTATATTCCTTCTTGATAGTGGAGCATTTTACTTAATCTTACCTTCTTATGGGATAAATTATTGTCCTGTTCCTAAGTTGATGTGAGCCAGAAATGAATTAACCAGTCTGTTTTCTTTACCTGTATCTGAATTACCTGTTTGGGGATTTTTTCCAAGCTGCCTTCATGGTAATAACAAAATGATCCATACCAGTAATTAGAGGTGATATACAGGGCCATTCTGTCACTCAAACATCTGGAAACCCCTGTGCGAGTTGCCAGAGACCTGGGCAAATTGGCTCCTTTGGGCCTAATTCCTCTACCAGGAGATGATGTGGCATCAGAGTATAGTGACATCTCAGTAATCATTCAGCTGAAGAACTCCAATCTATACACTCACAAAAGGCAATACTCCCTTAAATGAGAAACTAGACTGAGGCTAAGACCCATTATGGATCATTTTTTGGCCAAAGGGTGCTTGCTGATGACATGCCAGTCTCCATGCAGCACAATTATTTTATCAGTAGCCAGGCCTTCAGGAGAATATTGCCTGGTACAAGGTCTCAGAATCATCAGTGAGGCTGTGGTATCTAGTCACCAATCTTCTGTGCACAGAGTCTGAGAGACGCTAACTAGTTCTCTGTCCTTGAACTCAAAGGTGACT
This sequence comes from Cavia porcellus, assembly GCF_034190915.1. Classification (NCBI taxonomy): domain Eukaryota; kingdom Metazoa; phylum Chordata; class Mammalia; order Rodentia; family Caviidae; genus Cavia; species Cavia porcellus. The sequence goes on along the minus strand of NW_026947507.1, from coordinate 6,655,679 downwards.
TCTTTTTCTTTTCTCAGTGAATCTTTGTTTACAATGCCCCCCCTTTTTTTGCTTTTTAATGAGGGATCACCAAATTGGCCTCCACCAAAAATGTACTTAATCTTGCCTCAAGAGTTTTACCTCTCCAAGGTAAAACACAAGCTTCCTGAAGGACAAAAAGGACAATAAACCTGAGAATCAGTAGATGGCCTTGAGTTTCTTTTTGAAAAGAAAACACCAGTTAGCCTGCTGAGTCAGATAAGTAACCTGGCTTTTTTCCTCTGACTAGATCAGCTCTATCCTAGAAATGAAGTCCCTCCTTGTATGTCTTGAGTAGCTTTGTTACTCTCTTGCTTCACACAGTTTACTCTTGATATCTTCAGCCTGAGTAATAAAATGACCTCTTTTGACCTTTTCTTGTTTTTGGAGGGACACTGTTTGGTGGCTCAAAGGTTGCTTCTGGGAGAAGTAATGCTCAGTGATTGCTTTACAGGACCTTAAGTCTAACCTGTCTCTTTCTCAATTCTACTAACTTCAAATTAGGCAAACAATGTTAGCTTTATCTTTCCCTGTCCTCCCATCAGAATACTATGGTGCCTATCCCAGCTCAACCCTGGGCTACTGGAAAAATGACCCACGACTCCAAATAGCAAGGGGCTGGCCCTTTGGGTTAATGTCCTTAGGTAGCCTACATGTCTTTTAGCTCAACAAAATGGCCAGGATCCTCTCAGCCAGGAGCAGTATCCTATCAAGTACTCAGGTTTTTTCCACAAGACTGTCCCTTTGGGGCATAAGATTCATTCATACACTGCATAAATTCCAGGCATACCTCTGTGTAAATAAGACTCAAGGCCAGGGCTGGACTAAGATTTAATCCTACTGAGAAACGCCCTATGCAGTTGTAGAGGCGTTGGTCTGTGTTGGCTGGCTCCAAGGCAGGAAAGCACAGCACGTGGCATCACAGAGGAGGAACAGCCCACGGCAGGACGGGCAGAAGGGATCAAAGCAGCAAAGTACTGAGATGAGAACAGCAGCAGGCAAATCTGCATTTATATTTCATCAGGCTAGCCACACTGTGGAGAACAGCAATACCCAGGGTGGGTCCCTGGGTTACCCCAGCATTTCTGAAAGACATCAACTATGAATTCGTATAGCTTTAGGGGGACATCTAAATATAAAAATAACAAACCAGCTGGGTGTGGAGGCGCATACCTGTAATCTCAGCACTTGGGAGGCCGAAACAGGAAGATTGTTGTAAATTCAAGGCCAGCCTAACAGCCTAGGCTACAAAGTGAGCTCAAGGCCAGCCTGAACTGCATAGTGAACGCGTATCTCAAAAAGACAAAAAAATAAATAAACTGTCACTCCTTTAAAAGAAGTAAACCGTAACAGTTAAAAAACAAGGGGTTAAGACGCTGCCAGGGAAGGCCTTCCAATTGTGTTTCTATCTCTCTCATCTCATGATCAGTGACTATTTGTTGGTTTCCAGTTACAAAAACAATACTGAACCAGTGATAGCAAATATCAAAAGAAAATTTATACACTGGGAAAATAGAATTACTGAAGCTACTCCTTATGCATCTTATGGACCCTTTTAGCCCTCAGCAAACACAAGACAGGATGTCATAAAGAAGAGATAAGGCAGAATGCAGAATCTGCCCAGGGCCAGGACATCAATTTACACCACACATTTGGAGTCTTTGACCATGGATGTTTGCTCAAATCTCCTCCCCTGAAGACCCTGAGCTTCTTACAGATACCTTGCCTGGTCTCCCCACCTGACTGCCTTTGTCCAAGTTTAATGAAAGGCTCTGCTCTCCTCACTACCACACAGATGGCCCTTTCACCCTCTGTCTGTCTATACCTAGGCACAATAAGTTCTACATCAGGTCATCTTTACACAAACCTGGAGTCCTTGAGGAATCTCTGTTTCATGCTGTTCCCTACATAAACTTTGGTACTTTTTCCTTACTGTTGCCTGCCATGGCCAGTTCTTTTTCATGCACGAGAACCCAGGATCCCCTGTGGGTTTCCACTACACACAGTAACACAGAGATGCTGTTGCATGGTTTTTCTTTTCTTTTTTCTTTTTGTTACCAGGAATGGAACCCAGGACTTTGCATGTGCCAGGCAGGTGCTGTGCCACTGAGCTATAACCCCAGCCCTGTTGGGTGTTTCTTATTGGCTTTTCTGATATTCACCTTCACGATGACCCAAACCACATTTAACATGTGACAACCTAAGACTCCTAATGATTCTTAACTGAAACGAAGACTTTCCAGAATGGATGAATCTTTTGCTGAAATTAGAAGATTTATAAAATAGTGGAATGTAGAGAGAAAGAAAGAAAAGTGAGGCTTCTGGGTGAATGTAGTAGCACAGAAAATGAAAAAAAGTAGAAATAATCATTGTGTAAATGGGGGCATCAAATGTTTTCTGGAACAGAAATAATAAAGGGTATAGAATAATAGTGCTAGTTATGCAAACTGTGGAGTACATACATGAGGACTTGTAGGATGATTGAGCTGTCCTTGGAAAAGAGAATATAAAAAATAAAGGAAGTGTTTAGTTTGGCTTGGTGACAAATGCATGTAACTCCAGCACGTTAGAGCCTTAGTAAGAGAATCTTTAGTTCAGTATCAGCCTAGGCTACTTCATGATTTCATGAGTTCAAGGCTGGCCTGGACTAGGTAGTGAAACTTTGGGTTAAACAGACAAGCAAGCAAGCAAGCAAGCAAGCAGATAAACAATCAAATACTGTTTTCCAAGGTTTAGCTTTCTGCGTATGTGCAGATTTAAATAGGAAGGGAACCCAGAGCTGAGGACATCAAATAAGAAGCAAGGAAATGAAGGCCTTGCTGAGGATGATACATGGAAGTCAAAAGTCAAGTTAGATGTGAGACCTATTTTGAAAAAGAAAGTGGACAAAATTTATGGAAGCCTGAATATAGGTTGAAATTCAGGTTACTTATGAGTATTATAAATTCTTTGATTTGAAAAGAGGGGATTAGGTGTAAAAAAGATGAGGATTCTAGATTTAAATACATTGAATTGAAATATGAGAGCATGAGATATGCAAATAGAGATAGGGAGGGAGTAGTTATGACTGTAACTATAAATCAAGGTCCTAAGACCAGAGGCAATAATTGAAACGTGAAAATTGAGAAACTCTTGAGTATTTGCATTGTCAAATGTACTTTTCTTATCATAAACATGCTAGCATATTATAGGAACATCTGAGAAATTTTCATTTCTTCACTTAAGTGGCATTAAAAATCATACTTAAAAGTTTAAAAAACTTACTATTTCATGGAAACTAACTATTATAGAAGATACAGTTCTCAAGGTATTATAATTTAACAAATTTACTTACTTGGCATTTTGGGATTCATTTTCATTTGATTAAGTATAAGATTGTATTTTCTGGGGTTGTAATTCTGATGTGTTTGTTGGGTTACTTCTGAATTCTAAGGTCAGAACTGGAAAAATTCTCTATTAGATAGATCCTTCTTTCATTTTCCTGTAAGTGCTTCCTGATAGCTTTTAAAGTAACATCTATCATGTTAAGGTAAGCAAGAAATGTCTATTATATTTAGCTATTAAAAATAGTGAAAGAAGCTGGGTATGGAGATACATGCTTGCAATCCTAGCATTTTGGTAGGCTGAGGCAAGAGGATTGCAAGCTTGAGCCCAACCTGGGCAATTTAGCAACTTAATGAGACCATGTATCAGAAAATTAAAAAAAAAACTGGGAATATAAAAAAGGACAGTGCAAAAGCCCTGTGTTCAGTTTCCAGGAGCACTGAAAAACAATTGTGAAAGATATTTTCAACAATGCCAACAGATTGGTTTAATCACCATGAAATTAGATGAGAAGCTCGCAGTGGTCCTCACTGGTCTTGTGGGACCAATTTGTGGACCTGGCTACCCTCTGAATGGATAGGAAGATGCACATTAGGATTTGCATGGTTACAAGGCAGGAGTGCCTTGGACACATCTGCAAATTTAGCCCACCTACAACATGGATGGTCCAGAAATGTTTTCCACTGGTATGATCACTTGTCTTCTATCTGTATGAGTTCTCTATAATTAAAAGAAGTCATGCAACCTATCAAGGACTTAACTAACTATATGCAATAGGCCTTAAATGACACTGCAACTCATCTGTCTCTCCTAAATGAAGAAGTAAAATTAATGAGACAAGCTGCCTTTCAAAATCAGATGGCATTTGACATTCTAATAGCAGCACAAGGGATTACTTGTACAATTGTAAAAACTGAATGCTGTATGTACATTCTTGATCCTGCTACTAATATCTCAAAAGCTGCTCAAGATATCAGGTGACAAATCATTGATATATCAGACTAAAATTCCCTGGATCGTATCCTCCATATAGGAAGCCGTTACTAGTTTCTCTTGATGGAAATGTTTGTTAACTGTAATTATCCTGTTGATTCCATTATTTGGTCCATGCATACTTAAATGTTTCTTTGACTTTGTCTCCTCCAGACTTAAAGCTGTATGCATACCCAAGATGAAGATGCCTGGTGTCTATTGGGGGCCTTTAGATGGATTCTCTGTGGAATATCTCTGACTCCTAATCAACAACTATGACCCCCTTTCGCCTGAACAAGCCAGATCAATCATCACCCATTTCTGCCTCATGGCATCTTCAGATGGGATAATGTTATAGGCAACTGAGTTAGATAAAAATATTATAGGTAGTCAGACAGGATTACACCTTCAAAGGAGCCAATAAGACCAGATATCTTGCAACCTTGGAGGAGACAGACACTTTCACATTAGGTCAGATCTCAAGACAAAAGACAAAACAAGTACAAGCACACCTTAAGTATAAACATCAGGGATTGATATTCTAAATAGATATGGATCACCCTGAGGCAGCCAGAAGGAGCCACTAACCCAACTCTTAAAGGTAAGCACTGTGTTCTGTATTCATGCCCACTTGCTACCTGACTTGCCTCCTCATTTAATTAATATTACCTGAGCAGTTACACTCAGAATCTTATTGGTTGACCATAGTTCTGTTTTAGCTCGTTGACCGTAGTTCTGTCTTACCTCATGCCCACTTGCCTTACAAGTTGCCATTTTCTGTATTTTGAACCCTCCTCACCTTGTGATTTTGCTCTATGAAAATCTCTAGAGAAGAAAGGGTCCCTCGGCAACCCACTCCGGACCCCTTCTGTCTGCCTAGAGTTCATGTCACAGTTGAACTGAAAGTGCAAAAATCTGTTGTGTTTCTGTAGTCAATATCCTAAAGAGTAAGGCTTTAGTTATTACCAGATACCTCCAGGGAATGTAAACGTGCATTTTTTGACTGTTTCCAAATAGTGGTGGACTGATAGGCATATTTCAACTACATTTTTAAAGCTCATCCTTACGTGTTCCATCTTTTTGCTACTTTATTATCTTCCCTTCAAAACCCATTAAACCACTTTTTCTTTTCAGCTGCACATAATAATTATAATTTTCCCTCCCGAGAGGTGGTTTAACACAATAAAATCTGACAGTTCTATAATCTGTAGACTTAATGCTCTACTGGCAAATAAACTGGAACTGTCACCTCCTGACAGTGGTGCTGATAGCTACTTTATGTTTGATTTCACAGATAAATAGTGTAAGTTCCTAACAAAATTCTCCTACTTCTGAGTTGTAGGGAGTTAACTCCTGAGAAGCAAATTTTACACACTGCAGGGTTTTTCTTGAGTCTCATGCTCTGTTTTTGTATTCAGTTTTGATAATGATGTTACTGTCCAAAAAATTTCCACGCAGGGCAGGCACCACATCATGGGTTAGGGAGGAGATAGGTCATATTATCATTTCATACACTGTGCTGTCCCAGGCATTGTCCCCTGCACTATCATGATTACTGCCAATAGGTAGGAGCCTGGATTGCAGTATGTTTAATTTTTGTCTATGAGATTAGCATTAGTTTTTAGTTTATTTTCATTACATATGATACTGAGATTGAAAGTGCCTTCTGCCCTGAGGCCCAAAGTCTCTTTAATCCTGAATATCTTGTTTCATTTAGAAAAAGAGCTTCTGGAATTTATTTTTAAAAATATGCAAAGGACCATAGAGTGATTCACAGTTTTTGTGTGTGAGTGAAGATTTTTAAAGATACCCACAGGATAGAGTATAAGCCCTCTCTTCAGTAATAATTAAAGCAAGAAAAAGCACAACCTGGATTGTTGAAAAAAATAAATCAACATGGATGCCAAACTTTGTTTTAACATGCTACAAAATGAGATGAGTATGATATTTCAAAGAATAAACATGGCACAGTCTAGTAACTTCTAGAGAACCTCCTCACAGTTACTGGAAAGGGAAGTTCTAAAATGGAGAGCTTATTTAATTAATAAGATGTGTCTCAGCAGTTAAGACGTAGTCAAACTTGTCTTGTCTCAGTGATCTCTTACTGCTTTCCATTCTCCTTCCCTTCCTTCCTCTCTTCATTCTTTCTCATTTACTTGCCTTCTAAAAGTATTTCCCTCTGTAAGCCTTTTGATTGCTATCTGTTTGTATTTCTTTCTTCCATTCTGTTGAAATAAATATTTTCTAGTTTCTGGGCTTAGATTTTTATGTTTTTTACTTGAAAGATGAAAATTCACACCAACTCACACTGAATTTAATTATTAATTTTCCTGTGGAAAGGATGAACAGAGAGAGCAACAGTGAATAAAATATAGAGATAAAGCAAAATAACAAAAAACAATAGAGGATGACAAATGTGGATAGTAAAGGGCAGCTTAGGAAGTTTCAGTTGGAAATGAGGAATCCACTGGAAAATGGTCTAGAAGTCATGCATGTTACATATGGTAAAATTTTTGTCTACATCTCACATCTCACTGTCCTGTGCTCTTATTACTAGACTAGAGATTATAGGACTTAATATTTTCCTTGTCGAGTTTCAGTCTCATTTTGATAATATTTTCTTCTCTCTCTCTTTCTCTTAGGATGGAAATTTTTATCCTGCACCATTGTATATTGGCAGTATATAACTTGCTTTTTGACTTTTCAGGGCTTTACAACTAAGAGTTTGCCTTAAATTTCAGAGGAGACTCTGACTTAAAATTTTGAGACTGTGGGAATCAGTGCATTTTCAGTTGTACATGGGACCATTGTATCATGTTAGGTGTAATTATGAACATTTAAAGTGTTTATTTCTATATTAAGAATGATTTAAGGTGATGTATTTTGGTGTCAAGTTGGCAAGTAGAATGTAATGGTTAAGCTTTTCAACTTGATTGGCTTGGGAGCTGCCCAGGGGAGTAAAGTGCAATTCTGAATGTGTCTGTAGAGGTCACGGAGTTCTAAACTTGGTGTCTTACTTACTTTTCTCTAATTGCTGAGATGAAATACCAGACACTCAAAGTTAAAAGAAGAAAAGCTTATTTGGCTCACAGTTTGTGGAGGTTTCAGTCCATAGTTGGTGGATGGCACAGAAGCATCCTAGAAGAGAAATGGTCTGTGGCAGCAGTAGACAGCAAAAGCAACAACAGAAAGGGAATCGGGGAGAGAGACAGAGACAGAGAGAGACAAAGAGGGAGTGAAGGAAAGAGAGAGGGGGAGGGAGAGAGAGAGAGAGAGAGAGAGAGAGAGAGAGAGAGAGTCCAATCCAGTCAGTGATCCAGCAATCACTCATTCTTAATTCCAACATTACACTACTAATCAATCACAACTACTCTAGATTCAACTACCTCTGAAAAAGCCCCATATAAAAGTGCATGGGTTTTTTGGGGAACATCTGGACACAAATCATCACACTTGGTGTCTATTGGTGTCCCTTACCCCTTGCTCTCTCTCTGTTATTCTCTTGCTGTGATTCTTAGCTGCCCCGTGCCTTTGTCTTGCCTCGATGTCTGCCTTGGAGCCAGGTGACTGTGGACTGAATCCTCTGAAACCATGAGCTCAGTATACTATTTCTTCCTTCAGTTGTGATGTTCAGTGTTATACCTCAGCAATGGTGTCTTAGTCAATTTCCTCACTGCTAGGACAAAATACCTGACACCCTCAATTTAAAGGTGGAGAAGTTTATTTTGGCTCATGTTTCAGAAGTTTCAGTACATGTTTGGCATTTTAAACACAAAAACAGCATGGTCAAAGGGCATGGTGGATGAAAGCTGCTCATTCCAAAGACAGAGATAAACCCTTCCAGGTCATCCTCCTAGTGACCTGTCCCTTCTGTCCAGACTCCAGCTCCTAAAGCAGGTCAGCTATCTTGCTGCTTGATTCATCACCTTTTAAGACCCCACCTACGAGTGCAGGAGGCTATTAGAAGGCACATCTACAGATCTTTTCTTGAGCTCTTTTCCCTTTCTTTCAGGTTCCTTTGTTTTTGTTTTGTTTTTTTTTTTTTTTTTTTTTTTTTTTTTTGCTGAGCAATTAGTCCTACATTGTTGCCATTGTTTTGTTGGGTTAGGGTCTTGTGGTAGGCTTTTGTCTCTAACTCCTTAACTTTACTAGGTTCTACTTTGGTTTCTCTTTTCTGTACACAACCTGAAAACTATTTCTGGGCTGTGCACTTGAACACATAGGGCTTACTTCTTTTAAGGATCACTGTCCTTCATTGCTTGACAGAGTGTATAACAAATTTTCCTTCATGTATTTTTGTATTTGTTAAGCATAAATTCAATAGCTTTCATTCCATTTTTATCAAATCTGGAATTCTTCAGATGCAAAAATCATCTTATCCTCTCTGTAACAATGGAAAGTTAAATTCTCGCTTACCTGAATGATTGAATATTTGTAGTTATTAAGGCATTCATACTGTCATAGAGTACAGATTATGTCATTTGAAATAACCTTTTCAGCTAGACTTCATAAATAACAATTTCAAAATATGTATGACCTATCACAAATTCTAAAAGGTGTTAAATATATGACTTGTAAATTTATCACTGGAAAATAAGGGAAAAAGAAAACCTAGATTTGTATCTTATACAGTCATTTTATTTGGAACTTATAAATCTCTTTAATATATTTGATATTGAAAAACTAGTGGGCCACTCCTCAAGAACTTTCATAAGAAAAAGACGAGAGCTGAGATCAGTGACAAAGTCATGTGGTTATTTGTAGACATTGTCCTCCTTGGGCTCCTAAATGCCTTGCTGAATGTGTCAGGATTGAAAATCACTGTGTCTTCTCTTACCCAAGTCACTTCTTGGATTATTTGTGCAACTGGGTAAACTTGAGAGATAAAGTAGCTTTTCCTTCAAGACAGAGAACATGGTTACTGTCCCTTTCTCTAATAGTAGTGAATACCTATGGCCAGTGTTCTTCAAATGCAGTGCAAATTTACTGCGTACGTAGCATCCACCTGGGTCATGCAGTGTCACCTCTACGTGACTGCAGGTAAGAAAACTGACAAGAAGGTTCTAATGCTCACGTTGGTGGTTGTACTGGGGTAATGAAGTCCTTGGTCTCTGCCTGAGGATCTATATCTTCTGTTGTATCCTGGAAGTAGTTACAAGCTATTAGATTTATTATATTCTAAGTAAGATAAAGTCAAATCTCAGCCTAAACTGCAGTTTTTCAGTCATTGGCTTTAATCTACTGTTTTTCTTCTTTAGTTGTATGAAAATGATAACTTTAGCAATACTTCCTTTTATAATTAAAGATTCAAACGCATTTTCAAAGATTTCCTCATATGTAATTGTGTCAAAATTGAATCATAATTTAAAATATGGATTGTTTCTTCATATAAATATTTCAGTACTTTAGTCCTTTTACTTTGTGTTACTTGTCGATCTTTGCTAAATAGTTCAATATAATGCAATTCATTCTGATTTACTTAACCAAATCTCTTATATCTGAATTTGTATGTTTGTACATATCAAGGGAAAATATCTAGCAAAAAGAAAAATAAATTCAGTTAAAATAAACATTATGTAAATTAAATATTTAAAATTTTTTCTTCTTTTTTCCTTCCTCACTTTTCTTTCTCTTTTGTTATACTGATATCTCATATTTTCTATCACCATGCTTCTAACGTTTCAATTCTATTCAGTAGATGAATTGTCTAATTCTGTACATGCTTACTTCCCATAAAGTGCTATGTGTTATTTTATCTTTCTCTCTTTAGTATAATAACATAAAAGGCCTTATTATGTATTGTAAAAGGGTATTTGATAAGAGTTAGGTGAAATTCTCCTAGGATGGATCCAAGGAGGTTCCCCAAAGCAGAAATAGGGAACTTTGATTCACTTCATTCACTAGGTTTGCTGACAATGAGACTATCACAAATGAGCACTTGGAACAAAAATTCTGCTATTAAAAATAATTTTGTTTAAATAAATGTGTTCCATTAAAAGACAAATTAAATATCTGTATTAGAGCCAGATGAAGATTAATGTGACAATAACTGGCTTTCAAGAACAGACTTGAACTCAATTCTTGCCTGTAATTTGAGTTATACAAAAGGAGATCAACAGATGTACTTACTTTGAAAGCTGGGAAGATAGTAAAAATTAGCAGATTTTATGTTAACGATTGGCCCATTAGACTTTGAGTGGGGAGATGGGTCTTCAGTTGAAGTGTAGCCTAGTAGTGATATGTAAAGCAGGTGGTGTAGTGTAAGTGAACATCATACAGGCATTCTGGAACAGAAGAAATCAGATGCAAAGAAATAAAAGTGTCTGGGGTTAACGTTAGGTTCAGGTTTCCAGTGGCAACTCCAGCTCCATTAATGAGAAGTAACAATAGAGAAGTCTTGTCTCAGTTTCCTCACCTCTAAAATTAAACAAGTTGATACACTATGCTTCTTTGGTGTTAGGCAATTAGGAGTGCTTTTTTTTCAGTAAATAATCATTAACATAGGACTGCTTTTATTTTTTTTCTAAAAAGTAGAAAAAATTTTCTTTAATTTTCAAAAAAGATAGAAAAATGTTAATATTAGACATACCTATCTCCTTCACAGCTGGTCTTATGAATATCAAATTTTAGAATAAGGGGGAACTTTCAAGTGGAAACTATCCTTCATTTAGTTCAGTACTAATATATGTGTTTTCTCTGAGGTAAGAAAGCACTTATAGCATCAGGATTATGCTGGGTTTTCTAGTTTTGGACAATCTGGAAAAAAGGAATTTAGTATATACCTCTTATCAAATATCTTCATTTGGAAAGACCTTTTTCTTCTTATCAGGACTTATTATTCTCTGTATCTTACCAACTTCCTCCTTTGAGTGATGAGTTGATGGGCTTGGTTCTACATGAATTTTTTCTGACAATGTAAAGGGTAAACTATACAAAGAGTAGGGGGGGGATCTATTGATCTTGATAACAAAGTCTGAAAAAGGAGATCCTGCTTGGTGCTTTGCAGGCATTTGTTTATGTAAACATACCCACAATGGTGCATCACAGACCCAAATACAGAGCACAAGAATGGACTAAGTCCTGCTGACTGGAAAACAGAGCAAATCAACCCCTAGAGGAATAAAAGAATGAAAACATTTAGGTTGTGAATGTTATATGTACAACTTCATATTGAGGTCTATTTTACTTGTGTTGGTATGTGTTTCTACCAACATATTTTGATTACCACTGAATAGAGGATTAGGAGAACTTTTGAAATTTATCCTCCTATTGTAATTTATAAAGCCGCCCTCTATTCTGATTGACTATTAATAAAACACACGCTGTGCCAACAGCTATAAATGAATCCATTCTTTAAAGCTGGATATACCTTTTCCTTCCTTCCTCCCTCTTCAGACTAAGCTATTTAAGTATTTATAATAAGCAAATGCCACTGGGTTAAAATACTGCAAATAACTGAGTTTTAAGCTGGATTATTTTAAAGGTCACTAGACACAAGTGCTTCATGTAGTGATAAATCCTTGCACTTGAAAATAATGTGCTGTTTTATTCTGAGAAATATTAACAATTTGAATAAAAAAATCCTAAGCTTCTGGCAAAGGTCAAAAAATTCAATTTGAAATTCAGTTCTCATGCATTGAGAAACTGTGCTAGATTTTTACATTAGTCCTGAGAAAGTCTCAATTGGTTTGAAGAAGCTTCATATATGCACATATTTCAGCTCCTTTGCATGTGATTTCCCTTTTAGCGTTAGAAAGATCTTCAGAGTTGGAATTATTTTAATTAATTAATTTATTTTTTGCTGAGAGATTAGAAAGGTTTTTTTTTTTCCTCTTCAGTCTTATGGCAAGCTAAGAAAGTGCTTTACCACTGACCTCTAGCTCGGGCCCGGAGAAGTCTTTCTATACTAGTACAATCTGTCCCAGGACAGGCAAGGTGTCTAATTTGGTCTTATTTAACTCTACTGGGATTCAGATAGACTCTCATTTTCTTGCCACATTGCTTCAAAGCGAACATTCAATATGAAATGACACCCACAGGGATTTCTCAGTGCTGGTTTATGGTGCTCTTGTGAGTTGTTTGGAGAAGCTATCAGAACCAGTGTGGCTTGCTTGGTGCATCCTTGTTGGATAAATCTGACTCATCACAGGTTGAAAGCATGATGAAATGCCATACGCTTCTATAGCTGTTGTTTTTTTATCTTCATGCATTGTATTGCTGGTGTAACTAAAAAAGAAAATAAGATTTCTTTTCATCACAGAATAGAGAGAAATGACAACATGGTACCAATTTTCAAAGCATGTTTTCCTCCCAGAATCTGAAAATTTTCAATTGCAATTTCAATATAAGATGTGCTGGATATATTTTATGTGCTAATCAGCATTATACTGGTCCAGTTTTTTGTTCTATTGATTCTGTAGCAACCATCAGTGTACTTACGTAGCCTGAGGATGGCTTGCTTCAGCAGCATTGGTTAACATCTTTTAGTTTCTTCTCCTGTTGGCTTCCCTGTTCTACTTCTACACACTTGGACCAATGTTAGAATCCAGGAGAAAATTACCTTTCAGTTCCAAATATTTGGGAAGATACTCTAACTCACCTTCCTTGGTGTTCCCAGCTAGGATTGAGACAAAATATATGGGATGCCCAGTTGAATTTAGAAATTCTCTTAAACAACAAAAATTATAAGTATTTCAAATATTGCATGAGATTTGCTTTTACTAAACAAAGTTTTATTTAGAGAGGTGTTGTATACTTTTACTTGCTAAATCTGGTGACCCTATAGCAAAGAAATTGAGACTTAGTTATCCACAGCAGTATCAAGTGTAACATCTAGCACCCTTCAATTGGATTTACTTTTTTTTGCTTATTTCGTTCTTTCCAATCCCTTACTTCAGTTTCTTGGCCTTGTATCCTTAAGCAAACTCCCTATGTGCAAACGACTATCTTGTATTCTGCTTTTCTTGGGAAAGCCAAGCTAAAGTACAAGATAAAATTGGAAGCAATATTATTTTGGAAGCAAGGTTATTTTTGACTTTTGGTATTTTCTAAGTAATCATGTTTCCCATAGTCCTATGCATTTAGAATCTAGATAAAATATTAGAGCTGTGAAATTTATAATTCTGTAGATGTTCAACTGTTTTTATCTTCCTAGATATCTATAATTCCAAAGTGATTACATACCTTTAGCTACCTCTGTTATATATTCATAATTCTGTGACTCAGTGAAGCATAGGTCCTGCATGTCTTGTTTTCATTCTGTCCACTGATACTCTAAATGTGAAAATCAGCTCTTTACTCAATCACTAAAAAATATACACATATATATTTATCAATGTAACATAATCACAAACATGTGAATATCATTGATACAATGGTATGCCTGTGGTTAAAAATATGTATATACGTAAGCATATTAATATAATTAATGATTAACTTTTTTTGCTAGTGATATTCTTTAAAAATGAATGTCCAGAATTTATGGGATGGCTGACTTATACTTCTATGTTATATTTTCATAAAAACATGAATATTTCCCTTTTTTAATAACGTAGTTTTGTTTCCAGAGAAATCATTAAGGTTTAACCATTAGTTTGAAAGTGTACTTGCATTTGAAGTTGATATTGTCTGATAGCTGTGAGGCAATTTTTCAGCTTCTGATCCAGTGAAAGATAGCTGTGCATGTGGGTTATTTCTCAGTCTCCCTCTCCGTCTCCTTCTCCTTTTCCTTCTCCATCTCCTTCTCCTTCTTCTTGTTTTTTAGTGCCAGGGATCAAACTTTCAGTCTCATGTTTGGCAGGCAGGCACTTCTGCCACTGAATCCACTAAATCCCCAGCCCAACAGTTTATAGCTTTACATAGTAAATGTTCTGAAGATAAGTTGTCATTTCATTCTTTCTATTTTAACCTGGCCTTGTATTTTTAAACTTTATTTTGTATCCTTTTTTGGTTGCAGTTCTTAGGTGCCTGGCTTCACAGCAAAAGAAAAATGAATGATTCTTAATGCTAATAGAGCTGTTTAATTAATTTGGTTAGGCAACTATATAGCAAGGTATTGCATATGGAAGCCAATCAGATCAATTTAAGGGTAAATTCTCACTAACAGTATGCCAATAAAACCTCATTTAAGGTTCAAAATTAAGGAATAAATAATAACTAATATTATGAAACAATATTGCATGTTTTGCTATTCTAGGGACCTGACTTATACTACTCTGTAAAAGGCAATGTCTTTACTTACGTTTTACCAAGAAGGTAAGTACTTCACCCGTATTCCCACAAATAGTAGATGAAAGATTCCAGTCTAGGTTTACTCAGAGTCAAGAGGCTAACTTATTTGGGGAATAGAATGTTACCAGGTGAAAGGGGAAGATAATTGGGATTGGTTGAGCCAAATGTCTTAGTGGCACAAAAAAGAATTTTTGGAATTACAAGTCAATCCAAAATATATTGCAATTTCTCTCTTTTCTTTCTATGTATTGATGAAGTTCTCAATAAGATTTGAATAAAGTGGTCATAAATTTTGTTCTGTTGTAAATAATGATCTGTCACTGATACTCATAAAGAAAATCTTGGATCTTTACACACAATGGATGTCTGAACTCTAATTTAAGGCTGGATTTTCCATCTCAGTTCAACTATCTGGAATTTCTATGGTTGGTCTGGTGACTAGGCTGATGAAGTACAGTTATTGCTTTGATAATGATTCAATCTCATTTTTCTTATATTAAAATATTCCACCCCAAAGCAAATCAAAAAGAATAAAGGCAAGTTAGGAGAAACATGCATTGGGAAAAATCTTTGCATGTTATTTCCAAGATAAAGATAAAATAATTCTTTGACATTGTTGTCATATAAGATTCACATTCTTTTGGGTCTTTGAACTTTAACTTCTTAAATATCTTTAATGTTGATAGGCAAGTGATATTTTTCATAGGTGGAGGAACATAGCAGCAGTCTATTTTTGGCTTCTGTCATTGGTTTATTTAAGCCCAGGAGAAAAAACTGGAACTTTGTTGTAGGATGATCTCTGACACCTGCTCCATTCACTGTAGAGATGATCAACTTTGTTTTGAATAAAAAGAAAAAATGAATTTTTACTCCTATCATCTCTTGGATCAATTATTTTCCATAGCAAGTCGCACTTCCTATTTGGATATTTTGTTAAAATTAAAGTTTTTTTTTGTATTAATTCATTTTTTTCTTTGAGGAGAAAATTTACTAAGGGATAAATATACACACATATGCGTACACATGTGTGCGTATGTGTTACCCCTGTAATTTTATTGCCTTTATAAAATTGGTTTCCAATTATGTGCGTGTTGTATGCAGAACAATTCATTCTGTTAGTGTATATTTGCCTAGTTCTTTGTTTGTAGGATTTTGCAAGAGATTGGGCTGAAGGACTGTAAACAAGAATCAATAATATACCAGAATAGAAAAACACTCCTCTTCAGCTTCTGTGAATGAAGTTTGAAGTGACAACAAATCCTGTTTGTAGAGCTGAGGTTATGGTGCTGGAGAATTTGTCTTGAACTATAAACCTTCTTCTCTTTCCTTAATCAGATAAACTGTCTGCCCTGGAAACACGAGTCTTTTATTTTCACAGACAGCTCTGTTTTTTTTTTTTTTTCCCCCCGTAAGAGGTTTTGTGTAGCCACAAGGACCCCTTTCAACCTAGAAGGAACTCATATTCAATTTGTGTAATTTTACTTTATTTCTGTTGTGGGAAAGAGAACATTTAAAAAATATTCTCATGAAGTTTTAAAAATTTATTTTGGGAAAATTTGAGGTGAGGAAATAATTCCTTGTTTCACTTTTCAAAGGACATTTGTTTCCACATTGTTCAAGGGGGACTATAATCATAAATCATTGACAAAGGCAAAACACATGTCTTTATCACATTATTATTGATGACTGAAGCTTAATTATGACAGACACACCTCAACTTTCAATAATAATAGTGTACATTTCATTTATATTACTTTGCATTTAAAATAGTTTGATCTTTTCACATCTTTCAATGGCAGAATGACTAAAAGATATTTTAATATAGTGACATAATTTTTACTTTTTCTAATTTGAAAACTGTTTGTCAATTATTTACTTTCCTCCATTTCCCTCTCTCTCTTTCCATGCTTTTCAACTATAATGAAAAAACATTTCCCCAAGTAGTTAGTTTTGCATGATATTGTCATACAATAAAACATTGTTTATGATTCTTTTTATATATTTTTACATGATTTCTTAGCAGGTTAGCCAATTTATTGTTTACTTTCATTCAATTGTTTTTATATGAAGTATTTTTATAGTAAGGTGTGCAGTTATGGGAGAACACGAGCATCTATTGCTGCGGTGTAAGTTTCTGACATAAACTCTGTCCCCTGATTCACCATTTTGCACAGTTCTGTGATGCATCATTAAGGACCATGAGCTTAGCAAATTGAACATCAACTCAGAATTCCAGCTATCATATCCAATACATTTTCCTTTGTGATTTTTCTCTAAAGTTCATGTCCAATATGATTTTAGGTACTGAGAGCTTCAGACAAAAGATAATCGGGAATTAGTATTAATTCTGTAAGGTAATTAATGATTTCCTAATATTTTGATGTGGAGCATAGTAAGGATCAAATCCAGGGACTTTGAACTGAGCTACATCCCTAACCTATTTATTAATTTTTAGATAGTTTATCACCAAATTGGTAACTTGCCCATGCTAGGCTCGAACTTGAGATCTTCCTGCCTCAGCCTCCTGTTTGTCTGGTATTACAGGCAGGCACCAACAGGTCTGCTATGATTTCCTAATTTTTACAAGAAGGAATACAAGTCTCAAAGAGTTGCTTGCCCTGGGTTATAAAATAATAGGTACTATTTTCCATCTTGTTGATTGTATTAAATCCTGGAGTCTGCTCTTCTGTCATTTAGAAATGACAGTGTATCGCATGAGTAGATTTTGTTATATAGCTATTTTCTTTTCCCAGTATCTACAGCTTTCTTCTCAGGGCTCAGCAGGTAAACATCTTAGGGCTACATTTTTCATGTGCTCAACATCTAAAAATCTATCAGGCATCATCTCATCCAGGAAGCCCATTATGAACTCTCTGTCCTATTTTGACACTTTTCACATCTCTGTCACAGATGCTCACCTCATTGTATTTTATTTACTTGCTTAAGTATCTGCCCAACCACTTTAGACTATAGATTTTGAGGGATTTGTGATTCATGGTCCAGCACAGTGCTGGCACATAGTGAGTGCTTACAAAACATCAAATAAATGCAGCAAAGGACGGACAAGAGAGCAGCTTAGGACTCGGGGAAGGGATGCAGCTGGCTCACATGGGCAGTCAGCAAAGCGCATGCATTTTGGGTGCCTGGAGCAGACATAGTCTCTGTATTGACTCATAGGGGAATTTTCTAAGAAATAGTCTGAAGAAAATTTTGTTATAATTTCTACTTTCTTCCATGGTGGAATATCTACTAGAAGCATCTAAAGTCAAGTAGATTAAGGTAAAACAACTTAATAGTGATCTTTTGAATTAAATAGCTACTTACATAATTTACAATATTTATGGAACAAAGAGCTAGAGGATTGTGTGTGTGTTTGTGTATGCATGTATGTGACTTTAGCTTTTGTATTGTAGGTACATAGTAAAGTTATTAGTAGTAAGAATAAGGAGAAGTTCATCTGCCTGGCCACTCTTTGCAAGGCATTTCTGGGGATCTAACGATATTCTAAGAATAAAGGTTTTTGTTACTAATGATAGACATTTTACTTTCACTTCACAGGTAAATTTGAGGTAGGCATGAACTTGATAATGAACACTGGTATGTATAAATATAGTTATTATATCAATAGTTCTAGGGAAGAGTTATTTAAATACTGAATATCAAGTGTAAGTCTGTCATTCTGCTCAGTTTCTACAAAGCAAAAGGAGAGGCAGTGATAATTATCTGTCTACCTCATGCCCTATAGGGGAGAATTTAAAACTTTTTCTGAGACAATAGAAACAGTGAAATCCTGGTTACACTCACAGACATCCATGGGCAGTCAGCAAAGCGCATGCATTTTGGGTACCTGGAGCAAACATAAATCCATTCATTTCTTGATGAGTAGTTTGCGTATGACTCACTTGTAAAAGAACACATATGAGATGAGAGTAGCTTAGAATAACATTTTCCCCAATGGGCTTGCTGGTGAATGTGTCCTATCTTTAGAATACCTGAACACATGCCAGCAATTAAATTAAATCAGTAATTATGACTAAGTAATGGTGTATTTAAAAAGATAGCCACACAGGGGCTGACTATGTGGACACATGTGTGTCTTTTAAAGGAATTGAACCACGTATTCATTGGTCCTATAAAATTGTAAAGTATGGTATAGTTTGGCGGAAGAGAGACACTTTTGAGGAAATCAGCTGGGTGACTGATAATTTTGATAAAAGGCAAAGCTGACAGAGTACCATAAACCCCAAAGATCCTTAGGACTTTTTAAACAGTTTTTTTTTCTGCAGTAGAATTTCACAAGTGCACAGAATACTTTGATTCCATTCATTACTGAACAAGAACTAAATCATTTTCTTCCAAAAGGACGACACTTCTGAAAGTATTTACTATTGTTAATGGACAGCTCTCTTCAAAGATACAAAGTTTTGCCCTCAGAAATTTTAGATTTAATTCTGATTAAAGTACTCGCTCTAATTCCTAACAGAATGCTGTACCCTAAAATACAGGAAACATCTGAAGACCTAGTAATTTCCATCTATGGCTGCCCTGCTCCAATAAACCATATATATGCTCTAGCGCCATCTGGCAAAATTTCGAGGTAATTCATTACAACTCCGCCCAAGGTCTAGTATGCAATTATCCAAAGTTTTCATCTTTTAATCATGCTGTATTATTTAGACTTTTGTTTCCATTTCTTTAAAATATAGCCCTTAGGGATATTTTTTAAAACTCAAGCCAAATAATATAATGTAGCAAGTGAAGTCCCACTTCTATAGAGAGGGATTCATTAGTGATAAGTTACTGACACATTGTAAAAGCATTTGCTTGTACCCTACATGGGAGGCTTTGATTAGTTTTGTGTTTTTGCAAGCTGGTCCGTGAAGTCACTCCAAAAGATGCATTTCTCCATCACATCAGCTTTGCAAACCTCGAGTGCTGAGGTTAGAGGGGCAGACTGAGAACAGAAGGTGAGTTGGGGGCGCTGGGGACAAAGGCAGGATCTGAGAAGCAGAAGATGGTTTCAAAGGGGAGACTCAGACAGGGTGGAGGGGGAGAGACTTGAAAAAGGAGACACTAAATAGAGAAAGTAGACCCAAGGACTCGGGGGTCAAACTGGGTTAAAGAAAGAAAAAGAATAAAAGAAGCTCAACAAAGAATAAAAAATAAAGATAAAAGAAGAAAGCCGAGCATAGAGATTTGTTTTCACCTTCATGGTTGGCACTCCTACGTGATACCACCCACTTGAAAACCGGGTTCCTAAACTGGAACCAAGTCGACACTGTGGATAGGGAGCCTGTCCCCCTATCATTCACTTGCCTGATCTCCACTTGATAGTAGAAACTTACACCAGTTTACACTTTCCAATAAGAATTTAAATTTTTTTTTCACATAACTTCCAGGTCTGTTTATATCCCTGAAAGGAAAAAAAATTACTTAAAGAAAGGTGAGATTCAGTTTGATAAATTCTCTGTGTTACTAACTGTTCTCATACTGAGAGATGCTGAGGTGTTTGAGTGGCAGACGACGCGGAGAGGTAGTCATAGCGCCCTCTATGGGAATAAATTGTTTTACTCTGTAAAATTCTCATTTTAATTGGCTGTTCTTATAGATCTCAAAGTACACTATGCAATGAGGCAACTCATTATCACACACGAGTGCTTTTTTTTTTTACAATTTCTTAATAAAAATACATAGAATTTTTACAAGCACAGATACAGTGCTATTTTAAAGATGTTTAACTCATACTTTCATATTTTAGGTTGATATAATAACAATTCTGCAAATTTTTGTTTGATGACGTGTGGCACATAAGGCTTCAGGGTTTTCTCTCACTCGCAGCAGCCTGTCTTCTGCAGGTGCAGATCCTCAGCAGCAGCCTTCATGCCTCAATCACTTGCATTTTGTAACAGCTGCAAAATGTGGAGGAGAAAATTCATCATTGATATTTTTTGCTACTTATCAATACTGCCCCCCTGTTATTGGTGCTATCGGTAGTACAGAATGGTGGGATTTGTGATGGATTTTTGGTCCAGGTATATAACATATTGGATTCTTTTTATCCTTCCTCCTGCCCTCTCCCTTCTTCAGACCTATCCTTAATTCCCTTCCCTGCCACTGGAAGACCATCGTCCAGTTTCCTGCATTCCTTCTTTTGTTTCTGAATTTGCTTTTATTAGTTTTAGATGTCCTTCATAGGAGAAAGTATGTATGTTATACCTTTCCAACACTGGCTTATTTCATTTAATATCATGGCCTCCAGTTCCATTCATTTTCCTGGAAATGACATGACTTTATTCTTATTTATGGTTGAAATATGTGTATCATATTTTCTTCATGCACCCACTTGTTGATGGGCATCTAGGGTGCTTCTACTGCTTACCTACTGTGAACTGCACAGCTATGAACATGGTTATACGGTGGGGCAGGTGGTGCATGCCTGTAATACCAGTACTCTGGTACTGGAGTTCACAAGTTTGAGCCCAGCTTTAGAAATTTATTGACTTAGTCTTCAATTGAGAAATAAAAAATAAAAATACTAAGAATGTAGATTGGTGCAAAAGCCCTGAGTTCAACCCCCAGTATTGAAAACAAACGAAATCAAATCAAAATAAAACAAACAAACACATGTGTATTCCTGATCAATATCCTTTGACTCTAAATTTACCATGCATCTTAACCCACTTTATCTCAGGGAATGTTACATTCTGAATGCTATTTGTACCTCCACATGGGGTTTTGCTAATCTCTGTTCAGTTATGAACTGATAATTAAAACACTGGTAGATAGTGACATAAGATTTAACTCCCTCTAAGCGTTTGTTGCAAAGATATTTTTGGTTGGAATTGTCAAAGAGACTTTTAGAATCTAAAAAGAATTAAAAAGCACAAGAGGTAATAGAATATATATTTTCAGAAGAAATTTCCTCTATCAGTACTGATATCTTCTGGCAGCCCTATTTACTTTTTATTAATGTACCACCCTGAAAGCTCTATGGAGCATTGTATGAACGTGAATTCTGGCCTCTTCGATGCTTTAGTCTGGTACTGACTCCCGGTCACTGTGTGAAACCACAAGGCTGAGTGTGCAGATTGATCAGGTGCCTCTGGGCTAAAATCCAGCTGCTCTGTGCTTGTCAAGTCCTTCTCTGGGTGCCAGGCTTCGCCCTTCAAAGTGATATGTGGGGTGGGGAAGGCTTTGTACATAGCAACCAATACGACCTTTAGTCACTTCTATTATCTGTTGAGAATGATAATTTTTAGCTTATTCATAAAAGCTGAAAGAGATTAAAAATAAAATTTAAAAAGTAACACTGTGTAGTCCCATTTTATTTAATATTTTATGATACCATTACGTTTACTATTTCATCTAAAATATGGAAAATTTAATAATTTTTTAAATTTCAAAGACACATAATAATGTTTAGAGACTATTCCAGTGCTTTCATATTGTAGAAATATCTGATTAATAGCTATACTAAGGTTTAGCTTGAATCACTAATAGAATTCTTTAGTTCATTTATGATTCATTTTCTAAAGTTTTAGAGTAATGATTTTAGAAAAAATGTGTAAATTGTTGCCTGGGGACCAATGTTGAAGCACTTAATATTTATATGATTACTTACTGAATTTTGTTTAAATATTGTGCTTAACTATTTTAAAATTATATTGAGACTATGAAAGGAAATAATTGCTATTCAATAATAACATAAAAGATTGTAGCAAACATTAATTGTGTACAAGATGTTGAAAGAAGACACTGTGTTAAGCACTTTACGTCATCATAATAAAAAGAACTCTATGCTATTATTATTTGCTACTATGAGCAAATAGTAATGAATTATTGTGTCCTGTTACTCCTTTGCATACTTCACATGAACCATATATTCCAATACTTGCTGCAATGTATGAGGTTGTTTCTGTTTCTATCCATTTCACAGATGAGGAACCTGAGGTCCAGAGAGGTCCAGTACTTTTCTCAAAGTCACCAGTTAGGAATAGCAAAGCTGAAATTTGTACTCAGACTAGTTGATTCCAAAGCCATGGATTTTACTACCATCTTATATACATAATGTGACCATTTAAATAAAATAGTAGCATTTCTTAAAAATCACCTATGCTCTCTGAGAAAGTTGGATTTAAAAATATGTATTCTTGTGTTACTAAAATTTATGCTCAACATTATTCAAGAGGAAAAATTGCCTAAGTTAAAAGTTTATGCTAAGGTGAATATATCTCTTTTACATAGGTTCACTTGACGCAATTTGCTAGATACTGCATTTTGACTTCTGATAAATCTACTTTCAGTTTTAATAAAGTTTTGAAATGGTAATGGTAGTATATTTTCTACAGCAGAACACAAAATCAGAATCTTTCTTTAGAATCTATTAGCAAAATCTAGGACAATATGCTTTACTATTTTTTAAGATTGAAATTCTTGAATTCTTAAATTCTTAAGTCTGAGTGTTTCATTAAGTGAGTTTCAGGTATTAAAACTAATATGCAGTGTTTCTGATATTTAGAAATGTGTGTACTGTATTTTTTACTACCCCTGATGAAAAGTGTGAGTTTGAAAGGGATTTTAATGTCCCATAAGCCCACATGTTTGCGGGATGCATCCATATACTCAACATGAAGATAGACAGTTACTCACAGTGATGATTTTTTGGAAATGATGATTCAACTCTTAATTCACCACTAAACTTCCCAGGAGGTGTCCCAGGAGGTGTTCAAAGAGATGAAATTTGAGCAGAATTTTAAAAGGTATGCACGACTTTAAAAGAGATGATGCGAGGAAAGGCCATTGTGCAGCAGGGAGAGGACAAGATGGGCCAGGCTAGTAACAATCCCAGGGCTCTCCAATCTCAGAATAATAGCAGTTAATTTACCTCCTTTTTTTCTGCCTCAGTTTTTTCATCTGCAAAATATGATAATAATACTTGTCTCACATAATTTTGTGAGGATTAAGTGAGATTTTTAAGAGCAGAGTAATAATAATAAAATGATTTATTTTTAATCATGAGGTCTCATTTTCCCTTCTATGAGTCTTAGGGCGTTTATCACTTTCTAGCTTTGCTACTTTTTCTTTTGTTTTCTTTTGAAATTAAGACTAAGTTTTTTTGAAATTAAGACTAAGTTTTCTTTTGAAAAAAAGACTAAGTTCCTAAGTGAAAGGGGAAAGGCAGTTAATGGTAGATGTTATCCTTTTGTAATATTTTTGAGATAATTTCCAGTGTAATGAAAAACACACAATGTGTTTGTCAAATGACTACCCTTCCATACGAGATGAGGGGAGAGAACTATGGCCTCCAGGTGACGGTAATCGCTTAGTAGTACACTGAATGGGCAACAGGTCTGCCTGGCAGTGGTCCAGCTGTAGTGAAATAATGAAACAGGAAGGAGACTGCTTTCCTTCTTAGCCCTTGTCACAGGCTTGAATTTTGCCTTGTACATGAGATGAGAAGATCATTAAAAATGCCTGCCGTAGGAGGCCTCACAATCCCTGACTTGAAGTTATACTACAAAGCTACTGTAATAAAATCAGCATGGTACGGGAATAAAAACAGAGCTTAAGATCAATGGAATAGATTAGAAGATACAACCACAACTACAAACACACTCAACCACCTTATCTTTGATAAAAGAGCTAAGCAGGTTCACTGGAAGAATGACAGTCTTTTTAATAAATAGTGCTGGAAAAACTGGCTCTCCATATGCTGAAGACTAAACCTAGATCCATGCCTATCACCATGTACTAAACTAAAATCTAAATGGATCAAAGATCTGAATATTAAAACAGAAACACTAAATCTGTTGGAAGACAAATAAAAACCTTGAAGACATGAGGGTAGGTAGAGAATTCATGAACAGAAATCAAACTGCATGGGAAATACTTCCCAGAATCAATAACTGGGATCACATCTTATTAAAAAGTTTCTGCATGTCAAAAGAAATCTCAAGCATAGTGAGAATAAAACCCACAAACTTGGAAAAAATCTTAGTGACCTGTCCCTTAGACAAAGGACTTCTGTCTAAAACACATAAAAAATTAAAAAAAAATGAGACACCCGAAATTCAAAGACCCAATCCAAAAATGGGAGACTGAGATTAAATATACAGCTCTCAGATGAAGAAATACAAATTACAAATAAATACATAAAAAGTGTTCACCATCATTAGTCATTAGAGAAAGGCAAATTAAAATCACACTGAGATTCCATCTCACTCCTGAAAGAATGGCCAGGATCAAGAATACCACCAACAACAAATGCTGGAGAGGCTGTGGGGGAAAAGGAACTCTCCTGCACTGTTTGTCGAGTGTAGACTGGTGCAGACATTGTGGAGGTCAGTCTGGAGATTTTTCAAAAAGCTGGGATTGGAAGTCCCATTTGTTCTAGCTATTCCACTTCTAGGCATATTCCCAGAAGAACTGAAAACGTAATACCACAGTGATATGTGTGCACCCATGTTTATAGCAGCACAATTTGTAATAGCCAGATCTTGGAATCAACCTAAGTGTTCAACAACTGAGGAATGGATAAAAAGGTTGTGGTATTTTTATACAATGGAGTACTACTAATGGAGCTATAAAGAATGATCACATTGAGATATTTATTAATAAATGGATGCAACTCGAGACCATACTCATAAGCAAGATAAATCCAACTCACATTTATAAATACCGTATAGTCTCCTTAGTGTAAGAAATGCTAACAGTACATAAGAGTTTATGTTAATCATGATTCCCCATTACATTGCTTTGAAGCCTTATAATATTTGCATTCATTAGTTAGAATGATTTTGTCCTGGTTTGTTTGATTTTATTATCTGTGATAGTATGAACAGCTATTTTGAAGAAAACAAGACATTATAATAGCCAGTGCTGATTTAATGTCATCTTGCTCTGAAGTCCTACCATGCTTTTGTTCTTTGTTTCCATTGGTTCTATCGTATTGTATCTTATTGGATGTTATTATGTGTGGTAGTATAAACAAATTTTCTATGGAAAATGAGATAATATAGTAGCCACTGTTTGTTCTCTGTTTTTTGGTTCTGAATGCCCTGTAACACTTCCATTCTCTCCAGTGGTTTTATACTATTTTGTTACGTTTGGTACTATTGTATATGAAGTTGTGCTCAACTATTTCAAAGAAATGGACTATGGTAATTATTGTTAATATCAGGTTGTCTTCTGGTGAAATACTGTGTTGCTTACATTGTTCTGATCTGCTTTATTATGTCCTCTTTTGTCTTAATCTCTTTAAAAAATTAAAATAAAAAAATAAACAGCCTGCTGTAAGATGCAGAGGCTTTGGGCTCTGAGCAGGTCCAGTTGGAGTAAGGCCTAGGGAATACTGACTCATCTAACTGAATGACTAGACATGGGGCATGGTGCCCTGAAATTAGGTCAGTGCCTTTAGCTATGGAGACGAGCATTTTCAATGTGAGTAAGTTCAGAGAGAGAGAGAGAGAGAGAGAGAGAGAGAGAGAGAGAGAGAGAGAGAGAGAAACACTGAATTTATGGAAAATGATGGGATTCTAGAGGAATTTGTCTCTGTTTAAATTTTAGGAAGTAATGTGGAAAAAGACACATTTTTATTTTGTTTATTAAGCAATTCACTGAGTAATATTGAGTACCTGTATTCCACTCAATTGTCTCTCTATAAAGCACTGCTAATTTATTACTTGCTATGCCTTTGAAAATATAATTTGAGAACCTCTGCTAAAGAATGGTTAAAAGATGGGAACTGGGAATAGTTAGATTAAGCAACATCTATCCTGGAATTATTCTGTAAGGAATTCTACTTTAATTGTAGTCATATTAATGACCTTTTTTAATCAGAGAGTGAGCATCTCCTTCCTTTGTAGGTAACAGATAACAATTATGCTTACTGGAGAAATTTCAAATATGTGATTTGTAAATTAGAAAGTATTTGTATTGTTTCAAAAGTAGTTATAATTAATATGGAATTGGATTTTTAATTTTATTAAGTTTTTACTTGAATGACTTGGAGAAAATAATGATTTTTAAATGCTAATGCCAAACAAAGAGAGGCCATAATAGTCTTGGTGTAAATTCTTACCAATGGTTTGTTTTTAGATTTGAAGTTTAAAGTTTTATTTTATGACATTGCTGTGCCCCATTTTTATTTGAAAAAAAGAATATTATATAATTCACAAAAAGTGCTGAAAAGTTATTTTTAAAATTTATTTAAAATGAAAATATGAAATATATTATAAAATTCTTGGTCTTGGGTCAATGAAGATCTTTTTCACTGGTTATGCAACCATTACCCGGTTTTTTATAATGTCATGAATATTTGTGAATTTAATGTTAAATGTCAATTTTCCCAAAAGCCAAAGGCATTGCTTAATTTTCCCTTTTCCAAATGAGAATATTTAAGTGAATTCTGGGAGGTAAGTAATTACATATTCTCCATGAGGCTCTTTTTAAAATAATTTAAAAATGACACATACAATGGAGCAATTCTTGAAATGTAAGTGGTTGTATAAGATCTACATTCCTTTATAGAAGGAAAAAGAGTTGCTTCCATGTTGATATAACATTCAATAATTACACGAACTCTACAAATTAGATCAAAGTCCTTTAAAATCTAGTTTTCTCTACTGCTTGCCTAAGTAACAAAAAATACAGTCACTTGCAAATGCACTTAGTTGTTACTGTCTGTAAAACATATTTCAGAATAGAATTATAAACTATATACTTGGCAGTTCATGAACGCTCAAAGAAAAAATATTCATGAGATTATAGAATATCCACCTGTTAAGAATTATTTAGCACACATTGCCTATAGTATTACTTATCTCTTATTTATATCAAGCAAGATACCATCCTAAGAAGATAAGGTGGAAAAGCCACTCTGGAAACACTCGCACCTGTGTTCTTTGTTCAGTAAACAGTTCAATCTTTTTTTTTTCTTCCCGAGTGTTATATATTTTTTTGCAACTCTTCCCTTACATTAGCATACACTAAGACACATCATGTCATTTCAGTAAATTTATGGCAATATTCTTTTATTTTTAAAATAACTGAATGGTGTGGATGCAACTTAGTTTAGTTTGCCAATCTAAAATTGCTGGGTGCTTGGATTATTTCTAGGCTTTTTCTACTACAAAAAATGCCCACAATGAATAATCTTGTGCCTCAGAAACATTTTCCTTTCACATTTCTATTCATAAATTTTTTCCTATAATTTCACTGAATAGCTGAATAGTTGAATATAAAATCAAACAGTAGTGTTGATAGTGGCCCTCTTGTCTGGTTCTTACAGTTTTCTTCATTGGAAAAGATACTACTGTAAGGCTGGATTGACTGGGGTAAAACCATATACTAGTAGGTATCTTTGCATGTCACAGTACAAACTAGTAATTGTTAAGAGTTTAATTTTAAAGATGTTATAAAGATGTAGGCAGAATTAAGGATGCTAAAAAGGAACCATGAAGTTTAGCAGGTGTCGTCACCTTCATTAGGACGGGAGGGAAAAATAAGATATGGAGACTGTTGTACAGAGAGAGCTGTAGCCCAGAGCCTCTGGATAGAAAGCGTAGCCTTCAGTGAAGAATCGCTTTCATCCTACAACCCTTCTGATTGTTGATTAGATTTGGTAATCCACTCAGCGAAGCACATTCACTCTTGCTTTGCTGATTTCATTGCTGCCACTTGGCCTCTGCCTCCATGGGATCCTGTGACCCCTAAATCATCCAAAGATCCTGATTTAATGCTAGCTCTTCTCTATACAAGAGTGAGCACAGAGCTCCTCTAGAATCCTGGGCTTTTTCTACAAATTTGTTTCTCACAGTCATGATGTGACGATTATGTTCATTGGGATAAGGGGATTTTAAATGACAGATGTATTCTGACATTTAAATCACCCTAAATCTCTAAGTACCTTCCTCTATGATAGATACTGAGATGGTTCTACTATTTCAAATTACTTAGTAGCTGCTTTTAGGTCCTTGGATCAGCAAACCATGCAAGCACAGAGCCCTTTATAACTCTTCTAGCTAAAACACTGAATCCATATAAGTAAATTTGATTGTATCCAAGTTTATATCCACATGACTTTATATCCTAAGGATCCATTCCCACAGAGCTCCCCCAGATGTATGTCGGAATAAATACAGTAAACAAAATGCAATTCTTTTTTGCAGGCATCAGTGGGCTACTTTTACTACCGAAGAAACTTGGGAGAATTTAGGAGTTCAATGTCTTAAGCTTCATTAAGATCATCTCATGTTTCTGCTTTATTTTTCAGGATGCTGCTTCTTTTCAATCAATATTTCACTTTATCATAAGACACTTGGGTAGGAGCTTCATTGTGTTGGCGTTCAGCAACACAAATGGAATAAGTGCCATTCTTACCTTCAAGTGTAACCAGACTAGAAAGCTAAGTCTAGACACCCTTGAACCAATTCACAATATGTTTGTTAGCCAAATCCGTACCACCCTTGCATGCATTCTTTTATCCCAAGCAGGTTTTCTCATTCTCATTTGAAATGTTTATGCCAGTAATTTTGTTGATTTATTTATTCACCTATAGGGATTCCAATTAGACATCAATCTTTGTTTTTCTCTTTCATATCAATCATTTCATAATCTTTAACTCTGTTTCTTTGTCTTATTTTTTCTGTACTTTTTTATTAAGTTATCTATAGTGTCATTCTTCCTTGTATTCTTGGTAATGTAATCTTCATTTCTGAGTAGGATTCTTTTTCTCTAATTTTTTCTTTAGTTCTGCCAATTTCCCTTTCATTATCCTCTTTCCTCAATATTCCCTTATTTTATGCCCATTTTTTCTTTGAGCTTTTATATATTTATTTGATATTTTCTCTAAACAACTATAATTTTTGTTGTTAATACCCTTCACTATTATCTTTTCTTTATGTACACCATGTTGTTATAATTTTTCATTAGCTGTTAGGAAACTATTTTCTTGGTAAGTTTGTACTAATAGAAAGTTATATGGATCCTTTACGTCATTTTTGAATAGAATCTTACAAATTAATTTCAATAAATAATAGAAGTAAAAATACAGGTGATTTAACAATACAGAACAAAATGGAACAAATTGGCTCTGACCCAAAATCTAGGTAAGAAAGTAAAGTGAATTCCAGCTGCTTTTTCCATATTTGCAAATCCATATGAACTCTCCTGTCCTAGCATCTGTGTGATTTTTGGAGTATGGTGAGGGATGTGTCAGAGTCAAAATCTTGGGGCTCCCTTCTCTTCTCAAAATAACTTTTATCTTCTCTGTCATTTCAGCAAAGGTCTTAACATAGTGCTCTTGTCTGAGACACTTAGTCTCAGACTCCCAGATCTCAGATGGGTACAGAGGAGATTCTATCACCTCCCTGAGCTTCTGAAAATACTGAATTCATCATTAGAAACTTGATTTTGTCAACACTTTTCAAAAGAAACTACTTCTGCAGTGTTTCCACTTCCTGAGCGTATTTTCTGTTTGCTTTCAGGCACTTTCTGAGTGTACTGTTTCTGCCATCCAGTAGCACTCACACTCTGCTCAGTCTCAGAGTAGTCCACTGCCAGGCAGGGCCTTTCCCTGGGGTAGGAACAGATGAGTAAGGTTTTTGAAGTCTGTCTGCCCCTAGGCCCCTCTGAAATTTGGTCTTCCTCAAGGTCTATCCTCAAGACTTTTGTCTGGTGGTGCCTTTGGGATCTCTTTTGTACTGCTTGGATTTGCCACTCTCTCCTCATGAATGAACAGTATTGATATTTACTTATTTGCTTATTGGTACCGGAGATCGAACTCATGGCCTTGTGCTTGCCAGGCAAGAACTTATGCTGCTGAGCTAAATCCCTGGCAGTATTAAAATTAAATACATTTTAAATTGACCTATGCGGTACTCAGGCAAAAAAGTAAAAAGATGTAGAATTAAGCTACTGGTATAACTACCATAGGAACCAGAACTCTTTATGTTTGAGTATTTAAGCAGTGAACACTAACTGTATATTATTTCTAAAATTAAAATAGGGAAAGAAAAATTGCTTTAATTTTAAGCTTTTCCTTGCTAATGAGCATGATTATACTGTGATCTGGCATCTATCCAAATTTTATAAAAGCTTTTGTTATTATAAACCATGGGGAACATAAATTTTATTATTGATCATAACACAGACTATCTCAATACAGATTGTTTTCAAGTAGTAATCTTCAAATTTCTACCAACCCTTATGATTTGTTTAGAGACAATTCTAAATTGTTCTACTTCTGAAATGTCCTTAATTTAAAACCCAGGGTTCTCTATTTCTTCAATGTATTTTCTTTTTATCTTTAGTGCAGATCAAAATAACTTTTATCTTCTAAAAATGGAGTGGATACCTTTTCTTTCATAGACAAGTCTACAGTTTTCTAGAACATTGTAGTATGGTTTTTAAAGTGAAAATATACAAAACTTTTCCTACTTCAATTTCAAATTAATAAAACTTAAAAGTTGAGCTTTCAATAATTTATGTTGTCTTTAAAGGTGAAACTCAGGTAAAAATTTGATGATTAATCTCTGCCTTCTGTTTGATGAACTTCTCCAGACATCAAAGGATAACTTGTTAGCCTCCTAGAAAACAAAACATTATACAGTATTAAAACCAATACTGGATAGTGCCAAACTGTTCAGAATATTCAATTTAGTCAGACTTTGAATTACAGAAGAACTACAAAGTAGAGGATTAATAAAACATGTTCTTAATGTCATTACCAATAATTATAAAATTTTTATTCATAAATTATCCTGTGTGTAGATGATTTGCCCAAAATATTACAATGTGGTTTTGGTGACAGTTTTGTGATATGTTTATATAATATAACTTTATTTTTATGAAATAAAAGTCTATATTTTCTTAAAAACAGATGAATATTGAAATCTGATTATTTCTTCCAGAACATGTAGTAGGCTATTCCTGCCCTTCACAGTTTAATTATTTCAGAAGTTTGTTTAATGTCTTTCTGTCCAGTTATACTGCTGGTTCTGTTTCATCTAAAACTATCTTCACTTTGTAGGGCTATGTGCACACTCAGTATTACTGCCTTACCAACACTGACCTAAGTAAAAATATGTTCAAATACTTTTAGTACCTGTGGAAATGCACAAAATGAAAAGCTTATAATTCAAATTTTCAGGTAAATATTATTGTTCATAGATTTATTTGGACAATTTGTTTAAAAGTTGGGTTTTTTTTGTTTTTTGTTTTTTTTTGGTACCAGGGATCGAGCTCATGACCATGCACTTGCAAGGCAGGCACTTATGCTGCTGAGCTAGATCCCCAGCCCTAAAAGTTGGTTTTTTAACAGGTTCAACGGCAGGATTTACATGTGCCTGTTAGCAAATTGTGCTTATTACAAACCTATCTCCTTCTACAATACATTGCTCTGTGGTATCTTTTTCTTTTTTTGGTATTTCATTGATAGTACTTTGACTTTGGGCATGTGTAGGTAAGGATTTGCTTGCTCTTCACAGTAGAAACTCAGTGTTTCATGATTTACTGATATATTGAATGGATAAAAATCAGTAGTTCATTGTCCTCAGTGAGTGGGCTTCTACATAGAAAAGAATTATGAAGTAAAAGTTACACTTTGACTTAAATGTATTGTATCTAGATTTGTTTGTTAAATACTTATGATAATATGAAAATGCAAATAAAACTAACCAGAACTCAATATTTAAACAAATTATATCACCATTTAAGCATTCTTTTTAAATACTATGAACAGTTTAAAAATTAAGCTTGTGTATATGTGTTGGCAATATCTCAAATTTTGAGAATTACAGTTAATTACTAGTCTGAGTAAAATCATATTAACAAGATTATTATTTTCAAAAGAAGTATAATATTATTCTGAAAAGATTAAAAATACTTCCTAAAATATTCTTATTAATAACTGTTCATTTACATAAGTGTATATTGGTTTTTGGTTTCATACTTGAGGAAAATTTGCCTGGTAGATTCTCTACTATCTACTAATAAAGTCTCATTATAGTATGGGTATAAAATATTTGTACAATACTTTAGAATTTATAAAATGTATTCATATTACACTTCACATAATCTTCTGAACCATGACTTACTTCTTATCTTACTTATCTTCTTTGCCAAACAAGAGAACTGAGTTAATGGAAGAATATTAAGTAGCTACCTAGGTCTGGCTAGTCTGTTACTTTGCAGATTTTATAGCCCTGTTTCTTGAGGAAAGATTGAACACTGCTTTTCACATCTGGGTGTGTGTTTTTTTCTACATACACAATACAGGCTAAGATGGTTCCGTTTCCTGCATACAAGGATAGAGAAGCTAAGAACCACAAAGCGGTGTGTATCATTCTAAGATGATGGAATCAAAAGTAAATAGAACAAAGGAACAGAAGCTGACTCAAGCTGGTGATTAAGTTCTTAAAGGTTTTTGAGAATGCTTCTTTCAACCTAACTTCCTTTTTTTTTTTTTTTTGTTTTTTTTTAAAAACAAAACAGCTTTACTAGGAAGGCTAACTTTTACAACACAGATATCAGGTCACTAAACACAATTGATATACTAGTTACTAATAATTCATAGCAAAAATAACTATAGCATACATAATCTTTCAAATTTAAGGGTAAATATAAACCCAAACTAGTCTGTTATGTTGGAATAGCCTACAAATACTTTAATTTGTGAAGATGCAGAAATTAATTTTAAAGTTATTTCTTATTTCTGCTATTGTATAATGAAGTATTGAAGAAATCTGGAATACAAGCAATTAGGAGCTTCCTTCTGAAGTCTTCTATAGCATTTTGTAATTTATTATTTTATACATATTGCAATAATGCAGAAGTTTGTTTTTACACTGATATTCATTTGATTACATGACCAAAATAGATAATACTTTTCATCCTTTCTGTAAAACATGGTGATTTTTGCTCATGGCATGTGGTAGTCAGAGAACTAACAATGTTGTGTGGAGAACAATTAGAATCAGGACATGGAGTTTATAATATTGTTTTATGATGGTCACCCAGAGTTAACACAAGAAAGTGTAGGAAATCTGTCCATAACACCTAACTTCCTTTTTAATAGTGGGAGCTGCTTAGCCACTGAATTATGGAGTTTTAGTGGTGTATATATGTAGCAATGAAAACTAAACACACTTTTTAAAAAGTCAACCTAAAAGTCTGTTTTTTTTCCTTCTTTTCCTCAAAGTCTGGCTGTCTTTACACACACACACACACACACACACACACACACAGACACACACACACACACAGACACACACACACAGACACACACACACATTTCATGGGAATTATACAACTGTAAAATTAATAATATTTTTATATGTCATGCCCAAGATTTTACTCTTGAGTTCCTCATTTATTAAGAGCTTGGTAGAAGGGACTGGGGATTTAGCTCAGCAGCATAAGCGCCTGCCTTACAAGCAAGCAGTTGTGAGTTCAATCCCTGGTACCGATAAAAAAGAAAAAAGACAAAAAAAAAAAAAAAAAAAAAAAAAAAAAAAAAAAAAAGAGCTTGGTAGAATGTGTACTTTTACTGCAAAAAAATGAATGCCAAACAAGGTTGTTGATATAGATTTTAGATTTCACTTTGGTTAGAGAAAGATTTTTTCTATCATGGGTCACGCTTTCTTTTCCTTTTCTTTATTTCTTTTTTTTTTTTTTTTCCATTTTTTGGGATCACACTCATGACCTTATACTTGCCAGGCAAGCACTTAAGCCACTGAACGAAATGCAGACCCCCATACATGCTTTCTTTTACTGATCACATGACTCAAGTAAAGAATTTGAAAGATGTGGTCCATCCAGGGTCACTTAAGAGTTTCTAAATGACCCTAGAGGCAGCTGTGACATTTGCATTACTAATAAATAAACAAACAAACAAACAAATAAATAAATAAATAAATAAACTTGTCTGAGAAAAATCTAAATGTGTGACTTCTAAATTTAAGACATTGACAAGTGTTTGACCTTATGGTTCTAGTAAAATGTGATAGTAAATATGAAGAATTACAGATTTTGTTTCTCTTCTTTTATTTGGAATAATATAATTGTACCTTTTTGACTATGATATTGTAAGTGCTACCAAATATCATATGATGTATTGGCACACTAATAAATTCATTATTTATTGATTTCCATAAACTGTAAGTGCTGGAAACTTTAAAATTGTAGATGCTTTTTTTTTCTGTGAGTCTCTAGATAATGGCATCAATAGCCTTGCCTACCTGTTATAGTCTTTACTTATCATAGATCTTGAAATTCACTGCAAAAGAAATAAGAAAATTTTTTTCTACATTTTTTTCCTTTTTTTTAAATTGGTACCGGGGATCAAACTCATGACCATGCGCTTGTAAGGCAGGCACTTATGCCACTGAGCTAAATCCCCAGCCCCAGAAATAAGAAATATT
Organism: Cavia porcellus; assembly: GCF_034190915.1. Taxonomy (NCBI): domain Eukaryota; kingdom Metazoa; phylum Chordata; class Mammalia; order Rodentia; family Caviidae; genus Cavia; species Cavia porcellus. The sequence continues at coordinate 6,620,715 of NW_026947507.1, read as the reverse complement.
TAGTTTAACTTTGGATATTGTTATGTATAAAGTAATAAACAGAGTCTGTGTCACTATTCAGGATTTGAATAAGTGGAAGTTGTAGCATCTTCTGTGTAACTTCAAGATTTGCATTTACCATTTGTCAATGTTATTTAATAATTCTTTCAAGTGTTACACCACTATTTGTTAGGCTGCATTATAGACTCTGGAGATTCACAGATTAATAAAAGAAACACAAATCTTGCCTTCCAGGCCCTTATTAAAGTGTGTAAATGTTTTATGCACATTTCTATCATGTTTAAAAAATATGTATACATCTAATAGATTTGTTATGCAGTCCATAAGGCAGAGGACCCACTTGTAACATAGTTTGTTAGGTCACTATGGTGGAGAAGCTTTTATTTACTATGCAGCAAACATTTAGCAAGCCCACAAAATCTGAGTTTAAATGAACTGTATGGAAATTTTTCTTTACTGATTTTTGAGATTTTAATAATCATCATGTAGTTGTAGATCATAAAAGTATAATAATTGATGTGGAACATGATGGGTGAGGAAAGCTCAGTATCAACTGTAATCCATGCAGTTTTTGTGATAACTATTGATGAGGCAACCAGCATTTGTTTTGTGTTTCACCAAGTGTATGAATTTCAGTAATAGAGAGCCACTGTGGCTTTTGTGGCTAGACAGCTCCCTTTGGGTCAAGCTCCCTTTGGGCCTGCACGCTCCCTTTGGGTCAAGCAGAACGATTAAGTGGGGCCTCATGATCTATTGGTGAGAAGAGAATTGGAAAGATTACTTCTCTTCCTCCTAAGAATGGTTTTCATTGTGGTTTGAGGGTATATCCAGAGATATATGATTTTTTAAAACATAATACTGATTTAATTAAATAAATTATATGTTCCACATTGATTTTTAAAACACTGTTGTAGACTTTTATTTCTTATTAATTAATTATATATATATAATCTTAAATTCATATTTATTAAGTGACATTTGTCTGTTAGTTATATATTTACATTTAGAAATATATTGCGTAAATCTTTTTAGAAAAATATTGCGTAAAATCTTAGAAATATATTGCGTAAAATCTTATGAAAGTAAGAACATGTAGAAAAGATGATAAAAACTTATTTCTACATTGATAAATAAATAGAATCAATGGTTATTTAAACAACTCTGTCCAATTGTTTAGACACATTGAGGCGATTTATCTCAGATAAAGTCATTCCAGCAATCCCCTTCAAAAAGCTAGCAATTTACCCAACTCAACCATTTTAATAAAGAAGAACCTCTGCTCCTGTTGCTTTTGTCCCTGAATTGGGATTGGCACAGAGGGAGGAGGAGTGGCAAGGAAGCAAACTCTAGATTTAACTCATATAAACAAACCAAATGATTTTTTCTGTTAGAAGGGGCAAGGAAAGTTTCCGTGAATGGAACACATCTCAGGGAAAGCTAGTTTTGCTTTTATTCTTCATCTTTTTGAGCTCACTGGAGAGAAACTCATTGTGTTGCCCCATACCTTTTGTTCAGGGCACCTGAGCAATGCACAATGTGTCGCTTATCAGACGAACAAAAGGCTCCTTCATGGGTCAAACTCTAGGGAAGATGACAGCTGCAGACTCAGAGCCTCTCCAGGCAGATACTTTGCTTGAGAAGGAGCAGCTCATGTGGACTTTGCTGTGTAACCCTATTTAATCTGACTCAAGTAAGATTAGCCTCCTTCAGAACTATGTTTAATGGTAATGTTAGATGTTTGTCTCTTACGAGAGATTTGGTTCAGATACTATATTTTGTTTGTTTTACTATAGAAACAATGACTACTGTTTAGTTGAAAAGTACAGATGTATATTTTAAGCATTTTATACTATTGAATAATATGTTTTAATCACATAATATGAGTTAGTAATTTTTGACCATAAGACCAAAGAAAATCAGGAAGGTTTTGTACTATTGATAGCATAAATGAATGTTGAAGAAAATTTTTCTATCCTCCAAAGACAAAACTAAAATTTTAGTTTAGTTCCAAATACTAATCTTGTCATTGCATATATGCTTTTCTCCTTAATATAAATATATTTATTGATTTGGAACTTATGTTACTGGTATTTCTTTTAAGTTAAAAAAATTCATTTGGACGCTCATTCAAATGTAGATGCCCAATTTCTTGAACAATTATGAAAGAAATTATTGTTTCTTTAATAGTTTAAGGTTTCTTAGCTGCTAGGAAGGCCATCTTATGTGAGGCGAATTTAAAACAGAATGTTTCAGACATAATAAGTCATCAATGGTCATATTTTTAATATTTTGTTTGTGTGTTTCTGATATGTTTCAGTACTTACAATGCAATATAAGGATATTTATGCCACCATTTACTCTATACCAAGAGTGGAGACAGAAAAACATTATATATTTGCATTATGATTAATTATAAAACTTTATTAATTTGAGATGGTTTTTGGGGAAGGAACATTCATATTCAAAATTTAAGAAAAATAGAGAACTTTTACAAACCATTTGGATTTATAGCTTGCTTCTTAGTGACTTAGGGAAAGAAATGTCATATAGAAGTCCTATTTTAGTAAATACAGATGCTTCTTGACTCACAAAAATTATGTCCCAATAAACCCATTATAAATTGAAAGTATCATAAGTGAAAAATACATTTAATACACCTAAGCTACCAAACACCCTATCCTGTCAATATGGTGTACTGCAGAGAATTGCTTGTTTATCCTCACAATGACTGACGCTCACAGGCACTGTCCACTGTAAGGGGCAATCACATGAAACATTTGAGGCACCCTTCTTTAATGAACACCCATTGCTTATATCATCTATATTGCAAGACTGTCTATAATGAGCATATCAGTCTTTGCCTATGGATGCTTTTAAATGCTTGAAAATCCATCTTTCCACAGTTACCTCTTCATCTCCTATGATACTTTAGCGCTGGCCTAGGTACTGAGACTACCTATAAATAAAACTAAGTGATTACTTTGAGGGATTTGATCACAAGTGCTGTGGGATGTTTTTATTATTCATTTAAGTCATTGAAAATTTTAAATTATATCACAGTAGAGAACAAGTTAGTATCTCCTGAGATCTAGCCATGCTGGAACTTAGGGGCTGAACAAGAAAGCAACCCATTCACCTACCTGTCCACGGTGTCTACTAGTGCACACTGAGTCTACTGGTGAGGGCTGAGAATCAACACCCCACCCCTTAGCAACTGGGTGGTGTGGAGGAAAGCCAGAGCTGATAACAACTACTGTATATAAAGCAACAAAATGCTTGTATTGTTTGGTTGATTATGCTGACCTGAGGCCGGGGGTCTGAGCATCTCTTGGCAGGATGACTGTATGCAATATAGCAAATATGGGGGATTTCCTTCTATCTTCTTTTTGAAGGCAAATATTGTTTTCACTCTTTTGCTTTGTTCTGATTGTTTTGCTTTATTCAATATTATTTTCACTGTTTTGCTTTGTTCTGATTTCTTTGATCTATTCAATATTCAGTTTTGATAGGTTTTATAATGTCCCATTTTTGGTTTGATTTTGCTAAACCTCATTGAATAGACAGCTATTGTGAAGATAACAAGATATACTATGGAACCTATTACTGTTGTCCCGATATCCTGCTCGAAGTTCCATACCAATTTCACTGCATTGTCTTGATTGGCTTTGTTCTGTCTTGTTGTGTCGTATTTTACTTCCTTTAAAATAAAAATAAATAAGTAAATAATAAAAATTATATCACAGTATCTTTTATTTAGTGCTTTCTTATTTGTTTTAGGTAAGACTTGGTTCATAGTTAAATGTTTGACTTTGAAATTAAGTTTGTCATAATTTGCAAGTGATTTTATGTGTGTCTATTTTGTTTATCATCTACCTAAATATGTAGATTGTATGTATCTTAATGCAGATATGCGCTGTGTGTACACATATACATATATATTAAATTTATTTAGATATTGACATTAGATTTAGACATTAATCTTGGCCCATATGAGGACTCAATAAAATGATGATATGGATTCTAAAGAGTCATAGTGTATTAGTGTATTTTTTAATATTTCAATTTTCTTTACTTTTCACAAGATTCTTGTTATGTAGAACAAAATACCAATGCATTCATAAAAGAGTAATTTAAAAATTACATTTTGCATATTTCTAATTTTTATTTGCAGATGTACTACTGCTTTTGATAATGCCATTTTGGAATCATTATGCTATATTTTCCAACATGATATGCATCCCAGTGCCTTCTGTTACAAGTTCATTTATTTTAGGATTTTAATTATAAAATTAGAATTGAAGTTTATGGCATGCACTAGCAAGTAACAGTGTGTTTCTTCAATTATTCAAGTGTCTATTATGCATTTCAGTCAAGTTTTACATTATCTTTTTATATGCCACCAATATTTGGTAAACATCATTCATGACTATTTTAGTTCTATTACAGTGCTGAGATTATGCCTAGGAGTTTGTATTTTAAAAACTTTTTATTCAGTTAGATTCCCTTATTTACATGGTTAGGTTTAAAAGGGTAATGAATAATTTTTTTGCAATACTCCAAATTTCTTTTTTATTTTCTTCAAGTTTCAGACTGGCCAGCCATATGTCCGAGATCATGGTAGAGTTGGAAATAATTTTATATTTTTCAAGTTACTATTTTAAAATCATTGATTAAAACTTGATACATTTTTCAGCCTTTATTTAATTATGCTTCTTATCTTCTTCATAAATTTATTTCTTATTTTTGTTAGCACTTTTGGGACCGTTAGTAAAATATTTTATTTTTATAATGAAATACAGCTTGTGTTATGGGTAAGAGTGGGTAGGCACTGGCATCTTGAGTGAGTAATTCCATATGTCTCTAGAGGTTTTATGAAATATTCCTTAAAGGCTGATGATGTTTCGAAAATACTCACTTTTAAAAAAGTTTTCAGTTACCAGAGCTTCATTTGTTTACTTCTTCTAGGGTAAAAATATTAAAAAAATTGTTCCATTTGTTAAAAAGGTGGAAATTACTAGCATGATAATAACAAAAGCCATGAGAATTTTACAGAATTAGAAATTATAAAAGGAGCAATTCTTACCTGAGTGTTAAGTGCTTTACTTAAGGAAGGATAGCTCAGTTCAGTGGAAAACTGGGAGTAATTATTCTTCTGATGTGTAGTCATGCATTATCCACTGAGCTACTAACCTACAATCATTTATTCTTAAAGTACTATAATGACTATTCAAAGTGGCATTTGATTCGGAACTTTAAAATAACAATGTAATATTTCTTCAATCATCTATCATGGCTAAGAAACTTGGATAAGGGAATCTTTTTGTAGAAATTGCTACAGCAACCCTCAAAAAGACCAGCACATCCGAGGGAGGTGGCACTGCAGCAGACAGGCCCCTCCATGAGCAAGCAGTCCGGGTCCCCAGGATGCAGGCGAGGCGGAAAGAACACAAGATGTTTCCTATCATGTGTTCATAAAACAGCACGTCATAAATCTCATGAAAAGGGTGAAAACAAAAACAAAACTCTAGGAATTAGAGAAGAGAAACTGCTAGTTTGTAAAAATGGTAGAACGGTATTTATTAAAGCATATTCCTTCAAACAGCCAGATTAATATCATATGGTGGTCTTGCTACATGTGCTACTGAGCAGAGGAGACAGAGGAAAGGTTGAGACTGATGGGTAGGGTACCATGGTACGGTTATAGATTATCAGAAGTGTGTTGTATTGCACAGTAGAATGACTGTAAGAAGCAATACATGTACTGTACATTTCAATGCTAGAAGAGAAGATTTTGAGACATTTTCACTACAAAGACACAATAAATGTTTGAAGAGACAGATATGCTTTCTTTTCTTTCTTCCTTTCTTTTCTTTCTTTCTTTCTTTCTTTTTTTTTTTTTTTTGGATACTGGTGATCGAACTCACAACCGTGTGCTTGCAAGGCAGGCACTTGTGCTGCTGAGCTAAATCCCCAACATTACACAATGTGTACATATATCAATGTTTGCCATCTCATTAAGACATACAAACTCATGTTTTTTCTGTATCAGGTAGAAAGTAAATCTAATTTGAAAAAAAAAAAAAAAAACCATAAGCTGAGCTCTACCTCAGAACTATTCAACTTCTGCCTGGAGTTTTGGAGCTCAGAAGAGGGGTTAGCCTCCCTTTCTCATTGTGCCAGGAGGGCGGGAGAGACTGTGAGCTATTTGATGGCTCCAAGATGAATTTCCATCCTCTGGGTTCTTGAGTCTGCTCCAGTGGTTTGCCAGTGGCCATCTGTTGTGAGGCAAATGTTCTCCTCTGTTGGTTTTCTGATGTTTCTAAGTCCCATGCAGATTCTTTCAAGCCTCCTTTGTTGGTTCCCTTTTAAAGGATTCCCTTTGTCTTTCCTAGAAATTGTTGGTCATCTATAGTATTTTCCTTGATTCTCATTATTTTCTAGCTTTCATTTCAGGAATGGATTCTGTCTGGTTTAATATGTTCACCATCCCACATAGCAACATTGTATGTTTGTGCGTCCCCTTTGTTAAAAATTTTGCTAAATTTCACATCTAGTCAGGCTTAAATTTGTACTAGGGGTAGTAAATAAGACTTTTAAATTTTTATCTATGTATGTATGTATGTATGTATGTATGTATCTATCTATCTATCTATCTATCTATCTATCTATCTATTTTGAGATGAGGTCTCACCATGCAGCACAGGCTGGCTTCACACTCACAGTGATCTTCCTGCCTCGGGCCTCTAGGGTGCTGAAATTACAGGCATATACCACCATGTCTGCCTGTAAATAAGCTTTAACAGATATACTACTGGAGAAAATCATTGTCTCTGCCCCTCGACCTGTCAGACTGTAATCTTGGTTATTTACTACAAATTGTGCAATTTCATCTTTAAAACAAATTCTGTATCCCAGAATCCTAAATCTATTACTTGCACTTTTTTCATCCTTCACTTTCATTTCTCCCCTATTCATATTGAAATTATCTTTTTCCTTCAATTTGACATTGCTCATTCATTGTGTGCGCGCGCGCATGTGTGTTTTGTGTGTGCTTGTGTGTGTGTGGGTGTGTGTGCGTGTGTGTGATGCACGCCTCCACTCTTGTCTTCTTCATGTCTCTTAATCTCCTGCTCTACTTGATTCTATTTCTGGAGTCATCTTTTCTATCCCTTTTCTTTTTTGTTTGGAATATTTTGTTCTGCAAGTACTTTTGTAAAGATAGCACTTTCTAGATATATTTCTTCATATTGCTTGGTGAGTTACTTTTTAAAATTGACATTCTTTTGAAAAGTTGGTTTTTGTTTTGAGACACAGTCTTGCTATGTAGCTCAGACAGGCATCAGACTTGAGATTTTCCTGCTTCAATCTTTCAAGTATTCAGATTATAGGTGTATGCAACAAAAAGCTGAAAATCATCAGTGTCCAAACAAAAAGCTAATGTGGCAAATAAAACCTGACCTACTGACCCAGCTGTAATTCACCAGCTTTATTTCTTTTTAGAGATTTAATAATAAGACACAGCCTGGCACACAGTGGATATTCCATAGTGATTTTTGGTGAATGAGAAAACATGCTTGGAGTATTAACCAAGGAGTAAGATAAAAAATACAATTTCCCTTCTAGACAAATAGAAGAGTATAAATTCTATGGTGCTGTAATTATCTATTTCATTGTCTCAGACTTTAGTGAGCAGAAACCTGCACATTGCTGGACCCTGTCCGTGTTTCTGATTCAGGTCTAGGTCCGTGTTTCTGATTCAGGTCTAGAAAGGCCTGAGACAAGATTCCATGGTGGTGATGCTTCTGGTCTACTGACCACGTTTTAATAACTGCTCGTGTAGTTAATGTTACCTAAATTGTTATCTAAACTAAAAGTGATTAACTTTTCTTCTGTTTCTTTACTCTTCAAATGAAAGATTCTATTCTTTTTTTTGGGTCAGCTACCTACTATCTGGTATTTTCAAGTCTTTCAGCGATTCCTGTGATGGCAAAGTTTGTCAACTTGTTTAAGCTAAGATATTCAGATATTTGGTTAAACATCCGTCTAGTTGTTTCTGTGAAGATCTTTTAAAAATGAGATTAACACTTACTAGATTTTGAGAAAAGCAGTGTGATTGGGCCTCATCAGTTAGCTAAAGGTCTTATGAGAGTGACTGAGATCCAAGGAATCAGGACACAGGTAATATTAAAATTTAAAATGTCATTTTTTAACTCCTAAGATTTCTAATCTTTGTTTAGGCGAGTCAGTCTTGCTGATGTTTGCTTTGATTTGGCTTTTTAGAAAAACAGTAAGTAAATACATGAAATAGACTTTCAAAAGAGTAATGTAGTTTTTCCTTCTTTCCAAAGTTAATTTTTTTTAAATTGTCAAGTTATAGTTACTTAAGAAGAGAGATAAAATTAATTGTCACTATCATTATGAATAAACAAGGGACAGGAATTTTAAATATAGGGCTTCACTCAAGTTCTCAATATCTTTAAATGGAAATCTTAGTAGTCCTGTGTCTTTGTCTTGGTTTTATAAGTAGGTACTATTTCAAGGAGAAATTGAATCTTGGTGAGTAAAATGGAAAAGTAATGAAAATGTGTCCCTATCTCAAGCTTCTTGTCATTGAAAGAAAATTATTTTCTCATTATCCTTTAGTTGCAGGTACCATGGCAGCATTACATTTTAGCGGAAAGAAGGGATCGGCAATGGAATGGTATTTTTGTCCAATTTCACACTAAGGAACATGATCGTCAAATGATTTTTTTCCTTTCTCTAGCTTATACCAACAGGAATGTAAGGATTACACAAAATAATTGCATAAATGGTTACTTCCTGCCAATATAAAATGTCAGTGAACACAATGGGCAGGTCTTTTTCCAAATGACTGCTGACTTCTTGGTCTGACCTAGGAAGATAAATCACATAAGCTACTTAAAGTTAGGAATAATAATCTTCTGAGACTAAAATGAAAGCCGTAAAGCTGGCCTGATATCAAATTTTGATTTCTTGTTTTGCCTTTGTGGCATAGTGTAGTGAATTTTATAAAATTGTTCTCTTGGTTGGTTTTTTAGTAACTTTTCAGAAATTCAGTCCAAAATAACCACTATTATAATAGTTGGCATGCTTTTGTTGAGATGCGAATGTCTAAGAAACATGACTCTTCAGTATTGCTTTAGGAATGAAGATGTAGATTAGAGGATAAGAGTACAGATGTTAGAGAGAGAGAAGAGTGAGTTAAAACTTCTGATTTTCCCTTTATTAGCCAGTGATCTCAGGCAAGTTCATTAGCACTCCGTTAAAATTATTAATAAAAGTGTTGTAAAATTATCTTAACTGAGATGATGCACCTGACACAACAGGGAGAGTCACTACTGTGTCACTTAGGAGTGTGATCCCACGTTGACATCAGTATCTCCTAGGCGTCCCCTGTTTAATGTGGCCGACGCTGGAGTTCTGAGCTCCACTTCCAATGTGCTTCCCCTTAACGTCCCCCACCGTACTTGATGACAAATGCACCGTTCTTACTGCGCAGACTTCACCTTTCTCCCTTCCTCTCTAAATTCTGGAGAAAAGCCTTCAGATTTCTCAAGCATATAACCAGTTCGTCTATAAAAAGGGGCTGTAAACCTGGAGTATACTAACACATTTTCAGTATTCCTAACATGGTAGTAGTGTTAATAATTAAAATGCTTCCACCAGTTAAGATATACTTGAGGGCATTTGGGGAAAAGAATATCACCCTTTTGTATAAGAAGATGCATTACTGACATGGAAATTGTGGTAGGCGAGATACGCACTTTGTCTTATGATGAGTGATACTGTGTTGGGAATTCTTTTAGTAACTTTCCTTGTATTGATTTAAGTTGAGATTTTGTAATTTCCCTTATATTGGATAGTTTAAATTATAAAAATCAATGTGGTATATGCGTATTTTAAACACTTTCTATTATAAAAAGTAGAGAAATAGCACAATAAACCTCAAACATTACTTACTTAACTTTAACAACTAGTAAGTCTTTGCCAGTCTGGTTTTCATTTATTTTCCAACTATTCTCTTGTCTCTTCTCAAGTGTGTAGTTCTGACATGTATTCCACATATCATTTCATGTATAAGTGCTCAACACATTTCTTAAAGATAAGGTACAGTTTTTACTGTAATGCCTTTAATAATATTAGACATAGTTTTTTAAGATCTCTAAATGCTTGTTACCTACTAAGTGCTTATTTATTCAAATATTATTAAGTGCCTCCATTTAGGGATCACATTTAGCCTCTTATTTTATGTTTTATTTTGACAGTAGATGTCAAGCGAATTTAAACAAATTACTTTCCAAAAATCAGTATTCCCTTCAAGTATTAAGCAATATATTATTAAACTCAATAAAAGAAAAGCAATATATTATTAAACTCAATAAAAGAAACTCAATAAAATCAGTGCTCCCTTCAAGTATTAAGCAATATATTATTAAGCTCAATAAAAGAAAGTATTTCACTCAGTCCTGTACCACCTGCTCTTGGAACATTTGTAACTCATTGCTCAAACTTAATAAATAATTACTGAGTGACAGTATAAATAATTCTTCCATCATAGGTACATTTTATCTCTGTTTTGTAATAATTCAGATATGCATTAGGTTTTTCAATTTGGCTGTTATTTTCTTCCATTGCATTGACTTTCTCTATTGTTTCTTCAACTCCTTTTAACAGTTTTTTTAGTTATTGTACTTTTAGAAGGCTTAAACTTTGGTTAACTTCTCTACTTATTTTCTGCAAAAAGCATTTTAAGTATACATATTTCTTGGTGTGTGCTTCACTGATATTCTTTGCTGTGATAAATTGATAAATTAGATTCAGATTTAGTCTTTCCAAATTAGAGTTTCAACTCATGTTGAAATGTCTTTTGTACTGGTAGACATCATTGTATTCATCTAATTTAAGAGTTTATAAATGTAAATACACAAATATGTATTTATACAAATATACATATGCACATATGTAAATACAATGAATATGAACTTTTGTTGTATGCCTTCTAGAAATTAAAAAAAGCAGCATGTTTTTAAGAAAAATTATTTGATGATTTGATGAGGATGTGTTTAGTATAAAAGTAAAATTATCCTGACACTTGTTAAAATGGTAAGGAACACTTTAAGACTAATGTGATGGGGACAAAGCTGCTATAAGAGAGGAGAAAGACTGAACAATAAATACTTTGAAAGCAACAAGGACAAGTGGAGATTGATTGGCAAAAAGCAGGGTGAAAGTGGCAATGAATGGAATATCACTAAGAACTTTCATCAAGCAAACGGGGATTCCTGTGGAAGTGCCATGATAAAGTTCCTGGTAACGTCATGCCCAAAGGACTTAGATATAAGGGTGAAGGATGATGAAGCTGACCAAAGGGTAAGGGTTGAAGAATCTCCCTCAACGGACTTAGCCAGATTCTCTTGTTAAAGTCAGGTACGTGATGAGGCTTTAGATAAAGAGGGCTCAGTGAAGCCTGACTAAAGTTTGGCCAAAGAAAAAGTCTTTTTGATGTTTTTTCCTCCCTTCTCCTCTCTCCTTCCCATCCTCCCTTCCCTTTCTCTTCCCTTCCTTTCCTTTCCCTTTGCTCTATATACCTTATGTAACTTCTCCCTGATGACTATGGCTTTGCTGTGAGATTTGCCCTGTTCAGTAGGCTATCAGTAGTTAAAGCAGAGGTTTGTTGAGCACTCCTGAACTGTGGCTGACCCCTTTGGAACTCTGCTTCTGGCTAGTGAGGAAGCTTGGTCTAGTCGGTTAGGATGAAAGACCAAAGGAGAGGAAGGTCCAGTCTATTCTCCAACTGAATGTAACCCAATGAATAAGCCTATGTGAGTCCAGCAAAACAAGTGCCAGCTAACTGATAAAACCAGAAATAATGAATCAATTTTGTTTTAATCCGTTGAGTTTTGTGGTGTATTTTTATGCATGTGGATGATTTACTTAGAATTCATTAGCAGTATTGTATCCTTTATAAAGATACTATTTTATGGTGATAACAATCTTATGGATTATAATCATTTAAACTAATAGTGGTACACCAATAGAAGATTCTCCAAAGATGGAAATACTCTCTAATCAATATTTGTTCTTCCTATGGTGGTCATTAACCATATGGCACTGTTAGGTGCTTGAAATATGGCTAGTGAGACTGGAAACTGAACTCTTTATTAAATTTCATTTTAATTTTGAAATTGAAATGTAAATAGTCGCATATAGCTAGTGGCTAACATACTGGGGAATCCAGGTCTGAATTTTTGCTGTGGCCAGTATCCCAGCAATCCCTGCATTATCTGGGACTTTATTATAAACGCTAAGATAAGCAGATGCCACTCTAGACTTACAGAACCACAGCTTGCATTTTAACACGATTCATCACTTATGTTCCAATGCACATTAAAATTGGAAATCACTACTGTAGAAGATTTTACATGTATACATTTCAATATTCATTATCTTAAAAACTATGATCAATTTCATTCATTTGGGAAATAGTGTATTCTGTGCATTAATGGAAGTAAGCACTGTGGATGTGCTGATGATTCAGAAAACGTGACTCTTGTACTATTTGTTAGCATTTACAGTTAGCATAAGAAAAATAGACCGTACCGTCCTTGAACAAACATATTGTTATATTGACGAAAGATATACTTTTTGGCTTGTTATTTTTATGTATTGTTTTGCTGTAAAATATTTATTAAAATATTGAAAGTAATTTATTGTACATTTCCTTTTCAACTCATCAGTTCCTAAACTTGATGACTCTCATAGATCAGTAAAAGGCTATACTGAACCTACATTCTATGTTTTAAAAATAACATCCTGAAGAATAGTCCTTGTCAAAGTATGTCTCATCAATCACCTACATCAGAAATAACTGGGTGTTTGTTTAAGCATTTGTCAAAAATGTAGATCTTGGACTTCTGTCTAGATTTGTTCTGTTACATTCTCTCAAGTCAGTCTTTTTTTTCTGTCTTTGTCTTTCTGAGACAGAGTCTCACTATGCAGTTCAAGTTGACTTTGGGCTCATTTTGTAGTCCAGCAACAATCCACCTGCCTCAGCCTCCCGAGTGTTGGGATTACAGGAGTGCACCACCATGCCCAGCTTGTCAAGTCTGTCTTGATTGTGTATGTTTTAAGTAACATCTTAATGCGATTTTAAAGCAAGGTAAAGGGTAAGAAGCACACTGCTGAGAATAGCAGAATGTTTTCTGAAAGCATGTTAACAGCTGAGGGACAGGTTCGTGCATTTGTTTCACTTGTCATTCCTTATAAGACATAATTTCTAGATCACCATCATCCTCCAAATCTTCCTCTTATTATACTCTAATTTTCTTTTTAACACATATTATACATTGCTACATATGTCCTACATTCTCAAAGTACTTATATTGTGCATAATAAAATTTCCCCCAAAAAAACTTTAGAGACACAAAAAAATCCCTTAGTAGCAACAGACTATAACCACCCAATATTTTTCTTATTGACAGATTTAATCAGAATTCTACCTTCTTATTCATCCTGAATTAATACTTTTAAAGCCACTGAATGTTGCTTACTTGCTATCAAAGACCAGCTCAACATCATAGGTTCTTTTATCTTTTCACACCTGTTGCCTACAACTTACTTTAGAAACTATTTATAAAGCAATTTTCATGAATTTAACTGTTTCTTGCCTTTTTCGGTACAAGATATTGAATTAAAGAAGTACGAACAATGACTTGGAGTCCAAATGTGTGAAATATTCACAAGTCATTTCTACTAGGAAAAGACAAATTTTCATTTTTCCCTCAAAGAAAAAAAAGTTTTGGTTTAATAGGTGCTTGCTGGGTAGCTATTAATACATGTATGTGTAGTTTTTAAAAAATTGATGCTGTCATCATTTTTCCTGTTCAATTATCTGTCTTCATCTATTTAGTGCAAATATTTTCTTATTCAGAAAAGATTGACCCAAGACAATCCATATAGCATATATACTGCTTTAGTCAAGAAGAATTTCAGAAGTAATTGTCCATAGATACCATATTATGTATCTATTAGTTGCATGTAACACAAAATTTAAATTGAAGTTAACACCATAATTAAATTAATTGGCAAACAAAATAATAAGTTCAGATTTATGGCAGAATTTCAGTTATCTGAATGTAATGAGCAATAATTCAAGGACTCAGAACTAATTCTTTAAATTCTTTTCTAGTTTTGGTTTCATTTTTTTATACAATTTTTTATACAATTAAGGTTGTAGAGTTGTAAGTTGTCATTGGTCTACAGTCTTCCTTGTACTTAATGGGAGAGAACATGGATCTTTCTCTAGAGCATGGATTTTTTTTCTAGATTTCTCAAAAGGTAGAAAAATGTTCATGTTTACCCCTAAAATTTAAGTGTGTCATCTACCTATTCTTGCACCAACTTGTGTTTCCAGAGAAATCCTTTTGTGTTAATGATTTAAGGCAATTTTCCTGAACCAAACAACAAAATATTAAGGAATCTAATAACTGGCTTCAATGAATGCCACCGTTGCTCTGTGAAACTAATCTTGCTATGTAATTGTGCTGCATAAAAGGTGAAAGTTTCTTTAGGAGATTGAATTATACTGTGCAGCACAACATCTTTAACATTTTAAATAATTTCAATGTATTTTATAATATATAACCACATGTATTTTATATATACGAATATATATGTTCATATCCCGACAAGAAATAAGTCTCTGGCAGAGAGACCAGATCACTTATTAATCATGAAGCATCTCAGCGGTGGCTGAATTTCAGTCTTTTTGGGACAACCCAAGAAGACCCGATGTTACTCTGTACATGCAGCGGTATATAATGCTGGAAGTGTGCCTGGGGTAACATGCCATCCTCATCTTTGTGTGGGGAAAGGACAGAGAGAACTTTAGAATGGAATGTCAACACAGGAATCTCCATGAGGAGGAAGGCAAGAGGGGTCTCTAGACCACTCAGTTTGTAAATGTCTCCAGGAAAGATGTCTCTAAGTCTCTGTGAGGCAATCGACTATCCCAGCTCCCCAGAAGTAGTTGTTTTTAAATCATCTTTAACCAGCTATCTTTGTTCAGAAAACTCAGATTGTCCAGAATGTAAAAATATTCAAGGAATGTTGTCTCTGGTGTCTGACAGCAAAACAGGATTCTTTTGATAGAAATTGTAGAGCTTTGAAGAAATTTCACTCTGTGAAGTATTGGAATAGCTTTTGCTCTGAAGAAATTCATGCATCGTCTACCACTTACTACTCCTCAAACTTTTGTGAAAAAAACTTATGTTTTCATTTCATGAAATCAAAAATAATTTGTTCAGTATAAACTAAGTGCAGGTAAATCAGCACTGAGAAATGCTTAGCACTTTGCTTTTTCTTAAAAAGACTTACAAGTTAGTAGTGTTTTACAATAGTGTTTTATACAGGATACCACTTGCTGAGTGCCAGTATGTGCCAGTATGTGAGGCACTGTGTATATATAAATTTCTCTATGTACTATGTATATATATATATATAATAGTGTACTATATATTTGTATAGGGTGTTGATCCCTGGGGCACTCTACCACTAAGCCACGTTTCTAGGTCTTTTATTTTTTTCAAGACAATCTTTCATGAAGTTGTCTGGGATGGCCTTGAACTTGCAATTCTCCTGTCTCAGCCTCTCAAATAGCTTGGAATGCAGTCATATGCCATCACACCTGCCATATATTTCTGTATATAAACATGCAGTAATTTCTATATAAAGAATATATGTATTATATAGAGAAAAAGAATACATATATATGTATTATTTACATTTAAAATTTTAAATAATTTCAATGTATTTTATAATATATAACCACATGTATTTTATATATACAAATATATATGTTTATATCCTGAGAATACATATATATGTGTGTATATAATATATATACATGTATGTATATATATTGTATATATGTATATGTATTATATATAATACATATATATACATGTACATATGTGTATATAATATATATATATGTTCTTCTGTATATATTATACTATATATATGTGTATATATATATATTCTTCTAACATAGCTGCTGCTATGAGTTGAACACATGTCTAAGTGACTGTAGAGTTTTTGGTCTAAATTTCTATTTTATGCTGAATCTTCACAACTGTTAGCCTAGGTAAAGAGCCCCCTGTTGCAGGGATCTGATGGGCTGTGGTGAGCCTGCTTGCTTAGCTCTCCTGAGCAAACCTGGAGAGGGAGCCTGTGGAAAGGCATCTCAGGTAGAAAGAGCAGTGTGAGCCAAATCTAATTTTGATTATCCTTGTTCTCATCGTATTTTATTTAAGGAACCTGGGAAATATGGAATCCTTTTTGATAGATTGGATATTAATTTTCATGCAATGAGTAAGTGAGAGTTGTTTTTGATCTCACACTTGTTATCCCCACGTGAAAGGGAAATTGTTCCATGAAAGACCTTCATTAATCAAGAGAACTAATGCACAGATTGATAAGCCAAGCAGGCGATAAGTCTAACTTGTCTTGTTAGCCACTGGTCATATGATAATTAGAGAAGGGAAGTGTTTTTAAAGTAAGACATTGAACCTACAGTGTGGAGACAATTACTGACACAGCAGTCTGGTGACATGTCATGCATTTGAGTTCTGACTCCTACAGGTAGATCTGGATGCCTTGATGACTAGAGGTCACTAGTAGTATGGGGATGGAGAGACTAGAGCAGTGTCTTTTCTCTAGAATTGCATATTCAAATGTTCTAGTGAGTTTCTAAAAAGTACTGATGATCGATCACGCTCTATTTCAGACCAATCGACAGAAACTGGGGATGGACCAAGACATTTGTATGTGTGAAACACCTACTTACGTTCATAGTCAGTTATGGGTGAACTGTTCTGGTTTAGAGAATATTTTCAGGTCAATATATGATTAAAAACTGAGAGTAGCAGTCACCCAGCATCTCATATTCTTACTGATTCTAAAGTAAACGCTCTGAATCTTCTTGCCATTCCACACTGAGTTTACCAGCCAGTGCAAGGCGGCCTCTGCTTGTGTGCTTTCCCTGGATGGCCAGGGCTAAGCTCAAGTCATATTGTTACTGTCCAGTGATAAACTTGGGAACATAGTCAGTTGCATTGGGTATATTTATTGCATTTGTCAATAGTTTCCTGTGGTCTTTTAGGTTGGGTTTTCATATGTATTTTGAGAGAGGTTGTAAGGTTCACTTATGATTCTCTTTTTCCTTATCTCTTTAAGAGATATCCCTGTCACCAATAACTCTTCTCAGTCTGTAATTACAAAGTTTACCTGCCTACACTCCTGGCTACATTTGGATCCCTTAATGTGCTTACATATTTTATGCATTTTTGTATCTTCAATGCTAGGTTCAAGCATGAAAATTCAATCAGTACGTATTTTTAAAATTTATGTTAAGGTTATTATCAAATGAAATAAATTTCACCCATTTTTAGGAATAACAGTTAAATAGACTTTGGTAATCATATATAATCATGTAACCAATCATATAATCAAGATATGGCATAGCTCCTTCATTCTAAAATATTTTCATATTGTCTCTTTACAATTGGTCCTCACTCCTGAATCCTGACTTAGTGTAACTATTAAATTGCCCAGAAAAGAACAATTTTGACTTTTGTAGAATTTCATATAAATGTAATCATATTCTATTCATGCTTCTGTATCAAATGTAATCATTTGATAACATATACCAGATCCCTGATGCACAATTTTCCCTTTTAAAACTTTTTATTTTTTATTTTAGCCTATTATCTGGAAGTGTCATATTTATTCATTTTTGGAAGTTGAAATCTTAGTACATATTGATAAATAAAAAAATCTAAGTTGAATTAAAATTTGATGTGGGAAGAAACAAAGTAGGCTTGAGAATGCATAGATATACATTCAACGTGACTTGGGTCAATGAGATATAAAAGTGGAAAAATAGTAAATAGGATTCTGACATATTTATTTTAGGCCGTTAGATGGGAAGTGGTATAATTTTTCAAGATATCACAGCATAGCAAATTGGATCAGCTTTCAAAATAATGCAGTTATGTCATGAGCCTTTGTAAGTGTGTGAATAATACAAGACATTTGTGTTAAGAATATTGTAAAATCATAAAATAGTTCTGAAAGAGACTTCAGGTAATTTCTAGCTCATCTTCTGTATTGAGTCAGTGAAGTAGTTAATACCAGAGAAAGCTTTTCTGATTCCTAGGATTAATCATGTTATTCTGTAATTGTGATTTGATCACACTAAACTCTGATTTCACGCTAGTATAACCTGGCAACATAGCATACCTCAATTCTTATCTTTATCTTTTCTTCTCTTCAGTCCCCTCAGGAACCTCATTCATTTTTCTCTATCAAAAATGTCTCTTCATCAAAAATGCCTCAGAAACTGCATTGCTGTCTTCACTCTAAGGTCTGTATGCTCCTATGAAGCTGTGTGCAGCCCACAGCTCAGCCATAGACCACAGCTAATAGTGTTGCAAAGCTTTTTCTTTGACAATCCCACACAATCATAAACTTGTAACAGCATCATTTGACACTTTCAGTGATATTTTTGATGCCCCAATTGCTCAGGCGATGACTGGCCGGCGTCCGTGTGAGGGAGAGCACGGTGCAGCACTGTCTGCACCTCTGGCACCCACCACACAGTCAATCAGAACCCCGCGCGTGTCAGTGCGCTAGTGTGACCTGGCCAGTAAAACACAGCGAGTACTGACAATAATATTCAACCTACCTGCAGGTGTGTATCTATGAGGACAGGATGCTTAGTGTTCTTAAGAAGACATATACATTTTCCTACTCAGTTATTAAACTTGAGTTTGAGTTTGTGCTATTTCACTAGTTGTTATAATATCTTATACCAACTTACACACCTTATATATTTTAAGTGTGGCCAAGACAATTTCTCCTCACTAATTCAGTGGGGCTCTGGAAAACCAAAATTTTGAACATCTATGCATTAATTTCTAATTCCATAGAATTGTATAAGTGTCTGTATTTGGGGGCCTTTATTACTTGTCTAGTACAGTTTTTAGGAGATAAGGTGTCACTGTGTTGCTCAGCCTAGCCTCAAGCTCCTGAGCTCCTCAGGCTTAGCCGCCCAAGCAGCTGGAGCCACAAGCATGGGCCACCATGGTCAGCGTCTGTTCTGTTAAAATGTTTAAAATCTAACTGTTAGCAACTACTTACAATGTGTTGTGAGCTTTGTGCCTTTTTTTGTTTTCTCCCAATCCTCACAATGATATTATAGAGTAGCATTTTCATTTTACAGTTCACAAAATGGAACCAAGCCGAGTTTAGGTAATTTGCATGTATGTTAAGTATGCGTGTGCGTGTGCGTGTGCGTGTGCGTGTGCGTGTGTGTGTGTGTGTGTGTGTGTGTGTGTGTGTGTGTGACCAGGGATCCCACTCAAGGGTTCGTTGGAACTGAGCTACAACACCAGCCCTTTTTATCTTGTTTTAACACAAAGTCTCACTAAATTGTCCAAGCTAACCTTGAACTTGCAGTCCTCCTGCCTATTCTCCTGAATAGCTGGGAATACAGCTGTACTCTAACATATCTGACTGAGACAGGTAACTTAACAACAATCATAAAATTAACAAAGAGCAGGGCTTACATTTCTCAAGTAAGCCATACACCTCCATGTGTGGTACCACAGTTACAAATGTTTATTTTCTATTTCATTAGATTCGAAATGACTGTTTAGTAGGAATATACATTTTCTAATTTTGCAATTTCTCAGTCTTTGCTTCTAAATTCTGGGTGTTACTCATACTTTGAGTGATTGGACAATTATCTTTCTTATAAAAGAAATTGTTTCACGACTTCATCTACAGCAAAGCTGATAGAAAAGCTGTGCTGGCCTCGCTGTATGGATCACGAAAGTTTAGCAGAGTTGTGGAAAGTGAAGCAGTTGTTTTTTTAGGAGATTTACTTGCCATTTCACTGCTGCTGCCAGCAACATTTTCTGCCTAGTCCCCTGCTGTTTTGTAACCTGCTCTTTAACATAGATCATTTATCAGAAGTAAATCTATCTTACAATGGTTATCTTTCAAATGACTTTGAGAAAAACTCAAGGCATAATTATTCAACTTTATTGCTTCACTGACTAAAGCATTTTTGCTTTAATGAGTTGCCTCTCTGTATAGGGAGAAAGCAAAGTATTCGTGGCCTAACCAGAAAGAGGAAAGCATATCAGGCATTACAAAAGCAAATTCTGGTCCCTGGGCTCGGGCTAAATGACTGGCTTTTAGATTTCTGTGTTTCATGGGACTCTGCTATTGGCAGCTGTAGTGGGCTCTTTGACCCTCTTTATCATTTGTTTGTGTTAACATAGGGGTTCGCGGTGTTGCTTTTTGTCAAGAGAACTATGCTAAGATGCAGGAGCCTAATTGTGTATTTCGTCATCCTGATATCAACAATCCAGAGGGAGGCAGAGCACCAAAACAAATTGCGCAAAGAGAATATTTTACAAAAGTGGCAACCCGTGATGAGAAGTGCCCTGAAAAGATGTGATTTGGACATGCCAAGCCAGATCTCAGATTTGTTTGTTACCTCATGTTTATGCTTTCTGTGGACAACTGTGGTATTATTTGAATGGAGACAAATCACTTTTTAAAAAAAAATAATTCAAGGTTGCATTTATCAACAGATGCAAGTGTAGTAAGTGCATCTTAGAAGAACATGCTAAGTGGGTAGGATAATAGCTAGTTGATCCTTCATGAAGACTTTTATCTCACTTTCTATTATTCTGACAGTGTATTGTGTTGCATTAGGTCAATTTGACTTACAATATTGTCGAATACAGCTCCATTTAAAATAGTTCCAGGAAATTTAGTCTGCCTTACATGATTTTGTACTTAGCTGTAGAAGAGATAGTGTACAATTTAAAGGAGTTGAAAACAAAGAGCTCAGCAGGTGACTTCAAAGCCATGGTTTCTATTTAGGTTGAGGATGAAGTGAAAGAAATATGTTCCTGTGAGGTATCTGTATGAGATTCAGTGATAATCATAATCTTGACACAAGAAGTCATTACTCTGGATAAAGGGATGGTTAGTATTGCAGTTCTGAGTTTTCTTTTACAAGTGAAAGTAGAGATAAGATATAACTTGTCAAAAGGTAGTGACATTCTTCAAATGGAACCAGATATGGTTTGAATCAGATGGAGAAAACCCCCTGAGTATTAATTACTGTATAATTTTTATTATATAAAGAAGTTGTAGGAAAGGAGATTTAATGTCAAGATTCTTTTTAACACCCCATCTGTTCTCTACCTTTCTTGGGCAATCTCAACATTAGACAATTAGCCAATATTTTCTGAGGCTTTCTATGAATAAAAATTACTCTGAGAGTAATTACAGAGAGTTACTCCCTAGATGGCATAATTTAATTTCTATTTTAAGAAACACACTTTCAAGGGATGTTTGATATTATATTTACCTAAGACTTAAAATAATATTTGACTAAGAAAATAAATTCAAAACTAAGTACAGTAGACGATTTTTACATAGAACAAAAACTATAGCAAGGTCTGTTATCTGACAACTTTTGTGGTCAGTTTCAGGCTTTAGGTAAGGAATTTTCTCTCCTAAAATGTTTTTAAAATAACAGGTAAGATTAATATGTAATCTAAATAAATTTGAGTCTGTTGATATAAAGAAAATGACTGTTGGTGAGAGTTCTAAAAAGTAATCAAAATAACTGGAGATGATAAATAGAAGTGTTTGAACAGTATTCACAGTTGGAAGCATTATGAAGCTGTGGTAGGTTGGGCAGGAGGAGTGCAGTGATCAGGTAGTGTTATTTTTCAAGGTCTGTAGGGTAGGGAAAGGTGGGACATTTATCTTTTATTTCATGAAGTTCGAAGTAAAAGGATGTCTTGATTCTAATCTAAAGGATAGAGGATAGCAATTCATCAGGCTGTCTGAGGCTGATGGAAATGTTCTACATAACTGCACCATTTTACACTCACACCAATATGAGGCTTCCTTCCAATTCATTTCCCTATGTACATTTGTCATTGTCTGGTTTTTGGCTTATTGTTGTCCAAATAGGTGTGAAATAAGACCTCACAGTGACTTTAATCTCGATGTCCTTAATGAATTATAATGTTGAACATTATCTTCTGTAGTGAAAGAGGTATTCAAATGTTTTGCTCACTTTTTAATTGGATTGTTTACCTTACTAATTATTGAGTTGTAAAAGTTTTTTATATATTTTAAACAGATGTCTTTTATTGGAGATATGATTTTCAAATGCATTTTTTTAGTCTGTGACTGGTCTTTTTACCTTACGTAAAGTGCAAAGGTTTTAAATTTTGATAATGCTTGTTTATTAATTCTTTGTTTTATTACTTTGTGCTGACCCTTGTAAAATCATTACTTAGTTAAAGATCACATCCTATATTTTAAGTTTCACAGTTTTGGTTCTTACATATAAGAACTAATATATTTAAAATGTATATTACAATATATTTCCAGTTACTTTTTGTAGGTAGTGTGAGCAATCAAATTTATCTTTAATATAAAATATTAAACATATTAATATCCAAATATTAATATTATTCCAATATTAATAGCAATATCTAAATTGCTGTTTGTTGAAGAATTATTCTTTCTTCATTTATCCTGGTGCTTGTGTCTGCTTTCTTTCTTGGACATATTTCTCATTGAAAGTTAAAGCACAGGTACGTATCTCCTTGATAAAATCATCAGTGCCCTCATCATACTTGAAAAAAATCTCAAGGCAAGTGTTAAATTTCACACTTTTGATAAACCAGACATTATCTATTATGCTAAAGTTTTGTTATTGTAAAGAATGCATCTAAGTGCAGTTAGTATTTAAGACAGCTATTAGTTAAAGAATAATATATGAATGCTTATGAACTGTGGTAGGCTCTAAAATGATATTTTTATTAAATCAGCGTCTCAGTAGTAAAGTTACTGTGGCCTTTACTTTTCTTACACTATTGGAATATAATTTTTATATTAATGTTTAGCTTTTAACTGGAGAATATTATAATATTAATAATTCTAGTTCTCTTCATTGTAAAAAAAGCTACATAATGAAGTCCTATAATAAAGTCAATGAGAATGGATTTAAGAGTCTATGTAGCACTGTATATCTATATTATATTCTTTTGCAATGTTATTTTTATTTGTGAGAGTTAAAGCCAAGATAGACTTTATTCTAATGATTCTTGGTAAGCCACTTAATTCTGGCTTCTATTTTCTTTTCTTTTAAGTGGGGATATCAATCTTACAAGATTCTTGTGAATAGTAAGTGAAAATATGTGTGTGTGTGTGTATGTATATATATATATATATGGGTGTGTGTGTGTGTGTGTGTGTGTGTGTGTGTGTGTGTATGTATGTATATTATGTACTACTTGAATGTGTTTTTTTGACATTTTGTGACAGGGCTTTACTACACAGTCCAGGCTGGCCTGCAATTCACGGCAATCTTTCTACCTCAGACTCCCTGAGCTGGAATTATGGGTGTGTGCCTCCATGCCTAGTCTTGAATATAAACTGTTTGAGGATAGAGATTTTTGTTACTTTAGTCTGCTAGTAGATTTGAATCAACTAGAAATATATCTGATACTTGATGCTTAAAAATTTATAGACTGACTGGGCATGGTGACACCTGAGTGTAATTCTAGCATTCTGATGCTGAGGAAGGAGAATTGACATGGGTCTGAGGCTAGTTTGGGCTACATAGTGAATTCAAGGCCAACCTGAACTACATAGCGAGAGCCTGTCTCAATCAATCAATCAATCAATCAATCAATCAATCATTCTTTAAAAATTTGTAGAATGAACTATATAAGACAAAATATTGGTTTCTAGTGTGACAAACTGGAGGAAGTTTGCTGTATTTATGAAAATAGACTTGCATTATTGAAACATCTTTTTCACTTCCTTCACCTGTCATGATTTACAAAAACATGTGGTATGGAAATGGGTTGCTGAGTATCAGAGGAACCTTTGCAAACTCTAGGCTCAGAATGATGCTGTTTATGTAAATGTAGTAGTTTTAGAGACCTATGAACTAAATTGAGATATGTAATGAACAAGCCTAAAATAAAATTGGAAGCACAAAACCTATTCTCGCAGCTCACTCACTTAAAGAATTTGAACAATTTAGAGAAAAACACTGGCAGAGTTTCCTGTTGGTAGTGGGGACTGTGAAATAAAGAGTGTGCTAGAAAAAAGATAGGTTAGAATGGAAATCCCCCTTTGTTTTAACAAAGCTTCCTGTGAACATATTGAATTTCCAATAACACCTGAGATGTTTTGAGTGATAAAGAATCAGCTTCTGGAAATAAATTTAAATGTGAATACTACAGTAAAAGACCCCTTGAGAACTCACTGCTTGCTTCTCTGAGCTAAATATTCAGTCAAGTCTAGATACTATCAAATGAAGATTCTTACTTTAAAATGGCAAAGAGAAATCTGATCCCCGCCCTTGCAGGTAAAGTCAATTGCTGAGGTGAATAAGAAAAGGACACAGTTTCAAAAAGCAAGTGAGAGTATCAAAGCTGGCTCTTTCAATATGCTTATTGACAGATGTTCCATCTCTGAACTTCTTTTTTTAAGCTAGTTAGGGGAGCTGGTCTGTAACAATGGAGGCTTCTCAGGTGCCTTTCCTCACAGACATCATTGGCTCCAATTGTGATTGCCTACGGTTAGCTTTAAAAGCCATAGTTCTCATGATTTTTCAGGAAAAAGTTTGAGGGAAACGTAACTTAATGAGGAAATTAATAGGTTAATTTTTAAAACCCAAAGAGACACGTTTCATGAAAGCTGTTTGGTGTATTTTCTAGAAAAGTGAAATATAATGCTGCATATCTCTGGAGCAAACAATTTAATAATTATTTGAGGTGTTCCATTGCAATCGAGGTGAATTTTCCTGGTTGTTCTTAATCTCATCTGCATTGTCTCACTGGAATTGGAATATGTCATCTCATATGTCTCCACTGTCTCACTTTAAATATGTATTCATTGATTTAAGTTTCGATTTGTCTTGGAAGAATTCTTTTTCCAATTGTTCTGTGATTGTCTTCTCCAGGCAGGAAGTGAATGATAGTGTGGCTCAGGTCTTCTGAGCAAATTCCATACCTACTCTACTGCATATTGAATGGAGGAGATGAGGATTGTGAACCTAGTTCTCATAAAACAAAGGAAAGCAAAACAAAATAAAACAAAGAGTGAGGTACAGTAGACAACTTGCTAAGCAGCCAAAAAGAGGAGTTCCTGGAGAAAAGGTGGTTCTGGACTTCACAGTGATGACAGAATAAATGCCCTAAATGAATGACTTCTTTAGAGAGTAGGAACGTGTTCAATTATTGCATCTCATTTTCCCACCATAGTTCTGACCATGGCAAGGCAAGGGGTACTTTTATTAAAAACAGTCTACAAGTGATAAAACTGTGTGCATTCATTTCTTAGGACTGCCATGGCAAAGGGCTGCAAACTCACAGTTTAAAACCGTAGAAATTTATTCTCTCATATCCTTGAGTGGAGAAGTCAAAGTTCTCGTCAGCAGGGATGCATTCCTTCTGCAGGGTCTAGGGGTGAATCCTTTCTTGCCTCTTCCAGTTTCTAGGAGCTCTCAGGGTTGTTGGCTGTGGCACTTCCCACCTCTTTCTGCTTCTGGGGTCACACTGCCTTTCCTTCTTCTGTCTATTTCTCTTTTGTGTCTTGAGTCTCTTGTTACCTTTCTCTCTGTCTCTCTGTCTCTCTCTCTCTCTCCTTCTCTTTCTCTCTCTCTTTTTTGGTACTGGGGATTGAACTCATGACCTTGCACATGCCAGGCAAGCACCTGTGCCACTGAGCTAAGCCCCTGGCCCTTGTTACCTTTCTCTTAGAAGGAGAATTGTTTTTGAATTTAGAATCCATTCTTGTAATCCAAGATGATCTCTTCAACTCAAGATACTCAAGATACTGTTTAATATTTCATATATACTTAAGAAAAATAGGATGGCCATTTTAGGCAAATTAAGACCCTAAACTAGAAGGTTAGATATTGACATAGTAGAAAAAGTTGAATAAGCTAGTGTGGAACTTAAGGGCAGTATTGCATGAAACATATATCTTACTTACAGGTCTCTCAAAATCTTTTCTATCTCTCTGAGTTTTGAATTTCCAAAGCAAAGGTAATATTTTCAGAAATAACTGAGAGAGGGATGCTTTCCCTGATGCAAGGACTAGTGAAATAGAGTTTGAGAAACAGTGTATTACCTTTCTGACAAAGAAATGTAGTTCAATTATTATGATTAGCCTGGAAGAATTGTAATATGTAGAGCTATCATTTCTTTAGCACTTATTATGCATTACGTACTCTGTTAATTGCACTGGATGTGTCAATTTATTTAATCTTGACAGTGTATCTGTTGAGATTGGTTCCGTTCTAATTACTTTAAAACAGGAAACTGAGGCAAAGAGAGGCTAAGCAATTAGTTCAGGTTTAAACAGCCAGCAAGATGACTGACCTTTGAACTCCAAGCAATGTATCTAATCAAGACTGCTATCAAAACACTGGGTGATTCTGATTCAGAATAGAGCCATTTTAGTGTTACCAAGTAGTTAAGTGTCTGTAAATATAGATAAACAAATCAGGTGTCAAGACTAGAAGGAAACAATCTAGGCTTCTTCAGTCTGTGTTCGGTGCCAGGAGAGCAAGGTCTGCTGTGCCACCATCCGCTGTGCCACATCATTTCTGTCAGTCAAGGTTCTGAGATGCAATGAAGCCAGTGTCCTGAAGGAGAAAGAAATATGTTGCTGTGCTCTCAAGACTTGTGAAAAATGTTTCAGTTCTCAGGCAATTGATTGTTCTGTCTTTGTTTACTTCAGAGCATCAGTGAAAGCGGAAGTGGTGTAAAAGGGTGTACACTTTCTCAGAGAGCCATCTGCGCTCTTCTGGATTTGGTCTCATCGACAGAAAAACTTCCTCTGAAGTCAAGGGTTGTGCTGAGTCAAAAAGTGTTTCTCCTAAGATGAAATTTCTAATTGTTTTCTTGAATATTCTCCATCAGACTTTCTGCAGACAGTTAACAACTCTTGCCAAATATTTAATTTAGGAATGAAAGCAGAATTACTTGACAATACAGGAGAGAATATGTGGTAGGATAAGTCAACAGGGCCACATTTCAGAAAGCAGCATTACGTTCCTAGGTTCAAATCATCTATTGTTAATAATGGGTGTTGAATGGTACCTACTACCTATAAGATGCTTGTTAATGAACTGAAACTGGGGAAGAGCTTTGCAAAGGGAGTTGGCTATTGGACAAAGAGCAAATATTTATAGGAAAGCAGCTCAACACATGCCATTTAATGATTTCCAAATTTTTAAGTCTGGCACTCTGACCAATGTTTCTAAACAGTGGCTGGTTTCCATACCCATGGGAGAAGGCAAGGTCGTTGTATTTCCAAAGAGTCTCATAAAATATATAGAGATATTATTATTTTTCAGAAAAGGAAATGGAGCCATAGGAGATTATGATTCTCTCTCAAATTCATTCAGAGTAGTTAGTCCCATACCTCTCACTACTGTATCATGAAGATTCCAGTGCTCTTCTTAGGTGAACTGAACTGATAAGTCAGTAATCTCATTAGGAAAACTATTTGTCCACTTATTTCTTTTACTTTTGCTTCAACTCTTATAGAGCTCTTTTTTTCAGGAGACAATATTTAAATTGACAAGGTTTCCCTTATTTGAACTAATGCTTTCCCTGGTGGACCCAGAGAAGTTGCAAAATGCTTTGGAAGTGGCTTGAGAAGTAGAGCACATTGTTATATGCTTTGGGGATATGAGGATTCATATTGTCTTTTGAAAGTGACTGATGCAACAATGACGTAATCTAAAAGTTTGGTTGTGCCTGATGTAGGCTCACTCATTCAGCAAGCTGGTTTTGAAAGTAGACTTTTATTTGTGCAACTCAGTTGTGCTTGGAAAGCCCAATCAGAGAGACAAGAGATGAACTCACAGCTGAATCTAATACCACCCCATCCTATTTTAGTTATTTATGGCACTAAATATTTTTTAAAAAGAAACTATTATTCAACCATTAAGCTAATATGATCATCCATGATTAGTTTTTAAGACAAAAAGTTGTACATGTGAATATAAATTATATAAATATATATATTTCAGGTCATTTCCTCTCTTTATGTCAAAGTCTGACCATAAGGGGAAAAGTATTAGGAAAATGGTTATTAGACCTGAGGTTAAAGTGAGAATAAAAAGTTTGGTAAAATATATCCACTCAAACCAAGCAATACTTGCACGGTGATAGTAAGAACTAGTTATTAATTTGTGAAATACCTGGGTCAGAAGTTATCCATTTTTGTACATTTCATTTGCTTATTGTGGAGTATGTCATACTTTATTAACAATCCAGTGATACCTTTTACTTGTTCTAAAATACTATAAGTATCAGGTCCTGTTAAATGTTAGTCCTCACTGGACTAACTCATTTTTACCAGCATAAGTGTCTTTTTCTCTGTACACTGTCTCTCTTCCCCAGATCATAATCTGACATCCATAATGGCAGGTATGTTTTAGTATTCTCTTTATACTTAAATTTCAGGGAATTTGAAGTAAAACATTGTAAAAGGGCCACATTCTTATTCTTGTCTATAAAACTCCAAATCTTCAGGATATATATATATATATATATATATATATATATATATGAAATTTTTTATAGTTGGTATAAAAAGTGTTTTGGAATTAATTTTTAAATTGTACATATGAGAAAATTATTCCTAGAGACTTTAAAACTGAACATATTGTGGAATAATCTACTAAATAACAAAATTTACAGTAACAAGATAAAAGTGCGATTGAGTTTTTCTATGTGTATTATTTTCCTGCTCATTCCTAAAGTCTTCTCTTATGTTTTTACTATTCATGTCCTTTTATTTTAAATGGAAACTTATTTTCAGTAATGCCAGTTCTACATCTGCTATTTTTCACTGAGGGCAAACGGATCTACCTCACCCTTAGACCCCGTCAGGCAAGTTTGCCTTGGCTTTTCCCATCCCCAAGACAAATTAAGAACGCTGAAACCTTTCACTCATAACAAAACAGTGATAAAGCAGGTAACAAGACCTCACATTAATCAGGTCTTTCAAAGAAGAGGCCCCAAGCTGCACCCTTTGTCTAGTCTGCGGGTAGGTGGGTTTCTTCCAGGCTCTTTTTAGGGGCCTAGCATTCTTTAGTCAGGCCGCACATTCTCCTTGGAAGTGTTTCACTTTTCAGACAGTCTCTGTGTTGATCAAAAAGGCAACTACACTCACTACAGAAACCTGAACTTCTAATGATCTTCTTTTATATTTCTTTACAATGGACAATGGCTCTTTCCACACTAATGGCCTCAGTACACAAAGAGGGGACGGTGGAGAAAGAGTGGTCACTATCGCAAGATGTGCTGTATCATCCTGGTGGAAAAAAAATCCTGTTTTCTGTAGCCAAATGGCTGCGGTCTCTTGTTGACAATAGTCAAGCTCCCTCAAGCCAGTGCTGACAGAAGACAGCAAGAAGGAGATAGAAATGGGCTTCTTCTCAGGAAGAAAACATTGTTGTCAGTTAAATAGTAGTAAACCAGCCTTTTCTGTTATTCAGTCCTTTACCCTAGCCACACAACAGTACAAAACTCATTCACTAGTAAAATTCACTTCAAGTTTCCTCCACACAGTATATGAACTTTTCCGGGTTGAATGAAGTCGTCGGGCTGTGTATGGTTTGTTGGATCAAGCGTGCCCTCTACTGGTCAATTAAAATATTACCAAGCAGGATCCACCAGATTGCTAAACAAGGGAAAGATATTTGGGGGCAGTTTTGTTTGCAAATGTGGCTTTACAGTATTGTAAACATTAGAAATTATAGTACATATCACAGAAATAGGATTAAATTTAATCCAGTGTTGTGGTTTAACTTGTACTATTAAAATATACAAAACTACCAAAGTTTATCCAGAAAAATTGAAATAGCTTCATCTCTATTTTCAAGATGTTTTGTGAAAAAATCCTAATATTTTAATAGCACGGAAAATTTTTTAAAATAAGGCAAAGATTGATACACTTTTTCTCTAATGAACCAAATAGTAAATATTTTAGGCTTTTCTGATCCAGAAAGCAGAATTGTCTCTTTTGGAGACAATTGTCAATTTAGCCATTATACTGAAAAGATAGATATAGAAAATATTTGAACGAATGAGTACAGTTGTATTCCAATAAAACTTTATTTTTTAAAAAGAATAAAACCAAACAGAATAAAGTCAATCAAAATAAAACAATGAAAGCGATACAGCACTTCAAAACAAGCTAATAGGAAATTAACAATGACTACTGTAATGTATCTTGTTATCTTCAAAATAACTACCTATATCATCAGACATAATAAAATCAAACACAATAAAACAGTATAAGACCAAAAAAAGCAAAACAAAGAAAATGATAAGGGCTTCAAAACAAGATTACAAGAAATAACAATGGTACCTTAATGCCTCCTGTTATCTTCAGAATAGCTGCTCAGACTTTCAGACACAGGCACGTAAAATTAACCAAACAATACAAGCAGTAAGTTACGTCTTTATTTCAGTTGTTATCTTTTCAGAAATTTCAGGTGTGTGATCTTTAATTTCTACTATGTCTGTGTCTCCCGAACTTGTTCTGGGTGGGCTGGAGGTCTGGGGTTGTATTTTGCTCCTTCATCTTGACATTTTCCTGTGTTTTTCCGAATCAGTCCATTGCTGCATCCCGGTGTGTCCTGAATTGGCTGTGGGTCCCTCGGGGTAGTGGATTGGACTAGACACCCAGGTTCTCCATCCAGATCCAGGGTTCCTGCAGTGGTGAAGAGGAGCAGGGCTGTGGTTCACAGATGCTCCTTAGATGGTGGTGGGGCCTCAGGGCGGGGCTTCTCCCTTCTGGTAGTGGGCTGGTCGGATCTCTCATTGCTACTGAAGCATGGTCCTGGGGCCAATAAAACTTTATTTTCAAAACCAAACCAACCCTGATTAAGTCCTTAAAGCAGTGAACCTGCAGGTTTGTTGAACACATCTAAAGAGTACCTTTTTCTTTTTTTAAACTTGGTCTGTGGAGGTGACTGTAATTTATGTTTGAAGGCTGCCACCCCTTCCAAACATTTAGGCACTTCTTTTTGCTTAGTTCTTGAATTCAATTTATAAACATCTCTAAAATTCTGAAAGATTAGAACTTTGGAGGTCATATATGCAACTCTATGATTTACAGATGAAGAAACTAAAGGCTGCAGTATTTCCAAACAGCTACTCTAGCCACCTATTTTAGTGCATCAGCTCTCACGGACTTTTGCTCTTTTGATAAAATAAGATACGGAGTAATACTTGAAAGAATTCATCAGATATTATTACTAATGTGTTAGGAGAATAATATGACAGATATTTGCATTTTCTTCTCCTGTGAGGATTTAGTTTATATAAATGAGAAAACCACGGGACAGCAATATCTCCTTCAATAAAAACTTTAACCATTTGAGAGATACTAATTCATTTTTAATGTATCATAATTTCATAGATTTTATAAGTTTTATTGGCAATTGCATATAACGATGAAGCTAATTTCTCTCAGCTCTTAAAGTTATAATTTATATATTTTCATTTATGATAATGAGATATAATTCTCTTCAATATTGGACTTCTTATGCAAGGTACCCAAAGACTGATGAGTTTCATTACTGGATTGTTTTTATATAGGGATATCGTTATGTGAATACAGAACCCTGTGGCATTACATGGAAAAACAGTTCTCTTGAACATCATAGATTAATATAGATTCTGACCAAACAGTGAATTTGAAATACTTTTCAAATTAAAACTAACTATTAGTCATTTACTCCATATTCATTTCAAACAGTGTCAAGTGCTGTGTTGAGTAGTGACCATGCAATTCTGGTCAGAAAATCCTCTGGTCTTAGTTGTCATTGAACTTCTAGATTATGATGAAATTATTAAAAAGTCTTACATTTTGGTTGGTATGATTACTATAATAAAATACCACATGGTTTATACAATTTTTTTTAAAAAAATAAGGGTACTAATTCCATTCATGAGGGCTTTGCTTTCATGATCCTGTCACTTCTCAAACTCCCACTTCTTACCAAATCACGTTTGTGATTTGCTTTAAAAATATGAAGTTTTGAGCCTGGATTTAGCTCAGCAGCATAAGCACCTGCCTGGCAACTGCAAGGTCATGCGTTCAATCCCTGGTACAAAAAACAAAAAACAAAAAACAAAGAGGAAGTTTGAGGAGACACATTTAGAATATAGCAAGCCTTGTGCTCCACTGTGAGAGCACAAACATCATGACACCAAGTTTACTCTCAAGGATTTGGTGTAGAAAATATAGAGTACAAATGACACTAGTGAAATAGGAATAAATATATAATGAAAACAAAATAGGAATATAGCAGCCATTAAAAAATAATATGGGGATGAGATTCTTTATTTATGGAATCCCAAAGAAGACATGGTAGCATATATTTGATTGAGATCTTAAAGGTTGAATGAGATTTAATAAGTAGAAATGAAAGAAGACAGAAGTGCCAGCATTATTAAAGACATAATGTGGAGTGTACTTGGGGAACAGAGATTCACCTGCTAGGGCTCAATTTTGTATTCCTTTGTAGGAGAATTGTTTCAGGGAGGTTTGGGCCAGATTACAGGAGATACTTAAATGAATACAAAGAAGCTGGATAAGCACAGGCTAGGTTAAGTATCCCTTATCTGAAATGGTTAAGGCTGGAAGCATTTCATATTTTGAATGTATTTTGAATTCTGTAATATGTGCATACATGTAATGAGATATTTTGAGCATGGGACAATTTTACATGCACCTATGTACATACTCTGAAGGTAACTTGAAACAATATTTTTAATAATTTTACTAAAATAACAAAGTTCAGGAGTTGGGCAGAGGCAAGGAATCCCATCCCAGCCTGGTGGAACTCTCTCCCTCCCCTGGGGGCCAGGCTGTGGCTTCCTGCCTGAACAGTGAGTCTGGCCAAGCCACACAACCCCGTCCCATCCTGGCGGACCTCTCTCCCTCACTTGGAACAACATTTGAAGCTTGAAAATACAGGAAAATGATAAAACGAAAGACCAAAATGCAATCTCAAACATCCAGCCCACCCGAAAAAAGCCTAGGAGCCATGTGCATAGAAGAAAATACATGCCACATACCTGAAATACCTGAAAAATAGTAACTGAAATAAAGAAGCAACTCTGGGAAGCCTTAAAGGAATTCAAACTAGAAATAATCTCTCAGGTAAAAGAAGAAATGATAAAAGAAATGAAGGAGATGCTGAACATATCTAAAGAAGACACAGTTAAAAAATTGGAGGAGATAAACAAAAAGATAGAATCCCTGGATGAACAATATAAGAAACAAACAGAATATATAAAGCAGGATGCAAAGAGATATACAGGAAATCAAAAACTCCATCAAAAGCTGTAAAAATCGCCTCAATGAATGTGAAGATAGAATTTCAGACCTTGAAGACAAGATTGCAGCCAGTGAACAGGAAAGGAAAGATCTTTTAAAAATAACAAGAAATCAGGAAATAACAATTCAACACCTGCAAGATGATGCAAAGAGGAACAATATAAGGTTGATAGGGATAAATGAAAAAGAAGGGGACAACATAAAGGATGTCAAGAGGATATTTAGAGAAGTAACAGCTGAAAATTTCCCAAACATGAGATTGGAAACTGATATCAAGATCAATGAAGCATATAGAACTCCAAATAGCCATAACCAAAATAAAACTACACCCAGACACATAATAATGGCCATCCTAGAAATCGAACAAAAGAATAGAACATTAAAAGCTGTCAGAGAGAAAAGACAGATCACCTATAAAAGAAAACCTATCAGAATCACAGCAGACTTCTCAGCACAAACAGTAAAGTCAAGAAGAGCATGGAGTGAAGTATTTCAGATCCTAAAGGAAAATCATTTCCAACCTAGGCTGATGTACCCTGCAAAACTGTCCTTCAAAATGGATGGAGAAATAAGATACTTCCATGACAAAGAACAGCTGAGAAACTACATGATCACCAAGCCAACCCTGCAAAGAATACTACAAGACAGCCTAGATACATTTAGGAAAAAACCACTAAACAAAGCAGACAATTAAACAGAACTGAAAGATAAAGATGCAACAGCAGAAAGATAACATGTCAACAAGAAACCAGTATATAACAGTTATAACCATTAATGTAAATGGTCTAAATGCACCAAATAAAAGAAACAGACTGGCAGAATGGATCAAGAAACAAAATCCAACCTTATGTTGTCTACAAGAAACCCATCTAATCCAAAAGGATACTCAAAGACTGAAAGTCAAAGGATGGAAAACGATACTTCATGCAACAGGAACCCCCCCCCCACAAAAAAAAAGCGGGGGTGGCTATTCTGTTTGCAGACAATGCGAAGTTCAAGCCAATAATGATTAGAAGGGATAAAGAAGGTCGCTACATACTGGTTAGGGGAAAACTCCAAGAGGAAGAGATAACTATCTTAAATGTATATGCACCAAATTCCAGAGCACCCAATTATATAAAACAAGTACTAACAGAAATGAAAAACCAAATTAGCAGTCACACAGTTCTAACAGGAGATCTTAACACACCATTGACACCAATGGACAGATCAACCAGACAGAAAATCAACAAAGAAATAAAAGAACTGAATCGCACCTGTGCACAAATGGACTTAATAGGCATATACAGAGTATTCCACCCAACAACAACAAAATATACATTCTTCTCAGCAGTACATGGGTCATTCTCTAAAATAGACCATATATTAATTCACAGAACATAGTTAAATAAATGCAAAAGGGTTGAAGTTACCCCTTGCATGCTATTGGACCATAGTGCTATGAAATAAGAAGTTAATGATAAAAGATACTGCAAAATTCACACAAACACAAGGAAACTGAATAACACACTCTTGAGTAATCAGTGGGTCACAGAGGAAATTAAAGAAGAAATTAAACAATACCTACAAACAAATGAAAACACAAATACAACTTAGCGGAATCTGTGGGATGCAATTAAAGATGTCCTTAGAGGAAAATTTATTGCAATGAGTTCCCACATCAGGAAAACAGAATGAATACAAATAAATAACCTGATGTTACACCTCAAACATTTAGAAAAGGAAGAGCAAGTAAAGCCCAAAGCCAAAAGAACAGAAGAAATTATAAAAAGCATAGAAGAAATCAATGCTAAAAAAAAAAATCCAAAAAAATCAATGAATCAAAGAGTTGGTTCTTTGAAAGAATAAATAAAATCAACAAGCTCCTAGCCAATCTTATTTAAAAAAAGGAAGAAAAAGTCAAATTCATGCAATAAGGAATGAAAGAGGCAAAATCACTACAGACCCTATAGAAATACAGAAGATCATCAACACCTATTTCGAAAACCTCTATTCTCAAAGGTTTGATAACACAGAAAAAATGGACAGGTTCCTAGAAGCATACAAAGTACCAAGCTAGGTCACGAAGATGTAAAACTGCTGAATAACCCAATTTCTATTAATGAAATTGAAAATGTATTTAAATCTTTACCTACAAAGAAGAGCCCCGGCCCAGATGGATTCACTGCAGAGTTCTACAAGAAATACAAAGAAGACCTAATGCCAACACTCCTCAAACTTTTCAGTGAAATTGAAAGGGAAGCAATTCTTCCTAAATCGTTCCTAGAAGCAAATATTACTCTAGTACCAAAACCTGAGAAAGACCCAACTGAAAAAGAGAACTACAGACCAATCTCCCTAATGAACACAGATGCAAAAATCCTCAATAAAATATTGGCAAATAGGATGCAGCAAATCATCAAGAAGATCATACACCATGACCAAGTGGGATTCATCTCAGGCATGCAGGAATGGTTCAATATAAGTAAATAAATAAATGTAATACACCATATCAATAGAACCAAAAGTAAAAATCACATGATCATTTCTATGGAGGCAGAAAAAGCTTTTGATAAGGTCCAACATTCATTTCCGATAAGAACCTTGCAGAAAATTGGAATAGATGGTCTTTACCTCAATATAATAAAGGCTGTCTATGAAAAATCAACAGCCACTGTCATACTAAATGGCCCAAAATTGAAGGCCTTTAATTTAAAATCAGGCACACAACAAGGATGTTCCTTATCACCACTCCTATTTAATATAGTACTGGAAATACTAGCCAGAGAAATTAGACGAGAGAGAGAGAAATAAAAGGCGTAAAGATAGGAAAAGAAGAAGTTAAGTTATCATTATTTGCAGATGACATGATACTCTATATAGAAGACTCCCAAAATTCCATTGAAAGACTCTGAGATATAATAAATAAATTCAAGAATGTAGTTGGATATAAAATCAATACTCAAAAATCAATAGCATTCCTATACACTAACAACAAAGTCACAGGAAAGAAATAAAAGAAATCACACCCTTCACTAGGAACCAAAAAAATGAAATATTTAGGAATTATGCTCATGAAAGAAGTGAAAGACCTATACAGGGAAAATTATAATACACTGAAAAATGAAATTGAAGATGATCTCAGAAAATGGACATCCCTTGCTCATGGGTAGGAAGAATAAATATTTGAAAATGGCCATTCTCCCAAAACTTTTATACAGATTCAATGCAATCTCGATAAAAATACCATCAACATACCTCATGCAACTTGAGAAATCACTCCTAAAATTCACCTGGAGTGAGAAGAGACCTAGAATAGCAAGGACAGTTCTAAGCAGCAAAGGCAAGGCAGGAGGTATCACAATCCCTGACTTGAAGTTATACTACAAAGAAACTGTAGTAAAATCAACATGGTACTGGAACCAAACAGAGTCGAAGATCAGTGGAATAGATTAGAAGATACAATCACAGCTACAAACACACTCAACCACCTTATCTTTGATAAAGGGGCCAAACATGTTCACTGGAAGAACGACAGTCTCTTTAATAAATGGTTTTGGAAAAACTGGCTCTCATATGCCGAAAACTAAAACTAGACCCATGCCTATCACCATGTACTAAAATAAAATCTAAATGGATCAAAGATCTAAATATTAAAACAGAAACACTAAAACTATTGGAAGACAAATTGTGTAAAAACCTTGAAGACATAGGAGTAGGTAGAGAATTCACGAACAGGACTCAAACTGCATGGGAAATACTTCCCAGAGTCAATAGTTGGGATCACTTCTTATTAAAAAGTTTCTGCACTTCAAAAGAAATCTCCAGCATAGTGAAAAGAAAACCCACAAAGTGGGGAAAAATCTTTGTGAACTGCTCCTCAGACAAAGGACTTCTGTCTCAAACATATAAAGAATTTTAAAAATCAGACCCTCAAAATTCAAAGACCCAATTCAAAAATGGCATCTGAGATGAATAAACAATTATCAGATCAAGAAATACAAACAGCAAATAAATATAAGGAAAAATGTTCATCATCATTGGTCATTAGAGAAATGCAAATTAAAACCACATTGAGATTTCATCTCACTCCTGAAAGAATGGCTAAGATCAAGAAAACCACCACCAACAAATGCTAGAGAGACTGGGGAAAAAGGAACTCTCCTACACTGTTGGTGGGAGTGTAGACTAGTGCAACCATTGTGGAGGTCAGTCTGGAGATTTCTTAGAAAGCTGGGACTGGAAGCACCATTTGACCCAGCTATTCCACTCCTACGCATATTCCCAGAAGAACTGAAAGCATCATACCATAGTGATATATGTGCACCCATGTTTATAGCAGCACAATTTGTAATAGCCAGATCTTGGAAATAACCTAAGTGTCCACCAACTGAGGAATGGATAAAAAGTTGTGGCATTTTTATACAATGGAGTACTACTCAGCTATAAAGAATGATCACATTGAATTATTTATAAATAAATAGACCCAGCTTGAGACCATACCCATAAATGAAATAAATCAAACTCACATTTATAAATACCGAATAGTTTCCCTAGTGTAAGAAATGATAAGAATACATAAAAGTATGTGGTAATCATGATTCCCAATCATATTTGTTTGAAGCCATACAATGTTTTCACTCATTAATTGCAATGGTTTTAACCTGGGTTGTTCAATTTTAGTATCTGTGAGAGTACGAATAACTATTTTGAAGAAAGCAACACAACATAAAAGCTAATGCTGATTTAATATCATCTTGTTTTGAAGTCCCATCAAGCTGTTGTACATCTGTTTCCACTGGTTTTAACATGTTGTATCTTACTATATTTTACTATATGCGATAGTATGAACAAAATTTTTTATAGGCAAAGAGATAAAATAGAAACCGTTGTTCGTTTTCCGTTAGCTGGTTCTAAATACCCTGGAATTCTTTCATTCTCTTGAATGGCTTCGCACTGTCTTGATATGCTTGATGTTATAGCATACGAAGTTATACTCAAATAATTCAAGGAAAGAGGCACTATGGTGACTACTATTATGTTAGATTATCTGGTGGTGAAACACAATGATGTTTAAATTTTTCGTTTCTGACCTGTGTTGTTCTGTTACGATGCCCTCTTTTATCTCAATCTCCCCCCTTTTTAAATTAATGTATTTTTTTCTCATGTTTTTTCAATTAAGGGAAAACTAAATTAAAAAGTAGCGGGATATATTATAGTAACTTTTTTGTTTTCCTATTAACCTGATTTGAACCCCAGTATTGCTCTCCCCATCTTGTTTTGTTTGATTTTACTATATTCTATTTTGTTTGATAGTATCAAGTTTGAGGGTATAGGCAACCACTTTGAAGGCAGTAAGATATACTATGATGCCCATTATGGTTTGATTATTATCTTCTTTAGAAGTCCTGTAAGGTCTCTAGTGTAGGTTTTATTGATCTTGTTCTGTACTGTTTTGATCAATTCTATTATACCTGATGATATAGGCAACTCAATTTAAAAATAGCAAGAGGCACAATGGTAACCACTTTTGATCATCTGGTATTTTTGCATCATGTACTATGCCCATCCTTCTGTTCTAACTGACTCTGTTTTGATTAGTAGCGTTTGGTTTTATTCTCTTCAAAAAAAAAAGTAATAAGAATTGTGGGAGTACTAAAACCCAAAAAGTGTAATTGTTATTGTAAAAAAGAGAGGAAAGGAAGGTGGACTAAGGGATATAACCACAGGTATATTTGAGTGTGTAGGATGGAAAACCATATTACTGAGCTTTTGTTGGATCATTGAACGGAACTGACTGCAATCTCACTGTATGAATGTCCACTTTATATGCTTTAATGTTATAATTTGGACAGCTGTTTCTAAGAAGACAATATGTAACCTATTAAGTAGTGATTTCTTACTGTATATTTTTTTCTTGAAATTCTATATTACTTGTACCCTTTTACTGCTTTGTTTTTTTATTTCCTTTCTTTTTTCTCTTTAAATAAAAAAAAAAATTAAAAATCCACAAAGTTCCATAGTGTAGATTTTTCCACTTCTGGTATCATATTGGTGCTCAGAATGTTTCAGATAGTAGTGTTTAGGATTTGGGATTTTCAGATTAGTAGTGCTCAACTTGTTCTGGAGAGCCCTTGAAACTTTTTAAATTTGGTAATGACATGGTCAGAATTTTGCTGTCGAATCATAAACTGAGAATCTAATTATGAGGAGACAGGCTGCTGTTGAAAGAACTTGGGAGAAAAGTAAAAAGGGCTTGAACTTTGTAGCAGTGTGTGTGAATAGACAGAAAGGAGCACAGTATGGTTCCCAAGAGGGAGAAAAAATTGCAGAATGTGATCGATTAACCAAGGAAGATTTGGATGAAGGGAGAGATGAAGGATATATTTATCTGTGACAAATTGGTAGTATAAGAATTGTATGAGTCGATAAGAAGACGCAGGAAAAAATATCAGTCTTAACCACACACAGTGAAGCCCACCTGAAATCTCAGCTACTTGGTGGGGACGCCAAGGTTGGAGGATGAAAATTCAAGGCCAGAAGCTCTGAGTCTGCTACTGAACAGAGACATCTTGAGCTGGTATGAGATCTGAATACAGGCAAGTGAACAGAGATGGGAGTGATAATCTCCATCCTTTCTCGCCAGAGGTAGACACCGTTGAATTGGAAAACCATCATACACGGCTTGTCTTGGTGGAACAAGTGGGAACTGGTCTTGGGCAGAAGCTGGGCAGGAAGCCTCTTGGGTAACAATCACCACATTTTCCATAACTCCCAGACCTTCCTGCCACTGCACTACAGGGAGGAAAGGCACATCTCCCTAATGACATGGGCCCAGGATAAAGTTGACTGTGACATAATAAAATTAAAATCATGAGATTGGAAAGAAGCCCTCTGCCCCTGGCTCAAAAGAGTGGATGAATTTTGGTGTAGAAGAATCTCAGAAAGGCTGATGGGCAGAAGTATCAGTTTGAATGTAGCAGCAGCAAGGGTTTAACCACAAGGGGTCTTGTGGTGCCAGAGCGGCTGAGGTGTACTGGAAGAATCAGCAGAAGGCCGGGAACCCAAGGCCCCCAGTGCAAACTCTGCATGCGCGTACCCTTCAGCACCATCTGCTTAAAGGCATT
Source organism: Cavia porcellus (assembly GCF_034190915.1). NCBI lineage: Eukaryota > Metazoa > Chordata > Mammalia > Rodentia > Caviidae > Cavia > Cavia porcellus. The sequence goes on along the minus strand of NW_026947507.1, from coordinate 6,580,093 downwards.
CACAGTGAACACAGAGCACACAGGCGCTGGACAGCTGTGCCCCCAAGAGCACAGCCTGGAAATGCATGGAGCTTTGACTTGTGCTCTGGATCCACCCCTGGACTATGGGAGTGATAGATTCAGCAGACAGCTCAGATTTTTTTGTGCCCTCATAGTCAGGTATGGAAAGATCAAGCCTGTAGGTGTGATCTTGTACAGTCCCTGGCAAACCTACGGGAATACTCATCCAGGACCACAGAGGGAGGAGCTCAGCCTCTGCCTGCCCCAATGGCTCTTCTTACGTGGACAGAGATGGAGAACTCTAGTCTAAAAAAGAAAAATGTTCACTATTCCCCCTTTTAATCAACCAGCATCCAAGGATTGACTCCCATATAAATTGCATCAGAAGGAGGGATATGAACTTCCTTTTGGGATGGGGGTATTTTTGAGACAAGGTCTCACTATGTGGTTCAAGCAGGCATTTAATTCACTGTGTTGTCTAACTTGGTCTCAAACTTGGTGTGAACATCTTCCCTCAGCCTCCCTGGTGCTGGGATTACAGAATTGTGCCACCAAGTCTGGCTTAAACTTTTTTTCCCTGGTGCATGTTTCTTTTGTATATGCAGGGGGTGGTTTGTGTGTGTTCTACTTCACAGTTACTGCTTTTATTTCTATAGTGTCTTACCATGTTATATTCTTCCACACCAAGAGTTCCTTCACGGCGTTTGCTTCGCAGAGCTGTGTTACAACTTTCTTGTTAGTTCCTTAATTGGATTCAGTCTCCTGCATCTCTCATTTTCCAATTTTATTTCTTCAGCTTTTCTTTCTCCTCTCTCATGTTCTTTAATCTTCCTTTCCTCTTTTTCTTGTATATAAATATTAATATTAAAACCAATTCTGTCTTTCTCCTCCTCCTCCTCCTCTTTCTCCATGTAGTGCATATGTGTATGTTATTGTGTACGGGGTTAGTTATTGCTTTTGCTTAACTACACTCACAACACTCAAGGTAACTGGAGTGTTATTTTGTTTTGTTAGGTTCTCTCCCGCCATGGGTTGTTCCTTCTAAATTTGTGTCTCTGGTAATTTATTAATTGGATTTAGTCTGTCCATATCTTCTCTAACTTTCTTTCCCTACTCTTCTTTCTTTCCTTCCCCTCACATAACTTCTCACATCCTCTTTTCTGGCTTGTAAATATTATCACTAAAACCTTTTTCCTCTCTTTTCTATCCCTTTAAACATTTAAAAAATCTTTGATTAATTTTGGGTTATTTTCCCCTACATTATTTCCACTCATTTATCTTCCTGGATTAGTGGAAGAGTACAGAACTTGTAAAAGAAATCTAAATTATGCATTGATATATGGTTGTTCCTTTGCTTGATATTATTGGTAGTTGTTCTCACAGTGTCATGTGAAGGACTGAATTTAGTGCAATGATTAGTTTGAACGAGTGCTTTTATGGTGAGTCACACCCAAAACCATGACAGCAAGAAAAACCACTTACTGAATAAATCTCTACACAACAGTGGTAGAGATTTCCAACTGATCTACAAACTTCAACACAAAAACACAAGAAACATGAAAAAATAAGGCAACAGGTACTTCCAAAAATTCAACGCTCTGAATGTTGACCCTACAGATATTGAAGTGGGTTACATCTCAAAGAATTTCAGAAGCTGATAGTTGAAATGGTCAGTGAGCTCAGAGAAGATACAAGCAAGACCCTGAAAAACGTAGGGAACCTGTAACATCACCATAAAGAATATGAATTATCGTAGTCAATTCCAGGAGTACAAAATAAAAAATAGTACTGAAATCTGAGTAGTAACACAGGAGTGCTAAGTCACTTAAAGGGCAAACTGATCAGAAACAGTAGATTTCTCTTAAAGACCTGGATAGCTTGGAATGTCATATTTCAAGCCCTGAAAATAATTTTCAACGTAGAGTACTATAGCCTCTAAGATATCCTTCAAAACTGAAATTGAAATAATGTTCTTCTATACTATATATAAATTAAGGAAATTCGTGAACACTAAGCCAATTTCAGAGAATACATAAGAGAATCTGAAACAGACCAAGAAGATAACAACTATGAGATCAAGGAAAAGGATGTTTTTCATTTAGGAAAGCAGAAAAATGAACAAGCAACAGAAATGAGTCAAACACTAGATAAGTGCTGGCAAACCTGTGACATATGTGCCCAGCTGATTGTTTGTTATTGCTGAAAGCTCTAAAAGGTGAATCATCACTACACTAGACACAAACAACAAAATTACAGGTATTGATATGTACCTTTTTGATAATAACCTTTGATGGAAGTGTTCCTAACTCTAATTAACAGATACAGACAAGCAGATTGGTTTTAAAAATGAGACTCATCTATATTTTTCTGGCACAAAATTGCTTCATATGCAGAGACAGACACAGACTGAAAGTGAAGGGGTTGTAAACGGTGCTCCCAGCTGCTGGAACCTGAAAGCAAGCAGGAGCAGCCAGAGTGTCTTTAGTTGCTCTGCGGTGATTGGCTTGATGCCTTGAGTGAATGGGAAATATTTTCCTTTTATGGTCATTTTCACTTTGGGGAAGGGCCAGAAGTCAGATGGTGCCAGATGTGGTGAACAAGCCAGATGGAGATGCACTGAGATGTTTTTTAAGCCTACCTTGTTGGTGGCACTGGGCAGCAGGGTTCATCTTATTTCTGATCACACCTCGTAAACACATTCACAAAAGACGATGTCCAGAATGCTTTAGAAAGAGGCCAGAATGAGCATTTTGAGGGAGATTAATGGCAATATGTGTGAATTCAAAGTGACTTTTTGTTTTGTTTAGCTTCATTTACTTATTTTTATTTTTAGTGGTCTTTCTCTCTATTTGGCACTCTTTGGGCAAAATAAGAGATAAAGGTTTCAGGGCCTGAAGGAATCTCGCGATGGTTTCCTGTAGACATGCATATCTTTTGTCCTAGGTAAGTGTTTGGAAATGTGCAGGAGTCTACTGACATTTTTAAAGTGGGGCCAGAGATGGCAGTTATCCTGCAATCATGGAAAATGTAGTGTAACTAAGAACTGTTCTGCCAAAAGCCAGTCATAGCTGCACCATGGAGGAGCAGTGTGCCCTGGTCAGTGTTATCACACAGGAGAGGAAAAAGAGACCACAGAGATGTTTTGCCAAACGATCTTCATGTTCTTTCAAGTGTATTTTTCCTGAAAAGAGATTTCAGCTCGCTTTTTGCAGTCTATGGGTGTTGTCTGGCAGTGGGCATAAAAGCACATAACCCCTTAGGATAGGTCTCTTATCATAGCCCTATTGACAGCATCACAACACCACCTGGCTTCAGTTCCAGGAAATTAGGAAAACCAGGGAACACTTGATTAGAAAGGTCAAAGAGCGACCTAAAGTACGAAAGGGAAGTAAAGGCAGAGAAAAAGTTAGAGCTCAGGATTGTTATCTCTTCAGTGTTTATTCCAATACTAAATTGGGAAGTTCAGACATTTCTAAAAATTATCAAATAAGTGAATTAAAATAGAAAACAGCTTTCTCTTCAAAAACAATTGAACAACGTATGCTTGCTTTATGTTGTGCTGATTTTCAGTGTTCATTCAAAAGTTAAGAACATAGCTTTTGGACTCCCTGGGTCAAATTCCAGTTTTGCCACTTCTGTATCATTTTTCATCTATAAAAGAGAGGTAAAGTAGGACTTTTAGGGGTCAAAATATTTTATGTTCAATCGTAACTAGTTTCTTCAAAGCATATTGTTTTTTCAGTCTCTACGCATGTGGTAAGATGCTAATAAATAATGAACATTTATAGCACAATTATTAAATTCTATCAAAGTTTTAATCAACTCATATAAAAACCATATGAATCAACCTACAAATCTTATTTGGAAACTCATATATAGTTATCAGTATCCTATACTTGCTTTTAAGAATCACATAATTTAAAACCATGATCACTTTTGACCTTTCAGCCCATCAGAAAATCTGGTCTATCTATGAGACTGATAATGGAAATTTTCTAGGATTTATGAAATAAACATTTTAATCATCTACTATATGTTCTCCATACTTCTAAAAGCTTGCCTCATTTCATTTTCTTCTATTTCCTACATTTATTTTTAGGTGCATGCTTGGTGATTGTACCTTGCCCTGTCACCCTCCAAGTTTAGACAGATATTTTCAGGTATTAATAGGCATCACGAGTAATAGGACTAAGTAGCAATATTTCTGTTTTGTATCTCCTCTGCACATCCAATTATGTTATTTTACTGTGTAAATTCCCAAGTGTATTTTTAAAAACCAAATTTTCAAACTGTCCACTAGGAGGAGGTCTTGTTCTATCAGTAGATTTTTTTCTTTTGATTGAAATTTAGGCTTTTATTTTTCCTCGAAGAAAACCGAATGTTTCATTTCTCGTATTAAGAACTCTGTTCAACGTCATGGTTCTATCTTGGCTCTTTTGAGATTGACAGTGCAGAATTCACTCAAGGAGAAGAGACATCTGTTGATCTGTGAACCGTATTTAGTTTCCTTTTTCCTTTATTCTGCACGGATTACTCAAGCAACAGTATCACATAAGTATTGTTTCTCACAGAAATGTCATGTGCTGAAAAACTAAATCAGGGGACCAGCTTCTGTCTCTTTCCAGAGATAACTTCACTGAAGGATCCCTCTGTATCATGTAACCGCTCTTCCTGTAAATCTTCATCTCTTCAGGACTTCCGCACAGCTTTCAGCAATGAATACACGAGTGATAAAGGTTTCTGATGCTTTACAAGAAAATTTTCAAGGAGATAAAGGTTACTTTTAACAGGTTCATTTGTATTTGAATTTCCTAATACTTCCAAGTAACTAGCATTTTTATAGAATCTGTATAGTTCACATTTGCTTGCCAAATTGTATCACTTCAGCAAAAAATATGACAGGATTAAATGGTGGAAGCATTTTATCTGGTTAGAATTCATAGAGATTTATAGACTCCACCTGGATAAGGATATCTCGGCTTGTCAAAGTGCATTAATAGTTATTATCTGGTACGCAGGAAATTTAAGTTTGTCAGAATGACAATGGAGCCGTGTAAGAATTTTGGCAGTTTCTTAAAATGTTAAACATAACTATTCCACATTTTAACCCTATTTATCTACTCGAGAGAAATGAAATCATATACATATTCACAGAAGATTTGCATGTGTTAATGTTCCTTAGCATATTATTCTATTAGTCAAAAAATAGGAAAAAGCTTTGAAAGTCCAGTAAGTGGTAAATAAACAAAAAGTAGTATATCTATATAAAAAAATACCACTAAGCCACGAAGAGAAATGGAGCGTTAATGCATACTGTAGCATGGATGAACCACTTACGCTAAGTGGCAGACTAGACACAAAAGATCACATATTTATACTCCATTTAAAGAAAAGTTTAGAAAAGGCAAACTTACAGTGACAGAAAGTAGATCAGTGCTAATCTGAGAGTTGGATTGATAATATCCCTATTGCCCATGAGCAGGCAGGAAGTTTATTTTAAAGGGAATGAATTTGTCTCAAAATTACATTGTGGTGTTGGTTGCAATGTAATTTACTAGTAGTCATTGAATTATCTGCTTAAAACTTTTTGCAGATAGCACTGTTTAAAAATCGGAAGTTATTTAGAATTGTTCTGAATTTGCATCAAATGTTTTGCAAAAATTTACAATATTTGTGAAGAGGAAGGAAATCAAACTCCTTAATTATTTCAATTTCCCAGGCCAACTTTTGGTCTCTAAAGAAATAAAGAATAGAAAGGAAGGAATTTAAACCTACTACTTTGAAAACAAAACAAAACAGAGTAAAATGAACTGCTAAATGCACTTAAATCGAAGCACTGAAATTTAAGATATGGACCTTTCGTTTGCCTATGATTTATGAAACATTCCTTTAACTCACACAGTCTACTTTACCTTTTGGAACCAGTCCACATCTGTGAGTCATGGTCCTTCTCTTTAAGAAAAGTGGACACTGTTTTTGGGCACATATTGAACAATTCATTATTATTATTGGGACTTTTTGCTCGCTAACATTTGACAGACTGTACCTTTGCCTATCATTCTCAGTGTACCTTGGAGATCTTTCTTTGCTGTTATATCTGGTCAGAACAATGTAATAATTGCTCTATTTTTTCATTAGTGGTTTTGAACTTATGGCATAACTTGGATCTAAAAGCCCTTAAAGTTATGAAAGAATATTCATAAATATAATAATTAATTGCATTTATGGGAATTCATCTCTTATCTCTCTCCAAACCCTACAAATAATCAGAATCCTAGCAGACTTCTCAATACAAACAATGGAGTCAAGAGGACCATGAAGTAAAGTATTTCAAATCCTAAAGGAAAATGACTTCCAACCCATATTGATGTACTCTGCAAGTCTGTCCTTCAAAGCTGATAGAGAAATAAGATACATGGGCAAAGAACAGCCAAAGAAATTCATGATCACCAAACCAACCCTGCAAAGAATACTGAAAGATATTCTAGATAGACATAAAAATAACTATGACTTCAATCACATCAACAGGAATAAACCACTAAGCAAGGCAAACAATTAAATAGGGGGGAAATATAAAGATCCAATAGCAGAAAGATAACATGACAAAAACAAGTCAATATATATCAGTTATAGCCATTATTGTAAATGACCTCGATTTACCAATTCAAAGAAATAAGATAGGCAGAATGGATTAAGAAACAACATCCAAACATGTGCTATATACAAGAAACTCATCTAATCCAAAGGAAATTCATAGATGAAAGTCAAAGGATAGAAAACAATATTTCATGCAATAGATACCTGCCCCCTAAAACAGGGGTAGATATTCTGTTTGAAAACAATGTGAACTTCAAACCAAGAATGATCAAAAGAGACTGCATACTGGTTAGGGGAAAACTTGAAGGGGAAGAGATAACAATCTTAAATATATACGCACCAAATATAGGAGCACACAGCTATATGAAACAAATATCAATAGAAATGAAAAATAAGCAATAAAAATTATAATGGGAAATCCTAACATCCCACCGACACAAAGAGATAGATAAACTAGACAGAAAATCAGCAAATAAATAACAGAACTGAATCAAATGTGTGAATGAATGGACTTAGTAGACACATACAGAGTGTTCCACCCAACAAAATCAAAATATACATTCTTCTCAGCTTCACATGGGACAATCTCTAAAATAGACCATATACTAGTGACAGGACATGCTTAAGTAAATGCAAAAGAATCAAAATTATCCCATGCATATTATCTGATCATAGTGCTATGAAACTATAAAGTAATGACAAAAGAAACTGCAAAACCCCCATAAATTAAATAATAGACTTCTTAACATTCAATGGGCCAGAGAAAATTAAATAAGAAATTAAACAATATTTACAAGAAAACAAAAATGCAACTTACTGGAACTTATGTGATGCAGCAAAAGCAGTCCTCAGAGCGAAATTCATTGCAGTGAATTCCCGCATCAGGAAAACAGAACAGACACAAATAGACAACCTGCTGCTACACCTCAAACATCTAGAAAAAGAAGAGCAAGTCAAGCCCAAAGCACGAAGAAGAGAGAAAATTATAATGAACAGAGCAGAAATCAACACAATAGAGATGAAGAAAACAATACAAAGAATTAATTTATCAAAGATTTGGTTCTTTGAAAGAATAAATAAAATTTATAAGCCCTAGCCAACCCTATTTAAAAAAAGAAAGAAAAACCCAAGTTCAAGTAATAAAGAATGAAAAGGATGAAATCACTACAGACTCTGTGGAAATACAGAAGATCATTAATATCTACTTTGAAAACCTTTATTCTCATAGGTTCAATAACACAGAAGAAATGAACAGATTCCTAAACACATATGAATTACCAAAGCTAGATCAACAAGATATAAAGCTGCTGAATAACCCAATTCAGTTGATGAAACTTAAGATGTAATTAAAGCTTTACCAACAAAGAAAAGCCCAGGTCCTGATGGATTCACTGCTGAATTCTACAAGAAATTCAAAGACTTAATTCCAACACTCCTCAAATTCTTCAATGAAATTGAAAGGGAACCTCATTCCTAATACCAAAACAGATAGATACTCAACCAAAAAAAAAAAAAAAGAACTATAGGCCAGTCTCTCAAATGAACATAAATGCAAAAATCCTCAACAAAATACTAGCAAATAGGAAGCAGAAAATCAGGGCAGGGGATTTAGTTCTGTGGTGTAAGTGCCTGCCTGGCAAGGGCAAGGTCATGAGATCAATCCCTGGTTCAAAAAAAAATGCAGCAAATCATCAAGAAGATTATATACCACAACCAAGTGGGATGCATCCTAGGAATGCTGGGATGGTTTAACATATACAAATCAATAAATGTAATACACCGTATCAATAAAAACAAAGATAATCACATGATCATTTCAATATATGCAGAAAAGCTTTAGATAAAGTCCAACACTCATTCATGATAAGAAACCTACAGAAAATCAGAGTAGGTGGTCTTTACCTCAATCTGGTAAAAGCCATCTATCATAAACCAATAGCCAGTATCATATTAAATGGTCAAAACATGAAAACTTTTACCCTATAATCAGGAACAAGACAAGGATATTCATTATCACCATTCCTATTCAATATAGTGCTGGAAATATTAGCCAGAGAAATTAGAGAAGAGAGAGAAATAAAAAGAACAAGGATAAGAAAAGTTATCATTATTTGCAAATGACATGATGTTCTACAAAGAAGACCTCCCAAACTCCACTGAAAGACTTCTAGATATAATAACCAAATTCAATAATATAGCTAGATACAAATTCAACACTCAAAAATCAATGTTTTGCCGGGGGTTTAGCTCAGTGTTGTCAGAGCCTGCCTGGCAAGTGTGAGGTCATGAGTTCGATTACTGGTACAAAAAAAAAAACCCAAAAAACAAAAAACAATGGTTTTGTAATTTGAACAACTACTGCTAAGATAACAATATGTAATTTATCAAATACTGATTTATTACTTATTTGGACTAGACATTTCCTAATGTTATTTTTTTAAAATTCGCTATTATTTCTACTCTAGTTTCTGTTTTGTTTTTTTTTCTCTAAATAAAATTTAAAAAGTAGCATTTCTGTACATAAACAATAAACTCACTGAGAGAAATAAGAGAAGCCACACCCTTCACAATAACACTCCCAAAATAAAGTACTTAGGAAGAAATCTAACAAAAGAAATAAATGATCTATTGGGTGGAAATTATAATATTCTAAAAAAAAAGAAATTAAAGATCTCAGAAAATGGAAAGACATTGCTTATTCATTGTCAAGAAGAAAAAATATTGTGAAAATGGCCATTCTCCTATAATTGTTACACAGATTTAATACAATGCTATTCAAAATACCATTAGCATACCTAAGAGATCTAGAGAAATCATTCTTAAAATTTGTCTGGAATCCGAAGAGACCTAAAATAGCAAAGGCAGTTCAAGGCAACAAAGGCAAGGCAAGAGGTATCACAGTCTCTGACTTGAAGTTATAATATAAAGCTAGTGAGACAAAATCAGCATGGTACTGGAATAAAAATAGACCTAAAAATCAGTGGAACAGATTAGAAGATGCAACCACAACTATAAACACCTCAGCCTCCGTATCTTTGACAAAGGGGCCAAACATGTTTTCTGAAAGAAAGTCTCTTTAATACTTGGTACTGGAAAAACTGACTTTCAATATGCCAAAAACTAAAACTAGACCTGTACCTATCACAATGCACTAAACTAAAGTCAAAGTGGATCAGAGATCTAAATATTAAAACAGAAACACTAAATCTGCTGGAAGACAATGTCGATAGAAATCTTGAAGACATAGTAGTAAGCAGAGAATTCATCAACAAAATGAAACAGAGGGAGAAATACTTCCCGGAATCAATAACTGGGATCACATCTTACTTAGTAAAGAGTTTCTGCATGTCAATACAAATCTCCAGCAAAGTGAAAAGAAAGATCACAAATTGCTTAGTCAACTGTCCCTTAGACAAAAGACTTCTATCTAGAACATATAAAGAATTTTAAAAAATCAGGCCACCAAAATTCAAAGACCCAATCCAAAAATGGACATCTGAAATAAACAGTTCTCAGATGAAGAAATACAAATGGTAAATAAATACATTAAAAAGTTCAGCATCATTAGTCATTTGAGAAATTCAAATTAAAGCAACACTGAGATTCTGCCTCACTCTTGAAAGAATGTCCAGGGTCAAGAAAACCACCAATTACAAATGCTTGGGTGGTGGTATGGATAAAGGAACTCTTCTGCCCTTTGGTGGGAGTGTTGATTAGTGCAGCCACTGTGGAGGTCAGTCTGGAGGTTCCTCAAAAAGCTGGGATTGGAAGTCCCATTTGACCCAGCTGTTCCACTTCTGAGCATATTTCCAGAAGTATTTAAAACATCATATCACAGTGATATATGTGCACTCATGTTTATAGCAATACAATTTGTAATAGCTAAATCTTGGAAACAATGCAAATGCCTATAAACTGAGAAATGGTTAAAAAAGATGTGATGTGAATACTACTCAGCTATAAAGACTGATCACATTGAGGGTTTTATAGATAAATGGATGTGACTTGAGACCATACTCATAAGTGAAATAAATCAAACTCACATGTATAAATACCATATCATCTCTCTAGTGTAAGAAACTGAAAGAGTAAATAAGACACAAAATTTTTAATAAACATTGTGAAAGAGTAAAAAATAAGGGAAAAGGAGAAAAAAAGGAATGGAAAAGGAAAAAGATATAAATCTATATATACATACCTAAGATAGCTAAAGTGATTGTGCTACTAATTCTATAAGTTCTTGGAACAAAACAGTTAACCTCCATAGGATTAGATCATTTTTTTCATGTTTTTATCTGGCAATCTGAGTAACTCTTTTGAAGATAACTACACAAAATAACAACTTAGTTATGTTCCTATCATCTTGTTTTGAAAGCTTGTATTGTCATTGTTTTGGGCTCTTTGTTATTGTTATTTGTTTCTTTTGTTTCTTGTTTTTCTCTTACTTTGTTTTGTTTTGTTTTTCCTTCTAATATGAAAAGGATAGATGCACATATATAGGCTTTTACGTGCCTAGAACTTCTCCTAAAGAGTTTACAAGAACTGATTTTATCACATGTATGAACAGCTACTTTGAAGAAAATGAGACAATATGGTAGCTATTGTAGATTTTCTTATTGTCTGGTTTTGAGGACCTATAATGCTTTCATTCTTTCCTTTTTTTTAAAAATTTTACTTAAGGAGAAAAAGAAAATAAAACAGAAAAATGGTACAACTTATATAGAATCTCAGAAAAAACAAACAGTAGGAAATCACTAGCTAACAGATTACATATTGTCATCTTAGAAATAGCTGTTCAAGTTACAAAATCAAAGCATACAAAGTGGACATTCAGACAGTGAGACTGCGAACAGTTCTGTTCAGTGATCCAACAAAACTCAGTAATATGGTTATCTATCTTATACACTCAAATATACATGCAGTTATATCCTTTAGAGCACTTCCTTTTCCTCTCTTTTGTACAATGACAATTACACATTTTGGGTTTTATTACTCCCACAGTTCTTATTATTTTTTTTGAGGAGAATAAAACCAAATGTTACAAAACAAAACAGAGTCAGTCAAATCAAAAGGATGGACATAGTACATGATTAAAAACAGAATACAAGGTGATCAACAATGGTTACAATAACATCTCTTCCCATCTTAAAAAGAATTGCCTATATCATCAGGTGTAATAAAATTGAACAAAACAGTACAGAACAATAAAACCAAAATATTGGAGACATTACAGGACTTCAAAAGAAGATAATAGTCAAACCAGAATGGGCGTCATAATGAATCTTATTGTCTTCACAGTTGTTGCCTATACTCTCGAACTTGGTAGTATCAAGCAAAACAGAATAGAGGAAAATCAGTCAAAACAAGATGGTGAGAGCAAAACAGGGTTTCAAATCAAGTTAATAGGAAATCAAAGTGGGTTACTATAATATGTCCTGCTATTTTTATTTTTCCCTTAATTACAAAAATAAAAAAGCAAATAATAAAAAAAGGAGATTGAGATAAAAGAGGACATAACAAAACAGCACAGGTCAAAACATAACCATTTAAGCAAAATAGTGTTTCACCACCAGATATCCCAACATAAAAGTAGTTACCATAGTGTCTCTTTCCTTGAAATATTTGAGTATAACTTTGTATACTGTAGCATCAAACATACCAAGACAATGTAAAACCATTCAAGAGAATGACAGTATTACAGGGTATTCAGAACCAACTAACAGAAAATGAACAATGATTTCTGTATAATCTTCTTGTCTATAAAAGTTTTTGTTTATATTATCACATATAATAAAATCCAATAAGATAGAACATGTTAAGACTGATGGAGACAGAAGAACTAAAGCTTGATGGGACTTCAAAACAAGCACTAGCTATTATGATGTCTTGTTTTCTCCAAAATAGCTGTTCCTACCATCCAACCTTCTCTGCCTCATTTCTGTTGAACTCTTTTTCTGTCATTAGTTGTCAGTTTGTCTTCTTCATTTTGCTTTCTGCTCCATTCATTGTGGCCTCTCTGCCATTGTTTCTGGAATCTTGGTATTTTTCTTTTTTTAAGAATGTCCTGCAGTATTCTCTGTAGAGTTGAATTGGTGATTGCAAATTCCCCTAGTTCCTCTTTATCCTGGAAGCACCTTGTTTTTCCATCAATTTCTAGGGATAGTTATGCAGGATATATCAATCTTGGCTGGAGGTTATTATCTTTCAAAGCTTGAATTATTTCCCCCCACACTCTTTGTGATTTGATGATTTGTGCCGAGATGTCTGCTATAATTCTGATGGGTGTTCCCTTGTAAGTGATCTTTTTCTTGTCTCTGACAGCTTTTAATATTCTGTTCTTATATTGGATTTCTGGAATTTTGATAATTATATGCCTGGGTGTTCTGTTTGGGTTGTAGGTGGCTTGGGTCCTGTATGCCTCATACATCTGAGTATGTTTACCTTTTGCTAAATTAGGGAAATTCTCCTGGATTATTTCTGTGCATAGCCTTTGTAGTTCATGTGTTTATGTCCCTACTTCTTCTTTTATGTTTTTAATTCTTAAGTTATAGATCCTCTTATCATCTTCAAGCCTTTGTATTATTGCTGTTTGTTTTCTTGTTATTTTTAAGAAGTTTTTCATTTCATGCTCCCACATTACAAATTTGTCCTCCAGTTCAGATAATCTATCCTTAGTTTCTTTCAAGCTGTTATGCCACTTTCAATGAGTTTTTAGTTTCCTGGTAATTTCTTTGAACCTGCTTCACGTATTCTATGTTTTCTCTATTTTCTCCATCGAACAATTCTCCCCTTTTTTTTCCTGTTCTTCCATTCCACCATCTGTTTGGGTGGTGCTTAGCATTTCTCTAACTATTCTACTTATATCTTGCTTTAGGTCATTAAATACTTCACTTTTGAACTCGTCTATGAGGCTCCAGAGATATTGCTTTATGTCTATTGGTGCCGTGTCTAATATTGCATGTTTTCTGTTCTTATTGTCCTTCGCATTTACCTTTCCTGGATCAGTGTTCTCAGGATTGGGGGCCGAGGACCCTTTCTTGTTGCTCCCTTTTCCCATATTTTTTGTTCCTTCCATACAAGCATATACAGGAGGCCCAGTTTCTTTCTTTGTTGGTTACAGTTTGTTTGAATTGCACCGGCTAGGTGTTCCCACCCACTGCAGTGTCCTAGGGAGACACAGACCTGGGCAGCCTCTGCTGGGCTTGCCCCTCCAGGTCAGTCAACCTACTGAATGCTTCACTGCTAGGGTGCACCGCCAGGTGCTGGGACCTGGTTTGGGCTAGCCTACTGAGTCTTAGTCCGCAGTGTCACCCAGGTCAGGGCTCCCTACCAATCCTGCTTGAGAGGGGAATATGTGACTAAAGTCACTGCAGTGTCCTGTTCCGGCTAGTCTGCCCAGTCCCAGAATGTCCTCTCTTGAAGCCTCCTAGTCTATGGAAGGGTCCCCATTCCTCTCACTCACCGCAGGTCGATGCAGAGCTCCCCACCAGTCCCGCTCTCAACTGCATTTGCCAATTCCCACTCTCAGAGGTTTTGCCTCTCTGTCCCTGCTGTGCCAATTCAGACGCAGCAGCGGCAGCAGGAAATTCAAATTGTGGCTTCCAGAGGCATGGGTTTCAGCTTCAGCACTGAGATTTTATCTGTTGCATTTCCAGTTGGTTTCTCTCAGCTTAGTTCATTCCTGGGTCAGCAGGGTATATTTCCCCTTGCTTAGGACTCCTCACACCATATCATTCCTGGATTCTAAGCTGGCTTTCTCAGAGAGCCTCCATAGCTGCTGTTATCTATCTGCCATGTTCACCTGGAAGCAGTAGTGAATTAGTTTTTGGAGGTTTCAGTCCACACTCAGTTGGCTCCAAGGCAGGTGGGCATGGCTGGGCTGCAGTTCATGGCTGCTATAAACAACCCATTCCTTTCCTTTGATCGGTTTTATACTATTTTGTGTAGTTTGACTTTGTTGTGTGGGAAGATATGGGCAACTATTTCAAAGAAAACAAGAGACATGGTAGCCATTGTTGATTTCCTGTTGTCTTGTTTTGAAATCCTGTGTTGTTTGCATTGTTTGGCTCTGATCTGCTTTGTTCTGTTTTGTTTTATTTTCTTTAAAATAAAAAAAAACAAAATTCACTTCAAAAAATTTCCTTCAGAAGGAATTAACAGATGATGAGACAATGTACAGAAAATTCTGTTGACCTTTAAAGCAAAAAATAGTTTATGAGAATGTTTGGAAGATGTGTTATATATTAATACAGTAGAATATATGTATAATTTATAAATCACAAAATCCATATATATATATATATATATATATATTAAGGGTGAGTACGTATATCTTTTGTTGTAGAGATTTCAATAAAACTCTTTTCAGACCACTGGTTTATTACATTACTTGACACTAAAAGGTAGCTGGAGAAAAAATTTAGATCCTCTATCTTTATTTGTTCTGAATGTATATAAAGTGTAAAAGTTAGTAAAAATATTATGCTCACTACTTAAATGGAACTACAACATGAATTCCTTGTCTACCTTATACATAAATCAACTTCTTTGCTCATATATCTTATGTTATATTGTTTCTTTGATATATATATATATGTATACATATACATATATGTGTGTATATATGTGTGTATATATATATATATATATACATATATATATATATATATATATATATATATATATATGTAATTTCTGGCCCTGTGATGATCTCATGTTTATTAGAGATTAAAAAGAAACACTAATCAATAAAAGGGCCACATGGACAGAAAGAAACGAGAGGGATACCAGCAGCATAGGAGGCAGATTCTTGGGGGAGGGAGAAACTTTCTTACGGATGTAAGTTGAACTGCGAAGCTCTTTAGAGAATTGGTGGTGAAGAAATAGTAGGAGCCTTTTGGGAAGACCTTAAAACCATAACCACGTTTATGCCCTAAAAAGAATACACAAATTTGGGGAAATTAAAAATGTAGTAGGAGTGTGGTGTGTCAGGATAAGGGAAGTGAGAGATGATGCATGAAAGTGAGGCACAGGCAGACTGTGCAGAGCCTTCCTAAGAAGTTTAGCTTTTTCCTTAACACGATCATGAGCCATGGACACATCTGAAGCTGGGACATGACCCTGTTAGGGAAGTGCTTTAGAAAATACTTCTCTAACTATAGAATGATAGTGTGACCATATGTTGTAGCTCTCTTGAGTAACACTATTTGTGATCATTGCCTTCCTATGGATGTTAATGGTGCCCTCTTTCCATTATAAAATGTAGTTTAGGTGATAAATGATATAGTTTTCCCAATAATTGACTGAAGGATATCATAAAACATGTATACCAGGGTTGCAATTGGTTGCAGTAGCCCAGAGCAGAAATGATAGTGGGTGTTGGTTAGTGACAGTGAGGATAAGGAGTAGTGACATATTTAAGAGCTAGAATATGCACAAGGTGATGATTCATTCGATGCAGAAATCAGGGAGGTGGTGAGGAATATATCACTGAGGGTATCGGGACACAGCACCCTGGAAGATGGACAGGCATTTGAATTAGAGGATGATAACTGAATTTTGGAACTGTGAAATTTAATGTATCTATAAGATGCCTGGAAGATGTGAAATACATTTTTACATATGGTTCTGAATCTTTGTTTGGAATTCTGAACTAAAGATAGAGATTTTAGTTATTTGCATAAATATAGTCACTGAAACTATATGAATGAGGGAGGCAGCCTGGACTGAATATATAAAGTGAGAAGAGAAGAAAATTGGAACAAAGCCTGAGGAACTCCACCACAGAAGAATGGATCACAGCAAAACTCACAAGAGGGCCAGAGAAACAGAAAATGAGAGAGCAGTGACTTGGTATGCAGGGAAGGGGAATAATTTGCTTGACTGAAGATGTCAACAGTTTTAGATATGGTGGAGAATAAGAACTGAAAATAATTACTGGGTTTAACAACAGGGTCATCTTGACAAGGGAATTTTAGTGAAGATATGAGGACAGATAGAGGACTTCAGCAAGCAGAAAAAGAAACAGAAAGATACCAAGAAACTCCAGAAAGCTTTGTGAATTGAAAACAGATAGTGGTTGTCCATAGTGGACAAATTAATCCCTTCACTTTATTAGTTAGTATGTTTCATTTCCTAGATAACATAACAAATGACTCCTGAAAGTCATTTGTCCTTCAAAGTATCTCCAAAGAGGTTAAAAGTAAAAATGCTAAAAAGAAGACTGGGGAGAAAGATCTGTAGTAGCTGTGGGCAGGAAGTTTTAAGGTTTCCTTCAAGATCACTAAATAGTCACTGGCCTGTTCGGATAGGGAAAGCTGGACTTGTTGTGAATTTTGTTTTTCCTTTTTTGTAGCTTGAATGCAATTAATTATCTGGTGTCACTTAACATGCATTATACATTATACATTATGTTTACCTCCTAAATGTAGTTTTATGTTTACCACCTCCTTTTAGTTAGCATTTTCACCTGGCTTTTTATAATTATTAGTTAATGGCCTAAGTGTTAACCAATCCAAAGTCAGATGAATGAGACATAAACTAGTGGGGTGCAATCAGGGAGTGAAAATAAAGGCTCAGCCCTATTCTCAAGTAGTTGTGATTGTTCACTAAGCCTCAATTTCCTTGTCTGCAAAATGTGGATGTGAATAGTAACTTTATGTTGTCACAAGGATTAAACTGTATAAAATGCGTATCTATCTATCTATCTATACTATATAAATATATATGTATTTAGCCCATAGTAAAACCCAAATAAAAGCTTTTAACCAGATAGATTATTGTTTTGCTTCTTTACAAAGTCATTTCAAAAGGATTTTGTTTGGCTAGCGAAGAGTTCCAAGTTCAGAACTAAAGTCAATGTCAGAGTTGTGAAGAATAAAGCTGATATATGTTTATCTGCAATATTCATTTACCTGCTGTATGGAAAAGAGCAGACATAATCTTCTTAGTGTCAGTCAACCTTCTCTGCTTCTGCATTACATTAGTAGAAACTTAGTTGTGCTTTCCTACTTTATGTTGTTAATTTATGATTGTGGTATCCTTATTTCCTGCAGAGGAATTATGGCCTTTAGGGGTGTCACTTAAATATTATAAGGTTTTGCTGAATCTAACAACTTTAAGTCACTTAGTGTAAGAGTTATTAATTGTGTGATGATGTTTTAGCATCCTTGAGTAGAGCTGTCAGGCTGTAGATATATCCCCCACACTTAACTGTGCTGTAAAGTCATTTCATTGCCTTTGAAGACCAAAAGATACAGATGCTTTTTGACTTACACGTGGTTACATTCTAATAAACCCACTCTGAGTTGAAAATACTGTAAGTCAATGATATATTTAATGTATTCAATACTGAGTGCCATAGCCTACAACACAGAGCATTGTGTAATATTGGGTTTTTACTCTCATGACCTTGAGAACTGAAGTTGACTGCATTTGCTCAGCACCATGGAGTTTCATACTGCATTTCCACAGCCTGGGAAAAGACCAAAATTGAAAATTTAAAATACAGCTTCTATTGAATGAACATCACTTTTGCACCATCAGATAATTGAAACAAAATGAAACAAAACAAAACAACAACAACAACAACAAAAACCCTGAAAACCTCCACCTGCAATTTTAGTACTTGTGAGGCTGAGGCAGGAGGATTGGTGTGAGTTTGAGGCCAGACTGGGCTACATAGTGAATTCAAGACCAACCTGAGCTACATACCACAACCCTGTCTCAGGAAGAAAAAAAAAAGGAGAAAAAAGAAAAAAAATTTGTGATGAACCATTATTAAATTGAAGATGGTCTTTATTAGTTGGACTGAAGTATGCAATATTTTTTAAGACTGAATTTACTAACCAAGAGCATTAAATGAAAGAAAGCACAAACACTCAGAACAGAAAGATGTAGTTTTCTTAGTTCCCAAAGACAAAAACTGAGAAAAAGTAAAAATGCAAACAATATGTTCTCAAGGTGCAGAAGATTTACATGTTTCTGGACTTGTTAGAATTTACCTAGTAACTACAGAAAGATTTAACAAACATAACATGCATGTGTTATAAGGCATCACTGGCCTGACTCTTGTATCTCTCATTAACTTGTTAATGACTAAAAGGCAGACAGCTGAGAAGGTAGAACACTGGCATAAGGAAGGGGAAAACTGAATCAATGTGAACAAAGTGATGGGTGATGGACTCGAAATAATCAGCATAGAAAATGGGGCAGTTTGAGGTTTCACAAGGTCAGAGAAATAAAGGGAAGACCGGTTAGGAATTCAATGACCAGGGTTAGTGGGAAATTAATGTATCACAGAGTAGTTGAAAGTGATGACAAGATTTCAGATTCAAACTGTGCTATTCTTGCTGCTTCTAGAGACAACAAAGACTGGAAATGAGTTAGTCTTAAAATGTTTGAAAACTGTAATAGCTTGCTATCTTGCCCTTTGCTTATTACATTGTAGAGACACTAATCTGTCTTTTTATATACATTTTCCTACTCATTTAACTGTTTGCGATGTTCTTTGGGATCATTTGGATTCAGAACATACTGTAGCAGAGGTGATATTTTGTGATTGTATTTTCTGATTTACCTTTTTCACTGTTTTAAAAATAGTTTTCAGTATTACCTAACAAGGAGTAGCTCAGTGTCATGCTCCAGAAAATCATGTATTAAAAAAAGTCATTAAATGCTCAATTACATAATCATTTTTAGAATTTTCAGTGCCAGGAATTTCTGAGGTGGAGACAGAAAAGTGATCAGAGAATCATTAGCACTGATCACATCTCTATTAATTGTCATCACCACGGCCCTCAGTGCTGAATGCTTCTTTTGTTCAGCTTGAGTCAATCCTGCCCTCCCTGATGTTTCAGTCCATTGAATTCCTCTCTTACTTACAGTTCTACTGATGAGTGTTTTCCCCATTTGGTGCTTGCCTTTGGAAAGATAGCTGCTAGCGAGGAACACTCATTAACTCAGCTACATACATGGGGGACACTTCTGAAGAAGACAAACTTCTTACTGATATAAAGTCAGTTTTGGAACTATTAGACCTCAAGAAGAGAAACCTTTTTTTTTTCTTCTGCATATTCAACGCCTTGTAGAGTCTGTTACAAACACAGCCACTGACTTTTAAACGTATTACTTTTAAAAGCCCAGCTCATAGGGATAATGCTTAACGACTGCCCACATAGGCTGCCCAGCAGCTGTTTCTGAACATCCTCTGAAGTACATAGAAGTCTCTGAGACAGCAGGTCGGAGAGAGGGAACTTGATTTGCTCTTGGTTTTCTCTTCTTGACTGGAAGGGCAGGAAGGTGGGGGCAGGAAGCAGGAGATGCACAAAGGTAGCTTCTGTGTAGGTGAGTGGATGAGATAATGAAGCAAGTTAATTTGGGCTCTGCTGATTTATCTGTTCCTGGCACATTTCCCTGTACAAACACAGGAAGCCACCTTCTTTGTGAAGTTTCTAATGAAACAATTTATTTGACATAATAATAATAAAAAAGAGAGATTCCCATGCTGCTTGCATTTAAATTAGAGTCAGGTCTGCAGTGTAGGCTGGCTAATTGATTAGTTACACTGGGATAAATATATTTCAAACATCTCTGAGAAAGCTGGTTTAATTCACATGTGTCTATACCTCTGTACCCAAAGGTCTGCATGGTTTTACTCCTTTTTATATAATGTGACCAGGATAAAGTTTGAGAAGGATCATACATATACTGTATATGCAAAAGAGAAAGGCACTTTAAAAAACAAAAGACATATGATGTCAAAGTTTTATAAAACTATGAGTGTTCCTCCTGAAATGTTTTATACTTTTAACTTTAAAAACTGACTTATACTTTAAACTTTAATGGATAGATTGATTCTTCATAATATTTGGATTGTACCATGCATTGAGACCGAATACTGAGTTTATTTTAAAAACAATTTTGGATTAAAGCATATATCTTTTGTATTTAAATGTCTAAAGTGATGTTCTTCGTTCTTTTCTTGACTTGCACTACTCTGAAAATTCTAGTATCAGACAATTCTTTGTAATGATTATAGAATTACAGAATTATTTTTAGAGATTCCCTTTCTCTCCCTTTGGGTAGCCATCAGGGAATTCACTATAATATCTAAAACCCTAAAATCCTATGGCTGCAACATTATGATTTTTAAAATATTTCATTTCACTGTCAAGTAAACTTTACAATGGGAAACTTTTGCCTGCCAAAACTAAATTCCTCTCCTTAAATTTGAAGACTGTATGAGAACCTAGAACCCTGCCCTGTCTATCCACATGTACAAAGCTATCATTTTCTTTTTCTTCTGAAAAATTGTATTGGAAAAAAAAAAAAGCTGTTTGGCAAGGAGCCAAGTTTCCACCTTGACAGACTCATGAGATTACTGTATGTGCTGATCTAGTTCCATGACCAATCTTTAGGCCATCTTTTTGACAATTTTTACCACTTTTGACTTGAGGGAAGAGATATATGTACAATGACTCCAAGAGCAACTACTGCTTGGAAAAAAATTGCTATGGGAAAATAATTCCACTTATCTGGCTCTAGGGTACAAGCAATAACTTTCTAGGTGATTAAAATTCCAAAGGGTACAAACACTCATTTAGTTATAATGCGATTGAAGATGAAAATGCTCAGGGTATTTGGTTAGTTCCTTAGAATCTAGCCTAGATTTGTTACAACTAAAGGTCTAAAAACCAGACAGTGTTCATTATTAGCCTAAAGCCTTTTCTAAATTTCCATTTTCAATGAAAATCTAATTATCACAGCACATTAAAACTATGAGAAGAACAAACAGGAGGATGTAATTGTTGAGTCTTAATTCTGACTTTTATTTATGTAGACAATGCCCTGCTAGAGATCAAAAACTATGCAGTAGTCATTTGAAACCTTTTTAGACAACTAATGTTCTAGAAGAGTCCAAACATGGGTTTCACAATGTGAGAAGAACCATAGAAACAGAGGGAAAACGTTAATTACTGGAGGAAGACCAGTAAATCTAGTTACAAGTATTGAACAGAGTTCTGAGGTCTGGGGGATGATAAGGAAGTATGTAGAACTGAAAAAGGGAAGTTATGGCTTGTATTAGAGAGCTAACCACTTGAAAAGCAGCAGAATCTGTACAAATAACTGTTAGAGTGACATCAACAAGAAGATATAGCCAAATTTTCATAAAAAATGTTCCAAGTCTTTCCTTGAGTTTATCATGGCTAGTTTTATTGCTTTAAAATTTAGGATTCATGCCATATTGATTAAAATGAGAGCAAAATTTTTGGAAATTTCCAGAAAATTACCTGGAAGGGAGAAAAGAAGCAATAAACAAAAATGACAAATCAGTAAATCAAGGTAATAATAGTATTTTCCTATTGTTTTAAAGTTAAATCTTGCTGGGGATTTAGTATAGTAGGGTAAATGCCTGCCTGGCAAACTCAAGGTCATGAGTTCGATCCCCTTTAAAAAAAAAGTTAAGTCTGGCTTTTATCTGTTGTTAGGTTGTCTTCAAACCAAACAATTTAGTTTACTTTACCACTAGAGAATAAAAGTTAAAAAGAGAGTGAAATATAAATGTATATTTAATTTTGTTATTTGAAATATTCATTTTAATTTTCACATTTTTAGTGAAACGCAAAGGAGTTAAAGCATAAGACCAGTAAAGAGACCTGTGTAGTGTATTAGGGTTTTATTTCATTGCTCCTTTGAGGCAGTTTCCTCATCAGCATACCCTATTAATTTTCATAAAGAACGACAGAAGACAGAGTTCTGAGTCAGCTTCCTGCTGCTTACCATCATCTGGATTGCCGAGGACTGTGATACACAGAGCTGTTGAGGCAGACGCTCATGTGACTACTTGCTGAGGACTGGATTAGCAGATGCCCTGTGTGTATCTTGTTACGAATGGAGAGAATGGGAGTCTGGAAGAGTCATTTACTTGTTCAGTGTAAGAAGCATGCCTGGTACCGCCTTATTTCCTTATTTTGACTCTTGTGGTCTTACCTCTCTAGTGGTAAGGAAGAAAATGTAAAAATGGATACAAAGTATACAGAATACAACTTTCTTAATATATTAAAGAAGGTCTAGCACAGGCCATCCAAATCACGATTGTTTTTTTTTCTTGAACTCTACCATGATCCTGTGTCCCCATTTATCTTATTTATAGCATTGTTGATAGTGGCAAAACCAGTTATATTGCTTGAGGGATTTTCACCCAGTAAATAAGCAGTCAGTCTGTTTTATAGGGGAGGAGAAAGAGGGAAAGACAGATACATGCCCATACAAATTAAAACAAATGATTGCACTACCCAAATAAAGTATAGCAGAGAGAAACAGAAAGCTTTTTGGCTGATTGATACATTTATTGCTCCTAATCTATCAGAATGTCAGCCTTCTATTGACAATTCATTAAGGGCTAGAACGAAAGACTTTTCACTCATGAAGTTGATATTATATTGAGATGGGGAAACAGTATACAAATAAATGCTTAGCTGAATTTATTATCCTGGGAAGCATGATAAATGATATGAAGTATGGTGCTATGATAGTGCATTGAGAAGGTTTGAGTGAACTCAAAATGAATCTAAAGGAAGGCTTTGCCATTCAAAGAATACTCACTGGGTGTCTATAAAGTGCTGGGCTTGACACCTATTGATCACTGCGTTTTTTGTTTTTAACCAGTGACCCTTCTCTAGGCTTCCTGGCTGACTGCTTGAGATACTGTCTTCCTTGTTACACACCAACAGGCTAAAACATGCCTCCTTTTCCATATTGGTGGGTCAGGTGACACCACACAAGTCTGTACAAAAGAAATTCTTTTATAGAATCTATTGAAAAAATTCTACACACCTGTATGCCAGACATATACCTGTGAATAGCAAAATATGCATGCACACACATACAGAGACACAGACACAACTCCTGAGAAGTTTACATGCATGCAAAGATGTATTCACAGATATGTTATCATTATTACCCTTTTGTTACAAAACAAGATAATCTAGAACTTCTGTAGTGAAGCAATTTTTCTTTGTGTCCAGTTAAACGAAGATTTCAAATACTTAAGTAGAAAATACCGTATTGGGTTTATTTATAGAAATTGTTCGCTCAACATTTTTACACTTTGCATAATTGCTCTTCATCAGGCCTGGTCACCGAGTGAGGTAAGATCTCTGTTTCAACTTGATCATTCAGGGTTCTGTGCCCCTGGCTGCCTAGTTTCCTTCAAGATTTTATTTCACCAGATCATAGGCAAAAGGCCTAGAAGCAATCAATATTTTATCAGATGAAAATGTCTATTTTTGAAGTTATTTATTGTACTATAAGCAGGCAAGAAGCTATAACTTCTACGTGCTGTATGGTTCAATCTACTACCTCAAAAGAGCTAGGTGAGTCTATTCATCTTTTCTACTCTTTAATGTATTTCAGCAGACTAAGGAATATTGGTGGAAGATGCAGAAACATACATCTTATGAGAAAGTGGGTTGGCTTGCCGTCTCCTACTTTGAGATGGGCATCCTGCCAAAAACATTCACAGCAATAAAATTATTCTTTAACCCACAATGATTAATGAGAAAACAGTGCCTCTTTACTTCGGCTAAGTTCTGCAGATGACAGAATGAGTAGGAGAGAAGCAGTGAAGGTTGCTCACCGTTTTTTTCATGACTCCTGTAGAGGTTAGAATAACAGGAAGTTGAAGGAACATAGAATACACAATTTCCAAAAGGTGGGGGGGGGACCTTTTACCACTACCAACCTCTAAACTGCTCACAAGTAATTTAACTGCTCTCAAAATGTGTAGCAAATGGCATTCAGGGAGGAAATGGAATCCATTTATAAATATGTAATCTGTGTTCACAGTTTTTGCAGTGAAATTACAACAGGAATATAAAATTAATGTTGGTCTTTATGATTCCCTTGCAAAGTTACCTGCTTACTTAGTTTTAAGAGAATATACAGTTTCAAATTAGAAAAATGAAACAAGGATAAAATTTAAAAAAATGCCTAATACAATAGTTAAAGCAAAAACAAGAAAAAGAAAAGCAAAGACCAAATTCCCTTGTTCTCCCCCCACTGAAACAAAGTAGGAACTATTATGATTTTCTCCATAATTCGTATTTTTTGTAAAGGAGTGACATTCATAGCTAGCTATACCTTAGATAAAACACTTTGAGGTTGGAAGAAGAGATCTTTTTTGATATCACAGTATGAGCAGGCACTTTCAGATGCTGGAAGTGAGCTGCACAACCTGTAGATAAGAGCAAATGTATTCCAGACAAAAAAGGGAATCAGTGGATAAGGACCAGCCGTAAGCGACCTAACATAGGAAAGGGTAAACTGGAAAAATGATTCCTGTAGAGATATGATGGTAACTTTTTTGTAGTGTATGTAACTAGAAATGTCATTTTCATTTTCTGTGTTAAAGATAGGTCCCTATGTGTTATTTTCTGCTTAGCTTATCTGGAATAATCAGGTAGGTGCATGTGAGAGGTTTCTATCCTTTTTTTTTTTTTTTTTGCCATGTAATCTACTTTTGCTCATCAAGAGATTATTCAAGCAGACAAGGAACCTCTGACAGGCAGATGTGTAATTGTAAAACATTCTGTTTCAGCCTCTGCAGCATTGAATTTGCTGATACTCCTATTACTGCAATAACCACTATGTTGAAAGGGTGCAGATAATGCCCAAGGACAGAGTTGTTGCTGAACAAGTTGGAAATTAATCAATCTGAGGTTCTGCAAAATTTAATTCAGAAACTGCTGGCTTTAAGTTTGAATTTTGATTTTTTTTTTCTGGGGGCACTGAGGGAGTCTTTCATACTCAAGGACAGTAATTATCCCTTGTCTGTCAAAGAGGCACAATTCTACTTCATTAGTAGGCCAAAGAGGGGAGGCTCTTAACTTTCTTTACCACCCAGCTGGATAGAGGCAAGATATGGTAGAGAAACATCTGGGCTGTTAACGGACTAGGGAGCATTTGGGAAATTTCCTCTTAAGCACTAAAACAGGGCTTTCTATTATTCTAGGGTCAGAGGGAACTGCAAAAGAAGAGGAAAGAATCAATTCTGAGCAACCAAATATTACTTTTCCTGCTGACACTGCTAGGAAATTACTATGTTACGTGTGAATTGATAAATATATTTTCTATTTCTTCCATTAAAATTACATATAAAATAAAAATTCCATATTTATTCAAGGGTTTTGGGTTCCAGATTAAGATGCTGTTAATATCTGACTATTTAAAACATGCTACTAGGTCAAAATTATTTCTAGAAGAACATAGCAGTAAGTTAAGGCAAATGGTAATTTCCGTATTTTCCTATTTTCTCCATTTTCTAGTTTACTAGTATAATGGGGCTATGACTGGCCAATATCATCCTCATATGAAGAACCAGAAACTGACTTTTTGAGGACGATAGAAAAACCTATCTTAACCTTAGAAAGACACCCATGTTTCTCCATATCAATTTATACAGTGTCAAAATGCTCACATTTAAATTTATAATGTGTATATATTCCTATGAAAGGCTTTAATTATGTACCAGATGTGCTTTATATAGTTATTCACAGCATACTATCATTATCCAGGGATTAATTGTTTATTGCATTAGGTATGAAAGGGGCATTTATGTAGGAATCATGGCAAAATGCTAACAGCAAGCATGAGAGTGGCTAACAATTTGGGCTTCTGTTCCTCATCCTCCCTTTCCTCAGTCTCCCGGATGCCTATAAAGAAGATGCTGTTAGTGTGCTGGGCACTCATAATGGTTGCCCAGAGCTGAATGCATCCTTCTCTTCTTAACTCTGTGTTCAGTGACATCATGTTGGGATAGAAGGAAATTAGCATATTGAGAATATTTACACCAAAAAATTGTCAAATGCTGCAAGTCAAAGCTGTTCAACTTTGAGACAGCTGATTTTTAAACATTTGTTAACACAGCACTAGATAGGGGTAGTGACCAGCTCAATGTTAATTAGAATGGTACAAATAGAAACAGAGAGGTTAGGAAACTTTGCTTCATTTTTAATCCTGAATTCTTATTTCCACTAACAATTGTTTGTATGCCAACCAGGGACAAATAATATGTAAGTCAAAATGTGTCACACTGATCTACATGGTCTTTATAGCAAGCTTTGGATAATTATTTATAATCTTCTTACATAAATAGAGCCCAACATTTGAAGAATTGAAAGGGATTCACAACTGAATTTGGAACATTTCAAAGCAGCAACTAATCCTTGTCAGTGACTTAGGATTGTTACTTAGGATTGTTTAGTAATTACAGCAGTTTCCAGATTTTGTCGATTCACAAGGAACATCCGGATGGAGTGACTTAAGCATGGTTACATTTTTAGAGCCATACAAAATAAACTCTTTGTAATTTATAAGAGTGTTATGTGAGGATTAACAGCATACAGAAGGAAACACGCCATCTTTGCAATACTGAAAGTTAGCTGAAGTTCCTTATGAATGCGGGACTAGGTGACCCTTTTTGAATACTGGGTGTACTTACTCCTTCCTAGAATTTTAGTCTTCATGTGCCTTCACCATTGTACCTTATCTTCTTTCCATGGACTGCAATCTCCTTCTGATTCAGGACATGAGAAGTGCAGAATGCTGTGAAAATTGACACTCTGGGAAATTAATGTACAGATTGTGAATATCTATGAATTTATTCACATCCCTCTTCTATTTCTTACTTGTCGATTTCTACAAATGTTTTACTAAGTCAGAAAATCCAGTCAATTTGTATTTGTGAAATATGTAAAATGGTGCCAGGATAAAGAATTGCATTCTAATAGCATTACTTTTAGAGAGTTTTTTGGAAAAGAGGAGTGAAATTGCACTCAAGATGTCTAATAAGAATTGTTGCAGCAGCACATTTATTAATCACCTTTTTCTCTCCTGTCCTCATTTTGAGCTTCTTACCATTTATTAAACTCTCTCATGTTGTTGTATTATAATGCTTCTCTAAATTATATAAAACATTTAAAATTTATGTTCTATAGAATAGATAAAGGATAACAAATTTTCTTACCTTATCTGAGTACATTTCAGAAAAATCTTGCTCCCTATGTTGTTCTGTCTTAGTTACTTTTTACTCATTGCTGAGACAAAATACCTGAAGCCCAAGTTGAGAAAGGAATGGTTTATTTCTTACAGTTTTTGGAGGTTTCAGTCCACTCAGTTGGCTCCAAGGCAGGCAGGCATAGCTGGGCCGCAGTTCATGGCGGCTGCAAACAGCAAGCAGGAACCAGCAAAGAGCAAGACACACCTTCTTCCTGCCATTACATCACATCCTGGCTCCACCCTATGTGGGTGGAGCACTGACATCATCAATCCAACCACTAGACAGTGAACCATTTACAAATGCACAATGCAAACTCATGAGGCTTGGGGGCCACAGACATAAACCATGACATGTTCCTACAGAATTTTTCTGATATGTTGCAATACTTTTCACTGCAAACTCCAACGAGTATGGACAGTCACATAGGTCAAGGGTTTTTTGGGCTGGGAGGAGCAGTGTCCAAGTCTAAAAATTACTGCTTTGTTAAAGAGACTAAGAGTCTTATCAGCATTCAAATAAAGTTGTCATTTGGAAGGTTTTCTCCTTACTTGAAAATAAAAATCTTGATTCAAGTGGAGATCAGTGCATGGTAAGATAACAATCCTGTAATTATGACTTCCTCATGTGACAAAGTTGGGTTAAAGATAAATAAGAGTTCAACTTCTGTTTCTCAAGTGAAAGTTCACGCATTTCAGAAAACCACCTACCTTTTGGAGAATACAGCAACAAACCAATCAGTGCTGCTTCAAATAAAAAAAAATCCAAACAGTAACATGTTAAACTACAATGTTTTCTTCCAGAGAATGTCTTAAGAGACTCAAGAAAAGGCAGAAAAAAAAAAACCCAAAACTTTGACAACTAACAAGACATGAATAAAACAACGCTAGAGATTCTGCACACTTCGAATAAACGCAACAGAAGCTCACTCACAAAACATTTCAGTGTTCAGTTGACTCTAGGCGAGCTGATACAGGAAATGTTAAAGTGAATGTGAATTTCCCAAATAAGCACACTTCATATCTACTATATAAATAGCAGTCGGAAATTCTTGGGCGGTTCTGAACTCTGGTTTTTCCTTTGCTAAATTTTAAAATTCCTTTAGCTGTATTTTACTTATCTATGAAATCATGATAACCATGATACCTATCCACAGATTTATTATTCTCATTATTTTTACTTCTCCTGTCACAGTGATTTCCATAGCAGCTGCCATTTGCTGGGAGCGAAGCTGTCTGTACCTGGAGTATCTAGGACAAGGCTATTGCCTCTCATGAGTTTGTCCAGGCCCCAGGAGAAGTGTGCACAGCTCAGAGAGATGATGCATGTAGCGATTCGACCTTCACTTGAGATAACACAGTTTCCTCTGGCATCCATGAAACCACCCTGTATAGCCACCTAGACTTGCTGTTCTGCTAATGGGTTAGATTTTCCTCTGGTCCCATTCTACCCTCCCCTTAAACTCTCCATGGACTTATTCATATGCTGATTGTATGAATAAATGCACTGTGGATACTCAGCAGTATGCTCTCTCCCATCAGGAGAAAGGGCTCTGCCCGACCTCAGCTTTTGTGCATCGATTCCTGTCTTTCTTCATCCTCTGCCACCCTCCCTCTGAAGCTTTAAGAGCCGTGTAGGATGCGACAACTCTTACCCTAACCCAACCACCTATCATCTCTTACCTAGAATCTAGCAATAGTTTCTCACTGGTCTTCCTCTTTATATTTCGTTTTTAAAAAAATTTTTTTATTTTTTTATTTAAAGAGAAAAAAAAAGAACATAAAAAAACAAAGCAGTAAAAGGGTACAAGTAATACAGAATTTCAAGAAAAAAAATATACAGTAAGAAATCACTAGTTAATAGGTTACATATTGTCTTCTTAGAAACAGTTGTCCAAATTATAAAATTAAAGCATAGAAAGTGGACATTCGTACAGTGATATTGGAGACAGTTCCGTTCAACGATACAACAAAAGCTCAGTAATATGGTTTTCCATCCTACACACTCAAACATACCTGCAGTTATATCCCTTAGTCCATCTTCCTTTCCTCTCTTTTTTACAATAACAATTACACTTTTTGGGTTTTATTACTCCCACAATTCTTATTACTTTTTTTGAAGAGAATAAAATCAAACATCACTAAGCAAAACAGAGTCAGTTAGAACAGAAGAATGGGCATAGTACATGATGCAAAAATACCAGGTGATCAAAAGTGGTTACCATTGTGCCTCTTGCTATTTTTAAATTGAGTTGCCTATATCATCAGGTATAATAGAATTGATCAAAACAGTACAGAACAAGACCAATAAAACCTACACTAGAGACCTTACAGGACTTCAAAAGAAGGTAATAGTCAAACCATAATGGGCATCATAGTATATCTTATTGCCTTCAAAGTGGTTGCCTAGACCCTCAAACTTGATACTATCAAACAAAATAGAATATAGTAAAATCAGACAGAACAAGGTGGGGAGAGCAATACTGGGGTTCAAATCAGATTAATAGGAAAACAAAAAGTTTCTATAATGTATCCTGCTATTTTTAAATTTAGTTTTCCCTTAATTAAAAAAATGAGAAAAAATAGATTAATTTAAAAAGGGGGGGGGGAGATTTAGATAAAAGAGGACATTGTAACAGAACAACGCAGGTCAGAACCAAACAATTTAAGCATCATTGTGTTTCACCCCCAGATAATCTAACATAATAGTCACCATACTGCCTCTTTCCTTGAATTGTTTGAGTATAACTTTGTATGCGATAGCATCAAGCATATCAAGACAGTGTGAAGCCATTCAAGAGAATGAAGGAATTACAGGGTATTTAGAACCAGCTAACGGAAAACAAACAACAGTTTTTATATTATCTCTTTGCCTATAAAAAATTTTGTTTATACTATTGCATATAGTAAAATATAGTAAGATACAACATGTTAAAACCAGTGGAAACAGATGTACAACAGCTTGATGGGACTTCAAAACAAGATGATATTAAGTCAGCACTAGCTTTTATGTTGTGTTGTTTTCTTCAAAATAGCTATTTGTACTATCACAGATACTAAAATCAAACAACCCAGGTTAAAACCATTGCGGTTAATGAGCGAAAACATTATATGGCTTCAAACCAATATAATTTGGAACCATGATTACCGTGTACTTTTATGTATTTTTATCATTTCTTACACTAGGGAAACTATTTGGTATTTATACATGTGAGTTTGATTTATTTCACTTATGCGTATGGTCTCAAGCAGGGTCTATTTATTTATAAATAACTCAATGTGATCATTCTTTATAGCTGAGTAGTACTCCATTGTATAAAAATACCACAACTTTTTTATCTATTCCTCAGTTGATGGACACTTAGGTTGTTTCCAAGATCTGGCTATCATAAATTGTGCTGCTATAAACATGGGTGCACATATATCACTGTGGTATGATGCATTCAGTTCTTCTGGGAATACCCTAGAAGTGGAATAGCTTGGTCAAATGGGGGCTTCTAATCCCAGCTTTTTGAGAAATCTCCAGACTGACCTTGACAATGGTTGCACCAGTCTACACTCCACCAACAGTGCAGGAGAGTTCCTTTTTCCCCACAGCCTCTCCAGCATTTGTGGTTGGTGGTTTTCTTGATCTTGGCCATTCTTTCAGAAGTGAGATGAAATCTCAGTGTGTTTTTAATTTGCATTTCTCTAATGACTAAGGATGATGAACGTTTTTTCATATATTTATTTGTCGTTTGTATTTCTTCATCTGAAAATTGTTTATTCATCTCATATATTTCTTGATTTTTCTCCATTCCCCCCTACCACACAGAAACCAAGGTGATTATTACAAAGCTTGACCAAACGATCATTTACAATCATTCAGAATTTTTTTTTTGCTCTTTGAATAAAATCTAAGCTTCTTTTTTGCCCTGAAAGGACTTAAGTGATCTGGCTTCATTTTCTTTGGGCTCCTGCACTTGCTGCCCCATCTGAATTCAATGGGAGCCCCGCCCCAGAATGGTCTGGGACACTCAATACCATTCCTTACAACCTTCTTAATTGATTGCACTACGGATAGCCCTACCTTATTTCTTTATCTCAACTGTCCAAAGCTAGCAATTGCCAATCTAATAATCAGATTTATCTTCTTTACCACAGTGTAAAGTTATCTTTTACAATTTCCTGTTTTCTTGTTTGTGTCTCCCACCATCATTCCAGAAATATAAGCTTTACAGAGATAAGGAAACATGGTTATCTTGTCCAATATCATATTTCCAGGGCCCAGTAGTCATGCATAGAAACAAGCTGTCAGACACATTAACAACTCTCTTTACTAAATGTTTACTCTGTGATAAGCACTCTTTCAAATTCTTCACAATGCACAGAATCATTTATTTCACAGCCAGTGAGACAGGTATTTTTTTAATCCATTGTATAGAGGGGATTTATGGATTAAAGTCAAGGTCATTTATTTAAAAATAGTATAATCATCTTTCAAATCCTGATTAGTATTTTTAGGGCGCAATATGTACGTAGCATCTATCAAGAACTTAGAAAATAAAAGTATTGTTAATAAAATTTTTCATATTGATATATCTCATTCTCTTTTAGGCTTGACTGCCTAGAACTTTAGTGGTGAAGAATGAGTTAATGCTATTTTAAAACTCAATTGGAGCCACGTATGGTAATACTAGCATTCTGGGAGGCTGAGGCAGGAGGATCAAAAGTTTGAGCACAGTGTGGACAACTTAGAGAGACTGTCTTAGAGTAAAAAAGTAAAATTGCAAACAGGACTGGAGATGTAGCTCATTGTGAAGGCTCTGTGTTCAATCCCAAGTACTACCAACAAAACAAAACAAAACAAACAAAACAAAGCCCCAAAAGTAAAAATGGGTTGCTAACTAGACAGGATTGCTCCTCTGTCTTAGCTTTCTTTGAAAATTCAAAGGCAGTTGTACCTTGAGGCAACTTAGCTAATTTGACTTTAGGCTATTTCCAATAGTCTCATTAAATGTGAATCTTCATTTTAAATTAGAGAATCTAATTCGATGTTTCACAAATCTTACTTATAATCGAAGTCACACTGCCGTGGATGCTGTAAAGTATATTTCAGTGGCTGAAAGCGAGTCAAAAGATTATCTAGAGACTTACTACTTTTAAATTAGAAGTGGAATAAGTTCAGTGGTGAGGAACAGGGGAGAAATGCTGGCACTGAGTATTCACTGAATCTCTGCCACTATCCTTTATTATAATAGTCTTTGCTCATTTCAACCAATTTTACCTTTAGTCAAAGACTTACATTAATAAAAGGAGGTAAATGCTTCTTTTAGTCCTGATTAGTCCAAAAAAGACTAATTATAGTGTAGAAAATATAAAGCATATAAGGATAGGTTTCCATTAGAGAAAGAAGTTTCTCATTTTAACACTACAGGTTATACATGGAGTGTTGACAGTTTTATCTCACAGGGTTATTATGATGATTTGCAAGTATCATTATTTGTAAAACATTTGTGTAGTGTCAAACACACTGTAAATATAGCCTATCCCTTATTTTTAATCTAAAATATTCAGAAATAGAGGATTCAGACTTTAGATTGCTTTTGGAATATTTACATATACATAATGAGACATCTTGGGGATAGGAGCAGAGTCTAAGCCCTAATTTCATTTATGTTTCATATTCATCTTATACATATAACTTGAAGGTAATTTCGTACAATATTTTAGTATTGGTTTTACTTTGATGCATCATAGGCTGTAAATGTCTTGAGGCATTTAAAAAGACAGACTTCCTGGGAGCATAAACAAATATATTGAGAATAACTGAAACTTCTGATTATTATTATTTTTATTATTGTTGCTATTATTAATATTTGTAGTAGTGGCAGCAGTACACATTTGCAATATGTAATGATTATATTTATCAGAGGGAGTTTATGCGTGGACATAACACATTTTAATTCTTTTGTTGTTGTTGTTCCCTTTTCCTCCTATCCTTCCTTCACACTGTTTTTCCCCTTCCCACTTGCAAAAGCTCTGTTTCCATTTTTAAAAAGAACAATAGACAATTTAAAGAATAATTATAGCAATGTATGAAGGCTATTGCACAGATAAGGCACTATGTTTTTGTTACAAATTTCTAAGGAACAGGCAATGCTCTTTAACTTACCAGTTTAAGTAAGAAACATCAGGAACAACAACAACAATGCAAAAACCCTATCAGATTGGTTTGGGTTTTTTCTTGGTTACCATGTTGTATGGCCCAAAGATCTGTGTTAAGACACACAGGTCCTTTGTTGCTGGGCACTAATTGTTCTAACTCTTGGTCTTTAATCTTTTGCAGTGCCTGGCTAATTTGAGTATATAATGTGGATTTGCCTATTTGTTCTGTTTTGTTTTCCATGCAATTCCAAGCAGTAGGCATTTTGTTATGATAACGCTTTCATTTCTCTTCTTGGAGTTTATGTATTGCCTTTTTCAGTATTGTGTCATTTGCTTTTTAAAACTTAAAAATATTGGTATGAGAAATAAATGGAATGATGTTCAGAATTCAGAAGTAAATATTTTTTACTCGTTTATAAACTTCTTTGTCTTCAGTATTTTCTGCTGTTTCTCTATGCAAGCAGTTAGTATGCTGAGTATTTAGTAACTCATAAGGGATTCAATAGGGAGAAAAAAACAGGTAAAAAGAACCTGCACTTGTTTTTCAAAGGCTAAGTTCATTAAAGAGTTTAGATTAGGTAGATCTGAGGGAAATATCAAAAGTGAAGGAATACTTCTGAGAGAAACATCAAGTGTCAGAGATTTCCCTGAGGGGCAGTTTAATCAGAAGGAAAAAGGGCATATAAAAATATTCCTTTGGGTTTGGGGAGGAACAATGATTACAGAATGAATTTTGATTTCTGCCGAGAGAAAGGAACCTCCATTTCCCGGCCACGGGCCAAAGAGGTAACAGGACTCAAGGAAACAGCACATACTGATGTCCTAAAGAAATGTCAGATGACAAGTCAGCTAGCCTTTCTGCAGAAGTCTCAGCCAGAACCTTCATAAGGAGTGAGAGAAGATGGATCACTGTGAGACACAGTGTGGGTGGGCTGGTTCTGAGACCTGACAATGCACCTTCAGCTTTCGCTGGCAAATCACCACAGAATTAGTGCAGGTTGGCCATGGACAGAAGGACGTGTCTATCCCATCTGCCATGCTTCATTTTCTATCCAGTTTTGTTGTGTCAAATTACATAATGGTCCCTGGGAGGTCACCTTTCCAGAATCTACCAGTTCATATTTCTTTATACTTGAATGTGCAATCAAATGGAATTCATTCACAGCATTTTGTCTGGTGTGTTGAGTGATCAACTATTTAAATTATCTCAGGTTGGATGGACTGATTGAACAGAGCACAGTAATAGTTGTGAGGCTATCCCGTTACTCTTTATATTAAAGGGGCTCTGGGGCAGGACTGGAACTTCTGCTGAGAAGCTTATTTGAGTCCTATTAGCACTCACTGGCAGCAGGGGCACCTAATGACCTGGAGAGAGGGCTTCTCTATTACAGTCGATTAAAAGCCACCCGAAGGTATACCCTAATCCATGGAACTGGTAAATGTTACTTTCCCTGGACAGGAGGTCTTTGTAGATGTGATTACATTAGGAATTTTGAGATGTGATGGATATTCTGAATTATACAAGTAGCTCCCAAGTGTAGTCCTTGTCAGAGAGAGGCAAAAAGATATAAGAGACAGGCACACACAGAAGAAGGAGGAAGAGCGCTATGATTTTCTGGGAGAAATCTGTCTGTTTCTTTTAAATTGATAACTTACGGCAGCGTTTTCTAAAGTCTGAAGCTACTATGTCTTTGCTTTTAGCTTTTGACAGTTCCTCTGGCCTGGGATATCTTTCCACCGTTACCCAAATCTGTAAAGTAAAAGGCAAACATCCCATTCAATGCCTTGTGAAAAAAATATGTATATCATAATGTTAATTCAATATGTTATTAGTATCGGTGTATTTTAAGCAACTCAAGAAATATATTTTAATCACTGTATAATATTCTTTTACATGACTATAAAATGTTAACCTATTTTTACTTGATATATTCTTTTCTAAATGCTTAAAAACTAACTAATGCTTTAAGAAATAATTCATAATACAGTTTCTTGCATTTCCACCAGAATGAACATGTTCATATAAGAAAAACTGTGTGAAATTATATAATCTTTGAAAGTCTCTTTATACATATTATTGAGACTTCTGAGATAATTTAAAAATTTATACTCTTGCCTCAAGTGTTTAAATGTGGCCACCAAATGGCATGGTTATAGTTTAGATTTAAAATATATCCTGAAAATGTCATATTTTTGGAAGGTGATTGGCATACGAGGGCTCTCTTCTCATCAGTGGATTAGCCCACTGATTAAGGTGGGGCTGGCTAGTAGTGACAGGTTACTGGGTACAAGATCTGAAAGGGTATATCCTTTACCTAGTTTCCTTCCCTTTTAGTCTATTTCCTGGCTCCCATGACATGAGTAACTGTCTTCTGCTAGAATTTTGTATCATGCTGTTCCTGCCTTGAAGCTGGCCAACTGTGCATTGAACTCAATGTTAACCAACAGAGAAAATTGGTACTACTGAGAGTGAACCCATTGTTATGACTGTGCCTGACTATTTTGTACAATGGGATGGACATGAGCATTTTGGGAGCCAGGGGTAGAATATTGTGATTTAGATCTAAAATGTTCCCCTTAAAGTGCCATTAGCAGTATGTCTGGAAGGTGCCTTTGGAAGTATTATTGGAAGTGTATTTGGAAGGTGATTGGGTCATGAGCATGCTATCCCCATCAGTGGATTAGTCCTCTGCTGAGTTCATAGGTGATTGTTCTGCTTGAAAGTGAGCATTGAGTGATGATTCAAAGGACACAAGAACAGACAAGAACCAGATATTCTTGAGGGACATAGATGAATCAGAGGCAACATACTAATTTTCTTCTTTTCCTATCCTATGTTGCACTTAATTTCCAAGAATCAGCTGGACAAGATGTGTAGAACACAATACCTCAGAAGTTGTTTGTATTTGAAGCTTGTATTAAGTTGTCTACTATGAACCTAACAAATGGCTACTCATTTTTAAAAAAATTATCTCACCATTCTCTAGGTCAGAAATCCAGTATGTTTATCAAGTTTCTTTGCTGTGGTTTCCAAAACACTAAAAGGTGGGGGTTCTAAGGGAGAATCAGTGCACAAATTCTGAAGATACAGCTTTATTTAAAATGATCCAAGGGGATATGAACCATGTCAGTACTGGCATTGTGGGCTGGGTGTCTCTTTATGATGGAAGGCTGCCCTGTGGGTTATGGGAAAATGATCAGCGTGCCTGGTTTCTACTCAGTGGTTGTCAGTCGTATTTCTTCTAGTTGTGAAAATCAAAAGTGGCTCCAGACATTGTCAAATGTCTCTCAGAGAACAAAATTGCTCTTAGTTAAGAAGTACCCAGTGAGAGTAAGCAGATATATTTTACCAAAAAGAAGTTTTTGTTTATTTTTAAAAGAAAATTTCCCTATTTCTCTTCATGTTAGTAAAATCCATTGGCAATGTTTACAAGGTCTGATTGTGATTTTTCCATTCACACAGAAGCTTCTATCAAAAAGGAACATATTACCTTAAATACTAAGCTATTAACTTTCTTGATAACTAAATTAAAATTATTCATTTTCTTGAAATTATTAGTAAATTTATTAATTTTTATGTATTATCTTTTCATGCATGTACTATTTATATCTTTGCAAAATTTCCAAAATATAGTTCTTCATGTGTTTAATACATCAACATGATCAATATTTTATCAGATATTTTTGTATTTTTAATATACTATTATGATCAGTATATTGGGTCAGAATAGATATAATTCTACAGATGAGACATATTCTGAAAGAAGATAAAAACTAAAAGGACTGCAAGTGGCAGTAAAAGATAAAAAAAAAAACTTCAAAACTAAGTTAAACTGTAGTATAACACCAAGAATTCCTTTATTTGACAATGTCTAATTGAATGATTCCTCAATCCCAGGGACTGTTCTCAGTACTTTGAAAGCAGCATGAAACATTGGATGATGTTTTCTCTTTTTAAGGAACTATCACAATACTGAATAGAGACAGACAATAAACAATGAAAATACTGACTGACTAAATTAAATGGCTCTTTGAGCAGTTAGAGTACTATAGAAGGATAATAAGACAGAATAGGGCAAGGAAGGTAATCAGAAACTCTAGTGCTATGACGATGTTGAAGTCTGCAGTACCACACAGGGTGGTCAGGAAGCAATGAGAAGAGAGAAGAGGTTTAAGAAATGTGGAAATTAGCCATGTGGGTGTCTTGGGAAGTCATACTCCCTGCAGAGAGAAAAAACAAAACAAAACAAAAAAATCTTCAAGGTAAGAGCATGCCTGGCTTGTTTAAGGACCAGCAAAGAGGAAAATGAAGTTGAAACAGAAAGAGAATA
The DNA here is from genome assembly GCF_034190915.1 of Cavia porcellus. Classification (NCBI taxonomy): domain Eukaryota; kingdom Metazoa; phylum Chordata; class Mammalia; order Rodentia; family Caviidae; genus Cavia; species Cavia porcellus. The sequence continues at coordinate 6,541,964 of NW_026947507.1, read as the reverse complement.
GTGAAGAATGAACTACTTAGTATATCTGAATAAAATGGGAAACCATAGTATAGTTTTATTTTGAAATAGTTTTAGTCTTGCAAAATTTCATTTGCAAAAATAGTACAGATGGTCTCTGTATGCCTCTCAACCTTTCCCCTCAGTGTTTACACAAGATCATACTGCAGTTATTAAAGTTGCAAATTAATATTGATGCAATAATATAAAATCAATCTAAAATCTTATTTATATTTTAACAATTGTTCACTTACCTTTCTTTTTTTCAGATTCTTTTCTATATTTCTTCAGTGTGTTTCATTGTTGTGGCTCTTTGGTATTCCTGAATCTGGAAAAGTACTTCAAACTTTCCTGATCCAAACCCTCTGGAGGAGCACTGGTCAATTATTTTGTAGACAAGCTGTTGCACTGTGAAATGACTGTGAGGCAGGTATATGAATAGAAATGGAGAGATTAGGTATGGGGGGATTACCACAATTCGTGTGAGATGACAGTGGTGTGGCCCACAGAAGTAGCAATACAGTAGGGTGAGCGGTTGGATTCTAGTTATATTTCAATGGTAAAATCAGGAAAACATAAGAATATGTTGGAAGAAGAGCGATTAATAATACAGTGGAAACTCAAGTTACACCTGGTATCACATTCAAACAACTTGGATTGTGATCAAAATACTATGTTTACTTTATGATCAAAGTCTTGAGTTACAGCTCACATGTTGGCTGTTTGTGTGTTCATGATTCCATAAAAGTGTACATAAACATTTGTCTGTGTTCAGATGTGCATCTTCAAGGGTGTGATTTTGGTCAGTGCTTTATATAACTGCTTTGATTACCATGATGAAAATGGCCCTCAAGAAGCTAGAAAAAAACCTATGGAAGGAAGGGAAGGAAATTGTGGAGAGAGATGAGAGTGTGATCAGGTGATCAATCTTGCCAATGTGTTCAGCATGTCGAAATCCACCATTTCAACAATATTTCAGAGAAAAAGATTGTATAAAGAAGCTAGCATTGCTAAAAGTGTTACTCAAATTAGTAAGTCACAATTAACAGTTAGATGAGGTAAAATGGCTATGATTAATATGGAGAAGCAAAAGGCAAACGGCCGGTTGTAATCTATGAATCTATAATTTGTGAAAAAGCTAGGCTATACATGCAGAACTTGTAAAAGGAGATTCTATCATTGAGTGAAAGTGGTGGAATATTTCATGCCAGTAAGCAGTGTTTCCCAATTTCAGGTGAGAATTGGGATTCATAGCATAACTAGGCATGGTGAAGCAGTCAGTGCTGGTAAAAGGCAACTGAAAATTACATCGTACCACTTTGAAAGGATGGCACAGAGAAATGACTGCTGCTTTCATGAAATTTTCAACTATGGCAGCTGAGAAGTTTTCTCAAGAGGAGGGGGAATATAAAAAACCGGTGCAGTAAAGTTCTCCTTCTGAACTAAAGGAAATCCTGAAGGAAATACAAATATTTGCAGAAATGACCTATCCAGTAGAGCAAAAACCAACTGTTGCATTGCTTGCTTAATGACAATGTCATGTCATACTACAGAACAGTGTTACAGAAAAGACCAAACAGGCAACATTAGATCAGCTTTTAGTTCTGAAAAGGTTGAGACCTAGTGAGCCAGAAGCAGGCTGTAATGGGTTATTGATGAGAGGAAAACACCAGAAAGTCACATTCCTGATGTTCTTATGCCCTGATGTTGTGATGTCCTGTCTTATGTCCTGATGTTCTTATTGTTTCCAAACAACAAGCATCTTCTGTTTCATCGTCACTTCCTGAAAGCCAAAGAAGTCAACTTGAACAGTGAGTACAGCTTGAAATTGTTTCTGGTGAATTAGGAACACTTTATAACTTTTTGGTGAATTACACACGTTTAGCTTTTAAATATATGGATTTTAAGATGTCACTTAAACATCTAGATGAGGATTTTATTAGTATGATCAGACTTCCATGCCAAAATACCACAGATTAGGTAGGCTGAAGAACAGAACTTTACTTTTCAAAGTTCCGGAGAATTTGACAAATTTGGTTTCTGGTGAGGATTCTCCTTTATTTCTTTTAGACTGTTACCTTCTCTCAATTATTTTTAAATTTTAGAGAAGTATTTAAGAGGCTGCTATACCAATTCCTTCTTGTTACTTCTTTTTGTTTTGTATATTTTATTAGTGTGTATTGATTTTACAGGTTAATAAATTTAATTTAAGCAGATTTGTAAAAATATATAACAAACTTGATCATTTCTCCCTAGTCCTTCTTCCCCCTCCTACTTCCACATTTTTTGCTTTCAATATGTATATTTTGATTATATACATGCCCCTTATGAGTATCCCTTATTATCTCTCCATCTTACTTTCTTCCTCTTAGTGTCTTCTTTCTACTTTTCTTTTACCATCTTCCTTTTAGAGTCCACATATTCGGGTGAAGAACATAACACATTTGTCATTTTGAATCTGGATTATTTCATTACATGTCTTTACATGGTCTTTTTTCTGGGCTCATGCAGAGAGTGAAAGGGTACAAAAATCTAGCGTTTCTTTCTAAAACGTACATCAATCCTATCCTATCACAGCCCATCTTTACTGAATTCATTTAAACTTATTTCTTTAGTGACCATATCTCCAACCAGAGTTACTGTTGTGTTAAGATTTCACCATCTTAATGGGGATGCGTGTAGGCACTGAGTCTTTATTAGGTGTAGTGAATATCCAGTGAAAATATTAGTCCACAATTGGGGATACAATGTCTGGATTGGGAGTTATACATTTGGGAATTATCTGTATGTAGATAAAATTTATAAGCATAAGTTTAATGAGATCATCAAAGAAAGATGGAGATGATGGAGAGGAGAGGGGAACTATAGACCGAGGCCTGGAGTTTTAAAGTAGATGAAAGTTAGAATTTGGAAACCTGATGTAAACATGAGTCTTTTAAGTTCTGTGTGAAGGAAAGTGAAGAAAATTAGTGCTATCTAGAGTAAGAATGGCATCAAGCTTTGATTTTAACTTTTTGTGTGTGTCTTTTTTTGAGACAGTCTCGCTATGTGGTTCAGGCTGGCCTTGGCTCACTTTGTAGCCCAGGGTGCATTGAATTTGCCACAATCCTCCTGTCTCTGCCTCCGAAGTGTTGGGATTACAGGAGTGCACCACCACACCCAGCTCAAGCTTTGATTTTAGAGGTAAAGCATTAATAGAACATCAGCTAATGGAAATAATTCAGTAGTAAAGGATAACTGATGAGGTAGCAAGGAAAATAAACCAATCCCCTGAGTGATATTCTTAAATAGATTAAAGCACACAACTCACTGATCTTTATAAAGGAGAGGAAATAGTTTGCCTTTTTAAACTTTTTATCGGTACCAGGGATCAAACTCATGACCGCCTGTTTGCAAGGCAGGTGCTTATGCCACTGAGCTAAATCCCCAGCCCCTGAGAGGAAATAGTTTACTTCAGGGGAAAACTGAAGGGGTACAGTAAGTGAAGATGCTGGTTTGGGGTCAGTATGATTGGCTGGTCTCTTCTTAATATTTGAGTAAAGTGGGGAGCCACATTATCAATGAAAATGATGAGGAAGGGTTGGAGATATGATACAGAGAAGGTGGAAATCATCTTAAAATAGAATATAACGAGTTAGGGTCAAATATAATATTCATAAAGTATTCGTGGTCATGAAACAAGGAAGATTATTTGACCTAATCATAGTTTTTCTGTATTGTGATCCATCTACTAAGTGCAGGTGAGAATAAGCAGATGTGTTTAATTGGTATATGTGGGTAGTGTCATTGAAGGTGTATTCAACATAAACACTGTTACAATTGATTGTGAAATTTCAATTTGCTAAGGAGGAAATAGGATGCAGTGGTTGGCCAGCTATGGTGGGGATAATAGATTGGAAGTTTTGGTGAGGTTTATGAATTATTTGAATAGCAGTACCAGAGTAGGTGAGCTAGAAAGCCCCAAGGTTATGGTCAAAGATTGGGAATCTTGACTTTGAGATTATGAAGACAGTGTCATCATTGCTAGTGACAAAGTATATACATGCCTTTGGGAAGAATCAAATCTTCTGTATCAGTCAGGGTTTACTAGAGAAACAGATAAAACATAAGATACACAAATACATAAGAAATTACAAGATTGGCTTACAATGATGAGCTACAAAGTGATATGGGGGAGCGTGCGGAGGGTGTCTGCACGCTGGAGGTTGAAGGGTGAAGCCCAAGGGCTGGAGCTTATTGCAGTTCCCCGTGCAAGTCTGTATTAGGAGGCTGATGGGTCTGCAACAGAACACTGAGTAATCCATAATCGAAGGCTGAAGAGTCTATGGGGAAGGCTGAGGAATTCCAGGCAGATGCCCAACAGTCTGAGCCAGAAGCCAGGAGATGACGTCTAAGCTGAAGGCGAAGACTGGAGGCCACCAAAGAACCAGCAATTGGTCCTTCCTCACTTGTCTTTTATTGCATGCAGGGTACTCCTCTGGGGTGGGCATAGCACTCACCCCATCTGTGTACCCTCGGCTTGCACAGGCTGAGGGTGTTACAAATTAAGGACCCTGGCCCCCTGGTAAGCCACTTAGTTAACCTTCTAGACTTTTCAAGTTGACACAATGTATAAACCATAACAGGTTCTAAACATATTTCTCTGTATGTGTTTGTGTGTATCTTATACACTATATATAAATAAGGAAAAATATCATATCATCCTGCCAGGTAGTAATTGAACTACATGGGAGTTTTAGAAAGCAGATAGCAAGAAAAATAGTATATAATTTCACTCTATCTCTAGTGAAACATAGTTTTGATGGCAGGAATGACTTTTAAAGAGTTTAATATCAAAAAAGCAATCTTTGGCTGATAAAAACTGTTCTAACTGTAAAGATGCAGAACTTTGAAATGTTTTAATCTCAGTTTATGCACATACACACATAAATATATATTTTAAATTTTCAAAATGGGTGGTCATTGTGCAGTTCACTGCCCTTCTGGAACTTACTCAATTCGCAGATATTTTCAATCTGGTTTCTAGGCAATACTCTTGGTAATGAAGCAGTACCTTCATGAATACATAATGATTTATGGATAAGCTGGAAGTGTAGTTTTCCTGTTACTCCTCTAACTTGCTAGAGTCAAATGCAAAATCCAATATCACAGACAACAAATTTTTATGTGATCAAGACATGACCTAGAATTACTTTCATTGCACTTAAGTAATTGTGCTCTGATCTAGTAAATCATTAGTTTGTTCAGATCAGTGACTTTTCATCATTTCTTGCTTGGTAATACTGATGCAAGTTCAACTTTAAGTATTTCTCATTTGCTAGTCATCTGGTGGTTTTATCATGTGCTGATTTCATATTATGTCAAAATCTTTACATTTCACCCAAATATATTTGTAGTATTCATGTTGTTCAGGTAACAGAACTATATCTAAGACAACATCATATTCAGTTATGTTTAGCTTCTTACTGATCACATTTGATTTCTGAAAAAATAATCTATTTCTTTTTGTATGATACTACAGAGAAGATTTAATGTAGTATATAAAATACAGAAAGCTTGTTTTTATCTTCTACTATATACTCTTATTAGTACTTGCTTATCATATGGATTTAGACAAACTTCTATGCTTCTTAACTGTGCTTGCAAATATAATTCCTCGCCTCCTGAGGCTTTCGAGACAAATTATGCACTTGTGAGTTCTAACTCTTTTGGGATCAGCCAGGCTAACTTACCAGCAGAACTCCACAGATAAACATCAAGAATTTATATTTATCCATACACCACACAATGTGTAAAATATAATACTGGCTTTCTCGTAATATGAGACGAAAGTAGAAACTGTGAGTCGCTAGCTGGTGTGAGTGGGACAGCTTTTCTCCACCTCGTCCTTCTGCCATGTTTCTTCCTTGGAGCAAGGTGACCTTGGAGTGAAATTGCTGATATTGTGAGCCAAAATAAACCCCTTCTTTTGGTTCCAGATGTCCTGTGTTTTGTCCCAACAATGAAAAAGCTGACTAATATATTTTCCTACCTGATTTATGGACAAATACAAAACTCCGGAACTTTCTATCCTCAGGAAGGTTTTGAAAACAATCTAGCAGAAAGTGCAGCAGTGACTTCCTCCTATTCACATTCTGAGGCCTAACTGCACCCCTAACTGTGGCAGCCGAATTTGAGCTGCATTTCTTTCCTCTCCTATTTTTCCTTTTTTCCTACTTTCTCTTTCCTTTTCTCTCTTTTTAAAAATTTCCCACTGCTTTTCCTGACTGTACTCTTCTTGAACTGATTCTCCATTTGTGAAATTCATAAACATTTTCAAAATATGTCTCAGTCCTGATGATTCTGTTTAATAATTATTTGTATCTTTTCAACTACGGTGGGCTTATTAACTGTCAGAGCAAGATTTTTCCCCCGGAAATTTACTTATATAATATGAAAAATGAACTATTTCCCATCAAGGATATAATGGGATACAAGATTTCCTTAAAATGAAGAAAAGTTGGTTTTTTTTTTTTGATGGATAATCATTATCTGCCAACTATATCTATTAACTCTATTCTAAAAGATTAATAGTCTTCTTATCTTTATTTTCTGAATACATTTGGCCTTTAGTTCACTCTGATCCCATGTATTCTTTTGGTGCTATTTCATTGTATTCGTTACTCCTGTACTAGCATTTCAAGTAATACTATTCATTTGTTATTATTGTATACCTGTAGTACATAGTGATTCTATTGGTACACATATTAATTCTTTTTTCATCTTTCCTCCTCTTTGCTTCCTTTCCTCCATATCTAGGTGCTCGTATCATTTTTAAAAGATCTCTTTATCTATTTCCTATATTTTATTTTACTCTATTTATATTTTGGGTTTCTCATAGAAGAAAAACTATGTGATGTTTAAGCTTGTGTGTCTGACTAATTCTACTTAATATTATGGTGTCAAGGGACATTTGTGTTCCCAAAAATGACTTAAGTTTATTCTTCTTTATGGCAGAGTAGTACTCCATGATGTATAAATAGCACATTTTCTTTAACCATTAATGGACACTAGGCCACTTACATGATTTAGTTATTAGGAATTGTGCTGCTTTAAGCATGGGTATGCAGGTATCACTGCAATATAATGTCTTTAATGTTTTTAGGAAAACATCTAGAAAGGCAATAGCTACGTCAAATGGAATTTCTTTTTTTAGTTTTTTTGAGGTATCTCCACATTGAAATCCACAGCAGTTGTATTAGTTTGTGTTCCCAACAACAGTGTAGAAGGGTTTCTTTTCCCCCAAAACCTCTCCAGCATTTGTGGTTGTTTGAATTCTTGATGACAGCCATTCTTTCTGGAGTAAAATGGAATCTTAATGGTATTTTAAATCATCGGTTTACACCTCACTGCTGCAGTCTTGTTTTCCCTCAGTTTCTTCTGTCTCATCTTTTCATCTTTGCTGCTTCATTGTACTGATATCCTGCTGTTCATGAATTCACTGAAGAACAAATGATTCACTGTGGAGATGTTTTTCTCCTGCTCTTTGAGTAGTGTTTAATTCCATCATTGATTCTTTTCCATTTCTTGTCTTTTAAACATTTTTCACTGATCTTTTTGCATGTCACTCTAATGAGAGAATACTATAAAGGTGGATGTAGGATCTTTTATTTATCCCTTTGCTAAGATAATTGCTGCTAATAATTTGTGCGTATATTTCCATATTTTCTTTGCTAGTATGTTAATATATGTGCACACACACGTATACATACACATGTGCACATTTTTAAAAATTTCTTTTAACAATAGGATCATACTGTATATGCTCCTTTGAAATGTTGTTTTAAAAATTTTGCTTTAAAAATTTTATACTCTATAATAAATCCTTTTCTAAATTATTGTCTAATTTACTTAAAATACTGGCTTAGTGGCCTGTTTTATGAATATGTTGTTGTTTATCAATTAGGTCACTTTTCAAGACATTTGGGTTATGGTAATTTTAAGAACTGCTGTAAACAATGCACACACCAATGTGTATACATTCTTTTTTTTTTTGGTACTGGAATCAAACTCAGGACCTTGCACTTGCCAGGCAGGCATTTGTGCTGCTGAGCTATATCCCCAGCACTTAGATTCTCTTTTTTTAAAAAAAATAAACTGTCTAATTTTAGTTAGTACACATTTTCAGTACATGCTAATATTTATCGTGAGGAGTTTGTACGTGGGCATGACTTACCTTAATTCTTTTTTGTACTAACTCCCTTCTTACCTCTCCCTGGTCCCCCAGCCCTTGATCCCTTTCCTATTTGAACATTCTGCGTTTGTCAGACTGATTATTTGAGGGGAGTTACTAGGGTAGATGATATATACGCAATTAGTTACTGAGCTATGTTGAATTACTTTCCAGAAAGTTTGTAACTGTTCATATTTGCATCAACATTGCTTGTGAGGGTCCTACTTTCCCATCCAAGAGCCACTTATAGAGGTTACAGAATTTTGCTTTTAATATTATAGATTAAAAGTGAAATTTCAAAACTAGTTTCCTTCGCATTTCTTGAACTATAATTGAGAATAAGTAACTTTTCAAACACTTACTGGCATTTTCTCTTCCACAATTTGATTTATTATATCTTTTGCCTGTGTCTCTAACTTGCTTGTCTTTTACACAGAAATCTGTAGTTGTTCTTTGTATAAATCTTTTGTTCTACATGTTGCATGTATTTATATTCCAGTTTTTGTGTGCTTTTGGACTTTATGAAATATCTTAATTTTATTTTATTTGAAATTCTGTGATATTATAGACATTATTTTCTGTAGAATCAAATACTATTCCTTGATCACATATTATCTCTTATCCAGTTTTTAAAATTTTGTTGATTTTCCTTTGTTCACTTGTTTAAACGTTTCATTCTTTTTTCTAATCTTTAGTGTTCTGCAAGCCAGTTCAACTGTAGCACTCCCTTTAGCCCTGTGACCTTCCCTCAGTAGCCCTGTGTTCACGTGTCCCTACATGGATTGATTTTTGCTCAACCTGCAGCACCAATATTGATGTTCTTCCATTTATTATCTTTTGCTTTGATTTCACTTTTTTTGGGGGGGGGGCGGGAATTGAACTCATGACCTTGTACTTGCCAGGCAAGCACTTACACCACTGAGCTACATTCCCAACCCTGATTTTACTATTCTTGATACTACTGTTTCTGATACTGTTTGGTTTGCACAACATCTTGCTTCATGATATTCAGTCAACTTCTGAAGAAAGATGTGTGAAATGTATAATTTAGGTGTCATTGTATTCTTGAAAAGCAATTTTTGCCTATCTACCAAATTAATAAATTAAGCTGGTTAGAAGACTTTTAGGTTGAAAATTATTTTGCTCTCCAAAATTTTAATACAAGTGTAATTTCTGTTTTCTTTGTAGGTGACTTGTGTTTTCTTCCTATTTTATGTCTTATGAATGATCTGTGTATATTCTCTTTTTCTTAAATGTCTCCATAAGGAGTAGAGTTTTAAAAGAAACATATATGTCATTCACTAAATTATTTTCAATTTTAAGACATTTTCTCTGCCAGACCAATTAGTCCAACATCCTCAATGTGTTTCTTGAAAAGTTTCAGGACACGGTGAAAATGTACACATGTTTTCTGTCAGAGTGTAACACACATGGCCTGTAGTGCAAATGTCAATGGAATCCCTTGTTCCAACTGAAGCCTTCTATGCCCAGCTTTTACTGTCTGTATTTCTATTAGCACTCCACTCTTCTGAGCTCTAAACATAATCACTCATTGGGCTCTGCTTACTGCATCCAAAACTTCTTTAGTATGTATCTCCAAAGAGTCCTGACAACAGTTCACTCCTGGTACCAATTTTCTGTGTTAGTTAGCTATCTTGTTTCTGGGACATAGTACCTGACATCACACCTTGTATATTATCTTTGGTAATATGGCTATTTGATGTTATTGATTTGCATGTCCAATAACAGGGGATTTCTTTCCGGGTTCTAAAGTCTTATTCAGTCTCTTTTTTCAGAGTATTGTAGTTTTCATCTTCTTGGTTATGTTGATTCTAAGGTATTTTATTTTTGTGTGAAGCTACCATAAGTTACAATGTCTTTTTGATTTCAATATTGGTGAGTTTATTACTGGTGTACAGAAATTATTATTCATGTTTGATTTTGTATCTTGTCACTTTGCTCAATTTTTTTATTGGCTCTAAAAATTTATGGTGGAGTTTTTTAGTATTCTATGTACAAGATTGTATCATCTATAAAAAAGATTGATTTTTTTTCTTTCCCATTTGTACCTCTTTTCTTTCCTTCTCTTACCTGATTGTTCCAACCAAAAAAAAATTTAGTATACTGAAGAAGGATGGTGATAGTGGGCACTCGTGTTTTGTTCCTGATTTTAGAGGGAATATTTCAGGTTTTCCTCATTTAATATGATATTGGCAGAGGGTCACAAATAGCCTTTCTCCATTTAAAGTTAGTTCTTTATATACCTGTTTTTGTCAAGATATATGTTTCATGAATGTATGTTGGATTCAAAGGCTTTTCCTGCATCTATTAAGCTGGTCATGTGATTTTTACTTTCAATTCTATTATGATGGTGTATTACCTTTATTGATTTATGTATGTTATAGCGTTTTTAAATCCTTGGGATGAAGCTGACATGATCACAGTGTATGATCTTTGAACAATTTGTTGCATTCTACTTGCAAATGTTTTATTGAGAATTTTTGCATTCATATTAATCAAGGTTATTGGCCTGTGTTTTTCCTTTTTTATTGAGTCTGTGTAGGGACAGTTAGAGGGAGGTGTAGATAGGGATAATATAGGACATGACTGGGTGGCTGCTGGTTTTGCATTTACCATGAGCTTATCTTACTCAGAAGCTAGCTGTTGTGAAATTACTACATGTACTCACTATGTGCCCCTTGGGCTCCACCTTTTCTTAACCCAGAAACAAAGGCTAAGACCCTGTTTGGCTTAGATTACACCAATTAATGAAACAATTATTTTTAGAAACCAGATTACCTCTTTGAATACAGTGATCTTTACAGCTTTGGGAATTTCTGTGGAACTTCCTCTGCTTTGTAGCACATCTGTTGCTTAGCAGTTGTTTCTTGTACTCCCAACTTCATAAATAAACCTTTGCCAAACTTCATATTCACATCTACTTTCCTCTTTCTGTGAAGAATCTGAGTTCCTCATTCTCTGCCGTGGGCCTTTGACTCTCAGTCAGACTCACCTAATTCCCCAGTTTTTGTGAAGTGAAGGAGAGGAGCCTGGAGATACCTGAGTGGGAGGAGGGATGTCATTGAAGATCCCTAACCACTCAAACACCACCTGCCTAATGCTACACTTGTCCAGTTTTGGTATCAGGGTAATGTGGGTTCGTGGAATGAGTTTAGGAGACTTCTTTCCTTTTCAATTAGAGTTTGAGGGAAATTGATCTTAATTCTTCTTTGAAGCAATAAGTCCATTAGGTCCTGGGTTTTCTTAATTTGTAGAATTTTATTATTCTAATACTTCCATTGCCTTTTACTAGTTAGAGTATTTGTATCTTATTGGTTAAATTTTGATAAGTTATACATACCTAAAAATTTATACATTTCTTACATACTTTCCAATTTATCAGAATATAAGACTTCAAGGTAGTTTTTTTATAGCCCTTTAGATGTCACTACAGTCTTTTATAATTTTTTTGCAGTTCTCATTGCGTTGATATTTATTTATCTCATTGCACTGATTTTTATTTATCCTTTCAACTATGCAACTCTTTGATTCATTGACCCTTTGCATTTTTTAGGCTCAATTTTATTGATTTATTGTCAGATCTTTATAATTTCCTTACTTGCATAAGTTTTGTGTTTGAGTTACTCTTGTTTTTGTAGGACCTTTTGATGTATCTTTAGGTTATTTATTTGAAATTCCTTTGGAGGTGCTCATAGGTATAAGCTTTCTTCTTATTTACATTGTGTTACCTATATTCTGATATGTTGTTTTGCAATTACATTGTTTACATTGAATTATATATATATATATTCTTATATGTTGACTTTTAATTCTAGTGATTTTAAAGTTTCTTTTCTGATTTCTTTTGCTACCCATTAATTATTAAATAATATATTATTTAATCTTTATATGTTTATATAGATACTGTGGTTTCTATGCATGTTGAATTATAGTTTCATTATATTATTATCTAATATGATGCTAGAGAATATTTCAATTCTTTTATATTTATTTAGTCATTTTAATGACCTCAGATACAGTCTATTTTAGAAGAAATTCTGTGAGTTGCTGAGAAAAATGTGTATCTTGCCAGTGGGTGAAATGCTCTATGGCTTATTTCTCTGAAAATTTTGTGTATTTCCCAGGGTGGCTAAATGTTTCAATGTGGGATGAGATTTGCACCAGTGATTTGGCATTCTACTTGCTATTTTATGACAGATTCTGGTTTATGTCCTGGTGGGAAAGCCCTATGCCTTCACCATGAGCACCTAAGTTTATGGGAGGATTCACTTCTTATTCTAGCTTTCACATTTTCTGTATTTCACCTCATTTCTATCTCAGTGAGCACATATTTTAGGGTGAGTAGCTCTACTATTTCACTGAGCTACACTGACCTTAAAGCATACCCTGGAGCTCTCTGTGAATGCGATATTACCATGATAGGTTTCCTCTTCATCTTTTTTCTACATTATTTTTATCTTTCCTTTTTCTGTTATTTTTTCATAGTTCCATTCAATACCTTTATGTGTATTTAAATTGTACATGGGCAGCTCTGTGTGGAACTTTTATGTAATGTTTCAATTCTGTTGGTTTCATCTTACTTCCCAGCTTACTCTCAAAGCTCCAGAACAATATTTTCTGAAGAACAACAAAAGCTATGGAGCAATATCCTCGGTGAACATGGATAAAAAAGTTCCAAATAAAATATTTGCAAACTGAATTAAACAATACATTAAAATGTATACCACCATCAAACTGGTTTCATATTAGGGACGCATAGGTTCAGCATATGTAAATCAATAAATAGATTAGGTTCAGCATATGTAAATCAATAAATAGAATCCCTACATAAGTGAATCAAGAATTACATCATGTGATTATCTCAATAGATTCAGAAAAGGCTTTTGGTGAAATCCAACATCTTCATGATAAAATCCTTAAAGAAGTATTAAAGAATCATACTTCAGTGCGGTAAGGACACATAGGCCAAACTTACAGCAAATATTATACCAAACAGGAAAGAATTGAAAGCATTTTTCCCTAAAATCAGGAATAAGGCAAAGCTGTTCACTCTCATCACTCCTATCAGATAGAAAGAACAAAACTTTTATTTCCATAACAATGAATAGGACCGGAGCTCATCATGTAAAGTGACATGAGTAGGAGAAAAAAATGGCGGCTTGCTGGGGGCTGGAGGGAGAGCCTCTGCAGAGAAATCAGATCAGATGCTAGAATTTGACAACATGGAGAGGGCCAGATGATAGGACAATGATTCTTATTAACCAAGGTGGTAACCTAAAGGGAAAAATAAAACTAGGAAGAGGAAGGAAAAGTGCAGGTGGAGAACTGAAACCCGACATGCTCACTGAGACACTTTCCGTGCTGTACTAGGCGTGCCCAGATGATCCAAAGTTGTGCTGAAACGGCAGCTGCTGATAACAGGAGTCAGTGAATCCCAGGCCCTTAACGGGAGGATGCGGTGCAGTGAGCAGTGGATCCAAGGGCAAGAGCTTTATTGGCTCTCAGTGAGTGCTGGAAATTGGGTCTCGGGGACCCATAAGAGCCACCTGGCTATGCTGGAGGAGACCACAAGAGGACCATACGCCTGGGTGCCAAAGCCAGGCACCGTGCAGTTTTCTGACCAATCTGCGCTGTGCGGGGAGCACTGTGAAGACATGCGGCATAGTGTGGAGTGGACCCAAGAGGAAGAACTGATTCCAGTGAGTGCTAGGGATTGGGTTCTGCAGCTGCTGTCACTGGCTGGAGGACATCTTGGAGTTGGGCAGAGCCTGATGCTGCGGTGGCATCAGTCGGCTGCTCCTGACACAGAGAGGATTAGTGGAGGACATCTTGGAGTTGGGCAGAGCCTGATGCTGCGGTGGCATCAGTCGGCTGCTCCTGACACAGAGAGGATTAGTGGAGGACATCTTGGAGTTGGGCAGAGCCCAGCACTGCAGTGACATCAGTCAGCCATCCCTGGCACAGAGAGAACTGGCAGGATCTGCTGAGGCTGAGCCATGCCTCTGGTTGGGACCCAATAAGCAGGTACAAAATTGTCCTGACTCTGTGATGTCCACAAGGTACAGCATAACTTGCAGATTGACTGGCCCAGAGGCTCGAGGCTAGCCTGCACTGTCCCTGCATCCCTGCATGTACCTCAGATAACAGCAAACTGGGGAGGACAGCAAAACCCCAGTCAGCACGCTTTGGAAAGACCCTAAGCAATACAGAGAAGGGCAGAGACCCAGAGGAGACACAAGTCTGAAAGAAACCAGAAACATGACAAGAGATAGAAAAAAAAAAAAAACCTTCCAGCTGCTGAACCTGGGAAAATAAGCTCAGGAGAAGTCAATACAGAAGAGAACCAGTGCAGTAACCATCCAGTACTATACACAGCATCAGCAGACCTAAAGAAATACCTTCATGACCTCATAGATGAATTTAAAACTATACTTCTGATACAAATGAGGCAAGATATAAAAAGATTAATTAAAGAAATGATAAGCCCCTCCCAAGAGAACACAGAAGGAAGAACAGAGGAACCTTTGATGAAGAATTTAAACATAACATAGAATACATGAAACAGATCCAAAGAGTACAAGGAAACTAAAAACTCTATTGAAAACTGGCAAAATGCCTTGACAGAAACTAGAGTTATCCTTTTGAAACTTGAAGAGAGATTTATGACATATTATTGCAAAAGAAAAGATCTCTTAAAAATAATGAGGAACCAGAAAGAAACAATTCAAAGGCTAGAAGATGACAAAAGGATACATAACTTAAGGAAAAAACATGAGCAAAGAAGCAAGAGTAACCAAAAATGAACTACAAAGATTATTCACAGATATAATAAAGGAAAATTTCCCAAGCATAGGAAAAAGAAATGATGTCCAGATAAATGAGGCATACACAACTCCAGCTACCTACAACCAAAACAGATCTACACCCAGACATATAATAATCAAGATTCCAGAAATCCACCAAAAGAACACAATACTAAAAGCAGCCAGGGAAAAGAAGCAGATTACCTACAATGGAAAAATTATCAAAACAACAACAGACTTATCAACACAAACTCACAAATCGAGAAGAGCTTGGAGGGGAATAGTACAAGCCCTGAAAGAAAATAATTTGCAACCAAGACTTGTGTACCCAGAAAAACTCTCTCTCAAAATTATTGGAGAAATAAGATGTTTCCAAGACAAGGAAGAACTGTGGGAGTTCATGTCCACCAACCCAACCCTACAAAAAATACTGAAGTGACCGGAGCCGCGGGAGACAGGAGGCCAGACTCGAGCAGGATCAGCTCTCAAACTTTATTGCGTACAGCGAACCGGACCTAACAAGGTCCGCCACCCTCAGTGTTGGTTCCTCTTCTGCCCGTTGGGGGCAGGAACAACCTCTTATAAGGGGAAGCAGTATCCAATCACAGAGAAGCACGTCTAACAAGCTGATAGGCTAGCGTCACGGGTAACTGGGCAGACATGACAATTTGGCGGGCTTGTTCAGGCCGGGAAGAACCCGGAAGCAGGAAATGGGCGCCATCATAGGCGGCTTCCCACATCTCCCCCTTTTTTATTTATTAAAATAGGATGGTCTGTGGGTCCCTCCAAGGTGTCTATGACCTTGTTGCTGTTAGACACCTAGGAGTGGGCCTACCTTGTAGGCCGAGGCATGAGAGAATGTAGAGGTCTATACCCTGCTGTGCATCACCCTGTTTTGTGCATATCCTTGCGCCAGGACCATGCTCAAGGTGAGTGGTTCATTTTTTCGCAGGGCCAGGCTTTTGTGAACCGAACCTGGATGCATATAGACATTCATTCCTGCCTTCCCCCCAACCTTTGGGGTGGATGGCACTGCAGTACCCTTGGTCTCGCATCTCAATGCCAATAATTTGACTCTGGGAGGGACCCCTGGCCTTAAAGGCCATATATATCTGAGTGGAGCCTGTCTTAGGTTGACCGGGAGGGCTTTTCCCGTCTTACCCGTCATTGGCTTGCCCACTCAGCTCTTATAGCTGATGTTCTGCAATGTGAAGGAGATATGCGGCGGCCTGCTGGCCTGATGGGCCACCTGCTGCCATTTGCATGGCTGCCATGGCTGTGATCTTAACCTGCTGCTGAGTTTGTATGAGGCGATCTAACAAGCATTTAATAACCACAAGCCCCACTAGGATGGCCACGGCAATCAGGATCCAAGTAGTCAGGTTGGGCCAGGAGAACCAGGAGGTGACGCGTTCCCACAAACTGGCTATAACACTGCCTAAAGTTGATAAATCGAACCTGACTGGACCTAGTTGGATACCGTCCATATTGTCAAGTTCCTGACCGACTATGAGGGACAAATTGTGAAACTTAGGTAGGTAGATGTCTTGCAGCCAAGCTGTCATATTTTTAACAGTGTTGGTCAAATTTGTGCAAACAGGGGTGATTAATAGGAACCCACAGAATAGAAAAGGCTCCAAACCAGACATTTTAGTTTGTAGATGGTCTCGGGCGCTGAGCGTCGGTCCCAGAAGGGTCGAGTTGACTTGTGTCTGCGGGCTTATCCTCCTGTGCTTTATCAGGAACTGGTGGGGAGTTTACTGCTCGTGTCAATCTTTCCGGGACCCACAGCGGTTCGCAGCCTGGTTCCTGTGGGAAGACACAAACCGCACCTCGGGTCCAGCTAACCACTGGATCCGGGCCCATCCATTGTCCTGTAAGGACATCTTTCCATCTCACCAGCCCTTTGTCGGCCGGGGACGGGTTATTGTGCTCCATGGCAGGGGAATGATTATTGTGATTAAGGTTTAAAAAATTTATGGTAAAGAGTGCCAATGATATTCTTCCTTTGGGCGTTAGGCCATGGCCTATTCCCTCCTTTTGTTTTTGTAAGACACCCTTGAGTGTCCGATGGGATCGCTCAATGATGCCTTGTCCTTGGGGGTTGTAAGGAATGCCATGTTTAAGAGTGACCTCCATTTGTTGACAAAATGTCATAAAAATTTTGCTGGTATAGGCAGGACCATTGTCTGTTTTTAGTATATTGGGCTTTCCCTAAGCAGCCCAGGCTGCAAGACAATGATTAATAGCATGGGTGGCCCTTTCTCCAGGTTCTGCCGAAGCAAACATAACCTGAGAAGCGGTGTCAACCGAAACATATACATATTTTTCCGAATTCTGGGATGTGTGTTTGCCAAATATGATTGGGGCGCAGTCCTCTCGGGTTAACACCAATAGATTGTTGAGGTGAAGAGATCACACAGACCTGCCAATGCCTCTAAAAGCGCCATGGTAAATGGCGCATTGGGCCCATAAGCTGAAACTGCGTCCTTGATAGCTTTAAGTTGTTTAATTTCTAAGGGCTCATAATATCCTCCTCCTCCCCTGCCTCCTACTTGTACCGGGAATGCATGGAGACCGGAACACTCAAAGGGAAGCCGCGACCATACCCTCTGGTGGAAGGAACGTCCTCCTCCCTCCCCAGATGGGGGCGCAGAAGGCAACCCAGGAAGTAGCTCTCCCTCTAACCAGGGCGGTGCCATAGGTTGTGGGCACCCTCTGGCGGCCACGGGTGGAGGTGGCAGCCCAGGGAGCAACTCCTCTTCCGGCCATGGCGGTGCAGTAGGGCCTGGCGTCCTAAAGGGGGCGACCATGGGTCGCGAGCTTGCCAAGGAGCGGAAGGACCTAAGTTCCTCCCGCAAAGCGGAGTAGCTCGGGCAGGGTGGTGTTTGGTTCCCCTTTTTATCTTCCCGAGCCCTAAGTTCCTCTTTTAACGGTGTAGGAGGGTCATGCTTAGCAAAGACGACCTCCTCTTCTGAGCCTTCCGAATCCGAATCAGAATCGGAGCCCTTGTGTTTCTCTGGAGGCCCAAAGTCAGGTGTGACTTCGGGCTCCTCCGAGCACTCGGATCGAGCTTTGTCAAGAGCCTGTCAGGCTGAGCAAAGCCCGGGGGTTTGTTCGTCCGTCAGACAAGCCCTAATCAGTTCCCACAGGGGTAAAACCATGGGATCCAAGCGTCCCTCTTCTCGGGCGCATCTAAGATCCCCTCCTAACTTCTCCCATGACGGGAGGGTTAGAGAGCCCGTGGGCCAAAACCAGGGGGCAATTTCATTAACACGATCCAGAAATCTCGAAAGGGTGACCCGGTTTATGTAGATGCCTCGGGTCCGCAGAAGGACTCTTAGGGAGTCAGCGAGGGGTTTGCGAGCAGCGTTGCCCACAATGGCGAAGCGAAAGCGAAACAAATGCAAAGAAAAAAAAAAAGACCGGCATCCACCCGTGTGGCGCTCAAAATCTGTTAGGTGCGTCCACCCAACCCAGGCGATCCAGTACTCACCTGTCCTGGGAACCGCTGTATCTCACGTAGCTGATCAGGGTGAAGAGAAGAGGCACTCGGGGCCTTCCGTTGTTATTGGGCCAGGTCCTCCGTCGTACCGCAGGCGACAGCAATCGCACCTCCTGGCCGAAGAGGCACGTCGCTGAGTCTTTTACCTTTCTCCCCGTACGGGCCACCAGATGACCGGAGCCGCGGGAGACAGGAGGCCAGACTCGAGCAGGATCAGCTCTCAAACTTTATTGCGTACAGCGAACCGGACCTAACAAGGTCCGCCACCCTCAGTGTTGGTTCCTCTTCTGCCCGTTGGGGGCAGGAACAACCTCTTATAAGGGGAAGCAGTATCCAATCACAGAGAAGCGCGTCTAACAAGCTGATAGGCTAGCGTCACGGGTAACTGGGCAGACATGACAATTTGGCGGGCTTGTTCAGGCCGGGAAGAACCCGGAAGCAGGAAATGGGCGCCATCATAGGTGGCTTCCCACACTGAAGGACATTCCAGAGAGAGAGAGAGGAAAAAACACCAGGATTCCAGCAACAATGGCAGAGAGGCCTCAATGAATGGAGCAGACAGTGGAATGAAGGAGTAAAGTGGACAAATTATAGCAGAAAAATAGAATAGCAGACATGGGGCAGAGATGGTAAGCTATAGTCTTTAATATAGATAGCCTTGATACACTAAAATAAAAAAATACACTAAAATAAAATAAAATAAAAATAAAACACACTAAAAAAAAAAAGAAATAGGAGGCAGTTTCCATCAAGATGCTCTGAATAGGAAATACACTCAACCTGAAAGAGGGTTAATACATTGAAAGTCAAAGATGAGAAATTAATGCTATATGTGACAGGAAACCAGAGAGAAACAGGGACAACTCTTCCAGCAGCCGCAGATAGATTGGAAAGCTATGACACTTTTGGGCAGTGTAGAACTACAC